>NC_080431.1:46788356-51588356 GCF_028018845.1 Melospiza georgiana
TAAACACCTCCAAGGATGGAGCATCTGCAGCGTCTCTGGGCAACTGCTTCTTCTGCTTTACCACTGCCTGAGTAAAGAATTTCTTCCTAACATCCAACCTAAATATCTCCTATTTTAGTTTAAAACCATTCCCCCTTGTCCTATCACTCTCTGCCTAGGTACAAGTTGCTTTCCACCTTTTTTATAAGCCCCTTCAAGTAATGAAAGGCCTCAATGGGGTCTCCCTTCGACCTTCTCTTCTCCAGGCTGAACAATGCCAGCTCTTTCAGCCTGCCTTTATATAAAAGATGTTCTGGCTTTCTGATCCTCTATAGGGCCCTCCTCTGGACTCGCTCCAACAGGTCCTTCCTGGGCTGAGAGCCCCAGAGTTGGATGCAGTACTTCAGGTAGGGTCTCCTGAGGGCAGGACCGAGGTGGAATATCACCTCCTTTGACTTGCTGTGGAAAATCACCTCCTTTGACCTCCTGATCTTGCCTTTTTTGATGCAGCCCAGGATGTGGTTGGTCTTCAAAATGTTAAACAGTCAGTAACATGTTTCTACCTGTTTAGAAAACTGTCAAGGCAATCAAGTCAGCTCTTTGCTAAAAATAAAATGGGGGGGCTAGATAGTCAAGAACATGCATATCTTCCACCACAGAAGCTACCCTTTTGTTAACAAGGAGTCAGACTAGTCCTTTCTAATGATATTGCATTTCTAAACTGGTAGCTGTTCTTGCACTATAATACATTAGATAACTGGTAAGATTTAGCAGTACAACAAAACAGGACTCAAAACCATCAGACTTTCAACAGTACTCTCCTACAGTGCATTGAGCCATGTCAGTGGAATTTGGCAAAAGTTTTAATGCATGTTACTGCTATCTGTAACGTTCCAGGAACTGCTTGGAAATGACAGACGACATCTTGGCGACAACAACAACAAATAAACTAGCATGAACTTATTATGCTGGCTCCAGTTAGATGACATTTTAAATAAAAAAAAAAGGGGTTTATTTTCTTGTTTGCTTGCTTTACTGAGATAAACTTGTTTACACATAGCCTTTCCAAATACCAAACAATTGTTAAATAATGAAAATTAAAGTGATTGAGATTATTTATGAAACATTATTGTTAGCTTGCTCTATGTAGTATTTTCATTTGAGTTGCAGCACACTTTTAGTACAAAAAGTGTTTAACGTACTGGTCCACATTAAAAAAAAAAAAAACAAAACACATTATGTGTTGCCTTAATCAATGTTAAAATTCTTTTCTGATTTTCACATACTCTTCATAGTCAGTTTATACCCAAGCTTATACCTTCAAATACAGCTATAAAAAATGCAAAGATTGGTAATATACTTTTTGACAGTTTCCGCTTCCTTAGCTACTGCTCTATAAGCATTCAAATAATACTGAAATGCTGGTGAATTAAAGTAAATATCTGCCTCTGTTTTTCTTTTTCTGTCTATCACCTGTTCTTCATCACCCTAACAGTTTTTTTTTTCTGTACACTGAAAGTACAGCACTGAAAGCAGAGTGCTTTTTATAAAATCACCCCTCTTAACAATTTATTTTAATACTGAAAATTTCTTTTGCCAAGGTATGCATTCAGGTATATTTTTATATAGTCAATCCAAAATGAGATAGTTTTGCAGAAGGAATGAAGAACTCAAGGCTGTATAAACTCCAGGGGGAAAAACTCAAGGGTGTAATTGTACAAACAGGTAAAACTATATTTCTTCAGTTGTCAAATGGGAGATAGTAAAATCATGAATATCCTAGTCTAAACTAAGAGAAAGCTCTTTTTCTTATTGGATTTGATCTGGTTTCAATTCAAATATTGGAACCACAATCCAGGAACTAATTTTCACAAAACTCTGCCCATATTATTCAATACACTTCTATAAAAGGTGGTTTTGTATATCTTTGTGTGTATATATATATATACAAATCTTTGTATATAAAGTCTTTGCATAATAAGTTTTAGGCAAATTACTGCCTTTTATGTTGTTTGAGGAATACTTTTTCACTTAAAAATTTCCAGAACTGTATTCACTTGTGAGTGCTGGAAAAATGAAATGCAAAACACACTTGCCTGTTTTCAATTAGAATCAGAATTCCTTTGCCTACATACATATTTCTACACTTGAACTGTTCTCCAGTTTTATATTATTTTTATAAATAATACAGAGAAATATGGTTACAAGATCAAGATTAATCTTACCAGATAGAGGCAGCTAATCAGAATGAGTCAGGTTCTAGACATGCCAGTTCATAACCATTGCCTAAAAAGACAAACAGGGTGATTAGCTTGTATATAAATATATGCAATATAAGTATTGAGGCAAAAGGATTTCCATAGAGTACATCTTTACCTTGAAGGAAATAAGGGAAATTTTAGGGATAGTTTTAATGTGCCTCAAAATAAAGACTACTTTTAGCAACCAGAAACAAAATAAGAAACTATTGCTCAAACTTAATAATCATAATCACAGATTAAGGATAAACTAAGGATATATTCAAAGAAGATGTGTCTCACCTTATTAAAGATAAAATTTAAAAAGGACAGTAGTAGAAGCTACAGTTCTAATTTTTTCCTACCCTCCTTTTCTTTTTCCCTGCCAGCCTTTTCTATAGCTTCTGTTAGAGAGCTTCTCTAAGCGCAGGGAAGGAAGCAGTGAGAGATATTTTCAAATATAATGAGCTTGCAGCACAAACCAATACCGTCTTGATGGAGGTGGATAAAAAGGCTGCAGATATCTCACACCATTCCTACTACAATCTCTATTTACAACAGTTCATGCTTTGGAACAGCTACATTGGGTGCTGTAGCAATATCTTGAGGAATATCCTGGATGGGAAGCCATGTTTCAGGACCACTGGCTTCAAAGATTAGTTGTGAGTATAAAAATAGCATCATAAAATAGAATTCCATCTACGCTTATCTGAACAGAGAAGCTCCGAGGCTTTTATGTTTGTCTTATCATTAACTTCTTACCTACACAAATGCTCCTTGAACCATTAACAATATAAACAGACCTAGTGAAAAAATGGATTGACTACAATTCCAGGGGGAAAGAGAAAAGTTGTCTGTAAGAAAGCCCCTGAACATCTCACAGACTAAGGTAAAACACAATTGTTCACTTAGGGATATACTTTCATATCGTACCCTGTGATACTATAAAAGCTGGAAAAAAAAACCTCTTCTGTCTCAAAAACATATTCTTTAGATATGATTTCATTACAAAATAACATTTTTTGAATTACTTAAGTGCTCTAAGTACTTTTGAAATGTGTTTGTCTGAAGAAATCTAGCTGCATTAAACAAATATTACAGCAATGTGGGGACTACCAAGAAAACTGGGTTTTGTGTCAATTCTTAGTCTACTTTTCTTCTGCACATCCAAACTCCATAAAAACTTAAAAAGTGTATTTTATAATTTTAATAAAAGAAATGTGCATTTTCCTTAGACTAACAGCCATGGGATTCTGTTCACAGAGTTTTAAAGGTAAAAATATGAAAATACTTTGTCATCAAAATAAAATAATAAAAATAACATTTTTTTAAAACTCATGAAACTTATACAGTTTGATTTTTATATTGATAATATAATCAAATTTTGAACATCTTTATTTGCCTTTTTCACTCTTGCTCAGGATCATCAAAGAGAACATTTAGAATCCTCATGAACTGTTAAAAAAACGCTTTTTTTATCTACCACTGAAAATGACCTTTCTCAGGATTGCTATGTAAGTGGAAACATACATTCAGAAGTGTGACAGTGTTTAGATCCAATTAGTGAGAGATGATTCTGTCCAAATTAAGGTGGAAACAAGACCATATGCCAAAGTCAATGCTATGTATTTTATTAAATAATAAAGTGTGAGGTAGAGACATAGAAAGAAATAGAAAAGAAGTGGGGGGAAGAGAAAAAGGGAGTGGAAGAGACAAAGAGAGAGAGGGAGAGACTGGTCATTCAAAACTTTACAACATTTATAGATTTTAGCAGATAATTAATGCTTATTGGATACACAGTTCTCTTAGTCTATTGACTAAATGATTCCCTCATTTCTAATGCTAATTAGCCCCATGCTCAGTATTTCTCTTCTTCTGAGTCAGTGGGTTTCTTGGTTCAGTGGGCTGTGAGGCCATGGTCAGAATCTCTGCCTGCCAGAATTGTCTTTTACCCACTCAGAGCTGGTTTCAGCACAGTGGCTGAGTTGGCTTTCCTTTTGAGCATAAATTCTGCATCCTTTGTGTCCATTATCAGTGATCCATTCTTCTCCTCCAGCTTTGTTACCTTCCCCTAGGTCTGAGATAACACCCTGACAACAGTACCACCTTTATCTTATCTTGAGTTCCCAGCTGTGTAGCTTATCTTCCACCCAATTTTCAGGCATCCAGAGAAGCGTATTTGGGGGAGCTTCCTTGGTCATTGTTGATCTTAGACATCTGCTATCCCATAACTTGGGGTGATCTTTGTTTGACCAGTGATATTTGTATTTGTAGTTGCTTTTTTACACAGATTTCCCCAGAGGGAATTGTTGTCTGGATGCATTAACCAGGATGTGCTACCCAGATCTCACCTCTGCCAGGATAGAAACATCCTGTCGCTCCCTTCTGTGCTGATCTCATGGCAACATCCTTCTGTTCTAAGGAGTGTTTGAGACTGGCAACTGTGCTCTTACAAAGTCCTTACACATAATCAAAGCAGTTAATTAATTAAAAAAAGGGTGTTGATTTTTGAGCTTTAAAAATGTACAATAGTCATCCAAATATAAAAATGACTTTCATGTGAAAATAAAGCATGTTAGACTATCCTTTTCACTGAGGGAAAATAAACAAGGAGATGAAAAGCTGATTACAGTTTGGTTTTATTTTTTAATTCTTATTTATTTTCTTCTCTTCCTGGAGGGCATAAGAAGAGATGGAAAAATTGAAAAAAGAAAAAAAGGAGAAAAATTCTTTAATCAAGCAGAATTCTGAATCATTTTACTTGAATAAAAGCAAAAAACCCCACAAATATAAAACTAAATGCAAGAAATTTAGTCTGGATGAAAAAAATCCATGTGATGATCTCACAAGACAAATCCAGATTATCTAAATTTGATTCAAGCATGTATGTTGTCAAAAACAAACAAAAATGCAAGCCATCTAATGCTCCTGGCACATTCAGCGTAAATCTACAAACATATGGAGCTCATATCTTAATTGAATATTACATATAGTTCTAATAATCTAGTGGTTAGAGTTCATCTCTAGGAGATA
Source organism: Melospiza georgiana (assembly GCF_028018845.1). Classification (NCBI taxonomy): domain Eukaryota; kingdom Metazoa; phylum Chordata; class Aves; order Passeriformes; family Passerellidae; genus Melospiza; species Melospiza georgiana. The sequence continues at coordinate 46,793,606 of NC_080431.1, forward strand.
ATATCTTGAACCCCTGCCTTAAAAAATACAGACTTTGGAAGCCAAGATAATTTTTTCAGACCAGGATGACAAAAGCAATGCCAGAATCAGCTGAGTGGGATGGAAGGATATTCTTTTTTTTTCTTTTCTTTTTTTTTCCAAAGTAGATCTCTGTTGAAAAGCAAATGTGAGGCCCCAGGTGTGAAAATGAATGGCACAGCAGCAAAAAAAGGTTAATAGTCTCTAGAGCCACCAGCTAAAATAGCCTTCTGAAAGCATGTATTTCTCAGAGTTGGTTGTGAAAGCCCAGATTGCTATCTGGGGCTAGACAATTAATTATGTCTGGAGAACTTCATGTGGTGCTAGGATGCATTTGAATTCTTCATAACAATTTCAAGTCTAACTACTATAACAAATGCCTATGTCAGGAGACCATCTACCACTGCTTTCTGTCTCATTTACTTAACATAATAGGCTGATTCAGGTAGTATACTAGTTTTGGCTGGGAATTAATTTTATCCACAGCAGCCTGAAAAATGCTGTATTTTGGATTTTTGACCACAACAGTCTGGATATACAAGGATGTTTTAGCTATTGTTAAGCAGGGGTTACTCAGCATCTAGACACTTTCTGCTTCTTGCACTGCCCCTCCACTGAGTAGGCTGGGGAGCACCAGAGGTTAAGCAGGGACACAGCCAGGAAATCTGACCCCAATAGACCCATGCATACATCACGCTCGGCCATAAAACTACAGAAGGAGAAAAAAGAGGGGGAACACATTCAGAGTTATGGCCTACATCTCCTCAGGTAACTATTACACCTGATGAATCCCTGTTTTTCTCAGAAATGGCTAACTCTCTGACAAAGGGAAGCAGTGAATAAATTCCTTGTTTTGCTTTGCCTGCATGAACAGCTTCGTTTTGCCAGTGCCACTCTGTATCTTAATCCATGGGCCTCTTCTGTGGGAAGGGAAGTGAGCAAGTGGCTGTGTGAGGCTGAGCTGTCTTCAAGGGTTAAGCCACAAGATGTATCTTCACTCTACCCCAAGAATGATGTTGTATCTTCACTGTACACTCATCTGCTCAAATTTCTAATAGAGAACTGTTCATAGCTCTAAACAGCTATCTAAAAAACTGAAGATTACCAGAGCATCCAGCTGTTTTATTCTTCATTACAAGATTCTTATTTAATAACTAACTTTAGTGAATTTGGTGAGCAAGGTATCTCAGGTCTTAAATGAAATTCAGAGAGGTCTAAATGAAATTCAGAGAGGCCTTGGGTTTTTTTTGTTTTTTTTTTTTTTGTAAGAGCAACATGCCCAATTGGGTTCAGCAGTCTCATGTCTCATTTTTTAAAAAAACTTTGTCTACATGTTTGCGTTATGAGGCACACTGCATAAAATTTTAAACTTGCACTAATTCAGATGCATTTTCTAACTTAAATCACCTCCTTGAGCCTTGAGTTTGGTCTTTAAGACTTTATTTTCTTTGTTCTAATAGAGTCTTAAGTTTCCACATAATCACTTTACTTGACATTTTAAGGTAGCATTCCATATAATAAATGAAAAGGGTAAAAAAGGGAAAAACAACCAAAACCCACAAACCTCATAAAATTTCACATTCACCAACAATAACTGTAAGATCTTCAGCAGGTGTCATCAAAGTTGATGCCACTTGACATACTACCAACAAGCAAGCTTGCCACAATGGATGTAGCTGCAAGGATAACATGCACTACAGGAATATTGTTACAGTTCATTTCATTACTTCTGTGCAAACAGTGCATATCTAACTTGAAACAAAGTTCTCCTTTGAAATGTACTCTTTCCTAAGAAAAAAAAATTGGGTATCTTATGAAGAAACACATCTTTAAATTACTTCTGTTCTTTCTCTTGAACTATAATTACCAAAGGATTGCCATGAAAAGAGCTAAAGGCTATAATTAATATTATTCTCTTTTTCTTGGATGAAGCATTTAAATACAGTGCATTATTTCATTGATCTCCCTGCAGACAAAGTCATGCCAATCCTTTTTTAGAAACAAGTTTCCTACCCAATTTCCCCTCCTTGTAACTTTGAACAGCATGTTCTTTTGCAGTTCCCAAATGTTCAGAAATACTTGCAGAATAACAATGAAATGGAAGACATGAAGATTGTAATCATGTTAACATTTTTCACTGCATTTTTCACAGATAGTGATTAATAATTATTTTCTGATTCTTCTTGTACTGACTTAATGCATCAAAATTGACCTGCAGAGGGTTCCAGAGATTTTCTTGGCAACAGCTTCAGTTCTGTAAGAATGTGGAGCCAAATTAAATAATCAACTTGCATATTAAATAATCAAATGTTTTCAGACCAATTTTGCTTAACCATATGTCCTTCCTCTTTGTTGTAATCTCAGGAGCTATAGGAGCTGTTTAGTTTGTTTTATATATTTAAAATATTAAAATGGATCAATTATTTGAATTAAATTGTTATTTAAGGTGTTTATTTTTTTCTTAAACAGAATTATAAATCTCAGTAAATTTAAGCAAGATTTCAGAGATATCTCTTAATACTACAGTGGTTTCTCCTGCAGCAACCCCTTCCCTTGCAGTATCCCACCAAAATAGTGGGGTTAAGTGAGAATAGCTGCCTATTTAATTAACAATTATTTAAATAGATTTAAATTTTGTCTTTTTTGTCTATTTTAAAATACACCTGTTTCTCACTTTAGCTTATTCACTCATCTGCAATCGCTTTAAGAGCTTAATATACTGTTTTTTGTGGGAGTATATACATGCATCACAGATATAACTTAGCTTGTGCAAAACCGAAAACTGGGAATAAAATTGTTGCTAGGTATGAAAGGAATAGGAATTACATGCTGACATCAATAAATAAATCATTTATTGGTCTTCATCTAAATTTTGTAAAACCAAAAATGTGCTTAGTAGTTTAGAATTGTTCAATGCATAATGGATGATTCAGCTGGAAAGGGAGGATATATGTCTTCATGTATATAAACATATATATATATATTTATACATGTGAGTACATGCATTTCCAAATAACACTGTCAACTATTACTTAAACAAAAGGGCTCTGGCATTCTTTTATTTTTTTTTTTTTTTGGTCAAAGTTTATAATGTTATTTTCAGCTTGTATTTGCAGAAGCATCAGGGCCCAAAGACTGCTAATCCAGTAAATTTCAGTCATGGCTATACACAGTTTAAATGACCTAGTGCAGCACACTTCACAAAATCATTTTTTCTAAGAGTTATTTTAAACTGGATGAATTATTTGTGATTTCAGATTTTTTTTTCCTCACTACTGTAGCCCACAGAATGGAGAGAAACAAACTGGAAGAGCACTGCACTGAGAAAAAACAGAGAAAAAGAAAGGGACCAAGGAGAAAAAAGGGCATCTAAGAGAGAAGGAGAGAGAGAAAGAAACCACAAGAACATTTTTGTTCTTGTACTGCAAGAACAAAAATGAGCTCTCACAGACTTGACCCCAAACTCAGATAGAAAAGTGTGAATTGAAGAGCATTTTGCTAAAACAGCTAGTATACTCATTCACATTGAAAATCTAACATCAGAAGAAAACCCCACTTTTCAGGTGTTTTTAATGGTAAAAATTTTATTTTCAATGTATTCTATAACTGAACATAGTACCATATATTTAAAATAGAGTTAATATACCCTACTATAGGGTCTACTCTACAAAGCTGATATGTTCTTTTGACATTAATAGCTATGTTCTTGAAATGCCTCTCTCACTATCTTCTGTTACTAACTTGAACAAATGAAAATGTTAAATAGTCCTGTAAAACCTTAACAAGACTTTGTATAAACACATGGCCATCTTAGAATTAGTAGTGGATGACTGTCATGACATAATATTGTTCTATTTTTTCATTCAAAAAATAAACACTTTACAGTACAATTTATGCAGTACAATTTATACAACTTTGATGCTTTAATAACATACTTGTTAAATATACAGATGAAAAATAAAATTGTCTTAAAAACCCAAAATAATGCTGATATTTTGAGGAAACAAGTGCTGTGATAGAACAAATTTCAATCACTCTGTGATTAGTACACTATAAATATTTTCTTAGACAATCAAAATAGATGTCATTAAAATTCAGTATCTTCTTTAGTTTGCTATTACAAATTTTTAATTAATATTCTTAGAGTGTTAGCTGAAATTTCTCATTAATATGCCTAGGCACTCTGACCTTGGGATGTTAATCTGAAAACAAACATTTATCTCTGCCTTGTCACTGTTTTAGCTTGTGTCTTATGATCAAATCTCTTAAGATGGGTGGATATCCATCACTTTGCTGCCATTGGTCTGTGTTGATTTATAGATGACATTTCAAAGCAATAGTTGTTTTGAACCGTTCAATGCTTCATAAAATAAAGCAAGAAATTTCATAGTACTCCTGTGCTCTGGTAGTAACTACAACTATTCAATATTTCCCAGTGTGATTTATCATACTGTGGAATAATACATTGACTTCTCCCCTCATTTTCCACTGCTTCAGTCTTGTATTAGCCAGTGAGATGCCATGTGGTGGCTATATACCTAAAAGAGAAAAGCATCTAAGTAAAATTCCTTGATAATCTTGCACGTAAATTTTATTAATTCTGTTATGTTTTAGGAGCTGTGAATTTTCAGCAACATTCTGTAACATTCTATCCAGCAGAGAACGTAAGCCTTTTCAGTTTTCACAAAAACAGCAACAAATATCGTAATGGAATAAATGTAAAAGTACATTTGAATATGTGTTATTAAAAAGTTCTCTCTCTCTACCTCTAAGGAGAAACAAAGAGATATTGTTAAGAAACTATGTTATTAAAACAGTCTTTTCCTTTAGATAAATATAGTGAATAGATTAACCTCTTAATTTTTGTTTATGTGATTGACTTACCAAATACTATTACTTTTATACTTCATTTCAGTGTTTGAAAGCCTGATATGTGAAATATCAGTTACACAGTGTGTAACTGAAGTGCTGTTGCAGTCAGGAAAATAATGACTGGTATTCATTATGTGAATACGTGTACAGCAGGTTTTGGGGGTGTTTTAGTAGAGATTTCAAGTATAGGGTTTTTTTCTTGTGGTAGTAGTACTAATTTTTTTTTCCCCTGAGGATTTAAGAAAACACTAAAATCTGCATCCTATTACAGTGTTTGACCTCCCTTAGGTCAACATTTTCTCCATATGTTAAGTCAGAATTTCCAATGTTACAAGCTGTTGCTTATTGTTCTACCCCTGAACACAAGTAAGTAGCACGACCTTGAGAGCAGTAGGTTCCTTCTTTACTTTCATAAACAAATACATTTTTTCAGCTTTTCCTCATGTCGAATGTTCATACACTTTTTGCCTAACTGAGCTAGTTGTTTCATTGCAGAACGCAAACTGGTAGGTCAAACATGACTTGCCCTTGGGTAATCCACTCTGGTTTTTTTGGTTTTTTATCCTTGTTTTTTCAAGTTTGATCTGACATTAAGCTGGTCTCCCTCCATTTAGTTGTCCAGATCCTCTTATATTCCAGTCTTAGAGATGAATGTGATATTAGGTCCTTCCAGTGCTCAGGAACATTTTGTTTCCTATTGCTTTTCAAAGACCACAAAAATCAGCCTTGAAATGTCTGAATGCATTGGCCACACCTACCAGTACCCTTGGGAACATGCCTCCTATCTCCATGGTCGTTAATTTGTCCTGCTGCTTCAAATATTCCTTAGATGTATTATTCTCAATTATAAGTGATGTTTTATTCTTTTTATTAAAAAGGAATTATCTTCCGAAACTGGAACTGACCAGTGAAAATTGAGGGAGGGAATACCCAATCAAAACAAGTAAATTCCGCTGAGTATCTTTGGTTTTTTCCTATATCCTTTTTGTCACTAGGTACACTGCTTTACTGAGTAGTGGGCCCAAATTTTTTTAAGGTGTGTGTTTGTTTGTTTGTTTTCCTTTTTCTTTTCAACTGATAAACATACAGAAGCCCTTTCTACTGACTTGTGTATCCAGTGCTAGCTTCAAGTCCCACTGAGATTTGACTTCGCAATTCTATACTTGCAGGTGCTGTCTCTATAGTCTTCCTGGGTAATTCACTCTCATTTCTATTTCCTACACACTCTTTTTATGTTAGTGTTTCTCCATGCCAGTCTTCTGCTTTTCACACTGGTCACAGCAAAGAACTGCTCTTGTTCTTTAGATAAATTATTTTTAAAGATCAACTTGTTCTGCTTGGACCTTTTGCCCTTCAGGAAAGTGTTCCAAAGTGGTCTGTCAAGGTAATTCTTAAAGATGGACAAATTTCCTTGAGGTCCAGTATTTCAGATTCTGCTATCTGTTTGGCAACTTCTCTAAAGATTTCCAAATTTGTCATATCACACTTGCTCCACATTCCCAGTAAGTTTTTCCTTGTTTGTAATTGTTGTGTTAAGCAGAACATCTCCCCTGTCTGCTCACTCATGTCATTGAGATGTGTCAAGACAGCCCCATCTCCTCATTTCCCAAGCTATCATTTATTGCAGCACCTAGTTAGACAACTTATCCCACCATGTATCTACAGTGCCAGTGAGATTATGGCTCTTCAGCTGTTAGCTCTTCTAATTCCCCATTCTCTTCTTTCACTGTGTGAATTCCTGTACAGGAAAAATATATGGATCCAGTCTCTGCCTTACAGAAGGAAATACTCTCAGTTAAGGAATGCTTTATACCCTTTCCCCCACAAAAATAAATTCTTCAAAACATTGTGCTTTCCCCATAGTCAGATATCAGCTACTGCACTGAAAATTACTTTCAGCTGAATGCAACAGTATTTTATACCTGCACACAAACTTTTCTTTTTTGCCGTTCCCCTGTCTTTATATATTTGGTTCAGAAAACTATTACACATTACAACTTCAGGTCTGTAGGGCTGGAACCCCACTTATGTTAAATATGACATATGTAAATTATTTGCAGGAGAAAGACAACTACGCTGAGCTTATAATATTTTTTAGGTATTATATGCCATGAAAATAATTTTACATTTTGTGGAAACACTACCTGTGGCATTGATTTTTCATTTGAATATGGGTTTGGAAGACAGAATGTAAATTCATAGTATAATGGCTGGTGCACCACCGAAGAATTTTCTTTATATTTGCAATATTTTATTTACAACTCTGATAATTGCAGAAATTTGATTTCTCATCTACATTTTCCTTTTCATAGATTTTAGTATTGTTTTAGTTAAATGTTTTTACTAAGGTTACTGAAGGTTTGTGGGGTTTTTTCCCCTCAGAAAACATCAATATTTGAAATTCAATAGTTGGTTCACAGCAAAAATATAAAAAGATAAAAATACTTCTGAACTTTTCAAGACTTTCAACTGAGCTTGTTCTTGTTCATTGAGGCATATGATAAAAACTGATGACCTTGATTTATATGTTCTTGAAATAGCACTTTTCAACTTAATATCCATCCATCTTAAGGACAAGAAGTTTGTCCATGATAAAACATAACATATGCTCCAAGGTGATGCTAAATGTCCAGGGAGAAAACTGTAAACTCTTTCAATGAGATATGGCATTAGCAAATCAAGGTGTTCCTATGCTTTCACTTTGTATCACTTTTGTTATATCATATGCTACTTACCCTGCCTTTAAAACTTTCATCAAAACCTATAAAAACCTTGTATGCTTTTCTTCTTAATCATTTGTGCATTTCCTAGGTAACAGGCTGGCACAAAGATTAACAATTTCCCTCTTACTCTTTCCCTTACTTTTATCACTCTCCTTTTCTTAACTCAATGAAACTGGATAAAGTAAATATTTCTTTCCTTTGATTAAATAACCTTCAAATTGTGACGGTGTTTGTTAGGGTTTTCAGGTGAGGGAAGAGAAGAGAAAGTTGACTCCATGTTCAGAGGCTTGATTTATTATTTTATGATATACATTACATTAAAACTACACAAAAAAGAATAGAAAGAAAAGTTTTATCTCAGAAGGCTAGCTAAGCTAAGAATAGAAATGAATGAATATTAAAGGTTTGTGTCTCGGACAGAGAGTCCAAGAGAGCTGGGCTGTGACTGGCCATTAATTGGAAACATCCAAGATGGGCCAATCACAAATGCACCTGTTGCATTCCACAGCAGCAGATAACCATTGTTTACATTTTGTTCCTGAAGCCTCTCAGCTTCTCAGGAAGAAAAATCCTAAGAAAGGATTTTTAATGAAAAGATGTCTGCGACATTCAACTCAGAATGATAACTAAAAAATGTTGTAGCCAGCATTGGGGTGGGCCTCAGCTATACTGTTGGCTGTACTTAGTGAAACTGAGTAAAATATTTTTCTTTAATACACAGATAAGTGAAATACAAGCAAAGTGGCTGAATAAAGACATTATTCAACCTGGTACATTATTAACATACCAGGAGCTATGCTGAGAAAACTTTAGCAGTGTGTCTTACTGTATCTTCCTTATTTTGGGATGATTACAGTCAGACTTCTTCACAAAGAAATGTGGAGCAACGAAGATGACAGACTGTTGCTAGGACCTTGCTGCCAGCAGGGGTGGAAACATTAAAGCAGGTTTAGAGGCAGTCATGGTAAAACTGCATCTTGACCAAAAGCTATACCAGCAACAAATTACTGCATTTTTTCTCTCTAGAGGAACTTCCATAGCTCTACATAGACTGAAATTTCCTCACTAAAGGCTATAATTCACCTAGTGTAAAAGGAGTCAGCCCTTCATTGCCAAATCAGGTGAAATATTCCTAATGATGCACTCATTTTACGAACTGAGAAGTGCAAATGGCTTCTTCGCTATTTTTCAAAAGCTTATTGCTTAGCCATAAAAGGAACAGACTCAAAACTAATACCTGCTGATTATGCAAATATCACTTCCTATCACTACTTAGACATATCTCTAATTCCTGTATGTTTTTGCACTAACAAAAAAATATTCCCTCCTAGTTGTTTATGTCAGTACTTACTTGAAAACTCAAGCAGATGTGTAAACAGGTTTGTTAGCACTCACTGATAAAGCTTTGCTGATGCATTTGTCACAACTGTGAGCAGATAAAACAGGAACATTACCCAAGCAAATAGAACATCACAAGACTTACATAGAATTCTCATCATTTTGTGCATCCAAAATATGTTTCACAAATAGAAAATACTTAGGAGAAATTAGTGTATAAAGCTGCAGAGAAAGCCCAGCTGAAGTAATTTAGAGACAGTAATTACCTCCACATTATTGTTATTGTAGTTCTTACCACACACCATGAAGCAGAAAATAAGAACCTCTGACTCACAGAATACTTGAAAGATATTGTAAAGATTCCCCACAGTAAAGCTTTGTGTACCACCTCATCAAAAAAAATAGTAAACAGATAATAGCAATCATCTAAGCATGCTTTTGGAAGTAATGGTAATTTTAAAGTGGCATTTTTATACACAAGTGCACATTTAGCTATACCTATAATTGGTGTTTTAGCTGTATTCCAGTTTATAATCTATAGTTTAACCATGCCTGGGTACTTGTGGATGAAGAAACACACCTAAGGAGTTTAATCACTTTAGTACCTTGTACATTCCATATTTCAGTAGCAATCCACAGTCAGAGGACAAGTTGAGCATAGTGAAAAAGAATGGCAGTTAAATACACTAAGCAAATCAAGAAAATCAGCCTTAATTAAATTTGTTCAGGGTTGCAGAAAAAAAAAAGCCAAAGCAGGTCATTGTAAAAGCTTTAGAATATTTTATTGCACTCCCTCATTTCCTCCCATCAGCAGTAATTTGCCTTCATTCTATCTGACCTTTCCTTCTCCTATTCCCATCATCATTCATTAGAATAATTTTACCCTTAAAATGCCACATTTCTCATAAACAGTGTAAAAGAACTGATTTACAATAAGCCTCTCCTACTATACTAGCTTTAGGTTTTCTATTTTTATTTTAAACTAAAAATACTTATATATTTGTAAGAGAGTTGTAAATGTTTTATTTCATCTAGCAGAAAGAGAAAGCTAATGCTTTACTTTGCAAAGCAAGTGTATATGCACCGTGCAGCAGCTGCTGTTTACTACTTACCATGAAACCGCTCTGTTTCTCAATTCTTCCAACCTGTTAAAATTAATTGCTTTACTGATTTTTTTGGTGAAGGAAGGATGCTATTCGTGATATCTCATCTAAACAACAAATTTAAGTAAATTAGTTGTCTAATTATCTTAATCACTGGATACTACATACTTAAGAGAAACAAGTTCTGTGCAATTTATATAAACATAAAAATAAGCTACAATTATTTCACATTAATTCTCAAGATCGCTCTTTCGAGATGTAGAGATTCAGAAACTTGATAACAAAAACAACACCATGCTTCTGTACAGTTTCATATAGATAACTTCAGTATTTTTTTCATTGGATGAAAAGCCAAAATATCACCTTTTCGAGGCCATATTTTTCTAAAGGATCTGACAATAACGTATCTTCAAAATTAATCAGTCCATTACAGCATTAGCCTTTTTCTCTTGGAGCAGCTCTGAGTCTCATGGTAATTGTTTTTCTGTCACCATTTCCTCTGTTTAGATTTGGATTCCTAAACAGATTACTTTTCCTATAATAGCTCATGGCTACCTGACTGCAATGAAGCACATGAAAAATTTATAACAGAATCTGTATCCTGACCAGCAAGACTATTTAGGGGAATAGGTACAATAATATGCAAATGCATATCTTTCAGATTACGTAGCATTGGTATTGATATTAAGCTGACACAATTAAAAATCTGGATTAATTGTGAGCAGACAATTATTTGACCTTATTTGAAAACAATTTTGGACAAATACAGCATGAAAACAAATAAATTTTCATTTTTGCTCTCAATTTACCTCAATTCAATTATTCAATTATTTTCTAGGGATGTATTTTCTGTTCAGAAAAAGAAAATAAATTTATGTCAAATACTTCTTAATCAGTTCTGTTAATGGGCAAATGTATTAGGTTTCCTTCACAAGGTTTTGGCAACAAGGTGTCTGCATGAGTGTCTTCTGTGAGAAGAGGCTGGAAGACTCTCCTAAATGTGACAGAACCAGTTCCAGCCAGCTCTAGCAGAGACCCACTGCTGGCCAAAAGAGCTGGAGGTGAAAAGAGCTTCAGTGGAATCTGAAAAATCTCAGAATAGAAGGAGTTAACATGTACATCTCAAACACAAAGACCTGGATGTCTGTGGAACCACCCAAGGGTTGCTGGTAATAATATGCCATGAGAAAGAACAAGATGTGAATATTGATGGCTATCAGGGGATGTAGGGCAGTACTTTTCCTGGACAAGTGTCCTGGTTCTAGTTCCTGAATGCAAGTACACCAGAAAACAGAGCAAGTTTTCTCCTTCCTGCTTTCCTCTCTCTCTCCTTGTTTATTTCTAACTCCTTTATCCAAAACCCACTAGTGTATGCTTATACAATAGGTCAGGGACTAACACACTAAATGTCATGTCAAGTGTGTCATTTCATAATAAAACTCTGCCTTTTTTTTTTTTCAGATCCTCTGAATTTTGTTATTCCTTTTGACCATAAGTATCTAAAAATCTTGAATGTTCCCTTCCCCTTGAGGGTGGGATATCACAGTGGCTCCTCTAGAATAAAAGATTTAAGAAGAGGGTAAAAACAGCTGCACAACAGCAGAGAGGAAAGAAAGAAATCAGAATACATGAGAGAAACAACAAGACAGAAGGAGGAGGGAGAGGGGATGCCAGAATAGAGATTCCTCTGTAGCCTGTGGCAAAGACCATGGTGAGGCAGGTTGACTCCTGCAACTCACAAATAACCCTACACCAGAGCAGGTGGACGTACTTAAAGGAGGCTGGGAGGAGACACAGCTGGAACAGCTGACTCTGACTCACCAAAGGGATATTTCAGACCACATGCCATCATGTTCAGTACATAAATTGGGGTAAGAAGGAAGGAAAGGGAGGATCTCTTGAGTGATGTTGATTGTCTTCCTGAGTTACCATTATGTGTGATGGAGTCCTGCATTCCTGGAGATGGTGAACACCTACCTGCACACTCAAAGGAACTGGTGAATTAATTTTTGGTTTGATTTGAGTGCCTGACTTTTGCTGTCCCTGTTAAATTGTCTTTCTCTCATCCCACAAGTTTTTTTGCTTTTTTTCATCCAGTTCCCTCCCGGTTCTCTCCAGATCCCACTGGTGGGGAAGTGAGCAAGTGGCTGTGTGGTTCTTGGTTGCTGGTTGTAATCAATCCATAACAGATGTCCAGACATCAGACTAAGATATTCTCCTTAGTGTCTTTAGTTCCAAAACCAGCACCCAGACATAGCTTTTTTGCTTTTATTTTTCAAAATGAGAGGTCACAGATTTTTCCTAGTAGAAAATTTAGCTTAAGGCTATCAAATTGATTGTGTTCAATTTGTTTCCCTATATCTTGTTGTTTTCCTCTACAGCAACTTTAAAATTATCCTTGGAAATAAAGATAGAAATACAGCAGCTCTTTTTTGACATAATGAAAACACTACTGAGGTTTCATCCTAACTTTCCTAATTTATTCAAAGTCCAGTCTATGTCTGCATATTTAACTCACTGCGGCTGTAAAATCTTGACAATGAAGCTGCAGTTAGTTCAAGCAAAAACTTATTAAATATTTTTAGGGCTTTTTTTCCTAAATTCTAAAAGTGGAAACTTAAATATTTCTTTTAATTCTTAGAGTGTAAAAAGAAGAAATCCTTGTTTGAGCAGCACTGTAAGAATCAGTCATACTCACACATGCCAGTGCCAAAATTGTGTTGTCTTTGAGGAAAAAAATACTGTTTTTCAGCTGAACAAGTGATCACTTGAATGACTCCTTGGGCTAGTCAAGGGAAAGAAAAAAAGGATGTAAATTTATGTAGTAATTTAAATGAATGACATGCCATTGTCAGTATAGCAGTTATCTTATTCATCATGTTAAGATGATGCAAAACATAGCATACAGAAATGTTGAGATAGCACACATTGAGTAGAAACTGTGTTAATAGCTTTAGGTTTCCATATACATACAGAACTTTTACATACGTAGGTGTATATAAGAGCTAAAATTTTAGTAATTTCAAAACATGAATTTCAGGAATTTTTAGATGCTCTACCATTGCAATTGCTTCTCCTCCACATCTTTCTCCATAAGAAGACAAAATAACCAGTCTCCTCTATTGAATATACCTAGTCATACCTTTATTGAATTAATTGGGTGTTTATGAACAGCAGTTCTTTAGGGACAAGTATGTTAATTTTGGGATGACAGTTATTTACTTTTGTTCTGTGTTTATGTACTTGGTGATGATAACTAATATTCCATTCTGCATTATCTCGTCAGCTCAGCTTGCCGGAGAGCATTTTGATAAGGTAAACCAACAATGAAACTGAGCTTAAATTAAGATTTCTAGCATAATGAAACTCAATATTCACAGCTCCTATTCCATGACTGAGATCCTGCACTCATTTTAATGCAATTAAAGTGAGGGAGGGAAAATGCTGTAGAACACAGAATATTCACGCTGAATCGCTTTCAAAACTGAGAAAGCAAACCAACAGTGAAACTGAGATGACACAACATGTTATCTCTATATTAAATATAAATGCTTTCAATGAGCTTGCTTTTGCTACTGAAGATAATATTGAACTTTCAAACTACAGACTTTGACTGCTATTAAGAAGAAAAAATGTTAAAGATTGAGGGGCTATAATTCTCCTTTTATCTTGACTTCAACACTGCACTTTCCTGTAGGAGTGGGGCACCTGATGCAGACTGGCACTTGTTGGTCTGTATAACATATCCAACAACTGAGCATTGTTATCACTATAGTGCAAGAGTTCTATTGTCAGTACATTGCAAGGGTTCCATATTGCTAGAGTTCCATACCTCCTTGATGTTTCTTGTAGGCATCTCCTCCAGGCACTGACTCTTCCTTGTCCTCACAGTTCCCAACTGACTCCAGTTCCCCTCAGCCAACCAACCCACTCTTTTATAACACTCTGCTGATTGGCTACAGCCTGTTAAAATCAGGCCTGCTCCTAATCCTCAGTAATTGTGTCAGCTGCAACTCTTTAGGGAGTAAGAGTACATTCAATGTTCTATCCTCCTACAATTCCCTCATCTTCTTTTAATTAGAGAACTGCAGCATTTCCAGAAGTACATATTCAAATAAATTAAAATTCAACATATTCATATATTTCATTTAGATCTAAGAGCCATACAAATGTTCAAACATCATATTATAGAACAAATATATATATTTCTGAGTGTTGGTTCAGTTTTTGCAGCTTTTCTCAGTTAACAAAGTACTTACCATCAAAATCTTTTATACTTATATTTAACAAACATTAATAGCTGCAATTGATATGTTTTACCAATAGTTTAGTATTCAAGTCCTGTTTCCTCAAATCCACGGGGTCATATAGTCAAATCCTGTTTCCCCAACTCCACAGGGTCACATAGCTGAGTCCTGTTTCCTGAACCCACGGGATCATCCTGAATCCATGAGGTTATATAGTTTAGTCCCAAATGCACAGGGTCATCCAGTTTAGTATTTGAGTCCTTTTTTCTGAATCACATCAGGGTCACCATTTGTTCTCATTATAGTGCAAGAGTTCTATTGCCATTACATTACAAGGGTTCCGTATTGTTAGAGTTTCATACCTCCTTGATGTTTCTTGTAGGCAGCTCCTCCAGGCACTGACTCTTCCTCATCCTCACAGCAGCCACTGACTCCAGTTCCCCTCAGCCAACCAATCCACTTTTTTATAACACTCTTCTGATTGGCTACAGCTGTGGCCTGTTAACATCAGGCTGCTCCTAATCCTCAGTAATTGGCTCAGCTGCAACTCTTTAGGGGGTAAGATTACATTCTATGTTCTGTCCCCCTACAGACCAAACAGACACAATAACAAAGGGTTTAGTTCATGCATAGGCCTTTGGGGACAAAAATTGCACACATTTTTGAACATGTTTACACATTTATGTTTGCCTGTGAATTTACCTAAGAGGGTGGAGGTACAAAGATACATACTTTTCTCCTGAAGATGCATGTTTTTCAAGAGAAGAAGCTTTGACAGTGTCTGTCACCATTTTCAGGCTGTACCAAACAGCCCAGTGTTTATCTGATGTTCACACTTGTGCATTGGCCAGTTCCATATATAATCCATTGAAAAGTCTCAATTGAAAAAATTCATTACATCCTGTGAGTGTTGAATTTTACTCAAAATATAACACAATGGCTAGAATTGTGATTAGTCTAAAGTATGTTTTGAGGTCTAAAGTCTAGAAATGTTGACAAATAAAGACACAATAGTATATAGCCAGTACATACATACCTGTTTTCTTACTATTTTTGCTTTACTACTGATTTATGTTCAGAAAATAGCTGTAGAGCTTATCATTGATATGATTAAGCTCTCTTATTTTCCCTCACAATCTTGAAGAACAGCAGCACTTTTACCTTTAAAGATGCAAATAGGCAAAATTATAGATACACAAAAAGCACTGACTTTGTAAATCATCCTATCTCCTGTTGTTCAGTTCACCACAATCATAAATTAAAGGACTGAAATTCAAACTCCCCATCTTATGATTTGCTTTACTAACATAGAATTTAAAATTTCACACATAAGCTATTGTGGGCAGCTTCTCCCACAATAATTTTGTTCTTGGTAGAATAAATATTTGGGAAAAAACATGAAGACTAGGTATCACAAATTGTATTAAATGTATAAAAAATATGTCTCAGTCCCTGAGCAACAGTCTGAGCTCAGTCTCTGCAGACTCCAATATTGCAGTATCAACTCCAATGCATTGTCTTCAGACACAGAATTGACCCAACTACTCAGAAATTGAAACAGAAAAATAGAAGTTGGGAAGCTTAGGATCCCTCATTAAATTACAGATGCTGCAGAATGGTCTGTGTAAGCAATATGAGTGTCCTATGGGAGGAAAAAACGAGAAAAGTCTTTTCTTCTTCTGTAACAAGCATCTTTTATTGTACACTTTATAAAACTCTTTAAACTTTTAACTTGAATTCTGTTTTCCAATGTGATGAGTAGAGGATTATAGTGCTTCAGTGCAAATAAATTCATGTTTTATAGAAGACTTGCTTCTACCAAAATACTAGGTCAGTCCCACATGCTATAGCTTAATTTTTGCTCAAGATAAATAATTCATTCATGCAATCCAAAACCTTGATGCATTTTTTCCTCTGTTCTGCAGCCAAACTCGCACCAATGGAATATAATTATTGCTTGAAGAGTTTGTCAATGGCAGATTTTTAGTTTCAAACAGCATCAATAGTTTGTCAATGGCAGATTTTTAGTTTCAAACAGCATCAATAGGAATCTTGCATTCCAAATTAGAGTGTTTTGACTGTACTATGAAAGCATTCAATGTCATTCAGAATGATTAATTTCTTACCTTATATTTCAAGTGAGTTTTTTACCTTTTTTTACCTCCTCTAAGTCAGGTTCCTCCTGTGCATACCCATTTACTCTTTATGGAGTATTGGAGAGGTTAAACAGACAAACACAGAAGCAAATAAACACATTCTGAGACAGTGCAGTTAAAATATTTGAGTCTCATCCTTCTGGCAGGAGAAAAGCCTTCCCTGAATGGTGTCAAAGTCAAACATACACGAGTTGTTAGTTTCTGGGTAGGAAATACACTTTATATTCAACAGAAACTCTGTTTAAGAAACTAAAATTTCCACAAGGCAAGGGCAGCTATATAATGAAAATACAAATCAAGAGTTGAGTCTAGTGTGAAACATCAGTGGATCAGCAATGCAGAATTGATGATTGTGAAACAGTTCTCAACTGAGAATTACAAGTGTAAATGAAGCTTTACAATTAAATCTAGCTGATTGATTAATGGACATTTTGAACAGTTTGCAAAGAAATTTTCAATCACCTGAAGCATTGCAGTCTTCTTGATCTGAATGACTGCTATTTTAAAATATTACTGAATAATATTTCTAATTGATGTGAAAGATGGTGAAAACGTATTACTATGCAGTTATGCTACTACTGTCTTCACATTGGGGAACCCAGGCTAAAGAGGATTACATCATGAAAGCTCATCTAATTTGTACTTTTCTCTCCAATGATGATTCTAAATGTGTTTTGATCATATTTATTTGTGTTTCACAGAACCACAAAACCAGAATGGTTCGTGCAGGAAAGGATCTTAAATCTTGTCTTTTTCTACATTCCCTGCCATGGGCAGGGATATATTCCACTACACCAGGTTTCTCAAAGCTCCCTTTACATACTGGGAGACAGCTAAAAGGTCTCTCTGGGGATTTTTTTCTGTGGGCTGAGCTGCCCAGAACTCTCAACCTATCATCATTTTGTCAACTTATTTCAAAAAAGCTCCATACCTTCTTGGTCATTTCTCATGGTCCTCTCCTTGCAGCACTGACTCCTTCCTCACAGCACAGCCAGCCAACACCAGCTAGCCCCCTCTTTTATAGCACTCATCCTCATTGGACACAGCTGTGGCCTGTTAAGGGCAGGCCTGCTCCTAATCTTTGGTGATTAGCGCAGCTGCAACTCCTCAGAGAAGAGATTACCTTCTGCACTATTCTCTTACATTCTATCCCCCCAGATCATCACAGTTCTGCAGAGCTCTGCTCCTATTTGTGACCATCCTCTGGGCTTGCTCCAGCAAGTCCCTGTCCTTTTTGTACTGGGGACCTCAAACTTGGGCACGGTATGCCACGTGGGCTCTATGAAGGCAGAGTATAGGGAGAGAATCACGTCCCTCCACCTGCTGGTCACATTTCTAGTGGTGTAGCCCAGGATGTGATTGGCTTTTTGGGCTGCAAGTGTACATTGCCTGCTCATGTTGAGCATTTTGTGCACCACCACACCCAAGGCTTTCACCTAAAAGCTACCCCTAATCAATTCTCTGCCCACACCTTAATTGTGCTTGGGATTTCCCTGACTCATGTCCAGGACACATAAAAATTTTGTACATGAACACAAAGTATGAGCTAAATGTTGTATATTTATATCCTATATGTATGTGTGATTGACATTTCTTCTGTCCTGCCAAATAAAATATATTTTGACTGTGTATTCTGCACAATAGTTAAGTTCTCAAGATGTGGAAGAAAGCAAAAACTTTGAAAATATACATATAAGGTTTAATTTAATTTTTTTACATGAAGGATTAGAATTCAATATAAGAAATATAAATCTAGTTATTTCCAAAGAGTCTTCAAAAAATGAATTGTAATCCTTTTTCTGCCATTGACATACCGTTTGTATTTAAATAAGAAGGAGAAAAAAACCCCAGGAACTACACTACTATTTAATATTTTGCAAAGGATTAGGGATGAAATGTCAATTACCATAAATCTAGTAGAAGGTTGCTGCTGTCTGAAAGAAAACCTTCTATATGACACAAGAATTTGTTTTCAAGCATAAGTATAGATAAACTGTCTTCCTTGTAATATTTTTTTTATGTTTCCTTGCAATATTATTGAACTGAAGCAAGTCACCCAATTAGCTGGTTTATTCACCTGTGAGGCAGCTAACTAGCATTCATTATTTTTTAAATTGCATTTGTCTTTGTGCTGCAGCTCCAGTCACAAATTAACAAATCTTTCTCTGGATCTCCCACAAAGCCTTCAAAGTAACTGATGAATTACCAAAGAGAATAGCACAACCTTGGACTCTCCAAGCAGATATCTGCAGTACGAACCTTTATAAGAAGTGGAATTAATGGCCAGGATGTAGAAGCAGCCTGTATCATTATTCATGTCAGAAATTTAAATAGCAAGTCCTTGATACTTTTCTTCAGATCACAGTAGTGCCTCAAAATCTAGCCAAAGATGAGAAGGGACATCAGCAGAGCTGTGTACAGCTGTGATTCTGGTGAGGCAGCTGGAAAATTAGCAGCACTGTGGAACCTTTGGAAGCTTATTCTACTTGTTGCAAAATGTGGCAGAATTTTATGTCCGTCCAGGACAAGATGGAACCCAACACGTATCAGAATTGTTCTATTTTTCATCTAAACAGGTGTAAGTTTTTTAATTGAAGAAAGAATAGTTTGGTAACAACATATTTCTTGCTTTTTAAGAAGTGAATTAATTAAACTATTTTCATTTTCAAGTAATTCAGTAAAGCATCAGGAAAAAACATATCACACAAATCCTCCCTCCAAAAAACAAAACAAAAAACTGACCTAACAAAAGCAAAGAAACAAAAAGACAATAACCCAAAAAAACACCACCAAAAAACCACAAAAGAAGTCCACTATTTCTGACCACAAGATTTCAGGAACATAATCAAAGTACAAAATGTATATGATAATGACTTTTTTTTGCCTAATTACAAACCAGGAAGCTGCATTTAGGCCAGACTCTCAGCACAAGATCACTTCCCTCTTTAGAGTGTACATATATTTATTGAAAATTAATTTGTGCCCATTTTCAAGGTCACCAACATATCCTATCCATATGTGAAAAAAGGCTGACTTTTTAACAGTCTTTTTGTGACAGGACAAAGAGAAATGCTATTAAACTGAAGGAAAGTCAATCAGAGCAGAAATAGGAAAGAAGTTTTTACAATGATGTTGGTGAAAACAAGGGAGCATGTTGTCCGGAGAGGCAGTAGGTGCCCCATCCCTGGAAATATTCAAGGTCAGATTGGACAAGGCTCTGAGCAACCTTATCCAGTTGAAGATGTCCCTGCTTTTTGCAGGTGGAGGCTGGATCATGTGACCTTTAAAGGTCCTTTTTAGGCCAAACTGTTCCATGGTTCTATGATTCCATGAGGAAAATATTCACAATTCTCCTATATGCAAAGAACTTCAGAACTTCAAAGAATGTGGGAAGTAAATTCTCTTTCCTAAATAGTACTGTTGAGTATTTTCAACTGGAACAAAACTTTCAAGCAATTCTTGACAAGACAAAGGGAGGAAAGGAAACTAAGTAGAAATGGAACAGCTTTATTTTTTCATCAAAACCATTTAATCTTATTCTGTGAAAGCAATTCCTAAAGGAATCTTCTTGTAGACTTCAATAAAAATCACACTGAACAGGCAATCAGGAAGAGCTGAATATCAAAGAAAAGACAGCAAACAATCACTCCTAGTGTTTTTATTCAAAAAATTTATTTTTACCCTAAGTTCCTTTTTAAATTAGGCTGAACAGTTATAGGGAGCAATTTTTAGCTCATATCAATTTAAGATATGAGCCTTAGTGTGAGGTTCCCTTTATGAATGTCCCCTTTCACTTGCTACACAAATAACTTGAACTAAACATACGAACATTAAATCAGTAAAAGATTAAGTTAATTCCCTTATTTGGTACTTCTTTATTGACTTTTAAGAACAAAAATAAGTAAAAGAGACATATAGTGTTAGACATAGTTCCTTACCATTTTCTACACATTTTCATGGTGATATAATGAAGAATTTTATCTATTTATTCTGTACCACTGAATAAAGGCTTTCTCAGCTGATTATGAACAGAAACAATGAATATCATTCCACTATTGTTGTTCTCAAATGTATGTTTGAAGATGCTGGATCCAAAGAAAACTTTCAAAAGACAAAGATACAGCAAGGTGAAATGGACTTCAGTATCTTCTCTGAAATAAAGGTGTACACAATACTTTGCTTGTGATCAGTATTGATTTTCTCTCATGTGTGACATCATCTATCAAATATTTTTGTGAAAAAAAAAAAAAAAGTCATGCTTTGTTACTAGCTGAAAAGCATGGAAAACGGATCCAATAATCTCCCATTAACAGAAAACAGTATTTCTTTCATCGATCAAGTAAGTCAGAAAGTAGATCTGTTTAGTTCCCTTTGACACCTGTTTGTTCTATTTGGTTTTACATAAAATCTGAGGGAAAATAGATAAATGACTTTTAAATTAAGTTTTCTTTACTTCTCTGATATAAGTGATGCTTAATACAGAGAGGTCCTGTAAATATAAATTATTGAGCTACAGGTGAAAACTAAATAAACTTAGTTTACATGTCTGTATTTTTACATACTGAATAGCAACATTGAGAATAGAGGAATAATAATGGATTTCATTGTGAAGGATTATTTAAAGAAATACTTAATTCGTGAGGAAGTAGAAGTTCACTTTGATGGAGAGAGTGTAATCCTGAAAGAAAAAGGAGGCTTATAAAGATAAAAACTAATAAAAATTGCATGCATTTTAAAATAATATAAAGGAAGTGGTTATGCATATAATGCAAACTAAATTATTATAAACCTCTTAGATTTCAAATCCAATGGTATATATGGGGTAAAAAAAATGCAGAGGTAATTTCTAGCCTGTGTTGCTACAAATAATCTTCTGTATTCTTGATATACATGATGTGTTTCCAGCTCTATCAACAAGTATCTTAAGATTCAAACAGATGTTTCTGGGTTTTTTTGCCCATTGGTGCCAATACTCATTATAACTTTGCCCAGAGGAGTAAGGGAACTAATAGAGTATGTCTGTAGCATTATCTTGCTGAGAAATGGTCCATCTATGCCAGAGATTTGCTTCAGAGAACACACTTATATTCAGATTTTTTCCCCATGGTGCTCATCATAGATATCCCAAATACCTATGAGTCACTGAGGAGCATAGATGGGATAAAATACGTAATGCACTGGTTTGCATTGTAGATAATTTCCCAAAGACACAAAGCAAATGTAAAAGAGTTTATATGCATACATTTTTAATTACAAATTTTTAGAGCTTAAACATATTGGATTGCAAGCAAATCAAGGTTCACTTACTCCCCTATGAGCCATCAGAATCAAGGAGTAAAATCTTATTTTTTTCCCCACACACATTAAAGAATTACAATAAAAAGTTCTTAGACCAATGATAAAAAGTATTTTTATTGCTCTACGTTGTTAAAAGTACTCACTGTAAAAAAAAAAGTAACTTGATTTTCAGCAGTAAATGGATGAAGAAGGATGAAACAGACCAGTGATTAACTTGGAAAATTCAGAGAAATATACAAGTTTAGGAAGAATGACTGTGAAATTGTACACAAGATCCGTGGTAAAACTCATAAAAAATTTGTGTTTGCAGCCTGTGGTGTTTGGAGGATACACATTTTCTTCTGTATATTCTTTTGCCTAATATGTGCTGTGATTTAGTTTTGACCTGTAAGGGTCTGCAGAGTTTTGGAGAGTTTCTATAAATATGAGGGGAGAAGTTGTTTGTTTTCATAAATTTCACTAGCAAAATATTGAGGTAGATAAATTTTTTAAACATTTTGTTTTAAGGAAAATAGCACACATCATCTTTGTGTCCTTTAAAATCACTTTTTAAATTCTGTTCATGGATTCATAGATTTCTGTCACTTCTCATATAAAATATCCCATAGAGCTCATGGATAGCAAATTCATTCTCTTAGAGGTTTTGTTTATCTCCTGTATATATGCTACATAGAATGCTTTCACATAAGCAATAAACCTAATGCATTGTATTTGTATTTTATTTGCCAAAAATATCTAGGGTATCTTCAAGGCAAGTTTATTGAAGTGCACCTGCATCAGACTCTTTCCATATGCTACGTGGAGTTGCACCCTTTGTATGCCCAGGTTTTCTTGATGGGTGGAAACTTGAAATGTCCTCTGTGCAGACGGGTAAATGTTCAAAAAGTCAAGGTTAAAGGATACCACAAATTCAACCTACATGCAAATTCCAAGTGGCCAGTGAAGGTTTTAGAGAAATCGGAATACATTCATGGAATTTGTTTTATGAAAATGCTTGATGTCTAAAAACTTTTGTTACATAAGCTTTAACAATTCTTATTTTCTAAAGAATAAGTGCCTTGTAGACATAAAGGTGAGATGAAACTTTGATTGATAATTGTGTATAGGGCCAAGACCAGACACTATTTTGCAGAAAGCATTCTGCTTCTTCAATTCTTAGAAAGCTCTTTGTCTTTCATGGTACTTTGTCGCAGACATTTTTTCATAGAAATCCTTTCTTTGGGGTTTGTTCATCTTCTGGGAAGCTGAGGCCCCAGAAGAAGAATGTAAACAATTGTTATCGGCTGGTGTGGAATGTAACAGGTGCAGCGGTGATTGGGCTTCTGTGAGTGTTTGGATTTGCTGACCACTCACAGGAGAGTTTGTCCTTGCTTTCTGCTGGAGACAGAACTTTGTTATTCATTCTTTTCTATGCTATTCTTAGCTTAACAGCCTCTGCAACTTCTCTCCTTATTCTTTTTAGTATAGTAATAATGTATTATATATCATATATCAATAAATCCAGCCTTCTGATCATCAAACAAGATTCTCGTCCACTTCTCTCACCCTGGAAGACCTCATCAGGTCGCTGTAATAGTACTTCTCTGAAAATTTACATGTCATAGGCAAATCTCTAGCTCAGAGTTCTAGTAAGATTGTATATATAGCTGAAAGTATGGGACATCTTCCTGAATATTTTACAAAAGACTTTTCTTTTTTATTTTCCTGTCCAAAAGATCATTTCTATTTTTAAGCAACCCATGATTCCTTTTGAAGGAGAGCTAGAATGATGGACATCTGTTACAATTTTAATAATTTCTCAGAAAATAGAAGTATATCGGATCCTATTAATGTTCTTGTAAAAAATTAAAATATATTAAGGATTCTGTCCTTGTCCTCCCGAACTAACAATTAAATAGGAAAAAGGCCTCTGAAAAATTAAGGGACTTTCTCTTTTTGTGCTACTTTATTTTTACCAGACTTAAATAGTGCAAGTTTGGTTAGATGTAAATGGATATCCAGGAAATTACCCAAGTAATCCAAGTCCAGGCCTTAATACTTTAAGCTATTCCAAACTACTAACACTAACTGTGAAACTGATCTGATACCTGATGTTACTGAGGTGTTACCTTCCAGTTACCTTTTTTTTTTCCTTGGACTTGAAACCTTTTTATTTAAATATTTCTTTGTAAGGTTCTTAGAGTCACTAATGATCTGCATCCATGCAGAATCATGTTTTTTAGTTTAGTACTTTCTGAAGTATTGTTCTTGTTCTGTTGAAACCTATGCACATTTCCAACGCTTCTTTCTCAGTTCCACAAAGTTCTCAGTAAACCTGAACCAAGGTCACACTGCAGTTTTACATCTAACAATGCCTCAAGAGATGTCTCAGAGACAGCTGAGAGACACCTGGTGTTATGCCAGTAGACACAAAGAATTGGATTCCCCAAATGCCATACATCAAAATGCTGCCATATGAAAAGATCGTGCATCCAGACAGCCTGGGAGCAGCGTGTCCTTCATGAGGATATCGTAATAATTCACATGAGGTGCATGATTAACTTACACACTTTTAAGTTCTAACAGTCAGGCATGTACTTTAGCAGGTATTAAAAGCTTAGGTGTGGTCTGTATCTGGTTCTGAACAAAACTGCATTTTATGTGTCAAAACATTATTCCAAGGTAGCAACCTCCAAGAACAAAATCCCCAAAAAACTGTCCTACTTTCTAGGCATTATTGATCACAACTACCATGCTCTGTTGACAACAACTGCAGTATTGGTAGAATTGCTCATTTTGAACTAATTTTAAACTAAGGAAAGTCTGGCATGGTCAATCTCCAGAGATGTAAACCTTATTTCCCCCTAACCCTTCTCCCATTCTTCAAGGAAACTGAAATATTACTCCAGTACTAGCTAGTGATTTGTAACTCTAAAGGAAATATAATACTAAAAGAAGTTGAAGGGCATGATTGTCGTATTAAGCAGGTCCTACTAGTGTCAGTAGGAGCTATTTCTTTGAGTAACCTGGCTATTTTAATCTGAGCTTTCTGTATCACGTGGTGTGTCATGTTGTTTCTTAGCCTATCCACCATCTGTGACTGAATTACTTGCAGGGAATATTTTGTCCTTGAGAGAGGCAGGTTGGAGCAGTATCTATAGTTTGAAAACTCCAAGGACAGCAGGAAACAAAGCAGGGTTTTGGTTTCTCTTTTCTTTTCTTTTCTTTTCTTTTCTTTTCTTTTCTTTTCTTTTCTTTTCTTTTCTTTTCTTTTCTTTTCTTTTCTTTTCTTTTCTTTTCTTTTCTTTTCTTTTCTTTTCTTTTCTTTTCTTTTCTTTTCTTTTCTTTTCTTTTTTCTTTAACAGCTGAAATCCATCAGCCAGTAACATCAGGGATTCTCAGTAAAAACTGTTTTAAACTCTAAGCATGTGACTGGCAGCTGTGGAGAAAGACTTGGAGTACCTACAACAAACTGGTACAGGGCACTTTAGAAAGAAGTGCCATTCTTTTCCTGCTCTCTTTTCTCTGAAGTCTAGCCTGGCTTTTACAAGTAGGGGCCTATGCTGGGAGCGAATCGTAATCATTGCACATCCAAGGCAAGGGTAAACCCTCAGAGGAGCTAAGGAACATATGTGAAAGCACTTGCTGTGACTCCTTTTGAAAGGTTACAGAACGCATTCCCCTAACACCCTGTCATTCTCTGTTCTGCTGACTAACAGAAACAAGTGTGGGACTCGGTTGCTCCCTTCCATGCCCACCCCTCACACTCTGCCTTATGCTTTCCACCCTTTCTGAGCACATCAAAACCCTGGAGTTTGTGACAGCACTTTGCTTGAGGCAATGGCTGCTAGCAGGCTCTCTCCTGTGCTCATGCCTTGGTAGGACTGTATATTTAATATCTTTAATCTGTGCAAAAAATCCTCAGATTAAATACGTATGTAAAAATACTTGTTATGTTGAGAAAAATATCCATAGGTGTTATATGATAATTGCCACTCTAATACTAGCATTAACAGCAGGGATAGTTGACAGAAGTCATTGGCCCTAATCCAAGATGACCCTATTTGCTACTTGAATAAGCAGAATAGCAATCCTTTTTTTTCCCCTCCCTCAATATTAATGTACATTTGTAGCAGTAAGCACTGAAAAACAAAAGTAACCCTATTTTTAAGATCAAATCAGAACAAGTGTGAATGGTTTCAAGTGGTAACTTTCTGCTTACAGAAAAACAATGTCAGCAGAACACTATGGCCTAAGTTTCATACACTAGTTTATCCACTTTTGGAGAGACAAATTATCATATTTTAATGAAAGTATTTTACAGTTTAACAACACAGAAAACATTTTTCTGATTTTTCACTGTAAATTTTGAGCAAGAAGCAAATTGTTTCTCTCCATCTACTTTAGCAAAATGAAATTATAACACAAGATGTCATAAAGTCTTTTCTTTTAAGAAAAATGAATTCCATAAACTTAATGGCTGAATTTTTTCCTTGCTGCTTTGAGCCTGTAGGCTGCTAAACCCAGTAAAAATACTCCACAAATCACTCAGGAACTTCTTATATTTTTAACAACTTGAATCTAGAAAAATGGTCATTGATCAGCCTTTTTAGTTAGCTTTTCTTGAAAAAAAATGAACTTTGATAGTGAATGTTAAAAAATAGTGGAACATCTCTTTTTGACTAGAGATATAGCCTCCTAGAAGATTGCTGTAATTTAAGGAGATTGAAAAAGCAATTTTAGATGACAAAAAAGTACTCATAAAATTATTCAGTTTAAAATCTCTGGCAATTTTTGAATTAAATTATTTTTTTTAAATCTTCAATTAAAAAGTCACTCTGTTTTTTTTTTCTAGTTTTCTCTAAGATCAACTTCATTTAAAAGTACAGGATTGCAATAGCAGGGACAATATGGAATACAAAAAGAGGTAAAATAGTTGACCAGATACTAACTTTAAAGTCTCAATATTTTCATTCCGAAACAGAACATGAAATAAAGGTATGTGCAGAATTTTGGAATAAAAAAAATAAAGAAAAAAAAAAGAAGTAAAGTTTCTGAGCATCCTAATTACAGAAAGGCAGGTATGCAAGTTATATTGAAACAGAAAGAAAGTGTTATTCAAGGCACTTTGAGCAGTCTCAGATTTCAAAGCAGTATTCACAATTCAGTTTTGCATCTGGCCATCTCTTTGGTACCTGACCTTGGGCCATCAAAACCAGAGTTTTGAAAGTCACTCAGAGATGAAAATGTAAGGCAAATAGACAGATAAGGCAAATATAGAAATAATTCTTGTGTGCTCACTAGCAATTTTAAACAAGACTTATTTAGAAACAGCTTACTGTTTTCTTATTTACACTTCTTAACCTTGTGTTTTTCTTTCATATTCATAAAACATGATTTTAGGCACATCATTGTGGTATGATGTTCTTTTCACAAATGTCATGACATTTGTCCTCCAGGTTCATTTCTATTCACTTCCCTCATTAACATTCCTGCTTGGAGGCTGTCCATGCTCTTCTCCTTATTCCTGTGCCAATTCATGACACCTGGCCACAGTAACCTTTCAAATGGTTTAGGATGTGGAATTCCCTAGGTTTAGGATAATTTCAATATGTAGTTAAAATTATGTATGTTTGGGCAGATGCCCAGCTGTTTTTGAGGCTCCATTCTTATTTATAATTTAAAAATACTGAACTGTTCTTACCAAATAGGACAATATTTATTCAGAATTGATTCTTCAAGAGACGTAGACACATTTTTGCAGAGGGACAAACACAAACACGGGCAAAGATACAAGAGAGTTGTCAGGGTAGAAGGGACACCAGAGAAGTAGAAACATTGAAGAAGAGTAAAAAAGGTACCCAGATCAGGGCAGGAGGAAAAGCAGCCACCCCAGAAGAGACAGTGAGGAGGATGAGGAGGAAGCATGACTGCAAAGGGACTGCAGCTGGTGGAGGAACCCACATCACAGCAACAGAGCAGAACCTGCACTGAGCTCTACCTCCTGCACTGCCCCTCACCAAGGCAACTGGGCATAACCTGGGACACCAGCAATTAGGGAGGAAAGGTGTTTTTCAGATATTTTTTTACTTGATTCTTATTTATTTTTCAGAATTGGAAATGAAAAAATTGCTAATGGGCAATTAATTAAGTTGAAGTTCCCTTCTTGAAATACTTTTTTGTCTCAGGACAGATCTTCAGCCCTTTTGAAATAAAATGTGTAAAACTTTAGAAACTGATGCAGTGCTTTCCTTTCTGTAGTTTGTTTGTTTGAGGTTTTTTTTAGAAATAATGCTAAGATCTACTTCATTCCTAATTATACAAATAATATAGTGATGAATTTGGAACAAATTGGTAAAATGCATAAAAATAGGATCACTAGATCATTATATCAGATAATTTATGTAATTGACATAAATGGATTTATGACTATATCCATAATTAAACATGATTTTAATTTTTCAGCAAATTACATTTTTAATGTGTAACACCCTCTCTGTCTTTTATCTCATCTCGTGGCTAGCATTTATTTCTACAAATTATAAACCACCTCTTTCAATGTGTGAATTATTTTTTGAGTATGTAAAAACAAATCAGTAATAAATTAACAAGATTTTTAAAATGAGATACTCTCAAATATATTAAAATGTTCTGTTGGTCGGAGTGTACTTTTACACCTTGTAGCAACACAATAAACTCCCCAAACTTATTGGCCAAAAGAAAGGATTTGTTGACTTCAAAAGAAAGCAGATTCTTTTTAATCAAACTGGTATTTATCATATATTTACTCTAATCCCCTGTATTTATCCCATAAGCACAGGCTTTCAGATAACTTTTCTGTTTTTTTTTTTTTTTTCTTAATGGTCTTGACCTGTTCGTTCCTTTATCTGGTTACTTTCAGAATTTTTTAAAATACACCTTTGTATTTCTGGTTATGTAAACCTCCTGCTGTACCACTATTTTCCTATCTACTGACTAATCCAAAGTTCTAACCCCAAGACATCATTGTATACGTGCTTTCTGAGACAAAAATAAAAACTATAAACAGATTATTAAAAAAAAAACATCTGTTCTGCTCGACACTGATAAATAAGAGGTGTGTCATGTGAATAAGACTTATGATAAATGTTTTCAGATAGGGGTCAAGGAATCTCTTTATTAAAGGCAGTAAAGCAGAATGATGCTTGGGAAATACCAAGTGGAATTGCAGCCTAGTTAACGAGGAGCATATTTCAACCCCAAATTTCCTGTGACCTGCTGAAGAGTTCTCCCTGCAGTTAATTTTGTATTTAATGTCTAGATTTGATTTATATACAGCCTGTTGTAGAGTTCTCTAACAAAATACTTTATATTTGTGTTCTTCTTAAGAGTGATTAGAGGTGAACATCTGTGCCCCACACAAATTATGTCTTTATGAAATTAACTTTCAGAAGCTCATAAAGAGATATGGTAGTGGCAACAGCTTTCTTATTCATAACAATATGGTGACCCAGATATCTGACAAGCTGGAGTTGTTTACCTTTCTTCTTCTTGGCATGTGTGTCAAACAATACATAAGGAAGGACATGCAGAAATATGACAAACTATAAATTATAGACAAAATAAACCTATATTTGCACAGTATTGTTATATAAGGAGAATGTAATAACTAATACACAAGGTGTTAGGATGTTTCCTAAGTTGTTCAGAAAACTGGATTACCTACGTTGATCTGCATGTATAAAAGAACATCATTTGAGAGTTTGATCATATGTATAATTGAAAAATTAGATTTTTATCTACTTTATTTAATCAGAGGAATCAAGGCTAGGATGTATTTTTCTTATTCAGCTTTGTAGTTTGACAAAATGGAAATTCAGTAGTCATTTATTAGCAATTTCCCATTATCATAGAATGGCTACATGTGTGAAGTATGAAACTTAAGATGAAATATCCATCTGTATCACTTTAACCCAAGCTGATTATAGAATGTGCTGCTTCTGGGAGCCATCTGATTTAGACAATACCTGATAAAGAGAGAGAAGTCTGTCACAGCACTGCAGTTTTTGAGACCGAGAAATAAAGATAACAGTGGAGCAATGTTAAGGTAAAAAATCCTGGTGACAATTTATTCCTTTCAAAAGAAGTTTGTTTGCAAATTTCTGCATTTAAATGGCCACGTTTATCACCAGTTTTCAATCATTGTGACTTTCATTGGTAAGACTTTTCAATGGCAACTGTGGCTATTCATAATATTATCATATAATAATTCAACATTTTTTAGTGGCACATGCACATTTTGCCTTTTTTTTTTTGTTTGGTTGCTTTCTTCTGAGGTATAAGTTATTTACTATCAGTGCTTCACAAATTCAGATAATATTATCTGCTTCACAGAAGAATAAGTGAAATAGTCACAAATCTTTCATGTGGCCCCACAGTGATTTCAGACCGGGATATAAGCTAGCTGTCTTTTACCAAGGCTGACTACCGACTCTGTGAGACAGCAGGGTTTAATACTTCATCATTGAACAGCTTGTGTAATGATTTGCATCTACAAGATGTGTCTAGAATGCTACCTTTTCAAAAATAGGATTTTATATTTTACAGTTCAGAGGGGAAGACAGCAAAAAGAAAATGAAGCCCAACATTTTAGGCTGACAAGATCTTGAATATTGTTCCTAGCTTTAAGTCTTGCTGTACTAAGAATCTTACAAAATTAGAAGGGTACATGCCAGAGTTTTTGACAAAGATGCACTATCTTGATGATTATTGGAGATCTTCCAAACCAATGTGTAACCTATATAAAAAGAAGACAGTTCATTGAAAACTCACAGCAAAACATCTCAATGTAGGTGAATGAGAGTTCTCACAATTACCATAATAAGGCCCACTGTCTTGTCACACTGCTGTGCTCCACTGGGAAAGATTATTGCTACAGAAGATAGAAAATAATGCCAATTGTGTTAAGTCATAAATATATTTGCAGTACCCTGAAAGATGTAGCATAAAATATATTCTGAATTGAGTTACATTGTGCATGTATTAATGGGGTGTGAGAATTTCTAGACAAGAAAAAGCAGAACCTGAGGAAGAAAGAGTTCTGCTTTTGTGAATACAATGCCAATCATTGTGCTGTAAGCAGATGCAAAGCCTTTCTTGTTTTTGCAGATCAAGAAGCAAACATTGTAGCCTGTTGACTGCAAATGATTAGAAAAACAGAGCCATTTCTCTAAAAGATTGTAAATAAAATAAAATATTGTCAAATAAATATCAAAAAAGCCAAAAGCATCTGCAATTTGCCTAGAAATTATTGTCACATTATTAGGGGGATAAAGTAGAGTTTTCTTTAGGCACAGCATGGTCCAACAGAAAATTTTGCTTCCTGTGCATGGGCTCTAAAATTGTCTTCGAAGAAAAACTGAGATACAAGTAAAGAAATTTCTATGAGTTGTCACAAAATTCCACTCTGCAGTCTGTATAAGCACTCAGAATAGAGATGCACAGTTTGATCCCAAAGCTAAGAGAATCAAATGGGTTGTGCATAGGGCTACACTACATGTGCAGCAAAAATCAGGTTAGACTTGGAATTTGATAAAGGCTCTTTTAGGAAGAACAGGATAAGGAGACTAGAAAGGGGAGCTTCCCTTTATGTGAGACAGCAACTGAGTGGATGGAATGAGTACCTCGAGCACTGCCTGGAGTAGAAGGCAAATAGTAACTTTGAAAAAGATGTTAAATTATTCAATTTAGGAGCTGTGGGGATACCATTTGTCAGTTTCTCTGGATCTGGATTGAAGGCACTTGAGATGTTAGTTCATGTTCATACTCAAGTGTTTATTATTTCTTATCAGTAAAACAGCCTCATAAACGTGATTTTAGCAGCTTTTCATTAGAAGGCACAAAAAGGCCAACAATCTCTTGTTACAAGGTCTTTTAAGACTAAACTGTCCAATTAAAAACTGACACCTAGATTATTTTCCCTTTTAACCCAAAAGATGATCCCTAAGAGTCCACAATGTGGACTTTTCTGCCCAATTACAAAATGCCGCCGAAACCCATGAAGAAGAAGGAAGAATAAGCATGAGTAAGACACCCAGGACAACACTCAGTGCCCTCCATCTTGCTTCCATCCACAACACACTAAAAATCCCAAAACCTAAATTTCTTACCAAGTGATACAGCTACACTACTCTCTATAATCTCTTTCACACTTTTGTGGATTCTAGTCTATCTTGAAGTCTAGGAAACTTTCTCCATGAATGAGGGTCAAAGTCAGTGCTCCCCTGGGAGTCAGGGCACCCTAGAGCAGACAGAGAAATATTCCCGGTGCCCTGGGTTTACACAAGAAACAACCTTTTCAAGGGCTAAGTAGATTTTTCTGCTATTTTTTCTTTAGTTGTAATTATTATCTCTTTTATTTTTCCCAAATAAATTATGAATATTGTCAACATTGTTGACCTTCATCAGTCACAAATACTCAACACATATGAATAAGATATTTTATTGTTATAAAATTATTGAGACATAATCTTTCTTCTTACATTATAGGCTTACTGGATTCAGTGCTAAAGTCAACATTTTGCAAAGTTTGACCACTGAAATTTTGCCTGAAATTCAAACTTATAAATTTGAAGTGTAGAGTTTGTTGGCTTTTCTTCTATCATCTCTAGCAACTGATCATTTTTGTTCCTTAGATGCTATAAAAGCCTTTTCTAGTTGTGTTAAGTTTTACTCTCTCTTTGAATGGACCTTGTTATCTTAGTTTTTCCAAAATTTTATCATTTTAGCTTTGCCTTCTGAATTTTTTAAAGTTTGACTGTTTTTTGTAAGTTAAAATGTGGTATTAAAAATTAAAAAATTTGAGGAGTTTATTTTTACATGCATAAGCATGCAAATAATGAATTGTAATAGTAAAATTTATGATTTGCACTTTAACCAGCATTACATTTCAGTAACAACTGAAAAAGAAAGTATTGCTAGCACCACTTAGTTCCACACAGCACAAAACCAAAAAAGGCCATTTTTAATTTTTATTTAGATAAAAAAAAATTATAAAACTACCTGTTTTATTCTTGCTTCTACTTGTAATGTTTTTAGAGTGAGAACAGATTTAAAGTACATTTGTGCTTAAAAACACTAGTCCCATGTTTTTTATTGTGGATCATTTCTTTCTAGTTAAGCTTTTTTAGTACTTCTGACATGTAATGACTACCTGTCCTTTTATATTTACTTGAATGAATGGAAAATTATATAACCTCAAAATACATATCTACATGCAAAGTTTTGACATTTTAGCAGGAGTATTTTAACATAGATATATTTCTAGTTTTTATCATATTAACCCATATAAAATTTCAGCTGAACATAAACAATTCACATGGGCATCTGAAGATTGAATAAATGACTACCTCTTCATGTAAGTTTTTTTTTAAATATGGTATCCAATTCAGCTGGTTCTTTGACTTGATTGAGCATCAAGTGGCTCAACATACCCTAGTCAGGATCTTATGTGTGCAAAATGGCTACCCTAGAAAGAGATTGTGTTGTAATTTCCTGATCAATGCAAAATTAAAAGTCTTGTTTATTCTTTGATAATCAGATAAAACACAGAAATATTTGAAATAACAATATACAAAAGTTTAGTGATAATAGGGAAGAAAACTGTCCCTGAAGGGATTACTAGTGACTGAAACATCATTCTGTGGTGTAGTGAGGAGTTATCTGCACACATATTGATAACACAATAGTCTGTATTTTTGTCCTTGTTTGTTTGACAGGACACATCACATATGTAAAGAAATTATAATTTTTTTCCTGTTTCCAATATTTGCGTCTGTGTATAATGTCTACACTATCTCTCAAGGTGATCTGTTATCTGTCTTCATTAAGATATCATCAATTGGTAATCAAAATTTTATCTTCATAAAGATTTCTGACCTCATTCTTCAAGAGAAACTTTGATTAGCTATCAAGTTTCCATGGACTTACCACATGGGAATTATGTCAGAATTTATATCATAAACTAACTATATTTTTTTATGAAATTGATTTCTACATTTGTGCTTGTGGTGGAAATAACAAATATGAATAAAATATTTAATATCTTCCAAAAAAATCAGCAATTCCTTTGCATAGACATACCAAGGATTTAAATAGTTGAAGAAGTCTTGTATTGATCACAAAAAAATGTTTGTTCAGCAAAATTTTCTTATTGATTTTGTGCAGTGTGCATTCTGAGAAATCACCTGGTAATTAATTTTAACAATATGACTGGAAAATGTATTTTTGTTATATTCTACACTGCCTTATGCTATGGGACTCTAGTACAGTGTGCCATGTTTTACCAAGGCCATGAGATATCATTGTAAAATTAATTTATTATTGAGGACTCAAAAGAGGACCTCCTCACAGGCAGTCAGATGATGGCAGCCAACACTATGATCTGAATTAAGAATTTACAGAATGATATGAAAGTCAGGGTCACAACTTTATTTACACTTGAGTATAGTACACATCTGGACAGAAATCTTAGTTAATAAAAAGTGAAGCAACAGAAGTGAAAAGTGAAGCAAGTTTGTGAAAAGATATTGGAATGAAAACTATTTCCTAGGGCTTTTTGGTATTTTGTTTGTTCTTTTTTTTTTTTTTTTTCCTTTCAGCAACTGATATTTGTATGCTGAAGTGTTAATGTGAATAAATTGACCAAAAGTCACTAGGAGTAGTAGAAGTGATACTACATGAGATAATTATACCAGATCTAGTCACAGAATCACCGATAGGCTTGTGTTGAAAAGGACTTTATCATCTAGTTCCAGCACCTTCCACTAGACCAGATCACTCAGAGTCCCATTCAACTTGGTCTCAGTTTCAGGGACGAGACATTTACAACTTCACTGGGCAACCTGTTCCAGTACCTCACCACCCTCACAGTAAAGAATTTCCTTCTAACATCTCATCTAGACCAGCCCTCTTTCCATTTCAAATCATTGCTTCTTGTCCTGTCACTATCTGCCTGCAGAAACATTCTGTCTGCCTCCTTTATTGACTCCTGTAAGATACTGGAAGGCCACAATGGAGCCTTCCCAGAGCAGCTTTGTATTAATTTTTTCAAGACAAGGATATTATGCTGGATGTTTGTTTTTATTTTCTGTCAGTATTTCCATTTGAATGTAAGCAATACGTTTTGCAATACGTGAATATTGGGCAAAGAGTTTCCTATGGTTAAATCACCAAAAAATATTTTATAATATACATTCAAATAAATTTAAATATAATAATTGGATTCAAATGCAAGATAATAGTTTTTTACCTGCTGTGACACCCCCAAAGGTAAAAAAATTCCTTCAGTCATTCCATGTTTTTTTATATTTGTTATTTTATTATCTCTGAAAGTTAACTACTGACTTTTGTTTATGCAAAATGCAAATGTATTTTAGAATATTTGCTCTTTCTCTAGATATCTTGATATTCATCACAATCAGTATCAATTTTAAAAACACAAGCATTGAAAGGAAATAATGTCTCAGCTTTACCAATATGATGTAGAAATTCAGTATATATTTTCTCTTAGGTGATGTTATGAAGTAGGAAATCTTTGTCCAAAAATAATTAAACTTGCTACTATCCCTGCAATGCAGACAGCAAAGCTTTTACATTAGAGAACATAATTCAGATTCTGTGGAATTACATTTTAAGTATTTTTCATACATACATGTTAAATCCATTCCCAATCTGC
Organism: Melospiza georgiana; assembly: GCF_028018845.1. NCBI lineage: Eukaryota > Metazoa > Chordata > Aves > Passeriformes > Passerellidae > Melospiza > Melospiza georgiana. The sequence continues at coordinate 46,829,054 of NC_080431.1, forward strand.
TATAATTGGCAAATAGCATGACATGGTCCCCAAAAATGAATAACCATAACTAACTAGCTAAGAAGCACAGCTCACTTTCCCTGTTATCAATGTCACTATCAGCTCTCTGCACATGGAGACTATTATTGCAACTGTCACAGAATTAAATGAAATCTATCCAGCAACATCTGGCTCTTCAGAAGAAAATATGAATAATTTCACCAGCTTTCCCCATCTCTGCCTGCTTATTCTAATTATGATGTAATGGAGGACATCAGCAGGCTGTGGACTTGGTGATTAACCCAGGGCAGATGAGAAATAGGCATAGTGAGATGAGCAAGGAACATAGATCAGCTCAATCAATTATCTTTTTTCTCAAGGCTCTTAAATACAGCAGTGACCTTGTGATGGGAAACAGTAAGTTACACTTGAACCCATTTAGGAGGTCAGACATTTCACAATACATTACAGGAGCTAAATTCTTGTTTTTCAATCCAGTTACACGAAAAGGAGAATTAGGTATACATATAAAATGTACAAAGTATATATGTATATGTCCGTGTGTATATATACATGTATACATATATATGTGTGTGTATATGTGTTTGTATATATAAATATACAAACTTTGCAGGTCTTTATGTTTATAATACAGTGATAAGCCTTTAACTTGTTCATTTTCTCTTTTCATTAATAAGCCTACAAGCCATTTACTACCTTGTTTGGTTCCTGCTCTGATTAAAAATCTGTCTGCAGCTATTGAAGTAATATGGAAAATAATTTGACAGTACAGTGATTAGGAGAAGAAAACCAAAAAACCATTTGAATGTTATTTCCAGTCTTCACATATAAGTGTGGACATATAAACAAAATTACAATTTTAAAATGTATTCGCTTGTATTGCCTGGTGTTTTAAAGACTGTGGAGCTCATTTAATTCAGATTGCAGACATATCCAGTTTCTTGCCTGAAAAGTTATTACTATGGAGCAATTGGACTAATGATCCTAGATTTATTCTGGTAGCATTCTACGCTGCCTACACTAAATGCAGCAATTCGGTGCAGCCAGACACTAATCCACAGTGTCGTATTTGGCATCATTAGTTGAAACTTTGTGATCAAAGCAGTTGTAATGGAATGGGAATCCACACACTAATATAGTTTCCTATACTGCTTAGTTGAAAGACAGAGTAAGAAACATCCATCACAATAAAGACAAAGAGTAAACAAGGAGAATAAATCCAGCTCATTAAAATGAATGATTTTAAGGGAAGCTGCAAGAGTTTCACAAGGGAAGTGAAAATGCCAGTTGTGATCGTCAGTGAATATTTGGGGAAAAAAAAACCAACACCCTCAAATGTTTTTACCATGAGCAGGGCTCTTTCTGCTACTTCAAGTCAATGTAACCTTTCAGTTGAATTATTAGATGGAAATAAATGTCACAGAACTTAGCAATTTTGTAGTGGCAGATGCTGCTGCAACAAGTATTGTTAGTTTAGATATTGAATTATGGCTTGAAAAGTGTCAATGATGGAACTTGCTTTCATTTACCTATTTGTTTTTATTGACTTGATTTTTCTGTCACCCATATGGGAAGGCAGCCTTTACTGGAAGCAAAATTTTCTTCTGAGATTTTAGAATAAGCATTAATGTTTTTTATTTGCTCCTGTATGTTATGAGGTGGATTGTTATGTCCATTGCAAACAGGCTAGATTCAGAACTGGACTCTATTACCTGCAAATGAGGAACTACCACAACAATGTTTTGAACTCTTGTCAAGGAATCCAATATCCAGAGTAGGTGACAAATTTAAAAGTTTAAAAGTATTATTTAACAAGCCCCCTGTACTGGTTTAGGGCAAATTTGGGAGCAAACTCCAAAAGGGGTCCCTCTAGAAAGCAGATTCATGTGACCCCTCTCCCTACTGGTTCAGGAAAAGGTTTCCTTGGAGAAAAGTGTAAAAAACCTGTTTATTTAACAAGCAAAGTATTCACAAGCATAAAAAATGAATAATATTAAACAATGAAACATCTTGCTGTTGTGAAGAGGTGGCAAATTCAGAAAGTCCTTGTCATGGGCTGTAGCTTGGCTCACTCAGTCTCTTATCAGTCCCTCCTGTGCTGGAAACTGCCACATCCTGGGCCCCAGTGGGACACAGGTGTGAGCTCCCAGTGTTTTTCTGGGTTTTCAGTCCAGAGCAGGTTTGAACAGTTCCAAGAAAAAGAAAAAAACCACAGTCCAGGGAACTTCTCTGCCTCAGCTAGCTACAGCCTCAGCTAACTAGGAGCAAAGGAGAGCTCTGTCCATCTGCAGACAGCACAGTCCAGGAGCAGGAATGTGGAGGAGTGAGTGCAGTGTCTGAAAACAAACTGCTGCTTCTTCTCTGCCCCTTCACACTCAGAACCAATCCTAAAGGTGGAAAAACTTATTTCTGGGCTAAACAGATGAATGGGGATACAATTCAGCATCAAAAAGTCACCCCAGGACACCCCCTGACTTTGTACTGACATAAAGTAACCCAACAATATTATGCTAAGGGCAGTAACCCAATGGTATTGTACTCAGGATATTTTGAAATTATTTTTCAAGAATATATAGCACACTTAAGTCCAGGCTGCATTTCTATCCCAGTCTTTTTCCTTTTGTAGATCCTTGGCTTTATATACAATTGAAAAAAATAAACAAAAAACCCAAGCCCCTCAAACAAACAAAAAAGCAAAAAGAGAAAACTAATAAAACAACAGCAACAAAACCACAAAACCCAGACCTAAACACTTATCATTATTAACCAAAAGGGATTTCAACAATGAAAGCCCTCTCAAATCTCCTTGAATTTGGTGACTAATTATTTTCACTATTTGTTATCACTTGCAATATTTAATAAGCTACCTCAGAAATCCAAGCATTCCAGAGACAAAAGGCTTCTTTCACCCTATTGTCTCTTACTACAATGAAACTTGGTAATTTCAGGGATCTGAGAAACTGTGTTATTAGAGTATAACACAGATAAATTGTTAGCTTCCATGACTGGCTAGTAGCCTTCATATCACTGAAGCTGTTTGCATTTAATGTGAGAACAGCAGTAGACCAAGCACTGCTCTTGAACCCATTCAGACAATAGGACTGAGCTTTTCCCTGCTGACAATGTTTAAAACATGGGAGAATGAAATTCCTGAAGAAAAATGAAATGTTGTATTACAAAAATGCAAAGACTTTTTTCTTGACTATATCTGAGATCAGGAATATTGATCTGCCTTTATGTGGCATTTTCAACAATTTGAAACAATTTGCAGTTCTGTTTCATCTGAAAAGCTTTAGTTATGAATTGCTGTTTTTAATTTATTGAAGGATACTGACATAATTTATTGTTATTGTCAGCAATATTTGATGAATAAAGAGACTAATAACTCTCTGAAAGAAAAGATGCAAATACATATGTGAAGTTATTTGTTAGAAAATTAACTTCTGGAACATTAAGCTCAGTTTATAATGTAAGTTGCATGGGGGAGGATACCACACTTTTGCAGGGTTGAATCATAAGGCAATTTAAAAATTAAATCAAAAAGTAATGAATAGTCATAAATATAACTTGATGATACCCAGAAATCAGATCCGGAAAACTTCTCTTTTCTTAAGATAGGAATCATTGAAAAATCCTACAAATAATATTGTATTTTTGATTTATATTTGTGAAGAGGGCTTGAACTTTTGAGGCTTTCCATTTTCTGTTTTGTTAATTTAAGTAATAAAGTAGAGGATAAGTCAGATAATCATCTGGTGTTTCAGTTAAAGTGATAAACACACCAAGAGTTTTTCCATGAAGAGAATTTCTGGAAAAAGAACAATATTTTTTTTGTTTTTTTCAGTTCTTCCTATCTCTGCAACAAAAAATAAGTTTCATAAAAGATAATATGAGAGTTTAGTTGGGGAAGGCACAGCTTGGATTGTGGAAAAGCTCTTAGATTTGTATTGGATTGGCAATATGGTTTTCTGTTCTGTGATCACAAGTTTTTCCTCTGTCTCATTTTTTAGTGAAAAGCTCTGCTGTTTACTTCCCACATATAGCAAGTGTTATGTCCCCCTAGGCTATAATATTAAACATCCTGACACACACTTGTTTCAGTTCCCTGAATGGTGCTTTAGACTGAAATGGGTTTACTGGGCTTCCTCCAAGCTTCAGTGAAATAATGTCTTTGAGTCTTTTCCACATGTTGTTTAATTAACATCTGAATTTTTTAAAGAATAAGTAGGAGGTCAAAACTGGATGTTTTATGAAAAACAATAAAGAATTGTTTAAGATTTAATGAAATAATATCATCAGTGTCAACACTTCCCTTACTAAATTTACTTTGCTCTTTATTCTGCTCAAGAAGCTAATATATTAATGAAGCATTAACAAACATCTTTCCAAGAATGGCTGAGTCTTTAAAAAAATTGAAATTGTATTTTTTTCATTTTAGTTTTGTTTTCTTTTAATATTATATTATGTTAATCAGTACATGAAGCATGAGTTGAATCTACCAAGCACAAAACTTTGACAAAAAAACCCAAAATTTGATCTGCAGGATACAGAAGTTTATTTAACAAAAAGTTTTAGTTTTGTTGACTTAAGGAAAGGATAATACATCCTTCCCCTTCCCCTCAGCTGCCTCTTTGCATACTCATCCTCATAAGCACCAACAAAACAAAATGTATCTGCCAAGGACTCACACGAGGCTGATATTTAGCCAGCCAGAATGCATTTCCTATTCCTAGTCTTTAGGGAAACAAAACAAGTCATTTGGAATCAGATGAACCGTCCATGTTTGCATAAAAGTGCAGATTTAAGGCACCACTCATTACTGAGGCCAGGTAAAACTATTTTGCGAGTTAAGGATGGTTCTTTATCTTAGGGCTAAACATCATAGATTACTTGCACATATTCTTATTGCAGACTCTTCCCATTTCCAGCATCTATTTCCACAGCTTCCCATAAATTCAGTAGAAGAGTGTCTTTGCAGCCGCTTTATAGTCTTCAGGAATATGTTACAGAAAATATGCATATTACCAATAAATATGCAAATCTTGGTATTTCCAGAGATGTGAATGTCAAGATCTTACTGGCTTAATTTTGGTATAAAAAAGTGGCAGATATTTTCTCAATAAGTTCAAAGAGCTGACCACTTCTATGCTCTCATGGTTTTATCTAAGGCTACACATGCAAATGTGGTCATATTTTCACTTCCAAAACTAATATGGAGTTGCAAAAATTTCCACTGAGTCTATGGCAGCAACAGATGGTTCCTGTGTATTTGAAGTGTATGTACTGCCTGCTATCTCCCTTTTAAAAGGCACTGACTCAAGGACAAAATAGTGTTTCTTTTATTATTTTGTGGTTTGCTGCAACAGTAGTAGCATTGTTTTCTGGTGAAGGTAAGCAGCAGTTCAGAGAAATTGTATGCTTAGTGAGATAAAATGCTGCAGGACAGGCTGATGCCAACAAAAAAGGGAAAGAGCAAGAGAAAGGTCTTTGCATTTGCCAAAACTGTTTTCTAAGAGCAGAAACATAGATTGACTTCCTGTGTAACTCAAAGAGGTAAATTTTCACACACAAGTTCTTTTATTTTGGTTCTCTTCTTAGTCTGAATTTGATCTGTTAACTTCATTTGTGTTTTAAATGAAAAATAACTGTCAATTTTCTTGGTTTTTTTGGGGTTTGTTTTTAATGTGTATGTGACATGAACTCTATAAGGAAAAGTCACAGGTAGGTTTACTTAACAATCTGTCCAACTCAGATTTAATTTAATAACGAAATTCTTAAAATTTGTTCCATCACAATCGGTTTGTTCACATGACTGAGGTTATTTATAGACCTCAGAAAATTTTTATGCAATTTTGAAACACCTTTCAAAACACTTGCTCATCAAATATGCCAGAAAAAAAAACAAATAGAAAAGGAAACTATGTTTTCATGCCATTTCCAGCAGTAGGCATTCGGTGATGGCAAAACTCAGAGATTATCATATAGATGTAGTAATCTGTAGAAAACATGTGTTAAAATAGTCCTCATTCATGTGCCACCATTTGCTAAAACGCTTCTTCTCCTTCGATCCTTCTTCTAGGATCGACTTCAGTACAGGGTTGTGCCCTGGATTTACAAATCTAAATCTTTCATTATTTCCTCAAATCATCTTAGGGAGTCCTCTGAAATAGAGCTGCAGGTAATGGGTGTTATTTGGCTGCTGTATGCATAGGTGTGCAATGGACATTATTATTCTAGGTCACCATCCCAAAGCAGTCTTGTAGCTAGACATCACAATTCTACCCTTTTGGCCCATTATCAGAGCCATGCTAACATTTACTGGAAGCTTTGCACCTCCAACTCAGTGCCCAAAAGGTTAAACAGTAAAAAATTTAATTGGCTATTCACAATAGCAGTCTTTCAAAAAGGAGAGTTAAATCCAGTGTTAGTCCTATTATTTTGGGGGTTTATTAATTTATTTTTTATATTTTTTCAGTGAAATTTATATTACTTAAAAATAAAAAGACAAAGGGATTCCCCCCCTATTATTATTAAGTCTTCTGCATACTTTCTGCTCATTTCCATTTGTTCTGATGTTTCTGTCACTCATCTCATACTTGCTAACTCTTTAAAAATCACTATCTACTACTTGTGGTCTACATCTTTAATACAGATTTGTGCATTGTTAATGCGGCTGCTGCCTTCAAGGATATGAATATTCATATGCAGCTCTGGAATCTCAAGGAGATAAATGTAGTTTAGTAAAAATCAAATTTCAACCTTGCTGTGACCTCATCTGTGTGTTGCAGTTCTCACTGAATAACTTAACCTGACACCCCTGGATTAGTTGAGCAATTTTATTATCATGTAAAAGCTCCAGCTGAGATCACTATGTGAGGCTATCATACAATTTGTGATCTGCTGCTAATTTGTGTGTCTGTTTAATTACTAAAACAGATTATTCCTAACTGCTGAAAAAGCAGGACTGAAAGAGAATAAACAGGACTAGTGTTTAGTCAGCTAGTTATGCAGATCCTACAGTTGCCACAAACAAAATTGTGAATATACCTTTCACTAATAAGAACATCCAGAAATATAATTTGAAATACCTAATTGGCTTACTTGATTACCCTGTTATAGATTACTGTAAAATCATCATGGAATCAAAACAGGAGCAGCTGCATAGGAAGATATCTGACCTAAGAAAGCAATCAATGGCAGTTTAAGGCCTTGAGCTCACCAGCACATGGTGAACATGCTCTTAGTCAGAAGTCTCATGTTAAGCATCTGTTGGAGATGCTTCAGAGAAAGATGGAGGATTGTAACTGAGGATGACAGGCCACAGCAAGATTATGGAACAATGAGAAATGCAGTACTGATTTAATGAATCAGATATCATGAAAATATATCAAGGATTTAAATGTCCTTGAATGGGTCCAGAGAAGGGGAAAAAAACTGATGAAGGGGCTGTCCTGTGAGAAGAAGCTGAGAACTTGAGGCTTGTCTAGTTTGGTGGAAAGGAGGCTGAGGTGCGACCTCACTGCTTCAACACATTCCTGAGATGGGAATGGAAACTCTGGGATCCAGCGATGAGACGGGTGGAAATGGTTCAAAACTGCACCAGGGGAGATTAAAACTGGACATTAGGAACCCTTACCATGAGGGTGATCAAACACTGGAAAAGGCTTCCTAGAGAGGTGGCTGATGCCCCAGACAAATTTGTAAAACATTACATGACACAGGTTGGTCATTGAATTATTGAAAAAAAAAAGTTTATAGAATTATTTTGCAAAGCAAATGTGTTTAGTGTTATATTTTAAAAAATAGATATTCATAAAAGTGTTATATTCACTATAAAATACCATGTTGAAATAATAAACATAAGAGGAGTAAAATGTAAAAGAATATTTAAATTTAAGAAAAATAATTGTATCTTGAAATTCTTAAGAAATTAAATAAAGAAAAATTTGAATAAGAAATTATATTTGAGCATATTTTCTTTCTTTCTTTAATTCTTCCACGATAATCTGATTGTGGAAGTAATCTGTTATATTTTCTAAAACTATGACATTATTGATTTCTTAACCAAACAATTTCTTCAATAAAATGTCTTAATAATGTCCAGTCTGTGCTCGGGGAATTTTTTATTCTGAAAGACTTATGCTCCCATAAATTTAGACAGAATGAAACAATAAACCAAACATACATTCATAAAAAATGTGTTATTTTTTTAAATCAGTTGTTTTCAGTGTGAGTTATTTTGTGAAGTGAAAATTTGATTCTATTCCCTTATATGAAACCTAAGCCAATAATAACATTACCTACAAAGTATAAGAACAATTTCAGGGCATTTTAAAATTAACTTTTTGAATTTATTTACAGACAGTACAATATTGTCCAAATCTGATTCTCCAAAACAAGCAATTTTGATACAAATTCATCGTTCTCAATGCAATAAATTTAAGAACTTGCACTGAAATATATTTTAAAATATTAAACGGAAAAATGAGTTATAGACAACAATTAAATTTACAAGGAAGAAGTTAAGATTAAGTACTGGCCACCACAAATCATCTGACAGAGGCAGAAATTTTTCCACACAAAATTATTGCTTTCAGCCATGTTTGTTTGACTCTGCCAGATACAAAGAACTGCAAAGGAACAGGTGTAAAAATAAAGGGAATTGGGAAGCCTTCTGAAGGAAACTATGATGTGAATTAAATTAACAATGACGAGAATGTTTATTTGGCTTGTCTAAGAATTTTCTGACTGTTACTCTTCATCAAATCTCTATTTTATGGTCTCTCTTTTCCTATTTTTTTAGTGATGGTATGAAAGCATGCTTTATATTGTTTAAATGATGCAATGAAGGTTTTATGTATTCCACTCAGATGGTTAAAATGTTATACTTCATTCATACAAAACTGGGTTGTAACTGATAGAAGCAAGAAATTACAGTGGAACATTTTCTTTTCATTATTTTCCTTTTATAATTAACTTCCAGTTCAATCACTAGAAATTAGAGCTACTTTGCTGTTTCTGTCTCTGGATATCAGAGTGGGACAAGATTTTCAGCTACACCTCCTACAGTTCCTGAAAACAAATTCTTGAATGCAGAGTTTATTTATTAGGGATCACTGGGCTGACCAAAAACCCAGGCCCCCAGAGTGCACTGTATTGTACAGGTAAGTTTTAAAGCAGATGTTGGGACTTAAAACTCTACTAAAATCTTAGTATTTTAATATTTGAATAACTTCAGCATTTTAAAAAATCTATTGAGTTCGCTTTATAATACTCTGACTAAATGGATAAAAGTAATGCATACATATAGTAGTAGAACCTGTATTTGTGTAAATGAACGTATTAGTTTCAGAACTAGACTTTATCCTGAACTGTTTAACACCACTCCCTACTCAATCCTTCAATGATTCAAGCAAGATTCTGTGAAAGTGCAGAATCTCTTATGAAATATTGAACTAATCTTTATCCCTGGAGGTTTACTTTATTTGTTTCACTGTCTTATGGGGAACACATAACATAATTCCAAAATCTAGTTGTTAATAAAAAGTTGAGTTGGCATTTTGACTTTATATATTGTTATAAATATATTACAACCTTATTTTTATTATTTCAATAGATGATGAGATTTTGACAATTTTTTCATTTAACACCATTCAAGTTTTCTAACTTAATTTACTTTCTCTGCTCTATATTTCTGCATGATGCAGCATTTAATGCTCTTCTGTAGAGTCAATGCCTGACCATTTTTCCTAAGATGGTTGAATAATAAATTTTAAAAACATGTTTCCAGTTGCACATAAGGGAAATTGATGAATGCTAGCACTCCATTCTGTGATACAAAAATAGAAGCACCACAGAAAGTTCAGTAATTGACAATCCTTCCTAGCAGCGGAATGTCGCATACTATCATTGTGTTCTGAAAGTGACTTTGCGCATAAAAATGCAACATGTTTACTGAAATATAAAACAATGAATAAAAAAAATTAGGTTTTTTGTTTCCTTATGAAAATTACTTATGCCTAATTTCCATGGCAACTATTCAGCATTTTTAAAGAGAACACTGTAAACAAAATATGTCAAGTGAGGTACTCAAGAACATTACTGTTCATTTACAGTCAACCTCAAATTACAACCATTCAACAACTTTCTCATTCAAATGAGAGTCAAGTCTAAAGGAGATATTTCCCTGGTACTGCATTGCTGAAATATATATGACATAAAACTTCTAGCAGCCAAACTGTTTGAGTCTTTTCAATCACACAAATGAGTGGCTCAAGTAATTTCTTACTGATAAATGAAATTGTAAATCTGTTATTATTGAATGTGCCTCTCCAAAGGTATTTCTCTCTTAAGTAGTTAAGCATAAAGACAAAACTAACCAAAGAAAATAACTTTTCCTATTAACTTGTTAATTATGCCATGTTATCTGAAGTGTAACTGAATTGAAAACCAAAATTGCAAACCACTTTTTTAATCTTAAATTTTCTTTGAATATTGTTTATTGAGCAATTCTTAATTTATACTGGGTTCTATTACCAAAATGAAGCAAAACAACAAGGAAATAGTTACATCCTATTTTTCTTAGTATATGATTGATTTGTGGCCTGTGAAACTCATAAGAAATTTCTTCTTTACTAAAGACTAACAATGTTTCCCCACAGAATTCTCCCAGAAAAACTGGCTGTTCATGACTTGGATGGGTGCACTGTTCCTTTGATAAAAACTGCCTGGATGTCCAGGCCCACAGACTAGTGGTGGATGGAATAATTCCATTTGGTAACTCATCACAAATGGTGCTTTTCAGGGCTCAGCACTGGGGCCAGTCCTGCTACATATCTTCATAAATTATCTGGGGAAGAAGCTTGAGACCACTCACAGTGAGTTTGAAGACAACACTAAGTTGGGGAGTTTTGGTCTTCTTAAGGGCAGGAAGGACGTGCAGAAGGATCTGGAGAGGCTGGATCAGTGAGGTTCCACAAGGCTGGGTGCTGAGTCCTGCACATGGGTCACAACAACCACAGGCAGTGCTGCAGGCTGGGGAAAGAATGGCTGGAAAGCAGCCTGGGGATGCTGGCTGACAGTGGCTGAACATGAGCCAGGGCTGAACATGCGCCCCAGTGGGCAAGAAGGCCAATGGCATCCTGGCTTGTGTCGGTAATAGCATGGGCAGCAGGACCAGGGCAGTGATTGTCCCCCTGTATTCAGCGCTGGTGAATTGAGGCCACACCTCAAGTCCTGTGTGTTCAGTCTTTGGAGCACCTTGTTATGACCTGCCCCAGAAGGCAGGTATGTGGGCATTTTGAATATTATAATTATCTATAGCCATATAGTGATGTGAAAGAATAAAAATATTACTTAAGAAAATGTACAAGGGAAAAGAAAAAAGAAAAGGTAAAAGAAAAAAAAAGAGGAGAGGAGAGGAGAGGAGAGGAGAGGAGAGGAGAGGAGAGGAGAGGAGAGGAGAGGAGAGGAGAGGAGAGGAGAGGAGAGGAGAGGAGAGGAGAGGAGAGGAGAGGAGAGGAGAGGAGAGGAGAGGAGAGGAGAGGAGAGGAGAGGAGAGGAGAGGAGAGGAGAGGAGAGGAGAGGAGAGGAGAGGAGAGGAGAGGAGAGGAGAGGAGAGGAGAGGAGAGGAGAGGAGAGGAGAGGAGAGGAGAGGAGAGGAGAGGAGAGGAGGAAGGTATTAAGACCATCTATGAATCTCCTTAGGAGGCTTTATTATTTATTTAGATGTCTGTTTGAAATGATGGTCACAGTCTTGAGCCATTGAGGGTGGGTGAAAGTCCATGAAACTCAAAGATCAATGGGTTTATATGTTCCAGCTGAGTGGGAACACCCAGGTACTTCCCCTGGGTAGGAGCTTTCAGTCCTCTGGTGGAAGATCTCAGAAATGAGTCTGGGGGCACGTCGGAGGTCTTTGGTGGCTCACGATATCTTCTAAGCCATGAGAATTGCCTCTTTTGTGAGCTTAGCAGAGCATGTCCAGACAGAAGGGATGAAAACCCTCCAGCCTGTGTGTGACTGTGACCCTCCCTGGGGAGGGTCACGTGTGTAAGGGAGGACAAATGGTGTGATAAAAATCCCACCTCCCTGTATCTGCCTCTTGGGCAATTATTTGAGTCATTAATAAATGACATTTCAATACTTCACATTCCTCACTACAAGAAAGATATTGAGGTGCTGGAGAGAAGGGTGCTCAGAGAAGGGCAAAAGAAGCTGATGAAGAGTCTGGAGCCCAAGTCATAGAGCGGCTGAGGGAAGTGAGGAACAGGAGGCCAGGGGGGACCATGATATTCTCTGCAATCACTTTAAAGGAAGTTGCAGTAATGTGGGTGTGAGACATTTTGACAACATCACATATGCTGTAATTTGCTCTGGAATCCTTTCTCCTGTATATTCAGGGAAAATGGGAATATAAAGTTATTAATTAAAAGCAATATACATTATGTACTTAGGTCACCTTTGAGACAATAAGCAGTTGAGTAAATTCCAACAGTTTTTGGGTAAAGGCTCGGTCCTTTGCTGTGATCCCTGCAAAAAAGAACATTTCAGAAAGAACATAATTAACCCAATAAGTGTATTACCAGAAGAGTAAATGTTTCTTTATCAGCAGTTAGGACATTTTATCATCCAATATCTGTAAGTTCAATAATATTTTTTATAAAATAATTCAGAATTGCCCCATATTATTTCATATTCTTATGTTACAGTATGTAAGATTGTCATCTTCAAATTCTGTTCAAAAAATGAAAGTAAAATTAAGCACTCAGCTGAAACTGAAATGCAAGCATTCTTAGAAAATTGTATAAGATTGACTCTGTTTTATAACTAAATATTGAAAGTGTGAGTACAAACCTCATCTGATTTTTATAGCAACATAAATTCTATAACTTTAAATGTAAGCATTTGTCCTTGCTGAATGTTTTGTCATGTGTATGACATGTAAGACATTTCTCATGCACTATTAATTTCAGGAGCTATCAAGAGGTTATAGGTCTCATCAATTGCAAATAAGACATAGAAAAACAATATAATTGAATTTTTTTTAATCTCACATTATTTTGTATTTCCTAAAGGAATATGCTTATATGTGTGTGGGAAAACTGATTTAAACAAATAAAACGTATAATACAGGTTTTAAATGTGGAGGAAGGTAAAATAACAAATACCCTGTAATTTTTGGCATTAAATTCTCTTCAGTAAACCGTGGGGATCATTACTGATACAATAACTCCAGGATGTGCCTTGTTAAGAGGGAAGCTTAATTGGCTCTGAGCAAAGAGGAACCTGTAGGGATGTGAAGATGAAAACATTTGTGGGGCACATCTTGAAAATAGTCTCTTACAGCTCTCAGTCAGAGATAGAAGGAAACAATTGCTTCTTCATGCTCTTTTGTCAATAAAATACTTGGATCCAAGCTTTCCTATGGCTTCTTTATATTCCCTTTTCCTGATGATAGTGTAGATATATGGGAGGTTTTTTGAGTATATTTATAACTCAGAGGTAATTTTTGGTCATAGAATCACGGAATGTATCAAAGTAAAAGGGTTCCATAAGGATAATTGGTTCTAAATGCATGCTTCTCATAGGAGTACCTGACACAAAAGTGTGTGACTAAGCATTGTCTGGATGCTCCTTGGACATTGACAGGGTGAGCGCCACGACTAATTCTGTGGGGAACCAGTTCCTGTAACTGTGGTTGTTGAAGTAGCCACATGGGTCCCAAGAGAACAGTAAGTTCAGACAAATTACTTCCTGCTTTCTTAAATGCAATTTCTCCCTCCAGGGACTGCATTTTCCTTGTTGTGTCCTTGGCTGCCAAATCCAACACACTAACCTCTGAACTACATCTGCAGTTGCAATGAAGACACATACTGATGTTCCCCAAAGCTAACTCCATTAATTAGCCTCTCTAGGCACTTATTTGCAAAAGTGATGCTCAAGAATCTGCTTCTTGGATTTCCTCATTGAACTTTTCTCTTTCTTCAAGTGTCCAGTGACACTTTTGAGGACACGTTCTCATTCCTCATCTATGACCTACCTTTTGACTCTCATACATTTAAGGATTTATTGTAAATTTGGCTCTCTGCAAAACTGATAAGCCCAAGTCAAACTCTGAGTATGAGAAAAGTTTTTAACAGTTCCAAACAACTTCCAGTAGCCCTAATTCATGAATAAAATGAATAAAAGGATGCTGAGGCTGTTGAGCATTTCAGAAAATCTTGATCCTTTTCTCTAAAATATTGAAAGTTTACAGGATATCAATAGTCTTACAGCTACATCAAATGCAGAAGGTACCATAAGAAATGTTTCTTCATATACTCCTACAAATCTCTCAGGAATTTAAGAGATTTCCTTGACTTATGAGGCTTTAAGTCTCTGGATAAAATATCAAATAAAATGCAAAGATACAGTTTATGAAAGATTGAGAAGGGTGATAAAATTTGATTTACTGTAAATAATTCATGATGCCCTTTGCAGCACTGTGAAATCCTTTTTGCCAGTTCTAGTTTTGGTTTTAAATACTCCTGCAATGAATACAGAACAGGATTATATTACACAGACAACAAGTTTTCTAACGGATTGTACATGTGTACTAGTGATATGTGTTTATTAAGAGGTGCAGCAAACATTCTGCTTGAATGAATTGAAATGAAGTAGCAACAAATTTGGGATAAAATTGAAAATAAACTCCTACTAAGTTCAGTGAAACCCTCCAAATATGAATCAGTTGCAGAGTTTCTTAGTCCTAAAAATTCTCAACTATTTTCATTACATGTTTTTGCAAGAATTTTATTGTGCAAATATATTTTGTACCTACCTAAGATACTATAATATTTGCATTTTTTTTCAAAGGACTTTATAAATACATTTTTTAAAAGTCTGAAGTTTGTATTTGTTCTCCTGGACAGTGTTCAACTACAGGAAAACACAAAATTGTTGTGAAAATTCAGAAACCAGAAACAATACTGCTTGTGGAATATATCTACCATACTTTTGCACCTTGTGCTTCTTCTTAAAAGTTAATACCTTGGACTCTTTGTCTTGTGATGTACTTGCACTATTGCCAAAAAATACAAAAAAACAAAAAAAGTAGAAAAGCCTGTATATCTTTTCTTCAATTATCCATCAAAATTAAATAAAATTAGGAATTAAAATGCAAAGTTTACAAATAACTATTTATAAACCCCCAACCCCTTGAGGGCATATTGGGATAGAAGAAATTAGAAAACTTGAATGAACTACTGAAAAACAACATTTAATGTCTGATGTTATTTATGCCTTAGAGGGGTATTCTGAAGGAGCAGGGATCACATGAGGGAACATGTAGCCAATAAAAATGGAGTGAAGAACATTAGTGAACATATTGATAAAATTGGAGTGGTGGGGAAAGCACTAGAAATGTGAAAGATGACCTAAATTCCTTAGGTTATGTGAAAATACAGAGATAGGAATATACTGCAGCATCAAAATGTATCTTATATATACATATAAATATGCATACAATATGTATAACAACGATCTGAGCTGAAGTGTCAAAAGAAGAGGAAATCTGTAAGCTATGTGAATATCCTTTTCCCCTTTTCTTAATCTTTGAGAAGCTGAGGGAAGTGAGGAGTGATTTTCAGTCTTAGAACATTAGTCCTCTTGGGAAATTTCTTAGTAATACAAAATATTGCCATTCTCCAAGCAAAAAAATTCAATACATATATATTTATATTTCAATACATATATATTTATATAAATTTAAAATACTTATTCAAACAGTACTGATGTTCTCTAAAGAGGTCAGTGGAAGCAGCACTGGAAGAAATATGTAAAACAATATTAGTACTGGTGGGAAAGTGCTACCACCTATACATTATATACCCTTAATGAGATATATGATTGACAGAAATTTAGATCCATCAGAACAGAGCTTCACACTTAGAAGTCTATCATCAGTGCAATACAGGATTTTAGTTCTTACACAAGGGATTGTGACTAGAAAACAACAAATTGCCTCATTTATATTCAAAAATATACCTTTTCCATTCCTAACAGCCATATTTTGTGTCATGTTTCTTGTATTTTTGAAAGGAAACACACTTTACATCTGCAAGGAAAACATCTCTAAAGAGGAAGAAATTATGTCAGAACAAATATGGATTTTCAAGAGTCAGGACTCTTTAAACTTTTAAATTATGTGCTTCTGTTTATTATTTCCTCATGAATGGATGTGGTGATTGTAAAGGAAAATAGTGCCAAAGTTTTTAACACAGTGCAAGGTGCACTTGTCATTTCTGCTGTTAAGGAAAAAAGGGTAACTCAAGAGACACATGACAGAAAAATGGACACAAGTTACATATCCACTAATATATCTTCAGTAGAATGAATAAACCACAGGCTGGATTTACTTGTAGAACTTAAATAACTGCAGCTGATGTGTATAAAATCTTCTTCCATTTTATTCTTCTTCTTCCCTCATGAAATCCAAGAAAGGTAACTACAAATACTTACTACAGTTGTTAAATCTCAGAGTAAGATAAGAAAATAAAAGGGCAAAATTTATGTTCTAACCTGGATATGAATATGAACATCTGAAGTTTAAAGGTGGTAGGCAGATTTAGTATTTTATGCCTTCCAATCAGTAGACCTTCCATTCAAAGCAATAAAAACATTTAAACACCACATTTATATTTACTAAGTGCTAATTTAGGCAGATGCTCTGAATCATCCTCTAGGGGATCCTATCATACTCTGGTTTCTAATTTGGGCGTTTAGTATAATTTTTTTGGAGGTCTTGGATATGTGCCAGCAGTTAATATGAATGAAAAATGAGGACACTGCTCTGCTAAATTTTTACACAGAGTTCCCTTTACCTTAGACTTCCCTGGATTCAGCTGGAGGAAGTGTCCCTCAGAGCAGTGGTACACAATCCAGTAGAGATACTGTGATAGAGTATACAGCTGCAGCCCTGAAGCCTTTGTAAGATGGAAGCTTGGTGATACCACCAGTGGTATTTGCACAAAGAATAGGAAAACTCGTCTATCTCAGTCAGAGTGCATTTTGTCTTTTCCAGAGGAAATACCAATGTATCTACTCCACGTATATGCAAACATATGTGTAAAGGTGTACATCCTGGAGTGGATGCTTTCTGTGTTCTGCCATCACAGTAACACCCTCTCTCTCTCTCTCTCTCTCTCCCTGCAAGCCCTGCTCTAAGTCCCCTGCCTCAGAGGCTCAGTGTTCTGTGTGTTCTGGGTGCTACAGGGGGTTCAAGGACCAGTGCAGATGCAGCTCTGCTGAATGACTTCTGTTCCAACTTATGAAAAAAAATTACAGACCTGTGAGAGAATGAATGCAGAATGGTAGGAAAGGTAAAGTTATGGATAAGGGTAGGAGTGTTGAGAGAGACAGACAAGACAGTTATTAGCTCAAGGATTCCAGACAGAAGCACAAGTGTGGAAAAATGCATAATTCTACTGGAAAAACAAACCAGAACAGGGGTGGCTAGTTGGGGTCTAACTGTGTGGTTGCTGCATCTCCAGGCCTGTGCCACAAATACCACCACTGATAATCTCTACAGGGAATGATGGCAACTCAGCAGCAGTAGGAATAGCTTCAGCTGCTGATGTCTGCATGGCCAAGAATGATCTTTAGGTACCTTTGGGCACAAGAATGATCAGTCTTTTGTGCATGGTAGGCAGCTAATAATTGTTATACCCTTAAGTTCTGCTGGCAGGGTCTCTTTGCACCTGGCTAATTATGCCCTGACAAACTGAACCAGAAGAGGGGAGGTAACATTTCAATGTAGTACAAATGTCAGGTTTATAGGAAGGAGAATACGAAAGAGGCTGTAGTTTCTAGTGGCATGGGATTTATTATTTTTTTTTAAATTTTGTTGTAACTGGTCAGAAGGAAGGAAGGAAGGAAGGAAGGAAGGAAGGAAGGAAGGAAGGAAGGAAGGAAGGAAGGAAGGAAGGAAGGAAGGAAGTGGCAGAAGGAAGGGGCCCAAGGGGCGGAAGGGGCGGAAGGGATGGAAGGGACGGAAGGCAGAAAGAGAGAAAGAGAGAAAGCAAGAAAGAAAGCAAGAAAGCAAGAAAGCAAGAAAGAAAGAAAGGAAGAAAGAAAGAAGCAAACAGAGCAGATATTTAGGTAGGGACTGGAACTGAGTCTTTACAGTCTTTACAGACAATAGTCTAAGTGCCTTCTTTTCCCTTCTTCCCATTTGTTTTTAGATTTCTTTTCTTTCTAGAAATGCTTGCAGTTTCTGAACCCTTAACATTTTAAAGGTGAGCATAGATGCCTTACACATTGCACAAAAATGTTTCTGCTGAAAGAAGAGAGTAATCTAAGCTTTAAATATCTGGTTCTAATTTTGTACTTTGAAAGTGTTGTACATTGAGGTTGCGTACAAAGGATACTTATTTCTAGACCACACACAGAACTCAGGTTTATGTAGGCAAAAATTCTTTTCCTTTCTTTTATAAGAAAGAAGCCTGTGTGAAGGTGAAATTCTTTTTTTTTTTTTCTCAGTATTCTTACCTTGTTTTCAAGGGTGATGCATTTCTGGTGCAAAAAAGTCACACATACAGTGAAAATGTAACATGAAATTATGTCATTTCAGCTTCAACTAGACAGCCAAATTCAGAGTACTTTTCAAAAGTGTCATACAAAATGCATTTAAATAAATAGCAATTGGGGGGGGGGAATTTCTACTGTCAAATAAAATAAAATAACATAAAATCCTTATCCTTGAATATCAATAACTTTTGCTGTTTCCAAGTATAAAGCTTCAGATACTATGTAGAACTAATACCCAGTTTCTTCATAAAATAAATAACTATTCCTGAAAATCCTAAGATTATATTAGTGATCATCAAAATCCAAAATAAGAATAGCATATGCAAAGGTTTTGTAGTGACTTAATTTATCTGAACACTACACAAACATCCCAGAGATATCAAACTCATAAGACAGATAATAAAAGAATCATTAAACCTTGAGCCTTTCACTTAAGGAAATAAAACCTTCAAACTGTTACTTTAAACTTCTGTCAATACACAATTACTTTTTAATTACAAGAAAATAATGCTGATTTTAAAATTGATTTTGCTCTTGACTTTATTTACAAAATAAAATAAAATAAAATAAAATAAAATGGTTTCGTGCATTGACCATGGCTGGATGCTAAGTGCCAACTAAAGCTGCACTCTCATTTCCCTCCTCAGCTGGACAGGGGAGAGAAAATATAACAAAAGGCTCATGAGATAAGTGCAGGGAGAGTTCACTTACTGTCATGGGCAAAACAGATTTGAGATGGGGAAATTTAACCAATCAAAATCAGAACAGGACAATAACAAGTAAAACAAATGCTAAAAGCACCCTCCTCTGCTGTCCTAGGTGTTTGCACAATTCTTTCTCTTATATATTTTCACTCCTCTCTTTCGTGTCTGCAATTACTTCTGTGCAAAAATTTCTTTTTTTTTTCCCTTCCTAAATATGTTCTCACAGAGTCAGTATCACTATTTCTGATGTCCTCAGCCTTGGCCAGTGGCAGGTCCATCCTAGAGCCAGCTGGCATTGTCCTTGTTGGATCTGTGTGAAATTTCTGCCAGCTTCTCAGAGACACCCTGTTGCCCCCTTACTACCAGAACCCAGCCACACCACACAAACTCAGCAAAAGTGGCTCTTAAAAAAATTAAATCAGATCCTTATTCTTAAAGTTTCAGAGTATGTTAGATTTGTATAAAAACTGATTTTTATCTTTCCAGCATAAGTATTTCTTTCTCCTTCATATTTAATTTGGCTTCTTTAATACCACACACACACATATATATATATATGTTTTAAAGTTGGCAATCAATTACTATTTAAGAATTTTAAGCCTAATTAATTATTCTTCATTTTTCAATCCAAATTAGGCAGTTTTAATACATTTAATTAATAGATAAAAGCCATGCACCCGGGGAGGAATAACCCCATGCAACAGTACAAGCTGGGTGTCAAGTGACTGTGATGGAACCTCGTGACACAATTCCATCAGCTTCCTTGGTTGCATTCCTTTCTGATTTCTTTTTTTTTTTTTTTTTTTTTTGAGGGGGGTGGGTTGCGGCTTTTTTTGTTTGTTTATTTGTTTGTTTGTTTTGGGTTTTTGTTTGTTTGTGGGTTTTTTATTTTGTTTTGTTTTTAGTGGAAGGGTGATCAAACACTATCACAGGTTGCAAAGAGAGTCTGTGGAGTCTTCAGCCTTTGAGATGTTCCAAATTTGTTTGGATGTGGTCCTCAAAAATCTGTTCTGACTGTCTCTGCTTTGCCAGGAGCAGGTTGGACTAGGCAGACTTCAGAAATCCTTTTAAACCTTAGTGATTCAGTGCTTCTTAGTGTTTTTGTGGTCCTGTTATTTTATGAAAAATTTTAAAATTAATGCTGAAGAGAAATTAGACTTTAAAAAGTCCAACAAACCTATAAAGATTATTAAACAAGAATCATCTTTATTAAGGAAGCTCCCCTGTCTGACCATCCAGGAGCAATTCTGGCAGTCACTTTTGCACCACCTGAGCTGGGACTGAAACCCCTCTGCCACTAAACACCCCACACTCACACAATCAGACCAAGCTTCCTTAACAACTTGACCCCAGGTTTCCCATAGCAGAGTCTAAGATGTCCATATCCTTTAAATTATTAGATTATGGTGCAATAACTAGATTAAAAAAACCCAAAATATCAGCTTGAGCTGGGTGCCTTTGGGAAGAGACCCCAAAAAAAGGAGCCCCTGGGCTTTTATGCCCTTACAATTTAAGTATCTACAGGCAGTAAATGGGGGCTGGGGGGGAGGGGGTAAAATCTGTGTTATGACATAGTTTTGCTTCCCACTTTCATAATCCTTAATACGGACTAGTGTGTGTGTGTTGTGTTTTCCCTTTAAATACTGTAAATGATGATCTTGTTCCTTACTGCATTACAGAAAGATCTAATTATGTGCTGACACATACCACACATTTGACTATATGTATGCCTTCCTTACATGAATGTTAAATTCTTGTCATGCAAGATTGAAGTATCTTTTTAAAGTGTGATTAGATTATTTGTCTAGAATCCCAGAGCATCCACAATCTATTCCTCCCATCAGTCCATTCCTCTAATGATTAAAGAAACTGAGGTGATGGGTACTGGGTTTGCCCAGCAGAAAATAAAATTCTCCACCCAGTAGAAGTGTGGTATCGATGAACCTTGTGGACATTTTCACAAAATCTATTTAATATATCATGTGAAATTCAGACTCTCAAAACCAATATCCTTGGATTATGAGTCTTGCCATGGCTATGGCTTTGATATTGAAGACTGAAAAGTAAAACATTGGTGCTGAAAATTCTCTTGTTCTTCATTTACTTTTCCAGTGTTCAAGGCCCTGCAGCTCGTTTGCACTGGAAATTCATGTTTACATATGCACAGTATATGTGCTTATGTAAACAGTGAATGTGGAAGCATACACTACAGCATAGACATGCGACTATATCACTGTGAAAGCTTATATCTCTGTCTGAACTGGAATTCAGAACTGGTTGAGGAGCATGTAGCATAATACCAAAGCATTAGATTTGAGCAAGAAATGCATTAGAGAGTAATCTAACACAGATGGATCACTTATTGCTTAAAGAAACACACACACACACACACACACACACACACACACACATTTTTTTTTTCCCATTTCAAACATCGGAACAGATGTCTTTATTTCTGTACATTAGCGAAATAGCTGTTTGTATTCAAATACTATACTGATCTGTGATTAGAATGTATTCCCCCAAGAGACTACACAGGGTTTTATTACCTGCATTTTCCTCTAAATTGAGAGGATAAACACCTCAAACCCATAGATTTAGCTGCCCAATCTAGTCAGAAACTAAAAAATATGTATCTGAATTAGGCAGCATGTATTTTCCCTACTCTTCATTCCATTTTAGTTCCCATAGAGTCAACTTTTCCACTTCTCATCTTTAGGTCCAACACACTTTCCCATTTGGAGCTCAAAATACCCCTTGGTCATGAAATGGTATCATATTGCATGTGCCCTCAGTAGAGCACATTTCAGGCATTCTGTTCACTAGAATTGGCTTTCTATCCATTTACTGAAAGTATGGTACCTGTCTCTATGACTACAGAATGACCACAGTCCATTGCATCTATAGATGAATTATTAGAGAAATGTTTACAACACTTCCCATTAGTGATATGAGATTTGAGATTTAAGGGGATAATTAGTTTTTGCTGGATTGAGAGAAGAATAACAGGTAACTCAGGGGGCAAAGGGTTGGGATGTGACTGGAGGCCATGCAGAGGTAAACAGCACTTTTCTGGGACAAGGAGTCCTGTTCTGGCTCTTGGAAATAAACCCAGTACAACACTGTGAAAGCAGAGGAATGAGGTTGAGAAATGGACATGAACTGTGTGTGGGGTCCAGGTCACCAGAGAACAGCAAAGGCCTTCAATCCATTTCCAGAAAGGTCTACAAGAACAGTCTGTGCACAATAACAAATTTACATAGGAAGTGAGAAACTCATCTCCAGGGCAGGGAAAATTTGTCTTTGAAAAGGTACCCTCGTGAAGCCTGGAGGCATGTGTGCACCGGGACCTTAGACACCCCATTAGGTGGTCCAGTGCTGGTGCCAGGATTAGTGATTTCTCCTTCTTACTTTCTTCCTTTATTTTCTCCCTGTCTTTAATCCATCTCCCTCTCTCTCTTCCCTTTCACCCTTCCCCTGTCTTGCGCTTCTGTCAGGAGATAGGGACTAACATACGAATTTCCATGCAATGTGTATTATTTATTAGAAAAGTTTTATAAGCTTTTGTGGGCCTTCTGACTTTTGTTGTTCCTTTTGACCATGAGCATCTATGAAACTTCCATGCTTCCCTCCCCTTAAGAGTGAAATACCACATCTGGTTTAAAATTTTTAGGCCCCTAAGATATTTAAGAGCAGATAAAATAGCAGCTATAATAGGTAATGCAAATGGAAGATGTAATAATAGCAATATGTGACAAATTAGAGCAGAATCTTGATGTGGGAAAATCTTGAAATTTTAAGTTGCTTTGAAAGAATTGGCAACCTATCCTCTTTTCCAGCAGTCGTTCAAGACTTCAGTCTTTAAATAAAGAAAATATCCCATCCACATATGGGTTGAAATGCATATGATGTTGTTCATACTTTGAAAACAAACAAATGGACAAGAATGCAAAACTGAAGCAAATATGCAGTTCTAAGGAAAACTGATATTGCTCTTTCCTTATTCATCACTGTTATTTCAGCAGCTTAGGTGTTGAGCTGGATTATTTTTAGAAGCTTACTATGAAATATTATAAGCCCTACCTCAGAAAAGCAAACCATTTCATGTTATATTTCCCATCCTTTTTTTTTTGTTTGTTTGGTTTTATTTCATTCCAGCTTTTATTTTATCAGTTTAGTAATTGAAGCAATACTTGAAAAAGTGCTTATCATTTTTGGCAAGCATGTGCCAAAGCTTAAGTGGCCTAAACTCAGTTGGTTAAAATGCTCTAATGGAATGATTATGGCAGGTAAGTTAGCAAATGAGTTTATATCAGAAAATCATATTTCAATGATAGTACCATCACTCTGCATTGGTAAGAACTCCATCATATTAGGATATTCAAATGTGGCGATGCTGAACAGAATTCAAAGACGGATGTAGGAAAGTCACAGATTTTCTTCCTCCCCAGTGTTAATAGAAAAGTCATAAATTGACTGAAAGTTCCAAGAGACCTTCAATTGCATTTTTCTCTTTCACAGAGTTCAGTCACTTACAAACTTGCTTTAAAAACAGTGGAAAGGTGACAAATATGCCTTGAAATCTGATGTCAACTTGAGCTTAGAATAAATGAACTATTTCCCTTTTACTCTCCCTTTGATTCTCACCTCTAGGCTAGATCTGCTGCAGATAAGTGCTTCAGTGCAGGTAATCTCTTAATTGCTGTAATTAAGCTAAATCAAAAATGTTAACAGCCTAATAATTCTTGTTGGGTTTAAATATAGAAAGGACAGGTTCTCATTAACTTTTTGTTCTTACATACATACAAGGTCCTACTGTGGTGATCAAGGGTTAAAATAAAGCAGAAATATCTATTGTTTAGACCTGATTTTAAATTCACAGAAACATTAAAATTCACAGAGTCATTAGGACCCCTGGAGTTTGTCTAGCCCAGTCTGCTCCTGTACAAAAGAGGGTCAGCTGGAACAGGTATTACAGGACCATATTCACTCATGTTTGTGGTACCTCCAAGGCTGCAGAATTCCACAGCCTCTGTGCAACCTGTGCAAGTGTTTGATCACCCTTACAGTTTAAAAAAGAACGCCAAAAACCAAAACTCCTGTATTCTTGTGTTTAGATGGAATGGATGTTCGCTTGTGCCAACTGATTCATGTTCTGTCAGTGACAGAACATCTGATAAGAATTTGGTTTCATCTTCTTCATTCCCTCCTTCCTATCAGGAATTTATGCACATTGACAATTTCCCTGTGAGACAGTCCTTTTGTCTGGGAGGAGGACTTGCCAGCTGCAAATCTCAACTCTCTGAACATTTTTCTGTATGTCAGATGTTGTTCCAGTGTCGGAATCCTCTCTGTAGACCTGCTCTAGCCTAGCCCCAGTACAGCCTGTTTGTCTTCAGCTGAAGAGCCCAGAAGTGGGGCTGGAGTTGCAGTTCTAGTGCTTAGCACAGGAGAAAGGCCACCTGCCTTGGCTTGCTGGCAACACTGCTAATGCAACCCAGGAGGCTGATGGAGTTCTGTGCCACATGATATGGAAAAAACCCAGAATAATCTTGTTCAGGAAATAGAGTTTGACTTCATATTTTAATAGGTAGATAGTATCATGGATATGTTTTTCTTTGCATAACTTTCCTGGTGCTCGCTAATCAATGGTATGTTTGAGTTCATTAAGATGTCAGTGAAGATTTTTTTTTAGTAATTGATTTTGGTTTTGGTGGGTTTCTTTCATTAATGTTTGGTTTCTATGTGAAAGGATTTAAGCTCCACTTAGAGAGATTAGTTTGGTGATTAGAGAAGAGATCACAGACAACTGTGGTTTTCATCATCAGATACTGCATAGATACCAGAGAGTTAAAACCATTAAATTATTCATTTGATTTTGTAAGTCGTTCTTTCTTTATCCATAGAAGAACTGTGTTTTTTATAACTATTGAAATGAATTTTAAATATTCTCTTGAGCCTTAATCAATGTCAAGTATGGAATTCCCATTGACTTTGAAAGTAAAAGATTCAGACTCAGACTGTGTAGGAATAAGAGGTACATTTCAGACTAGAAGTTCTGAAAATTGTCAATAATTAAAAAAAGTATCAACAGATGACTTTTGAATTATTCAAGTAAATCAAAGGGTAAATCAAAAGCTGAATTTCCAGCTCCTGTATTATTCTCAGCCGTGAGTGTCTTTCACAGAATCAGAGCTTCCATCACCCTTTTTGCACTGTGAGTGCAAAGAACAAACCAAGACTTGCAGAGAGAAACCAGGGCAAAGCTTTCTGTTGATCTTTAATTGCTTTAAGAGCTTTTGTGAAGCCACGCAGCACAGTGTGCATCTGACAAAAAGCTATGGAGCAAAGGTCAGTCCCTCTTTAGTTCTAGTACATCATCTCCAAGCTGGATACATTAGGCAAAATTGCAGTGTATAAATAACATTGTCTATGACAATATATCAGTGCATTAATTTTCCAGTAAAAAAATTTTCTGATATAAACTCTTTAGCTAACTTACTGATAACTTAAGCACAGGGTTCATTCTTGTGAAAAGTGGTCTTTAAGTGTTTTATAAAAGTACTATTTCAACTACTAGAATGACAGCCACCAAAATATAAAAACTAGACAGGAACAAAAAAGGGATGGGAAATATGACTAAAAATGTTTGTCATTCCTGAGGATGAGTTTAGAAAATTTCTTATTCAGCTTTTAACAATAATCTCGTTCAACACCCAAGCTACTGAAACAACCGTGATGAATAGGTAAAGAGCAATATCAATGTGTGTTCAGAGTCAGGTATATACTTCAGCATTCTTATCTGTTTGTTTGTTCTCAGAGTATGAGCTGCAATATTGTTAAACAAACAATGTTGAAAATAATGCATAATCACATGCAGTGTTTAAGCTTTTCACTTGGGAAATATACTCAAAACATTGCAATTTCAATAAAACTCTTATCAGGAAATGGAGTGTACTTTGGTTTTTTGTCCTAACCTCAGCTGGTAAAAACCCACTATCAAGGCCAAAGTCTATCAAAATTCCTGATTTACACGAGGTATATATACAGTGTTTGAATTACATACCAATACAAGCATAGCAGTAAATTGTACAGTTCATACTAATGTATGTCTAATTTCCTGAGAAGTTTGACACTTAGTCATAATAATATAATAGTATTATACAATATGAAGTGAGAAGATTAAATCATACAAAGCAAAAGCAGGAACCTCTGGGACATGATGTGAATGTATTTTAAGGTACTAGAATTGGATGCGTCTCAAGGTACTAAAATATGAGATACTACAGAAAATCAGTGCAATTCCTCATAGAGACACTTTGAAGGAGCAGCACCCATTTTGGCAGAAAACAAGAGATGTTCTAGGGTAACTTAACCCTATAGAGCAATTCACATATTCACTTTTGCTGCAGGCACTTATTTTAAACAGCTATTTTCTAGTACTAAAAGCTCTTTGGGGAGCTCATCCTAAAGAAAAAGGAAGGAAATCCTCATAACTCTAATACATGGGCTCTCTTGCCTCTTCCCAACTCTGTGGGGCACTCGTCAACTAAGCCAAGAATACACACTTTCTCATAGAGACTTTTTTCCTGCCTCCTTTTATGAAACCACAAGAAGTTGCTTTCTCTTAATCTTTTTCAGGGATTTCACAGAGGATGCAAACTGTCTTCAGCTCTTTTACAGGCTTTAGCAGACTGTCATCTGGCACTGCAGAAGGCTGGCAGCATGCAGGCTGCTTTATAAAAAATAAGCAGGTAGTTGCTTTGTGCAGTTAATAGCTTAAATGCATATAGGCAAGGAAATCTTACTGTAAGGGTTTTAGCAAAAAAAACCAAAAAACAAACCACACAAGCTATTATTTCTCCATTAAATATTACCTCTCCTCCTCAGAATTCCCCAGTAAACAGTCTTTTACCCAACAATACTTTAACATTCAACCTGGTTTACTAAGAAGATACAAATGAGGTTGATGCTCATTTGTCAAAAAAAAAAAGCTATTTTCCTGGGTAGCAATTGATCATACGTCAGAGTTTCCTTTTTGTAATACAAATTAACTCAGTGTTTTGCCCTTTAAGTTATATGTTGACGACAAAAACAAGGATATGATATATTTCTAGGAGACAGGAGATCTAGGTGGAGGTTGTAAAAGCAAAAAAAGGATCAGAGAGAATTAAAGGGACTGGTATGCCAAAGAAAGAACACAGAAAAAGTAAATAAATTGAATAAGAAAATCAGGTAACAAAAGAGAAAAAGAGAAAGCAAAAACCCCCTCAACTGTAAACTTTGGTGTAATACCTGAGGGCAGCCTCCCAGGGGATCCCAGTGACAATCTCCTTGGTTAGCTGGAAGTCTGTCTTCCTAAACTTCAAGAGCCTGACTTTACTCCTTTTTCGACCTATATTTCTCATGACTGTGACCTCCAGCAATCCATGATTGCTGCAGCCCAGGCTGCCTCCAGTCTTGACATTGCCAGTTAGCTCTCTTAGGTTGGTTTGGTGACCATCAGATCCAGTACTGCATTCTCTCTCGTAGGGCTATCATCTGCCTCATGAAATTATCCCCCATGCAATAGCCAGAAAGTTCCTTTTCTTGCCTCTATCTCTGATTTTTACCCAAAGGCTTTCTACCTGCTCATGGCTGTTCTTCAGAAACAGCTCTTCATAGTTAATCCCCACGTAAGTGTAGAAGGCAACCCCTCTACCTCTCCTTCCTTTCCTGTTTCTTCTCAACAGGATGCAGCCATTGATAACCACACTCCAGCCATGTGACCATGCAATTCATCCTGCCAAGCTCCAGTAATGGCAACAAGGTCATACATAACATTCCAGCAGCATAGCATGTTCCAGTCCCTTCTGTCTGTTTCTGTAGGATAAGCAAAACCCAAACCACAATAACCAACACAAAGAATAAAAAAACAATTTAAAAAGTTATTTTTCTGTGTGTTTTTAGAGTTTAATGTTAGATATAGTGAAAGGTGAACAAATTTCTGCCCTGGTTTGTCTCCTGAAAAATCCATCAATATTGGCTTTACGTTTGAGTTATTGCAGTTTGAAAAGCTATATTGGTTGGTGACTTTTTGTTTGATTTTTTTTTTTGTTTCTTTCTTTCTTTTGCTTGTGTTTTGTGTGTTTTTTGTTTGTTTTTTTTTTTTTTTTCATTTTCATTGCTATGAAAGCACAACATTCATTTAACATTTTAAAGACCTTCCTTTTTTGGCAGTTAGAGTTTCAAGCAACAAAGGCAGTACTGCACCAAGTAGCAGTTACCGTGCTTCAGTAAACCTTCTCTAACTTTGTAAGTTCTAGTTTTGGACTATTTCCAAGCTTTTATCATGAAGAAATTGTTATGAATCCGTGTAAGAAGAGGAAAAAAGGAATTACAAGGTTTTTCAGTTCCATCTAGTGGTAAGAGAAGGTATATGTCTCAATGCATCAGTCTCAGTAATAACTGTGATAGAAACATTAAAAAAAATAATACAAATCAAAGTGATTTGAAAAATGTATAAATTAAGAATAAAACATTGTACTAATAAAGAAGTCGATCCGATTTTCTCTGTTAATATTTTCTGTGTGAGAGAAAATAGGGTTTGATATCTGGGACCCCAGTTATTTTACCGGCATGAAGGAGCAGCTTTTGAAAGCTTGGTGAACATTGTCTGTTGCAGTCATGCAGTATGTCTGCTCAAAACTTATTTTCTGATAATAGCCAACCAAAAAAAAAAAAAAATCCTTCTTTTTGCCTCCACTAGCCTTCAAATATGGTGATACTGTTTGACTTTATATTGCAGACCCATGCATTTTCAGTATAGAACATGCAGACTGCCCAAAATTACAAAGGCAAATTAAACTGCAAGATTTCTCATTGTGTCTTTTAAACAAATGTACACATTTGCAGTGATTTTTTTTTTGGGGTTGTTTGTTTCCTGTAACATTTACCTAAGAGGTATTTAATTTATCTATAAAGGCATCATGTTGTTATTAATATTCTCTGTTTTCACCCTCTGTAATTAAAAGCAAATAGAAAAAGAAAAATGTTAGCCATGTCTGCTTCATGGCTGAGATAAGAACATTGTAGGGAGCATGTGACAGCATCAATCATGAGAACAAGCAGAGACATAAAGTGATCATGTACTGCCAAATTAAATTAAAAGCTGAGACTGCACTGGGCAGAACCAAAATATCCTTCAAGAACAATGAAGAATAGACTTTAGAACAATGAAGAATGGACTTTTCCTTTCATGGGTGATCTGACAAAAAAAAAAAACAACACAGATTTATCCATTTCCTCTCCTTGTTGAACTACCTCCCTAAATTAAAAAAAAGAAAATCAAAACTGAAAACAAACAAAAGCATTCAATAATTAAGCAAATTATGACATTAAGTAGTTTTACAGATGTCATTTTTAAAAATAAGGAGATTATTTTTTTTTTCTTCAGTGGTACAAACTGGGTTGGGAGAGATAAGGGGTGGGGGGGGGAATGGACAACAGAATACTGTACCAAAACTGAGTGAGGATATATGATATGAAGTAAAATATATGGGTTTTAGTCTTGCCAGTCAGTTGAGACCTTGATTGCAGAAGATCTGTTCAGCAAGCAGTTATCTGTTTCCTATAATCCTCATCGCATGTAGATATGAGCTCTTTCAAAGACACTTACAGGAGCAGACCACTTCTGAAAAAAAGATACACATAAACAAGAGCATACTGGAAATAGTCCAGCAAAGGGCCACAGACATTAGAAGTCTGGAACATCTCTCCTGTGAGGAAAGGCTGAGAGAACTAGGGCTGTTTAACCTTGAGAAGAGAAGGCTCCGGCATGCCATTAATATATTCAAATTCCTGAAGGAAGACTGCAAAGTAGACAGAGGCAGTCTCTCCTCAGTTGTGTCAAGTGACAGGACCAGAGGCAGTGGGCACAATGAGAAACACAGAAAGCTCCCTCTAAACTTCAGGGAACCTTTTATTTTACTGTGGGGACGACAGAACTCTGGAACAGTCTGCTCGGGGAAGTTGTGGCATCTCAATCCTTTGTTACATTCAAAAGCTGTCTGGGCATGGTCCTAGGCAAGCAGCTATAGGTGGGTCTGCTTGAAAAAGATTTTTACCAGGTGGTGACCTTCAGGGCTCCCTTGCAACCTCAATCATTCTGTGATTCTGTGAAAGTGAAAAATATCAGAAAGAGCTTTCAAGTTTGTGTAGTAAATGAATATTATTATTTATTTTTGGTAGGTAAATATATATAGTATACAGTATACCACATGTCAAAATGGCAATTATTAAAGCTGAAATTTCTTACAGTCATGCAGTCTATCTGCCTGTTGCTAAACCAGAAATATGACTGAGTGTGACAGAACTGAAACTCAGATAAATTTATCATGTTCCATTCTTTTTTTTTTTTTGTCTAGCTAGTATGAGCAAACAGTGGGAGTGTCTCCGCTTCCTAATACACTTTATTGAAACAAAAGATTGCCTTGAAATTGTTCTAGGCTTTTTTTTACTTCACTTCATGTTAGTCGATTTCTTTAAGACACACTCTGTATTACAATGGAGTAATATTATTTATTTTTCTGTTAATGCTATAAAAACATTATATATATATATATATATGTACATATATATATAAAATGAAATTATGCACTGGTGTTTTTTTGTTCAATGAAGCAGTTGTAAACATATTTGGTTTTACTGAGGTTATCTAATCACCTTTCCGTCATTGGTTTTTATCTGTCTTTCCAAAAACCATTTCAGTTATTCAATGAATTCTTTCCAATTTGCCTTCATTTCCCCCTGATAATGAGAGATTCCAAAATAAATAAAAGAAGCCTTTTTTTCCTTTTATTTGAGTGGCAGTTTGGTTTACTTTGTCAATGCTCATAGTGGTTGAGGACATTGCAGAAGTTTATCTCAAGTCTATAGATTCAAACCCTCCAGAGGTACCAGGCTGTATTTAGATAAATAGGCTCAAGCAATAGGTTAAGCATTTGTTATGTCTGTGTTTTTATCTGGTTTGATGACAGCAAACACAGGATAGAAATGGTGCTGCCATGTTAGAGCTATGCCTGTGCTAATAAAGCCTCTGACTTTTTTTCCTGAACACTAGAACAGTTTCATTATGGTCCTTCAGCCATTTTGCAGGGACTTTTAGACTCATGATAGGAAATGTTTGAAACCCAGCATCAGACGCCTGAGGGATCCATTCTGTTGCCCTTTCTCAGGCTGCAAACATATTTGCTTGCATAGGTGTACAGTCCATCGGTGGCAATAAAAGATGCACTGAAAATGGTTATATAAGTATGTACAGTTGTATGAATGCATGCTTGCATGGTGGTTATATGTACTTAAGGACTGAATGCCATATGAAGAGAATTAATGAAAAATTAAAGAATGATAGATCTGGTAGCTGTCCAGAGGAATAAATTGTCTACACCTGGCGGGCTAACACAATGCTTGTTCTACCAAAACCACCGGTGTATGGAACTGCACAATGCCCACCGTGTAAGAAGGAAAACTGGAATTTTACCAGCCCCAGTGCCATGCCAACTCAGCCAAGTCAGCTGGAATATTTGGGTTCCTGACAACTATGGATATCAGAGAGACCCCTAGGGCAGAAGAATGAGTAAAGGGGAGTGGAATTATGCTAAGGATTTTTGGGTAAATAATTATCATGTGTATGTTTAGTCCAGGACAATCAATGAATATGTATGTATGAATATGTATGTGTATTTACATCCCTCTCTGCAACCCTTGACTTCTGCTCTCAAATTTTCAGTGACATTCAAGAACATTAGTCTAAATTTCAACATAATGTGAGACATCCCTCTTATAAAAAAGTATTTGTATTTCAAAACTTTCTATCCCCATACAGGAGAGAATGAAGCATCTAAATAAATGCTATCTGAAATTTTAAATGCTTTTTATCTCTCCTCATTTTCTAGTTTTACTTGACAAAAGTATTAATTAAAAATTCATGAACTTCATATTATCCTCCAAAAGCCAGATTTCCAAAGAATACTAAGTCAATTTTTTCACCTACATGAAGTGCTCATCTTTCAGAGGAGTTCAGTGATCTGAGGCAGTTGATCTCCTTGTGGCACACATATGCTGAACATTGAGACAGTTTGTTATAACTGCTCTGATAGGGTCATAGACTGTTAAATGCCCAGGAATCCAAATGGGAACTGTAATAAGTGGGTACCTTCAGAAGTCCTGTCCATGATTCTTTTCAGATTGAGGCTTATATGCTAATCTTTTCCAATTGCTGCCTATGCTCATATCTCCAGTACTCATTGTAATAAATCTTCATGGTATTCCTAATCATAGCAACATTTTTCTTTTAGTTTTCCTGCTGAAGACAGATTATTTAGGAAAAATATAAATATCATCATCCAGACCATTTTTTATTCGGCATTAATTTCACTACCTCTGTTTATTAACTGACCTATTTTCTTTCTCTTATTTCTTTTCTCTCTGAGGTATTTCTTTGTTCCTGTTGTCATGTCATCTAACATACATTTATTCCTTCTTTTCTTTGAATTAAACCCAGAAAAGATTCCTTCCTGAAAATCATTGTTTTCTTCTATTGTATCTATTTTTCTTCAGAATTAGAAAGTATTTTTTATGACATCCTGGTAATTTTTGTAAGGGGTTAGTATGCATGAGAATTCCCTAGTTCTGCATCATTTATTGCTTACTCCTAATTAGAGTCTAATAGTTCCATGAAGATTTCTCTGTACTTGAAGCATAACAATGGCTTGTAGATTTGGTGTTCTGTGGGACTGGGGGAGGGGGTGTTGATATCTGAGAGAGATTAAGAGGAGCCCATGTAGTGGTGAAAAATATCTGGAACACCTTAGAACTTGTCTATAGGTCTCTAAGGATGGAATGAAGCAGACTCAATAATTTACGATATGAGAAAAAAAAATCTAAATTCCAATCCAATCTATTTCTGCAGTAAATAATGTAATCATATCTTGGACATATTTTTTTAACTTCTTTATTTCTAGTCTACTTTCAATATCAGAATAGTACTCAACATCTACTACAGAACTGGATAGGAGAGAACTGGTGACCTTGAAGGTATGTACTCCAGCCAGTAAGGACAAATAAATCTTTCTGAGTAGGAATCCTTGATTATTCCAAAAGCAGATCTGATATGAGGCTGTAAAATTTCTATAGGTATTCAAGAAACAGAAACCCAGTGCATAATTTGTGAGATTTTCAGAAAAATTTCATCCTGGAAAAGACCGTTTTATATTTAGTTTATACAGAAGGCAATGCTGAAAGGCTCAGACACTAAATTGTAGGATTTTTGTCTCATTTTGAGCTGAGAAACTGCATGGTTAAAGCTAAACTGAATAAGGACAAGAATATACTCTTTCCAAGTCTCATGAGCACCCCATCCACTAATAGATAAGAAGTGCTGGGAAGCTTAATAGCAGTTGACCAATGAAATGACAGTGTGAGTAGAAGAGCTTTGGAATTGCTATTACTTCAGTGTGCTCAGATAAGGCCTCTAAAGATGCCAGTGAGGCAGATAACAAGTGCTGAATGCCTGATCAGTCTCCTCTTCCTCTCCTAGTCTCCTTGCAGCTATATCACCCAGATGCAAGAATGAGACTCCTCACTCTCCAGTTTGAAAACAATCTGCACCCATGGGTGCATCTCCACCTTTTTCTGACTATATAGGGACCAAGGAAGGGCATGCTTTGTGAAAAGGAACAATCACAGGCAAGATCTTAAAGGAATGATACTATAGTTTCTTTATAAAATTATATTCCTGTTGAAGTTGAGACAGTTATTTGCTAATGTGTTCTGTGGTTAGCCGCTTCTGAGAGGGCGCAGCAGGGCAACAAGTCAAATGGTCATGATGAAATTTTATACTACACGTCATCCTCTGCATGCCATAGCTCTGCTTCTCTTTCGGCATCCTCTGACAAACCTCATTCTTCCAGTAAAGCATGCTGATTTTGCAACCTCTGCATTGTAAAAGTGGTTTTGATTGTAAGCAATTGTATATGCCTGCATCTAAAATTATATTACTGTATGAGATGTTTCTACTAGCAGAGTTGCTTTTGTTTAAATGCAGAAGTTCTTGCTATAATGATATTAAATATACTTGATGAAATATACCACTATTACCTAATTTTTTATTCTATTTGTTTTAAAAGTAATAGAATTTTTATAGGTAGGCTATTAACATGGAAACATAATGACTGTAATACACAAAATACGTAACACGCAGAATGAAAAACTTCAATTTACTATCCCACGGCATTCTGTCCAAAGAATAAAAAACCAAAACCAAAGCCATGAAGAACCAGAAGGAAAGTAAAATTTAAAATAAGCAGATTATTGAAAATAGGTTTTGTGAGATTACCAGTTTCAATACATCCCCTTGGCAAATGCATACGTGGTGTTTTCACCTATAAGCATTATCTGCAGTTGTTTCAGAGTATTTATTTTCAGAATATTCAAGTTTCTCATATATTCACTTTGCTTTATTTCCAGCATATTTCATAACAGCTTTGAAACTTTGCCTCTTTTATAATTACTTTGGAATATATGTTTGCCACAAAATAAAAGCACTAAGAAAAGAAAGCAATAAAACTGTTTTCAGAGATTTTCTTTTTACTACTTTAGTTTTACTACCAGTGCATTACTTAAAATATTAATGCATTTTTAATACCGTCTGTGCATTGGGAGATGTATCTCTTCTTAGTAAAACACTAGCATCTGATATCTGAAGCCCCACTGAAATCTGCCAAAAGTGCATCCAGGGATGCAGAGTCCTGAGATGTCAGGGCTGTACAACCACAAGGCTTCCACTAATCTTATGATGTGGAGCGTGTATTACTCGCTTCAGTGTATTAATAAGGATGGTTCAGACCTCTGTTACACTGTTCTCCATCCTTCATTCATCTATGCCTCTAAGCAAGGTTTTGTGTTTTAATACTGACTATAAAAACTATGGTTTCAGACTATTGCAAGAATGTTTTCCTCACATGTTGATCACAATGAGGAAATAGAGAATAATTTATACAGTGTACCAAAGATATTAAATTCAAAAGAAGTAGTGTTGCAGTACTCTGGTGATCTTGTTTCCATTAAGAGAATTAATCAATAGAGAGGATATCCATTTTTTCAGAAAAATAGAAAACAAGTAACTGGTTTGAATTTTCTGTCTATAGTATGCTCATAATTAATTCAGGAAGGACTACTTTAGTCACTAAGATTATTACAATTAAACCAGACTAAGATACCTGAAAAACCACAAAAATAAAAGGTATACATATATTAATAAATAATGTCTGTTTGAGTGATTTGCCCTGCTATATGTCCAAGAGTATAATTAGACAGAGGCATCTATCTCACCCAGCTTTGGGAGCTGTAACGTGCTCCACTGCAAAAGATGAAGAGAAGTAAACATTACCTGGGAGTAGTTGACTTGAAAGTTTAATTCAAGGTGCAATAAATCATATATCAAAAGTCTTCACTTTAGCAGCTACAAATTTTAAATTATTTGGAGTTTGCAATCTAGATCTACAAAATTATTGAAAATTAATTCCACCTAGAAGATTTTAAAATTTGTTTTCTTTTGTCAAGATTATTGAAATTCTTGTGATGAGAAATATGTTCACAGTCCTAAAAATGTATGTTTATCCTGAGTGTTAGAAAAAATAACTTATTTGCCAGGTCAAATCTGTGCAGTTTGTAGTTACAGCATTTCACAGCACTTGTTACAAGTGATGTAAGCAGGACACTGCAGCCTGAGATGGAGACTGGACCCAGATTCTGCAGGGATCTGCGCACACACAGATTGATGCCCAGAAGATGCTTTTTGTCTAAAGAACCAGTGCTAGGACTGATGCTGCAGTGCAGTGGATTTAGTTGTTAACAGCTGAAATATCTCTCTTCTTCATCTCTCTCTTAAAGAGTAAATTTTTTAATTTTCTGAGAGATTGTTTTAACAAAACATTAAATCCTCCTTTACCTCTCTTTATGCTTGTATTTAATAGGAATTTTCAAAAACACTGTGCATTTTAGGGGCAGAAATCTTTTGGGACTTTTACATTATGTTAACATGAATAATTTTCTCTGGCATTTGACATACAAAATCTCAGAGACACCTTCAATAATCCCTT
Source organism: Melospiza georgiana (assembly GCF_028018845.1). Taxonomy (NCBI): domain Eukaryota; kingdom Metazoa; phylum Chordata; class Aves; order Passeriformes; family Passerellidae; genus Melospiza; species Melospiza georgiana. Next base: position 46,865,463 of record NC_080431.1, read on the forward strand.
GCCAGCTAAATCACAGCTCACTATTTTAATCAGTGTCCTAAAGCCCAGATGTGAAAAGTCTAGTGTAAGGAAGGATTACTACCATATGGAAACAGATATATGCAAACAGATTTTTTTAAGACCTCCACAGAACCTTTCCTACCCTAATGACTGAAAGATTGAGACAGATTGTTGTATCACTGCTAAAATACAGATAGCTGTGAGAAATCCTCATTCTGTAACCATCAGGAACTTCTGGCTTGAGATGAGTGCTGCATTTCTGAAATCTGGGAGCCCTTGCTGATAACTCATGAGGCAGACCACATCTCTGCTTGAGGAGATTTTGCTGTGTCTGAGCTGATTAGGGAGTGAGAAACCATGAACTTAAAATCACTGATTGCTAAGAGCTCCTATCAGGTTTAACAAGGATTTGAAGGATGGAGGGAAGCAGTGTACATAAGAATAATCTCTTGGCCTTGGAACATAACCTAGAGAATATAAGAATTGCCAACTTCTGGTAACCCTTCTCAAACCTGAAAGTGAGGAGTTAGCCTGAATCCTGTCAGGTTTCTACTAATAACTTTTGGTATGATGTTTTGTCCTTATTTTCTAAACTAGAAAAAAAAACTCAACTAAATACACAGGGTGCTTTGTTTGAGCGCATATTAATAGAGTTTAATAAATTCTATTATTATGAAGAAAAGCAGAATGGAATGTGAATGGAGAACTAAATGTCTTTTTTTGCCCCAATATTCTCTCATGTGATGACAATCCAGCAACAACTCAATGACTTTTTAATGGTTTTTTCCTCCTATTTTTTTTCCCCAGAAATATGCTTGTGAGTAGTAAATTGATACAAATATAGGGAGGGAAGAAGTAAAATAAAAAGAGGACAAGAAAAGAAGACCAAGGACAGGAAAAAAGAGTAGAGAGGGTTTTCAAAGAGATGGCAGATAAAAAGAAGATGGATCTCAGAGAAGCAGTACTCCAAGTATAACAGTAGGGAGGCAAGCGTTTCAAAGAGATGGTTAATAAAATTAGCTTTGGCTATGGAACAGATGTTCATCAAAATACTCTAAATCTTGATATTGAGGAAATTACAGAGTGACTATTATTTTGGGCTTTTTTTCCTGCTTTCCTCTTTAGAGTTTATGAAAAAGTGCAAGAGCAATATATATAAGAGCATATAAGAGGAAAGCCACACACCGTGGAACTTAATATGCTCGAGATACTGTGACCACCTGAAAAGGATACCAGGGCCACAATGCCTCCTGTATCTGGGTTTAACAGGTTAAATCACCAGAAAATGTCAAACTGATCTGGTCATCAGTAGATATTTTATGTGCATAAAACAACGAGAGATGTAATGGAAAAAAGGAAAATGTGAAAGCCTAGTCAAATAACATCAGTCAAAAATAAAACAATATCTCTATGAAGGAGCCAGGTACACTAGGGTACTGTGAAAATACTGTTTTTCAGAAAGAGATAATTTAATTTAGAATTTCACACACTTTTAAATTGTGAATAGCTAATTTTCCAGTTTTCCAACACTTCTTATATCCTTCAGAGTTATTTGTGAATTTTATGGTTTCTGTCTCCTCTCACCTCTAAATCTTAAACCTGTTTGAATATGGTTTCAAATTCTGATAGCCTGTATTCATTATGGGACCCTTAAGTGTGTTAGTGTTTATATTTCTGTTTCTGAGTTAACTTCACAAAGGCAAAACATATCATAGAGTTTTCATGGAGATATAAAGACATATGATTACTTTGTGGAGATATTGAAACTGTTGCAGAAAATAAATGGTCAGTTATCAGTCTTAAAATCAGAAAAAGAGCCCATGCTGACAACATTCCCTTGAGTAAAAAGCTCATTCTGATAAAGATAAAGAGTACCATTGTATCTGGCAGTGTAGAAGAGACAGCATCAATATATAAGGATACACAGAGGGAAAAGGTCTTTGCCTGATGCTTGTTGACATCTTCAAAGTATGAAAAGTAATTTGCAATATAATTAGAATCTTTATCAATTTCCTACTGTTACTTCACATACATTGACTTTCTCCCTGTTAGATTTAATAGTATATAATGGATAATTATAGATTTTTTTAAAGATCTTACAAATCAATTTCCTGTGGTTTCTTTCCTTCAGTTTTTCTTTCTTATTTCTGTTTTCCTCTTCAAATCAAGATATATAAATATTTGATTGACTATTAACCCATTTTTAATTTTTGAGTGGTCTTTCTTGAAATGTGACAACACCTCTGTATATAAACACAAACTAGATGCTTGTATGCAAGATAGAATGGAGTTAGTGAACCCAGCTGGAGTAAAACATTGGTAGCTGCTCCAGTAAGACATGTCCCTTCCCTCTTCCCTTCAGCACCATCTATTTTTTCCTTAATTCCAGTGAGTTGGGCAACACTGATTTCCTTTTTCTGTCTTCCAACAGCAAGGAAGCTAGACAGCGAAAATTCCAGAAGAAAAGGAGAAGATGACACTTCTTCTCAGTCTCTTCTGTGTGTAGCTGAACCAACAACATAAGAAAACTGTTTTCTGTGGGCATGGGCAGTTTTTCTCCTGCAAAGAAATGGAAACTTAAAATCTTAGGTTCTAATAGCAACCAAAAGGTCCTGCTGCAATTTCAATTTATTCTAGAAATAGGTTCTAACAATGGGTTTAAAACACACTTCTGTCCTTCACGGTAAAGCAGAGTGAGCTCAATTACTGTGTAATCTACAAAATGGCCACTGTTCTTGTTTGGCTGGTCTCTCTTAACTCTTGCCAATTGATGTAGGTGGTTGTTTGGGTGGTTAGTATCACTTCTGTCTGTCCCTTGTTCTGAATTATAGCAAAACTCATTTTTGTTATGACATTTTGTCAGTGTTCCTTCTCATTGACAGGTCTGCTAGATATGTACCTCAGTTGCATTTTGTCTATAAGAGTTTAGACTGCATTTAAAAGTTTTCCTACTGTAGATGCACTTCTGTGAATTATAAATGCATTAATTTTAAAGTCTATAGAGGATAACTTTTTTTTTTTCCATTGATACAGTCTATTTTATTACTGGTATAATAAATCCAGAGCTTTCTGCAAGGAAAAAATATAGCAAATGTAGTTGATTTCAATAGTAGTATGTCAGAGATGAAGTTAACTCTCAGAAAAAATATTTTTTCTCTGTCCTTACCACAATAACATTGTTAGCACAAAATAAAAGAGAATTGATGAAAAGAATAAAGTATACTTGATGTTGAAGGAAAGCATGTTTGTGTCTAATACACTAGAGAAACTCTCCAATAACAGTTCACCCAAGTGAAAATATTGGAGCATTTTGCTCCCAAGGTCAATGTCAATTGAGGTTATTGACTATATAAATGCTAAATACAAAAGTTTGTATTGCTCAAGGCTACTCTTAACTTGTACAGTATACTTTTCAAGGTTCCTCAGTTCCATTTAGAGTTTGCATTCCTCACCCGTTTATGCCATTTCTACCTTTTCTTTAACAGTAGTTTCAATCTGTAATTCATAAATACTAAAAGTGTCACTGCTGTGGGGGGAAGAACATGCATTCAAGAGCCCATTTTTAGCTTGTCTGATAAAAAATGTCCATTTTCACAGACAAAGGTGAGCCTAGAGGAAGGGAGATAAGAGGCACAGCTGCTGGGCTACACCCAGACACACCACGGGATTCCTCAGCCCACCACAGCCCTGCCCAGCAGCTGAGAGGATAACAGGAGTACAGTGTCAACTGAGAACCCAAATGAAAGACTCAGAGAAAGAGACAGTCTGCCCAGGCCATTCCCAGGGCTGTCTCAAGAGAACCTGGTTCAGATGTCACAGCTACCACATGAGTCTGTAAGATTATTTTACTGAATGAGTCTCTACTTAGAGAATTTGCAACATATTATGTGATGCAAAAGAAAAACATTTGGAATTACAGAGAAATTATTACAGAATGTTTAGAGGAGGAACAAAATGTAAGGAAAAGCATAGAGGGATAGATCTGGGTAATTTGGTGAGGAACAAGAATGAGGAAACAAAGGAGTAAGAGGCTGAATAGAGATATTTGCATGTTAATAGTTTGTTGGTTTGTACAGTTTTCAGCCATGCTTTGCACCTGATCAATTTAGTCTGTCTTACCTTCTTGCTGAATCCCTTTCCAACTCTTTCCTGTGTAAGGGTATTTCTCTTCAATATGCATGTGTTTAAGAGGGCTTGAGTTCCAGCAAGTGGAATCAAACCAGGGGCCAGAGGCGACCACTGGGACAAGTGCAGTTGTGAGGGTGTGATTTGTTTTGAAGATAAGTCAGATGAGCTAGGGGAGTAGGTGAAGTGACCTGGGAGTCAGTTCGTGTGACTCTGAGGGGGAGACCACAGCAGAAGTTGCTTTTCAGAGCGTCCAGAGAGTTTCAGAGAACTGCTCATGTGGTCTGGGAGTTGATTAGAAAATATCTGCTTGCATCTGTGTCTTTGTGTGTGTGTGTAATGGTCTGTACCAGCACCAGGATGTGACTTCTGGATGTGACTGCAGCCTTTGGGGGTTGCATGTTGAGATGCAAATGGAGAGACTGGGATTCAAGGGCAGACTGCGTGAGCTCAGCTGCTGAAGGGACCCCCCAGATCCAAGTGGACACGTGTACACACCCACACACACAGATATACAATGAGAAATAGGAACACAGGGATGCTTTTGGTGCTGTTTGTGCCTGTGTGAGTGATGAATGTTTTCATCTGCATTGATCTGTGTGGCCAGCTGAGTGCATAATGTGCTGTATATCTGTGCTCTATGCATATGTGCCTACTGGGAATACATGCCCAGCCTCACTACTGACTGGACATGGAGACATGGGGCTGCTGCAGTGGATTTGCCTCTGTCAAGCTACCGGATTTGATAACTGCAGAACTTGACATAAGTTGTTCGGCAGTCATGCAAGCTGTAGAATAATATTATTTATAAATATCTGAAGTCCAAGCACAATAGTGGCATTATTGGGCAGATAAAAACAAAATCTAATCCACACAGAAAAAAAACCAAAAACAACTGGTTCTTTCAACTGCCATTGCAGATCTGTACACAGATAATTTTTGGTGATTAGAGGGAAGTCATTGATACATATTTCATACTGGGAGGGCTCAGTTTTTGAGTGGATTCAGCCTTCTGATACTTATGGAAGGTTCTGCATACTTTCCAACTTTCTGATATATATGGGATTACTCACTGAGTAAAGAATTAATCACTGTGGCTAAAGTTGACAGAATTAGGCCCTGATTAATTTGGCTGAAATCATAGGAGGAGTCAGTCAGCATCAGAGCAAAAATAGACTCTGATTTTCACCGTAGTTCTTATTGCAATGTCATGATGCCAAATTGGCTGCCTCTCAAAAGAATTAAAAAGAGCAACTTTTTCTTTAGTAACTTCTCCTTGTTTCTTGGTGTGTTTGATTCAAAGGTATTGTGCAGACTGCATAGTACAATGAACTGCAGTCCATGAATGGAGCCAAAAGGTGTACTGCGTGACTCAAAATACAAAATTGTAATCCTGAAGCACAAAAGATATTGTGATTTATTTTTTTAATCCAAGGTATTTTTCACAATCCTTTCACAGTTTTTAAAAAAAAATCCAAAGTACTATATATTTGATCGTAATCTGCTGGACAACCTTTTAGCCATTCAAATCTAGTGTTTATTGAAGCATGCCTTGCTTACATTTTGCAATTACAGTGTGATAGTAGTAGGATGCTACACAAAACAACATGGAGTTTAACTTGGAATAATCCTCAAAGCATCTATTCTGATTCTTGGAAGATTTGTAGCCTAAGGAATCTACCATGGCTGTCATATTGGTTAATTTACAAAATATTATTCTACAATATTGATGCTGTACTTTAAAAGTCTGCAGTGTACAGGTACACAGATTATTAGTCAAACAGAAAGCAAATGACTGCATTCGAGATTAAACATGGAGGTAATGAATGTAACATCTGAAAAAAGAAGGTAAAAGAAAATAAAAAGAATTTAATGTTTCCCATTTTATTTTTCCATATTTATATTGCTATTTCCATTTCATCAAGGAGAATAAACAGGGAACTCTCTTTTTCCCCCCTCCCCAAGCATCCTTGACTGAACTTTGGCAATATGTAATAGCAACAGCTGTTAAGTCACCATTCTTTCTTTCACCTCATGCACCTGGCTTGTTGCTGTTAGATCGCACAGATTGAGACTGAAGTCATAAGATGGAAAGCTATGTCTGCAGATTCTGTATATGGGAAGTGCTGGCAAAATCATCAGTACATGAATGACCCTTAGGACCAGCCAGACAATATTTCTCTTCCTTGCCAGAAAAGTTTAATAACTTTTTGAGGTGCAGGCTTTAGTGGATTATTGGTTTTTGTAAAGTGTGTGATGGAGGATAAAAATAGAAACCAATTTACTGAAAAAAGATTTTTCATAGATTTTAAAACCTATATCTGATTTTGTTTTAATCTGTGTATATGTCTTGTTGCATCATGTAACTATTGCATCCATACAGTCTTTCTGTTTTGTAACTCTTAAGAAATACAGCACTCAAATCCCCAGACAAAGGTTGTGACTCAGAAGTATTTGTACATACTGAACAAGACAGATTTTGACAGTCACTGCATATGGGAGCTTGCACAAAATGCTGCCACTTTAAAGCAACCATTTCATCTGTACAATTTAGTTTAGCTTGTTAAAATGAATAATCCTCCAAGGACCTACAGTTGTGCTGGAAATTTTCATTTGCAAAGTTTAATCAGACTTCCTGGTTCTGTTCCTAGCATTTATAACTTTAACATTTGCTTGTCAGAGCCTTAAGCGACTGTAAAAACCCCACCAGCATTCAGATATTCAAGAAACTGCATTACATTTTCAGTAAATTTCTGCTTAAAAGATTCAGATAAAAAGAAAGACTTTTAAAATTAATCTGTGCAAAAGCACATATATAATAGTTTTAAGCATGGCAACAATATCATTCAAAGTCTGATCCAATTGAGATATATAAAAGTTTATATAAAAGTTATTCAAGTTTAAGTTCAAGGGCAGTGCAAAGCATTCTCAGAACACTACACTAATTTCACTTAATTCTTTTAGTTCTGTAAAGAGTGCCTATTTGAAAAAGTTAACTGAGTCTGTGTGGTTTTAATGAGATTTACTAAAAAGGTGAAGCAAAGAAATATAGCACTCAAATACATGAAAATAGCTGAAATTGCTCTTACTGCACTAAGCTCATTAAATTAACTTGCTTGAATGCTGGCTATTAGAATTATCAGACCAGAGATTTAATAGGTCTAATGCATCTGCTTGGTGAGGTTCACACATCTCCCTACCCAAAGGTTACTGAGCAGGCACAGTGTATTTCTTCTTGAGTAGCTGTGGTGCTGGCATGCACACTGCTGCTGTAGAGCAGAGAAAGTGCTGTGCTAGTGCAAAGTGTGCTTAGAGCAAAGAATGCAATTAAGGACAACCTGTATAGAGGTAACCCTTGGAGAAATTCTGGTGAAGACACATTCCAATAGAATGTACCCAATAGAAAAATCACTCCAAATCACAGTCTGAAGTTAAATTCAGGGAGTTTCTGGATGGATTTAATGGTTTAGATCTCATCTGTGTCACTTAGTCAAGTCTGGGCTACATTCTCCTTTCACAGTTAATAAGCTGATTATTTCATTTTAGAACATGATAAGGAGTCTGAATGAACAGGTGAACTTAACAGAGGGTTAAGATGACAAAAAAAAATTAATTTCTTTATTCTACAGCTCCAGTGGTGCAGAAGACTCTTCTTCATTCTAGTAGATAATACTAATTTCTGTTTCTCTACCTACAGAGCCTGAGCTTTGCCATGCAATTTTAGACTGGATGCAGTTAGCCAGAGGCCTTACAAATTCAGAAAACCCTTAATGCAACCAGAGAAGTAGAGCAATGTTAGAGCTTGGTATGATCTGAAAAGGCAGTCTCTGTAGGCTCACAGGTTTATTGAGTTTCAGCCTCTTGGGTGCCAAGCAGGGAGAGGAAGAACTATGTGAACTAGCACCATGTTCCAGTTTGAAGGTTCTTTGGGCACCAAAACTTTGCCTGATATCACCCTGCCAGGCTTACAGTGCCTGCAAGAAGGCAACCTTTTTTTTCTGGGGCATTCACCCTTACTTTTAACCTGTCAAATATTTAGAATGCCATTAGAAATTATTAATAATTTTCCTACTAAAAAGACAATGTAGTACTCAACCTATTCATAGCATGAACGAATAAAAAAGGGTCATAGACCAAAAGGTTGGCAATAGCAGAAAGTAAAAGCAATATTAAATTTCTGCTTTATTTTTTTTTATTTTTATATTTTTATTTTTTTACTACTTTCAGTTCAGTCAAGTTTATTTTCTGAGGAAGCATGATCAAGATAAGATGAAAAAGGGTTTAGTAGCAAACCAGTAAAAATGGCATGATCACATATCCTAGTATGTATGTACCTAATTATTTATTTTTTCTCCTTATAGGCACTGCTCAAGAAACCTCAGAAGGGTACATTTCCTTACTGACTGGGAAGGTGAATAAAACCAAAACCAAAAAGGTTCCAGACATTCCATTTGTGCTGACCATTTTAAGGAACAATTCCCACTTACCGTGTTTTAAGCACCAACTCTGAAGCTCTGGGACTAATTAGATGGCCCATATGTTCTGATTACAATAAACATTATGCACAACTTTTGCAAAGAACAAGGTCACTGTGATTACCTATGTGAAGTTTCATACAGGAAGTCCATTGTCTAGAGAAACTTATTGCTGCGAGCTAATAATTCTCTTCTCTTTTCTTTTGCTTCAAAAATACCACTTGAAGAGCAATATAAATATTTTATGGAATGGTACTTATAAAGTCATAAATTTTCAATCATAATTCAAGAACATTTTAAAAGGATAAATTTGTTCTGCATTGTCAGAGAATAACTAGTTTAAAAAATAAAACCAAAGAAGACTTTATAAATGTATTTATTTAATTTTTTTGTCTTCAGAAGTATTCTAAAGGTTAAAAAGCAATTAAAATTGTAAAATAGGCAGACTAGCTGCTCATTTCATTTATTTTATCTTTCCCTTTCCTCCTTTGAATACTTTTTTCTTTAAATGTTAATTTCCAGATATTGCTGTATTTCATTTGTACTTTCTCTTTCTTTAATATTGTTACTGTAAATATCTCCCCAAAGTACTTCTCAAGTATCTGCCAAATGTCACTATTTCTCTACACTGACAGAATGATGTTAATTATCTTTCCTTTTTAAAGGGTTTAAAAATGTAACTATCTTAATTAAGAATGTGATTTAGAGAAAGAAGAGACGATTACACAGACGATGCTCCCATTTTCTGCTTTTGCTTTTCTAGACCATGGTCCAAATGTTTCCTGAAAGAAATGTGTATTACTGCAAACAGAACATTCTGCTGATACTTACATTTGTTATTAAAAAGTGTAAGTCCCCAGTAATTCCTAATGTAGGACTATTTCTTCAAAAGTAATATGTGGATCTTTTCTCTCTTAAACATACATTAGGCAAAAAGTCATCAACCTATATTTACCTTTATTCAACTGAAGGCTGGGCATCGATGTGTAGAAAGGGTGACATAAAACAATAGAGAAAAAATTGAATATTTTTCTAAATTTATATATATTGATATGAGACAGGTAAAACAAAGAATTCAAATAACCATAAAATTAACATAATTTTAAAAAATAGTCAGGCCTTGAGTCTGATTTTTTGTAATAGCATCCAAGATAATGCAAATCTATCTCCAAATGGAGAGTATGATCATACAGCCAAGTATGAAGATGTCATACACTGAATAGAAATAAAAATATTTTAAATTGGTAGAACGAAACACCTGCAGTAAGTGATCAGCCATTCAGGTCAAGAAGAGAATAACTGTGGTTTCAGTCTCTGTTTTCTTGGTTATTTCCGTATGGATGTGTCAGTGAATAATGCAAATAAATTAAATTTAATATAATCAAAGTTCCAAACTCATGGGTCACTTCTTTTCTTTTCAAAGCTTTAGCTAAATGTCACAGAAATTAGATGACATTACAGGCTAAAAATTTTAATTTTATTTCTAATTTCTTTGATTTTGTTTTAGGGTCCTTTCACTTATTTTCAAAGATCTGTATTTTGCTCACTAAATTTCTTTTGTTTCCCCAAGTTACTCTTCCCTTTGCATTGCTACATTGTTGTTTGTTTGGGTTTTTGTTTGTTTGTTTGCTTGTTTATTAACAGTTGTTTCGTATGCTAATAAGATTTTAAAAAATGAAAAATATATGTTTGTAAGATAAAGAGATATTTTTGGTAGTTGCCCTACTGTAGGAAAGAAAGAAAATATGTACAGATATACAAATAGATCTGTAGTCATAATGTGATGATATAAGTGATTGTGATTTTATTTAGATAGAAGATCTCTGCTGAAGGTAGCTTTCAGACAATTATATTGGTAAAAAAATAGGTAAAAAACTGATGAAGTCATTAAATTTTCAAAAATTACAAATTATCCTGTAAAGCTTCAGTGACTGCAAATTAGCCTTTGCTATAGCCCTCTGCTAACAATCTATAGATCATTTTATTATTCATGAATTTTAGTAATTTCAGGACACCACAGGTCATCTTATGCTCATTTATTTGCTAAACACCTTGTGCTGGTATGCCTGTGCTGAAAAATTGCTACTATTTAGTTCCCACAAGACACACAAGCAACAAAGTGGTGGATTTGGCCCCAGACATCCACTACACCAGGCAGCATATATATCTTGCTGTCAGGGAAATAAATGAGCCCTTAAATTGGCTGCAAAGCTTTAAGAACTGAAATTTATATGTCTAGTTATCAAACAGAAAGTTCAGAACACCTGCCAATATGAAACATAATTGTGACAAACTGTTACATTTTACCTTTAACTTTTTGGCATTAACATCACAACTTCATTATACAGATCTCATCCTCCCTACCTCTCCTTTCTCCCTTCGTCCAGATCAGTTCCCCTCCAGAAAAACAGTCACTATATTTATCAATTTGCAAATGCTGAACAACCATTGATATGTTTGCCCACCTCACATCTGAGGCAAGAAAAATAACCAACCTACTAAAGCAAATAGGATTTCCTATGAGAATAACAAGAAATACTCACAGATTACCATAAAAGGCACTTAGATATTTGATCTTTATATTCTGCTTGGAAGGCTTTCCTTAGAATATCTACAAGTATGAAAAACCTCCAGAATTTTTTTGTTTGTTTTGCTTTACTTAAAAAAATTCAAAATACCTGTTTTCTTTCATTGGCAAATTTCACTATCCTTCCCTCTGTGTCCCAGCTTCAATGCAACTTTTTTTGTTGCAGCAAATCCAGCAATTGCTTAACTCTTTATTCTTTATCTAAATGTTCCATAAAGGGAAAAAAAAAACCCAATAAAAATTCCACTTGTCTCTGAACTACCTTTAAACTGTGTAATATGTGCACTTCAAGTAACTAAAAATTTTCCCTTTTGTGCATGTGTATGTCTGTTTCTGCAGCCACTAACAACCATACGAAAAAAGTATCATATTTAAAGAGAAATTTTTTTTCCTTGTTATCTATCAATGAAGAGAATATCTAGGCTAAAACTCAATTCTACATCTAACAAAAAATCAATATGGAGAGCTTAAAAATTCCTAAGTATCTTGACCAGCTGAACCTTTCTGCTCAATAATTTGTCACATTAGCCTGGTTTTAAGCCAAAAATTGGCCAAAATGCATCTGTTTCTCCCTACCAGCATGGCTATGTCTGGGATTTGAAATTACTTGAAAACATAGAGGTAGTGCATGCTCTTCAAAGAAAGAAAGATGAGAAATATCTCAGTGAAAGGTAGATTTCATTTTCACCTTGTACAGCAAAATGCTGTGTATTAAATCTCTAATCCCTACAGAGAAGTCCTTCATATCTATTCCCAGGATCATACATTTAAGACATGAAATTGCCTTTTGTGCTGTTTCCATTCTTTGGCCAAGGAGTATTGCATGAAAGCATCATAAAGAAAAGGCTAAGGGGAAGGTTACTTCCTTTTGGTTTCTTCCAGGTGCTATTTAGGCATATTAAGATAGATGGCAATGGTTGAGTTGCTCAGATAAACTCAACCACAGTTGTAGAGGTGCTTCTTAAACAGGGTATGCAAACAGTTTTCAATCTAGAAAAGCCTATTTAGTAGGTAAAATAACGGTGTCTATTGAAATAACCTTCAATTTGATGTTTTTATCAACCAATTTAAGTAATTTTAAATTTAAAAAATCAGCAATTTTTTGTCCATATTTTATCATGACATACATAGTTATGTAGTTAACACATTAGTAAATGCAGTTCTGTTTCTAAACATAGGTTGTATTGCAGGAGCAGCACAGACTGACATTTTTACTAGACATCATCACAGAGTCTGAAAAATGTTACATTCAAAGTATTTTCATTCAACAGATATTAAATTATTAATTTTACAAAATAGTACAGGACATTTTGAGTCTTGATGATAATATCCAAATTAAACATGCAAAGAAACAGCTATAAGAACACATGTATACCTATATTCTACTTATAAACTCTGAATGCCTAAATTGCACAAAAAATCTCAAAGAATTACTCAGAAAAATTACCTCAGTACCACCTGAAACTCATGTGTGACAATCACATCATAGTAATATAATCTAATCATATCACACGTGATGGATTTCAGATGGTGTTGGAGGGCAAGTACATAAGCACGATGTCTTCCTGTGATAAAATTTTATGTATCTAAACTGAAAGTTGAAATGTACATGGTCTAGGTCAGAGTTTGAGTAGAAATAGCAGGCAGCAGTCTAAATCCTTCCTGAAGTTTATTGTCATTCCTATATATATCGGGAAAATCCAAAATAGTCAGTCTCAGATACAAATGAGAACTTATGCATTGTGAAATTTGGCTTACATCTTTAGGATTCTTGCAACAGTGAATAAAGCCAGACATTGTTTTATAATAAACTGAGTTTCCTGAGGAATAAGATATCTGAGTCCTAGACTTTTCCCAGGTTACTTGGGATAATCACAACTCCTAAAGTCCAAGCAACCTAAGTTGCTAAATGCTACACTAAGTACTTTCACTCTGTCAAACTGCACCACTTAGGCCCAAGACTGTGAGAGGAAGTAAGATTTCCTCTCAATATGGGATTTTCTTAGAATTTTTGACCCTATTCCTAGAGTTTATCTGGTGCAACACAAAATAAAACGGTACAATTTTACTTAGGGTTATGATGCTCAATAAAGGCAGGCTGTGTTTCACAGCTGAAAACCACAAACTTGTTGTTACCATCCCAGAGGTATTTAAAAGGTGAACAGATATAGTTCCTAGGGATTTGATTTAGTTGTGGACTTGGAAGGGCAAGGTTAATGCTTGGACTTTTTGATCTTAAAAGATGTTTTCTACCCTGAAGTTTTCTATAAATCTATGATTAGCTATATATTTGCTGAGATTATATAGTTAATTTTGTCAGAGGTGGTTTCAGTCTTCCATCTGAAGAGATTCCACAGAATATGTGATTCATCTTGACCCACAATATCTGTAAAACTGGTCTGAAGAGATCTAATTATTTTCAAAATAAAGAAAAATATTTTTAAAAATACTGTCTGATACCAACAGGGAATCTCAGGCTTCTCTGATGAGGCACAAAGTAGAATCCTCTTCAACATTATACTGCAGAGAACAAAACTATGATCAAATTAAAAAAGCTTTCCAATAAAAACCTCCTAAGTTTTATTATTATTATTTTATAATAATAATAATATATTATATTATTATTATTATTATTTTCTCCTTAAATTTATCAGACCAACAGATGACTCAAAATTTCTTAAAGCAATGTGATTTTAAAAAAATCACAAATTACAGCTTTTTATGGTAACACTATGTGAGATTATGGGTTTTGTGGAATATCTAGCACAGAAATGCTCACCCATCTCAATTATTCACTCTGTGTACTGAAGCTTTTCTGTAGGGGAAGAAAGGAAAGGAAAATTTATGTCTATCATTTTGGGATGAACTAAGGGTTCTTTGAGTCATCAAATTACCATGATTGCAAGTGTGAATTAATAAATACTGGTACAAATAAACACTTGCATAGCTGTTGCATTGATAGCTAGAAGGATAGCTGCATGTGTCTTCATATGATCAATACAATTTATTCTTCTTATTGTGTTTTTGTGTCAACTACAATTTCTATGTAGCACAAAATTTTTACACAATTACTTAAAAATGTTCTTTATTTTTTCTTATTCTTTGTTTCTTGGTTACATATTACTCAGGTAGGTAAAAAAAAAAAAATAACAGTTCTTACAAAATATAGTCTTTTTTGTCCTGGTGAGAGTGATGTAAATAAAATCTGTAGTATTTTACCACATCTAGTTAATTAGTGATAAGAATCATGGGGGGCGGGTTTGTTTGATTGTTTGTTTATTTCATGCTTTGTTAACATAAAGCAGAAACACCAGAAATGAACATTCCTACTGTGTCAGAGAAGCAAATTTGAACTGTGAATGCATTAATCTCTCAAGACATAGCAGGACATAAAACTTTAAGTGGAACAGGCATTGCACTGTTTAATGCAAAAAAACCCATTCAATCATATTGGCTTTTGTGGATGCATAGTACTGATGATGAATAGTTCTGAAAAATCCAACCAAATTTAGCTAAATATTATTAAAAAATACTATCTAATTTAGGTTTTGGTAACTTAAAGATGAATTATAACTGTGCATACATAGGTTCACAAATAATCTCATGAAAACTCACAAAAGTACATGCTCCCACTATAATCAACTGTCAGTAAAATGAAATGGATGAATCTCATTAAGTTTTTTAGCAACAGAAAATTATTATCCATGGTTTTAATTATATCTATATTATCCATTCCATGACATAAGTTCAGAATTAACGTGAAGTTTTTGCATAAATTTATCTACATAAATAGCTGTAATAATACATTGGATTGCCTGTTATACTCAAAACCTAACATGGAGACCTAGCATGGGCCCAGGAGCTGCTGATCAGTGACACAAGGTCTGGTTGGAGGCTGGTTGATACAGGCGTACCCAAGGTGTCAATACTGGGTCCGATCCTCTTTAAGGATGCCAGTGGCATCCTGGCCTCTGTCGGCAACAGGGTGGCCAGCAGGACCAGGGCAGTGATTGTCCCTCTGCACTCAGCACTGGTGAGGCTGCACCTCAAGTCCTGTGTTGTTTTGGGCCCCTTACAAAAAGCAAGACTTTGAGGAGATGGAGCAAGTCCAGGGAAGGGCAATGCAGTTGGTTGAGGGTCTTGAGCACAAGCCTGGCGAGGAGCTGGCTGAGGGATCTGGGGTTGTTTAGCTTGGAGAAAAGGCAGTTCAAGGAAGATGTTCTTGGTCTCTGCATCTGTCTGAAAGGAGGTTGTAGTGAGCATCTTCTCCCTCATAATAAGGGGCAGAACAAGAGGAAATGGCCTCAGGTTGTACATGCAAATGTTGAAATTCCATATTAGAAAAAAAAATCTTCACCAATATGATGGTCGGGCATTGGAACAGGCTGTCTGGGGAAGTGGTGGAATCACCATGCCTGGAAGAATCAAAAAAACTTGTGGATGTGGCATTTGGGAACATAGTTCAGTGGTGGACTTGGCAGTGTTCGATTTGTAGACTCCATTCCTTGATTTTAGGCATATTTTCCGAATTTAATGATTCTAAGATTTTATGGTCTTCATTAATGGTCTGAATCATAGGGCAGAGTGCACCCTCAGCAAGTTTTCTGAGGATGACAGGAAACTGGGAGGAATGGCTGATATGCAGGGAGTTGTGCTATCACTCAGAATGACCTCCACAGGCTGAAAAAATAGGCTGACAGGAATCTCATGAAATTCAGCCAAGGGATAGTGTAAAGTCCTGCATGTGCAGACGAATAATCTCATGTATGGGAACAAACCAGGACCACCCAGCAGGAAAGTAGCCTGGCAGAAAAGGACCTGGGGGCCACTCTGGACAACAACTTGAACAAGAGTCAGCAATATGCCCTTGAGGCAAATAAAGGTATGGCACTGCATTAAGAATATCACCTCACAGCAGAGCATGTGAGGTGATCCTTCTCCTCCCTCAGTGCTCTTGAGGCTGCATTTGGGTGTTATGTCCAGTTCTGGGCTCTTCAGTGCAAGAGACATGAGGACATCAACAATGAGCCTTCAAGATGACTAAGGGACTAGAACATTCTTCTATGGGGAGAAGTTAAAGGGCAGGGACTGTGTAGCCCAGAGAAGAGAAGGGTACAAGATGTTCTCAATGTAAAAAAATACCTGAGGGGAAGTTGCAATGAAGACAGAACCAGCCTCATTCCATTGGTGCCCAGTGACAGCAATGACCTGTGCTCCCATAATCTCTGTAAATTTTCTATCTCCTTTTCCACAGATGACTGACATCTTTCAGTTGGACATTTGGAGAATCAGACCATACATCATCATAATCAGATGTAAATTTATGTAACAGATCTAAAGTTTTGTCACATTTCATAGTTTCAATAGATTTGACTTAAAGTACTTGAAATGAGGATATTTAAGGAATAAACTAAATAAAAAAACCCCATTCTTAAATCTTTTGAGGTGCTAATTCATTCCACATGAAAAATTAATTGAGGCAATTTTAAGAGAACTTCCATTATAGAACTGCAAGTACTGGATAGAGCACTCTAAAATTACTGTAGATTTATGACAGTGTTTCATAAGAAAATTTAGTTCAGTCACTTTGCATCATTGAACTGAAAACCCATGCAGATAAATTTTACTAAAGTCTCTCAGGTAAATAAGTGCATGTAGGGGAATAAAGGTTAATGCCCAATTTAATAAAGGAAATTAACACCTACAGTTTTACCCATCAAGGAGAAAAGAAGATCCTTAAAAATACTTGTATGCCTTCTTTCAGTGCTTTCAGTCTTTTATCTGTCCTTGACCTAGTTAAAATTCCTTTTTAAAGAATCAATAACAAGTCTACTTCTTTCCATTTTCAATTTGTTCTGATGCTTGAGGAGCAATCAGAAAGACTTTTTATCTTTCTGATGTGCAAGCCACAGATCATACAGCAGAGAAACAGTGTCAAAATGAACCCAGCCCAGTCCAAGTAGTACCTCATCTTGTTCATTTTTATCTTACATATTTTGGTAATGCTCTGGAAATTTTACTTCTCCAATGGCATAGAAATCCATTCATTGATTTCAAGTTGCCGTCATAACATAAGGGACTGGCAGGTCCCAAAGGACAGTGACTCCTCATCTGTAGAAGCAGACAGCATACGGCACTTTTGGCCTTTTTTTTTTCCTAAGGTTCAAAAGGTGCCAAGTTCACAGGACTGAAAAGTTCCCCATAGGGCCTGCTGCAAAACTTCCTGTGAGCTACTCTTTTATCACTGGGGGAAGGGTTCCTACCCCTCCTCCAAATGTTCCAAAATTAATTTCTGCTAAAATTCCATATTTGTTTTTCTCTGTTTGGTTTGTTTCATTCTAGTCTAATTTAAACAGCACTTCTTTAAGAGAGTGCTAAAGAATGTTTACGGTCTGAGAAAGAGCACTTCTGGTTTTAAGCTGCAGCAGTTGCAGTGCAAGTTTGGTATCCAAGCTGTATAGTAATGGCAATGGATCTCACTGTAGCGCAAACATGTAAAAGTAGTGCAGATAGTGCAAATCAAATGTAAAAGTTAAACAGATCCGGAGCTCTGTATTTCTCAAGGTTGAAAAGGTGCTCATGATGTCAATTTTGTTTTCAGACTGAGTGTATTTCTAAAATTCCTCAGTTTTAGACTGTATTACAGTAAGACAGTATTACTATTATTAATATTGTTATTATTAATAATTACTATTTATACTAGTAATAATTACATTATTACTATTATTACTGTATTACATGTAAGACAGTATTACTATTATTAATATTGTTATTATTAATAATAATAACAACAAAATTTTACAAAATTCCTGCTGGATGAAAGGCAAGGCAGGCAAACTGTTTATCAGAGGAGGATAAATTCTTTAAAGAAAAAGTAAAATAAATTGTCCTGTGAGTAGAGAAACACTGAATTTCCCATGAAAATATTTTCTTTAAAGTTGGAGTTAGATGCATGTAGCACCAAATGGTGCATGGAGTAGAAAAATGAGTGAGTATTCACATAAGCCACATAAGAAAGGGCAACACTACCCAGTGTTTTTGGTGCAGTTCTTCACATCTTTAAAGACTGAAATTAATAACTTCATCTCTGTTTTTGTACTTATGTCATGATTAACAATTTTTATAATTAAAAAGTTTTCTTAATTAAAAGTTTTTTATTATGTAAGTACTTAGAAAGTTTCAACTACAAATTTTTGTTAAAGTTTAAATTAGATTTTATTGGTATTTCTGAAGAACTAACTGCAACTAATGAACTCTGCTTCATAGAAGCTGTTTGACTTTATACTTAACCCAACTTCTTACCTTCCCCTGTGTTTACTGGCATTAAAAAATAATTATCAAAACAAGATGCTGAAAAAAATGAAGCATTTTTATATTTTATTGCAAAATTTATTTATAGAGAAAAAAATTGTTTGCTTTGCTATTTTTCTCAGAATAAACAGTATTCCAAAATAAATTAATAGATTGTAGCATATTTTAAATAGGATTTAGATGATCACAGCTTTCAAGATGAAATGACAGATGCCCAGGTATTTTTCCGGTAGGAAAAAATAAAGAAAGAATTAGCTGTTCTTTTGTATAAATCAACACATATCTCTGTCAAATTTGGCTCTTGAAGCAGATATATGCTCCGTCTCTTAGCACAAGTACATTAAAATCTCAGTTTGGATACTTAAAGTAAGGAAAAATTTGTTTCAATGACTTTATAGAGCTAACTGAAAAGCTGCTAGGTCAAAGAGGCTTATTTATTAACATTTCTCCCATTACTAGGACCGAGAAGCATGAAGAATAAATACTTTGAAATCTTTCCAATTTGTAAATAGACAAAATAATCACAAATATTTATAAGGATATTTTAATCATAACATCTCTCAGAATTATGGCTGTTTATACAATTTTATGCCAATCTGGCATTCTGGATTCTGGCTCAAGATAGAACAGAGATTTTATGAGAAGTGCAAACATTTCCTACATCTCTTGAATGGCTGATGAAACTCTAAAATGTCTACTGAGATAGTCTGAAAAACGATGTAAGAATTCTCTCTTAATTATGCAGATTTTTTTTTTCTTTTTCAAAAATTTGATTTTTTGTGTTCTACATGTTCATTTTTTAAATAATTGGTTTGGATATTTGTTATTGTCCTAATTCACTGTAATAAAAAGGAGCCAGCTTTTCCTCATGGAACCTAATTATTAAAATTGCAATTGTTCCTAAACATTATGCAACATTATAGTCTTGTTGAAATAGATATCCTCCCATATATGCTTCTCAATTTCACTTTCTTAAAATACGCTGTGACAACTCTTGTTATTTTCTATGTTTTTTATTTCATGCACTCCTTAAAGTTTTTTCTAGTATTCAAAAAACATTGAAAAAATTCTGTAATGCATTCAACAATTTATGAATCCCATTTAGCCTTATATAATATTTGTATTGAACCTTGTGGTAAATAGTATTGTCTCTTTAATTCTAGTAGTGTCCACGCCGTTCAGAAATCTGGTTTAACTTCATGCAATACTCCCAGAGAGCTTGTTTCTCACAGACCATTAGTTTATATATTAGGTAAATAAATAATAATAATACAAGGCAGGGGAAAATCCCTGACTCCTACCATTGATTATAAGTGATATAATACATTTTACTGCAAGATTAGAGACATTTCTACATAGATGAGAAGAAATGTCATCAATCCATTGTCAGGTACTATCAGAGATGCACAAATGGCAGAAAGAAGAATTAGATGCCTGTGGCACACATTAGTAATCTGCAGTATGGGGTTGTTTTGTTGATTTTTTCTCCTCAAGAATCCCTAACCTTATAAAAATTACTTTCTCAACAAAACATGAAAGTGACAATGTTTTCCTTCTGTTAAATATATATTAACGTCTCTTTATATCTGGGAATTGAAAAGTCGGATTTGCAATGTGGTTCTGGGTCAAAAAAACAACTTCTAGAATGCCACAACCACTATTCATGAGCTGCGGGACTGGAGAGAAATGGATTTGATGGGTGGACTGTTTGGTAGGCAAAGAATTAGTTGGACAGTCACACAAGGGTAGTGGTCAATGGCTCAGAGTCCCAGTGAACACCAGTGACAAGTGATGTTTTGCAGGTGTTGATATTGGGACTGGCACTTTTTAACATCTTCATTGGTGACAAGGGCAGTGGGATTGAGTGCATCCTCAGAAAATTTGCAGATGACACCAAGATGAGCAGTGAAGTTGACACACATGAAGGACAGGATGTCATTCAGAGGGATGTGGACAAGCTCAACATGAGGGTGCATGGGAATCTCGTGAGGTTTAACAGGACCAAGTGCAAGGTGCTGCACCTGGTTGGGGCAAGCACCAGTGTCAGCACAGGCTGGGGATGCAGAGATGGAGAGCAGCCCTGCTGAGAAGGACTTGGGGTGCTGCTGGATGAGAGGGTGGACATGACCCAGCCATGTGCACTCACAGCCCGGAACAGAAAGCCAGATGTGTCCTGGCCTGCGTCCAAAGCAGTGTGGGCAGCAGGGCCAGGGAGGGGATTCTGCCCCTCTGCTCTGGTGAGAACCACCTGCAGTGCTGTACCATGCTCTGGGGTCCCAGTGCAGGAAGGACATGGAGCTGTTACAGCAAGTCCAGAGGAGGGACACCAAGATGAGAGATCAGAGAGATGGAGAACATCTCCTATGAGGAAAGGCTGAGAGAAATGGCATTTCTCAGCCTGGAAAAGAGGCTTCAGGGTGACCTCATTGCAGTCTTCCGTTACCTTTCCTTACAGGAAAGAGGGACAGAGACTATTTACAAAAGTGTGTAGTGACAGGACAGGAGGGGATGGGTTTAAACTGAAAGAGTAGGTATAGATTTGATTAGGAAAAAATTCTTTATTGTGAGGGTGGTGGCATAAATTGCCTGGGAACATTGAGGATGGTCCATCCCAGGCAGTGTTCAAGACCAGGCTGGATGCAGTTCTGAGCAATCGAGTGTAGTGAGATGCATCCCTGCCCACTGCATGGGGGGTGGAACCAGACGATCTGTAAGGTCCGTTCCAAACCCAGCCATTCTATGATTCCATGATCTTATGCAAAAGTCACACATAACAATTTCAACATTTAATAATAACATGCATCATATTAACTCCATCTTTCCCACCTGTTTAATAGAAAAACTCAGCAAACACCTCAGAAAAATGAACCATTGTCTCTCTATTTTAATGAAAACCCTTTAAGACTTGTAAGAATAACATATGCTGACTAAGGAATAAAGAAGTGTAGGAAGAAATACATGATGACAAGCATTCTTTACATACTTATTTGCTGCATTCTCATCATGGCCTCTAGTTAAAAACATGCACAAGATAAAGCCAGCTAGTTGAGAGACTTGTGAAAGGCTGTTAATTCTGGAAATCAGCAAGAACAATAGGTGTGTATGTTATTAGGAAGGAGTTTTATCAGTAATTGCTCTTCTTTATTGAGCACTGAGTAATTGCTGCAGAAACAATCTCAGAGGCTTGCCCTGGCTCACACAGTCATCTTTCAGTAGAATTCTGCAATTATTGTTAAAGGTTCATATTTGCCAATTCTAAGAGTACTGATAACTTGATCTTTTTTTTCTTTAAGAGAAGTATTAATTAAAAAAAAATTTCTGAAGAGAAGTGCTCAGATGTTCACATACTCATAGATTTTTGTATTTGAGATTGTCCAGCTAGAAATGACCACTGTATGAGCCTGCTGAAAGTGAAGTATTTCCACCTGTCCCTGAAATGTTGCCTGCTCATCTGCTCTGGACAGCTAAGTCTGTTCTGTTTTTTGCTTACAGAGACTTAAAAAAATTTATGAAGTCAGACTAAAAGTGTTTTAATAACTGTATCTTTTATATGGTCAGAAGATTTTTCCACCTGAGTTGCACTGTGATCAAAAACCTTAAAGAAAAGAAAGATAATTTAGACAAGTACTTTTAGATGTGCCCTCTCTCCAGAACCTCAGTAAGATACCATTTTTGTTGTTGTTTTGCAGAACAATGCCCCCATGACAGAAGTATCATCAGCAAATTTATAATAGATTTTAAAAAATTAAAACTTTTCAAGTGGGCTAAGCCTTAAAACTGGGTACCCTCAGGTGGTTACTTAGTAGAACACTTTACAAAATACTGCAAAATAGTAAGCATGAGCAGAGTTAGAGACATGAAATTTTAGAAAAGTTCAAATTAAGATATTATTATTTGCAAATCTCATTTGACTGGAGCCTTTCCAAATTCCTCTCATTTTATTTTTCTCTTGTTCATCATAACAGTGAATATAAAAAGTAGTAGTAGTTGAGGTTGTTTGCATTAGGAAGAAAAAGCACAAAGCATTGAAAACAGAACAAAGCATTTCAGCATCAAAGTTCAGTGTTACTGGCTGCATCATTACAGCTGCAAAGTAATTTTGTACAACCTGCTGAGCATGCCCTATTTTGTGAGGCATCAAATATTACCTTGGATATAAAGGCTAAAGTCCAACCCCTCTGGCAGCTTCTGACTGTTTCTATTCTTAATTGTTATAGTTCACTGTACAGAGGTGAAACGACATTCAGCAAAACCTATTTGTTTGTCCTCTGCAATGTGTGTCTGCAATGACCCTCACCTGGCACCCCCATCTGTGGGCCCAGGACTGACATTCAACTCCTCACACTCATGCTCTAGACTCATATTGTAGGTGAGCCTTTATCCAGCCCTGTTGATAAAGCATTTTCTGCAGTTGGCCCATGTATGTGTGTGTGAGTATGTGTGCCTGGATAACTAATTAGGAAGTGAGAATTGCCTCTTTTCAGCAATGTGCACATTATGCAGTGTGCTTTTATTGTAAGATATTTTCGTAACAAAAAATAACCAAGCAAAGGTAAAATGTATGTAAATGTTATTCACATTATTGCTTGTTGACTTTACATTCATTATTTTTTTAGTTATATTTTAGGTTTAATTCCTCTTCCAACAAATAAGTAACTGTAGCTCTTAATAAAATCAAAAGTGTGTCTGTGGTTGTTTTAGTAAGATACTGTGGACTGTAGTTCTTTTCCTTTTGTCAGAAGACAATCTAGGTATTGAATTACTATCTCTTTTTGTCTGTAAAATGAAACTTAACCTAAAGACCAGAGTAGAACCAAGCTGATAGATTCTGTAGACTTGAAAACCAAGAAGGAACCAAGAAATAAGAGAGTTAAAACAGAAATAAATTTGTTTGTCTAGGCTGGTACACGAGAGATTTCACAGATTTGTGGCATGAAACTTTGAGAAGGCATAACATCAACAATTAGGTGATTAATGACTTGTATGTTAGAAGAAAATGCATGAATATTCCTAGGTTTCATTCACTATGAATAGTAAGCAGACACAGATACACAGTTGTTTCTACCATTTTGAATATCAGTGCTCAAAGATTTTGGATAAAATCTGAAGTATTGAATGGGGGTGGATTGGTTTGATTGTTTGTAAGTGGGTTTTTTTATTCAGTTACACCTTTTTCCTGCTCCCCATAGGATCACAGAATCATAGACTACTTTAATTAGAAAGGGATCTCCAAAACACCTACTTCAGCTCCCCTGCCCACAGTGTCTTGCTCTAGCTAAGGTTGCTCAAAGGACCCTCCAACCTGTCTTTCAACACTTCCTCATGAGGTGCCCACAACGTCTCTGGGCAGCCCGTTCCATTGTCGTACCAACCTGACTACAAAGAATTATTTCCTTAAACCAAATCTATCCCAGCTGAAACCAGGACACACCCTCTTTCAGCTCAAAACTGTTTCCCTTGTCATATGACTGCATTCTTGGTAAAATGTCTCTCCCCACTGTTTTTACAAGCCAAATTACTGAAAGGCTGCAATAAGACAGAGCCTTCTTTTCTACAGGCTGAAGAACCCAGCTTTCTTAGCCTTTTTCTCATAAGAGAGGTGTTTGATTCCTCTGTCTGTCTTTGCAGCTCCCACCTGGACCTGCTCCAACGTGTCAGTGTCTTTCTGATGGGGATCCCAGAGCTCAACACCACATTTAAGAGGGGGTATCATGGGAGGAGAGAGAGAGAATCGCTTCCTTTGGCCTTCTGGCCACGCATCTCTTTATGCAGCTCAGGATAAAATTGGTTTTCTTAGCTGCAAGTTCATTGCTGGTGCATGCTCAGTTTTTCATCCACCAGTGCTTTCAAGTTCTTATCAGCAAGGTTGCTTTCAATCAATAAATGCCCCAGTCTGTGATGATATTTGGGAGTCACCATGACCCAGGTGCAAGATCTTGCACTTGGCCTGGTTGAACTTCATGAGGTTCACAAGGGTGCACTGCAGAGGCCTATGAGAATCCCTCTGGATTTTGTCTCATCCCGTAAGCATTTGAACTGCAGTCCTCAGCTTCATGCCACCTGCTTGGCACAGGACACATTTAGCTACGTAACATAAATTATAGTGGCAATTTCTTGTGACCGTACTTAAATAACCCTTATTTCAAACTGCCTGCCCTGAAACAATTTTTATTATTTCTGAATACTATGAATACCTCACAAAAATGATCAATAGTTGCCCTCAACATTTTAGATGCTAGAACTGGAGAATTTTTCTGCCTTGTCTTGCAAAGAAATAATGAGGAAAAGTGAAGATCACTTTTCAGATACAAATGCAGAAGGAAATATCTCAGTTAATACACTTGTTTCTCCTGAGTTTACACAATAGTGATCCAAATTCAATGGTTAAAAACATGAGGAAAAGAGGTTGGAGACTGCTCCCATCCTCATAGACATGTAGTAACTATAATAAAACCAAAAGCTATTACTTTACAAAGATACTATTAAAAAAAGAGGAAAGAAAAAAATAGATTAGATCACCAAGCACCATGTCTTCCTCACAATAATTCAGTACTTGAGTGGCTATAAGGAACAATTAGAAAACTGTGGCTATTCTTAGGAATGTTACGTTGGATAATAAAAAAGAAAAAATATTGAAATTACAGACACAACTAATTTTTGTGAAGTCTAAGTAGCCCCAATTAATAGCAAGAAAAACTCTTAGGCACAGAAATTTGGGCACAGAGCATGAAACTTAAAGGATAGTAAATAATCTGAGAATGGTCAGCTGTCACAACTAAACTGGAATTGGATCTAATGTTGATACAATTGAAATGATGACTGTATTAAGTGTAGTAAGAAATAAATCTTAGTCAATTTTTTTAAATTTTGCATCTCTTACACTTTAATATCATCTTTGAGTATTAGAAACAAGTTATATTTTGTTTTGCGTACTGAATTTGTCAGATATTTTCTGTTCTCCTGACTTCAATGGAATCAGGAATGGGATTGGATCTCTTGTGTATTCATGGAGTTTCATTCTTAAGTTATTGTCTAAAAGATTTTCTTATTTTTTGTATGCAAGATACTTGTTCTTCACATGCCTGCTAAAACTGCAAAAGCCAACATAATCATCCGCCCCATCACCAGTGGTTCCATTGAATATAACGCATATGGTGTACCCAGTGAGTACCGTGTTAACATCCTTTGAGTGCATGCAGGGGGGTGACTTCTGTGTTATTAGGATTTTTTCATTGTAGATCTTTTAAGCATAGGAAGAATATAAAATGCTTTTCATTGTAGATCTTTTAAGCATAGGAAGAATATAAAATGCTTATTCTGAATTGTATCACAGAAATTAAGATATTTAATTCAGACTTGCATTAACTTGCTCAGCACATAACATCATGTGGAATTTATTTTATCTTTTCTTTTTCTATATAAGGTTAAGAACAGGATTTTACTGCAGAACCAAGTAACTATAGAAAACAGATCACAGAAAATTCCTATTGTTTCCTGATTATTCCCCTAAAGCTGTAATTTTAAACCTCCTTCAATTTTCAAATAAAATCAAGCAAAAATCTTCATAGATGAGTATGGCTAGCTTAAAAAAATAACCAAAACCTGAAAAAAAATACAAAACCCAACAAATAAAAAACTCACACGAAACCCCCCAAACAAAAAAACAAACTAAAAACTCCCAACAATCCAACCCTTCTCAAATAACCAAGTACTGAAATGAGACATATGTTATGGATTGAAAAAAGGACAAATAAAACCTGTAGCTATTTTAATCTAATATTGAATTGGCTGAGTAATAAATTTCTAATCTGATTAGGTAATTGATTTCCTCAAAGAATCATTTAAGTCTCTATTTGCAGTAATAAATAACAAATACTTACACCTTTTGGCTGTACTGGACTATTCTCTTAAATTTTCATCTTAAAGAAAAACTAAGTATTATATCTTCACAATCTTCACAGGACAAAGCCTAGATAGTCTCAAAACAAAAAGGAAAAAAATTGTTTAAATGGCAGTGTAATGATTCCTCATACAGAAACTGGCCTGTAAGTCAATTAGAATTGTTTTACTGTTGAGGACTGGGAGTAGTTTTTTGTTATTTTTATGCAAAAAAAACTCTATAATTTCAGAAAATGGCAAAAAGTTCTAATGGCTTGCCTAGACACTTTAGTAATGCTCAGTGTGGGCATTTGTTAAGTTAAGCAATGCCGGTATGCAAATATATGCAAGCCAATTCTATAGCGTCCTGGAGTTCAGTGATAATCAAAGTAAGGAAAAATTGATGATGTGTTAATATGTTATGGGAAACCAAGCCTAAATTTCATTTTAGATGTTGATTTGATTATTTTTCTTCATACTTATGCAAATTACATGAACAGGTTTTGGAGGGAGGGGGGAGGCTTTTAGTGGTTTGATTTGATTTATGGGGCCATAATTTTCTCCGTGATGCAACGTACTATGACAATGGCAAACACCCAGAACATAATGACTTTGAATTAAAATTTAAATTTTAAAATGAAAAGGATAAAATTCAGGTTAACTTTAATAGGTCCAAGGTTTATGTTCAGAATTTTCTGAAATTATTTTAGCTGGCTCTCCTTGAATTCATCATGTGAAATTAGCAATTCATAAGTGCATTGCAAAGCTTAGTTTAAAACAAACCCAAAAACTAACACAGCATATTTGAGAATATTTGGAAAAATTACCCAAGTAATGTATTTCAAAAATATGTGGTGTCTGAAAGGTAAGCTAATTAATATAATTTTTAAATACTATGGTGTATTAGCAAAGAAACCTAACCACCCACATGAACCCACAAAACATATGATGGCAAAATAGACTGAAACCTCTGCATGATACATTGCAAGGTATAAATCAAATGTATACCAAAGGGATACAGAAAGCTATGTTATAAACGAACATAAATTTAGGATATTCTGATAAATCAAGCAACAAGTGAAAGAAAAGGAATTGAAGTACTGAAAAACAATCTTTTGTACTGACACTGAGGTTCACCTAAAAGTATAAATCACTAAATAAATATGACAGCTTAAAAGCATTTCTAATATTTTAAAGAAATATAGAAGTAAAAATTTTTATGGATGTAAATATTGATTATATGTTATACAGATATTTGTAACTATTTCTTGCACACCGATAGCTGGTTCAGAACTCAATTGCACAGCACGAATACCAATGATACAGAATTTTTAATAGTTAAGGCCTTGTTTCTCCCAGAAAAAAAGAAAAAATCCAGAAAGTCAAGTCAGTGTTACCAGTAATTGAAACTTGTGATACAGATTGTAGCAGGCAGATCATATTAAATAACTAGTTAAATTACATTCTTTCCTGAATTGTGATAATGTCAAACCTGAATCAATAGAAAGGAAGTGAATTCCTCCTGACTTTTGATAGAGCTTCCTGGAAGCTCTTTGAAGCCAGATTTCTGAAACACCATACCAGGAACAGCAGACAACAGCATTTCACTTAGAGACTCATTTAATGCTGTGTCTAGTCAAGAGAAACTGGAGTTCAAGCATACTGTGATGGGACCTAGCTAGGTGCAAGCCCTCATCTACTTCCCTTGTTTGCTAGAAAAAGTGAATCTAAATAGTTGGTTTTTAAAGATGATGTGAATTTCTGCAGAGCCAAACAATCTCAGCAGTGAGCCCTGCAGGATCCCATCTAAATAAGAAACATCCCAGAAGGTAATTGAAGAAGCAGCTTATAAAAATACTGCAATAGTACAAGAAAGTCAACAAGGGAATATCTTAATTAATGTATAATTTTCTTCTCTACTTATTCAGAATGAAAAAACTGGAATTTCGGGGTAGTACAAAAGAAGTTCTTTATTAGAAACAATGCAGAATGCATTAATTCTAACTTTGTTCCAGTATACAGAATAACCTTTTAATATTTATTCAATAAATTTCTATTTCTTCAGGTGACACCATGAGAGAGCCAATATGACTTCACAGAGGTTTAATTGTGTATCTACCCACCTCATTCAAATCCAACCTATTGCCTTCCCCTCAAAATGTAACATAAGTAAAAACTTCATCAAAGCCTTTCCACATGACCATCAAAGAAATTTCTGTTCTATGAAAAAATTAGCTAAAAAGAAAAATGCTAGTTTATCAAAGAATAAAGTGTTAAAAATTTTGAGAGGTGATTTTTTATTGATGTTATTTTATAATCAACACTTAGATAGATGTGTTTATTTAAACAATTATATTTTATAGTTACAAATTTAATTAAGCAGCATTACTTGCACAGCAGTTCATTTACGTAATGTAATCTATTTTATACCAGCCCAAATTCCCTTGGTATAAAGCAAACCAGAGAATTCTTATTTTTAATATGGTACTTTTGATCAGTAAGTCAAGGCAGTGTTCTAGTTACAACAAAGCAAGAAAGCCCATGAAAAAAATAATTTTCCACTGCAATTTTTTTTTTCAAGTTGAAAAGATTCAATAGGATTAGCATTTTCTACAACAATAGCAGTCATAGTTATATATGCTGGCATGTACTTTTGCACTATTAACCTTCATTCAAAGTTCTATGTAATATATGCCTCTCATTAAAAGCAGCAGTGAATACCTTCAAAGTCACTCTTGTAGCAAAACGTGAATTTGATGCTCATCTCCACTATATAAATGTAGCTGAATAATTCTGGGAATCACAGAAGAACTGAAGGGTTGAGGTTGGAAAGTGCCTCTGGAGGGCATCTTGTTCAACACCCTGGCTCAGATGAGGTCACGTAGAGCTGTTTTCCAAGGATCATCTGCAGGCAGCTTTTGAATATCTCCAAGGATGAAAACTCCACAATATCCCTGGGCAACTTGCCTTACTTTTCAGTCATCCCAACAGTAAAAAAGTGTTCCCTGCATTTCAGGCAGAGCCTCAAGCTTTTCTGTTTTTACCTATTGCCTCTCATCCTGTCACTGGGCACCGCTGAAAAGAGTCTAGCTCTGTCCTCTTTATGTCCTCCCATCAGATATTTACATACTTGCATGCCATCCCTTTAGGGCTGCTCTTCTCCAGGATAAGCAGTCCCACTTCTCTCAGCCTTTCCTCATATTTGAGGTGCTCCGCTTCCTTATTCATCTCAGTAGCCTATTGCTGTCCAGTAGATTCATATCTCTCCTCTTATTGAGAATAAGTAAAATATTTTGTTAAAGGAAGATACAATCTCAGAGGCTGAAGTAAAGTCAAAACGCGATGACAGATAAAGGCTGAATTTCAGCATAGTTCAGGGTAGAGATTAGATTCCTCTCCCAAATCTATAAACAGTTTCTGAGGCCATCTTGGAGAAGACATGAAAGAAAATTTATGTTTGTGAAGGCAAGAAAAACATATATAGTGAAGAAATTTTGTAGAAAAATTTCTTAATTTTAAACTATGATTATTCAAGAGTTGTGGAGGGACATTAAAATGAGAAGTGGAGTATTTTTGCAGTTCTTCCCTTGCTGTCGTACTATTGCTTTGATCAAGGTGCTCAAATGAAGCTAATATAATTTCTCACTGCAAAGGAAGGACCCCCCCCCCTGCTATTTCTTCCTAACCTTTGGATCCTGGCATAACAGGTTACAATGTTTTTTCTCTCCTTTATTTCCTGTTTCAAAAGTTACCCAGTTGCTCCCTTGTCTCGATTTAGTTTTCTTCTAACAGTGATATGCAGACAAAAATATTCACATTGGCATATGCATAATGAAACATTATGAAGAAAGTGGAGATAAACTAACATTTCACGTTCTCAGCCTCCTGTGCTTTAACACAAAACATGTATCACTCTTTAGTATTTACTCATAGTATTTTTTCCTGTGATATTAATTTCTCTCTTTTTACTTTTTTTCCCCAGAATAATTGTTTTCTGAAGTACCATGGATTAAGAGCACCCACTAGTGTCAATTCCTGAATCTTAAAGCTTTTTGATTCTTTTTCTGTAACTGAATATGAAAAACTATTGTACTAGTACAGAAAACATTGAAAGAAGCAAAGGCAGAAGGATTGTCTTCATTAGAGCTGGATCAAAAATTGGTTTTAAGTTAAAGCGACTGCTCTGCCCTTTTACAGCAAATGTAAACCTATGGAAGAAGAGTATGCCTTTGAATAATTAAGTCTGTGAATCTCTTCACTGCCTAATAATAACTTTAACACATATTTGGATATGAAGATGATAATTTATGACTTGTGTCTGGTACTTTGCACCAACCGATATCCAAGGTTGTTATACATGATTTCAGATGTATAATAAAAAAAATCTCAGAATAAATTTAATAAGATATTTCATATGTACATTAGTAGCTATAATGAAGAAAGCAAAGAAATCAGTCAAACAATTTTCTTTATTCTTGTTTCTATTCTATTAACAAGAAATAAAACACATTGGTTCACATGATACATTACTGCAATTCGAAAACCATCGTTTAGTACTTGTCCTGCAAAAATGTAATATTTGTATAAATTGTGATGTATGGAATTAGCCTCTAAAGGAGTGAGGAAGAATGATATACCAGAGATTCAAGTCAAGTAATCATTCCACACCAGCAGCAGCAGCAACAACATCAAAAAGAAAAAACCTTTTTTTTTAAATAAAGCAAATATTTTCTATTCAGAGGGTCAATGTTTGTCTGAACACATCACTAGATATTACAATTTTGATTCTCCCAACTACAGATTTAAAAAGTAAGGAAATTTCTCCCATGCTGAATGATATGTGTGCCACTCTCAATTGTATCAACTGGAGTCATACTAGAATATTTAAGTCAGGAATTGGCCCTACACTGTAGAATTTACCTGACCTGGTTATGCACATGAGGAAAAAGTACTTTTATAAGAGAAAATCACTTTTGTGGATACAGGACTGGGCATGACTCACTAAACTATTTAAAAATGGAGTACTATATCCTTCAAGACCAGGACTGCAGAATTGTTACCAAAAAAAAAACCCAAAAAATGCAGCTCCTCAATTTTTCTGACATTGATGAGATGTACCAGGTAAGACAATGGGAACTCCACTGATTAATGAATGCCCTTATTCTTCAGAAAAGAGCAACTCTGGCTCACGGATAGCAAATATTTCATAACAATTTAACAAATGTCTGAGACGAATTCACCTCTTCAGATTTTTAATTTTTTTTTTAATGTCAGTCCCTAGAATGAATCAGATTATTTGTATATAGACAGAAATAGTTAACTGGAATCTGTGCATTCGCTATTAAAAGTAACTCTTATCCTTTATGTAGTTTGCTTAGACCTCATGAATCCATGTCATTATCAGATGTCTTTAATTTTTCTTGAAATTGGTCCTCAGATATTTGTTCAAGTGGTCTTCATCATAGTTATTGCAAACGATGTCATGAATGGATGTACCCTCTGACATATGTACTTTCAAGAAGAGCAGCAAGAATCTTCAGTAAAATTTGTGAAGCTTATCAAATAATCCTTCAGATAAATTCGACAGAAAATTTTATTTAAAAAAATACTGCATTTCAGGCTCTTAAAATAACTAAATCTTTCCTTTTCACAGAATACCATGTAAACTTGTATAAAATCCAGAGCATCAGGAAGCCTAGGGTTTTGTGCTTCAAAATGCCAAATGATATTGGGCCTTCCAGCAAAATGTCTTTATCTGGAAGTGGTGTTTACTTTCAGAGGTAGATTGTTTCTTGTATAGATGGCAATTTAAATGGTAGTCAAACAGAAATATAAGTATATTTTAACATACATCTGAGCGACTCTGTTGAGTTGATAGCTGCAGTGTAATATTAATTACTTTATCAAAAAGAGACTACTCAGCAAAACAAATATTTTCTAAATTCCCACCCAGAATAAATTGCAATGATAACTTGTGAAAAAAAAAAGGGTATAATTTATTCCTTTCTGGTTTGTAATAATTTTTATCTCTGATGAGATTTATGCTATCATTTTAAATAAAAATTAATCTATTGAATATTATTTGAATTGCCAGATTATTGCAGAAGTGCTTGATGCAGTGAATATAAATATTTTAAAAATACCCTGGCTCATTTTCCCTCCGGGGATAATGGATTAATGCTGAAAATTATACTGTGTACAAATATGGTTATGCATTAAGTTAAGGGAATTATACCTCAATGAAACCTTTTTATTAGCTTGTTAACATAATTTTTTTTAAGCAATGCACAGACAAGCTTCAGTCACCAGTCAAAGACAGCTTGAGAATTAGTGCACTGATTAGTACTTTCAGAGTATGGATCTTACTCAATAGAGTTGTTTATGGAGAAGTCAGCTTCAGCTTGTTGACTGGTCCCAGAAGTTACGGAGGAGTCTTCCCTAACTTGTCCTCATTTCTAGCTTCATTTTATACTATTTCTGTATGTTTAGCTTGCGTGACTGTCGATATCTACCTTTGTTACTGATTGTTACAAAATTCTCCTGTTTCTCTCTTGAATGTACAGCCAATAAAAGACAGACACTTCCTCAGTGAAGGGTGGTCATACCTTGGGGGTGAGTAACTTTGGGGTGGAGGTGTTTGTTAGTTACAACTGGGTTATAATGGATTCATCTGAGGAGAGCGTTTTCACCACAGTTGCTGGTTCAGCAGCAAGACATCTCTCTCCCTCAGCTGAAGTCTGCCACTTGTTTTTTCAGCTAAATGTATCACCAAGTTCCCCTTCCTTCCGTGATTCCACCAGAGCCTGGACTCCTCTCCACTCTCCATTTCTTCCCCTTAGCATAATGCTTATGGATGCAGGTTGGGTGTGTGGGGAATCATTGTGGGGTAAGTTTCAGGTAAGTCAACCACATTCTATCCAGGGAGTAATAACTGCATTTAATCCTGTAATCTCCATGCTGTTATAACTTCTGTAAAGATGAGAATATAACTACCCAATTTCCTCTAATTTTACCCACACCCATCTTTACACAAGCACTCGCTCATTAAGCAGCATGAGTAAAACTGCAAATAGTTTGTCTCCTTCCAATTTTTCAGGGCTCAAGCAGTGTTGAAACATTCTTGGTGTGTTCAAATATCCTTTATGATACAAGGTGTTTTCCTGTTTTCCTGATAGCACCATGAAGCTTGAAATGACCTTTTTATCCCACAAAAAGAAGAAATACTTTAATTTATGCAGTAAATTAAACATTTTATGGGGTATCTCAAGTGGTAAAACACAGACGGTCTGATCTAGAGAGGCTGTGAGCAAGGTAGACATACATCTTTGGATATAATGCCGATGTGCCCTCAGAAATGCAGCTACAGAAATTTAGTGCACATAAATAGTTCAAGAATAAATAATAGCTTTTTATATTAGCAGAGTTTATAATTTAAATATGGTCCTTGAAGTATCTGTTTATGAAGATCTAGATCTTAAAATAAGTTTTCCTTTATGTAAATGCAAAGGTTTTGAGCTGGAAACATAAAACACTATTTGTTTTAGTTTGTTTTCTATGATTGCTGGTTGTACTACCCTTGGGATCTGTCTTTCACCTATCCAAAGATTTTATTACAATATTTAATAAAGCTCTATAATGTATCATTTGCTATTAAATTAATTCCTACAAGAAGTTTTTTGTACCCTGCATTTCTTCTTCAGTTGTTTTGATCTGTGCCAGGCTGGTTGCAGTAGATGAAAAGATTGTATGTTGCTAACTCCTGAGCTGATTGAAACATAGCAGCACCATAAATTCTTGTGACATTTTCTTGAAACAAAATTCCTTACTTCCTGGTTGGTTTTTTGGAATGATATTGACAAAAAAAAAAAAAGTTAGTTTGCGCAGTCTAGTATAAAATCCTTATTTACTTCATAAGACTTTGGTACTATATATGCTCATGGTACTTTAATAGAGTGTATTAGATATATATGGGGCATCTTTTTTTTTCAAATAATATTCCCTAGACAGAAGCATAAATTATTATTTAAATCATAGCTTGAAGATTTTACATGTGTCATATCAAACAGAGGTTTCAGAAGAAAGACTGAACTAAAGCTCTGAAAACTATTTTTTCTGGCATTTAAAAATAAAACCAAAACCAAAAAATACTGATTAAATTTTTGTGTGGACAGCAATATAGGATTGAATTTATAAGAATTTTCAGATACTTTGGTTTTTAGTAGCTCAATGTTTTCTTCCATTTCAGCATAATTTCTGAACTAGTCTATCTCTCAACAGAAAATTTGGTATAACTGTTTTCTGTCCTTTTTGTCATTCCAGCTGACCCCTTGTAAATCATGCTGCACTGCTCATACAAAAGTATGTGTAGATATGTCTAGAAGTAATTAGAAAAATCATTCCCATTTTATATAATCCAAAAAACCCACAATTGTCTTTATATCACAGGTTAGGGCTTGGAAAATAGATGAGTATAATGTAGAATCTGAAACCGTTTGAACGTGTTTTGTCACTAATGAACATACCTGCTTAATGATGACAAATGCAACATACCTAAGATGCAATTGAAACAGTAAATTAGTAAGGGGAGGTGGATAATTTTTAATAATTTCTGTTCCCTTCCCTTCACACCCTGCCCTATACCACCTCACCCTGCCCCACCCGTCCTCTCCCATATTTCTCTCTATCTAAGTCAGTGTTAGAACAAAATGGAAGCTTCTGGTTTTGCATCTGGTCCTGTCACAGGGCACCACTGAAAAGGGTCTGGCTCCCTCCTCTTTACACTCTCCCCTAAGGAGTTTACAGATATTATTTATTATAGAATCATAAAATCATTTTGATTGGGAAAGACCTTTAAGATAATTGAATCTAACCATAAACCTAATATGGTCCAGTCCAGCACTAAATCATGCTCCTATGTACCACATCTTTAAAATAATTCCAGGAGTTGTGAGTGAACCACATCTCTGGGCAACCTGTACAAACACTTGGCAACTTTTACAGCAAAGTTACTCTGATTAATATCCAATCCACCTTCCCTGGTGCAATATGAGGCCATTTCCTCTTGTTCTATAGCTTTTTATTTGATAGAGGCGACCAACCTGCACCTGGCTACAACCTTCCTTCAGGCAGTCCTAGACAGTGATAATGTCCTTCTTGATCCTCCTTTTCTCCAGGTTGAACACTCCCTCAGCTGCTCCTCAAAAGAGGACTAGCTTTAGGTCCTTCACCAGCTTCTCTGGATACCTTCCAGCACCTCTCTGTCTTTCTTGTGGTTAGGTGTGCCAAACTGAGCACAGGATTTGAAGTGTGGCCTCACCAGTGCCCGAGTACAAGCACCACCACTGCCCTGCTGACCACACTATTTCTGATAGAAGTAAGAATGATATTTGCCTTCTTGGCCACAGTGAGATCTCCCCTGAGCCTTTTATTCCTCAGGCTAAAAAGTTGTCTCAGCCTTTCCCCACTGGAGAGATAGTCCGTCCCCTTCATCATCTCTGGTAGCCTCTAACTGGAGTCCTTGCAGTATGTTCATGTCTCTCTTGTACTGAGGAGCCAGAACTGAAGATGAATGTAGTCACAAAATCCCAATCAGCTGCTGCTTCATGGCTGTTCATCCCATGGCTCTGACTCGGAGCACTCAGATCTCTCCAGAGCAATCTGACACCGGTGGGGCTACCGCTCAGCATCCAGAGGCCAGAAATCATCCCCTGCCTTTTTCTATTTAACAATGTAACCATAAAGACTAGTTCATGAAATCACAGTGTGTGTAATTATTTTACAAATGATCCAAGCACCCAATTCAAATCTTTGATGATTTGCTTAAGCATGCTGCAGTATGTTACGACTTAGTTAGTTACTTTAGCCATTCTATTCCCAGAGAATATGGAATCATAAATGCATAATTAAAGTTTTACCACTTTAGTGACAAATGTAGCACTGTAGCTAAAAATGTGTTTGAGGGAGGATTTCAGCTGAGGCATAAGACTTTGAACTGAAACAGACTAAATTTTAGCAGTCACTTTCTCTTCCGCTTTTTAGAACCTGATTTTCTTTTTACAGGGATTTGAAACAGTGGGGACCTAACTCTGAGAACTTATGGCTTGTACAACCTTTCTTAAAGTAAGTAGTCTTCCTAAATTACTTTCTTAAACTATGTGCCAATAGGAGCAGATATGTAAGGAGAAATAATTGATTTTATGATCCAATGTCCACGTTAAACATGCTTTTTGTAATAGAGTAATTCTAGGTGAAAACTACAGAGCAACTGGCCATTAACATTACAGTATATTAAGAGGTCTCCAAGAGAGATTCGTTTGCTTATGTTTCTCCCCAAAATGATCATTCTTATGTTCTCTAAGAGTGATTTATAATGTTAACCAAATATAGGAAGGGGAAATAGTGGTAGGTTTGCTTCAAAGGCAACCTATGATCTGAACAAAAAAGCTAATAAGTATGTACTACAAAAGCATTAGAAAGACCTTTAACCTCCTAATGCCAGGTTTTATTTGAACACAAACTATAGTAATGAGAAAATTCAGACACCCAAATAATAAGACATTATGAAGATCAAAGAGTTTATTAGCAAGTCTTTGCTCTGCCTAATTCGTCCTTCCATGTGGAATATTTTTTCCTAGTCTGATCTAAAACAACTTTTACTAGCTCTGTGGTTTTCAATATACTTTGCACAGTACAATCAAATTTCCTTCAGAGGTATTTCCTCTGATCTCCTCTAGTAGTAAAACTGCTACAAATTCCTAATGTGTCTCTCTGTACCAACCTCAAAATACTTCTTCACCTTTAGTGAGGGCATAATGTTCTGTTATTTGCATGCACTTCTACCTGACCTGGAAAGCAACTGGAGAAGACAAACAGGGAACTTTCCTCTCTTGTGTCCATCTACATCCTTTTAAAAGTAGGGGAGATACATTTATTGTGGACAAGCTATTAGAAAAAGTTGAATCCATTTTACTATTCAAAGCAAAAATAAATCACAAGCTCTCAGAAAGAGAAAAGTCTGTTTATCTTGTCCAAAACACTGATGGCTTCCATTGCAATCATGTGTCGATAGGCAACATTTTAAACTCATTCATCCAGAGATATTCTTGCTTTTGCATTGAATCCTCTGAAAAAAAAAAAAAAAAGTACCTTTGCCTCTTTGCTTTCTTTGTTTGTTTGTTCTTTTAAGCATCTGCTTGTCATTGTTTTGGAGGGTTTTTTGTTTGCTTGGTTTGGCAGGGTTTTTTGCCATTGTTTTTTAATCCCTTTTTTCTCAGTGATGTTCTTGATGGGTTCCCTAAACTACTGCTGCTGTCAGGATGTCTGTCACTTGCCGCAGTGAGGATCAGGCTGCACACAGTAATACATTTTCAGTGGATACAGGGAGAAGCTTCTTGGGAGTAATGGTAGAAGGCATCTAAAAACAAAGTGTCATCTTGCTATATAAAATGGGCTCCAAGTAAGGCAAAATTCATAGTGTGTCAGGCTTCAGCCTGAGAAAGTCAGGCTCCTTTATTCATCTTTTCTCTCTTTCTCTCTCTTTCTCTCTTTCTCTCTCCCTCCACTCATCCCTTGCTATCTTCCTACCTTCTCCTTTCTTTCCTTTTTCGCATCTCTGTCAGTTTCATCCATACATTACAGGTTTATACTTTTCCACACACTGCATAATTCTGGTATAGTTTAGAAATGGGCTTTCCCAGGAACAAAAAGGGAATGGTACAAAGAGCCACTGTTGCCCCAGCAGGCTAGAAATTTGCTCAAATGCATACAAATTGGTATCACAACAATTCTTGAAATGTTTGGCGTTCCCTGTTCTTTTCTGCTATTCCCAAAACTCAAATTTCTGTTAACACAGGGTGGAAATCAATGGTTAGTTCAAAGAAGATTCATAAATTGTGCTTGAAAACAGCCTAAAATAACTGCCAGTACATCTATATTACAAAAGATCTATAGACTTCACAGTTCTTTGAAAAACAGTTTTGTAAATGATAAATA
Source organism: Melospiza georgiana (assembly GCF_028018845.1). Classification (NCBI taxonomy): domain Eukaryota; kingdom Metazoa; phylum Chordata; class Aves; order Passeriformes; family Passerellidae; genus Melospiza; species Melospiza georgiana. The sequence goes on from NC_080431.1 coordinate 46,903,830, forward strand.
CCTGTGTCTAGCCTCCATCACCTGGATATTCCATTTTTACCTTATGCCAGGAATCTAAGCTTCAAGCAGACATCCTAATGAGGGTGCATGCTGTGACAATCTGCTGGGTAAGCTACTATATGCAGAGCAATTTCATTATTTTTAATATATGTGGTCTGCCTATGAATACTTGATGTTTCATTTTACCTCTATCTCATCAAATTCTGGTAAAGATCCATGAAAAAGCAACAAGGAAGAAAAACCATCTGAGTGATATAAGCCCCTTCTTAGCTTTGCATTTAGAAGCCATTTTTTGTTAGTGTAATTGAATTTGCTGATAAGCACCTGGGACTTCTTTTGTGTTGTTGTCCTTAGATTAGTAATGCCTTCTCCTAACCTAATGTGCAACAGCAATTTTTGTCTGTTCATGAATCCTTAGCTAACAAAATTATTTTCTACATAAGATACCTTTCCTGGTGAGTTCATGTAGTCAGGAGTTTCAAAACAGCAAGAATCAAGATCTGAGAGGAGGAAAAAAAATTACTTTTTCCTACCTACTGTTCCATTTCACATGATACGTTTCAATACTGGTGGTTTATCATGAAAAAGAATATATTATAATTCAGTAGCAGTAAAACATCATAACTTTAAGGTAATAAATAAGGATTTAAATGCCTGCTTTTAATCTAAATAATTCAGTTCCTCATGGCTTCCTTGGCATATCAAGAACAGATAGGGCAGAAATAATACTGAAGAAAGGATAACCCTACAGAGTCAGAATTGAAGCTTGTAATGCAGCCATGAAGGGTAGAGCATCCCTTGTACTTTCATGCTGATTATTTCAGACAACTAAATTCTGCAGTCAGCATGAGTAAAAATGGATCCCACCTTCCCTCCTACTGGAACTGTAATACCTATTCATAGTAACTCTGTGATGATAAATACTTTGCCACAAATATTCCTCTGATCACAAGAGCAATTTCAGACACCTCAAGAACAGAAATGTGAACTTTCTGAACATAGCAATTATTCACCTAACACAATATATGACCAAAGTTGTTAAATGGCTTTGAAAGTATTCAAAATTCAAAATATTTATCTAATTAAATTATATACTCTACAACTTTAATTTTTTAGAACCAAAAATTATAGAGTTTTTAAATATATATATGAAAAAATGATGTGTATATATATATATATATATATATATATATATATATATGTATGTATATAAAATCACATTAAAACATTTGGCTTTCTTGTAGTAAAACAGTTTACCTAGACTCTTTGGAATCAAGAGGAGTCATCATCTCTTAACCAAAAGTTATAATTTAAAATTTATAGCACCATTATTGTTCCAAAATAATTTCTACTCTTAGTGATAAGCAGTAGAAAGGCATGATTCTATGTTTCCTGTGCCCTTGTATTCTTTGCTAGTCAATCGATTGTTCACCTAGCTGGACCATTGTTAGAACTAAGATGATGTTGTTAGTTTTTGTCTAATCACAGAATCACAGAATGGGTAAGGTTGGAAGGAACCACTGGGGTCCATCTGGTCCAACCAGCCTGCTCAAGCAGGGTCATCCTAGAGCACCTGGCACAGATTTCCATCTGTCAAATTTGTTCCAGTGCCTGATCACCCACAGAGCGAACTTATTCCTCATGTTCAAGGGGAATTTCCTGTGTTTGCTGTGTTTCTGCCTGTTGCTTCTTGCCTTATGCTTGGCATCACCAAGGAGAGTCCGGCTCCCTCCTTTCAGGATCTGATATGCATTGCTGAGGTTCCCTCTCAAGTTGTCTCTTCTCAATGCCCAACAGGCTCAACTCCCTCAGCCTTTTCTCACAAATCTGGTGCTCCAGTCCCCTAACCATTTGCTCCTGGACATCCACTGGACCTGTTCCAGGAGCTCCAGGTCTCTAGTGCACTGAGGAGCCCCAAACTGGACACAGCACTCCAGATGCGGCCGCACCAGGGATGAGCAGAGGGGCAGGATCACCTCCCCTGTCCTGCTGGCAATGCTCTTCCCAGTGCAGCCTGGGCTGACATTTACACTGTTGTCCACAAGGACAATGCTGGCTCATGCACAGCTTGTTGTCCACCAGAACATCCAGGTCTTTCTCCAGAATAGTCTAATAGGAAATTTTTTACAGAGCTGTTGGTTTCTTTACTGGAAATATTTAATGTTTCAAGGTTTTCAGTTTGTTTTCTATTCCTATGAGATATTTTTTAGATAGTTGTAATATAAATTTTTACCATCAAAAGGTTGCAATTGGAAAGAAAAAAAATTACCGTTGATACGATATTTATTATATCAGGAAGCCCTAGTTAAACTAGATTCAAGGTGATCTGTGATCCAGAAGAAGAAACATTTTGAGACTTTGACATTTTCATTAACCTAATAATTTATTGGTAAGCACTACCCAGTGACATCATACCGGTCGTCTGAAGCACAAACTTTAAAAATTTTGCATATAAATGTACTTGTTCAAAAGTTTTGTAAAACCGTGAGTAATTGAGCATACGGAGTGTTCCCTGTGAAACAAATACAGATAAAACAGAGGAAGTCCAAGTGTGGTTTAGGTAAATCCAGAGTCATACAATTTAATTTGCATACAATAAAAGCATTAAACCAGGTAACATCTGCACCACAACAGGGTTTTGTTTTATTGCCTACAATTACAACACCACAATTACAGGGAAATTCAATATAAAAAAGGATTACATCTCATTATGACATCTAAAGCAAATTATGTGATGTGTATTTAATCTGAATACGTACATTCTTATACACATTTATATTTATATATACATATAAACATCTACGTGATATGTAACAAGAATTGTCCGACATTATATAAAAGAGAGGAATATAAACAATTTATTTATTTGCAATTCAGTTTAGAAATAAGCACACTTAACAATTCTACTATTTGAACAACTGAAAATAACACAGAAATTATGATTTTTTTTAATAAATATGAAGAAGTTGCAAAGGAGGAGAAATCACTGGTTTCTTTTTCCATTTGTTTCCCCCAAGACAGTTAGAAATTTGAATCCAGAGAGGAAATGGAATTATTCAGATAATTATGTATATATTTTGCATTTTCAGAAGCTCATTGCCTACCATAACCATTTTCTGCTATCAGTTTCTCTGGCTAAAATATCACAACAGAAGAAAGCTCACACATTTAAATAAGAAAAAAAATTGTTTATTATTGTGTGATTATACACCTACGTGTTTTCCCAATTAATTTTTCCCAAGCAAATAATTCAGTTTGCCAAAAGGCTGAGAGTAAAACAAGTGTAATTTACATGAAATGCTTAACTCAGAGAAGGAACAGAAATACAATAATAATGATCTTCAAATCAAGTGGAACAACAAAGGGCTCTATGCTGGTATCTGTCCTCATTAATATTACTGTGAAACACCTGCAGAAGGCAACAGAGTGCACTGGCATCAAGCTTGCAGGTACACAGCTGCAGGTTGTGACTCAATACATTGGAGGGTAGAGTCACCCAGAGGATTCTGAAAATGATGGCAAAATGACTAACAGAATATTTTGAAAGGACAAATGCAAAATTCAGGAACTGGATTGTATGTGCTATGATGCAATGAAAACATTTTGTTTAAATAATTTGAAACTTTAACCAATTTCTTGCCTGAAAAGGCTAAAGATGTAGGATTCCACATCCATGTGGTAGCATAATATCATAAATATATATATCTGTGTGGTTGTGGGTAAGTGTTTAAGGGAGAAAAAACAAAGGCAATAAACAAGGTAATTTTCAATGAGGATGATCCAAGTATAATCCACTATCTACCTGAAAGAGTCACAGATTTTTATGAGAGAATTGGTGATGTATCCTTTATATTAATATTGAAGAACATGTTAATGAGTTATTATCCTATTTTCTTTTTCCTTCAAATGGAGAATAATACATGGAATGAAATACAATCCTTATTTATTTATTTTTATCCTCTTCAGAGTATTTTAAAAAATCTCAGATAATCTCTAATCTCAAGAAGTCAGCAATAAAGCACAGTTTAAGATTACATTGCTGACATTTAAGTATTCTAATTTCTGACTCATCCCATCCTTTGAAGTCTGTGTTTATTTTTCCATAGTTCTTCATTAGGATAAACCAGAACTTCGTATTCTTGACAGCTCCCTACAAAAATTGTTGATAATCTAAGATTTCAAAGTGTCCTCAGGAAACGCATTTTTCTTTTCCTATCTGATAAAGATGCCAAACCCATCACATTTTTTATGTTTCTCATAAGATTGTTATATATTAAAGACAAAGGCATTATAATACAGCCATAATATATAGATTAAATTTTTCCTCATAAATTAAGCTTCAAAATTCAAGACCATATGATCTACTTTCAACATCTTCATATTAATAAATATTGCAGATAACTGAGTAAAGATGCTCATAACATGTACATATATTTCATGACTCAAATATTAATATCTAACTTCATTAAATTTATTTTCAAGATGGGAGGTATATAGGCAAGACTGCCTTTAAATAGTTAGCAGAACTGTATCTTAAAAACTTGGCAATGTCAATCCACTGTCACTGCTTTGTGCTATCTTTGGTGAATTAATCCTCACCAAATGAATGAGAGTGGTGTCCATACCTAAATCTTTGTTAAAAAGTGTGAACATTAAGATGGATCAGAAGACTGCAGCAATTATTTGTCTTTCCTTTACTCAGATTTACATTAATTCCAAACATGATCCTGTCACAAAATGCCAGAATTTAATTTAAAGAAAGGATTATACTTAGATTAGCTGTCCTATTTAAGGGGGAAAAAAAAAAAGTACAAAAAAACAAAAGGAAGAATGGAAAAAAGCAGCCAGATACACATATGAACAAATTTGTGTATAACACTGTGGAATTATTTTTATTATCTCTGTATAGGGCGTATAGATATAATAATTAGATACACTGCATTTAAATGCAATTCAAATAGGTCTACAAATAACTGAAATAATTTCTATTCCTATAGATTAGAAGAAACTAATAATTTTCAAACTGGTTATGAATGATGAGAATAATGTAAAGAGAAAAAATGAGGAGTATAACAAGGGTGATATTGGCATGGCAAGTATATTATTTGCTTAGTGATATGAGACTGGTTTACTAAAATGTACTTTAGCAGAGTGTGTTAAAATTATGGTACTCAAAAGCATACAACAAGAAATAACATGTGATTCTAAGAAAGGATTTAAAGGGTTTGTTTTGCATTTTTTGGCATATATTTCGTAATGTTTTCCCACTCTACAGAGATACCATTCCATGAATGAACTCAGTTAAGGATTTCATTTTCACATTTCCTTTAACATTACCTTTCACATTCCAGTTTGTAGGAAAAGACCTTTTTGCTTTAGAGCTGCAAAAGCAATGTTGGAAAGCAAATTATTCTTTAGGTTTGCTGACCTGTCCAAATACAACTGAATTTCTTCTGAAAACATTTGTTATATTTAATCCTTTGGGAGCTAATAACTAAAACCATATTAGTTGTGCTTTTAATGACTTTATTTAAATTTTTAGCTTAGGTTTATGTGGGAGAAGATTATTTCTAAGTTCACCCGGAAATTGTAACCTTGAATTTGTGTTTAGTTCTCAGATGTAGATTTTTCTAATGCAGTTCTATGCTTTAACACTAATCCTATTTTAATTAAAACTGATTTTTTTTTCATTAAAGCCTTTGACTGCAAAATAATTTTTACTTGTTTGTCCTGTGTTTCTGTTTTATTCTATTTGAAGCTTGTTTTATGTCAGATACTTAGAAAATCATAGGTGAAAGGGGACTCAACTATTAAGATTGGTAAATGGGATGCTGGCAGTATATATGTTTAAATTATATAAAAGAAAGTTTCTAGCTGAAATATCTAAAGATGATCAGCAATTCATAGAAAAATAGAATCATAGACTGGTTTGGAAGGGACATTTACTAGTCATTTAGTGCTGCAATGAGCAAGGACATCTTCAACTGGATCAGGTTGCTCAGAGCCCCATCCAGCCTGTCCTTGAATGTTGCATGGATGAAGCATCCCCCATTACTGTGGGCAGCCCTGTGCCATTTTTTCACCACTCTCATTGTAAAAAAAGTCTTCCTTATATCTACTTGGAATTGACCCTCCTTCAGTTTAAAACATTATCCCTTCCCTGACTGAGAAGGGGCTTGCTAAACAATCTGTCCCCATCTTTTTTGTAATCTCCCTCTAAGTACTGGAAGGCTGCTATAAGCTTTACCTGGAGCCTTCTCTTCTCCAGGCTGAACAACACCAACTCATACAGCATTTCCTTATAGGAGTGGTGTTCCATCCCTCTGATCATTTTTACTAATCTAATAAAGAAGGTAATTCTGGAAATATTTTTAAAACAAAACTCCCCATGCTTTCCTACCTAGTGCTCATTTTTATTTTAATGTAAGAAAATGTTAAATATACATTTTCAAATACATAAGGTTATAATTCAAGTAGAATGTGTACAGAATGGAAAATTCAGACAAAAGTCAATGGAATGTCAGGAATAAAGGGATAATGAGCAGATCTTCTTGTTTATTTTATGAGTAGAAATTTTAATTGTGAATGAATTCTCACTTATTTCTTTGCCTAATGGTCATAGTGGACAGGAGCTTCAGCTTTGACCTTCTTTACTAGAGGATGGTGTGAACTTGCCACAGACTAACACAGATAGAAAATTAGACTACAAACAAAGCTGTTGCTGGAAGTAACATCAGTTGCAGAGATGTTTGAGGTTTTTTTCCTTTTTTTTTCCCTTACAATCCTTGAAACTGTACAGAATTATTTTTTGTTCTCACTTACAATATGACATTGAAGAGAGGAGTTCTTCTTGGAAAAGAATTTGTGCAGTATGGACACTTTGCATGATCACTATCAAAAATCCAAGGGGGAGATGTTTGTTTGGCATTTTTAGATTTTTTTCTTCAGAAATGTACTGTGTGGAATATCAGCTGTGATGTTGGAAGTCTTTATTTCTCCCAAAGTTCAGTCTTCCTGAATTGAGAATACAACATTTCTCAGGCTTGAAAGTTGAAGCGACACAGACATTACCTGTCACTTTGCGAAGTGTCTGTCACTTTGCAGACACCACAGATTTGGTGGGCAGGAAACTTTAGCTAGGTTTCAAGTAAAGAGTTCCTCTACTTGTACCTTTCCTTCCTAATGAGTTTCAGGAGACTGGATCTATTCAAGCTCCAAAAAAAAGATCCATTGATATGTAATGCCAGTGCTTCTCTGGTTTAAGTTTCTATAATAGTTCTCAGTATACAGGTGTGTGTCTACGGATGGAGTGCCTTAAAGGAGTCCTACTGCAGGAGTATCTCTCTTCCAACCTGAAAGAAAATGGTAGTATTCACTGATGTTAGTGACATTAAACACCACTAAATAATGAAACACTAATTGAATGTCCTTTTTGTGTGAGAGAATCATTAGGACTTTGTGCGCTCCTTTTCTTCCTGGCAAATAATAGAATCAATTAACAGTGCAGTTTTGAAAGAAACTATCCAAAAGCTACTATTCTGCAATTATTCATGTGATTAGATACTACTGAGAAGATAGGGTCTTGTGAGAGTGTTTAAAAATTGGATCATAATAAAAGAGTTCAGATTAAATACTTAGGATATATTACAGAGATATAGTGCATTACAATCAACTCCTGATTAGTTTTAAATTTTATTTCTAGATAGAAAACACCACAGAATTTTGGTGATGACGTAGACCCAATTTCAGGTCTGTGATCTAAAGCAGAGGACTGCAGATTTATAAGGAGAGTTTTACATTTGATGTTACAGAAAGGTGCTCTCTATATAGGGTAATGCTTTCTTCCTAGTTCCTTTCCATAGCAGCAATTTTAATCCTAAACTTGGGATCAATGTGCTTAAAATTGAAAAAAAAAAGTGACTATGAATAATATCAAATATTTCATTAGTCTTCCTGTCAGTCTAAGGAGAAGAAAAAAACAAAAAGCATAAAACCAGCAATAATTTTGGAAAAAGGAAAAAAAACCCCACATTTTTTCCCCTGCATTTTAGCTGGCTAAAAAAATATTATTTTATTTTTGCCTAGCTTTTATTTATGAAAAGTCATTGTAAGCATTTTGTGTTGGAAGATTATAAACATTTTGAATGAGAGTAATATATGTTGTAGACTGACATTCTTAAATATCCTGTTGAAGTAAATGAAATGCAGTATGCATATGAAAGAAAGAATATTAATGCTTACTGGTATACCTAATTTACCTATGGTACTGGAATAACTCTTAATTTCAGTAATATGTGAATCATTCCCTAGTATTCCAGTTCTTAATATGTGAATCATTCCCTAGTATTCCAATTCTCTGAGCTCAGCTAGTCACAAAATGTGAAAACAAAGTGAAGATTAAAAAAAAAAAGCACAAATGGAATTTGAAATATGCTTTTATTTTAAAATTCTTGTTATATAACTACTGGCACTATGACGTCGTACTCATCGTGTTTGTGTTGCCTCCAGCCTGAAAGGCTTCTCTGAATCTGACAGTCTTACAGAGTTTATTTATGTTTCCCCTCAGTGTAATTTGGCTCAACAATACATCTTCATACCTAGCTTGTTGTGCATTGGTTTCTCAGGAAAGAAGAAAAGATCTCCTTAGAGAGGTTTTTGTTTGTTATCCAGGCTTTTATCGATCATATATATGAAAGATCATGTTTCTAATATCTGATGCTGTAAGTCCCTTCTATTGAAAATCTATACTCTTTTATTTAGCTAACATTATTTGTTATTTTCATTTAAGGGTTTGGAAAAATTCTAAAGTATTTTTTATCTCTTCTTAAATGTCTTTAAATACAGAATAGCGGCTAGTCTCCCTTTTTTTAATGAGCTTTGCTAAAAAATCAGTTTCAAATTAAACTGCTCTCCAGTGTGTGAGAAGGAAGTCTCACAAGCTTAGGAATCTTACCACTCCTTTTACATGTAAAATTTATGTTTCTGGGGAGCTAGCATATGTGTTTTGCTTTCTTCCATTAGATTTCTTTGCCTCATCTATGCTATTACTGGAAAGTAGAGTTCAAGATTTTCTGTCACTTCACTGAATAATAACTCATCCTTGTAACTTTCAATATGTCAAAACAAGAATAAAGCCAGGTAGAGAGGGGTAGTGGGAATAGGCAATCCAAATGTAGAATAATTCAGCCTAATTTTTGTAAATAAACAGTCTAAAAAACGAAAAGGAAACCACTGATTCTTCAAATGTCATTTTAATAATATTTTCTGTAATTGTCAATTATGTCTCAAAGTTTTCATGAAAGTTCCCTTTTTAATTTACACAAGTAAAAAGGGTATGATACCCTGATGACTAATCAGACATATTTTAAATAGCTGTATTTTCCACTGTCACATAAAAGATAAATTTATTATTAGAAATTTTCTCTGTTTATAATAGAGGTTAAAGACTAGAACAAAAATAACTGGTGTCTATGAAGGAAAGCCGCAGCAAGTGCGTCTTCCTTTCTGAAGGAAGTACCTTTCAAAATTAGTACTTCCCTTTCCCTTCCCCCCATTTTTCCACTGGTATTATCATTTCCAAAGGAACTTAGGGTATTTCCAAAAAACCTGTTTTAAATTTTTTTAAATTAATGTTCATACCATTAATATTTCAGACTGTCAGTCTGACAAATTCATAAATATCTAGAATATTAAAGGAACAAGGGGAATAAATCCATATGCTTTCAAATTGCGTGAAGACTGTGAAGTTCTTTACATGAAGAAGGCAGATCAATCTTACTTCATCTTATCTAACAGCAAAAAAGGTAAGTTACAAAGTGTGTGGCAAAGATGTAAATTAGCAGTTTGCAATAATTTAGCTTTAAAATAACTGTGTCAACCACATAAAATCTTTAAAGTAGTAGGAACAGTTTTAGGAAGACTTCCTGTGGAATTATGATTTACAATTTAAATTTATTCTTTTGGATTAAAAAAAAAATTGTTTGATTTCAATTTAAGTGTTGTGCTACATGAATATTAATAATATTCCTTTAGAGAAATACAGGCAAGCTTAAGAAATCAGATCATTAGGTCATGTAGTCATTTATCTTCATTATGAGAGCAGCAAACACTTGTTTTCTTTTAAAAAGAAAAATTATATACCTACAAACATAAAGTAACTTAGTCTCAATAGGTGATGAATACTACAGGTTTTGAAACTAAAAGCAGGAAAAAATATAGAAATATGAAATGGTTTGAATTGGAAGGGACCTTTAAAGATCATCTAGTCCTCCTCCCCTGCCATGGGCCAGGACACCTTCCACTACATTATATTGCTCAAAGCCTCATCCAACCTGGTCTTGAATATTTCCAGTGGTGGGGAACCCACAACTTCTCTGGGCAACCTTTTCCTGCATCTCATGACACTCATCATATTTTTTCCATAATTTCTAATCTAAGTCTATTCTCTGTCAATGGATTAAAACTAATGTCCCTTGTGTCCCTACAGGCCCTGGTAAAAATGGTGTGTGTTTCTTACAAAACCCTTTTATATACTGATGATTCTGACATTCCCCTAATGTTTTTATCTCAGAATTTCTGGGAGACGTTACAGTATACTATCACAGAATATCCTGGCTCTTTATATACAGGAGATTCTGAGGAATGAATTCCACTGGTTTCTTTACATTGGATACTTTGGTTTCACTGGTGTCCTAAAATGCTTAGCCAGCTTTGGGATTACTTTTCTTTGCTAAGTAGAGAGCTGACTGAGGAGAAAAGAAGATGTAATGCGTTGTCATGAGTACAGAAGCAGGTTCAAAGACACATACACACACAAAGAGTTTAGAATCCACTCCTCAAATACATGAGAATTTTTGAAATTCCACTAGCATAAATGTTTATTCATTTTTAAAAACCATAAAATGAATGTAGATAGATGTGTACATTTAGATGTCTGCAATCCAGGTTTTGTGATGAGATCTCTGAGATGGGATTTTTCACTTTGTAATGTATACATCAAAATGAAACTAATTATGCCATAGGTAATCTAGAGAGTTAGCTGAGATCCCTCTCTTCCTGTCATTTGTGGTACGATTATACAATTGCAAACCTATTGAGATAGTGACATTCCTTCCTTTTAGTTTGTACAAAAGTAAACACGTACAAGTCTTGAGGGCAAATACATAACCATAACGTAAACAACAAAAAGAATGGTTTTCCACGAATTATTTTCAATAGGTACTTTTGGAGCCATTCCTTTGTTATACAAACCTGTGTAGGTGTGTGGGAAGAGCATTACATACCAAGAGATTTGAGGAGCTTTTTGCCATTCATATTATCTTCCAGTTCCTACGCAAATAAGTTAATTGATGTCAAGAATTGTATTAAAATATGAGAACATAAATATTTATAGAATATGTAAAAGGTATGGACTTAGACTTTTCTAAAAAATAAATTTTGTATGAATAATTGTATTTGTGGAACCATTTGGAAGTTAACTGAAACCATATTTTTACAGCTCTCAGTAACAATCAAGAATCATCACATCAAAGAAAATCTTAGAATTTGAATCTGGCATGTCATGCACTCTTTTGATCTTGCTATTAAAAATCTAAACATAAAATCAGATTTAAAAAACACAAAGAAATTACAATCTTTTCAAAATTAAGGGTGACAAATTAGGAAATTATACAATCATTAAAAAGGGTGCTTAATAATGTGAATCCTAATTACTTTTTCTACCCACAATGTACACGGTTTCACATTTAGTGAAAAAATACTGCAAAGTGGCATCAGTGGTTTAGTCATCTCATATTTAGGTATTGAGTTTTATCTAGACCACTAGAACCCTTTTAATAGCAAATGGATATGTACAGACACCGCTAGAAGGTGCTCCATTTTACTGATTTTAGAGTATTGGATTGTGTATATTACCAGCCTACAGATAACTGGGGATGGGCAGGGCTGAATAGAAGGTTGAGTACCCAGAACTGAGCATCTGAACTCCCAAACACAAGATTCTCACTTGCTAGCGCCAGTGCATACTGGTTGGTTCTAAATTTTAGAACACTTAAACAGCATAGTCACTTCCCAAATCCTCCACTTAATAAAAACAAAGACATGGGACAGAAGCAGCAGCTGATAGTCTGATTACATATTGTTTCTGTTGGGGGATAGAATATAAGAAAATAGTGTAGAAAGCAATCTTACCCCTAAGGAGTTGCAGCTGGGCCAATTATCAAAGATTAGGAACAGGCCTGACTTTAACAGGCCACAGCTGTGACCAGTGAGAAGAAGAGTGCTATAAAAGAGTGGGGTGGCTGGGTGAGAAGGGACCTGGAGTTGGTTGCTTGCTTTGTGAAGAAGAAAGAGTCTGTACCCTAAGGAGGTGATCGTGAGAAACACCAAGAAGGTAAGAAACTGATGTGATAAGGAGACAACGGTATGGAACCCTTGCACTAAAATGACAACATGTTTCTGCATATGCACTCTTAGAATTGGGAAGACAGAGAATGTGACCCACAGAAAAGAAACTGTGCTCAAACTTGATTTCTGTAAAGAAAAGATTTTAGAGAAAAGAAGGGACACCAAAGAGAAGACAACAGTACTGGCTGGAGGAAAGATCTGAAAAATGGGGGAAGAAGTCAGAGATCTGTGTGGAAATGACACTCAGGAAATGTCCAGGGAGGAAGCTTTGCCAGTGATGCTGGAGAGTGGCAAGCGTGAGCGGCAGCACATCATGGATGATAAAACATTGTTCCCAGCCTTCGCAGAGCAGGAGAGACCTTTGTGCTGGGAATTCTATTGCTCTGGGCTAGCGAGTGAGCAAGCACATGAGCAAGCTTGTGAGCTAATCAAGCAGTTTAAATACTGTAGTCACATTTGTTGTTATCCAGATCAGCATCTCAATTGCCATCCAGCTAGCCCTTATCCAGATCCACAAGTATTTTATATATATTCACTTTGGCTATTAATAATGCTTGTGGGGATCTTACTTGTCTTGCGCACTGCAGGGATTAGGATTTGCAGCAGAACTTCTGCAATAGCCATGACTCCTCAGAATTTTGACTTCTACCCCTCAAATATTATATTTCTCTTTCAGAAGCTCAGCAAGGACCCTGTTGATTAGACAGACTCCAGCCTGTTGATACAGGGGTTGTCATTATTGTGTCTTGCCTGTGACACCCCGTTGAAGTGACTACCTTCTTAGTTCCTTTCAAGAAGAAGACCTGTTAAGAAATTTTCAAATAGGATCACATTTACATTGTGGATTACTTGTTTATGTGCTTATATATTTCTTTTTTATATTTCTCTAATTCTTTTTAAGACATTTAATTCTTTTGTTAACTCTAATCGTTACATTTACCACCATCTCCACTTATTCTATTCTGGCTGCAATATTTTCAAAGTAGAGAAACCAAAACTAGTTGTTTGTGATTCTCTATATTTCCCTAGAGTCCTTGTTAAGTTATCATTTTAGTTGAAAAAAAGCTGGATGTTGGCTTCTGTAACTTTCTCATTCCTATTAAGAGTTTTCTGGTTAAGTTCTTCCAGAATCCATAGGCATATAATACCTGTTGCCCCTGAACTATAAACAAATGATAATAAATTGAAAGAGATGGCTTGAATAGTATTCATCTACTTAATTACTTGAAATATCTTCTCCCAATATTCTCCTGTAAGTCTTTGATTCTTCTCTGCTATGTGAACTTCTTTTCTTTTGTTCTTCTATTGTGGCAGTGATGAAAATAATTTTGTTTCATGAGTTTTTTTTTTAATCATCAATATATCATACAGATTCTCTGTGAGATTCTTGCTTCTTTTGTTATTAAAAAAAGTTTTACTTAGCAGTATTTTATTATTCTAGGAGATCCCCCTCAAAAACCTTTTCCTCCTATGTCCCCTATCAGGAAAATTGTTTGTTTGATTGTTCAGTTGGTTGTTTTGTTTAGTCTTGGGTTCCCTTTACAATTTTGATTTTGTAAGATTCAGAAGACAGAAAATGACCCCATAAAGGATTTTAAAGTATCAGACACAAGAGAACAATCAATCAATCCATCCTTAACACTTTCCAGAGACTCTAAATTTCTTCTTTCATACCTTTTATGTAATCTCTGTTGAGATGTAGTTTTACTTAGTTTAAGATTTGATGTTATTAAAATGGCATAAGGAAAAACCATTAGAAAAGTGAATGTTTGACACAAAAAGAAAGAGATGATAATAGAACCCTTGAAGGAAAAATAACTGTTTCTAAAGAGAAGAAGCACTGGGTGCTTTACGATTAAATTTCATGCTTTGACACTTTTCAATTCTTTGAAAGCAAGTGATAATAAGGAAAATTACTTCTTAGTCTGAGCAGCAGCTTAAATGAAACCAATAAAACCTAAAGAGTGCAAGTTTTGTGTGTTAGTTGAATGTTCTTTTATCTCTTAGAGACAAAGTGGATAATGAAACTTGTTACTTAAGGGATTTATCAGTGGAAATTTTGATAATTTTGCATTGCATGTCTAGAGCGTCAAAATTACATATGATTAAAATGTTGCTGCCCTGGTTAAGAGAGAATCTTATGGGTTATGAATTAGTATAGTCTAAGGGAATAAAAATTGAGTTAATAGATACTCATTTTTCTCTTCTTTTCAATTAGAGATAAAAGTGAATTTCTTTTTCTCTTCATAAGTGTTTCAAAACACACTTTAAATTATTTAAGAAGAAAGATCATCCCTTAACTTTGTAGTGCACTTAGATAAGCAAAAATAGCTACTGTTAGATAACAAAAATCCTGACAGAGGCCTTAGAGTTAGACATCGATAATGGCCAAAGGTTTCTTTTTCAAGACATGTAAGGTTCAAAGGGTTTTTTAAAGCAAATATATATGAAAACTTGACTGAAAGGAAGAACATAACTTTTGGTATCATTTGGCTGAAGGGAGGTGATGAATTTTGAAATTAGAAGACATCTATAAAAGAGCACCAGGCAGCGCATTGTGTGAACTGAATTAAAAGAAGTTGAACATTTGTCTACAAGGTACAACATGGACTTTAGATTGCGCCTGCAGCTTTCTAAACATACATAGAAATGTCTGTTTCCTAAAGCAATCGGAACTTAATGGACAAAGTGAAAAAAGTGCAGGCAAAGTAAAAGTGAAAAGTGACTTCCATTATCTTACACACAGAATACAGACATGGAATTAAAAATAAAAGTGATTCTCAGGTTCAGTCCACTAAGATGATTGCTGAAATGCATTGTCTTTAAAACTGCTGGTCCTGAAATAGAGTCCTACGACTTTGTCTGTGTCAGATGAGAAAATAGCCAACCAAATAAAGAATGCAGAGGAATACACATCCAATGTCATCCCCAATTACAAAAAACTATGTATTAAAAGGAATATATTCTTATGATTAATACTGATATGCAGAATTGAAGAGAAATTTAATTTTCACTATTGAAATTATTTGTTATTAGTCACAAATTGCTGAAAGTCCTAAGGCTTTAGAGTGGTTTTCAATTAATTTCACCTAAGATCTTTGTAATGGATCTTTATTATCGTTTTGGTGTCAATTACAGTGTTGGGCACATGCTGAATGAGATATAGCAGCCTAAACTAATTTTAAAAAATAGTGCAGTAGTTAATACTGCAATTACCATAGTACCTCATATTTATATTGATAGCAAATACAGTATTAATCTGAGCTCTGTGTATTATTTCGTTCTCTAAAGTAAATCATGTAACTTTATGTTGACGGCTTGAATACTGTTGCAAAAGGTTTCCACATCGATGGGTGAACTGTTGATTGTAGGGGATATATAGCTTTTCTTTTTGTGCTGCACATGCAAGAGATAACTGAAGATTCAATCTTCTCTTTCTCGTCTCATTATGAGGAGGGGAAGAGGTGATGTGTATGTTTCTGGCCCTTGGATTCTCCTTTTCTGCTTCAGAAACGCTTGAGAGCAGATATCTGCCTACAGCCATAAAAGCTATTAAAAAATTACAAAAGCTCAGCTCAGAAATAGCATTTTGCAGTTCAGCCAGGGTTTGCAGCTTGAGAATTGCCAATACCTTGGGTCTGCTGGTGAGAAGTAGTGCCTTTGGGACATATTCTAAAAATTGTGCAGAGGGTGTAGTCTGACGTGCAGGTGAGGAAATAGATGCTTGCGATAAGAATTCCAAGATACATTTTAGTATTTTTCAGAAGTGACCTAAGCATTTAGACGACTGAACTCTGAGTGCCAAAACCACTTTTCAAATCACACGAACTCCCAACCCACTTAGAATGCCTCTGCATCAGCATTTCAGTTCAAACCAGGAATGCACTTTGAAGCAAATCTCCCAGTTGCCAACACTCCCCACCTGAATCTCCCTGTCCCTTGCGATCCTTCACGTTGCCAAGCACGAACTCACCTGCTCAGGACTCCAAGGACCTACACACTGCAGCAGTTAATAGGGCAAGGCTTGCCTTGGCCTGGGCCAGCTGTAGCTGGTTGCAACAGTCCTAGAGCTCAACCAGCTGACCCCTGCTCGATGCAGATGCAGCCCTGGGAGTGCCATGCAGTAAAGGACTTAAACTCCTTAGCTCTCACAGAGTAACCCACACCCTTTGCACTAGGTTTCATGCAATTTTCCAGCTTAAAATGGGACATGATGTGAAAAAGCAAAGATAAAAATCCCGTAAAAATAGCTGCAAGTGGCCCCCAGGCCTGTCAATTAAGGAGCCTTGCTCCTAGCTATGATGTCAAGATACAACTCATTCACTGTAAGCCTTGAAACAAACTGTATCCATCAAGATTGAGATCCAGGGGAACGTCAAAAAAGTGAGCATTGCACCACAGAAGGGAGGCAATTTCAACTCTATTGTTATTATAATAACCATTACTAGAGGTTCTTTATTAATTAGATGTGAACTATTAGATGGCTAAAAAATATTAACTAGATAAGCAATACAATTCTGTTGTCATATGCAGAATATTGCCCCTTTTTACCATAGTAAGATTTTTTGAATGAAACAATGCCTATGGAAAAGCAGATTTCAGCGCCTCAACACTAACAGTTTTGCCTGTAAAACCCTTCTTCATTGTAGTTGTAGACTTACCATTAGAATCTGATTCTTGATACATATTAGACATCATAATAAAACGTAATAAGATAGATTCATCTTTATACATAAGTGATATCCAAAATAACTTCAGTCAACAGTTGTGAGGCTGTTTAGTAGCCAGTTAAAAGAGGCTTCTGGGCTGACCATTGTATAGCAAAGTTTGGCAAATTATCTATTTCACAATAGATAGTGTTTTAGTTTTAATCTGTCTGGAACCTGTCCTTAAAGACTTTCTCTGCAGTTTTTTCTGCAAGCCCATTCCAGTAGCCTCTTCTCAGATTGCTTGTCAAAACTACCTGTTATTTCAGACAAAAATATCAGTATGTATTTAAAAAAAAAAAAATTAAATAATAATCTGGCTCGACAACTAGGTCTAAATGCGATCTCCCAGCTGCCACTTTTTCATGATTGTATGATATTTTTATTAAACTATTGGCAGTCCATATGTCCTAAATTATGTGATTTTTTTAGTGTTCAACAGGTTTTCCAGTAACAAAACAGCAGTTTGCTTAATTTGTAGTTACATATGCAAGGGTTTTGATTTTTTTGGGTACTTTTTCTTTTGGTATAGACTGTTATGCAACAAAATATTTCAGTAAAAACATAGAAAGCAAAGACAGAATAATTGGCTTCATGATCTGCAGTATCTAGGTCCATGTCACTTTTTTGTGTAATGTTATTTCCATTCAAGTTCTTTAAAGCTTATTAATTTGTGTTGCTTGTGGATGTCAGGAGGAGGTTCAAGTTATTGGTATGTCAATCACAATTACAATGAGTGAAACATCCAGCAAGTGTCAATTTCTCTAAGGTTACTTTGGTTAATGTTTTCTTGTTGTACTTTTGTTGGGGTTTTTTAGGGGATGAGTGGTGTTGTTTTCGGGTTTGTGGAGGTTTTGTTGGGTTTTTGCTTGCTTGATTTTGTCTGGTTTTGTTTTTGTTTTGTTTTATGATTTGGGTTTTTTGATGGAGGGAGGTCAGAGTTCATTAACAAACTGGGTGAATTTCAGAAAGATATTTGTTTGTTTTTTTTTAACAAGTTGGAACCTAGTTCACATTCTCAATCACACGCATGTAAATCTACAACAGGGACACATTGTATACATTTACAAATAGGAAAACAACTGTCAGATTCATAGAATTTCAGGACAAACTTGGCAGATTTTTGCTTATTCCTGGCAGTGTTGAAAGTATTCTTGTTCTTTCTTTTTTTTTTCCTGTGTCTACTAGGCCCAAAGCCAATACATATACTCACATATGGAGAATGCTTGGTACAACCAGATGTTAAGGGAGGAATTATTCTAGTATTGGCATCTGGGCCTAGGTCTGTTCCCTTGGTATATTCCTCTCTTTGACTCCTTGATTGGTTCTGCTGCTGGCTGCTGTGACATCTGTTCAGCTGTCTGCAGGTTTGGTAAAATGCTGCTGTATTTCCCTATGTTTTTGGATGTCAGATTTCTTTGACACTGTCAAGAGCATAAAAAAAAAATATTTTGTGCTCATCAGTAGGGCAAAGTATGGATTTGCTAAGTGATTTCATATGGAAGAAAAGGACTCCATCCCCATTTCTCTATTTGTTCATTGGGAAAATATAGAATCTTTCTCATGCCTTCATATTTTTCTTGCACAATTTACATGGAAGGTGGTTTTTGTTTGTTTGATTTTATTAACGTGTATCCATACTAGATCTGCACTCACCTCTTTTAAACAGAAAGAAAGCAAAAGAAAAGAAAAAAAAAAACCTCAACACTTTAAAACAAGACTAGTGTGATAAACATCCATCATTTAAACAATTTCTCTTTAAATAAAATTCAATGTGGTGGTATTTGTTGGCATGCTTTAATGATTGAATAAGGGAAAAAGACCTGGGGTGGGAGAAGGTTGTTATGACACATTCAATAATTTGAAGTATTTTGCTGCTAAACTTGATTGTGATTAAAATCATGTGATCTTTTCCTGTGGCCATCAAAAGACTTAGAATGTGTGTGAAGTATTTATAGTCTTGAAGTGCATGACCAGGTTAATATAGGTTGCTACAAATGATGAGATATTAAAGACCTATTTTCAATAAAAAATGAGTTGGATCCTGAACTCTTTTGGCTACTTCTTTCAAATGCCATATGTTTGTGTTTTTCTCAGATTGAAATCTCTTCCCATTTTAAGCGGGACTGAAGCATCCCTTGTTCCCCACTTCACTGCACACCAGAGCACAAGACTCCAGAGTTATAGAGCTTCTTTCCTCTGGAATCTGTGATCACTTGAAGGCTGCAGTGACTCAGACAAGCTCCTTTGAAGCAAATGTTTAACTACAAACAAGAGCAGAGCAATCAGAAAAAGAAAGGTTAAAACAATGATTCTTAGTAGATCTCAGTAATTCCTCTAAGACTTAGGTAGGCTTAATTTATTTTGAGAGTTTGAACTCTTTTGAGACTAGACTAGTGTTTTCTTCTCATTGCTCTCTCAGTTACTGAAATGAAAGGCTTTGTTTCATTTCATTTAATAATAGTTTCTTTTCTGTTAATTAACTGTTTATGGTTGTGAAAAAATAAGTTTTGAATGTATTGTCTCTGTACTTTTTTTCTTACATTATATTTTGAAACAGATAGTTAAAATCTTGTTACCCTTAAAGGAGAACCTTTTTCCCAGAGAGAATGTTTGTCATATCTACTTTCCTTTCTGATTTCAGGCTAAACTGGTAGAGTAGAAATGACAATCTTATCTAACCTAATTCCAGAAACCTGGACAATAGCAGGAAAGAAATAAGCAACCCCAAACAGTGGATGTACGCATTTTAAGAATGAGACAATCTTTGTGAACTGGACTAGAAAACAGGTATCCCATTTTAAAAAGGTAAAAAATTATTGTAAAAGTGGAAGCATAATTTGGATTAGAATAGAAAAGAAATCCTCATAGGTTAGCATTATATGCATTCTGCTATAGGCTCTTAGTATTATACCTATATTTATAGTTGCTGATCTTTTCTGAGAGTAATAAAAACACAAGTACTTGCTATTTTGTGAGTCTTCAGCAGAAGAATACAGCTAATGATACTTTGTATTAGTTATGCCTGGACATTGCAGCTGACAGATTTACCTTTGTGATTGGAAAAAAAAATTGATTAAAAAAATGCATTATTCTTTGCATTGATGAGCAATGAAGATCTTAAGGTGAACAAATTCTAGACAATAACTTTGTATCCATTGATGCTCATATATTCCTCTTTAAATTTAAAAGATCTGATTTCAAAAGGAGGGCTTGAGCAATAATGCTACGTAGCCAACTTCCCTGTGCTTCACACAGTCTAACATGATAATTTAAAGCATAGCATAAATCACAAAAACATATTGAAAAAATTCATAGATTGAAAAATTAATCACTCAAGTGCTATCAGTCACATATAGCATCAATAATAACATTATACATAAATATTAAAAATAGTTCATTTCATCCATACTATCTTGTGGCACAGTTTATTTGAATAACTCACTTCTAGCAGAATCCTACCCCAGTATATCAAATTAATAAAGGATCTAATTCATCCAACATAAACCATAATATGGAGGATTAACTGATTGTTATAAAGAGGGCCTCTACATGCCATTTGCCTTTCCCATTCAATGTGCAGAGAATGTGGCAACTAAGCTATTTATTCTTATTCTACTTACTCTATCATTCCTTTACATTACATTTACTGCACACCAGCCACCCTGCACACTTAATCAGGTATGGGTCCTCTAAACCTCTGCATCATTAACTACTTACCAAGAAGTCATTATCATCTGATTGCTGTTCAGCAGACTTTGTAAAATGAATTCGTGGTCTCAGGCAAACGGCCACAACTCAAAGAGTTAATGTGTGTTTGGTATTGCTTTGATCTGCGATTGAAAGAGTAAGAAAATAGCATTCAGATTGGTACATCACCCACGGATTTATACTGCGACATGAGAAGGTGATCTCTGCAGCTAAACCTTCTAAAGCTACATGAAAACTTAATACAGTCAAGGCAATGTGGTTTGTTTGTAGCAATCTCTGTTTAAAAACTGGGATTTTCTGTGTCCAGAACTATCAATCAGTTAGAATAGACTACAGACACAAGGATATTACAGAAGAATTTAATTAGGTAAAGACATAGGTAAAATGTGTACCTTTTAATCCAAGAGGTCTAAGGATGAAAAATGTCAAAACTCTAATCAAATCCTGAAACATTATTAGTGCAGTGCCACAGCACTTTGGGAACTGTTAACAATCAAAACTGAGAAGAAAACAGGAAACTGAATCAGGTCTGCAGTGAGTGTCTGTCTCCAGCTCCTTAGTTACAATATTTGAATGAGTTAGTGTCTGAATGAGTCGCTTACAGATTCAGTTTCTGGTCCTAGTTCAGATTTATATGAAGGAAGCAAATGTGTATAATGTGTAAGTGAACTGGTGTGTATCACTGAAAATGTAAATATGATGGAGAGCTATTTTTTTAAAAAAATATTTTTAGATTGTAACACAAAATTGAAAGTAAGAATTTTGTTCCTACAAAAAATATACTCTGTTGTCCTAAGGGTAAGAATTTTGAAGTACATACAAAGTGCATATTTCAGTGCAGCAAGTCTCTCAGTGTTGCATTTGTGTTAGATGTAAAGCCTTTGCACATATTCATGAATTCAAATTGAAACTTGTATTTTGAGTATTAGTAAGGCTATTCACATTCAAAAATTATTAATTAATTATTAATTAAAATCTGGATAAATAATAAATGCCATAACTTAAATATTTAAGGAAAAGCTTAAAATTAACCAATACAGTTTAGTCTCTGTATTTTATTCTTTTTTTTTCAATCCATAGAAATTCAACATGAAACAGAAAGAAAAAAGAAACTTTGTATAAAAATACACAAAAAGTATTCAAAAATAGGGTAAAAATTCCCAAGAACACATGGCAATTGACAAATCCTGGCATTACTTAAGTGTTATGTGGCCATTCTGACAACAGAATTATCTGAGATAATGCTATTACTTTATATATTGATGTCATGTAGATGCATAATCATAGTCTAACATGGCATGGTGCTAACAGTAAAGATTTAGCTTTTTAAAAGGTAATATATTCCTAGGTATGTACATTTCTGTACCTACTAGTTTCTGTACCTGCTAGTTGCATCCATCTATACAACTGTCAATGTCAATGTACTAGGAAAGCTATGAAGGAATCAGACTGGAACCAGCTCATCCTTTATATGTTTATATTTTGCATTATTCTTGAATCTGTTACTATGGCAGGAAATAAGATATCTCAAGGCAGACCAGTGTGACAGGCTTATCTGCCTGGGAGTTAAGTGTGCCTGAGAGGGTGCTGTAAACAAAGGTCACATATTTAAGAAAAAATATTTTTTCTCTTGTAAGAAATACTGGAAAAAGTCAAATTTTGTTGATATTTGGCAAATATTCTTTTCAAATCATGTGATTCCAGAACATTATCACTGCCCTCAGCATATTATTTCTCATTCTTTTACAGATAGGGACACTGGCATCCATAAAGCTCAGATGAGAAGGGAACTGAAATATCATCATGATTTGTACTTTTGAATGAATGCACCTTTTGCTCTTTCTGTTATATTTTTGTAAAGTACCAAGTTATATTTTTCATTGCAGTTAATTACAGCTTCAATATCCAGTTCATGATATTTTGAAGCAGGTTCAAGGCAGCATCCCTTGCACATATGCCAATTGTGATAAGAGCTGTGAGTTCTTTATTTATGTAATGATGAGTACCTCAACATAAGAGGGAAGTGATAAAAATTTGATTTTGGCACTACTTGCATATTTGTTTGCTGAATGCAGAGATTTCACAATACAGAAAAGAAATAAAACACAAAGAACTACAAAGAAGACATTGAGTGCAACATCAAAGAATGAAATTGTTTCTACTTCAAAAAAAGTACCTGTGATGAATGTGGCAATTACTGTGAACAGACAAGGCAACAAATGAAAGACCTGGAGAATGGTGCAGATAGACATTCATGACAGATGTTATAAGGATGCCAAGGGACAGATTGCCAGACAAGTAAGTCAGAGAAGACACTGACAAATATACTGCAAGGGATAACTTTTCAAAGAAGGTCAGGAAAGAAGAAAAATGAGCTTATATAATGCAAATCTATACAAGTCTATGCTTAGCATCTTAAACAATTAAAAAGCAGTATTCAGGATGATAGAGGAAAGATATCATGCCAAGTAAAAGAAACCTGTACACATGTCTTTGTCCCAAATAGCTGTTCCTTTTAATAAACTCTACACTACAAAATTACTTCACCTTTACAGAATGGCTAGAGGAATCAAGACCATGGGCATGCTTAACAGGATACAGAAGAGATATGCATCTCAGAATGTGGTTCAAAGGATGCAGTGTAAAACAACCTAAAACTATCAGAAAAGAAATTTTGAAGAAATGGTTGGTATAAAGAACAGCACAGGAAAAGGTGTTTATGCATTTCATCTTAATAAGAAAAATGCAAGGATCTGTGTTAAGGTTTTAGGAGTTAGACGTTATTGGAGCAATTTATGCAAGTTATATATCTTCATTCCTCTGCCTCCCTCTCCCCTTCCATATACATCCTTATCACCTACAATGTAATACGTATTCAGGGTCCCATGTAAACACAGAAATCTGTCAGTCACTTGGATAAAAAGTAGTCCTGTGTTCTGGACTTCAGTTTGACTTTGTTTAGGTGAGCGATTTGAACTATTGTCACATTCCAAATGCCTAAGGAGGGAGACTTTGTATCATAAAGAGGAGGATTAAGTCCCATTAATATAAAAGGTCTCGTTCCTAGGTATAGGGGAAAAAAAGTAATGATCAGTGTGGGAATAGGCAGTTGCCATGCTATATTGCACCACATAATAATAATCTGGCCAGTTTCAGTTTATCTCTAGGTAGATATCTATTAAAGTCAATATTTTTGGAAATTCTTATTTAAATTCTCTGATAATGCACTTGTAAAGGGTTACATCAATAGAAGTGAAAAGATAAATACTTAATATGCAGCAAGTATTTCTAATATAAGTATATGCAGTAACTGATGAATTCTATACCATTGTTCTGCATTTTTTACTTCTTGCATTGGAAAGAAAATTGATTTGGCTTCTTGTCCATGCAAGACATGGGTTTGGAGGTTTTTTTGTTGTTTTGTTTTTTTACCTTCTGTGAGTTATTCAACAATCGCCAAAATTAGAGACAAGATGTTGCATTATTTAGATGATTGCTCAGATTTGAGCTCAATTTTAAGCTGTAATGAAATGAATATGCTCAGACCATTCCACTCCAATTGTTTGTCTCTAGTATGAGCAAAACTAGACTGATGAAAGACAAGACAGTGAGAGAGATTTGATTGGCAAAGTGATTTGAGTGGCACAAGATTTTTTTTCTCCATCCTTATGCATTTTTTGCACATGGATAAATAAATGTATTCAGTTCCTACAAGAGATCTCTGGTTAACAAAAGCCCTTCACCAGAAGAAAAAAAATTCATAAGATTAAGATTGCAAAGGAATTTGTAGTACTGACACTTATTAACTTGTCACTGCTTTACTTTGTAATTTTCATATTTTGCCATTTTAAATTTCAGTTCTTTTTCCGAATGAATCATGTGTTGATATCTTTGTATATCTACATGTGCATTCATAGTCTGTAAATATACAGCATGAAAAGAATTCCAAGAAATCACTGAGAAATTCAGAGAATATAAAGAGAATACAGAAAAAAAGAGAAAGAGCAAGGTAAAGCTAGATTCTTTTTTTTCTCTTCAGAGCTTATTTACAAGGCTCCATTGCTTGAGCTGATGAATTAAAAACATCTTTCCCACAAAATCAAATTCTGTTCATTCTTCTCTGTCCTTCCTTCCTTCCTTCCTTCCTTCCTTCCTTCCTTCCTTCCTTCCTTCCTTCCTTCCTTCCTTCCTTCCTTCCTTCCTTCCTTCCTTCCTTCCTTCCTTCCTTCTCTCAAGCTGAAGTCATGCCTGAGGAATCAATTTGCAATACTTCTATAGTCTCAAAAAAAAAAAAAAACCAAAAAAAAAGGAAAAATATATTTTTGTATCCAAAATATCCCACAGGAGTAATTTGTAGTTCCTATACAACAAACAACTTCTTTTCATTCTTAAAGGTATTACATGAGACATTAAGAGATAGTAAATCATGAAGGGATAGTAAATAATTGTCTTTTTATTATTATATAATCAAAAATTCATGCAATTAAGTTGTTATAAGGGATCACTATATCTCTCTCCCTGATACTTGCAGGACCACTTAAAATAAAATTGCATGAGTAAGACCACAGTCCTTGATATTTTTCTATCAAGTCAATCTATCCAAAGATAATATTATTTTATGCATATTATTTTATTTGTGAATGCGTAATCGGTGCTGAAATAAAATTGAGAAATCTGAATGAATAGTTTTTATTTCTGTAATATTAGCTGATTTGGTAGATCAATTCTGAGTCAATAAGTAGAACAGCTACAGGAGCAGCTTTGACTCTTTGCTAGGTAACAAATTTATTTTTGTATGATTTAAGTATGATAAAATATGTTTGGAAATATGTGCAAAGGCAGAAAGTTATTTTTAAGCAACCACATGCAGGTGAAGAATTTTTATGATACAGTTACCACAAGAACAGGACTGGACTGAAAGTGAAAATCATTAAAGATTTATTTTTTTTACTATATGGAAAAAGTCAGCAAAAGGCTCCCGGATAAAAATGCTATATAATAGAAGGTAAAAGAAAATAAGAAAGTTCTTTTTTTTTTTTTTTTTTTTTTTTTTTTTTTTTTTTTTTTTTGAGCAGAAGTAATCCTGCAAGTATTAAAAACAAATATTTGGTTAGGAGATAAAATGTCAGTCTGAACAGAGAAGACAGGGAAAACACATTTCCCAGCTAAAACAAGCATAAAAGAAACAATTAGAAAATGTCATCATTGTCCTGTTCCTCTACAAAGCAAACATGGAAAGATTTTTAATTACATCTTGATAAGTCAGTGAAATGAATGTGATTAAAATGAAACTATACCTACTAGTATAATATTTAGCAATTTTCAGTGAGAATCTCAAAGTAAATATCAAGGCAGGTCAAGAAATCAAGGAACAGTGTCTTCATTGCTGAAAAAGAAATGTTAACATATCACTGTTTCTATGACCACTATCAATTTTGTTTAAAAGAGCGGCATTTTTTTAAACTGAAAGCTGCAGCTCAGAAGTGTGGGTTTTATGATTTTTTTATTTGGAATATTCACCAGCAGCAGTCATTTAGGACCCTGATGATACTTTTAAATTAATTGCTTCATCTTGATAACAGCATCTTCAAGTTTATGAACACTTTATATGTTACTAAAGGTATGACATAATATATAACTGCAATCAGCTTGAGCAATGGTTGATATTAAAATCAAATAGTCTATTTGTTTTGTCAGGAAAAAAAACTGATTCTCTTCTGACCAATAAACAGTGCTTATTCTTTTGATTATTATTTACAATTTATTTTTAGAAAGTGGAACTGGAAATATTTTGGTAAATCCTTCCAGGATGACTTCTACTAATGCCATCATATCGCAGCTTTTTTAGATATTGTAAGACATTTTTCATTAACCTATTAATGATAGTAATAATGATAAAGATCAGATCTTTAAACTGATTACAGTAATACTTCCTCTAAATCACTCTACATTTCTTTTTTGGTTTTGTTTGCTTGGGTTGGTTTTTCTTCTGATCTCTGAAGTTAAAGCTTTCAAAATTTTAACACTGAAATGTTGTTTTAGATTTGCTGACAGTCTTAATCCTCTAAAAATAATCTCTTCAGCTGACACTTAAAATGTTACTGATTTTTTTCTTCATTTAAAATCATTAAATTGCTCTAGGATGTCCTTTTATTTTTTTTCATCTTATGCATCTAATTACAGCCTGAAACTAGCAAACATGCTTGAAGGCAAATACAATGATTCACAAACCTAGCAACTTTATAACCTTTAATTAAATAATTATATCTATATGGTATATGATACAGTCTCTTGGTGTCTAAAAGGATACATGTCCTCCAAGAAGTGACTTTGTGAAGAAAGATTGAGAAATATTTATATAATTGAAATTTACAGATGGTACTGTCAAACTGTAGATGATACAATTTTTAATTAATACTTTTCAAGAAGCATCCTTCTCCCTTAATTTTAATATATGTTATAAGAATGTACAGGGGTCTTCCCACATGACTCTGCCTGAAGAAGTAAAATGTTATTTTGGGTATGTTTGAGACCTGAAGTAAGGACAGCACTAGTTCAAAACATGGTTTAATAAAGTATACTTTATTGCAGAGTAAAGTAGTAGTTAAGTTTAAAATGGCTTAATGTTCCGGTCTGTTTCTATCTCACCCAGCTCGGCACCAGTAGATGCATAATCTAAGCCAACTAACCACCTCCTTTTTTTATAGCCAGTACAATAAGTTATATCAGCTTAATAAACCCAGAGATGGGTTCACAGGTGTGGCTCATGCCCTGGCAGTGGAAGTGCAGCTTGAAATTAGTGACATCCTCGGGTCCCTTGGGACCAAGGTAATGTCAGCAGGTGGGGTAACAGAACAGCAACAGGTCTGCTGAGTGAAACAGTTGACTCTGAGCCCCAGATGATCACAAGACATGGCTCTCAGGGATTCCACCAGGAAGCAGTCTGAGGTGGGGACAGTGGGCTGAGCACCCATCAGCAGATGGAGCACCACAGCCGTGTTTTGGAAGTGCAGCTTCCTCTTTAGTTTTCCACAACACGGTGAAGTCAGTGAGGGCTCAGTACATGAAAATAATTGGGAGACTTGCTTCAGATCCAAACTAGAACAGTAATGTAAACTAGAACAGAAACAGGTGCCTAATATAACCAGATGGAAAACCACCTTGCTTTCCTAGTTTTACCTTGCTGAGGTGGAAAGGAAGAAATGAAAGCAAGACCTGGGGTATGAGGTGGATACTCTGAAAACTGTGGGGGGCTACCAACATCCACTAACTTCCTGTGGACATTATATTAACGTGGCAGTTCAATTCCCCCGAGCTGGCACTTACTAAAATCTTCATCTTACAGTTTTATCTCCAGACTTATAAACCATTATGTTAATTTAAAAGAACTGACATAATTTCATACTTCAAAGGAAGTACCCTCAGACTTTCTTCTGTGTTTCAGTTACAAAATGAGCAAGACCCCAGTAAATATAAGAACATATTCTACTCTTCAAAATCCAGATAAGACTTTCATACCTGATAAAAATTTTATAGACTGACAAGAGCAGAACAATAAAAACCTTATACTGTAAATTAGCTATATACATTTAATTTTATTTTGAAATATTTGTGCATTTATATGTGATTTTCTCTAAGTTAAATTCTTGTTTGCATGTGGGGATTAAAATGCAACTTTATTGTAACCTGCAAGGATAAAAAGCAAAATCTTCTAAAGAATCAGGTTTTATTAGATATATCAGGAAAATAAAAAAATTTTTTTTGCAACTAAAACACAGAAGAAAGTCTGAGGGTACTTCCTTTGCTCTTTTGCTGGCATAACAAGGCCTCTGAGGATGCAGCTCTTTGCAATCACTATTTTATTAAATGTCGGAAAGTGTAATGTTGAAGGCTCACATCGAAGGCTCATGTAATGTAGCTTACCTTACACACATAACCTTCACAAAAACATCTTCCAAATCCACTTGCTAAAAGATTTATGGCATCATGCAAGTTTTACACCAGTGAGTGCACTAACTGCTTTCTTTGATGCATCCCACAGGACTCATGCTGTCTGGAAAAAAGCCAAAGTATGGAGCAGCACGTAATCATCGCAACTGTAGGCTGGTTGGTAGAAAAAAGTTCTGCGGCACAGAAGATAAAATATTAAAATATATGGAATTCTTAAGTCTAAAAGTTAAAAAGTTTTCACATTTTGTGGTGTTGAACAATCATTAAATTTTGCATATCAGGGTTCTTATAAGTAGTATATATCTTACTTGTCATTTAGTTCTGTGTGTTTCCACAACTATAAGTTATATATGCTTCTTGGCAAAGTAAATAATAAGTCTGAAAGAATACAATTATATAAGGCATCTTAAAATGAAATTATTTTTGAAGCACCTACAAGGATTAGGATCTCATATCTTCATTGATGATCATTAGTAGTAGATATCTTCTTCTAAGACCTACATGACTTGAAGATGAAATTATCATGTTCATTGTTAAGAGAACCGAAAAATAGTTGTTTTATTTAATTTACTGGATAAAATAACAGTTATTTACTAAAGAAGACACAAATTAAAGCACAATCATGACAATAATTGTTGGAGATGCAGGAGCTCCTATTATTAATAAAATTAAATGCTTCTGTGACACTGAAATCAGGAAATAGCATAGCTATGGAATGTCAAACAAAGAATGAGAAAATTCTACAAATATGATACTACTATGAAGATAAATATCAATCAAAATACTATCTGTAAAACAAATACACGAAAAGTATAATTATTCAGAAATTCTTTGACTTACAATTAAGAAAACTATTATTAGTTTAAACTTGATATTGCAAATTGAACACAGGCCTTAATATTAACTTATTTACCTCTAAAATGTGGTTGTACAGATGGTTTCTCTGATAATTTCTTTTTATTTGTTAACTCTTAAAAGACTCCTCTGAATTTTTTTAATTAAAAAAAGAAATAAAATCCCATACATACGCATAGTTTGTGTCACTAATTGCCATGGCACAACACCAACTTCTGTGTCAGAAGAATTTAAATGGGATGTGAGTTATAAAAAGCACTGTTAGGGGCCTAAACTGTCCATTTAGTTGAAAAATGCAAGTAACCCCTGCTCCTGTGACTACAACAAAAATATACCTCTGGAATTTATTTTTATGTGCTTAACCTAACCTTAGACTTCTGCACATGCACATTTTCCTAATTTCGTTGCTGTCAGAAGGCTGCTGTCTGCACACTCACTGCGGGAGAGTAGGACAATGAGAATATCCTGCTGCTTATCCTATGCTCCAGGTCAGTGGCCAAATTTGTGGGGGGACCTTTTTCATCTCTTGTATCATGCTTAAGATTATGAATATTTTCTGCATATTGACCAGCTCTTAACAATGCACTAAAATAGAATGCTCAAAAACGTATTAGAAAACAAAGCAAGACTGAGAAGTAAGGGACAGCATAATTCTACAAGACAGCTGCCTAGTAATACAGACAGCTGTTTAGTGCTTCATCAGTGTTAGACCAAAGTTAATTTTCCTTAAATACAAAAAAAAAATACATTTTGGTTTGTGTTTCATCAGCATTAGACCAAAGTTAATTTCTTTAAATAAAACATAGTTTTACACATTTAAAGCGACATGTCCTTCTTGGATTGACCTCAAATTTGGAGGTCTTAAGGCACAAAAATACAAAGTCAAGAATGTTTACTCTCTGGAAAAAATACTTTGCATTTTGAAGTAAGTGCAGTGTTTTTCAACCTGACAGTACATTAAATGGCTAGTTTCTATGCTGATAGACCAAAACTGTCACTTATTTTTTTCTAAATTGCTGTAGTATAATGATTAGGTTACTACAATAATGCAAATCAGTCTTGAAAAACCCCACCAGTCCAGTTCAGGCTTAGTGGAAGGCTTCATGAGTTTTATACTTGAATATTAAAATACTGCGCAAAAATATCTTGTGGTACTACCTTTGGGTGAATCTGAAATAGGAGTGCCATTATTCTGAATCTGTTGCATAATATTTATTTGTAAGAACACCAATCACTTGCTTCTACCAATTGCTCACAACATTCTTTCCCTCTGCTCCTCATTTCGCTTTCCTCTCCTGTGCCTAGGACCAAAATACTTCTCATGTGCTATTATAATTTTTTCCCAATTTTATGTATTTTTCTGTTAGAAATAGATTAAAAAAAAAAAAAGAAAAAAACAAAAAAAACCCCAAAAAACTAAGGCAGTGGCATAGTGGAAAGGTTTCCTACCTGGCCAAAGATAAAAAACAAATATATGCTTTATCAAGTCTGTTACCTTGAGATTTCAGCACTGTTTCCAAGCTCAAGAGCTTACGGTAATAATCAGTTAAGGATATAAACTTATCTGAGACCAGAAGCAGCTTTGATGTTCACCCTGGAATAATCTCAAGGTGAGTACATTACAGTGCTCTTGGCAGTTAGGCACTTGAGGCTCACCTGAACAATGCTAGCTTAAAGTATTTTAGCTCTGTCCCTCTTGAAGAATAAAATAGACTTACCTTACTGTACATAGCTGTGAATATTGAGGATAGTTTAAAAGCATATATAATAAAAAAATTATTTATTTCTAATCTCTGAGCCAAACTCCGCATTGTCAATCTGATAATGTGATTTCAGAGAAAATGAGAAACCTTGTTTTCTGCCATAATGGAAGAACATTAAACATATTTTATTAATGTTAAAGATTAAAATTTAAATGTTTTAAAATTTTCTTGTAGGAATATTTTAAACCATTAATATAATTTAACTATTTTGGTGTTCTGTTTCTTTTTAATGAAATATTTTAAACATACACAAAAAAATTCACGTATATGTATGTATATACCTACAACAAGTATACAAATTGTGATCAGGAATAGTAATCAAAAATGGATTGGCAGTACCTACAGTATCACAAAATCATTAGGAATGGAAAAGACCTCCAAGGTCATTGAGTCCAACCTCTGACCAATCGCCACCTTGTTGACTAAACCATAGCACTAAGTGCCATGTTCCTTGAACATCTGCAGGGATTGTGACTCCACCATGTCCCTGGGTAGTCCATTCCAACATTTGACAACCCTTCCCATGATGAATTTCTTCCTGATATCCAACCTGAACTTCCTTTGGAGGCTGAGTTCTTCTCGTCCTGTTACTGCTTGCCTGGGAAAAGATGCCAATACCCACCTGGCTACCATCTCCTTTCAGGTAGTCTTAGAGAATGATAAGGTCTCTCCTGAGCCTTCTTTTCTCCAGGCTAAACAGCCCCAGCTTCCTCATCCACTTCTCATATGATTTACACTTCTAGATCCCTAGACCAAAAAAAAAAAATAAAGAACACAAAAATTCAAAAGTATATAAACTAAGAAATAGAGAGAAACTTGTTCTTTTTTCTTTTATTTTACCACCAATTCTCATAAAAATGCAGTATACAGATAGGATATTTTATTTAGGTCACAAACCTCCTGTATTTTCTTTTGGATCTATATAGATTTCAAGGTCCAGACCCATCACTCAATCAGATCATACCACATGTTACTCATACAGACCATACACAAAGACTGGGCTTTCCCAGCATTCCTTAAGACTATCTACCAAAACACAATTGAACTCTGAATCTTACTGAGTTAGTTGAATAGGGCCTAACTTTCTCTGTGCCTTTCCTGCGCAACAACTGAGGTTGGAAAAACTGAAATGAGGGGGAAGTGAGCTGGTAAAAATGGTCAGATTGGAAGAGCTGGGCTATGATATAAGTCTGTGGTACTCTGGTGATTATCATTTCCTCTTCCTCCATGTTGCTGTGAATTTGAAGGTAGCGCTATGGACAGCGTGAATGCTTTTGTGTTCTGGGTTCAGGTTCTCCAGGTGTTGGCAGTGGGAGCTGCAGGGGTGCCCTCTCTGTGAGGAGAGGATGAGGCTGCCCCATACCAAACGGCTTGAGACAGCTCCATCAAACCCACACAGCACAGAGCTGAGCCCAGCAAAAAAGCTGGTAGAGCATCTGGGTTAGTCAATGAGAAAGGACAAAAAATGGCGTGGAAGAGGAGAAACAAAACAACTGAGAAGTGTAGACACCTGAGCCAGAAGAGGCAGGAGTGACGCAGATCCACCATGGCAGAGCTCTTATTGGTGCTTGACAAAGCAGGATATATTCTGAAGGAACTGCACCCCATGAAAACACCCTATTGGAGCCAGAAAAAGTGTGAGAAGGAAAGAAACAGAGAAAAAAATGCCATGTATTAACCATAACTCCTCCACTCCAAGCCTCCTGTGTTCTTGAAGAGGATTGGAGGTGTGAAGAATAATGGGGAATAAAAAAGGAAGCTGAACCTGGGCAAGAGAGGAGACAAGACATTTTTTTAATATTTTTGTCCTGGGCTGCATCCTAAGCAGTGTGACCAGCAGGCTGAGGGAGGGGATTCTGCCCCTCTACTCCACTCTTGTGAAACTCCACCTGGAGTGCTGCATCCAGTTCCAGGGTTCCCAATATAAGGAGGACATGGACCTGTTAGAGCAACTCCAGAGAAAGGCTATAATGATGATGAGAGGGCTGGAACACCTCTCCATGAAGGCTGGCTGGGAAAGTTTGGATTGTGCAGCCTGGAGAAGTCTCTGGAGAGACCTCATTGCAGCCTTCCTGTATCTAAAGGGAGCCTACAAAAATGATGGAGAGGGACTTTTTACATGGAGGGATAGTGATAAGAGGAAATAGCTTAACATCAACAGAGGATAGATTTTAATTAGATAGTGGGAACAAATTCTTTACTGAGTGGGTGATGAGGCACTGGAATGGGTTGCTCAGACAAATTGTGGAGGCCCAGTCCCTGGAAGATCAAGGCCAGGCTGGATGAGGATTTGAGCAAGCTGGTATAGAGGAGGGTGTCCTCACACATGGCAGGTGGAGTTGGGCCTTTAGAGTTCACTTCCAACCCAAATCATTTTATGATTCTATGATAGTTGTCTCATTTCTTCCTATCCAAATCTATTGGATTGCCAAAGTTATATTGATTTTCCCCAAAGTCAAGTGCGTTCTACTAGCAAGAGTGATTGATTAGTGACTTTTCTGTCTTTATCTCGACCCAGAAGATTTTTAACCCTGTTTACTCCACTTGTCCTGCTGAGGAGTGACCACCTATGGGGGTGTTTAGGTATTAATCAAGGCTATCTTAAAACACTGAAAAAATGGCGAGTTTCTGCTAAATGGTCAGAAAAAGAAAGGTGGAAGAGCATTGGCTGAGCAGAGCTGAGACTCGGGAAAATTGACTGGAACGCAATAAATGTAGCACTGGCTGATGAGGCATGCTATGTTTATCAAGTGTCTTCTGGAGTTTGAATGAACTGGGCTATTATGCTTGTCTGATCATCTTTAGCTGTTGAGCTATATCAGCAGCAGACAAGGTTTTATAGGCAGTAGGACTGCCTAATAGCAAGTCAGGAAAGTAATGAATTTAATGATTGATATGTTTATGCAAGCTCACCATTTATCTCCCATTAATGGGCGTGAGATGAAATTTTTCTTATGCATGATCAGATGCAATGTAAGGAGCTGGTGAAGCATCTGTTCATTTCATCATAAGGGCTGTGTACCTCACCTACGGGCAGTCTACCCATTAAACAAAAGAAATTAGTAGCACAGTTTTTTGAGAGCAAATCTGTCAGGGACTTTTTAGACTGAATGTTAGGAAGTATTTCTTTACTAACAGGGTGGCCAAACACTGGAACAGCCTTCCTAAATGCCCCAAGACTGTCAATGTTTACAAGGCATTTGTACAATATTATGCTTTAGTTGTTAGTCAGTCCTGAAGTGGATAGGAGTTAGACTAGATGACTGTTGTAGGTTCCTTCCTACAAAAGAAAAGGTTCTATTCTATTCTATTCTATTCTATTCTATTCTATTCTATTCTATTCTATTCTATTCTAGAGTCATCTTAGTTCACTGCTGCTCAGCTCCAGAGAAGACAGATCATAGTATTATGTCCCAGATTTTTGTATGAACAGAACATTAAAAATTATCAATGTCTATATGCCTATATATCTGTACATTTATATAGTAATGTGCAACTAGATAGATCGATAGATAGATGACCAACATTTAACCCATGTGTTCAAAAAGTATGGGATCTGCTTTAGTTTGAAATTAAATGGTAGAAAAATAGAAGTTCTCATGTTTATTCTAGTGATGATGATCTGCTTCATATTATTGAACATGGCTGTGGTTAATTACCCTATCATCCTCCACAAATGTCATATGAAAGCCAATGACTGTTCTAAGGTAATTGCACAATGGTCATTGGAAAGAAGATTTTGGCTGAATCAGTCCTTTATATTTGTGCTACTATTATAGCATGAATTCATAGCCTTCTTGGCCACTTTCTGATAATCAATTTTCTCTGTTCCTTATCCTTACTCTCTATTTTTCTGTCTCTTTGGTATGAATTTAACGTCTATCATTAAAATAAAATAAAAAGAGAATGTTTGTTTGCTCTTAATCTCCAGAATCAGACAAAACAAACCAGGCTTTGTTAAGTCTTAAAATAGGAAAGTGAAGTACATGGACTTGATTCTCTTAGTTTAGGTAGTTCTAATATTTTCAAAATAATTCAGAACACATATTTATGATATTTTTGTCCTCGTGCTATTCTGAATACTCTTAGTTTGGATTGTGGCTTTTTATGCCACAAAGCCAGATGAAGAAAGAGCTTGGAAATTAGCTTCTGATGACTGTTGGAAGGTAATTTGCAACTTTTTTTAAAATGTCATGAAAATCCTGATGCCATCTGGTACTGTGATATCATGTCAGCATTGTGATTTTCATCTTCCACATAACATTGTCTAAAAGGTAGGTATATATTTTTTGTCTGAAAGAGAGGATCAAAGTTCATTTTATCGTGACATTGCCCTTTTCTGTTCTTGTATCAAAGTTCAATGTGCTCATTTCAGTTCTCTATGGTAAAATGCCTTGTGGTGTTTGCAGAGGTTCTGGAAGACCCTCATAAGGAGACACACACAAATACACACATATATATGTGTGTGTGTTCCCTGTAAGTAGCCCATGACTACCTAAACAAGGAGGTGAAGCCCGAAAGATTTTCCTTAAGAAACTTCCAATGCCACTCTGCTTCTCTGTGCATACAATGGATTTGGGCCCACTATTCATTTGTGGTAGTACTGACCACTCACACTTTGGCTGTATTTACAGTGCAGGCATAAATCACTGTGGAATGCCTCTAGGCAATAGAGTCTCCCACACTATGGGTTTTAGCTAATTCATCATACAATATTTCTCATTATCGTGCCTAAAGAAATATACCTGAATGTTTTGGACACGTGATGTCTGACTGTATTTTTCCATTCTAAAAGACAACTCATAAGAAATGAACAGTCCTTGACTAGATTTATTATAGGAAAGATATGGGAAAGATTCCTAAATATTTATGCTCATATCTGAACACTTTGTGGTCTGAATCCATTTTTAGGAAGTATGTAGCAGAAGAATTTGCTCAAACTCATAGTGTTCTTCTGTGTATGCTTAGATTTCAATTTTCCTGTCCCTCTACTGACACACTCATGATATTCTATTCACAATAGGGGCAGATTTCAGCACAAAAACTCACATGATGAGGATACACAGGAAATTATACATGATTCTTAAAAAATACCAAATTGATAGTAGTTAGATTTGTGGAAGTTTTGATTACATCCAAAATACCTAATTTCCACTGAGAGACTTCAAACTCTTAAAGTTTCAAACATTATTATTGTTGAAAATAAACTTTCAAAAATTGAAATTTATGTATTACAGGAATACCTAGTGAACATGTGCATTTCAAAACAATGGTAGATTAAACAAATTCTAAAAGGCAGTTCCTCTCTTCAGATGTACTTTGAGGGATAGCAATATATTCTAAATTCTGCTAAAACTACTGACATCAATGGAACAACAGAAGATCTCTGGAAAAGTGATGAAAATTAATCCCCAGGAGTCAATATAACCATATGGGAAGGAAGTGTTATTGATATGCTGCATGATACAGTTTTTTGCTTGGACAGTGTCCAGGCTTCTAGTGGTACAGCAGACAGAACTTTAGGGCTGAAGAACAAAGTCATGTTGGGGATGGTTGCTCAATTGTTCACAGTCTGACAAGTTGCAATCAAGCATGGTTTTTTTCCTGATTTTTTCTGTTGTTCCAATTTTTTGGTTCACAAAAAATATAAGTAACATTTTGAATCAGGTGTAAATTCCACAGAAGGAATCCATATGTTCATCTTTCAATAACATCATTCAATATGGATGAGAATGTAAAAAGTTAAACCTTTCACCAAAAATAAAATTTAAAAAAATGACTGCTGAGAAGATCTGTAGCTCTTGGGGAGACAAACTGCCTGTTTAATCCAAAGTGGCATCATTAAAATATAAAAGGCTGAAACAGATTCCATTGTGTGGAATCTTTATAAGTATCTCAGAAGTTTCATAAATAGTTTTAAAAAGTGAAACATTTTTAAGTTAGATTATAGAAATAAAAAATAAAGAAATCAGAAAAACCCAACTCTTGGAAATGCTATTGATTTATGGATTTGACAGATCAAGTATTAAAACAACAGTATATACCAAATAAAAAGAGTTCTGCTTATACTGTACTGGAGACATAAATTCAGTTTTTACCTTTGGGCTTCAATATCATCAAAATGAAAGCCTGTCTCTCACTCACAAATCTTTAAACTACAGTCCTTTGATTAATATAGCAATAGAACTAGGAGTATTGAAAACACAACATTGCAGCTGTCAGGAGATTCTGAGATGGGAATTAACCAATTCATCTAGAGGAATTTTACTGATATTCAATAAATTGAGTCCATTTATTAAATCTGGTTCAAAATCTCTTCATTTTTAGAGTTACTCAGGGGGCTACCTCTCCTAGGTCTTTCTAGTACTTAGATGTACACTTGGTGTGCCTCTGTGTGTGAACAGGACAGGGAACCAAAACTTAAGTGTTAAAAATACACACAATATATTTTGTGGTGTGCACCCTTATAAAGGTAAATGCTAACTCAGGAGGCGCTTAGAAAATGTATTATTCTTGCTTCATTCACTTAAAAGCAGTGAGGGAGATGGTTAATATTTGTTTGGTTGTTGTTTTCTTGTTGTTAAAATCAGGGAAGTCACATAAAATTTCATTAACTTCACCATTTCTTTGTATTCAGATTAAAAATACAAAAACCAAAACAAAATAAAACAAAAAACCCCCAAAACATAACAGGAATTTCGGTGCTGATGTTTGTTATATAGCCATGGAAGACAGGTAAGAGAACTGAGGCTTTCAAGGGGAGATCCTATCTCCCTAATTGAGGAAGAATCTCTGGGAGGTTTCAGAATCACTTACTGATCCCGACAGCCCACACAATGAACTCTACCCTAGGCATTTAATACAAAGCCTAGGTGCAAATTCATGAACAGGAGTTTCAGTAAATACTTCCATCAGTGCAGGATACCAAAATATCAAATTCCTGTCTAAAGCAAGTAACTTGTGTTGCCAACAGCACACACTTTATATCGAGCAGCCTACTGTTTAGAGGACTTGCACAGAAAGTGGGAGATCTAGATTTCGGGTCCTTGTCAGCGTGTGAGTGACAGAGACATGTTCCCACCCCTCAAGAAAATTAGTCTCGGTTTAGATTGTTTTTTAAGGTTTGGCTAGTTAATGCCTTTAATTGCTGTTCAGGTCATGAGAACACAATGGCATATTAAACTGACAATTACACATAAAATTCTACACTTTGTGTCATAATTTTTTACACCTAATGTCTCTCATTTCCTCACACCCATACATGCTCAGCCAAGTGACTCTTCTGATTCAGGTGCATAAGCTGCTCACAACTCTTCCAACCCTCACAAAAACTATGTACCACTTGCTAGAAACTATGAAAGTGTAACAAGGAAATGGGCCTTCCATTCAATCCATTGCCACTATGCTCTTTTCCTAAGTGAATACTAATTGTTACTCTTGGACGTAAGAAGCAAAGGTAAGCGGAATTGGATGGCTTGGTAACCAGTGTGGCTATTCCTATGTTTCCAAGTAAAGGATAGCTCTCCTAGAACTATTCAAGTCCTGAGAGCTAAGAACATGTATTATAAGCAAGACTGCAAACCAAAAGAAACAAAGCAATTATATCCTAATTTCTTTCTAGTAAACCATAAGTATGACAAAGACTCGGGCTATCCTTTTCTGGTTATTTCCACTGAGGCATTATTGTTGTTGCTTTCATCTTTTTCATGCACAAACAATTCATGTTCAATTTAAATCTGTAATTGATGCGATCACACTCTGTATTCTACCAAAACCTGTATTCTTAAACCCTCTATCACAAGTACAATTCTCCTGAGAATTTTCCTCTCCTTTTTCGTAAAAGATCAGAAGAGAATCCATCTGTATATTACTGACTTCAGGGGATCATATATAAATTCACTACCACAAGGAATTTGTAGTAAATCTACCTTTTTAACTTTATTTTCTCATGAACACATAGACAGTGTTAACCATTTAAAAAGCAAGTGATCTGAAAAAAAAAATAACACTTCTTTTTCTAGGTTTCGTAAAGAATTTCTGGAGAACACTGTTATTCTAATGTAGGTATTTGAATGGAAACAAAGTAAGTCTGTGCATGCAAATTCTAGTTACTATGATAATATCATTCCATAGTATTTGCTTTATTATACTGGATTATTTCAAAAACTATGGAAAATAACTCTCTTCTCTGATAGGGATACTCCTGTGAGTGGGTAGAGATGACTTCTTTATTCTGACCATACTAATTTTCTTCTCCTATTATTTTTGCTATACTAGGAGGAGAAGGTAAAGACAACATATTTAGTCCCTGAAATTTGTGCTAAGGAAATCTGAAAGTTATTAACTGCAAAACAGCCTCTCTATTCTCATATTGTAGACTTAATTGTGTGTTTATATTTTACCTGTATAAAGCATAGTACTGAAGGATTTTCAGCAGGAGGGGAAAATATTTTTAAGAAGGTACTTCATATAAGTGGACTGAAAATTTCACTTCCATTTTTACTCAAAAGGGAGGTTTTGAAGTTATATGACCAAACTGTAAGAGGACAAAACAAAAAAATAAGAAAAATCCTTGAAAGAAACCTGTCGACTATCAGATACCACCAGCCTCTGCCACTGGTATTCACATGTATATTATGTGAATGCATGTATGTGACTGCTTATTTTTTGGCACCTAAATTTTACCAGCTATTTAGTTTTTTCAAAATATTTCTCAGTTGAATATTTAGAAGACTGAAAGGATGGCATTGTTGACAGAATCAATCTACATACAATTTTCTGGGTTTCTGCCCTCTAATAACATGCCCAATAAAATGAAAGTTAGATAACTGGAATGGATTCATATTACAATAAAAGATTAGTGAAGTTCTATAAATTGAGCTTGTTTTGTCTCTCTATCCCCTCTTCCCCTCCCCAGATGAGCTGTTTCAACAAGGTATTAGTTTACAAAACTTTTATAAATATCAAATGGCCTACCACTTATTAAACTTTAACTTTATGAAGTTTTACAAGTAAGGAAAAAGAGAATCTGAAAGCCCACCAGGTCTTGTAAGCCATTTCAAACTTCAGTGAACTACCATTCCCAATTACATTAAACTGCCTTTTTTTTAAATCATTTTCTGAGACAGTATAGGGACCAGTGGACCTTTGAACTGTTGAAAAATAAAAATTAAACCAAGAAGTTTATAATTTTTTCAAAACCATATGATTCATGATATTATAAGAAAAACATTTACGCTCTGTGTATCCAATATGTTTACCTTCATTGAAGGGTAGACAATGTTTCATCCAGATTTTAAAACTCATCCTACTATTAACTATTTTAGTAAAATATTTTATGTTCTTTCTGTTGCTTGCTCTTATTCTAAGGAAGTATATATGATAGAATCAGCTAATTCTAACACTTCTCAATCTTAGGTTAAAACCTCTTTTACCCTTCAGAATTACTGATATACAGATAGATTTTACTATTCTGAATTGCACATGTGCAGGAACATGTATTCACCCACAGTTCACAGTAACAACAATGTGAAAGGCAGGGAAAAGAAGGGTAGCAAAGAGAAGGGAGAGGCAAAAGGAGTGGGCAAAAGGAAGAGACAGGGGTCTTACTTGAAATATCTGTTCAACTTGAACACCATAGTCAGTCTTCATGAACCACGTAATGATAATAAATTATTATATCATAGGACAAACTTAGGTTCAATTGCCAATATGTTTATCTCAATGGAAAATATATGCAAAATATTTTTAGATAATGTATAATTTAATGCTATCTTTATTAGTAGTTGTATTACAGTATTGTCTTGTGATAATGGTTGTCCTTTACTTTTTTCTACTTCTTTATCACCTAGTAGTGAAAACATTTGAGAAAGAGAGTTAAAGCCCTTAACTAAATACTGATGTCTGTGTCAAGGAATACTCTTTTTCTCAGCTTTTATTATTTCATAAAACCTGGCAGAAATAAAAAATTTATACCGGAAAAAAGATCTTTTCCTTTATTTGTGAGAGGACACTTAAAAAGGATAGGAATTTTAATAATTGTATACAATGAATTTAATACTTCAAAATCAGTTGACTGAAAATTAGAAGGAAACAAATATTGTTCTTTTCCAATGCAACTACTCATGTTAATTAAAGTATTAATTAATTAAAATATACTCATTAAAATATACTAAGTAGCCATATGTTCTGAGGGAAAAAAATTTTTTCTTACTTATAAAAGTCCTTCAGCATAATGACAGAAGTACACAAGTGAGATATCATCAATGTCTAAGGTCCATTGTATCAGTGAGTTTTGTCCTCTGGAGATGCACATTCAAATAGAGCCTCAGGTCAAATAGATAATGAATTTGGTGGTTTCATTCTGACTCACAGTAAATACTGTACTTTAACTAAAGACAATCCACACAGTTTGCCAGAAGTAAAGAAAGATTATCAAATGAGATTGAGGTAGATTG
This sequence comes from Melospiza georgiana, assembly GCF_028018845.1. Classification (NCBI taxonomy): domain Eukaryota; kingdom Metazoa; phylum Chordata; class Aves; order Passeriformes; family Passerellidae; genus Melospiza; species Melospiza georgiana. The sequence continues at coordinate 46,945,677 of NC_080431.1, forward strand.
TTTAAACTGTAACATAAACTTCAGAGGATTACTTCAGGCACCTAATTCCAGAACTTGACTTTTTATCAGGAGTTACTACGTCAGAAGGAAAACACAAGGAAAATTTTAAATGTGCGTATATAAACCTTTATTAGAGTTTTGGAACTCCAAGGACCATTATTAATAACCACTGTAATAACTTCTAATAGGAAGGCCTTCTGATTAACTATTGCTTAATTCTTATAAAATTTTGTTAACTCTGGTTTTACAATCTAGTTATATCTCAAAAAACCCTGAAGTAAATAATTTAAATTTAGAATTTTACGGGCAATAAATGAGAAACAATATGTAATTTTTTAAAATATCTATTACTTTCCAATTACTGATAGCTGAAGTATATATTGTACACAAAAGGTACAGTATGAATAAATTATTATAATTTTATCAGTATATAATAATAGCTTCTTTCATCACATGCCTATTAACTGTATTTTTCAATTCAGAGATTGTGAAAGTTTTGCAAAAGGCAGGCTTTCTAAATATTTTATTGCTAAATATTTTCCCTCTTCAGTTTTTCTTAACTGGCTCATGTGATCTGTAAATTAAGATAGTTTTCTTAAATTTTATTTTTAGGAAGAAAAATGGCAAAGTCTGTTAAGATTTGTAAATTATGTTTTAGTTATTACTACTGTAATCCAGTAACCAAGAAACAGTTATTGGGAGTTTGTCTGTTGACAGGGCTCCTGTTGGTGTGGAATACCCCTTTGGTCGGTTAGGAGCAGCTGTTCCAGTTGTGTCCCCCCCAGCTCCTTGTGCACACCAAGCCCCCTTGGTGGGGTGGGGTGAGAAGCAGAAAAGGCCTTGAGGCTTTGCAAGCCCTGTTCAGCCACAGCTGGAACACCCCTGTGCTACCAGCACTGATTAGAGCACACATCCCAAACACAGCCCCACGCCAGGTTAACCCTGCCCCAGCCCCAGCCAGCACAAATTGCTCTGTGTGTCTTACAGAGTTAGTAGTTAGTTACTGCCACCGACATCTTTTCATAAAAGTCCTTTCATTAGGATTTTTCCCCCTTCTGAGAAGCTGTGGCCTCAGCAGCAAAGTGTAAACAGTGGTTATCTGCTGCTGTGGAATGCAACAGGTGCGTCCGAGATTGGTCTCCTCCGGGTGTTTGGATTTACTGACCACTCACGGCAGAGCTGGCTCTCGCTTTCTGCCTGGACACAGAACTTTGTTATTCATTCCTTTTCTATTCTTAGCTTAGCTAGCTTCTGAGAATTTCTCTCTCTATTCCTATTAGCATAGTCATAATGTAATATATAGCATAAAATAATAAATCAAGCCTTCTGAGCATGAGGTCAACATTCTCTTCTCTCTCTTCACCCTGAAAAACCCTTGCAAGCCCTGTAACTAGTTACTACTAACTCTGTAGTTAGTTGTTATTTGTGAGTTGCTGTCTTTTCCTATTTCATTATTTTCCTTGAAGATGACAGTGCTATTTTTTTAGCTAGTGTAATTTTTTTGGACTTCCTAGAGAAGTATTTCACCAGTGTGGAAAATACGAGTCATGGTAACGTAGAGGCTTTAACATCAGATGATTCTATGTTCACTGCTATCATATAAAATATTTCAACAACTAAGACAGAAGTGACTATAGGAATAGAGGTAAGAAAGAATTCTCAAAGGAAGTCTGTCTCTGCAACAATCTCTACAATCTCGTTTACCATCTTAAAAATCACCCCATCTGCTCAACACAATCTATCTTACTTTGTACTAGATTAATAGCATCAAGGCACTGCTATGATAAAATACAGACAACAACAGCAGGATTTTAATAATTATAGTTTAATTTTAACATTTTCTTTACAGAGAGTGAAGGTGGAGATTGTTTTTCATAAATTATATTAATAAGAATGATTGACAGGATTATAAATGTATTTTAAATGTTATTAATATAGGTACACAAAATGACATACAGTTGAATGATCCACTGTCAATGTTGAATTTTTTATACAGTTTATTTATGTACCTACTTTGTTCCCTCTTAGACTAAAATGGCATTAAAAACCTGCTTAACAAGGTGTGTGTGCAACCAACATACCACAATACATATCTCTTTTAGTGGAATAAAACTAGAAAACACTGTCAAATTTGGTTTTACTGAAATTTGCTCATTCCTTAAGTCCAGACAAAGAGTAACCTTTTTTTTAACACAATCATTGTTTGAAGGTAAATGTTTTGCACTTTCTTTGCTGGAGAGGAATAATTCTATTATATGTAGTTAATTGATTGACCTTTGAAGAACTTCTAAAAAATCAATTTCAATAAATCATTTCCATTAAAATTTATGCTTACTTTATCTTTGTTCAATATATATGTTGCTGTTCTAGTTCACCTTTGCTATGTAAGAACAGAGTTGAAACTTGTTCTGGGTACACCTAGACATCCATCAACGTTTTATTTTTTACCCTTTTACTAAGCTTTCCCCCCCCCCTTCTCATGTTGTTGTTCTTTTCTTAGAAATATAAAGCTTTCTCTGCTTCCTCAGCACAAAATATTCCCACGATTTGAAATTATTTGAATGAATGGAGATTTGGGTGCACAGAAGTGGAAAATCACTCTAAAAGCTATCAATTAAGTTTGAACTTAGACATGAAATATTTCTTAGTGCCACGATTAGAAAATAAGAAAAAGAAGTAATGAAAGGAAGTATAATACTGAATTGGTAAATATATACAAGTATATGTGCATGTGCAAATATTCTGCACCTCATAAAGTCACAAACAAACCCAAAAAGACTTCTGAGATTCCAAACTATGGGAGTCAAAACTGAACAGATGTCTGTGCAGGTGATTTTACTGTGAGTGAACTTCATGGACAACTAATTCCTATCATTGCAGAAGCTAATTTTCCACTCCAGGATTTTTGCTTCCAAAACTAATCTAATGGGCATATAGCCCAAGAAAACACAAAATAATATTTGTCATCATTTTTATGGATTCAAGATGTTATACTACGCATGAAAATAAATACCTGATGTAAATAAGTAAATAATCCAATCAAGTTAGACAAATAACATGACCAGTAACATGATTTTCCCTATTTAATACTTATCCAATGGCTTACTAACACTTGTACAAAAACATTCTGATACAGTAAGGATTTTGTTGCCAAAAAAGCTTCAAAAACTGAGAAGTGCAATGTCTGGGATTATCAACAAAGGAAGTATTGCACTATAGCAAACCAAATCGAATTGTTCTATCCATTGAAATGAATCATTTAGGAAAGAAGGATTATGTTTAGTTCTGTGTGGGTTTTCTTGAGATTGTTTCTTTGTTTTTAACAGTTTTAAAACACTCTTTCTAAACCAGTCTATTAAAATTAGAAATCCCCAAAACCTTGATAGATCTCAAATGGTTGATCATTTAGAACATGATTAAGGAAAACCTTGAGATTAAAAAAAAAAACCCCAAAAACAAACAAACAAACAAAAAAAAGGTCAAAAACAAACAAATAAACAAACAAACAAAAAAACAAACAAAAAACCAAACAAAAAAACTAACCAGAATTAAATAGGGTATTTTATTTTTCCCTTGGTCTTGTACTGCCATTTTAGCCATTGCAATACTTCTCATGGAAACTCTCCTTCTGACTTGTGCAGTTTGTTTTAGGTAATATATTGCAGCTACTTCTTATGGATTTGAAAAAGCTATGGAGAATTTGGATATTTGTGAATGATAAAAATAGAAATGAGAATTCCTTATTATTGAACAATCAAGTTGCAAATCTAAAAATAGGATAAGAGAGTATTTCCATACTATTTTTTCTTCTATAAATACATGGCTATTTTACCATGACATGATCTAAATTACTTACCTAGATGCACTGATAAAGTATCAAATTTATCAACTACACTAATACCTAGAAATATCTAGAGATATCGTTCTGTATATATTTTCAAAATTTAACAATGAATTCTAACACTAATAAATTGATAATAAAATGAAAGCATCATGAAAATAACAGAGAAAATTATTCCATTTAATCTAGAATTGATATCTGGGTATAAATTTTCTATCATACTTTATTTTATGTTCATGCACTTCTCCTGTAAGTTTCAAAAAAGAAATATTGGGAGTTTGCCTGTGCTTAATGTGAAGCACTAGAAGAGAACATCAGAGGGAAAAAAAATCTGAAGATACCAAAAGGAACATCTGAGGGAACAGTTTCTTCTATCTTCAAGTTATTTCATGTTTAAAAAAAGTAGATGAGAAATGCTGTTCAAAAGAGTTATTTACCATACTGAATCTGGGTGGAAAGATGTGTGAAAAGCAGCATTACTCTTTGAGATGCAATGCCTTTAACTGTTTGGAAATTTTGCCTGAAAATTATTGAGTCTTGCCCTAGCTCACCTACAGATTAGTTGTACCTCAAGGATGTTATACAAGGCGAATGAATTGGCTGCTTCTAACTTACTTTGCAGTCCCCGTCACCTCCTTTCTTCCTGAAAAAAAATGTTTCTTCTTGAAATATTTTTTTTCTCAGCCTCTGTTGAAATTTCTATTTTTTTTTTTCACAGAATGTTGCTTTATTTTAATCTTATTTTTAAGGTTATTCTATTCTATTTTTTTATAGTCTTCCCTTTTCTTGCTCATTATTTTAATCATTCTAACTCTCCCTTTTCCTTTATATTTAATGCATTGGGACTATTTCTTTCATTCTTTTTATTACTTCTGGCATTTTCTTTGTTATACACACAACACACTCTTCATTAGTTTTCTTGTTTATTTCTTGCTCACAATAAATTTATAGAAAGAGGATACATATAACTGTCAGCATAATATTAATTTTATTTTGAACACCTCATATTTCCCCTATGTCCTCTCTCTGTCTTTCATTTGGTTCAATCAATACTTTTCTCTGCTTGTTTTTTCTCCAAACTATTTTCTGATATTTTCATAAAGTTTTCTTACTAATCTTTACTGATAGAATTTTCATAACCAGACTGCAAAATATGCCTGGGAAAGGATGTGAATTAATACAGAAAACTGCACATAAAATAAATGGTTAATGCATGGGTATTAAAATAATCACCAGTCTGTGCATATGAGTACCTGATAAGTTTGAAACCTGCACTTTATAGCTCATCGTTATTTTTTCTGTTTCTTCTACAAATATTTTTTGTGTCACAGAAATCTGCACCACTAAACGGCTGTTTTTTGTCTTCTAGTCTGTAAAATAACTTTAGGTACTTAGGTTATATGCTTAAATCTATAACAAACCAAATTAATTCTTCCTTAAGATTGTAATAAAAATTCTTCTGAGACCAAAAATATACAAGGTAGTATTTGCTGTAGGAAATAGCAGGAGACCTGACATTGCATAATTTCTAGAGAGGAAACCTCCCTGTATTGTATTTAAATATTCAAATATGTCGGTATATTATGTATTAACGGTAAATAAACCAGTAAATAATAGTTTAAACTACACTTCACAAGAAGTATGTAGACCTTTAAAAAACAATAGCAAAACCACGCGGAAATTCCACAGCTTTTAGTAATAAAGAGCTTTGGAAAGTTGAAATAGATTGCCTGGACAACCTGTGCAATTTCTGTCACTCAAAGTCTTCGAGAAGCAGTTTGACTCATATCTGTCAGGCATGACATTAGTGTAAATAGTCCTGCTGTAGGGCAGAGGGATGGACTCCATGACCTGCTGAGATCCTCTATATCCTCCTCATTCTGTAATTAAATTCCCAGAGATCTGCTCACATTATCCTAACATGCTCAGATTTTACTGAGTCCAGTTAAAACCAGCAGCGTAGGAGGAATTGGTTGCATTGTCACAGACTATTCCTAAGAATGCTAATTAATTTAAATTGATGTGGCACAGGTTCTAAGTTAATCTATAAAGGCTCACATTACATGTCTTGCTGAAGCTTAGGTATCTTATAATCAAATGTTTATATCCATTTGATCAGAAGGAGAACAGACATGAAAGCATTTTCTTAATGGCATAAATATTACATTCTCCTGTGAGAGAAAAATACTGAATCTGTTCCTTGATTTCTTTCTGAGACCCCTGTCTTATTGCTTGGTGACTGACAAATGGTAATACAGAGGGGTTACATCTACCACAGTGAAGCAGTCTGTATAAAGGAGCATTCCAAATATCTGCTTGCTTATACAGTCAAATTGTTCAGAGTGGCCCTAGGGCAGTATATGGATAAGCAAGATAGAACTCTCCCAAACAATTTCTGAGTAAGGTCATAGCTTGGGACCAGTCCCAAAATTGAATTTGAACATTATCCAGGCTGTAAAATCCAAACTTTCAACCACTCTCAGCTTCATATCTGAAAGGTTCCTTCCTCCATCAATTATATAGTGTTAATGAAATGAAATGAAAGTGAAATGAAAGCTCTAGACTTGGACAAGAGTAGGAAAAAATTGCAGCACAAAAGAACTCACACAGTGAACATATCCTTCAGATGTGCCTAATGGTAGAAGATGCCTCCATGTTACATGACTTGTGACGGTTCCTCAGGGTGAGAGAGACAGACGAGAATCTTGCTTCATGATCAGAAGGCTGGATTTATTGATTTATGATATATGATACATTAAGACTATGCTAATAGGAATAGAGAGAAAAGTTCAGAAGCTGCTATGCTAAGAATAGAATAGGAATCTCCAAACAAGAGAGTTCTCTGGGAATCTGTCCCCAAGCTTGGTCCTGTGGTTGGCCCTTAATTGTAAACATGGAACATGAGCCAATCACAGGTGCACCTATTGCATTTCACATCAGCAGATAATTATTGTTTACATTCTCTTTCTGGGACCTCAGCTTCCCAGAAGAGGAAAACTCCTAAAAGAAAGGATTTTTATGAAAGAACGTCTGTGACACCTCCATTATCAAAATATGAATTGCTTCATATCTACATTTACGTTTTGCTTTTGTTGAAACTAATATATATCTGAATGATGTGGAGGCCAAGTCTTATTAACCCACAATGGGATCCAGAAACTGGAAATAAATCTATATTTACATGAGGGAGCTGGTGTAAACAGGTTCTGGAGTTGAACTCGAAGCCTTTTTACAGGCAAAAGGGAACTTGTTAGACACATGAAAACAAGACTTCCCCCTTGCTCACGCAGCTAATATTTGAACAGTGTAATAGTCAATATCATCTGATTAATGCGGGAAAGCTCCACTAACAGCATGGCTAAAACTGCTACATGAGACATCTTTGTGTGTCTCCCTCTCCTATGGTCCCATTCTCACCCTGCAGAAGTTCCTCTGAATCCCAGAGTTCACAGACTTATTTTCCCTTAAGAGTGATTGGAGGTGTCAGGTTGCAACTAATTACCACCATCCTGTGGGGGTCTTTTTTGCTAGAAGTATATAATACTCATAGAGGAGGATTCATTTGGTTATGTCAGATTTTACCACACACTTTTAATTATGTTTTCTTTTACCAATCTGCTTCCTTCTTTTTGCTTACCTGCTAAAGTCTTACAGCGGCATAACAGCCTCCCCAGCCTTATTTTATAGAAAAGCCTACTGCTTGTTACAAAGCAACTGCCTGGGGCATCAGATATTTTCCATGTGTAGTTTTCCCAAGGCTTCATTTACAATAGTCAAGCACTAGACAATTGTTCACTAGGGACTTTTTACAAGCTTAAACCAGCTCTGTCCAGGGAAAGATCAAAAATATAAAGTGAGCCTCAGCACTGTCAAATCAGTAGAACATATGGGATATTATTCTAGCTGTGCCTTTATGCATCATTTCAGTCTTATATTAGAGTTTTAGCAACTATTACGTTAAAATTAAGCATTAATAATTGTTGAGGGAATAATTTTTGTTAGAGAATTGAAAGATCATTGACATTTTGAACTGTGAAGGTAAGTAGTTTTCAAGGGGCTTCTCTGGTTAAAAAGTGTATGTCTGAGGTACCCTCATCCTTCATGTTAAATCTGGTGCAGTGAAGTGGACAAAATGTATGCAAGATTTATGGGGCCTTGACCTGAAAAAAAACCAGGAAAACCAAAAAACAGTCTCAGAATTTACCAAAGTCAGAGAGGAATGGGGGAGTTCTGGCTTCTCTCCATTCCCAGCATTACACATTTTTATTCATGCAATGTTTTTTTAATGGAGAATGCAGAATTAATCTGGAACACAGACTCTGCTGTATAAAAGATGAAGACTCTACCAATACTGAGCATTAGAAAACAGAGAAATCGCATTTCCTAAATCACCTTATCCTGATCTTCTGTGTCAGGTATACTCTGTATGCTTAACACAGATATGAGAAGTTAAGACTGTGTTCTGTAAAAGAAAGTCAGACACTAGTTGTTGTCTCTGAGACCAGGGAGTGTAAATTGCCTTCTGTGTGCACTGCTTGTGGCAAAGCTGAGGTTATGACCTGCCCTACCTCACCTAGACATTATCTGTACCTCAGGAATGGGACACAAACCAGATTTATTTTAGACAAAGCTACCGTAAGCAATCCAAACCACAGTAACATCTAAACACTGAGGATGATCAAGATGGAAATACTTAAATTAATTTCTTGTAATTTTTATTTCTGTAGAACATGTGCATTTTGCAGTGAACCAGCTTAGCTGACAAGAGTGGGAATTTAATACCTTATGCTATGTCAAAAACAAATTTGTAGACTCACAGGAAATATTTAGAAGCTATTTGGCTCTTTTGTACATCTAAGCAGTTCTACTTCTCTTTTTTAAAAAAGAAAATATTTAGTAGCTACTTCTAAAAAACCCATCATATAATATTAAAGCCTGCATTTAGTAGACGAAAATCTCTACTGTGTCTGCTGTAATTTTTTCCTTTTATGTATATATGTGATGTGACTGGCCTAATTATCATAAAGATGTTATTTATTCTCTCTTCCGACAATTTTGACCCAAGAGAAAAGTTTAGAGTTCAAAAGAAAGTCTAACCTAAAACTGTCATATGCATATTTTCAATGTAGGAAACAAATAAAATAAATAAAACTAAATGAATAGTTTAATAGAAAGCAAAATAATTTCATTTTAATTAATCAGATAAAGAAATATCTTTGCAGCTTAAAGCTTTCTTGGTGTGATATTTTTGTGTGTATTGTCACATTGGGATTGACATAAATAAAAATAAAGTTCAGCAGTTCAATGCAAGATTTTTAAAAAAGACCATTTGACAAGTACATTATGAAAAATAAATATATTTAAACATAATTGAGACTTAACTAACAACTCAATTCAAAATTATACTGAAAAATTTGCAGCTTTTAAGATCAGAAATTGCTAGCAGATAATCAACACAATTCAAAATTATTTTGAATTCTTTGCAGTTTTAAGATCAGAAATTGCTAGCTCATATTAGGAGGGTTCACTGCTGTATTATAACAGTGCAAATGGGATTTATTTAATAATTTCTTGAGTGTTAACATTGCTTGACGAAAGTGATGATGCATAGCATTGTCTTCAAAAAATTTGCATTTTTTCACTTCACTTAAAAATTGGAATACTGCTCCACTTCTCTTGTCAATTATTATTTTGGACTGAAATTTATCAAAGGGCGAAGAAAATATTTCAACTGAATATTAGTCCTTACTAAAATAATTTCATTATTTTTACAGAATTTTGTTTTTTAATTAGCAGTATAAAATGTCAGGTAATGTGTCTTGGGTTATGTTCACAGGGTTTACCAACAAGGCATCAGATCCACAGAAAATCTGCATGTTCCTATAGCAGCATTGGAATCCAGATGTGATCTGCTCACTCATTCTCCCACCAGTTGGATCAGGGAGAAAATGATTGCTGTAGAGAAAGAACAAAAATTATATGGAAACATTTTTAATTTACATGATCAATTTGATCACCTCAAGCTAAACCTACTGCTAAGATAAATACATCACCTCTCATTTTGGAAAAACAAAGGCAAGAAAAGCTCTGTGTGGATGCTGGTTTTGGAAACAAAGAAACTGAGGAGACTACTTTAGTCTGATGTCTGAACATCTGTCTTGGTTTAAGCCCAGCCAGCAAACAAGAACCACACATTCACTGCCTCACCTGAGGGTTTGAGGGGAGAACCAGGAGAGTAAAAGCCAGAAAATCCATGGGTTGAGGTAGCGTCAGCTCAATAGGGAAAACAAAAGTTGTGTGCACAAGCAAAGCAAAACAAGGAATCAATTCATAACTTCCCCTGGGCAGCAGGGGTTCAGCCATCTCCAAGAGAGCAGGGTCCCATCATGCAGAGCAGTGACTTAGGAAGACTGGCATGACCACTCCAAACATCCAAACAACAACATTCTACTGCCTTTCTTCTCCTCTATTTAATGAGCATGACACCATACTGTCATCTCCCTTTGTTCAGTTTGGGCCACCTGTCCTGGCTGTGTCCCCTCCCAACCTTGCACACACCCAGCCCCCTTGCCAGCGTGGCAGCTCAAAAAACAAAAATGGCCCTGGCTCTGTGCAAGCCCTGCTAGCAATGACAAAAACATCTCTATATTATCAACCCCGTGTTCAGCACAAATCTAAAATACAACCCCATACCAGCCACTACAAAGAAAGTTACCTTTACCCCAGATGAAAACAGCACATCTTTTTTATTCAATAACTCAGAGCTGCTCTCTAACTCCCTCAGAACAGCACATGACGGAGTATCCGAGGGAGTAGTATTGTAAGAGTGGCCTTGGTTTTTTTCCTTAGGAAATTTTCTTTAGGTTTAAAGTACACTCCTGGTAAGGCAGCATGGACACTGCAGTGCATTCAGGATCTGGAAGAGCTGAGTTTAGCCTTTGTTTCACAGAATGTCTATTTAAGCAGAGTGGTTATCAAAACAAAGGTCTCAAATCTCTACTGCTAGCAAATGCCCTTGAAACGAAATGTATGGTTACAAATATCTTCAATTAATGAAAGCAGCTGACTGCAACAGTTTAATCTCCTGGGGAGTGTTTCTTTTCAAGAGGTAATTTTAAAAATCTAATAATGTTGCCTCGATGTTACACTTTTTTCTCCCCTGTTTTGTACTTCTGGCAGTTCCCTTTCTTACCCTCTTTCCCTAATAGACCCCACCCAGAAACCAAATGTAAGAAAAAATACTTTCAAATATATATCAGATTTAGATATTTAATTTCACTAAAATTATCCCCCAACAATTCTTCTTCTTTAATTTGAATATTTATTAAATAAACTTCTTCCAGACCTAATACCTTGAATGTCTATGTCATATAATATTTCAGCTGACTCTGCATTTGCTCTTACATATTGAAAAATATTTTCCAACAGAGCAATAAAAATGTTCTTTGAAGATCTAGACAGAAATTATGAATAAATATTGATACATTCACACTTGGCTTATAACTAAAAATGCTTTTTGAAACCAGCAATTCAGGAAACAAATCACTACTGAACTTCTCTATCACTGAATGGTATTGCAGTGCTTCTTTCAATTTCCTTCCTTAATCTGTTCTGTGGGGGTTTTACTTGTTTTAACTTTAGTTTATATCGCTCACAGACACAAAATTTGTATTGTTCTCCTACAGTTTATTACAAAAGGCAAACTTACAATGTGTCATTTTTCAGTGACAAATCCAGTGAGCATTTTTCAGTGACAGAGATCTATAAAAATAATGAAAAGCTAAAGAGAGTAGGGACAGGAAAATGGTGTCATCCTTCTCCTTCTAAAATTTTTATTTAATTTATAATATTAGCAGGACAGTCATAAAATACTGTATGTAAATCTGATGGTTTCACAAAAAGAGTACCTAAAATTTAGAAAGTATTCACAAATGCGTTGAGTTGTTTGAAGTCTGGAAATGTACATTGATTATCAAAACTAAGGAAATTGTATCTATTGATTTATAATCAAGATTGCATATTCATAGAAATGTTTCAGATTAAGTAGAAACAAAAATTCATTTCACAGATTATATTTACTTGTTGACCTGTGTTATAAAAAGAATTGAATAGCAGATTCTAACAGTCATGTCTGGCTGTTCACCCATTAATTAAGCAGCAGATATCTTTTAAATCTCCTTCAACTATTATAAGTATGAATCAACTAGCAATTACCTGCTACATGAACCCAATGTGTGTGCATAAAATATCTCACAAGAAACAAGGATCCTCCACTTGCTAATGTAATACAGATCACTCATTTAGCCCTGAATTCCAAAGTTCTTCCTGCCTCAATGCTCAGATTCATTCCAGCTCTGGACATTCAACTTTGACTGCAGGTTTAATAAATATTTTAGTCTGTTTCACCTGCAACGTGGCACCAGGGGGATCCAGTTCCAATTTTGTGAACTCAATCAACTGAGTAACTGTCTAGAGATGCCTCACTCTATACTGGTGGTAGAGAAAAGATATAGTAATTAAAATTCTGCTCAACACACAAGAAACCATTAGGAGGCTAGACCTAAGAACAATATTTTCTACAGTGTGATTTAACAACTAGAAACAGTAAAAAATGTGTATTGTGTATTTCATTGTATCTTGTAATAAAATAACGTCTCATTTTAGTGATACTGTATTAACTTTTTTTTTTTCATAATTATCTAGTCAAGAAGAGAACACTTGCAAAAATCTGACAGCTATCACATTACCTCTTTCACATCTCTCACTGAATTATGCAGGGAGGGTTAAAAAATCTTTTGGTTTTTGAGAGTCAAACTTTCTGACTTATTTGTTGTAAGTAATAAAATGAAGAAGATTGACTAGACCTGTAGATTTAATTAAACAGTAATGATCTTTCCTAAGAATTCTAATACATATGAAGAAATTCTGGATATATAAAGTTGTTTTTAGATTCCTATCTTAATGAACTTGAAGCAATATTATAAGCTTTCAATTTTACAAAGTAAGACTTTTTTTAAAAAAATTTCATTATTTACTGATTAAATCTGCCTTTCAAAAAACTCTCAAAATACATAGGTATTTTGCTGCACTGCCTAGAAACATTAGGAATTTGACTTTACAGAAGAGTCAGGTAATGTACAGATTTAATGGATCATTCGTAAATATCCCAATACAATCCTCTTTGATTAACTGACTTCTTGTTTGGACAGAAAAAAGAATTCTAAATACTCCTAATCTTTAGGAGTATTTAATTTTCATTGACAATGTACGCCACAATTCCAAAAAACGTAGATCTTCTGGGAAAGAGATATTCAATAAAACTGGATGTGTTTGAATACACACCTAGCTACTGCTACTTAATGATTTCTGCATTGAAATAAATATTTTAACACTGTCCATTAATCTACAATCAAGTTTCATTAAAATCTGGCATTATTTTAATCACTTTTCTTGGCGCCCTTTCTTCTCATGTTGTTACATTAATAATTAAAAAAATTAAATCAAGCACTACATAGTAGTGCTTACATAGTAAGGCAAAATACAGAGAAGAGTGTTCTCAGACCTACAAGTTCCCACTTCTTATATCACCCAACTTTGAAAGAAATAAACTCACAGCTAGGACTTTGGAAGTCCTAATTCTGAAATGTTGATACTTTTGTTTGCAGTTTCCCCCCTCTTCCTTTGCATCTCACAAAGCTAATTTCAGGAGGATAAGTTAAGGTTTCTGAACTGTTTTGAACTCAGCCCACAGGAATCTATTATGTTTTTTGAGCTGATTATACCTGCCAACACAGCTGTACTTAGCAGATCCCAGGACAAAAATATATTTTTCTGTTTCCATCTATTTTGCTCATTCAAAAGTCTTCTCATTTTGGAGATGAAATGATGGTAATTTATCACAAATTACAACCTTTAATAAGTAAATAATAAGACACACTTCTGAACTAACTTGACAACATCTTTCATTATACTTACCTACATACCTAGGGATAATATCTAAGGAGTGGAATTTCTGGTACTGGCAAATGGAAACTTTTGGGAATAAAATTTTAAACCTAATTAAGTCTGAAAATAGGACAATTTGAACTTCTATTACTGAATCTAGTTAATTAAAATATAAGAACACATAAAATCACTGCCATTTTAGAACACTGAAGTGCATGATTAAAACCTAGTAAGCTGCTTGGGTTTTATAGATGATGTAATATAAATGACAAATCTAATGCATTTCTTTCTGTGCAGAAAATAGACCCACACTCAATGTACTAGCACAAAATAACGCCCACTAGACAAAATAATAATGAACTCTCTAAAACAATTCAGAACAGTCAATTACATATTCATGGGTATACTATCAAAGTGAAATACTTGATCATAATGGAGGTATTTTATCAGTGATCACTGTAATTTGTTTTCCCATCATTTGTTCAGTTTATCATTCAAAATGACTTGTTTTGATTAGGTCTAATTAAAATTTCAAGAGAGGAAGCAGATTGTTTAACTTTTGTTATTTATATAGTACATTCTGCTATGCAGTTTCACTTAATGAAACAGTACAAAAGCTGTTGGATAATGAAATAAAGGTTTTATACTATTCTGGTAAGTGTAATAAAGATCTGAGACTGTAGACAACAGTGGACAACAGTAAGCTTGAACAGTTTCCATAGTTCACTGAATTGACAGCCCATGAAAGGCACATTGAAGTTTTATTGAAATTATATTTAACTGGTTGCAAAGAGGGGATGGTAGAGTGAATAAAAAAGAAGAATCATACTTGCCTGCTTTGTGATTTGAATATAATCTTTGTTTGGCAGTCTTTGTCAGTCATTTTATTTTCCATATCTCACCAATTTGATGAAAAGACTACGGGAGAGTGTGTCAAATACCATGTTGAGGCCCAGGTATACAACAAACAGCATTCCTCTAATCCACCATGGTTAGGAGATGGATGAATGGAATAGGATGAATGGGTTAAAAATAAGAAATTGCTATAGCTGAATGATAGAATTTCAGATATAATTTTGGTATGGCCAATGAGGAGGAGAGGTGGGTGGGAAGATAAAAGATCATTTGTTCCTCAGGGACTTTTTTTTTTCTTTCATAATTTTAGAAGATAAGTGAAGAGCTGAAGAAAAAAATTAAATAAAAACCAATGTCATTAATGGTCTTTCAATCTTGAAGTAAACCTAATATTTTTACAAAGAAAGCAAAATAAGGTCCAGTTTTTTCACTGTTTTCTCCACATTACAAAAAAGCCCCTACATTCTCGACAACGGCTGTTACAGAAAATGTTTATAACCAATGTTCAAGCATTTGCAAGAAGAGATTAACAAGAAATTAACTAAATTTGAACTGTCTTGTGCTAGGTCAAAACTAAGTGTCGGCATATGTTACAGAGTATATGATTAATCGGAAAGTTATCTGATCTTATAAGTAACATAAAACCAGGATATGTGAGCAGAAAAAAAGTCACGTTTTTCATAGCTCAGACCTTCTTACAGTTTGTCTATATTTTATCCATAGTTTGTCTATATTGTCAAAGTTAAGAAAGGATGCTTTCACAAATAGTTTAAGAACTTCAATAGTCTTACAAAACGGAGTATTCTTTTAAAAAACTGCATTTCAAAAAAGGAAGAAATCACCTTAGCTCTGAAAAACAAAAGTAGGGTATAGCTCTCCTAGATTCACAGCATAAACCTCTTTATAGAACATTATGGCATGACAAATTCAGTGATCAGATACAATGCAATGAAACAATCTCAAAGTACCTATAGAAAGAATGGTTTGAGATAAATTTATTTATCAGCAAAAATTTTAAAACCACATAGATATGACATATCATCAGATGCAGGTTTAAGAACTTTGATATATGTCGATTCTGATGGGGAAAAGGAAAGGCCTTTACTATAAATTTTAGAAAAGGATTTGAAATCTCACCAGAAAACACTTAGCAACAGCTGCTAGCATATCTGTAGTAGAAATATTAAGCAGCCATGAATGCTTTCTCTCAGTCTTGCTTTACAAATTTAAATAACTTCCTTGGCCAGCCCAAAATGTCTGTTGATCCCTTTGCTGGCGCTTCAGCAGCTCAGCTTTGAGGCAGTTCTCTGTTTCAGGCAAATGCTCCTTACCCCTCAGGGGCCTTCTTTTTTTCATTTCTACTGGTAGCTTTATGCTTGGTGTTTTTCTCATTTCCTTCCTGTTCCCAGTTGTTACACCATTTTTTTTTCCCCCCAGTTGGCCATTTTCAGCTGTGTTTGCAAAAGGAACCAGTTTTCCCTCCTCCAGAAAGTCCCAGCAGACTGCAGCAGCTGGGGCCAGGCAGGCATTGCCTGTTCTACTCCGCTGCCTCATCACAGTCCTTTCCAAGAAAACTGGTAGTGAACAAATCAAGCCATTGTACAGTACACTGAAATTAGCCTGTCTCATATCTGCAGTTTAATTCCCTTTAGGTAGTGAATAAAAGTAGCAGAGGGTCTTCTATATTCTAGATGGGCGCTCTGATCACTGAGTCTAAATGCTAAAGGGAGGAGACTATGGTTTCATTAAAAATGACTGATTTCAGTCCCTCCTGTTGTAAAGCTCACAACTTCAAAGGGAAGAATTCCCTGCAACAAAAGTGCCTCATTTTCCTAGTGAATATGATTTCAAACTTCTGTCGTCCTCCTTTGGATGAGATGATGCACTAAGTTTAAGAAAAAAAGAAAATGTTGGAAACTGGGAATTTGTCACACCCAACTAATTTTAATGCCATCATAGTATCTACTAAGTAATTTAGTCTCAATCAGTTGGTTACAATAAGCCACATAAACTTGATTGAAATAAATGCCATATAACTATTACTGTACAGATGAATGTTTCAGATGAGCCATACGGTGGAAAATCAGGCACGCTAAGGAATAGACAAGATGGGCTAAGCTTATATAGCAAATATAATATCTAGGATTTTTAGCTCTTAGGATGCCATACTAGAACTAAGAGCTGATATCTTTGGTAGTTTATTTGCCTTCAGGGGCCTAGTGTGATGTACTATGTACTACATTAGTACAGTCGTCAGCCACAGACAGCATGACTCTTTCCTCTGTGAGAGGAAATTCCTTCTTATCAAACTCGATTTGATTGTAGGAGAAGGTAACACACCCACTTGATTCAACCTTTTTGCATTTCAGTAAAACCTTCAGTACTGTCTCTCACAGTATCCTTATGGACAAAATGTCCAGCATCATGAGATGGTGAGCAGCTGGCTCGCAGGTGGGGCACAAGGGATTATAGTGAGTCAGGCGGCATCAGATTGGTGACCTGTCACTAGTGGGGTTTGCAGGGCTCCGGTTTAGAGATACTAAGCAAGTTCACAGGCAATACAAAACTGAGAGGAGCTCTTGACTCCCTCAAGGGCAGTGAGGCCCTGCAGAGAGATCTAAGCAAATTACAGGGCTGGGCAATCCCTGACCATATGAATTCCAACAAGAGAAATTACCAGATCCTGAACCTGGGATGGGGCAACCCTGGCTGTCTGGACAGACTGGGAAATGAAATGCTGGAAAGCAGCACTGTGGAAAGGAACCTGGGGGTCAGAATTTTGATTCCAAGAATAATATTTTCTAAACTAAGACCTCTATTAGCTCTTATCTAGAAACATACCAGTGTTCATTCCAAACATCACCTGCAAGAAAAAGATTTAATATCCATTCTAATAACTTAATACAAACCAGTTATACACATTCCCACTGACTCTCTGGTATTGATAGATTAATAAACACAGAAGGCACACACATGGGGATGTACTCTCTTACTGTAATATTAATTATTGGTGATGGAGGTTCAGGGGTGAGCAATTGGCTTCTCCCCATCTCTTGAGAGTAGAATATCTGAACTCTCCAAATGTAAAAATATCTCTTCATTTGTATAGAAAATGAAAAATCTATTTTTTCTCATTCCTTTAGCATTGAGTTGTTGTTTTCTCAATATCAGTTATACAAAGAGGTATGATGATGCAAAATCCTGAGACACCTACATTTTAATGTTTTCCTGATAGACCCTAAAGCAATGGGAACTTGATTTAATGTTGATAAGCATTCCTTCATGTTAGGTAGCTGACTTTTAATATTACTTGGAGGCCACAACATGATCCATCATCACTTTAGTCACATTTTAAATGCATAATAAAAAAAAAAATATTGAGAGAAAGGAAAAAAAATCCTAAATCAACACAGGCCAAGGCAGTAATGAAGTGTGGAAGTTATTTTTTTTTTAGAGTTTTGGGCAGACTGGTTCAAATATAATTTGCATAGAGCTCTACTTGGAAACAGTAGAGAAAAAAAGGGAGGGGGGAGAATAGTACAGCGGAATTTTTAATTATTCCTAGAAACCTACAAATTATTTTATTTACTAAAGTTCTGAAAAACATTCAATCTAGTTTATAACCCAGAAGTTTCTTTTTTTTTATTCTGTCTTTTTTTTTTGTTTTCTTTACTTTATTTTGAAATGCTTGTAAATCATAACATTATTCCCTACTTCAGGAAGAGACAAGCAAGAGAGAGACAGCGTTGCTTCTTAAAAAATTGACATTGACAAACCACTTTCAGCACTTATTCTCTTGGATATGTCTTCGCCTCTTGGCTGTTTTCCCAAAGTGCTGCAAACAGCTGTTCCTGTTTGAAGACCTTGCTGTATGTATTTATTTGAGAGAGTTTGCTACTTCACTTGATTCGCCTCGGTGCTGTAAGAGTGGAGGCCATTTACTGCTCCTGAGTTCATGGGCGAGGTTCAGAAGAGTTTACAGGGGGGAATAGGCAGTATTCACTATGCCCAGGACGAGGTACCTTTATCTGGTCCTTGAACTTTGCAAAAGATTCTTGGAGCCTGAGTTTTATAACTTGAAAGGAAGGAGAAAAAGGAGCTGTGATAGCCTGTAATTAAATATTTTAAAAGGATGTTTCATCCATAATGAATTGGGTAGCATTCTAGCTGCCTTGGTTATTCATTAGGTGATCTGCTATGCTCTGTTCTGTGATATCCTTCTGAGTAATCTTATTAAGACATTTATGCTGTACTGCTATTTAATCTTAGCAATCTGCTAGAAGTAGATTGGGTACTATTTAGTGGATGAGACTTTGAGTCTAAAAATACATTATTTTCTTAAATGAAAGGAAAATGAGGACTTATTTTCTTATGTAATCATATATCTTATAAATGCACAGTTTCAACACTTAAATCTTAACGTCTCTGCTGATATTTCTAATTTTAAACAGATGACTAATGCATCTAGTTTTATGAAGCTCTGATAATTACATATTAAGACTTATTGAAAAATTAAGCTCATTTTTTATAATTATAACTCTGAGGATTGGTTGTGGGGCCTCCCTCTTGGATACTTCACAAAGGCTTAATTTCATGGTTTCCACTTGGAAGTATATACATAAATGGCTTTTTTCCCCCCTAAAGTCTCCAACTCAAAATTATAGTTGCTTGAATTATGTAAAAAAACCTGTCTTTTTCATATAATAGGATGTTAATATAAATGACTTTTTATCCATGTTATCTACTTACTAAATCTTTTTTGTTGTTGTTCTTTTGGTTTGGTCTTTTTTTCGGTGGGGGTAGGGGTGGGGCTGTTAGAGCATTTTCTCTAATTGCTTCAATATTTTATGTAGGTTTGCCTTAGCTCATCTGTTACCATTTCCCAGATGTAATGCTAATTAACCTTCCCCTAATAATCCCTTTAGAAAATTCCCATTGTGGGCACTCATGGGTGGTAAAGTCTGGTTTATCATTCAACTCAATATAACTTTTTAATTTCATCCTTAATTTCATCTACTACCAAGGGACACTTCAAATTAAAATTATTAAACTGTCTGTCAATTAACAGGAATGTTTGAATAATTTGACTTGCGCCCAAACTGATAGGTATATGCTCTGATTAAATGATTGTTCTCCATGCTGGACCAATGCACTTAGTTGGGACAGCTCATTTGTAAGTCAACACACTTTGAAATCTTGTCCATGGTGGGCACATGCACCAATAAGCACAGTGGTATTCAGTTCCTAGTTTAGTTTCAGGGACACTTATTTCCATGCTACTTGCATTGAACTATCATATCCATACTGGAAACTAGAACGTGCTAGAGTATAGAGTATAATTTTTGAGAATTTTTTCTCTCATCTCATAAATGCAACTTGTCGCGGGTCTAGCCTGTACTCATTTTGTCTTGAAATCATTTGGGTGACACTTTTACTCTACATGCTTACTGTTAGTACAGCATATGAAATAGATTATCAAAAGAACTTTACTTTTTTATACAAAACATAAACATATGGTAGTAGACTTTGTAATGTTCTTAAAAAACACAGAAAATAGAAGGTCAGTCACAGATGTTTCATGCAGAACAACATTATTCCTTTTCTACCAAAAATGTGGAATGGTGACAGGTTTCAAAATCATGATCTCATTTTGGTGTCACTGCAGTTTCAGTGTGTTTAACTTATGTTGTAAGGAAAAGGATTTTAGGTGACCAAAACTGCAGCAATTGCTGTACATTCATTGCATAACAGGGGGGTTTTAAAATTAATTTTATCTGATGATTACTACCTCTTAGCTGGAAGTCGATGCTTTGCAAGTAACATATGGTTGCAATGCAGTTAGAATCACTGTGCATAAACAACTACTGCAGCAAGACTTTAAGTCAGACTTTTTTCTTAATTTTTCTTTCCTGATATCATATTCAAAATTATAGCTGTACTCTGTATTTTAGAAGTTGATTTGTTCAACATATCCTCAGACTTTGATTGTAAAATCAAATCAGCACTGCAATCCCCTAGTGTCTGACAGTAGAAAAATATCCAAAAAGCAATCAAACTGCTATCTTTATGTGTGCCAGTTCTCAGATTCAAATATTAAAGAGGAAGAAGAGAATACTTAATCTGCATTGGTCTTGTCACCAAGGAAGACAAAGTGAAATACAAACTTCCTGT
The DNA here is from genome assembly GCF_028018845.1 of Melospiza georgiana. NCBI lineage: Eukaryota > Metazoa > Chordata > Aves > Passeriformes > Passerellidae > Melospiza > Melospiza georgiana. Next base: position 46,966,489 of record NC_080431.1, read on the forward strand.
GATATATGTGAAAAAAGGCTGGGAATTTGTTGATAGAAGTTGCTTATAATATATTTAGCAGCATAGTCAGTCTTACTAAAAACATTTGAACAGAGAAATATTTGTTCATATGCTGAACTAATTTCCTCTGTGTTTTAAATATATTTCTCAGTCATGATATGTGTAAGAAGGGGTAAGCAATTTCTACTCCTAAAGTTCTATTTGAGGTCATTCTTTCACATTCTGAACATGATACTCTCACGGCAGTGGAGGTCTCTTCCAAGGTCCAGTCTAACTGCTCTCCCACCAGAGATACCAATTCCAGCCCATCCATTGTGCCCTAACACTGGCACACAGCACAGACCCACAGGTAATGGTTCCACCCCAGGCCTGACTTCTCCACAGCGCCAGGCCTCTGTGTATCACTGTTTCTCCCTAGGGGTTTCTCTTTTCACTATTTATTGTTTAATTTAGATGGTTATGCTAAGCCACCAATGGCCTTGTTGCTCACATTGCACAGGCTGCTCACTTTAACTTTCACGCAGCAAGTCTTGTCCCTTGAAACTCCCAGACCCATAACCCCTCCAGCAACTGCCCAAGACTGCCTGGTCCCTCTGATAACCAGCTCTTTCCATGGCCTCACCTTCAGAGGTCCACTTTCCCCTCCCTATCTCCCAGGTCAGTTTATCTTTGTGGCTAGCCCGGGCTGCCCTTCACTAGCCCTCACATTCCCTTGCACAGCCCCTCTGCTTCGGTCACTGACACCATTAACACATGGCTCTGTCCCCCGGTCTGGACTGCCACTGCTGGCACTGAAACCTCCATACATGCTCGTGCTCCCCAAACAGAGCCCCCCCACCCAGGAAAATAATTAGAAATGGATTTTAATGAGAAGATACAGCAGCTTGTGCTGATCAGGTGGAAGAATATCCAGTTTTACCCAGCTCCCAACTGTTTACAGAGAGCTGTTTCCCTTTATTTCCTTATCCTTTCATTTCCTCATGCTTGTTTCTCCCCAGATGCCCCAGCTATGACCCCTTACCTTCCTTTGATTCTTCCCCTCCCAAACTAAACCTTGTGCAAAGGTAATTTAGATTGACAGCATAAGCACTTAGTATGTGCTTAGACTGCATGTATAGAGAGAGACAGAACTTCCAATACAATTTATTTAATTTATTCTGAGAGGACAACAGAAATGGATAACTCTGTTTTTGAAGGGAAGTGGAGAGAGGTAGATCCCAAAGTCATTAGCATGAAAGCCTCCACAACTAAGGGCATTTACACACAACCCTATGCATGAATCTTTTTGTTTTGCTCCACCCATACACTAATATTTTTAGTCCTACTTGTCCATTCCATTTTGAAACCATTTTGAGATGATCTGTTTCCTAAGGACTCTTCTCCCTCAGATACTTGAAGACAAACCTGTCATTGATTTCTTATGTTCTTAGCTTTTTTTATTGTGAAGGAAATAATGAAGCAGGAAGCAATATCAAAAGAGAATATTACAGAATCAAAGAATAACAGAATCAGCCAGGTTGAAAAAGACCTTTGAGATACGTGAGTCCAACCTAACACCACCCTGCCAACACCACCATGGCACTGAGTTCTACATCCAGTCTTTTCTTAAACACCTCCAGGGACGATGACTCCTCCCATGACAAAGCCCAATCACCTTTTCTGTTAAGAGCTTCATCCTAAGGTCCAACCTAAAGCTCCACTGGCACAGCTTGAGACTGTCTCTTCTTACCTGTCACTGGTTGCCTGGGAGAAGAGACTGACCCCCACCTGCCAACACCCTCCTTTCAGGCAGCTGTAGAGAGTGATCCAGAGCCTCCTTCTCTCCAGGCTGACAACCCCAGCCCCTGCAGAAACTTCTTATAGATTTTGTGTTCCAGACACTTCACCAGCCTTGTTGCCCTTTGTATGTGCTCCAGCATCTCAGCATCTTTCCTAAACCGAAGGGGCCCAGAACTGGACATGGTACTCAAGGTGTGGCTTCGCTAGTGCCAAGCACAGGGGAAGAATTACTTTCCCAGTCCTGCTGGTCACATTACTCTTGATACAGGCCCAGTTGCCAATGGTCTCCTTGCTGTGTGGGCACGTGCTGGCTCATGTTCAGCCTGCTGTCAGTAACCCCAGGTCCTTTTCTTCCTTGCCACTGTCCAGCCACTCTGTGCCCAGCCCATAATGCTCTGTGGGGTTGTCATGGCCAAAGTGCAGGACCCAGTGCTTGGTCTCTTTAAACCCCATTTCATACCCCTGCTTTTTAAGAAGAAACTGAATGAAGATGTTGTACTGCTGTTGGGTTCTTCTGTATCTTACATTCTTAGTTGACAGGAAGACCTGCCTTAGGCATCCTTCACAAGAAATAGGAGATATGTTACCGGGCTTTGCAAGGGTCTTCAGGGGTGAAGAGATAGACGAGAATCTTGACTCCATGATCAGAAGGCTGGATTTAATAATTCATTATATATAATACATTAAGACTTTACTAATAGGAATGGAGAGAAAAGTTCAGAAGCTGCTATGCTAAGAATAGAATAGGAATCAAATAACAACGGGGCTCTCTCTGATCTGTCCCAGAGAAAGCTTGGTCTTTGATTGGCCCTTAATTGTAAATATGGAATATGAGCCAATCACAGGTGCACCTGTTACATTCCACAGCAGCAGATAACCATTGTTTACATTCTCTTTCTGGGGCCTCAGCTTCCCAGAAGAAGGAAAAATCCTAAAGAAAGGATTTTTCACAAAAGATGTCTGTGACAAAGATACATGTCTGATTCACTCCACCAGTTCAGATATCAGGAATGATAAAACCCCCCAAAAGTTAAACAAGCAGTTCACACATTCACTTCCTCACTTTAAACACCATCAGCTGCTGATGATTTTTTTGAAAATATTCCTTGCCTTGCTTTGCCTTGCTTTGCTTTGCCTTGACTTGCTTTGGAGCTCACACCTTCTACAGCAAGGGCTAAGGGAGGGAATGAAGGATTATGACAAAAGGGCAGTTTCCCAAGGTTCTCACTAAGACTGATTCAGTTTTCACAGTGAGAGATTTTTCTGCTCAATCTTCAATCAATTTAGAGGCCTTCTGCTGTGTGTTATATGAGACTGTTTTCTTCTTGTTGGCTCCCAGATAAATTTTGAAAATTGGAGTGTTTGAAAGCCTCAGTTGGAAAAGAAAAAGCTAGGGGCATGGTTTGAGGGAAGCCAAATGGTGTTAAACCTTCACTCTGTACAATGTTCTCAGGATTTCAACTACAACAGATTGTTAATAGCCACTTGATCTCTAGGAGACTGTTACAGGCTGAAAGCAGTGAGGCCAAAGCAAAAACAGACAAGTGCCAGTGACTGTACTCTAAAAGCTCATCTAACACTGCAGTCCTTCACTAGTAATGTCAAAAATCAGATACACCTTGATACAAACTTGATGCACCTGTATTTTAACCTTAGATCAGCAGACTGTTCTGTAACAACCTGGAACGTGTTCCAGAAGGTGCCCTGCATTGCTGGGTGTTTGGGCTTTTTCTCCCCAGGGTTAAACCATGTGGTTTTCTGATACCAGAGTGCCCCCTCCAGCCATTAGGTATCAGTCTGGTGTCAGATATTTTGACACAAAGACTCAAAGCACCTTTTTCATTATTAAACTGGCTAAATACTGGATTTGAGTACATTTTACTGAGAAACCCTTGAAAAAACCAGCTGAGTGTATTTTTGGCAAAACTGTCTCTGTTGTTCTATACTGCTCACCTCCAAAACAATTTTCCCAATTGGAGAAACAGCACATGTGTGCCAAGTTCAGCAAGAAGTCAAACCAGTACATAGGCAATATGGAAAATTGAGGGTCAAACTTGAATATGTACTTAGAATAAAAAGTATAGTTTATCCCTGGCGTGGTAGACTCTAGACTTAGCTTCTCTTTATTTCATCTCATGACCTTAGTCACCGGCTATCAGGTCTTTTGGTGCATAAAAGGTTTTAAGGGCACAATTTTGTTTTTGTTTTTTTTTTTTAATGGAGATTTGGAATATTTTATGGTTCTGGATTTTCTTGCAAGTTTCCCAGATAATATGTGACCACATTATTAGGGACATCATACATTTTTAAACCTTTCTTACTGATTTTCTCTATTCAGGTACTTTAGACTGGCTTTCATCAGCAGGGTGAACTTCAGGCAATATGTCCAACATGCAACACATTAATTATATTAACTGAAAAAGGCCAATTTTTTTCAGACCAAAAATATATTCAGAAAGAGTTATAGCCATGAGTAAACATATCAATAAATTAAGGGCTGTAAATATTCTAGAATTGCAGCAGTAGTTTTCAAAGCAGAATTTCTAAAAAAAAAAAAAAAACCAAGAAATTTAGAATAAATGCAACAGAGAAAGCAATAGCAATCAGGAAGACGAACACAAATGGAGAATTAATATTGTGTAACACAAAATACTTTTCAGCAGCAACAGCTGGTGACCAAATTAAGATGGCTGGGACTGGGAATTACCTAGCACTGCCAAAAATAATTATTCCTGATTTTCCCTTTCCTTCTACCCAGCACAGGCAGAAAATCACATCTCCCAGAAGAAATCAGTCAACCAGCTAAACAAGCCTCATCTCTTTCTCAATACAAATCTCCCAAATGAGCAGCCAGACTTTAACCTTCTGCTCTCCAGTTACTGCCCTCTTCCCCAGTTTCCCTTTTCACCCCTTTTAACAATATCCCAAGCCTCATATATAGCTCAATTCTTGCAGTTGCTTTTGAAAACTGCTAGAAAAGTTCTTTGTCTTTTTTCCTTTGGGGCTTCTGGAGTTACTCCTGAACTGCAAATAGAACACTGTTAAAGTGCATTCAGCAAGCCAAGAGGTAAATCTGCTTTTAGCTGCAAAGACCTACCAAAAAGGCTGCTTGTTAACCTGCTGAGAATTTTTCTCTTTTTTTTTTTTTTTTTTTTAAGTACAAGAGACAGAGTTTATAGTTTACCATTCTTTCTGTTCTTTTTTTTTTTGATTGAATTCTGATAATGAAGGAATGGGCATTTTTATTTCTTTTTTCTTAGGTGTTTTTTATTTAAGAATTTTCCAGTAACAAAATTATGCCAATGACATAGGTCCAGTGATAACCTTACATACTTACTGACTTTTATAGATTTTATTGGCAGAGGAGTCCAAAAAACCTTGCAAAGCTCTGCATCTGCAGCACAGAGGTTAATTGTAATGCAGATAAAACACGCTACAGCTTAACCTCATTTAGCTGTTCTAGAGTCTGTGAAAGTTGCTATCATATGGGGGAAGTACAGCCATTCTCTTCCTCTTGGTGTTTTCATGGAGCTGACTAGATTAGGCCCATATGCATTGATATTTTCTGTCTGTTGTGAGATTGGCATTAGGAAGAAACAGCAACTCTGCATCACTACCCATTGTCCTGAATTACAAAAGTTCAGAGATTTCAGAAATACTCAGGGAAGGAGCTTTCTGCAAGCATCTGCTGTAGAGCAGAATGCTTACATTAAATGAATCAGTAAGCACACCTATTTTATATTATTTGCTTTTGCGTGCTTGAAAAAGGTGACAAATGTGAAATGTAGAAGTTCTAATTCCAATAAAATACAAATATCTGAACTAATAAACAGCACTGAAACATGAGTGTGTGATTAACCTCAGTTAAGACAATGGGCTCCAGATCTGGAAAAAGTCAAAAACTACTATTTAAAAGATAGAGGAAGGATGAAGAGGAAGACAAAGAATATTTTGCTCATAAGTTGTGAGATGAAAGAAGATGCTTGGAAATACGATGTGAGCTTACAGACTGCTCTAGGTTTCCTCTGCGCTGAGTGCCAGTGCTAAGATATCAGAGAAGACTTAAGTTAGTAGAAACTTTTGGCTAAATGTTTCTTAGAATTGTCTTTTTTTATCCTTTTATTTTTTCTTTTCTAAAATGTAATACAGCTGAAAAAGTAAAAGTAACATTTCCCTCTGACTAGTCACCATTATCAAGATTTCTATTTCTCTTGAAGTCTGTAACTGAGATTTTAATTTTGTTCAATATTTAAATCACATCCTGCCTAACTGACTGAGTAAACAGGCAATGTTTTCAGCTCTCAAAGTTTGCTTGTATAATGTGGTCATGTCAATGGGAGCTTGCTCAAATAAAGTCAGTCCTTTGTAAATTAAATTCTGCACCTTACCTTAAAAGAAGATATTGTTAAAGCACTTGCTCTTTTCTCAGAGGTAGCTATATGTTAAATGAGCAGCCTTACAACCATGATCTTCCTTACAGGAGCTCAAGAATCCAAATTTTGCTTTAATTTCCTACTACAGAAAGAGATATGCATCAGATATTTGCTTTTGCACTCTCATCTGCTTCTCATCTTTGATCTACAAAACTAAGAAGTCATTACGTCTGGGTTTCTTGCACAGTTTATCTCTGTTCTAAATATATGCACAAGATAAATATTAAGCAGAATTTCCAAAAGTCTTCCATGACATCTCTGCAAGTGCCACAACAAATCATCGGCATAATGTGCAATATTTCCAGGCTGTAAATGTCATACAATTCTAAAGGTGATAATTTAATAATCACCATGGTGCTCCGTGAAATAATGAAATAAATTATTAGACTTCAATTTTAAATATTGAAAATTAGATGAAAGGCAGATGAAATTAATGAACAATAAATTAATTGATTAATTAATGAAAATAGTGCCATACAGGAAGAATTAGAACTCATTTCAGTAGCCTGCCTTTAAGTTCTCTAGTTCATGTAGGCTGTATTTCACTTTCAGACTGCCTGATCCTGTATTTTCAGACATATTCACCCACACTTACTATTCACTAATTGTTTTGATTTTATCCTCATGAAAATTTTCATTTCTGTGTTTTTCAAATTCACTGTCTCTTGAGTGTGACCAAAACATGCAACTGCCCATTTCAAAATTAATCCATTTGTCTTACATTTTCTCATGTATGATTTTTCTCAAGGGTTACATTTCTCCTCAATTAAAATGCATGCTTCATTGCTTCTCTCAGTTTTAGTAATTATAAATTCTGCTGAGTATAAACTGTTGCTAAGATATGTTCACATAGCAAAACAGCCAAGTGCAAGCATAGAAAGGTATCCTCAAACTAGCTCCTTTGAAGATAATGGCATTTTTCTCTCTGTTGCTTAACAACATTACTGTCAGCTGTGGCTTGGTAAATTTTGCAGTCAGAGTGCCTACATTTCAGGGAATTTATTCAAAAGAGAAAGTCAAAATGAAGACATTGATGCATATAAAATATACATGTTGTTTCACTGTTTAAAAATGTTCAGCTTAAATTATTATCACTTCAGTGGAAAATTATGCCTAGCTTTCAACACCTACTTTGTTTTTGTCAGATGCTGCACATGTAATAGTTTGGCAGCTTCGTGGTTCATAGCTTTTGTATTTTTATTTGGTCTTTTGTATTAGGCTGATCTTTCCACAAGGAAGACTGGTCCACCACACATCTTGCATCCATGAATTTGCTGGATTTGAATGTTAGAAAAATGCCATAATTTTTCAGTGGGATTGAATCTTGATGATTGTACTAAATGAAACAGAGAAGATGATGGCATTGTGTTTTAATTGTATACAATCCAGAGTGGAAATATGCTGTACACAGCATAAGGTTTTGGACTAATTTTTGGCTTTATTGGTGTTATTAATAGTCTTCCTCTGTCAGGGTGAAAACATGAGTGTGTGTACAGAGTGTTGCAGAACAGGGTTTGAAAATACCAATGAATTTAGGTAAAACTCCTCTTTTGGTTTGTTTTCTTTTTATTATTTGCTTTGTGTTTTAACTTTTAGATTATGCAGTTAATCAGATTTTATTTTCTGAGGATAACATAATGTCTATAATCACACAATGTTCTAACATTATGCCATATGACATACAACAGTTATATTAACAAATTACCATAATAATTGTATAAACTAACTTTATGCTTCCAGAAAGTTAAATAATATTTGTATAACAGAGAGTCTGTTCAAAGGGCTCATTGCCAGAATTGCAGTGGGGTTTAAAAGACTAATCATGCACTGAAAACTGCATAGCTGCTCTTGAAATGTATGGCTGTTCATCTCAAGCCAGCTGCCCACAGAAGTCTTCTTAAGGTTCAAGAGGAACTTGCTACTACAGGTTTATTTGGTGATGAGCACCAAATAAAAGGTTAGCTGAGATAATAAGGAAGGTGTTATGAATAGAAAGGAAGAAAGGCAAACGTGTTAATTATTTAGTATATCAGCTGACACCAAGAAAAATGAGCATGATGTCTTATAAATCTGGGTGGCAATGAAAAAAAAAAAGTTGTACTTTAAATATAAATATAAGAAAACCCTTAGAAAACAAGAAGTTTGTTTGTAATCTGCTCATGGTGAAACACAAGGAAATTTTGCAACTTTCCTTATTAAGCTAGAATTTTTTTAACCTTAGAATAATAATGAAATAGTGAGGCTTTCTATAATCCTAATTCTTATTAGGTGATTTACAGATTTGTTAAAAAATAAAAAAAAAATTAAATCAGGGTAGCAATTTGAATAGAAATTATGGCTGGATTAAGCAAAACAGATTAAGAGGATAAAACTTGTTTCTACTTATTGTGTTTTTAAAGGAGATTCCTTCAAGGTTCAAATTTGTTCATTATCACATTTATATTGTGTCATTACTATCAATGCTTGGGAATTTTTCTGTTTACACAACTGTAATCTGAGTAATTTAGAGTTCTACTCAGATTTAAAAATAAATACTGTGGGCTTGTATTCTCTGTTCCTATCACTGCACAGAATTGGTAATATGGCAGAGCAATATCATGCTCATCTTACATGAGTAAAGTCAATAATATGAAAGGTTAAACTGATCTTTTCAATATTTATCTGTTTTAATGGCTAAAGCACACATATTATGCAAAGAAATGTGAGATTATAACAACAAAGAGGGGATTAGGAGACCTAAAATAGCAACAAGCATTTTGCTGAATACTGTGTTATTAAGCCTTAAACATTTCCCAAAGGTAACATATTGTTTTAAGAGAGTATTTAAAGGCATTTATAAAATTCCAAGGGATAGGAATTAAACCATGCATGTATGCATGCACTCACTTGAGCAGAAAATTGCAGCAATTTGAAAATTATGTTACTTTTAAAATCTGTGTACACATCAGTCATAGATAAACTATCTTATTTACATGCATAAATTAAATTTATTATGTATATTTGAATGATGTGCATAGCCTATTTAGCTAATCTCATTCACCTTTCCAGCTATATGCAACAAATTACTGAAAATATACGATGGAACAATGCTTGGCTTCTGTGCTAATGATGATTTTCTGTTTCCAATTCCAAGCTAATATTGAATTGAGCATTGGTGAAATGGAGCATTCTTGACTTAAAAACAGTTTGTAGAATTTGAAGTGACTTTGGGCAAGGCTGTTGTGTTTGGAAATAATTTTACCTTTGCTCATTTTATAGCCTTACTTTGCTCTTGCTGTACCTCAGACTGTAGGTGTTGAATCGCTACAGATACCATATTTGTAACCCATGTGCCACTAGAAGCCAGAACAAACATCACAATCTCTTTGATCTTGATAATAGCTGAGCTCTCCTGAGACACTTGAACATGTTGGAAACACTTCTTTCTGATATAAATCCCAGGGCTTTTTTCCTGTCCTTAGAGTATTTTATGTATGTTTACATAATTTTTAATTCCTGGCAAAAATGTGTTCATATGCAAAGAGCTCCTATTTTTTATTTGTGTGTGTTTGTGTGTGTGTGTGTGTGCCCAAGACTTTCTGAAACAACTTACATATCTGTAAATGTATATTTTAAGGATCTGATATCCTTAAAACATTATGATTGCAACACTGACACTAACTTCTGGTTTGGCATTTAGTTTCCACTTTAGTGCTCAAATAATTCTGTAGTTCTGGGTTCCTGCTTCTACTCTGGTCTCTAAGCCTTAGAAATAAAACCATGAGATGTTAATAGAAAGTGAAAAAAAGCAAATGAGTGAATGGGGAAAATACTGGATCAGACATGTGGAAAGTGATAATTATACCTTTGGGGAAAGAAAACCCTATTTGGATTGCAGTGCAACAATTTGGAAAAGGAAAAATCTCGAGAAAATGTTACATGCAATCAATTTGTAGAATGTTAAAGAAAATTATTTTACTTTAACAATGTCTCATTTCACATACCAATGCAAAGTTCTTTGCAAACTGTGTAATTATTGCACTTGGGACCAGGATTTAAATTATGCAGGAGCACAGCTCAAATTGATCTCAATATTGCCCTCAATTCCTTCCATAATTTCAGAAGAAAGTCACAGAAATATGGATTAGTTTTGGAAATATATTTTCTGCAAGAAATTAAACATGTTGAATATCTATAATTATATCTCTGTTTACCTATGTACGGAAATATCATTTTTGCTGGACCAGAACTCATCCTCTGTAAGTATTAGCAGAGGGATACATAAAGACTTGTAAAACATCTTTACTTCAAAAGACTTTGCAGATGAATGTTGAAAAAGATTGCTACCTTTCCAATAGTTACTTACCTCCAAATTCCCTTACTGTGATGGGTTGTGGGGGTTGATTTCTTTCCTCAGGGAGGTGAGTGGGGAAGGGGAGTCTGTGTTGACTTTTACCTTCCTCATTGTCTTCTTCTAGCCAAGGAAGGCTGCTAAATCTTTGTCACTTGCACAGTGAGTTTCCATTCTGTCTCTCTCATTTGCAGTTGTTCAGGTATATGCTCTGCTGCCTTTTTAATATTCTGTTTGACTTTTCTTGGCAAGGACAAAGTTACAATTCTGTTGCAGGAAACCCTTTGGGGAAAACAAACCCAACAAATCTGATGTAATCTTTTAAGTGTTCTGCAGTGCAACAAACTACAAAGTAATCGAAATTTCTCATTCATATTTGCACCACCTGTTATTTTACAAAATAAAAGTACATCATTTACTACCTAGAGGCATTTTACTGCCAGGGAGGGCAAAAAATGGATGCAATAATCTCATTATTCCATTAATAAAGCTCACATTTCCTGGTTGGTTGTGAGCACTAAGGGCTTAATTGAAGATGTTCAAATAGATATAAATTACTCTGACGCTGGTGAATGTTGTCTCAAGAAAAAAAACAAAACAACAAACTATCACCTATATGATGTAGGAATTTAGTAATCTAAACAATTTATGTGAGTCCAGAAATATTATCCTGTCCTTACTAGGAAAAAAAAAGCAAACCAAGTCATTTAAATCTCTGCAAAGAAAAGTCTGAAAACTTCTGAGCTGACCATACCTTTTGTGACGTGGACAAATTCTGATGGAGTTTTTTGGAAGAAAATGGCTTCTTTAGAAGTTGATTTATGATTACTGATTATGTTTATTATGATTAAATAATACAGCTTGCTCTTGCCATCTCTATTACAGTGATCTGCATCTATAATTTGTTAAATCTGAACAAAAAAATCCAAATTTTGATCCCTTTTCTATAAGAAACAAGCAAACAAACCCCAAACAACTAAAACTATTTGAAAAGGTTTGCAAAGAAATTTTACCTCTACTTTAGTCATCCACTTGGTTTTAATTAATTTATTTCTGTGACCTAAACATAAGATTATCAATATTTCTGAGCACTTCAAAGTCACAGGAACTTCCTAATCACCTAGGAAAGACTGTGAATATTCCAGGAAGCTAAGAAATGCTGACTTGAAAGAAATACATAAATATATGAGTGACTGAAAAAAGAAAAAAATCTTATAATAAACTTTCAGGAGATTGAATCAAAGCTTGCTCAAGTCAATATAAAGAAGTTAGATGTACAAAAAGGTAGTCCAAAATTTGCTGGCTCTTCTGCTTTTCCTATTCCAGTGGCATGAAATCTAATTATTATACAAAACCCACCAGGTTTGGCCTAAGCAAGGGCAAGTAGATTAACATATTACTGTTTTTCATACTGCAGATAAAGGGCATAGGTCTATGATAATATTACTAAAAGGTTGAAAATTTTGAAAACTGCAATCATATTTGAAAATATGTGTTTTATAAGAAACAAATCTTTTATTTAGATTTGTTGTGGTTTTTTTTTCAGAGGGTGAGTGGATGCGCATTAAAACATGCTACTGTAATCATGTGCATTATTTTAGGTTAATAGAATCAGCACATGTTTTAGTTTTGGTGGCAAATGAGGCCTCACACTTAATCACAGTTTTCAAATGTAGTAATCAATAATAGTTTTGTCCATTCTTTAAGCCTAAACATGAATTTTTAGCTGTTTTAGGAGTGTCATGATTCCTTTGAACACTTGTAATCTTATCACAGGCAAGAACAAAATTACTGTACAAACACTTGTGTTAATTGTGGTTATGATTAAAACCATTTGTAGTTTGAAAGAGCAGCAAAAGACAATCACAAAATATTATGACAGTTCATGAAACTGACTTTGCAGCTCAGGTTTGGTGTTGAATTAGTTCAAGGAGAAGCCAGCTGTATGCTCAGAGGAGGAAATACCCAGCTTCACATCAAAGTTCATGGGATCTTACTTTAAAGAAGACATCTATTTGAGATGTCTTCTTTAAAGCAAGGTAAGTCCCACCCCTGGCTAAGAGCTGCTTAGTGGCACCAAAATCTTGTTGATCCTTTGAAGGGCTAACTATTAGACCAAGAAAACATGTATACAAGTGTCTGATTTTTAAGCTCATAATGATTTAAATTAGGTTAAACAATTGCTTGAGGATATTTACTGGATCGTGAATAGACTGAATGGCTTACAGGATTAAGGCTTCAAGAGAAACTAAAACCAGGATTTCATCAAAGACAGTGGAGAGGAAAAAAATAGAAACAAGGAAAGGACAGAAGGACACTCTTTAATTTGAGAAAAGAAAAGAAAAAAGAAAAGAAAAGAAAAGAAAAGAAAAGAAAAGAAAAGAAAAGAAAAGAAAAGAAAAGAAAAGAAAAGAAAAGAAAAGAAAAGAAAAGAAAAGAAAAGAAAAGAAAAGAAAAGAAAAGAAAAGAAAAGAAAAGAAAAGAAAAGAAAAGAAAAGAAAAGAGAAAAGAATGTGATACATTTAAATGCTTTGCTAGGACTGACATTTGGTTTCATCTGACTTGAAATTCAGCCCAACACTTTTAAGGCACTGATGCTTACAGAATCTGACCTAACATTGAATGAGGTGAGTCTACTGCTATTAGCCAGGAGAATTTTGGGATACATACACTTTTCTTTCCATGCTGAAATATTTTGAAAGGTAGAAGGTCAAGAGAATACAGTATGTTCTCATTTTGTGTGTCAGAAAATTTTATACTCATACAAGATTCAATTTTTTATTCAACTAGGAATTTATAGACCTTAATTAATGAAAACTGTGTTTAGATAGAACAGTGCAAAAATAACATGAGCAATATTTTGCCTCTTCAGTTACACTGCTGAATTTACTGGGAGGTATTTTCAGTAGGTTAATTGGTAAAACTAAGAGACATGTTCCCTAATACATAGCACAGAAGCTATTAAAGAGTAATTTATACAGTAATTATATCTCCAGCTGTGACATAATCCTGCTCTCTCCTACTTATGATATTTACTGGTATGATTGGCTAACCAAAGTACTGTCATATACATTCCTACTAAAGCTTCCTAATTTAGAGCTTCCATGGTGGCATCAGCCCATAAAAAAGAGAAATGGAAACAACAACAGAAGCAACCCTCAGCCATCCAAATTCCCTCTCACATCTGGTCTGGCAGAATTTTGAAACCGTCAAAATCAGAATGATTAAATAGCATTATAAATCTCTGTCTCTTGAGATATATAAATATACTCTTCCACTCAATGCACTTTGGTCTGTTGAAGTATTTCTGTCATTCTTTATCATCACATATGAGAAAAATAATGTTTCCATGCACTAAAACTTAATAAGCTTCTTTAGGTATTCTACCAGAAGGAGGTTGCTAATCTTTACCTGTAATTGCCTTTCTCTGAAAGAATTCAAAAGACTTATATTTAGTTATTCATTTATACCTCATAAATGATCCTGAAGCACTTTCTCTGAAATTTAAATAATTTTCTGTAACAATTGCAATTAAAAGTCACTTAGTAATGGAAGTCGATTTTCACATAAAGAATTTTCCAGAATTCATTTTCTCATGCTATACTGTCTGAGAATATAGATGGAATGATTTCCCATATTTTATGGTATTGAAAAAACAAACAAATCCATAAATTGTTAAAAAAAAGGATGGAAGTAATCAGACCTGTTCACAAATTGTGTCCCCATAAATCACTATTGCTTCAAGGGGGAAAGAAGGATTATTTCATTAAAAAGCGTTTTTGTATATTCTTAGATTGTACAGATTTCTTCAATAAGACACAGCTTTTAAAATAATTCTTCTACTACTTTCTCCTATTTTCTCATCTTCTTTCAGCAATCTACATGGTTCCCTAACGGTTTAAACAAAGAAAAATCAGTGCACTAAATTTAAAGAATGGAACTTAGAAATTTTCTTTAGAAAAATCTTAAAAAAATAATCAGACAATCATAAGGTTTGAGATACAGAAAGCGGTGGGCCAGTAGCTGTTTCAAGGATATCATTCTGTGTGCCTCCAAGATTTAGCTCTATGAATATGTACAAGTTAAAAGGCTCAGAAAGTTAAAACACCAACACTAACTATTTTTTCTTGTCATCGGCAATATTTTTTTTTGATCAATCCATCTACCTTTTAGCTGTTTTGTTGGGTTTTTTCCTCTTGTAGATAAACTTTGGTTTTGGTCAGAAAAACCCATGTAAAGCAAATAACTTGCATTTGCTTTCATTTTTAAAGCTGATTCTGTTTTTCTTCAAGTAAGTTTCAGAATGGAGGACAAACACAGAAGCATATTTCAAATGGGCAGTGGACTTAATTCCATCCAATGCATTGCTTTCAGTGAAAAACACTTGCTTTTCAAATCTGCTTGGTGGGGTTTAGCACTGAGATTTAGAGTCCTATCCTCAGTGTCTTCAGCAGATTTGCTTATTTAGATAACACAGGATATAGAAAATCAAATCTGCTCTCTCTAGTTACACTTGACCTTTCTATGTATATGTGAGGAGACAGCAATTACCTTTAAAGCATTTTATGTGGACTTTATCATTACATTGCCTATTCCAATCCCTCTTTGAAGAAGTTATTAGTCTGATTAGAACCTTGTCTTGATTAGGCACTTCTTTACAGTGCCTTCTTTAGAACCATTTTGTAAAAAGTAATGAAAAGTCTTTTTTTACCCCTTCATTTTTAATATAGTGGAAATGAGTTTGGATTAATAGCTTTCTTTTATTCTGTAACTGTTTGATGTTATTTGTGATTATATTGCTTACTGTGTTTTAATATTCCACTGGCATAGTTGTGAGAGTTTATGTAAAGGATTTTAGGCTACTCCTATGATTCATGAGTCCCTTTAAGGCTTGTGAAGAAAGGTGAACTTGGCAACGGGAAATAAGCTTCTCAACTTTGATGGACTTACCAGTCTGAATCAGGAGAAGTTTACTGCAGGGTTTTCCCAAAGTGAAATTTGAGTATTCTTTAAAGGTGATCTATTTTTGGGGTTTTATATATATAAAAAAAAAAAAAAAAATGCTGGAACAAACTGGAAAATTGCTCCCAGGGTTTTACAAGAGGGTGAGCTGGATGTGTTGTGTGCAGTCGGGGGAGGCTGAGTTCCAGAGATGCTTCAGAGGGACTGCGGAGGAGGCAGCGCGGTCTCACGCTGACCCCTGTCGGCTGCGCGCCTCACCACGCGCGGCTATCGGGAAATGTCTGCTCCTCGAGATTGCACGGAAAGAAACGACAGCAACAGCAATCTGCAGTGGTCTGAACTGACTGGTGCATAACTGTATGTGGACATCTAAACACAGAAACAAAGGCATTTAGCTCTTCTTATGTCATTCTCTTTCTGACTCCTGTTTTCCAGACCATCAAACCTGTTAAAAATAACCCAACAAAACAAAAATATTATTTCAATTCTAACAAAAATATTATAAATAAAAAAATGCTATATTTTCCATATTCATTAACAGCTGTAAACATTCCTCTGAATCTGTGTCTGCTTACTAGTCCAGTTTTAACGCTAGTGAAACTAACGGAGACAGATGGATTCTAACTAACTGATCATAGAGAACTTATTTCAGACTATGAGGAATCTCAAGTTGCTTTTTTTCAGTTAGAGGAAAATCTGAGAAAAGCCCAATACTGACCTTGAAAAAAGGGATGAAGGAGAAAATTATATCCCCACTAGCTTTTGCTAACTTTCTGGAAACTTCTAAAATTCACCCCATTTGAAGAGTTACATACCCTTCAGAAATAAATGTCATACAGAAGAAAAGTGATTGAAATGGATCACTGAATCTTAAGCTATTACTGAAAGGGCAATAAGATGTCTGGGATGGCAGAAAAGATATAATTAAGGATATTGGGAAATATTGGAATAATCATTATAAAACCAGTGTTCTCAATGTTCTTAGGGAAATTTTACTTTAGTTTTGGGTAGGTTTGGGTGTTTTATTTTTTGGTTGGGTTTTTTTGTGGTTTAGTTTTTGGGATTTTTTTTGGGTTTTTTTTGTTTTTTTTTTTTTTTTTTTTTTTTTGTTTTTTTTTTTAGTTTTGGTATCTTCCTTATTCTTAGAAGGACTTTTTCTCACCTGGACTTCCCTTCCGATTTTACTCCTCATGGACTTTCTATTTGCTGAAATCTAAAACCATTAACTGTCAAATTTAATATAGAAGGTCAAATGGAAGTGGGTGCTTACTCAGTTTTCCTCCATTTCAAGTCAGGAAATATATTCTGTGTGTCTGTGTTTAAGTGAAATCAAGTCCTGCATGAGAAACTTGCTTCTGCCCTTATATCTAAAGAATACCTAGAACTTATCTGCTGGTGCAATGCTTATCATTTGTTGGCAAACAGAACACAGCTGACTATGGAGAGATAAGACAGCACCTGAATAAAGATACATTACTGGAATCCAGTCATATCAGCTGAACACAACTTGAGGCCTTTTGAAAAAAGATAGGAAACAATGCTTCAAGATGAATTTCTGAAAGCAGGAAAAGGTTGATGAGTGACTTGCAAGAAAGATGAGATTTTGGCCCCTCCTGAGATCTGCTTTTCAGAAAACACCAAGAGTGACTATCAGGTTTCAATTTATTTTAATACACATGGCAATAATTTCAAATCTAAGAACATTTAGTACATGGTTGTGATTTTTTTTTGACATTTTACTAAAAGATCCAGGTATTTAAATTATTTGTCTTATTCTATTTCTTAATAGCAGAAAATAAAAATAGTTGTACAGAATTTGAAGTCTTCTCTATTTGAGAAAGAGCTTTAAGAGTACTTGTTTATGTTTGAGATCCAGATCTGTGTCTTCATGTAACAATATAAAATTATGTGGTTTAATAGTTTTTATGAAGAAAACAAGCCCAACTCTCCAGATGAGGCAATTTCAATCCCAATGTAAATACCACTTGAATAGGTAGCATTGCTGGGGAAAAAACACCCTAACTATGATTTCTTGGTTAGAAACTGCTCTGGTGAGAAACCTGTGTTTCTCACCAGAGTTACAAGGAGACACATCCTAAATGTATCTCTTATATCACAAGGTCTTATAGGTCTTACAAGACCTTATATCACAAGGTCTTATATCACAAGAACTTTCATTGAACTTTTCAAAACCTAATCCAATTTCTTTAATATACAGGAATCTATGCCAAAGAATATTTTCCCTTTTCTTCTGAAAAAAAGAATACAAATCAAATTCTTAGACTCCTTAGATAATAGTTATTTTATCACTGTATTTTTCAAAAATTAATATAATTTTAGTTTATTTTCAGTCTCTTACAATAAAGAATTATTTTAGAATTCTCTGCTTACAAAACAATAAACATATATAGACTTGCAAATGAAGCAGTGCTTCATACTTGATCTGCAATTAAAGGAAGGCATTGTTTCTCACTGTTTTGTGAAGTTCAAGCATGGTTTCTGCTTGCTGACTATCTTTCACAAAATCACCTGAGGGCCAATTCTAAAACTTGCTCTTTACATGACTACATACAGTTAGATATTTCTCAGAGGAGTGATAGGGAGCCTATGCAAAAGATGGATTTATTGTATTTGGTGTATTACAGCTCTGCTGATAGGTTTTTTGGCATGAGAAATAGTCAGGATGAGAGAAGGACAACCTCTGACTGCCAGAAGCAAAGTCAATGGCCCCAAAATAGGTTTATTATCATCATGTAGAGTATAAAAATTTCAGAGGAGGAGCCCACCAGGAGTTCCCCGACTCTTCAGTGAACAGATCACATAGTCAGTCTGTGTCTGGGGAATAGCTGATGTTCTTCCATGAGCATATACTGACAAAGGAGAGGTAAGGCAAGAACATCTCTTTTGGGTATCTGAAATATGTGTCTGACTTTTTGACACAATCCTTTAGTGAGCAGCAGAGGAGAAAGAAGACTAAAAGTTATTGGCTCTTAGCTGAGCTTTGCAAGCAGCTGCTTTGTTCTATTCAACTGTAGCTGACTGTTTGCCAATACGTGTGAAAGCATTTGTCAGCAAGAATTAAGCACAATGGTTTTCACTTTCACCTTGCAATAAGGTAAACACAGAAAGGTTTTTGAGAGCTTATTGACATTGCATACAAGTTTCCTCAGACTTACAGCCACAAAACCAGTACTGACCATCTGTTCTCAAGGTCCAGATAAGATGGATCATAATATTTAAAATGTTTTAATTGGTCTGATGTGTTTCAAGGTTAATAACAGCATTATCCTGTTATGATGCTTTCTTTGTACTGGCACATCATGCACAAAATTCCTCCTGAGAAAAGTAGTTTGAGAAGAGGAAAAAAATTTAGTTGAAATAAAAGCTGAAAGCACATGAAAAAAATCATATATTAATGACATGTGAATCAATGAGGAAGAAGTGGATCTATACAGTTCCATTAAAACACACATTAAATAATGGGAAAGAACTGTTTTTCAGGAGTAGGGAAGATAGCAGTAGGACTACTGGCATGTAATCTTACTTAATTTACTTAATTTTCTTTCTTTTACATTTTTTGCGGCATTTGGTGGATAATAACTTGCTGCCAAACTTTAGAAAATATGCAGAGGCTGTCTGATATCCAGACATCATTCCGACTGTAAAGTTTTCAGTTAGAATTTGCTTCCTTATTTAGTATTATGCCAGGCCTTTATTTGCCTAGAGACTTTGATATCCACAATGCAGAGCCTCAGCTCCTCTCTCTAGCTCAGTGAAAAGGATCTTCTGCATCCCCTTCACCTTGGGTGGGGTAGTCATGAAAATGTACAGTGGCACAAGCTCTGACAGAAATACTGTACTGACACATTACTCAAACCCATTACCTGGAAAACCATAAGGAAGATCACAAAGAATGGAAATTATACTTGTCCTTAAATTTTTAGGCAACTACATTAGTATCAGAAACAGTAATTTACATAGGCCTAATTTACCTAACCTTGGAACAACAGAAACTGCACTAGAGTAGTCATATGAATATCAGTAAATAATTAGGTGAAATTAAGATAATTGTGATGAAACAGGTGGTGATGAAGATCTGATGTGGACAGTGTATGTTTTTTTCATATATGTATGTTTAATGGCTCCAGAATGGTTTCGTGAGCTGACTGCTTCTTAGCATCTGGCACTACTTTTTACTCTAGGAAGCAATCCAGTTCAGCCACCAAGACCATCTCACAAGGTGTAAAAACACACGGATAGTGGGATTGCCTGCAAGATATGCCTCAGAAGTGCACTCCTGAGCCAAACCAAAGTAACACAATACTAGTAAAGAACCAAAGTACTCATGCTGTATTTCCCACTGGAAAGGTGGGTGATTATGAATTGGTGGAACTAGGTGGAAACTCCTGGATGATCAGGTTTAACTCATGGCCTATATGATACCCTTTACTCTGTGAGACTACGGAAGATGTCTAAACCTGGCACAAATCTGAATCACCTGGTCATTAAGATAAACATCTCTAGTCTTTAAGCAAGGAAAATTAACATCCTTCGGAAGGTCTTTATGGAGTTATCCTGTCAACCTAACCAGGCCCTTGACAGCTAAGTATCTCTTCTCTCTAACTTGAGGTGGCACTCTGTGACAATTGAAGTATGGTAAATAGCAGACACATATTTTGCATAATTTAACCTTTTGATTTAGTCTGATTGTCTTGCTAGATTTACTTGACAAAGTGCTAAATGTGAACTGTAAATATCCTGAATTTTGATTGGCTTTATAAATACCATAAATATACAAGAATGCACAGCAATATAAAGCATAGGCGATGGGAAACAGGAATTTATGAACAAGAGGTTTTGGCCTTCTAAATTGCAAAATTTGTATAATTTACTTTGATTCATTTCTATATAAAAAATAGTCAATTTAACACATAATAGATGGGGAAGTTTTCACTGTTTAGTTTTTTATTGACAATTCCTTTGTATTGTTCCACTGAAGCACATTTAAGGAAAAAATAATAAAAAAGTTGCAAACCTAAAAACTAATTAAACATTGATGCTTTAAACTAAAATTCTTCTCACTTTTGGTAACCAGCTATCATAAGAAACACTTCCACGTGAAGACCTTTGTTACAGTTTTTAAGGTTGCTGCGCAACTTCATGTGGGTCAGGAAATTAGCTCAGTGTGTTTATAACAAACACAGTGCTAAGTTGACAAGAATTTAAAATTGTGTTATTTAATTATGATAAAATCTAATAATAGATAATTAACTTATTTTTACTCAATTAATTCACATTAATTTATTACTGGATTGACACAGGGACATTTTGAATAACTAGATTAAATATTAAGAAACTAATTCTCTCATAAACATTTGCAATTTCCTTAGAGATATGTTTGTTGAGCATTCTTTTTTCTTGACTACAAAAAATTTAAGTACCTTTAAAATGAGAAAAATTTTCAAAAATTCTATTTTATGAATGTAACCATAGTCCAGATTTTTATGGATATGTGGGTACTGCTCAAACATGTGACCTCTTGCAAAGAGAAAAATGCAATATCATAGCTAAAGAAAAGAAAATATATTTTCAGATATTTTTTGTTAGAACACTCATCCTTAAAAACAATCATTAATGTATAGTTCCCCTCACGTTACCACAGAAATTCATGCAACCAATTTTGCTGCCCAAAACAGGTGATAGAGTGGTTTGGGGCTTTGTTTGCTTATTTGCTTGTTTGTGGATTTTTATTTTTCCTCTATATATGGTTAAAACTTTCATGTGTATTTGGGAATGCAGAAAAATCCCTGCCTTGAACCGAGCTTTTTTTAATGGCTGGGCCCAGAACAGCAGCAACAACAGCAACAGCAACACAAAATTGAGTTCATTTAATTCGGAATAAAAGTATGTTTGCCTGTTTTAGCAGTTTTGCTTGAAGCACATTTTCTGCTATTTCTGTTTTCTCTCTCTTTTGTTAATATTCTTACATTTCAAAAAAGAAAAAAAATAATCTTCTACTTGGAGGAGGCGAGCACTTCCAGCCCACAGTGTCTTATGCTTCGGCTTTCTGATCCTTGTACATCTGACATTGATTTGAACGTTTGGTGATTGTGAAATAAACCCACATATTTCTTCTTTGCAACACCCAGTCAGGTGACCTTATCTATAGTATCTGCAGGCTGTCATTGCCTTATGGATCTTTGAAAGAATTTTTATAAGGCCACACTGACACTGCTCAGCAGAGGAAAAAATAAATTGTTTCCAAGTTACTGCAAAGCTACACTCAAAATCTTGTTTGTAGACAGAGGAAAAACGCACCTAATATAAAAAAGCTAATAGTATAGTACTGGAATATTTGGAATCATAGCAAATCATCAATATTTGCCAAACCCAAACAGTACTTGACTAATTTTGTGACCTACAATGTGCTGACTGCATCACTGGGCAAGGGATGAGATACAGATGTCATCTACCTGGACTTATGTAAGGCTTTTGACACAGTCCTACACAGCTGGCATCTCAATTAGAGAGATTTGTGTTTGGTAGGTGGACTTTTGAATGAATAAGAAATGTTCATGTCTAAAAGTTGCTGTCATTGCTCAGTATCCAAGTTGAAAGCATTAATGTGTGGTGTCCCTCAAGATTTCCTTCAGAGAATTTAATACTATCATCAATTACAATGGCAGGGATTCAGTGAATCCTCAGTAAATTTACAGTTGGCACCATGGTACAATAGAGGGAAGGGATGTCATCCAGAAGGTACTTGACAAGCTCCAGGAACAGTCCAAAGTGAAAATCATAACATTTAAAAAGGCCCAAGTACAAGCCTGGAATGAGGAAACCTTCAGCATCAGTACAGACTGAGGAACAAACGGATTCAGGGCATTCTTACAGAGAGGGACATGGGATTAATGAAAATATGGTCACAAGAAAGCAATGTGTGTTTGCAGCCCAGTAAGCTCATCACATCACATCAGATGGGTTTCATCTTAAAAAGTATGGACAACAGATGGGGGGAAGTGATTTTCCCCCTCTGCTCTGTACTTGTGAGATCCCACCTGGATACTGGCTTCAGCTCTGGAGTCCTCAGTACAAGACATTGAATATAACCTCAAAGCAGATCCAGAGAAGCCTCTCAAAAATAAAACTATTCCATTCATTCCAGACCATACCACCTACGAATTTTTAATGTTTCCAAGGTTCAGTAATGACCCACAACTGTGGCCTAACTAAAATTTACATGCTCAAAACCCATTTTAGTAATGAAGACCCTTCTTGTGCTAAGATTTGCTTAATTCGTACTTAAATCATCTATTTTCAAAATGGGGAAAACAGCACTCCCTTATCTTCTTAAAATATCACCAAGGAACATTAACCATACTGGTGTTTGAAAAGTTGTTTGTTGTATGACAAAATGATGAATAAATATATCTTGATGGATACTGAATAGTTTAACACTGCTCCTATCCTCTTGTCTTCTCTTCAAGTTCTTATTGTCTTATCGCTATTGCCTAGAGATTTACTGCTTAGCTTTCATAGCAGCTAACAGAAATTATGTCATGCACTCTTTTCAGACCAGTTCTGTAAATACACTGAATAATTCTCAAAGATATTTACAGAGGGAGTACAGCGTGTTTATAAAAGAAACAAACCACAACCCCCACAATCTCCCCCTCCAATAATTTGAACTATGTTTGCAGAAGTGTTCAGACAATTGGGACAAATTTAATGGAGAAAATATTTCTTGTCAAGCCAATAGATCAACAAATTATATCACAGAAACTCTTTTAGATACTTGGTGTCTTTAACTGTTGTAGGAAGGCCTTTGATTGTAAGATAAAGGCTTTCTATTTTCAAGTCTAAAATGTCTTTGAATCTAACCATTCTCAGAAACTGGAGCTTAAATCAATGTGGAGTTTTCTGATATTATAGAATGTGGATAGAATGAACTGCCAACTAAATGATGTTTGAAGAATACTCTTGTGTTTATCTACACTCTACTTTTCTGTCAATGAGAGTCTTGAAAGGAAAAGGGATCAGTGTATGACAGTTGGTAAAGATTTTCCATAATTTTTTAACACATAAGACCCCTTCTTTGAATTTCAGCCTACTCATTCAATATATGCTGGCAGTCTCAGACACCCTTGTGCCTCTGAGAGAATATTTTTCTTGATGACTGACATTTGGTCTGTTCAAAAGAGCAAGATCTCAGCTGAAGGAGAATGGGGTTTGAGAGCTATTATGAGAAAAATCTACACAATAACTGTTGAGAGTTCTATAAATCTCAGTATATTTAAAAGAGTATTTTTGAAATTTCTTGTGAGAAAAATCACTAACTTATGGTATTAAAATGAATTAACTTTATGAATAGAATTAATGCATCTCTTGTATGTATAATTTCTGGATATTAACAAGTTCAGAGTTTCCTTGTAATCCTTTTTTTGCTAGGTTATATGAAGAGAATCTCTTAGTTTCCATTCATATTAAATTACTTCAATTCTGTCAGTGTGCAACACATTTGTTAATTTATACCTTTGCTCTTCAAGGAAATATCATCCAATTATTATCAACAGGATGACTCAGCTGGGGAAAAGTAAGCACCAAGTTGTTAGATCTGAAACCAAGCCTCTTATTCTGCAATGGTAATTGCAAATGCCAGCTTTCATTCATTTTAATTAGAGCTCCCATAGGCAAAAAAAAAAAAAATTAATCCAGAAAGAACTTATTAGAGTAATGCAGTGAAGTCTTCCAGCATACATTCCAGAATTCATTTTTTTCTTATGAAATGGCAACAAGGAACATGAAATTTTTCCTAACGTACAAAATCAGCTTAGGCTACACGTATGTAGATGCAGTTTAGGCATTTGTTCAATAAGTAGAAGAAATACTGACCAAATCAACAGTAGTTTATGTGATGGAGCATGTAAATATTTATACATGGCTGCAAAAATGTCTTCTGTTTCAGATGTGACACTGAATCTATTAGAGAATCACTTTTTTCTTTTTTGTAGGAACTGAATCCCAGGTGATCTGAACTGCAACCTGAAACATCACTGCATAATAGCATTGAATCATATCTGCCAGTCCTGAGGCAACACTTCAGAAATTTTAAATGTCTCCAAATTGTACTGGAGACCCTCATATTAGTAACTTAATTGAGTTTGAAGTATCAAATTTATGGTTATAATCGGAGAAATAAGACTCAATTATACACTCAAAATTTCGAACAATTAAAAGCAACTCAATTTTCCTGAAACTGATATGTTTGTCAGATTCAGAGATTAAATTGAGTACTCAGAATGTAAAAAAGAAAACAAAATGTTGTTTACAAATACTGTTGATATTTTGTGTGCTCATTCTCTACAGCAGCTTACATGGTGCACAAATGCTTCAAGAAAATATCATTGAACACAGTACTTAAATAAACATGCAGTGTATTCAGAAGTCTAACTACAGGTTTATAAATATCTATATATATATATGAATTTAAATTTAGGTGCTTCCAGTGATTTTTTTAAATGCCATAATTTAAGTGTATACATAACTTATGTGTCCATGTCTATATAATTTATATTTAAAAGCAAATAGAAGGTTATAAAAATACATATGTTATACTTTATTTAAATTTCATCATCCATATTTTGCTTACTCATTTATTTATTACAGACTTTTTCACAGATCTAATAGATTTAAAGTTTTTCACCCTGATCCTGTTTGTCTTAAACATCTTGCAAGAGATGCGATCCTTCACTTGCCATTTTTACTGTAGACACTAATAAAAAAATCTAGGTAAGTTATATAAAGTTCTGTAATGGTGGATTTGGTATCTGGAATCTTCATGTGAGGCCAAAAGTTTCTATGCGTTCCATAGGGAAAGATGGTACTTGTTTCACAGCACAAATTACAGAATCACAGAATTGCTGAGGTTAAAAGGTTTCTGGAGCCCATCTGGTCCATCCCCCTGGCTCAAGCACAGTCACCAAGAGCTGGTTGCCTCAGGCCACACCCAGGCAGCTTTGGAGTATCTCCAAGGGTGGAGACTCCCTCACGCCTTTTTTTACTCTCACAGTGATAGAAGTATTTCCTTATATTCAGGCAGAGCTTCCCATGTTTCAGTCTGTGTCCATTAATTTCTGTCTTAGCAATGGGTGGCACTGGAAAGAGGTTATTTTGATCTCCTTGACATTCTCCTGTCAGGTATTGGTGAAATCCTCATGAGCTTTCTCTTCTCCGGGCTAAATAATCACAGCTCTGTCAGCCTTTCCTCATAGGAAAGGTGTAGGACTTTCTATTTTCCTAATTACATGACATTTCTATGGGATCATTTTCTTTTTCTTTTTTTTTTTTTTTTTCCAGATGTCTTTAAAGGGCTTTTGTATTGGTAATTATTTAAGGAAGAGTTTGTTTGTTTCCTCTTTTAAATTATTTAGTAAGCAGGAGAAAATAATATTGGGAATTGATAAAAGTTTTTGACATCTTTATGTTAACATAAAAGTATTCAGTCATAGTTTCACCATGTCAGTATTGCAGTTACAGATGCATGTCAGTACAATCTTCATAACGTGACAAAGCATTCTATATTTTCATTAAATCAACAGAGGCATATATGATGAGTAAGTAAAAAGATAATATACTAAATGGAATTTAACCATTGTGAAGCAGAAGTCTGGGAACCAGTAGAAGAGAATTTTAAGCTCAATTAAGCTGTTGAGGAATCATTCAGAAGAGAGAAAGAGAAGGAGAATGCCTAGCTCACCAAAGACACTAACGATGTCATCTATTATATTGGTTGTGTACTTCCTATCTTGGATTGCTTCAGGGTCACCTCAGCACAAGTGATAAGTTAGCTCGGGCAGCTGAGAGCCAATAAATCATTGAGGTTAGGTGGGACTTATTCAACAGAACAAAATGGGTCTTATGAAAAACATTTGAATGGAAAGCAACATTACTGGAAAAGACATTAAGTTGTGACTTAAATCCATAAAAATTGAGTGAAAGAAAGCTGGTGTTGAATGTGTAATAGAGAGATGTTTCAATTAAAATTTACATGTTGTTTTTGTAAACAATTGGAAACATTTTGGGATCAAGTCAGAATAATGGGAACTGTACAGTGATACAAAGTTTTCGGCATTCAGTCTTCATAATACTAACAAACTCCTAGGTATGAGACTTGAGAGAACATTTCTTCTGTGTTAGGTAAAAAGAACCATTGGTATCTTCTGGTTTTAACTATAATATGGTGTCTGGGGTTAACTGGCTGGCAGCAAAGTCTCCATCATGTTGCACTCGCTGTCTGTCCACAGCAGGACATGGGGAGGAAATACAGTGAAGCAGTTCTTGCATTGAAGCACCTCTTGTGTTGAGAAAAAGACACAGAGATCCCTTAACAAATACAGTCATAGGAAAAACAAATTATCTATGGAATATTTGTTGGGTTATTGCCAATTAAAAATAGAGTAACCTAGTGAGAACAAAACCCAACTCCCTAGTCTCCTCCTGTCCTTCTGAGGCCCAACTTACCTCCAATTCTTCTACCTCCTACCCCCTGCACAGATGGCAAATGGGACTTGCGATCAATTCATAACGTTTTGTGATTGCTGCTTCTTCATCATGTTGTACACTCCTGCTTCAGCATGGAGCCCCTCCCCTTCCCAAACTGCTCCAGAGTGCGGGTCCTTTCTACAAGGTACAGGTTCCTTCAGGAACACACTACTCCAGCATGGGTTCCCTGCAGCCTCACAGGTCCAGCCAGGAGTCATGCTCCACCATGGGCTTTGCTTTCCACAGGGCACAGCTCCTGCTAGGATCCTCCTTCAGCATGGGGTTTCCATGAACTAGGGCTTCCTTCAGAGCACATCCATCTGCTCATGCATGCCCTCTCGGGGGGATATCCGCTGCCATGGACCTCTGTGGCCTGCAGTGGGGCAACCAGGCTCAGCACAGGCCGTCTGCAGGGGAATCTCTGCTCTGGCACCAGAAGCACCTCCTCCCTCTCCTTCACTCACAGTTGTTTCTCACATATTCTCACTCCTCTCTTCTTGCTGCACATTATTTTTTACTCTTTTTTAAATATTTTATTCTGCAGTTGTTCTCAGCATCAGGGATAGACTCAGTTTTGGGCAGCAGCAGGCCCATCTTAAGAGTTGTCTGGAACTGTCTCTGTGTGACATGGGGATAGCACCTTGTGTCTCCTCACAGAAACCAACCCTGCAGCCCCTCTGCTACCAAAACCTTGCCACGCAAACTGAATAAAAATGTAAAATGTGAATTAAACCTCAAGGTGTCCCATTCCAGTTCTAAGCTGGTCATTACAAGCTGAGCAAGATGGTCTTTTCAATTCTGATCCCTATTACACTCATGTAACTCAGCAAAAGGGATAAATATTTCAGAGATGTAAAAAATAACAACACAGCTTCAAAAAATTTGCTTGAGAGTTGTTTATATATATATATGTATACATATATATATATATATACACATATATATATATACACATACATTTACTTTTTAACAGCCTATGCATCTACATGCACACAGATCCGTGGGACAGTTTTAATCTCTGTAATTCCAATGTAGATCTAATTCCATTGATTGTCCAAGTGTTTCAGTGGCATAATTTCCAGAGTGAAGATTTATCCTAAAATAAATGTTTTGTCTATCTTTAAGACAAGAGAGGCATCTTCATTCTGAATTTTCTCAATGAGAGAAAATGAAGAAAGATCCTTAAAAATATCTTATATTCTTACATTTAATCATTACAGATAATGGATCCTAAAAATATCTATACATATTTGTAGTATGTAAAAAAATCATTCTATCTATATAATATTTTGAGATCCTCAAAGGCAAAACTCTAAAAGTTAGTGTAGGTATCTTCAAGGACAATAAAACTCAATTCATATTCTTAAGTATATTGGAGAGTAACCTTAAAACCCTAAAGAATCTAGAGATTAAATTATGAGATTAATAGAAACATAAAGACAAGAAACTGAGAATCGAATAGTATCAATAAAAATAATTCAGTGGGAATTTTAAACTGGAAATATTCAATAGATGTTAACAAAAGCATAGAGAAAGTCTTAAACAGTATCCTTGAATATATTTCAGTATTCTGAACTTTTATGAAAAATTTATTGGTTGGTTGGTTAGTTGGTTGGTTAGTGTTATTTTGTGGTGATCTTTTTTCTTCTCATAAACAAGAAAATTAAATGACACCATCAAAATATCTTCTGTAGAAAGTACAATGTAAGAAAATAGGAATGAATAATTTAAACGCTTCTTCATCCCAGCAAGACAAATATGCCTTTATAATTTCACATCTTTTTTAGGATGATTCTGCAGTAACATGATTAATAATTCAGAAATACTTTCAAGAATTTAGCTTTATAGTGTGGGTTTTTTTTAAATTTTCTAATAGTTTTGTGTTTACTGAGTCATTTAAAAAGAAATCCAAATTTAATTCAATTTTGAGACTTCAATTCATATTTATTTCTGAGATATTCACTGGCTATTACATAATTGTTTCCTGACTGTTATGCATCAAAGACAATAAGGAAATTGATTGAAAGTTTAGAATTTATTCTGGGCTAAATTTATTGAAGATTTCCTAAAAAAAAATTAATATACTCATGCTACAGAAGACTCAATAATTCAATGTATTCAATAAAATAATAAATATTTGAAGAAAATTGTACCTTGATAGTCTTTACTTGTTATCACTGGTAATTCATCACTCTTATCTCTTCTGTTCTGAACACTCAATGTGCCCTAAATCTCCTTTCGCCTGTCAGACTTTTAGGTACTTTTGTTTAAATTATAAATGTATCATCACAGTTATTGTCAAAACACTGTTTAAATTTAATAGTAGAAAGATTTTTGTTTTCTTTTATAGCTTGACCTGGATCATAATCATATTGTATAAATGTAGAAATTCCTTTTTGTCTCTAAAACTTCAGATAAAACAGGAAATTAAATATTTATTATAAAGTGGTGGAGTGGCTCCTTTTACATAGACAGTATTTCCATTGTGTTTGAAAAGCTTAGCTGTTTGGATGAAAAACTATTAGTATAATTTACATTCTATTTTGAAAGGAAGACAAATCCTTCAATTCCTCTTATTTTTATCACAAGGAAAAAGAACTATGTGTGAAATTATTTTACTGCCCCATAAAGCTTGCTGAGATTTCTATTATGTAGGTCAATAATTCAATTTTTTCTTCATACAGGGTTTTAAACAAAGAAAAAAAATTAAAGATGAAAGGAACAGAGAGGGATTTTTAAAATAGCTGATTTGGTACATTCAAAAGAAGTAAAACATCTAAATTCAAACCACTGTTTTTACCTAATTGAGAGCTAATGAGCACAAGTACTCATTGCCTGTTTTGGCAGGTTTTACTCAGCTTCTCTTCAAGTTATAATGAAAGACCATTGGTTCAAAACATACTGGCTCTGCAACCCACTCACAGTGGGGCTGTGCATGTCTTTAGTACACACACACACAGACACACACATATTTGCATATACATAAAGAATATACATAAAGAATATATATATATATATTTTAAATGTACATGTATATGCATATGTATACTTAAATGTATATGCATTCTTCCTCAGCATCAGAAAACCTGCACTGAAGTCCTTACTCTGAACCTTGCAGATAGGGAAGATAAATTTGCATTTATGTCTTTACTGCTAAATTAGGCTAGCACACCATTTACATACAGTTTTATTACTTAAAAAGAAAAGCTAGAAGAAATACCGAGTAAAGTGGGAGTCCCTAGCACCAGCTCATGTACATAAGGAATCAGGATTCTCTGTGTTCTGTCTAGGCCTTAAATAGGCTTAAACCTCAGGTTTTCCAAAGAAAAGCTGTGAAAAATTCCTAACCTAGCTCACATACAATTATATACCTAGCAGTTTATGCCATTATTTCTCATGGCATTTGGTATTATCGTTAAAAATGATATGTAAATTATGTGAATTCTTAGATAAAGACATCTCCTTTCTTTACATAGCATATTTGCATGTAGGTGGTATCTGTGTATGCGTGTATCTTTGTCATCATTCTGGCTGCAAATACAGATAACTTGTTTCTGATACTTAGTCCTCTTTTATATCCATAGGCAACAAACTAATCAATAAAAAAACAATTCACTGTGAAACGAAAAAATACAAGTCATAAAACCAACACTGAAAAATTATTTCTGTACTGTGACTTTTTCAATCAAGACCAGAGAGTTAGTATTTGTCTGAACAGAGCTTGTCACACATTAACTAAGCTGAACTCTCACCACCATTCTCATGAACTCTGCTAAAATAAAGGGAATATAGTTTCTGAAATTCCCTCATTTAGGTAATGCATATAAATAATGAATTTGGGGTTTTTAGCATTTACCTTGAATTTGTGTTCTCAGTAATGAAGTGGTAGGATTCAACCATCTAAATAAAAACCTTCTCTTTCTTTGTATTTTGAAATTCAGACTTCTCGTGCTGTTTTTTGATTAAGACAGATATATTCAACAAACTTTGGTGAAAAATCTGTCCCCATTGAAGCCAGTAAAAAATAAAAATTAATACCATCCCAAGAATTGTTTCTGTCACACCAAATGCAGTAAAAAAAAGGTTTTAACTTTTGTACCTTTCTGTTGCTTAATACATAAGTACATCATTGCATCTAGGTAGCCAGTGAAGAACCTATCTGGACTTTTCTCTGAATTTTTCTTTCCATTGATAGTATAAATAGAACTCCTATGTAGTTCTGCATGGACCTTCCTTTCATCGTATCAGAATAATTAGTTTCATCGACACTATTTTATGTGCAATTTCTGGTCATATTTTAATAGGCTTTATTTATCTCTGTTTTTAAAACTTGTACATCAAGAGATTCTGATTTCCTACACTTCATTCTACTAAAAATTATTCATAGGAAGAAAAAGACATTTAGTGTAAGTTTTTGTTCTTTCCTATGGTTGTGGTCATTTTTGTGCAAATGTCCTGTATTTCTGGCCTCTAATATCATGGTTATTTTAAAACTTCAATATTTGTGTTATTCCTTCTTAGATTTTGAAATTGACTCAAAATAGACTCACTATTCTGAAAGAGTGTTGGCACTCTCAGTGTAAATTACTATTTATTATTTATTATTATTATTGCTTCTTTTATTTATAATTTTTAATTATAAAGCTATTTATTATTCCCATTTTGACATGATAAATTAAAAATACGAAAAATTGAATCAATTAAAGACATTTTAGTGGTTTTAGCCTTTCCTTTTTTCTGGTTTGAGTAACCTCAAAGTGCCTTATGTTTTCATCCATGTGCCTTGTTTAATTTTCAGTAAGAGTAGGAAAAAGCAACATTTTTTCAAGTGATGGTATTGCATAGGGCTCTCTGCAAACTGTAATTTCTTTGATCATGCTCTTATCTAGTTCTGCAAAATTTTTTCATTCACAGTCAAGCATCAGCCGTAAGGCAGCATTTTAAAAGGGAGAAAAAAATAATGGGCAATTTTTATCCAGCACCACACTTAGGCTGAGCTCAGGATTAGTTGAAGCTGGCTTTGATTCAAATTGCACATTAGAGTTTAGTGAGATAGCAGTTCATTTACCTCTAATTTTATACTTTAGAAAGGATGAAACTAAGACTAGAACTTAAATTGAACAAGCAGAGACTTGAAATGTCAAGTTCTTGCCTGGGAGGGATGGGTAATGATCCTCTAATCAGCTTTGAGGACCAAAATTCAGCAAGGAGTTTTCTCACAGACAACTGCAAAATCATCCTACTGCAAGAGAGAAAACATGAATCTGCTTGATGGTTCTATATATTTTTGTTTGTTGAGCATTGTTTTTTAAATATTGTTTAGAATCTTTAACAAAGTATAAAAGAAATGTCTATGCTGAATTTTTTGAAGTGTTTAGCAGTTAAGGACTCATTGACAGCAGTTGTGTATTTTGGAATATTTAAAAGAAGATGCTTTCTGTATTTTACCAATTGCAGGGGTTTTTGTTGTGTTCTTCCTCAGCACCAGAATACCTGCATTTTGGTTGTTTTTCTGTTGGTTTTTTTTTCTTTTTTCATTTAAATTGTCTAGCATTCCTTTTTGCAGTTTAGAAGTGCTTTTTTCCACAGTTGCTTTTTAGTATGGATCTTTGAATTTACAGTTAAGCAGCCTTATACTTGTAAAACCAGGTACTTGTTTGGAAGGAGAAAAAATGTTCATAATGTGTGGAATGAACTTTATCTTGAAGGCTTTCTCATTTAATTGATGTGATCTGACCTTGCCATTAGTCTTGCTAGAGGCAAGCTATTTCTGTCTGCATTACTTTTCATTATTACTTTCGTGTAGAAGCTCGGTACCTGCTGCTCCATATAAATATGTGACAGAGCTAAAGAACATACTCTGCAAAGTCATTCAAGTCCTATCTACTCTTATACTTTCAAAGTTAATTCACACAAGCATATATCACAGTGCCATATATCAAAGTCTGTTGTATCAACAGAAATTTGGAATACCAAACTTGTGATCATGATCTGAGATATTGCAGGAAATTTATATTCCCTATTTAGTTATCTGGAGTCCAGGCATCATCACCTTAGATATAAATCAATCTTATCCTGTAGAAGTTACTTTGCAGCTATGCCTGAGCTTATTATTAATTTACAGTGTTCTTTGTTTGGTACAGAGTGAAGGAGACAATCAAATGACATATCACATAAACAATTAAAATCCGTCCTTGTGGTGTTAAGCTGTTGAAATGATACAGAACTTGTGCCGAATGCAACTGTCCTCAAATTACTTTCATTGTTAAACATTAGACAATATGAAAAATTTCGGTCTGACTCAGTAATTTAGTATAGTGTCTGTAGACCTCTGTCAGACGTTTATCTTTATTATTGGTTACTGTATGGTTACTTCAGCAGACACAGGAATCATAAGAAATACAATGATGGTACATGGATAAAATTAACAAAACTAATATGCCTCATTGTTTTTCCCCAAAGATAGATGTAAGAGAGTCAGAAGGTTCACAGCAAATATCATTAATATAACTTTGCCGCTAAGGCAAATATCTGCCAATCCTTCTAATGTTAATCATTAATTTAATACGTAATTTGACAAATATTATCAATTACTGTTTTGCAGATTGTTATGAATCTCTGTTGAAAATAATTTGTTAAAACTTGCCAACTTAGTACAAATAATTGTTGGTAACCTTTTCCATGTCTATAAATATGTCACATCATTCCTATATACTTGATATTCACATAGGCACAGAAACATCCAGTCAACCCAGAGGGAAAAGGATCTTGAGATTTTGTGTTCTTCTTTTTCTATCTTCTTCTTCTACCCCATCAAAGGGATAATTTGCAAAAAATTCATACAAGAAACTATGTTGATTTACATCAAGTGAGGAAGTGTTTCAAAGAATTGAAAATTGAAATGACACATTTGTAAACTAATTCTGTATTTTACTAGCATATTACTTTAAATTTTTATCTGTTGACAGAAATTGTCATAAAATAAGTTAAAAATACATGTTTGAGAAAAGCATTTAAAAACCCACAAGCTCTCCTGAAGTATTTTACAAAGAGACGAATGAGTATACAATTCTCCAATTCTCTTTTTTTTTTTTTTTTTTTTTTTTTTTTTTTTTGCTTAGCTTTGTTTTATTTCAGTTTTATTTTGTTTTGGTTTTATAAATTGGACTGTGAAAAGTATGAAAATAAACTTTCATTGGGCTTGATGAGAACAATTCCTTCTTAGTTTATATAGTAAAACAGCAAGAAAGGAAATACTCAAAGACCAAATAAGCCTTCATGGATAACTTGTCACGGAAGTGGTTTTTTTCTTAATCAGTCTGATGTCAGTTTGACTCTAGTAAGTGTTAAGACACTTGTGGTCAGGACAATTTGAGAAAAGAAAGGAGTTTGCTTCAAGCAGTTTTTAACAAAATATTGTTCATTATTTGACTTGAGGGGCCCAGAACTGAACGCAGCACTTGAGGTTTTGGTTTCACCAGTGCCAAGTACAGGGGACGGTCACTGTCCTGGCCCTGTTGGCCACACTACTTCTGATCCAGGCTAGGATGACTTTTTGTCCACCTGGGTGCAGCTGGATCATGTTCAGCCACTCTCAGCCACCACCCCCAGGGCCATTTCCACTGGGCAGCTTTCCAGCCACTCTGTCCCAGCCTGTGGAGCCGCCTGGGGCTGTTGTGACCCAAGGGCAAGACCCAGAACTTCCCTTATCAAACCTCACACCTTTGGCCTTCACTCATTGATCCAGACCGTCTAGATGCCTCTGAACAGATTATTAGAAATTAAATATAGACAAAGCATCCCATTAACTAGTACTACAAAGAAAAGGACAAAGAAGCTATAATTTTTTTAGAAGAACAATTATAAATTTTGGCTTTATGATAGTGGCTGTTTCATGAATAATTGTCAACACAGCTACAATTCTTTACAATTAATTACTTTCTGAATCATCCCTTTTTGCAGCTTTAATAAAATTTCCTCACTAAGCATCCAGGGCTATGCTATACTGTAATTTTAATTGAAATATTGGAATACACTGAAGACCAGAAAAGTTATACCCCACATAAATATTTCATTTTTGCACGAGAAAGAACAACTGTTTAGTACATGTCTAAAATAGTTCCAGTCTTTGAACAGTGCTCCACAATCTAAAGTTTAAGAAAATTGATGATTTTCCATTAATTCAGTGTCTTTACTTTGAACTCCTGCAATGAAATAAATTTTATTTCCATAAGTGAATCCCAACATCTTTTTATGGTGACCAATTGTGAGCTAAGTAATTTAAATGATTTTCTACACCAAGTGTTAATTGTTGGCCCTATTCCTCACAGTTTTATGCCAATGCAGCTATTGAATCCAGTGCAGGAGCTACCACCAGCAAGGAAAATGGATTGTGTTGAAAGTAGTGAAGATTCTGCCTTTTGCATAATGTGACTATCTTGATTAATTCCACTTTTACAGATAAGCTTTGACATTAGAAATATTTTATTTTATGCTATATATGTAAACAGTTCAATAATACCATTGCGCTTCACCTTTATTTACCTAAAAATATGCATATACATATCAACAAAGCTTTTATTTCTAGTTATGATTTTCTAAACATATAAGCTGAGGTTCTTCATTTATGGTACAATACTGCTCAAATACAAAATATTTTTCAATCAATATGCTTTATAGTTTTTGACATTGCTTTTTATTTAGCATCAATCCTCAACTCTCTCACAGGCAAGAAAACCAGTTTCTGTTTGCTTGAGGTATTGCTTATGGTCAGAGATTTCAATGTAAAAATCTATTTTTTATGGTAGAGTTTGTTACTCTAGGATCAAGAAAGTATTATTTTCACTTTGATCTTATTATGGTTTTCATGTAGATTTGAGCAAAAGAAGCAAAAGAAGATAGTGAGAAGAAGGACCAAGGAAAGAAAACATTCAGTAAAATTTGCTAATCTGATGAACTAACTGATTTTTGTCCACAGAAGGTGCAATGTAGTGGCAATTATAATTGCACATCCACTCTACTGCAACACATAACAGAGGAAATGTACTGAGTTGTAGAATATTTTTGTAAAGTAAAAATATATCTGCATTTTGATATCTTCAACTACTGTCCTGATTGCCTTATGATAACTAGTATAGTATCTATTAACCATATTGTAAAAGTAAA
The DNA here is from genome assembly GCF_028018845.1 of Melospiza georgiana. Classification (NCBI taxonomy): domain Eukaryota; kingdom Metazoa; phylum Chordata; class Aves; order Passeriformes; family Passerellidae; genus Melospiza; species Melospiza georgiana. The sequence continues at coordinate 47,002,699 of NC_080431.1, forward strand.
TAGGGATTTGATGAAGGGGCAAGTAAATCCATAGATGTAATTATTGCCTCTATAGAGATAATTACTGCCTATACTCATGTGCAAAACAAATTATTCTGATTGTTTGGTTTTCTGATGAACTGGAAGATTAAATGCTGATTATACACTACATTTAAGGGTTAATTACTTTCATTTAAGCTACACACAATACTACTTAGAACTTCACCTGAAAAACACAGTTCTTTGCTTTAGCATAATCTTACACTTAGATAAAGCAAATTTAGCTGAGGTAGAGGAACAATGTGGGAACAGTTCAAAGTTCTTGAACAACTAATTTCTCTAGGTGGATCATAATTTAAATGTTCCTGTTTATTAGAGACCCAGAAAAAAAGAGAAATCTCGGGGGAGGATATAGACCAGCAGATGGCAATGGTCTAGTCTTGGTATTATATGTACATTTACTTCTGAACTTAAAAAAGCTCCAAACACACCTAGTCTGTATTAAGTTTTTGACACCTGAATCATACTTTACTAGGTTTTACCTTAGTTGGGCTCACTCTAATTTGTGTTTGTTTAATGGAGTGTTCATAACTACTCATTAAACAGTCTGTTCCTTTCTTTGGTTTAGAAGTGGAAGTATTTTATAATAATTCTAAACTGGAGAAATTAGGATGAATGTAATCCTTTATTGAGTCTCTGTGTGTCCACTGAAGTTTTTACTGTAATGAATCTCCTTAAGAGACTGTCCTGGGATTGCAGAATTATATTTTTTTTCTTCTATGTGGGATGCTATTTTCCTCCTACAAGTATTTTGTTGTGCTTACCTGATCATTTTTCTGACCCTGTAGGAGTGTTGGGTGTCATGTTATACTCATCCCTTCTCATCTGAGTTACTTGTATCTCAAAGTGTCCTATACTAGCTAGAAGTTTCTTTTATGGAAACTAATTGACTGAGAAATATGTGAAGTAAAATTAAACACTGTGTTTTCTGGCCTTGAACTCCTTGAACTCTGTAATATTGGACAATCTGACGAACAGAACACGCCGGAAAGTTATCAAACGAGGCTATATCTGTGTCCTGGAGTTCTTCTATTAGTGAAGTGAAGAGATATTGCAGTGTTCAGATGATTTATTTATGAGTTCTTTTAATCTAAATTGCACATGACTTGCACTTCATTCATGCCTGGTGCGGTTGGCATGTATCTGGAAATACTCACACATAAGAGTGGGTAATTCCAAAATCATGTAGGGAGATCAGAAAGCATAAAACATTGGGGCCTTACCAAATATTGAAATTTTTAGATTCACATTTACATTTTGCATAAAAAGCAGATTAGCATAGGATAGACAGGCACAGATATAATGAAAATAAACATATAAAATTAGCTCAAAAAATACTTAATGTCATAACTGTAGAGTCATTGTGAGAGGAGTTAGAAACTTTAATCTACTTTTCAGTAAGGAAATGGCTTAGAAATGTAATACCAATGCTTGGTGGATTGAGATCCAGACATCTGTTGAATTGTCTGTATTACTGCAATTTAGAATACATGCTGTATATTCCTCATTCTACAAAAATAATAATGTCTGGGTACAATTTTTCTTTTTTTTTTCTTTTCAATATCAAATAATGCAGAGTCAGCTGTTCAGCTTTATGCAGAGCTTCACATTTTAATGAAAGTTGCATTTGCATAAAAGAGATTTATTTTCTTGCTAGTTGAAATTTCAGTATGAACTTTAAAGGGCTTTGTTTATTTCATTGCAGTGAAGGACATTCCAGGAATCATTTTTTCCCTTGGCACAAATATCACATTGCCTTAGCTCAGCATTTTGAGTCACAGTAAATGCTAGTTGTGGATATGGTACTATAAAGGGAACATGGAAATAAAAGGATGCAGGAGAAGAAAATCTTGTCCGTGTATGTATGTCATATTTTTCAGGATATTAAGAAAATCTGTGGCATTAGGTGAAGAAAATGTACACAGAAATAAGACTGAAACTATGAAATGCTTATCTGTTTTAAAACTCCTCTGTCATGCCCCAGCTGTGGCCAAAAGTTGTTATCCCAGTGTTTATGAAAATTGAAAGAGTTTGTCTGTCCTTTGTCATTACCAAGTATTCAAAATCATTCCTATGAAAAAATTTATCGAATAAAAACATTATAGGAAAACCTGGCTCAAAAGTTCCATCATGGCCAGCTTGCTGTAATGACTATATGAAAACTAACTAAATTTTGTAAAAAATAATGTTCTCAATAAATCAGTCCAGCCACCTTTCTATTGAACAGTAGTTCTAAAAAATATACATAAATTAATACAAATATTTAAAGCTATCATTGGAAAATGAAAATGGCAATAATTTTTTCTTTACTAGAACTTGGAAATTTTAAAGAGTTTTACTAATGAAAATTATCATATTCTGACACTTCATGATACCACTGTGGTTGTTACATTATTACCTATTTTTCTTAAAAACCGTTCTTCCCACTCAAATTAAAAAATTCCTTTGGTTTTGTAAATACATATTTATATTGTATTTATTCTTTATAAAAATTCCTCTGAATGGTGTATGAGACAAAGATCAATGAAAACATAAAACCAGCAATAAAATTTAAGTAGCCATCCAGTGAAGAAGAAAGATCACATCCAAATAATAAACTAAAATGAGGCTCAGGTCTACAATTAAAATGGTTCGTAAATAAATTAAATATTCACTAAATCAAAGGCAAAGTAGAAGAGGCAGGCCTGTAGTTTATTAGCTAGAGAACAACTTAAGATTTTAGGCTATGTAAATATCCTAGAGTTTTGAATTTGAAGCTACTCCACAAATCTACAGTAGCAGTAGTACAGGTGACCTTAGTAGGAGCATACACTCTTAACACAAACTTCAGATGGAACAACTTGTGTGGTGCTACTTCAGAGGAAAAAAAAACCCAAGAGACAATGTCAAATTTCCTTTATGTTTCATTCAGAATTGTTGACTGATAAACCAAAAAAAGCCCCCAAAAACAGCACTAAAGCCTTTTAATGTTTCTGTTCTCTTTAGAAAGACTTTCACCTGTAATTTTGCAACATTTTAGTAATCCTTAGAGTGTAGAGGATTTTGTTAAAACTAATTCCCAAACAGGGAAATATTTGTATGATTTTTCTCCAAATTCTTCTCTCATGTAGGGAAAGATTTTGGATCAGGTTTTAAAAAAAATTAACTAGGGAATTTACAGAGTTTGTATGACCTAGACATGAAAGAAAGATAAGAAGGAAGAATAACACATATGGTATTAAAACGTGTCATGCTGCCTAAATGCTGTGCATCTTTATGTGAAAAACTAGCAGAGGAGACTGAGGGCTTATGAAGCTGAAATATGTGTATTTGAAAACTGAGAAAAGCTATGATTTAGTTCTGGCAGACATTTGGAAGGCTCCTTCTCTTTAAAACAGAAAGTGCATTCCTCTTTAATGAGTAGTGTTTTATATGGGGTACTTCTGTATACAAATTTGGTTTCTAGGTGATAAACACCCTAGTGAGATTAGCTAGAAGCTGAGCAAATGAGAATTAATACTGGACGCTGCTGTTGGTAACAGATTTCTGCTTCTTTTCATGGATGTAATGAATTTACAAGCCTCACATTATGTGACAAACATGCAAACACTCTCCTCCACCTAAAAACTCTCTAAGTAGTTGAAATAAAATATTATATAAAGTTATTTTCTGTCTTCAAAACTCTTATGTTTATACAAATTGGTAACACGCAAAATTTTCTGACAATTCTTGACATTTTAATACAGAAAATCCAAACAAATTCAAATTATTTTTTAACAGGAAAAAAAAAAAACAAACAAAAACCTACATAGAGGACTTTTTCAAAAGAAATGCCAGAGGGTCATTTTAATAAGAAGTGCAAAGCAGTAAGCTATCAGTATGGTAATTAAAATCAATGAGTGTCCATAACCAGGCTTGAAGATGTGAAGAAGGTTAAAACTAATTAAAAACATCACAAAAGGTCTTTCTGTAACGATTGAAGAGATGCCTTGGTGGATAGCACTTCCCAACCTGATATCAAGGGAAAACAGGTTCAAAGGAACAAAAGCCCGTTATAAAAAGTGTAATTTTTTTTGCCCAGAGAGAAAGAAAACATCAGACTGTTCAAACATAACTTTATGTAGCTGGCATTCAAATATCATCAGTTCTTCAAACTTTTGAACCTGTTTCTGCTGAAATAAATGAGAATGCTTCTGTTTGACATAGAAGGCAGGGATCAGAATCTACTTTTCCTGTTGCAGAAGGTGATACAGTTATAAAAGCTAATTTAGATATTCGTTTGCCAGCTTAAAAAGAATTGTGTTTTGGGATTCAGAACTATTTGTGAGGTCCTTATCTGCAAGCTGGACAGGTTTGTCTGAGAGATTAAGGACTTTTGAGTTTTTATGCTCTCTGTTTTACAGTAAGAATAATCCTATGTTCTGCATGCTCTAGTCTTCATCACAGTAGAGAAAAATTGGAAAAAATTACAATTAACAAATAGTCAGAAATTAAAAACTAATATTCTACCTAGGCCTTCTATCGCTAAATTTAGTGTGAGGATTGTGGTTTCAATTTAAAAATAAAAAAAAAAAAGTAAATTATACATAACAGTAAGAAGTTACATTTGGTGGATTAAAGAGTTTAAAAGTATTTTTAATCCTATTTTAATCCCATTAATTAAAGAGCAAAATTTTATTCCTTAATATAACCCTTTTAAGTTAGGAACTATCTTGAAATCTTAGACTAATCTTTGACAACTTTCTCTTTATTACATTTTTAAGCTCCCCACATCTGGAAAAACTGAACATGAATCTTATATTCTTTTTTAACTACAAACCACTGCTCAGATAGTACATTCAAAATCTGCTTTTTGCAGAAAACCTAAATCATATTTAGTTTGTTTTCTCTCCATCCCATCAGTGTACTCCTTCTCCAAGCAGAGTACATAGTTGCTCCTGAAAAAATTACATCTACCAACTGTAGTCATAAGGGTAAGTTTCACTGCTCCTTATTCCATTTGACCTTAGAGTCCTCACAGCTAAAAGAGATTCACATGTAGATCCAATTCCAGCTCGTGCATCCTCTGAGCTGTTTACTGCATTCAGGCAATTACAGCTGTGCAAGCCCAGTGACGGCATTAGGGGGCACAGGTGCAAACAAGGGACTAATTTGGCCTGCAAAACCTGCGTTATTGGTGATAATAGATGGGATGGAAAGGAGCCAGCTTGATTCTCAAATCACAGGCCGACTATGTAAGGCTGAGAAGAATATCCAAATGTTTACTTAAATGGGAGAATGTGGGATAAAAAACCTTCCATAGAAAATGAATGTATTCTCAGGGTATTTTTTCTCTTTACTTCTTTTCACAGAATCATTTTCTAAAGTAACAATGTACTTGATTAAATCAAGTGAAAATGCTAATATATTAACCCCATGTCAGGCATGTACCAACATAATTTTTTGTCATGCTATGGAATTAAGTAAGAAAGTGAAAGTCAGAAACAATTTTTGTAAAAATGTTACTGGATATGCAAGTTTTTTATTATGAAATAAAGAAAAATTTAGGGAAAGTTTTTTTTTACGTCGTGGGTTAATCCCATCATTTAAAGATAGTGAGTATTGAGTACTAAGGCAGAGATAATTTAAAATGTCAAGAAAGGACAGACAACAAAAATTGAAGAAATCAGGTGAAAGGAGAAACACTTTGGTGATAAGCCTCAGTTTTGTGATTACACTGATTATTTAAATCTGGAAAGATTTAACTAGCTCTATACTAGGGACAACATTGCCTTACTGGAATATCTAGGGTTTCCAGATATTTGAGATTTTATGAACTAAAATCTCAAACTCTCTCTTTTTCTTCTCTTTTTCTTCTCTTTTTCCTTTTCCTTTCTTTTCCTTTTCCTGCAAAGCTTTGTTTCAGTATATATATTAGATAAATGTTTGCATTCCTTTTCTTTTTACTATTCCTAGTTTGCTATCTTTGAGTTACTAAGACAGATTAAAAGAAGGTCCAATTGTTCTTATTCTTCCTTTTCAAAGTAGCTAACAGCAAATTTTGCATTGAACAAATGAGACAAGCACATTTGAAAATTTATTAATTTTAATAATTCTCTCTCATAGACTTAACAGGTAAGTAGAAAGCATCTCTACTTTGAAAAATCTTTGTCTCAAATTCGGATTTTCCTCTGTTAGTGGTATTGGTCAAATATCTTTTCAATCAAAGTTTTGAAATCATGGTGTTGGCTGAAATAATATATTGCAAGGGGGTAACTATATTTGAATGAAGACAATTTTACTGAAATTCAGAGGAATGTGTTGAAAATGGGATTTTCATACACTAAATTAATTTGGAATTCAACATTTGTATTATTTGGGTCATTTAGTTGAAATTGCCATAAATTAAAATAATACCATAAACAGTAAATATTAGAGATTGCCAGTTATTAGCTGCACCCTCAAATTAAAATACAGCACTTACCTTTCCTGAGCAGTTTTCACCAAAGGTATTTCTGAAAAAATGTCTCGTTTGTTTTATTAGATGTTTTCTGGCATAATATGACTCCTATATAATATAATTTGTTTTTCCAGTCAAATTATCCAAACAAGTGTTATTAGCAGGTGTGAAATAATTAAACAAATAAAACAAGTTCTAAGGTATCAAAGTAATGAAAAATGATGAATTTATCCTTCCTTACAGAGCAGCAATATGTTTGGATAAATTCATAAGCTGGTGTGAGTATTGCTGTGCTCATATGAAAAGTATAATTTATGCATATTGGAGTGCATAATCACCTGTATTCCACTCACTAATTCAAGGTAATTTGTTCTGTTTGAAGGAAGAACTGAGAAATCCTGTTTCTTCTGAAGCTTTGTCATCCAGCTTCTTTGGGATTCTCAAGCAGAAGAAAATGCTTAAGATTGAAATGAGAGACAGAGACAATTCTCATTTTGGAGCTCCTGCCTTAATTCATGAAGTTGTTCCCATGTGGTTAAAGTAGTAAAGTAATAAAATATGTGGAAATGACTGGAAATTCACTGGGTACATGCTGGTTTATTCAGGTTCTACTGAATCTGAGGTTACTTTGTGTTGTGGTTACATTGAAACTAAGGTCTAAAAAGGACATTTCAGGGTATATTGTCCAGGCGAGACAACCGTTTGGGTATTAGAAATATCAAAAGTTATTTAAATTCCTGATCCAGGATTCAGTTTAGTCAGTTGAATTGTAATATGTTGATTCAGTTCAGTGTTTGTTTGGCTAGTTTGGTAAATAGAGATATATAGAATTAAATTTTAAAAATATATATGCATATAAATAAATATTTGAAATTGTGATTCTTCCTGAAAAAAAAAAAAAAAGAATCTACAAGAAAGACTTGACAATGGACTGACATGATCGTCAGTTCTGTGTCCTGGTGTGTCCCTTTACTCCTACCCCCTTTTAAGCCAGGAAAAACAATGTTATGAATTTCTAGACTGTATGAAAATAGACAGAATCTGCAAGAATCACAACATTTTTCTCTCTCTTTCACCCAACAAATATTCTAAAGGAATACTTTATAAAGATTTTTTAAAGCTTTATGCATTATAAAGAGTATTTTACTGACTGGGTTATTGAATCTGATGACATTTCTAATATCTCTGGTTCTAAACTAGTTATTTTATTAGTGTCTGCAGTCAGCATGTGTCTGTAAATATTCACAAAATTCCAAAGTACCTATTAAGATTACTTACTCAGCCTCCTCTTATGACCTGGATATTTTATTTTTTTCATGATGCTAAACACAAAGTTAATTCCAGAATTCTATTTTTAATATATTTGCAGCTTTTTTTTTGGAAACAGTAAAAAAATCCTCTATTTGGAAGCTTATTCTTAAATATCAAGATTTTCACAAGCCAAGTTTTCTGGTGTTCCTGCAGATAGGAAGGACTGCTATGGCAGAACTTTAAAAAGGATTTTTCTGTACACCCACAGAAAATTATTTTTGGAAAGATAAACATAATCATAAATAAAATTAAGCCAAGGACAACGATAAGAACAAATTTGAGATGCAACTTAGCTTCACTGAAGGCTTTGAAGAAGTCAGGAAGTTTCTATACACATATATTGAGAAATGAGGGAGAGAAATTTCACCTCCTATTTCAAAGAGGAGGAAAGACCATTAGTACAAAAGGATATTGCTGTTGGCACTGCTTTGTTTCAGTTACAAATCTTAAAAAAGGGCACGTGACATGTCACTCAGGACCATGCACCCATTTGTTGTACTGGAAACAATCAGGAAATGTTTTTGTCAAAACAGACTGAGGGAGCTGTACAACAGGATTAAACCATTAGTGATGACTCCACTTTTAGCAACATGCGGCACATCTGAAAGAAAATATACCATGGAATTTCACAGCAGTGAAAGGTTGTGTTCTATTTTTATCCTCTAACCTTTTCTACTGTAATTTTTTCTGTCTCAAAAAATGTAGTGTTGCCTTAATTCTAAGTTTAGCTTAATTAGGAAATGATATGGTTGAGTTGCATTATTGTTAGAGGATGATATTAATCCTCCTCAGCCCATCACTTTAAAAAACAGAGGAGAAAAAATAGCAAGAAGTACTTATGAGAAGGATTTTTCTCTGTGTATACTGGAAGAACATGGACTTTTGAAAAGGAACCAAAAAAAAAGTAAAATAAAAGAAAGGTTCTATAAACCTACCTTATGGACAATCAAAGCTGACTTCATGTGGCTATGATTATGTAAGGGAAATATGTAAAAAAGCTGTTAAAACTTAGATATAGATGTATAACAAGAAAAACTACATAGAGTTGAATAAAATCTTATCAATTTTAAGCAAAGAAAATGAAAAGTTAGCTTCAAAGATACTACTTTGATGGAATGTGGGTAACCAGTACATGAGCTACCCTACAGTGACAGAAATCTTTACAGATTTTAGTTTCATTAAATACAAAAGCAATTTTTGTCAATTTCTTTGTTTTAAAATTCAAAGAATGGAGGAAGTATACTTCCTCTTCCATTACTTATTCCTAGTAATAGGAAAATTATTTTTATTTACCATCATACAGATGGAGAAAACATTTGTTTTTCTGGTGAGGCAGGTCAACAGGAGAACTGGGAATGCACGCAAACTGACATCTTTGCAATTACCTAACAATGGAATGTTCATTTTACCCCAGTCCCTGTACAGGAAACAGAAGCTCCAGCTCAAACAGCAATGCTTGCAATCAATCACAACAGCCTCTATAGAAGGAGACTGTTACTGAAGATCTCTGGCTGAATTTTATTTCCTCCTTTTTATTTCTTTTACTACATTTCCTTCACTAGAGTGATAATTTCACATTGGGTTATTCATGTTAACACTGCCATTCTGACAATAGGGTCAATTTAATTTGAGTTGTACAATTACTGAACTAACATGTTCGTTTCATTTATGTGCTGTATCTTTATTAGCATAAAAAAATTCCTAAGGAAAAGCTCAATAAAATAATTTCGTACCTGTACACTGAAAAAAATAAATTAGATGTCAATTCTTTGGGTCTATACACTTTGTAGTTTAAACTTTCCTATTACCTTGTAATTCTATTACAAGGAACAGTTTACTGACAGTATTTTAAAGCTTAAATAAGAATTTTCTTGCCTTCTCTTGTCTTCCTCTGTTTTCATGAAGGATATATTATGGTCATATGAAAGGAATAATCTGACAGGCAAGTTACAAAAATAAGATGGTTTTCATCTTAGAAATGTAAAAGAGTAATACTTTGTTCTCAGTTTCTCTAAGAAATGGAGTAAAGCTCATAAGTTCAACAAGTTCTGAGAAATAGAAGTTTTACCACTATTAGATATCTTGTGAGAGATTTCTAATTCCCTTTCTGAAGAATAATTTGGATGAAATAAATAAGTAGTTATTTTAAAACATTTTTAATGTATTTCTAAAACATAAATAAAATGAGCAATTTTACATGTAAAACCACTAACATGGATCCTGGAGAATATCTGTCTTCTAATGCTCTGCTTCTCAGGAAAAATGCAAACACACATATTGCTCACATTTCCCTTAAAGTAGTTCCATAGAGTAAAAAGCATCTGAAATTGATCTCTGTCATATAGTGCCTGTGACTTTGCAAAACAATAGTCATTAGAAAACTGATTGTATTGAGCAATTTCACTGAATGCAGGTGAAGGAATTACCAATGATCTCTGAAATTATAGTATGCCCAAGAAAGCATTGTTTTTATCCATTCTAGGATTCTATTTGAGTAGATTATTTCAACAGCATACACATAAAAAAAAATTCCTTAGCATAGATGCTTTTGGCTTTAAGATTTATGAGCTGTAATCACCATTTGAGTTATAGTCCATTAACACCTACACTAAAATCCTCTGAGTATAGTCTAAGACTTTATAATAGAAGGTTTATAGCATATTCTTACCTGTACATGAAACTGGAATTTTATACAATAATGTAGGAAATATTATCATAACAAGCAAAACAACTAGTATCTTCAGTCAAAAAGAAGCCTATTGGAGCTTTTTCCCCCCTTTGATATAAGGTAATAGTCTGTATTACTCTGCTCCTTCTAATGATTATAGAGTGGGCCTCAGAGAGAAATCTGTCCATTCACTGACAGCTGAAGTGGAAACCTTTGAGTCTTATACCAGAAAGGAATACAAATGCTGAATCAAATTAACAGTTCTATGTGCTCAATGTCTGTGTCTAATCTTTTATGACAGCTGGTACCTGACAGTGAGTTATTTTACCTAGTCTCTGCTTCACTAGCTGTTCAATAAGCCTTTTCATGGAACTGAGATTTGCTGAGTAATGCAGTTCTCCTATCTTGGCTTCTTATTCTACTGTAGAATTGAGTTGAAACTATTTCCATTTCTATCAGTGCCATACAGATTTGAAAAGAAACAATTGTGTTGTGGCTGAAATACTGGCAGAAGGTCACCTAGGGTAAAAATAAGTTTAGGCAGTCAAACCTCCTACGATGCAATTACTCTCATCACAAGCAAGGGGGAACACGAGGGGGAAAAGAAAAAAAAAGGCAAAACCAGCTTCATTTCTCTAAGTCACTGAGATGGGAATGGCAAAAGAGTAAGTACTGCAGATACGAGTACAAAAACAGACTATCCTGAGAGGTTAGAGAAAAAGGGCCTAAATATAAAGTGCTTGAATATGTGACCTGTTTTCTAAAAGGTTCAATTCTCACTGAGGTTAGTAAAAGCTATGAAATTGCTTAAAACTTTTAAGAAATCTCCTTTTTGTTTTTTCTGTTAATTATGACTACCAAATAATTTTTTGTATTACATTTAAAACCTGTAGTATAGTCAGATCAAAAAAAATATATGAAGGTTTTTCCTAGTTTCACATGTCAATATTAGTAGCAACAGGAGAAGAATATACAGTAAGGTCAAATATACAGCAGTGCTCATTAGTAGATTTTCAAGTCTTTTACAAAGTGACAGAATCCTCTGAATATTTAAATACGGTGGAAACCACAGTTTGGTTGTGTTCTGTTGAAACATCTGTGTGCATCTGTAGTGTGTTTGCTCTTGATTTTTGAAAATGTTAAGGTCCCTTTTTCTGCCTTTTCTTCTCCCTGCTGCCTTTGCTAGAGGACAACATGTTGGTAAGTTTTGTTGAAAAATAGTCTTCACTTAATCACTCAAGAAAAGAAGAAGGGAATATTGTCCATGAAAAAATGAGTGGACTCCCTTACATCACCCCATGCTTCCAGCTTCCTAGGGTTAAAAGCTATGGGTGTGCATACAACCACGTAGGATATAGCCACACCAAAATGTCAGAATATTCATTAACAGTACATATTAAAAATGTGAACTCAAGCGTAAAAAAACAAACTTGGAAAAATGTAAGAAAATGTTGGGAAAGCCAGGTTTAAAGTCAGTGGGGTAAAGAAAAGCGTAGTAGCAGTCATGCATGTGTGGCAAGAAATGCAAACAAGTCTAACCTCTTTGCAGCAGTATATCATTGATATTAAAGTTAAATCGCAGAGATCTTTTATTATTGTAGAAATGTTTTAAGGGAAGGAAGGCCTCTGCAAGTTTATATGATAAATAAATAAAAATGTGCTGAGAAGGAACATAAAAGACAACTGTCTGGAAAAAGAAAGGATTCATACAAGTGACCAAACAGCTTCTTAAATTCTGGAGTGACTGCACTTGAAATACAGTGTCCTACTAGAATGTACTTGTTTTATTTGGCTTTTAGGTCAAAGCTAACCTGCACATGGCTGCTTGGGCTATGCCAACACTAAAAACCACAGACAGTTTCTGGGCACTGGCGTGTGACCCTCTGTGTTGTTCAACTCTGAGAATATACTTTTCACCTATGTTAAACACTGCCCTCTCAAATGATCAGAACCAGTGCCTTGATGGTTAGGAATTTCCAGGACTAGTTCTAATGAGCTGTTTGCATGCATATACCCCGGTTTTGAAATTAAAAAAGTATTGTGTCATACAATGTTGACATCATTTAAAAATAGAGTAAGTATTGGAAAGTGATTTCAGGCCGCCCTGCAGTCTTGTAGATGCATTCAATCACATTACTAGGCATTGCTGTGATATCCATTAAGAAAATAAAGGTGTTTCCTAACTAAAGATCTTCTTCCCATGCAGATTATACTGAGTATGATAGAAAGAAAAATCAAATATATCAGATCTATGACATATTTTTCCATATAAGAAAAAGTTAAAGTACATGCAGGTCCTCACACGTAGAGATCTCAATAGATTAAGTGAGCTTGTAGCCTTAGAAGCCACAAATGGAAGTCACCGGGCAGGAAGACATTGGAAGCCATCCATGTGTGTCTGACATCCAGTTTGAGGTAAGGTATTTTCAGCTGGAGAAAGCTAATTTTCTGAGGGACCCTCAGAGGATATTATGTACATGTGTAACTGCCACTGGGTAACCAGCCTCAGAGACCTAACAGCAAGACTGTCCTACAATTCAGTTCCATGTGTTACTGGAAAAGTGTTTAAAATAACTGTTAGATAAATGCTGACATTTTCAGAGAACATTCTCATTGTTTCTCTCTGAATGCAATTCCTTTACTAATTGCTACTTTTACATTACTAAGAAGGTGTAAATGTTACATTCACAAATAACATTTGCAGATTTCTAGTTTTTATAACTTTGAGTTCCCTAGATAACTTAAAAGTTTTGTGCATAATTGCAAACATAAAAAAAAGCACTTTGCAGCAACAGAAATAAGTAAAGAAATTATACAATTTTTTATTTACTGTAGTATGTAAATCAGAATCAAAGCATGTGTTTGTGGTAGGTTTAAAAATATAGACAGTTACTCTTGCTATGAACTCTGTGAACTGTCTCACTCTGAACCATTGGCAGTCTATGATGAGAGTTTCCTCATCTACTGTTAATGAGAATTTATTAAATTTTACCTGCATTGCTATTCTCTATCAGGAGGGGCTGATTTGCTATAATCCTGGTAAGAAAAGCACTCAGACTCTGTAAAGCACCATTTAAAATGCTGTATATCAGAGCTAACACTATAAAGAAAGAGAGGATATTGTAGATAATCTTATGACCCCTAAGGTGCTGGAAACCTTGAGCCATGCTGCATCAAACAGGTTTATGGTCGGGGCACAGCCAGGCAGATCCTGTCCATGTGAAGCTTTGCCCATTTTGTTAATTTAAATTCTTACACAATCTTTTTGGAAGAAAACTGCTCTGTATGTTATTTATTCTATCCAACCAAAAGGACATTCATATGTAGGAGAAGATCAAGTTCAAGACTATCTTAGGAACCTGAAGGGGCACCAGTGAATGAGACGAATGAGATTCACAGATAGATCCTGAGGCATCTGGTGGACAATGCAGCTAAAGCACTATCCATCATATTTGAGAAATCATGGTAGTCCAGTGAAGTTGCCACTGACTGGGGAAGGGGAAATATAACCCTAATTTTTAAAAAGTGTAAAAGGAAGACAAAGGGAACTCCAGGACTGTCAGTTTCACCTCTGTGTAGCAGATTATCCTGAAAACTTTGCCAACAAAAACACAGCATCACTAAGGGCAAACTGTGCCTGACAAATTTGGTATCCTTCCACAATGGGATTACAGCAATGGTGGATAGGGGAAAAGCAGTTGAGGTCATCTACTTAAACTTGTACAAAAAATTTGACACTCTCCCTCAAGACATCTTTGTCTCTAAGCTGAAGACATGGGTTTGACAGATGGATCAATCAGTAAGTGTTTAAAGAGCTGGTTGGATGGTTGCACTCAAAGAGTTGTGGTCAACAGCTTGGTGATGAGTGGCGTTTGTCACAGGTTGATATTGGGTGATGTTTAGCATCTTTGTCAGCAACATGGACAAAGTGGCATTGAGTGCACCCTCAGCAAGTTTGCCAACAACACAAAACTGTGTGTTGGTAATCCCTTCTCACTCTGGAGAGAAGGGTGCCATCCAGCGGGGATGTGGCATCCAGTGGGCCTGTGTGTACCCCATGAAGTTCAACAAGGACAAGTTCAAGACTCTGTAGGACAAGGAGGAATGGTTTCAAACTGAAACCTGGTAGGTTTAGATATTAGGAAGAATTCTTTACAGGGCTGAAGCACTGGAACAGATTACCTATAGATATCCATTATGGATGTCCCATCCCAGTAATTTTTTAAGACCAGGTATGATGGGGCTTTGAGGAACTTATTCTAGTGGATGGCGTCTCTGCCCATGGCAGGGTGTTTGGAAATCCATGATGTTTGACACCTCTTCCATCCCAATGATTCTATATGATTCTCTATGATTATATATGAGAACTTCTTTTAGATAAATGCTAAGACATGCAGGAAGTGTAATTGCCTCTATTTGGTAGCTACCAAGTAGAAGCACCTTCTCTAATCCTACATTACTGTCCACTGACTGAGTTTATCCTGGGGCCAACTGATTTTTGCAACACAACACACACCTGAAAGCCAGATGTATTTGCACTCTAACATAGACAGAACTGTCCCTACTCTGGTCACTGAGTCTTGAAAGGTCTTTCAGTCTTATGATCAAGAACTGTAATACTGTATTGGAAATTTCCAGTAAAACTGTATTTCAAAAATTTCCATAATAAATATACATGTTTTTAGGATGAAATAGATGGATTTTTAATTTTACTGTCTGACCTTCTATTTTATGCAAATAATTGAATTGAAGAAACAATTTTTCCAGTCACACTTTAGCAGTAGAAACATTCCTCTAAAAATAAGCACAATTAAAAAGAATGCCTCAGTATCAGAAGTGGATTTATAGAGTGGCAAACTGCAAAGACGAGCATCTATGGAACTGGATACATTTCTTGACTTAAAAAAAAAAATTGATAAAAATGGTTAGTCTAACTAAAACTGCTGTTCAAGAGATCAGAGATTTCTGTGTTGGTCTGCTTTCCAAAGATGAATGAAGCTCATGTGGACACTCACTTGAAATATACTGGGCATTTCAAATTACAATGTCAAGTCATATTTCTACCAGCACTTTGAACAGGTCATTACTTCTTTTCTGTCTTCTCTCACTTTAGTTTCTTCTTTTCAAACTGAGTTTTCTGAAGCACTAAATGTAATTATGAGTCTCGCTGTGACAAATGTGTCTGTTTCTGATTAGAAGAACACTACTGATAAAACGAGGTTAAAATCAGAATAATTATCTCTGAGGCTGTAAATATTTCATATTGTATGAGATACATTCTTCATTCCAGCCTTGATTTTTGTCTTGATGTTAAACCATGTCAAACTCCTCTACAATTCTGAATAAAGCACTTGTGTCATTAACTCCTTCTGAAGAAAAATAGCACTTTATTTTAATGTTTAAAGATTTAAATTACTCACTAAGCAAAAGCAACCCATGAGCTAAGAGAACTTTACCTTACTAACTCCATGATGACATAGCTATGGAATGAATGTGTTCTCAATGTAATCTTCTCAGACCTCCAGTTTAATATATTACTGAATTGCTTAATATTCCTCATTGAGTTGTTTAAACACTTCTGGGCAATTTTAACTGATATGCATTTTTTTATTCTGATGTAATAGTCTTCTGTCTGCAATTAAAAATTATTTCACTTTATTTGATTTTATTCAATTATTTAAATAATTATTTTATTGTTATGTGAATATGTGTTGAATATATAGGGGACTACTGATCCTTGAAATAAATCTATTTTTTGCATTTATCAGTTGTGTTAGCGTTCAAAAACACATAATCACGAGGGATTATATGCGGTGCTTTTTATTAAGAGCTCTGGGAATCGGGGTATATTGAACCCAAATCTGACTCCGACCATACATCCGAAATGATCATGTTTTATTCTCTATCGTTACATAACTTTCATGTTAATTATTAAACTTATATTGTTCTATTGTATACATAAATTTAGCCCCTCTCTGAATTTCTAACATAGTTTCTCACTATTCTTCTTATGGTTATATAATAATTACATTTAATTACTAAACAATCATCACATCTAACAATTATGTAATTTATCATACTGCTTACGCAGGTGCAGTTGATCTGGGAAAGC
Source organism: Melospiza georgiana (assembly GCF_028018845.1). Classification (NCBI taxonomy): domain Eukaryota; kingdom Metazoa; phylum Chordata; class Aves; order Passeriformes; family Passerellidae; genus Melospiza; species Melospiza georgiana. The sequence goes on from NC_080431.1 coordinate 47,019,247, forward strand.
ACAAAGCCTAACATTTTAGATTCTATCTTTAACTTTTTCCAGGGTTCCACTATCAGTTGAAGCACAGTTGTGAGTTTACATACATTTTGCATGTAAACAAAGACATTTGCACTTAGAATCTCTAAATTTGAGGTTCTCTCACTGAGTGCTTGAAATTCATAAGATGTTTTGTTACATTGTGTATCTCTGGAAAACTGAGTCACAGCTGACAAAGTTTATCTGCATTTGATTTGACCTCCCTTGGATATACTGATCAAAGAAAGTTTTCTAAATATGGTCAATGATAGAGTTAATTATTAATTAAACATTAATCTGTTCTAACACTGATTTACATTAATTCAAAGTCAATTATCAGAAATAACAGAAAATAACAAATATTTTATAGGAATAGAAAAATTGCAAAAAAAAAAAAAAAGAAAAGAAAAAAAAATCAGTATATGAATGGCAAATGACAACAGTCCAGTTTGAAGGCAGAAACAATAATTAGGGCAATAATAGAGGAGAGAGAAGAGGTGGTGTTCTTTGGTTTGCACTGTTCGTTTCTGAGACTCCTCAGTTACCTGGACTCAGAATCACGGATTTTAAACTAGACACCCAAAGCAACTGAGAAATACTTAACTCAGTAGAATAAACATTTTAGGTAAAGCAATCAACCTTTAAAACAGTCTGAAATTTTGGTACCAGGTATAATCTAGGAAGATTTCTTATACAATGTTTAAAAAAAAATTTACATGAGTTTATTGTTCAGAGACTAAATCAGACCAGCTTTTAGCCTCAAAGTTATCTGCTAAAATATAAGCAAACAAACCCTACATATAAATGAATTTTTGACAAAAAAATAACCCTAACCCTTATCTTCGTCTACAAATCCACCTTAGTCTTACCTGCAATGAAACTCAATTGATAATCTGATTAAAACTCCAATACTTTTGCAGTGTGATTATTTCAGTCAATTTACTTTTAAGGAATATAATTCTACTTTCTTAATCATTTTAATCTGAATATATTGGAATGTAATTTCTATTCTTCAACTCCAATTTCTGTTTTATGGCCTTTTAATCTTGAACACTGAAATATAAGTATCTATAAAATACCAATAAATTCATACAAAGAGCTTAAATTGCAGCATGCAAAATTATAAAAAAGGGCTTTTAACAAGAAGAGCTAAAATAAAAGGAATGTGCAAAACCATGAAAATCTTTCAAATATTTAGATTTAAAACTATTTTAATTATTGAAACATACAGAAAATCTGAAAGATTAATTTAAATAGCTTTAAATTATTTTTTCAGGGTTTGTGGGAAGCATGCCACCTCTAATAATATCTATAATATCTTAAAAATGTCTTTTCTTATCTCTATGAAATATGTCCTTCTGGGAATAAAATAATGAAATAATATAATAATATAATATAATATAATATAATAACAATAAAAATAATTCTAAAATTAGGAAATATACAATTATAGATTTTTTTTAAAAAGAGAACTGTTTTATTACTATAGTTTATACTAAAATACTAATATTAAAGTGATTTCTAGAACAATGCTAGTATCTAGTTTCCTCTTTGCTTTTCATATTTTGAGTCAATGACACTGTGTTATGTCCAGGGGATCATACAAAGCTTACCTTTACTTCAAATTTAGATGTGGATTCAATTTTAAGCATAGTTACATTAAATTTTACTTGCATGTTTCCAAGAGCATTATCTAAATATAGTCTTGGACTTCTGTGAACACTTGAAACTGAAGTCAGATTACGTATCTGATAATAGCAATAAAACTGCAGTGAATTTGAAAGAAAAATTCACTTGGGTGTGCTGCTGTGACTATTTATTTATAAAATTTCAGGCCCATGAAAATGACTTCTGTCTTACTGATGAATTTGACATCTTGTCTGTGGAAATAATGAGAACCAGTAAGTAGCTCTTTGAGTGTTAGATTATATCTAAACATGAGCAAACATATCAAGGAAGAGAAAATATTATGATACTGTCCAAGACAGAAGCTTTAACAACAAAAAGAAATATTTGATAGAAAATTCAGATTTTGCTTCCCTGATGCTAGAAATAATATGTCACTGGTTTATAAAGATATTTCCAAAAGCTTTAGATTCTTTGAATTAAATTAAGTGGTAAGAAGGATTATACTACAAGGTAGTTCAGCCTTAATCAGATAATTTGTTAAGTAAACAATAATTAGCACAAAAATAATTAGAAAGGTTGTATGATGTTAATTTCATTCTCCTTAATCCAAGATGGATAAAAGAAAGAAGGTCTATGCATATGTGGATTTAAGGAAAATTAGATACCAATATCCTGAAGTCAGATCTCATTTGGGCTGCCAGGAACCTTGTAAACTTCAGCTGAGTCAAAAGCAAAGTCCTGACTGAGGGAAGGAAGTCCTTGCAGCAGAGTCGGCAGGAGATTGCTTAGTTAGGGAGCCCTCCTGGAGAAAAGGCCTTGTGAGACAGTGGCTGAATGCGAGCCCCCAGCGCACTCTGGCAGCAGCAAAGGTCTGGAGCCTCCCAGCCTGTGTGAAGGGGAACACAGCCAGCTGGTCAGGGCAAGCGACCATCCCCCTCACGACTCAGCACTTGTGGGATCCATTGTAAATGCTGCACCTTGTTTTGGGCTGCCCAACACTAGATGGACATCTACAGACTGCAGTGTGTTACAGGGCTGCCAGGGGTTTCAGGAGTTTTCAGGGTGAAGAGAGAGATGAGAATGTTGACCTCATGTTCGGAAGGCTTGATTTATTATTTTATGATATATATATTACATTATGACTATACTACAAAGAACAGAGAGGAAAGTTCTCAGAAGCTAGCTAAGCTAAGAATAGAAAAGGAATGAATAACAAAGGGCTGTGTCTCAGCAGAAAGCGAGAGCAGCTCTGCTGTGAGTGGTCAGTAAATCCAAACATCCACAGGAGACCAATCACGGATCCACCTGTTACATTACACAGCAGCAGATAACCATTGTTTACACTTTGTTGCTGAGGCCACAGCTTCTCAGAAGAGTCAGGCTTTCCACAGCAGATCTGAGAGAGAGGTTGAGTGATGGCAGCCATAAAGAGGAGACCTAAATATAAAAAATAAAAAAGGTTTTAGCTATGGGGACAGTCATGGACCAGAAACCAGCAAAGTTTTTCATTATCCATCCTCAGAAGTTTTCAACACCTAACTAGATACAGCCGTGAGTAACCTGGTCTGATTTCATAACTGATTCCTGCTTTGGAGCAGAAAGTTGCATTAAAGATGTCCTTTCCAAACTTCAATTACACTACTCCAAGATTTCAAGGCGAAAAAATAACCTAATTTATGCTGACTAGAAAATGGTGGTATATAAATAAAACTAATATTTTGTTTAATTTCTTCATCAGTAGCTAAAGAAATATATCAGTTTTTCTTGCACAAAACAGTTTTTATAGCTATATGCGATGTGAAGAAGTCAGTGAATCTGCTTACTTTGAATAGACATTGAAAAATCAGACATTTGTTCAAAAATTTGAATATCTTCCTCTTTTTTTGTCTTAGCAGTAAGAGAGCTTCCTGCTGTTTCTTTGGCAACACTTGACAGTAGAGTAGGGTATGACTTAGACTTTCTGTTTCATCTTACAAAAATCCCCAAACATTAAATTTCAAATATGAATTTATAAAGGTCCATCTTCTGCTTTCATAAGTGACATGAATATTTTCATTTAAAAAAGTTTTAAACTAGTATAGCATTGTCAAAAAGTAGACAGTATGTATTAAGTAAATATTAATAAAAATGAAATTCAAATTAATAAGAATGAGATACAAACCTTTACTTCAGGAATATTCTATTTGATGCTTTTACTCAATAATTAAAGACATGACAGAAGTTCTCCTTCCAGGAGGAAAGCAAGTAACTTAAATTGTGAATGTCAAATTGTGGCAAGTAATTATGTATAGGTGCGGGTGAGTAAGTGTCCAGCACTGAAACTCTGAATTTTAAAGCAGAAACCTCGTACTTGCTAGCTAAAATGGGTAGAGGCTGGCTGTGCTATTTGTATACTTGGATTAAACAATAATGTGATATCCTGAATCACTGGTTAGGGAGGTGATCACATATAGTACTTCAGTATATTGACTGTTTAGAATAGAAAAACCTCATGTTTGAGGCCAAAATATGACATAAACTCTGAGGAAAGATCCCAGAAATCTGAGATATGTGTGGATATGGAAGTCAAGGTGGTCTCAGGGACCTAGGCCAGTGCGACCAGTAGCACTGTACATATCTGTAGTGAGCAGCCTTCCTGTAGGAAAGGGAAGCTGAGAACTAATAAACACAGCGCTGTGGTCTACTGAATGTGTGTGCAATACAAATAAGTGGGACTAAAGCTGTAATCTTGTTGGTTCTCAAATACATCCCGTTATCGAAATCTACTATGGGCTGTCAATTATTTTATCTTGCCTGCAACATCCTCATCATGTTTTATGGTTTGGAAGTAACTATAAGATACATATTCATCAGATTAAAACCTTGAGAATATTGTTCAAGACTGCTCATGATGTTGAGTGAGAGTTATAAAGTGTATGAATTCATTATGTCAAAATACAATAGTTTGAAAAACAAGAATTTTGATTTTTGTTTACTCTCTGGCATTAACTAAAGATAAAATTGCAAGCACTTCAGAAATTCAGTGCAAAAATTTATCACTTTTTCATTCAGTCTTTTTAGTAAATTCAATAGATTTTCTATACAGAGAGCTTGACTATTTAAACTGCTTAGTCAACTTCTCCATTTTGACAATTTTTTCTTTTGATTTTAAATAGCAAAATGGTAGTATCTATCTAAAAAGCAAAAAATAAAGTGATTGAAAGGAAGAGTTCAAGACAGTTTTAATACAAAAATTTCTTAATTTAACTTCAAAATAGAATTTATTCCATATTAGAATGGGTCATTAGTTTCTCTAAAGGAATGCCTAACATGACTTTCTTTATGTCTACACATAACTCTTAATAGAAGAAAACTATTCTTCTTAAATGACATTCAAACACTGTTTTTTCTAATATTTAGTTCATCTTAAGACAACAATATTTAGAAAGTTTTACAGGGACTGTAGATATACCTTACAGAGACATTTTCAAGATTAATTGATGTTCTAAATAGTGGTAATAGTCTTCAAGTAAAATTCTTGACTTTGTATTTATGTTATCATTAATTTTACCAAGTATTATCGAATTATCCTCACTGATGTAGGACTTGACCAAAAGCTGAAACCTGATCAACAAATATTGCTATCATATTCTATTTTTTTAATATTGATTTAAGTAAAAGACCTTAATGCGCAAGCTTAATGCTATGCAATATTTTTTATTTATTTAAAGGGGTAAGTGGTAAAGTGATAGGGAACAAGAAATGGCTAGCCATTTGTAAGAACTAAGAAATAGTTCTTAGAAATGGCTAGACATTCAAATGTCCAACATAAAAGTACTGTGGGAACAGATTCTTAGCATCTAAGAGAAGAATATTTTTTCTATGTTTTTTGAAAGGCATGCATATTTTAACAGGAAACACAAACCTGAATCAAGACCAATCTTCATTTGAAGAGGTGATGGTGGGGGTATTTTGCATTTTATTTGTTTAATTTAGAAGTCTACCTCAAAACCATTTCCTTTGGAGGACTACTTCAGGAAAATACCACGGTCATTACTGAATTTTCACCAACATGAGCATTCTGTTCACACATAAACACATCAACCTAGATGCTCAAGAGTGTGTATGAAGGAAAACTTTCTGTAGTCATCAAAGAACTGGAAAGATGTAAAGACCAAAAAGTCAACTCTATAGAGCATCCTAAGGCTGTGATATTACAGTTAGAAGTAGATGGGTATAGGTAGTTATTTTGCTTTCTGACATGTAACTGTTTGTTTCTGAAATGCAGCTGTCATGTATCTGTGTTGGTACAGAACTTCATAAACATCCTTACAATTCATCTTCAACAAACCTTTGGGATTTGAGGTAGAACATTTATTTTGTGACTTCTCCATGTTAGGCTGAAGTGTTTGAATGTTTGATGTGTAGGAATGAAAAAAAAAAGCCTGAATAAAAACCAGGTTAAGTTAGTAATGTGTCACGTACCACTCAGCAGTAGTAACTATTCCCCTTGTAAAAGGGCAGCGCAGTGGCAAGGATAAAGGTTTTATCCACACACCTTGTTCCCATGAGCTTTGGGGAAAATTCCGCTTTCTTTAAGACTTTTAGATCTTCTACTGCTTCAGTGGAAAAAGCAGTCAGACCTCACTCACATCTTTGCTCCCCTCACCTATATTTGAAATCTTTTTCACTAAAATAACCATTTAACTTGAGCCTTCTATCGGAACAGTCACCAAAGCAAACAGTGGGAGTTTTGTCACTTGCTCCTCTGGAGTTGAATTGTGTGCAGAACATGTCTTTGGCATTATGACAGAAAATTGAATTTTTTCTTTCTGTGATTTAAGTGTATCCTATTCCATGAACACACAAACTGGATTATGGTCTCTGTAGAATATAAAGCTAATTGTACTTAATTTTTTAAATCCTAACTTACTGAGGAATAAAAGAGACATCAACATATTGAGCCCTGTGGAAATGGCCACACCTGTAGAATAGCATTAAAAAAAAGATATAGCAACCTGATTCTCTGAAACCTTTAGACCTTTAGAAGGAATCTGCTCCTCAATGTTTTTTGTTGTTTTCTTTTGTTATTTCTTTCTTTGTTTTCTTAAATATTTTCTGACCTCCTTTTTTGCAATGTGCAAGTGTAAACTGAATGGCACTTTGCATGCTTATGTGGTGTCATGGTTTGGGCCTGGCACAGAGCCAGTGCCCCCATGAGAATACCCCCTCCCTGGTGTCTGCTGTGAGATGTGACCAGGAATAAGCAAAGCAGGCTCCAGCTTAGAAATAAAGATAACTTTATTACCTAAACTACAAGAAAAGAAGGAAAAAAACTATAAGGGAAAAATTGAAAACCTTACAAAAAGCACTTTCCTCCTCCTCCCCACCACCAAAAATTTCCCAATCCGATACATTCCCTCAAATCACCAACTGCCCAGTCTGGAACCACCCTTTAGAATATTCAAACTTCAGTCCATGAAGAGGAGAGGAGTCCTTCTTGCACCATAGGCTTCCCCTGGAAACACGCTGAAACCTCGTGTGCTTCCATGTCACTCAGCACTGCCCAAGTGGTGCTGAAAAGTCCTTTTGCCATTGTGACACCTTTCCTTCCATGCCCAGTGCTCTCACCGCTGGCATGGACCAGAGCTGCTTTTAGGGCTGTCTTTCAAGGATGCCTTGTCTCACTCCAAAAAAGGCACAGTCTCTCCTTCAGGACATCTGTCCCCCCCATTTTTTCCACCCCTGGGGCCGAGGGGTCCCCACACTGAACCCTCCCGGTTCTGAGGCACTGCCTCCCCCTAAATGCAGTCTCTGTGTCACAGGAATAAAAATGGTTCAGTCTATGGCCACACAAGAAAAATCCAGCCAAAAGGCCACTCCAATCATCTCTCCCCACCCAGCCAGTCTTCTCCACTTCCCTCGGGCCTAGTCCTTGTTATCTCATTTCCTATCTTTCTTCTTATTCAGCTCTGAGGAGGATCAGCATTTTTGCAAGGTCCCAATCATGTAAGAAAAAGGGTTAAAAATTTCAGTCGCTGTCTGTCCCAGAGCTCCAGCACTCCCAAACTCGCTGCTCCTCTGACCGGGCACCTTCTTGCCGCACTCCCCCCTTCTCCTCCTGGGCCGGCTGCTGTCACATTTGTCGTCGCTGGCTCTCCCTCTCTCTCTCCTGGGGGGGGGGGAATGGCTGCCCGATGTCTCTTGGGGCTCCTCCACCCTTCCATCCTCAAGGGCCTCCTCACTCCCATCTCTGTCCAGGCTCAGGCCTACCACAGGGCTGCCCCTCCCCTGCCCAGCAGCAGCAGTTGGACGGGGGAGGCAGATCCGGCCTCTTTCCCTCAAAGTCCCAAGAGAGACTCCCAGGCCAAAGCTCTGCTTTTAACCCCTGTGTGTTCTCAGTGGTGTGTCCAAACCCCACTGGCCACATCAGGTGCCAGTATCAAAATCTGAGCACCCATTGGTTTGACCACAGCATCCCAGAATTCCCACTTCTTCCTGGTCAAACCACCACAGTGGAATAATGATTTTTCTCTTTAGAAAATAAGTACAATATGCAAATTTAATCCTTAAGAAATAGGTCTCTGGATTGTACTGCTAAACCTATAAACCAGCAGCTATGTGCTCCTGGACTTCCTTTACAATACGTGGTGAAAAATATCTAATCATTGTCTTCCTTATCCAATAAAAGTTTAAGCTCTCACTTTCCCTAATGGAAGAAGAACAGGAAGAAAATATTTTTCCTTTCTATAAAATCTGTTCACTGCTTAAAAATTAGGAAAAAAAAAATCAATGTTTTATTAGACCTAAGATAATGTAATTTAGTAGCTGAAGTGATTCAAGCATGCACTGGGAGGAAGAGATATTAGGTTTTGATGACTGTATTCAGGCTTTTGATATTAAATAGTCATTGAATGAGATAAATATGCAATTTTTGATGTCAAAGAAGAGAATCAGGGGTTCTCATTAAAAAGAAAAAACTATTAAGTTCTAATCATATTCAATTTTTCTTGCTCTGTGAGTTGGAAAATCTGGAATTATCTTCAGTAAGCCTATAATCTGATGGATAGGGCATGACTTTGCTTTATTGGAGGCAGGAGGGAAGGGAAGAGAAAGGAAAAGAAGATATGCAACTCTGTTCCCCCAGGCAAAAAAGACAGATGATTGTGGATAAAACTGGTTCCAAACAGTTTTCTCCTGCAGTCATATTTCAAAAGTCACCAATAGTATCATTGCATTGTTCAACCAATTTTTTTCATTTTGGAGTGTAAGAATATGAGAGTTTAATGAGATTGATATCTCAGCAAGTCCAGCAATTTTTTTTTTGTCATCCGTCAATATGAGAAATGAATTGAAGATTGCAGATAAACTAAGAATAACTATCTCTTGAACTTTAAGACAGTATTACAACAAAACTGAAATATCCTGTAGTTTCTATACAGGGATGCTTCTGAAGCTGGTCAGGAGTAACATGGATTTCAGAACTGCAGTCATTCAAAAATGTCCATATTCTACCTAGGTTATTCTTGGGGTGTTTAAATTGTTCATCTGGATCTGACACTAAGTGGTTTGCCCAAGGCTAACAGCAAGTTAGTAGCAGAGTTTGGATTACAGTTCAGAAATTGCTGATCACCTGCCTCATGATCAATCCATCAAATGAGTCTGAATAGAAAAACGCATCTCCAGCTGTTACAGAACACATGCTGTTGTAAGAATTAAAAGGAACCAGCTGTCTATAGCCTCTGAGAAATTTGAATAGACCCACATTTTTCCACACAATCATGCTGTAATTACATGTCACCCCAGGTGTTCTCAATATGATTACTCCCTACAAAACTATAAGTGAGACACAAGACAGCCCATACAGCTGCAGGAAAAATAATGAAGCAGCGGGGTTTCTCTTTTTCTGCGTGTGTTGCTTTGGTGCTGTTTATATAGCCAATCTGTTCCCTGGGACTGCTGAGAGAGCCCTTATGGTCCCAGGCACCCAGGGACCATAGATGCTGAACTATATAACTGGAACATGAAATCAAGCTGCTTTTTTTGACAAAGATATCTATCATATATTTACTTTGAAAGCTACTCTGAAAGGTACAAGCCTTTTAAGGGAAGAGCATGCCAAGATGAGAAAATAGGAAGATAGAAGCAATAAGATTCGTATTATTTATAGCAATGTCAAAGACATCCTTTATATCTACAAAAATTAATGTGTATTTAAATATTATTGCCTGTTGTATGTCTGAGTTCTAATTAGAAATCAAATAATTCAGTTCAAAGTTTGGGAAGTAAGAAAAAATTAGTTATCTTCCATATTTCTAAGGGAAGACCTGTTTTTCAAATACTGCTAAATTCTAACAGGCAAGGAATAGCCAAGGTAGAAACAGTGAGATAAAGATCTTAATATACACTTTGACTTAGCACATACTTTCTGTTGATAAATATTTAAATAGAGACACTAAAGGACTCCCAATGCTTAGTTGGGAATTTTGGTATCTGTATTCTGCTTATGAAGTTAAACTGTGATGATGCAAAACTTCATTGGCAGTCTGCTAAAATTGATCAGGAGTTATAAGTCAGGAAAAGTTATCATAAGAGGTAACGACACAGGGCACAGTGCTTTTTCATAGAGAAAAAAAACATCATGTGTTTCCTTTCTAAAACTTTATTAAGGACAAGGATACAGATATTGTTGTAAAATGCAGCATGGGCAGTTTATATGAGATGATGGCAACAAAGTCAGCATTTAATGATTTTCTGCAAGTTTTTAAAATAGTCAGCCAGAAGGAACTTTTGGTATAAACTGAGGAGATGCCTTTACAGCTTTCAAGCTAAATATAAGCAGTTCCATGAAGTCTGTGGTGGGTTGACTCTGTCTGGGACCCAGGTAACCACCAGGCTACTCTCTTTTCCCTCCTCAGCTTGGACAGGGAAGAGAAAATATAGCAAAAGGCTCATGGGACAAGATAAAGACAGCGAGAGATCACTCACTGGTTACCATCACAAGCAAAACAGATGGGGAAAAAAAGTTTGATTTATTACCAATCAAATTAGAGCCTGATAATAAAAAATTTTAAAAATCTTAAAAACACTTTCCCCCACACCACCAGTTTCTTGTTCTCGACTTAAGTCCTTATTTCCTGCACGTTCTCTCCTCCAGCCCATCATGGGAACAAGGAGTGGGGGCTGTGATCAGTTCCTCATACATTGTCTCTGCCACTCCCCCCTCAGGACTCCTCACACTTAGCTTACTCCCCACTCCAGTGTGGGGTCCTTCCCACTGGAGACAGTCCTCCATGAACTTCTCCAACATGTTATTCCCATGGAAAGCAGTTCTTCACAAACTGCTCCACTGTGGACACCTTCCATGGGATGCAGTCCTTCAGGAACGGGCTGCTCCAATGCGAGATTACAAATCCTGAGAGCAAGCCTGCCCCAGCACAGACTCTTCTCCCCATGGGCTCACAGGTCCTGCCAGGAGGAGAGCCCTTCTCAAGGTCTCAAAGCTTCCACCGGACATCCACCTGCTCTGGTGTGGGGTCCTCCATGTGTTCAGGGAGATCTCTGCTCCCTCACGTGCCTCCACAGGCTCCAGGGGCACAGAATGTCTCATCATGGTCTTCACCAGGGGCTGCAGGGGAACCTCTGCTCCTTGCATTCAAAGCTGGCTTTATTTTGTGTCAGCACAGCTTCCTAAGGAATTATTCATCACTTGGTCAGTTCCTGTTTGTCGGAAATATAAGTAGAGGATTATTTTATCCTTTTACCTTAGAGTACTAGGGTTATAAAACTCCTGATATTGAATGTACAAACAAAATATTTTTTAATGTTTTAGAGACCTGGGTGACAGTGTTTGAAGTACCACTGATATGCACCATAGAAATAATTGCAGTAGGTGCCTTAACTCCAAAATTGATGTAAGCAATAAAAATGACTATCCTTTTAAATACAGGTTATTAAACTTTTGAAACCATTTCCTTGCAAATCATTTTTATTTTTACATTAACATAAACTATGTAGCGGCATCTCAGTATGAAATATTTTCAAGACTTCCTAATTTAGCACACAGATTAAAGGGGAAGCTGAATCACTACAATGGAGAATTTCAACTGGTACAAATGCTGTATTCCTAATTAGTTTCTGACCATATATTAGACATTTTTGCTTAGAAAGTGAGTTATTATCTATATTTTATTTTGTGGACAATAAATGTTGGGAATTATATTTGATATTATAGTAAAAATTCTCCAGAAAAAAAGTATTTTTCATTTGAAAAGGTATGCAGAATTATGAAAATCATATTGGAAATACTCTATTAGACACCGCATAATCTTTATTCAGATGAACATCTATGGGCCTCTTACCAACAATTCTTTAATTTTTTCTATATTTTGTGTCACAAGGTGGTTTGTTTATTTACAAATTACTGTTTATCAAGTTCCTTTTAAAGATGAAGAAAATTTTTTTACGATTTTTAAGAATTATTTTAATACTTATTTTAAACTTAGAGGTGAAAAAGGCTAAACCAAACCACATTATTTCTATAAAAAATGATTACATTTAGTTGTCTTTTTTAAGCTTTAACTTAATAGAACTTAATTTTAAAACTCAATTGCTCATTTCTTATATATATAAATAGATCCTAGTTAAGTATTTAAGTTTTTGAGACAAAAAAAAAACAACTATCCAGTTTGCTTAGTGTTTTTATTTCTGTCCTGCTTAATAAAAAAAATACCTTGAAAATTAGTTAACATTCTTTACAATTCAGAAATTTTATTGGCTGACATATTCCTTCTTAAATTTATGAAAGAATAATGGGAGAATCTCTCATTAATATATAGTTGACGATATCACTAATATAGGAATAACAGTTTTGCTGTTTGTATGCCAATATCCTTGCATGTTTCTTAATCCTGATGAACAATACTATTTTGGTATTATACTGCATCAAAGGATTCAAAATACAATTTCTAGCATTACCAATATTAATTTTGTATCCTTTAACAGCAAAATGTCTGATTTCATGTATAAAATTTTTTGCTTAACCATGTTTTCACTTTCAAATCTATGAAATATACATTGAATTTGACTTTAAACCATCTTCAGTTTCAATTAAATTACTCGAGTTTGCTCACTTATATTCATTCAAATATCTTTTTATGCATTAAATTATTTCTTTCAATTGTCTTATATAGTCTTTACCGACTTTTTTCATAATTTGTCTGTCCAAATTTTTTGATCCAAGACATATTTCTTTTTACTCACTTATTTTTTGTTCTAAAATGATTATATTTCAGTTCCACACAAGTTCCTGTAATTGTAATAAAAATCAGGAATTTAATGTCCTTTTTTTTAGTACTTACCTACCACAGATCTGAAAAAGAAAAAAGCGTTTATCAGTATCCTGACAAAGCATAAGTTGGTCTCTTACTAAACTCAGAAGTTTACTCTTACTGAACTTTTTCTGGTTCTTTAGCAGTTCTCAAGTAAAGAAAAAAATGTAATTTATTTGGCTTGCAAATGAAACCACGTACAATATTTCTTATGCAAAATTACCAACCTGTGCCTTTGGGGGTGACACTAATTTTATTGGACAGACAGTGATATTTACTAAAAATAATTTTAATAATTAAATTTAATAATTTAAATGTTTAATATTTTAATAGTTCAAATAGTTTTGAATATGAAACATCAAGGCTTGATTGAATTTGTTTACTTGAGTGTGCCCTGATTCAGAGACTGTACAATGTCATATGAGAAAAACTCTCAGTACACAAAGCAGCTGTTTGAGCCTTCAGTGTGATGTGTAACTCATTTTTCTTAGAAAAAGTCAGTTCATATGTTGAAAACTACTGCATCTTTTGTTTTCTTTCCTCAAGATTTCTGCACTTGTATTTCGGTATTTGGGAAAGCCCTTGTCCTATAGGTGAACAAATTCAGGGAACCCACATGAGCCTTTAGACTTTTCAAAACAAGGATATATGAAGCCTTGTCTTCTATCCTTATTCTTCATATCTTGGATTTGCAACTTCTAGTGCAGGCAAGATAATGGCTGCAGAGCTGCTAACAATAATATGTTAGAGGTTTGTGGGGTGAAAATAAATATAGAAAATGAAACGAGACGTAAAACATGGATTCATCAGCTGTGACAAGAAAAGAAGAAATTAGTTAAACATGTCTTTATTAATGTTTATGAGCTGTAAATAAGATGCAGCTATTCAATTTTTTTTATGAAAATGTGTTCCTATAGTAATGTATTCTTGATACAGACAAGGAAGTTTTAATGTCATTGTATAAGTAACTAATTGAAGATTTGTATATGACAATGCAGATACAAGAGACTATGAGGGTGACAGAAGTAGAGAAAGGCTTTGAGAATAATGAAGGTAAGGGATATTTAATGAAAAAGAATGAAGAACATTTCATAGGCCTGTACTGACCTAAAAGAACAGAGCACACAAAAAAGGGAACATTAATTTTGTTCATATATTAAAATAATGAGAAAAACTAAAAAAGGAAGTGGGGAAATAAAGACTTATTGAAAGGTAATATTTATCCAGAAGGAATGATCATAAATCAACTATGAATAAGTTTGGGTCTGTAATTTAAATGGTTTCTGAACTACATTAGTGGGGGTCCTAGAAAACCTTCCAATAGTATTCTGGTCATATTTTTCCTTAACTGACATTAACCTTAGCTTAGAGAGTCAGCTAATTATTAAAGAGTTCTGTACCAGTTACTCAACAATCAAGGCTTTCCGCTTCAATCTCAAATTTCCAGAATTTTGTTAGATTAACTGGAATACAGACTGTGAATTTTTAGATTGCAAATAAAATTGCTGAGATAACTTCTATTCTAGTACAACAGGGAGAGAGACTTCATTCTGAAGTACATTAATTCTGATCTGAGCACACAGTCTGCAAATACAACAACATATTTTGGACATCATTGTGAAAAGGTAGATTGAATGAAAGGGCAAGAAACAATGATTTGTGTTACTAGAATAGGAGTTGCCTGAGGCAACAGCCTTTTATGTTTCCTGCAAAAAGAAATCACGTGAAAGATTTATGGAAACATAGATTGGTTTTCTGATATTGCCATCAAAAGAGGTTTGAATAAATGCAGAGTACTGCAAGGGTGCAAAGATTTTTGTGTTATCAGTCAAATTTACTTTGTCAGCAATAGTCAGAATAACAGGACAAACTCTCCAGAAATTTTCCTTGTTTTCATAAGATGCTACCTTTCACTTCTCCTCTCCTTTTTGTGGCATCATTTACTTCCTTTCAGCTTACACTTTTCTATAACTGTTTTTCTGTAATTCAGTCTTATGTTTATATTGCTTTAGTCCAAAAGCAAGAATCTCATCAAGTAGGCCTTCAGAATGGAATCATAATTTGCCCAAAACCCACAGGGTTACTAGTAAGCTGAATGATGAGCAATCAGAAACCAAAGCCTGAATTAAGCATTCAGGTCCAGACTGGCTAGCGCAATTGAGAAAATGCAAGACCTGTGGTTTTGAAATTATGGCTCACAAATTCCTTCCACTTAACTTCTAAAGAATTCATTATTTTGTCATGAACTCAAAAAAACCATCAAACATGTAAGATGATCTAAATACAATGTTCAACAGGAAAAAAATAGGAGTCCAAACAAAAGAAGCAGTTTTCTAGAGATTATTTGGCTTGGGTTACTAAAAAACAAGAATGGGTGAAACATCCAGAAATTATGTCCAACCACTTCAACAGTATGCCAAATTACTTCAACAGTAATAACAGGAACTGATTTTATTTTAGAAACAATTTATTCCATTCCAATTACAGCTTGCTTTCTTGTGGGTGACATCTCTTTTACAGTGATCCCCTTTGGGATGCCTGTCAGAACCAGACTGTTTATTCTGACCTTTGTGTTGCGTGCTGATTGTGTGGACTTTCCTCTCAGTTCTAAATTACAAGTGGGCATGACATCTGAGAATGAACCAAAACCAGATTATGAGATCTGAAATAGATAAATATGCCGAAGTTTATGGCAGAACTTACTTCTTGTCCATCTCTGGTTTCCATTTCAGAAATAGCAGCCAACATAGCATGCAAAACCTGTTATTGGGAGGACCAGAGCTGGGCAGAGGGAGAACCAGGGCAGATCAGGGAGGAAGTGTGGTGACAAAAAGGGGAGGAAGGATAGGAGCATCTAATCAAAAGTGAGCAGGCACCAGTCAGCACTCTTGCATTACTGAGCCTTGGACCTTACAACTGTGATCTATCCTATCTTCTCATTAAATCCCTTTCCTAAATATCTTTCTGTGTAATTTTTCTCATTTGTGAGAAATGCAAGGTTTATGGCCCAGCTAGTGGAAGGATCAGGGCATATATTTTTCCCCTACTGGTTTTAAACCAATGTGTGTGCAAATGTGTGCAAACGTGTGGCAGTAGCAAATTTCAGCAGAAAAGGAGGAAAGCCTGTTTCTGCTAAGACTGAAATCTAACTAGATAAGGGTGCCCGCAGTCCAGGATTGCTTTGAATTAGTCTGAGAACCTATGATGGTATTTGAGAGATCTGACAGAGATCCCAGGTCTCCAACTGCAATAGGTTGGCACAAGGTGGCTTTATAACTTTCCTACACAGACAGAGCCTCTCAGGGCCTTAAAATGCTTTTTAAGTCTTTTACACAAATTTTAGCTGTCTGCAGCTCTCCTGACTTCAACATGCTAACTTTTTTTCTGTGTCGTTGAACTCCACAGTAACTGGAAGATGCCTTGAGCAATAACACAAAAAATTTCTCTCCTATTTTACATATCTATGTTAGAATAAAATAAAATATACCTTACAAGTATAAATTCTACCGTACAAGTGGATTTTTTTTCACTACCAACTATAAAAGGAGTCTGGAATGATTACTTAACACATAAACATTTCTACTTTAGATTTCTTGTTTTGATTATATGAATCCCACTGTCACCAAATAGATTCTGCCCTTGTAGCCCTCTCAAGGTTGAATGAGCGAAGAAAAACACGCCAA
Organism: Melospiza georgiana; assembly: GCF_028018845.1. NCBI lineage: Eukaryota > Metazoa > Chordata > Aves > Passeriformes > Passerellidae > Melospiza > Melospiza georgiana. Next base: position 47,035,883 of record NC_080431.1, read on the forward strand.
ATCATGTATTCTCAAACTCTGTGTTGCACTATTAAACACTAAAAATTGCTGCACAAGCAGCTGTCTGATAACTACAGACATATTTTAAAAAATCTTCACCTCTTCAACAGAGATTTTTATTTTCTAGAATAAAACTACCCAAAACATTTTAACCATGTTTCGATGTGGTGAGAAGTCTTAATAATAGGCGTCTCCTAGTGCTTGAAATTTTCTTCCTCTGAATGTGTACTTGATATGCAAATATGTCTATTCTTCATTTACACACTAGCAAGAACAGTATTCACTGCCATAATTCCCTGCTCCATTATTCACATGTAGGTCATCCTTGTTAGGACATTAGATATACTTGTATTTTTGACCTCTGTCTGAGTTAAGACCTGCATGACAGGAGAACTTCATGTTATCTTTTTGTATGTATCTGTATTTTTATATTTAATCTGTATCCATTTTATTGAAATTTTTGAGATTAATTAAGAGATCTCAATGGATATCAGGCCTATAAGCTTTCTCAAAGCAGTAATGAATTGGTTAATAAAATAATTTGAAACAGCCTTTGCCAAATAAACCCTAATTTGAATTCAAAATGGAAATAATAACTAAAAATGAAGTTCCAATACAATAAAAGGGAGAGCAATAAAACACTGATTGTATGTCTGTCTTACTTGAACACTTCCACTGGCCAAAATTATCTGAAGATCTCAGGTGTGGAAGTTTGGTTTCAGTTAAGGTTTGAGTCCAGCTTTAGGAAGTGTGTCCCTTTACAAAGTTAATGAAAATGTTTCTGTTTGCACCTGTGACTGGAGCTTGATCAAGCCAGTTTGACAGCTCAGCAGGAGGGCAGGGATAGACTTCAAAGCATTTAACTTTCTGCATTGTCTCAGGTATTTGCTGGAACAGCTGCTGTCAGCTCCTTGTCTCCCAGTATATGCTGTCAGCTTCTGTTTGAGTTAACCCCTTAGACTCATCAATTAAACAATACTAAATAACTAACAGATGGAATGTACAATATGTATGAATCATAATACAGTCCTACTTTCTCTACTGACATAAACAGCATAAAGTTTTCATAATACATAATCTTCTAATGCTCTAGGAGCTTATGGCCTGGTTTTGACTCATGGGTGCATTTTTTATGGTCTGATTTTGACTTATGACTGCATTTTTATCACTGTGCAGCATTTAAGAAAGGAGCAGAAAAGAAAATGGAAGCTAAACAAAAAATCTATATCACATAAATGAAACTGAATTCCTTATAACAGTTTCAAAAATTTTTTTTCTTACACTCTGATAGTGAGATCATACAAGTTCAAAAGGGTCAGGTCAGGTCATAACTTGAATGAAAACACACAAAGCTGAGGTGAAGACTACATGAAATAGATGTGAAAGGTGAACTATGAAACCAGTATCTGTGCTGAAAGGCACATCACCAGAATAGTAAAATAAACTGAAGGGAATACATGCTTCTTATTGCGCATAATTTTTTTATCCAGCAGCTCACATTACTTTAAGAAATATCTGAATGTTAAGAAAAAAAGTCCTGCAGCATAGTTTTTATTGCTGAATTTAAGTCCTGCTGAGGTGGCTAGAGGTCATACTTTGCTGGAAATATTTGGAAGAATTTTTCATGAGGAGTAACTAAATGCAATGATTTTAACTAGACGTATCATATCCCCGAACTATCTTCACTTGGAAGTTTTTCTTTTCATGATTAAAGCCACAGTGGATTTCCTCAAAATTTACTCCTCCCCAAAAGATCATTCCAGAGGAAGAAGTAAAGGACTGAAGGAGGAAGTGCTTGGGCCTTCACTACTGATTTCTGAAACACAACCTTTTGGGGAAATGTTTGGGTTTTTTCATAAATTCACTTGTAGGTTAGCATGCCAGTAACAAAAAAAAAAAAACCTGTCTTTACTGAAAATTAAAAAGTAGAAGTCATCTGAAATCACATTTCAGAGAACAAAAATGTTTAACAGCCTCATCCTGCACCCTCAAACCTCATCAAATGCAATCTCATTTTAGATTTCCAAGTGCAGTCTCATCTTCCAGTAAATATTGAATCATGTTGTATTTTTGTAATTTTTACTTGTCTAACTTTTACTACTCTTTGAATTCCCCAGCAAGAAAAAAATAACAGAGACTGAAGTAGAATGAGTTTCAACAGACAAACTTAAACTCTTTTAAGCTAATTAACTTTGCAGCTTTGTCAAAAGTTTACCTTCAGTCTTAAGTAGAATTAATTCTGTTGGCTAATTATAGATTCAGATAATGTTATTTTTGTTGTGCTACATTTGGATAAACTTGAGGTAGCAAACCTTCATTTCTTTTACTCAGAGTTTTCATGTTTCAGTTGTGTCATGAAATCAGACAGAAAAAAAATTATAAAGATTTATTTTTATATAAAAATCATCATTGAATAGATTTAAGCTACTTAACACTGCGGGAATATATTTCTAAGCCATATTTTAGATATTATAAATATACATTGTTTAGTTATATTTACTAATATGATAATGTGGTAGTTCTAAACACTACCCTCCCTCACAAGGAGATCAATGGCTGCCAAGTGCCTCATCCACAGATGACTATATGCTCCATTTTGGCAATACAAATGTAACTTGTTAATAAAATTCTCTCTTCTCTTCGACTTCTGCAGTCAAATTGTGTTTAAAGATCAGTTCAAAATTCTGGTGAAGCACTCAGACATGTCACTAGAGCTATTGGCTGTAGTGTCATAAATTTTTCAACTTTGTTTCAGTGACTACTGTGCAGGGTTTGAGAAGTGAAAAATAAACAGGAATATAGGTCAATGACAGGGAGTGACAGCGGCTCTGGAGTTCCAGCCAATGTTACCGGTTTTGATCCTCAAGTTTTATTCTGTCTTGTTTGGTTCATTCCTTGAAGTTGTAAACACAAATAATAAAACTGGAACAGGGCAATTTATTACATGCAGAATATGTTTTTGTCTATTGAATATCAGAGATATTTTTGCTTCTGTCTGCTTTGTCTTTGATGTTTCTTTTCTTTAATGATTGTGCTTCAGTCCTGTTCAGGTTGTAGCTCTTAATTTACAAGTTTGTGTTGTACAGGGCTTGGCTTTAGTTATTGCTGATATTTTGTTTCTTCCCTCATAGCTCACTTGATGAGCAAACTAAATCTAGCAGTCTGTACACTTAGATAAGATCATATCAGCTAATTTGAGACAGTTAAATCTATTCATCTAATCTTAGACAGCATATTCCCTTAGACTCATGTTACTCATCTATTCTGTGTGCAGAATACAGGTGTGCTCTTTTGGAACAACTAACCTACAGACAGATTAATTTCTCTTTTTACTTTACTAGTTCTGTGTCTGTCTTTAAGCTCAGGTAATTTTGTCAATCGTTTACTTATTAGAGATAGGGGGTAGTTTTTATTGCAATTAATATAGTACAGGCTGATTTAGTGGATGAATTTTCTCACTTTCTTTTAAAGGAAAAGAAGGTCTTATGGGTAACTTTTCTTTTCAGATATAAAGAAATTTTTTTGTTGATAGAGAAGTGCTATTACTTCCACATTATTCATAATTTTCAGAGGAAGAAGATGACATTTCAAATTTTTAATTCACATCTCAGAAAACCTAAAATATTTTCCAGAAATCAAGGGTAAAAAGAAAAAGCTACTTTTATTTTTTTAAGTTAAAAAGGACAAGAAGAAACAGGAAATTTGTTTTGATAATAAAATACTTTAGAAAAAAGAATAATTCATAAAATGCTTTTAAAAATAGAATAATTCATAAAGTCACGTCACCATTTCTGAGAAATCTACTTGGATAAAGACACACATATATGTCAGAGAAATCACATCCTGGAATGTTGAATATGTGCATTAGAAGAATTTCCTTCATTCCAGTTCTCAAATTCAAGTGTTAGGTACTAAGAGATAATGGCAAGACATACAAATTTAAATTGTCTAAAGCTCTGTCACAGGAGACAGCTATTAAGTCTGTGATCAAAACCATTTGGCAGTTTCAAACAACTCTAAATGTATCTACCAGATGTGTTATGTGATTCATTGTATTATGTCCCTGGTGCCTATAATGATGGCATTTTTTAAATCACATTTGGAAATATTAAAGCTTCCTGTCTCTTCAATAAATTACATGAGTCAGACAGCATGTTATTTTGACAAAGTGACATTTACTATGAATTGACCACACTTCTTTTGAAATATAGGAACAGTCTAGCACTCTAAAACTGGTGTGGAAAGAAACACATTAGGGAGGAAGTTCAGCCCAATGACTGTCAGAAAGCAGCGTGCAGTGAAGAAGTTCTTTTAGTAAAGAGAGACTGGATTTGTTTTTTTAATTTTGCAGATGAACTATTTATTCTCTGAATACTGTCAATGATATGAGGTGATTTAACATGGAAGATAGCTGAGGCATAAACAGTAGATCCGCATATCAATATTTCCTTTTATATATATACACACATACTGGTCTTCAGCAGAAAAAGAACATCACATGGGCAAAATATATCTGCTTCCAAACTAGAGTGATTTCATTTGGCATATAATGTTCTTAAGTTATTTGAAATAAAGGGTTTTTTTTTTGGTTTTTTTTTTTGTTTTTTTTTTTTTTTTTACATTCTTTAAATTGATCTTGTAATTTTCTTTCTAGCTCTTTACAGAAAAAAAAATCCAAATATTTTACTTTAAATAAGTAGTCCTGCCTCATCATTTAAATATTTTACTAACATGAGTACTGTTTCCTCTTTCTAAGGCACTTACCATCTAAAGCAAATTTTGTTACAATTTGCAGGCCTATTGTCCTGAAAAAAATCAAGAATTAATAAACTGGACTCAAACTTTTAATTATAGTTTTGTGATATTCATATTTTTAGCCCCTTGACCATTATAAACACAGTTTCTAGAAAAGGAATTATTCGGAAATTGAAGTATGCACTGTGCATCAGTTCATGAACCTTATTCATCCCCATAAAGAACAGCATAAACTAAGACTGAAAGCCTGAGGGTAGAAACTCTGATGCAGATACAATGAGCTCAAAGACAGCACAACTGATTTACTGCATGCCTGAAGATTATATCTGATAGTCATAAAGATAAACAAGCCTGATATGACTAAATAAGAGTCTTGATTTAACTTCTAAAAATCTTTCTGAGGGAATGTAAGAGCTGATATTTTATATTTGCCAAGGTATCTGCATAGTAACTAGAACTATTCAGTGTGTTCAGCAGCAGCCAGTAAAAAATCATAGATTGAATATGACATGGTTCAAATGACATTTATTTTTATCCCATACAGGCAAAAGCAAATGTTTCTCTTATGCCTTACAAAAGTACTTTCTGAGATCAGATTTTTTTTTTAAATCAGGCACTAACAAAATGCTCATGCACGTTAGTCAGCATGAATAGCATTTTTGTCTTAATGCATGGGCCTGCAGTGCCCATGGCAGTGACTGGCAACTCTTGGCAGGGAAGGGGTACCCACCATCAAGATAGATACTGAAGGGATTTCATGTAGTGCACATGATGCAGTTAGTCTGTACCCATAAAATACCACAAAATATTACAGATTTAACATATAGGCTCTTTGAGCTATGTCTCTAATAAATCAAGCACATTGGGTGAACTTTACCAGAATTCAGAATTCATTTCAGGGCACAGTATATTTTAATAGAGTGGTTATCAGTGTGTTTTGAAAAATCAAGTAGTGGTTAAGGGTGAAAGGTTGCTCATGCACCTTGTGTTACTATATGTCTCTTGGATTTGATAGGTGTCTACTGAATTTAATCACTTGTCCTGAAAGATTCTTAAACTTTTATCCTCCTTTTGCTGTTCCTTTGGCTTAATTGACTTCCACTCACACTGATGTTTAGTGCCATGGGAAATGACCCAGGGTGACTAAGACAAATGATACAGGAGTGAGGGGTGTGACAAAAGACCTACAGAGGACATTTTCTGCCATGGCCAATTTCTTATGAAAATGCTTCAAGGAATTTGCCTTGAAACAAATAATTTTAATGCACTAAGTGTTAATTCTTGAGCTGAACAAAAAGATTATATCTATTTTTAAAGAATCAAAGTTTTTATTCATGTCTAAAAAATCCAGAAATTTGTCTTCATATGTTAAGGGTTTCTATGTCAACTGTCTTTGTACAACTTCTTCTGCAAAAATCACCAATTACTTTAGGGAAGGATCACTTAAGGTACAAATAATAGTATTCATAAACCCCAGTTAATTTAGCCAAAATGAATAATACCTATTTTTCAGAACAGGAAAGTTAATGAAAGTAATATGATAATTTTGCAACAGTTATCACCTTACAAATGTTAAATTATTCAATTATTAAGTGCTGCTAAACCCTTGAAGTTTTTTGTGTCTTACTATTTTGCATCCCAGTCTCCGTGTAAAACATTCCAAATTGATTCTTATTCAATTCCTATTATTCTTCACCTATGTAGTAAGTAATGGAGTGATTTTAGCCATCAAACTATGTTAAAGTCGCAGTTTCACAAACTCATTTTAAAACCTGCTTTGTTGCCAGTACCTTTGATAGTGATTCTTTAAGCAACCTAGCACCTCCTTTGTTACACCCTTTTACTTGGATTGTCATTTTTAGAAAATAAGGGAAAAAAGGTACATTTACTGCACAGTAAAACAGAATTAAATATACAGTTCAACAAATGGTATATTAACAGTATTTCCTAACAGAATTATTTACTTCCATCAATATTACTGATTAAGTGCTTTTCCATTAAATGCTTGACATTTATACAAGAAAATCGGTATTTAGTTCAACTAATTTGAAGCAATGGAAATTAACATGTTATTGAGTAAACAAATTGTTTTCTATGTCAGAGTAGACATCTAATTTAAAATGTTAGAAGTTGCTGAAACAGTTGAGAAAAATAGAGAAAATATAATGGTGTATCAAAATGCTTTGAAAGGTATGATCCTTTGTGGTCTAGGTTATTCCCAGCTGTGCAAGCTGGAAAAAAATGCCAATATGATGTTATGTATCCCCTGCTGAAATGAGCTGTCAAGCACACATCAGGGGACAGCAGATGTTAAAGACCACTGTGCTTCAAATGTCAAAGAAATCCAACCTTTGCTATGGTTTGAAACCATCTGTTGACATCCAAGTAGGATGCTGCATGTCAAGTGAGCTATATTTCTCCTTTGTCGATTAAGACTGTGGTCTCTGTTCTGTCCTCACTTACTTCTTGTGAATCTTGGGTTTAAGCTTAATTTAGGAAAGATATACTACAAGCTGCACTTTGCCATCTTAAAGTCATGTGTGTCTTGTGGTGAATCCTTCATGTGAAAGAAGGAATATAAAAGAAAAAGAATGCACACACAAATGTTTAACCTGCATATACCCCCTTTATTTGAAAAGAAAACCTTATGGAAAATGTACCTGCATAAGGTAATAAGTGATAATAAACAGAAAAAATATTCTATTGAGGCAAAAAAAATATGCATTAGACAAATATCTATGATTTGAAATTATTAACCATAATAAAAGTACTCTACTGAATCATCTTTAATATGCTTATGAGTAAAAAAATGACAGGGTTACACAGACTCAAGAGTTAAATTAATTCATAAGTATCTACTGCTAGATATTAAAATACATGCAAAATATAACAAACTTTTCGCACACAGATGTCAAGGTCATGCTACAGCAAATATAAAATATGATTGCTAAATTATGCATCCAGTGCCCAGAGAGTTGCATTCAAATCTGGATTCAAGTCTGTAGGAGTTTCAGAAATAGTCACTGAGCTCAAACATGTCTGCGGTATATTGTACTGAGAATACCAAAGCAGTCAAAACACACACAGAATAAAGGGAAAAAACAGTAAAAAAACCAAAAACCAAACCCAAACAAAAACTACCACCAAATACTAATAGGCAAATAAGGAAAGCAAAAAAAAAAAACCCCTTAGTAGTCCTACAAAGAGACAAAAAACAGACTCTTAGTAGTCCTATGGTTACAACTAACTTTTAAAATCTAAATAATAGTTTAACTTGATAAAGTGCTTTAATTATTTAAAATCATTACAATGTTTTCCATAATTAAAAATATTGAAGTTTAGGGCCATATATAAATAAAGTAGTTATAAACTCTTATTTGAAGGACAGAATTCCACAGTATTTAGATTTTTAACTACGGATGACGTAAGCTTCTTGATATAACTCTTAACAAATTAAAAGGAAGCCAAACCAAAACCCCAGAAAGCTGTATTCCTTAAAATGACATTGAGAGATACTTGATATATGCAGGGAAGAACCCTAACTAAAACAACAAAGTAACCAGTAGGAAGAAGAATATATTATTTTATTAGAAATAAGTGAAAGCACAGTCTATATGGGACATTACGTGACTCAAGAAACAGAATGGGTGTTACTGGTCTGCAGACTGAAAATACAGCTGAAAACTGCTGCCTGTTAGAATATTTATAAGCAAGTTTGTACATAAAGGTTAATATACTTTTGAAAGCCTTACAAAGGTAGTTCCTTTAAAAGATTATGAAGAAAATATTGCATTTCTGACATCTTAGCTACTTCTTTCTAGCTGTTCTACCAGAGCTTGTATAAGATAGAGCTTTAAACTACAGAAAAAGTCTGGCCAATTTCTTTGGATCTAACAGCTACAAATACTGTATGCATGATAGAAAAAAAAAACAAAAACGAACATGATAATTAATAACCATGGCAAATTTATCCAGATAGACAAATTAATTTAAACATTTCAGACATTTTCAGTGGAACACCTTGCCATTTTCCAGCCCATTATGGAGAAAAGTGGCTCCAGTTTAGGACAAGATATGCTTAAATTCTGTCCTGACTCATTAAACAACTTGAAGAACCCACTTAGTTTCTGTTACTGCTCATACTGTAATACCAACCTAACAAAACAGCATCTATGTTTACGTGATTTTTAAGTTTAAAATTTTTTAAGTTAGCAAGAGGAAAATCAGTATTCCTGGTTATGGCCTCCATTATTATCTCTGCTGCAATGAAACAAATTGTTCAATATATTAATTATTCAAATATCATGGGATTACTGCAGCTCAATATGTGCAAAACATCTGTCACTATAGAAGGAAGATGCAGTTTTAACCTCTTAAATGGTGATAGAAAGTGTGCCGGTTTTCCTGGACATATTGTTTTTAATTCCAGATAGGGAATTGTCCTGTAGTACATAGGTAGGGTGATGTTTTTGTCATGAGAAAGTGAAACACACACTTTGCACCAAACATTATGAACAGAGAGGCACATTTACCTGAGGACACTTCACAGTCTAGAGTCTAAAATGGTTGGTTTTAATGGTGGTCTCCAGACCTAAATACTGAGAAAAGACTGTCACAAAAATAACTCTAATGTTCTATTCTTGACACAAGAAATCTTGAAGAATCACATGGAAGCTGGACAGTCTCATAAAAAATACATATTGATAATGGTGTTCCAGTATTTTCTCTGAAAGTTCATTATTGCCAACCACAACTGATATTGATATATTAATTTTTCATATCCAAAGTTTGATAAGGGTCCAAATGGTTAAAAAATTGGATTATATTTAGGCACAAAATCTGTGATACTAATAGGTGCTTTTGTCACTATTGCTCATTATGAACTTAGTCTGTGATGAGTCTTGCAAAAGTCAGCAGCAGACAGGAACTTAGAACAGGTTTTTCAAATTAGAATACAAACTAGATAAAGCTAGTGCTTCTTCATAATGAAACATTATCTGGCATTGAGGTTTCTATAACAGATGAAATTATGACTGTTTAGAATTGTACTGAGAGTATTGGTGCTTTTATGGATTTCTCTTCCCCTGCTAGCATTTTGGAAAGGCAGTCTTGAAGGAAAAAAAAAAAATCTGCACATTAGCCTTTCTTTCTTGAGGACATTTGTGAAGCAGTGTAAACCCTTTCCTGTCAATCAGACACTCATTTCATCTTCACATAAGATCAATTTTCTGGTTAGACATAGTGACTCTGCTAGTCTGCTTGGGGATTTGAGAAGATTGATTCACTTCTCAAAGTGCTTTAGGCGCAGTGATTTCTTTCACCTTCCCTATCTGTGCTGAGTAGGTCAGGAGTTTCTAAGTTCACACAACTTAATTCATTGCATGGATTAATCTACTGTTGACTCTAATGTATAAACACATGTCTGTGAATTAAAAGTTGTTTGGAAATTGCTTACAAATTTAAAAAAAAACCAAAAAACAATGCAAACCATTAATTGAATAACTGTTACATATTTCTCTAAAAAACACATCAAAATAATCGATTTGAAATCTGGCTGAATTTCCATGTAATTAAGCATAAACAAATTATATAACAAAATTTTCAGAAGATGTTACCTAATTTGATAGCAATATTACCATTCATGTTATTTTTAATACCATGCAGGTTTTTACTTCATCCAGATAAATATACTCCTTTTTGTTTAAAAAAAATAGCAAAATTAACCAACAGACTGACAAAAACCATTCCTGTAATATACTGCCCTATTTCCCACTGAGTCATTCAAGAGCAATAAACAGGAGATACCAGTCTTGTACAAGGAATGGAAAACCTTATAAGGTGACTAGACAAAGAAAATGTGAACAAATTGCAAACACCTGGAATCAAAAGACCTGCATCTTTAGATTTGCAGTGTAAGAGCTCAACCCCCCTCATGTTCCATGGATATCCAGTCAATAAAATGACAGTATCTTCTCAGTGACTACTAATTTCTGCTTAATTTTATGTTGTTCTGTGGATTTTAAAACATGTGTGCGTATAAATTTATATACAAAGATATTTATAATCGAGAATAAAATTTGTACCTAATTGGATTGGGCAGCTTAGACTTATCACCAAATGACTTTAAACAAAATAATTACCTGCATTATACAAAATAATTTCGCATCTTTCCCAAATGAGTTAAATTAATGAATTGATAGCTCAATTAAAATAAGTTCTTTATATATGACCTTATACCTCTTTGGTCAGGATTCAAGTACTTAAAAATTTTCACTGTCTGAAGATCCCCTTTTTCTTTCCTTCAAAATGATCTTCTTTAGCTCCGTCAAAACAGCTAGGAGGTAACAAAACATAGGTGTTCTCAGCTCTGTGCATCCTTGAATTGGATTTCTCTACTGTGACATTCAGTCAAAAGACCAGTTGAGGGAAATGTTGTATGTGCCTTTAGGTAGAATAGCTCATGCACGGACTCTTCAGACATGAATACACTGGGGAGATGGTGAAATATATAGCTCCAAACATATATCATACAATCCAATAATGTAGAGCTCCCAAAGCAAACAATAGCACTCAAGAAGATGAATTGAATTTTGAAGAGGATATTCTCTGGTGGATTTTAAATACTCATGCATTTGCCTCCAGAGCAATTTCAATTATTCTGCTTCCTCCTTACTCCCTGTCTGAAGGTATCTAGCATGAAAAAAAAAAAAAATTAAATTTCAGTTTCTAAAGGTTTTAAAATGGCTTTTCTTTTAAAAGGCTGTTGTGTTTGTTTTTCCTACTGGTGGCTCAGTAGTTTGTGCCTTCAAATCACAGAATGACAAATATTTTCATTTAGAGAGTTTTGTCAGAACATATGTTTATGTGAAATTAAATGAGTCCCTCCCATGTATATTAGCTGCATGAATAGAACAAATAGAAGATGAAAAATCACTTTGCGAATTCTAAACAACTGAATGAGAAGAAAGAAAAATAAAAAAAGCATATAGATGCACCATTTTTCTATTCTTCAATCCAGAAAGAATTTCTAAGTACCAACAATCTATGATAAAACACTATGAAACATGAGTTTTATGAGGCTTCATTGGGCTATCAAATCATAAGTTAAAAGCATACTATTTTCTCATAAAAATTTAGATGGTTGATGAAGTTTGCAACCCTGTAATCTAGAAGAGTATAATAAATAAAGACATAAATAAATGTGATTGTACTCATTAATGAAGTAATTCATTGGAGTTTGTTTTGCTGTAAGCCATTTTTTCCTGAATGATTATTCAGATAAATTACATTACTTCAAACCAGAAAGAAAAAAAAAAATATATCCAAGTTCTCCTGCTGTTTTATCACGATTTGGAAAAAAAAACCCAAAAAGGTCAATTTAATGTTAAAAAAAAATGTTCCAATTGACAGCAATTTTTTAGCACTGCCACACATTATAGCATAGAATACTTTGTAAGATATGTTACCATGAACATTATTTTTCAGTATGCAACATTTTTTTTTAATGTATTTCTTGGTCTTCTTAGATAACAGGCCACAATCAGGACAACAACATAAATGAAAATACCATGCGAACCACTTGCAAGAATCTCTTCAAAAATAAATAACAGATTGGATGGGAAAAACTTAGATGTTTGACTGCACATGGCCACTGAAAATGTGAGTAAATTTAGAACTCTATTATTTTAAAGAAAGGAACTTAAAGCAGTTAAAGAAGAAATGTCTTACTCATGTGGTTAATTTTCTGACAAAACATAACCCAGTAATATCGACTATTAAAGACATAGAAATGTTTCATATTAAATTTATTTCCCAAATAAATGCATTGGTTTTTTTTTAATGTAGTAAAAAATTGTGTGTGTGCCTACAAGCAAAATTGATTATAATTTATTACATTTTTGAATTTATATTTTAGTTTATTTTGTAGGCTATGTAAAATGCAAATTCTTTATAATTTCTATAACTAGTAAAGGATTTATAAGCAGTTTACAGAACAATTCAGTTTTTCATTAAGTAAGCAATTATTGCACTTGCTGTCGATTTAGTTTGTTGCACTAGTTTTCTTCAATGTGGTGACATAGAATAAGATGGATTTCTTGGAACTCATTTAAGAGAGGATTCAGTCTACATCTTCATTTTCAATCTTAGATGACAATTACTTTTTCAGTGTGATTTTAAATTCTTTTCTTTAACATCTATCTGCATTTCTTTAAATACTTTGATTATTAATATATATGGGTTTTGTTGTCTTTATTGTTTTAATTGAAAATTCTTTATTTTTTAATTCATTGTAACATAAACTTTTTATTTTGTTTTTTATTAAATACAGTTTTACTTACGTTGAAAAGTCTATAAGAAAAGCCTTTAGAAATAGTTTCCACAAAACTTTTAAGAGACTGGTGTTGCATAAAGAAATGTTTGGTTAGCACTCACTACAGAATCCCATTTTTCATCCCTTAAAACTATTTTTGGACAATGGTAATTGTAACTCTAACTTGTCATTCCAATGATGCATCTTAAGTTATTCCCAAAAGAGGTAATAGTTCTGAGATTTCAGAAGATGCAATTGTCCAAGATTAACTACCTTCCAAATAACTAAAGATTTGCAGCATTTCCAGATAGGTTAAGATATATGACTGTACCTAAAAAAAATTCTCAGTTGGAGGTCAGTTAGAGCTTTTCATTATATGTTTTTTTAATATTTTTTCTTTAATGACCAGCCTCCAGTATAAGGCTACTTCAGCTAAGCAGGACAGGACATAAGTTCTGGGTTTCATCTTTGAAAAAAGTCAAAACAATTTACCTGAGATTCAATAAGTTTTAAGCTTTAAAGGAAAAGAACTGTAAGGTGAACCTATCCATAATACATGTTTTTTATATGATTAGTAAAGTAAGAGTTTAGGTTTGTTGCATAAGGATGTTTTAATGTTTCAATTTTACCTCTTTAGAAGACTGTTGTGGTTTGACACTGGCCAAACTCCAGGCATCCACAAAAGCCACTCACTGAACCTCTCCTGCCACAACTGGGCAGAGGAGAGAAATAATTAATTAACAGTTCAGGATTTGAGATAAGGACAAGGGGAAAGCACTTCAAGGGCAAAACAGGCTCAACTTAAAGGTATAAAGTGAATTTTTTACTAAGAAAATCAGAGGATGATAATGAGAAATAAAATAAGGCCTTTAAAACACCTTTTCTTCCCCCAACCCCTCCCTTCTTCCCACCAACAGTGCAGGGAGACAGAGCACAGAGGTTTTGGTTACTTTATCGCTGAGATTTTCTTCTGCTACTCTGGGAGAGGAGCCCTTCTCCTGTGAGACTTTGGGTTCCCTCCCATGGGAGACAGATCTCCATGGAACTTCTCCAGCATGGGTCCACACTCAGAAGCAGCAGTCCTCCCAAAACTGCTGTGGTGTGGGTCCCTCTTCCACAGGGTGCAGTCCTTCAAGCGCAGGCTGCTCCAGCCTGGAAGGAGGGCCCTCTCTCCACGGGATCACAGCCTCCCTTAGGCATCCATCTGCTCCAGTGTGAGCACCTCTCCCACGGCTATGGGTTGCTCTCTGTATCCCCCATGGATCCCCACGGGCTGCAGGGGCACGGCTCCTTCATCATGGTCTCACCACGGCCTGCAGAGGAATCTCAGCTCTGGTGCCTGAGTCCTGCCCTCTTTCTCCACTAACCTTGGTGTCTCAGAGTCGTTTCTCCTCACGTGTTCTCATGTCCTTCTCTTCTCTGGCTAGGAAAAACTGTCTGCACCTTGTTTTCATTTTCTTAATTAATATGTTATCACAGAGGCATTACCAGTCTCCCTTATTGGCCCAGCCTTGGTCAGCAACATGTCCATCTTCAGAGCCATCAGGGATTGGCTCTGCTGGAAATGGTGGAAGCTTCCAGCAGCTTCTCACAGAAGCTCTTTTTGTGGCCCACCCTGCTGCCAAAAAACAGGCCATGCAAAACCAACACAAAGACTAATGTATATATCATGGGTAATGTTCTAAATTGCATTCTGATGCAGACAAATGGTTGAGATTTTAAGAAAAACAATTTTTAGGCAGTAAAATTATTTTCATTAGCAAATAGCATTTAATTTCAAACACTGTGCAGTATATTTGCGTCCTAATTTAGAGCGAGTAATCAAATATTGAACACTTATTTCAGGTGTGGTGTTTCATCATATTGTGGATCATGAGAGGGGAAAATAGCCTGTATAAAGTGAATTCTGAGCTTATTCCCTTAAAACTCTAAAGTAATGTCTGGTTTTCTGTTCAGGAAGGAAATATTAAACTGTAGGTACTGGAAGATAGAGAAAAGAGAAGAAATCTAGTAATATATAAGGCCTTATAAAAGAAATAATTGATGGAAAGGAAAGCAATACCAGAGAGATTCACTCAATTTTTTTGTCTTGGGTGGGAATTATCCCGGGTAGATCCCTTGATAATATTGTTAAATATGCTTCCTTCTGCAGAGAAATATCTCCCTTTTGTGAGTATTCAATAGTTTTATTAGTAGTGCATTGAACATTCTGAATAAGATTAATCTGATACTGATTCATATCCTCCCCTAGGGAAATTCATGGCAATAAGTGGATTTGATTCAAAATATTATTTGCTGAAGAGGATTGAGAAGTATAGATAGAGTATAGGGGAAAAAGAAGCAGAAAAAACAGTGGAATGACAAAGTGACAAAAGTTGGCTGGAGAAGGGGAGAAAGAAGTGAAGTTTGAGGGAATGGCAAGGAGAAAATATTGCTCAGATTTAATTTTAAACTAGTAGTGTTGATCAGAAAGAATGACTTCTTTTACTTTATTTTATAAAAATTGCATACACTTGTATGTACATAAGAAAATGTAATTCCATTTGGGACTACTTGTGACATTAACAAATCATTTGAGCAGAGTTCTTGAGGTTTATCATTATGTCACCAGTATCCTTAGGGAAATTACTTACACTGTGTGTGCAGTTTTGTGTACATAATTCTTTATATTTATCAAATTACATGGGACTCTATAGTACGCTTCAAAACTTAAAGTCTAGCAGGCACATACACTCTTTTAAGAAAACATGTATTACTTTAGGAGAGTGCTTCACATAATCATCCACTTAAAGGCTCCTAATTTGTTTGTAAGTCATTTTCTGAAATGAAAATTTAATAATACTAATGCATCTAGCAATCATTTTCTGTAATAAGTATTTATGATCAAACTGAAAATGAACTTTTGTTTAAATTTTTCTAACAACTTTTGAGAAGATATGCTGATATTTTTAAGCATGAGCTGATGTATTCTGGGAACATCAAAAGCCTTTATATATTATGTGACATTTTAAAACTTTGAGAGAGACATAAGACAGCATTTTGTGGGTTTCTTTCCTTTTCCTTTTCCTTTTCCTTTTCCTTTTCCTTTTCCTTTTCCTTTTCCTTTTCCTTTTCCTTTTCCTTTTCCTTTTCCTTTTCCTTTTCCTTTTCCTTTTCCTTTTCCTTTTCCTTTTCCTTTTCCTTTTCCTTTTCCTTTTCCTTTTCCTCTTCCTTTTCCTTTTCCTTCCTACCCTCCTTCTGCCACTTCCACCACTTCCGCCACTTCTTTCTCTTTCTCTTTCTCTTTCTCTTTCTCTTTCTCTTTCTCTCTTTCTCTTTCTCTTTCTCTTTCTCTTTCTCTTTCTCTTTCTCTTTCTCTTTCTCTTTCTCTTTCTCTTTCTCTTTCTCTTTCTCTTTCTCTTTCTCTTTCTCTTTCTCTTTCTCTTTCTCTTTCTCTTTCTCTCTCTCTCTCTCTCTCTCTTTCTCTTTCTCTTTCTCTTTCTCTTTCTCTTTCTCTCTTTCTCTTTCTCTCTCTTTCCCTTTCTCTTTCATTTTTTGCTTTATTTTTCTTCCTTTCCCTAAAAACCAGAGAACTTGTAGTCTCAGTCCTGTCCACAACAATTAACTCTTAATTGGAAGTAGAATCCTATCTAAGACTTACTCTTTTAGAAGTTTCAGAGTTTCCATGTAAGATTATTTAACCCTATATTAAGTATATTTATTGATGAATACATATCTTTCCATTATATTGAAACAGATAATTGCTAGGTACAATTCATTTTACAATAGAACAAATATCTAAAATAGACACTGTGACCTCAGCTATAGATGTAGCTTATGATGAAAGTTACAGAATATGAAAACCTCTCATTTTATGTCCAATAGAATTTTAAAGACATATGAATACCAAATCTATCTTATATAATAATATATTATGTTTTAATAATAGGTTTAAAAGTATCTAAAATGAGTTCCTTCATGGGAATGAGTTGACAATTTCTCTCTACTCCTGATTAAATATGTTTTTACTTGTCAGTTAACATCATAATAACTGACATGTTATTTTCAAAACCTCAGATAAGTAAATTCTTTTTCCTGGAATATTTCTTATCTTTCAAAACCACCTTTTGATATGAAAATTTTAAAAATATTTCAGAAATCAAGTGCAGTTTTTCAGAATTAAAAAGAATTTTTTCACGGTCATTTTTGTTAATTTCACCCAAATATTTTTTTCTGTGTGAAGGACTACAACAACTGATCCTGACCAAAAATATTTCAGATGATAGGACCTGAAGACAGAACAAACTAGTTTGTTGCAAATGGAAGCATTTTGTTTAGTTCAGATGTCCTCTTGATGGATATCTAGGTGGTATTCTTCCGCAGTGATAAAGCTGTGTTTTTCCCAATCCTTTATCAGGAGTGTATCTGTCATCTCTATAAATTGCAGCACCCCCACCTCACTTCTAAGAGAGTTTCCACCAGTTTTGTTTAGTTTGTACTGAAAAAATGCAGTCAGGCATAGATCAGATAACTTGTGTGAGTTTGTGGGGAAGTCAAACCAAGAACCAAATACTGAGTCCCCTTGATCCATGGCATACTGTTGATTATTTTTAAATTTCTTATTTGCTAAAAATGAGAGAAGAACTCAACTCTCAGAGACATATTTTGGAGCAAACCTTAAGAATATGTGCTTTTTTGAGATATGTATGACAGCACATGCTCTTAACACAATGAGAGATTTGAGATAACAGTTCTCGCTGAGATTTCGTAGAGAACAACGTAGGTTCATCACAGAGAGAGAAAACTGGTACAGACTCCTTCTTATTGCTGAAAAGTAGAAGTATTTGGGGTAAACAATATTTAGGAGTTCACTTGAACTTTGTTTCAAGGGAAACTGGAGGGTTTATTTCAGTATATTACTTGGATATGTGCTAAACATGAAAGTTAAGCAGCAGAATTTGTGAACTTACAGGGAACAAACTTATTTGAATATGTACAACCCTAGTGTGTTGCTTCTAGAAGCCTTTCTGTCTCTGCTATCTTTCCAGTGCTTTTAATCTCTCCTAGCGGTCATGGAGTATTTTTTCCATTGCTATCTTATCTCTCCAACAAGCATAGTTTTTGCAGGATAAAAGAAAGGCTGAACAAAATGGCAAACAATTTGAATGTTGTTCATTATGAAAGATATGGGGGGTTTTAGCAAATTGCTGACAGTTTTATCTATACATAATTCATTGCTTCCATATGTAGAAAATCTCTTTACATGTCAGTTAATGCAGTGAGGTGAATGGTTCTGGTCCCTGGCAACATGTAAGAGAGGTTAGAGGTTTGGGACTAGAAGATGGTCATAAGAAGTCAGACTCCTCTTCTGGAAAGACTGAAGGGACTGATGGACAAAAACAAGAGAATAGTTGGTATGTGGTTTGTCAAAAGTAGCTGACACCCACTCTTAAAATTTATTCATTTATTTATTTATTTTTATTAGTCTTTCATACTATTGTTGCTTATTGTTTGCATGGGTGAGGTTGCACCTCGAGTCTTGTGTCCAGTTTCAGGCTCCTCACTTAAAAATAAAATAACCGTGAAATGATGAAGAGTTTGCAGAGAAGGTCAATGAAGGTGGTGAAGGGTCTACAAAGTAAGGCCAATGAGCAGTGGCTGAAGAAGCTGGAGTTGTTTAGCCTGGAGGAGAGGAGGCTGAGGGGAGACCATAAAATTCTCTATTTAAAAGGAGGCTGTAGCCAGGTGGTGCTGGCCTCTTGTCCCACCTGAGGTCATGAGGGCGTAACTCAAGCTGCACCAGGGAAGGTTGAGTCTGGACATCAAGAATTTTTTCACTGAAAGTGTGGGCAGACATTGGAATGAGCTGGCCAGAGAGGTGGTGGAGTCACCATCCTTGGAAGCATTGAAGAAATAACTGGACATGGTGCTATGGTTTAGCTGACAAAGTGGAGTTCAAAGTTTGGACTTGATGATCCTAAAGTCTTTTCCAACCTAAATCATTATATGTTTCTCTTATCTGAGTTCTTAATGACACAAATAAAACTATATTTGTGTAAAAATTATCCTGTGACATAAAATTTAAGTAACCTAAGACTTTGCCCCAAGCATGTGCTAATTATAGCTCAGTAATGCATTTAAATAATAATGATTCAAATAATTTTTTTTCATTTGCAATACTACTAATTTATTTTAAAACTAGTCGGTTTAGCTGTCATTGCATATAGTCTAAACATACTTTCACAGTTTCATCACTCAAATGTAATAAAAAAAACCCCAGTCAGAATGTCTTCACTAATCATTACAGAAAGAAATTACAAAAAGCAGGTGTTAACCAAACACAACATGCTTCAGCTAAAACAGTTTATATCTTGAAAACAGTAATATTACTATTATGCTGCACTGCCAGCTTTTAAAATGGTATTTTCATCTAGTATCTTGTAGACAATTTATCAAACAGTTGCTGAACAATAAAGGGTCTGAAATTCTTTCACATTATCCTGATTTTATTCCATTTTTTCTCCTGCTTTACAGCACTGTTTAATTTGTTTGGTATTTGCATGCTATTACTGAGACAATGCCACTTCTCTAAAATGAAATGTAGTAGTGTATACTGTCAGAATGCAACAAGACTTTTATTATCTTATTTAGCATGGAAAAGCCTTTTTCTGTGAATAAATATATAGCCCCCTTTGTGTGAAGGAACAAGGTCACATCTACCAATGGAATAATTAACTGCCACAGAAGAATCCAACCCAAAAAAAAAAAAAAAGCAAATTTTACTGGAATACTGGAAAATAACTGGAAAGATAATTAACTTAATAAATTTCATCTGCAACTGTATGCATACATTAACATTTTGAAAATTACAGCTGTAATAAAAATACAGCAAATATCATTCCCAAATTTAGCAATAATTGAAGCTTTATTTGATAATTTTACTTTAACTACTGGGAATAAAATTATATTCTTGTAGGAAAGAATATTTTCTAATGTATTTTCATTTTTTAGATTTTTTTCATTTCAAGTGTGGGATAGCAATAATGTTGCTACCTTCACTAAAATAGAATAAAGCAATGAAGCTCAGACTTTTTTAATAGGTCAGCATTTTTTCCTTTTATAAGGTTGCAAAGGAACAATTAAATTATATTCTCAACATGAAATTCCACTGAAAGTAGGAGAATAAGCATAAATTTGTTACCCTTTACCGATTAGGATATTTGAAATTTCAGTTGGCTCTGCCAAACCAGGAGCTATGTCCAAATATACAAATCAAATTCCAGAGAAGGAAAAACAGCCATTTTCTCTTATAGGCAGGTTGTGCAGGAACTATTTTTTGGGAATTAAATAGACAATATTCAGAATAGTCTTTTTCTGTCTAGGTAATTCATTACTGCGCTCAAATAATCTCAACACAGCAGATAATGGTTTTAGATTAAAAGGTGTGGATATCAAAAGCAGACTCAGAAAATGAAGATAAATCTACCCATATCAGTTTTTTACATAACATTACATATATGATTTCCAAAAACTTTGAAACTGCTTTTGTTTTGAAGTTTCTATCGACACGAAAATATATGAATCAAAGAATATGCTCATTTGTCAAGCATTGTAATTGAATTGAAATGGCCTTCTGTGACCTTTCTTTTATTTCATTTCATAAGAATGCTGAAATTTTCATGCAGATGTCAGCATATGTTAAATTGAATTAAGCAAGAAACTTCTTTTATTTTTCAGTATGATTACTTTTAGCAAAATATACTAAAAAAATCTTTTTCTAAGATTTTTCAAAGGTTTAATAGTGGAGGAAATAACTATGAGATCAATTATCCTTCTTCCTGACCTTCTTTTAATTTTTCAGGTGTCACACCTGATCATATTAACATTACAGTTATTCTTTATTTAAAGGACAACATTGCCCATTCCTATGACCAACATTTTCTCACAATAACCTTTTGTCATTCTCTGACTCAGTTGTCATAATTATCAGAAATTAGAATCATTGCAAAAATACAGATTAATTATATCTGAACATAAATATATTTTGTCAATTGTACTGACTGGCAGCTGACTCTTGCCATGTCATGCAACAGGTCCATGATTTCGGAAGTGTCCACTGAAAGTTTGGAAATGAAAGAAATAGTACTTCAGCTGATCCTCTCTCAGTCTTCACACACAAGAGATGGAGATTTGTTCTTCAATGATTAGTTCTGTATGTAGATTCATGTGAAGGTATCTGGCTTAACAGCTTTAATGTGATACATATGATCCTGGTTTACCTCTTTATTACTTTGGTTCCAAGGAAAACTAAGCTGAAAACGGTATAGAAGTTCACCTAATAGAAAATGTAGTCATTTTACTGTATTTGCTGCAGGATTAATATAATCCAACTTAGTTTCCTTTTGTCCTGTGATAATTCATCATTAAAGTTATCTATTTTTTGCATCCTGTACATGTGAGCTACTAAGAGGAAGAGCTGCATGCTAAAAAGATAATCTATCACATTTTTTCACCTCTATTTCAGGGGCTTTTGGAGTAGAAACATTTAGGCCACAGAATTCTTAGGAAATAATGGGCTGGTATTATGGAATACAATGCCAAATGTATGCCAATAACCAAAATCTGCCTCCTGATGACTTTCAGAAGCAGAGACTTGGTACTCTCACAGGAAATAGGGCATTAGAATGATGTCAGAGCACAGATGAAGAATGGGTGGATAAGAGTCTGAAAAGACAAAAGTGCTTTGAAGAGATAAATGCTGGGTAGGAGAAGCTAAGAAAAAAAAATAATTGACTACAAGGCCTGGGCAATCAAACAATAGTCAATGGTCCAAGATCCTTGCACTTTACAGAAAGGAATTTCATTAGCAAAGAATTTATAAAGGCAAAAAATCATGATTTTTTGATGCTGAGTTCAAGATTATTTTCTTTCATCTTTACAAAAGAAGGTATTTTTTTATGATGTGTAACTTTTCCATGTTATTAACAAGTTTAGAAGAGACAAAGTCCCACAATGTTATGTCTCCTGGAGTGCCAAATCACATACTGACACTGACCCCAGTGCTTGGAGGGTTCTACAGATATTGGAGAATAGGCACATTATGCTACGAATATAAAAAAAATAACTTTTATTTCCCTTTTATTAAGAATCTGATGTGTTTAAACTAGTCTTACTTGTAACTAAAGTTATTTGAATTGGGAAATTGGCTAGAAACACTAATAAAGGCATCTTGCCCTTTGCTTTACTCTGCTAAAGCAGTTTCCAAAGTCAGAAATACTGTTTGAAAGAGATGAATGGACATACTAACTGGATATGAAAGACAGGTCAAGTCTAAGTTTCACAGCCAGAAACCACAAGGATAGATAATATCCAAATGGAGAAAAAAGTTCCACAAAAATGTGACAATGTGGCCAGGAGCCTGCAGAACATTATGTTTAATTTTGTGCTTAAATGGTTGCAAAGAGCTTTAATACAGCTGAAAAAGCAAAGTTATGCCATGTATGAATAAACACAGAACTGAGCCCTAAGTTAATAAAGAAGTTTAAACAAGAAGTTTAAAAATCAGTATGAAGGAACAACTAAAAATTATGGAATTGTATTCTTACTCTACCTAACGTAAGGGATAGCCAATTATTTACACTACAGGAGTAATTGAATAGATTATTGTGGATAATGTCTAAGATAGTCAATGTCCTTAGGATAAGATACTACCTCAGGTGCACATGAAATCACACAATCACCTTCTCTCTTACAACTTGATTCTGCCAATAGGTAGGAAGTGACTGCTGAGTCACTGCTTTGCAAAAGAATTCATTGGGCCTCTAATGCAGTTATGAATCAAAAATAGTCAGTACAGAGCCTTAGGCAAGAATCTTATGGCATGCCAGAAGCATCACCTGCAGGGAACCATGAGCTTGTTAATGCTGTTCTTTGGATGAATGGTATTAAACTGTTGTCTGACCATCACCATCTCCAGACAGCCTGCCTCTAAGTGAGACTGTGCCCTACAATTTATCTTTCACATTTTGTCTGATCTCATCTATAACACCTCATTGTATTGATTCTGTCAAAATGATGATGGCAAATAGCATTCACCAGGAAACACTGCACGTGGT
This sequence comes from Melospiza georgiana, assembly GCF_028018845.1. NCBI lineage: Eukaryota > Metazoa > Chordata > Aves > Passeriformes > Passerellidae > Melospiza > Melospiza georgiana. The sequence continues at coordinate 47,059,043 of NC_080431.1, forward strand.
TTTGCAAAAATTACATGATACTCTAACTTAATGGAAAACCATGGGAACTGCAAAAACTGCCCAGAGGAATAAATCACTGCTGGTGTATCTGGCAGTAAAGTTGATTTTCTTCTTCCTCCCAAACATTGACGCACTTCTCTTAGCCATTGAAATATTGGCAAAAGAAACCTTTAATGGATAGAAGGAAAAGATAACAAAAAAGCCTCTTTAAGTTATGCTGCTACACTACTGGGAAAAAAAGAGCAAAAAAAATGTGTCTCAGCAAAGAAAGAATCATTAGAGGAGGGTAGCAGTTATCACTAAAAAGATCTTTTGCTGAAGGGCTAAAACTACATAGTACAAAAAAGAAATTGAAGTTCTCTGTGCCTTATCAGCTGCAGTGCATCACCCCTGTCTGCTGCACCCTGTTTTTCAGCTCCACTCTGTAGCACAACAGTTTAGGTTTTTTTTTTTCTTTTTTTTCTTCCTGTTTTCTTGACACAAAAGTAGACATTGTGATATCCCCTGAGTTGCTGTCCTGCACAAGACACTTTCTGAGGCTATGGTTGTTTATGTCATTTCAAATAATAGGTATGGCCCTAAAGAATTCCTCTCCCACACGCCAACTTTCCTCTTCCATACTTCAGAATTTTAAAAACACTGCATTTCCCACTAAGTCTTCTTGAACAGTCTAAAAGTCGATGATTTTTCTTTCAGTGAAGACAATGAACAGCTATAGACATTTATAAATATTCTCCTCTTCTTGAGTGGTTATGAAAAAACTTTAGAGTTCTATAATAGATTAAAATACTTTCAGTCCTTAAGGAAAACTAATGACTTCCTCACCTGTAAAAGAGCTGAACCATAGGAATGCTAGCACATGGTAGAAAACATGGTGGTACACGAAAAGAAATAAAGCAAAACTAGAAAAAAAGAAGCAAGAAAAAGAAAGAAAAAAGAACTTCCTAGGGGAGAGAGACAATGAGTCTCAGATGTACAAATTATTTGACAAGGCAGGATTCCTAGAATCATGATTTGAGTTAGAAGGGGCCTTAGAGACTCTCTAGTTCCAAACACCTGCCATTGGCAGAGATTATTCAACTGGACCAGGTTGATGAGGGTCCCATTAAAGCTGCCCATGAATATTTCAGGGACAGAGCATCCACATCTTCTCTGGGAAACAAAATAAACCAATATTTTAGAAAGCTCTGATTTCACTCCACAGTCATCTGATATTTGCAACTACTATTTTGTAGTCTTCTGTTTACTCTCCTTTTTTAATTTGGATTTTCTATGATTTTTAATTCTAAAAAATGGTCTAATTTAATACATTAGCATTGCACTGCATTGTTTATGTAAAATTAGACCCCAGTCTGAAGGGCATAGGCTCTCTTGTGAAAAAATTATTGTGCACCAGATTTATCTGGTGGAAAGTCCATTGGAATGTTCAAAAAATTAACTGGGAATTACTTCAGTATTTAAAACTGTTTTGGGATAATTGGGTGCTAGTTTTCAATCCATACCTGTTGGATTTGACTATCTGATTTAATTAAATTTGATATAATATTATACAACAATTACATGTAATTTTTTAATAATTTTGAGTTTGGTAGTCGATACCTTAGAAAAGAAATTAAAATAAACCAGTAATAATAACAGAAAATATTAAAAAAACCTTTTGTAATATATAATTTTTTTTCATACTTTAAACTTGTGTGCCTCTGTCAATTAAAAATAATTATTCTTCTGAATGTTTCAGACTTTACTTTTGAACCTCTTCAATATACCATGAAGTGCAGAATTCACAGTTTCACACATACAGCAGTTACTGTAACATTCACTCCATTAGTGTCTGCCAGGTTAATTTTGGATTTGAAGTCTCCTATCTAAATTGACACCAACTATCCAGTTGCAGCACTCTTTACATTTCTGATGTGTCGTACCACATTACATTTTCTGTGTCACCTCCCATCACATTATATTGTGTCATGCAGAAAAGCCAATGTGAGTTGACATTACACAAGATGATGCGATCTAAAAGATTTAAAGCAATGCAATTCACTGAGGCAGAAAGGTGACACTGCAATCTAGGTGTAAATACCTACTTTCCCTAGAGCATCAGTTATCTCCTAAAAACACATACCAGGTGACCTTTAAAGGTCCCTTCCGGCTCAAACTGTTCTACAATTCTGCGTTTCTATGATATGTTGGATAATTTTCAGAACTTAAGAGAATCTGATCTGAGCATTTTTAGTGTAGTGCATAAAGTACCAAACTGCAAGAATACTGCATATTTGAGTTAGACATGCAAAAGCAATGACAATTAAATTATAATTTCCATTTAATAGTAATGTTTTCCACTAATATAATCTGCTACACTCACAAAGTGGATGCTATAGAAAATCAATTATACCTCACTATGTTCAAAAAAGAGGATAAGTATAATTTCCTTAGTTTGATGGATAAAAAGCCATTTAAGGACTGAAGTGGCAATAACTAAGGATATTAATGAGATATATTTAAAGTACTAAAAGAGGTCCAAGAATTTTGCCTCTCAGTGTCAGGGAATATCCATTCCTGCTGCTTTAAATGTCTTCTCTTAACATCAGACACAAGAAATTGGATTTTGATTTTACATACATCATCTAGCCAAATGAGTTTTAGCCTTAATTCATCCAATACAATTTCAGGTGATGAATGGATCAGTATAAGTTAGGTGTAGTTCCGGAGCCCAAGTCTTTTACAATTAGAAAGGAAGTTGTTAGGGAACTAAAAAATTCAGAAGTACGAGGGAAATTAGGTTGTTGCATCCCCGTGCCTGTTTTTAGGTCCAAATACAAGGCCAGCTGCACAAATCAGCTCAGACAGACCCCCTCAGCACTTGCACCAACAAAATTACAACAGCGATCATATCCTGCTCCCCTCTCTAGCTGAGCAGGACGTAGCTGTATTACTGGGAAATATATTTACATACACACATATATGCATGTGCACATGTAAGGTGTCGATTTCTCCCGTTCAGAATCTTCAGTATGCCTAGTAATCTGCCTAGCTGCCCTCCCAGTCTTCCCACTTTCTGACAACTGGACGTAAGATCCCTCCAAGGCTGCAGCTCCATTTCCTCCCTCCCTCTATTCCTCTCTAATAGGAGTTCTCTCACTTCATCCTCTCCCATGAAAACTTCATGAAGTTCAAGAAGAATAAGTGCAAGGTCCTTTTTTCTTGTGTGTGGAGATGTGGCTTTTATGGGTTGATGGCATACTGCACAGGATTTCATAGCAGTCAGATGAGGGCATTATTCAGCTACTCCAGCTGCCGTTGTTCTTCTGTATTCCTTTTCTTTGCATCAAGGTTCGCTTTTATCACATAACCTAGCCAAAGGGATGATACACATTACAGTAGTAAGTAAAGCTAAGTGCTTAAAATAAAACATGAGGAAATTTGAACTTTGAGTTTATTGCAGATTCTGCAAATATCACATGGAACTTTGTATTCTCTCATCATGTTACCCTTGCAGAATGGCTTTTCTGGTCAGAGTCTGTCCCTTCTTGTAATTCAGGTGATATTTCTTTTTACCTTTCTGGTAACCTTTGTAATCAACACTGTTTTTAGTGGAAATAAAAACCATAGTTCCACATTAGCTACTGTGCAGAAAATAAACTGTAACCCAACCAAACCCCGTCCTTCCCCCCTCCTTTTTTTTCCCCCAGGTAAAATTGTGGAATAAACCAATTTTTATTTCTGAAGAGCAACAGAAAAAAATATCTTCACATGATATCAAATGTATTCTACACCCTCTTTGAGGTAGCTTTTGAAATTTGCTGCTATTAGAGGAACGACAAATGTGGAGCTTTTAGAAATAACATTTTGCCTGTTGCAAACTATTTGTCAAAAAATTCTTATCACTTCTCATTCTTATGCACTTGATTTAATAGACAAATTGTGTCTCCTTTAACTTAGCAGAAAATGTCAAAGACAAGAAATCCTACTGAAGAATAAGTTGTTTTTTTTCAAGTGAGTCAGTCCTGAAAAGTAAATAGCAGAACCAGCAAAGATGTCACACATCAGGAAAATTAAAAGGCACATGAGAGAATATATAAGCATTGCAAGGACAGTTTTTTCCTCCATCTCGTCTTCAAGATCTCAGAAGGAACATTTTTGAAATATTGCACGTCATGCATCATTTAAGTAAAACTTTGCTTAAATAGACAGGAGCTAACTCACACAGGGGTTTGATAGTCAATTTTTTTTCTAAATTATTCATGTGGGAAATTTTTTAATGTGTATCACTAATGTGAGCTGTAAGCACGTAATTGATGGAATCCTGCTTAAAGACCCTGAGGAAGGTGATTTAAAATGGCAATTTGTTAAAATAATGTCTATAAGCTCTGATTCTCCCATGCTCCTACCAGTTAACACAGCATGTTCATTCATCATTGAACTCAGATTAACTCACTCAAACTATGACCTAACCTTATCAAAGTTACTTCAAATTACCACCCATTAAACTGACTGTGTGCTGTAGTAGAAATATCTTATTAAGTAAAGCTTGCTTTGATTGCATTTCAAGTGTGGAGTGATGCTAGAGGTGACTTTTATAATTTCAAAATGTATTCCAAAGATAGATTTCAAGGCTTATATATTTTCTGTGTAAAATTCAATAAATTATGTATTTTGTTGACAATAACCTTTTACTCAAATAGAAAAAGCTCAAGTTTTTCTTTCTCTTTTGCACATAGAGTTTGAAGCAGACACACTGACCCTTGGACACTGCAATATAAACAAACACTGAGTGTTTTTATTAAGCAGAAATAAAAAAGTTTTCAAAAATACTTTCTAAATCATGCTTTACTATCCATTCTAAAAAATATGTATTAATGTATCAGCAAAGGAAGAACATTAGACCTGCATGTTTTCCTATTATACTGAAGAATTGGTTCCTATCAGAGGCCAGAATATCAAGTGAAATACTGACTTATTATGCAGTTAGCATTGATCCAGCAACTACTTATGTGAATACACACACATCTCAGACCTGGATAGATGACTTGTACACCCTAGTGCATTTGAAATGGCACTAAACATTTTGTCCAGGGGAAAAAAAACCTACCCTTTTTTTGTCCTTGCAAGTCACCTGAAGTCTTCATTCAAGACTGACTTAATCAGTACTGCCACAAACTGTGTTGTGTTTGTCTTGGAAATGACTGCAGTTCCAAAGAAAATTTGTTAGGTTTTGTTCTCTCAGGGGTAATTTTTGTAGCAAAGCTGTATTTTTCTGTATAACCTGGATCATACATAGAAGTTCCTGTTTAAGTTATAATAAAGTTTGACAAATGTAACAGTGCAAGGAGAGGGAGATAAAGTCATCGGTGACTTTGTCATATAATGTTATTTAAGTGACCAACTGTCATGTGTAAAAGGGAGATTTCCTTGACCCTTAGTGTTTGGTTTGTCTGCCAGTGCTCCAGGAAAGCCAAGACTCTTGTGCCGAGCCAGTCTATCAGTGTCCTGTTATGGGGACCCTTCACTGAGCAACCTGCTGGATCTGAGGGTGCTTTGGCTGACTTATTCAAGACACACATGCACACCATAACAGAGGCTCCTCAGTGAGTCTTCCCTCTATTCCAGTATTTCCCTCTGATGATGCTTGCCAGCACCCATGAAGGATTCACACCAACAGTTTACAGAATAATACACTTTATTAATATAAAACTCTGACAGGTTAAGGTTCAAGGATTGCCTGTGATAGTATTAGACTGCAGAAACATATTCAAAGCAATGCACAGACAAACTCTAATCCCCAATAAAAGTGTTCAGTACACACAGAGTGTGGTTCTTGCCCAATAGGTGTACCTGCAGGGAAGAACTCACATTCCACCCTGTGACTGTTTCAAGAGGAATAGAGTGTCCTAAACATCCCCCATTCCCAACTTATCTTCATAGTATTTCTTTATCTTTAGGTGGAGTTGAATGACTCAATCAGTACACACATTTGTTACTGATTGGTGTAAAATTCTCACACTTTGCTCTTCATGGTACAGTCAATAAAATTTAGACTCTTGCTCCGCTCCATGAGAGGTGGTCGTACCTTGTGGGCAGGTAACTTGGGATGCAGCTGTGTGTCGTATTTAGTTAGGCTGTAATGAACCAAGTTCATCTGAGGAGAGAGAACTCTCCAGAGCTGCTGTCCTGGCAGCAAAGACACCTTCTCCCCTCTGCCCTGACTGACAGCTGCTACGGGGTTTATCAGCTGCAAAGTGCCATCAAATTCACTTCCCTGCAAGGGTTTCCGCAGAGCCTTGCCCACAGGGTTTCCACTCTGCTCCACCCTCCATTCCATCCCCATGAGCAGCGCTTATGGTTGCAGATTTGGTGTGTGGGGAATCTTGGTGGAATAGGTTTCAAGCATGATGGCTGCATTCCGTCCAGGGCATAGCAGCTGCATTTTACCCTATAATTTCTGTACCATTATAACATTTGGTAGGATGTGAATATAACTTCTCTGTCTCTAATTTTACTCCCAGTCATCTTCCATGCCAGCTAGTACTAATAAATGTTGAAGATGAGGTTTCCTTTCAAGGAAGATACACTAGTTAATATCTCAAGATTCTTAACACAAAAAAAGTAAAACTTAGGTTTGCTTTAGCTGCTGCCAGTCATGCAGTAAAAATGTAATCAGGATTTAATAAAAATTAAGTATCTCAAAACTGAAATTAGTATGAGAAATATGGAGCTAAAAAACACAGAATTTTTTGGCATGCAAGCACAGAACCTCGTAATGAGAACAATGTCTCTTTCCTGTTCTCCTGAGCCCTTATCATTATTGTTTTGGGGTTTTTTAATCTCTTTCTTTATATAATTTTGGAAAAAAATAGGTAATAGAGAAGAAGAATATCCAGAGCATTATTTTTCCAGTTTTTGAGAGAGGTTTTCAGCAATAAAGAGAAGCTAGACCTCACCCATTCAATTAGCATCTGGTGCTGAAAGCCAGTCTGTGAGGTCAATGTAAATCCATTCTTTTAATAATCAAGAGGTTGGGCAAAAGAAGTAAGGACAACCAGATTGCATTACCACTGCTACTGTATGATAAGGGCAGGAAATGACCCTGAACTCTTAAAATTAAGCATACGCTTATGTCAATAGAACTTAAAACTGAAAAGTAGGGTGGAATAATAGAAAAAAAACCTATTTTTGGGAAAAGATATTTTGAAAAAGATAGAATCTATCTATAAAAGTGGCATCATTAACTCCAGTTTAACCCTGAATTGAAGTAATCCTTCAATAAATATTCACTGCTTTTTTGCAGATCCTAGAAGAAAGGACTTCCTTAAATTTGTCCAGTGTTGAAAAACAAAATCCTGGCCGTTCAATGTATTTTCCAATCAATCAATTGTTTGATTTCAATTTCAAATTTCAAACAATCAAAGTTTTAGTACTATATTCTATTTTTGTCACATTCTTTCCTATGATTTTTTTTCTGTTCTTGTTACAGTAAGAAACAACAAAGCCACATATGGCCCTTTCATCCTTCCCACCCTAAATTTATTATCTGAGACCCTTATGCATTCCTATAGTTTTATAAATTCAAAATTCTATTCTTCATAGAAGAATAGAGTATATTATGGATGAAAAGTGTTTTGGGGATATTTTTAGTGTATTATAGGAAAATATTAATAGAATATTGATACAATATGGTGCAGGATTCTAATGTGGAAGATGGTTCTTGTGGAATGCTCAGTGTAATTTAAAATTAAGAGCCTACCTCTATTTTGTTATGAAACATTTGCCAGGTATAGTCTGAAATTTATCTGTTCAATACATTGATTCATCTTGACTTTGAAATACATAATTATGTAGGAGTAAATAAAAATTTATATAAGGTAAAGAAAAATTCATTCATGAGTAGAAGATTCCCATCCATTGCATTACTACTTTCTTGATTCCATTAAAGCAATGGAGCCTTGAGAATGTAATGATTCTCACACAGCCTCATCAAACATTGCTTACACTAATAGGTTAATAGATCCTGATGAAGTTGCCGTTTTCCAGGGTCTAAGACCAATATCATCCATAAAAAATTAATGCTGGAAATTGAAAAAAAAGCAAAACATGCAGACTAAACATTATTTTAGTGTCAGTTGAGTTCTGTTGGCTGTCAGAAATTATTCAAGACCAGTGTTAAAATATCTCATGGTAGGGAAACTTTTATTTATTGATTTTTTTTACTAAAGAGCAAAATAAAGTAATGCTATCTTTTTTGGTTGTTTATGACAACAAAGTGTAGTATTTTTCCTCCTTTAATTTCCTTAGTTCCAGGTTAGAAGAAAGAAGGGCCTATAACACAGAGAAATTGATGGATTACTCTAATAAAATGCCACAGCCATCACATCTCAACTGCCTCTTACACCAGTTGCTGACAGGTACACTTGGAAGCAGGGGAGATATCCCAGTGTCCTTGATACACCCCTGTGTAATGGATGAGGAGTCTCTGAAATTTCCATAGTGTTTTACTCCACCTCTCATTCAAACTCTGAAAACAAGGTATGGACATTCTGGGTTCCTTATGTAACTCAGGTCAAAATGGGATTCTCAACCTAATTATTTTAGAAATATTATATAGTGATCAAACAGAACTGCTTTTCTTTACTATGTTCGGAATATGGAACATAACCTCAGCAAAACCAGAAAACATTCTCCTTCACTGTGTCCTGAAGTAGGGAATGAATACTTTGGTTCAGTGTAATTACCCATTACACTGTTATGTTATATCAATTATGTGTAGAAAACGTGTTTGCTGCAATAAAAGGATCTTATTTGCACTGTGCAAGCAATGGCGAGCAATAATGTATTCATAATAACAATGAATTTAAAAATTCATTGGGAAATTTTTTGATGTATTAGACTACAGAAAAAAAAAAAGCTGACAAAAACACCAAGAAATCTCTGAGAAAATTACAAAAGAAATAATGTATTTCTAAATGTTTCATATGCTTCAGTTAGCTCACTATACTTGGTGTATAAAGGCTTTTAGCATCATTTTATAAATGAGGGTAAGTCAGATACAAAAAATATTTTCTCAAGCAAGCTTATGTTAGATAACTGTTGTTAATCAGAACCTCACTTGATTTTTTAAATATGATTCTTGATATAGAGTTTCACAGACGCAAACACACTGAAATGCAATGCTGAAGATGCTTCTGATTGCCTAATGTAACTGGACTGGGCTGAATTCTCATGGTAATAGTACTGGTTTTTGATTCGTCCCTTTCCATGTATAGCAGAGACTGATCATAATGGAAAACAATATTTTTTTTTGCTTTCAGAAGAGCTAAAATTCATTTTTAATAAGGAATAGAAAGAGCTATAATTTTTTTCTTTTGTCTCTGAACTTGTTAGCTGATACCTGAAATTGTCCAGCATCTATTAAGGAAGAATTTCCTGATTTAAATAATCTGTGGTGAAGTAGATAATATAAAGTCAACCAGGAACACCAGTGAAAGAGTAAGAATTAATTTTTTTTTTTTTCCTCTTAAAATGTCTTTATCTAGGGGATATTGATCGAGGAAGGCTGCTGACCTCAAAATTGAGTAGAAAATTGAAAAAGTATTACCTGAATTGACTAATTGAGCTTTTTTCATCTATTGTGTCACTATTTTTTTTTCAATTAATGAATAAAGATTTCTATGACTCTCCAAAATCTTACTTCAATAAATTAATAGAATATCCATGAATAAAAAATTCTGAACTCTCAAGGGATTTTTTAGCACATTTTTCTATTTGTCTCTTTATCTTGCATTATGACTTGTTGAAAGCTTATACAAATTAGTAGAAGCTAAAATCATGAGTCAGCCACCTTATCCTTTCACCGTGTCTTTGAGTGCTCAAATTTATACTGTTTCTTGAAGCTGATGTTTAGCAACATCATTTTTTATCATTTTTGAAAAGCGTGATAATTTTTTTAGCTACTTTTCCAGAATTTACTGCTGAGTTAATTTCTCAGTTTTATTTCCAACTATCTGTAATTATTTTTTAATCTTACATAAGGCACCCTGCATTTTTGTACCTCTGATTCCTGACTGTTTGAAAGGAATTGCATAATTGCATTATTTTATTTTCTTTTCTAAGGCTCTACAGATATTCTATTATATATTTCTTGCTTCCTACTGGGGAAAATAGTAATAATAATAATAATGATAATAATAATACTAGTAATTTTATATAGTATATATATATATATAACTGATAATATGTCACGTGACTCTCTCTTTGCATTCAGTATTTGGCTGCCCATCCATATGAAAATATTTTCTGTGCAGTGTGAACGCAAAGTCTAAGGTTCGTCTCAAAACTGCAGATGCTTAAATTTGGAAATGTCTAATACAGGTGTTTGCTTACAAAAAAATGTTCAATGCAATTGCTGTAACTGTGCTGCTTACCTGGAACAGATTTACTGTTTGAAATGATTAAAGGGTTTCACTGACAAGCAGCTGTGTCTCCATCCAGGCTTTCTGTATCTCCTGTGCTGTGCCTGCTAGGCCTGCGTGCTTGCCTCTAATGCCACTAGACACAAAAGGCGACAGAGACCAACCCTGACCTGGAAGGTCTGTGGGCTGAACTGGTTTCCAGCTGGATGTTTCGAGGAAACTGGAAAACAGATTACACCACAAGCGCATGAAGAAAACGCACTGTGGTTTCACTGCAGGTGAGTCTAGTTATATCTTTTATCAAGGTTTCCCAATAATTTATGCTATTAAAACATGATGGTATTTTATACTTCACTAAATTTTAATTGCTTTAGCAAACTGGAACAACTTCAAAGGACACCTACCCCAAGGCATTGATTTGCAGTATGGAAAGAACAGATATCTAAGTCCCAGAGATAATCAAGCAGAACAGGGAATTCCTTCCAAGCACCAAAAATATCAAGGGAGCTTTCTAACATCTAGATTATTAGATATTTTTGATGCTATCAGAAACTATCAATGCTAATTTTTTTTCCCTTCAAAAATGTTCTTTTAAGGTTTGCAAATGTAGCTAGCAACATTCAGCAGTTGGTCCATGCTGAGAGAAAATACATCTCTGTCTTTCTAGTTCTGTAACTCTTTTCAGTGTCTTTTGACCCTAGGTGACTAGTACCAAATATGACAAATTAATGACCCTAAAAATTTCTTTATATGTTAATTTATTGATTGATTTTACAATTCTGCGGATCTGGAAAATTATAATTTCAAGTTTCTATTCATTAATAAATAGTAACGTTTCTGCCACAGTGAAATACCTCTTGGAAAGTCTGTCTGCAAAGCAGATGATAACACACAAATAAATGTCTTTGGGTTTTTATTAGGATATTAGTGCTTTATTCTTTCAATGTGCTAACCTTAGTCACAAGAAATCTCTTTTTGTATTTTTAAAGATATAGTTAATTGTTAAAATTATTTTAATTGTGAAATAATTTATTAAGCAAAAGGGAGAGTCTGATAGAATAATGCTAAAAATGTTAATTTCTTAATCATTTTTGCAAAGCTTTTCATTCAAACTGGGATGTATTCCACTGTGCACCTTCTTAAATGTTATCTTCTTTTCCTCTAAAAATCTTGACTAAACATAATAATACACCGAAAAAAAGGTATTTAAAAATCTTCAGAATCAAACACAGTATATTACCTTTGAGCTACAGAGACAATTTAAATATATGGTCATTAAAAGCATGATATATATTTCATTTGGTATTGGTAAGATATTATTTTTTGACATTTTCATTGACTTCAATTACACTGATAGCTACTCGGAGTTCAAGCTTGATAGTATAGTGAATTAAAAAATAGTAACAACAAATTCTTAAATTTAAAAACTAAGAAAATGAAAATTAGCTTATTAAAGTGATGTACATGGATAACAAATACATTGTAAGAGCAGATGCAGTATTGCTGCTTTGCAAATTTAGAAAACTTTAATAAAGGAAATAAGGATTACTTGAAGCAAAAATTTACATAGCTGAGTAATACAGTCAAAGTTTTAATAATACACTGAGATCTCAGATGATCTATCTGGCTTAATAAACTACATCTTAAGGATTGTTGTTCCTGTTCCTTTGAACTTCCAAAGTTCCTATATAGTTGCATGGGATTTGGCGTTAACCTGGTCTAAGTCATGTTCAAGTAGGGGTTGTAGAAATAGGCTATATGTTATCTTATTCCTTGTCCAGGGAACATACAAAACAGTCAGGTTTCCCCGGAAGGAAGACTTTGATTTTTCCAAGTTATGAATAGATCATCAGAAATTATTTTTACATGACATGATAATTAATTTAAAATTCTATGCTTTCTAAGGAAGGTGTGACTAGCAGAAAGCACGGGAATAAAATGTTTCCACTGTTTGCTTAAGCCTTTCCCTGTACTCACAACGGCTTTGAATTTTATTTAGAACTTTTGTCTGAACTTCTATGTGAAGATAAATATGGACAGAGAGTAAAATTTCCACTATCAAGTTACATTACAAAACCAAACAAAGCCAAATTAACGATACAAAACAACAACCAAAGTAAAAACAAAACCCAACCAACCAGCCAAAAGAAACCCAAACAACAACCCAAAATACCAAACCCAACCAAACAAAAAAGCTCCCAAACTGGAAATCGTAGGGGGATAGAATATAAGAAAATAAAGATAGTGTAGAAAGTAATCTTACCCCTAAGGAGTTGCAGCTGGGCCAATTATCAAAGACCAGTAGCAGGCCTGACTTTAACAGGCCCCAGCTGTGACCAGTGAGAAGAAGAGTGCTATAAAAGAGTGGGGTGGCTGGGTGAGAAGGGACCTGGAGTCAGATGGCTGCTTTGTGAAGAAGATAGTCAGTGCCTGGAGGAGCAGCTTTGACACTTTTGTGATAGGAGATAACTGTATGGAGCCCCTGCAATAAGATGACAACAGGAAATTTTTAGTAGAGAGTTTGAGGTACAGATCCCTAAGCCAGAGCTGTAATAAGTACCATTATCTCAGTGGCTTTTCTTCCACTAAGATCAGCTTGTGATCTTATAATTTTGCAATAGATCTTTCTATTTTAGAGGTAAAACAGCAAAGGAAAGGTCCAGCCTGTAACAACAAAGCAGTTTGCAAGTGGATATCTTTGTTAGGATTGCCTCTCTTAGATGTCTTCTCTGCTGCCAAACTGACAGAACTAGGTTCACAGGTTTGTGGAATATTCTGATTGTCACAGTGGTTTAACTTTAAAAATTATCATTATAGCTAATTGGTGAGAGTTGTCCAAGTGCCTCTTACGTGAATTGATAATCTCCAGAGTACTAGTTATTGCATATCCTTGGGCAGGACCCTCAGTCTTACATTTGAACAGATTTTTCTTTAACTATGCTTGGAATTTGAAAATGCTCAGTACACGAAACCCTCAACATTATGTGTGGAAAGGGCTTGAAGGCAGAGCTGGGATTCACATTTTGATGTTCAGAGGTAAGCATTTAAAAGTGAGGTAAAAATGTAAGATTTTTTAAAATCTAGTTGCTATATTATTTTAATGTTTTAATGAAGTTTTTCAGGTGACTGCTTCCTGAGTGACATACTGACATAGTCATAGCAAGCACATCTGATGATATCAGTCCTGAGAGAATGGGATTGAACAGTAGGAGATGCATAGAACAAAATAATGGGATGGGAAGAGGAGGGATTGTTCTGTCTGATCAGGACACCCTTGCCAAAGTAGACAGATCAAACTCCTTTATTTCTGTATTTCCTGAGTTTTGTTCTATTTCAGATACAAAACTCCTGACAGGCTGTCTGGTGCAAAAATTCAGAAAGCAGAAAAAAATGACTCAGCTGGTCTGCATGACCTGGGTACATACTGAAGTGAAAGGCATTCATTAGCAGCATGAGTCTTGCACTTCACTTGGGAAGGCCTGCTCAGTGTGTTTGAGTACAGGGATATTACACCTTACTTTTCCAGCGCATGTGGGTTTAGCTGGTTTGTACACCAAATTGAAAATACAGAGAAAAATTCATAGCTCGTGTAATTCATAACGACTACTGCAGATGACTAGTTTATACGGGCTGAGTGCAAATCCCACATGATGCTTTCATGGGGTTTAGAAAATTTCAAAGGTGAATCAATTTTAGATTTTTAAACACCCATTTTAAAAATACATAAAATCATGTACTAGATTTAAATTCATCATAAATTCATTTTTCTGACCATTTCTCAGATTTCTATGTAAAGTGTGGTAACTAAATTTCTCTTAAATTTAAAAAAAATCTAATTATTCAGTATTACATATTTGAAGTACTTGAAAAGAGGAGCAAATATAATTTTTGTTCTTTTTCACAGATTTAGAAGAAGCTAGCACAGTCCATAAGAGATATCTATACCAATGACACTTGTGAACAATTGGGTTCAACAATGCTACAGACTGCCTGGATAAGAATAAGGGATTAGCATTCACAGCCCCAGATATCTGATTTGAGATCATCCTCAAGTCCCAGGATGATCCTGAAACAGTGGTCTTTAAAATGTCAAAAGATTTTTCTTATTGTTTCTGTTATTACAGTGAAGTAAAAGAAAATGCACCTAAAATGTGTATTTCTTCTAAACAACAAAAGACATTATGTCCTGCCAAAGATATTAGCTGAGGAACACTAGGCCTGCAATGCTTGAAAGGCTACCAGTTAAGCATTCTATCTAAAATATCATAATCTTATGCATACCTAATAGCTGAGTGTTGCTATTCTTGTCCTTCTAAAGACACAGCTCAGACTCTGCTATTTTAGCAATCTGAACGCAATCTCTGCGCTGTATTCCCAACAAAGGCCCAAACAAATAAGAACCTGGCACCAACATCTTTTCATAAAAATCCTTTCTTTAGGATTTTTCCCCCTTCTGAGAAGCTGGGGCCTCAGCAACAAAATGTAAACAATGGTTGTCTGCTGCTGTGGAATGTAACAGGTGGATCCATGATTGGTCTCTGGTGGATGTTTGGATTTACTGACCACTCATGGCAGAGCTGGGTCTCACTCTGTGCTGAGACACAGCCCTTTGTTATTCATTCCTTTTCTAGTCTTAGCTTAGCTAGCTTCTGAGAACTTTTCTCTCTATTCTCTTTAGTATAGTCATAATGTAGTATATATGTCATAAAATAATAAATCAAGCCTTCCAAACATGAGGTCAACATTCTTGTCTCTCTCTTCATCCAGCAACCCTTGCAAGCCCTGTGACAAGAGCCATAAGACACTATGAGTTATCTGGCATAACGGAGTTTTCAAATACAAAGAAAAAAGGAATAAAACTTTATTAGAGGAAGCAATGGAGTAAATGGTCTTTTTTCAGTACATTCACCTGGAAAAGATATGTCTCTATCTCTGACTAGATCTAGATCTAAAGGTATATATATAAAGGCAGATCTATGTTGTGGTCTCTAGCTGGTCAGAGTGACCTCAAGAGAAGTTAGAAAGTCTCTTTTCCCAGCCTGGTGCCTGAAGAAGGAGTCAGGGCTCTTCATTTCTCAGTCTCAAAGTTGTTTATTGTATCTTATCTATAAAATTCTTTCTCCTGTCCTGCTGAGTTCTGCTCAGCAAGACAGTCCAGGCACCCTGCTTGCTCCCAGGGCAGTGTTATGTCTTTACACTAAAAACTATTTATATAATGTTTACTATTATTTTCCAATGGCTATCACCTATGTTAGACTGTGAGCTTCTACTCTAAATCAATCTGTAAGTGCCAACATCACAGCAGAAGATGGAGGCCAAGAAGAAGAAAGGCAGGACATGTCCAGATCCCTCCATCTTGCCCCCTGAACCTCCATTCTAGAAAACCCCAAAATCTACTTTTTCACCCCATGATAAATTCACTATCATTCTACTTAATTTTTCATGGCTTGCAGATCTTCATCAAAGCTTGTTAACTCACTCCATGGGTTGGAATCAAAACCACAGGCATTTTGGGCTCTGTGCCAGGGTCTCTGAAACCCCTGGCACCGGTCTTGGCTGCTCAGGACAGCCGGCGGGATGTCCTGGGTCCTGACAGATCTAGATTTGTAATTTTTGCAAGTCAGGATTTATTTTGGAAGAATTTCTGTGGATGCATTTATCAATACATTTATTTTATGTTTTCATAAATGCTATAGAAATTTGTGTTGAAATCATGGCTTCTAACCCAATACCATGATCACCTCGTGTTCTGTATTTTAGCTTGAGTTGTCTTAGCCTGCTTTAGTTAATAAACCTATTTATGAGTGGCAGAGAAGTAAACCTGAAGTCATGGAATCACAGAAATTTTATCTGGAGGATGTCATCCAGTTTCACCTCCTAACTGAACCAGATCTACCTTAAGACTGGATTGATTTTTGCATGCAAATTTCCTTCAGGTGTCTGCAAAAAGGTTCTAAATAATGCTCTTTATCTTTTCAGACTCTGACCCATGGCTGACTGATCTAGAGTTTCCTGGTTTCTCTCTCTTTCTGCAGAGAACCATATCTCATAACCTTTTGCAGATCTTTTTTTTGTTTTTCAGATTTCAAATCAGTGGAATATTTCACAAACTATGAGTTCTTTCAGCATCATCAAATATTTCATGTCTGATTTCATGGATGGGAATAAAATAAGATTTCCCAATTATTCTTTATTGCTCTTGGTTATGCTTTTGCTTCCCAATCAATTTTGATATGCCCAGATATATAGATGTTTTTTAAACATCCATGTGTATGTGCCAACAGGTGCATAGAATGAGCATGAGAATGATAGAGTACTATGGTCAAAAAAAGAAAAAAGCATGGTAGGAATAAATGACAACCTAGAAATTATTTTTATTTAGTCAGAAGGAGAGAACTGAGCATAGTTAATGCTCATTTTGATGTTTTCTTTATTCAACAGATGGAAAAGCTAAATATGTTTCCCTGGAGAGAAAATAATTGCAAACTGAGAAATCTTTTGTTTTTATTAAGAAATAAAACAAGATGTTAAATGGCAGGCCCAAGTAGGAAGTCATGACCATTGGCAGTTTACTTTCACCCACCTTCCCCTAGTGAACTATTTTGCTGTAAAGATTACAAATATCATCATTTGTGTCAGAACCAAATCCATTAGATTTATATCTAGAGGATGAAGGGAATTTTCAGACTTATCTAGAAGCTCTTATACTTCCATAATTCTTATTATTCAGCAGCTGAGTATCTTGGATTTTAACTCAGTGTTTGAAATGATAGACAACTACCTATTAAATTTATGTTCAAACTGGTGTGTTTCAAAACACCAGCTGATAAAAAAGAAATTTAAAAAAGTATTTCAAAGGTACATATGAACTTCTGTCAAATTTTATGTTACTCTAAATCTATTTTTAACAAAAGACAAAGTGCTAAAGCTAAAGTTTGCACGACAGTTTAGTTTTACTTGTAGTTCTGGCTTTTGTTCGGTTTTGGTATAATAATTTTGGAGATTGAGCTGGATAACTGTTCCATTTAAAAATAAATGAACCCTAAAATATTACCTCAATTTGAAATGGAAAATGAATTTCTTTGTAATCAATAACATAATACCTTTTTAAAAACAAACAACTGACTCGACATATTTCACTAGCTTTCCTTCCTGGGAGAAGAATGAGGAGAATAAAAAAAAGTGAAAGAGCCTTATTAGAAAACACAGAAACATTATGCTTAATTAGGAATATTATATAATCTAGTAATCTTATTGCAACACTGTACTTGTATAAGGCTATAAATGTAAACAAAGTTGACAAAGCTTTCTCTTCTAATTCCACTTAATTCAAGCAGTCGACAACAGAGATGGGTAAAATTATTGGTTATTTATTTACATTTGAGAAATCTTCAGTAAAAATCTTTGGTTATCAGTTGAACTGTTATGCTTTCACCCTGTCTTGCTGCAAAGTAGACTAGGCTAGCAGTGGAAACTCAGAAATGGAATTTTGAAATATAGCTTAAATTTACTTGAAACAGTAGGGTAGAGAGTACAGCTTCATTAATCTAGATGCACAACAAAAATAATTTAAATAAAAACCTGTTGTTCCTAAAAGTGATTTTTATGGTCTCATGCAGTAGAAGTAGTTATTGTAGTACCAGAAAAGAAGCTTAATTCAACATTTTATATAAATCTCAGTTCCAGATTAAGTATCCATGTTTTCTGTTAACAATTTAGATTTCTAGGTGTGTGCTACTTGTCTAAATCTTCATTATACTCAGTGAAGAACTAAATTTGCAGTCAATAGAGTTTATCTTTTTTGAAAGCTGACATGCTTGACTAAAACCAAGTATGTTAAAAATAAAACAGCCCCAAACTTTAGAACTAAGATTTTTAACAGAATATGCTACACACCCTTGCCCTCCTTTTCTTCAGAAAGTGTCCAGTTTGAATTCTAAATTGTAAATAGAATCACAGAACAGCTGAGGTTGAAAAGCTTCTCTGGAAATATTGTAGTCTTACCAAAAGTAGGTCAGGTGGAGCAGGTTGCACAGAATCTTGTTCAGTTGGGTTTTGGATATCCCTAACGGTGGAAATTCTACAACCTCTCCAGACAAATTGTTCCAGTGTCTGACCACTATCACCATAAAAAAAATTATGATGTGGTGTGATAAGATGGTATGAATGCTTTTTGTTAGGAATTAAGGTAATGATGTTAATGTAAAACCATTTTGAATAGTATTTTATACCCAATAAATAAACACAATACCTTGAGAGAAAGAAAAGAGAAAATAATGTGAGAAAAGTACATCTATACACATAAAATCCCATAGTAGAATATAATACATTCTGAATTTGTGTTCCTCCAGCTTATGTTCACAGCCATGGCAGTCTGAGAGAGCACCCTGCTTAGCAGTTTCCAGTCTCTTGAACAAACTGAAGCACAATGAGCATTGTCATTAGTCCAGCTGCACACACAGGAGGTATGTGAGGACCAAGCAATAGCCATCAGGCTACACAATTTTACATTTTATATCTTGTCCTTTAGCACCGAGCTCAATACCCAAGAGAGGAGCTAGGAATTTCAGAGGGCTGCGCTAACTTTATGAGAGACTTTTAGAGAAAACTAACAGGAAATACTGAGCACAGAGGGAAGTCCAAGTTCCTGCCATTCTCAGGGAGCTACAACCACCCAAAAAAATGGAACTTCAAGGAAAGTTTCTTTTTTTTTCCTTCCTCAAATTCAGTTTTGAAAACCAGCTCTTGCAAAACAAAATTCAACAAATTTACTCTGCAAGACATGTTCAAGACTCATTATTGCCAAAATTATTCCAAGAAAAAAAAGAATATTTTTAAGGCTGAACACTCATGACAGATCTGGGAATTGTAAACCTAGATTTGTTTGAAGCTCATGTACATTACAAGTGGTCTGTGAACAGAGACTATGAGCTTATTGATTATTCTGGGAAATTACTTATGTCCTTTCCTTCTGTTGAAGTTTCTTTAAAATAAGAAAAGATCTTGTAGGGATAATCATTACCACAAAACCAAGTGGACAGACTATTATAAGATGAATTGCCACTCCTCCAGCTATGACAGTCTCTTATGAAGCAGCTTTCTTGAAGTATATTGAGACTATTCTAAGCACCAGGCACTAAAATTCGTTGCCATTTTTATGGCAATGCTATGCTTTTTCAACCTATGACTACATCCATCTTAATAACTTAATTGGATCAGGGCTCATTCTCTAGCTTTGGCAACATAGAAATACTTTTTCCTGCAAAGTTATCATTCCTTGCCTCTCAGAATATAATGACTGTATTCAAATGGAATTGCTGTTAAAAGAGCTGCAATTTTATTTTGTGACAATGTAAGTTGGCCTTAAGAAAAAGTGCCACCAAACATTGCACAAAGATTTTAGTAGTTAGAGAAGTATATGCCAGAGCTGAATCCTGTATTCCTGTCCTGTTTAATTTGCTATTGCAAATGTAAATGTCAGGGCTTATACAGAAGTGAGAACTGTTATTTCTTAAGCAAGATAGTTACAGATATTTAAAGATACTACCATATGAGTATATAGATTTTTTTTATTATGATTAAGAAATACTGCTGAAGGAGTAATATGTTTTTTCTAGATTGTATATTTGAACATTGCCCTTCAATTCCACCTAACCTTTTTAAATGTTGCTTTTTAGTCTTTAAATACTTGCACATTTTTTCAAAGTTTTCAACAGAATATATATTCAGGGTGCTGTGGACTTCAGGAGACCTTGACAATAATCCTTATTGGATACAGGGTTCATTGCCTTGCTCAAGGCTCTTGCATGGCTGTCAGAGATCACATCGTTTTCTACTAATCTCTTAGGGATGCTCAAAGGATTAATTAGGGAATGTGTTTTGAAGTACTTTGAAGATGAAAAGTGCTAAGCATTACGAGGAAAAAGGTTGGGAAGGGGAACCAGGGTTTGACAGGTAGCCAAAACACAGCTTCGAAATCTTTCATTAGTTATTAAGAGCCTTAATTCTCTCTGAATTATCTGTGATCTGGGTTTCAGAACAGTAAGAAAATCTTTAAAACATCACCCTACTTCGTTTGAACCAGATGAAGGTTACACGTTTCCCTTCTCTTCTTTCCCTTTAATTAATTGTGATAAATACAATGGAACTTGCTGTTCAAAGAGTTTCAACTGCTTAAATGTTACCTTGTAGTAAATATTAAACACTGTATGCTTGCATGACTTTCCAACAGCCTGCAAAAAGGAGAAAAGATTTGGCAATATGCCCCAGGAGGAATGGAAAAGGCGTTGAAAGCACCACCACTGCAGCTGGAGCACTTCAGTGGTGTTTCAATTTATGCCGGAAGTTTGTTGGATCAAAAGAATTCAAATCTCACTATCAACGTTTTACAGACTTCTATGCTCTTAGTGGTGGGGCTGTGGCACCAAAGGAGTTAAGGTTTGCAGTTTAGCAGGTGGAATGAGGTTAATAATGTTTAAGAATACAAGAAGAAGCTTTTGTCTTGTACATGACTTCTCTTTATCAAAGCAGAGGTGCCCTTATGCTAGCATTGCAAATCTAACTGTCATCAACAAAGGACTTTTGGGAAAAAAATTGCTTTTCAGACATAACCTCTAGGCTGAATGTTTCAAATAAGTTAAAGAAGAGGAAACATAAACAGTTTTCCACTTCTACTTAAAATGTCATGAAATGTGTTTCCACTTGTATTGAGAGTAAATTGTATTCAGTCTTTTGGAGACATCCTGCCTCAGATTCTGCAGGAACGTCTTAATAGATAAAAAATCAACCCATGTATTACAAAAATGCATATGCAAAAAAGTCCTCATCTAATATAAGTTCAATGTACCTGCCCTTACAGATCACTAGTTTATAAATATTATAATGGTGAAAATGGGAATAGAATATTTTTTCTTTAAAAATCCCCAAACAAAAAAACAACGACAAAAAAGAATAGAGACTGAGAAATATTTCTCTTTGTAATAAGTCAGTTATGCAAAATGGCATTATAAGTTTATTTTTAGAATGCCATAATTGAACTTTGAAGTAAGTTTTCTTCATCTTCTGTCTTTATTTATGTCCTTTCATATGATTTCATGACTTCTAAATTTAAAGGAAAAACAAAATCAAAAGGAAAAGGCAGGAAGTTTCAATATTCCAACATGACATAGAAATGCACATTTATGTAGTTTGAACTTTTTGGTGGTAGTTTTAATATGCATAAAAGCAGGCAAAAAAATCCCCATGCTGTCAGTATTTCTAAAAATGCTTTATCTTCTCTAGTTTGGGACAAGGGACAAGAAGACTATCTCGTCACAGCCCGACTAGGTGATAAATGCATTTCAATGGAATTACTTACAACACCACTACTAAAATCTCATTGATTAACTAAATTTGTGTTTTAACTAGTGAGCTGGTCTTGATGAAAAAAACTGCCTCAAAAATGTTGACATTATTAAATTACCTTTACAAATACATTCTATGACATATGATAACCACACCTTTAATTTAGAGTGGCTTTAGACCCTTGGTAAACAAACCTATTAAATTCCAATAATAATTATAATAACAACAACCAAATCAGCAGTACCTATAGTATTACATATCTTCTTAGGTATTTATTTGTTTGAAAGACCAGAACCAGTTAATGTAATTAGTGTTTTGAATTATGTCAGCAATTACTGTCCACAGCAATATTTATTGCATTTTATCATTGCAAAGTTGATCACATTTTATTTCATCATTTATACCTCTGCTAATCCAAAATGTTTCTTTGTTGTAAGGTCTTAAATGCAAAAAAAGTCACAAAATAATAGTTACACAAAATAATAGTTACAGAGTAAAACTTCAGGCAGTAGAATATTTAAGGATTGAATACAAGTGAAAATTTGAAATGCATAATTTTAAAAGTCAGGAGGTGAATATTGATGCCATAATGGCAATACAAGGGCAGCAAAATACTTGTGTATCCTGGTAACTTTTCTTTAGCATTAATCAGTAGCACAGGGTTTGAGAACAGGCAAATGCATAAGGGGTAGCTTCTGTCACTATGTAGTTTAGGCACTTTTTGCACAATAGATAATAAAGCTTTTTGTGATTTTTTTTTTCCATGGGTTTGCTTTGTTCCTTTTTGAGTCTCCAACAGTTTTGTTATCAACAGTGTTTTTTGACAAGCTGTTGTGTGAAGCAATGCATCCTTCTGGTAGCATTCCATCTCTCAGCTGCTAGGAACCTACACAGCTCATGCTTTCTAAACACGTGCTTTCTAAACAGTACTTAACTGCAGCAGCACAGTTTTTAAAAGCTGCCAGATCTGAGCAGAATGATTCAAATTGTATACAGCAAGTTTTAGATATCACACAGAGTTTAGATATCATATCCCATTTCAAAACAAATGACACTGAGCCACGTCCCCCACAAAGGGCCAGGTCATGGCCTGAGGCACTGGCCCATGTCCCCTGACTGTTAGCCTGATCCCACACACATCTGTGGCTCATTTCAGCTGACTCTACCTATTTCAGATAAAATGTCTGGAGGATTGTATGTATTGAGGACCATTCCAAGAGCTGGGTGTGGCCTGCCTGTTTCAGGGGCAGAGTTGATGTACTTAAATGTAAGATAGGATAAAAAGTTTGGTCTCAGGGTTTAAGAATGTCCATGGCTGAATGCGGACATATAAAATACGCCTAAATGAATTTTAAGGTAAAATTCTCAGACATACAGATTGGAAAAAAAACCCAAAAAAACAAAAAAACCAGAACTGAATCAATGTAAGGGCAACTTTGTTAACCTATGTCTTTGTCATTAGGAATCAATCAATATGTTAAATGCTTTTTATTACTAAGTAAAAAACAACTATATAAATATATTTTCTTAGTTGATATGGCCGGTACTAATAATAACAGTAAGCTTATCCTTACAACTAACTGAGCAGCATGGCCTGTTCCTGTTAAACATTTTATCTTGATGTCATGACAACAGTTCCTGTCATTTGAAATGTGAAATGAGGAGTGATAATATTTGAGCAGATACTATAGGTATAGCTTAGCTGAATCATTGTGTGTGCTTAAGCTGCTGAAGTCTCAAGTCCTATATTAATTTATTTCTTTAATGTGTGCTAAAATATTAGCCAGTATTTCATTTCATTGCCTTCATAAATCTAATACAACATTGTTCCATCTGAATCAAACACATTTTCTCTCAGATCAAAATCTTTCCATTTGATTAAGACTTTGCTAACACATTTTAGTCTTTCACCTTAGTATTGCCACGGCTTCTAAGATATTTGGCAGAGTAGATTGAACATTTCTGGGTTTATTGCCTTTTTGTTTTTGAGACTCTGACTTTGGGGAAACATTTTGCTTCTGAGTTGACAGCTTTATTCCAACCCTAAGGCATCTGTGATAATTAATAACTGTGTCAGATCAGTTCATTCTAAGCAGATGTGCTATGCAGGGTTTTTCCTTATCTCCCATGTTTTCTACCTTGGTAAGTGACCTTTATTAAATTATGTTTCAAACCAGGAATTCATGACATTCAGATTTCACAGGCAAGATGAGAATGCTATTATCTCAGCTCATACCAGAAGCTGTATTATTCTATGGTATTCTGAGTCTATCTGACTCTCAGGCTTCTTGTTTTGTATTTTAATGCAGGTTTTGGTGGAACAAACATTAAGACCAAATCAGGATAAAATATTCCTCTTTCATTCAATTTATTTCCCCTTTAAATTTTTTTATTTTTCTTTTTTCTTTTTTTTTCCTTTTTCTTTTTATTTTTCTTTTCCTTTTCCTTTTTTCTTTTTCTTTTCCTTTTTTCTTTTTTTTTCATTTTCATTTTTCTTTTTTCCTTTTTCTTTTTTCTTTTCCTTTTCCTTTTCCTTTTCCTTTTCCTTTTCCTTTTCCTTTTCCTTTTCCTTTTCCTTTTCCTTTTCCTTTTTCTTTTCCTTTTTTATTTTTTCTTTTTCTTTTCCTTTTTTATTTTTCTTTTTTCGTTTTCTTTTTTTCTTTTTTTTTTTCCTTTTTTCTTTTTTTCTTTTTCTTTTTTCTTTTTTTTCTCTTTTTTTTTTTTTTTTTTTTTTTTCTTTTCAGAGTTTAGGCATACAAATTAGTTTTATCTGTTTGGTGATTATATACTCATTTCCTTCAACATTTAAAATATCTTTTCACTTTTTTCTCCTTTCTTCTTATTTATTTTCTAAACTAGAAACTTCTTCTTTAAGAAATATATTTTAGAGATGTTATGGATGAGAGTTTTATGTGCTAATATTTTACGCCATTTTTTTATCCCATCTGAAAAGTAGTACGAAAAAAATGTGAGTGTCAGGAATCTACTTGTCATTTATGCATGCTTCATCTTTTTATTTTTTAATATGGTGTCAAGATGAAATAAGGGGGAAATTCGTAAATTGGCCACAAAATTGACAAAAAACCTGTAAGATAAGGGTAACCACCAAGAGCATCAAGTCATCAGGTCATGATTGCACTTAAAAAAACCTTCTCCTGGTTGCACTCCTCTGTTTGAGCCATGGCTCCTGACGAGAGTCTGCTCCAGTGAAGGCTGTCTGTGAGCTCACCATTTCCTCCAGGGCACATCCACTTACTACACTGTGGGGTACTACGTGGGCTGCACGTGGATATCTGCTCCCCCATGGACTTCCACAGACAGGGGGACAACCTGTTTCACCACAGGCTGCAGGGGAATCTCTGCTATCACACCTGGAGCATCTCCTCCCCACTGATCATCTCTGACCTTGGTGTCTGCAGAGCTGTTCCTTTTCGCACGTTTTTCCTTACTCCTCACTGTTTGTGCAGTGTTATTCCCACCCTTAAATCCACTTTCTTGAGGTGTCACCCTTTGGAGTCCAGAGCACAGAAGTGCTTGCACTGTGTCAGCTGAAGACAGCTGGAATCAGAATGGCTGGGGCAACCCCAGCCTTAATTTCACCCTTCCATGTATATTTGTAGGCACATTTCTTACTTTTGCTATAATTAAAATTGGGAGTACAAGAAACTTTTTGAGCCATCATGTACTAACATTTTTTATAAAAAGTATCATCAGCTTCATGGAATTTCTAGGAATTCATCTCAATTTTAAGTGCTCTTCATTTAGCTACTGCCTTGAGAGAAATTGTACTGCTTACCAACTCCTGACTAATTTTACCTTTTTTAAGGGTTCTTTTACCTTTTATTTTAACCTTATAAATAGTCATGCCATTAATCATGTGAATATTACTCAAAACCAACAAAAAAAAAAGAAAATAAAATTTTTGGAGGCAAAGTAGGACAGTGTCATTACTATACAAGCCACGTGAAAAAAGATGGATAGAGAATAAGAGAAAATTTAGAAAAAATATTCATGACTATGTTTTTTAACAAATTGATTCACTGCTTCAATTTTTATTTATTTACTTTGGTTATTTTTATTTCTATTTATTTGCTGTTGTGTTTTCTCCTCTTCTGAAGTTACAGTAGGAGGGGTAGCTTCTCTGCTGAGTACATTTAGTGCATTACAGCATACAAGCACATCAGAGTTGCCCAGAAAATTCCACAACCTTCTAAACCTGCATAAATGATTAGAATAAACCATTCCAGTGCATTTTAAGCATCAAAGACTGCACTTGATCTCCTCTACAGATATGGAGAATCCTTTGGTGGAAGAATGAAGTCCAGACTGTGAAGACTTAAGAAAGAACTGATGCATAGGTATCCCATATTAACCTGAGGTTTTTTATTAATAAAGGGTGAAAACATAAAACATTTTTACCCTCTGCATAAGCATTTATATTTGTTTTGTGTCTCTGAGAAATTATTTCTTTAATTTTTCCCTCTCACTGGATGGACCTTTGAGGGAAGATGAAAAACTGCATAGTAAAATTTTCCTTTAAGCTTTGTTGGAAGGAAGATAAATATATTTAATCACATAAGGCTGGAAAGCCCGTGTAGTTTGCTTAGAGAGGTTGAAGGAGAAGGCAACCTGTTTTATTCAGTTTGTGAATATATCATTCCTTCATAAATTTTTAAAAGGTACTGATCATCAACTTTAGTAGCTGTGTTCACTTTTAACTGATATCTGTTCACTTCTGTGTTTAGACTGTTTGCCTTCTCCATGATTGTTTATGTTTGGATATGTTGGGTATTTAGCACATAGTTCTTTCTCAATGTCCTTTGGGTTGTCTGCCTGAATAAAGATCACTTGTTATCTCTTCATCTTGAAAGAGGTTTGACTTCTAAAGTAATAATTAATTTTCAAATTTTTTTCCTTACTTACAGCTTCTTCCAAAATTAGTAGATCATTATTGGTTCCTTTTCTCTCCGTGAAGCATGTGTGGTTACTATATTTCTAATTTTTAACAGGTCAAGCAATGTGACATTGAATACACTTGGAAGATTAAGTGAAATGGATAACTTAGCAAGTTATCTATTTTCTGACAGTTTATTCCTTTTTTTTCCCACAGCCCCAAGTCACATTTAGTTCGTCTTTTCAGCTTGTAAAGCTCAAGGTTAGAGCAATGAGAAGATGAACAGTGACAGAAAGCTAAGATACAGTAATTTATCTTATGCTACTGGTTTGTAGTCCTTTCCAATTAAAAAAGAAAATCAAAGTTTCTTGAAAATTTTGAAATAATGAAATCACGAATCGTTGAATGTAGTCCTGTGGGCCCTCCACTAAAATAGCTGAAAAAAATAAATAAAATAAATAAATACATTAAATAATAATCATTTCACTAGGAGAAACCCTGAAGCTTGTGAACTTGCTGCAAGTTTCCAGTGGCTTCATTCCTTCATTTTTTGACATTAATTGTTCTAATTCTTTGGGGGAAAAAAAAAAAAAAAAAAAAAAAAGAACAGTCTCATTATTACTTCTTCTCGTAGTTATTAAATAAAGCAGAATGAAGAGAGCTGCATATTAGAATCGCCCTAAAAGGAAAAGTGGAATGGAGGGAAAAATAAAATCTTATATATAATCTGGGGCTTTAGCATATCCTTAGAGTGTAAAAGTACATTAAAAAATCCACTGATGTTCTTTGGAGGTTTGCTTACCAGTTCTTACAAAACCTCTTTTATTCTGGATTTTAACTTACTCACTTCTTAGTATTTAAGATAAAACATCAGGTATGAGTCCACTACCTTTTTTCTTGTTCCAATGACAAGCCAAACATTTGAAAAACAGTAAAATATTTTTTCTGTCTAGATGGAAATTAATTGAGACTCGTTGAACAAACATGTAGGCTATCAGTTTGATTTAATTGTCTGAAACTTAGAAAACTCTCATGCCATTTGCAATGAGAACTACTGACCAGTAATACACCTGGACCTCAGTAAGCTTTTTGATATGATCCCCCACAATATTCTTGCCACTGAATTAGAGAGTAATGGATTTGAAGGATGGACTGTTAGATGGATAAGGAAGTGATTGGATGGTCACACCCAGACTTGCAGCCTATTGCTCCATGACCAAGTAGAAAGCAGTAAAAAATGGTGTTCCTCAAGGGTCCATACAGGGTCAAATACTTTTTAGTATCTTCATCAATGGCAATATAAGGTGGGACTGAGTGCACCCTCAGCAAGTCTGCAGATATCAGGAAGCTGAGTGGTTCAGTTGTCAGACTAGAAGGATGGGATTCCATCCAAGAGAATCTTGATAGTCTAGAGGAATGGTCCTTGTGAACCTCATGAAGTTCAGCAATGTCAATTTTAAGGTCATGCACCTGGCTCTAGGTAATTCCAAGTACCAATATAAAACTGGGAGATTGATGGATTGAAAGTAGCCCTGGGGAGAAGGATTTGGGAATATGGATGGACGAAAATTGAATGTGAGCTGGCAACATGCACATGGAGCCCAGAAATCCAACCCATATCCTGGACTGCATCAAAAGATGGGTAATTTTCCCCCTCTCAGAGAATTTTGATTTGTGCATAAGGAAGAAAATTTTTACAGTAAGAATGGTTAGACCCTGAATCAGGTTTCCCAAGGAAGTTGTGAGTGCCCCATCGCTGGAAGTCTTCTAAGTTATATTGGACTTTGAGCAAAGTCATGAGGACTTTGAGCAACCTAATCTAACGGACTAATCTAATCTCCTGCTCAAGGTGGAGGGGTTGACTAGATGATCTTTAAAGGTCCTTTCTAACTGAAATCTTTCTCTGTTCTATAAAATGTCTCAGTATTTATTCATTCTGTTTAGCTTCCCATTTTAGGTCGAAAGGATATAAAGCAGCTATGGGTTCAGTATTACATTTTCCAAGGGATAATAAAAATTTTGAATATTCTACTGTATCATAGACAAGATTAGATATAAAGTTTTCTCTGTTTAGGTAACAGAATTTAGTCTTGTCTGCATACTAAATTTTTGTGCTGAAATCTTCCAGAAGTCACAGCTTGGAACCCAAATGATCTGAGCCATTTTCCATGACTTTTCAAAGCTAGAGTTGCCAATAGTCTTAGAAACATAGGAAAGTGTTTTAGTGTTTCTCCCAGACTGGACTGTTGGTTGTGGTAGGATATTACTCTTTCCTCTTCTTTTCCAGAAGGCCTATACATCCTGTATACTGTATACATTTAATTTACAGGACAATGAGAAGTAAATGCATTCTTTTCCTGAGACATGGAAGGAATTAAATACCAATTTTTCCCCCACATCCACATTACGTGTGTTTCTCTCAGGATAATTTAGAAAATATGGGGTGACAACAACATGTCAGGATATCATGGTGAAGTGGAATTTTCAGTTTGGAATATTATTTAAATGCACATGATAATAGAGCATGTACTCAAAGAATTTGATTCTCTGTATTTATGACTGAGAGTAGATAACTGAGGTCATACTTCGTAACAGTAAATTTTTTATTCTCTTCCCAAAAGGAAACTGGCATCTTAGTCCAATCACTTTAGATGTATCCATGTCAACCCTGTACTTGAAAAATGAACCTTAGGGAAAGCAAACCTATCGCCAGCTTTTGTGCTCTACTGTGAAAACACTGATGACTATATAATTGAGGTGACATTGGCAAAAAGCCTATATATTTTTTTCCTAAGTAAAACAGTCTTCTAATCCATGTGGGATTATTTGCGACTTTGCAATATTTCAAAAAGAAAGTTGGGGTTTAGGGGTTTTTTGTTTGTTTTGTGTTTGAGTGGGTTTTTTTGTTGTTGGTTTTTTTTTTTTTTTTTTTTTGTTTAGTTTGGCTTTTTTGTGTGTGTTTTGGTTTGGGTTTTTTTTAAGTTTAATGAAAGAGACTAGAGCACTCTTAATACAACAGTAGGGAATACTAAATGGACCTAATATGTAACCAAATATTTAAATGTTTAAAATATAATTAATTCAAATCCCTAAATTCTTGTTTTATTAAACTTGCCTAGAGCATGGAAGAAACAGAAAGCTGAAACGAATGACAGGGAGCTGGGAACTATTACTGCAAAGTCTCAGGTGGATGTTAGACATACTGAGAGAAAAGTAGCCACTTGTGATTCAGTCAGCTGTTAAAGCTATGAATGTTTGCTCTTTACTGTCATTGGGATTTGTTTTATTTATTTCATTATGAAAATCATTATAGTTTGATGACTGCTTAGGGTACATAACTCTGAAATCATGTAAGTGTCCCTTGTTTTACCTTTGAGCTGAATAGATTAGCCATATCTACCTAGATTATACTAATGATAATTTTCTAATCTCTTCAGTGCTGCCCTTTAGATTTTGGGTTTTCTCTCTCAGTTTTTGAGTGATGAGAGTTGGAGTTTTTTTTGAAATCTGATTTTTACAGTGAGAATTGATAAAAAAAAATCTGTTCCTTTCTTTATATATCTCAAAAAGATTATAGGAAATCAACACAAATATGACAGATACATCTATCATCACTGGCACATCTGATGGTGGGTGATAATGACATGTTTCTTCAGCTGTTTAAAGCGATGGAAAGATTCTATATCTTGATATGAGGAACCAATTTTTCTTCTGATTTTTCTAATGTATTACATTAAATGAAAGTTCAAAGCAATCAAATTGACCTTGTACATCTAAAACCAATTTACCCTGAATAGAAAAAGATTCTCTTCTTTCTGAAGTCAGGCCACTGGAGAGGATTTGCTGTGAGATCCAGGAAGACGCTAAGAATGATAAAGGACAGACTGTCTCTGGGGACAATACTATTATTGTATGTACTGGCAGAGGATTACATTTTAAATAAAATGATACCACTAGGGAACTATAGAAATATACACTGAAGCATGGACCAAACACACAGCAAAAGTACGAAGCATACTGAAGCAAAGACCAAACACACAGCAAAATTTAGAGCTCAAATTTTACTGGGGAAGTTGAATACAATGCTACATTTAGTGAAGAAAATGGACACCTAAGAGTTACCTGATCCTAATGAAGGCATTTCTTATTGGGAAAAGACAGAAACTGACATATAACAATGGCAAAATCTACAGGCACACAGAACAGAAAGAAAGCTAAAGACACTAAGTTCTTTATGCAACTTCTAATAGCTCACAGAAAATCACAGAAAATGCTTATAATGTTTGAAAGAAATCCATCTAAAAATCATAGATGTCTTAAGAAAATTACCCAGATAGCTCAGAACTCACTCACCATGAGAGGCAATGGTGGTGAGAATATAAGAATACTTTTTGGCAATCTAACTTTGAGATAATGGTCACTAAAAAGTAGCAGCTTTTCTTGAGCACCTTTCCTGCCCACATCAGTGCTTTTTTTCATTCTCATTTGGCCAAAGTCCAGAAATGTGTTACTGAAAAGGTGTTTAAATTTGTTAGCAGACTGAAAATCTGGAAAAGTTTCTTAAGACCAACCTCGGTTTGTATATTGCATTAACGCCAGGTGAACCTCGCCCGGTTTTGAACTGAAACATCCACATCTTCTTAAAGTTCAACAAGGCCACAGCTGGGACAACCCCCAGAACCAATACAACCTGGGAGATGAATGGATTGAGAAGAAACTTGCTAGGAAGGTTTGGGAAAAGTAGTAGATGAAAACTGGACATGAGCAGTTCATATGCGCTTGCAGCCAGCCAAATCCTTGGCTGCATCAAAAGCAGCATGGCCAGCAGGTTGAGGAAAGTGATTCTGCCCCTCTGTTTGATCTCATGAGAAGTCAACTGGAGTGATGCATCCAGTTCTATGAAGCACCAATATAAGAACATGGACCTGTTGGAGTGAGTCCAGAAAAGGGCTACAAAAATTACCAGATGCGGGACAGGGACATGTATTTACCAAATGTTGTAGTAACAGAAGGAGCAACAGTTTTAAATTGAGAAATTGTAGGTTTACATTGGACCCAAGGAAGAAATTCTTTACACTGGGGTTGGTGAGACGCTGAAACAGGTTTTCCTGTTTCAAAGCTGTGGTTGTCCCACCCTTAGAAGTTTCCAAAGGCAGGTTTGAAGAGGCTCTCAGCAACCACTGCCAATGGAAGCGGACTGGCAACTAGATGATCGTAAAATCCCCCCCAGCCCAAACCATTTGTCCTGGGGTGACTTTATGATGCTTGCATGATTATATTTTATGACTCTCTGATTCTAAAGCCTTCCCTTATATCTCTAAGTTCCAGGGGATTTTTTTGTATTGCATTTTAAAACTTGGTTTAGAAGCATTAAGATAAAAAAATGAAAAAAGATAAAAGATTGAGCGTTTATTCTAAGAAGAAATTGATCAATAAAAAATGAAGTAATTTTTTACAGTGTAACTAGTAAAAATTAATTAAGAAGAGAGTAAGAATGAAAATATATCTGATGAAATCCTATAGGTTAGATTTAAACCTAAAATGCAAACAACAAAATGTGAGTGTCCAAATGCAGGTATCATCACATAATGATGAGCTCTGAAAGTATAACTGATAACTATTCCATTCAGCTGCCTAACCATATCTGTTTGTTATTAGACGCAGAGATAGTTATTAGACTATCTGAGATAGTCTATGATATTTAAGACATCCATGTGTGTATTTCAGAGCAGAACTTGTCATATATATTATGAGCAATCTGCTTAGCACTAAAGATCCACAAGAGAGCCTGTAAAACTCTCAAGTATCTTGCAGAGCAATGGAAGACTTTTTTTTTGATCACTTTTCATTTTTCTAAATGTTTTCTCTTTGACACTTAGTCAGCATTAGTCTTCATTATATCTCCAAGTGCTGACACCAAATCAAAGCTTCTGCAGCTGATGTTTCCCTTTAGAAAAAATATGACTCCATTAAATTGTTCTATTGCTCCTGAAGGTGAACATAAATTCCATAAAAACAAGAAATGTAACCACTGTTTGTTAAATTTGAGATGTTTTTACTTTTATCTTTTCCATGCTGATGCTGTTCCCCTTCAATAATGAAAATAAAACATAAACATAACACATGTTAGATATTGTCAGTTCAAAGTAATGACATCTCATCAGAACCATTACCAAAAAAAAAAGTTAATTTCTTTGGGCTAATATTTGAAAGTGATCTAAAGCAAATGAGAATAGAAAAAGCATGGGACAACAATTTTATTCCTGGAACAGGTATTTCAGTGTCAGAATTGAAGTCCATCTTTTGCTTAATTCAGTCTGATTTTACCACATGGGAAGTGTGCTGTCCTTTTGGCCTTACAGCATGGTCCTTTTATAGCGAATTTTCACCTTATATAAATATCATGGTTGTTAACATTCAGATTCTCAGTTACACTGAGGATTAACATTTCCTTACTGTATTTCTCAAACTCTTAAATAAAGACAGTGCTCTGAAAACATTAAGAGCTTGCATTTAGAGAAAAAGAACAAAAAAAATTTCTTTCTTACCCTTGTTATATGGCAAGCTTAAATTGCAGAGAAGGAATTTGACCTACTGGCTTTTTAGAAACTTGCTACTCAGTATCAATATTGACCGCCTTAATTAGAGTAACTCAAACCAGAACTACTTCTATTCTGTGTGAAAAAAAAAGAATAGACAGCCTTTTAATTTCAATAAATGTTTCTGTCATATCTTTGAGTCATATCAGAAATGAAATTTGGAACACTCAAACTCTGGATCTGAATTTTCATTTCAGATATCTAATAAAACAGGACGAAGAATGAAAATGATGAAAAAAGGGATTACTTTTTTCAGAGTGCTCTTTTACAAACTCTCTGCTGTAATTATAGAAATCCTGTTGGCTTATGTGCATCTTTTTCCAAGAACCTTTTATATGTAACATTAGTTTTTCTTCCAAGAATTCCATGTACAGCTGCTAATAGAAATGCTTTTATCTATTGCTTTCAATATTGACTGAGAGAATATTGCTTGCTAAGAGCAGATTAAAGATAAATGTTGTGGTGCTTGTCACTAGAGCACAATGAATTATAGGCCTGTTGTGTAAATACCTGATGTGTTACCCAAATGCCAGTTACTTTCTGACTTACATTTTAATTGCCTCTTAAAATGAGTCAGCCGAGGTGACACTGGGGATACAGAGATCCAGACCCAAGAAAAGGATACCAAACAACATACTCAAGTGTCTCAAAATACTGGTCAAGGATAGTTAGAACTCTTTAGAGCCATTAAATAAATACCCAGTGACCAATGAATTGTGGATGACAAGATTGAAACCAGCATATGGCAACCCTGCTTTCCTCCTATCAGACATTACGTTGTGTAGAACACTTCTGTCTTTGTAGCAAAGTCAAAATGTTAACTTTTAAGACTGTACCTTACTGGTCAGACAGAAAATTTTGTGTAATCACTAAAAAGCTTTACACATGTCAGTACCATCAGTTGCATTGGAACAAACAATATTTCTACTTAATTTAAAATTGCTGGAGTGTTCTTTACCTATTCTTTGTATAGGGCAAAGAGGCAGTTATTTTTAATCATTATTGTATATGTTTAAATTAAGCCATTAGTTTGTCTACATTTCAAAAATGTAATTGAGAATTGTGTGGATTCTTTTATTTTAAATTAAAAGGAATTGAGTCAAGAAAAGCAATATTTACTTTATCAAAGTTATATCATTTTTCAAGTGCAGATTTATACCAAACTATTTCGATTTTAAATTCAACGCCTTGATAAATTCAGTTTTTCTGACTGAAAAGAGTAATTAATTTTTTTTCAGAAGTCATATATCATAGATATATGATCATAGTCATATATCTGTTTCAATAATGAGAAAATTGAAGCAAATTTGCTTCTTATTTCTCCCATTTAAAAATTTGAAAATTCTATGAATTTTTAGTATTTAAAAAGTAGAAATAAAAATGGGAACTGGAAAGAAAAGAAATGACAGGCGTAGGATTAAAGTAATTGACAAGATTTTTATTGCTTACAATTTTAGCTATTCGGTACTCATATAAAAATTATTTTATCTGTGTGTTGCCTTGATAGTTGTTGATATGCAATTATATACCTCTCCAAAGATTTTTGGAAATATACATTTTTAAATATAGAAGAAACCTAAATAAGTGAAAATATGATTGAATTGGGTGTTCTGGTATAATAATAATAATAATAATAATAATAATAATAATAATAGTAATAATAATAATAATAATCTGATTATCCTCCATATGCTAGTTATGTCCTTGTTATCTCTTTTGCCAGCAAATTCCTTGTTGCATCTTCCCTTGCCAAAGTAGTCAGTGTCAGAGGGTCAGAGTGACCAGACATGATGTCTTCACCTCTGTTCTTGCCTTGTTTCTCTCTCTCCCACAGCTTTTCACTGTACCAGGACTAAAAGGTTGGTGGCACTACCCAGCTCAACTTCTGTAGCTTTCTGATCTGCCACAGGTCCCCTCTAATATAGAACATTAGTAAATATAGAGCTACATAAATGTTTAATGCAGTTGTTTAGCCCAAGACTTGTGATCTGTATGCAGCCTGGAAAGATAATTGTACAAATACCATACTAGAAAAGTACAGAAAGTAAAGTTCTGGGAAAACTTGAAAGATTTTCCAGCAGTTCAAAATGAATACAGAAAAAATATTATGTACTTCTTTTTTTTTTTTTTTTTGACTGGGGTTTATTTTTTGTTCTGTTTTCACAAAAGCTTACACATTTTTCTGGGAAACAGTTTGGAGTCCAAAAAATATATTCCTATCTGAAAAATGTCTCTATTTTCATTCTTTGCCTTATTTCTGCACATAGAGTTATACATTGTGGAAACACTGATAAATTACACAATTCTTTCTATACCATTGTGATTCAGGGTTTCCAAAACATCACTCAAATAACCCATCATCACCATCAACCATTTGTAATCTGCATATTCTTCCTACAGGGAACTAAAATACCATGTTCACTTAAATGTTGCAATTTCTTGGCATGATAGATAAAATACACTGATTGAAAATGAAATGAAGGAAACTATTGTAAATGCAGATTTTTTTTTTTTTTTTTTTTTTTTTTTTTTTTTTTTTTTTTTTTTTTTTTTGCATCTTACACTGCCAAAAGTTACCCTTAAAGAAATAAAGCCTACCATTTCATTTAAATTTCCTGAAAAGCTTTCTAAAAGCTATCATGTGTTTAGGGACAATGTAGTAATTTTGAAATACATGAGTTACTGTTGTTCACATTTATTTATTTATTTTGTATTTCTTACAAGCAGGTTACTTGCCTCCCTCCCTTTTTTTGTAATGAGAAATACTTTGGTTTTTTGTGGGTTTGTTTTTCTTTTAAAAGTGTCCATAGAAATAACATGGGGTTTGTTTTTTTTTTTTTTAGCTCCTAATTTCAAAAATAATCAGAAGGGAGAACAATGCATAGAGCACAATATACAATCTTGCTAGAGACTACCTACAGCTTCACAAAAGACTTTGATAAGAATAGTATTCAGAATCCATTTTAGCTATTTATTTCTATCATTGGTTTTTTATACAAGAGATATTTGAATAAACATAGAGTTCATTTCTAAAGAGATTTCCTGCTTGTATTATTATATCCCCAGCTAGTCATAATCCTCTATTTGCAGCAGTACAAGTGGATGAGAAGCAAATGGCTTTGATGCCACAATACAGGTTATTATTTCAATTGATGTACCCTCATTGGGAACTGTTAAACAAAAAAATAAGAAAAAAATTACTTTTTTTGAACACATTATTACCATTTGAAATTCGAGTGAAAGAGTGACAAAGATGGAGAAAAAGTTAAAAATACAGAATTAGATTTTTCTGGTGTATTACTTTGTGTTTACATAGAAAGAGATCTTAAATCTTGAAATATATAATTCTCTGTTCCTTCTTTCCTTGGGGAAAAACAAACAAACAAACAAACAAAACAAAACAATAATTCCTCCTCACCTGCTTTTTTTTTTTTTTCTCTCAGGAATACACAGGATGTTTCCTTCATAAAGCCATACAACCTGCTAAGTTGGAAAGAACCCATAAGGATCATCGAGCCCAGCTCCTGGCCCTGCGCAAGACCGTCCCCAAGAATCACACCCTGTGTCTGAGAGCATTGTCTTAACATTTTTTGAGCTCCATGAGGCTTCGCGTTGTAACCACTTCCATGGGGAACCTGTTCCGTTCCTGATCACCCTCTGGATGAAAAATAATTTTCTAAAATCCAGACTAACCCTCCCCTACACAGCTTCAGGACATTTCCATGGGTCCTGTCACTGGTCAACACGGAGAATACATCAATGCCTTTGCCTCCCCTTCCCCTCATGAGGAAGTTGCAGATTGCAGTGAGGTCTCCCCTCAGCTCCTCCTCTCCAGGCTGAACAGACCAAGTGACCTGAGCTGCTCCTCATACAGCTTCCCCTCAAGGCCCTTCACCATCTTTGTTGCCCTCCTTTGGACACTCTCTAACAGTTCCGTATCCTTCTTACACTGTGGTGCCCAAAACTGCCCCCAGCCCTTGGGGTGGGGCTGCCCCAGCTCAGAGCAGAGCAGGACAATCCCCTCCCTTGCCCAGCTGGTGATGCTGTGCCTGATGCCCCCAGGACAGGGTTGGCCCTCCTGGCTGCCAGGGCACTGCTGGCTCGTGTTCAACTTGCCATTGATGAGCATCCCCAGATTTCTTCCTGTGGGACAAATTTAGTGAAATTTGAAGATGAGACCACCTCTTTTGTGCTTTAAGATGGACATGGGCTAAAACATTTATTTGTATCCACGAAAAATAAAAATAAACCAAACAAATTTTAAAATGTCTGAGAGCTGGTCTCACTGGTCAGGGGAGCAGGTTTTTTTTTTCTTTTGAGAAGTACGAGCTAACACAGAGATCCAAAAAGAGTAATTTAGACATTGTAATGTTTGCAACTGAAAAACTTAAAAGTCAAGTGGCTGTAGGCATGCAACTCACCACCAGCAAATTATGCATGCAGGCATGCAGGTTTTCTGGAGACAGTTAAGTTGTCAAATTGCTATACAAAACAGCTAGGGTGCTAAGTTATGGGTCAAATAGTAATATTGCTATTTCTTACATAAAATAAGAGCAAATATCTTTTTCAAACCATGATTCAGCCTGCAACTGTTTTCCGTGTTTCCAAGCGTCTAACAGGAATTTATATTTCTTAGGACACACAAATGGATAAGGAGAGAGACATAAGCTGAAATTCTTTCTGCCATCTGAGTATTCCTGTGCCTACAAAAGCATCTGGGTACATGAGATATTCTCCTGGAAGGTGAAATGAGATAAGATGGGTTTAAAACCTTGCTAGCTAAAATCTATTTACTACCGCTATGGAGTCAGCTTAGCATAAGCAGATCCAGTTGTAAGTTTTATTTTGATTTCTGCCTAAAAAGCCTGCACACAGTGTTGTTTTCTAAAATGTGAACAAATGATGTATTAGAAATATAAATGTTTACCCTCTGCTAAGAAGCTTCTGCATTTTATCCTGTTGTTCCTTTCTCCATTAAAAATAAATTTGATTAATAAGCAAGTCAATGCTTAACATAAGTCTTCACAGTATAATAATAGTTTAATTTTTTGATTTATTTCTGCAATATAGTGTCATTTAGATTGGACCTTCTTCATAGCAGGCGAATAGAAAAGAAAAAAACTAAGGAGGAAAAGGCAAGATATGATTAAAAGTTTGATCCAATGTACATGAAAAACTAAGTAATTTTATGGGCTTTAGATCTGGCAGTTTCATGTCTAAATATTTTGAGAAGCAAAAATCCCTTTGTTCAAAGGAACACTTTATCTATGAGCAAGAATCAAAATGTATGTTGCCTGCGCTAAACCAAGACTCTAACCATAGAGGCATACATACTGTTTTCATAATAATTTTATTTGCTTAAATTCAAGGAACATTTCATCTTTACAAGATCACATACTAAAAACTTTCTACTTCATCTATAATTCAGAAAAGTGTTATGATTCTTAAGTCTTGCATCCTAACTCCGATGCAGTATTTCTTTGTTCCTTATCACAAAAGTTCAATAGGTTTTCTTCTTAACTTTTTACTGGGATGATATCAGAGACAGTGGGGGGGGGGGACAATGTAGGTAAAAGGGAACTCAGACTAAAATCCATTTTGCTTTCTAAAAAGTATATAGCAGAAATCTGGACCTGACTCAGGAAAGCATGCAAAAAAAACCCATGCATGAGCACATCTTACAGTCTAGGGTTTTCTTAGTATCAGACACTTGTAAAGATATCACAGAAAACAGTGAATGGGAAAGGAACTGAGTATACTTAATTTTAAACATAGCTTTATGACTTTCCCACCTTCATGGAAAAGTTCAAAACCTGGTAGATTTGCTTATAGAGAAGGATACAGAAAAAATTCATATCTACAGCAGTGCTTAAAAAGAAAATATCAAACCCTCCCTCACTTCTTACACTGCAGTTTGAACATTTTCTTATGGACTAACACTTCCATTACTGGTGTGGTTGACGACCTTTGCAATGGTTTATACAGTACTTACAGATGTGGTTTATTGGTACGGGCAACTGTGAGTTTAAGGACTGGACTCAGGAAACTTAGAGGTTTTTTATTACCTGAATTCTTTGAGTCCATAAATATTTTTGGTTTTCTCATCATTATGTTGTGTCAGATATTATGTTGCATGATTATATCTTTATCATTATGCTGCAGACAAACTCTGGTTGAGACCCTGTTTTTCTCTACATGTTCCTACCACAAAGTAGATACTTTTACATAGTTTGAAATCACTAAATAGGTTGAAATACAGCTGTTCTTTTTTCCTTGTTTTCATACGAGATCTTGAAAAAATAGAAAATTTCTTTTCTTTGTAGAAGGGAAAAGTGATGAGGTGAGAAATAAGTTGTAATCCATAATTATTCTGCTAGTTACAGGATAATTGCTTCAACTCTACATGTTTTTGGTTTTTCAGCCTTGGAAATGGACAGAATTAGTCATGGCTACAGAAAAGTTAAGTTTTTTTTTTCTTCTGGAAATACTTCAAATCTTTGTTCCAGATTGGGTTTTTTGATGCGTGTTGAAACCATGCTTTTCTTAACCTGGGTTATTGAAGGAGAAACTGTTGCTTTTCCAGTATATTAACATTACACATGTAGGTTTTTGCAATAGAAAACCAGAATTTTATTAGTAAAGTTCCATACCGATGCTGCATATTTAAAGTAGCGTCCCAAACATTTTAAGAAGAAAGTAAAATAGACTCTTTCTTTATAGATATTGTAACTGAGATAAGTATGGTACGTGACGATTAAGAGCATAAATCAGTCTTCATATATTGCCTCTTAAATACCTACTCTGTTGCACTGTAAAACAAATTAAAAAAAGTATTATTTCTTTTATATGCAATTTTATTAAAGGATTTAGCACCTCCTTTTCATTACTCTCTGCCTATTTTGGTAGGGATAGATGCAGTTCATTCAGGATATCTGTGAATAGAAGAAACCCCCAGTCCTTATAGCTTTTTTGTTTCTGAACATAAAAATATGTGTTAGGAAGAAAATTTTGTTAGAAAAGAAATCCAAATTAAATTAATTTCATTTTATTCCTAGCTACATTTCTATTGCAGCTGAGGTACTTAATAGAAAACTATCCTGGTGACCTTCATGTCCGTTCCAATTTTCAACCCATCTGAGCTTTGGTATTCCTAACTCATTCTTTTTTCTCCTTTGTCAAGAATTCCTTTTAACGTTTGAGCCCAATTAGGAATTCCCGGTTTATACCAGCTGACCTGCCTTAGTTTCTGCTC
Source organism: Melospiza georgiana (assembly GCF_028018845.1). NCBI lineage: Eukaryota > Metazoa > Chordata > Aves > Passeriformes > Passerellidae > Melospiza > Melospiza georgiana. Next base: position 47,099,534 of record NC_080431.1, read on the forward strand.
TTTCTTCTTGCACTTTGAAGAGGTCAACCACAAAGATTACCCATCTCTCTCAGGCCCCCTGGCCTGTCAGGACAGCCTCCCATGCTATCCTCTTAAGCAGATCATTCAACAAACCAGAATCTGCTCTTTCAAATTCCGTGGTTATGACTCTAACACACCTTGGTCACTCCTGTCCACAATCTCTGTTAATCAAGACTGCTGTAAAGATATACTTATTCAGACAATTCTTTCTCTTTTTTGAGCATCAACAGGTCCAGCAGAAAATCCCCTCTACACAGCTCAGAAAGCATCTGCACCAATTACAACTAACACATATCAGAAATTTTCTAGCTTGTTTGTAATCAATTATACTATGCATTCTGCAGCAGTCCAGGTGGCTGAAACCCCCCATGAATGCCAGATCTTGAGAATGTTAGGTTTATTCCTGTTGTCTACAGAAGGCTTCCTCTACTTCCTTAGGCATAGCTGGTACTTGTCTTGGCACCCTGCCTGTCCTCTGACTCTCACCTATAAATTCTTGAAAGTCACATATCTTTCCCTAGCAAAAGCCCCTTGCATTCCAGCCACCTGTTTACATCACACTCTGCCCCCTTACCTTGCTTCTTTTCTGAAGCTCTCCTCTCCATCCATCACAACATTTTGTAATCCCAGTGATGTCTTAGCTCAGCAACTGCCCATTGACTTTCAGTTCCTCCTGTTTGTTTCTGATGCAGTGGGCTCCAATACTGTAAATACATGCATTGCTCAGCCATATCTAGGTCTGCTTCATCAGATTATGAAAAAAAATACATTTTCTACTCATGGACTATCTAGTCTTTACTGTCATCTTGACTCAAATTTTCTACAGAAAACGACTTTGTCTCAGTTCTTCACTTAGGAACATTTTCTTCTCCCACCATTGCATAGAAAGTCATACAGAAAAGTAAAACATATCTCCACGGTCACAACTACTTCATTCATTCATTTTTTGCTCATGAAAAATAAGTGTATTTATTCTAGATATTGTGGAAAGCTTAAGTTCTAAGATTTTTTGGACCTGGTTCTATTACCATCTAGTTGTACTTAAGGACATTGAGGTATGTGTTTGGTTTTATTTATACATCAATTTTAAATAGATTTACAGTGTTTGGCATTTTCATTTGAATGTACAATTGGCTTTATACAGTAATTTACTTATTCCAGAAAAAGATATATACTACCACAAAATCAAAAAATAACAAAATAATTCAGATTGAAAAATATTGAGGCAAATTTGACACTGAAATAGATACACAATTACGTGTCTTTGAGAAACATTCTAAAATAAAGAGGCTATTGAGAATATACTCAAATGAAAAAGAATGATTTAAGACTGTTTATTAAAAGTCATATTAAACAGCTATTCTTCTTGCAGCTAAATCAAAACATACTATAAATGAGGAACTTAATTACAAATCTGTTTCTGTTGCTAAACAGAGACAATTTGAATCTGTACAATTGAGTTACCAGCTTGCTCTAAAACACATCAGCCAGCAGAAAATTTCCTTGTGTCTCCTGTGGTCTTCAAGGATGACATCAAAGAGCAAAGTCGGTCATGAAAAATTCTTCAAAAATGTGTTTAACTAAACATATCTTTGACCAAAATTTAGCATGAACTTAGTTGTATCAAGTTAGATTTTATAAAAAAATTTAAACTGTGGACAATATAAGAATTAGTGTGGCTTTTATAAAATTAATCCTTTCTATTAAGAGAAAACACAGCACTTACCTTTTCCTCATAAAATACATGGACAATTAAGGACAGAAATAATCTCCATCAGTATTTCTCTTTTATTGCTGTACCTCACGGCTTTTCAGTAGATTTAACATCTCTGTTTAGAGTTCTTCGAATGCCCAGAAAATGTCTATTCAAATTGAAGATGCTGTCCATTATTGTCCATGGTAAATGTATTTAAAGTGCTAGTAGTAGCTTTGGGAAATTCTTTTGTATCCTGCTGCCAACTGTTTCTATTTTCTGTTGACAGTGGTGTGTGTTGTAGTTAGACATGAGGAAAGTTTCTAGGTTTTGTCTAAGAACAGGACTGACATCTTCTACCTCTGTCACGTCTGCCAGTCTAAAACAGTTACACATTTGGGCTCTTTCTTCTGCAAAGGTCTCTATTGTTTCTAGTGGGAATGAAAACTCTATCATGGACATAGAGAGAAAGCTTCGAATGTCATTCATTCCTTTGCTGCAGCTCTGTTAGGTAGGAAAAAAGAATCTTTATAAGGAAAGAAGTTCTAGAGGACTAGATGGCTTCTTAGATAAACCTTGACAGGCTGGAAGAATATGCTACTTCTATCTTGAATGAAAGCTCAAGAAGATTTAAATTAAAAAAAACCCAAACCTCATATGACAGCATAGGCTGAAAACCAACAGGCTTGGATGGAACTTTGCATTAAAAAAAGGCCAAATGATCCTGGCAAAACAAAAAATTGGACATGATTCCAAAGTAGATTCTTGCAGCAATGAAGGCCAACCAAAGAGTAGGATGTATTAGTGACAGCATAACCACAGTGAGTTGAAGAATTGATTGCTACCCTTTGTTTGTGAATTATAATCCTGCATCTAGAGTACTGTATCCAGCTTAAGCTTAAGAAAGACAATGAGATATTTGACCAAAATTAGTAAAGAGTCAACAGGATAATTAGGGGGCTAGAGAACATGATATTCAAGAAGAAACTACAGGAGCAGAAATTCTTCAGCCTGAGGAAAAGGCTAAAGAACAGCCTAATTACAGTCTTTATCTACCAAATGGGAGCCTATATTCTAAACAGACCCAGAGTGTTCTAACAGGTGCAAAGTGAAAAGATAAGAGGAATCCAACTACAATACCCAGTATTCCAATTATATATTTACCATTTAATTATTTTCTTCTGTGATAGCCAAGTGCCTCAGTTGTTATCCTTGGAGATATTTGCAATCCTACTGGACCCAACCCAGAGGTATCCATTAGGTATTGAAATTTCAGGTTAGATCAGACTTCAGTTTTGGTCATTTCCTATGTAGTATGTTATTCTGTTATCATTAGTTAAAAGAAAAAAATCTTCAGTATAATTGCATTATTTTTACAGAAGTAATGAAAAAATGTTTTCTCTTAGATATTTAAAAGATCTAGTTAGGGGAGTTACTATCCAAATGCTATGATTTTCTTTGTGTGTAAATTTGCAGAACCCCATACAACAGAAATGTACTTATTAAAACATCCAGATTGGTACTTTTTAAAACATACTTTCATTTCCACAAATAATTTTAACACATACTTAACATGAGTTCACAATTTCTTCAGTTATGTCCTTTGAACACTAACTCAAACAATCTAATTGCAACTGTTTAGTGGCCAAACCATGTGAATTTCTAAAATCAGGATATTTTTTACTCTTCATGTTTCAGATAGAAAGTCTGGGTTTTTTAAATTTATTCCAATAGAGACTTCATTGTGGCTGAAGAAGCCTCGTAAGGTATTATCTTCATTTTAATGAAAATCATTAGAGATTGATCATTCAACATCAAAACATTACACACACAAATTTCTGTGATCAAAACACATTATTTTTTATAGTCTGTAGTAGTTTGACACTGGCCAAATGTCAAGCACCCACAAAAGCCACTCACTCACCCTCCCTTGCAACAGCTGGGCAGAGGAGAGAAAAATTTAATGATGGGTTCATTAGCTGAGATAAGGACCAGGAGAAAACACTCTAACGGCAAAGTAGGCTCAAAGTAAAGGTACAGAGTGAATTTATTGCTAAGAAAATCAAAAGAGGTTAATGAGAAATAAAGTGAGATCTTAAAAACAACTTTTTCACCCCTTCCTCCTTACTGACAGCACAGGGAGACAGGGCATGGGGGTTTTATGTATGTTACCCAAGGGTTTGTGGTTTCCTTCACACGTTCTCACTTCTTCCTCCTCCTCTCTTGCTGGAATTCAAATTGCATCTCCATTTTGTTTTGATTTTCTTCTTAAATATGTTATCACAGAGGTGTTACCACCACCTCTAATTGACCCTGGCTTGGCCAGCAGCATGTCCATCTTCAGAGCTATCAGAGATCGCTCTGCCAGACATGGTAGAAGCTTCCAGCAGCTTCTCACAGAGGCCACCCCTGTGCCCCCCTACCACCACAAACCAGGCCACGCAAAATAAGCACACAGTCAATGTGTTAGACATTACATCTTCTTTAGTAAGAGTCATAGGGCTGTAACTAGCAGCTAGACAATTATATTGCTTGTACAATCAAATCAGGCTAAAACTACGCACATGTGAAAGATATACAGCCTTTTTCCACTCACTTTCAGTACCTCAGATGCCATGTTGCTCTCAACAGTATAAACTATATCTATGTAAATATGAGCATTATCATTAGCTTTGGATGATATCTACTTTAAATGCATACAACAGTTAAAATGATCCAAAAACACTGGGTCAAGTGTATCAACTTTGACAGATTTGGAAATGTTTATTAATAAATGTCATAAACATTTATTAGATGCATGCAAATAAGCTTCATCTGTGTTTTCTCCAATTTTATACTTAAATATCTTCATGAGCAAAATTGAAAAGTTCATTGTTTTCACTAATTTTACATCTGATACCAGACCAATAGTTGGGCAAATGGATTAAATTTTATAAAGAGTTCCACGGTAATATTCATCACCTAGCATGTTCTTAGCCATTAATGTTTTATTCCACTTGTCAAACACTTGTCACCTGTGCAGTAATGAAACAGCCAGTCTTAGGATGAAGGCAGCTGCAATACTTCAATAGATTCCCTTTGTAGTTTCTTGGCATTACTAACTTATATGTCCAAAGAATTTGTTTTTGTCTCTTGTCAAGCAAACCCTACATTCTTCAGTTTGGTATGCATGCATGCAAACAAACACATACACATGTATATCTGTTAAATATATATATGATGGTAAATATGTATCTTCTAAATGGACAAAAAGAAAAAGTGAGGAGACAGGGTAAAAAGAAGAGGAAGTGTAAATAAGGAATACTTGTGAATATATTCACACTGAAATTAAAAAGTTACTTGGAAATTTGACATTTAGGAAGAAAGGTGTCAGTGAAGAGAAGAAATCAAATATTTAAAAGCAATGCACTTTTATTTTGGTTTAATGGGATCAGTGAATTAGATTGAAAGAAAGTGAATTTCTTTCTGGATCTTTATCACAGGAATATCAGAATACTGGAGTTTTGTAACTTGTAAACTTCAAAAGCTCATCTTGTACTCTGTCTGACTGCACTAACTGGTTACATGGGGTCATGTGTCCTTTGCATTGCCCAAAAATTCACCATAGCATAGAGGAGCTAAGAAAGATCCACAGGAAGACTAGACATGGTGGCACCCTGATGAAGAATCTCTGAATACATTTGCCTTAAAGTCATAATAATATTGAAAATTTTTCAGAGTAACAAAAAATTGTGTTTTGGTCCATTTCTATGAGCGAATGGACTGTTAATGCCTGCTCTTAAGAGTAGAAAACCATGAAGCACTCAAACTTTAAATACTTCAGTAGTTCAAATGATTGCCTTGACACAGTTATCAGTACACACAGCTGGTAAATCATGTTAAGAACAGCCACAAGTGTGTTTTTTCTCTTTATGACTTTATTAATTTTTTCTTGACTGCATTTTTCCAGCAATAGGTTCTTGTTCACAAAAAATATGGAATTTTGCATCTCATTTAATGTCAGTAGTTTAGCTCCCACATTCTACTAAGCCACTAGTTAATATGTATTATTTTTCTCCTGTTACTGCTGATATTTATATAAAAAATAAAAATAAATTCTAAAATCCCCTAAAAATTCATTTTCTTCCATAAATCATTTGTTTAACTATATTTACTAAATTCTTAAACTTTTAACTGCTAGAGACTATGAAATTAAATGTGGCAGAACAATGTTTGCAGCTGTACTTAAGTACTTGTACATTTAAATGTCAGTCTCTTTGAAAAGAATTAAGGCAAAGGACAAATGTGTTAACTAGGCAAGGATTGGTTTTATTCTGCAATGTATGACATCCTCTACTTATTAAATGTTAATTTACCTTATATGAGCATAGTCTTTTTCTACTTTTGATCTGAATTAGATAGAAATTTCTTTGTTTCATAGTGTGAGGGGTCTATTGTTGAAATGGGCTGATTTAAATGGTAATAGAATTTTTATCCTTTGAGATATTCAAGGCTCTTGGTTATGACCCTGAGAACTTCATCAAACTTGGAAGCTGGTTGCAACTTTGATTTTGGCTCCATTTAAAGCACATATGAACTGGACAATCTCTAGAGGAAGTTTCCAATCAAAATTATTCTAAGATTCTATGAATTTGATGGACTGAATTATCTCCAAGTAGGACATCACCCTTCTTGTAATCAAGAATGACATGTTATCAGTTTCCTTTTCCTATTTCCCTATATTGCCAGAATCTGTTTTAAAAAAAAAGCTCCGTTGGAAAAACATGTTTGGACAAAACCACAAACTGATCTTGAAAAATAGGAAAATAGGATCAATAAGGGTAGAATTCCAAAAAGCAAAGCAAGAAATTACATCTAGTCTAATTTGCAGTAGACTAAAATTTTGGACATTGAGTAGATTCTTCATTTTACCAGAATATTGCAAGATGAGTAGAAAAACAATTTCTACTAAAAATTACTACAAAAGAATACACCAGTTGTGTGTAAGTCACAGAGTAAAATATTTTGGTAATGCAGGTAGATCTGAAAATTTGTTTTACCATACCCTAGATGGTTTATTAAAATTAATACTTTAATCATTCTATGCGAGAAAAAAAATTGCTGTAAACTTAAAAGTTACAAAGTTCTAATATAGGAAATGTCATGACAACAATTCAAGGGACTAATGAAACACATTTGAACTTCTGTTAATATAAAACAGTTCTAAAATTGGGAAGATCAAATTCATATTAGACAATCTAGTCATATAAAAATAACTAAGGGAAAAGATTACATAGTTCTTATAGAAATCAAGGTTGGAAAAAGTATAACTCTGAAATATGAGCATGGAAAAAAATTTTTAGATCTGTCAATATTCAGGAAAATAATAATTCTCTTAAGTGGAATGTCAGAAATTAAATTAGCATAAAGATCTTTTTTCTACCTGAAGACTAATTTCAGATCTTAAAAAATTAGTGAGCTTTTAACTATCTTCCTATGGTAGAAATTATTGATGAGAACTAAAAAATCATGGTTGCATTGTTTTTGTATCAAAAATACATTTGAGCTGTTCATTCTAAGTTTGAATCCCAAAAACTGAAGAATAAAATAAAATAAAATAAAATAAAATAAAATAAAATAAAATAAAATAAAATAAAATAAAATAAAATAAAATCTTCAAAGAGATCTGTGTTAAATTTTGTTCTTGCAATTTCAGCTATGTGCTACAGACTGAGAAACAAGAATGCATTTAAGTGATACCATATAGTTGCATGGAAGCAAAAGAGGAAATGTTGCATTGCACACTAAAATTTTTTTCTCCTCCTTCTCTTTCCTCATTATGTGAGATCTCTTTAATACATTTATACTGCTGAATTTGTGTGGAAATATTGCATCAAACAAGCATACCAAAGTGTTGCTTCCAACCATACGTTTGACCTTTGAATGTTTTGTTTAACCACTGCTTTTCTCCTTCATCATTTGCAATAATTTTACTCTAGTTTAGGGTTTGGCTTTTTAGGAGTTTATAAATTTGTGGAGTACACAAATTACAAACAGACTACTTTTTCCTGTTATTCCTATCTCATTCAATACTTCTTCCACTGACAGCTTCATTTATCAACCTGCCAGAAACTGATGGGAATCATCAAATACATGATTCTACTTTGCTAAATCCTAACAAAGACTATGTGGTTTGACACTAATCTTTGACTTTCTACTTCTACTTTTATCTAAATCCATCTTGATTTCTAATTAGTGTCTGAGAATGTAGAACTTGTGCTTGGGCTTAAGGACATATCTGAACAAGTGTAAAGATTGTTTCTGTTCTCCGTTTTTCACAAAAGGAATAAATGGCTAAATATAATTAAGATTTGTTGTAGTATGCATGACTATCAGGAGATAACAAGTGCTCTTGTACTTCATTTAATTGACTTATAAAACAACTACTTGTGAGAGAAAATACAAAATTGAAACCAAAGGCCATTTTTCTTTTTGTGATAGTTTCCTTGAGAACAAGTATACTGAGGTCAAGTAAAAGGAACTTTCTTTCAGATAATGGGACATTACTGTGGAGAAAATATTCTGAAGAGAAGAGTCCTTACTCTAAATGTGGCCATTTGTGCACAGGCTTTATACTTTAAAAATATTACTACTACTGCTACTACTGCTACTGCTACTAATTATTATTATTTTTACTATTTTATTGTGTTTTATTATATTTTATTTCAATTTGCAATTAGGTCCAAATTAAATGTTGCAGCAAATTACTGGTAAATAGGTGAAGAAATAACAGTTGCTTCTCTCTGCAATGAAGCAATATATTCAATAAAGAAATTATTTTCTTATTTGGGTTAATGAGAAAAAACTCTTTGCACATGTTGCACTTTAATTATTTTGAATTGATGTCAATTAAAACAGCAGTTGGGATGCTTCCTGAGAGCAGTTAAGCTCTAAGGAAGTGACCATGTGTCCACACTGGGGAGGAGGTGCATTCTCAGGCATGATTTGCATCCCTGATTCCCAGACAAACTAGACTGTAAGACCTGATGGATTTCACCACAACCCATCTTTTTGTCATACACTTTTGCAAGAAATTTGCAAGTGTCATCCATGAACAGGAGGTGCTTCAGATCTCACTCGATACAGTTTCAGACTCCAGCCCATGCTGAGCATTCCAAACTAGGAAGTTTTTTGTACCCTGCAAAGTAAAGAAAAACATGGAAATGCAGGAGAGATATCTTTCTGATACAGGAGTGCATTCCATATTTTAAAAAATTAATTTTGAATTACAGATGATAATAGAACCTTATTCTATTCAAAAGAGAATAAAAGTTAGTTATAAGCATTTATAATTCAGAGATGATAATTCTTATTAAGAAGTAACTGAATATATATGTTTCAAATAGTTCTGGCTCCTGGAGATGATGGTTAGTACTGACATTCTTCTATTCCTAAATCTTGGGATAAAAAAAATTATGTTCTCTTTTCCACTGTTATTAAGAACAAGATCCAGGAGATTTTTTTTTTAAACTCTGATTGTCACAAAACTGCTTTCCCTGTAAATGCTGGCACTGCAATAGAGTTGTTTTGATCATATTTCTAATACTACAAGCCCTTATCTTCTTACAGAACAAGAAACGTAAACAGCAACATAAGTTTCTATATGGTTTACATGCAGAATTGCTTTGTTCTGTCAGCTGCCTATGAATCTGAGAGAGTGTGCTTCATACAGAAATTGCCCTTCAAGAATGAATGCATTTCCTACTTTGCTAGTTTCTCTTGTCAGTGGGAAATTAATTTCACTGTTCTTATTTGAAAAGTTATCAAATGAGTTATTCCAGGCATCAGGACATTATAAAAGCACCTCCTGTTTTACATTAAAAAGCTGATAAAATATAGTACTTGGAGTGTTAATTTCTATTTAAGTTGTCAAGAACTCCTACTCAGGAGTCTGAAGCAAAGTACATGAAGCCTTTTAAGAAAAATAACTGGTTTTGCCATCATTGGATGCAACCCAGTGTTCATTTGTACCAATTAACTTCAGCACCTGTGTGCAGTGGTGACATGGCTGCAAGATCTCTGTTGTTTCATTTTCTTACAAAACAAAGCATCCAAAGGCACTTGGACAGACTGAAGGAGTAGTCCCAATTTGGATTCCCAATGGGAATCCAAATTTAGTAAGTCCAAGTGCACAATACGGCAGCAACGTGTAACTATATGGGCTGGGAGATGAACAAATTGAGAGCAACCCTGCCAAGAAGGACTTGGGGGTGCTGGTGGATATGGGCTGGACATGACCCAGAAATTTGTGCTCAGCCCAGAAAGCCAAATGTGTCCTCGCCTGCAGCAAAAACAGTGTAGGCAGCAGGGAGAGGGAGAGGATTCTGCTCCTCTACTCCACTTTGGTGAGAGCCCACTTGAAGTGCTGCATCCAGCTCTGGGGTCTTCAGCACAAAAATGATGTTGACCTGTTGGAGCAAATCAAGAGAGCCACAAAGATGATTAGAGGGATGGAGCACCTCTTTTATTAGAAAAGACTGAGAGTTTTGGGGTGGGGGGCTGAGGGTGTTTATCCAGGACAAAAGAAGGCTCCAGAGTGTCCTTTTTGTGGCTTTCCAGTCCCCAGAAGGAAGCTGGAGAGTGACTTTTTACAAGGACATGTAATGAATGGTTTTAGACTGAAAGAGGGTAGATTTAGATTAGATTTTAGAAAGAAATTAAAAAAGGTAGGTGGTGAGGCACTGGAACAACTTGCCCAGCAAACCTCTGGAAGAGTTCAAGGCTATGTAGGATGGGGTCCAGAGCAATCTGGTCTAGTTGAAGGAGTCTCTGCCAATGGTGGAGGGCTAAAAACAGATGATCTTTAAAGTTCCTTCTAATGTAATCATTCTGTGTTTCAATAATCTTAAAGTTAGTTATAAAACCATGACATAAAAAAGTAATAAAAATCTCAAAAATCTGGAAAATATTTTTCATAGATGAAGACCTATCCCTCAGAAAAAGAATACTATATGTAAGTTTACCAACTGTAAATGCTCCTTTTCAAGTTCCCACTACACAAGCAGTTCCTTTTAACAGGGCAATGGTTAAAGAGTGAAAGGTGTAGCAAATGAGGGATGGACAGGGTGAGTGAGAAAGCAAATGGAACTAGACTGAATGGACACACGAGTACTAGAAATCCTAAAGAAAAAGCAGTCTGGAAGAAAAATATTCTGATTCTCTTTCTGAGATAAACTGAGCATTTTTCTCATATGTTCCTCAGAATATATAAACATTTGTTTGCCAGTTTGTGTATGAGCAGCAGTAATATACACTTTACTATGTATGAAGTTGTTATTGATGGAGACAAAAAAATCCTAGGAATATCTGTCACACTTTTCTTAATATTCAAGCATAGTTATCTGTCTCTTTCAGACAGACAGGCTTTTTATACAACCCCATTCTTGGAAATGGTAGGCTCAAAAGGTTTTAAAAAACGCAAACATGGGATAACCAAAGTCTAAAATCATTCTGTTCATGGGGGCTTTATTGTTTATATGAAAGCATGAAGACTTAAGGGGTGTGTGCCATATGATAATAACAGCATTGACTTATTGTATCAATAAGAAATATACCAATAGAGAGAAATTCCTTTCACAACTGATTTTTGAAGAAGTTATTTAGTTAATGGACATCCATGAAATGAAGTGTGTAAAAACATGAAAACTGCAAAATCCATTACTTATCCCTTTGTCTTGAGATATGTTTTTTTCAATGTCTAGCCATCCCTATATTAATTTTAAAAATTTTGTTCGAGATGGACTGGATATATTTTATATAAACTTATGATTGGTTGATGTTAGGAAAAAAATACAAACACCCCAATCCACAAAGATAATCTTTAATCTTAGCCATTAGTTTCCTTAACCTTGTCCAAAACCAAAGCTAGGTGTTTTTAATGTTGTTAACTCTGGAGAGTTACAGTACTGTACGTTTCTCTTGGATTTTTTCTTCTAATCGTCCTGTACCGAATGATAGTGTTAGATTTAAAATAGGTCAGTTTTCCTCTACTGAGTGTATTGTTGACCATTCTATATCTCACAATGCTAAATTTCAACAGAATGTTGTTGGCATAATGATGCAGAACATTTTTATGCTTACTTTTAATAATTCATACAATACTTGGAGAATTCCTTACTAAAGGATGGGCATATAAATAAACACTCATAATTACAAAGATGGGAATACCTTAGGAGATGTGATTGTGCTATGAACATTTTTTGTGCTTTTTGCGCAGCTCAATCCCCCAACATTGCTAAATATAAATTAGTTTTATATCAGAGTGGAGTTCTCTTCTACATGACAGAAGTGAATAATACAGCATCTGTGAAAAAGAAAATTCAGTTTGATTCATTATTTTCCATATCTTAGGGTTGTTTTATTTGTAATGCTTCAAGCAGGTCTGCAGTAAACCAGTGTTCCACTGGTTAAAATAGACATCATTGTAGATCCAAAGTTCTCATAAGAAGATGAAGATAATTTAAAGAAGAAAAATATGTTTGTGGGTTTGTAGCAAAAAAACTAGAACCAATTAGATTATTCATGTTAGCCAATAGCATCAGAACTCTTTTTCCTTTCAGAATATTTGTGGCATGCTGCTTTAATAGATACAATCCTGCACCATCTTAAAGGAGACTACAAAGTATATTTGAAAATGGTGACTAGAAAGCAGATCTAATGCCAGTCTCATTATTTAATGTCTAACTGTGTTTTTATTCACAGTGGTCAGGTGCCATAATACTTTGTCATGTCTTTATAAAAATGGACTAGTAAATTATTCTCGCTGTGCTAACAGATTTTTCCAAAAAGACATTTTGAGGACATGCTGACATTATTAAAACCAAAAAGGATCCAGGTTTATTCTGTGTTGAAAAAATATTCCCCTTGGTTAAAAAACTGTTCAGCTTTAAAGATATTTCTATTCTGTAAAATGGAGTATGGTTAGAATACATACAATCTTTTTGACTTCAGAGAAAAGATATCATATATTGCCTTGGCCAACCAGGACAATGTATACTCTCAGAAAAGAGGTAGTTTATTTTGAGAATTCCACTGTCATTCAAGATCTCTGAAATTTTATTCTCTCCGGTGCAATAGATAATTTAGCAAACTAAATTTGTTACCTTTGAAAGAAAAACAGTTCAGTACATATGCAAACAAAGTTTAAACTTTATTACAATGTGGTGCCTATTGTTTTGTGCATGAAATCTTGCCCATTAATTTTTTATAATAAAGCAACAGATGTGTATGTTGAATATTTTTTTCTCTTTCTTTCTCTATGTTTTAAATAAAAGCAAGTAGCAAACGTGGCTTACATAAAGAATTGACAATAAATGTTTAAGGTTTTCACTGGAATATTAGAAACCTAACACTGTTATTGAAATTGACATAGCAGTTGTAAAAAAAATCTTATTTACCTTTCCCCCAGCTTTAGAGCTTATCAGGGTAAGCGTTAGTATTTATAATAATATTTCAAATATGTGTGTGTTTGTGTGTGTATATATATACACACTTATATACACACAATCAAGGTCAAGGATGATGAGCGAGTGAAAAGACTGCTGCTGTTGTCTGAAAATCCTTTCAAATTAAAATTGGAAGTAGATATATGTATTTCCATCCTTTGTCTATCTTTCCTCCACCATCCCAACTATAGAATGTTTGTTCAACCCTTTTAAATTTACTTCAATATTTGTTTTAAATGTCATGAATCGTCTTCCATCCCTTTTAAAAATAAAAGCAGAGATGAGAGTCATGCTGGAAGGAAGTGATAAGGTCATACCTATTTTCTTTGCTTTTCAGTGACTTATATTGCAGTACTTTGTAGCTAAGGCAAGCTTGAGTGTAGCCTAATGAGGCACATTATTAATAGTACTGTCTGATTCTGATACAAACTGAAGTTTTCCCCATCTTCAGATTACTATTTTTAAAGGTTGAGCATGTTATCATTTATAGCAGGAGAGAACAGACAGGAAAAATATAGGCAGCAAAAAAAAAAAAAAGGGTGAAATCAAAATAACCTTAAGGGAACATTAAGGCAATGCTCTTGTGTATCAGGAACAGAAAGGGACCTGCTGTCATAGATGATACTCTTTTTCCATCATCAATACTGATAATTTTCCTCCTTCACAAAAATAAAGTGCCATTGTCATCTCAGATCATTATGTAAACTGTAAGGATTTTGTACATTATTCAAGAATTGCAGTTGGGGTTTTTAACTAGATTATGAAGTTTTTTAATAGGCATTAAATTTTTTACTTCTGTTTGAGCATACATAATTAGTATTCTGACTTCAGCAATAAGTATGAGCAGGTCTTCTTCCAAATAATATTCAACTAATTGTTTCCGTAGTTTTCTTATATTGACATACAGCTTCCTTCATAACAGTGCCCATGTGTACTGAATACTCTCTAATGAGAGGCAAGAGGTGGCCAAGCACTTATGTGTAGAGCAGCTGGATAGTTTCTGATCACTCAAGTAAAATTCAAAAACAGCAAAGAAGAATCAGGATTTGCTGAAGACATTTTACTTTTGGACTGTATTTCAAACTGATTATCTAGTGATCCCTCAGAGAATGATATTTTTCCATAACATCACTTAATAGTGTTGTCCAGCACCAGTTGTTAGAAATGTATTTTTTGCATCCCTTCAGAAATGTAGCAGTCATGGCAAATGTTTCAACAAAGATTTTATCTCTGATCAACAAAAATATCTCAATGCCACACATAAATAATCTTTAAAATAAATTTTTAATAAGAAAATTTACTGAATGTCATGAAAAAGAACAAATGAAACAAATAAAGATCTATTGCAATGACTGGCATGCACATGATTAGAATGATGACAGAGAAAATACAAAGAATTAAGGAATCCAAACAACTTAGAAGGAAAGAAGATGAATGAATGGACAAAGATCAATAATGTCAAAAGCATGCAAACTGTCAGGCACCAGCAAATAACTGATTGATCCAGAGGCTGAACTAATTAAAGTGCCATTGGTCACCTGTAGCTTTCCAGTTCAAATACTTTGCAGATTTCTAAAACAAACCTTGACCTTTGGAAGCAATAAATAGATGGCAGTGATTCACTCAGATTAGTACTCATCATTCCTAAAGACTTTCTTTTCCTTGTGAAGGTGGGCTTAAATCAAGGTTTCAGCTTTGTTGTTGATCACTATTCATTGGTTTCAATTCTTTTCACACCAATAAAGCTTTATTGACATGAAAATATCAAAATAAACTATCCTAACAGTTAGGGATTTTTAATGCTTGCCATTTATATCTTTAGGCAGGTGTTCTATATAATAGCATATTATATTTCTCAAATTGCATTTAAATGAATTACTTCCTATTGTACTGTTTTCTTCAGAGTTATCTTTCATTTCTTTTCATAGCTATGTTACTTTTTCAATCGTCAGGTTCCTTTTCTGTTGGCAAAGGTTTTCTTGTTTTCTTATCATCTTGACTTCAAATTAATACAATATTCATTAAATTAATGTCTCCTTCCTTCCTTCCTTCCTTCCTTCCTTCCTTCCTTCCTTCCTTCCTTCCTTCCTTCCTTCCTTCCTTCCTTCCTTCCTTCCTTCCTTCCTTCCTTCCTTCCTTCCTTCCTTCCTTCCGTCCTTCCTTCCGCCACTTCCGCCACTTCCGCCACTTCCGCCCGCCACTTCCTTCCTTCCTCCCTCCCTCCCTCCCTCCCCCGCCACTTCCGTCTGCCACTTCCTTCCGCCCTGCCTCCCCAGCGTGGGTCCACTCTCACAAGCAGAGTCATCCCAAAACTGCTAGTGTGAGTCCCTCCCATGGGCAGACAATCCACCCAAAACTGCTGTGGTGTGGGTCCCTCTTCCACGGGGTGCAGTCCTCCAAGGACAGGCTGCTCCAGCCTGGAAGCAGGGCCCTCTCCCTCCCCCGGGTCCCCACTGGATCACAGCCTCCTCCAGGCATTCACCCACATTGGAGTGGGCACCTCCCCCACGGGCTGTGGGTTGCTCTCTGTATCCCCCATGGATCCCATGGGCTACAGGGACACAGCTGCTTCACTGTGGTCTCACCACGGCCTGCAGAGGAATCTCAGCTCTGGCGCCTGGAGCACCTCCTGCCCTCCTTCTCCACGGACCTTGCTGTCTCTGTGTCCTCCTCACATGTTCTCACCTCCTCCTCTTCTCTAGCTGGAATTAAAACTGTGCAACAACCCTTGTACTGATTTTCTTCTCTAATATGTTATTACAGAAGTGTTACTACAATCTCAAATTGGCCCGGCCTTGGCCAGCAGCTTGTCCATTTTCAGAGCCATCAGAGACTGGCTCTGCTGGACATGGTGGAAGCTTCCAGCAGCCTCTCACAGAAGTCAAAAACCAATTGCTACCAAAATCCAAACCATGCAAAAGCAGCACAGTGAGGAAGACAGCCTAGATGTAGATGTCTGTGTAGAACATATTAACAGCTGAATGAGAGGAATCTCACTCAAACCTGAAATCAGTGAGCTACAATATCACTGTCTGGTTTCCTCTTTCAGTGTTCTTTCTTGCTATTCTCAGTCTTACTAATTTAATTTTGTGTCTAGTGGCCTTTGCTTGTTTTGCTGAACTGAGTTTCTTAAATATTTGTGTCCCTTATAATATTAGTTTTGTGAAATTATATAGGGTTTAGTTTCTAAGCAGATCTATCCACAGCACAAAATATGACTGAGGCAATATTATGCCATGTACAAATTATATTAATAAAGTTTATATTTCAAAATATTCCATTCTAAAATATTACACTGCATGCATTTTTTGACGCTTTGTCAAAAACTAATATCACTTATATTAGCAAAATATTTATTTACAAGATAAAAAAAGTGTTAGGCTTGAGGTCAGTAAAGATTTATCTTAATGTTTAAAATATTTTAAAATAGAATCTCTATAATAAAAAGCATGATAAAAAATAAACTGAATTATCAGTTCAGAGATATATTGAGAAATTCACATTTTAAAAATGTTTCTGGAACCAGGGCTATAAATACAGTTTGCTATATTTTCTCTCAGAAGAAGGAAGATTAAAATGTAACATCCAGAATTTTAAATGAAAATTGATTATATATTCTGCATATTTATAACAACTGAGACAGCATGTATTTACTTTGAGACCATAGCAATATATATATTAAAAATATATATATATGTACATGTACATTTACTTATTTCCAGCAGAGACCTTGAAACTACAGGATGGAGTATCTACTCCAAAATTGATAAACCACTTATGATCTCTCATACCAATGTCCATGATACTTTACAGTAGTTTGTTTTTTTTTCCTGCTATTTACATACCTAATGAATGTGACCTATACTAGCACAGCATTAATGAAATGACTTTTTTTTTTAAATGTCCTTAGTTAAACAGATGCAAAACTTTTCTGAAACCAGGTTCACATCACTGAGATACAGTTATTGGATTTTCTTAATTAAAAATTGAGTCATGATGTTTTATCAGCATTTTCCTTTAATGTTTATTTGGTTTTGCATGTTTTTTTGCTTGTAAAAAAATTTTAGATATTAGTAAATTTCTTCTTTTTGGTTTTACATGTTTTTTTGCTTGTAAAAAAGTTTTAGATATTAGTAAATTTCTTCTTGACAGAAAAGAAAAAGCTGAATTTCATGCACTTTACATAGCTAGAAGAGGCCTTATAATGAAATGAAACATTTTTCTGCATGTGAAATCACCTACTCTGGAACCCTAATCTTCATTTCATTTATGGCATTGTATTTATATTTCTCAATTCCAGTATGCTGGAATTGAGAAATATAAATACAATGCCATAAATAAGTGATTTGAATTTGCTTTTCTGTCATGCTTGTCTTTTCTAGTACATTTTGTGGTAGGTAGGTTTAGTCAGAAACTGAATACTATTTACAAGGCTTACAAATCTCTTGCAATTTCCATCATTAAGCCCTTCACCTTGGTTCTCAGTGTCTTACATGAATGCATGAAATGCTTTTTTAAAATTTTTTTAATTTGCTTTATTTATTGGAAGCCAAACTTGTGAGTTTAACTGCCCTTGAAAGACCTTTTATTTGATCATAAAGGAAAATAATTGTTTTAATTAGAGCCACTGAGATGCCAATCTCCCAGTATGAAAATACATGGCACTGAAAATGAACATTTAATTGGTTTGCCTAAACTTAGTTGCCTAATGCTAGGTAAGATTCCTTAAGGTATCTCACATTCTTTACAGTCAGTGCTCCAGAAAAACACAGATCTCATTTAGGTAACATTCATTTCTGTTAATTATGGATGTCATAATTCCCTCAGCTGCTAATAGATACTTTTAGATAGCTTGGAAATATTGGGAGTAACAACAAAAAAAATTCAGATTCCCTGTTATGCTGGTACAAAGTCTAGATAAACCCCCAAAACATCACATCTTCACTGTGCTTCCCTATATTTACTTGATAGCAAGAGTTGCATGAAAGTATTCTAGAATTTGTTACTTCATTTTTAAGAACTATACCAAAGAAAAATTGCCAATTTATATGAAACTCTGTTAAGCAAGACATGTAAAATATATGTGCATTATCCGTGAAACTTTGAGGGCTTTTGTTGCCATGATATGTTCCCTATATGAATTAGCAGAAATTATTTATTACTTCTCTGAAAATATCACTTTAGAATAAAAGTGAGATGTGCATTGTGTTCATTGAGCTTCAATTATTAAAAGGACATGTCCATTTAATGGACCTCTGCCTATCATCTATTATAAAAGTATGTTTAAAAATTGTCCCAGATACAAAAAAATCTAGTTTCCTTGAATTTTCTTGACCTCTCTTTCCCCTTTTTATTGTCCTTCCTCTGTTAGACTTTCTGTGCTGAAAAATGACAATGACACATCTGAAGCCAAATTGCCAGCCTGACAGTAGGGAAGAAATGGACACAGGCAAAATCACTTTGTAAATATACTTGAACTTTTCAACATAACAGATCCTGCCTGTTATTTGACAAATTTCATTTTTTTCCCTTTCTGTCTTTCCATGTTCAACTTTCTCTTTGTTCCAGTTAAAACTAGAAGTTTTTGAAATACATTAAGACATAAAAGTAAATTGGAAGCTCTTAGCTTTTGCTGTGTTATAAAACTCTCGTCTGAACTCTAAGCAGAAACTGATGCCCAAAGGATGATAATGGGATTTAAGTTAGTTTGAAGCTAATGAACAATAGCTTAAATAGAATCATCTGATAAATGTTTTAAGGAAAAAGGTGGGATTCAGTAAGGGATGAATAAATTTGTTATCAGAACCAGAAGGAAGAAGGAATTTAGGCACTCTAATTTTGATCCTGAAAACACTGTCATCTGCTATTTCAATAGGTGACTTAGAGCAGGGGGTTTTTGTTCTTTTCTTTTTTCTTCCTTTTTTTATCTTATTGTTCTTAGGCAAATGAAAGATTTATTCTGACTTATCTATAGAAATGTATTGTTTAATTAGAAGCAGTAAATCAGTGTTTTACTCTTGCCTCTTCCTCATTGAGCCATCACAGACTAAAAGAGAGATGAATCTAATTTAACATTGGTCATCCAACAGATAGTATCTAATTTAAGCTTGTTGTCAATAGTGATTTATCTCTTCCTAGGAAAGATGTCAGACATAATCAGGATGAACTTTATTTCCAGGTTCTGACTTTTCTTCACAAACTGTAGAGAGAAAATTAACTTAGACTAGAGACTAAAGATAAATTATTAAACTTGGATCAAAATGAACCCCACTATGTCTGAAAGTCTTTTTATATATTTTGAGATGCTTAGTCACATGTTTTTGATTTGTACCTAATTATGCTACATCCCATAAAAGCAACCTGTTCCATACAAAGATACCCCTTGTTTTTGGTTTGGTTTGTTTTTTTTTTTTTTTTTTTTTCCTTAAAGCATGGGTGATGTTATTAGTTTTTAATAAACTTTACCTCTGATTCCAGATTGTGACGCATGGAAGTTCGCCACCATTTTACTGCACGTAGTTTTTGTTTTTTTTTAAAACCTCCAAACTAATGAACCAGCCATCCTCTCCTCTGCTCTGGAGAGACCCCATTTGGAGTAATGCATCCTACCCTTGAGTCCTCAGCACAGGAAGGACATTGACATGTGGGAGTAGGTCCAGATCAGGACTATGAAAAGAGTTAGAGGGCTGGAACACTTCTCTGAGGAAAGGCTGAGAGAGTTGCATTTGTTCAGCCTAGATAAGAGAAGACTCTAGGGGCATCTTATTGCAGCCTTTCCTACCTAAAGTGAGTTTGTAAGAAAGACGGGGAGAAAGATTTTAGTACAACCTGTAGTGTCAGGACAAGGGGCAATGTTTTAACCTACAGGAGAGCAGGTTGACCCTAGTTATAAGAAATAATTTTTGATGAGGATAGTGCAACACTGGAACAAGTTTCCCAGAGAGGTGGCAGATAGAATTATGGAATCATTAAGGTGGAAAAGGCCTCCAAGATCATTAAGTTCAATCTATGACTGAAGGTCATCTTGTTAACTAAAACATAGCACTATGTGCCACATCCATGTGTTTCTTGAGCACTTCTAGGGATAATGATTCCACTATTTCCTTCAGCAGCCTGTTCCAATGCTTGAAAACCCTTTAGGTGAAGAAATCCTTTCTGATATCCAACCTGAACCTCCTCTGTCACAATTCAAGGCCATTTCCTCTTGTCCTGTTGCTGGTTGCCTGGGAGAAGAAGCTGACTTCCACCTCACCACTGTCTCCTTTCTAGATAGTTGTAGAGGGCAGTGACATCTCCCTCAAGCCTCCTTTTCTCCAGGTTATACAACCCCAGCTCCCTCAGCCACTCCTCACAGGATCTGTGCTCCAGCCCCTTCATTGGTTTGACTGCCCTTCTCTGGGCACACTTCAGTACCTCAATGTCATTCTTGCAGTGAGGGGCTCAGATTGGACAGAGTATTAAGGACGTGGCCTCACCAGTGCTGAGTACAGGGCGACAATCCTTCCCTGGCCACGCTACTGCTGACACAGGCCAGGATGGAGCCATTTGGCCCCTTTGGCCCTCTGGGCACACACTGGGTCATGTTCAGCTGTATCAACCAGCAGTCCCAGGTCCTTTTCTTCTGGGCCATTTTCCAGACATTCTTGTTCCATCCCTGGGAACATTCAAGGTTAGACAGTGAGGACTCTGAGCAACCTGACCTAGCTAATGATATCCTTGCTAACTGAAGCAGCAGTTGGACTATGTATCCTTTACATGACCCTTCCAACCCAAACTTTTCTAAAATTCTATGGTATAGATTTCCAGTTTTCCCTTTGAACCACCAATATTGCTATGAATATTTAACTGTGTAGTATTGAATACTGCAGTGTCAAAGAAAGGAAATTAATTTTTCAGTTTTCTAGCATTATTGCAACATTTGTTTTATTTTCTTTAAAGTATTTAGATATGAGGATAATAAATATCATCAACCTGCCACTTCAGCTGGAATTCTGGCCTTCAGCTGAGTCTAAGAGCTCAAAATATTATGTCAAAGTAGTTCTGGACATTTCTAAGTAGTATATATTTCTTCATCTAATTAATTGTTGCTGCACTCGCATAAACATGGACTTTATTTATTTATTCTAATAGCTTTTGATTTTACTGTAACAGTAATGTATCTGGAAAATAGTAAGAATAAATTCTCTTCATCTGCAATCTTTCCCATGTTTTTAACTGAAAAAAATATAATGAATAATATACAGCTTTGTCTAATTTTTACTATTTGTGTAGGATAACTGTTTGTACAAGCATTAATCATATCTGTCTCAAGGTCAATAGCAGATCAGGAATTAACTCTTATATGTGAATAAGGTTGGATGAAAAGAAATATGAGTTGCAATTCAAAATATGTCTTTTATAACCTTGATACTCTGATACTGAGAATCTCAGTAAATGGAATTTATTGATCTTGGTATAAATAGTCATGAGTGAAAAGCGAAGCAGGAGAGGACTAATTCAGCTTTAATGAGTTGAACATCAAGCTATTTAAGAATGGAAATACAAAGATAAATTATAAGAAACACTGCCAGGAATCACAAAACTATTTTGTATTATTTAGCATTGTTTTCTACTTAGCATAAATTAGAAAAAAATTCTCTCAATTTCTGTACTAATTTACTGCAACATTGTTTTGAATTTTGTGAAAAAAGTCACCACTTTTGGTTAAGAAATTACACTTTCATTACTGAAATTTTGATAAGGAATTCAGGATAAATGTAATACATATGTAGAATTTTAGTGTGTGGTATTTTAATAATAACTTACCAAAATCCATTTGGTTTTTAGAAGTAGATTAATTTTCAATAATAATAAATATTCAAATGGCTTATGTGTACAACTCAGATGTCTGTTTTCCTCCTTGCTTTACATGCATGAATAAAAGATTACAAAGCATACTGAAGTCCTTGAGGAAATTTCTAAGTCTCTGCAGAACTTGCAAACTCACCTGTACTGTTGTGAAACTTGTGTCAGGATTCTGCTGGGAGACAACTGTACACAATGCAAGGACTTCTGAATATAAATGTCAGAAAATTTTATCATGTCACTGTGTGGTATACCTAATTGTACCTCTTTAATTTACACTTTTATTTTAATTTCCATGAACTCTAGATATGTATATTGCATTATGAATAAAATTTTTTTTTTCTGTACTAAATTACAAAGACGTAGGAAATATTTACTGTTAACTTTAATTACATTTATTCATTGCACACTCTAGAAGTGTTAATATATTTGTGAGATTTATTTTCCTCAAAATAAGCAGTAAAAGCACTGCAATTTCGAGGCAACATATTGATCTTGTCAGATTAACATGCAGGGCTGAGTGTGCAAAGTTAATGATTGTCATATTTGAACTCCTTTGAAAAGATAATGATGTTTACAATTTCATCTACAGTAGCAAACCTGTAGGGTATTTGCTAGCTGACCTCAGTGCTTTAAATTCTGACTGAAAAATATACACCACTAAAATCAGAGTCATGGCTATCAGAATTTTATTTCATACCTTTGATGTTTCTGCTGTCAGGAGAACTCAGGTGGATTACATCCTTCTACTTTTTCCCAGAAAAAGAACATCTAAAGTATTTTCTGAATTCTTCAGTACCTCATCATGTATAATATAGCATGTGTACAACATGAAAGAGTAAAATGGTTTGCTAATGAAAACATTCATCTTACTTATTAGCAGCATAGGAAGTATATATTCAAAAGCCAGGCACTTAAATATTATATGTAAGAGGCATCAATAATTCAATTTACTTTATTGAGCTTTCTGGGAGTGTCCTATACAGAATTAGTCTCATTACTTGTGAGGTGTTTATAAATAATTATAACTATTCCATTTGTCTTTAGGAATTTGCATTTTACATTTATTGCTTTTCAGAAATGGTTTTTGGGCTATGTTTATGTGCAGTGGGTAGCAAGAATATGACCAATCTTCTAAAAGTCATTAGTGCATCAATAATACATCTATGAAACAACAAAGATATCAATATAGTACCTGAATTAAGGAGGTATAGAAGATCTCTGAGGGCATTTGCACACATCAAAACAAAATCACTTCTTCACTCATTAGTGAGCCTAAACTGTGTTAAGAATTTGAAGATACATCCAGTATATTCTGATTAAGCCATACAGAATTTTCAAATAAAAGAATTTGGATCCTAAACTACTTTTTCTCATCATCATTGCTTACCACAGAGTTTGTAGCTTATTTTCCTCCTTAAAATGAAGATATATTTTAGTATTTTGATTGCAAGGAAGGAGAGAAAAGAAAGAAAATAATGAAATGTTGAAAATAAAAACCCCAAATTTGCTGAAATACAAACCACTAGCATGTTATTCAGCAGCTACCTATTAGTCACACTGTAATGGAAGGTAATGTTTCACTATTAATGTGTATGAATTTAATTTGAGTGATCATTTTAAATCAGTTTATCTATTTCACAAAGTTTTTTTGAAATATAAGTGTTAAAAAATTTATAATATTTTATTCAGTGGGAAAATCATTACAGTTCTAAGGAATTGGCAGACCCTTCAGTATCTTGTCTGGAAATAACAGTGATTTCCCTGTCTTTGATATTTCCTTTTTCTGTGTGTGAGAACTTACACCATACATTGAAATAAAAAGGCACAGCATAACATACCATTACACATTTATTAATTAATTTAGAATAGTTTAGAGCTAGAGTAGTCAATATCTAGACATAACTTGTTACTTTCTGTTTTAATGCGAAGAAAGCATTTACTCAAACCCCACAAATAGTTAATTTCAGTTTCCAATTAAAAATAGTTTTTACTTGTATTAAAAAGTTTCTGTTTCAGTTTGACTTTCAGAATCGGATACAAATGTTGCTGTGAATATTGTAATTTAAAAAAGTGAATGATATAACAAATCTATCTTTGTTTAATCTTAAAACTAAAATTAATTGTGGAGGAAGCACCTTTGTAATGTCATGATATCGCAGGCCACATACAAAAGGACAAGTATTAGTAATTCCTATTTGTGTACGTAAAGATGATATAAATAAGAATTAAATGCCCAGCTCTGATAATATTTATTTTGTATCCTTATATACACTTCTATTCTGTGATGCTTAACTATCACAGAATGGAAGTAACTATCTTCTTACCAGTAAGAACTCTCAGAAATATCTTTTGTAATAATTTTAAAATGTATGAGACATAAAAATGAGATGTCTCAACATGTGCTTTTTGTTCATTGCCTGTCCCTTCCTTATGTATTTTGCCCTTGGATTTTTTACTGCCATTTCTATTTCCAGAAAGTCAATAGGATAGATATCCAGATTTCAAAAAGCTAATATAACCCTTCCTGCAAGCAAGGTCATTCCTGAGGATAAAATATCATGCAGTGTAATTTCCTTAACTGTATCAAATGTCAAACTATAGTTTATACTGTTAGAAAACTTTCTTTAGATGATTGAGTGCACACCTCTATGCACACTATATATTCCTGATGATATCCTTATTAATGGTATTGTGCATAAAAAATGTATAGCCACATAAGTAAAAACAACAGCTGACATTTGAGAATACCAAGGTGTTATACCAAGTGGGGTTAAAGATTTTTTTTCTTCTATACTCTGTAACATAAGTGCAACTTTTAAAGAACCTTATCACAGACTAAAGTCTCTGAACAAGTAAGATTGAGTATGAGTAGTTTTATCTTGCAATAGGGAGAATATTTCAACCAGAATATTCTCTTAAGTCACTATTAAGATTCAACAAAAGTTTTTTTGTGTTATTTAGTTATTTGTTTAGTTTGATTTAGTTTGATTTTTTTGTTTTGTTATTGAATATTTCTGACTGGTTAAGCATATGACACTCACTTTCAAAACGATGTCAACATTTTTTTACTTCTGCATTGATCAGAATAATATAGTCTAAGCGTAATATATACATGTAAAATATAATTGGTGGTTCTGTTCGTGCATCCATTCCACATAAACCAGAGAATAGAGTCATTTGAGTTGAAAAATACCCTTAAAGTCAATTTCAGCAGGAGAACACTGCCAAGTCCATCACTAAACCATGTCTCTAAGCACCACATCTACAAGACTTTTTAGTACCTCTTGGCTTGGGGCCTCCATTACTTCCATGGATACCCTGTTTTAATGCTTGACATTCCTTTCAGTGGAGAAAGTTTTTGTGATATCTAATCTAAACCTCCCCTGGCAGAGCTTGAGACCATTTTCTCTTGTCCTGTAATTTGTTAATTGGGTGACTATACTAACCATCTTCTCACTACAGGTTCCTTTTAGGGAGGAATAAGGTTTCCCCTGAGCCTTCTCTTCTTCAGGCTGAACATCTCCAACAACTCTTCTACCACTCTTTACATGACTTGTGTTCCAGACCCTTTCATTGCTCTTCTCTGGACAAAGTTTTTTGTGCAATGAGGGGCCCAAAACTGAGCACAGGACTTGAGGTGCAGCTTCAACAATGCCACGTACAGAGGAATGATCACTGCCTTAGTCCCATTGGCCCCACTATTTCTGATGCAAGCAATTCCTTGTATCAGGAATGCCCCTTTATCTGAAAAGTCTGGTGTCTAGTTCTAGACTAGAGGTAGCACATTCCCAAACCTGAATTCATACTAGGTGTAATATTTAATCAATGTTTTCTTTAATTTGTGAGTTATTAATTGTTTTTTGGCTGCAATGTTTTTTGATTATTTTGCAGGAGTGAAGTCAGTTAGTTGTTGGTTAGCAGTAAAATAGAAATTAATTCAAAAATCCCAAACCACTCTTTTTGAAGTGAATACTCTAAAAGGAAAATAAAAATAGTATGTTGTTTTTTACCAAAAAAGGAAATCTAAATCTAGTGTTGTTCTTTCATAATCTGCAAAAAGGTGTTTTTGTTATTTTTCCCCTGTGGAATAATAACCATTTTAAGATATTAGGTGTATACCTCTTATTTTGTTTAACATTTTCTTGTCTGTTGCAATATATGCAAGTACGTACCTCTGTAAGAAAGATAGTGAGGACAATGCATCCCCCTGATTGCACTAACTCAGAAATATTTTTTTTTCATATCTGGGGAGTTTCCATTGGGAATGCTTCATCAATTAACAGAAGTTCATGGATTATTGTTTGCCTGCAGAATGATCCTTTTTCCCTATTGAATTATGCATTATCAAGTTGGCCGTATTGCTACTAGAGCCTTGCTATATATACATCCATTAGTATTCTTAAGATTAGACAACAATTAGAATTTAAAATAAAACTTTTGCAAACATAACACTTGAGCAATCCTAATTTCGGTACTGGAAATAAGCTGATAATGAATTTCCTGAAATATATCTCACTACAAATTAATGGCATTATATAGAAATGAACTTGAGTATGTGAAGAATTTGATGTGACATTTTCATTGTCTGTTAGTTAATGTGTTTCCTCCTATCCAAACTAAAATGAAGTTACAGAAATGTGTGCTTTGCAGTCACTGGCAATGCAGACAAACATGCTGTATTCATGGAGGTAAATGCTTAGCAGTTATACAAATTTCAACCTCACAATTCCCTTTCCTTTACTAAGTGTTTGTTTTGTTATTTAGATAATAAAAGTACTCCGCTCTTCAGTATTAAGAAAACAAATTTTGCAATTCAAGAAACTGAATCATTATTTTAAGTTCTCTTACATTATGGTCTTTCAGAGAGAAATTTTCCTACTTACTGCATGCTAGTATGTACCACACTTTGTTTTATCCTTTTTACTTTATCTATATTATCTCCACCTCAAGACTGATTATATATATTGAGTTCTTTTAACTTCTAGGTTGACTTAATTACTTTAGACTATTTCATTCACATTCATATGTGTTTTTGTAAGAATGAAATTGCTGTTTCAATTTTTTTTTCTAAAAAATACAATGATAACCAGGCATTTAAGTAGTAAACTATATTCAGTGACTGGTTAAGTTTGCTGAAGATTACCTCAGTGTCAGCCCAAGGACAGTAACATCTGAGCATGAGTGCAAGGACATCCAAACTAAACCTGTGTGTATTGCCTGGGAATTTTTTGGCCTCACCAAAACCTATCAGAGCATGTGCAGCAATTGAATAGTATAGATAAGTGTATATGTTTTTCCCCTTTTAGATTACTGGTACATTGTAGTGTATTTTTTTGTTATTATAGTATAGCGTAAGTAATATCTGTTTTTTTGTTATCATAGCATTTAAAATGAAGGGGGGAAAATTTTGCTTTGAACCAATTGTTTGGACCAATATGAATATAATTACAGAGGATTTTCCTGGAGTTGTAATGCCCCAATCTACCCAGCAGCCTTTGAGGACAGTAGTTGGATTTACCCTGTCGGTGAGCAGAAGAAACTACAAAATTCTCTGGAGGTTCAAAACCAACTTTTGTGCAAAGTTTAGAATGCAAGGGAATAAATCCCTTTGCTAAGTTTGCTTTAACAAACTTTAACTTATCTCCAGGCACAAAAAAGCATTTGACAAGGCAATGACTGTATTTTTTTCTTGGTCTGACTTACAATATAATTTGAGGAGAAGACATGAAGAAGCAAAAGGAAGAGGAAGCGTATGAGGAAGAGAAAAAAGAGAAGAGAAAGAGAAAGAGAGGAAGATAACACACTGAGATTCAGCATGATTTCTGGGAGTTTTAAATTGAGGGTAGTGGAGCATGTTATTAAGCAGGCAAATTTTGCAGAGTATTCTGAGTTGGAAGGGATCCTCAAGGATCAAGTCCAACTCTTAACTGAATGGCCCATACAAGTGTTAAGCCTGCATTTTTGATGGTGTTTGCACCATGCTCTAAACAACTGAGCTAGTCACAGAATTTGCTTTTCCCGTTCCCCTGCCTACACTCCCCCTCTATCACTAATTTTGAGATTAAGCAATGAGTGAAGGAATGGACGACAAAATATGATACAAAATTAGTAGGTATTTCTAAAATCCCTATGGATTGAAGGCCACCACAGCCCATAATCTGTCTCATTGTATTGTAAATTTTCAATGGCTTGACTTCTTTACAAATTGAGAAGAGATATAAGAAAATGTTCTTCAGATCCTTGAGTTGTGTTAAAATGAAAACTGAGATCAAGAGTAAATGTCTCTGAAAGGGATAAAAAAGGTTTTTTTTATTTGCAGAAGTTGGATGATAATAAAGTCTCTGATAGTACTGACATGTGTAGTTTTTATGTCTACTTCTATATTCCTGGCCATATTTTCCACTTCTGAATTTATTACCAAGGACAGATAATAACAGAGCATTCTATTTTGCTTTGACAAGGAAGTGACTATTTTTAAAAGTCCATTAATTTGTACCAACAACTAATTTGCTCATACGAATTTTTTGTTTTTCATTTTTTGGTCGGGTTTTTGTTGTTGTTGTTGTTGTTTTTGGGGGCTTTTGGGCATATTCAGAAATACTTTAATTTCTGATCATGGCCACATGCGACCATTGAAAAAGACTGAATGAAGGCTACCAAAAGATACAGTTTTTAACCTTTATGTCCTGTACACTACTGTGATTTTCATCCATCTGCAGAATTTCCAGGGTTATGTTGTACATACATGATTCTTGAAAATACTGAAGAAATGAAGAATGATCTTTTTTCAAATGGTACAGCTGTTTCATTTACAAAGCCAAGTACAGTATGTCAGATAGGACAAATCATACTTCCATTTTTAGTACTTATAGACTTGAAATACAAGTGGTATTTAAAGTTAATGCATGTCTCCATTTCTATTAATTGTCATATAATAAAGATTGTGCTCTCATAAGAGAACTGTGAGCTAGTACAGAGTTTAATTCGATCTTTTAGCATATAATGAAAACACAATCCCTAGGGATTCTGACATAATTGAAGTTCATCTCTAATGTTACTGAATTCAATTTGTGTGCAGTTTTCTTTTTTTTTAATTAGAAACAATTGTAAGATAATTATACATTTCAAAGAGAAAGAAAAAGGAGGAAAATAAACTATATAAATTCTCTCTTTTTTATATTTAAACATCAATGCTAAAGTCGATGAAATGAAAATAAGCATTGTACAATTTATACTCACCCTTCAATGTCTTGAGCTAAGAATAAATTCAGTTTAAAACGTATTTTTATGAGGAAAAACATCTAGACCTATTAAAGTCTATCCAGAATATTATCTTTTTAATACAGTTGAAAAAATGCTTGAACTTGAGTACATATGCTTCTGATGTATGGCTTAATTTTAATAATTGCTAACAATGAAATGAAACTTACACGAAAGTTATGTGAATTGAATGAGTTTTGTAAAGTTTATTTCTGTTCATTTACTATGTGCCAAATGCATATGATAAAATACAATTTAAAATAATAAATAAGAATAAAGAAAGGAAAGAAAAAAAGGGAGATAGGTGGAAAATAAATTGCTGTACTTTCAGATATATAGCAATGTGCTTATCTGCACTTCTTATGAGTCACCCACCTTATTTCAAGTGAACTACACCAATTACAGGGAAGGGAAAAGGGAATAAAAGAAAAAGTAAAAAGGGAATAAAAGAAAAAGGTAAAAGGGAAAAGGAGAACAAGAATTAATAAGAAGGAAAGGAAGTATATTAGAACAAAGTAGATACAAAAAACATTAAATGAAAGGGCTTGGTAGAAAATGGCTCTTTAATGCCATAAACAAATTCAATCTAAACTGTTCAGTCATAAGTTTCTTTCAGAAAATATGTGAGTTATTTGCAGGAAATTTGGTAACACATACTGTTTCTAAAGTAAGTAAGCATAGGGTATGTATTGTGATATCACTGATGTGGGCATCCTAAGCACAGACTTTCCATATCTGTCATGCAGTTTTCTAAAAGAAGAAATAACATTCTCCCAACTACTACTCCCATGTAGTCAAGAGTGATTTTACATTTAAATATAAATGGGTTTAATTAAGTTATGGATATGGGGATAAAATTTGTTTAACTACCTTCTGCATCCTCATCTGCGTATCAGCTGGAAAGGCCCACAGTTAATCTTTCCAAGCAAAAAAGTTACAAAACTTAATGCATTAATGAAAAAAGATCTGTTATGACCAAGCTCTCTTTTGAGGTAACTGGACAGGTTATGATGTTCTATATCCAGGTTTTTGTGTACATTTGAACTTTGATAAGTGTGACAAAAAGGTTCATAGACGAAAACAGCACAGATTTCTATACTTAAGAAATTTCTTTATAATCATTAGAGAGAAGTCAGCTCTTCTAGGGTGAATTTAATTTGAATTATTGTAGACTATTAATTTTATAGTAAGGAAAATTAAATAAATAACCATGGGACTACAAAAGAGGGAATAGTTTTAGATTCCAGTTTAGAATTCATAGGGATGCCTGACTACATTCCTGAAATTTGTATCTAAGTTCATGTGAAACATCAATTACAAAAACTTCATCACTAACTTATCCTATAACTTCAGCTTCCTAGTTGCATCTGAGCACCATTTTGTCTCACAGATGCTTTGAACATCTATTTAAACCAGTATTTTTGGGTTTTTTTAATAATTTCTTCTACTGTGCTAGCATCTACAAACAGATAGTCCACAGAGGTAGAAAGACTACTTAAATTAATATTATTGCTAAAGAAATGTAAATGTCTAGTTTAAGATGTTCCTGCTTATGGCAGGGGTGCTGGACCATATTTTTTTTAAGGTAATTTCCAACCTAAACAATCCTACAATTCTATGATAAGCCACTGGTTCAAAAATGGCAGATTGATTCTGTGGTTACTAACCAAATATGAGGCAATTTCACTTGGAAACTGAATGAAATCAGCCACATTAGATATTGAAGTTTTTAATTTCAGAGATCAGGTTTTAGCTGAGCAAACTCTTTAGGAATTTAAATGGGATCCACCTCTTAATTCCAGATGCTTCGAATGCACACAGATGTCTGAGTTAGGCACTGCAGGGTATCATTATAGTCACTTACCCTTTACTGTTGAGGGATAAATATGGATACATTTAAGGAGCAATTCTTTTAATCCTAAAGTAGCTACCTGCAAAAGCATACACTAATTGATCCTCAGAAGTATTTATTTTTATTTATTGGTCATAAGGTAAAATGAAAATTACTAACTCAGTATATGGAATTATAACATTAGGGGAGAAAAGTTGACACATTTTCACATGTGGTGCTTCAGGAACTTTGACAGACTGCTGACTGATGTAGGGCAGAAAACATGTAGTCAACATGAGGGGATGGGCAACTAGAAAACTCTCGGACAGTCCCCAAAGGGAAGGAATGGAAATCTGAAGATTAATTTGAATTACTTTTAAAATTATTGCAGGGAACCTTGTATTATTTTTGCCAGTTTTCTTATTTTCAACTAATCAATAAGGTGTTAATTCAGACTGTGTTTTGCATAATCACAGGGAGATTTACCTTCAGCTATTTGCTACCAATAAATTAACTGTGTTAAAATTGTTTTGTACGTTTTTTGGGGGTTTTTTTTCCTTCTTTTTCTTCTCTGAAAAGCACACCCTGGTAACTTATGAAATAGAAACTTCTTTCCGCAGACATCAAGATTTTTTCCCCTTTAGAGGATGGACTGGCATCGAGATTCCTGAAAAAAAAAAACCAGTCAGGACTGTAACAGTACTTGGAACAGACAATCCTCAAGATAGCGCATGCAAATGCATTTACACCATCTGTAGATCCATGTCCAGGCCTTTATTCCCAGTGCAGTGTTTGCTTGCAGCTTAGAGAGGTCTAGCCTCATGAGGGATCTGCTGTGAATTCAAGCAATAGTTGTGCACCATCAGTGGGCTTTCTCAGGCCACGCAGAAGCAGCTCAAGTACAGCTGCCTGGGAAAGGGATATTGTATGGAAGGCTTAGAGGTATGGATGGGATCATGATAAATCCTCTTTTGGGGATTTATGGTCACAGCCATCCTTGTTGAGCTTCAGAGGCAGAGCAGTAGTGGAGAGGTGAGGTCCAGGGAGAAGTGGCTACAAGGGGATGAGAGCCAAGGGAGAAGTGGAGATGATGAAATTATGAAGGTGAGTTTGTTGGTTTTATAATAGGTGCCTTGTGTGGGTATTACCTGTTCAAGGCATCTTGGGTGACATGACCTCTGTTCCCATGAACAGTGACAAATTAAAACAGTAATTGATTCATATTCTGTCTACACTTAGCAAAAACAACTACAGCAATACCAAAAAAAATACCTAAACCAACTAAATGCAACATCTGGGAGTGAGATAATTTATCAAAGTATTTCATTGCCTCTCATGGAACTTTTGATAAAGTGTTTTCCAGTAGTACTTCATCATATATAACATAAGTTGGTGAAGACTGGAAAAGTTAATCATGTTACAAGATATGATGAAAATTTCTGAAAAAAAACCATAATTAATCCAGAAAAAAGAAAATGAGGGCTGGGTTTTTTGGATTTTTTTTTGTGATTGTTTGGTTGGGTTTTTTTTTGTTGTTTAAGTATCATCATAACATGTTGCTATATGTATTTTTCGTAGGCAGATATTATCAACCTGTTAATCTTCAGTCTTCCCATGTTTATTTTATTCCTTCTGAAGTCTTCAGCACCTTATCAGAATGATAAAAGAGTTAACTTTTAAAAACTGTGAAACACCACAATAGAAGTTATAAATATCTGAATTAGCAGATCCCTGGACAGTTTTATAATTTACAGAATAGAATAGATTCCTCTAGAGGTAAAAGAAAAGGTGAAGTGAACTCTATAATATTTTACAAAGATCAAATTCAGAGAAAAGAGTATAGTCCCTAAAAGCTAATCTTTTCAATACCCCAGTGATTTCAGAATTCTTCCCAGACATTAGTAAGGATGTTTGTTGATCACATGTATATTCATGTTTTTAGAAATCATTGCATTCCTACAATTTCACAAGATTTTCTGCAAGATCTTTTTTGTTTTTGTTGAACTGTTTAACCCTTACTTTTTGTGATCAATCAAGTCAAAGCAGTCAAAACAGACTTTTTGACATATGTTGTACTTTTGCCATGCTTAAATTGATATATTAAATTATGGCTGTCAATCAGTTCCTTTATCTGGAAGGTACAGTGAACATACCTGTAGTTTAAATCCCAAAGAACAGCTGTTTCCATGAACTACTGTATGGTGAAGGAGATCTGTGAAATATTTCATGCTGAATACACTCACAGCTTGACAAAAGAAAAAATAAACAACATAGATGTTCCTTGTGAAGTTAAAGAGACAAAACAAAGTGAAGAACAGTACAAAAGAAAACACACCAGAAGAATAAATATCAAATTCATCTGTGTTGCCCTAGCTGTGAAGGTTACTGTGAGCTCCTTTAAATTTAAATTCCTTTCTTGCAGTACTTAAGAAAAAGTTATTTGGAGTACTGCTTAGAACCTGAAATATTTACCCAGACATTGGCTTCCCACACGTCACATAGCTGAACATGTTTTAAATGCCAGAAGGTGCATCTTGGCATAAGACTTGCTCTGTTCTTTAAGGAGTCCTTTTAGTCCTCATTTCTTTTGCTCCGGTTCTGTTAAATGATTATGTAGCTCTTCATATCCAAGAAAGCAAATGAATTTAAAACACCCTCTTGTTTTCTGCCTGCCTCCTAAATGCCACACATCTGTTTAACTAGGACAACAGGGTGGACATTTCCAGAATAAATACGGTTGTTCACACAAGGATATCTGTATTTCCAAAAAGGAAGCTCCTCTTTGGAGATTTGCACA
This sequence comes from Melospiza georgiana, assembly GCF_028018845.1. Lineage (NCBI taxonomy): Eukaryota > Metazoa > Chordata > Aves > Passeriformes > Passerellidae > Melospiza > Melospiza georgiana. Next base: position 47,133,466 of record NC_080431.1, read on the forward strand.
AATTAAAATTGTCTGTATAAATAATATTTTCCAACTAAAACAAAGATTGCATTCTGCATAGTTAAATCAGGATTTGCATTTTGAAAGACTATCTTGTCTTTCTTGATGCTATTTACTTCTTCATCAAAGTAAGTAACTCCTCATTGAACAAGCACCAAAGAATTTTTCCAAGGGCAGAATGATCATCAGCTTGTTCTAGCTGTTACTGCTTGGGCAGGGGACTTGAACTAGATCGTCTCAGGAAGCATCTTTGGACTTAGATGAGTCTTTCACGATGTGTATAATATTGATGACTCAATACATAATTAGAAAAATGCACAAAAGAAACCCCAAAACTGTAGTTGCAAAGTTACTCCTTGGTCTTTGATATTATACACCAGAAGAAAAATGTCAAGACCTTGTGCTGAGATTTTGCACTGCTCTCTGTTTAAAAAGGCATTCTGACAATATCAGGATATTCCTTAGCTTCTCTTCTGTCACTATTAGTCAGGAAACAGGAGTGTAAGACATTTGGAATTAATGACCCAGGTACTTAGCCAGCATATTATATTTTTAGAGTTGTCATGATGTTTGACATTTTTTTCCAGCTTACTTCGAACAGATATCCAGTGTTTTGGAAAATTAAGAGACCATATCTATCTATTTGGGAAAAAGAAATTCTCTATTAAGAAGTGTTCTTGAAGTAACTTTTGGAATTTTAACTTTCAACTTTACAGAACACAATTTTGTTATTTTTTTTCTGTAAGCCTTAGCTTCTATGGAAATATGAAGCACTGCAGACATAATTAACTTGATATTGCAGATACATTCTATCCTAATTCTTTTAGTAATATTAAGACATTTGAGTAACATACTCAAATGTTATCCACACCTGCTCTGGAAGGAGAGAAGAGTCACAAAACAAAAAAGTGACTGTAGATTCTGTCATTAAATACCCTGTGGAAATAATTTACTTTCTATAAAGAAAAGGCAAGTAATTTACTTTTTATAAAGATATCATAGTGTAACTTAGGTTAAAATAAGCTGCATGCTTCAATTAAAATGTGAATGGATAATTTTTTTTAATATCTTGGAAACCATGTACACTACCAAAGAACCCTTTAAATAGCCCTTTGTTCTAGTGACAAATTAAAAAAAAAAAAAAAACACAACAGCAAAACCATCAATTCAATAAAACATTTGAGCTGAATTTCAGTGCATAAGAAAGCAAAGCTCTGGATTTGCCTCTTCCCAGGAATCCACTGATTTACAAAACAATGCTCATTTATGTCACACAGCTCTTTACAAGATGATCCTTCATGAGCTTTTTTTTAAACTTCCATTCAGCAGTGAAGTTTTTCACATTATTGACTTTTAGCACAAAATGCTTTCATGTCATGGAGCAATTTTATTTCTCAAAAATAGTGTTTATGAATTTCATTGTGAAACAATCAGTTTAACCACTGCAGGTAATACATGCTTTTTATAGAATTGAAAGTCAAATTAGATTGGTGTTTTTCTGAACATTACTCTGATTCAGCAGATTAACTTATCCTGAGGCCTTATCTTCAACTAACAAAACCCAAAAGGAAATTACTTTGCGTTTGTCAACATCATATATCTTTCTACTCCTAGATATCCCAGATGCCTTCTAGTTATTTCTTTTAAAACTGATAATCAAGTTTCCAACCAGGTAAGCTATTAAATAGAATTTCATTCAATGCACAAGACCGCAAATGCTTAAAATCCCAGCAATGATCCTTCCTTCAATAGAGATTGAAGTAGCTAAAATTAAGATGTGTTTTGTATTGAAAAATTGGTAGATTAGATGCTTGCAATTATCTATTTTAACTCCAAAATCTATGAATTTGTTAGCGATTGATTTGTAAAAAGAAATGGTGGTTACTTCAAAGTAAAATATGGGAAAAAGGTCCAATCATAACTCATGAACTCTTCTCGAACTAAACTTTTGTATTCTTTAGAAATCTAGTCATTTGGCATCAAAAGTATCTAATCATGAACTCATAGACCACCTTGATTATTTTCTATAGTGAAAATAGATAGACTATGGGGTTCTCCTTTGTCCCATGCAATGTAGTGTTTTCTAGAAAAAACCCAAACTACAAACAAAAAACCCCACAAACCTGTGAAAAAAGCAGAAGGGGATAATGAAACTGACACTCAAATACATAAGTATGTTAGTGATATGAATGTGATAGTCATTTTTTCAAGCTGTATTAAAGGTACAATCATAATTAAACTACTTCCCAATATATTAATGAGCATTGTGGAAAATGATACTATAAAGATAAATTCTCTTGTGGATTCCATTAACTTCAGAAAGGAGGTGTTACCAGTAGAAGATATCTGATGATACTTGATAGAAAAACAGAAAATCAGTTGTCAATTTGAGAAAAAAGTATCCAAATAGGTGCTGTGAGGTTGACTACACACAATATAAACTAAATATTATATGTTTTCCCTGAAACACAAAGGAAAGCAACATACTCTGTGGTTTTACATAATTAAATGCTTAGCCTTTATTAAAATTTAAGGATTAGAATTTACTCTGCAAAAAGAAAGTAATTTCCAAGCTGAAGACATCTTTCCATTCTTAGCATAGCCTGACATAGTTTTCATGCAATGTTTCATAACAGTGGAAGAAATGCAATATTCTATACTTATTTCTATCCAATTCTGTGAAATTTTTAAGGCTGGGCTGAAGATTTCAGTCAGAAGACAGATGAAACTACATCTATTGTATTCTCTTCAGTTCAGATATACATTAGGATTAGGAAAGGCATTGCTGAACTTGATTTCATCTAAGGAACCAACCAGTCTCCTGTAGCAAAATACAAACCATGCTCAAGTACCATTCTCCCTGGGCGTACTCTTCTCTTTCACCAAGACCTAGGCTGCTCCTCTTTTTCCCCAATCTAGAAAAATCTTTTTCTGTTAAGATCTTGGAAAATCTTGGTCATAACTCTCTGCTATGGATGTCTGTCTACCTGCATAATGATTTCCTGCAAAATTCAATTGAGGTCTCTGTCTTGAGGTGTGACCACCAACTTAAGATATGGCAGACAAGGCGTAGAAATCCCGCTTTCACAACTAGTGAATCAGGACATGCTCAACAACAGTGACAGGTCCAATAGTCTAACTCTCCAACCACCTCTTGTGTAACAGGTATTTGTATTCCAGTTAAAAAAGAAAAAGTTATCTTTTAAACTCATTATTTCAGAGTTGATGGATAAACCTCTTTTGTTCATATGAATGCTATATTTTCTTCTGGATCCTTTTTCCTTTCTATCTCAAAGGCAAATAAAAGGTGCTAGAGATACTGGTTATCTATGAATATTTAAAATAATTTTCTCTTAGGAAGGCCCCTGCACAGTCATCTGAACAACAGGAAACAACTAAGAGATTACAATTTTTTGTTCTTTTTTTATACTTCCTGCAAACTGCAACAAGGTGAAGATCTATTAAGTTCAAAATACTGCATTTCCTTTTAAACTGTGATTGTATCCTTCCATGTAAATAGCAAAAACCACTTCATGGGATTCTGCAAATTGACCTCAAAGGATGCTGCATGGTCAACAAGGGAAGTCTAACTTGTGTAACCTACCTAGATTTTTATACGGCTTTTGACACAGTCCCACAACGTCGTCATTGTACTGCAGTGGTTCCATACTGTTATCTCCTATCACAAGAGTTTCATACCTTTTCAGTCTTTCTCAGGGGCACCTCCTCAGAGCACTGTCTTTCTTCTTCACAAAGCAGCCAGCTGACTCAAATTTTCTTTTCAGCCAGCTACCCCACTCTTTTATAGCACTCTTCTTCTCATTGTTTACAGCTGTGGCCTGTTAAAGTCAGGCCTGTTCCTCATCTTTGATAATTGGCCCAGCTGCAGCTCCTTAGAGGTAAGATTACTTTCTACACTACCTTTATTTTCTTATATTCTATCCCCCTACATTACAGGTCATCCTTATCTCCAAACTGGAAGGAAGGCTTCAAAGGGTGGACTATTCAGTGGATAAGAAGTTAGCTGGAGGGACGCAGCTATTGAGGCTGGCAATGAGTGGTGTTGCCCAGGGCTCTGTCTTGGGACCGGCGCTTCAATGACACACGCAGTGACATTAATTGTACTCTCAACTTCCCCTACAGAGCAGGCTCCTGGCAGGTTAGGTCAGGAGGTGTTCCACAGCATGTATTTGCCAATTTGCTGGAAATTTTCCCAAGTTCAAATCAATAAGTCACATAATATTGCATAGTAGTTTATTTTAAATGCACAGCATAGGAACAGTAGTAAATAGAACTTGAGAGAGCATTGTGAATAATTATGGCAACTAGAGTGCAAAAAATGTTTATTCAACATTCCCTGTTTTCCTGCACTTTAAAATAATTATTCATAAAGACAATTTTTTAATTTGAGATTTTATTTTTTTATATTTGCATAAAAAATTTATATGGATAAAATTCCCTACTACCCATCACCTGTCAGCCTTTCCCTGGTAAAAGAACCATTTTTGTCTCATGAGGTGAACATATTTAGAAGATGTAAACATTCACATATATGCTAAATCCATGTGTGCTTTTGAAAGCTGAGTGGTGATGACATGATGATAAGATGCTATATTCAAATATTGAATTGTCTAATGTACTGAGGTGCTTAAATGACCTTAAACTTTTGGGTTCACATGAGTTTGTTATGATTCAAAAAGAAAATCTGAAGTAAAAAGATAAATAGTAAGTAATTTTAGTCCACAATTTCTTTTCATATTTCTTTTTCTACATCAGAGTTTGGTTAAAATTCAAGGTTATTTTCAGTAGGTGCTTTTGATTTGAGTGTAATTACTTTTTTGCACTTCTGTTTTTCTCCTTGTATTGCAATGTCAGTCATGACACAAATACATAGGATGTTCCTTGTATAAAGAGCTGATTAATGGATAAACCTCAGAAAATGTTAAATTAATTATCAGATGATAAAATATCAATTATTCATCCAACTTTTATGTAAATATGGAATACTTTGCATCAGAATAGAATTTTAATATTGAAAAATACATTAAGGCAGAAAAGTAAAAATCCTTAGATAGTTAGCTAATAAATATATACAAAGTCCTCCTTGTTTTCTTCATACTCAGCTACTTAGGTAAATCTTGAAGCAGTATTAATATCAATATCAGCTGTGTTGTTAAAGTATTATTTATAATCTACCTTATACATTTTCCACTTAGAGTTCAATCTATACATATAGTTGGAAGACATTCCAGTCATATTAGTTTTCAAGAGTAATAACCTAGGATTAACAGAACAGAAGTGAAAAAAGTCCTCAATCTAGCAACAAATAAAACCACCACTGTAAAGTTTAAGCTGCCATTTTTGGTACAGCATTTGCATTGTTCGATAATAAAAGATCCAAAGTGCACAGGTGCTGGACTTCTGATTTATTTTCACCTTCTATTCAGTTAATAATCCATAAACTTCATCTATTACATAGATGTATCCTCAGGCCACTTCAGTGAGTATTAAAAGATTTCTTTTTCCAGGCTCTTGTACAACTATAATAATCCTAATAAACTTCACACACTTCAGACCTAAGGTTGAAGTTTGATACTGAACTCCTGTTTCATTCAGTGCTTCATCTTTTTCAGGATATACGCAGCTGAAGTTCTTTATTAAAATAAAGTAAGGATATTATCTATTACTTTAGCTTTTCTTTTCTAAGAACAATTTCTTTTTATCTTTTTAAAGTGGTAATTTGTATTTGTGAGTCTGCATTTGTCAAATATGGATTATTTTTGAAGGTGAGAGCATACTGACTCGAAGTTCTACAGAAAGACATTCAGGTAAAATATTTCCACTAAACCAAGAGGTTGGTAAATTAAAGGAAATTTTATAGCCCTGTTGGGGGGACATGGAGGAGTTAACGGTGGACTGCAGGAGTGTAGTGAGGTGGGTAATGCATTCTGACTCCGAGTTTTAAAAGAAAATGCATCATGTGCAAATACAATCCATTGAAATTCAGATTTACATACCTGTGATACCTCTGCTCCCCTAGTTGTTGTCATTAATCCTGATTTAGGATCCTGCTGACTGCATCAGTTTGTCAGGAATGAATGATTTAGATTGCTTAAAGGATAGCCATCAAAAATATTAGCAAAAGCCGTTTTAATATGATGTCAAAGTGCAGTTTGGCAAAGGTTCACTTTATTACTGCATGGAAGAAACATACACAGGAAAATTGGATTAGAATTGAGCCAGAATGATTGATGTAGGGACTGTAGACAAGAAAGTGTAAAGGGCACACTCCTGTTGAGTTGTGAGATTCAGAGTGGACTCTGTCAATGTCTAAATTCCTAATGGAGCTTAGGCGTGGCTGGTCCTATCTTAGTCTCAGACATGGACAATGGTTTATATGTAATGGAAGAAATGGAAGCAAGGGATATCTCTGCTTTGGATAAATGTTTTTAAGTGTCAGAAACTCAAATCTTCAGTCTTTTTGCTCAAGGACAGGGTTACCTGGTGTGCAATGCAGCAGCAATGCAAGAAGAGCTCAAATTTGGCTCATCCCGAGATCTGCCATTAGTAGAAGTTCTGTCTAACCGAAAGAGCAACCCTGAGAGGTATCCCAGCTCAAGAGGATATTACTGCCACCCAGCCACACTTCCTAGAATGGATAGCTCAATGTGTATACGTACGTCAAACTACCATGTTTTTCCTAAGGGTTGTTAGTTGAGTCTTTAACTTATCATGAGTCTGGACACATAAAATAAATTTAAATGGGAATAATGTGGCCACTGGAATATAACAACAGAAATAAGGTAAATATTCAGCTAGGAGACTATCATTTAAAAGCAAGGAATGCTCTGGGATATGGTTTACATAACTGACTTTGAAATCTCTTGCGGTCCACAGCTATTTGGCTGTTGGATACAAGTATGTTTTCCAAGCTTCCTGCCACAGGCAACTTTGAAAAATAAAATCAAAAACTCCCTCTCAAAGTTGTAAATATAAAAAAGTACGTCACAATATGATGATAACTATTTCTTTCACCTAGAGGCCTTTAAGTTCTAATGTGTGTGGTAGTACAGGCACATTTGCACCAGCTTCAGTACTGCTCTTTCCAGAGTTATGGGAAGAATAGCATTTTAGTCACATTCCTGTTACAGTGTTGCCAAGTATTTAAACAATTCCTTACCATTTAGATTCTGGGAAGAAATTAATTATAGCTCATAATTGCACTTCAAGTATCTTGATATTCTTAAAGAAAGAACTAGACAGTTTTAATATGGCTTTATTTTATACATCTCTACACCTTTTGATTTTATATAGCTGTACACTGAGACAGATGAATCTCTTTAGATGTTTAGATTGTTAATTTTTTTTCATTTAACAAAACCATTCATGGTACATCATGCATGCACATATACCTTTGTTTATATATGTGCTTGCATACACATATATGTACCTCATGTTTAATATGGAAACTATAATTAGGATGCTGAGTTGTTAAACAAAAACTAGTTTCCTGGTCCCAACAGAATGCACGAGAACTTCCAAATCAATTGACTAAGGTGATCATGGGAAGCTCCTCTAACAAATATCTGTTCTTGGTCCTGGAGAAGCTATCCTCCTGCAGGAGGAGAATTTATGATTCCTAAGAACAAGTTTCCTACTCTCAAATGTGGTTTTATTAAATTCCTTCTTTCCCAGATTCTAGTTTTAACATAGCCCAGCTTGGAAGTTAATCAAAGGCAAGATAAAGAAGTTGAGATAAGCTGAAAGAATCTTGAAGAAAATCTGCTTCAAAAGTGTCTTAGAAGGAAATGCCATGCTAGGTATTGCCAGTTCTGTTATGCAGTCTTAATTGCTTCTCAATACTGAGAATAAAACCTCCTACTATGCTTTTTCTCACAACCCAAAATTAATCAGTCCCTATCTTCCTTGACTTTTGCCAGAGAGCTGATTCTTAAGGAAGAATGGAACTACCCTCTTCTCTTGGTTTGAACCCAGCCAGCAACCAACCCACAGCCATTCATTCACTCCCCCACCAGCAAGACTGGGGAGAGAATTGGAAAAATAAGAGCACTTGTGAGTTGAGTTCAAGACAGTTTAATAGGGAAAGAAGAATCTGTGCATGCAAGCAAAGGAAAGAAGTGAATTCATTCGCTGCTTCCCATGGGCAGGTAAGTGTTCAGCCATCTCCAGGAAAGTGGGGTCCCATTACATGCAGTGGTGACTTGCAAAGACAAACACCATCACTCTGAGCGTCCACCCCTTATTCCTTCTTTCTCCCCATCATATGGCTTGATGTCAGTTTGATCAATTGGGATTATCTGTGTGTCATCCCAAATTCCCAGGCACCCCCAATCCCTTGCCAAAAAAAAAAAAAAAACAAAACAAAAAAAAAACCCACCTATTTTCTATCAACCCTGTGTTCAGTAGAAATCCAAACTCAGCCCCATACCAGCCACTGTGAAGCAAAGTAACTCTACACCAGCACACTTGTACAAAGAGCAATGCAGCAGAAAATAACAGCAACCAAATGAAAAGCTGTATCCAGAGAAGAGTTTAAACATTTGGTAGTAAAACAACTGAGAATCTTTTGAGATGGCTTTCTGTAAATAGAGACTGCATAGACAGAAGCTGTCTCTGTAGACAGAAGCTGTAGAGGTGGATTTAAAGAATCACTTGTACATACCCAGTGAGCACTATCCTGAATACTTATGGAACTGGGTTCCTAGGGGGAAAAAGGTGCATGGAAAGAAAATATGCATCATTATGGATATATTAGGACAGGATTTGGGAGGTTATTAGACAGATAAGTAGCCATTCACATGCTATATGTTTGTTCAAAATTTGACTTTGTAATGTTAGTACTCCTACACTACTTTCTTTTTCATATTTGTTGGAATTAAATAATTCATTCACACTTTCTCTCAAATATATATAAAGCTGCTGGAAAGAAAATAAATAGAAATGCTGGCTACAATAGAAGTCCTATGGTTTTTCAGTACTTTTGCTTCATTGAGAAATGGAACTGATAAATCTAAACCACCTTCTATGTTGTTTTGGAAACACACACACAAATCTATACCTATATGGAAAAAGTGTATCAATATCATATTGATCTTCTAATAGTTCAGAAGTTGGTGTCTGCATGGAACATTTTGTACAGGAATCAAAATTAAAATTACTTTAAAAAAGGAAAAAAATCAACAGAAAACTCTACTCAAGATAATAAAACCAACAAGTTCTGCTGTGTAGGCAGGGTGAAAAGTTGTGACTTTGCTCCTGACATTACTGGTAAAAAATACTTTTGGAGGCCACATTGACATGTCCTCAAACATATATTTAAAGTTATTGGATAGGATAGTTATCATCAACAGACCCGTCAAAATCAGGGAATATTTTGCTGCATGTACTCAGGAATATTTATCATGCTGATCATGTTTGAAAGAGCTTGCAATACAGAAATGCAACATGTCTATCTCAGAGATTCACTCAATCCAGTACCAATGCTTACTATTTATTTTATTTAGCATTTCTTTCCTAAAAAAAGGGCAACCGATTGCTTAGGCAAGACTGCAGCTAGGTAAACAAATTCCTAAACTTTTGTTCAAGGAAAAGACAGGACTACTTAATCTTAAAATCTGAAGAGTGGATGGAGACCAGTGAGGAAAGGCTGAAAGACTAAAGACATGGTTTAGAGGCCTCCTCTTTAGTGCTCAGGAAATTATTAAAAATAAATTACTTTTTGAAAAGAGATTACTTGATCTTATAAAAAAATTTAATTTTTCTGATTCCTTATGAGTATATTCAGAGTTTTACCTGCTTATTTTAGTAATCTGAGAAAATATTTTGATGGCAAAAAAAAGCAGTCAATCATGCAGGCTTAAATGAGACATAAAAAATATCATTGAAATTCTTTTCCCAGTATAGGTTCTTACTTTCTTCTGAATAACCTTGGTTCTTGGAATGCTCTACTCTGATTTGCACATCAATGTCAGAGTCTCCAATTAACTTCCTATTACAGGTAAAAATAGTTTTTTGTTATTTTGTTGATCCTGGTCTTATTCTTTATCAACATTTCTTTTCCTCATGTTTTAATATTTGGAAAGGGGTGTTGTTCAGCTATTTTTTCAAGTAAAGAATATTTCCACCAAGTGGTGCTCTTTTTTTAAGATATCCAGATGCAATTCTATGAGAAATGCCAAAATGTAGGTGGAGAATGCATTTGCTTTGCAGAATATCTATGACTGATATTACACTGTTAATACTGAAAATGAAGGGTAAACAAATGGGAAAGTAGGCAATCTAACAGAAAGTTCTTCTTTAGCAGATGGCCCTGCAATTATTCAGCTGCTTTTGATTGCTCTGGATTTTTGTTAATTATTCCTTATTTTTCTCTTCTACTGGAAATATGTTGATGGGTAGTGAAAGCACTTCTAAACTGGAGAAATATCAAAGTTTGCCTTGCTTGTCTAGAACTGAGCACCTCTGTTTGCCTGAGAAATCAAATATGTCAAACAATTATGTAATTGCTTTAGAGATTTCTGGAGAGAGCTGATTAACTTACTACTTATCTTTCTGTTGAATAAATACTACAGCTGAGTCAGGAATTCAGTATGAGAGGAAAATTTCATAAGACTGCCTATTATGAGTAGCTGATCATATTCCCACTGCAGAGGGTGAATGAATTAGTCCCTGGATCTCTCAAGACATCTTAGAGTAATCTTGCAATACAGAAAATGTATTCCTCAGCTATTGATTTTGTCCTAACAGTTCACAAGGGCCTTGCTCCAAGATAGTTCCTAGTCAGATGGCTGATAACTAAGAAGGAATGCCTCACATAAACATGTTTTTCTTGTGGCCTGATTAAATTTAAAGTCATATTTTCCAAAACCAGTCATTAAGATTCCATGAAACTGAGTAGTACAGAGCCTATTAAATATTTATTTAGCTGAATGAATTCTCTTCATAGAACCAAAAATTTGAAAAATAATTTAGATTAGAAGAGTCGTTTGGATGATATGCAATCCTCAGTTGTCATTTTTGGTTTGTTTTTTTTTCCAGTCATTTAAAGAATTTGGAAATAAGATCCCTTTAATTTTTTCTCTACACACACACACACACACAACTTTTTTTCTAAGAGCACTTCCTAAATGATTTGCTTATCCCTTGTACAGGAAATTTAAGCCTCTGAAATTCTGCATTTTATTTGGTTAAAGTAAAATTTTCTACATAACACATTTTCATATATTTAAAGCATGTTCTACTTCTCTGTTCTGCATTAGAAACATAACACTGACATATACATATAAATACTTTTATTCATAATTTTTTTTGAGTTTTGAATTTTTGTCTCATGGCAGTGATTACACATATCCTTTTTTGTGAATAAGAAAATAGTTTTTCTATTAGAAAATAGATTTTGAGGTATGAAATAAATTTCTATTAATGTGGTAAGAAAACACTTTTTGCCACTTTATGAAAATGCATTTGAAAACATTTAGGAGAACTGAATTAAATACTATGGTATAGGGAAAATACAAGGACTTTTTTTTTTTTTTTGTATGTGCCAGTTACACTGAGTCAAAACTTTAAGTTTTGTCAAAATTTGGTCAGTAGAGTGCAGCCTGTGACGTTCTTTTCTTCTTACTTATATCTTTGGAAGTTGAATTATTTGCTTCAGGAGACTGAACACTTAATTTTTTAATTTTTTCAAATTTTTGTCTTTTTAAAAATTTCCATCTTTCATTTAAGCACTGTGGGGTTTTTTTTCCTTTTTAAGAATTTTAATTATGGTCCCTGACACTATGTTACATGTAAGGCAGTGATAAAAAAAAAAAAAAAAAATTTTGGTCTTAAATCATAATTCAGGAAAAGACTCCTTTAAAACTACTGATAAATTTTGTTAGTGAGAAATTAACTAAGGTCCCCTGAATTTGTTTACTCTCTCTTTGTCTTTATCAAGGTAGTTTTCTTTTTATATACTTGGCTGTATTTAGACAAGTTATGGGCAAACATTTCAGACAACTCTGGATTTCAAAGTAAGAGACTGTAAGACATTTTCAACAATATCTTTCTCCCTTTTTGAATTACTGTTCTATTCAGAGCAGACAGACCCTAAGATTTATTTCTTTGTTTGAAATAAAGGGACTATGAAATAAGGGGCTTGATTCAGCTCATAACAGGAAATATCAAGTGAATTCTTTTTTTTTAATAAACAAAGGATTCCATACTGAATATTAAATAATTAAGAGAATATTAAAATATTAAAATAATTAAAACAGCAGCAACAAACACGTAGCTTTTCATCCATCCAGATCTACTATTTATGTAGCTACCAAATATCTCAGGCTAAGAATTTCTGTAAAAACATAGTCTAAATAATTTCTGACATATTTGTTATAACAGCTGGTTTCTTTGTAAACTGCTGTTAAACCTTGGCCCAAGGTTCTTCTCTACACTCCTTCCTTAGACAAAATACAGCAACATATTTCAAAATTATAGCGCTTGCTATGTTTCTCAGATTTTTATGGTTTTTTTTCACCATTTTTATGCACTGTCAAAAGGCACAAAAATATTACTGCAGTAAGGCTTATATATGAAGAGTGTACATATATTATTAAGATAAACATAAAACAAGAGGTGCTGTGTGTTTTTCAGTTCTTGCTGTTGCTGCACTATCCAGCTGTCAAATTCTGAATAATACTCTAGCATTTTAGAAACATTATAAATGTGTTATGAGTGCTTTAATATCTCACAAGATAGTTTTATATCCCAATAAAAGCTGCATTTACATTTGGTTGTTTGTATTTTTACACTACTTAAGAGCCCAGAGAGTGAATATAGGACGCTCTGTATTTATTGCAGTGAGGTCAAGAGAGAGGCAATCTCTCTGCAAAGCTGCTGTACCTCTGCATATCGTGGTTCCATAGGTGCCCTCAGTCTCACCTTCAGACAGACAGCTACTCCCTGTGCCAGCTGATCCAGCCTGGATGTCCCTCAGCAAACTGTCAATTATGTTAAACTGTGTCAACCTGTATGTATTGTGTGATTTTCCATTCTGAATTATTGTCTACTAAATAGAGTCAGCAGCAAATATTGAACTCTTGCCATGCACTCTAGGGGAAGCAATGTAGAAAATTTATGCATTCTTTTAATATCAGCCAACTGCCCTCTTGCAGAGATGTGGGGAGTTATAAAAGTTATACAAAAGTATTGCATATACTATAAAGCTTTATGAAAGCAACAAATACACTGTTTTTCATTTACTATATTAACAACCCGTTTAGTGCACTGTTGCCATTGAGACCAAGTAATGTAAATGCTTAATGAAAATATCTCCATATTTTCATTCTACTGCCAGGCAGATCATGTGCTTTCATATCAGGAAAATTAGCCAAGGAGGGGTCTGATACCCAATTCAAGTAAATAGCTATCCAACTATCAACTACAGAAATTCAGTTTACAGTTCAGTTTGGCAGTTGAGTATCTGCACTGTGATAGTCTTCTCTTAGGAGCATAAATTCTGTAGATGTAGTTTACATAGCTATTCAATTTAACTGTTACAGTTATAGTATCCTATGGAAAATTCTTACTTAACTTTTTATTTTTAAAAATAATTAATACATCAGTTTCACAATTCTATTGGCTTTAAGTTTTCATTAGTTGTAAGGGGGAAAAGTTGTAAAAATATTTAGCCAAGCAAATAGTAAAAATGAAGCAACTGTAAATATGTGCTTAAAAATAATAGTGGGTGTAATTTTTTAAATCTGCAGTATGCATTAATAGCCATAATGTTTTAGGCTTAGCTATTTCTCCCCCATTCATTTTCCTGATTGCTTTTTTTTACTCCAATCTTTGCAAAATTATTTGTAGAAATTCATTAATCTCCCTATAGATATCTACTTACAGAATGGTCAGGCAAAATGTACCCTAAATATTTCTCCCTGTTCAATGAAACAAAGATTTAAAGCACTTTTATTCCATTTATTTTTATTCTTTTTACTGTGTAAAAAATAATTAATTAACTACATTATTAGCATCCAGAACACAATTTCTCAATGTTCCTATTAAGAAATAATTAATATATTCATACATTAGCTACTTCAAAGGAAACTATTGAAACCACCAAGGATAACAATATTCTTTTGCGGTGTAAACAAAGGCAGTTGAATAAGTGTAACTTGTTAGCAATTAACTTAACCTGAACACTACTTAGACTACCTTCAAAGCAATGTGTGGCTTATAAGTACATTCAGCCATGCAGAACAAGAAATGTCAAAGGAAAAGGCTAATAGTTTCATAGGAAACCTTAAGAGCAACAATACATAATAAACATCATGAGACCTGACAGCTCTAATCTGCTGTAGATAACCTTGAAACTTGCAAGGACAGGCTGGTATATTAGAAGGTTTTATTTGAGCAGTCATAAACTAAACTGTTCAGATTTTATTGGTGTATTTACATAAAAGAAATTTATCCAATCAAGTATCAAAAATGTAACTTAAAATAATATCTTTGTGAAGTTTTAGAGAAAAGTACTTTTTTTCTTTAGCCTCAGTTTGAACATTTTGTTTCCTTCTCTTCTGCCTGATACAGATCTTAATAGACAATACATAAGCCCCTCAAATGAAATGTTTACTTGCGCTTTAAGGCATGACCTTTTGATATAAAAAGCTGTTTTTTGACGAAAGCCATAAATAAAATATGGTTGAAAGACCTCCCACCATTTTCTCAATTGTACTTTGGACATTTTGAAAAAAATAATCTTTCTGCTTCCCCTGATACCTCATTAAGCTGCAAGGTGTTTCTCCTCCATGGAAGAATTAACCAAAGCAGTTTCAAATTGCTTAGGTTAAATTTACGAATAATTTTAGACATGGCAGAGCCTAATTTTTGGGCATATTTTCACTTTATGAAATTGATTGCCCAAGTTGCACTCTGCTCAAGCAGTAAGCTGCTGATGCCTATCTATAGAAGAAGAAATTAAGCTCTTAACACTTTTTATGTACACTGATAACTGGGCCTGGTGGAAAAAACACAAACAAGTTCCACGTCTCTTCAGGACTTAACACAGTTCTCTAGTAGGGTACTTAATACTTCTGCATATTACCAACTTATATTCTAGAAAACTTTCCTGTCTGTTTCACAGAAATTATGAAAGTAAACAATGGGAAATTGGTAGAAACAAACTGCCAAAGAGTAGGGAAGGACTTATTGTCTACCTCATTACAGCAATAGGTTTCTAACTGTGGTCAGTATGGGATTCAGGTCTCTGTTTTTTGGGTCAGATTTCTTTCCTAGACCTCTGAAAACAGGGCTGAGGCCCAACCTATTGATTAGAACATCAATCTTGTGGAATAGCAGACACAGGAGAGTATATTTCCATTGCCATGTTTGGAACAAATTCGCTAACCAAATATTTTTAAGCTATGGCATTTCTTGATGCTGTTCTACTGGAATATATGCAGAATTGCAAAACAAGGAAGTTAGTCCAGATGTTCAACCAGTTGTTATCAACTATCAGACTGTAGGACCACTTGCACTTTCCCCAGCAAGACCACTCCAACTTTACCCAGTCTGTATTTCTTTCTTTAGAGAAAGATTACACAACATAATTGTTAAGATATTTAGCTCATAGTACCTTAGGAACTAATGATAAATAGATCATCTGCATGATGTAACCATGGGTTACATGTTCTTAGTTGTTCCAAATAAGGCAGAGAAGAAAGAAAAACTAGAGGTGAAATACATTGGTTCTTGTGATGCCTTTGGGTTTCTAAACACAGGCTTGACTTCTACACCTCTCTTTAGAAATACCCCTCATCATAGTGTGATGACCCACCTCTTAAAGGAAGGAAACACTTAAGATTCAAAAATGGTCATTACTCAACCGGAGCTATGAAGGTCAAAGGGTCTACAAGAGCTCAGAGTGTTTAACTGGGAAATTACAGACATGGCATGGAAATTTGTCTGTTAGTCTCTGATCTACTATATGGGCACATGGCAGTGGGTTTTGAACAAAAGGGTATGGTGAAAGGGAAAAGAAAAAGGAAAGAGGTTAATTAAAAAGGTAGACATAAATTAAAGAAAGGCAAAGAGAAAAAAAGAGGAAGAGAAAGAGAAAAAGAGATGGTAAACAATAAATTCCTAGCCCTTGTTACAGCATCAAAGCAGCTGATGGGATGCCAATCTCAGAGCTGACCCAGCTGAGGGGATGCCAGTTCTGGTTTTAGCATTGATCCAGCTGATAAGCTGCAATGAAATTAACTTTGTCCAGGTGATGAGTTGTTCAGGGTCCAGGGCCATGAGGGGAACCTTTTTAGGGACATGTTTCTGCACCCCAAAGACAGGTTCCCTGCTTTATATACTAATTAATCATCATGTGTTGTCTGTTCTTTTAGGGCTTTCTGTAAAGAGGTCAGAGGGCTTTGGGGATGTTTTGTGGTGCCAATTCCACTGTATAGACTATATCTACTTCCACTAATCATTCCTGAGCTTGGGCTGTGTTGTTTTTCTTTCTCATGGAAAATTCTGCCCTATCTCCACCTAGTCCCCCCTTCTCCAGCCAAAACTTCTTTCTCACAGCATGTTAGTACCAAAAATCCTTGACTATTACCAACAATTCTTGTCTGCTGTCACTGACAGCCCTTGGCTGGCTTCTCAGCCATCTGGTTATCAGTGTTTGAGACGTATTCAGTAACCCCTTATCCTCTGGGAACTGAGGGCTCAAAAGGATTTTTCTATGGAATGCTGTTTGTAGGGTTTTTGGAGTGTGAGACTCATATTTATCTCAAAGGAGCAATTTACATTAATTTAAATGTGATCAAATAAACTGAATCAGATTAACTGCTTTCTAAAAATGAAGAGGATACTACTGGTTATGAAAGGAGATTATCTCCCAGTGACTAGAATCTAGTAAGTACTGGATGCATATATAGCTAGAGCACATGAATTCTAATCTGTTGTTTTGGGTTTTTTTAAATACCTGTTCTCAACATCTACTTACTAGACTATTAAGTATGTCTTTGTCCTTTCTGTGTATTAGACATTGAAAACTTACATTGGAGACTGATTTAGAATAAAAATAGTGAATTTCTAAGCCCTGATGGGTTTTGCAAACTGGTCAGCTGATAATGAGCTTTGTCCTGGAGCAGAAATATGGAAGATTGGGGGAGAGGGCGGGACCTCTATAATCACAAAGGAAAAAGACCTCATGAATTTAGATATTTAATTGTTTGCAGGTTTAGGCAGCAACTGAAACTGAATTTTTAGGATTTCAGCTAGTCCCTTTCTTAGAATTAGCCCCAGACAGATATACTACTTATGTCCCCTTTTGAATTAAGCCATTGCTTTGAAGCAAAATTTTGAAAGAAAAATGCGTGGCTTAAAAGCCCACAGTAATGAGATGGTTTAGCTAAGTATCACTCAAATGTGCAGATGAGATTTGACTGCCTCCTGATTCACATCAAGGAACAGCAATATCCAATTCCGAATGTCTGTAACAAGCAAATTAATTGAAGAGCCTTTTGTGTTAGAAAGAGATAAAGTAGATTTGACATGTTGGCATGACTCAGTTAGTAAGCTGTACACTTGATTGCTTCTGGGTTCACGTCATTACTGCTTCTCTCTGTTGCCCTCATGCAGAAAAAAGTTGCATTTGAGTGCAATAGAAGATTTAAGATTATAAGGAAGAAGTAAAAGTTTTGTGTGGAAAGGGAGCTAGAAATGTGTATTTTGACTATGAGGCAATAGGAAAGGTATATTGGATATCAAATAAGCCTGATATTCTGCAAAGAAAAAAAGAAGGAAAAAAAGGTTGTGCAGCATATATTGTTTTATAGTGTTGACTATGCAACTGTAATTTTACAGCAGCAACAGCAGAATACATTTTTTATATTTATTAGAACTACTTCCCTGAATTGTAACTTGTAAAGTCCTTACGTCCAAATACTTACCCTGTGCAATATATGCTTACTAGAATCAATTATTTTTAATTATGACAGATTCATTTGGGTTGGAAAAGATCTCTGAGGTCATCAAGTTTAACCTATGGCCTAACACCACGATGTCAACTATACCAAGGCACGTGGCCAACTGAGTAACACATCCAGTCTTTCCTTGAACACTTCCATGGATGATGACTCCAACACCTCCCTCGGCAGCCCATTGCAATATCTAATCACCCTTTCTGTGGAGAAATTCTTCCTAATGTCCAAACTAAACCTCCCTCAGGGCAGCTTAAGACCATGTCCTCCTGTCTTACTGCTATTTAACAAACTGTCAAAAAAAAATTCTACATATTTTTGAATTTTACATATGACACTTTCTTTGCAAAGTTTTCTAAGATGATAGAGAAATGAGAAAGGAAATATATCACTAAAATTGGAAAATTACTTTCCCATAAAGTAAATGAATGCTCTTTACTACTGTTCAAGCTTGTTTAGCAGTTAGTCTTGCATAGCTTTGACTGCAGCACATAATAGTGGGAAAATATGATTTTATGTAATCAGTACATTTTTTTAAATGAAAGTATGTTATCTTTGCTGACCCTAAGAAAATAATTAATTACTTTTGATTAGAAAGGGAGAAAATACTGTTAGTAAGTATGCTGAAGCTCACTGGAGCAATACTGTTAGAATGAGAGCAACCACGTGTGATTTCAGCACAACATAAGCATGAAAGGAATGGATTTAGCCTAATGTTTGGATGGCATTTTGATTTTGAGTCAGGTCATCTGAAATCAGCAAAGGCAATAAGAAATTTGTATACGTGCTGCAAAATGAGGCTCACAATACACCAGAGAAATTGAAGCAGTAGAAACTCCTCAGAGTGAGTACCAGTACTGCTCTTCCAATTCCTGCACTGTGAGGATACTGCAGAAATTGGATAATTGCCACATATGGCACAGTGAAGAATGAAAGAAAGGTGAAAAATTATCTATTTTTATTGGAGTCTAGAAAATGCAGAGCAGCACAGAACTGTATGCTCTATTTTCCTAAATATATAGGCTGTTGCAGGAAATACACAATATTAGTTATTCCCCTCCCAAGAGTGCCAATTCTCCATTCAATATGTTACATCAGCTTTTCAGCTTTTACAGAGTAAATCTGTTACCTGGAAGTGAGAAGAAGAGAGTTATCTAGGCCTTTACTACACATCAAATTGACCGGAAGTGTAGCTGAAAGGGAAGATCACACTTGCAAAATTAATTAATTTGATCACATGAGGTCTACCTGATTTAAGGTGATTACTGAAATGGGATTAATCATGTGCTCATGCACGGACTTGAAGCACTTGCCAGTCATGTTATTCCTGGGTAATATTTTCATGAGGACACTTGGAAATTGTGTATCTTAGCATTTCTGCCTAATTTATTTATTTGCTTTTAAAAATACTGCATAAAGTATCCTTGCCTTGTATACAGACTTGCAACTATTTCACTTGTTTTACTATTCTGTTGAATTCTCATGCACCCTTTAGTTGGCTTCCTTCAGAAATAAAAACCCTTGTAGGAAACAGCTTTAGTACCTACTAGGCAAGTTACTCAGTGTTTTTCTCAGCCGGAGATTCTCAGCCTCTTCAACAATGGGTGAAAGCTCTGTAACAAGCATTTGTTATATAGCATGGATATGATGCAGTCTCATGAAATTAGATGTCTGTGGTGATTTGAAATGTTTTAGAAAATACTCTCCTGGCCTCCTGAAAGATATAGCTGTCATGTAAGGATTTTATCATTTCCCTCAGCTCTGGGTGGATTTCTCAGGCCTGGTTCTCTTCTGTTCCATTATACATCCTGCATGACTTAGGGCATCTGCAGTAAGGGTTCTGAACACATAGCAATAGACTTTGTGTATACAAATATATACCTTTAACACAAAAAATGTATGTATATCCAACATAGCCCAATGTTTCTGTAATTTTTGTCTGAAGAGACACAAAGTACTGATTTTGCTTTGCTTTTTGAGCTGATGACAAAAAAAAAAAAAACAAAACCCACAAACTTAGTGAGAAATTCTGGAGGTCATTAGTAATGAAAAGCTCAAGAAAAGTTAATAATATTAGATATTATTAGTATTTTCAGATTTTACACTGGAATTGAAAAGACTTGGAAAAAGGTAAAGACATATTATAAAGTCATAAAATAATTGAATTTGGAACAGACCTATGAAGGTCAACTGATACAATTTTCTTCACACTTACATCAGGGCTGCCTTAGATCAGGTGTGATCAAAATTTCATTTGGATAAGCAGGCAACCCTAGTATCCAATAGTTCATTGCACATCAGAGTTTAAAAATAGCAATATATGGAAAATACTTGAATCACTATAGAGTGGTAAGGTAGCATAACTTCTTCAAGGCTTCACAGACAGTTTCCAGTCTTTGCTCTCACAGCTTTCTTGAGTGACTTAGACATCTGCTAACTGCCTTTACGTCTTGCAAGCACTGTGATGCTCATTTTATATTTCAAATAGCTGTGCAATGCCTCAATATTTGCTACAGTTGTGCATCCTAAATATTTCATAGTAGTAATGCAAGGAAGGTTGTTTATAAAAGTTGGCTGGTTTTATTGGAAAAATGGCTTGCACTGACTTTCATTTATTTTTATCCAAAAATGTCCTTTTTAGAGGTAACAGCCAACCTGAAAGGCTCTCCCTAGTAACTAGAAAACTTTGGAATGATTTATCATTCAGGATTAACAACTAAACAGCTGACCTTGGAGGGAAAAGGAATGGGAGAGCAACAAATGAAACCAACCAACCAACCCAAGCCAAACATTGCCCATGTTCTCATAAAAAAAAAAAAAAAAAAAAAAAGTCACAGTGCATGATTTTTAAAATGCACAAAAGGCATTCCATACAATTAGGGATATGTCCTCATATTCCTGATACAGAAAATTTAGCAAATAAAATCTTCAACATGAAAGTGGCAGAAAAAAAAAAAGCTAGGAATTAAAAGCAGGTAGTTGGAATAACTCAGAAAAAAAAATGTAGAGTGGAAAGTCTGGATTAAACATACAAACACACAAATAACATCAATCAATGAATATTTCAAACCACTAAAAAAAGTCTTTGAAGGCACAAATCTACTTAAAAAGAACTCCATATTTAAAAAGATTTTTTTTCCTTTCAGACTATTATGTTCAACATCCTATTCTTTCTGCTAAATTAAATTAACAATTTAAACCAAAGAAATTTCTAGCAAATATTCTTCTTATATTTATGCTCAGAACACCTGGTAAGAGAGTTCAGCACGCTAAAGGACCTGGACACTGAAATTATTGGAATTCACTATATGGAATATTTTTTTTTCAACTAAAAGGTTGACATTGTGCTATTTGTGACTCATGCAATGAAAATGTATAATGATTCAGAAGCTTTAGCCAAAAGCGTAAATTTTGTGAGATATGTATTAACAAGAAGAGTATTTGTTTTAAGTGAGAAATTACACATATGTGGCAAGCTTGATTTTCCACAATGTAGTTATGGATGTTAAAAACCAACCTTTACAGTTTTTCTAGTTCAATTTTGTTGTTTATGGTGTTGTTCCTGGAGCCCAAAGGACAAAGAAGTAAAATTATTCCTTTTTTCTCTATATTAATAGAGATCTGTCACCATATTATATGTACCACATAAAGATTTGTAATTGCTTTGCAGAGATACTCTGCCAAAGCTCCTCAGTGGGATTTTTGTAGAAAGTAAAATATAGCCATCAGAGAGTAGATATTTCTCTTCTGATTGGAGTTCGGTCTCTGAGTGTTTCGTCATGCCTATTGACTTAAAATTGATATCACCAAAAAAAAAACCAAAAAAACCCCACATTTAAAGACTGGAATATAAAGTAGGAATGAAAAGAATTCAGAGGGAAGATGAATATTATTATAAACCCCAAATTAGAATAATTTGACTGTATCATTTTAGGGAAAAAATACATCTCTGAATCCCTTCGATCAACAAAAAAAAATAAGGAGAAATTAAGGAGAAGCATCTTGCAAGGATGTGAAATGATTGATTTGTGTCAACATCCAGCATGGGGAAGTTGAGAAGATATGTGATTTGGAACTGCTCTCTTCAGGTAATGAAGATGAGTAGTTGTCAGATAATGAGAAGTCAGATGGAGCTCAAAGTGATATATTAAGGAACAAACATTCAAAGAAGCAGATGGTTCTCACCTGAGAGTTCTTTGGGGGAACTTAAAATGAAATGCCTTAGTTACTAAAAAAGATGTGCAATCATTCACAGTTACGACAGTAGAGAAAGAAACTGTAGGTTCAAACAATGTAGCTATTTTATTACCAAGGTATTTGGGATGATTCAGGGAATTACAAAGCAATGAGTTCTGATTCAATATTTATAAAGCTGACTGAAGCAATAAAAAAATATATAGGTATAAAGCAGAATGGGAATAGGGACAAAACAAAACACAAGCCACATTTCTGGTCCTCTTGGAATGTCTGAATTGACCTATGTAATCCTTTATTAGGTAAAAAAAACCAGCAAAAATATTGTATTTAGACTTCAAGATGTCCTTAGCAAGTACTTTCAATAAGACTGTTAATGACTATGGTAAGAGGCAGTATTGATGGTTAATTTAAAAAAAATTGAGATAAGAGAAGGATTGCAGAAGGCATGGTTCATTTTCAACATGGAGAGAGGTTGATCAGCTTAGTCTACTGCCAGGTTAATGCAATCTCTTACAGTAATTGGTGGCAATCAAGTAGCAAGCTATGTTTAAAACCACGACCATGTTGTATAAGATGTCTTTTCCTGTAGTTGATAATAGGGGTTGTTTGGGGTTTTTTGTTTGCTTGTTGGTTTGAAGGAACGTTTTGGAGATTAAGAAACGCATTACCTTCTTAATATACTTCCTACATTATACCACAGAAAACTTTTCAAATTTAAAAAAGTCAATTGAAATGGAAACATTTATATACAACAAAGCAAAAGCAGCTGAAGATCAAGTAGAAATGTCACAACATATGTAAATAAGGAAGCAATTTTTCTTGGGGTATTAAAAGAAGTAGAGTTCATATGCACAAGTGTTTGCAGATTTACACCCTTAATACAGGCAATTAGATTGCTAATTATGGTAAATTATGAATGTAGCTATTAATTGAATAAACACAAATCCGGGCCTTCTCAATGCACCTGGTTGTCAGTAATATATAAAATAGTTTACCTCTGACTCCCATATGTCAGATGAGGAAAGTGAATATAAGTAAAATTACTGTCCATAACATGAGTAAAAAATGCATAGTCTTAATTTCTTTTCTTTGCATATTTTTTCTGTTTGTTTTATAGTGTTAACTAAATGCAGAAACTTATTCTAAGTGTTACTGTGGGGGTTCTATCTGAAGGTGGACTATTCATGTGTATAACTTCTGCAAATTTGCTTTTAGAAGAATTCTACTACATCATGGCTAGGATCCTTACATTGCATTTAATGGATGGCAGGGACTGCAGTGTACTCTGAGATGCTGGTCCCTTCTCTGTCCACAAGAAATATATGCTGGAGCATGGCATGCACATGGCAATCTCCAACACATTTACTTGTTTCCTTTTCCATGCAAATCAGGGAACAGAAAGCGTCTGCTGAACTCAAGCCTTGTTTTAACAGGGAACCTAAAAATGGCTGAGACTTGTGCCTGTACCTTGTAAGCTCCCAGCTCTTGCAGCTTTGATAAGGAAAGGCATCATGTTAGGCACACTGGTAGGCAGGGATGAAGGGGAGCATCTTATCTAGAAATAATCATGACATTTACCCTGCACTTGGCACGGACAATTCTCAGCTTCAATTGAAATCAATTAAGTTCATGTTCATTGTTCTCAAGGTTACATTTTAAGTACTGGGAATTGTACAAGTAAGCAATTATAGTGTTTTATAATGTCAACAAATAAGTAATTTTTAAAAATATGAGGGAAATGTCCATAAAATCCATTTATAAAAAAAATTAGTAAATTTTGGTTTTATTCCTAAATGTCTTCTAAGAGCACTGGATTATAGAATTTTTCCTTGATCTCAAAATAGAAAGAACTGACAAATATCTTACTCATTTTTCCATTTCCTTACATGAGTGTGTTGAAGCCCCAGGAAGTAAACAAATCAAAGAGAGAGAGAAACAGAAATGTTAGAGCTGACAGAGCTAAGATGATGAAGGCATTTTATATCTTAGAAAAATAAGTTAACCATGATGCACTTTGAAAATATTAAACAAGAAAACAATAATTTCAAATATGCATATATAAATTTCTACAAAATTATTTAATAATCTTGATATAATGATAAATCAATATTTTATTGTTGTTTAAGTGAAGAAAGATGCAAATTTCAAATAATCAGAAAAACAGTATTGAATTAATAGTATATAATAATACTAATGAATTATAGTTATTGAAATTATGCCAATTTTTAACAACATTACAGCTATCTCAGATTTATACTCTAAAGCCTGAGTTTACTGTAACAGAAAAAGATAAGCAAATCTTCATTAGGGAAAAAAAGCCCAACAAAACCAAAAGAAACCAAGCAAAACCACACTCAACCTCCAAAAAGCTTGAAGAGAGAGGAGTTCCAGTATGAATGTTGACCCTGTGCTACTGAGTTGTTTTAAAATCCTCCTGCAAAATAAATTAGCAAAACTTTCTAACGTCTTCAAGGTGGTGTATCTGAATGGAAAAGGACCAAACAACTTGGAGCAACTAAAGCCATACTAAAACATTAGCATGCTGTTGCATAGCACAGTGTCTTTGTCTTAATGATATAATCTTGTCACTGCAACTTGTATAAATTCAAGAAATCTTAGCCTCAATCATTGTTGCAAACATTTATAATTTTTCCTGTTTTTATACAGCATAAGAGAACTTGTCTCTTTTTCATTTACTTCAAGGCCTCAGAAACAACACAAGGTTTGGTGTAATAGCCTTATGGATTACCATAATGTCAATTTATAGAATTTCACTGGCTGTAATTCTTATTATTTTTGCATTTATTCTTTCAAATATGAGTCAGAGAAGAGAGAACCTGTAGCAGACAGTCGCATGTTCTACATATCTGCAGATTTTATAATTTAAAGGATAAACCTCCTTAAGACTGTGAAACAAACTAGAAGGCTAACCTGCCTGAAAATATCTTGTTAATGATTGCAAATTGGTATCTCAATTCTGAGATTTTTCTAAGTGAACCATTATATCTGCTTATAATATTTAAATACCTTGTGCAAAGCTTTTGAGAAGAAAAATTAGGTATCTTCCAATTTTTTTTTCTAAAATATGTGACTTTAAATGTCTAGAGTTGAAGCCTCAGGAAGGGAGTGAGTTCTTTCCTTCACATATTGTAGTTGACTATAGTCTCACTGTCATGATTGTTATATCAATTGACAATTAGGCAATTTTGAATTGAGTAGCCTATGAATATAACTGCAGAAAAAGCTTCTGGAAGGGCTTTTTTGGAAGGGCTGAAGACATAAACAGCATTCCTTTTTTTAATTTAAATTGGACTTGAATGACTGATTAAATTTTTCTAGACTTCTAAACTTTTATTATTGGTAAGGATATATAAAAAATACTAACTTTCCAGTCAGGGAAGTTCCTTAAACACAATACCTTACTATATAGTACTTTCTGTGAAAACATACAAATTTTCAGATGGGTAACCAAAAGCGGAAAGATTTCCAGCAGGCTGTAATAACCAGCAGGAATCCTCATCTCTGGAAAAAAAGACCCAACAAAATATCACACCTATAAATGAAAAGAAAATCATACCTGCTTTTCAATTCCCACCTATGAATAG
Source organism: Melospiza georgiana (assembly GCF_028018845.1). Taxonomy (NCBI): domain Eukaryota; kingdom Metazoa; phylum Chordata; class Aves; order Passeriformes; family Passerellidae; genus Melospiza; species Melospiza georgiana. The sequence goes on from NC_080431.1 coordinate 47,159,249, forward strand.
AAAAGCATAGGGGAAAAAGCTGAAACAAAAATGTCTGAAAATGAAGGAGAGCTCCATAAAATTTAGGAGTTCAAAGGTACAGAAATTAAAACCAAAGCAAAAGGAATTGCATGATTTTTGCTGCCAAGATTCTAATTGCTAGGCTTCCTAGACAGAGTTTTACAAATGTATTGCTCTACAGAAAATGAAAACATTTAACAGTACTAGAGTGCCTCAGTGTAACTTTGTGGAATGGTTCCTCTATGATTGATACCCTTTCAGCAGAACCATTAAAGTGTGCTTCAGGGACTACACAGAATACAGCAGATTCTTTAATCCGGTGGTTTGGGGAGTTTGTAAAGCCCATTATCACCAGCTTCTCCAGGTTATAAATTCCTGCGCAGCAATAAATGAAAAAATTTTCCAGAAGCTATACTGCTGAATTAGTAGTCTACAAACACAAGCTATCCTCGCACCTTTCATTATATTAATATCACTGTCTTTACAAGGGGGCAAAGAGAATGGAGTTGCACTTAAAAAGGATGGTTTAATCATTTGAGTATTTGGTGTAAACATAAAGCCTATGAGCAAATAGAACTTGCTTTCTGATTCCATTAACAGAGTATATTGAAATGTAACCACATTTTCTTTCAGTAAATAGGAGGGCCACTGTGTGAATTTTAACTACCACTTGCAAATAGTATGTTTTGATGAGTATAAATTACCACACAATGAACAACAACAAAAAATTGGTGATATGCATATTCAGCATTTACAAGTGGGAAGTCTTAGGTGAGGAATGAGTCAGACAGCATAAATACTGTGATCATCAACTGCTAAATAGTAGGAGTGAAATTTGAAATATTTTAGATGGCATTCTGGTGTCCAGAATCTTGGGTGAGGAATTCATATTTCCAAGATATTTTGGATTTACGTCTTGGATATGCACATATAAATGTTAAATTCCTAGTTAGGGGTACTGAAACTTTTCATCTAAACATTTACATTGGCATGTTCTAACCCCATTTTTGATATTAGGCAATTTCACTTACTTCAGCATTCAAACTTTAGCAGCTAACATAGTTATTGGGACTCTCAAGTATCCACAAGCTGCTCATGTCTTTGTTAGATGAGTCCTCTGTAGAAATGGAGGCAAAATTTCTTAATTTTCAGGGAATTGCACAGCAATAATGTCCACACCACATTATACAGTCAGGATAGAAGTGGTTTTTTGTGAATACAACCACAATTCACCTGCCAGACAGCACAGCCACAAGTTTAACTTACTGAAACACATGTATAGTGGCTGTATGAGAGGAATTCCTATGCTGAGGAAAAGCAGGAAGAGATAAACGGACATTGGGAACAGATCTCATGGTATTGCAGGAAGAAATACGTGTATACATTTGTATTTTTCAACTGCTTCAGGGATTGTACTTGCTTACATAGATCAAAAAGAATTGAAAAAAAAAAAAAAAGCCCACAAAACACAGGGAAAGGCAGCAGAAAGCACTGTATACCAGGTTAATTAAGCTAGACAGCAGTGACAAACAACTTTTCAATGTGTATATCAACACAATAGAAGAAGATCAAAGCCAGTTTTGGCACATTTCTGGGTTAGCATGTGACTTTGTCAGATGACAAAATGAATTCTTTTGTTCCCTCTACCTTTCCAACATGATTTACCACATACTCCCGGGTGTCACCTTTAAGGATTGGACTTTCCCCTTCCCATTTGACAGGTTAAAAAGGAAAAGGACTGTGAGTTCTTTCAAGGGTGAGTGAAGCTAGCAGCCATCTTTCTGCCTTCACTGCTGCCCCTAAAGCTCACTGAATTGCAGTCCTACTTTTGCTGCAATCCAAGGACTGTGATAGGTGAAGATATCCAAATGATCCTGTGGTACTAACAGCATCCTCAAAATTGCACAGGGTCATATCTGCTCAAAGAATGTAGGATGGTAAAATATGGCATCTTTGTCTTATACGCATACGGCTAATTTCAAATACAATAGTAGCATTTGTTTTGGTCAAAGCTAAGGGAATTTGGAAATGATTGCCACCCATACACTGCAGAGAGATCAATCCCATCCAGAAGTTTGGTTCTGGAGAGACACTAAAAGAGAGTTTGACCAAGAGATTCTGACCTATCAGTGAAATAATCAGCCACCAGAAAAAGGACTGAAGGTGAAGCAAGTGTTAAGGTTCATATGCCCCATGAGGTATTTTAATAGGAAATAACCACTCCCTGAAAAAGAAGGCCAGTCTCAGCTCCCAGATATTTGGGAAAGCTGTTGCAAATTCTTCATAGATAAAAGCATCAGTGTAATGAAACGTCATCAACTACTTTCATTTTTCATTTATTTCCAGAAGAAAATCAAGATGATATATGTCACTGTTACAGGAAGTTACTGCTGTTACATAAAATTCTTCAGTAAAATTATTCTTCTATAAACCATGAAATTCTTCCTTGCTTTTCCATGATTTCTTCTAACCCCCTCATGAAACAACAATCCAATTGAAATATGTTCTTAAAAACCATGTTCCAAGCACTACAGAACTTCCTTCCTTCCTTCCTTCCTTCCTTCCTTCCTTCCTTCCTTCCTTCCTTCCTTCCTTCCTTCCTTCCTTCCTTCCTTCCGCCACTTCCGCCACTTCCGCCACTTCCGCCACTTCCTTCCGCCACTTCCTTCCTTCCTTCTGCCACTTCCTTCCGCCACTTCCTTCCTTCCGCCACTTCCTTCCGCCACTTCCTTCCTTCCTTCCAAACAAGGAAAACAGAATTTTGTCTAGGTTTATTGAGTGTTCTAGGTTTGTTTTGATTTTTATCCTACAGTGGGCAAATGCCTGGATCTACCAGCTCTTAGGACCAAGATTATGGAATGTTCAACTGGGCTCACATTAAGATTGCTTCCAAGATTATTGAATGTTCAGCTGGGCTCACGTTGAGATTCCATCTTCAGTTGTGCTGGCACGTTCATTGCAGAAGAGCCCTTAGGACACAAGCCTGCAGCAGAAGTTTTTACATGAACTCCTGGGTGAATAGACATGACATTTGAAATCCTTTCATCTAGAACATGTTTGGTGCTGACTAAAAGTGCCCCAGCACAAATCTGACAGTTGCTTTGAAACAATGGTTATGACAGTGAAGACCGCCACTGCAGAAGCTGGTGCAGCTCAAAGAGCTGCTTCATTTGAGGAGGCTGGGGAGAGCCTGGCAACAAGCACCAGGTGCTTTACCAGGCTCCTCTGGCTCACTGGAAAAATGATCTGTCCAGTAGGAGCGGGAACACTCAATATACTGTAACACCTGATTTTCTTTTCTTTTAATTTTCATCTCTATATTTTTATATATTAATTGTAAAGAATTTTTTTCCTCTGTTTTTGTCCTCTTGACCTACCTTTCTTGGTTTATTTTCTCAAGAACTGTCCTGTCTGCTGTGATATGACATAGGGAACTTAATTTATTGACATTGTGGAAACTTCCCTGAGAAAGCAAGTGAACATTTTGGTAGTTTCAAACATTCATAAGGGGAGAAGCATCAGGAGTGCCTGCTGAGCCTCTGTTTGTGTCCCACTAGATGCCAGTAGCTGTTCTATCAGTTAACACTTTCTGGTTATGAAGCATGTACTATAATTAGTGGAAGAAATCTCATTGCATTTTGAGAATTGTTTTGTTCAGAGGGGCCACAATGTAAAGTGGGGTTGATTGTCCTTTTAGGAAGGTCAGAAAGATTAGGCATGTCCTTATGTAGGAAGAGGAAAAAGAAACTTATGTACATTGTTCATGTTGGCAGAGTTACAAATAGCTGTCCCATATCATCTTTCAGACTAACATCTGCTGCTAGGCTGAATTTAAATTGAAGTGAGGTTGCTTGGATGTGTTGGGAGATGAGACCGGAAAAATAAATCAGAAGAGTTCTGTAGGTATGTGCTAATGGGAGGTGACTGATGAATCTTTGTTGCTGTCTGCATGCTTGATTATTACCTTTACATGTCTGAGACAAGTTTCTTTCTTTCTGACCAGAAATGGTATCTCTCCCATGAATGTAAATGTCTTGAAGGTATTAGAAAAGTAGTGGGAGAAGTTGTAGCAATGTATCATTAATAGCATTCAGACATCTTCAACAACTGCTGATGGATAATCTTTGTCAGGCAAAGATATTAATGACGCATAAAGAATCACTTTTCCATGTTGTCCTATAATGCAATCATATTAAAGAGGAATTTTAAAAAATGTTTTCTAAAGCATTGCCACTCTGAAACTCTTCATTTCAACCAGTTCTGTTTTATAAGCTCTGCATTCTCAAGTGCATACCTTGCAATAGGAACGCTTGTGACCAGTTGCCAAATCAAGAGTTGTTAAAAGAAATACACAATAGATAATGCTGGAATAAACCTTTTTCTTGGAAGGAAAAGGAGAGAAGTTTTCTTTTTTTCCTTCATTTCCCTGTTCAATGGTGATTTTTTCCTTTTCACTTCCCATTATTTAAAAATATATCCCAAACCTTGCAATTGGCTAGAGTATTTGTTTTACAGTAGAATTTTTGATTTTTTTTGTTTTAATTTTTTTTATTTTACTCCTTTCCTCATGTTTTCCATTTGCATATCTGCCTGCCTTCCACCACCTGCTCCCTTTCCTTCCACTATTCTTTGATGTAGACATGTGGATTAATAACTTTTCTAAATATAGCCATCTGATGTAATGAAAAGTGGTTCTAGCACTGTAACTATTTCCAAAAGTTTAGAAGCTATTGGAAAAAATAAAAAAAAAAAAGAAAAAAAATTAAATCAGCAGTAAAATAAATAGCAAAATTAATAAATTATATGGAGGAACTAAAATGGATATTACACATGCTCTATCATTACACATGTTCTAGCATTCCAAGGTAGAAAGAAAAATGTGTGACTAGTAAGAAAAAAAATAAGTAAACAAACCATGGTATGTTGTAATAACAGTAATCTCTCATATCTGTGAAAACCACAATTATAGCATAAATTATGCAATATATCGGTCAGAAGGGGAGTTCTACACTCATTTTCTTTATCTATTTAACCACTACAAAAGACAAAGAAGAAGAATAGAAATTCATGATACTTTTTGGTTTTCAAAAGAAATAGAAAACATAGACTATAAGATGCACTCTCAGCACCTCATGCAGCACAGCAACAGCTGTCCAAAGAAAAATAATAGAAGTGAACTTTGTTAGTAACAGTTTTGAATTGTTATTTCATGTGACATTGAACCCAATATCAAATTAGAATAGAAGAAGTTAGACAGGATACATCCTGGGGGCAAGTTCTTTTTCTTACTTCCCAATCATCTGAAATTCTTTCTCAACAACACTCTCAAATAATTCATTCAATACCCACCTGTGTATGTGAGAAAAGAAAAGAAAAAAAAATATAAGAGGAGCTGGAAAAGAGCATAAAAGGGCATCATCAAGGCCTTTAGTGGAACGAGCTTGGCTGGCTGTTTCAAGGTGAATGACAATACTTCAGCTGGTGGTCATAAATGTGGTGTACCTAGAGAATCAACCATCTGCAAAAGCTTGAAATAGGATGAGTTCACCCCCTGAATGTTTTTTGTCTTTGTAGTTTTTAGCAAGCCTCTGCAGAAGCTAAACTTATGGTTGTAGCTGACCCCAGTGCCCAAGCTCCTCACCCCAGAGATTTTTTTCTTTTTTTTCTTAATCTTGAATAGCTTTCTGGCTGTTCCTCTGTCAGTTAGCAGACTGCAGTGTGCAATTCCTATGGTCTGTCTCTGCCTTCCTCGAGACCTAAATTGCCAAACCAAAGCACAAGTGAGTTCTGGCTGAAATGGGGAAATAAACAAGCAAAGAAAATCTTTCTGTCACATCTTACCTTCACACTCCATGTTAACCAGTTCAGCCCAGTACAATAAGAAACTAGTAATCAAAAAAAAAAAAAGCTAAAATTGTGTGTCTTGCTTTCATTGAAGAGCTGCTGAATGTTTCTCATTATTTGCAAGAAATGCACAATCTTCTGCTATTTGGCAACTGAGCTTCAGTCAGTGAAAAACTGAATGTGCAACCAGTAGAGATGTGGGATCCCCTGATGGATGGATCCCTTTACTTGTAAAGAATGTTTAGTGATCAGAAAGGCCATCTGATCAGAAATTTCAGATTTTCAGAGTTCTCAAATATTTAAAGAAAACCAAAAAACCAAAAAAACTTGTGATAACTGAGATGCATGTGTTATTTTCAATGATTGGGCCAACACAATAATAAGGCCTGTTGGGTTTCTTTTTTTCTTTAATAAAAAGTGTATTTTGTCTAATAATAAAGCTACTGTTATTATCCTTAAAGCCAATTTTTTTTTTGTATTAATAACTTCTCATAAACAGGCTCATAAAATATGTGCCTTACTGTAAGGAAATAACATTAATAACATTTGCAGCATATGTCTCAACATGTTCTCAGTGGTAAAAGTTGGAGAAAACACCACAGGTGTCCATGCACAAACTGCAAAAAGGAACAAAAGTTTCAGTTCTGACCTCTCTGAGGCAGAACCAAAACTGTGACTTTTCACAGCAATGTTCCACTGCAGTGTGTTACAGTTTAGATGTATAACTGCATAAGCTCAAGAAGTGGGGTCACAAATAGGACCCTTGGTTTTGAGGTTTCTTTCTTCTTGAAACTCCAAGAGAAGCTCACTAAATTTTTTGTAATTACAGCATGTTAAAAAAAAAAAAAAAGTTAGAAATTATTACTCCCTGCGAGCTTGGCCTCATTTTCTTTCTAAAAACTGTAGAGTGTAGAGATAACTAGAGATTTTGACAAAGTGTCAGCAGCCAAGGGTGATTTTTTTTTTTTTATGTGCTGGTGATAGAAAAATAAAGTACAAGCAAGTGTGTCATAAACCCCACAAAAATTACCAAAACTAGAAAATGAAGAATGGTCAGTTTATCATCCTCCTTGTCTACCAATATGTAAATTAGATAGTATCATATGCCGAAACACACAATGAACAGAAAATACTGTATTCTTTTTGGACAATTTTATGATCAGATCCTGAAATTCAGGAATTGCCTAGTTCTGATTCCATTGAAAGCACACTTTTTCACTGATTATAAAGCATGTTACCTTAAGAAATTAAGCATCCCCTAAAGAGTCTGGTCAAGGAGTCAATAGGAATAACAGTGACTGGAACACAGTGTTCATGGTTCTGTCATTTTATGTTAAAGAAATTGAATATAATTCAGTTATAGTATTAAATTGTTAAATTCTATGTAGCATATTGGTTTCCTAGGAAGTGATTAATGACTTAGAGTCTGAAGCAATCTGTTAAGCATGCACATTCTTGGACATGAACCCACTGTGCTGGGAGAAGGCTACCAATAAAAACTGAGAGAATATTCATTTTTTCTTATACTGCCTATATTTTGATGGTTCCTTCTGGAAGTAACTAACGAGAAAATAAATTTGGTATAAATTGAGCTAACTCTTTTTTTCCCCACAGAATTTCTCCATACCAATTCTGGAATGGCAACTTGCTAAATATAACAAAAATAAATTAACTAAACATAACAAAATAGATGAAATAAATCAAGTACACCCACATTCATGCTGTGGCATTGATATTCTTGGGCATATCAAAAGATATTTCCAGATATTAGTACCTTCCCACACCTGATGCAGAAAATTATTCATTGCAAGGAGTCCTTATTCTAAATAGAATTTTCGAGATACTAATTTAATATAAACTGTTAACTTAGCTATAAATGTCATCGAAATGCATGCAGCTATGTAATATATGTATCATCAATATATGTATGCAATAATTACTTGTCTTCATCAATGTGGCATGTAATGGATACAATAAATTGTTCTCATATTAAGATAAAAAAACCAAAGAAATAAACAAGTACTACAAGGAAGATGAAACTAGACAAATAAAATTCAAATTTCAGAAAGGCTAAGAGCTTTTTTGAAAGTATCTGAAAATGGGAAGACAATTACTAACCACACAAATATGAGAAATCCAAATATAATATTTCATTTTTCATCTTATATTTGACCATCATTTTTTGAAAATATTTAAAATACAAGTTAAAAAATAAAATTATTGTCTCTGTTTTATCAAATTTGACTTGAAATAATAAGGGCAATTTTACAAAAGAATGTCATTGAACCAAAAGGTAATGACATAGCTAAATAGGCTGATCAGCTAAATAAGCTAATGATAGCTAAATAAGATGATCAGCCACAAAGGAAAACCAGAGTAGGAGGCAAGGGTGAAACATTCTTTAGCCTCCATATCTGTGTATGTACGAGGCTGATGCAGCAGAAGGGTTATCAGATATCTCAGTTTCGAGACAGAAACAATTTCAAAGGGTGAAGCAAAATTTTTGGGAATCGAAGATCAGGCAGCAATCAACCATAAATTATGGTTGAGTCCCACAACGAATCTATTTTAAGTAATGAGGGAAGATGACAAGGAACGCAAGGCAAGCGTTACCATTTGATGTTGAAAGTCCTCTGCCCCAACCAAGGTGCAAACGAAACCAAATGCCAGTTCAACAATGCAGACTTTATTTTGTCATTTTAAGTGTGTAGGGAAAAGGAAGGAAGGGAGAGAAGGGGAGAGAGAGGAAGCCCTCTTGTAGGGCTACTTTTCTTGACTTTGACTATACTTTATTTTTTCACAGGAATGTTGCTCCACCTCCACTCCAGCTGATAAGTCCTCAGAAACAGCAAGTTATGCACTGTTTTTTAGTATGTTCTTCTGACTTTTTCACTCACTAATGCTTCATTAAACCTTAGAAAAAATATTTCTTTTCTGTCAACATTTAGCAATTTCTTTGGATTTTTCTGGTGATTCAGTAAATTCTCTGGTGATTCAATGCTACGGAAAGGATTTAACTTGAGTTCCTCAGGACATAGATGTCTTACTTTTGGTCACATAACTGGACTCCTTAGCATGTGGTTCTGCTGAACTCTTCTGTGGAATCTTCTGTCATTCAGTGCACACAACGATTGCTGGAAAGCTTGCAGAGAGTTTCCACCCATAATTAATGCCAGCTGTGTGAGACATAATTACAATAATTATGGTTTTACTAATTTGCATAGAACAATTATATATGCTTGATTTGTGGAAGAGACATTCTGAAGTGTGGTGGTTAAATTGTTTTTTCTGACAGTGATTTCCTAAAAAATAAAATATGTAGGCATTGATTAAATATAGAAATGGAAATGTTTTATCTAAAGTCTATGTGACAACCCTTATTCCCAGGTTAAGAGACTACTTAATTACTGTTGTGGTACAATAGATTGAGAGAATTTTATGGTTTTCCTGTTTTTCTGTACTGGCTAGATCTTCCACCTTGAAGATGCAGATTCATTTTTTCTTTCATCCAGAGGGCTGTTCTCAATTTCAGATTGAATCTTTTATTTGTTGAATTAATTATGGTTTCAGTGTTCTACAGAGAGATATGGATACAGAGCTCATCAAGTCTCTACATATCTAGAGAGAGAATGCTCCTCAGCATAGGCATCAGGCTGTTTGATACTATCAAAATTTTGCCACTCAGGGGTTGAAAGGACAGAATTCCTCCATTTCTATTAAGCCATAAACACAAACACATTTTTGTATCTAGTTACAGTAACTCTCTTTAAAATTTATCTTCTTTATATGTTCACTGTTTAAAAAAAATCTCTTGGGAGGTGAGCTTATATATCAGCACAGGATTAAGCTGGAGGCTCCATCCTTATTACTGTAAAATTGCAAGTAATAACAATTGAATTAACACAGTTGAATGTGACATTTTTTCCAAAATAAAAAATAAAAGAACGATCTTTTTTACGTCCTTCATGAGACTTTTACCAGTTTCATGTAAAATACCCAGTATATCACCCCTGAATTTTTTTGGTGTTCAGTGAAATTGTATTAAGATATGTTTGTTCCTTGACTAGAACAGCTGCTGCTACATGGACAGTTTTGCCATTCATAGTCTACCTAAAGAATGTCTTAACTGAAAGTAAATTCCATTAAACAAATGGGACATGAACAAATGAAACAGAACACATGTTGCAAGCAACAAGTACTGAGCAGGTTTCTACTATAAAATTAATTAAAAGGCCAGAAATGCGAACAGCATTGGGCAGCACTCAGAATTTAGTACATGGGTAGAGGGAGGCTGCTCTCCAAAGAAATGCTTCAGGGATGATGTAGCAACAGCCAGTTTCCTTTTGTTTGTCTGAATTTGTTTAAAGAATGCACCACATGTCATCTGCAGGTTCATGCATATGCATGTTTCACCTTCACTACTCTTCCTTGGTTCCATCCAATGGTGCACAGGAGTGAGCAGTATCACTTTCCCTGCCCTGCTCCATCCTGTCTGCTCAACCTCCTGTAACCCTGCAAGCTGCCCACAAAATATACGGAGATCCAGAAAACTGAGCAGGGAAAGACACAGTTCTTTGCTGATCTTTGAAGGTTGTCTGGTATGTGTCAGTGGAATATAGAACACTCCACACCAACAGGAAAATGAAGATTTCTGGAAAACATTGTTTTTCAGCTGCATTAGATGCTATGGACCATGAAGTGGGATTGAGCTCAGATTTTTACTCTTCCTCAAGATTTTTTCAGCTGAGCGTTATTCCACACAAAAGACCTTTGGACATCCTATGCTCCGCACAGCATAAGTTATTCTGAAATGTGTAAAGAAGCCCTCTCAAGATTTTCTCTATCTCATCTGAAGAGTTTGAAATGCTTATTCTGAGGCTGACCTTCAAAATTAATCAGTGTGAAGGGAACTGAGTGAGGAAATCAAGAAGCAAAATATAATTTTCCAGAGGAACATGCAAAAATAAAATATAAATGTCAATTCTCCTGGACATGAGCAGAATAGTTCTCATTTGAGATTCCAATAACACCTGAGAAAGCAACTATTATTAATTGCTTAATAACTTGGAGCACCTAGAAGCCAAATACGAAAACAGCAGTGCCTTACTGACTGAATTTTGGTTTCGTCAGACATGGAAAATTGTGTCAGTAGTCCCAATAGCCAGAAGTTGGAGAAAAAAAACTTTGACGAAGAAAACTTACTGATTTACTCTATACAGTTATATTTGTTGATAGTATAGCACTTTAGAACAGATAATTAAAGTTTGCAATTCAATTCTGTCACAGGAGACTCTAGTCTAAAATCCTTTCAGCAATAACCGTACCTATATTCCTGCTGATTTGTTAAAAGTGAATAAATAAATCTTATGAGAGAAATCCTAGCAAGTTTTATTTGCCTGTTCAGTAGCTACTATTCCCAGTGAAATAAAGAAAATTCTAGGCAGAAGTTGAAAGTTCAGTAATTGTTAAAACTTTTCAATACATTTGGGATTCTATATGTTGCTTTATAGTGATGTTAGTTTTAATTTGATTGTTAATGGAGATCATAAATTTAACTGATTTTTTCTGCTCTTCTAACTTTAAAGTAATACTTTTTTTCAGTATGTAATGAAGAATAAAAACAAGTTTTCTCTTTATTTTTTAATATCACTTATCTGTCTGGGTTGATAAAAAGTGAAAATCTACCTGACTTAGTCATTAGAAGCAGGACACAGTGCCGTAAAATCAATGTGAGCTGGTGAAATCTTTACCAGTTCTAAAAGACTTTGAAAAATAGAAGTTTTGATCCTCTTGGTTTATCTTACTCAGATTAGTGCACACTGCCTGGCTCAGACTTTGTAGCGCATACAAAACTGTACAAAAGTGGGTGGGCATCACCAGCTGATCGCACCCTTTATACGATCACAAAGATTATCTCTTACTCAAATTTGATCACAAAAGAAAATATTATTGAATACTGCATTAGGAAATGAGCACCATGCAGGCATATGGTTTAAATTACTTTTTTTCAGAACTGGTCTATGCAATTCCAAAAATCTTCAGTTCTTTGTGTCTTTAGGAATAGGACAACCAGCTTTTAAGTTTCATTCAAGTTTGACAAAATAGAATGAAGGAAAAAAAGCACTTTTTTACCTGAATGTTTACAGCACTTTTTTAAACAGATTCTTAGATCTTTAATAAAAGACAGATGAAAAGACACTTATAATTCATCTGCAAATAAGAACTAAGGAAAATGTGACTAATCATGGACAAATTTTATCATTAACCAGATTCTTCCAGGTAAATTGTACAAGTCAGTTTTGTAAATAAAGCATATTAAAGACAGGGCTTAGGGGCCTGTTAACAGGAAAGCTTACTTTTAATTTTCATTATCACACAATGAAAAAAATACATCAAAGATGATAACATGTATACAAATACATTATAGATAATTTATATAAAAATCACCATACAACCTAATTAAACATTTCTATATTAAAAAGTACCTAGCTTGTGTATATGAGTTACATATCTTTTTATATTCTATATAAATTATTATATAATTTATAAAATTTTTATATTTATATAAAATTATATAAATAAAATAAAATATATAAAATGAATATTATATAACATTTTTATATTCTATATAAATTATTATATAATATTTTTATATTCTCATCTGAAACCTTTGTTTTGCCCCAAAATTGATCTCAGAAGTTAAATATTTTGTTGAAATTTATGAGATGAATGTGGCAGAACATCTGGAGTAGCTTTAACAATTCAACAAATCTAGATCTTTACTAACTGGTTTGTTTAGTAATAGTAATAGTAATATAATAGTAATAATAATAATAATAATAATAATAATAATAATAATAATAATAATAATAATAATAATAATAATAGTTTGAGCTTATATATTTTTTTCTGCTTTTTGCTGTAAGAATTTTTGTATCAGGCCAACCCATGTAAGTGAAAAGAACTGAATATGAGTAGAGAAGATAAAAAGTAACCTTTGCCCTAAGGAAATGACACTTTTTATTGAAAAAATGAAGAAAGAATGACAGAAAAGTCAGAGAACACAGAACAGGAGAGGATGCAACAAGAGCATTAGAGGGAGTTTTACAAGTTTCAAAAGAAATATGTGACAGAAGTTTTATTCAGGTAAAATAAGATCTATTTTTATCTTTTAACTCCTGTAACTTATTTCTATACCATGTTCAATAAAATGGGTAAAAATTTTCACACAAAAAAAATTCTTTTTACTTGAGTTTTGATTGTGAATTTTCACAGTGTTGGTATATCATAGTCAGCTGCTGCAGAGATTCAAGTGAGAGCTAAAGACTACAATAATATTACATGGATTTAGCACATTGCTCTGAAGTCTGAACAGTGATAAGTTATTACAATGAACAGTGAATGCATCACTATCATTTGTGACTGATACAAGTCTATTCCAGCTCAATTTAGGATTTGTACAAAGCAAGAAAGTTTTCTTTCTTCCTTCCTTCCTTCCTTCCTTCCTTCCTTCCTTCCTTCCTTCCTTCCTTCCTTCCTTCCTTCCTTCCTTCCTTCCTTCCTTCCGATCAACCAATCAAGGAACACAAAACTTTCACTAACCCCCCAAAAATAAAAAGATATTTCAATATTTTGGAAAATGAGAAGTACTTCTTTGAATTAATAAATATGCAAAAAATGTGCTTTCAAGCCTGACATTTTGTAAAGTGGCTTTAAAGCCTAAAACATATATTGGATTATGGTGATGGGTCATTTAGTGATGGACTCCTTTCAGTATCAACTGCAAATGAGACAATGCAGTTCTTGTGCAGCATGTAATAAATTAATGTTTGCAGTATTAGGTGTTATATTTACCTTTCTAAAATACAGAATGTAGCTTTGGATTTATAAAAAACAAAGAATTGACAGATAGCTCTTTTTTGTTGCATCATTTGTGTGGTTTTTCTGCAAACTTAATTTAAGACACCCAAATTCAGTGATTTGACTTTCAGAAGTCAAGTCAGCTGCAACCTAAATCAGGTATTATTTAAACTTCCCAAACTAAATAGTTCCCTAGTTCTTACCTCCAAGTTTTTATCTGATTTGTTTTATTGACATATGCCTTTTAAATCACATCTTGAAGCATAGAACAGAATTTTGGCTTTGATAGTTTAGGTTTACTTATTCATCATAATTTGCTTTTATGTGTTGTATGCTGTCAGAAAAAACACTGAATACACCAAAAACTCCTAGCTTTATTTCTTTGGATTTTTTCAATAGTCATGCTAGAAGTATTTAATTTTATTCTATTTTCATTATCATTATCATTATTTTGTTGTGTTTTGTTTTCTTGTGGTTTTTTTGTCAATGTTTCTGGTACCTTGATTAGAGTTGATGTATTTCAGTGATTTCCAGTCAATTTTTAGGATTTGGAGGAAAATAATACATGAAGTATGATCTAGATTTTTTGAACTGTAGAACACAAGTATTTTTTGGGAAAAAAGTAAACAGGTCAAAAGCAAAGCATCTGCTTTTTGTAATCTAAAAACATCTATTTAATTTACCCATATGAAGTGTTGCATAACTTTGAAAAGAAATGTCCCCATTACCTACTAGTTAGATTTCTAAGAAAATATGCTTAATAGAAAGATTTTGATGTATGAATCCTTTTTTCTATTTAGCATGCTATTCTAATTGTTTTTTGCTAGTCATCCTTTTGCACTTTAGACAAATGGGACTTATTTCTATCTTTGTCCCCCAAAAATGAAGCTGTGAAGGAAAGCTCTGGTACAAGATCTACAGATCTCAGTAAGGCTTTCGATGCCAATCTCCTACAGACTATTGAGATTTTTATGGTTCAAACCATATAATGTATATAACAACCTGATACATAACACAGAATTTATGTTATACGAGGAGCATCAAGTTGAGTTGTGTAACTGAAGTAAGCTCCACACTCGAAGCGATATCATAAGGAATGCATTTTAATAAGAAATCAATTTTGTTTAAGTTCAGCATATACTTGTTTTGCTAACTGGAGTAAGACTGACCATAATAATTTTCTTTTAATTTCCTTCACTTAGCTCTGCTCTAAGAATAATCACACCTATTTATTCCCCTTTCTTTTATAATTTATTTAAAATAAAATCTCTCTGGTTGAAAGTTCAACTCCTCAGCTTTGTCAAAGCAGCTTTGACAATAGGACTTTAGGTGATAGTGGACCGCAATAATAAGTCATTAATCTTATTATTGATGCATTATAAAATTATAATTTATATAAGGGTCTGGGACTATATACTGCTTGAAGCAACAATTTTTTGTAAGATCTTCACATTTTTAATATTATAAGTAATGGCATTTCCATAAATCTGTTTTTTAAAGTTGCTTATGTACGGCTAACCTCCCATATGCTTATGGAGAAACAGGCAAGGATATATTAGCAGAACATCCATCTTTATAGTACCACACATAAAATTTCTTATTCATTTAAAAATAAATGAGAGCAAAGGAAAGAAAATGAAACCTTTCCCAGTTCTTCTCACCATTATTTATAAAACAACACCTTGTAAAAATTAGCGGCAATCTGTTAATTCCTATGTAAAGATGAATTCCTGAAATTGCCAAGATCATGAGTGTATGGGTTTTTCTGATTTGTACATGCCAGTCGCTTACATAATTTCAAAAGCTGTTACCGTTTATGAAGTTCCTTAGGAATCTAGTTTTAAAATGAAGCAAGGAGACCTGAAAAATACATTCACTACCATAATAGGTGAGGAGGCCATACAAATACTCTAGCTAGGCTTATGGAATCATAAGTATATTGCATAATTTAGGAGGGTTATGCTCTGATACTGAGCCTGTGGTTGCTGTGGAAACTCATACCCCACCAGCATACAGTGCATAGAAAGCTCCCATGGGAACAGTTTAGCTGTTTGCTCCCTACAGCCTGTTTTAACCTTTGACTTGGTGTCTGAGGGATCCTCACTAGATTTACAGCTTTGTCCTCTATAGTAAGTGACCTGCAGGATAATGTAAGGACTGTTAATAGCATCGGTTCAGCAGTGTGAATATAATTCCAACCTCCTTGCTGCTATAGCTTCCAGATGCATAGAGCAACACTTCTTGACAGACACTTGGGAAAGAAAAAAAAAAAAAAAAAAAAAGGAATCCTCAGTACTCTGGCTTGCAGATGTGAATGATAACTTTACCTGATGAAAAATTATAATTCTGTCTTCAGTGTTTCAGACATAGGATCTAGATTTTAAAGGAATAAAATCTTCAGATCTGTGTCAAGGAGCACCTGCCACGTTCAGATGGGCCACACTCATAAGAAACAAAATGAACATGGAATTGAAGTCGTTGCTTTCTTCCAGATACAATGTTGACGCCACTAAGCTTATTAAGCATAATAAAATTATAAATAAATAGTCCCTAGATCTGAAAATTTTGTTCATAAATACATTTAACATGGTCATATCATAAAATCCTTAGGATATTTAGATGCACCGTTTTGTTTGTTGCACAATGTGACTGTATTTCATAATCTTTTGAATATCGCAGCAGTGCTAATCAGTTTCTCATTAGAAACTGCTTACGTGACAGTCTATCAGTTGTCTTTTGCACTAACAAACCAACTCGTACTCGTTAATACAGGGTACATAGATTTTCATGTTTAAGCAATCAGTTTGATAGTGTGGGATTGAACAAATATTTCTAATGTCATGCACAGTGATTAGAAAGTCTTTGGGATCAATCCCTCCTGGCTTTATTGAAAGAGTGACAAAAGTGACACAGTCCTAATACAGTAAGATTTATTATGGTTGAAATCTGTGTTCTGTTTTATTTAATTAGCTTTGCCTGCAGAGAAAAGATAAAATCTCTTATTCAGTCATAATACCCTGAATATTCTAAGAATGAGGCAAACAGGAAGAAAGAGAACTCTTTAAAAATAATTCTCCACAAAAATCTGACTTAAATTTGAAACCGAAAATACTCATATGACGCTGTAGAATTTTTGCAAATTATCCTATTGCCATGTCCCATTACTTGCTCACTTCAACAGAAATTGAATTAAATAATATATCTCTAATAAAAAAATATGTTCTCAAACACATTTAGTAGCTCGATTTGATAGTTTCCCATTGCTCTTCTCTTAAAGAAAATTTTAAGTGAGGTAAACGAGAGAAATTAAAAAAAAAACAAACAAATCCCTGTCTGTATTAATGGAAGAGTAGAGAAATACATTAACCTAGCCTCAAATTCTTTACATAATAATTCTAACATTATGCCTAGTACATGACATATCTATTTCCCTTTGCTAATGTTATGAATCTCCCATTTCAACCTCAGATTTCATTGACCATTATCTATTGAGGCAATTTTACATTTGCTCTAGAAAAGGAACATTAAAAAAAAAAATAAAAGAGGAGAATAAGCAGCTTTGACTTGGCTACAGGAGGAGAAAAAAATTCCTTTCAGCTTATCAGGATCATGGATTTAAGAAAATAGTAGCCCTTCCCAAGGTCTAACCTTAGCGCATAAAATTATCTGTCTTTTAATATATATATATGTAGTTTTCGTTTTAATATTTTGTTATCCATTTTGGTTTTTTTTAATGTGTCATATATTCCTTCTACATTTAAAAAATTAAAAAATATTTAAAAATAGGAGCCTTACGGGCATGGTGCCATTAACATTGCAAACCAAGTGCTACTAATAATAAGCAAGTAGGTATGCAGGTTGGTAGGTAGACAGATAATAGATAGACAGAGAGGACAACAGACAGACAGATAGATAGATGGAATAATAAAGCAGCTAATAGTGAAAGAATTAATTCAACAAATGCCAAAGTTTCAACTTTTTCCCCTTAAAAAATCAGGTACCTAAGTCAGAGCTGTGACTTAACAGGGTTAACCAAAATTTGGGTTCTTATTACCCAGAATGTTAGGCTGCAGAGCTACCATTGCTCTCTTGGTTCAGCAGCCCTCTGACAACCTGGCAGTGGTGAGTCCAGAAGAGTTTCTCAGCCCCTCTAGTTGGATCCACATCTAGGTTAAATCCTGACCCAATCATGAGGATGTGATGAACACATACCATCACCTGAATTTGTCTGGGCTTCAGCAGAGGGAAACCTCATTTTCAAGCACATTATACTGCGCTTTTGATGCTTCATTTTTAACACTGTATCTCTGGTGCCAATTCTGTACTTGAAAATGTGCTCCAAAATAAAGGAAATGCAAAGTGCAAAAGTCAAAGAGATGAGTTCTAAATATGACTGTAAACTAATTATGTGCTCAAACAACACATTTAGATTTAGCTTAATGCAAAAATTATTTAGAACCCTATTTTCCAAAACGTACCTTTTTAGGCTGTATTTGGTGTCTATCCAATAAAGCATCATGAAGTACTAAAAAGCTGCAAGCAAGCCAATACTGAAAAATTGCAAATTATCTTTTCCTCTGAATGCTGTTTCACTGCTAGTCAATGTGAATATACCAGCTTGCTCAGAAATTCTTTATACAGTTCAAACATATGACTAAATTATATGGGGCAACAGGCCCATGAGTTAACATTCAGTTCTGAACTAAAGTTTTGAAACAAAGATATATATTTAAAATGCAATAATTGAGAACTAGCACACTGGTTTTAATAAGCAATGTGTATTTCTCTATGTGTATACTCAGGATTTCAGGTGTTAATTTAAATTGAGAAACAAAATTTCTGTACTCTCCTGTATAAATTTTGTTTCAATTGAAACATTCCAGGAAAGAAAATAAGTAGATTTTTAAACTGACAAAGTTTTCTTCGTAAGTATGCATCCTCAAAGGTTGAGGTTCTGGTTTAAATTTTATATAAATATTTTATAAAAAAAAATCAGGACATCAAAAACCTCACACTAATTTTCAGTGTGAGATACCCAGTTTCTACTGGATGAACCTTATATTTGTTACAGTCAGTAATAAAGCTCTCTCTTGACATAAATAGATTTTTTATTCTCTGTTATCTTGCTGATCAGTTATTTTTTACTCATTTCTAATGAACCAAACTGACTTTTCAGAAATCATAAACAGTATGGCTCTGTACTTACAAAATTACTTCAGAATGAAAGTGCTTTAATGTTTCAACTTCTTTTTCATATTTCCTCAAAAGCTCCTGATAACCCCATGAAACAGAGGACGGATGGCAGTCTCCCACCATGATGTTGAAATTTACACCATTAAATATGATTTTCTGATTTAAATGTTTGCAATGCAGTAGTTTTGAGTTTACTCCTTTTTGTATCAAATATTTGAATAAAAATTTGACGATGTCTGTTAAAAAGAACAGAAGTTAATGTAATTGGAATACCAAGTTTATCTTTTACCATATGGGTAATCTAAAAAATTATTATGAATTGAGAGCCAGGATAAAGCACAGAGATATTGTGCCAGTATAGATCTTAATTCACCAATACATCAAGCTGTTACAGTGTTAAGATTAGAAGCTGTGGTTGGAAGGCACTTGAAATCTTTTCTTTGTTTGAAAATCTTATCTAACCATTGAATTACTAACTTCAGTGCAGTCATGGTAAGATATGTACTCTTGTAGCTGCAAAAGTATTGTTCATTTTTCCCCAAATTTAAATCTCTTTATCTTAAATCAGTAATATAAATTCCCATTGTATTCAACTGCCATATAGCTCAGGCATATAGCCTATCTCCTATGCAGTGTTTAAGACAGCTTAAATAATTACTCTCAAAAAGCTCCCATCCTCTCCAGGTTCCCTGCTATATTTCATTGTCTATTTAGAAAAAGAAGAAAGAAAAACGAACCAACCAAACAAAAATTAAAAAAAAAAAAAAAAACCAAAAAAAAACCAAAAAAACAAAAAAAACAAAAAGACCCCACAAAAAACCAAAATGCCAAACTGGTTATTTATGGACATATTAGAACTGTGTTTCTGACAGAGTAGGTCTCATCTAATACAAAAGAAAACTATAAGTTATTTCACATATAGTATTTAATTTCTCTCTGTGTCGTCATAAAATGCTGTTATCTGGAGGTGCACTCCACACTTCAAAACACCAGCAGTTCTAATATACATGTTCCAGCCTAGCTTAAGGGACTGATCAAATGTTTACCATTGTTCCATACCTTTAACTACACCTTTCCAAAACCATAATTTACTAATTTTTGTTGTGACAACAGCCTTACTATATGATTAACTGGCCTTTTGCCACTTGCTATAAAAGAGGAAAAATTAAATGTACTTTAGTTTTCTTTACTCATTACTTACTAACAGATTAATTTTGCTGAACTTCATTTTGCCAAAAACTGACTAGGAATGAAAGATTACATATTTATTCCTGCCTAAGAGGAGGCCAAAGGGTAATAATTGACAAATGTAATTTTCTGATTTCTAATAGAAGATTCTATAGCTACTCTAGATATATTTTTAGTTTGTTGCATTTATCATTGAACTAAACACTAAATTATAAGCAAATGTGGTGATTCCTTCCACTGCAGGAACTTCATGAATATCACATATCTGCAGCACTCACTTTAGTACTTAGAATACAGGTTAGGAAATCCAAGCAATATCTCTCTGCTTTCTATGGTGTAGTAAATTTCTTGTTTGGCTTTGTAAATCAAGTGCCACCCCATATATTTATTAATTATTAAGCGTTCTTCTTCCTCAAACCTAGACCTTTATTGTGTACATGTGTTTGTGCAATAAACTCTTATTTTGTTTTGTTACTTCATCTTTTTCTATTTAAATTATGATTTTATTTCTCTTTCCTTTTGTGCCCTTAATTATTACCTCTTGAATAGCTGACATGCTGTTTCTGACACAGCATATTGTAACTTTTCAGTCTGATTCACTAAATTCAGCATCCCCAGCTGAATATGCCAGATGGGTTTTGTTTGAGCTATTACCCAAATATTATATGCCACAGAAAATCAATACAGATTTATGAATTTGAAATAAAATGGTGATGCATAGTAGCAGCAGCTTATTTCCTTGAGGAATAATTCCATTGAATGGCTTGAAATTTAAAATACCTTACTTGTTACTTATTGTGAAACACTACTGATACCCTAAAAACAATAGATCTTGATCCTACACAATATAATGTTTGAGATATCCATCATATCAAAATGGTGTTAAGGACTAGTCTTCAGGTACTGCTGGGTTTGGTGAATGGGAGGTCTCATGGTGAGAATTTTAGTGGCACTGTGTGTACACACTGTCTCTACAATGTTATAAGTCATCTGACTTATAGTAATAAGCAGGTAGGATAAAATAAGTACTGACCTTTTTTTTTATTTTTGGTAAATGCATTACTTGGAAATCAGCATAACTTCAACCTCAATGGTTTTTTTTTTTGTTTTCCTTTAAAAAATTCCTTTCACACATTGCACATTGTTGCAGTCCTGGTTTTACTCATCAGACTTGTATTTCAGTGGCTGCAAGCGATAGTATTGTTTTTCCTTCTTTATTTCCCCTTCCTAGTCTTTAGAGACCTTCGTTTTTGATCTCCCTCCATTGTGAATGACATTAGTTCTGTTGTCCTGTAAATAACTTGGCTTGAATTCTGCCTGATCCTGGAGATTTGCTTATTCTGAATGTCCCCAATTAACTTAATCCTTTTGCCACACAGACTCTGCAGTCTAGGATAAAGTATTCTCATTGTCTGTGCCAAACAGTTACTGTCCTCTATTGCAAATACACTCAGAAGCATTGATTAAATATGCTGATTATAACTTTTTGATCTTCTTGAAATCATCCTTCTGTTTGATGTTACTTGAAACTTTCTTTACTGAGGATTTTTTGGGGACAGAAGTAATGGTAGCACAGATGATGGTAATGTGTTTAGGACTCATATGCAATGTCTTATAAAGAGTACCTTCATTATATTTCCTGTTTTTCAGTTTTATCCTTAAGGTTTTTCTCTGAATTTGAAGCTTTTTTTCCCTTCCTTCCTCTTTCTTGCATCATCTGCCTTCATACAGCATAATACATTTGTATATATAAATTACTTCTTTACAGCCAAGCTATACGAAAAAAACTACATAAAAATGAGACCTTCATTAATTGTCTGTAGGGGGTAAACAGAAATTTGGATTTTGCTTGTTCAGAATATGCTGAGGTTGATTAAAAGTGAAGAAAAAACATATGGTAGTAAAAGTGAGAGAAGAGAAAGCCACAGACAATGCCACAGAAACAATTTTGTCGCAATCTGGGAGCCAGTGAATGTCTGATAGAATGTAATGGAATGTGATTTTTGTTGCTGCTGTTTAGGAACCTTGCAATGGTATGTTGAACAAGATGCAGCTGATAAATAGATTTCTGCTGATGCTCCATGGGAGCTGAATTACAATAGTGTGGGAGTAGTAGAACAAATGAACAAATTAAGATTACTTTACTGTCAAATACCAGTGTGAGTCTTTTAGAAATAAATAAATAAATAATAAAAAAGAAGTAGGTTGTTATTGAATATTAATCTAAGAAATTTAAAAAGCAATATTTTTCTGCACAGCTACAAAGATGAAAAGTCTGGAGAAAATATAGAGAATAATTCACTGCTAAATGAAATGTTTATGTATAAATACAAAAAGACATGCAATAAGAGAACCTTCTGGAGAACAAATTGCCTATTAAATAAGAGCATTATTTGTCTCTTTTACAACTGTCACCAAAACCAACCAAGAAAAAAAAAAGTGACAGGCCAAATTCCTAGGGGTATCCAAAATTATTACTCAAATAAAATAGCATTTTAAAAATGTTCTCAAATTTCTAGTATGGGCTGCAATCAGGATTTTGTCAATATATCTCATTTTCCATAATGGAAAAGCAGATGGCAGATAGCATAATGACACATCTGCAAAGCACATGTGTGGAAAGTCCAAACAGGGGAGTGTCTATGGCTTGTTTTTAGGTTCCCTGCTAGCAAGAGAAGGCATCATGCATTCAAGCAGAATTCTTAGGCTTTTGCTGTCAAGCCAATATTTGCTGCTGGTCTCGTCAGTCTGGGAAGTTCACCAACAAAGTCTTTGAGGCACATTATTACACAGAGATGTTTAGAATAGAAATTGATAATAAATTCTGAACCTAAGTAATACAAGTGCCTAAGTAATACAAGACAGCTACAATTACTGTACCAAGTTTCAATCTTTTTGTTGGAGGGCATTGTATATAGACCATTACTATGAAGTACTGAAAAATAAATATAGTTATTATTATAACAAAAGACTAAAAGCTTTCTGACACACTATAGATTATTACACTGAAGCATGACAAATTGCTGAGATTTATAGCTTTTAGGTATTTAATGAAAACA
Organism: Melospiza georgiana; assembly: GCF_028018845.1. Taxonomy (NCBI): domain Eukaryota; kingdom Metazoa; phylum Chordata; class Aves; order Passeriformes; family Passerellidae; genus Melospiza; species Melospiza georgiana. The sequence goes on from NC_080431.1 coordinate 47,182,393, forward strand.
TAGTCAGGAGAATATGTCATTCTGCTATCAGGAAATAATTGAATTGCTGTGATTGCCAGGAATCTGACAGTGGTGGTAATTTTGATTTAAAAGCTAGTGGAAGGTACTTTTCACACTGAGAATCTAAACTACAAATGACGTGTAGGCAACAAGTAATTTTTGCTGGGAATAGTGTCTCAAAACCTCATAAAATAAGAATCAAAGTGACAGAAAACTTTATTATTTGAAGAGCTTGCAGACCTTTGGTGCAGGTAGATTCATAAATACAAGTATAGAAACAAATCCATTTGACAAAATTGGAAAGCGATCTGAAAAAGATTCAAATAATTAAAGGTGCTAACTGCAGTTTTCAGTACTGTCCTTAATTTCATATTAAGCCCAATAGAATGACAAAAAAAGAAAAGTGTCTGATAGGAAAATATTTTGTTTATATAAAACCCATGAGGAATGCAATATAAACTAATACGTAATGGAACTTCCACAATGACAATTTTTTCTAAAGGAAAGACTATAATTTCAATTTTGGAACATAAACTTTAATAGAACATAAACCATTGATAAACAAATCATATTTGGTTCTTGAAATTAAACAAGGTAAACAGGAATGAAAGTCATAAAGAACAGCAAAACTTGTAAATATTGATGTCACATTTATGGATTTCCTTTATAAATGTGAATTTTGAAAACCTGATAATTAGTTTTTACAATAAAATTTTGATTCTATGGCAATGGAAATCTATTACCATGTGGTTTTAGGAAAAGCTGAACGGTACTTTCTCAAGTTCTTCTTTCTAACTGGAGCTTTATACCAAAGGATATGGATTGATTTCTGTTTCATACACCTCTTCTCCCAGGACACTCAGAGTACAAAATCAGCGACTGCTTTCTTTCACAGGGATCTGTGATCTGTGCATTACTCATTCCAGAATGGCATCATTCCTATGTTCTCTTTTGAACTTCACCATGTACCTTTTCCTTAGAAGACTTCATCCCATTACACCTACATAAATGGTGTACTCCAAACATCTACTCCACCTGCGGGAAAAAACCAACCAACCAAGCAATCCAAGTCTTTACTCCTTTATGCATATATAAGATAATTTTTTTAGCAAACAAAATCATCTTCACTGCTGCATTGCAATCACCCTTAAAACACAGACGGTAGTGGTCTTTTCTGAATTATCAGAGTTCACTCCCTGACAAATCCCACCCCAACCACCCCCTAAAAGCCAAAGGTATTTTGGTGTTATTTAAGTTTTAAATAAAAAAAAGTCACTTCTACAGAATTACAGAATGATTGAAGTTTAAAGGAGCTGTTCCAAATTTCCCTTTAAATGGGGCCACCTAGACACAGTTGGCCCACACTCTGTACAGGCTTGTTCTGTGACCAGCCCATGGAAAGGAATCACGCTGGAGCAGTTTTGCATAGTTTCTCATCCACTTCTTTTCCACAGCAATCATAAAGAGAAAAGGTGATATGAATAGTCCCTAAATACAACATATTTTTACATATGTCTAATAAATTTAAAGAATTCAAAGTTCCTCCTCTAATTCTTGAGGGTTTTCAGTGTTACCCAAAAAAAAAGTTTCCCAGAAGGAAGGAGTTATTTTACCTGCATTTTATGTTTTCTTACCAGATGTCTTAAGACATTAAGAATTCTGTCATAATTACTAAAACCTTCCTCAAAATAGCTATGCTAGGGATTTTATTTTGTATTATATTTTAAATCAATGTAATTTTAAACAGTTGCTATGATAAACATAGAAGATACAATTTATTTATAAAATAATAGTTGAAATTGAAATCTTATGTACCTTGTATATGACTATAGGGCAAAAAGCTAAATTTTGAACATTTTTAATCATGGCTGTTAAAGTTACTTTCTCTGCAGTTTTTGGAAAGTTACCTAGAGTCTCTGCCTTGATAGATTTTTGTTTTGCTATTACCTTACAAGTTTCTTCTGCATATTAATTACCCAATACCTATAGAATATTTTGAGACTATAAAATATACTAAGTTTGTGTTACCTGGTAAATCCACCTTTTCATTATATAGTATGATACCCAGATTTGTAACTTACATTTGTAGACATGAAGCAGGAATATAAAATTTCCACTAAACAGTGAAATTAGGAGTTTAGTTTAGCTAATCTATTAATCTCTCCAAATGATATTAAAAATCTGCAAACTCACTAGGGAAATATCCTTTATCAAATGTCTACCTTTTTATTCTGCTCTAGAACAAACAGATGTTTATGACTTCCATATGCTTCAGCTCCTTGCAACTCATCACTGAACCTTCTCCAGACTCTGAGTTCTAAATATATGTCAGGCTTAATTAATTAACCATATCACTTCTCTTCTGATCAGTGAGACAATCTTGCCATTGGTTTTGTAGTGCTCCATGCAAGTTCATACTACCTCAAATAAGAAAAGCATCTATAATTTCCCTACATTCCTCCGTGATTTAAAAAAAAACACCACCAATTTCTTGTCTTGAAGACAGCACTGGCATTTGGGGTTGTGTTTAGGAAATTTGAGATAATTTATAGCTAGAAAAGAAACAGAGGATAAGCAATTTAATGGACAAAATTTTGTTGACCCATTCTTCATCAGTTATTAATACTTTTTAATTAATCTCTACAAGAGCTTGATCCCTAACTATTCAAGTTAATGGGAATATTACCTTTGATGACTATAGTAGAAATGGATAATAAGTCTGAGGGAGCAAAGTGTTCTTCTTCAAAATGTTTTGGTGAACCAGGTAGTCTCTTAAATCAGTTTGATTTTGATCAACAATATTTGTTATGATCCACAATTACGACATTTTCTTGTAAAATTATGTGGAAAGCTAAAGATACAACAAGAACAAGAAGGTTATATTCAAGGTTAAGGTCCACACTGGCAGCAATGTTTTGCTGAGTTGTTTTAAGTCAAACCCTGTGCACAAAACAAGTACAAATAAATTCACCTTCATTGATGCCCAAGACAGACCATCGCTTTAGCAATACAAAGACTTCAGGGCATTACTTTAGACCAGGAGGTGGATAGACATGAATCAGGACAGAAGCGTGCTGACAACATGCCAAAAATACTTCCCAACAAAAAGCTCAGGAAACATGAGCTTGTTTCTGTCTTCATTCTGATTTCTAGATTTCTCAGAATCATAGAATTCAGAATTTCTCAGAATCACAAAAATATTAGATGAAAAATGACATGAGGATTTCCTCTTTTATTTGAAAAAGACCTATTGCAAATGACTGACTAGGTGAGCTACAACTTTGTTTAGATGAGCCTTGAAAAACTCTAGGGGCTGATTGACCCATCTGTCAGGACAACAATCTCTATTTCATTACCCTCTTGTGGTGAGCATTTTCCTAATGTCCACTTTGTAACTCCCGAGCAATAATTGGTGGTTACTGCCTTTGGCCTGATACTATTGGGAAAAGCTTTGATCCATCATTACTGTAACAACTTTTAAGTGTAAGCAACTGCTAGATCATCCTGTAGCCTCTCACCTCTCTGTCAGGCTAAACATGACCAGCCCTCCTATCGTCTCTCCATCAGAGGTGTATTGTAGATTCTTAAATATCTTGCTGTTCATCTGCCTGATTCTTTCCAGTTTCTGTTCTTTTTAACTGATGTCCTACTACTATTCCCATTGCAGCATCATTGTCTGTGACTGCAGGATGATAGCCACAGCCCTACTGTGCAAACCACAGCCCTACCAAAGGAATGCAGCCTGTGGTTTGTCTTATAGAGAGCACAATGTTGGCTCATATTTAGTCTGGCGCTCACAAAAACCTCCCCTGAACACCAACACCAGTAGCAGTACTCAGCCTATTGATTCATATTGTGAAGCATGGTGCAAAATCTCCTGCACATTCCCTTTTGAAACTGTATGAGGTTTCTTTCATCCCGGCCCTTATGTTTATAGAGGTCAATCAATTTTTCTTGAGAAATAAGTGTATTGTCCCTTTTAAATTATACCCAGTTAAAGTACCAAGCAGAGGAAGATAAGGAAGTTTTTCAGTTTAACTACATAGCTGAAACATCTTTAGGGAATTAACTAAAGACTAATTTTCAAAAGATAATTTGTATTCTGCTGTTAAAGTTTCCCCAGATTTTTAGCTTTCTCTACGAACTACTTAGAGCCTTTGAACAGTGCTCAGCGCAAGACCTTTGGAAAGTCCTATTAACACCTTCTGGAATTTTGAACTCCATTTTTTCCTTTTAGGAGTGACTGCAAAAGTGCTTACTCTCAAAGTCCAGTTGGGAGTTGTGAATCTGAGTAACTCAAATAGTTGCAGAGGGTATATGAGATAAAGTGGTTGTAAAATCAATGAAAATAAAGGACAGTACATTTGTAAAGAATATAACTGGAGCAACTGACAATACAAGAAAGTACAGGAGACTATTCTATTACAAAATAAAAAATGAAACCCATGGATCTAGGCTTTGTAATTCAGACTATTAAGTGTTCAAAGGAAACAGAGTGTTTAAATGGAAATGAGGTGACTCAGAGTCTTTGACTTGATTTAACTTGCTCTACTAAAGCTAGAGAGAAAAATAAGACCACATTTCAGTGAAAGGGAATATGCCAATTTGAAACCAAGAACATTTAATAAAACTTCCTGAAAGAAAATCTATCAGACTGCAGGAAAAAAACCCAAAACTAACAAAAAACTGTCCCAGAGGTAATAGATGCCAGAAGCCCCAGCACATGGAACATTTTAACTGATCTTAAACTGATCAAAACATTTTGAAGGAACAATAAGGATCAATCCCAAATGGACACAGAGGCGGACAAAATAACCTGATAGGTCTTTTCTTTCTTAACTTCTGTGAATTTATGGCAAATTAAATAAGCACTGGGATATGGTACCAGCACTGAGGAAATAGCATGCAAGGGAAAAAAGAGATTAACCTTGAAAAGAGAGAAAAGAGAAAATAATATCCTAGCTAGTTTGTAAATATAAAGCTTAGACAATTAATGTGGGCCAAGCTCATTTTAGGAGTAAATATCAGTGATTATTTGTATCAGGCATAAGCAGAGATGGGATAAATATTTTCAAATACATTATGCACCTTCATTAGAGAAATGGGGCAGTGTTAAGGAATTTGGATGAAATGGAGATATTTAGACTAGATAAAATGCTACTTTATGGGAATAGAGCCTAAAAAGGGTTTTGCCAACAGCATTTAGGGGTTTTTTTCACATGAAAATTAAATCTATGTTGTACTGATGTTTAAATTCATATATCATATCTTTAAAGTATCCTGACTTAACTTCCATGAGATCATAACCACTAGGTAAAAAGAATACTCTCTACTATTTATTAAAGATAGATTTAAACCCAAACCTCTGGAAAATACTTAAGGAACTGTAGGAAGAAAAGGAAGTGAAAAGGGAAGATTAAGCTTTAAAAGATCATTTTCTGTACACAGGAAGTAGGGTAAAGGAGGACTGAAATTTCCAAATTTGTAACTTCAGAATGTTCTGAATGCAAGAATCTTTCTTTCACTCCAGAGCAAGAGTTTTGTCAGTCCTGAATTTTTTTGTCATTAGCTTATACCTCATGTGTCATAATTAAACAAAAATAATATTAGCCAGCTGGGAGGTTTAGAATATGAGTAAGGTTCTCCACAAGTATAGGAGGGGTTTTTTTCAGCTAATTTTTTTTAGTTTGTTTTAGGCATGGGTTTTGTGTGGATTTGTTTAGTTGGTTGGCTGATGTCTTTTGGTTTTAATTTTCCTGGTTATATTTTGCTTACAATAAGGAGTATTGCAAAAAAAATCATTTTAAAGGCTGTCACTGTTTCACATGCACTGGCCAGCAGATTATTTTAGTTTCAAAATTCATAATCTGTTTCAGCAGTTCCATAAAATTCAGGATATTTAAAAGAAATCTTAACAAATATTGACACTGCTGTTTTCTGCTGCCTTGGGAAAAAAGAGATACCGATTCTACAGAAACATATCTAAATTTCTGAAAAAATCCAAACAAAGAACTTATAAAGTACTGCAGTGACTACAAATAAGTATTTCTGTCAACTTTGTTTGGAATTCGATACTTGTGTCCTGCTTGTAACCAACAAAGAACACATTTAAAGTATTGCTTTATGTTTTGATGCTATGTCATAGTTTGCTGCACCTTTGATAGGCTGACCCACAGTCAGGTTACTAATTGTCATGTGTCACAAATGTGAAGGCATCAGGAAAACAAGATCTGTACCTGATTTCTCCAAAATACATAATCCATTCAGGAAAGTACTTGAAATCAGCCATAATCAGCAATTTATATCCCTGAGAAAAAATAGAAGTTTTTGAAACTGTGTGGACAAACCCTGGAGAAAACCTGAGACTCTTGGAAGAATTTACACAGAAATTTAAATCATGAATAATAGGGCATTCAAAATTACACTGCTGAAGCTTACTTGCATATAGCTCTGAACCTGAATGTCTATTTCCTCCTTGGAAGTCCTGTTCTGTTCTGCTGCTCATTTGCAAGACAGTCTATCAGGTTTTTTTAGGACAAAGTAATGTTCTGTTAATACTAAAGGGATACAGCATAAAGTGGAATAGCAGAAATTTCCTATTTGGACATATGTCTTAAATGAGTGTTTCAGTGGAATCAGTACTTCTTGGCAGTACAGAGTGGCACAGTTGCAGAGCTGCACAATCAGTAAAATGTACCCATACAGTTAATTGAAAAATGCTGTGTATGTTGATACCATTCTATTGCAAAAATGACTGTTTAGAAACCTAAATCAACACTGAAGAAACATTTAGAATTTCTGTTTATTTTTGGACCTTATGTTTAGAGTAACAATCTAGCAATGCATGATACAACAGCAATTTCTGTGTTATGCAGTTTTTAGTTTACTTTCCTTGGTAATGATATAATACATTCTTAAGTTACAGTATCTGCTTCTCAAATTAGAGCTCTGCTTCCTCCCCACATGGCTGAGCAATACAGAACTTAGGTTTATTTCATGTCCAAAGCACATCATATGTGCTGTTGTTTTAACTGAAGTGACCAAAATAAAAATCTAAACTGCTCTAATTTCTTCACCTTCTCCCTTTTGTCACTACATTTACAAAATATTGCACTGCATATTTTAGTGTGCACTTCAAATTCTATAAAGTTATTCAGCTAAAACCTTTCCAGATTCTTTTAAGAGAGATTGTGTCCCAAGGTGTATGTGGCAGTCTAATGTTTTCTCTCCATGACATCTTCTAGAATTTGTGCAGTGGGGATTACCAAAACAGTATTCTTTGGTTTTCACCCTGCAATTAAAACATATGTTCCAAGATTTCACCTGAGTCAACAAAGATGTTGTTTTAAATGCCTAAATCCTCTCAAAATGCACCTGAAACACGATTCTCTTCATTAGCCTAATTTATTTTAGTACTGTAACCATGTACAAATAAAGACCAGGTAAAAAGACAGATTTCACTAGTGACTGCATAAATCTGTAAATGAATATCCTTATTTGGCAACTAGCAGAGACTGAACAATCTGGTGAGTTTCTTCATTATAGTTTTACAGTGGAGTCTATCAATAAGCTTATTTGAGAGCCTTCCCAACAAAAAAACCCCATATGTACCAGTGACATTTCCAGCACAACCGCTCTGTCTCTCTTGTCATGAAGAATTCTTGCTAAGGAGAAAGGAAATAAGCTAAAGACAATGAGAGATGCAAATACATCCACAGTTCTCTGAAAATTCAAATCACCTTTATGAAATCCATTAGTACATTTAGGAATGCAGGGAGTTGGAATAGTACTATGTCTTCAGCCTCTACATACTTATAAAAATGACTCGGTCATGAGAAAAGCTATCTTGAAATGATAAGTTAATTCAAGTAAAGTTTCTTCTATGTAGAGTGGTAATTTTCTCCTACTTACCTAAAAAGTAAAATCTTGCATGTTCTGTAGTATATGCCAGCAGTTATAAGAATTAGGAGGCTTTCAAAGGAGCTTTCAAAGACCTTCAGTGGCAGATAACCCTTCAAAATTTACTCTTCAAATCACTCTGTAAAATTAGCTCTTCAAAGTCAACTATTATTCTTTCTTAATTTTCTAAATGATATTCATGTAGTGAACTGTCTAATAAAATTCTATTTATTTTTGGGTTTAGTCTTATGTGTCATTAGCAGTATTGCTTAAAGAACTCCTTCTCAGTACCAGTGTGGGTAGAATACTAATTACTGAAACATACACTGCAAAAATGTTTTTGAGGCAAGAAATTGCCTCTGCCTTCTAGAGACTAGTGGGAGTTGCTCCACGATAAAATATTGAAAAATAAGAAATCATGAAACATAAGATACCAGCAATTCTCAAAGTAAATCCAAACCAGAAACTTCTTCCTCCCGTCATATAGGGGAAAAAGTAATTTGTCTTTTATCATCTGCTACAAGAAAAAATACTAATACTTAAAGCTGGGGATAGTATCTTTAAAAAAATAAAATAAAAAAAAAGAAGTCTGTTTGTTAACTTTGAAGTTTTTGAAGAGATGCCTTTGAGGATGAAAGATGTTCTGCAGCACATCTTGTCTCCTGATAGGCAGTCATTTATGATGTTGTAGAGGCTGCAGCCCTGATTTGTTGGCAGTTTAGAACTGCCCAGTATAGTGTAAGATAGTGAGCCAAGCTGTGAAATAGTGAACAGATGGATCCAGTCAGAATTTTTAAGATTACTGTTAAATGTCCAATATTCCAGGTTTTAAACTTCCTGCAAGCTAAAATCTCCCTCAGCATAAACTTGTAAAAGCGGAGTAATCAAGGTTTGACCTTGTCAGACTGCTGGTGGGTGAGAGGAAACTGTTAACTGCTGTACTCACAAAGGAGGTATTCAGTGTCATACAAGACCTATATGCCTTTAAATTTGAGCCTCATGCATTTACCTAATTTATCCATTCATCAGTTTGCTGTGTCACCCTGTCCTTCATTAGCTCGTGTCATCAATAGATTAAATACAGTTATTTGACTATGAATAAATTGGGTGTTAACCTCCTCCCACAGTGAAATACTCTGGAAAAGTTGTCACAGAGAGTAATCCCTAATGTGACCTTAAGCTCTTCCTTCTTGTTAATTTTAATTAACTAACATGCCAATCAGATTTTTAGTGCAATTTTTTTTCCTAGCCATTATCACTGTTTTTGTAGATCTTTATTTTAATCTATGTATGGGTACCTCTGCCCAGCTGCCTCTGAGTGTGTGGATGTGCATTTTCATTTTGGGTTACTCAGGCAATTTTCAAAATTGCGGAAGATCAACAATGCCATCTGCAGGTATAAGATAACTCCTGATCTGGAGACACACTCTCTTTCAATTTTTTGTTTTCCTACCTTAGATTAGGCTACTTTTTCCTAGACTGAAGTTAAAGATGGCCAAAACTGTGTAGGTCTGTTTTGCCAAACAGCAACTAGATAAAAAGATTTTTGCTTTGATCTGTATGTTATTAACATATACAAAAGATTGAATGCAGGGGTTTTCAACACTTATTTAAGCTTCTCAAAAATATTCAACCTGCAAAATGGAACTTTAAACCTGTTAAAAGGACATCTTTCCAGCTTCCTAAAATTCTTGGGGTTCCAGCAGGTTTGTGAGTTGAGCCAGGACTGCTTTTCTCATTATCTGGCACATGCTCTTATATTCAAGTGGAGCCAGTAGCAAACTCTAGAAGGATGTGTATACTACGGTTACTCCCTGTTTCTTGGATTTTCTTTTTTTCCTGGCTTCTTTTCATACAGATTTTCAGGCATAAGGGTGAGGTATAAATGTCACAGAGAACAATGAGTGATGTGAGAGACTGAGTGGATTACTGGTAATGTACAATTCAGAATATTTCATCTCTGTTTCAATGTTTTCTGCTGGTAGAAGTTAATTTTTTCCTCCCTGTTGAAGACAAAGAATATTCACAGTTCAGTGAAATTACAAACTGTGAGGAAATAAGTACACTAGTCTTATAGGTGATGAGTTTCCTATGAGAGTAACTAATTCCTACCATCACTAAAGTGAAAGAAAATCGCCAATTTTATTTTTTAAAAAAGTACTTTTTATTTTGTTTCCCATCTGGGTCAGTATGCTATTAGAAGAAACAAAAACTTATGGTCAGAGACTAGAAACTCCTGAATATTGTTTTTATTCTTTAGCTGCATCAGTGACTCTGGGCAAAAGCAAAGGTTTTTGTGCTCACTACCTGCATCTGTAAATTAGAATCTAATACTTACCTCTCACAAGGGAATTGTGAGCTTTTGATAAGATGTTTGAGTAAGCTAGTAGGCTGTTTGAGTCTGTAAGTAGCAAAAAAAATATTCCTAAAACAGTACTCTGTTTCTTTTCACTAAGTACACTTAGAGAATGTAAAATTAGTAGTCCTTTAGAAAAATTCTAAGATCAAGTGTTTTTGTGAGTGAAAGTAATTTAGTCTTCTCAGTAAGCCAACTCAACTGAAAGGTTTTGTTCAGAAAGGAGACATTTAACTTCATGCAATCTATTCAGGAATCTGTTCAAAGTCTGGCAAAGGCAATGTGATCCTTTCAAAAGACTTTTTGTCCCCACTGTTTATAAATATTAAGCTGAAATTTCATTCTGAGTGATTTATTTCAAGTTACCCCAAAAATTAACTCTGCATATCTTCCTAAAATTAATAATTTTGGAATTATTAAGAACATTTTTTTTTTGTATGAGAAAGATTTTAAAAAGAAGAAAAGAGTCTGAAAATTTTTCACAACTCTACTTAAATGTGTTTTGTGATACAAGAAAATATTTCAGGGTTGTCAAATAAATATAGATAAACACACTGAAAATCATAAGCTGCTTTTTCTGGCTTCACAAAACTTCATTAGATTTTAAAATAATTGCAATATATTTCTTGACTAGTAATGAATTTATGTAAATGTACTCTTGTTCTTAATTTGGCCTCTCCATTTTTAGAGGCTATCACCCGTAGCTGATGGCCAGATGCACTTGCAAGCAGCTTTGCCCCCCAGCATGACAGCGCATAATTTTTCATAATGCTATCTGTCCTGTGTCTATATGTCTCCCTCTCTTCCCCCAGTCTTTTTTATTTAGTGAATTTACTTTGGGTTACATTCTGAAATAGATTTTACAAGTGCCTAATGAACTGGCTGCATGGTAACAACTCTGTTGACCTTGTAAGCACAATGTGAAATTCAGTGCTGCACCTCTAACAGGCATGAATGAACCAGCAGATGCAGCAGAAGTGTGCAGGGGTTGATTAGCTCAAAGGTACCTTTGAGACCACCAAAAACAAACTGCTGTAAAGGACAATTAGCATTGCAATGCCTTTCCTGAATTTTCCTATGGATCAGAAGGCTGTACTGAATCTCAATAACGCTTTGTATCCCAAGACATTCCATGCCTGTGAGGAAGTGCTTTTAATATGTCTCCTACATCACACCTACTGAGAAAATCCTTCATCACTAAGCTAAGTTTTGAAGTGTTTTTCCATCCTTTCCAAATCACTGTATCACAAAATGTAACACCTGTGCACAGAAAAGGAAAATAATATCTTTCCTTTCCCTGGTTCTGATTAAAAGTAAATTAGACAGAAAACTGCTTAAATGTAAGTTTTTCTGTGTCCCTGTGGGTCTATTTAACACAGAAGTAAACAAAAAGAACTTTCTTAATATTTCTTAGGTAATAGCTGCAGTTAAGATAATCTAAAATTGTATTTGTGCCCTTCATGTAAATGCTGTTGCTCAGAAAAGCTAAAAGGTGCTTGCGTTGCCAGATGATTTGTTTGAGGTGCTATGATTGAGATAAAATACAAGTGAGACAGGTGCAATTTTAGGAGCTTATCAGAATTTCTTTGAGCTGATTTAAATTTTGCCAGTGTTAATATCTGGCATTCTGCCTCAGGGTTTAAAGCCTCAGGTTAAAGCAACTGTTTGAAGAGAACTTAAACCACTTTTTCCTTTTACTTCTTATATATTAATCCTCTCAACCCTCCTCTGCAAGCAATACAATTTCTTGTACATATCTTGGAATATTGCCCTCCTTGGATGCACCAGTGTTCTTGAGTGCCTCTACAAGCTCTGTGAGAGATCAGTGCACAGTAGGGTACTTCCCATGCTCCTAAAAATTAAATACACATAAACCCAGAAATCCAGTATTTGAGAATAATAATTTGACTGTCCCATTATAGATAACATAGTCTGAATTCTATCTTTGAAGGAGTTATATTCCGGTTGGATTATAGCTGAGCTTTAGTCCATTTTAGTAAAAGATTGACTCCTAATTACTCCATATTACATTTGATAATATATTTTTATTAACAAGGAGTCCTCATGGCAATTGTTGTCATAGGAAATACCATTATTCCACAGTTAGATTTAAAAAAAATAATTTACAATCCGACTTAAAAATTCTCTAAATCTTTACCCTACTTCCTATATATTTCTCCTAGACGTATAATTATCCATTTGGAAGGGAAATGAGAAAGACTTGGCTCAATACCTGTCTTGACCTACTTAACTGACAATTACAAAGATAAGCTTCATGCTACACACAGTTTTTTTCATTTAAGAGATATAGGGGTTATTATTGGTGTCATTATTATTAACTGTAGCCACTAGATACTATCATTATTTTACTATCTTGTCATCTTTATGGATTTATACCTATAAAGCTTTATTGACTCCTTCCTCCCCTCCTTAACTGCAACACTCTAAAGGCAAGAGTGAACCTACCAACAATTCTGGACTAATAAGCCAGGACTTTAGCACTTAAAATAACATTGCTGAAAGCCTAATTATCTTCTACATACTAATCCATCATACTGTCAATCTTCCCCAATCAATCTGAAAAAACGGGATTTTTAGCTGAATTTTTTCAAAGGAGTTTTCAGGTTGTTAAATTCCTTGCAAGCTCAATTCATCCTTGTCTGCGATGGGCACAGATCTACTAAACCAGGTTGGATCAGGGTATTACTTGTCACAGAAAGCATTTTACCTGTATGCAAGGAGAAGAAAACAGAAAGGCAGAAAAATTCTAACTCACTTGTGTTAGAAATGCTGCTTTTATTCAGATTCTGGGGGAAAAACCCCAACTCTATATGAATAAACACACATTGTCTCACTTGATATCATAATAATTTTTCAACTATCTGAATATGTGGAAAACCAGATTGTCTCAGTCTTGTGTTTTTGCTTTAACTCATATGTCAAACAGAAGGCCTGGCTTCCTGTTAGCTTCCTTGAAAATGCTGTAAGATAGCAGAGCATTGCAAGTCACAGGGAATCAGCCATGAAGCAGAGCTATACCTACACAGAATTATTGTTATCTGAAGTAAATAAGGGAAGTTTATAAGCATTTCTTTCACCTTTTATTTTGTTTTGTTTTTCTGGTGTCATGAAATAGCGGGGGAAAGGGAGGAACTCTTTTCAGCAATGTGTCTACACTTGTTTTTCAGCTAGTGAAAAACAGTCATTTTATTTTAACTGTAAAACCGCTTTGCACTTTGCAGAAACAAAATGTGTGAATCACAGCAGATGAAGGAGATGCTGATTAAAGCATAAATTTTGCTTGCTGTAACATTTTTTTTTCTTTGCAGACTGGTTCTTTGTCATCATTAAACTCTGACTCATACTGAAAAAACATGGAAGAAAAGTGTATTCTTGTGGGTGTCTTAACATCTGGAGTAAAGGACATAATAAAACATTAATTCCAAAAGGCAAAGAAAAGACATTGTCTTTTGTCCACAAGGCAGCAAATTCCACAGATCTCCATGAAATCCAAGCTGCCATGTGGTTACAAAAAGCTGTAGAAGCCGGATACTTCAGGGAGATCTATTGGGCATGGACAATTCATCTGTGAAAAGAGAGTAGCTCTAGAATGCCCGAGATGCACTGATTTAATTGTGAATACACCGAACGATCATCATGTCAGTATGGTTTGACTATTATTAATCAGAGTTTGTAAACAGGAGTAAGAATTGGTCTGTTCACACACTGTACTTAACTGTCTAGGATTTCTGGTCTTTCACAGGGTAAAAGAGAGAAGGGAAAAGGAAACAAATTTCCTGAAATAAAAGGTATCTGTTTACCTAAAATTCTGTTAGAGATTCACTGATCATATGCTGATTTTGACTTCTGATGTAGTACCCAGGTTACTTTTACAGTTATTAGAGAAAATAGGCATTGCTAAAGCACAAAATGTATGGTTTTAAAGCAGACATCTAAAATATACTGGTTGAATTGAATTGGAAAAAATAAACAAACCACAAAAAATCAAGCCAAAAAACAAACACCCCCCCCCCCCAAATAAAACAACAACAAGAAATCCCAAAACAGGATTAAAAATTACTCCTGCCTGGGGGATAAAAAAGCGCATATCCACAAGATAAACATGTCCACACTGAAATGTCTACAGATTGATAAGAGGCATTCCACTGAAATTGTGCACTGATTGTTCTTAGTCTTCAAAGCCTTCATGCCTTACAGGTTCTGGACAGTCATGCACGGTCTGTTGCCTAAAATGATAAATATTCATGTTTATATGCCTCATAATTAGCAAACATGCTAGGTAATTTTCATAGTTATAACCTATTACAGATTCAGTCATCCATCTAAGGTAACATGGAGCACAGGTACTACAAAAAAAGGACCTTTTATTTTTGAGAAATAGTAATAAATATGGGAGAAAGAATTACAATAAATTTTAATGCTTTGGTGTTTTGTATTCTGTAATAATGTTTCAAATCTCTTAATTACTTTCATCAGGTGTGTATTTTGCACATTAGTAGAACACTTTTTTTTGGTTCGCTTCAATATAAATCATGTTTCTTATTCTTATAAAATATCTGGTATTTTTTTACTCTAGTATGTTAGACAAAAAGCTATTTCTGATTTTTCTGAAGCAGTCCATTTGCCTGTTGCTAAAGTGAACAAGATAATCAATAAAATCAATCCAGCAGTCTCACAGGAGAATTTTGGAACTGAGCATCAAGCTTGTCACTGTAAAACTAGAGGTCAAGTTTTACCCTGAACTACAGGCAGCCACATTTTCATCAGAGAGTTTACACTCATGCACTCAGGAGCAGCATCTTTAAGAACATTTGACTTTCTAAAGGTCACAGTTTAAATCCAGCAATGAATTTCAGATTTTGTGACACTTGATCCTGCAGTGCCAGGAAGTTAAGCACCAAGATTCATCACCCTGACTTTCCAATTCCTTCTGCTGAAAGTAGGTATAGAGGTTCAAGGTGGGTGTGATGCAGCCAATCTAGTGGTTCGGGTAAGTGGTCCCTACTTCTAACACAGCTGCTCATCTTCTAAATCAGAAAGCAAAGAGGAAGTGAAAGAGGAAGAACATGAGCAATATTCATGTTGTCCTGGAAAACACAATTGAATCAGCTCTACTGAACAGATATCTTGTTTAGTGGCTTTCCTGAAGGGGAAGAGGAGGAGGAGGCATTGTTCTTTCTTGTGACCAGAGACGGTACCCAAGGAAATGTTCTGAAATTGGTGGGGAGGGATGGGGTGGGGATGGTGTTAGGCTGGACACCAGGAAAAGGTTTTTAACACAGGGGGTGGCTGGACACTGGAACAGGCTCCCCATGGATTGGTCCCAGGACCAGCCTGACAGAGACAAGAAGCATTTGAACAACGCTCTCAGGCACACGGTCCTGACTCTTGGGGATGGTGCTATGCAGGGCAAGGAGTTGGACTTGATGATCCTTGTGGGTCCCTTCCAGCTCAGGATATTCCATAGGTCTATGATTTTTCTATTGTATTATTTCTTTTTTTTTTTTTTCTTTTTTTTTTTTTTTTTTTTTTGTGGAGGGGAAGGAAGGATTGACAATAATATGGTATTTTTGGGAGGTAGAACAAAGGGAACTAATCTGGAAAAGTTTAATGTAATTTGACAATTTTAATCATTTCAATCAGTCTCCTGAATTCAGGGGGATAAATTCCATTTCACATAACTGATTCTGTTGGGAGATGAAAACTTTTTTGTGTGACCTGTAAATGTTATCACAAACAGTAACAGTATTTGACAAATGGTTTAATCACTACAGAGTAGATCAACACATTTTTCTTTGCTGTAATAAAGTGTCTCTTCTTAGAAAGCATATGGATTTATATTTTTCCAAATTTATATAAAGTCTCATATACGTGCTAACCTTGTTTTACTCTAAAAATGCTGAAATGTTTCACAAGATAAATGTCTGTACTTTCCTAACAGGTCACACTTTATTTTCAAGGGTTTAGTCATTTAAGTTTCTTGTGTCTTCTGGGACAGCTGTCATGTTTAAACACAGGCTTAGCCTCCCTTCCATCAAAAAAATACACCAGAGAATCAATATCAAAAGCTGGCCTATTACAAAAAGTCTTATATGAAACCTAATAACAGATTTTCTCAGGTAACAATTGGTACAGCAACTGTATGCACATCTCAAAGAGAATCCAATGTCAAATTATGAACATTCCTACTGCACCATAATGTATGTTGCATGGAAAAGGAAAACACTTATTCTGGAAAGGGGCAATTTCAATATTTAAAACACGAATGCTGCTAAGACTTCTCACATTTGTTGTGTCAATCTTCGGGCGATTCATCACCAGCTAGCGAAACTGCCCATACACCATTATTGCAACTGAGCACTGATGCAGACCTCCATGTGAGGTTGCTCCAGCCCTTTGATCATCTTCATGTCCCTCTTCTGGACCTGCTCTGGATGTGTCCATATCCTTCTGTTGTTGGAGGCCGCAGACCTGGATACAGTTTTCCAGGTGGGATCTCATATGGGAGCAGAGCAGAAGAGAACAATCACCTCCCTTGGGCTGCTGGTCCTGTTGCTTTCGATGCAGCCCAGGATATAATTTGCTTTCTGGGCTTCAATGAATTTTCAAAAATTAAGTTTAATTAAACTAACTTAAATTAAATTATTTTATAGAATGACTCAGTGATTTGGCTCAGAAGGGACCGTAAACATCATCTGGTTTCAAGGCTCCTGCAATGGGCAGGGATACCTTCCTTCAGACCAGGTGACTCAAAGCCCCATCCAACCTGGTCATTGTTATTTTCAAAAATCTGAAAACAACATGCTATTAAGTGCTTGTTTTTTGTTTTTGTTTTTGTTTTTTTTTTTTTTTTTTTGGTTTTTTTATTCCAAAACTATTGAATAAAAATATATCTATTCTTTTTGTCATCAAACTTTCTAATAAAACTGACAACAACATTCTTGCCTTATTTTGCTAATGACTTTACAATTATCAGATATAACTTTATGGACTGAAATTCTTGAGTTCCATCCATTAGTGTTTCCTCTTTTGTTTCTTTTTATTACTTGACTCAGACTAGTATATCTGATATACCAGCACAGCCAAGGTTACCTGCTCTGAATCTGCCTTACTTCAGTATTAAACTTTCTTTCTGTTATGTAGTCACATTGAGTCATAGCACAGACTATAGCTGCATTTCTCCAAGAATAAATGTAAGTGACATCTCTTTGTAAATCACACTTTTCATTTCAAGCAATTTCCTCATATTTCTGCTGTTAAGGCATACTGGGAGCTTCCCCATGTATTTGTGTTTATTCATTAAATAAGTAGGATTTCTCTTAAAACCCAATGTGACCTGTGCAAATTCCATCTGAGTCAGTTTTGTAATTTTTTTTCTTTCCTTGAATGGTATCTTTTGCACTGAAAAATAATAATGTTAATAAATAATAATGACTATGTATTATTCACCCAATTTATTTTTTAAAACACTTCAATGCATTTTTTTGATAAATAGCTATGTTATATTAATATGGCTAGCACATATATGAAGATTGATTATTTCTTACCAAAACCAAAACATTTAAACTTTTAGAAAAGCACACACATATGTAAAAACCCATATGTACAGGAATATATGAAAAGAGCATGAATAACATATCTTTTTTCTGCAACGTACAATGATGCAAAAGTGATTGTATAAACATAATAGAAATTGATTTTACATAGTTTCTGGAACAAATTTAAGTGCATTTTTCATAATCTTCTAGTTTGTTAAGAAACTAAAGGTCATATAAATTTAATAAAAATTATAGTGGGGAGTATTTCAAGTAGCATTTAACAAGAACTAAAAATATCTTTGAATAGAAGAAGAAATCACAGAATTATGTATGTTTCACTTAATCATCCATAGAAGTTGCAATATTTTTAGGGAATGTCTAGAACTATTAAATGACCTTCACTTGACTTGAGGCTTTAAACTCACACCATGGCAAGACATTTGCCTTGGTATAATTACATTATGAACTATATCTGGATTATATTAACTTTACTTTTCATTATTCTTTTGCACAGAACCTCTAGCTTTCATTACGTGGATTCCAGATAAAACCAAGGTCAAATTTACATTACAAGAGCTTTACTGAAAGGTTATGTAGCTATGTAATATTTTGCCACCTATCTTTTGAATCTGTTTGAAATCCCAGAGGAGTCATGGAGTATGGCAAAGAGATGAGACATATTTCAGGCACTTGTTTTCAAATTTGAATGTAAATAGAATTTCAAAAGAAAAATATCCACATGGAAGGCAGGTTATCTAAAGAAAAGTTTATTACTTAATCTCTTAATCTTGAAAAGATTTTAAGCAGCATAACATATGATTTGCACAACCTTTTTAAAATTCAGCAATCCAAGCATTTGAGTTTATAAAATTAGTTCAACATGGAAGGCTATTTTTAGGTCTCTATCTTTCCAAATTTTCCATTTGCTATCAAATGGCCTGACACTGATTAGGAAATCATTGTCTAATTTTTACACTGGGAACTACTAAGTGATGCAGATATTTGTAGTCACTTTCAGGTTCAAAAACTAGAATCCTCCCAAAAACACCCCTCAGGAATTAATGTATATATATATGAATTATATATGTTTTCATATATATTTCAGGAATTCATATATATATGTTTTTGAATGCCTACACATCACTTAAAAGAAATAGAATAGTTAACAAAATAAATTACAACAAATCAATTATTGCGTAAATGCTGGTTCATTGATATTCCTTCGCAATTATATTGGTTATTAGTCTTCTTCTACTTAGATCTTAGTTCAGAACTACTAGTTCAGTATTTAGAAACAATCATATGAGAAATAATCGTGAAAGAAAGAGCAGCTTTTGACAACATCCTCCGATGTTAATGTAGTGGAATGCTTACTAGACTTAAAAAAATTGATACACACTGACATAGAACATCAGAGGAAAGGTTCAAAGTGTTTGACTTTCAGAATTAATTTTCAGTCCTTTGATTTTAAACCAGGTTAAACAGCTTGATCTTATAGTTTGTATTTAAAACATTCATAGTAATTTCCATATAGCTTTCCTTCAGTTTAATATCTGTCATCTGTTGATCACTGAATGTGAAAAGAGCAGTGATATGCCATCTCTTTTCACTACAAAGTGAAAAACTAATGTATCTGACAATTGTGCTAAATACTAACTTGCAAACTTACTAGCAGGGATTTCTGGCAATGCTTGACTGAGCAATGATTTTACAATTTATTATTAACAAATTTTATGCACACTAGAAATGATCTTTCACTATCAAAGTAATTTTTTTGGTGCTAACAGCAGTCAGAAAGACAAGGTTGCATGTCAACCAGACTGCTGTGTGACCTCTTGCAAATCAAGTAACTTTTTCACACCACATATCATTAGTAAAAGAGGGGTAATAATAACTCTCTTCCTTTCACAACTGCTGCAAGTTGCATTGGATTCCTATTTGGTGTCTTCACTGCTGCAAATTTAATTTTCCTTTCCCTTTTCCTTTTCCTTTTCCTTTTCCTTTTCCTTTTCCTTTTCCTTTTCCTTTTCCTTTTCCTTTTCCTTTTCCTTTTCCTTTTCCTTTTCCTTTTCCTTTTCCTTTTCCTTTTCCTATTCCTTCTCCTTCTCCTTCTCCTTCTCCTTTTCCACTTTATCCCTGTTACAAATTGTCATAAGGACGCCTAATGATATTTGTCAATACATGAATACCAGGGATGTTTTCTTCAGTGTATTAATATAAAATTTAAATGAGGTGCAAGAGACATTTTAAAACCGACAAATATATATGAATTCCAAGAATATCACAAAGCATTGACTGACTGACCTTGCTCACAGAAATTTTCCCTCATGTAGTCCTTGGATGAGCCTTAGTGAGACTTTCTTGAGTGAGAAAAAAACAAAAAGATTGCAAAAGAAAATGCTCTGACTTGAGGCATCTTTTTCCAGTGAAAGACTGCAAATATTTTTTGATAAGAGATAGATAAGACAACTTATGTTTTATACACTTAGCTTGTGAGAGAGAAGGAAAAATGGCTCAAAGTAATGAAATAGCATGGGGAAAGGCAGCAGTACTGATGAATTACAGTAGACTGAAGTAAAAAATGCAAGGAATAAAGAGGAGACTGTGAAAAGTGCAGACAATAATGGCATGATTAAACACGTACTATAGTGCACCCAGTACAATTTAAAGAAAACATTCTAATTGCAGAATTATTGCAGGAAAAGCAATAAAAATGGTATGGACTAGGAGCATTCAGAAAGCAACTCTAAAAACATAGATTGGAATATGTCTAGAATGGAAGATATACGTATTACACACATTCAGAAATCATAGCTGAGACCAGACAGAAGGAAAGGGGAAGGGGAAGGGGAAGGGGAAGGGGAAGGGGAAGGGGAAGGGGAAGGGGAAGGGGAAGGGGAAGGGGAAGGGGAAGGGGAAGGGGAAGGGGAAGGGGAAGGGGAAGGGGAAGGGGAAGGGAAGGGAAGGGAAGGGAAGGGAAGGGAAGGGAAGGGAAGGGAAGGGAAGGGAAGGGAAGGGAAGGGAAGGGAAGGGAAGGGAAGGGAAGGGAAGGGAAGGGAAGGGAAGGGAAGGGAAGGGAAGGGAAGGGAAGGATCAATGAATTAAAGGTTTCTGAAACCATTCACTGGAGAAATATAATTTTATGCAGTTAACTGAAACTCATTTTGTAGAAAGAGATGAAAATAGACAGAAAATTTTACAAGCAAGTTTCAGTAATAACAGAAAAAAAAAATGTACCACTGGACACAAAAAAAAGGCTATTCTTTTACTGGCAAATTGCACCACCGTGATTTTTTTTTCAGAGGGTATAGTGACAAATTGCTGCTGTACAAATATTTTTTCAATCAATATAGCAGGTTGAAATAAGCTCATAGAATTAGAAAAGGGCATCTGTACCTCATTGTGATGTTTATGGTGCTTGTGCAGTGCTTGCTGCTTTTTTAATGGAGGTTAATGAAAACTGTGCAGATACCTCAAATGGAATGTATTTCTCAGTCCATGTCCAGGAGAATCTAGCTGCTTATACTATGGAATATTTTTGATTGTTATGCATTGTTATTATTACATTACATTCACTTCATTGTATTTTATTTACAGGCCTTTTACTCATATCAGAAATTGAGGCACAAAAGAGTTTATCTCAGGACTAAATTCAAATGTATTCTGACTCCTTTCTGATTTCCACAGGGTTTAGATGATAGAGCTAAAATCTGTTGGCATCTAAGCAAATGAATCCCTTAAAGTTCTCCTAACAGTATGAAATGTTATAACTCTTACAGTCAGGCAATCAGCCTCACTGCTCCAAGAACACTGAAGTTATTGGAGTACCTTCTAGAGCTTTAAATGGATAAAGTAGCATCATTATCCAGGTATTCAGTATGTATTTCCAGCAGAATGAAGTCCAAAGAAGATTTGTGTCAGTCCCACAGAATGATACTCAGATCAAGAAACAGGAAAGACTTAACATGCAGTCAAAATCAGAATCCATTTGTTTTCTGTGAAAGACAATGGGCTTAAGAAAAAATAGGGGGAATTACATTTTTACTGTTTTTTCTTGTTTCAACACCTGTGGTCTGAGCCTATATATTAGGAATGTGTCTCTAAAAGGTTTCCCGTGTAGCAGATTTATATGCATATTTGATGTTTCTCATAAAGTAATAAAAAATCCTCTAGACAACCTTCACTGAAATAAAAAGATAAATAAATGATTCCTGTCTTTATTATATTACTTAGACAATATGAAAAAAAATAGTAAATAAACTCCTCAAGGTAATACTTTTTGCCTTCACTGTAGGTTCTGACAAATATTGCATTAAAATATTACCATAGACCTAAAATGAGTATCCTAATCATGGAATCTTAATGGTCTCAGTTCATGCTATGTTAGACCTCCCCACTGTGATGAGAAACTTGTATGCTGAAATAGTAATCAGCTCCATTAATACAGTGTTAAATAAGTCCCCATTCCAATTACGTCTTAGCACATGCAAAGGGAGCATGTGGGATCTAAACATCTCAAAAAAAAAAATCTTAATCAATATAATTAGTGTGAATCTCATGACTTCGCTTTATTGATTTATAATGTAGCATTAAATCAACCCTTTTAACCTGATTAGTCCCTTTCCTCTCAGAGGAGTCCATCCCTTGCTGGAATGTACACTAAAATCTCCTCAACATCTAAGTGTATGTTTATCATTAAAAAAAAAAAAATAATTATCCATTATAGCTTTCATTTTTGTTATCACTTGCAAATTTAATGTCTTGCCACTGAAAATCCACTAATATGTGGAATGGATTTAAACACTGTAAATTAAAGTTCCTTCATTGCAAAAGTTTTTGTATTCAATCTGTAATACTTCCCAGAGGCAAGAAGTCTCTAGTGATAGTAATTGTTGACTCATTTCCTGAACCAAGCTTTAGTGACCACTCAGCAAGCAAACCCAGCTGATCAGAACCTCACTAGATAGATTTCTTTTCTACAGAAACCTAGCTGAACATGCAAAATTGTCTTTCACTCCCTGCCTCTGAACTTTCTAAATTCCTCTTCTTAGAAATTCCCTTCTGTTTGCACAGATTATCTTGTCTCAAGGCAGGAGTGATGTCTATAGCAGCAGCATTCAGCAAAATGTGAGAAAAAACATTTTTGCTACCTATTTCCAAAAGGGTGCAGCAAAATGTGACAGCTATGAAAAAGCTTGTTATGCGATTGCAACTAAGCCCCAGATGGCCTTTCCAAGAAAACTGTGGTTGCCAGTGGCTTCTCAGGTGCAAAAATCCCTCTCTGACTGAAACTCTACCTGCATGAGAATTACTCCATGACTGGTTATCATGACCCAATTATAGCTCTCTGGGCTAAAACAGACTTTTCAAATGGAAGGCAGAAGTCATTTTTTTGTTTTTCAGCTATATCTTCCCCTACGCAGTCCCAGCTCCAGATTTAAAATAAGAATAACTTGTGATTTCAAAGAAACTGAACTACTGTTTCAAAGTACTGCATTGTCTCCTTTACTGTAATGAGATTGGCAGAACAGATTTCAAGACCTTAAAGACAGAGATCCTAAAACAATATATTATGTTAGCTACTGTATGCAGAAGGGAGTGCAATAAACCCTAAACAATGCAGAAACTCTCTTGGTTTAAAATGAGAACAGAATTTGTGGCTGCTGTTTACTCAAGATTTTGCTTTCTTACAGTAAGCCTCAGTGAAAGAAAAAAGCCAATCTCATCCTTGCCAAACCTCTTACATCGAGGAGTGCATATGGCAATGTGAAGAGAATTCTACAAAACAAGAAAAACATTCTTGGAGTTCTCTGGTTTTAACTCTTATCTGGAGGTCTTCCTTGAGTGACAAGAGCAATGCATTAATGAGGAGGAAATGAAAATGAAAAAACTGAGGAAGTGAAATGCTTGTTTTACTTCATTAATAGGATTGGCTATTAATAAGAGACAATTAGTAAATGAATGCTTACTACCTCCTTTCACAATCAGCAGCAAACATAAAAAAGAGAGAAACATTGAAGCTAATAATAGAATTGGATGCATAAATAACTGCATCACTCTGGATTAAATCACAGAAGCAAGCAAGAAAGAACTTGTTCCAAGGTAGGTGTGTGCAATGAGATTATTAAGTGCAAGGACAGTGCAGACATTTCCTCTAGTGATTTTCTTTAGTGGACTTTGTATCAAGTGTAACTGTACAAAGTGCAGACCTACTTGCCCGAGTTAGTCACCCTAAACTTCAAGTTAATCGAGAAAAAGTATGCACTTCCTAAATAAAATAATTTTCATGTCAAAATGGGCATCTAAAGTAGATAAAACATATCCATAAGTCACTCTGTCTCTACTAAGAAACAACTACAAAAGGACCATATAGTGACTTGTTAGATAGAAATGTTTACAGTGTGAAAGTTTAAAAGTAGGTGATAAGAATTCTTTCTCTAGGGTCTGGGTAAGTGATAGCCAGGTTTCAAAAGAAATAAGAAATATACCAATTTCCCATTATAGATATCATATAAATCTTTGTAGCTATCAAGTGCATATTAAAAATATGTGCAGGCTTCCCCAGAAACCACGATACCACAATAAAGATGGCACAAAACCAGTTATTGAGATGATAAGAAATGACAGATTTCAAGTTTTTTCTGTAATTTTATTGCACAACTTTTTTCGTATACATAGACATTCAACACTTGTTTATAACTCATTTTTGTTCAGAGACTTCATGCTTCACACAGAGTACAGAATGGATCTTGCAATCAGTACTAGGGTTATTTACTGCAGAGGACAATACAGAAAAAAATCTCAATGTAAATGTTATCCACTTTTTTTACCAAATTTTGTATGGAAAGGCATGGAAAATCAAGTGAGTTCTGAAAATTTTTCTAATATGGTTTTAAGTGAAAATAAAACTGTTTTTTTCTGCAAGTAAAAAATCTGAGAAATCAGTTGCAAAATTTTCAGTTTGCAAAAATCACTTCCAAGTGTTTTTAAATTTCACAAAATTATAATGTATGAGAAACTGGTCCTGAATTTGGAGCAACAGACTCCCTTTAACTAAGGTGGTCTCCTCTTCTAGCAAGACAAATTGAATGACATTCAAAAAATGGGGAACCGGGAGCAACAGCCAAAAGTATAGATCAAGCAGCAGCAGCAGCTAGTCACTATGCCCAAAGCTGCAACTCTCACTACAGCTGCAATATCTCTCCAAACAATTATCTTAATAAAATCCCACCTCCTAGGACCACCAGAAGTTTCCTCTTATTCATTATCCAATAAAATGGATCTTATGAAGCATTACTTTAATATCAAGTTTAAGGGTTTCTTACAGAGAGTTGTCCAGTGAAAAACAATCAAATGTACTCTCTCTAGGATTCTTGAGGCTCACTTGAAGGATCAGTGTAATTAGCTTCTACTGCTGAAGAAAGGATTCTGGATGATCTGTTAGGTTCTGCCTCATACATCTTAATAATACTCATTTGACCAGAAAAATATTTCAGCTCTGATGATAGTATATTTTTCCTCCAGTCTTCAAGGAAGATCTAAGTTTCAAACAGATGGTGTGATAAAATCCCAGCCGTCATCATGGCTGCAAGAAGCAAATGATGACTATGCACCTCGAAATAGGAGACATTCTGCAAATCAATACACTGATGTAGTTATAATATATGTCAAAACAGGAAATTGCCAAAGAGAGGCAGAAGGGCCAAACTGGACAGAATTACTTCAGAATCAGATCCATGAAGAACCACAACACATAAAATATAAATGCTCCTCTTTACTGAAACTGTTCTGCTTATGTGTGTGTATCTTTCTATCTGGTACTCAGTGCTTCAGCAATTACAAAACCCTAGAGAAGAACAGGAAAAAACCCGCTGTCCATAAATTTAAGGAATGAAACAATGCCAATAATATTCCCTGAAATTGCTAGAAATATCTCTTGTATAAAAAGCAAAATAAATAAATAAATTCTTTTCTAACATCTTCACAGAGCTCAGGAAGAAAAACAGGTCTGAAAATAAACAGTGCATCTAGAGGACCATTGCCTCTGGCATGATTTCTCTTTTTTGTTTCCACATAGTTGTAAATTAATATTAATTCTTCATGACTTATTACAGTTGTCTTTTTCTCTGAAATGATTGACTTGTTTTTTCTTCAAACTGCATTTTTCTCTGCATTGCTTTGTACCCTTTTACAAATGTGCTTTCACGACAGCCTTAGGCTAGGATGACACATGAGGATCAAACTGGAGACCTCCTGTGTTAAAACCTTGAAGTGAAAATCCATGACTTTGCAGTTGAGGACTTTAAGAACCCATTCTCTGCGGATCAGTGAAGAGGGGATCCTATCATACCTATTTTCTACTGTCGTTTTTATAACTCAAAAGTGTTTTGTATAAAGCTTCTAGGAGATGCATTTTCTTGAACAGTTTATGAATAACAGTAGAAATTTATAAGATCCTGTCAGTCTAAAAAAAAAATCTCCCATTAGGATACTACTCTCTTTCCCTGACAGCAATGTTGAGGTTGCAAACTAAATTTAAGTTGTTCATTTAAAAATGCATTAGAACACTGTTAAACTTTTGCTATTACAGGAAAGATAGTGTACATTCCAGATAAAAGCTGCTTTTCTAGAATGTGAGATCTAGTTTGACTGCAGTAAACAGTTTTGCCTTTAAACTCATTGAATACTTATATTAAAGGTTAAAGCAAAACCTTCCACCACTGCAACTAATTTGGCTTGTATCATGATATGAAACTCTGCATTTTCTTATGATCTCCCTCACCTTCCCAAGTGCCCTTATAAATTAGGTATGGTGCTTTGGAAATTGAGAGTCAGACATTTTTTAATGAGTATTTACATAAGGAGTATATATTTATATTAAAAAGTAACTAATACTACTCTTAAACACCTTTAAGGTGATGTTTAAGAAACACCTTGATGTGACACTTATGGGTCTGGTTTGGTTGTCAAGGTAGTGATTGGTCACAGGCTGGACTTGAGGATCTTGGAGATCTTCTGCAACCAAAGTGATTCTGTCCTTGTATGATATGAAATCACAGAGAATTTTGACTTTGCTTTGGGACAATAATGTATGTCTGATGACACAAAGGTTGTTTTGTTGGAAGGATGTTTAAGGCCTGGCACAACCCTATAGAATTATCAGGGTTGGAAAATACTTACTGAGCATTCACGTACAACCATCAAATCCATATCAACCTTACCTGCAGGCACAGGTTTCTTCTGAACTAGGTCAGGATATTTCCTCAAAGTGGTGATACACAGTAGCTAATGCCATGGCATCAAGAGTAGTTAAACAATGCAAATGATCACTAATTCAATGCTGAACTTGCCTGCTGCCTCTGTTTACTCTTTTGTTTTATTGGGTTTTTTTTTTCGTTTATTTTTCTTTTCCTTATTCTTTCTCTTTTAAACAGGGGACCACAGTACAGCATGGCTGGGATAGCAATATGTAGATATAATTGTCTGATCCCAGGAGCTGTATGGTGGCCCATTGGCTTTAGACTGCATGGTCTGCCTTTCAGCCTGGCAAATCAGCCTGGGCATACAGCAAAAACTTCAACTGTGTCAGTACTCTTGAGTCCTGGCTTGGGGATATCTTTACAGTTCTTGCAAGTATTACGTAGTCATGCTGTCAAATTTTCTACTTTGGCAAAGAACCAGGTGTGTACATTCTGGAGTGTACTTGCCTAGATCAGTTTTCATGCCTATATTTTCTTCACTTTGGTTCCTCATTTAAAAAAAAAATATTTTCATAGAAGTTATTCCCATCTCTATTGGGGGAAAAAGAACAATGCCTCATCCAGTCTTATTTCTATTTTACATGGAAGTATGACCTCATCTGTAATCATCTCATAACACAGCTTGCATAGATTATATTATTCCTCTTTTTAGGTATATAAAAAGCAGGAGATGCATTTTAAAAATGACCTGTTATTACTGTCAATTGTTTATGTAACTAATTGATCATTTATGTCTCTTGTGTCCTGCTGTACCATTCAAGCAATATTTTCAAGAAAAAACCCTCCACCGTGCTGATATGCCATACTCCAACACACAGGGATATTTATTATACAATAAAAATTCCTTTGAAACAGAGACTTTCCAGCGCTGTTTCTGTGGCTGGAGGAAATCAAAGGGGAAAACTATACAAGATGAAGAATCAAAGACAACTGCTTTATGTAAGGTATAAAGGAAAAAAAGTAATGTACAACACTTCACAATTCATCACAAACAACACTGTAAAGCATATAAATGTTGAAGGTTATTGTATGCTGTCCTGGCAGATAGGAGATCAAAGAGGAAGAAAGAAGGATATGTAGACAGACAATGTGCAAACACTGCAAACAGAAGGCAGTATAATTAAACCAATCTCTATTAGCCATTGGTACTTTCTAGCTGTCACGTTTTGACAATGTTTACACATATGCTTGCATAATCACATACATATACAGAGTCCTTTCATCAGGTCTAACAAGCAACAACATATACAGACTAAGCACCACCTGCAGTTGCTCTGGGAATAGTTATGGTGATCTACCAGATCACTTAAGAGAGAAGAATAGACAGCACCTGTGGAGTAAAGGGGTGGCAGCAGAAGGAGGTGACCAGCAGTTAAGCTCTGCGGAACAAAGAGAGAGGAGTGCCCTTAACAATTCCCATTACCCTGACCACGGTGTAATGGAAAGGTCAGATGAGTCTTTTAAGGCATGCTGACTAAAAAGTCCTCTTGTGTTCTTGCTACACCAGTGGTGTCATAAGAAATTTTATTGTTGCTTACAATCCTTGCTGCTCTCATATCAGTAGGTTACAACAGAAGAAACACTACTACTTTTATTTATGTCTGTAAAGAAAGTTACCATTATATTTGACAGCGTTACCCTCAACACCTTCAGGAAAGGTAGCAGAAAAAGGCAATGGTGTTTGAAGCCAAACAAGTCAGAAAGACACAAAAAGATCCTTGGCCCTGCCAGCTCATGCTCCTACCTCTCCTGTCCAAGAAAAGGCTGTATAGGCAGGTGTATATTCCTTAAGCTATTCCCTCTCTTTCACTATTATCCACTTTTTTCTCCTGGTCTAGCTCTCAGGTTCTCTGGCCCAGCAGCCCCCTGCAGGCCTCTAACAGAACTAGAAATGAAGCTGCCTTTCTACAGCTTTCTGCACTCTTTACTATCCAGATCCACATCTCATCCTTCTGCTGGAGAAGAGCCAGAGAAACAGAAAAGCAAAGCCACCCAGTGTGACATCTTGTTCAAAGTAACTGATGCCTTTTGCAAACAAATTTAAATGTAAGGGGAGAGAGGGAAAGACAGCTGGGAAGGGCAGTGTATATGGGAAGGATTTTAATAAAGACTCCTTCCGAACAAAACCCAAATTATTTTTAAAAAACTCTATTTTCTGTTCCTATTATGACATAGTAATATACGTACCTATTTCTTCATTCATTATTTTATTTTTTATGAGGTATATATTTAAAAAGAAAATTCTTCCTTCAAAACTGTAATTGTTTGTTAGACTACATTGTGAGTAAATAATTTACCTATACTTCAAAAAAATAAGTAATATCTGAGAAAACAATGAAAGCTTCTGAGATTTGGGAGCTGAATTAATTTCTGTCCCATTAGTTACTGTTCCACATGTTCACTGGATTGAGAAAGGATGAAGCTATACCATCTGTGGCTTATGCAGCTAAACACAACTTTACATCTAGACATTGCTTAGGTAGTTAACAGAGTGCTCTCAGCAAACCCACCCTTCCTGCTTATTTTTCCTTAATAAAAAAAATCCATTACTTGTTTGTACTTTTTACTAATTTACAAGTAAACTTATTCTGCTTCATTTAATGAAAGATATCTCTAAGAATGAGGAGGTTAAAAAGTTTAGGCTATTGACTTTTGTTCAGTCCACTGTAATTGTGCATTGAATTGTTTTGGCAGTGAAGAAATATGTAAAAGGTCAAAAAATAACTGTAATGGCTAGAACTGTTTCCAATATAGCATGTGTGGCAGACAGCAGCCCCTTAAAAAATAAAAATTAGTCTGGTGCTCATAATACAAGATGTATACTATTTCTCATTTAAAAAAATCTAACATGCATTTATTCATTTTTACAGATCAAGTGCATGAAACAAATAGACCCTGGTACATATGTAACTGAAGTTAAAATTTAAAGTTTTTTTAAGGAATTTTTAAATTGGTTCTTAATATTGAGCTTCTAGGCTTCCATTAAGACTCCTAATTGGGGCACCTAATCAAAATTTTAAAGACCTAAACATTGGCTACAAACCTAATGAATGAGAAATCCTGGCTTGTCAACGTTCTCAAAAATGTGTGTACATCTATTTAGTTGTTTACTTTCAAAGTGAGGCTTTAGTTAGGTACATATATTTGACAGAAGGGCTTAATCTACCTTGCCAGAATCATTAATAGTTTTGAATAAATGTGCATTTTAATATGCATGTGAGAGAAAACACACCACCATAAAAATGAAGAAAAGTAAATATGATTATTGGAACTAAAAAATTACTTAGAAGTAACATTATTAGAATGCAACACAGAATTCCGAATGATAAAATGAAAGAGTGAGTGGAAACTGAATGTATTACACACATTATTTTGAGTAAATACCAACAAAATCTGTGCAGAATACCATATCATCCCCTCCTCTGCATGGGACACGTTTCCCATTTTAAAAAATCAGCATAAATAGAGTCGTAGGATCACAGAATGGTTTCAGTTGGAAGGAACTTTAAAGATCATCTGGATCCCACCATGGGCAGAGATACCATCAATTAGTTCAGGTGGCCCAGAGCCCCATCCAGCCTGGTCTTGAACAATTCCAGGGATGGGGCATCCACAACTTCTCTGGGCAACCACCCTCAGTGCCTCACCACCCTCATGGTAAAGAATTTCCTCTTAACATCTAATATACATCTCTTTTAGCTTGTTCTATTACTGTCTGTCCATATAAAAAGTCACTCTCCATCTTTTCTACAAGCTTCCTTTAAGTACTAGAAGGTACTTAAAGGAGTAAATATGCTCCCTGGGCCCAGCAAGCCAGCGCTCTCAGCTTGTCTCCAGAGAGGAGTTGCTTCCGCCCTCAGATCAGCTTCCTGGCACTTCTCTGGACTTGCTCCAACAGATCCACATCTTTCCTTTGCTGAAGACTCCAGAGCAGGACAGAGCACTCGCAGGTGAGGTCTCACAAGAGCAGAGTAGAGGGGCAGGATCACCTTCCTTGAACTGCTGGCCATGCCTTCAAATACATCTATAGTCTTTATAAGAAAAATTAGTCTTTATAAGAAGAATTTAGGGGAACTAATTTGTTGTGATAATTGCCCAGTGAACTAAATACATTAGTGCCCAGCTGTGTGTTTTCCAGGGGGCACTATCACAGATTAGATAAGCAGTACTGAGCTTGTGAGTACCTGTTGGAGAGTTTTTGTGCAGACGTGGCTTGAAGGAAAAAGGGCCATGATCATATACAGCTGGTTAAGCAATAAAAAACAGCTGTAAGCAGTAAGTTCTCAGCCTTCTGATTACAAGAAAAACTAAACCACTGCGTCCTTGATCAAATGATGAGAAAAACATGGTGAAAAACATGGAGTCCTTGAATGTAGTCAGCAGCAGGATGAAAAACAAGTATTAGTCTCAACAAGAAAACTACAGGTATTAGCAACAAAGGAGGGGTTGGCATGTAATCTGTAACCAATGATGAGCTCGGTTTTTGCAACATGTATGAGCTTAATTAACACTACTATAAAAGTATGTAAGCTGGATCAATAAATCTGAGACTGATGATCATCAATAGGATGCGCAAGTCTCCCTTCACTTTCGTCAAGTACCTTAAGCCTTTTATCTCAGAAACTTTCAAGGTTAGAAATAGGTGTATCTTTCACATATATGAAAAAATGTGCTGCATTAGACTGCAGTAACTTTTATGGTCATTCTATTACCATACTTTCATATTTCATTTTGGGAGATGTAGGAAAAAGAAGTGTTTAAACTGGGAAATATTGGTTTAGGGACAAGGACTGAAACCGCCTGGGCAGAATTTAGCATAGCTGTCACACCTGAATCAAAAGATTTCATTTATACTCAATAGAGAGGATCTCTCAAGTTACACACCAGCGCACTGGTTTTAAATATATTCTTCAGGATATGAATCTTAGCAAGTATAGCAAAAATAGAAAAATAGTTGAAACTGTACAAACCCACAGGGAGAGTGACTTGATTGCAACTACATATACAACTCAGGAAAAAAATTATGAACTTTAAATTTTCCTGCCAATTCCCCTTTTAACTTTCACAGGTTTCCCTGTTGTAACAGAAATCCAAGAATTCCCTGCCTTTGTCCCTGCAGTTTAAAACACAAAACATTAAAATAGGTATTTAAGAAATCCCGGTTTAAATGCACACTGTGTTATATGCCAAGATTTGAGAATCTCCAGCAGTAGCA
Source organism: Melospiza georgiana (assembly GCF_028018845.1). NCBI lineage: Eukaryota > Metazoa > Chordata > Aves > Passeriformes > Passerellidae > Melospiza > Melospiza georgiana. The sequence goes on from NC_080431.1 coordinate 47,214,682, forward strand.
AAATTTTTTATACACTTGAGTTGTACATTTGTAACTGAAAAAATAAAAAGAGTTTCTGCCAAACCAAACTAATTCCTTCTTTTCATTTAATGAGTGAAAATTGTGATATACATACCAAAAGCTTAAGCTTACCTACTAAATGTGGAATTTTTGTCAAGAATTTGAACATAATTTTTACAATTCTTGCTGTTTCTTGATTTGTTCTATTAAAAGAAACCCAAACACAAGATTCGAGTTTCTTAGTGTTTGTTCTGTACAGAGTTACCTTAGTCTGGAGGAAGGGCAGGTATTTTTGGAGAATCATACTTCTTCCTGTCACTACAGCTAATGAGGCACAAGAAACCATTGACTGTTGCTTGATCATGCATACAGAACAAGCAACTGTTAGGAAGCACATTCTTCTTCTGAGATGAAGCCATCTGCAGCCAATCCCAGCAGGTTTTCCTATAGGGCTGAAAGTGCACAATAAGAATACAGATTGTTTCTACTTTCCACATCTTTTTAACAGAGCTTAAGCCAGTACAATTGGGAAAATCAAGATAAACACAGACAGATGTCTAATTTTCCTAGGTAGTCTTTTCATGTATTGTGCCTACACTCTTTTGAAGCTCTTAGATATTGTTTAAAAAACCCAATAACCCAGAAATTAAACTGAAAGACTTTATCAGATCCTGTGCATCAGGAAAAAGCAATCATGAGAGGCAAGACCCCCATCTGCTAACACTTAATTTTAATTATTTGTGTGATAGGGATTTCTAGACAAACAGACTCAGTCACTACCGGATGTAGCATGTCTGCGTTAATAATCTGTGATAATTGGCTCTTCCTTTTGCCAATTACCACACATCCAAACTGAGTGTCTTTCCTTCTCTCTCTGTCTTTAAATTCACTAGAAGATTAGAGAATTATAAACCGAAAGATTGGGAAGGATATGGAATGTCATTAAAATGTGATGCAATCAAGATTAGATGTCAGTGTTTATCTTCTGTGAGAAAGCAGAAACAACCAACCTGAGAAATTTCTTGTCTTTAAAAAGCACTCTTGGCTGTTCCTCTAGAATATCTCTCCTTTTAATATGCTAGAATCACCCCAACATTTGCAATAACAAATTAAACAAAAAAAATGCAACTTGGTCAAATGTAGGAATTATGCGATTGAATAGCAGAGAGGTATTTTCTCAACTATTGAGATGAGAGGAAAACCAGAGCAATTTGTTTATGCATTCTATGAATGTTTAACATTCAGTTTATTAAGGATAGTATTTTGGCTATTATTTTCTGATATTGGTAATTAGCATGTAATAATACTGATTTATAAATCTGGCTTTAATTATACCATTCCAGCTAAAGAAATTGAATTTGCAAAGGCTAACTAGCACAAAGCCTCAATTATCAGCTGATTATAATCATTCGGCAGTGTGACAAGTGAGTTGTCATAAGCCCAGTTGTTGTGAGGAAAATAAATGCAGCAAAAAATACCAAACATAAATTATTTCAGTCAGTACAGGAAAAAATTGGATCTTTATTTTGCAAGTTCATAAACTAAATGCAAATACTTTAAGATAAACATAATTTATGAAGTAAGTTCTTTTTTTTTAATAAAAGATGCACTTTTTGACATTGCTAGCTATTTCTTTTCTCTAATTTAGATGGACAAATCCCAGTTTTATTTGGTAAATTAATAGTAAAACATTTAATTTTCATCACAACACAGGTATACTTACTTTCAAGTTAACTGCTATGTAAATATCGCCACCTGAGCAGACATGTCTTAGTTTAGAAAGGTGTTGTGATTACAGAGGTGTGTTGGAACAGAGATATTTTTGACTCCCAGCTCTACTCATTTTTTGGACTCGAGTTGAACCATCTACGTTTAGACACTTAATGAAATACCCTAGTTAGCAACACAGTCTCTTCAGGATTTTTCTAATGGTCAGTGAAAGGTGAACTCAGACCTTTGCAAGGTAAATCAGGATTTTATTGGGTCAAATAGCCCACTAGAGGTACAAATTTTTGTCTTCCTCGGTTAGGGACATTTTGTTTTAATATGGGTCAAGTAACTGTCTAACTCAAGCCCTTCTGTGTTCATATGGCCAAGCCACTCAGGTCTTCTTCTGCAGACAAAATCCAGGAGAAATGCTCTATACTCTGTCAGAGAGGCTAAACAATACTGTACAATTTCTGAATGGGATTAGTCAAGAGTTGGGGTGCTAGTACTAAATGTGCAGAGAGAGAAACTGTTTGGGGCATCCCCTGGAAAGCAAGGCCCCAGCTTTTAACTAAAACAATACAGAGAGCAAGACCAAGCACTGACAGGGAAGCTCCACTTCATCCCTTACACCTGTTTCCCTGACTATCACGTTGAATTATTAATAATAAACTATTGACCATTTCAAAACCTGTGAACAACATCTCAGACCTGTAGTTGTCTAAGAAAGAAGTGATATGAAATGGATGGGGACACAGACCCTTCATACCAGATTTTTAAGAGCTTCTTTCAGGCTGAAATCTAGAGTGAAAACTTTTTGTTTGAGTAAGGCCTTCAGGCCTTCTTTCAGCATTCTTTTTCAAGCTGTGGAAGAGATGTCCTATTTATATTCACTCAGGTGTTCAGAGGGAACCTGTCTTCCTCTTCCTGATGAAATGTTAGCCATCACAACTATATTCTGTAATACCTGAATGTACATGTTAGCCAAAAGTTAGAAAATGCATATTTTGGTAGGAATCAGATATATTATTCCATTTTTTTGGTTGGGATTTTTTTGTGCGACCCTCTTTTCATATTAAACGGAATGTACTTTCAACAGGAAGGTTGTACTAGTTTGAAAGCAAACCAGTGGGACATCCAAAGTCAGAAATACAATTTAATAAGAAAATTAAATTAAATGCTCTAATATGGAAATACTCAGCGAGAATACAACTTGACACCCTGTTGGTCAGGGTGTTGGTAGTAGCCTGATTAAAAGGTGGATTCAGTCCTCTTTGAAGTGACAGATGTGGTTCTGTTGAAGCAGTGATCCTGTAATACGGTGTGGTCTTCCTTTGAGGGTCCAGTGGTTATAGAGCTCTTCTCCTCTGGGAGTTCAGTGGAAAAAGCAGACTGTGGTCCAAATCTCAGATTATACCCAGGTAGGAATGTTTGGTTCCTCCCCCTGGGATGATGTTATTGTATCAGTCATGCAGTAAGATTCAGTGGCCCATTAACAGAAGACAACCTCTGCAGCTGTCAGGGATGAGTCATGGAGATGACTCATGGTTTTAACAGCTTATGGAGATGGTGATAAAATACATACTTTTGGGTGCATCTTACATTGTAACCTAAGACAAAGGTTTTTATATTCATTAATGCAAAACTCATTTCATTCTTCTGTCCTAGGGTATTTTTTGAGTTTTAGTTTTTTAATTTGGACCTCCCACAGTTGATGCCAAATACTGTGAACCTCTTCATGCATAAGTTAATGTGGTCTAATCATATTTACCTGTTAACTGAGTTACATTTATTACTTGGCTTTAGTCCTGAGCAGGTCGGCTTTGTCAGGGTTTATAGATACATGCCTAGCAGCAGAAATAAGAAATTATATGCTTACTAATATGCAGGTATTTTAACTAGCTAACTCATAATACTATTTATACTAGTAGTTATTAGGATATTCAGGAACATCCTAGAATCATGTATAAGTCACATTTCTTAAAGGTCTATGGTTTAAGGTTCAACAAAGAGTCTTTAGTAGGTTAGTTTGTCTCTGTGCTTCAGTCAGGTCTTTACTACAAGTCTTATTAGTCACAGTGCTAACCTGGAGACAATAAGCTCCATACAGTGAAATTGCATCTACCTGTTACAACTTGCATAGCTGGTATTTTCAATAGAAAATCACATTAAACAAGAGTATATTTGTCCTTACAATCTTTTGATAAAGTAGTAACTAATATTATTTATTTTATTTATAGAAAATGAAGTCAATAATGATGCTTCTCATCTGAGAAGTGATATGCAGCAGTGTTTCCCAAAATCCTAGGCCTTGATTTGTCCAGGTCAGATGCAGATCAAGGCCATCCAGCTCTGGGCCCTTGCACCCTGGAAGTGTTTTCCAGCTCTGGAAAATGGGCTTTGCAGCCAACAGAACATCCTACATGGAGCAAGGGTATGGCTGAGACTAACATTTAACCAGTTTTTGTGGTAGAAACAAGGAATTGCAGCAGTTTCTCTTAAATCCTGGCAAATTCCATTGAATGATTTTTCTCTATCACTTTTTAGAAGATGTAATTGTTGCAAGAAATTAATTTTTTTCTGGTAAAGAATGTAAGTTCTCAAATGAATTATGGGCAAGATATTTGTCAGAAACTTTTATAATACTTTAAATGAAATAATAAAAAAGAAAGTCATACTAAACATTTTGGTAAAATGAAATATTTCTTTTGTCCTTAAAATGGAACTACTTTGAGATAAAGTTGTGGTTCATGATGAATCACTGTCTATTTAATTTAAAATATTTCCTAGATCAAGCAGTACAAACAAGTTTCTAATTTTGAAACGACCTTACACAATGTACTTCTATTTTTCAGTGTTTCATATGAAGAGTTTTCTAGTCTTAACCTGTGTCTATGTATTTTTTAAAATTTTGGACATATATAATATACCAAATATGATGATAGATTTTACTTCACAAAATTCTCTGTCTAAATGAGAATAAATGGAACCCCTGAAAGCCAAGGAAACTCACACATTAATAGTTCTGGAGACACACAAATTGTGTAAGTTATGAAAAACTATTTTCTATTAAGATCCAGCAAAAATTCAATAGGAGTACAGTAAACAAATCACTGAATTATAACCACTTTGTCTCTTACTGACCAGTGGTATGCTCTGTGTTTCACAGTCCTGATGACATTAGAAAAGATTGTTTGTAAAACAAATCCATCAAATCAACAAGAAAAAACAAAATTGGTTGCAATACTACTTTTTCAAGTGTAACTCTCATCTACTGTGTCTTTTGATTGTTTATTTGGTTAGTCTCACCTAGCACCAAGGCATATCCTCTCTACTCCATATTTAAACTGCTAAAAGTAACAGCATTGAACTTCTTTTGTCTTAGCACAACATTTTCTTGTTTTATTTAGTCAGAAATTGGTTCCAGGTCCTGGATGTGGCAAAATAGCCTTGTTACACTCCCCTATAATAAAATTTGAATGAACTGCTGAAAAATTTGGTATAATATTGTTAGTAAAACTTATTTAGTGTGAATCAGATTAGCTATTTCACTGCCATATAAGCAAAACAAACAAACAAGATAAATTATCAGTTGCTGACATTCTTCACAAGCATTATACCTCTCTTTTAATCTGAATTTTCTCAATTTGTCCATCGCAGATCTTAATTATTGAATTGTCTTAAAACTTTGTCCTTCAGTTTTAGGAGTGCCTTATCAGAGCTAGTTCTGTGTTTACAGTGTTACTGCCTCTAATGAACACATCTTCTTCCTTAATGAAGGAAATTAGCTGAACTCCAAGTTGTTCATATTACAGATAAGCAGGTTTAGTAACCCCTCTTTTTATTCTAGTTACTCCGATATTTTTGGTAGCTTAGCCCAACACCATCTAATTTATAAGACAGTCATTTCATAAGCTGACACAGATTGTATTTGATTTAGTGCTTATCTTTCCTTTTGAATAGTAGTGAGCAAATCTATGTCATTGATGGAAAAGAAAACCTTCAGGTCAAATTCATTTTTGCTGCATATAGTAGCTACACTCAGAATTCAAATTGTACCCTGTTACTTCAGACAGACAAGGTGGAGATTTCAATATTTGTGGGATTGATGGGAAGAAATACACCATTGCTACTATGAATGATTGAGATTGTTTAACTTCTCATTTGTAACATTCCTAATTGCATGTAGTTCCTCATGGAATGTACAGTGGAAAAGAAAGAGTTTTAAGATCTCAGAAAGAAATCTGAAACACGAACTCTCGCTTGATACAAGATGCATATTTTAGATTAAACACAACAGAAGATTTAGATCTTCCTCTGATTCAAATAACTTAAGGTTTCACTTTTGTTTCTTTATATTTGTGTTGAACAGGCAAAATGTTCTACTGGCTAAAATCCAAGTTTTGAGGGTTTTTTTAATCTTGTGAAAATATTTTTTTAAAATAAATCAATATTGCTTTTATTCTGCTTTGATTCCATTGGAATGGGGAAGCACTGTTGGGGGGTCAGCTGTAAAGAAAGGGGAAATTTCTGTAATGATTAGTGAAGAGAGAGTAATAATATATTTTGCGATATGGAAAGATTTTACCAAAACTCAAAATTCAGTAACAAGTTGCAGTGATTAAAGTTACAAGTTTTCCCCTCCTATTACTTCCTTCTTTTACCTTAAATATCTTTTTCTTGGTTTTGTTTTTCGCTCTAATCCAGGAATATTGCTTTTTATGCTGTATGCTGTGAAAAATTTGTCTCAGTCAAATTGTGCTTTAAAATTCAGCATTTAGCTCCTCTTCTGTACATAAAAGTACTAAATTCATAATATTACAGCCTCATTTCCCTATTTCCCCTGCTGTACCTTTTGTAATGGTTCAAGTTCAAAACATAATTGAGCCAAATGGTGACACAGAGTGACGCGGGGACGTACACAGCATTTCAAATATCATCATATATTGGAATTTCTCACCACATCCTAGGGCACATAAGGAAAATATGCAAAGGGAAGGAGTTAATGTGTCTAGATTTGAAAAATAAATAAAAATAAGTTCTGTCAGGAAAATCTCGACATAGTAGAATACAAGAAAGCTTTCAAAACCAGGTAACCTCATTTGCAAGATATTTTAAGTATTTGGGAACCCTGTGGATTTGGGATAAGGGACTCGGCTATATGACACCGTGGATTTGGGAATGGAAAAAGAACTTCAGTAGCGACCAATGTGATCCTGTGGTCATTCAGGAAAGAGGACTTAAACATTAAGCAACGTGATCCCATGGCAATCTGGGTAGAGAACTGAAAGAGGAAAAGCAGCAAAACTTAGAGGAAAGAGAGAATTTGTGAAACAACTGTAAGAACTGGAAAAAAAATAGTTCCATTATTTGGTACAATGTGTTTATTGACTGGTAAAATATATCAATTGCAGCTATTAATGTTTTTTAAATAGGAGTATAAAAGATTTTGAAGATGACAAGTACTTTATAAACTGAGAAAAACTGCAAAACTGAACCAACACTCAGAAATATATATATTTGTACTATAGTATGTTGTCTCAACATTTGTATAACTATTAGTTCTGAAGAAAATGTATGAATGTGTCATAATGTTAATTTATTTGAACATGCCCTTCTAGAAATGCTGCAACTCCGTAATTAAAAGAAAAAGGGGGAATTGTAGGGGGATAAAACACAAGTAAATAAAGGTAGCATAGAAAGTAATCTTACTCCCTAAAGAGTTGCAGCTGAGGCAATTACTGAGGATTAGGAGCAGCCTGATGTTAACAGGCCACAGCTGTAGCCAATCAGCAGAGTGTTATAAAAGAGTGGATTGTTTGGCTGGGGGGAACTGGAGTCAGTGGCTGCTGTGAGGATGAGGAAGAGTCAGTGCCTGGAGGAGCTGCCTACAAGAAACATCAAGGAGGTACAAGAACTCTAGCAATATGGAACCCTTGCAATGTAACGACAAGAGAACTCTTGCACTGTAATGACAACAAATATATATTCCCACGTCAGCTTCCTGAAAAAGTGAAATTAAGATTTACTTTCTTCAAATAGAAAGCTAAGGAATATCAGGTATGTTTGTGTTTTGCAGAGGCAAATTAGCTTTTATTCATCTGTTACCACCCTGTTTATATCTTGGCAGTGAAAGTAATGATTCAAATGTGGTGGATCAGCAAAGAACAGAATGTGGGCCTGTTAGTTTAATGCAGAACACTTCAGCCTCAAGGGCCTTGAAGACAAACCATATGAGGAGCATCTGAGGTCACTTGGTTTATTCTGCCTGGAGAGGAGGAAACTGAGGTGAGACCTCATCACAGTGACAACTTCCTCACAAGGGGAAGAGGAGAAGTAGACATTGATCTTCTCTATGTGACCAGTGAAAGGGCCCGAGGGAATGGCCTGAAGCTGGGTTAAGGGAGGTTCATGTTGGATATCAGGAAAAGCTTTTTCACCCAGATGGTGGCTGGGCATTGGAACAGCTCCCCATGGAAGTGGTCAGAGCACCAGCCTGACAGAGCTCAAGAAGCATTTGGACAATGCTCTTGAGTATATGGCATGATTCTTGGGGTGTCCTGTGAAAGGCCAGGAGTTGGACTCAGTGAGTTTTGTGGGTTCTTTCTATTCAGACTATTCTATGATTTGTGATTCTATGATATCTGTCATGGCATAGCTACTTATCAAAACATATGTGCAAGTGTTGTGTGATTCTCTACTCTGTAAGATGGGAAAATACTTTCATGTAATTCTGCTTTCCTGATATTGCTGTCAGAAGACTTTTGAAACTTTTGGGGGTTTTTTGGTTTGTACACTTGTTTTGCAGTCAGGTTTTTATTTGTGTCTGTATGTGTGCGCATGTGGCTTTTTTCTGATGCATGAATTTGTCACTCTTTCACAGATTAAAACCAAGTGATGCTCACTAATTCAAATGAAATTTTCTTGATGTTTAGGCCTTTTATATTTCTATAATTTCTAACTAGAAGGTTTCTTACCAGCATAATTTTAGAAATACATATTAAAGGAAATTCCCTGTTACTCATAAGCATGATATCCAATTCTGAAATTGTCTACACTCATCCAGACTAGTGAAGCGCAACAGTAATCCGTCACTTGCAGAAGTACTTATTTCCTACCAATAAGGAAATAATTATAGATAATTATTTGTATTATTGTCATTGTGACAGTGAAATTCGTTTCTGTAAATATACAAAATGTAGAACCATAAAAAGATTTAAATCAGATTTAAAGAAACTTTGTACTTTATAAAATTACTATCTCATAATGTGGAAAATAAAATGAAAAAATCCACAAACTCTGTGTCATTTTCACCTTACTAATATTTTATATTTCTTTCTGTGTGCTTATGTATTTACAGATGTAATGCTTAAAATTTCATGGCTGGTACAAGACTGCCATCTACAGCCTATACAAGAAAAAAGTATTTTAAAAGGCCAGAAATGGACTACTTTGAAATACAATTTTAAAAGCAAATTCTGACTTTTTTTTCCCTGAGTGTTTTGCTACAACCTCCTGCAGTCTGTAAGAAAGATTTATGTACATGATAATTACACTGGAATCATTGTGTCTAGGGTTTTACTACACACAGATCTAAGTCAGCAAGCCTTAAATTCACCTTTCTTAAAGGTTCATTCTATGCCCTCCTGCATACAAAAGCGCTTCTTCAAAAAATGTCTTGAAATTCCATTTTCGTGCAATAGAAAAAATTCAGATATAAGTTACTCATTACCACAATATACTAAAAATTTTAAAAAACATTTGAAATTATAGAGGTAATCAAATAATGCGATCTTTTAGACTTATATGTTTAATCAAAATGTACAGGTCTTTAGACATACTGTATATAAATGGATATTTATGATATATATCTGTATTTGACAATTGTTTTTATACAATGGATATTCTTTGTGTTTGTCCATCATAGATCCAAACAGTGATTGATGCTTTTTATTTTTTGTTAAAAATCATCTCCCCCAAACTGTTTCAGCCTCTATTAATTTTATTATATATGCTTTATATCTTATTCATTTATTTCAAAAAAAACCAAAACAAAAAAAGAAAAAACTCAACCCACCTGTCAGAGAAAGAAACATTATTTATGGCTTAAAGATCTTCATGAAGGATTTTGCCTGTGATAGCAAAACTGCGTAACAGATGCTAAAGAACACCACACCCTTGACCAAAGCCCTACACTACTTGTTGATGGAGATAAAGTGACTGAGGTCTGGGCTGGGGCAAGAACAATCCACTCACTGAGGGATCAAGCTTAGCACCTTCAGGGTGGTGACCACAGCTCCAGGGATATCAGCTGCCAGGTTTGCACAGACCCTCACACCAGAGAGTGGGGGAAGAGACTTTTTGGGTATGTGGTAAAAAAGCCTCTGGCCTGAGCCAGTGAACACCCATCCTCTGCAGGGCAAAGGAGCCCAAGCTAGAGGGGTCCCTTCACCTGGGGAAAAGCACATCCGCAGCAGAGAGGGTGACACCAGCCCATTGAAGGGCCCCCCCAAAGGGGTCCCCAGACCCTGCACCTGAGCATCAGAGATGATGCAACAGACCCCCTCAGTGTTCCAAGGGTCAATGTCAAACTGGCCCCTGCAAGGGAGACACATGTGCATTCCCAACATGCCCAGTTGTATATTAATCTGCACCAAGACAAGATGGAGGGGAGCAACGAGACATCATTGGGACCCTCAGATGAAAGGTATGCCTCCACCTTACCCCTGTTACTCTCCCCCTGTCCCTCCAACCATCATCAGCACTTCTTTTTCATATCTTTCTTTTCTCTTTCTTTCCAACTGCCTCCTTTAATATTTAATAAAATATATCAAGGTTTTTTTGGCACCAACATCTAACCTCGCTTGGTTTTAGTCAAGTTTTGGGATATATTTTGAACCTTGTTGTGTTCAAACCATTTTATTCACAGAGACTTCGTTTTCTTTGCTCTTCTGTGTTTAAACCGGTTTGTAACACCAACAAAAACCAGGGAATGCATAATCTGAATAAACTCGACCATTTCATTAGACCATAGATTGTATTTGCTTGCAAAACTCCTGCTGAAAGTAATGAGAGCTTTGTATAAAAAATGGAGGCAAATCTGTGCACAGTAGTCAGCCACAAACTTCTAATAAGAAACATCATTCTGTCCCAATACTAACTACATTTAATCTGAGTAATAATAAGTTAATCAGTAATAGGTTGTTTTGTGTTCTTTTTTTATTACTATTAAAATGAAAAGAAAAATGTTGTGAGATAAATATTTATTTTTATGGCTGCTGCAATACATATGCTATGGGATATACTTGGTGTAGTGGGAGAACTGAGTCTATCCACCCTGAAGAAAAAGGCTGAGACAGACTCTGATTGCTTTCTTCTTCTGATTATCTGTGGTGAATTTTTAAAGACAATGCAGCTGCACTCTTGATTGTATTATACAACAAAAGAAGCGACATTTGGCACAACTTACAAGAAGGATGTTTAAGGCAGAGAAAAATGGGAGAAAAATCAATGAGGGTTGTGAAGCCCTGGAAGAGGTACATCAAAGCTGTTGCAGAGGTACTAAAATATGACTGGAACTTTTCAAATCTGATCTAACCTCAAAGCTGACCCTGATTTGAATGCCATGGCAGATTTCTAAAAGTACTAGAAATTTAGTAGCAAAATTTTTTTATAAACCTTAGGATTTTTGTGAAGATTATCCAAAATCCTAATTGCAATTTCAATGGGGATCAATTGGGCAAGCGTTGGTCCATGTCCCTGCACAAAAAGCATTGATGGCTTTCACTTTGGCCACAAATTTTTTTTCAGTATCTATGCCATGTCACTCATATCTTCCCCTCAAAGTTGTATCTTCCTCCTTGATTTTCCCCCCTGCTTTTGCAGCATCTATGAGGTTAGTTTTGGCATGTTTTGGCCCTTTGCACTGCTCCTCATTTCCTCCCAGACCATTTTCTTGTAGTCACTCAATATCCCAATTTTCCTTTTTTTATTTTCTCCAATTGCATTTCATTTGATTGTATCTCCATTCCAGAATGTTTGTAAGCCCTTCTTTTCTGTAAGAAGAAACTTGCAAGATTTAGTTTGTTTCTTGAAAGGAAATTTTGTTTTCCCATCAAATTTTCCTACTATATTTATGTTGATATCTGTGAGGTTTGGATCAGGCAGTTACAGCGCAGATGCTAATTTAGTTTGAACCTTACACCTGTGACTATCAAGAATAAAGGAAAAGTGCAAACTCAGTGATAAACAGAAATCCATTTTTGCCTTGTGGACATATTTCGGAATTTATTTAAACTAGCTGTAAACATATATTTGCTGTTAATGATTCTGAACAATGTTCTTTAGGGATCAGGTGTGAAGATAAGAGCTTATAAAACCCCTCAGAACTAAAGAAAATGCTAACACCATTATTTTTTATTCTTCTTAACTCATACTTTGAATCTTTTAATGATAATATCTTAGACACACAATAAACCAAGTAAACAAAAGTAGGACCTTAAGTTATCTAAGTTCTAAAAATAGGTCCTAAGTTATCTGAGTTGTGACATCAATTTATAGTCCAATTTAGTAGTAAACACTGTGGGTAAACTGACAAGTTTAATCAATTATACCAAGTAAAAATACAAGAAATGTATTTGCAGCTAAGACATGCTGGCATATGAATGTGCATGTCTTCAAAATGGAATTACAATTAGAGAGCAGTTATACCAGGACTAATGCTTCCCAAATAAAGTGGGGTTTATTATATGCAAGGTACAATATGATTGCAAGACAGCGGAGAATGAGAAGACAAAAAAAGGTTAATATATTTTTCACCCTCAGAAAAGATAAAAGCCATTGTATTCAAGGTAACAAAAACGTTTGAAGACTTTTGTGTTTTGTTTAATTGCCACTCTATAGAAAAGGAGATTACCCTGTGAATCTCTTTTACTGCGCAATAAGTTTATTAAAAAAAAAAAAAAAAAACAAAATCAATGCTTTAGCAAGCCTTGACCAAACTGTGTTGTGAGCAGGGAGGTGGGAAGCACAGGGGGAATGTAACTGTGAGCTCATTTTTACTTCACAGGCCAGAAAGAGAACCTTGCAGGATGTCCAGTCTCTAGGTTTCTAGCCACTATTTTTAGCAGAGGTGCTGAAAAACATGAAGCCTGCTCAAATAACACCTCTGTAACCAATTTAATAACAAAACCAGAAAAATACTTGATTGAAATTGTTTAGAATGGTTATTACACATAATGCAATTTTTGCAAAAGAAACCAATCAGTTATGATTCTTTATTTCAAATGCATGAACTTTTGTTACAGAAATATTTTCACAAAAAAAAGAGAAAAAGTGAAAATACTCTTTATAGCTTACTACCAAATTTGTAGTTCAGGCTGTGTGTAAACTAATGCTAACCAACATGAATTAAATAGGCAGTGTATGCTGGATTTACATTGTTCACATACAATCTGCTAAATTATGTGGATGCTGAATAATCTGAAAGAACCTGTAGATCTTTCCAACTATAACATTCTTAGGGCATTTGCTTAAATTATATGAAGCAGCGGTGAGTATATGTTTCAAGTGCTTCAATTTGTTCAAATATATAAATGTAGAATTAAGGACTTGGGGGAACCTCTTAAAAATAGACACTGCATACAGGGCTTCATGCCATTTAGGTTTCAGTTCCCCTTTATTGCCACTGCTAAAGTCAATTCAGAAATCACAGAATCTCACGTAATAGTTGGTGCTGGAAGGAATCTCTGCGAATCATCTGATACAACTGCCCTGCTCACAGGAGAGTCAGCTAGATGAGATCACTCTGGAAAATGACAATGTCCAGTTGAGTTTCAGATATCTTCAAGATCTGGCACACCTGCTTGACGAAAGGAAAAGGGAAAGGAGGAAAGGATTTGTTTTAATTAAGTGGATTTTCCTGTATTACAAATTGGGCCCATTGTTGCTGTCCTCTCAGTGGGCACAACTGTGGGACATCAAGTGCATCTTCTTTTCTACCTCCCATCAGGTAGAAAATTTATACAGGTTTCATTCTCCTTGAGACTTTGTTAAGATCCCATTATTAAAATACTTAGAGAAATGCCTCTGCTTGAATTAAGGAGCAAACAATACCATATGTGAAACTCAATAAAATACAGATTTTTACTTAACAGTGGATAGTCACTACCCCTTGGATCCCTCAAGAAGGGATTTGCAATTTTGACTTCTGTTGGTAAAAGTGATGGTCACTGTCTTGATCCATCAGGACTGAGGGAAGCCTATCAAACAGAAAAATTACACAAGTTATATACCCTCAGGTTCAAGAGAAAAATCTCAGGTAGCTGGCATGGGACCAGGAGTTTCACACTGAATGATACAATGCTGTGGATCAGGGGACATTTCAAAAGTCTTTAACACCTTCTAAGACATTGCAGCTGCCTATTAAGTCAGCACAGGTGAGTCAGCTTTCCCCCATCCTGGTCCATCAGCAGGGATGGATACTTTGAGGTTTGCAGGTGTCAAAGTACTGCTGCTTCCCCAAAGGAGAGTTACCACCACTGAGTCACTTGAGTAGGGATAAAGAGATGGGACCCACCTCCTTCAAAGATTTGCCTCTTTCCTTGCTTGTTCAACCCCAGAAGAGTATCAGGTGTGTTTGTCCTCTGCTGGTGCCTTTAGCATTCCAGTCTCTCTTCCAGTATCAACTGTGGATACGTTCTTCTCCCCAGACCTGGGATAACAAAAGCACCACCTTTTTCTTATCTCAAGTTCCTGTCACAATCCCCATTCCAGTTAGGCATATTTGGGAAGGGGTGGACTTGGCTATTGCAGAGGAGCAGCTTCTTCTTTGCAGTTTGCTACAGTGGACAAAGGTCCACCCAAGGTGATGTTTATGCCAATGACCACATTAGTCTCTTACAGAAGGCTATTGGTCTTCTGTGCTGTAACAGTGCATAGTCTAAAAAATTCATGTTCATTTTGAGCTGATAAATATGTGGAAATGTTAACAAATTCAATTTCATTCCTCACAAAAAAATTTATATTTCTTTTTGCCTATTGGCTGTTTCTATGCTGACTGATATGTTACAGACTGTGATTTAGGCTGAATTCATATTCCAAAAACCTTTGCTCATAAGAACACGTTTGTAAGTATGTGGGTTATTTTCAATCTAGAACTCCAGTACAACGAATATCATTATTATAGTTTAACTACCCTGAAAAACAACACAGAAGCATACAAGGTCCATTCAGTTAAACCTGTTTGCTTTGAGCATAGTTCACCCTGCTGGAAGAACTATCAAAAGTACTTTACGGTATTTTAGTTTCATTTAATTCCCTAATGCAATTGGACTTTCTGCATTTAGGTACATTTTACCCTCTGAGAAAATATAGTGCAATATACTTAGTAGAAATCTAATTTACAGTAGAAATATTCCATTTAGATAATTGCTCCATATTTAGGCAAGTTTTGCATCAGTTTAAATTAATTACACAGCACAACTAGATCTAAATTTGTAAATGAAGGAACTCTGACTCTGCCTAAATAGATTGGATTTGTATATAAATATGTTTCCTTCTACAAAACAAGAGTAAGCAAGTTGTGTGTCATGTTCTCCTAGTGTTGACCTCTTTCTGCTACTTTAATAAACTGTAGTGGAACTAATCTGAAGTAGATGTACTACGGTAAAATAGAATAAAACAACATCTGCTATAGAAATATCCATCACTAGCCCGATATTCTCAAAGCCTTCTGCAAGCTGGTAATAAGGAGATATAAATGACTTCGCTCTGCCAATTTCTAGTTGTGCAGCCAGTGTGAAATACAGAGATTATAAAATGTTCCTCTGTCACATATTTTGGTGGTGATTGGACTATCTAGGGAAATATGGGATTTTATTCTTGGTACTTTAAGGTAATAACAATAACTGTAAAACTAATATTGTTCTTTTCTATAATTGCTGCTATTCATCATATGATGTGAGAAGCTCAGGAGCAAATATGCACCACTTTGTTTCATTGTAGGCTTCTGGATAAAACCATCATATTATTATTGAATCTTTCCTACTTAAAGAATTATTCAAGGAAAACATATTATAATGATTGCTTATAATTGAAGACAGGCTTATGAAAATAAGATCTTGTTAATAGTTTCATGCCTTACAGCAGTCTTTCTATCCACCCCTTGAACACAAAGACATTGTACTGAAACTACCAGTATTGTCTGTGACACATAGTCTGTAGTTAATATATTGAAGTAATGTAGTCATTGATGCCTTGCCTGGATAACTTGCATTCCACAATCTCTTGAAAAGTCAAAGGCAAGTTACACTCAAATTTCAACATTTAAAAAATTTTGACAAGTGATGCTTTATAGTGGTTTGGAAGCTATGGCTTCATTATACTCAATTTTCCCCACATTTACCACTTTGACAGTCTATTCAGACTGTCTATTTATGTGAATTTGTAATTGTTTCCACATCATTAGACAAATTCTTTCTTTCTTTCTTTCTGAATAGAATGATGATTTTTTTTTCCTGTTTCACTCTCCAGTGAAATAAAATCTTACTCATCTAGTCAAAGTGTAGTATTTTTTTTTTCTTATCTTCATTAATGTTTTAAAGAAGCTAATTAAGAGTTAATGAGTGATATTTTGTTGTGTGGGGAAAGATAAAATGTATATTTGAAGAAAATTAAAAGGAAACATCAGAGCAGATTTATTTCAATTTAATTGTATCTCATATGAAAATAATTAGATGACACTCCACAACTTGGTTTTAAATTTAAAAAAAGCAAACAAACCAGTCACAACCATTTAAGTTGTGCATATATGTATATACCATAAGGCCCTTTATAACACATTGAGGCAAAATTGTCAAGCTCTAATAAAGAATTCAAGTCATTAAGAGGGAACTAATGATTTATAACATCACAGACAGATCTCATCTAATCTAATATATATATATATATATATATATATATATATATATATATATATATATATATATATATATATACAGCTGAGATATTCATTATTGGTTTCCAGTGTTTTACATGGAAACAAATAAGGCTTTAAAGGACAGGATTTATTCTAAGATTGGTATCTGAAACAATAAAGTCATAGAATTATTTGTATTGGAAAGGACCTTTAAAGGTCATAGTGTGACCAGGGAGAGTAGAACAGAAGGAGGCAACAGGATAGTTGCCTGTAGATACATAACTAATTTTTGCTTCCGAATTTTTCAGTCACTAAAATGTAGCTCTAAAACTTCTAGTGGATAACATAACATTTTTGTTTCTAATACATATAATGGTAAAAATTAAGTAAATGCTCATAATAGGAGGGGTATTCACATTCCACAGGTTGAAGATGAATGGTAAAACCCCCAGTAGATAAGACTGAAATATAAACCTTATGCATTGATTTAGGTCAACCGCCAGGACTGAGAAGCACTAGAATTAAGAAACTATTTTGCAGCAGGAGCTTCAAAAGCAAGTCTGTTTGGGCTTATTTGGGAAATATATTAGATCTCTTATGTCTTTATGCAGTGTTGTGGTTATGGTGAAAACTGGAAGCTGGGATAACGATGTACTATTTCACTTATGTCTAATTTAAATTCAATAAAATTTAACTGAGAAGGTAGGTAGATAGGCTGTTTCCTCTTTCTGCTCTTCAAAACTTTACAAACTCTCCAAGCACACATTAAATTCTAGGAGCCATGTAAGTATTCTGAGAATTTCCCCCTTTTTTTTGTCTAACAGCACAAGAAAAATTATCAACAAAAGGGCTGCTAAATTTTTCCATCTAAAACTCCTCAATTACATCCAGCAGGTTCTACAAAATAAGAGAATAATCCAGAAATAAAGGGAAGCTACTGTTTTCTTGTTTTGATCAAGGAAAAGAAGATAGTACATGAATTGTTTGTTTTCATCAGATTTTCCTATGACAATTATTTCCTCTGATATTTTTAATATGTATAGACAAAAAAACAAACAAATAGACAACTGCTATCTCAATATTTCTATGGTTTTTTGACAATGAAAAAGACACATTAATACAATTTTACAAGTGGCATTTGTGTGCCAGTAAACAAAGCTGCATAAAAGAAGTAATTTCCATTTTTTCTTTTCAAGACCACATTTATTTCTTTCTCACTATGTGTGTGGGGAGGAAGGAAGGAAGCCACTGCTCCTCAGAAGGACAAAGAAACAAAGGAGTTCAATGAATGAGTTTCTGGGGAGAAAAAAAAGAAAATATTTTGAAAAGGAGTGTCTAGCTTACTTTTAAGGAACATGGCTGAAAATCTGAATCAGAGATTCTGCCAGATACTGCATATCAGATAGAAAAGACAAAAAAAAAAAAAAAAAAGAAAAAAAAACTTTTGCAATGAAATTTGGGGTTCTTTAAAATAAAACTTCAAGGTTTAATCTGTTAATACTTTGTTAAGTAATTAACTAATTACTTCATTAATTAATTAACTAAATGTTAAATAGATGTCCAGTATTATAACTAAAATTTAACCTAGCTTCAGATGTTGTGCTAAAAGTGATATGTTAGAAGTGATAGCCTTTTTACTGTTGCAAATAAGAATCTCAGCAAGTTCAGGAGAATGCCAGAAGAACACTCCTCCAGGGTAAAACATATCTTTTATTATATCTAAAATACAGCTGCATTACTACTAATAGTGTAAGTGGATTCAGTTACTTTGTTAACTATTTCTAAGGAGACTAGAACGAACCATAGCCTAATATTTATATCCTGTGATTGGTGAAACTAATATCATTCTGTAGTCATTTCTAGATGTGTCAGTGAGAAGTGTAATACTTTTACAGACACTCAGCTACACCATTTCTTTTTATTTTACTTTATTTGTAATCTTCTGCATGTATTACTTACCATGATTATATTTCCAATAACATTATTCTTACACACTTTCTTATTAATACTAACACTTTTCCCATGTGACTAAAACAAAATATATATTCCTCCTAAAATGCTGTCCTCTGATAAATTCCCATTTCTTTTCTGTCTTTTACTTTTGGTGAAGTTAAGAAACAAAAAAAAATTACTAATTGGAATTTCTAGATACAAGAGATGTTTTGCTGTTTTACTGAGCTAAAAACTTCAGTCAAAAACTGCATGAAATAATAAATTAGTGTATTTGTATTTTATATGACTTCTGGATTAAAGTAGATCAAGATACCAAAATATGGAAAATGGTAAAAACAAGCTTATCAATGTTCAACACTGTATTGAAGGTTTCTGTTCTCACCTTCATCACTGAGATAAGTTAGAAGAAGAATAATGTAGAAAAGGAAAGTAGTGTCTGACTTTGATTTACCAAAGAAAAATCAAACTGCACTTCAATGGCTGCTGGTTCTCTGTAGTTCATTTCAGTATATTCCTAGTGCCATTCTTTGATTTATCTAAGTAAAAAATGTTTTGCCACATTTCATGTTTTAAATTCAATCCTTTTTCCTCGTGCTGTGTCCATGGTCTCTCATCATTCTAAAGCATTTGAAACCAATGAAACCTGAGAATTCTGGAAGAAATGTATGACTTGGAGGATTGAATTATAGTATTTATGAGTTTGTTTCCAGGCCTTCTTTTTTATTCCTTTCAACTGTCCTGGATTAGACATAAAAATTGTAAGCGTTGTCACTATCGTTCAATCTCCCCAAATACTCATCTTAAATCTGGAAGAAAACAAAGACAAGACTTAATATTAATTTAATCATTATGAAATTGAAAAGTTTATGGCTGGTATTACAGAGTACCTCTAAGGATGTTAAAGACAGCAACATATTTAGCAGCATGTTCTATTTAACCAGGATCTTGCTTGGTTTAATCAAGGTGAACTCAAACAAGCTGGATCTGTTGTAACTCCCAGCTGCAAAGTTGTGATCTCAGCAGTGTCCCAACAGGGCAGAGCTAGGCAGGCTTCTATAGGGTCCAAGCACATGAGGCAGAGCCAGGGTCACAGGGTCCATCCACACCCCACAACAATGCAAGGGGAGCCAACATGGCCAAGTCCAGGTGAGTCCAGGGAGGTTTGGTCAGGAGAAAGAGGAGACAGAAGGCAGGTACACTGACAGTGCAGCTTAGTACCGGGTATGAACGGTTTGATTAATTGACTAATTTTGGGCAATATGTCTTCAGCCAAGCTGGATTCAGTGCCATCTTTTCATCTTCCCGCGTTACACATAGTAGAATCTAAATATCACATCTGCAATGGGATAGTGTGCTGTGCCGAAATAACAAAAGTTTATGTTCTGATGTCAGATGGAGATTAACTATGTATTTTTAGCTGATCTAGTAGCACACAGGGTGAGTATGAAAGAGTGAAAACAAAGCTCCGCATAGGTGGAGACCTCCATACTTAAATCATCCTGAATTAATGTAAATTTGGATTATTAGAAGATATTCAAAATTTTATCAATAATCTCAAAGGTATACTGCTCAAACAATTTTTCAACAGGAAGTCTTTTTGTCTCACTTTGGGCACATTTATTTATGTATCCAAGACTGCCATTTCAAAACATCATACAAGTTTCCTTCATTTGCTGTCATCATTAGAGGAAATAAAATTTTGGAAAGTGTCCATGGATGTGTGCGTTGCTTACTGGCAGACTTTCTTTCAAAAGCAGGTGTGAAGGACTTTTGAAAATTTGACAAAAGAAACACAAGGAAAGAGAAGAGAGTTTTCCACTGGTTCATTTGCAAGTTTATACTTTCAAAACTAGTCCAATAAGAAAAATGTCATTTCTTTACAATTATTTAAGTATTTTATTGTTCACAATAGCATAGGCAAAATCAGATATGTTAATACATAGGTAGAGTAGAAAACCAGAACAACTGATTTAAGCAAGAGAATGTGAGTGGGATAATGTCTAAAAATAATCATAAAATATTCTGAACTAGTCTGCTTTATTGTTAGCAATTCAGACAACAACTATTCTCTTTATAGTGAAGGTGATGCTTAGTGACACCCAAGGAGAGAAGAAATATATTCTTCAGTACTCACAAATTACTTCAAAATGTTAACTATGTTTCTCTCAACCATCTTTCCTGCAGAATTTCAATAATTATATATCTGTATATATATACACACAATCGATGGAATCATCAAAAAAACTCTTTATTTACTAATTTTTCTTTGGGTGAAACTCAAAACAAAGACAAGGAAAGCTGCGAAATAAAAGGACCATTATTTGAGGCTTTGTAGAATGAATGCTAGCTTGTTTCTTAGTGAGCTGTTTTCTGGACTAAAACAAAGTCTTTTCTCTCAATGCATAGTTTTAGAGTGTTCTATGTCTTTTCACAGGAATAAATTTGCATTTAAGTCAATATCTCTCTTTCTGGAATCTACAATTCCCGAGAAATAGCGCTGTTCCGCAGAGGCCTACTAATACCTAGAATTACTAATATTTCACCTTAGAGCAATTCAGCAGTAATATGAACTATGAATATGAAATAGCTAGCTCCCTTTGTGTCCCTGCCATTTCACGAGCACAGATGAGCTGTTGTCAAAAGCAGAGAACAAGTGTAAACACTTAGGAAAAGGAAAGGGCTCACTTACACCCATGAAAGAATGGTTGGAGAACAAGGGCCCATGGCTGGGACGACCATTTAGCCTATCCATATTGGTGTGGCTACGTCCTATCCATTGGTGTGGCACACACTAGCTACTTTAATTCCTTTCTTTGAAGCATATAGACATTTTGATTAAGAGTTCTTGATATTCCAAAGGGAATTGGGGGAGCATGAGGATTTATTTCTTTGGAATTTAGGCAGGCTGGAAATTGTAATAGAGTGTATCAAGTGTCTTACCTGTTCTCTAGGTTCTGATAGACTACACAAAATATAGTGTTCTTTCAAAAGTTTTTCTTAGTTAGAATGTACTCAGTGTGTCATTTCTGATCAACTTAGGAATCAGAAAAGAATAGTGAATTTGGTTTCTTAAAACGCTTTTTTAAAAATAGGATATTATATTATGCATGGGTTTATGAAATTATGATCTGGCTATAAAAGATTTACAAATAAGTCATCAAAAGTAACTGCAGATCTCTGTCATGAAGCAAAGCATTTCATAGAGGTGATCATTATCTAAACATTTCAGTAGTGAATATTAAAGACCTAGTTCTGCTCTTACTGCAATAAATATCATCACCAGATATACTCAGTAGGTGATAATATGTGTCCAGATGTCTTTTATTTTTCATCCTTTCACAGTAAAAGTGACAACCTTTTAAGTAAAACGGCTTGCAAGAATTCATATTCTGCATGCATATTGTATAATTGTTTCTATGACATCAGGCACTGCAGACACCCTGATGTTTATTCATTGCTGGAAAAAAAAGAACCTAACTCTATGATGTTAAGGGACCATGTAATTGATGTATCCATCTGAACTAGTTTTTTTATCTGGGAAAAAAGAAGCAAGAAAAAAATGGTCAGTCCTTCATATTGTCAAATATATCTTTCAAAAGGAAGCTTTGTATGAAACCAGTCCTGTTTAGAATTCTTCCCCTACTCACACTTAAAAATAAGAAATCTAGACAACCGTGTAGAAGACATGCAGTATAGTAACATATCTTAAAGAGGCAAGACTTTTAATTGGCTTGAGGACTCTGTCTTTCTCTACCTTCAAAATAAAAAATACCAGAAAATCAAAACACATGGACAGAAAAGACCAAAACCACACAGAATGTTACAGAAGCAAAGAGCAGGAAAAAAGGAAAATGTTTCCTTCACAGAAGTTATGATAATATATGAGGAAAATACTAATGAGGTAGATTATTTTTTAAAAGGAAACTGCAATTCTAATTCTTGTTTCTAATTGTTGATCTATTCTATCTATGCCCTTGTGAGAACAGTGTTGTAGCAGAGGGTGTGCTTGAGAGCAAATATCACTTCCATAAGAAAATTAAAAAAGGCAAAAAAGAAAAAGAGAGCAACCCCTTCAAGACCAAAAACCCAAAAGAGCTATTTAGACACAAATGAAATTCAGGACTGCAATTTACAGCCTTCATCTATATAGCCCACAAGTAGATAAATGCAGAGAATTAATGAAGAGACTTTCAATTTAGACACTATTTTGAATTTCTGGAGGCAGATGAGTAATCATTATCATAGATAAACTACACTGGATAAGTGTTGACTCTTTTTGTGGAGAAAGTTGTTGGAACTACTCACATGAGTTCTAGTCTTTCCATATGAATGAGCAGGGATGTAACTGAAAAAAGTTTTTCTTTGCTAATATTTGAAAGTAGCACATCTGGGAAAAGCTCCCATAATGAGAAGCTTAAAACAAACCAACGACCAAAAATCTCCTCATTTTCAGTGAAAATTATGACATTTTCACTGATTTCTAAAATCCAGTAAAACATTCAACAATTAAAAGAAGACAAAATTTGGCTCACTTTGAGGTCATGGATATTGTAAATATACAGTTGGCTACAATTTGTCAAAGCAAAAATAAAAGTAATAGTAAAACAGTAGACGTAAACTGACATATTTAAATTGCATTTAAACCCAATAGAAGTAATTTAAATGACCACTCCGGAAAATTTTCACTGCAAATTTTTACTTTGAAAATGCAAATTTACATGCATGTATTTGTCATTTACAGTCAAATCATCTAACAAAATGTCTTAATGCATTTTTCTTGTAGAAAATGATTTTTTTTTTTTTTTTTCAAAGAAAGCACTAATGTGAAAGCTTTTGCTCAAGGAGCTACCTTTTAAAGTTTCAGTGAAAGATAGGTCTCCTCCTACATTTACTTCCCCTTTTGGAGATGAAATATCCAGGACTGCTTTCTGCGGTGTAGTTAACAGAAAGGTTATAGTAGAATATAGTTTCTAGTCTGCTCTCTGTCTGACAGTGTCTGACAGACAAAAAGTCTGACATTGTATTTATGATTAAGATTCCCCTTTTGTTGTTGGATCAGTTGCACCCAACTGACAATCCCAGTTAGGACTGAAACACTGTTTTCTCAAAATAGCAATAGAGTAAATCAGGTCTGCACTGGGACCTGTGAATACGTCTAACAACTGATAAACATATCTAATCATATCACAGCTGGTGTCATGGATAATGCCAAAGCCCAAATAAATTGTCTGAGTTTATATTATCATATTTCTGACCATAAAAATACTATATTTTTTTAACAGAGGTATTTTGTTTTAGAGACATGGACAATGGATGCAATTTCTAAGTAAGCTTTAGAATAACTCTATAATATAATCTGAAGGCCAGTTGCACTTGGGTCATGAAACAGTTGTTTATTTAGGACAAGTTTTGTTTTGCTTAGAGCAAATCCTAGCATTCCATTTTAATGAAATACACACTTTTCAGTTTCACAATGAAGCTATTTAAAATTTGAGCCAAATATGTAAAATGGATAAAACCAATAGCCCCTTGAATTGACAGAAAATTAGCAAGGCTTATTAAACTTCATGCATGATTAATTATTCCAGTGGTACATCAAAAGGAAGATGAACAAGTAATCCAATTTTTCTTTAAATGGTATCAAGTTGAAAAACTTTTTGAAATAGACATTAGTAAGAATATCAATGTAAATGTGGTTGTCACTATTAATAGCACATAGTTACCATGGGCTTGCTTTAAAATTGTTTTACTGATCTAATTTATTTATTCTGTATATTCATAAGCACTGCTTCAGCTTCAGTTTATTTTTGCATTCATATTTTTCTAATAATTTGTGTCTTTTGAACCTGCGGTCTTGAATGTATTTTCTAGGACATCAATTATATCAGCATTCATGGTATACTACATTCCTGAGTAATGTACATAATTCTATAAAGGAAAGACAAGTGAGTGCCTTTATTTCCTTTTGTTGACTTAAGTGTACTGTAAACTGTCTTTTTCTACAAGCTCTGCACAACAAAAACTGCAGGCTATAGCAATGACTGCTGCCAGCTGAAGATCTGCATCCATCCATCCACATGCGTGTAAATATTTGCACCAGCTTTGAAAATGCCATATGCCTCTAACAGCTGTTAACACATGCACTCACTTTCCTGTTCTTGTATATCCAAACAGCACACAAAGCAGTGAAAACTCCATGACTGCATCTGAAGGGAAGAAGCTGGCAGATCATGCTGTAAATATTTGAGCAATCAGTAAAAACAAATGGCTTAAATTCATGCATTGTGCAAATCCCCTACAACGGCTGTTATGCAAGGAAAATATGTTGGAAAGGATCAGTTCATGGTTTAAGAGTTGGTGCTGCAGTTTTAATCATCACTATCTCACAGGCTAATTATAGCCTGGTAATTGATAAAAATGCTCTGAATTAGCTGCAAGGTTGCAGTCCTAATTTCTTACTTCAGACCACTCAGTCTTTATTGATGCTGCTGTATTGCCTAAGTCTTAGAATTCCCCCAGAGAAAAAATTATTTCCCTCTAGGCTCCAGCCAGAAGAGAACAACAGCGCCTCAGTCTGCTTTTCCTGTCTGCTTGGATTTTTGCCATAACTTCCCTGACTGAATCAATGTGCTTTAAAATAGCAGAATTGATTCTCTGATTTCAATGCCATTGTTTTATCTTTCCAACACACAAGGGTACTTGATGTTTTATTCTTTGCTTCTATTTTTCCTCTTTTCTTTTACCTCTTCAGATTTTTATTTTAAACCTACAAAACAGTTCTGCTTAATTGATGAATATACACTGTGGGTGGCTCTCTCTATGTACTTTGACCACATAAGCATATAAAACATCTTGTAGAGGAAGCCTCTGTCACTAGGCATTATGAATGCTAACTGGTTTCTTCATCCATGCGTATATGGAATTGCTGAAGTTTAGTGGGAGCTGTTGCCACCCACTTGCTGCTACAGATGTATGCTGGATCAGTGCTCTCTGTTAACCATGATATGGGTAATCCCTTCCCTGAATAGATGTGAAACCTCCAAGGGGTATTTCGCAGTGCATATCCCATAGGATTAAATTTTGCCGTTTTTCTGTTTGGTAGTTTACTGCCACAAAGTGATGCATGTTGAGTATTTTAATGCCAGCATGCTGATGCTAGTCATGACTCATTCTGGGTTTTTTATGGTAAGTCCACACCAACTTTAACTTGGGATACTGCCATTGATGGTCAGAGTAAGAAAATCCAAATATATGCCAGGCCATCTGGAAGGGCAGAAGGAGTTATATTTCACTGATGCTGAAGTGTCAGTGGCAGATGCAAATGTTAAGCCAGATAGAAGGAAGAGAAAATATTAGGTTTTTCAAACAGCTGAAACAGCTTATGAGCCATAATGACACCCTTTCTTGCTTTGACACTAAATATAGCTGAGGAATTAAGAACTTAGAAGTTATGTACCTAATATTTTAATTAAATATTTTTATTTTTCCACTTATTCTTGTTTTCTAAAAGTGAAACAAATATATATTTATCTTCTGAAGCTTGTTTATCTTATGAGAAGATCATCATGAATGCAGTGACTTTTCCTAATGCTTTTTAGAAAACAAATATAAGGTAGGGGGCCTATCATTGTCACATGGGCCTGGACAGAACCCTGATCAGCTGAAAGGAATTAAATGGAATGAAGTACATCTGGCTTGTTTAAAGTTCTGGCTGTTCAGTAGCATTTTTTTTTCCCTCACCTACATAAGGAGATTGATGGAAAATATTCCAAATTGTAAATACTCTCTATGCTGGTCCAAATCCCAACTATATGCTATGCTGCCAGAAGGTATTAAGGTAAAGAGATCTCTCACTGTTTGGTTTCAGAGTTTGCATCTGTGGGTTTGCACAATCCTCTGCAGCAATGATGCATTTTGTCTCAGTTTTTCACTATTAAGTATATAATACATGGAGGTATTTTAAGCATCTTGGAGATGTAGATTTTTATCCTTTCTCTGGATATTATCCCTGCACAGCATTTTGAAAACACCAAAAAGGTGAACTCTGCATGCTCCCACATACTCTGCATGGCAAACCTTAAATGTCTGGGGGCTTGGTTTTAAAGCAATTATTTTCATCTTGATGTGATGTTGTCACTTTGTACAGCAGAGGTCACTTAAGCTCTGTGCTCTCTGGGTTATAATAGGCATGTACTTGCATTGCCTCCAAAACACAGTCTTCTTTTTATCAATCTCAACAGAAATACGTTAAACTTCAAACCTGCTCGAGTCCTAAAATTTACCTGGAGCCCTTAACAATAATGTGACCTGAGGATCAAGGAATGCGTGAGAACTAGAAGAGAAGGAAAAGGAACACTATTATATTTTTACCCTGGCAAAAAGATAAACCCCATAATAGTTAAGACCATTTGTTTTCTTTCTTAATCTCAGGTTTTTTTTTTTTTTTCTTTAATTGATGGAAAGATAGTATATGCTTTGATATAACTCACCATAAAACTATCCTGGCTATTTTGTTTGTAAGAAAAGGCTTAGTCCCTCTGTCAGCAAGTGATTAGTAAGGGACAGTACATGAGCAGTCTCCTAATATTTTAGAATCTTTGTAATCACCCAGTTTTGCTCCACAGTTCTGTTAGAGATGCTACCTCATGAGTCTGGAGTTTTTTTCAGAAAACCAAAATTGCAATTGACTCTTGTCCGTCCTTTGTAGGATTGAAGTTATGGCATTGGCTGAAGACTTCAAGGAAATTAACTACAAAAAAAACTCATACCTTTTGAGAATTTGACCTATAACTCTGGAGACCTTTATGTTTTGTTTTTCCAAGTGTACTTACTTTTAGAAAAGGTCATTTAGGTCACACTGAAATTTATCAGAGTTAAGATACAAAACTGTAGGTATTCTGGATCTAAATCACATACCCAAATTAATCATTGTAAATCTTCACCAAAGAAAATGGCAGCTTAGCACCTGAACCTACGTAAAGTAAAAAATAGCTCAATCTGTGGACATGGATATTGATGCACTATGAACTAGCAATATGGTGCTTTATATTCATGACAACAGGAAGATGTAACCAAAGACATTTTTATATTTCTACTTAAATTTACCTCCTGATTTCAAATGTGTATGATCGCACATTAGGTTACATATTTGCAAGAATGAAAGGAACAAGATAATGCAGATGCATCTGCGTTATCTAGGGACATCTGAGAAATAATGAAATGTGGTTCAGAATAGAAGATGGAAGATAATACATATTGGAGAAAATACTCTCAAATACAATTCAAAGGGAGGGAAAGCCTTGGGAAGCCGTAATGCTAGAAAAAGATCTAAAGATGATGTATAGTACACAGTAAATTAGATATTGAGTTTCCAGTGTAATAAGAAGGCACAAATAGACCACCTAAGGTTTGGTTGCACCTACAGGAAATGTATATCATAATCTGTATGAGCATTTTTGTAACCATTACAAGAACAGTGGGTACATTCCTGAGGTTTTGCTACTGAAATGACACAAAAGTTGAAATAAAGGTGAGGAAAAATCACACACACAACAACTGAAAAGACGGTGAGATTGCTTTTACATGCTAAGTGAACAACCCCTAAACAGAATACTCCTCTGGGAATATTTTCTTGACATAAATGCCAAGTGATGAAATGTTTTGGGATTGTCATGGAAAAATTGCTCAAAATGAAATAAGGAGACAAAAAGAAATAAAATTGTTTTGAGAAAACAGGTAGTAAAGAAATGGCCAGTATCTGTTGAAAGATATTTTTTGGAAAAAAAAAAAGGCATATGAATTCCTGTTCAGATATCATATATGCAGAATGCAGTCTGCTGGAATTTATTATCCCTTCCCCAAACACCTCAAAGAGGAATGTTTGTATGTGAGCTAACTAGCCAAAGCTCCACTTGGAGAAAGATGTAGACATACCCAGAAGATGTTTCTTCTCACACCTAATTAGACCAGATTAATCATGTTCAAGAAGAGACTATGATAGAAATGTCCACAGTAAGCAGCTTCACTAAACAACCCAGTAATTATCTTTAAAGATAAGTGAGAGCAATCCAAGGTAGCTTTGCCTGAATATTTAATGTAAATATATTAATTTAAACATGATTAAAAATTAAATATCAATAAAATATTGCACTCACATATTTGCTAAATTTTAGGGTTTTTTTAGATGCTGTTCTTTCCTCCTAATCCTTCTATATAATTGTTTGTCATCTATATCTATTTAGCATTTAGAAATCCTCTGTAGGGATCATATTTAAAGTACTATGTGCTACCCTCATTGGTGTTGTAAATTTACACAAAAACATAGCCTATTTAATTTAAAATAGTGCAGAAAAAGCTAGATAATGGGACAAAAGTGTCTCGTGTTGAAGCTCAGTTGAAATCTTACCTCCAAAAGAAAGAGCAGAATATTTATCTGCACGACAAGCACTTTGCAGTACACGGTAGTGGTTACCGTGAATTGCGCAGTGAGATCTTAGAAGATGAAAGCTTGTGGCTTGCTGTGAATATTCTTGTGGTACTGAGACACTATTCCTTATTGAACAGCTTGGTCTTTTGTGTTAGTACCTTAAAATCCGGATGTTCACTGGCAAAAGAGATATGTTTCTCTTTTGCTCTAGATAGCTGTCACCTGTAACACATTTTCATAGTGATTTATCACATAATCTTACATCGCCTACCATTCCTGACCAGGACTACAAAAATTATGTCTCCAAATATGCATAAAATATCTTAAAAAATGAGGAAGAAATGGTACCAATGGATTGATTTTTTTTTATTATTATAATTTTAAAACATTATTGTTCTGAGACTACTGGAGGCAATTCTGTTTCTCCAACACTCACTCACTGTGAGTGATGGCATTCCTTGTGCTGGCTCAGCCTGTTTGGAGAAGTAACTTACATCCTCTTGATAAATAGTACAGTTTCATTCCTCTGTTTCTTTCATATATAAAAGAGGGGGTAGGAGTATATAAAAGAGAAAATGTTATGAGGAAATGTTAAGAGGAAAAGATATTTTTTTACATATATCTCTTTTTACTTTTGCTACATTTGCATTGGTTTGAAATACTCATTCTTGATTAGTGCTCCAAAGATGAGGCCACCAGGCATATTTTGGAACATCTGCCAATTTATAAGCATTCATCCCATCAGGGCCCATGGATTTATAGATGTCCAGTTTGCTTAAGTGTTCCCTGACCTGACCCTCCTCCACCAAGTATGCATCTTAGCAGCATAGAATCATGGAAAGGTTTGTGTTGGAAGGGCTCTTTAAAGGCCATCTCATCCAAATTAGCTGCAACAAGCAAGAAAATCTTCAACTAGATCAAGTTTCTCAGAGCTCTGCTCAGCCTGACCTGAATGTTTCCAGGGATGGGGCCTGGAATGCCTCACTTATATCTCATCTGACTCCACCCTCTTTCAGTTCAAAACCTTAACCCTGTCCTTTTGCTCCAGATTTCCCCCTGTTCTCTCTCTTGTGGGGATCTTGTTAACAAAGACTAACACAGATGCTAAAAAATGGTTATTGATTGAATTCCCAACCATTTTCACCAGTAGATGTTTGACTAATTGTTACAGGAACTTTCCATTTGGGAACTTCTGAGTGTTTAGTATATTTCCCTGGGCAGTTCTGGATGTACACAGGCTAATTTATATGCTTACATGTGTTAATTAGCATTCTGCAAGGTTAATCTGGCATTGCAGAGAATCCCCAGGTTTACAAAGCTGACCTGCATAGAAAGATGAGCTCTTTTCAGAAACAAGAATAGTCTTTAGGAAAAGTAGAAACTGTCCCCAAAGATATAGAAATGATTGTATCAGACAGTCTTGTAGGTAGGTAAGATTTTAAGAAGATATTTTTAATATAATTTTAAATAATAAATAGCAATAGCTCATGCAAGTTCTGGATTGCACTGACCAACCAGGTATCATAATTCAGCAAAACAGTGTTTTTGAGAGTCTCAACGAACCAGCTGACAATGCCATTTTAAAGACCCTTGTCTGACATCCAGGCAGTGACCAACCATCTAGTTTGAAAGATTTGATTCACTGCAAAAACACTGACAAAACTATGACAGGATTGCAAGATTTAAGCATTGGTTAGATGAATCCCACTGCCACAGTAGCTCGAGACTCCATAGATAGATACAGTCAGAGACTTTCAAGATCACTTCTTGAGTTCAGGATTTATGGCAGCAGCAAAACATCCATTCCACTGCCCAAAACACAGGAAACTGAATTGCCAAAAATTCTCTGAAGGGTGTCCTCTTTAAAACATAACCATCAGTCTTGGTTATGCTTGTTTGACATGCACTGATCTGGCAAGAATAACTATTACTACAGAAATTACTGCGATGCTACTTTTGCTTGAGGGATGCAAAGTAGCATCCCTATTGGAGATGAATTCTGAGTATCTGAGATCAGCTGACGTGTGATCTTCTTTGAGCCCAATGCATTCATTAGAAGATCACTTATAGAATACAAGGACTGAAAGCAATTTTTTCAGAGCACTATATCATAAGGACTTTTACCTCAATGACTCCAAATCTGATTGCCAACTCTTTCCCGCAGCTAAATCAAGTGATGAAAGTTTTAGAGGAATCTGAGTAAACATGCAAATTTCAGAGCACTCAGAATGGTTGACCTTTAAACAGAAAGGTGTTCTCAATCATAACAAAAGTAGAGCTAATGCCCTGTATAATTCTGAATTATCATTAACAGTTAGAAAGGCACTTGCAATCCATCAAGAATAGAGCAGCTCAAGAAAGAAAATGTGCTTCTAAAATTTTATGGCTTCTACATCTTGGTAGCCCATGGAGACATACCTTCTACATTAAGATTTTACCCACAATGTATCTCTTATTTTAAAGAAAGTAGGAGAAAATTTTAAAGGAACAAGGAGAAATACTTCAGATAATGCATTCTGTTTGTTATTTTTATGTACGGTGAGCTGCACATGCCTTTGAGGGTTATGAGGCATTGCAAATGGCATAGGGATTTTCTTGAAATTTTCATCAATAGCTTGCTTCTCCCAGCAACAGATGGTTTCATATAGAGATTATACCAGAGAAAGTCAGCAGGATGAAACAGCAAAGAAAAGTTTACCCACCAGAAATAGTACAAAAATCTCAATCTTAAAACCATACATTAGAGTAAAACCTAGTAATATGCATACAGTTCTGATTATTTTGTTAAGTAAATAAAAAGGCCTCAGATATTATATCAACATCATACTGACACAACAGTTTATACCTAAATTTAGAAACACCACTAATAATATATTTAACAGCACAAGAGAGGATGTAAACCCTTGTTTTACAGCTAAGTTTTTGTGCTTGTAACTAGATAAGCTACTGTACATATTAAGGAGCCTTTTACTGGTTCGTTTCCATTTTATCTTCTCAAATTTCTGAGGAGTGCAAAGTATGTATGGAAAGAAACAAGGGATAGGATATATTTGGTTTTACCTCAGTATGTCCCAGTACAGTTATAACATGGATAAAGAGCACAAACATTTGCAGGTATTGAGAAAAGCTGAGCTTACTGCAGCAATGATACATGCATGACAAAAATTTATCTCTGATTTAATATGACCTTAGTTAAGTGTCTTGCATTGTTATTCAATTAAGAAGACAGTGTCACAGAACAGAATCAAATAAAATATAGCTTGCTAAGCAGGGAACTAATTAAAGGCACTCTCAGCACAGGGGTGCCTGGAGCTAAGGAACAGAGAAAAGCTGGAGAAAGGTCTGGCACAATTTTAAAGCTGCTTTCAGAATACTCCAAGAGCAGTGTAAAATGGTGCATGTTGATCAAAATTTTCTCATAAGGATAGTAAATTAAGTTCCAGGGAAATGAACAGAAAAAGAGGAAGTTTTCCTTGAAATCATGAGAGCTTGCTGCTATAGCTCAGAGCCATACTACATTTTATGTTTGAGGGTGTTACATGCCTTTATTCTTACGTTTGTTCTACAGTGGTGTAAAGAATTGTCTTTTTTCTATTTTTTTTTTCCTCATCAGTTTATTGCAATGGTTGCCATTCAGTAAGAACTGGAAAATCCTCAACCTTGTATCCTCTTTTCCATGGTTTTTAAGTGCAGTTTATAAGATTATTCCTCAGTAGGAAAAAAATGCCTCCTATCATGTGAAAAGGGCTGCTCCTTACTCCTCCAAATGTTTGATATCAGTATATTTTAAAGTCATGTTTAATTCCCATGTTTTCTGTTTTTTCCTCTTAGCCTGATTCTATAACCTCTCTTTGCATCTGACCATCAGGCTCTGGGATCTTTGTAGGTGAGCTTGCTCTCAGTTAATTTTTCTTGCAAAGAGGTTGATAGCAGCTGAATGGTTTTAACTGCTGGACCTGATTACTTGCACTGATGGTCTTACATGAAAGTCATCCTTCAGAAGAGCTGAAGCCTTGCAGGATTTAGGTCCCTCTCTTGCACTGATCCCTGCTGAAGTTACAGGCTTAACTCACTCTGGGAATCTGAGCCTAAGCCCTCCAAACTGCTGGGGTTTAATATGTACACCTCTCCTGGCATTTTATGTTGCCTAGTTTAAGCACTGACTATTGTGAGGCTTCTTCATGTAGTTTAAAGTTCCTGTTTCACCACATAGGAGCCTACAGATTTTATTTGGAAAACAAACATTTGCCAAAATAAATAAAAGTTCAACTCTGCAAAATACTGTAAAGTCATTTCCTTAGATAATGCATAAGAGCACTAGACCCTCGTCCTTTGCGGGGGAGAGACTCTCTCTGTAAGTAATTATTGAAGAAAAGAACTGCTGGTGAGAAGGAATCCAATGGAAATGCCCAACAATACAATTAAGTACAGAACTGGTGATTTTAAAAGTGCAGGTATCTGTTTAGAAATCTGAAATCAAACCGTTAATTTTGAAACTCTTTTGTATCTATTTTAAAAGGTAAAAATCATGAAACTCATACCAAAAGAAAAAGTTACCAAAGAAAAAATAACCAGGGAATATATATTTTCTTTATTTCCTAAAAAAATATTGTCTGCCAAGAAGTTTAAATTGGAAGTGTATTTTAAAATTGCTAATAATACATTATGTATCCCTATCCTAGTGTTCTTTAAGTTATGAAAGTATTTAGCTGAATCCTCAAGGTTCCACTATACAATTTTTGTAGTTCTGTATCCCTAAATTAGATTATGTCTGAATTAATAAAATAAATAAGAAAGATTATTTCTAGCTTGCATGGTGTTGTATAACAGAACTTGCTGCATACTTTCTTCCTAGTTTTATTCTTGCTAGTCAAACTGGTGGGTTTTTTTCCTTTCAGCTAGTGTTATTTTCTTTTACCCATTTCCTTTTAGAGACTTCTGTGAACTAAATTTTCACTGTATCTGCAAAATTCCCAGAATAAATTAACTGTGAATCTTAGGCATATCTCTCAATTACACACACCTGTACTGGATCAATTAGCTTGCCTAATTTTTAGCAACAATAAATGGCCCACAAGTGTTGTCCATTAATTAAAATGCTATCAGCCTTTAGCGAGAGCACTTCTAATGTGTTCTGCCTACAGCAGATTTGAGGGTAGCTACTTTTGGATGGACCTTATGGTGTTAATTTGCATTCTGAACTCACTGTCCCTCCCTGAAAACTAATGCTGGATTTTCTTTTTTTTTATCTCATGAAGAACAGTTTTTGTTTTATTAGTTACTGTAAAAACTGCTTGCTGTAAAACTAAATCAGATCTCGTACTGTACCAATTTGTATTTTAAATGAAAGAGTTTTGTTGCAGCTGCTCTTTAATTTTGGTTGTAAAGTCAGATTGGACCTCTCTTTAATGTCTTTATTTGACGTCAGTCTACCCAGAAAATAATTTCCTTGCATGGATGTAATGCATAGGCTACTGTAGAATAGTAATTCTTCTAGGTGTTAGAAAAGCATGTTTAAATCATACTTATGTGCTCATGACCTTTCTAAGGCAATGATTTAAGAGACTTTTGCAGATTAACTGCTTTATTCTGCACTCCCTGAAAACTCTCTGCTTAAAAAGCACCCTGACCATTCTCAATGATTCTGTTTAATGATGCAATTCAACTTTTTTGCAAGGAACATTTTTAAAAAGCCATACTGCTAAGTATGGCTTTATAAATTATTTATAGAGAATTGCTGGGACAATATCTTTCTTCGTGAGTTGCTGGTGCCAGTAACACTGAATTATCCACAAAAATTAAGTCAACAAAACTTATTCTTTTCTTTTTCTCTTCCAAACCTAAGTATAAATTCATGCCGGAAGCCATTTTAGATTTTATGCAGAAATATTTTTCATTGCTTCACTGAGTATTTCAAACAGGCAGAAAAATCTTTCATTAGTAGCCATTTAAAATTAGCAATTTTAAATCAGTCAGTTGAGCAATGTGTACAGGTATTTGGTAGGCATTTTTATAATACATAGGCAGCCTAGAGCTAAGAAAAACTGAGTAGAATTATGAAAATAATCATATAATAAGTACACAAATAAAGTTAGCCTACAGCTAAAGAAGAATTAACCAAAACAATAAATTGGTAGCACAGACCTCCTTATTCTATTTTAAATTATGTCTTTCAGTTGTCCTTTTATTGACCTGTTTTATGATCTTTCCCAGAGACTTCAGTCCAATATGTTATTGACATCAAGGAGAAATTCAGTGGGAGCCTCTTGCATACACTTTTCCTGGAATCCCTCCCTGTTGCCATGACAACACATCCATTCTTTCTGCAGAGGATGCTTCCTCTATTCCCAGAAAAATAATTTCACAGCTTTGTTGTTGCAAATATTTGAGTGGGAAGAAGAAAAGAAAACCCAGTAAACAACGTGGAAAACAATGCATTCTAAGCGAACTTTCTGAACAAAGGAAGGAACCCCAAGGATTTGAAGCTGGAAGTCACTTTCTAATTGTTGTAAGTTTCTGCGCATATAAACATTTGTATGGGATGTTCTAACAATATGTAAAAAGAAACCCTCCAAAAGTTGGTGCTCCTGATTTTTTGATTTTGAAAAAAAAAGTAACTTCTATGCCAGGTTTTTTATGGACCATAGTTGTGTGTTAGAAGCACAGTCTGAGAATACTACTTGAGTCAAGTGTCTTAAACTACTAAGCCTATACCAAGTCTGTCTAGACCTAGCCACTAGCCACCTAAATTCTGTTAAACTCTGCAGGGAATGGAAATTACATGAAATAGCATTTCTTTGCCTTGTCAAAGTGCAGCTCGCACAAACCAATTTAATTATATTTTTATTCACATGTAATTATTTGACAAAGATAACTGAGGTTAAAAAAAAGGCAACACAAAATGTCTTCATTATTCCAGCACAAAAGCCATCAAGACTGTACATCAGGGAGCACAGAATAATTTTCAAGAATAGGAGTGAAGGTCCTACTTTTTTTTTCTTTTATGCTGAACCATTTTAGTGTAACCAGACTTTTACCTGAAAATAGAAATAACCTGAAATAAACTGAATAAGATTTGGAAATCTCTACTGGTAAGTAACACAAAGGTAGTGTTGTATGGAGTAATTTTTAAAGATAGTCTAATATTCCTTTCAAGCATATGAATTGCAAACTTGCTTTCAGCTTTGTGTCATACTCTGACAAAGATTTGTATTCTTTCTTCACTGCCCCTTTTAATTAAATTGTATAGATGAATTGGAAGTAAAGAATAAATGTATCATGACATTTTCCTTTTAGTTATGTCTCTAAAATCAGCAGTTTCCATATAGATGATTAAGCCTTATGGGAAGAAAACTAGTAATAAATTATGATAAAGTTTCAGGAATATATGGAAGTTAAATAGTATTCTTGAAATAATAAACAAAAGTATTATCATTTTCCTAATGAAAAACAGGGGAAAGATAAGCAGTAGAAAATTTTCAGACTCTATAGAGGAGACTGCTGAATTATAAAAATTGGAATTATCATTTATCTTTTTTGTGACAAAATCTGTCTTTCTGCTTCAAAATCTGCTCCAGTTTCTGTCCTAAGTGTACGAACCAGAGTAAAATATGCATCCTAATAAGAACTATTTTTGTCTTAAATAATTGTAGTGGAATGCCTTAATACATTTCCTAAAAGTAAATTTGTAAAATATATTTCCAATTTACAGAATAAACACTATCTGCAGATGGCCAGGAGAACCTATTTCACACAGTCAACATTTAGAAGGGAAACAATGTCAAAAAAATCAGTTTTATTAATGCTCAGCAGACTGGTGTTGTATGTGGTTCTGTAATTACACAAAAAACTTGATTATTCTGAAATCTTAAATGGACTTGAAATGAACATCAAAATTCGCACACAAAATTTACCTGTGAATAGTAAGACACATCTGAATAAATAAAGACAAGGAAACATAACTTCCCTGGATCCTATTTGAATGGTATTCTGCAGTCTCTTTTATCACTTAGAAACTACTCAGTACTAAGAGAAAACATGTTTAATTAAACTAGTTAGAACAATTTACATTATATCCTATTCTAGTTTTAATCTATTTTAATTGAACTCAAAGAAAAGCTAGAGTATAATAGCAGATCAAAAGGAGCTCTGTTATAAATACTGGAATAGAGTTTCATACATAATATTGCCATCATGTTTGTCTCCAAAGGAGCTTTTTGCATTTCTCTATGCTGCTTTTTTGCTTATTTAGAGTACAACATATGCACCAGTGACTGCATAATAGAAAAGAAAATTAAGAAATCCTACTAGATTTTATAGTCAGTCAGACTACTTTAGTATCTTTTAAACAAATCTGCAAATGTTTCACCCAATTGTGTTTTCAACACTTCAAAAGATATGGTTCTGTTCCCTTTCTTAGAGTGTAATTGTTCTATATTTCCTTAGCATTTTTTGTGACAAAATGTGAAAGTGTTAAACATAAAGATTCTGTTTGCTTATGCATTTGTACCCTTTTCCTCCACAACCTAAACAAGATCATTATATTCAGCTTATCTCTTTTTTATTACACTGACTGCTTCTTTGACAGGGGGAGATATTTTGCTAGGTTTCTGTAGATTGTAAAAAAATGACCTTTTAATTTAAAAATATAGTGTTTTCACCACTAAAAGTGTTATTTACCCTCTTGGTTCTTGCTTTCTGCTTTGAAACAAGGCCCTCCAACAACTGCACACAGCCGATTTGTGATGTATTAGTCGTTTCAAAGTCATGTACAATCATGCTCACATCACAAGGCATCTCTGCATATTTACTGTCTCCAGAGCACAGTGCACTATAGCAGGTGGTAGTTTAGCACCAGCTGGGAATTAAACTCCAAATAAGCCACTCAACTCCCCCCAGCTCCTGTGCAAGAGTGAACAAAGAGTGGAGACTATGGGCTGAGAGAACAATTTACTGAAAGCAAACAGCAATGGAATGAGAAATGCATGGAACAGGAGCAATATTAATAAAAAAAGTATCCAAACCAGAACGTGCTTTATGCACAATAAAGGTGTTCACCACCTTGACTTAGTTCCCCATGGCTCCTGGGACAAAGACAAGGTGGCAGCTGCACCATGTGACTTCCCAGGCAAAGACAAGCTAACTTGCCCCATCTCCAAGTCCAAGACAACAGAAATTGGTCATTTTACATACATGATCAGGTTGTCCCTAACATTGCCCAGACTGTTTTCTACTTAAAAAAACCTCAAAAACAGACAAACAAAAAATCCAAACATAGTGCAACAATGAAGATTTGGAATGTAATACTTTAGTAAAAAGACAGTAAAATTCATGCTTAATGGCTCCTCTTAATTTTATCTATTTGAAAGCTTCTCTTTTTTTGTGAAAAATACATATTCTAAACATTCTACAAGTTGCCATGGTATACACTTTAATTCTTACCATAAGTGAAAACAGCCTTTTCTGTCATAAGATAGTTTTTACTGAAATATTTTAGATTTGTCCACATATGTATTCGCATCTTTAAGGAATTTGGCAAAGCAGCTCAACAAACTCTGTAATGGTCATAGGTGCTGGAATTCCTTGAGATTTGATTTTCAATCAAGAGAACTAGAAGATGTCAAGGAAGATAAAAACATGGGCTGTCTGTTAGCATTCAGATGGCTAAAAGGAAGCCAAAGCTTCCACTAGAGCAGTTTTAGCATGCTTAATGGTTTGGGCTGGCATAAGGTAAAATTTTCATAAGCTATATCTGTATCTATATCTATCTATCTATTGCTTACAATGTTTTCTCTCCTAGCATAAGGTCTGTCTCAACTGACAGATTCTTTTTAGCCTATGACAGAATTACAGAATCACAAAATGGAAAAAATACAAGTCATAGAAAATATGTTATAGAAGTTATACATAGTTGCAATCTGGTGGGTTTGATCAGTTTCTGTGAACTAATACAGCATTATTTTTCTCAGATAATTAATCTTGTATCTGAGGGATTGCTTAGTAGTAAATGTTGCATTTGAGATACCTGACTTGTTCAGCAGCCTATTGAGAGAGTAAAAAATCTTCCTGCTTTTTCTGACTTTCTGGTATGGGAGGCTAATTGATACAGAAACTCTTCCTTTTCATCATATCAGGAGGGTGTGTAATATGACCAAGTCCTATTCAAGATTTTTTCATTTGTCTTCTGAAGATAAATTGGCATCAGCCATTGACATTTGAGGAGTTTCTTTTGAGCAAACATAAATAGGTGAAAAATTAATTCTAACATCCTAGAGCTCAGAACTGCCTTAGGATAAACCTGTCTAGCTAAATAAGTTATAAGGTTCACATATTTGTAGACACAAGAAGATAAGATTGGTCTTGATCATGAGAAAATGAAAAAAATGGGAGAACATCCTGAAATAACAGAAAGATACTATTTATACATTCATAGCTGAAGACTGAATGTAATTCTACGCAGCAATGCTCACTTCTTAATTTTTTTCCTGTAGTTTAATTTTCAATAGCACCTTAAAGACAAAATTTGATGAAACTTCTCATGTAAAATCATAAAATATGTTTGTTCCTACTTTTGACCTGCATTATAATCTAGAATTTGGATTTGTATTGATGGAAAAAGTGAAAAGAATGAACAACAGAGTTTTGAGCAAGAATTAATGTACTCTCCATTTTTCTTGGAGAGACAGATATTGTAACAACATAATCCATTATGATTTGTTGTAGCAAAACTGGAGGCTTATTGTGATATTAAAGCAAAACCGGCCATTATCTCTCAGGAAAGGAAATAGAAACCCTTTAATGATTGAACTGACAATCTTCACAGTCATTAGGGACACTGATAGGAACATTTTCTCCACGGTATAGAGAAAAGAGCTATCATATATTAGTATTACCTAACGTCAAATTCACATTCTCCATACTAAAATACAGCTTTGTAGAGACTAAATTCGTTTCACACAAATATAGGGTTCTATTCTTTTGCAGTGTTTCATTGAAAGAGATAAACCTCTGTTTATAGTCTCTGATTCTCTTCTTTTCACAAGTGGGAAGTATAAACAATCTATAAGATTCAGCAGGCCACAGTCACAGAGACCTACAAATCCTCAGGGATGTATCTGGGAGCGCACTAGAATTTCTGCTCTGGCAGCAGCCCTCTGCCAGGATATGAAACAGACCCATGGGAAGGGCTGTGCAAGGAGAGATGATGGTGTGGGACAGCGCTAGGTTAGGCACAAACTCAAACTCACACCCACAGTAGGGTTCAGATGAACAATGGCAGGAGTGGGAGCCCAAATAATGCCCTCACCTGACTCCACACAGGTCTTTTATTATGGGAAGGCCATCAAAGGCCCATGTCCACAAGCTCAGAGGAACTCAGCAATGCACAGTTGGAGGCAGGATCATAAGGGATGAACACATTAGGGACTGAGGAGTCATAACAGATGAACAAACACCTTGTGCAGACCCCTCCCAGAACTGTCCCCTGACAGTCACCAGCCCTGCTGCCCAGGTCTGAGATGCATCAAGACAAGCCAGCAGGAGCAGCTCTCTGCATCACCTGTCTGACTAAGTGTGGCATGTCTAAGGGTGTGGGGCACATTATGGAGTGCAGGGGAAGAGCTGTTCATGGTCTCAGAGAACTTACTATGGGATATTCAGGGGAAGAACCAATAGCAGGAAAAGGGAGGGGCTTAGATTATTTGGGGAGGGACAAGTGAGGGAAAATGAAGAACTATGGGGGCAAAAAGGCCAGTTGAATGCAAATATTTTCCGGTCAGTACACTAGTCTAGCTGTTGAGACCTGGGAAGCTGGAAACTGGGTAGACTGGAAACCAGGGATATTCACTGGGCAGACTGAGCATTTGAACTCAGTAGACAAAGAGATCCAACTTATATATATGCAACAATATATATGCAGACACTTTTTTCCCTTTACTATTTTATCTTCACCCTGCTCAGACAGAGAGGGGAGCAGGGTGAAGGTCCTTCATGCAGTCAGTGATTGTGTGACTGATGAGTGTGTCTGTCTGTGATCTTTGCCACCACTTCCCAGGTGTATCTGTAAATACGTGTTGTACGTGTGTCCTGTGTACATGTTCCTGCTGGAAATGCAACTTCAGTCTCACTACTGGTTGGAAATAGGAGCATGGAGTCACAGCAGCCTCACTTCTCTCTCAGAGTGTTAGATTTGGCATGATATATGTAAATTTTCATGTAACTGTACTTTAAAAAGATATTTTAATCTATAACCGGAAAATATTTTAACTGTGTTTTTATTGAACATAAAACATGTTTACTAAAATATTTCATATTTATAAGTCTATAGCAACCTTCTAGAATCATAATAAGAGCCCACAATCCAAATACCACAAATAATATTTTTTTTTTCTAAAGGGTTAGAATTGTATCAACCCTTGCAGTTTTCAAAGGTTCATTAGATTTATTCCAAAGGAAAGTCCACCAACAGGTTGGAGGTTTTTTTCCCTGTTCTGCTCACATATCTCTTTTCATTTGCTTGTTCTTCAAGTAGTCTTGAAGATTTTTCTTGGGAACAGAGGCATAAACAAGATGAGCAGTAAGTCAGAAAGGTTTCACAGTTTAATGACCAACCTCATTTCCTCTTCATAAACCTTTACAAGGTTTTAATGTGCTCCTAGCTTTATATCTGCATCTTAGTTTAAGAGGCTTTTTAGAAGCCTGCAAATATTTTTCACAGTCTAGATTTTTAATGTCTATGTATCTGAACAGCTAATATCACCTTAAATGTTCAGACTAAGTCTGAAAATATATATGTAGAATTAATTCTGTTTTTCTCATAGGAGAAATTACAGAAATGGACATCCAGATTCTTTGATATACCAGCAAATAAAATATATGCTGCATAGGAAATGTTGAATAATACTGAAGAACAATACAGTTTTACTTATATGTTTCTCTCTGAGGAATAGAAACTCCTAAATATGTAACATAACAATATCTTAAGCTATGTTATTAAAAGAGAAAAAGAAGGGGAGATAAGAAAATAAATACAGGGAAGAAAAGGTAATAATGAGTAAAATACTGGATTTGTCTCATTAATTATGTTAATTTGTTGCTGAAACCTTAATTTTATTATTTTTCTTTTGTTTATTTGAGGGTTTTTGTGTTTAGAAACCCTTTTTATCATGTAATAGATGACATAATGGGAAAAGCAAACTGTAAGAGGAAGCCTTTTGGCTACTACACCAATGGCTGAAAATCTAATGCCAGCATGTTTTATTTTAGGTTTGGTCCTAGATGCACATCTCAATTTCCAAACAATGTTTGTGAAAAGAATTAATGAAGCTGAACTGCCAGATTTCTGCCATGGAACACTTCCTGTTTTGTAAATTGAATATATGTTAGGACATCAACCATCCCGAAAAGACAGCAACAGAAGGTGGATATATCGATCTGTGCTGTAGACAGCAGACTGTCTATGTCATCAACAGATTCCAGTATGGATATGGACTGGCCCAGGGCAAGGTAGTGTTGCTGGTTGGAGTGCAAGAGAATAGATTATTTCTAATTTCACACCATTGTTTGATCACTAGTCTAATCATTCATTTAACCAGAGCACAGTTTCAGTTATTCTCATTCATACTTCTTTATCAAATTAGGTTACATTTGACTAATGTGTTCAAAAGCCTTTGAAGACAGGAGATAGACAGATGAACAGATGTAACTGAAAGTCTTTCTTAAAAAGAAACAGGCTAAAATTATCTCTTCATCTCAGTAGCTAACATGATTCATCGCATTCTTTGAATAGTCAAAATTAAAGTCAGATATTACATAAGTTCAAGAAAATTCAATTTATCTACAATTAGTTTTGGGTCACAGAAGTACAGGACATCACCCCCAACCTCCCATACTGTTCATGTGAAGTTACCAATCGTTAAACAGTCTAAACTCATTTCTATGAAGTGAGGCAGTTTGAGTCATTGTCTGTGTAAAAGCTCCCTATGTTTTTTTGGTTTTTTTTTTGTTTTTTCCTGAGGACAAGTGGTTTTGGGTTTGGTTTTTTTTTTTTTCAATATAAGCAAAAAACACCAGAAAGGTTTCTTGGGAAAATGGGTTTCAACCCCGCTTATTTCAAGAACCAGGGAGAGGAATGCATATTTCTTCATTGTTTCATTTTGCCAGTAAGATTTTGTCTAATGGGCTCACACACACACGTGTGCATGTGTACGTGCATGCATAAGTGCATGTGCATATACAGTTACGCATTGATGTGTATGTCTGTGTAAAAATTTTAACATAAATTAATTCTCTAATGTCCTCTGAGCTGTATGATCATCTGTGCAACTCTTCTTTGTCTTCCCTTGTTTTGTGTTTAGCTTTTACTTCCACTATTTTTAATGCTACCTTTCCCACCCCCCAAAAAAAAAGCAGCAAATCAGAGGATAAAATATATAATTCACAGCATCTCTACTTTAGGTGAAAGAGTCTTAATGTTTATGGCAAAGACACAGCAATTCAGCACTTGTAAATATGCCTCAGTATACAGTTATTCCTAACTTAAAATGGGCCTGTGATTTCTACAGCACTTTAGACCAAACAGGATGATCCAGTTTTGAAGATAATTTCTTACAAGGTTCATTTGAAAGCTATATATTACTCTTCAATCTTCAGTCACACCCTGCAAGAAATCTCAAAATGTAAAATTTATTTACAGAGTAAAAAAACTCTTCACATTTAAAAAATTTTAGTTTTTTCTGTCTATATTCAGAATAATGTTCTAGGAAGAAAATCTCCATTTAGTATTTCTTCTTGTGTGCTCACCAAAGACAGGCAAAATGTATCCATATTGGTATCTTTTATTGGTGGTCTGCAACTTTTTCCCTCGGTTACTCCCTAAAAGAAAGCATGTCTCTGAGGTGTTTCTGCTAGATGGAGAAGAATGTTTATATTCAGTCCCAGTATTTTTACCAGTCAATTCAGATGTCTGATTAGTGTGAGTTATATTTCCCTTATAATTTTGCAATCATACCTGAGTAATAACTGTTTCTATTTAGAAATGTTTCCTCCAAGCCCCTCACAAATACATGGAAGAAAATGCATTGAGCTTTTTATTGTGTTATTTTTGACATGAAACAACAATAACTACAGAAAATATCTTGATTATGAAAACATTCAAATTAAAATATAGCAATGGCTTGGAACTCCTAATTTATCTTTTCTACCACAGAAGTCCCATTTTTCTCCTCTGACCTATTTCTCTTCATGTTTATTTTAGGTTTGAGGTTTGTTTCTGTTTGGTTTTGTTGTTTGTTTGTTTTGATTAGGGATTTTTTTCTGTCATAACAGGAAAACATTAAAGTAACTTTCCTTGGGCTTTGTATCTTCTGCCTCAAATTTTCCCTTCCAGATTTTGTTAACCCAAGTTCAGATGAGACCATTTATCTCTCATTACATCTGTTGCCCTTTGATATGAAGCAGTTCACCGAGCAGGATAATTCTTCGCACACACACAAAAATCCTTGCATTCATTCAGCAATAGAATAATATTTGACAGTGGCTATCAGGCCACTTGAAATTAAGGAAGAAATTTAGCTGGTAATCTTCATTTTTCTGCCAAGTTCATCACAAATACATTTTTGGTTTAAAGTCTTGGGCCTACACAGAATGTGTAGATCTTTATATTTGTAGCAGGTGT
The DNA here is from genome assembly GCF_028018845.1 of Melospiza georgiana. NCBI lineage: Eukaryota > Metazoa > Chordata > Aves > Passeriformes > Passerellidae > Melospiza > Melospiza georgiana. Next base: position 47,259,358 of record NC_080431.1, read on the forward strand.
GGAAATATGTTCTATGGATTAAATGGGAACCTCGCATCTATGATTAGGTCACCTGATTTTAGTGCTATGTTAATGTGGTGAGACATGTCCTACACAATTTTCTGTGTCACACAGATCTGCGAAGAGATATAAAAAACTTATTTAAAAAGGACTCCTGTTTGTGAGCATATCTCCCTCCCACCCTTTCTCCTCTTCTTCCTATGGTTTAGTAATTCTCTGTTGTAAATACCAAAGATTGCTTAAATAACTCAAAATGTGCTAGGGAATATTTAAGTTCTATGTTATCTTTTATCACAAGACATGCATCTCTCCCCCATGAGAAATGTAACTCTTGTCTACATGGTATTCATTTATTTCGTTTTACTCTTTTGAGACATTGTAATCCAGGAAACGATTTAACCTCTTAGTATTCATGGTTGCATTCTCTATATTGCACTATTAGATTGTGCAATTCCCCATTTAAATAAAGCACCACATTACAGCTGTCCTGATATGTTGTCTTGCTTTTTACAGCTTACTTCTTACCAATCCATTCTTTCTTAAATTTGGTATTATTAACCTGGCATATTTCTTCACTAAGAATGAAAAAAATAAAAATGTAGCCATATATTTTCCTCTTAAAATTTTGTTTTGTAACATAAGGCTTTGTAACCTTATTTTAACTTATTTTCTATTCTATTTGCATAAAACAGCTCTTTAGATATTTGTATGTGTTACAAAAGACCTTTTGGTTATTGTGGGTTTTTTAATTAACATTCAAAGTGTCCATATTGCTGTATAAAGATACGTTATATTTACTATGTCTGTTCATTTCAAATATGTTCTTCTTCATATCATTTGTCCCCAAAGGCTTTTCCCATATTAAAAGCTATTAAAGCAAAAAAAAAACAAGTAGAAATGTTGACATTAAAAATTCCACTGCATAAAAATCTACTATTTACTAAAAATTTCTATCATAAAGAAAACACAACAAAAATCAATTTAATCAGTCCAGTTGTCAGAAGTTTAAACCAAATGCTGATAGTACAATCATGCAGAATCCTTTCATACACAATTAAAGAAAAGGCTGTCTTGAAATGTAAGCTGTTCTTACTAACTGGAAGGACGACATTTTTTATTGCTTCTTTTTTCCTCCTTTCTTTTGTTGTCTCAGTAAAAACAGATGCTGTGAAGGGATGCTGGGGAGGAAAACAAGAAGCAGCCTACTTACAGTTAAGATTAGAAAGCAAAGTCTCACATTTTGAAGTACTTGTCTTAGAAGAAAACTCCACAGCAGATTCAGCCAATGATTAAATTTTTCTTTACACTTGACATTAACTTGAACGTTGAGGAATGGTTCAAAGATCCATGACTGCATCCTCTCAAAGCAACTAGGCAATATCACTAACTGTGTTGGAAAGCAATTTCAGGTGGGTTTTTTAATGAAGAATCTGGACCTGGAGTATTTAACATCAACAAGATACATAAAGAGGGAATCTAAACAACAAGAAATCTAAAATAAAAGTAACTTCTTTGTATCATTCAATTCATAACTACTTTAAAGGTAGATACATACCACAAGAACACATATACACCACACATGCAAAAAAACATTAAGTGCTAATTCTTGTAAGTATTTCTCAAAAAGTATATAATACAGGGAAACATTAAGTCGAGTTAGAATGATGGCTCAAATGGATGAAAAGATGGGCACGCATCTGATCAAAACTACTGTTGCTCAGTTGGATCAGGAAAGCTATTCTAACTCAGACTTTGTCAGAAATACCTTGTCTAGATCCAAGAGATGGTATAACTTGTGCACAACACAACTAGGAGCAATGTAGACATCTGAGTGTGGCTTTACACACAAACCTTTCATAACTGACACCAAGCTCATTGCATTAGAGCCTGTTGCTTTTGGCTCGCTTCCAGACAAGGTTGCAATAACAGGGGCAACGGATAATATAAACAATACCCTCTCCCAAAAAACAAAAAAAATCTAGAAGCAAAGAGGACGGAAAAATAAAAGCTAAGGATAAACTAAGTAAAAAAGAAAAGGTAGAAAACCAAAAAATATTAAAAAAAAATAGAAATAAGAAATGACATGTAAGTAAAAAAAAAGCTATCATGAAGTGGATTAAACACCAAATAGAATAAAGTTCATAGATGATATTGAAGTTATGAATATGTAATCATGACAATTATATTTTTTATATTTTGTTTTGTTGTGGGGTTTTTTGGTGAGTTTCTGTTTTTTGTTTGGTTTTTTTCCTTGTAAAATTCTACCTGTGGTGTTATTACAGATAACAAGCAGAAAGAGGATGCAAAATACTGTTTCTGGATTATCATCCAGGGAGAGCTGAAATAAAGATATTAGAGATATACACAGTAGATGGATTTTGTTTTTACTTATTATCAGTGATATCCTAAGAATATACATCACAACTATAAATTTGCAAGAGAAATGGTGAGCATTCAATCTGTGAGTTTATCACTCTGTGTATAAGTAACCTTGTGAGATTAGGAGCCAAATACTTGCACTTCATACATGAAGTAGATGTAGATGATATAAATATGTAGATTAGATATAGATAGAAAAAGAAAAATCTGTAAGTATTACTTTAAAATACAGAGAACATTATATTAGTTTAAATAGTATGGCAAGAATATATAACAAAATACCAGTCATTTGCCCCAAACACTTAGTTGATATGAAGAGAAAATTGGGAGACTTCTTACACTGGCAGTACCATAAGGAACCATAATTTGATTTGAAGGACGGGGACTACAACAACATCTAAAGGAAGACAGAGGTGCCATGTTATCTTCTTCTGGGTTTTGTTGGTTTGTTTTTATATTTTCATCATTGCTTTGACCCTGGAATTCACCCTGAAAATACAGCAGACTGTTCTATGAATCACATTCAAACAACTTCCTGGCAAGTACAGGAAGTTAAAGCTGTAATTTTTAAGAACTCATGTCCATGTAAACAATGAAAAAGCATTTTCTGACAAGTTTGGTAAAATGTGATCCCTGATATAAAATTGTGACTTGGTTGCCTTTATCAGAGTATGGAGACACTGATTATAATAACTTAGAATACTTCTGATTTTAAAAAAGAGTTTTAAAATCCTAGATTATCATATCATTTTTAATGCATGTGTACAAAAAAAAAAAAAAAAAAAAAAATCCAGAAATTATTTTTGCTACCAAAATACTGGGAAGTAATTGTCTTCATAAGGAAAAAATTGATACTACTTTGAAAAAGAGCAAATATGGTTGCCTGGTAAGTGTGTGTTCATACATGCTTCTGTGAATATCTTTCTGAGAGCAGGAAGGATCAGAAAGATCAGACAAGCTTTTAAATCTGCGTCTCTGCTGGGACTGAGGACATTACTCTTGGAATTTCTCAACACTCCAGCACACATAGAGTAGATTTATTCATGCGAACAGTCAGTGTACTGACTTCTGCTACGCAATTACACTGCTTAAAAAGTGAATATTTTCTTATCTTACTTGAAATACTCTCTAAGTTTTAACACACTGCAGTAATTGTATGCTTATTCAGAAAAAAAAATAGACCTAAAAAACCCCAAGCCAAAATAAGAAAAATCCCAAATAACCACGCAAATAAACCACAACGCCCTAAAAACCAAACCCCACCCCAAACCTTGAAATAAGAGCAGTTTATTTATTTTCCCATAGCAGATGCACACAAATGTTCATAGAGTTTTTGGGGCTGTAAAGTTGTGCTCAGGGTCTGAGCCACTCCTTTAAAAATACAATGATGGGAAAGAAGGAGAAATCTACAATTCCTTTGTTTCAATAACAATACAGTCATGTTCATCAATGCCTCTATTATTCAGTTTTCCCAATAAATGTTAAAAAAATTACTGTTAAAATATAAGATCAGCCAAGCCATTAGGAAATCTTGGAAATATATGATCAATCTTAGTTTGTAATAGGTGAAAAGTTATCAGTGATAAATCCAGAAACAAGATCATAAAAGTGAGAAAAATGTACTACAAATTAGCAAGAAACAAGGAGGAGAGATGAAAAAGAGACATTGAAGCCAGCCACTCCTGAATTTGGAAAATAAATGCCCCCTCCTCAGAGAAAGTGTGGAGCAAAAAGCCAATCAGAAAGAGAAAATACGTTGAAATAAATGCCTAGCAAGGTGCCATATAAAGGAGTATTCAAAGGTAACATGCTGTATGTTAGTTTAGAAATCAGAGGTACTTGATAGATACCTGTCTTTTTGCCCAGAAAATGCCTGGGTTTTGAGCCTCAGATGTCCTTTCAGCAAGTATTTTTCCTCTAGCTCCAAGAACGCATCATATGAATTCAGTAGAAAAAAAATCTGTTGTTCATTTACCTTCAAGTTTCCAGAAACTGAAAATAACTTTAAAGTTTAATGCAAAAAGCAAATCAAGGCAAATAGTTTCAACATTGAAAAAGGGAATATTAGAGTAAGAAAGAAGATTAAGCAGTCTTTTTTTTTCCTCCTTTTCCCCCTTTAGAAATACCATAGGGTATTATCTTAGTTCGAAAGAGTTTAGCTTTCAACATAATTCTCAAATATTCATATTGGACCTGAAGTTCTTTCTATTGAATTTAATATCAAAATTCCCATAGATTTCAAAGTAGGCAGAACCAGGCCTGTTATACATTATTGATATGTAAAATAATGATAGAACCATTAGTGAATCATTTTTCCATGCATTTTTGCATGTTTTCATATAAGTATATTAATTATCTTGATTATTTCCATGGAGAATAATTATACACATCTCTGAAGTGCTTATCAGTGTAAATATTAAAAAGAGGGAATATATAAACAGATTACACTAACAAAATATCTTTGGGCAATTTGAATAATTATCATACATACTGCTGCTGGAGAACTGCCTACTTCTAGAGTTCTACACCTGCTACTTTAAACTCACTTTTGGCTCTGAACTTCCTAAAATAATTCTCTATCACATACAAGAAAGATCAAGACTTTAGTCTACACTTCAGCTTTTGAAGTATTTTCCAGGGAAAATCATTAACTTTAAAATGCATCATGCAATTAATAGATATTAGAACAGCTACTTAAATTAGCAGAAGGGAATAATAATTAAATTTCCAAACTTAATAACCTTTTATAACTTCATAGAAAATGTTTAATCTTAATTGCAATTTCATCCTGAATTTTTCTTGTGCCAGAGAATACAAACATGTAGCTACCTATTAAACATATCCATATGAGTTTTGCCAGTCATAGGAATTGCATTTCAGTTTGAGTGAAGGCATAAGTCAGTTCAGTTAAAAGTACTCAGGACTTCATATCTGCCAACATATATCAACCTTGTGGATATCTCATCTTCAGTGATACTCAACATCTATTTTAGACATTTTTTTGATCTAGCCTCCAGAAACCTGATGAGGCATTTACATTAAAATATCCCTATTGAAGTCTTACATTCTGTGATGATTTCTAAACAGGCTAGTATGAGCTGTGATTCAGCTGATAATTCACAAAACATTTAAACTAACTTGCTTAAACCTAGGTGTTTAGTATCATTTATGATGCCCTGTAGTGTTCTGAATTCCTGAATAAGACTCACAGATATGATACATCTTTTTGATTTGGTGGATAGGATCATCACTGGTTAACCCAACAAGTGCACACAGTCAGTCTGTCTGTCAGCTGCTCAAGCAGGTGAATGGAGCTGTGCCATTGCCTTACCTAAACTGACCCTTCAGGGTAAACTAAATTTTCCCTTGAGTGTGATGACCTGAATTTATCTACATATGCGTGCATCCAGGTTGTTGTCAACTTATTTCAAAAGTTCCATAACTTCTCATTGACTTCTCATGAGCGGCATCTCCTCACAGCACAGACTCCTCCCACTTCACAGCACAGCCAACAAACTCCAGCTCTCCCCTCACCCAGATAACCCCCTCTTTTATAGCACTCGTCTTCTTATTGGACACAGCTGTGGCCTATCAAGGGCAGGCCTGTTCCTAATCTTGGGTGATTAGTACAGTGCAACTCCTCAGGTGTGAGACTGCCTTCTGCACTATTTTCTTACATTCTATCCCTCCACACCAGGAGAGCTAATCTGGAGCTCAGTATCATCTGAGAACATTTCCAAGGAAGATGCAAGATTGACACATACATGTACCAGTGTCAGGTTAGATATTTACCACTGAGATCTAGTCTATTTCTTGCAATATCAGTTTCTGTAGCTCAAATGATGTACAGTAGTTGGTTAAATTAATAGTTTATAAAAGTTCCTGAATTAAGAGAGGTCTGAATCCTTAAATTAGCAATTGGCCTTACATGCTAAGAAATATTAATAAGGACCTTTAATTTATTCCTTTACAGACATAGAATTCAATTTTACATATGACAACACTGATGGAGAGACACCCTTCTTACACAGCTTGGAGTTTTAATTTTCACAAGGAGGAAGAGATTAGATACATAAGTATTTTATGGTTCACAAGAGAACTTTTCAAATCAGAGCAAAATTTGAATAGATTATTTCATTGAATAGATTATTTCATTTAATTCATTATTTCATTTCATTTAACATTATTTAGCACCTAGATAACTTCCAGAAACTGAGGATGTTGCTTGAAAAGATCTTAAATCTAAAACATCCAATCTCTGGTTGGTTACAAAATAGAGTAATGCCCAATGACTGCAGTGTTCCTCTCTGCAGCCATAAAAAGGCTTCTCTCTGGAAAGCCAGTTAGAGGATTTGTACCTAATTTTGAGACATGTTTGATTTAAGAAAATTATCTATCTCTCTGTCTGTCTGTCAACCCATTTCCATCCATCCATCCATCCATCCATCCATCCATCCATCCATCCATCCATCCATCCATCCATCCATCCATCCATCCATCTCTCTATCAAATCAATTAAGGAATTACAAGACCAGGATAAAGGCAAGGACATGAAAAGGTTGTTCGATTGCAGGACTTTCCTTTGAGGAAAGGTTATAAAAGTCTTTGTTAGTTTTGTTACCTGAGATATTTTTTTATCAATCAGAAATGCTGCACAGACATCCCTTGATATTTCTACATTTCTCAGACTAGGGGCTTGTCTTTGGGGATAGGCAAAATCCCAAGGAAGCCATGTGAAAAGAAAAACAAGGAAGCCAGAAGGACAGTTATTTCTCTCATATTCCTTATCTCCTAAGGCCTCAAGATTTACTTTACATTGAAATGTAACACTGGTATGGAAACACAAATTCAGATAATGAAGTATACTATTACAGAAAGAGACTTTTGATTTTAGAGACATTGTTTGATTTTTGTTTGACATGCACAGAAGTCAATTCTAGTAAGGACATGTTAAAATTGCACTTTTTGGGAGACTGCAGGGCTTGAGGTTGCATGAGCGAATTTTGTAGTTTGAAAATATTTTCAATTACTCGCTCATATTTCCCTAATTTTTGTATACATTAAAAAAATCCAGCAATATTAGTGAATTACATTTTCCTACCAGCATTAATGTCAAAACTAACTGCTGTTTAAAAGTACTCAGGACTGTTTAGCCCATTCTCCATATTTCAGTAATTTAGCCTCTTTTATTTCCCACATCAGCAGTGTCAGTAAATGTCAAAAAAATGAAGATTAACATGTTTTGGGACTGAAATGCCAAATTTATGGTCTCTTTCAGAAGATACTGTTATTTTCCATTGGTTGACTTGATCTCAGTTCACCAACCTAGAAATGAAAAGTTCATCCTCCTTTATTCATTCTTCCAAATCAGTTTGCATTAGTTGTTCACTTTAAGGCCAGCCAGAGTAACTTTAACAGACTGATGGAAGACTATGTCACATTTATTATATGATAGATGAAATAAATTAAATTGTGTCATCCTCTGAAAAAAAAGTGGAAAGAGACAATGGTTAAAAAGATGGCAATGTCTAGTACATGGGAAAATGACAAATACTTCTGCTCAGTTTCACCTTTTGATAAGTTTTGAAGCACTGGCTAGGTCACTGTCTTCCAAAGCTGTAAACTTGGTTTATCCAGCATCGCATGTGAGGGAAAGCTCCTCCCATTCCTGACCATAAAATAATAGAAGATGGGAGCAACCCTCAGTTGCAAGCCACATGCAGCACAAGACCCATGGACCAAAAGCATCATGTATCTATTAAGCAAATTAAAATTTAAATTCTCTCCCTTCAGTCCATTTAAGTTGCACTTACAGTTCTTCCTGCATGACCCACAAGAAGATATCCAATCCTTTGGTGTATAAAGTGATGTAGACTGTGACATGATTAAGAGCTGTTTATAGACTGTCTTTTTACTACTTCTCAGCTACACCCACTACCAACTAACAGTGTCTTTAGACTGCTGCAACTTGAGCTGTATTTACCTTTACAGGACTTTAGTGAGTGGTTTAGGCTAATCTTGGTAAAAGCTCTAGAGAGACCCGTGATACAAATACAAGTAAGTGTGTAATGAAGAGGAAACAGTATTTAGTATCATTAAAAATCCTTTCTTCCAACTTTTGGTCCAAGTCCTTCATGTTTTAGCCATTCTGCATCTGTATCTAAGGTTTGTATCAATTTTTGCATGCTTCAGCACAAAATGATTAGCATTATTATTCCCAAAACCAGAAACTATTGCTCCCACCACAGACCCTCTTCACTTTTCTTCATAATAGAAGTATTTACTTTTAAATAATTCATATCTCATATCAGGATCCAGGTTAAATATAATGCTTACAAGCTTACACCCAAAGGCATACTCAGGATATGTTAAGCAAAGAAAGATAAGAAAAAACAGCACGGTTTCCCCATAGCCTGAAGGAATTAATTTCTTATTTTCCCTTTTCAGCCTCTATGGAAATCCTTAACATTAATTCTGTCAAGATGTAGCTTAAACATAGAAATCAGCTCATGAAGCTGCCAGAACACTGAATTAAACAAAAGTGCATGGTTCTATAGGCATACATCCTGGTGAACACAGTTAAAAAACAAAACAAGAACAACAAGTGGTTCCAGTTCGTCTCACACTGTTAAATAGGTCAGTGATTTCTGTCCCCAGAGTCATGGACAATTTATCTCTTCCAGCTCAAAGAAAGATGTGCTAATTTCAAAGTGAACAGTACATGATGTTTTACCATTCACTAAGAATTCTCTGGCCTGAATTTCACCTCTGCCTTAGATTACTACAGCTTGAGCTGAAATGACTGAAACTGAGCCACAGAAAATTACAATACAATTTCAGCAGCTAACCATATAATAAATGTATTTCAGCATCAGCACACATGGAGTATATACATTTAATTTTAAAAAATGTATATGGGTTATGGCTTAGAAATCACATTAATATTTATGCAGCCTCTTCACCAGGACAAGCTGCAGCATTAGGGCTGCGTATAGTTGCCATTAAATCAGTGGGTGACCACATATCTGTGATGTAGAAGCAGTAATTGCCACACACTTGCACCATCTCCCTTGGCCATCCTTCTGCTGATTAAACGGAGCCTGGGGTGACTACACTCATGTCACATTTCTGAAGTGAATAAACAGAACTGCAGCAGCCACTTGGTGAACACTACTGGTATTTTGAAGGCAGGCTGAGTAACAAAGCGTGCAAACCTGGGCTGCCTGCACTTGCCTGGCTGTCAGTGAATGAATGCAGAGACAATCACAGCATGATGTAAATTGTTTCTGGGTTAAAAATAAACAATCCATGAACCAAATACAAAATTATAAGTTAATGATACACCTACCTTTTGTGAATAACTCCCCATGCTCCACATCTAAGATTTCCTTCTATTTAATGAGCACAGTAGTGAGTTGTATGCTTAGAAACAAACTTTTCAGATAGTTGAAGATTATAATTTTTCAAGTCTGCACCTTCTGAGAAGAGCCTAGAGTCACTGACAATTGTTGAAGGATCTCACTTTGGTTCTGTTTCATAGGTTCTGGTAAATGCAAGTCCTTGTTACACAAAGGAGCACAAAAGATATGAAAAAAAGAGTAAAGTGATAGAGTTTTTTTATCACTTATATCAGTGTATGAGTGTAGAGGTCATCAGAGTACGTTCTGAGACGCTATGTTGAAAGCATTTTTGTCGAATGTAAATTGGACAAGGAGTGATGTGCTGAGAGATGAGGTACATGAAAATGTTTGTTTAGGTATCAAACTTTCTATTCCTACCAAAACTGTTGACCTATACTTTCATATTGGAGGTGGTTCACCTAGTGAAGCAAAGATGTGATTTCCTTCACTAGTCATAGTGTGATTTCCTCATAACAGACAGAAGTTATTAAAAGATGAATCATAATCGTGTGACCACATGTTGAAAGCATTAGCAGATGTTAAACTGTTACAGTGATCCATTTAGAAAGATCAGCTTGAAGAAGTGAGTCAAGGGGGGATTTTAATATGGAGAAATCAGACAGCAGTGGAATTGATTGGTCTATAATATTGAAAATCAGCTTTGAATTAGTGTGTTGCCACTGAGAATGTTATTTCTCTGATTTCTAAACAAGTACATAATCACAAGGACTTAGCATAAATTTCCATCTCTGTATGAATTTGGATATGAATAAATTACTGAATTCTTCTCAGCCATTTTGGGAAATGAGAAAAACTGATATAAACAGATTAAAATATAAATATAGAACACATTGATTTTTGTAAAAATAAGCCATATTGTTTTATGCATACCTTAGCTCAAATATTGTTAAAATTTAAAAAGTAGGAAATGGTATGCTGTGTATTCTCAAGTCTTACCCATACCAGGATAGGTGTGTGAATTGACAAACAGAGATTTGTCAACCAAAGGCAACCACCAAACCCCAGCTAAAAGGAAAAGAGCAGATTTATTTCGTTACCTCACTGACAATGCTGGGCACCAGAGACACACAGGGACACACAGACTCAGTTAGGCTCAGCTCATCCTGGTGAGCAGGGAGGCTCAAGCATGGATGTGAGAGTGTGCAATCTCTCACAGGAATTCTACTTCCCAAAGCAGGCAGAGGATTGACAACATTAGGCATATAAATGGAGTTTTCCAACACATATAGTATCTAATCTCTAATTAATTTAGAATTAGAGAGTTTATAAGTATATAATATTTATAAATTCCATTTATAAATCTATTATATTTTGTATACCATCTCATAACAGCAAAAAAACACTTAGCAGATAATGTTGTATCCCTGTGTTCCATTTCACTGATGAAAAACTCCATATCTGTTACATTACAACAGGAAGCCAGCTAATTGATTCTGATAATTTATCTTATACAGGTATTTGATACAGGTGTAAAATCAATACATGAAACTGCTTACTAATTAATAATATTGAAAAGAGAAACTAAGTCTAAATAGCACATTGCTACTATATACTAGGTAACAATGTGAAGATGGGTGGACATTTGACTTGACAAAGTAGAATGAGTCTTGTTTTATCTTGAAAGGCTCTCTTTGGGAATATGACACATTATCAGTTGTCCTCCTTTTAATTTTCTTGTGTCCTCATAAATTAGGCATGATAATTTATGATGCATAATGTAAGATTAAATTAAAAACTGTGGTCCTGACCTATTATACCCTTCTTATTTGCATGAATTTATTATATATTTGCCTCCTCTGTAAAGACTCCATGAACATGTTTAACCTTCTCTGCCTCAACAATCTTTAAGCAACATAAGGGTAAACATATAAATAAATTGCATTTAAAAATACTATCCAAAGACAATAAAAAGGAGACATCTCCTATATACAGTAAATAGTACTGTATTTCCTTGGATATTAAATAGAAACTATTGAGCATACTGAGATTTACAAACCAGCAAACTTACTTAACTTACTGGAAAAGTCTCAACCTCAATGAGTTTAGACATTTTAGACATAGATAACTCATTTTCTCTGTCATTCAGTAGCATATTGCATATTTTTAACATTTATCTCAGCAGGAGGAGAAATATCTCTTCAGATTTCTAATCTTTCAAACTCATTTGAGAAAATCCCTAAATTAAGGATGAGTCTCACTGATTGTCTCTTAAATAATGAAAAGCGATGATTGCCACACTTAGTACTCTCAGCATAAAAATAAACAGTATGTTGTAAAAAAGAATATTTAATTGCTCTTTTTGAGGTTGACAGAATTGAAAGCCAAGTTCTGGCTTTTTGTAATGGCAAGTCATCTGTATGTTTTGCAAAGAGACTGGACCTTGGCAGAACTTGGTTTCAGACTTCAAAAACCTTAAATTCTTCATCCAAGTCAAAGTTGGTATTGTGCCAGTGGTTTAGTATTTCAGATGTAGTCTCATGCAGCATTTCTCAGATTCTGATTTATCTCAGTATTTGGTCTCCAGCATTTACTTCATTTCAAACAACTACTGCATTAGGTTTCGGTAGGAATCCCATAGCAGGACGGATAAATTTTTTTACTGTGATCTCTGACCACTTTATTATACACTGCTTGAGTTTGTGATTTCACTGAAATTTTAAAATCTTTGTGCAGTCCCTCATCTGCGAATATCATTTCTCAATTTGAAAGTCCAAATTGTCAAGAATTTCTTTAGCTGACAGCAAAAGCCTTATTTCACTTCTGCTTTAAATCTGCTGTAGCACATGGCTTACTTGATTTTCTTTGTGTTTGGGGCTGCACAGAGTTCCTGCTGAGGTTCTGATATGAGTGCAAAGCAAAATCAGCTCCTAAAAGAAATTAACAGCCCTCTTATTGCTAATTAAAAGCTCTTTGCTTTCTCTCCACATGGCCATTGCAGCTGCTTCACATCCTCTCAATGTTTCAAAAACACATAAATTCAAAGACAATATTGTGAACAGCACCTGGCACTTGCTGCACCTGCCGTGATGAGACTATATTTCATTCTGTCAGTAAATTAAAATTCTCCAGAGCTGAAAAGGATGCTTTTTTTCTCATTCAACCTCTTCCATTTTCCCCAGTGGTAAAGAGACAGTAGTTTTGCTTCCATTTTCGATACTAAATATATCATATTGTTGTTTGCTTCAGTGGTGCAGACACCTGCCTCCTGCTGTAAATGTTGTGTTCCACTTTGGAAAGATTTCCCCAGGGCTCCACATTCAAGTATTGGCTTGTAACTATGGCTTAATATCATGTCAAAATCTCTTAAGGAAGATGCAGCTTGTCAAGTCATCTCAGGACTGAACCTCCATCTAGTGAAATTCTGAAAATATCCTTTGAGTGTTTGAAGCCTAAGAAGACAAATAAAAGGCTAGCAAGTCATTTGTAAAGATAATAGCTAACAGCATGCATTTTCCCTTTCCCTCCCCTGCTTTCCATTAATGTTGATAAAGGGAGAAGAGCAGACTACAGGTCAGTGATCTTTGTTATTTATATTCAGGTCAAAGAAAGTTCCAAACTTTTGTGCTTTGAGCATGGCAACAAAATGGAAGCAAAGAGAAAGAAAACCTCAACCAAACTGTGGTAGATTTAAGCTCTGATATTTTGATCTCAGAGCTTATTTTCAAAAAAATTGCAAGCAGGAAGTTTCTCACTATAAAGACTTTAACAAACAACAACAGAATTTGGCTGGGTCCTTGTGGCATGATGCTGCTGTGGTTGCTACAGTATAGGAGTATTTTTTTTAAGAAATCCGTAATGATTGCATTAGAAGTGAGACTACAACAGAAATTATTATTTGGTATTTTAGTATAGAATAGGAGAGGATTTCCCAGTAACTTTTACTAGGGATTACATGAAAAAGGTATTCACATATTATCAAAAGGTTATGTGGTTTGTTTTTTCTTTTCCAGATTGAGAAAATGGTTATCTAGATAAATATTAACCTCTTCCCAAATTTCTATATGGTTTTGTACTAATTTGTACAAATAGTCGCCAAAAAAGGGAGAAAACCAAAATCCAACAACAAATCCCATCACCACTTGGATTAAAACCCATCAGGGACAAGGGTCTTTACTTATTAAAGAACTGAAATAAAGACAAGGGTCTTTACTTCAGTAAAGTAAAGACAAGGGTCTTTACTTCAGTTCTTTTTCACCCTAGTTGTATGTCTTTAATAAAATAAATATAAAACCACCAAGAGCAGCAGTACATTACTGTTCCTTTCCTTTGTCAAACTCCTCACTTTCAGTCCTCAGCTACAGTCCTCATAGCAGACACAAACCTGTAAGTCTTCAGGTTTGGAGTGTGGGCATGTTTGGCATGAGTGCAAAATCTCACAGTTTAACACATGTCACAGAAAACCCTTCATGGAAGAGGCCAAGGAGAGCTCACAGCTCCCACTCAGGGAAGAGCACGATACAGAAAAAAAGAAATACTAACATTGACTGAAGAGTTGTTGCAGATAGAAGAGAACGAACATTGGGCCTGTTGAAACCCTAAAAACTTTTTTTTCATGTAATGCCTGTGGTTCACATGTAATGTCTTACACTAACTGACATCCACTAACATTTCTAAGTGAATTTTACTGAAGGCTGATCAAATCTATGTGAATTCACAGCACCATCGTTCAGAAGACACACATGAGAACTGAAGATTTGATGGATTTCTTTGGATGGTTACTTCGTGGGTTTCTCTAACCTAAGACATAAGATTTATGAAACCTCTAAGAAAGACAGTAAAAGGTGTATATGTTACATCTACCAAGCAAATTCTCCACAATTTTTAGCTGTAATCAAGTAGGAAAATAATTCAATTTTAATGGTTAAAATGTTGAGCATGTTTTGAAATATGAAACAATTGAGAAAATATGATAAAAAAAAGCCAGTCAGAGGAGTTTCTAAAACAACACCAAATATAATTTGTACTTTCTTAGACTCTCATATCTATATCTCATAATGCCATTATGCTGAATTAAAAGATGATATTTCAAAAGTCTATATAAATAATTAGATAATTATGTCTTTTCAATGCTCAGCTATTTCTAATGTTTACTCTTTAAAAAACAATGAAAAAATAGCTACTTCAACTGCATGCATTCCTGATAATCTTTAGTTAAATAATTTTAGGCACTATTAGTGCATCTGGGTCACCATGAAAATTTTAATATTCAGAAGTAATCACTTTTTTTTTTTTTTTAGCTATTTTTCCCAAATTTATTTTGAAAAGCCTCAGGCTTTTCAAGGATATTTCAAGGATTTATAGTATTGTGATGCTATCATTTGAATCTCTTGTTAAAGGAATGTAGTTTTAAAAACAATATGTATTGAATGTGTTTGTTTTTCTCACCATGTGTCTCAGAACAATATTTGTCATATCCTTGATACTCATTAACTTTATTCCACAAGTATGTTTTTCAACTTCTGTTGACAATGTCAATCATGCAGTTTTCCATGCATCATGTAACTCTTATTTTTGTTTTACTTACCATTTAAAGCAATGTGTTTGTTTTGTTTCCACTTCATTAAAAGTCCTTACCAACATAATGAAAATTTACTTTGAAATAATTCAAGGTCTAGCAAAAATTTTCTAAGATGCGTTTTCTTTCTTGGTATGTCAGGTCAAGACACTTTTCCCATGAAAAACACAGATCTAGCAAACACAAATACTTTATTTATCTGCTTTGGAGGGGGTTTTTTTATTGTTGCATAAACTGCTGGAATGCTTTTACTTTGGAAAAACTAATCTTAATTTTCTTCCTAATTCCATCTATTCAATTTTAGAAATTATTTACTCATGAAAAATTTAGTTGAATATTTGTTTTGTTTTTATGTTTAATAACAAATGAAATTCTTCTAAATTTAGAAAAAACACATTCATTTAACTATAAAATGTCTTAATTTTAAAAACGTATTTAGTCAAGTTTATGAAAGTTTTTGATTCTCTATCAAACTTAGGGAAGGCTGATAGGTTTTCTTTACAAGCCTATTTATAGTAGGTATAAGTAACATAACAGCTGCAAGTTACAATGGGAATAATTTAGTACAGAAAAATTGCTTGTTTGTTAAATAAAAACATCATTGAAGAAAACTAAATTTTCAATTTCAAAAGACCTACTATTTTCAGTATGTAATAAGTGTTATTTATAAAGAAGAAGGACTCCTTGAATCACCTCTCAGTCACAGAATCAGCCACAGAAGGAATAACACTTGGGACTCTTAGCTCCCATTGTTATACTCCATGCTTCCCTTGGTGTTTCCCATTTTTTTTTGTTGCTTTGCTACGCTATTAAAATTCATATATAAGTAATAGGAGAGATTCTGAGTTGAAAGGTGCTGTCTATAAATTGTTGATATTAAATAGTAGAATGACTGAAATTGGATTAAGCAAAGAACTAAGTGAGCAAACATCACCTGATCATTGTGAATTAAACAACTTCTGTTTGCTTTGATATTTAAAGTTAATTTAGATAATATCAGTCATGTAGTACACCTTGGTTTTTTTTTTTGCAAGGCAATTAACTTGATAAAAAGTATGAATTTAATGAATAAATTTTGATAGAATTTTGTGTAATATATATTAAATTTTGTGTATCATATATTAAAGAACAGGCATCAAACAAATCTCAGAAGGTCATTCCAAATAGGCCATAGTTATTAAAATATTTAAGACATATATTGGTGTCATGTCATAATCAACTCTATGTCATTTGTTATTTGTACGAAAATAACAAATCATCAATGACAAAGTCAATAGTAAGTAAGAAGAAACTTGTAGGCACATACCTGGAATGAGTAGTAGACTGGGAAGACGTAACATTTTACAATGATAACTATAAGTGACAAAGAATTAAGATACACTTTCTGTGTGAGATTTCTATCTATGTAGAATCAGTGATTCTAGTACTTTTGCTACTACCAAAGGATATTTTATACCTGTAGACATAGAAGACAAAGTGTATGTGGACCATGTCCTTTGTTAAAATGTTTTAGTCACTGCCTTTACTGAAAAGCAAGAACTGAGTTCATTAAGCACCAAGTATGCTCACTCATGGGGGAGAAGAATATAAAGAACCTTTTCTCTAATTATATCACCAAGCGATATTGATATACTTCAAACCTTCTCAAGACTGAATGTTTCTCAATTGGGAGTCCAAATACCACATCATCTTGGATGAGTTGTATGAAATTACTTCTATGCTGTTTGAGAAGGGGACTGCATAAGTGATTAGAGGTCTGGAAAACCTGCTCTGTGGGAAAAATCTGAAAGAGCTTAGTTTCTTCTCCCTGGAGGAGCAAAGGCTCAGAAGAGGATCTAATCAAAGTATTCCAGTATTTAAGGGCAGCTACTGTGATATTTTCTGGGACCCCTGTCGAAGGGAGGAATGATGAATCTGACTCCATGTTCTTAGAAGGCTAATATATTATTTTATGATCTATATTATGTAAAAGAATGCTATACCATGCTGTACTAAAGAATACAGAAAGGATACAGACAGAAGGTTAAAGATACTAATGAAAAACCCGTGACTCCTTCCAGAGTCCTGACACAGATGGACCGCGATTGGTCATTAAGTCAAAACGAGTCACATGTTGGATAAACAATCCCCAACCACATTCCAAAGCAGAAAAACACAGGAGTAACAAATGTGATAATATTGTTTTCCTTTTTCTCTGAGGCTTCTCAGCTTCCCAGGAGAAGAATCCTGGGCAAGGGGATTTTTCAGAAAATATGACAGCGATACAGATACAAAGAGAAAGACCATTCTCTCTCTTCATAAGAAGCCACTTAGAGAAGACAAGGGACAGCAGCTTCAAGTTGCACTGGGAGAGATTTCATTTTGATATAAGGAAGGAAGTTTTTACAGTGAGAGCAAGCAGTCCCCAGGAACAACCTCCGCAGGGGCATTGTCGTTTTCTCATTGCTGGAGAGTTTCAGCGTTGCATGGGGGGTCTAAGTAATCCCAACCAGACTCCATTTCACACAAATGTTTGAACCAGATGAGCTCTTGAGGTGCCTTTCAACATGAGCTGCTCTACAATTCCATGATTCCATGAAAAGTGGCTGTTATACTGCCCCATAAGATTAACAACTAAATATATGTGTTGATATATGGGTTGAAAGGTGTATCCAGAGGACACATAATCATCCCTTCTTCTGAATTAAGGTCTATGGTCTAATTATATTAAATTTCTCAAGAATTCTTTCAATCAGCTTTTGAATGTCTCCAAGAATGGACACTCCACCAACTCTTTGGGTAGCTTTTTGCAGTATCCAACCACCTTCTATTTTGTCCTTATACGACTCAGACTTTCCCACATCCCAGCTTTTTTCCACCACCTTTATTGTGCATATTGAGGGACTGTGGCTCCATCGCTGTATCCTCTAATCAGATGCAGGCAAAAAGACCTATTCTTTCAAAGATGAACAATCCATATTTTCCTACCCTCTCCTCACACCTGCATCCCCCTTCCAAAGTCTTTGTTCAATGGAAACCGAAAATGGGTCGCAGCAATCCAGATGTGACCTCGCAATTGCCAAAGAGAGTGTAAGAATCATTACCTTGGACCTGATGGCCGCATTCTTGCTAATACAGTCAAATATGTCATCAGCCTTCATTGATGCAAGGCTACTCTACTGGTACATGCTCAACACACTGTCCACCAGGATCCCAGGACCATTTATGCAAAGCTGCATTTTTCCCAATGAGTCTCCTACATGGTCAGTTAAATCCAATCCTCAGTTTATAGAGTAGTGAACAGAATTTCTGTCCTTTGCCACAGTTTTAAGAATGCTTAATGCAAACAAAATTCTGGAGAGTTAGCAGGCATTTCTGTTGACTTTGTCCAACAGTTCAAGTCCAACTTGTCCTTTAGTTTTTGAGGTTTTTTTCAGAAATATATTTCTGACAGGACATGCTTAAATAGATTTGCAATGGATAAGCAAAAAATTGTCCCCTGACTCAAAACGTTAAGTTCTTGCAATCAGAATAATGTGAAGTGTATCTTTCAAAAAATCGCTAGCTTTTTTGTATAATACTTGGTTTAAAAGTGAAGGTTTGGATTAAATACTGTTTTGATGGTGGTTCAAATATGGCTTTAGTTCAAAACATTTTAACGTGTTTCTTCTAATTAGGATTGTATTACTCCTTTTATAAAATCCTTCCTTTGCCAGGAAAAAAAAAAGAAACAGTTGACTATTGGCTAT
This sequence comes from Melospiza georgiana, assembly GCF_028018845.1. Taxonomy (NCBI): domain Eukaryota; kingdom Metazoa; phylum Chordata; class Aves; order Passeriformes; family Passerellidae; genus Melospiza; species Melospiza georgiana. The sequence continues at coordinate 47,278,401 of NC_080431.1, forward strand.
CAAAAGTTAATCTTTTACTTTTATGGCTATTCTAGTAGTAATGAAAATTGAGTGCAAATGTTTTGTCTTCAACCAGACAATCAGTTAAAATTTAACACTACAGCTCAAGTAACAAATTTCTGCCTGAAGAATTTACAATGGGACACAAAAAAGTGGACAATTGTGCTGGAATTAAAATGTTAGCACTTTTTTTCAAAATGTAGATTGTCCTAAGTATGAAGTCCAAACTATTAGTGTTGTAGGAAGAGTCAAAAATACAAGCAAAGCAGCCTAAGAGAAAGAACCATATCTGATTGTCAGAACTATTTTTAATGTTGTACAAAAAAAAAAAAAAAGAAAGAAGAAAGCTGAATTCTAAGAAATATCCTGACCTACATTCCTATCTTTTTCACAAGCAGGTTGTCTTTTGCATCTTTTAAAATTATATTGCCGCCCACCATAATGATTACTTCCAAAATATAAAGTACTGCATTAATAGGGATCTTTAAATGCATGGCATGTTGAGAGAACTTTGTAAAGAATGGGCGACCTGAAGAGATATGAACTACATCAAGCTATGCAACTGTTTGCATTCTGAGGCATGCAGGTAAATTGAGTGTCAGTGCTTTTAGACCAATAGACTCTAAAAAATCATTTTGCAAGCTGTTACTATAAAAATCTTACCTTCACAAAAAAAAAATAAAATAAAGACACGCTTCTCAAACAGAATAAAAACCATAATACCAGCTCACATTTATTAATAGTAAGCTTCTGAAACAGAGTTTATGTCTGTGTTTCCATTCCTTTTGGGAGATTATCACTGTTAAAGAAGCAAAGAAGATGTTCTTTCTTGTTCTGCAGCTATTCAGGCATACTTTTACATACTGATCCTGTTGTTCCTGTCTTCAAAGAAGCACAGCTCAGGTTCCTATGGTACAGAGAGGAGTAAGATGCCAAAAAAAAAAAAGAAGTAAAGGAAAAGTGGAATTGTACCTGAATACCTGTTGTGAAACCAAACTGAGTACATACTGCAAGGGTTCCTCTTGATGTCAGTGTTAAGGCCCGTGCAAAAGTCAAATGCAATATAAGATTCTTCAGATGGAGTGCTAACTATTTCTTGTTGACTTATGATTCTGTTACTATCCCAATTGTAGTGCCAAAGGTGTTCCCCAGATTGTTTTGAAGAGGGATACTTGAGGCAGCTGGTTATGAAGACTGACATAGTCTAACATGCTAAGAGAATGTTAACATTGAATCACCATTTATGCCAGTATAAAATTTATGTTAAATTTCTTGGTTTTCTGTGATGTCCATCTTGTACAGCTTGACAATTCCACCTATGTCAGGAGTACAGTGTTCAAATTTATCTAACAAGAAATATATTTTCACCTTTTAAACCTGATTTAAACCTGATTTAAACCTGATTTAACAGACAATTCAGATTTATGCTAGTCATAGGGAAAAATAGGAGGTAATTTGTTAGAGAAAATACAAAGGAAAAGTGAGAAATAGAGAGGAATGGTAGATCCTGCTTGATAAACCTTCTTTCTTTTTGTCATAAAATGACTACCTAAAGGGAGTAGTGTATATCATTTACCTTGACTTCAGTAAGGCTTTGACACAGTAACCTAGTAAAGCTGGAGAAATAAGGGTTGAATGGGTGGACTACAAGGCGAATGAAAAACTCACAGAACTACTCTTTGACTCACACAGCAGAGATCTTGGTTTTGAAGTCTTAACTGGTAGTGAGCCATGAATGTCATGCTTGGGTAAGTACTGGAACTAACACTGTTTAATCTCTTCATCAACAATTTGGAATATGAGACATAATAATACATTGTCATTACATCTGTGAGCAAAGCCAAACTAGGGGGAAGGGCTAGTGTGCTGGATATCAGGGCTGCCATTCAGAGGTACCTCAAAAAGATGGAGGAGCGGGTTAACAGAAACATCATGAATTCCAGCAAAGACAAATGTGAAATCTTTCTGCTCAAGACAGAGCATCCCCTGACATCAGTGCAGGTTGGTAACTGACTTTAGCAGAAAGGAGCTGAGGGCCAAATGACAATGTAAAATTTAGTGCAAACACGTTGACAGAACAGATAAGTCACCTCTCCTCAGCCCTGGTGAAGTTGTATTTGTAACGCTGCCTCCCGATTTCAGCTTCCCTTTGCAATGTAGAGATTGACAAACTTGAGAAAGCCTAAAAGTAAGCTATTAATGCAGTGAGGGCTCCACACCAAATTATGTACAAGGAAAGGCTGGAGAAATTTGGTTTGTTTAACTTTGAGAAGGGAAAGCTTGGAAAAAATATTATTGCAGCCTTTCCCTACATAACAAAGTGATTACAGAGAGAATAAAAGATTACTTAATTCAGGTTTTCATAGTGGAAGCAACAGGCTGCCGCAAAAGAAATTCTTATTGCATAGTGGGGAAGAAATCAAAGTGAGAGGAACAATAACATATACATTGATCATTTTGGGGAATTTAAAAAGTTAATTTGGAAAAGGTCGCAGGTACCTTGATCTAACTTAGAGTCTATTTTTGGTTTGAGAAGGATGTTGAAATAAATCAGGTCATGCCTTTTAATCTTCATTTTCTGTAGTTCTGTAATTTAAACACTGCAGGACTGAATTATAAGAATAGCATGCAGAATCCAAGACAGATCTACAAAACCAGGCAATTTATGCCAGGACGGAAACAGTATGGGTTTGGTTGACATTTTTGTGTTGAGTTGGGTTTTTCAAAGCTATGTTTTATATGACTGTTTTCTTATTGCTACAGAATTAATGAAATGCAGAAGGGTAAGACAACGGCACTGCCTTTAAATTCCCAGCCCAAGTTGCCTCTACCATCTACAGAAACACTGTATTTTCTTCAAGACTTGCTTTCCTTTTTGTTTTTTTCTCTGTTAACTGGTACTACTGAGACTGTAGTCTCCTAGTTTCAGACTATTTAGCTTCCTCCATTAATTTAGATAGGGTTCATGTTATCCCCTGATTCACTTTTTGTTATAATCAGTTGTGAGTCTTAGCTTTATCCATGTACTTGTTGAAGAGTTTTCCTGCAAGGCCTTTCAAGTTTTCAAGTCTCTCAAAAGGTTTGTGAAGGCAGATTCAATTTTTGACCTCCAGCTCGACTTCTCAAAACACCTTATCTTGCACTAGTACTAGCTCTGGTTTACTAGAGCAAAAGTATTTGCATAATCCCATGAAATAATAACAACTTTTTCCTTACAGGCCTTCAGATTTTTTGTGCCATGACATGGCTTTTCTGTCAAAGTCAAACCCTCATTGTCTTATGAGCCACTGTACAACGTACTGTCAATAATGTGCTGGTTCTTAGCCTTGAATTCCTCACTGCCTCATCCTTCCTATTCATCTCAGTGTAAAGAAATACATGTTAACGTTGAAGTTTTTGAATGCTAAGTTTTTAAAAATGTGACATACAAAGATAGAGCTAAATTTAGAAGCAAGAAAAATTGCACATGTGAGGAGATTTTTGAGCTCATTCTTTCCTTATCTTTGTGCTGCTTCAAAGGTAACCTGGCGCATAATTTTACCTATGAAGATTATCATGCCCATTTTCTTAAGCAACCACTTATTGAATCCATTGAGAGAGAAAACAAAGCTCAACATTCCTCAAAGAAAAGTAAAAAAAGGAAAAAGAAAAAAACAGGAAAAAAAGAAAATAAATCAAATAAACTTATATGTGTTTTGATGTGATATTTCCAGAGAACTTCATTTTTCAATCAGCAAATACAACTCAGCCCTAGAATGCATCACATCAAATCACCATCAGACCAATAGATATTTCTGCATGACTATATAGTAAACCCAGTAAAGATTACAAGAGTAGTTAGAATACCAATTACTCATGAAAGCTAGGAGTCGCAGAAATATAAGCAATAAATTGATAAATTATTAAAGGCATTAAGGCTAACCAGTTAAAGCTAATGACAATTTCTATTCCAGCACAGAATATAATCTAATAGGGGCCAAGTCCTATAAACTTTCCTATGAACAGAAAATCATTGCTCATGTAGAGAGAAAATGATCCCTCTTTACATACTTGCATCTATATTTGATGTTGCTGCACTTACTTGAAGACTTAAGGAGAAAATGAGTAGTAGAAAAGCTTCTTTTTAGGGACCTTAGCTAGAGGAGTATTTTACCCCAAAATATATAAAAGTTATTTGAATGAGACAATGCATGAGAGGAAGGACTTTTAATGAGATTTTGTCCCTGGGCATTGAAGACCTACATTATGGTTTCTTATACCTTTATCTCTTACTGCAAAAAAAACCCCAAAAAAGAATATTGAGAGTCTGGAAACGCAGCAAATTCCTACATTTTTTAGTCTCAAGAAACTGTGCTAAACCACCACAGGGAACATAAACAAACATCTCTAAGTAAAAAATTGTTACAAATCACCCAAGAAATATTATGACATCTTTTTCGGCTTCTTTGCTTGTTTGTTTTCTTACATGCTTTCATTTCTCTTTTTTCGCTGTTTTTTTTTTTTTTTTTCAGTTGGAGAGAGCAAGGCTGTAAGCAGGAATAAAAAGAGAAATAATATTTTCTTTTCCTAGTAGCTTAAGAGCTGTCACAAAGCGCTTGCCTGTAAACTACCCCCCAGCAAATGGAGATGATCTGAAAACACTAAAGGAGACAATATGTTTCTTGTTATAGAAGTTTCTTCGGGGAAAAGAAAAATATAAATTATTCAGAAAGTTCCAAATGTTTGGAACAAGTTTTTTATGAAACACGCATGACCATGAGACAACAAATGTGAATGCAGCAATTGTCAAACACTATTTGTGCTACAACGAGTGAAAGATCTACGTTGAATGATGGTTGACTGAACAGATAAGTGGCTGAGGCCATTTGTCAAGGTAAAAAGTGTGTAAAGCAACATTTTCTTCATAGTTGAGGAGAAATCACTTTAGTTGAAAGAGGAAGTATTTTGCTATACATTATTTAAATTATTTTATTTCTGATTTTAAGGATGTAATGTCAAATATACCACATCTGCTATAAGAATGAAGTGAAAATTTTCTCTGAGACTGCATAAAAAACAAAATAGTTTTCTAAATATAATAGTTATGCATAAATTTTTTTAAATTGTGCTTTATCCAAGTAAAAAAATAGGATATTTTATGTAAGTCTCTTGAATATTGTACCTATTGTCAAAGATGCTAAATCTATGATGCATTCGTTAATAGGTATTCAATCTTCTTTCACATTTCATCCAAAATTATTATCTATTTAATCACAATATATATTAAAATCTTCTGGGTACATGAGAAACAAGCAGAGGTTCTTGAATTGCCTGCATGAAGGCCGCCTTGATTCTGAAAATAATTTTGACTCATAATTATTTTAAGAATAGTCTAATTATTTATTCATTTAATATGATAGTTTGAGTTCTCATTTTTCTGTAGAAGAAAATTGTGTAAAGAGTGGGGTCCTTTTCTTGGGTGCAGACTATGAGCTTAATGAATTCTATATGCTATATACTATATGCTATTTCTACAAACTAAAGTAAAATGAATGGGCAGCATGCGACTTTTTAATGGAAAACCAGTGGTACAGGTGTAATAAATGTTTGTTGAACAATAGCAATCAATAGTACAAAGCAACTGTTTATTAAAAAAGTTAATGTTCACAACAAACACTACTAAGTTTAGGGAACCAAAAAACAATAACTTGTCACTTCCAGAGAGGATTGTAATATGATAAATTGTCAAGAAAAAAAGCAGCTCGATCATGACTGTTGTCTGCCAAGGACATAGTTTATCAATGTCACTACTATAATCACAAAGTGACTAAAGAAATTATATTCACACTTGTTCTAAAAAGCTCGGATGTGATGGCAAATAATGGAAGCTTCTCTTGTGGGTTGTCTAACAAATTATCCAGAAAGTATCCTAAAAGATGATTTTAAATCAAAAGTGCCATATTAGAATCATGCTGCCACTCTTCCTTCTTTACCTTTTTGTCTTTCATAACATTGTTCTAAGAAACCTTTTGGGTTGTGTTTAGAAGATAGATCTAAGTATGAATGTGTTCTACCCCTTTGTTTTTAACCCAGTTTTTCTTTTTTGTGATATATGTCTCTAAGGGAACCCTCGGTAACTAAGATAAAATAGATCAAATTAACATTTTAAAAGCATCCAAAAAAATCAGGAAAGAAAAGGAGTTATGAAAAGACAGGACATTTGGGCTACATATATAGTCTACTCTGCCTAGTGCTTAGATAAAAAGAATGTGGAATTTTCTTTCAACATTTTTGTCATAGATTTAGATTCCAAGCATTGTCCTCTGTGATTCTGAGTAAGAGTTAAGAAATGCCAAATAATAGTCACAGTCTTTTGAATGAAATAGTTTAAACATTTTCTTTCAGCTATTGTTACATAGCTTCAGACTGAGTCACGAGTATGATATACTTACTTTAACATTCCAGTCCTATCTTTATCTCAAAGCAGTGCGTGATGGCATATTGCATTAGCAGTTCAATTGCTTAAATGAAAGTTTTGATTCAAAATTCTCTAAAAATATAAGCAATTTCAAATTTTATATTTAGAATATGTATTTAAACCATATTACCATAATAAATTCCTTATATGTTACATCCTAAAATATAGATTAAATAGTTTGTCAAACTAACTTCTCTCTCTATACATGCAAAATTGCTATTGTGCAAAGGGATGGTGAGAATAGTCTATATTTGAAGAGAAAGCACAATCCCAAAAATATTCTGTAGCATTCAATATAAGCAGTAAGACAGTTAGTACATCTCTGAGACCATAAATCACTCTTATAAGCTTTTCTTACTTTAGATTCTGCCATATTTATTCATTAATATTTGAGTTCTTGGGTATTCTAAGACATTTCAAATGGCAGTAAATACCTATGTTCAGGCCAAATCTTGTTTTGAGGTGCTGAGCTGACATGCTTTTTCACTTCCATTAGTTGTCTTGACCAACTACTCCAGGGACTAGAGTAGGTACTCCAATACCTAGCTCCCACAGAAACACACAGATTTAGGCCTGAAGATAGATGGAGAACTGGCAAGATAATTAACAGTGCCTAAACTTGTGCTAAACATCCAGCTTTAAGAAAATCTAAAATTTTACCCAGGGAATTAGGAGTGTATTTCAGTTGCCCATACATTGGTGCCTTGTGGGTTTTGAGATGACAAAGAATATTTCAACTCATCCCCATCTTCATCCCAGAAAGTATGTCCTTTGTCATATCTCAGGTAGTGGATATCTTTGCTATCCCAAAGCATCTTTTGTGATTCCAGACATCTAGGTATTGACTCAAACACTCCAAGCACTAATATGATGATAAGGTGTGTCATGTATTGTTTAAACAGAATACATGTTTTATGATCTAAACGAGATCTTGTCTGTGTTTGGGGTATTTTTTAGGTTTTCTGTACAAAATAGTTCTTCAGTCATCAGCTCATATGGAAAAATATGAGACAACAGATATGAGAAAAGAGAATAAATGGGAGAAGGAAAAGTACTGTTTACTCAAATGATCTTTCCCTTTTCATTTTGTTTCCCTCATTAATACCATCATGAAATTGTATTAATTGTTTTGTATCCACAATGATTTTGACAACGTAGTGTTTTGAGTAAATTTTATAGAAATTATTTGCCTATCAAAAATGACTGTTGCATTGCCTAGAGGGGGAAAATTGACACTAAATAAAGCATGCCTTTTTTTTTTTTCCTCTCAATAAAATATCTGCCAGGAGGGCTGTAATGCTTGGCATTTTGATGCTTGGGTCAGCATAAGAGCAATAAGTACCATAACACTTTTTACTTTAGAAATGTCTCTGCTAAAACAGCTATTACTATGGAAAATAAGCCAGTGGCAAACAATTTGATGTAGCTGCCTACAGGAGGGCATCTAGGAGTTGAATCTCCTTAGTGTCTTTCTAATCTTTTTTTTTTTTCCTATTTGGAAGGACATGCTTCTCCAATTGGTCCTTTGTCACATCACTGTTTGAATGTCTTGGCCTGTAATGTCACTGTTGGTCAGGTAAGAAAATGACTTACTTGTTTGAACCTGTTCTTAAAAGGTTAATAAAAAAATCACTGTTCTCAGTAGATATTTCTCTTTGTTATTTGTAATGAACTTCACTTATCAAAATCGTTGGGATGTTTATTAATAGTATAACTGCTTTAATGTCATCTTGAAACAAATTTGTATTTTAGCATGCATGATGTAAACTACAGTAACTTTCTGAGTATGAATACCATAATTCAATACAATATGTAATCTAGATTTTTGGTTTGTAATAGCTGCAGACTGCTCTAAGCAATAACTGAAAAATCTCTAGGAAAAAACATCTAGAAAAAATATTCACAAATCAAATCAGGGCAGAAACAGTATGGCACTGATTTTCAGTAAGTGCTCAAAGATCACAGGTTTCAGTCTGGCAGACTTATTAAGGTGGTTGCAACACACTTTAATTATGTGATTGATATGATCTTCAAAAGAAGTACCAGAATTTGGAATGACTCCAGGGTCATAACCATTATACAAGAGATAAAGAGAACAAAATAAACCTCTGCAGATTACACCTGAGGCCTTTTTCATTAGTAAGCTAATCAATACCAGCTTGCAGAATCAGCACAGTAACAAAAACACAAAAAAACTTCACTTGCCCTAGAGAGAGGAGGATCCTGTAAAAGTCAGGACTTGGGAAATAAAATGATAACATTGTAACTGGAAAAAACCTCAAACTCTCACATCAAAGTATTCTTTTCTAAAGTCTGATTTCATTTCGTTCTGTCCATTACTACTCGTATCGCTTTCCAATTCTACCTTGCCCCAGCACTAAAGAGGAAATTTCCCCTCTGGAAGGTTTTTATCTTTTATGAACAACATCAGAACTCCTTTTGGTATTTTTCCTCTGAGGGTAAGAAGTATATAAACCAAAGATCATTTTGTTTTCCACTCTGACTGTATTACTGCACTTGAGGGGAAATTTGTCTTTATAAAAGGGTTTATGACATTTCAGTGCAATGCAGTATGGTAACACTTGATAACTTTCATTTGGTTTTATTGCTTTTCCTTTTGCATCAGATTTATGTGTTCTTCATGGAGTTATGAGAAGACAGGAAAAAATTTTTAGCCCTGAATTTTCTTTTCCAAAATAGAACTGAAAAATGTGAAATTTCAAAAATCTTCTGATTTTTTTTCTACTTGTTTTTCTTCTTAGTCCAGAACCTTTTAATTCCATTCTTTTCTGAGACCTGTAATTGTAGTAAGAGCTTTCTAAAGTGAAAGCTAATGTGTAGGCTAAGAGTAAAGAAACTATTGTAGGCATAAAAGATATTATTCAAAGATAAGAGTGAACTACAGTTCTGTTTTAGAAGATTAAACAAGTTTTATAACATTCTGTTCACAAAGCTTATGCAGATGGAAAATCATTTGACAGGAAGACCTTTAAAATAAAATAAAAAAAAAGTTTGCTTTTTTTATCATAAACTACTAAACTATTATTGGTTTATTTCTATTGCTCTATTTTTATTGGAAAATCTGTCATTATTATGTCAATAAAGTGCAAGCAGCTTTTAGTACTTAAAACTTTCCTTAATTATGTCTTGGAAAGCAGTATTTTTATTGCTGGAATATAATGCACATATTTGCACTCAAGAGGCCTACTGTAATACTTATAAAAGTCATCAAAATGCAGATTAAGATTCTTAGAATGATTCCCTAAAATCTTCCAGGCTTTTTGGATACAAATCACTACTGTTTTAGATTAAAATAATATTTTAAAATATCTGAATGAGTGACTGGAGTGACTGCGTCAAACATTACTTTTACTTAATTGCAGTGAATATATGTCTCACTCTTCTCCACTGAACTTAGAAACATTTTTTGTTGTTGCATCCTAGTTTTACATGCTCCTTAAAAATATGTCTTTATGAGAACAGACAGGTCTTTCTCCATCTTTCAGCTTTATCATCCTATACCCCTGATGTAATTTCTTCCCTGGCAGAAGTGATAAAAACATTCAAAAGATATTTCTCAGTGGCTTTCATTATGATAACCACAACATCTGTATGAGTAGAAAATCCCAGAGTGCATAATATCAAGTAATGTCTCAAGGTGCAATTCACCAATCTGGAAACACCACAGATTGAGTTACTCTCATAACTGAGCTTGAAGACCTGCAGGCAGTTTTGACTGCTATCTCTAGACAGTAATTGAGATACAGCAGTGATGGTGCTCATGCTAGAATGGAAAGTGAAGGTTTGGGTTTTCTCTTAACTTATGATTATTGCTTCATTTAAATAATTTATTTTGCATAAAGTATACACTTTACTTGCAAAACAAAATGAAGTAAACCAAACAAGCCGGGAAGAATACTATACAGGTCTAGGAATTATGTTAGCGAACAGAAGCAGTATTCTGTGACCGAGGTGTCCACTCTCAATTCTGAAATTAAGAATTACTGATGTAAATGTTACAAGAGTTTCTGGGGAAGGTTCCTTTGATGTCTTCTACTTTTTTTTTTTTTTTTTCTGTAAAGTACTTTTAAAGTACTGTTTGTTTTCTGCAGGCATCATCTTGGCAGTCTAACATTTACACCACACAGGGACAACAGATTGTCATGCAGTATAGATTGCGTCATTGGTAAACACTAATTTCCCACAGCTTAAAGAGAACAAAGCTGGGCTTAGTGACACGATTTGTTCCATTTTTTATTCTTTAGCTAGAGCACAGCTAACATTGATCTTCTATTTTTTAAAATATCTTTTAAAATAGAATTTCCTGTTTCTTAGCTTTAGAGCATGGGGACATTATTTAACTCTGTAAGCTCAGGCTTTCATAGTCATTCTGATAGCCTTGAAAAAATAGGTTTCAAAACCATGTAGAAAGTACTTGTTAAAAATGTTGTCCTGTAGTGAGATTTTTAAGGGAAGAGTTTCATTAGTATGAAGAAACATACTTATAAGAGGAAGATCGCCAAAAAAAGTTAGGTGATGCCTCGAGTAACTGCAAAGATTGTTGAGAAACATTTTTCCCTCTCAGTGCAGTTTGTTATAACTGAGGGAATTATTCAGTGAATAAATAAGACGTTCAGAAATTGAAATTCTAATGATTTAAAAGAAAGCAATTTTAGAAGAATATTCAGTGCTGTTGTTAACAGAAGTATTTTTAGGTCCACGTTCCACTTGCTTATGTCTCCTGTTGATTTAATACAAATGCAGTGTTGGCCCTTAAGATGATTTCAATGCAAATACAAAACAGGCAGGATTTTCTTTTCATAGACTCTTCGATTAGAATTTTTTTTCTTTAGTTCTCATCTTAAAAACAAAAACAAAAAAAACCCCACGAAAACAAAACCAAAGAAACCTTCATGGTGACTACCATCTGTTACTCAGGGTACTCTCAGTCGTCAACTGTGCGTGGAGGTAATGGCAAACTATTAGGACAGTCTTTGAGAAGTGTAATTAAAAGGATGTACATTTGATGTTTTAGCAGTGGAGATGCCATCCCAGGAAATGCTGTTTTGGTATAATTTGGAGGAAAATGATAATACACAGAAATAAATATATTAAACACTCTAACTTCTTTTTTAGCTTTTTTGAATAAGCAGCACTTTCAGCAACATGATGAGAGACTTCTTACCTTTACATTCTGCTTCTTTTTCTAATATTGACAGTTCAAAATATAGAGAGTTTAAACTATGTGAGCTAGCATGAAGGATGCTTTTGATGCCCTGAGAGGCTACCAAGAATAGAGGCTAGACAGTGTTAAAGGAATAAAATAGGTATTTATTAGAACGCCTTCAAATGAAACACCTTGGGCACTACAAGAGCCTGGCTGAGGCTACACCCAAGATAGATGATGGATCACACATTTTCAGACTTTTATAGGTTTTTGAGGTTTTTGGTCCATTTACATATTGCAGTTATTTGTCTAATTACTGCTTCAGGCTATGAGGTCCCAGCCTCCCAGATTGCTGTCCTCAATTCGATGTTGTTTACACTTTTTAGGCCTGAAGCTGCGACATTGTCTTTGGTTCTCAGGCTGTAAAAGGATTGTTTTGTCTAACTGAACTGTGAAGAGAACTTGCTAACATTTTTTATAAAGTTCAAAGCTATATACTAATGCAGTACAGAATCTGGAAAATATGAAAGCTAAAACTTAAGGCATCACTTTAAATTCAGAATATCTTTCATCCTGTCTGTGAAACTAGTCATGAAGATTATCTTGACTAAAGTTTCAGCTTGAGAGCATTGTTCTGCTCCTGTAAATACACCTGTGACCCTTTATGGGCAATAAATACAGGTTATTTAAAAATAATTTATCACAGATGTTAACTTTATTAGAAGTTGTCATTGTTTGTTCGTTTGTTTTTGATTTATTTGAAAAATTCTTAATTAAAACACTTGTAGAATGGGTGTATATACACAAAACTTTAATAATCTAATTAAGTGAAAAAGGTATGAGAGAAACAACTAAAATATAATCACCTGAAATAAAATTGCAATTTAAAAATATTCATGTAACTTCTCATTAAATAATCAGTCTGTTATTTAGATTAGACAGGAAGAAAGGATGGGATTTTACATTCACAACATTTACAAAAATACACTCAAAATATTGGATTTTGAGTGTATTTTTGTAAATGTTGTTAATGTAAAATGTTGTAAATGTTATGAATGTATTTTTGAGTGTATCCTCAAAAAAGGATTACTTTTTAGAAAAAGCAAACATCCAGAATCAAGCATGATCTTAGTTTTGATGATAAATTAGGTATATTATATATAGTTACCTTGATAATATCTTTGTTAGTTCTAACAATGTTGTTTGTATAAAGCACTGCGTGGTCCAATCCTATTGCTACTTAAATAAACAGAAGGTAACCCACTGACCAAAAAGAAGTTTGGATTTAGGTGGTTATGTTACTTAGGGACAAGTTGGTATCAACAGACACATGCTAAATAATGAAAGTTAAAACAAAAAAAAAAAAGCAATGTGTTATGCTGCATATTATCTTTGGAAAGTTTAAACCATATGCTAAGCTGTGGAAAATGTTCTTTGAGCAGTAACATCTAGCTATTTTGCATATTCCAGGGGGAGCAGTACTGGCAGACTCCAAATTGCCTCTAGCCCTGTCATATGTTAAACAAGCTTATAGGCTGGTTTCTGCTTTTAGGTGCTATAAACATGATTCTGATCCTATTTGTACTGGCTTTTTTCTTGATACAGTTCCACTATCTGCAATTTGTACTGTGCAGAAGAAAGGGTATTCAGTCCTTATATTTAATCTAACTTTTACCTGGACATGTATGCATTTTGCCATGTATTTGAAATCCAACTTCACAATTTATTTGAAAATTTTACATAACTTAGGCTAACCCTGTAATGTTTTCTCCAATTCACAGAAGTTAATACAATATGTATTACTTTTCTTGTTCATATCAACTATTCATTTTTTTTGGTAAAGTATTAGGAAAAAAATGCAAACTTCTTGTTTTAAGAGAAGTTGTGGGTTTTTCATAGCAGATGATTGCACATTGCTTCATTTTCTCAGATGATGGGTTATGTCTATTCATCACTGTCAGTACATGCAATTCTTCTTATTCTTCTTGTAATTTCTAATACCATTGCCATATAGCTAGATCCATGCTTCCTTTATGCTGAGATGCATGGTGCATATTTAAAGATAGCACCCTGATGAAGAACTCAGTAATTTCAGTACTATGAATTTGAATTTTTCTTCATTACCACACTAACGGTTTGATTAAGAGCAAGTACATACATTTATGATCATATCCACAATAAAGCCACACTCTTACCAAGTTCAGAGCTAGTGAATTGTTAAGCAAAGCCATTTCAATCCGAGCTGACCATACATCACGCTTAGCCAGTAGGCATTTCCATGCAGCTCAAATTAATAGCATTTACATACAATGGCAAGGTCTTTGTGCTAATTGCCAACCAATCTGATGTGTCATCGTGGTTTTAGTTTGATATTTATATCAGTAGTGTGCAGTTAAATAGATACTTCCCACTAAAGGTACTTGGTAATAGAGGATATTGTTTGTCTGACTCTAACCATAACTTTTCTATTTTTGTGATTTTCAATTTACAGGATGATTGTTTCTCTCTGTATAATGGATTATGCATAATAACTAGGACGTGTAGGCCACCACCTGCTTGCATTAAAAAATCCTTTTCATTCACTTCAGGGTTACAAAAGGAAAAATATTATCTTTTGCCTTTCATATCTCCAACTACAACAGCAGCTTATTTTTAAAAGTCACAAAACATCAATGCATGTCTTTATCATTGTTTGCCATTTTCTGGGGTGTTTTTAGCCATTACTATTGTGCCAGTGAACTATACCTTCAGTACCTTTCCTTTTAGCAATTACATGGTAAACTATTTCCATGTATCATGTTATGGTCTCCTTTGACTGATTGTGCCAAATGTATTATATCCATTGTATCCATGTCACCACTTCCTGTGAAAAATGGAGAGGGGCCCATCAGATCAACATTATTCTGTTTTGTTTCAGTGTAAAATCTCTTAGTACTCAAATGGATGTTTTCAAGTCCTCCTGACCTTCATGATGCCCACATGGCCCATAAACCTCCATACACATTTTTAAGGCAGCAACCACAGAAACATTATTCATCTTACTGGACTAATTTCATGTACTGGGAAAATTCTGATATTAGCTATGTCATTCTTGCACAGGTGAGAATCTGAAGTGTCAGAGATATTTAATCAAGATTTCTTTTCTTCTTTTTATGCTGTGGTATGTCCTCCGCTCCTGTTTCTCCGTAAAACCATGTTTACCACTTAGTGCTTGCATGCCTCGCTGATACTAATTTCTCCACTAATCAGCTTCTTATTTCTCAATACTCTAATACTGAAGTTTTATAGAAATTAACACCCTTTCATCCTTTGATTCATAAATAGGAATCAATGTGGTTTTATAATACACATTATTACATGTAAACTGACCAGCTGATTTGTTATTTGCTCTTGGAGAGTTGATTAGGCATGTACAGTTTTTTTTTCTGTCAAACAATTTCTGACACTAAACTAGTCATGTTTTTGTCTTAATTTCAACTTTAACCAGAGTAATTTTTTCTGTTGCTTGTAGACTCTCCATCCAGGAGAATTAAATTAAGTTCAGGTAGTATATCTGGCTGCAGAAGCCCAAATTCCAATTTAAGCTGCCAAATCACCATAATAATCAAAGCCACTTAAAACAGCAATCTGCAAGCCAGCATGGTGACTCTGATGACTCTGAAGATTATTACTCCAGTCTGTTAGGCAATCTGTTCATGAAGACTTTGGTTTAAGCCCTGGTATCACTCATTTGTCTGCACTTTGCTCTTGATCCTGAGCCATGAGTTCCTGACTGTTACTCCAGAGGGGAAAGTGGAAGATTTGTAAAGTTTTATAAGTGTTTTAACTGAACCAAAAAAAAAAAAAAATTAAGGACATTTCCTGGACATAAAATTATAATGAAAAAAAAGCCTCATAATTTAATAGATGATAAAAAATTTTAACTTTAAAAAAAATTGCTCTTCTTTAATAATTTTCCCCCAGTGGGTTGTAGAGCTTGTTTAAATTACACTTGGGTTACTTACATCAGTCACACGAGCTTTTATTTCAAACGCAGTTAGTCCAAATTTGCTGAGAGGAAAAAAAATCTGTGGAATGAAAGCCAAATATTTTTTATTCAAATCTGTAGTTCACAATGCCCCTTCCATATTTTTACCAAATATGAATAATTTCTCTATCAAAAGAGATGCCTTAGACACACTGGTTTTTGCAGTACTCCACACAACCGAAGCTGTTTAGCAAGCTATAAGGATTTGCTGAGAAAGTTATTGACTCTGAATGTGGTCCATGTATATTTATCAGTTTGTCTATAGCATATGTATACATGTAAACATATATGTATACATTTGTATATGTGTAAATACATATATATATATATATATATATATATACACTAGTGCATTTCCACACAGAACAAAATGAACAGCCTTACTCCAGAAGAGCTTTTCAGACCATATGCCATGGATGCTGAGATCTGGCACAGCCTCTGAACTCCTAGATTTAGAGTTTGGACAGCAAGTTAAAGTTTCCTCTCACTCCCTTCCAATATTTAGGACTCTTCACCAACAGAATTAGAAGAAATTTCATCCTTGTGCCTGTCAGCCTTTTTCTGTTTCCTTTGCCTCTTAAATACCCTGCATCAGGCAAAGCACAGAAAAAGAAGTACAGTGTAGCTTATAAAAAGCAGGTATTGATGCAGTAAACACAGTCAAGCACTGCCAAGAGTTAAGTAGAATGGTATGATCTCCACTCAGTTTTGGAAAACTGTTTCTGTTACCCTATCTATTTGAATGGAAATTGATACCATATTTCAGTCACTTTCATTATTACAACATTGAGGGTTTTTTTCTTTACTCAGAAATAGTTTTCTTACGATTTAGTCAAAAAGTTAAAAAACAATCACTGTGAGTGTCAAGTATTACCAGAAATTCTTGTCTAAGAGGAGGATACTGATAGAAGGAAAATCAGGGTGGCCCTAGGGTGATTTCCAAGCCTCTTTGATGCCCTGAAGACGCAGCTCAAAAACTTAATAGCACACTCCTCGTCAAAGCAGGGATATGGCATCCCATCATATAGGCTTTCTCTCTCAAATAAACACAGACTTTCTGCTTGCTTCATCCCTCATTAGCCATTCCTTCGCTACAATGCCACAGAGCTAACTTTTAATTTGACAACACCTTATTTTTCACTTGATGAATACTTTGTGACCTGACACAGGTTCAGTGGCAATGTTGACACCAGAAAATTCCACTGTATTTTACTGGAAATGAGGCCAGCTGGTACAGAAAAACCCCTGCCAGTATCTTTGTTCACTTATTTTCCAAAACAGGATGGAAAATTACAAACTACCTTTTGCAAGTTCTCTATGGCCTCTGTTAACTCCCAAGCCTTGCTCAAGAATTGCCTGGAAAACTGAATTTTGACTTGGACAACAAACATATCAAAGGACCATTGTTGCAGTTAAGTAGTGGGGCATACTTTTATTCTGTACCCAGAAGCCTTGTCTGGCACTATTAAATTGAATAGTATTTTTTATTGTTTTTTCAAGAAACTTTTAAAAATAAATATACATAAAATCAGTTAGTTACATTATTTGGCTCAAAAATTGCTGAAGTTTTCTTTGTTTCATTAGGAGGCATTCTAAGATTGTGGTCTTTCCATTAATTTAAACTCTTAAGAGATTGCAAACTATCCTCAAGGTTTCAGCCTCTATTTCCTGTGAGCTTTGACAACAAGCTGACAGTGTCCAGATGTAATACTGTTTCTCTTGAGTGATGAAGATGTTAGAGCATTCCTTACACTTTTCTCGGGGTATAACCCACATGTAGCTTACTCCCATTACATGAACTAGTTCTGAGAATGCTCCTGTATCTTTCTTCCCCATCTACAAAATGAAAGTCAGTACCACATAAGGGTTGTGATGCTCTTGGTTTCAGATCCAGTTTCAGGCATGGACATTTGCATGCGGCTTTAGGAATACGGTAAATTAGAGCCTTGCTGATCACTTGTAAGCTGATGGTGTAGCTATTTGGTCACTAGATACTGTTAAGAATGCAGAAGAACACAGGACTCTGAGATGATAAATATATAGAGAAACAAAACCAAGATTTAATCCAAAACAACAGTTCCTGTTTCTGCAAACAGTGTATTTCATGAGCTCTGGAAAGAGTTCACTTGAAATTTGGACTAAACAACTGAAAGCTAAAGAAGTCCAAGTTCAAGAACAGCTCTGAAAAACTCAAGATATTAGGAAGCAGATGTAAGCTAAAAATAAAACCAGTTAGAGCCAAGACAGATCCATGTTTGTGGCACTGTAAAAAACAGGCAATTGTTGCATTTGCCCTGCAGCAGTGTCCTGGTAACGACACTGGATACCTGCCAGTTGCTAATTATCCTTACACTAGGACCTTTAAATTGCTTCTTTCTTCCACCTTATGTCTTAGCTTTAGCTCAAAGGCTCAAGTGGACCACATTATCAGAATGACATAAATCTGCTAATATAGTGTACATCGACATCTCAATGGCCTAAAGGGCTCCTGAGGCATTAGGAAGAGCTTTTCCTTAGTAAGGCATGAGGAGTCCATTTCATTACGACTTGGTACACTTCAGTGCATGGAAATTGGTGTTCTGGCATGGGTTGTATTTTTATGTTTCTATTACATTCCTAAGCAAAGGAAAAATGAAGATTGCTAATGTTAATGAAACACAGAGGAAGAGAAGAAAGATAATTTGCATGTGTGTATGCTTATGCATGTCTGTGCCAAGAGATGGAAGGATGTAGTAGCTAAATACTACATGTACACAGTCATTACATATTCCTGATGTTTCACATGTATTTATTAGTTTCTGTTATTAAAGTCAAATAGGTCTCTGTGTTCAGACAATAATATATAAATACCTCATATGTATGTAAGAAATATTCTCAGCCTTGAAGAGTTTATAAATTGAACAGTCATATCAAGAGTAATATATGTTATTCTAAAAATATGTAATCCTCACTATTAAAATATGAATTCAAAATTGTGTAAATATTTTTCAAGTGAAAGTTTGAGAAAACATGATCACTTTGCTCAATGCAATCAACTGTATGCTTATAAAAAACCACTGATACCACACAAACTCTTTCAGAATTAAGTTAATAAATAGTTTACAGGATCAGTTGTTTGGCTGGTTTCACTAACTGTACTGGTACTAGAAATATTGCTTCACACTGACAGTTTATAAGCTGTTCATCTAAGGTGGATTTCAATCATGTGAATTTCTCAGAATTTCAGCTGATAAAGAAAGAAGCCTTAAGCCTGATTTAACATTGTGCTCCTAGTATTTGTAATAAGATTTTTCTCTATATTTATTTAAATTATTAAGCACATAGACACAGGAATTGCTCGTGAGTGTGATACATTAGGATTTTAGCTTTCATATTTTTCAGATCTTGCACTGCATTAGTGCATAACTCCAAATTCCATATAGAATGGAGTTTATAGAGTGTAGTTATAACTCTCTTCACATTTTGGTCAGACAAAACAATCCCTCTTGGCCTGAGATCCGAGGACACCCTACTGCCTCGGGCCCCCAAAAGTATAAACAAAAGTGCATTGGGAGGGGAGCAAACTGGGTTATAGGACTTCATAACCTGAAGCTGTAATTGGAGGATTAACCCCTGATATGTAAATGAACCAAACTAATATCTGTCTGAAAAACTTGAGCCCATTGTCCATCTTGGGTGTAGCCTCCCTTGGAAGCTTTTGACTGCCCACAGTATGTCTATTGAAGGCCTTTAATAAATTCCTACTTTTATTCTCTTAATCTTGTCTAGCCTCTGTTCTAGGTAGCCACTGCAAGACATCAAGTAAATATTATCAATGTTTCCTTTGCTTCCATAAGATAGTGGATGTTAGCTACACGTGTGAAGGCACTTCTCATTGCAAAAAACATTTCATTCAATGTTTTGTTTTGTAAACACATTGCTTTGAGAGGTACAAGTGTAACAGGGTAAGATTTTCTAGCAGATAATACTTAGATGACTGGTACAAGTAGGTGTGCAGACGGGTTGAAGAACTTAGTAAAAGTATGTTCTTCCTTGAAGATATTATATAAGAAATATTTTAGAGCTATTTTTGGGTTAGCACAGCATGCTTTTGAAGATGTTTTCTTCCAAAAAATATAAAAGCATCACACACTTGAAATACTTTTGTGTGAGAGTATCTGCTGTGATAAGTGGACTGAGGGCTTTTAGTGCAGAAAATCCCAAAATAATGCTGTTTGTTGAAAATGTCTATAATTCAATACAAACTGGATGGAATTTTTGAGCTGTAAACTTCTCCTTTAGATGGATCATTTGCTGTATGTTAAACTGATTGTCTGATAGCTAAACTCAAAATAGTTTCTTATTTATCACAAACCTGTCATTGTGAGAAAATAAAAAAACCCAAAAAACAAATGAAAAGGGGCAACACCGTCATAGTTTAGTATTCACGTTTTTTTTCTTGAACACTCTAGTTTGTCTTGGTGATAATAATAATAAAAAATAGCCCCAGAAAACAACTTCTCCATGCTCAACTTCCATTGTGAAAGAGGAGCACACACAGTAGGAGCTTGCTTTCATGTATTTGAGAACAGAAAGCCAACATACTACTGACAGTTCCCAAAATATAATAATTTTTTCACCATTAAGATGATACTTTCAACTCACAGAAATGGAAACAGGAATCTTTACATTCATGTATCTTGAACAAATCCAGATATTTCTTGTTTATTTTAGCTACTTTCCTAAATAGACTGGCTATTATTATTACCAATCTTTAACAAATAATCACGCAGAATCTGAATATCATGTTGCAAAATGCTTTTGCAGGACACTGTCCTTGTAATCCAAAAATGGAAGCAACTTTTATTTTGTCTCAGAATCATTTGATATACAAGGAATTATACAGAGATAATGCCTTAAGTTAGGCTTTAGTTCCTCATATCCAGATATTTGAGCTAAATCTCTTCCTTCAGAAGAGGACAAAGGAGGAAGATTATGTCTGGTATTGCTTCCTTTTGAACCCTAATAATAACACTAATAATCTCTTTTTAATTGTAGCAAGAACAAAGTCAAAGGAGTGAGATGTCTTTGCAGCCTTTTTTTTTTTTTTCTGGTTCTTTGAATTGAGAGCATTGTCAAAATTCAGATTCCTGAATTTTAAAGAAGAATAATGTACTGTGCATGATATACGAGTTTACTTTCTATTTTTCTGAATTGCTTCGTAATGGTCAGTCTCAACAATACTTTATGTTTGCTTACATACTAAAGTCTGCAAAACAAAAACAAAAGCAAAAAAAGCCTTTTCTTATGAGAATAATTTACAATAAACATAATAGTAAACATTGAGTGCACTCTTGAACCACATGGGGCACTGACTTTAGATGTCAAATTGTAAATGCTATACGTAGAACTGGCTGGTGTGGTATGACACCACTGACTACATGTGAACCATCAAGCAGACATGATGTTCAGATATCCCGATGAGGAATTTCACTGCAAATGTAGTCTCTTAGTCTCTTTCTAACGTGACTTACTTGGCCTTAACAGCTTTCTTAAAGAAAAAAACCTTTTTATCATTCAAACAAAGAAAAAACTAGGCAATAAAAGAAACTAGTAAGGTTCAAAGCTAAATGTGAATTAATAGTGACACCCAGTGGTCAGTCAAAATTGCTGTTAATCGCTCTAATATTCCCCGTGGAAGGTGCTGAGATTTGCTAGTTAGAGGATGAGGTTCTCAGTGTATTTAGTCATCATTATCTCAAGGCCAGTCTGTTGCTAATTTTGACAACATGGCATTAATGAGATATAAGGTCGTTGAGTGCTGTGTTCAGTGCTTGTTTCTTGATATTGTTTACTTTTGCTGACATGCCAGATAGTAATCATATCAATAGACTATAACAGCCAATATTAGAGATTACAAAACAGACTCCAAAATGAATAAAGAGCATTTATACATCAGAGCATAAGTCAAATGCCTTACAGTAAAAGGAGTTGGGGAAAAATTGAATTTTTCTAATCTTTTCTATAACACTCATTTCAGTAGGCTCCTGTCCAAAGCAAGAGATTTCCAACATGCAAAAAATCAAAGTTTGATCTTGAAGTAGATAAAATTCGACAACTTATTGATAATTTCAGTGCAATAAAATTCTAAGGAAATCTCTACAAATGGTGTTTCTGAAGTGATTTATATTCTGAGATGTGTACTAAGATGTGAACTCATTTC
The DNA here is from genome assembly GCF_028018845.1 of Melospiza georgiana. NCBI lineage: Eukaryota > Metazoa > Chordata > Aves > Passeriformes > Passerellidae > Melospiza > Melospiza georgiana. The sequence continues at coordinate 47,300,254 of NC_080431.1, forward strand.
ACTCTGCAGTAGCAGATCCCAGAGTGTCCTACTGCAGCTAGTTAATGCTTCCAGACACTGCTGTCACAGCTCCAACTGCAGCAAGTGGCTCCTCCCTGGCATGACTTACTGTACAAACTGAGACTTTGGAATATTAAATGCTAACTTTGGCAAAAGCTGGAGTATGAATCTATTTTTATGTGAAGATGCCAGAGGTACTGAGTTTTTAGGCAGCTCGACCAGAGTTGATAATAGAGAGTCCAGAGAAGATATGAGACCTATTCCCTAAAGTCTATAAAACTCATCAAAACTAGCATTTTTTGGATTAAAACATTTTGTGACTCAGCTAGTTATCCCTTTTGTGAACACGTGCATGTAAAATAGAACTATGTCTTTTCTAAAAGGCTGATCTGCAATAGAATAATAAGGGCTTTACATACAGAACAATAGAACAATAAGGGCTTTGTGGGGGTGGCTGCAGGATGATTTGTGTGAGAAGCTTCCAGAAGCCTCCCCTCTTTCTGACAGAGACAATTTCGGCCAGCTCTGATACAGACCTTCAGTTGGCCATATCTGAGTCCATCAGTGATCTTGTTAGGACATTTGTGGGGGCAAAAGTATATTTAATGTTTAAAAAAAAAATCCTCACAGCAGCATTTGAGAAAGGGATGAGAATATGGAAGACAAACAGCTCTGCAGACAACATGATAAACAAAGAAGGGGAGAGAGAGGGAACTGGCATAGACATTCTCTTGCACCCTGTGATGAAGATTATGGTGAGGCAAGCTGTTCCCCTGCAGCCCACGGAGTACCCCACAGGGCTGCAATCTACAGAGAGCCTGTAAAGCAGAAGGCTCCTGGTGGGAACTGTGGCCCATGAAGAGGAGCCCTTGCAGGAGCAAGAATTTTGACAGGACCTGTTGACCCTGCAGGGAGCCCATGCTGGAGCCATCTGCTCCAGAAGGAATGCTGTCTGTAGGAATAACACACACTGGAGCAGTCAGTTCTGGAGTGTCGTGTGGGTGGGACCCCCTGGAACAGGGAAAAGGCATGAAAAGGAATCGGTGGCAGAGGTAAAGCCTTACCAACAGAACACGCCCCCCATTCCCCATCTGCCTGCACCACTCATGGGGAGAAGGTGGGCGATTCAGAGGCAAAGTTTAGTCTCAGAAGAGGGAGGGTGAGAGGAAAGTGTATTTTGTTTCTTTTTATTTCTCACCTTTCTAGTCTTGATTAATTAGCGACAAATTAAATCAATTTTCCCCACGATGACTCTGTTTTTCTTGTGATGATGAGTGCTCTTCCTATCTTGACCCATGAGCTTTTCATTGCTATTTTCTCCCTGTCTTGATGAGGAGGGGGAATGAGAGAGCACCTTGGTGGACGCCTGGCAGCCAGTCAAGGTCAATCCACCCTGAGTATTCACACAAGTCTACCTCCTCAGCACTTCCATCAAAGGAGAGGGCCTGCTAATGCAGAATCCGTGCTCCAGTTGGGTTTAACACACAGCATTTAGCTTGCTTGAAAGACAGGTCAAGAGCAGAGCAGCTTTCAGTCAAATATAGTAGCAGTCCTAAGAGCATTGAAAGTGATTTTTGAGAGGCTCCCATTGCAATTTGCAGTCATTATGCAGGTGAAGTGAATCTCACTCTCAGAAACTAATGGGTGTTTTATTCAGAAGCATTAGCCTAAGTGTGTGTGTGGTAAAGACATGATTAAAGGAGATTTTGTATCCTGTTATTAGTATTATAACTAAGTATTATATCACCATACAGAAGGTAGTTCTCACAGCAGCTATCCTCCTGTACAATTTCACGGAACTGAACCTACAATTTTGCTGAAGATCTGTTGTTTATCACGCAGTACTATGAAGCTGAGCCACTAGTAGATCAGGGTTTTCCATAAGGTCATTGATTTTTAAAGTAGAATCACAGAATGAACATTCAAAAGACAGCTAAAATGAAAAAATTCTTCATCTAAGAGCAAAAGATTAGGATATAAAACAGAAAAATATTGCCAAAAGGTATGTGAGATTACAGCAGCTATTCCTTGGCAATTTAATTCTCTTTTGCTTTTCCTCATTTTAATGTCTTACCCATTTGGTTGTAGAGCTTACAAATAAAATAGAAATATCTCCTTATAATTAATATCTTAGAATTATACAATTAATAATGTTGAAAGAAACCTCTAAGACCATCAAGTCTAGCCATCAACGAAGCATTAACACTGTGTTCACCACTAAACTATGTTGTCAAATGCCTTTATTCTTTTTTTGAACAGTTACAGGGATAGTGACTCAACAACTTCCCTGGGTAGCCTGTTCCAATTCTTGACAAACCTTTCTGTGTATACACACACACACACACACACACACACATATATATATATATATATATATATATAATTTTTTTTCTTAAATTCTGATCTAAACCTTTCCTGGTGTACTCTGAGATCATTTCCTCTCATTCTGCCATGTTACCAGAGAGAGGAGACTGACCCCCAGCTGGCTACAAGCTCCTTTCAGGGAGTCATGGGGAGCAATATGGTCCCTCCTAAGCCTCCTTTTCTCCAGGATAAACGACCCCAGCTCCCTCAGCCACTCCTTATTAGAGTTGTGTTTCAGACCCCATCTTTTTTTCCGTTCTCTGGACATCCTCCCAGTTTTTTGTGATTCCCCCAGTGTTTTGTGATTCTTCTTGTAGTATCCCAAAACTGAAGACAGGATTTGAGGCACCAGGTACAGGGGGAATGAACCATATGGAGCAGAAGTAATAGAAATACCTCTGTTACACAGAGTTTAGGTGGTCTTCTTTCCAAAAAGATTGAACAGGTTGATGCATATTTTTGGTCTTCTACAATGCTTAGTGAGAAACAAACATTTGTTCTTCATTTATTGGGAATTATGAATTTACACTTTTCATGAAAAAATTCTTAAAATCAGTAATTTTTCAGAGAGAATGTTCCTAAGTCTTCTAATGTCAGGTACATTTGAAGTGTGCCATGTTGGATAGCCAAAAATATTTGAGACCTCTCATCATTTGGGAAACTCCTGATTTTTATTCTTGCAGTGGCACCCTGAAGGCCCTCATGGGGTGCGTGGTTTACCGAAAGAAGAGGACAAATATTAGGAAAGAAGAATCACTTACAGAAAGCTGCAGACAGAATTCAAGGAAAGGAGTTCAGAAACACTTTTCTAGTTTGGTGCCAACAAAGGTCTGGGTGATAATTATGCCTTTGAGGAAATGGCACTGCCCTACTTACTTCCCTGCCAATGAAACTGTGAAATTCAAAGGTAAGGGAATCACAGAGTATATTTATTGAAAGAGTAGTGAAAAGTCCTTTTCAGTGGGAGCTCTCCCAGGAGACACAAAAAGAGCTGCTACTCCTCCAGTCATACTACTATGATTGTTACTTTTTTTGGGTAGCTTGAGCAATTCCTTGAGGCCACAATTACACCTCCTAAAGTGAATCTGCAAAGTAAAGTTTCCAGCACTATCTGGTTGTCTGTATGTGATTCCAACACCTCTTCCAATTTAATATCATGGCTGAACACAGGGATGATAACTGGTAAAATAACTTGTGATTTTCTTGATGATTAAGGCTTTAGCAATTCTTCACATACAAGTCAGTTCCTGGTAAAAGCTAAAAACTTATTCCTCAAAGCAACCTATAAATTAAAACCACTTACTGATAGAGAGATGGATAGATTGCTAAAACTGGTAGGAAACAGATCTTGTGATTGTAATGCATTTTTCTCCAGCTCTTCTGATAACAATACTGACAGTTCTGCTTTCATTTAATTCACAACATCTGTGCAATGTTGTAGATTGAAATCAAATGATTAGACAGTTGACCAAGCCTTTAAAAACTGAAAAATTCTAATACAAGAGTTGTAATTAAGACAGTGGAGGAAAATGAAAGAATCGTCTTTGATAAGCAGTGTGTAGCAGTTTAACCCAGCATCTGAAACCTTTAAAACAGAGGCACACAATTCAATAGAATTTGTTTGATAATCGTCAAATTATACTCTTGAAGAGGAGTAAATGTTGCTGGGCTAGTTATTCACCAAATCCCACATGAATATAGCTCACAAGTCAGAAAGGTCAAAGGGTATTCTCTGTTCCCTATCAAATGTTTCTCTACTGTTTGAATTGGAAAAGTATAGATTTTTGTTTGATTTTTTTAAATGTTTCTTCCAAGTAACCTATGTTTTGCAGTGTAGCATCGGGCTGTTTGTAATTTACCATTGCATTGAAACTGTGAGCAAAATAATAACTGATAGATTCTCAGCTGGCAATTAAGACAGTTACCTAAATATTCACCAGAAGCATTTTGCCTCTACTCTTGGCACTACCTATCTATAGTCTGGTTCTGTAGTTCATACTAATGCAAAACTCTTCACTTCCACTTGCTGGAAATGTATCTCGGGAAGCAAACCTGAAAGAGAAAAAAGGGACTAAAGAATCATACTATACATATTGAAATGGAGTTAAGATGGGATTTTATTTTGGTTCTTTTTTTTTCTTTTCCCCTAGTATTTTATAAGGCCTGAATTCTGGTATGGACTGCTGAAATACGTTATTTGTCTGAATCCAAAGACTATATCAGAATAGCTTTTCTGAGTAGGAGTTGATGGCTTGGGCTCTTAATCTATCAGGCATTACTATGCCTTTATGCATATAAAATGACCAAAACCTATTTTATTCAAAAAGCACTTACATTAAAGTACACCATGTAATCTCTAGCACCAGAATAAACTGAAATATTACAGACTGTTAAGATGATTCCTTTGCAAAGCTAATGATTATTCAGCTATTTAATTTTGCTCTTACCTATTAGCACTAACATCATGGAAGAGCATGCTAATTTTCATTATAACAAAGTACACAAAATCCATTGCAAAACATATTTATTCACTGTAACCTGACTTTGTCTATGTTGTGGTTTAACCCCAGCCAGCAGCCAAGCTCCATGTAACCCTTCACTCACTCCTCCAACAATGGGATTGGAGAGAGAATCAAAAGGGTAAAAGCTGGAAAACCTGGGGCCCGAGATAAAGACAGTTTAATAGGGTAAGCAAAAACCATGCATGCAAGCAAAGCAAAGCAAGGAATTCATTCACTGCTTCCCATGGACAGGCAGGTGTTCAGCCATCTCCAGGAGAATTGGGCCCCATGTAATAGTTACTTGGGAAGATAAACACCATCACTCCAAACATCTCACGCTTCCTCTTTCATCCCTCCACTTTATATACTGATCATGATGCCAACTGGTCTGGAATATCCCTTCAGTCAGTGGGAGTCACTTGTCCTGGCTGTGTCTCCTCCCAGCTTCCCATGCACCTTAAGCCCCCCTGTTGTTGGAGCAGTATGAGAAGCAGGATAGGGCTTGGCCAAGTATAAGCCCTGCTCAACAGTAACAAAAACATCTCTAAATTACCAACCCCGTGTTCAGCACGAACACAGTTCATTGTTTGCATCCAAAACACAGCACCATACCAACATCTCTGAAGAAAATTAAATCTCTCCCAGCCAGAATGAACAGGACATTTCAGAGAGCCTGGCAATGAGGTAATGGACCTTGCAATTGTTGTAAATCTTGTAAAGTGTAATACTAGTGTTCATTATTGATTCACCTTGTTTCTAACTGTTTATAAGTTCGAACAGCATCTCACTTTTATCTCATGATTATGGTCCAGAGGATGGAAATGAAAAATTAAAAACTCCCATATCCAACAAATAAAAAAGGAAAATAACAAAAGTGTGATTTAAAAGCAGACCTTAGTGAATTATTTTCCTTTTGTAAAAAATATTTAAGGGGCAAATATTTCATATGTAGTTGAAAATTATAGACAAGGATTTGAAGAAGAATCATTGAGAACTTAGACCAAGAACATTAAGGCAGTTCCCTTACCTCTTTCCTATAGTGTTATGACTGAACCACATGTTTGAGTTGAATTGAAGCAATTGCTTGGAAACTTAATGCAAAGAACTAAAAATTGTCGTTAAACCCTGGTTTAGGACATCAGCTTGGAACAAGACAGCTGCTGACCTACATTTAAGGGTTTACTAAAGAGCTTTCCTGGACCTTGGCTAATACCAAAGAATTTGTCCAAAATAAGACAATAGACAGTATGTATTTGAAATAGAAAAATGGCAGCAACTGGAAGAATGAAGGAGCAATGTGGATATACCTGTAAGATGCCATGCAAGTGGTTGAAGAAACACAGATTTCAGCTTACAGATCATTTCAAAATAGAAACAGTAATAGGGGATTTATATTTATTATCATTGAATGCTGAAGGATATTTTGATTGCTGAAAAGAAGCTATTTGACGAAAGTTTTGGGAGTTTCACATAATGGTCAAAAACTTTCTTAACTGAAGACATTGTAGTGGAGCCTATAGTAAGGAATAATGGATATCACTCAGAAGTCTTTGCTTTCTCTAGCAGAAAAAGGCAATGGTGCCCCTTTTTGCCCTCCCTTTTTACCATAATTCTGGGACAAATCAGTCAAAGAGTCCAACACAATAATAGAGTTGAAGGTATAAAGATATTGGACACCCTGGATAAAATTTCATTATATGCCATTGATGTAATTCTTTTTTTTACCCAATCCGTATTAATCCCTTGGGGGCCGCAGTCAATGAATTAAAAAATTTGAGGAAGTCTCACTGCAGAATTGTAATCAAAGACAGTTCAAGATTCAATGTATCAAACTTTCGACAACAATATATGAAGCCATACTAAATATGGCTTCATTTGGACTAAACATTCAATTGGGTACTTTTGAGTGCAATTACCGCATTGTACTGATGGTCATATGATCTCATTTTTGTTCAGCTATATAGGTCTATTGACTTTGAATAGTGTAACTATATAATGGATATAATAATAAAACTATCCCGCTTCAGGAAGAACTTTTCACCCAAGGATGTCAAAGTATTTTAGAAAAGAGGTCAGGATCATTATCTGCATTGGCTGGGGGAACAGGAGCCGAAGAAGAAAACTGACTTGACCGAAGATTTCTAGAAGACCTGTAATATAGCCAGAAAGAAAGAGACTCTTTTGTGTTTTGGGGCTAGCACCAGGAGACCAGACAAAGCATAGTAAGATTAAGGTTTGTCCCAGTCTCGCTTCTTTACTCCATTTATTGCAATAAGTGAAAGTGCTCCAGATATGTGTGTGTATATTGGGCAAAAAAATTAAATCATCTTAGCTTTCAAAGCTTTCTCCATCAAAACCAGCTTCATTTCAATAAACTAATGATACCGCATTCAAAACCATGTATATATGCAGAAAAAATTCATTCACCGCAGGTGCAGTAAACCCCAAGATTTTGAGAGTTTACAGTGTGGATGAAAGAGTTATGAGAAAAGATGTGTTAATCAATGCAAAGGTGGAGGTATGGGTTAGCCTAAATGGGCTTCGGATTGGACCTTGGCAGTAGGATAGTAGGGTTCATCAGTGTTTGCACATACAGTAAAGATTTGAAGTGAAAATACCCTATCTGACTCCAAAATCTTCTCATTGAAATATCTTGCAAGACCATGATTATGCAATTAGAAGGTTATTTGTTTAACTCCCAACCATTAGAAAATAGCATTTGGTTAAAAAAATATTTAAGATTATGATATTAATAATTAAGCATACTGGGAAAAAAAGAAGCTACTTGACTTGCCAGGTCTTCCCATGCAAAATCAACATGAAAATGTGAATTTTAGTAGAGAAAAAAAGTCATCAAATCAATTGCTCATATATTTAAACTTTACATTCATGTTCCTCTTGAAAATAACTTTTTTTTAACTTGTGTTACTTGACGGAAATATCGGCATTATGCTGTTTACTTTACTTATATTTTTGTCACTATTTTAGGCTTGCTAGGCTAAAAAAAAGTACCTTCCAAGGAACAAAATGTATAATAGTTTTTCCTTGGTTTTAGCTCTCAGTGAAAGTCTTATCACAGAATTCTTTCTGTAAATATTGTGGCAATCTTTACTGTTCCAATGTTTCTTATTTCTGCAATGAAATGTCATAAGTTACAAAAAATTTGTCCAAAAAGTGATTGAAAACCTAATTTTGATTTACTGGGTATACATAGATTCACCTCGTATTGTTGAGCACCAGGAGCTGATGTCAGTCATTAATGGTCTATGTTTATACCCCCTGAAAAGTTAAACTGTAAACCAGCACTTTTTCTCTCATTACACTTTTTCAAAGTTCTCTGCAGAAGATACTGTGGAAGAATTGGAAGAAATTACTGTTGTATACTGAAGACATCTTGGCTGATCACAAGCTCTGGTCTCAGAGCATCAAGACAAAGATCTGTTGGAGGAAATCTAAGCAGACAAATCTTTGAGGTGGTTCTGCCTTATAATATTTTCCTCAGTGAAGATCAATATGACTAAAATTCAAGAAGTCACGTTTCATAAGATTGTAGACAAGGATATTCAACTTTTCAGAAAATGAAAACCTGGAGACTCTAGCCATGACCACTATGTCTTTGCAATATAGTTTCTCTTTTCCATTCTGAGTAGTCCATGATGTCTGAGTAGTCACAAACTTTGCAAGACCTCCCTGTGCCCATAAACAGAAAGCTTCTGTTTATGCCACCTCTGAAATATGAATTTCTCTTCTCTAACTCAGTGAAGATGTTTGGCCTATTCACAACTATTCTGCTCCCTGGCTCGATTCTGTGACTCACTTTTTCCCATATTTTGTTTATGTCTTATAAAATTTTTCTCCTTAAAGATATACAGCTAATTCCCATGTTGAGGTGAAGAATCCCCCTCAATTCAGAGGGTTTTGGCCTGTTCACTGCCCCTCAAGGAACTTTTTTATACAAATGAAAAATGATCAAATCAAAAGCTACTGTCTGGTGTGAGAGTTCCAGCCTCTCAGTGTGCACCCAGATGCTATTAAAAAGGGATTATAAGTCTCCCAATATCAAAAATAGCTACTAAAGCAATCAACTTTTTTCTATCTTAATTAAAAAGCCCATAATTTGTTTGCCTCATCACTTTCATTTAAAGAACTTTTTAAGAACATTTAAAGAATTTTTAATACAGTGAAGATATATAAGAGCTAAGTTGACTGACATCCAGTCATTGACCCACAAACATAAATAACTGCCATAATGAGGAATAGAGTAAATATTGACCAAGGATTTGTTCATATTGCTCCCACAGAAGAAATAAATGTCAAGACTCTTAGGTATTTCTCGGTGGAAAATATGTATATATATGGTTTCTTCTGTTTCCTTGTCACACAGTATCTGGTGTGATATTTACAAAACAATTTAGATAGCTCAATACATTAAACCCAACTTTTGGAAATGTGTTACAGACACAATTCCCAAAGGCAACACAAGAAAGTTAGATGTTTCATCTGCAGCTGCTTTAATAACAAAATGAAAAACTGCAATCCACTTTTATTAAAAAGTCTTAAAATGCCTCAGGGAAAAGCAGGATCATAGTTTTAAATTTCTTTAGGTGACACAAAAAGTCATTATCCTTTACCCAAGACTGCATTGTGCTTGGTTCTATAAAATACAATGAAAGCACATCTGCAGCAACTTGTAAAAAAAATATACAAGAAGGCACATGTGATGACATTTTTTACACTTGCAATATTTCAAAGTAGGGGCAATTAAGAATTTTTGTATGAAACCTTGAAACAAAGACAACTTTATCAGTTTTGGAAAAAAAAACCCAACAAAACAACAAAAGAAAAAATAACAGCAAAGTAAACAAAACACCAGCTTTTTAACATCTTTAGTGGGAATTATGATATCCAGGTTATGCTATACAATCTGGTTTTCATTTTAATCCACACAGCATTCAAAGACTCTAATTTCTAAGTTTATTTGTGTCTGTGCATATTTCCATACATGTGCTTTTGTATGTGAAATGGAAATTATTATTTCCATTCCTTCCTTACTTTTAGTTAAATTCAGAGTTAAACTTTACATCACATTTTAAATACAAAATACATGCACACACAAAGCTAAAATAAAATGTCTAATTTTTATCAGGAATTTAGGCCATGCGAAAAGGTGATTTAAATTGTAAACCACATTTGTATTATGCAAAACACAACCTTTCTCTGTGTATGATTGGACTTCTACTTTTAGTTTCTTGAGGGTTTTTTTGATGGATTTAGAATACTGGACCAGGCCTCTACAGATGTCTACATTCTTACCAAAATTCACACGTTTCATTTTTTTGTTTGACATACAATTCTTGAAAAAAGTAATTGTGTCAGCTTATGTTTTGTTAATAAATTTTATAATTAGAATAATTTTTTACTATCTAATTATAGACTGCCAGAATCATAGAATGGTTTGGGTTGGAAGAGACGTTACAGATCATTTAGTCCAACACGCCTGCTATGGGCAAGGACACCTTCCATTACACCAGGTTTTTCAAAACCTCATTCAACCTGGCTTGAACATTTCCAGGGAGCAGACATCCACAGCCTCTCTGGGAAACCTATTTGCATTATTCATCACCCACTCAGTAAAGATTTTGTTGCTAATATCTAATTTAAATTTACCCTCTTTCAGGTTAAAATCATTACCCCTCATCCTATCTCTACAGTCCATGATAAAGAGACCATCTTTCCAGTGGACCCAGACAACAGAAGGATGCTGTAAATTCTCTCAGCCGGATCCCATAGCAGAGGTGTTCCCACCTTCTGATAATTTTTGTGGCCCTCCTAAGGACTGGGTCCAAAAGGAAGATGTCCTTCTTATGTTGGGGGCCTCAGAGCTGGATGCAACATCCAAGGGGGGTCTCCCAGGAACAAAGGGGCAGACTCACCTCCCTTAACCTGCTGGTTATGCTTCTTTTGATGCAGCCCAGGATTCTGTTGGCTTTCTGGGCTGTGAAAAGAGATTGCTTGGTCATGTAGAGTTTCTTGTCAACCAACCTCCCCAAGTCCTTCTCCAGAGCACCTCTCTCAATCCCCTCATCACCCAGCATTAATTCACTTTTGGTATTACCACTACTCATGTACAGGACTTTGCATTTCGCCTTGTTGAACTTCATGATGTTCTCATGCCAATCCTTTAGTTGTCAAAGTGCCTCTGTAGGACATTCCTTTTGCCTAGAATATCAGTCACACCACACAGCTTGGTGTCATCTGCAAACTTGCTGTGGCCACATTCAGTCTCATTGTCCACATTCCCAATAAATGTGTTAAACTTAGTGTCAATCCTGATATCAGTTCCCTGAGGAACTTCACCCATCACTGCTCTCTGCTTGGACACCAAGCCATTGACCACAGCTGTTTGAGGGCAAGCACACAGTCCATTTCAAAGCCAGGTCTCTCCAGTTGAGACATAAGGAGGTTTTGTGGAACAATGTCAAATATTTTGAAAGAGTCCAGGTAGATGACATCAGTCACACTTTTGTTATTCGTTGGCATTAAAACTCTATCATAAAAAGACTCCAAGTGTTTCAGGTAAATTGGCACAATGCAGCCATGATGGCTTGTCAGCACTCATCCCTCTGTTTTTCATTTGCCTCAGCATTGCTTCCAAGAGGATTTCCTTCATGACCTTGTTGGGCACCTATATGAGACTGACCAGTCTGTATTACTACTGTTCTTCCTTTTTCCTGTTTTAAAAATAAAGGTAATATTTCCCCTTTTCCGATCGGTAGGAATTTCGCCGGCGTACCATGAATTTTTAAGTACAATGGGTAGTGTCCAGTGAAAGATTTCAAAGGAAATAAGTAACCTGGTCATAAGCAAGCACTTTTATTCATAAAGACTCCTTTATACATATTTAATACATTTTATATATTCTTAAATCTGCTTTAGTTCTTTATGAGACTTTGGAGAACTTACTTTAAACTGGGAGCTATGCCTTGTTTGAAACATTTAATAGGCATTGGGAATTACAAATCCTGGCTGTTGCTAAAAGTGAAAGATTATAATGAAATTAAGATCTCAGTCATAACCAAACAATCACTGATACTGTCTCTTCAAGGGCAAGACATTTTAAATAATATACTATTATTACATAGACATGATCTATAGCTCAGAATCCTTTCTTCAACAATTCTCTTTAAGATTTGAACATCTGGAAAGAGTGGTGACATTAAATGGATATAAGGATGTCCTGTCTAGAAAAATGAGGAATAGTAGAATGAACTGTTAGACGTATAAACTATGTGACAGTTCAAGTATCTATTTGACCCTGCTTAAAGAAATATTTCATTAAAAATAATTTCTTCTAGAGGTACTTTCAGTCAAAAATACTATTGATGAGGGACTGTTCTGCAAAAAAATACTGAAGTCTTTACTAAATTACTCCCCTCACCCCCACCCCGCAGAATGCAGAATATGGTTATGCCTTACATGCTTCTGTAGCTCTTTAGGGTGGAATAGATTGTGCCCTTATGACACTCTATTATGTGATTATTTGAAAGTTTTATGCATAATGTGACTCTGAAATAGCTATTTGGTATGCACACAGCAAGAAACCCCATCAAACAAAAAGAAACTCCATTGTAAACACTGATCATGTTACTGAAAATGTGATATTTTTTTCTGTAGAATAGAAATAAAATGTCTAGAAATGTACCCAGAAAGCCTATAAGTACCTTAAAATGGTAACATTAAGGACCTAGTAACTTTAGGAAAACTTGATCACTGTCTAATCTGAAAGCTCTGAAAGACATTGGATCTATGGGAAAATGAACAGATCCATATATAACACAAGTAAATTAGTCTGGAGGTCCAATTGTTAACTGAATATTACACCATCTGGATGAGATAAAGAGGAAACAGAAGAGTGTAGTAATAATAATAGAGCAGTAGAGAAAATAGGAATCACATGAAGATTTTAAAGAAGAATTGAAACACAAGCTGTTGATACAGTCTAGAGAACTTGAGACATGCACAGACAAACAATATTAATATTAAAGCATGTTGGGAAATGACCAGAGGGATTTCTTCAGGCAATCAGTCCATAGGGTTAAAAATAATATAGTAAGAAATAAATAAAGTGTGATTGATTTTTTTAAAAAGTTGATGGAAAAAGAAGGCATCATGTAATCAAGGTAATCTGAAAACCAACTAGTGAGTAGGAAGAGGTTATTAATTAAAAGTCATTGCAATTTAAAGAGCAGATAGAGAAAATAAGCTAACTGGTAAATATAAGAAAGGAATAGAATTCATAATAATTGCTCGGAGAGTGGAGATGATTTATATTTTGAATTTTAAATGTATTTATCATCAGAAAAGGTACAAATAATTATATACGCACAATTAGTTAAACATTGGAACAGGCTCGCCAGGGACATGGTGGAGCTTTCTAGTACAAGTGCTCAGAAAACAACCAACAACCAAGTTTCTTGCATCCGAACACTGCCTCTTCCCCCACCAGTGGGATCTGGGAGAGAATTTGAAGGGTAAAAGGTAGAAAAGACATTTCTTTTGAGATAAGGGTTGAGATAAAGACACTTTAATAGGGTAAGCAAAAACCAGAGAGAGAATCAAAGCAAAATGAGGCATTAATTCACTGCTTTCCATGGGCAGGCAGGCGTTCAGTCATCTCCAGAAGAGGAGAGCCACATAAGAGGTAAAAGTTACTTGGGAAGACAAACACTTTCACCCCAAACAACCTCCCCTTCCTCCTTTTCCCCCCACTTTATCAACTGAGCATGAGGCCATATGGTGTGGAATGTCCCTTTGGTCACTTGGGGTCACCTGTCCTGTCTGGGTCCCCTCCCAACCTCCCAAGCAGCCCCAGCTTCCTTGCCAGCAGGGCAGTACAAAAAGCAGAAAAGGCCTTGGCTCTGTGTAAGCCCTGCTCAGCAATAACAAAAATCTCTATTTTGTCAACCCTGTGCTTAGCACAAACCCTAAACACATATCCTACACAAGTAGACATGGCATTTTGTGATATGGTTAGTGGGTATGATGATATTCTGTTGAAGGTTAGACTTGGTGGTCCTGGAGGTCTTTTCCAGCCTTAATGATTCTGTCAAAGGTGAAAGGCAGATTATCTGTCTTCAGGAAAAAGAAGCATGACTTCCTAAATATGAACCCATGGATTTGCCTGTAGTCTGGTATATACTCTCTGAAATGATGTCAATTGAATGTATTTAAACTAACTTTGGTCTTTCCCATAACAAGAAATCATTTTGCTGCTCTAGGAGGTTTACCTGATGACTGATATCTGCACTAAAATTTTCAGCATGTAAACTGACTAGGATATCAAAAAACACCAACCAACAAAAAAAGGTCCCAGGCAACATTCCTGGATTCCAGTGCAATTAAATTTATGAAATGCCATGTGCTGTTGGAAAAAATTCTATTGAGTACATGAGGAAGTTGCATGTTATGTTTTAATTACCAGGTTAAAACTGTACCAAAAAGAATCAGACATGATGGGAGTTTTTGGAAAGATTTTTTGTCATCTTTGCTCCTTGTTTTATCATTGTCTGCAGTGCTAAGCTATTTAAAGAGAATGGTATATAGCCTAAAATAATAGCCATTTAGATGCTTTTTGCAAATGTTTCATATCCATGACCTGAAATCATTAGTTTTTCAAATGGGTGAATTTTCAGAAAAATATAAGAATGAAACTCAGATAAAAGTTAGTGACATTTTGTTTGTGGTTGTGTGCATTTTTTATCTGGGTTTGAGGGAGTAGTCAGAAACCAAAAGTAATACAGGAAAGGGATATAATTACATACAGTAAAATCTCATGGAAAAATTTTTCTTTCCAGATTAGGTGGATGTAAAAATATTGAGAGAATTTAAAAAAAAATTAGAATTTTTTATGCTAGCCTGTGTGAAAGATAAGGGTACACTTCACCAGACCAAATATAACTACCCAGCTTGTAAATCAGTCTTAGGTCCCTTAGAGAAAAATATGCATTTTGGAGGGAGCAACTCATTGCACACTAAAGGAGTACGCATGTAATTCTGATAATATATAATATTATATATTATCAGAATTATATGCGTACTCCTCTAGTGTGCAATGATAGTTCCCTAAATATTTTTTTACTCCCTTTGTCTATGAGCAGGGGAAACTGGATGACTACTCTATCTGCAGAGACTTCAGAAATTTAAGAGAGGCTCCTATCCAGACCAATTAGATCTGGATCCAAATCTAGATTAGATTTGGAGAAAAATTAAATGAAAAACATAGTTTTAGTAAAAGTGACTCATCATACAAAGAGGACAAGGGGTTATATAGAGATTTAAAAAGGACAAAGTTTATGTTTTTTTTTTTTGTTTTTTTTTTTTTGTTTTTTTTTTTGGAAAACAATAATTTGGGAAAGTGACAAATGCCTTAAAAAAGTATTAAAAAAGGAAAGGAAAATAAGCTGATCCTTTTATTATTGAAAGCTATATTGCACGAAAAGATAAGTGATAAAAAATATAAGCCTCAGATGAAGGATATCTAGCCAGATGCCAGAGAAGTTTAATTACTGGGACGTACTAAATTGGGCCAGGATAAGTTTATGCTCATTACTGTAAATATCATATCATTACAAAGTTGTTAGAATTATTTGGTACTTGCTATGCAAAAAATATAGACTACAAGTCAGAGAAAGGATCACTGCCACAGGCAAAGTTACAAAATGAATACAAAGATACTGTAGGATTTACAAAATTATTATGAGAAGCATGAATTAGGAAGACTATGTGTGATATCTTCGGGAGACGGGGAAGGTGGGTCTTTCACTGCAGACTCTTCCTGAGATTATGAGCTCAGGGAAATTGTCATAAAAGGAAATTCAGTATGCATGTTTATTTTTCACCAAACTGTAGCATGTTAACATTTGAAATTATAATAACAGTAAAAATATAACAAGAATAATGGCTGATCATTGCAGTGAAAAGACTCTTACTATTGAATTACAGAAAGACCATTTTTTATATCAGAATCCATGCAATTAAGGCAATAGAGGATTTAGAAAGAAAGGTTGGTATGCACCTACAAAACAGTGAAGTGGAAAAATTCCAGCATTACTTGAACTTCCATCTAAGGTAGGTTTGCCTTGGTGATTGCATCCCTTTTGCCTCTTTTCCTCTTTTTAAATGTTTAGGAAAGAGCAGTAATTGTAATTTTAATAGCAATAGTAATTACAAGAATTGTAGTTGTTATTATTATTATAAACAAGAGAGGAACAGAATTTTAGTAAGTGTTAGATGCTGATCAGTGAGGCATAGGATTACTGAAACACCAGGCTGCATTAACCTGCACAGTATTTCTTTCAAAATCTCTGCTAACATATAACAATATTTTCGAAGTTATTCAGGTAACTGATCAGCTTATCAGCTTTCTGCCAAAAAAGTATCTTATAGCTTCTATTATTGCCTGCCTTGTAATGAATCACCTCTAGTGCTTGAATAATTAAATTGACTAATTTTAAGCTGAAATAAGAGCATGAGCTGTCAGTCATTAACAGACATTCTCATAAATTATCTTGCTCACTGGCCTTTTTTGTAAGCAGAACTTACATGTAAAAATAGCATCAGCCATAAACCTTTCGTAGTTAAATGTCTTCTATTCCCCACGAGTGCCTTCATAACCACAGTTTTCTTGGCAGTGAAGTTGTAATGACAGCTGTCATCGATGGACTTTCACAAAATATACCCTGACCTTTGGATGCTATGTGTTACAATTACTGTTGTAAAGCCTTTGGGGCCTTGAATTGGGATTTCACACTTCAACATAGCTGCATATTGTTAACACTTCTCAAAGCCATCCAAGAAAATATAGGAGCTTTTCTTGTATGTTTTTTTCTTTTTTTAATATGGGAACTCACACAAAGATGATAATTCGCTGTTGAAATGCAAATATTGGCTGAGAGACAACTTTCATGAACGGGTCCTGAAAAGAAGACATTTCACTATAGAGGTCACACACTTGAAAAATAAAAGTTAATCTCTGCTTGACTATAAAGAAAAAAAAAAGAATGCAACTGACAGTTCTTAAAAGAAGCTGTTTGGAAATCATAGCCACATAGCCGCTTCTTCTGTGCTACTGAAATGCATGAATTTTGAGAACATTTAAAAATAGCAAGAACCTTAGTAAGATAAAGAGAATGACAATAGAAAACTCATTAAAAGCTGAATCCCTGATGAACTATTCTACCAAAAGAATCAAAGCTGACATACAAAAGTGCTTTCTAAAAATTATAGTCCAGAATTTATTTTTCTGTGATGGTCATGACATTCACTTAAATGAATAAATAAAATTAATATTAGACGCTTTAGATATTCTCTTGTCACTTATGTCGAAACAAAAGAACTGTGCATTCTTTTGTCTGAGGAGTTCTGATAGAAGCTGTGAATACAGAATTTTGATACTTGGCAAAATCTATGTTGATTGAGAACAAAGATATGTTTTGTTGCATCATATCTAAAAGAAAAAAAGCAAAGATAATTATATGTGATAAACAAGAAATCTACTTTTGATATTTAATGTCATTTAATAGTGTTTTGCCAAGAATTTTTTCTGTCAAAAAAAGATGAAAGTTAGCATTCTGTAGTTAAAAATTTCGAGTGGTAAGCGTAGCTCTCACTGAACTGTAGATTTTTTTATTTTATTTTTGAAGTTTACTGTAGATTTCAACATTTCCTTAGTAAAAAATATGGTAATTTTCCTATTTTGTCTTAGTTGAATATATCTTGTAACAAACACAAATATGGGCTGCTTTTTTGGCTAAGAATATTAATTTTGAAACCATTTATTTTATCATATATGTCTTTGATGAATGCACCAAAAAGTTTCCCTGTGTGACTTCCCAAAAAGTGGCCTGTTGAAACCAAAATCAATGAAGATCTTAATGGGAATGGCATGTTATTTCAAATCTCTCAGATAAACTTGAACTTGTTTAAGAAAGTTTCATCAGCTGTGGCCTTAATCTTCATTATCCTCCTGTTCTATGGGATTAGTATAAAGCAGGTAAGTAATTTTTTAATTATGTTTAAAAAAAAAAAGGATCTCACAAATTACAGTAAAATCTTTGAGAAAAATAAACATGTATTTTGACTGTTTATATTAGAAAAATCAAGGAGTGTATGGCATCTACAGTAGTTTGCAGATTTTCAAGGTGTTAATAACTTTTTTAAAGGAGTAGCATGTATTACCATGCAAGTAATAGACATATTTTACAGTGTTCTCTGGGGTTGTTTTTAGGTTAACATCTATAAAAAGCTAACCACATTTTTTTACATAACTTCTTGATCTTAAGACATCCCTGAACTCAATTTTCAGAAAATTGTTGTTATTTCAGAAAAATAAAAATTAAAAAAAAATACAGAAAAGAGGAAAAAAAAAAGATAATAAAACTAGAAAACTATATAAAAACTCCAAACTTCTAGATTTGGAGGAATATTCTGAGGACAAAGACTTGAATCTCTCTCTTCTTCGTTTTCCTTTATATTACTATGGAAGGAATATTATTTAGTAGATGTTATAGAGAAATATAATATATTATATTTTCATAATTATTTTATTCTGTGTGCTAGTGACTGGGAGAATCAGCTTTAAAAAACCCAGCTGTTTGAAAACTAATGAATACTGCTGGTTCTAAACAATTCACTTACTATGCCAAATTGACAGGACATATGGACAGCATAGAGACAATTATGTCATATAAAGCAAGAGGAAGAGGATAATATTCAGGCTCAGCTCAGACAGCAAAATTTACTAAGATGAAATCAAATTTGCCTTCCATGACAAGGCATGAGATCCCTCTGTTAACAAAACCTGCATGGCATTGAGCTTATTTTGACTTGAGGTGAGATTTAGGCATCCCAACAGCCAAAACATATTTTAAATAATCTTCACCACCAATAATTTCTAATTTGCATACACATGACTGTATATATTATGTTTTTATTACCGACCTAAAGCAGGACCTTGTCCCCAAGGCCATAAAGCAGTGACTGCCTTTTGTTCTTACTGGTTAGGGTCATTTTCCTCTAGAAAGTTTTGGACAGAGACGTCTATAATCATGGACAATAGTGATGGCTTTTTTGAAGCTATAGTAATACTGCAGCTTTTAGTGGCTTTTATTTGTTCAAATCTGAACAATTTACTTTTGTTTTTTGTAAACTTCTTTGGGTGAATTGCAGTTGCATAACATTTTACAAAGGAGGAACAGTATTAGCTACAGTGACTATTAATGAGACTATAGTGAAAAGTAAGTTGAGTTCTTGGTGTTAAAAAATTCAAGCACAGTTTCCTTCTTTGTCCTATACACCTTAAAGTCCCTTAATCTCTAGAACATTGCTTAGTAAGACTGTGAAAACACTACTGAAATATTTTCAATGGTGGGAAGCAGAAACATAGCTGTTAAGATTTTTTTGAATTGAAATGCCACTCAAGTGTTAAGCTCACAATATACTTGAAGAATGGCATATGGTTGAAGGTACAAAACTGCAGGTGAAAACCAGAAAAATCTAGACATTGCTCTTCCTCTTTTATTTTTTTTTTTCTAAGTTACCATGACACTGAAATAAGAGCTGAACTGCATGTCTTCTCAGTGGGCTACAAGTACAGAGCCTTCTGTTCAGGTAGGATATGTTTAATTCTGATCTGAAAGTTCCTTTCAGCATTATGATGACTGCAAGACAGTGTTTCTGGGACCTGCATGTAAGTTTCAAGCACAACCCCATTGGAAACCCAAAAATCTTCTCCAGGCTGCATCAAGGAATGCCTTAAAGTCCTCCTGATACACTATATAAAAAGAGATTCAGCATAAGCACTTACAATTTTAAAAATTTACCTAATATAGATAGTTAGGAAGCATATCTTTGTTATGATGATATATTATGTGTGTCTTGTAGTTTGTCATTAATCAAGAATAGCTGTTCTGTCTCACCACAAGACTTGTCCAGTAAAAAAGGGAACTGCCAGGTTTCTATTTAGATAATTAATGGTCATCTGAATTTTTTATTCAGACTGATGAGTCTGGAGAGGCTCATTCCAGAAATGATGCAGCTGTTAGGTTTAAGAGAATATCATAAATTGAAGTCATTTGGATATGCCTGATTTGAAAACATTTATGTAATATTCAAAAATAGTCCCTACAGAATTTTGCATACCAAATGTTACACAGCTATAATTTTCCATTCATTCCCCACTAACACATTTAATCTGTGGTAATTAATTATCTACCTGTGAAAAATTAGATCTAAATATTTAGTTCAAAGTTTTCAAACTAAAATAGCCGTGATTTTCTTTGTAAAAAGAATATATCAAAAGTTTTCTCCCTCTTTGCACTGCAGTCTGAAGAATGCTCTCAAAGATGAAAAAAGATATAAAAGATTTTTTTTAGTGAAGCAATATCTTTAAAACTTGTCTAGCAAGACATATTTTACAACTTTTCCACAATAGCAGTGGTTAATTTATCAACATAGCATTGTTTTCCATAGAGAAATCATGGAGATTCAAGGACATGTAGGTCATCTTTATAATCAGCAGAGCACAATAATTATATCAAATGCTTCAGGATTTTCAGAATATAATATCAATTCACATAGCTTCCAATAAAATTTTAACACACACACATGAATATTTAAGAACAAAATGCAAGCTTATATACCTATTTACAGCATTTGCTTAGTAAAAATACTGTAATAGAGAACATAATAGAGAAAATGTTCTATGTGGTTCTGTTACAATTTTCTTGGCAAATTGGAATTTCTGAGTTTGGTCCCTATTTTCATTTTTCTACTATTAAAAAAATAGGTTGAGTTAAAAATCCCAAGCTCCTTGATTAGCCTATACACATTGCATTTACTGCAGTTGTTTGATTCAGACATGCAGCACGATAAATAATTTTGCTAAAAATTCACTTCAACAATTTAAGTTGCTAATTCAAAATTACAGTACTTGAAAAACAAAATGGCATCTTCTTTCCTGCTTTCATCCATTTCTCCTCTTTTCCAAGGTAAGAGAATCACATTTAGCCAGGTACATTTTGTCTTTTGCTTTCATTGAACATTCTGTAGTTAGAAATGGTGTGCATTTGAACATATATTTAACAATCAAGGGTTTCTTCCAAAAGATTTGGTGCTTCTTTTTTGTAGCAATCAATACTGATCAAAACAATAGTGTTACATGAACTTACTGTTTTATTTGGCAGTAATAACAGTATGAAGCAGGAAAAAAGAGTGACGGACAGGAAAAGGAAATCACTGTCTCTCATACCACATCTAGAAAATCATAAATCATAAGGTGAAAAAAAGAAAATAATAATTGCTAAGATTTCTTTCTGTAGAAAGCAAGCTTTGCCTTAATAAACAGAAGCTTGAGCAGAGAAAATTAAGTTGGTCATTTCACAAATCGCTGTGGTATTTAGACAATGCTGCCAAATCTTTGGCCACAGGGGGCCTCCAGGCTATACAAACCCTACCTAGCATGTGTGAATCTTGTTATTCACACTACATGGCTTTATTATTTCAGAGTATGAAAAGCTCTGTATCCCTTGAGAACAAGGGTGTCTCACCGTTGTTATGCTATCACTAAGTATATCATAATTTTCTCTTTTGTTTCTCATTTTATAACAAAGTGTATATCTGTTTCAGCATGTTAGATTTCTTTTCTCAGTTTTGGACTCGATGATATATAATATGTACCATTCAAGTATGCAAAGACAGTGAAAAATATAATATGACATCTTATTATTAAACTCACACCTGTATGCATGTGTTCCCCTCAGAGCAGCTAATACTTGCAGAAGACAAACCATTAAAAGGAAGTTATGCACAGATCAGTTGAGGTTTCCAACCAGTTTCTCTCATCTCAAATTTATCCACAATTATTTTCACAAAAGAAATGTATTGTGATTCAATACCTCCCACGAATAAGAGGAAGTAAAAGGATTGTTGCAAGAGAAAAATATTTTTCCTAATCCTCTCAAAAAGTGATAGGCAGCCATTTTGGTAAATTTTACATGTGCAAAGGTGCCAGTGAGCAATTGATCATGTGCAAATGTTTAAACGTTTCCCCATTTTATTTATGACAAGAAAAGGACTTACCTCAGTTTCCAAATAAATACATTCATCTTTGAAAGTTTAAGTTCATCTGAAGAGAAAGTTTTCAACTGCCTGCAAGATTGTCCTTTTGAGAATGAAGAAATAGCTTTATAATTTCAATGGCAGGAATTTATGTTATATATAGCTAATTTGAAAATACTATAAAAAGACAACAATTTCTCCATTTTAGTAATTTATTTCTTTTAAGGTATGAACTAAATAGTTGCAAGTTAATAGTAAATGTTTCTCTGTTGCAGCAAAATGGAAAAAGCTGAATTTATGTATGCCAAGGGATTTACAAAATTGCTGTGGTTTCAGTTAATAGAGAAGCAAATGTTTTTAATACCAGTGTTTGTATGTTTGTATTCCACAAATTATTTCAAGTGAATGCAATAAAGTAGATTTTACTTTTTTAATTATCAAATTATGCTTATAAACATTGCTATAAAAATATTTACCATGCATTCCCATTGAAAAAAAAACCACATATTTCTGAAAGAGGGTAATAAAGATCTTGAATATTAACTCTCCTTTCTTTCAAGTACAGCATTTCAGCTCATATTACTATCCCAGCAAACTCAGTCTCTGCTCCCTCTCAGATACTCCTTTATCTAATACTAAATATTTTTTAAATCTTACAAATATTTTATGCAAATACAAAGCTATAAATAAAATGTAAAGGGTATTTTTGTGCTGGTTCCTACTTTGAAACAGTGACCTCCCCCCCATCCTCATCACAGGAGGAGAAAAGCAAAACAAAAAAAACCCACATGTAATATTGCATGCAGCCTATTCCCTGCAGGCAATTAGCTACTCTTAATCCTGCACCACTTTATAGACTTGTATTAGAATATCAAAAGTGAAAGCAATTTTATCATAGTTTTGTATCACAGCCAACAAAATAAGCCAAAATTACATGCCTATTTTAAGATAATCCTAGGAGTTCCTTTACTTCTCGTCACTCCAGGAGATTATTTATCCCATCACAAAGTGCTGGATTGTATCATTTCAGTTATCTTAGGACAGAATGAGTTCCCATTTCGAAGTGGTTCTTCTCTTTTTGTAGAAAAAGTCCACATAGGTAGACATTAATGTTTATCTATCCAGCATTATGGCACTTTGCATATTGAATAGAGCTAACTTCGATGACTTATGCCTTTAGAGTCATTTTAGGTAGGTGCTACAGAATTTCTAACAGGCCTTTAGATGCTGTTTAGTAAGGGTAAAGTTCTTCCCTTACTCCTTCAGGTCCAGACACACAAAAGGCAGACAAGGACCCAGGTACAGGCCAGCAAGTAACTCCCCTCTGGTGTAACTTAGGCTCCAGCCTTTGTTGTGGGGTCTCCTCAGAGGACACAGATGGCTTCATGGAGGTGACATTTAGTGACTGGTTAAGGAAACTACCTCCAGTTTAGATTAGAGGCCTCATAACTGTAAAATGGAAGTTAAGATATAATTAAAATCACATCCTAGTTTTTATATTTTAGGTACACAAAGTTATGTGAAGTAAATCTGAATCCTGCGAAAAATAGGCAGCATTAAATTCTTGTCTCATTTTTACAAATGGGACTGAGGTGGTTGTCACAGATTTTCAGATTTGCCATGGTTTATTGTTTTATTGTGAAAATAGCAAGAAGAAGATATTAACTTGGAAACATTTGTCTTATAAAACATTTTCTCAGCAATGTCACAACAGATCTTTCCTACCTTAATCTCTCAAATTTCTAATATATTTACCATATCTGAATTGCTGGCCCTGAATTTTCAAACAAAAAATTTATCACTGGAATATAAAAATCATAGCAGCACTTAAAATAATAAAAATATTTTGATTCTTGTAAGTATATTATAGGTGGAAATTTCTTTTAAAAATGTAGTTATTGTTTTTACTTTTTTATTTGCTTTAAGCTTTCTAAGCACATGGATATATTGTAACTTTTACCAATTTAATTCTATATTTTCTTGGTTTATGTCCAACATTTGGGCGTTTTGCATTTTTTCTTCATTCTAGATCAACCTTCCAATTGAAAAAAAAACCCTACTGTATGAGTAATTAGGATCAAATTTGTATCAGAGCTTGAATAACTATAAAACATATCTCTTGTCTATGATCTTTAACTTGTTTCCAAAAAAGGTAGTTTCAAATTAAAAAAAAAACCTTAACCTACAAATAGGATTTGTGGAATGCCTTAAGCACAGAATAAATGTTTTTCTTCTATTTAATATTTTGTAATATTATGGCTGTTAAACATGTGCTTAAAAATACTTGGTATTTTATGAATACTTTTTTCCAGGAAAAAAATTCTTCAAAACCATAATGCTCCAGAAAAAAAAAAAAAATCCAACAAAACACAACAATACCCCAAATTCTAGCAAAATATTAAGACTATATGCTTATACAAACATATTTTATTCCAGATGACTAAAGAGATAATACTGATTGAAGGGTTAAAAATTTGTTTCTATCCTGTCACTTTAAGACTCCAGCTAAAATGACACAAATATTGTCTAAACAACAACAGAAGACAACAAAATGGAACTATAAAGTTTATGGCACTTGTGAGTGCCTTGCTTTAGTCTGCTCTGGAGAATGATGTCCTTGCAAAGTGTTTATGTTTCCAGTCACTTTGGAAGAGAAAAAGACAGAACAGCCGAGTACGATTGAGGACTGTCAAACAGTGGAACAAAGGGATTTGCTCCAGGTAAACCTAATGCAACCCAAGTAAACATCAATTTAGCTAGCAGAGGAATTGGAGCTTGAGAGGAAGGATAAGAGAAGAATAACCTTTTTTTTTATGGCTTGTTTGCTGTAAGTGTTGTTTGATCTCTAGTGGCTTGCCAAGTAGGTCAACAAAAGTATTTGCAGTAATTGGCAGTGAGTTTCTGGAATTCACTGTCAGAAAATATAGTGTAACTTCTGAAGAGTACTTGTTCCTAAGGGAAAATAACTTCACGCAATGGATTAGAATAATTTTTGCACTGCTTGGTGAGCCAGTTGGTTAAATTGGTGTTTTGTTTTACTGTGGCTGTGCTGCTCACTGTGCACTTCCATACATTTCACTGAGAAGCCAGAGAGAAAAAATTACATTTGCATATTATAATAAGATGCTACAAAGGACATAAAATGGACATATTTTTTATATTGCATATGGAAAAACATAAACTGTTTTGCAGTTATGAATGTTTGCTCCTGATAGAGGGGAATAGCCAGTATCCTTTATAAAGTTATTTCCAGAACTGTGTGAGAACAGGGCTCATGCTGGGCAATCTTCCCCAATGTAGCTGCAAAAGGAGGGGGGAACCTTTTTGAGCCCTGTAGGGTTCTAGTGTGGCTGTTGTCATATAAACTAGGTCAAGGAAAAGCAGAAGGGAGAAAGCTAAGGAGAAGTGGGAAATATTTATGTCCACTGCCATCTCCAGTTGTGCTCTTCACTCTTCTATGTTTGAATCAGGATTGATTCTACTGCAATTGCAGGGGAAAGAAGGGAAATTCAGACATTATTGCTTAAAAGTTAGTGTCTTATTTCCTGCATTTTGGTCCCTTCGCCTTCTACTCCAAATAAGTACCATTAACAAAACCAAACAAAAAACCCTGTAGGATGAATTCTGGGGAAATTTTAGTCCAGCAAGAATACTCAAAGAGTGGGGCAAGAGAGCCCCTCAACTTTGTGAGCCATAAGGATTCTTCCAAAACCATTCTAGTAAGCATTGTGTTCTTAAAATTCCCATATGGCCTTCCTAATACCTCCAAGACTTCTAGTATTTGTCATCAGATTTCTCTCACAAGGAAAGTGTTCTGGTTGCCTGCAGATCAGTGTAACAACACTCATATCTGTTATCATCCATAGGTTTGCTGTCAGCTTGACTGCCATATATTGAACTATATCAGCCCAAGCTTTGATTTTGTGCTCCTCTGCTTGTTATCAGTCACCAACTGGATATCAAACCTTGGAGTTTTACCCCTTGGACCTGCCAGTCCAGACAATTTTTATTCCATCTGACAGTACACTGATACAACTTACAACTCCTTGGTTTTCAAGAGAGATTGCTGTGGCAAAGATTTTGAGAATATTTTAGGATTTAAGATATATCACATCCACTGTCCTACCATCATCTGTATGGCTTTGATAGATCACTGTAAAAAGCAATCAGGCATGGTGTCACCTCAGTAATATGAATTGATTGCTGCTGACTATCCTCTTGTCTTTCACATGTCTGGAGAGGAATGCAGTCGCTTTCATTCTCTGTCCCAAGGGCCTTAGTCCCAGTTTTTCTGTTTGAACTCTCAGCAGTGACATCACCTACCAGCAGCAGCTGTAGGCTGGTGGCAGAGACCTTGCAAACACTGCTGTGATATAGATTTCTATTGCAAATCTATTCACAGATATTTCAGAAAACCTTATAATTTGATCAGTTTGAGACACTTCTTTTGCAGTTTATAGAACATGGGATTTACCATAGCAGTAACATAGAATCACTGTCTTCATCTATTCCCGTCTATCACTGTAAAGTAATAAAATGTAACATTGTTCCAGGGGAAAAACTAGACAGTTTAAATAAAATATTAATAAAGTGATGTACTAATTTATTAGCAACATGATATTGACTAATACATATGCTGTCAAGCAATCATCCCTGAGGATGTATAATCCCCCCGAGGTACTGTTGCCCCTGTGCTGCAACCTTCAGTGTCACCTTCTGCACTGTGGCAAATCACAGCTCCTGCACATATCCTCTCCATCCTCCGTGGGCAAGGACACCTCTGGCAGCCTGAGAACAGCTCTGG
Organism: Melospiza georgiana; assembly: GCF_028018845.1. Taxonomy (NCBI): domain Eukaryota; kingdom Metazoa; phylum Chordata; class Aves; order Passeriformes; family Passerellidae; genus Melospiza; species Melospiza georgiana. Next base: position 47,327,038 of record NC_080431.1, read on the forward strand.
CACTTCTGCATTTTTAATCAGTCCTGGACCGTAATATTTTGATTTAAGTCATTGCCTGTATTATTTCATGTACCCCAGGCATTCATTCATTTTGGATTCATAATAATTTCTGGTTATTTCATTTATTTTCTGCTAGTTAACCAGACAAGTTTCTAATCAGAGTCTCCTGCAGACTCAGAAACTGGATGAAGCTGCATATATTTGCACTGAAACTTGACTCATTACAAAGAATGTCATCATTTTGCTCTAAATGGAAGCAGGCATTTTGTAAATATTGGTCTGTACTGTCAAGCAACATATAGGAGAATTTGCTTTTTATTATTGTGGCTCTGAAAACCATTAGGTACTACTCGTTTGATATTCTCTTTGCATAACCTCCACAAACTGAAATTGTTTAGAATAAAAGAATATCACAAGACACTAGTAGGAGATAATTCATGTGCTGCCAGTATTTCAGATTTTTGTCACTTATATTTAAGAAATTAGTTACCTCCAGAATGCCAAAACATTCAAGTTTTGTTGTTAAAAGCTACACTTTCAGTTGCAGAACTTGAACTTCTTGGCTTCTGCTATCTGTCTTCTATTGTGATGTAAATCTGTAGACTATTTTAAATTGTTGATTATATAGACAACCAAATAGATGCCCTGTCTACATCTAGGAAAGCAGGAAATATTTCAAGTTGACAGTGGGAAAAATTGTATGGAAGGAATGGAAATGGTTGCTTCTGCTCACAAAGTGATAGCAGTCCAATTGGAGAATGAAACAAACTACAAGGTTCAAGGTAGTTATGAATATGAATTCTTACTTTCTTATTGATGTTTAATGCTCGTGTGTGTGTGTGCCTAGATACAAAACATGATCTAGTGTGGGTTTTGTTGTGTGAATATCTCTAGGAATGCATGTATCCTTCTGTGAAAGAAAAGCAGAAAGATTATGCTCCTGAAGATATTTCCCACAATCTTTGTTAAGTCAAAAACAAGTTTATAGTGCATTCAGCAGAAGTAGGATTTTCCCCCACATATATTCCCAAAATGAAAAACATTGCTAGATTAAGAGTATTATGAAATATATTGACCTGCAGTTTGCACAGTTCCATACATACCACTTAACCAGCTTTAATTGCAATTTCCTAAATAATGAAATTACACCAAATAACTGCATGAAAAAATCAATCCACCTAAATTTTCTATTCTGGGCTTTTGCTACCTATTGAAGGGGCATGTTTAAACTCATTAAATTCTCTCTCTGTATCCTGAAAATTCTCTACCCAGCAGTCTTGCAGACACATACAAATACCTCATACAGATAAGTATCTGAGGTCTAGATTTTCTTCCAGAACCTTCTGCCCAAGTTCTGACTGGTGTTTCAGAGGATTCCCTCGCTCTTGTTTTAGATCTGACAGACACAAGCAGATGGTCAATGTACTTTATGGCATCTAAGGGAGAATTTTGCTACTTGTAACTTTAAATGGAATAAGAGATTGAAATATTTTATATGCAAAATAAGCAGTTACATATACTGTGATTTGCAGCACAAAACCTCACAAACATCAAGTGATTTACTCTGAGTGCTTCAGATGCACTCTAGCTGTGATTATATACTCAGTTTTCTTTGTGATAGTAGCTATATAGTACTGTGAATTTTATTTCAATATTGATGGAATTTGTGTTATATATAGAAAAAAAAAAGCAAACAAATCACAAACCAGCGAAGCCCTTTTTGTTTAATTAATGTATAAAACAGTTTAATCCAGTGTGAAACAAAACAGGTAGTTTTGTCTATTTCAAAACATACAGAAAATATTACAATGAGCTTTATGCATCCTGGAAATATGATTTTTACTAGGAGCCTGAGACTCAAAAAGAGAAGAGGAGTTAGATATCTGAAAATACTCTCAGTTAAGTTTCAATATATGAGTGGAGACATGGAGGAATGTGAATTATTGTGTTTTGCTATTTTAGCATGGCAAAATTGAGCTTCAGATACTGAGGCAAAGTCTGAAGGACAAATCCTCAATGTCTATTCTCATCATCCTGTCCATCAAGGGGAGAAATGACAATTTGCACCAGCTGCTGAATTGCCCTCTGAGTCTGGGGCACACAAAAAACCCAGAATGCTGTAAAAACAGAGTGCTGCCACAGCACTGCAATGCAGAAAGTTTTAGAGAAAATCAATCATAAGCCAACTTGATAGATGGTTCAGATTTGAAAGAGAGGCACAGCTACACATGCCTACCCTGCTTTTGCTGACTTAGTCACAATATATATGTACTGAACATTCAGATGATTTTATTATTTTTAAGAGCCAAGCAGAATTGCTAAAACATCCATAAAAAGGAATGCTTTGTAAGTCCCATTAGCCTGAGTAGTCACAGGAGTCATTATGGCTCAGAGACCAGAACTTTAAATTTCATATACAAATAAGCCCTGCAGATTTGGGTAATAGATTTAGGTTTGTCTTTAAATGAAACAATTGAATGACATAGAACAGATCACATAGTAGGAAAAATACTAAGGCTAGCAAGTATTAAATTGCTGATAATTTTATGAGCTAAAAAATAGTTGCTTTCTCCTTAAAAATCAGAAAGAAAAAAAAATACAACAAAAGAAACCCTGCATCTTATTATATAAAAAATACTTGGTTATGTTTGTTCCATTTATGCTGATCTTTTAAAATGTTTCTTATGCTATGGGAGGGGTTTCTGTACTACATTAAAAATCTATGAAAATATGAATATGAAAATTCATATATATATGAAAACTCAAATTAGGAAAAATAAAAAGTTATTCAATACAATTAGACATTTTTAAAAACTATGATACTGAAGGGAAGGAAGGAAGGAAGGAAGGAAGGAAGGAAGGAAGGAAGGAAGGAAGGAAGGAAGGAAGGAAGGAAGGAAGGAAGGAAGGAAGGAAGGAAGGAAGGAAGGAAGGAAGGAAGGAAGGAAGGAAGGAAGGAAGGAAGGAAGGAAGGAAGGAAGGAAGGAAGGAAGGAAGGAAGGAAGGAAGGAAGGAAGGAAGGAAGGAAGGAAGGAAGGAAGGAAGGAAGGAAGGAAGGAAGGAAGGAAGGAAGGAAGGAAGGAAGGAAGGAAGGAAGGAAGGAAGGAAGGAAGGAAGGAAGGAAGGAAGGAAGGAAGGAAGGAAGGAAGGAAGGAAGGAAGGAAGGAAGGAAGGAAGGAAGGAAGGAAGGAAGGAAGGAAGGAAGGAAGGAAGGAAGGAAGGAAGGAAGGAAGGAAGGAAGGAAGGAAGGAAGGAAGGATTCAAAATAAATTATCAATATAATTAAATAAAAAATAAGTCTCTGTTAGTGGTAACATTTACTGATAAAAAGTATTTTTCTGTAATATTTGACTAGCTGCAAATGTAATTAGGTATATCAAGTTTAATTATATAGTTGTGTGTATGAATATAGACATAAATGATATGATATGATGAGGATAAACGCAACTTAGATGGAGTGATCTTCCCGTACTTTAGACTGTAGATATATACATCTGATTTTACAAACTATCATTTTACAAGCTGCAGAGAGTGCATGACTCATTCAATGTGTCAGATGAATGCACGGAGGGTGACTAACCCTTAACAGTGTCTGTTCTGTCCTTTGTCAGAGAAAGGACGCTGAGAGACCAGGGAAGGTTACACTGAGGCTGTATGTAGGGATAAATAAATCCTCTTGCCATAGTTTTGTCTCTTCTTTCTCTTCTGATTATTAAAAAAATCATGTATCTGATATCACCTTCTGCTATACAAAACTTTTGTATTCATCAGTTTATTTTCACTTACAAGTGGATCTTATAAATAGCAAAAAACAAGCACATATGTGGATAATGTAGCAATGATGACGAAAAGTGCTTAATAATTAACCTAAGTTAGAGTGAGGCTTTCCTAAAAGTTAATGAGGTGGTTATTAGATTAATTAAGGCCCAAGAAGGAAATTATAACTTAGATTATATAAAAATACTACATGACAAATGGCACACCACATGGTCTTTTAACGCACTATTAAATTGCAACTGTCCCTGGTAAAAAAATATATACAAAGACTCTCAGGAAAACTTCATGCAATATATCATTTTCTTCCTCATAACAATTACCTGTCAGTGTAGAAGTATGGTCTGAGAAATAATTCAAATTAAATAGTTGTTTTTCAGTTGTCAGAGCTCCTACACAGTTCTTACGACTTTCTAGAAGGATTATATTTAATTACATTGCATGAAATAAACATACACAGTGGTTAAATTAACAAAATTCTTATGTCCCTGGTAACTATTAAAAGTTTCATATATAGTGAGTGTCCATCACAGAAAATTAAAACTACAAAAGGAGCACAATATGGTCATGATTTTCCATGTTCCTATACCAACTGATGACCTCCTACATTCTGCTACTATTTATATCATATTATTTGGTTCATCAGCAAACAACTATAATTGGATAATCCAGTCATTCAAAGTCCCAATCATTATTTCCCATCAACAAAAGTGTTCGACCAACATGCATATGCATCCTTCAAGCTATCTAGTAAATATGGGACAATCACTGTATCTTCACCTTATCCAATTATTTTAAGAAAGAGAAGGACTACTGGGACCTTTAGAAAAATAAACGACACAAAATGAACACAACTTGTTTTGTCTGGAAAAACTAAGGATGAGAGGGAATGTAATTGTTGCCTACAAATAAACCAGTGGTAAACCCAAGGGACACAAAAGAGTTATTTAGCTAACAGACAGTGCTGGCACAAGCATAGATGGGTATAGAATAGCTGTGCATAATCAATGGAACCTTGACAGAGAATGTATGTGTGCGAGTTGAGGAATGAATCCTAAAGAAAGTGTTTAACAGGAGTAATAGAAACAAAACCAAACCAAGAAGGAAACAAAGACTCCTAAATAAAAGAAGAGAAACCCCCAAAAGAGAGAAAAAGCCTAGGAACTGCTAGGAAAGAAATGGGCTAATTTATGAAGTGAATTATACTAAGTGATTAAATGTAAAGAGAGGAAAAAGGGAACCATGAGCTAGAAGCCCCTTTCAAGTTGAATATTTCATTATACATTTTTAATTTGATTTCTAAAAACAAAGCTGAACAAACTAGAGTATAATGCAAAAATGGCTAGAAAATACTTGCTGTTTTAAAAGAAGGCCAAGGAGTAAAACCATAATAAAAAACAGTTGAAGAAATTTTTGAAAATATGGTGAATGACAGACAAGAGAGCAGTTGATTAACACTGGGCCTCAGATAATATCCAGATTTTGCATTGATAATATTCTTGGTCGTGTATAAAATGATTGAGAAAGATGATTTTTTTTCTCCCCCCAGGACTAGGGGAATAAAGAACTACAAATCATATTAAATCTGAACAATGTTTGAAAACAATGAAGAAATCATCAGAAATGTTGCCAATACTGCATATAGGTCTGAGGGCTTCTGGATTTCATTTTGAGTATCTTAAGACAATTCTAGTCTCAAAATCACAACCATATCTGTGATGTATTATGTTGGAACTTAATAGCTCCTTACATTTCAGAGTTTATAAGCTGAGCTGTAGAGCACACTGTTTTATTTATATGAGTTTATGTACAGCAAAGCATATATCAGATTTCTATGCTCTTGCTCAAGTAGATATGCCTAAAATACTAGTCAAGATTTTAAAAAAAAGAGCAAAGGAGTAAAATGGGCTATAATAGTAAATAGGTATATAATATTTTTTTATTCCTATATTGACCTGTTTTATACTATAAAATTGGAAAAATAATTATGATTTATAATAATAATGGACCCATACCTATTATGCATGTGAGCTATGGATGGCTACATCGCATAATAAGAAACTTTTTTTTATAATAGAATGCACCTTGTTTGTTTGTTTTTCTCTTTACATCATGTTGCTTTACTTTCCTTTGCTGCCAATAGTTTTTAACTCTCTGATGCAGATGCTTCTTTATCAGAGTATTTCAGTTTTAGGCCATTGGTTGAGTTCCAGAGCACACTCAAGATGAAGATGTGCAGTAGGCATCAATTCAGCTCCAAGCAGGTGTCCCTATTGCCGAGAACTCGCTGACACCCTCCTTACCAATCTCGTTGGACAGACCAGGGACTGCACAGAAATAGCTTTATTCCATCTGGGTTGATGATGGTTCTTCTGAGCCAAGATTGAGCCCTGCTGGTAGAACAGTGTGAAACAGATTGCATAGGCTACTGGTGCTCAGTTCAGACAGAGATGGTTCTGATTTTGTTGCCTGTGAGTCTGTGTTTTTATAGGATACCTGCTATTAAATTTGCTCTTTACCAACATCCTACCTTAATTCCTTTAATCTGTATTTTCATTTGTTGCCAGAAAGAAAATAATTTAGGGACTGATGTCATTAATGGAAAACAGATCCTTCTTCAACAAATTTTCATTGATTTTCAGTGATTTTGGAGGGAGGGTGCTCTTGCTTGGAGTGTCAGTTACTAAAATTATGGTAATCAAGTGTTTAAAGTAGCCTCTTAAAACAGAAAGCATTTGTCTGGGAGGATATACAACAAAACAGTAAAAATTCAGTGAAGGGTCATCAGATTTATATCTTTTCATTCATGTATATTACTCCTAAAAAGACATTACAGTTTGTCATTGAATTGAAATTATTACCAACCTGGAAAAATTATTTTTGTCCTAAATGACATATTTGCAAAGACTATGTTACAAAAAATATGTTCTGGGAAATAATACTGTTTTAGTAGAAGGTGTTACATTACAGGTGGTACTTTAGTGAGCCAGCAAACACAAAATCACTAGATAAATCACTGACACAGAGATATAGAGATTCTTTCTACAGTAAAAAAGCAATCTGCCAGTTGTGCAAGATCAGTCCACAAGACCATAAATACAATTTTTTATTCATTTCTCCTGAATATCCCATCTCAAGATTCCTTGAAATAATGTGTAAAATGGTACTAGCAGGACTTCCAGTTTTCTAACTGATTCTTGCAAGTTTGGAAGGATTACAAGATATTGCAGTATTATATCATAATTTTTAGTCCAAAATAATTTATTAGGTAACACATAATGCTTTGATTCCTTTTCTTTATATGGCTTGAAATGCTTTAAAAATTGTGTAATATTTTGAAATGCGTAATGCTGTTTAGAGGCCCTAATGCAATTTATTTTGTGCTGTATCAACTCTTCTCATCTTTTATTCAGTGTCTTACTGCTGTAAAACCACTCAAGTTTTGAAATTTTTTTCATCCCAGACTCTGTAAGACAGAGTCATGTCCTTTGTTCTAGCTCTTCTTATAGTTTCTTGACATTTTATTTCCTGACTACAAAATGACACATTTTGAATAGAAAGAGAGGAGAATCAGCTTTCCTGCTTATTCCACAAGTAATTAACAACTACAGCTGATGCCCAGGATATAAGAATTTTAAGTGCAATGTTCTGAAGTCAGAACAGAACACAAGTCTTCCATTTCCTGAGCTAATGTCTCAATCAATGAACAAATTTTTTTTTTTAACTTTTGCAGTTTACAGATTCTGAAACCACTTGCATGCAAGTGCAGACTTTTGCACTAAGAATTTTAGCCACTGACAATAATATTGCTTTTCGTAATAATTTTGTTTTGGACTATTGAGGAATAATTACATGCCTGCAGCAGTTTATGGACCACAAATTATAATCCCTGAACTAAATTATTGTGCATTGCTGCTCAAGAACTTCTTTACAGGAGTGATTTTCTGTCTGGAGAAAATCCAGCTGAGGAAGTGCAAACACTAGATCCAACAAGCATAGAACAACCTTAAATCCATGAGCTTCCATAAGCTTTCCCATAGTTCCAACATATGTGCTGTAAGGCAGAAGAGTTTTTACATTTCAAAAGGTTTCTTCACTCTTTCTCAGAGGCACCCAGCACTTTCTTGGAGGCTGTAAGGGAGATCTAAGGGCCTTGCTTTGGCAGTCCGATTTCCCTACTGCTGAAGGTGTTTCAGTACCTAGAGGGGATGATGTTGTAGTTACATCTGTTCAAAGCATGACACAGTCTCACACCAAAAGGCATTTCATATTGATAGAATAGAAGAAATAGACTAATAACAGGCCTACCAAAGAGGAAATATTTTGGTGGTTAAGTTGGGAAAATGTTTTATTTTATTTTAATTATTATTTTTGGTGCGCCCCTCAAAATTACTCCCTGCAGATACAGCAGAAAGTCTACTGACTCTGGCCCAAAGATCAGTTTACACACTGCAAGAAGGTTAGTCCTATGGCATCTACTACCAAATTTATTTATGAGCAATCAGTGTGAGATAGGTCTCTCCTACAGTCACAGTGCTAACAGAGACAATGAGACAGTGGATAGGTTTGAGACAAAGGACTGGCACAAAGTGGATGACGGAGAGAACTCCTGGTCACCTTTAGCAGCATAAGATTTGATTAATTAGAGCTGTAGCTCTCAAGGAGAACTTTGCACTGGCCCAAAAGCTTCTGCCAGGCTTCCTCAGAGTAGAGAGGAAGGACTTTTTATAATGATAGCAAACTACAGTGCAGTGATCTGTGCATTCACAGATGTTGAGTCAGAGGGCTGCTTAATTACACATGCTGGGAGTGGTGGATAGTCATGCTCATGCTTGGGAAATCAGATACTAGGTGTGTATATTGGGCAGAGAGAGGGGGATGTAAGTAAAACGTGTAATAGAGAATTTCCTTGATTTGTTGGGTTTTTTTGTTTATGTCAAATAATTTGTGTTATATAAATGGTTATGCCTGGGATCTTGACTGTGGCTTGTTCTAGCTTAATAGTTTAACCAGAACTAGAATATCGGAAATTAAATGACCCCCATGGCAGGGAGAAATTATGTATCTGACTGTATATCAGAAGGCTAATTTATTACTTTATTATACTCTATTATTCTATACTATATTACACTACATCTAAACTGAAACTGCACAAGCACTCAACCAAATCTCCTGACTGTCTCCTGACCAACCATCAGGACATAGTTTGCAGAGATTGGTTAAGAAAACAAAACACTCACACTAGAATCTAATCAAGTAAATTCTTTCAGGTAAATAATCTTCTAACACATTCTACGTGTTCCAAAACACAGGAGCAGTAAATGAGATAAGAATTGTTTTGGTCATTCTTTTCTCTGCTTCTCTCGCTGCTTCTCTCAGGTTCAGAGAATGTGAATCCCCAAAATAACACTAGCTACCCCAATAATCCTAGCTTGATTCAGGGCCTGAAGTCTAAGACATTTCTCCTGACAGAAAGGGATACTAATGCACTTTTTGCAAGAATCACCATTTAAAAATTGATGTGGATGAACTGTTGCATTGTCAGGACAGCTTATTATTTGTGCATTCTGAGAATTGCAGACAATAAAGTGGTTCTGTAAATTGTTAAACTCAGAGTCCCATAGCTCCTGACATGACTTCCCATAGATGTATTCTTTGAGCCTGATCAAAGCCACTTTATAATTAATTCTCTCTATTTGCATCGTTTCACAGAGGTATTTGAACAATTAATTCTGCTAATACTTCAGTTTGTAAGATACTTATCTGGAGTCTGATGGCAATTTTTTTTCTTAGCTTTTGTTTTCTGTCACAACTTTTTCCACTTGGTTTGAGTTTTATTTATTAACTTGCTTACAATTAATTACAAAATTTTATTAACTGGTTAATTAAACTTACTAGTATAATATTAATATTATATGGAAGCCTACTTAGCATTCTCAGAATTCATATTAATATACTGGTAAAATATTTGGATATCTCCATTATTGAGATTTCAAGCATTTAAGTGATTTAGTACTTAAAAGTTCTGATCTTTATGTGGAAATACCATCTGTAGAAGTTCAGTAGTAATTCTGAAGTTCAAAAGTTCTATACCGTGACACAAGATTATATTCACAAAGTGCAAGTAAATTCCAAACAGAACACACATGTATCTGAAATTAACAGCAATTCTGTTTTGTCTCTAATGGGGTTGGGGAGGAGAGTATGTATTACTGGCTGAAGGATAATTAATGGAGTGTCTTCCCTATTCTCATAGTTCTAATGAACCCCTTTGTAGTGTGTCCTAAAAGCGGTGACTTGCCAGCACCTTGGAATCTAAAGCAGAGTGGAAATTATTGCTACACTTCCAAAGTGACAGAGAAATTGTTCAGCTCCAAATGGAAGTTGTAGAACACAGGACATGGGATACTAAATCATCTAGCAGCAGAGAGGAATTCAACCACATGATTGATGCCAGATTTCTGCTGGGGGATCAAAATCCATCAAGCAAAGTAGCTACTGCCATTAATCATGTCTCTGAAGTGTTTGGTATTTCTGTGACTTAACACCAGGCTGCAGCCCCTCTGGTGGCAGGAAGTGGAAAGGGAGAAAGAGGCTTTTGTGTCTCTAAATGATGAGGATGCAACAACTGCAGGGAGGTTTTAAAAAAACAAGGGAAAGGGAAAGGGAAAGGGAAAGGGAAAGGGAAAGGGAAAGGGAAAGGGAAAGGGAAAGGGAAAGGGAAAGGGAAAGGGAAAGGGAAAGGGAAAGGGAAAGGGAAAGGGAAAGGGAAAGGGAAAGGGAAAGGGAAAGGGAAAGGGAAAGAAGAGAGGAGAGGAGAGGAGAGGAGAGGAGAGGAGAGGAGAGGAGAGGAGAGGAGAGGAGAGGAGAGGAGAGGAGAGGAGAGGAGAGGAGAGGAGAGGAGAGGAGAGGAGAGGAGAGGAGAGGAGAGGAGAGGAGAGGAGAGGAGAGGAGAGGAGAGGAGAGGAGAGGAGAGGAGAGGAGAGGAGAGGAGAGGAGAGGAGAGGAGAGGAGAGGAGAGGAGAGGAGAGGAGAGGAGAGGAAAGGAAAAGAAAAGAAAAAAGAAAAGAAAAGAAAAGAAAAGAAAAGAAAAGAAAAGAAAAGAAAAGAAAAGAAAAGAAAAGAAAAGAAAAGAAAAGAAAAGAAAAGAAAAGAAAAGGAGAAAAAAAAAAGACAACCCTAAAGGCAAGATTTTCTCTAAGCACACAATGCAAGCTGGTTGCAATGAGCCAGCCCTAGGCTTCTGTACTTGCAAGGGGCTGGATGCAGCATAATTCTAATAATGAAACAGCACAGTCATATATAAAGTATTATGCAAGGTACTATCATATCTCTTCATGATTAGAGGGAAAGGGACATGCTGCCTATCTCCGGGTGTATTTTTTATAAAAGAGCAAAATTACGATTGTCCTGATTCTGTCCTTGACATTTTCTAATCTTTTCTAAGGTTACACTATAAGTTGACTGATATATTCAGAGCATGAACGATCATTGGGAAACCTCTGATCTAAGAATTTGGGATGCTTCAATTTTCTTTAAGGACAAAAAAAAAAAAAAAAAAGAAAAGAAAAGAAAAGAAAAGAAATCATCACTTTCTCAATAACCTCACACTACAAATATTAGTTTCTCTCCTGTCAATGAGTCCCTGATAATATTACCTTAACTGCACTGTAGCCAGCAAGTACCTACTAATCATTTAGTTTCATCTACCATATTTACCTCTATCCAAACAATTACTTTTCCTTTAATCTTCGATCACAGCTGTGGAAGAGAGATTAAAGCAGGAATTGTCTAGAGATCTGAGGGTGAGGGTGCATTCAAATACAATGATGTTATAGACAGAAAGATATTAATTAAAATGGGGTATACCTGTGCCTCCACTTGCTTATCCCCCAAATTTCTTAATGAGAATTTATTCAATATTTTTTTAAATAATTCAGATTTTATTCAGCTGTAGACTGGGTCTATAAATACCTGCTATAAGTGTTCCTAGATCTTCCTATGGTACTACCTGCTCATAGCAGCAGCCTGTGAGGAAGCTCCTAGCTCCTCTCAGACTCTCTTTATCCCAGCTGACTGACTCCAGGCAGGTAGGGAAACTCAGTGCCTGCCTATGGCCACTGCAATGCCACTGGTTATCAGCTTAGCACAAGACTTGCAGGCAGCAAATTGAGAACAATAGTGTACAAATATTCATTTGAACAGAGAGGCAAAATCATGTTGTGGATATCCACCTGTGTGAAGTTTGCAAATGATACTGCCCTGAAAAGCACGTCCAATGCAGTCAAAGTATCATGGCTGTCATCCAGACACTTGCCAGGCAGCAGGAGTGGGTTGGCAGGAACTTTATGAACTTCCTCAAGGACAAATAAAAAGTCCCTCACCCAGAAAAGAGGAATCCCTTGCAGCAGTAGGCTGGAGACTGAGTGGCTGGGAAGAAGCTCTGCAGAAAGGACATGGGGCCTGCAACCTGACACTGGGGAAAGCCAAAAGCCTCCTGAGCTGTTAAAGGGGAACACAGCCACCTGACAAAAAGATCTTTTTCTCTACTTACACTTTTTAAGATTGTGTGTAGAATATTGTGTCTGTTTTTGTATCCTTAAAATAAGGAAGATGTGTGAGCTGAATGTGTTCACCACAGTGGTCTCTGGTGGAGCATGGGGCCTATGAGGAAAGGCTGAGGAAATGCAGCTTATGTAGCCGGAATAAAGAAGGGAAAAGGAAAAAGGAGGGAGAGAAAGCCCATTCATAATGTCGTTTGATGCAGCTCTGAGAAAATGTCATTAACCAAGCTCTGAGAAAATGTCATTAACCAAGCTCTGAGAAAATGTCATTAACCAGATGCAAACCCGGTGCATCTGGGTGCAAAGTAAAACCTGATGCTTTTACTTTGAGGAAACAGTTGATTTGAGTTTGGATCCCAAGGCTGAGTTGAAATTTATGCATCAGACTGGGGATTTCATTCTTCTCAAGAGCTAAGTTGTTCTATACTGCAGATATGTCCATAATGGTGGGAAAGAAATAGAATAGAAACAAAGCCTATGAATCCTTTGGTTGCCATTTCTGTAATTATACTAATTATGTCACACATTGAGGTTTGAATTGAAGTACAAAGGAAGAAATGAGAGTTTTACTGTTCATTTAAGTGATGCTAGGTTTTAAAAATCCCAAAGAGCAATAGAAAGCATAGTAAAGAAAAAAAGTCTCATACTTAAACCTTTCATTTTTGAGAGACTGCAGTGGTATGTTCAGGCTATTTTGGTTTACAGTGACAGATATGCTTGATTTATTATAGCTTCTTCAGACATCTGTGGCACAGTCATTTGCTTCTGAACTAATCACCTCATTTGCATTAAACAGAAAATACAATTCTGTAGAGCTGTTCCTTTGGTCTTTTGTACTGTTTTTTTGGCTGGGATAAACTTAATTTTCTGCATAATATTATTTTCATAATAATATGAAAAAAATTCTGCATAATAATGTGGGGCCGTATTTTGCATTTATTCTGGACACAATGTTGATAACACAGGGATGCTTACATTATTTCTGAGCAGTGCTTGCTCAATGTAAAGGACTTTTCTGAAATGTCTCAGCCCAGCCCGCCAGCGATGAAGCTGGGAGTGCAGAAGAAGTTGGGAGGGGACACAGATGGAGTGGCTGACCCCAGCTGAGCAAAGGGAGAGCCCAGACCACAGGACAGCATGCTCAGGGTGTCAAAGCAGGGGAGAAAAGGGATAGGAAGGGACATTCAAAGTGATGGAGTTTTCTTCCCAAGTCACCACTACATGCAATGGAGCCCTGCTCTCCTGGAGATGGCTGACTACCTGCCTGCCCATGGGAAGCGGTGAATGAATTCCTTGTTTTGCTTTGCTTGTGTGCACAGCTTTTGCTTTCCCTATAAAACTGCCTTTATCTCAACCCACAAGTTTTCTACCTTTTACTCTTCTGATTCTCTGTCTTGTCCCACCAGGGGAGAGTGAGTGAGCATCTGTGGTGTTTAGTTTAGAATGAGGAGACTGCTTCTCTTTATTGATGATATAAGGAGTCTGAAGTTGTTATGAGACAAATTCTAGCCACTAAATTAAATTTATAAATGTAAATATTTACTTTTCTAGGATTTGCTTCCATGTACTCTGACTCAGAAAATGAGAGATGTTAATGCATATAAACAAATAAAATAATTAGTATACCTTACCTTAATAACAAGGTACATCTGAATGTTCCTTCTGTCTCCAGCAGTGTACAAATTTTAGAAGTTTTTTCACTCAGATAATCAGATTATCACACTTCCCCCCATGCATTTTCACCTATTAGGAAGTGCACACAAATAAAGCATTTTAACTTCACAGTGGAGCTCAAAATGTTTCTTTCTTCTTCTTTTTTTTTTTTTTTATTTCATAAAATAGCAAATAAATAAATAACTACTTATATTCACCCTAGGATATGTTGTAATTTAATTTCAAATGCTTCCTAACAAAGACAGAATAACACAGGAAAAATCCATGCCGACATAGAACAGCATCTTTTCTTTTTTGGATGCTGTTTTAAAATCAATTACATGTGAGCAAGGGAGGCCTGAAGGTTACAAGTCAGTCAATGTTGTTTTATTAGCACTGGGCTGTTTTTACAACTGAAACACATTTTAGCCACATGTCAATCATATTCTAACATCAGTCTTTTATTAGTTTTTCTTGAATTATTGCTTTCTTCTCAGTTTAAATGAAATGGGAAATTGAAATGCTCTTTTACATTTTTATATTCTCCATGAGAAAATTTAGAACTAATCTAAAATAAAGCAACCAGCAATCTATCTGCTTTGTCAGTCAGTATTGACATACTGTTCAATTCCATCTGTATGCTAATACCAAGATTCATTTCTGAAAAAGTATTCTTCAAATTAAACACAGGCCAAAAATGTAGTTCTGATGTAATTCCAGTGAATGAATATGTATCATTCATAGCTTCATGAAGAGTCTTCACATTTCAGTAAGATTTTGAATTTAAAAAAAACCCCAAAAGCCATAAAAATCTCTGCAAAAGCTAAAGGCTGCATTTCTATAGATTTTTATTCCAAGTTCAGATTTAATAATAAAGACACAGCTACTGCATTCAATATCTGACTGAGTTTCAACAGAATATTGAGAAGTCATATCCTATTTTAAAAATTCAATTTATAGTAAATATCTATATCTAGATCACAAAGCACTGGGATTTCCTTTTAAAACAGAATGAAAAAAAACAATAGGCAGCTCAAGTTGAAGTAGTTGCAATTACTTTTTTTCTTGTTAACTAGAAAGCAACACTCAAAGGAAGATTACTAAGTCTTTTTCACCAACGGCAGTTTCCTTACAGGAAGCTAATTTTCCTGCAATGAACATAGAGGAGAAAAACACATTAAGTACACACTCTCAGTTTACTTGTATATAGATCTTAGGGGGTTTGCACCAGCTACATTCTACACAAAACAGATTGATCACACTGAAGATTTTAATGGATGTCATGGAATGCCTGGCTCTTCTGCCTTTCCAGATTTATAGGAGTCTCTGCTGGAGGCTGACTATATCCTGGGGAAGCCAGATAGAAACAGCTGATGGCATGAACGCAGTTCTTGTGAGGGTGCTCTCCAGGAAATATGCTCACATTTTTCTCTTGTCTGTTTATCGCATCTCTTAGTGGAGTACAACTTTTTCTTTCACAAAAGAAAGAAAAAAAATAGTGTAGTTTTGGTTTTATAACCCATATGCCATTACACTAAATTGTCACAGAAAAAATGTTTCAATTCTACTGGATGTTAGTGTTTTGAAGGAAATATTCTGTGAGCAGGCCTAAAAACTCAATCAACACTGCTTTTGTCTCTTTGTTAGCAATTCATAGAAAAATTGAACAACCAAAAAGTAATAATTTTATCCCTATTCCTAAAAAGAAATATTTAAAATGCAAATTGTGTTATAAACCCCCTGTATTTTTACCATAAAAATAGATTTTAAAAGTAGAATTAAGAAAGGAGGGGGGAGGAGGATAGAGTACTTTTACTTTGTGTGCATGCCTGTCTCTGTGCATCTTTTGAGTTAGGGATACTTACTGCTCTTTAATAAAGATGCTTCCAGAGGGAAAGGATGGTGGATTTACACCAGTCTATAGTTCTGTTAAGTGCATAGTCAGTTTGGAGAGAGTGGCACCTTGAACACCAAAAGCAAAGATATTTCACACCTCAGTGGTTCTGAAAGGGTTTACACAGGCTTGAGGTGATTATAGAAGCATTAAATGAGCAAGGAACTGATGAACATGATCCAGGTCATCAATAAGCAACCCAGATGTGCAGCACAAGTGTGTACAGAGATTGATGAATCCTTTGAATTGGGTAAGGGAAGCAGTAGGAATTCGACAGGTTATTTACTGACTGCCATAACCTTTATTACTGCTCCATGAATCAGCTAGCACAAAGTTACAGCAATGGCAGGCTTCATCTTAGGGCAGAGGCGCTCCTGCTCCTGCAATGCCCTCCTCAGCTCATCTCTACACCTGCACTCCACTCACAGATATAAATGCAACTGTTTGTTGACCTTGCTATAACAGAGTTTCTACCACAGCAGCTGAAGAAAAAAAGGGTGAAAGAATGCACTCAAGACAATATTGAAAAAATCAGGGAACATGGGACCTTAACACTTCGCTCCCTGTTTAAAGCAGAGTCTATTCATGAAGTCAAAGTTCAGCTATTTATTAAGTCATTTATTTAAAGATATTGAGAAGGCTCTTTTGTGCAACATGCTAAATACTATCATTACCCAACACTGCTTAGTGTCCCTCTTCTGAATCGAACTGATGAGTTTAAAGACATTACCTTTATCAGATACTCACTGCCACCTCTCTACTAGAGGTTATAGCCCTCCCACGAGATCAGACTAAGTGAGCACACCTTGTGTGCTTCAATATGAATTCAACAAGGAGCAGCAATAATATATCTTCTTCTGGCTGTGGTGCAGGATTATGAAAGTTCAGTATGGGGCTAGTACTGATTTACGCAGACTCATGCTTACAATTTATACTGTACCATATTTATCAAAGCAAAGTATGAAACCTTTTCTAAGAGAGGGAAATTACTCCTGCTCAGGGAGCAACTTAGACTGTACAGAAATGACCAGGTGGCATAATTCAGGATGAGAGAGAAAAATTTTCCAAAGGAGTGAGAGGGCTGCAAGCAATGTGTTGTAGTAGACAAAAGAAGGCTACTTTAGTAGACAAGAGAAGGCTACTAAGACCAGCATGGCATGGACACAGAGAGCTACACATCACAGACAGAATCAAAAAGGAGTTACCTTTCCTCTAGTCACTGAAAGACTTGTCTACAGAGACCAATGCACCAAAAAGTCCTTGAAATAATATCAGTCTGAAAGCTAACTGTGAGGGCACAGTATATAGTGCCAGAACTGGGTGGTCACCTTTTCCATCTCTTGATTCCAAACTTCTCTTAAAACTCAACAGTTATCAAATTATCTTTGTTGCTTCTACCACAGCTGGTCCTTCTTCTCAGGGTAAGTCACTCAAAGTACAAGTATTTTGAAGTATCTGTGTAATACTATATAAAGAAAAAACATACTCCTTTTGTCAAAAATGTTACAGCAATTTGTGTTTAATTTGTAGTGGCTTCAGCAATGTTAATCCTGCAGGTAGTAGTTTGTCATTTTACTCTACATGACAGGCAAGGATGTAATAGAAAGAGTGCAACTGTTCCTTTTAATTTTGTTTGCTTTGCTCAGTCAAGCATAAACTTATTTTGTAGATTAAAAGTAAGAATAAAATCTTGGTTGTACAACTAAGAGGCACAGTGCACTCATCCA
Source organism: Melospiza georgiana (assembly GCF_028018845.1). Lineage (NCBI taxonomy): Eukaryota > Metazoa > Chordata > Aves > Passeriformes > Passerellidae > Melospiza > Melospiza georgiana. The sequence continues at coordinate 47,344,650 of NC_080431.1, forward strand.
GTCCACCAAAGATGGGAGATTTGGCATTTCCATCCCTAACCCTTTGAGATGTGGTCACAGGAGAGCTTATCAGCCACTGCCAACACATTTCAGAGTTTGAGGTCTTTCCCAATGATGGAGAATGACAAAGATTTCTTATTCCCTCCCTCAGCTGCAAGGGTAGAACATAAACAGAGAAGAAGTACTATCGAGAATCTTTTGAGAAGCATGAGTTCTTTTAGCACTTAAAGCATTCTTCAAGTTCATTTCCTTCTAGTACTTCAGAGGTTAGTCAGAGGTATTCTGAAAGTCAGAATACAGAGGGTGTCTACCAGTTTGCAGCTCACAAGCATAATAATTTGCCACACAGCTCATTCAGATTCTGAGAGTCTCACCACTGTGTAGTCATGTGCAGATCACTGTGCTGGGTCTGGCTGACACGGGTTAACTTTCTCCATTGCAGCCTGTACGATCCTGTGGTTTAGATTTGTTGCCCTGACAGTGTAGGTAACACACCAGGATTTTGAATATGGTTCAACACTGCCTGCACAGTATCAAAGCTTTCTCTTTTTTTCCTGCTCTTTCCCCCAGAATGAGTAGGCTAGGGGTGAGGAAATTGGGAGGGAGAGTACTTGGGCATTTGATCTAATTTGGATAAAAGTATTCCACATTGTCTTTTGGCCGGGGTTAACTTATAACTACTGTGAAAATGCACAGCAATAGCTTTGCCTGTTAAAAAACAGAAAAATTAATTCAAGCATAAACAAACTGGCATGTTTTGCTCATCCAACATTTGCAGGAAAATTAATTCTAAAAATGATAATATAAAGACTTGGTGACAGATAAAAGAGATTCAATCAAGATGAACAATAGCAGAAACTTCACTATTGAAGAGGCTGATGACAGGAGATTTCTATTCAGTTACATAGCAAACTATTCTGAAGTACTTTGTTTCCAGCAAACAAAAGATAAAAAGATTTAATGAGATTGTTGATGGAAAATTGTGTTAAAATGAAGAGGTAAATACTCTAGGTATCTGTAAGACAAAAAGACCTTTCATTTTTTCTGCCAATACTGAAAGAAAATACGCAAGTGAAAGATCAGATGATAAGATGCAAGGAGGAGTTTTCATAATTGCTGTTAGAAATGATTAAATGAAGTAAATACAATACCAAATAAACTGTGTACCAGGGTAGAGTGCAGTTGAAAAAAATAGTATATTAGACATGAAAAACAGAACACTTAAATCTCATTTTTTCTTTTGTATAGATAAGATTTCTCAGTTATAAATGTGCCTTGCAATCTCTAAGACATTCCAGTGGAAGTGTCAGGGAGCTTCATTTTCAATAGTACAGCCTTTCAGGAGGGCTAGAAAAAAGTAAACCAGCCCACAAGACAGTGGGCTGGTTTGTATATAAAAAAATGCACAATAATTACTAATGAGTGCATGTAAATAAGGGAGAAAAGATCAAAGTCTGGAAGGATGCTGAAGGGCTTTAACAATTGGATCTCTCCCATCATTCATGTAAATATGAGCTGCAATTATTGGTAAAGTAAATCACTCGAATATAATCTTTTGAGTTACTCTGTGAAGGGGAAAATTTACTTCAAGAACAGTTTGACTAATATATGTCAAAGGCATGAGTTTTGTCTTTTTATGGTGGGCATGTATGCAAGAGAGGAAAGCAAGAACATTGAGTGCATATATAAATGGCTGAATACGTGAATCCAGCCTTTTCAGTAAAAAAACATCCAGAATAAGGTGGCTTATGTTACTTCTTTTAGTAAATACCTGTAAGAAAAACTTGTAAAAATTGAAAGAAAATAATTTTCCTGAGAAAGTGGTGACTAATGATATTAGGGACTTCCTCCTTATCCAGAAGTTTCTGCAGGAAGCTGTTGTAGGACAACAAATCAGCAACAACCAGCATCCATTTGTTGTTCAATATTTGGGGAACAATACATTTATTATGAGTAAGATCACCTTCTTACTTTCATATACTTTTAAAATGCATCTGTTGAGGGAACCTGAATCCAGCAGACTTTAATACTCAGGAGGTTTCTACTCTCCAACGTTTGCTGATGTTCTTTTTTGTACATCCAGACAGAAGTAAGGTTGAGCATACATTCTACAGCAGGAGGTAAAAACACCCATGCAGACACACACATACAACCAATATACAGAAAAAATCAAGAGGAGCAGCGAACGTTATCCTTACTGCTACCCACATAAACACCAACAGCAGTCAAAAGAACTACAAAATCTTGAGTAGCAAAGCACAAATACATTTGTCCTCTCCAGTTGATACAGGCTGAAGTTCACTAGCAGGTGAATGCATTGCCTTCCTGTCTTGATCCACAGTCACATTCATATCCTCAGGTCTCTTGAACTCTAGATCAGATCTTAACTACATCAAAGATCCATGACAATACCCTCTTTCTCATATCTTATTATTCTCTATGATGATGAAGATGATGATGATTAATATTATTATTATTGTTATTTCAGGGTCTTCTGATCTATGATAATTAGCAGCTCAGTCATTCAGCTATGAGCTTAGAACACTTAGAGAAAATTGCAAGCAAGCAATTCACGTGCTCAATAAGTATTTCTTTAAATAAAATACTGATAGTGTTTAAAGTTGGGCATGAATTTAGTTACTTTAGATATTTAGACATCAGTATCCTTCTTTTATAAGTACTGTGACTCCAAAATCTGAGTGTAATTTTTGTCTTCAAGGTAGAGAATTCCCAGACAATGATGATTTAAGTTAGGAAAGTAGAAGAGTTGAAAGATTTCACATTTAAATATTAACTAGTAGGTTGCAAATTAGTTACTTGCCCGTGCAATTTATCATATAATTACATGCTTGGTTTGTACAGGTGTGACACTGCTATTCATGGATTCAGATAAGAACAATTTTTAGTTCCTTCTGGTGACCAGAGAATGTGGAAGACTTGTTATGACATAATTTGCTGGGTCAGTTCCATTACATGCAGACTTTCATGTTCAATCTTCTGAATATGGCAAAAATGATTGATCTTGGGAAGTCCAGCATTGATGTTTCATTTTATTTTGCTTTTACATGAAAAGTGAGAAAAGTAGTAAAGCATGCATGAAATTTGGGAGGGTTTTACTATTAACATAGGTGTCTCATTACAATTATTTGTTGTGTTCAGGTTACTTCTTGGAAAATGGACAAGCAAGCTGGAATGAAAACTGTAATAGCCTGACTGCTGTTTATACATCTATATGACAACTGTGTATGCACAGGGTAATTTATGCTTATACCTTGATTTCTTGTCATGTTTTGCTGACTTGCTTGAGATAATTACAGTTAAGCCATTAGCAGCTCCTACTTCTGTGATTTGGGTCCTGAAATGGAAACTGAAATCCAGTCCTGAGTTTAGAGATGGCTGTCTCTGGATGCATTTGGGACAGAAAATTCAACAAGACTGTTGTCTTAGTCTAGATTTATTTACAAAAGCTGGATGGAATTAATCTGCATCCCACAGCTAGCTTTTCTCAGGTAGAATTCAGTTCTGCAAAGGCCTTGGAAATCCTTGACTGCTTATTAACAACTTGGCAGTAGTATTGAAAACCTTTTAGTGTAAATGTGTCTTTGGAGTCACTGTTCAAGGACAAAAGAGAAACCAAACAAACCAGAGTTCATTGTAAAAACTTTCGCAGGTGACATAATAAAACTTATAGAATTATGGGAGTTTTTTGAGGCTGGAGACTATTCTTAGACCATGACATTCACTGTCATGTTTGAAGCAGAGCTGTCAAAACAAATGTGTCAGGTCATGCAGCAAGTGGTTTATCTCTGTGGAAAACATTAGAATAGAGAGGACTGTGGTCTCAGAGATAGGCTCGTAATTAGGTATTGATTGCTTTTGCTAACACATTGTGTACAATTCTAAACAAATGCAAGATCATTTCTGACTCCTTTCTTTTAAACCCAGATAGTTGTCAGTGCATTAGTTTGAAAGATTACAAAATATGAAGCAATTTTTACAGCTGATTCACTTGAGCTTCAATTGATTTGGCTTCTATAAAAATCCTCCATTTAAAAGGAATGTCAGCAGCATCTCAACTCCTGTCCACAACCAGGACTTTTACTTTAGATTACAGAAAAAAACAATTGTCTTGCAAGGGAGTAGAGAAATTGTCTGTCCTTAAAGCTGCAACAAAATTTTGGGAGCTAAGGTGGTTGTATCCTGAGTTTGGCTTGTTGTAATGTAAAGATCAAATCAACCCTAATTCTTGACACTCAGTAAGCTCTGCTTAGCAAAAATGAAAACATCTCTGTGTTATTAACCTTCTTTTCAGCACAAATACAAATGAGCCTCATATCAGCACAGGCACGTTCCTCTTCATTTCTTTGTTCTTTTATGGAGGCAAATGGATGCTGAAGGTTTTGGTTATCTTACTATTTGCATTCAGACAAGGTTTCCACTCCAAAACAATATATTGATTGGTGATTGATCAGGTAAAGAGTCTTTTAAAACAGATGAAGAGTAGTTTTGATTTTGTTTTCAACATGTGGTTTTCTATGACACCTTGAAGTAGAAAGGACTCAGCTCAGCTTTCAATTAACTTAATAGGAAAACTCTCATTGACTTAAAGGTCTGAAAGATCAGGCCCTAATTTACCAACATTTGTAATTCCCTGATTAAATTTTAAAAGTCTAGATGCTAAAATGATTTGCAAGCCTTTGATATTCTGCTGAAGTCAATGTATAGGTTGGCAAACTGGGGTTTTGGCTCTTCATTAGGATCATGAAAATTCTGTAGCTGATCATATCATCTTTGCCTTAACAAAAAATTCCAGTCTATGGTTCCCAGCTTGTCATGTAATATTTTTTCTCTCACTTCCATCTTTTTTCCCTGCAGAAAAAAGTAATTTCTGAACACCACCAAGTTCTAGTTAAAGAACAGAACTTCAAATATATATTCCTAGGTGTAAAACACTTAAATCACCACAAAGGAATGCAGAAAACAAATGAACTGTATGAAGTACCTATTAAAGAGAAACTGAGATCTCTGAGCATCTTAATTATCTGTAATAAAAATTCTTGTTGTGCAGTATGAGAAAACACAGGCAAATTATTTACAACTACATATATTAATAATAGTACTACAATAATAATTGTGTTGCTGCCTGCTTATATCAGTTTACTTATTTACTTTCACATACACTTTCTCATCTGAACAAGTAATGGGGTTCAAATTTGCAAGATTTCATTACAAACATTTAAAAAACCTGAGACATCAACATCAGAACTGATATTTTCTGACAGAAAATAAGTTAATTAGAAAGATAGGAAAGAATTATATTTTTTCTTTACTTATCACCCCAAAGATATGATCTACATTTACTAGGGGTATAAAGGGAAATGCACTTTTTTTCTTCTTTTTTTGGTTCACATTTTACCACACAGAAAAGAATGGGGCAGAATGGGGCAGAGGAACAAGCTTGTGGACAGTCTTCTAGCTTCTAAACACAATACGACAGGTTACTATCTAGGAGACCTGCAGTTCCTTCACAGAAAAATAATAAAGAAATACTTTTAACTTTCTATTCCAGTTTAAAATGAAAGAGCATCTTAATACCTCACACTGTAGGGCTGAATATAAATTTTGTATTCCAGTCAGCTCAACCATGGTATTTCTTTCAAAAGCCTATAGATTGTCTAACTAGGACTGCTCTATCAAGAATATAAGCTTTTACATTTGGAAAAAGGAGAATAAATCAAATTGAGAAAGTACCTGACAATGTTTTTTATCTCCTTGCAAGTTACAAGTGATAGCATTTCTTCTCATTTGTAGACAGAGCAGCTGGATTAAACCAGTTTTACTTTTTGATATCAAGAGTCGTGCACTTTCAATAACTCTGTTTCAATTACTTTTCCACAAGTTAAAGGCAATCTAACAGACCTGCAGCTGTATAATGATGGAATCATTAAACAATCCTGCATTTTTCCAAACTGTGGCCTTGAAATCAGTGGGAATCAGATTATGCCCTAAATCAAGGCAAAAATTTACAATTAACTCAGAGGATGCTGCAGTGTCACATTTTGTAAAATAAGTGGACACTCTGACTTCAAGATGGCAGTTTGGGAGTTGAAAGTTTGAGTAAAAATAGAAACTTTCAGCTAAGTAATTTTACTGGGGTAATTCAGCAGTTAGCATCACTGTTTAAGAGCTTTATGGAACACTTTTGACTTTGTAATATCCTTCTATTTTATGTGATTAAAAGGGAGTCTTTAATTTGTGGCATCTCAGGAGTATTGTATTTACCTACTTAAGGTCGAATAGATAATTCTGTGTGACTCAGGGTGAAAAGGAAAGGATTTGTGGGGTTTTTTTCCTTTCTTTTCCCTAATCTTCCTACTGCAGAAACTCTTCTTGATTCAATAATGACATTTGGTGGTAATCCCAGAGGAGTAATAATTTTGCCTGAAGTCTAAACCGAGTGAGTGGTGATCTCCCTTGCTGTCAATGACCTATAGATGACATTTTGTACCTAATTAATTAGATGTCTTGCTTTTGAAAGAAATGGCGAATAATGCATAATTAGAAAAGGCATCAAAGTTGGAGCCGTTGGCTCATTAATCTAATGGACCTAGCCTGTGGCACTTAAAGACCATTTATATTGCTTGTGATGTTTGTGCTACTTTATGAGCAATTAGCACTCTATACAAGATTGATTCTCTTGATAGTTTTCATTTTTTTCACACTCAAAGAAAATATTTAAATTAGTTTAGGATATAGTACAAGCTATAACCTCTAATACTCATAAACATTCAGATATTAATGATTTACAATATGGATAAAGTTTCCCAGAATCTAACACTGACTTTTCTTCTCTTTAGCTAAACAAAGAATAGGGGGGGAAAAGCCCTTCACAGAACTGTGGAGCTCATAAACAATAAATTTAAACAAAGCATACATTCAAGGAAATTACAATTTCTGTGATGTATTTTTGGTGATTTTTTTTCAGTATGAAGAGTGATAAGATCAGTATTGTGTACACAAGTCATTCTGTGTAAGAGTAAGAAGGGTACTGTGTTTATTTATCTTTCTTCTAAGTTGCTTAATATTCATAAATGTTCTATTTTAACAATATTTTTTTAAACATATCCAAAGATTTAGGACATACTGAATTTTTATAAAGAAGATTCCTTTGCAGGCTTTTTGGAGCCAATCCATTCTCAACGCAACTGTTCCAGAAGTTTAAATTTCAATTTCCACCTACAACTTGCCAGATTGGTCTATAATCCCTGCTAATTATTTCTCTAGAGAGTCTGACTACTTCAGCTTTACTAGGATTTGTTCCTGTAGAGTGCCTGGTTGTTTCTTACTATAACCACGTCTCACAGAAAATAATCCAAGAGAGCTGAAACATATATTATCCTGCCTTGCAACATACTTAAAAATACTTCCAGCAACAGCTTGGGAAAATTAGACACCTCTGGTAGTTAAATATTCTAATTTATACTAAACCATTTATCACATGCCTGGATCAAGTATCAGTCTCCCAGAGAGGCTTAAGCCAGAGCACTGTTTTCAAAACAGCTCTCAAGTACACTATGTTAGAATCTTAGATATTTTAACATTGTGAGTACAGCCAAACCATGTCAATTAACTGTAGAAGTAGGAAATGGATCCCTGACATGCTTCTGTTTGCTAGTACAGTTTTAGCTCTTTATTTTTGTATGATAATAACTTCTTCTGGGCTATACAGGATAGTCATAAAAGTAGAGACTTAGATGTTAAACTTTGTTTTCCACAAAGACTGTATCTTATAAATCAATACCCAAACTCTTCCCCCTTGAGCTAGCAGAGATTCTAAAACCAATGTGCGGTAGTCTTTCCTCCATGTTATCTTAGCCATCCCTCATCAGTTAATTTATTCTAATTTGCTGGCTCTCAATTAATGTCTTTTCTCCTTCTGAGAATTTTAGTCCACTTCTGCATCTCTACTTATGGCCATGAAAAATCTCCCCTGCACCGTGGGACGCCCGTGCTGGAGCAGGGCTCTGGGAAGGACCAGCTGACTCATGGAGAGAAGAACCCACGCTAGAGCAGGTTCCCTGGAAGGATTTGACCCCATGGGGGACGCACACTGGGGCAACTTGTTGCTGAAGGACAGCGTCCCATGGAAAGGCAGCTATGCTGGAGCTGTACGTGCAGAACAGTAGCCTGAGAAAGAACTCACACTGAAGAATTTCATGAGGAACTGTCTCCAATGGGATGGATCCCAGGATGGAGCAGGGGAAGGACTCTTCTTCCTGCGCAGTGGCAGAAAGAGCTGGTGATGAACTGACCATAACCCTCATTCCCTGTCTCCCTGCATGACTGTGGGAGGGAATCTAAAGCCCAGGAAAGGAGGGTGGGCAGAAGATGTTTACAAGATTTATTTTACTTCTCATTATCCTGCTCTGATTTTGATTGGTAGTAAATCTAGTTACTATCCCTGAGCTGAGTCTGTTTTGTCTGTGACAGTAACTGGTGAGTGATCTCTCCCTGCACTTAACTCATGAACATTTTGTTATATATTCCAATGTCCAGTTATGGAGGGGATTGATAGAGTTCCTTTGGTGGGTACCTCCATCCACCCACCACAAATCTATCTTTGTTCCTTCTTACAGTCCCTTTCCAATGCTTTTAATCTATTAAATAATGACTAAATTACTAATCACCAAATTTCTCTCTACTGCTCGCTCTAATGTTTTCTGAGACCATTGATAAAACTAGAAGAAAATAAAAAAAATCCACACCCATCTTTGTCTTCTTGCACTTCAGTATTTAATATCTCCCTTTCCTTCTTTCCTTTTCTTCCTTTTTCCCCCATTCTCCCTTTTTTCTCCTCCAACCTTTTTTTTCCTTTTTTCCTTTTTTTTTCTTCTTTTCCCTTCTCTTTTTTCCCTAAATTTCTCTGTTCACAAGAAAAAAAGATCTGTTTTCTGTCTAAAAGTAGTTTCCCAGTCTGATTTGAATGCCCACTAACATGAAACAGTGCTCAGTAGTCACAGGATACTTGTTTTAATGCAACAGTAATATAAATTGGTATGTAAAATGTATGTGTAGCAAACTACCAGCAGTATCTGTTTCCTTCAGGCTGCAATAACTCCTGTTAGAATGGTCTTTTGTCCCAAATCTCTCCTCAATCTCTGAGCTGCTTCAGAGCATCAGTCTCTTGTGGATGTAAATAAATGATGACTCATTAGCAGACTGATACAAACAAGTGTATTTTACAAAGGAACAGAACTCAAAACTTTGCTCCTTGCTCCTGACATTTATATATAGCAGTAATGATATTGAAACAGGCCAAGGTATTTTTGGAGTGAACAGATTTTATGCCATAGTTCATTCTGTGTTCCTACTGCAAATTTAAGAAATGTACATTTACCAGTGTCTTGAGTGACATCTCCTGGAGAAAGTTAACATGGTCATTCCCAGCAATTTGCTAGTGAACTCTGACAAGAGATTTCTAGATTCCATTCCTGCAAGTCTGGTTTTGGAAAAGGGAGATTTATGTAGGAATTTTATTTCCTTTTCAAGTAAAGCTGAATCAAGATAAACAGTTTTTCTTCCTCTCACAATAGCACTGGCTGAGTTGACTCAAAGCACTTGTCTGGTGGCATAGTAACAACCATAAAATTGTGCAACAATTTGTCTTTATTATTACATGTTTTGACCCGATGTCTCATGAGAACTATGTAACCTTACCCTTCTTCAATGGCACTGGGGTAAATCAAAAGCGACTACAGAAACACAGAGAGCAGGGACTGACAAAACTTTTCCAAGGAAAAATCAGGCCAATGCCCTGTGAAGAATGAACAGATGATTTTAACGTAATCTGGAAGAAAGAGATGACTTCTCCCCATGCTTTGGAATCCTGAACTCTAGCTCTGCCTTTCTGAATTATGCAGTGCACAGTAAAACTATTGCAGCATGGTTTACAGCTAGAAACTGGATTAAATAAACATGCTGCCAGGAATAATGTATATTCCAGCAACTAGCTTAGCTAAACTAAACCAAACTTTGATATTTCACTACTGTGCACAAAGGAATGCACATAAGGTAAGAATTGGTAACAGGACAGTTTTTCAATTTCATGTGCTCACAGAAGGAAAAAGTAGGTTTAAAAAATGCATCATTAATCTCTCAACTCATTTCTTAGGTTTCAATTTTATTCTATTGATCATGAACCTGAAGATAAACTATTTCAAGGAAAAATATGATCGATTATTTTATTCAACTGTTTCTATTATTTTCACAGAGCTGTTGCATACTGTTACAGGAGGACTAGATGATCTCCCGATGTCCCTTCCAGCCTCAAGAATTTTGTGATTCTGTGAAAAAAAAACAGGCAAACCTGAGATATGAAGAAGTTATATATAGTTATATTAGCAAGTATGTGGAACTGAAGGTGGAAGAAAATAATAGTGCAATGACCCTTAAATTATCAAGAGAATTCTAAGAAAATCTTTCTTCCTCTCCCTCAAATGAGATCACAGTGATTATTCATAGTCACTGGGCTATCACAGAGGAAAAACTGGTTCTAGTCTATGTTTTGAACCCTTACTTCACCTTACTCAGAATAAATGCTCTCATGCAATAAATTGACAAAAGAGGAGTTAGAAAGTAAATTCTTGTTCATTACAAGACTCCAGAACACGTATAGGCACAACATTCAAATGAATCACATACATTTAGGTAACTCCATATAATTGAAAATATTCCTAAAACATCTAATAATTGTATTGAAGTTTCTAAGACAAATAGTTGTTCCTTCTGTAATTAGGCAGACAGAATTACATATACTGAATTAAAGAATTTTACATGGAGTAAAAAATTGCCATTGTGTTTCAACTGATGTAAGTGAAAAAGCCCAATTTCCTTTTATGCTGTGCCTGCTTCATTTATGCTACTGTGCAGCAACAGGATCAAGCCTGGGCATGATTTTGATGTTGAAATGGATAATCTTTCATTTAAATGTGGCTCATTTCTTGTAAAGTTTTTCAGATTGTTGTGTAGAAGAGGAATTAGTGAGATGAATTATTATTTAAAGTAACTCTTATTAGTTAAAGTCAGCATTTTAAAACAAGTCTGAGTCACCAGTGCCTTCCATAATTTTTACTTTTGTTGTCATGCCACTCTGAGAGTACAATACAGACACTTTAAATTGCTTCAGATGCAGACAGTATAAATTACCTCCATAAGACCTTGCTAGGCAAGTGTAGTGTCAAAATATATTATATTACAGCCTACTAGAGTTCAGTATTTATTTCTGAAAGCATATCAGAAGAAAATAATAGACAGAAGTCATAAATTCTAATTCATGTAGAGATAAAATAATTGATAGAAAATTTAGAGGTAAATTTGCAGTTTCAATTATAATGATTAAACAAAGTGCATAACTTTAAGTACCTAACTGAGGTTAACATCTTCATAACTGACAGTCCAACTACATCTCTCCATCTTCTACACTGAGAACAAAGAGAAAATTATGTCTCTCAGTTCTAGGTCCTCTAAATCAATCCTAAGTCATTCACATTTGGCTACGAAGGGAAAATATTAGATTGTGTGAGTACACTCCTACTCTGTTTCCCCCTGTTCCCAGTCAACTATTTTTGAAAGTGTCATTTGAAGGTTCATTAAGATGATTCAAGATTTTAAATAACAGTGTGTTTAAGCCATAGCAGGTTGGCCAAAAAATTAAGAAAAGCCTCACAAAATCAGGTACACAGGTTTAATCACAAAGCAAAAGATTTGGAGCCTAATAGCTTTGACGGAGTTAGAAATTTCCAATCATGATACTGGCAAATCCACTTGGCAAAATCCATGAAGAACTGTGCCAGTGTACTGGCCTTGCTAGGACAGGGTTAGTTTCCTTCCCACATCTCATATGGTTCTGTGTTTTGGATCTGAGAGCAAAACAACCCTGATAACATACCAATGTTCCAGTGTTTGCTGACCAGTGCACAGCATCGAGGCCTTTTCTGCTTCTCCCTCTGCCCCCCAGAGGTTGTACAATCTGTTGGGAGGAGCCACAACCTGGCAGGTGACCTGAACTGACCAGAGAGATGTTCCACACCATATAGTGTCATGCTCAGCAGTAAAAGGGGAAAGAAGGGGCTTTGAGGGTTAATCAGCTTTTGTCAGGAAACAGGATGGGCATCAGTCTACTTGTAGGAGGTAGTGAATGAGAGTTTTTGTATCACTTCTGTTTATATCTTTTTTTACACTTATGATTCACTTTTTTTTTTTTTCTTGACTTCCCAGTTCCATGCTTTTACTCTTCTTTTAATATTACCTTGTTCCACTGAGGGAATGATGAAAAAGTGAGCAACAGGCTGTGTGGCGCTTGACTGTCCATTGGGATTAACCCAAAACAGCCCGCAAGTTTGAAGAACTACACTGGCATAAAAATCAGAGATTAAAAAACAAAAACTGGTATAGCTTTGTATAATTATTTTTTCTTAATTTCAGAATTGATAAAAAGGTTTTGGTTGGCTATTTTGTTTACTGTTGTTTATTTGCTGCTGTTTTAGAAAATGGAATCAGATTGACAGCTGAAACAATAATAGTTTTTCAATTCCCAGAAACCAAGCATCAGATAGTCATGTGACTCTTTATAAACTATACCATGTATCAACAGATTGGGAACAAGACTACAAGATCTGACAATGCTGCAGCACCAAGTGCTGTCAGAATTATCAGTAAGAATACAAATTCTCTTTTTATCTGAACAAAGAGCTGGTCAGGGGTCTAAGTATACAAATTCTGAGGAAGCTGCCAAATGCACCTTCCCACTGTGTTGTGGGATCCTCTTGAAAGGCTCACTCCACAGCTATTGCTACTGAAGTACAGAGTAGTTCTTTTCTTTCACCTGTCTAGTGTAAAGTATTCAAGACACTTGCTGTCTTCAAAGAGCATTGCAGGCATTCAGCAAATGATCATCCCCAGCACATTTTGTCCAATTTCTATTACCAGCTCCCAAACAATTAAACAGATGTTGTAAGACAAGGACTCCGAGAGAAGGCCAAGAAGTAGGAGCTGCACTCATCCTGCCCCTTTCAGCATGTCATGGTTTAATCCCAGCTGCCAGCGAAGCACCACACAGCCACACACTGAATCACCCCTGGTGGCACGGGGAGAAAGTCACAAGAGTAAAAGAGAGAAAACTCGTGGGCTGAAATCAAGGCAATTCAATAAGTAAAGCAAAAGACCCTCATGGAAACAAAGAAAAAGGAGGAATTCATTCATTATTTCCCATGGGCTGGCAGGTGCTCAGCTCTCTCCAGGAAGGCAGGGCTCCATCACATCTAACAGTGACTTGGGAAGACAAGCACCATCAGTCTGGGCACTTCCTCCTTCCTTCTTCCCCCACTTTAAATGCTGAGCATGACACCACGTGGTCTGAAATATCCTTTTGGTGGCGTCTTTCATGGCTTACAGAATACTTTAAAAATTCCCACAGTTACCTGAAAATTTTATTATGCAAATTTAGATGATGCCACACCCTAGATTGTGTGATTAAGACAATAGTGAATTCTCCAATAATGGCATGCTTTGACCTCAGCTAAAATAAGTACATGATTCTACAATTTCGTAGGTGAAGCCTATGGGATTAAGCAGGTGTGGGCCCATATGCATTTTTCAGATATTTTGTTACAAGAAAATAATTTAATTTTGTTGCATTTGTTTTTCTAAAAATTCATTATTTTCTTAAATATTTTGAAAATTTTGAAAACTGTAACTCCTTTTGATTGTAAAAATAGAGGAGGTTCTTATGGACTTTGATTCAAATATTTCTACAGACTTTGTTAGAAGATGGAGGAGCTCAGTTCATTTGCTTAAATGGCTGTGTGAGAAATATCTCAGCCAGATTTAAGGTGCCACCCAAGGGTACTGGGGGTCTCTCATAGGTTTGGCACAATATTTACCTCCTTAAAGTGATGTTCCTGGATGTGAGATATCTCAGATAATTTAAAATAATTGTCTCAGATAATTAAAAATAAGGTGTTTAAGGTAATCTGTAGTACCTGACCTGCTCCAAAATCATCATATATGCTCCATATCACTAGAACAGACAGAAACAAAAACAAGATTTAGAAAACAAACAAACATACATTTTTAAGCAAATATCTTCATAATTACCAATCATTCTCTGATAATACTGAAACCTCTCAGATTTGAAAAAAATATTAATTATAGACAGAGTGAATAATTTATATCTAGCAGATATGTTTTGCATCTGTGTAATTTTAAGAGCTTTCTTCCTCTTTTTCTTGTTTTTCCTCCTTTTTTCAGCAGACATGATTGGTACTAAACTTTAAAATATTGTGCTAGAACCTTAAATTTCAAGATTATAGCTACTCAATATTTCTCTTTTTTTCTGTCACACTTTTATATAGGTGTTGTTGAAAGCACTGCACTATCTTCATCTAGTTATTTCATGATATGTTTATGAGGTAATAAAAGAACACTTTTTCTAATTGAGAAATCAGCATACAGAAAGAAATTTGCATATAGAGAGAAATTCACATATAGATTAATCAATTCTACTAATAAAATTATAAAATCACAGTAATAATTAATTTTAGGTTTCCTTCATTGTGTATATGAAGAATTGGATTTTTGAGGGAATAATCTTCAAAAATCAGCTGTTTATACAGGCACCCCAAGTCCTGAAATGAAATATAAGAAACAAGGGAAAAGTTCTGCTAAGGACTCTGATTTGCAAAAGCTACTTGTACCAAAGGCTTATTCAATTTTTTTTCCTTCAGATTTGCTGATGAGAAAGAATTCACAGTGTAAACTTTACAGGATTCAGCACACCCATGAAAATAAATTACTACAGGGAATCTCCTGTTGATTCATTACAGTGATTTACTATGGTCTTTTAATTATTGAGCAACAGAATAAGAACAACACAGAACTTTACAAAACTTCTTTAAAGAAGTATCCCAATATTTTCAGGAAAGAAAAAAGAATCAAGTGTAAGATAGTAATCTCTTTGAAGTACAAATTTAGAATCACAGGATAAAATCACCACAGGCAGATAAAGCACTGGAACTGTACTGTTTTTACAGCGCTTATCAAAAACATCATGATTTATCAAAGGCTTCTTTTACTTTCTTTCACATCCCCTGTAAAATATTTAATTAATTCACTGGAATGTCACGTGGGAATTTGAACATGTACTTCTATGTAATTGTATAGGCTTATGTGAAATAGTGAAATGTTTACCATATTTTTATTCTTGTTCTATGCCAAAGATTGTTTCAAAAGCAATTTTTGTCAATGAATTATATATTCCTGAGACTCAACCTTTGACTATAAATTATAACAGTTATTGATTTGGTGGATTCTAAAAGATTGTGTTTTATTCATAAGATGATATTTTATTTGAAGTCACTGCAATTTATCTACTGAGTTATCAATTCATCCCTACCTTCACTAAAATTTTTTTTTTGGTTTCTTTATTAAATAACTTTAAGATTTCCAGCTTTGTTTGTTGTGATTGTAAAAGATACTTATTTGAAAAGGTGTGGAATTATCAAAACAAATATAAAAAAGGCAGTTCTTTGATAGTATCTATATATTTGCTCATTTTAGCCCATCAAGATAAAAAATTTTGAACATAAAGGGAGTCTTTCCAGCTTGCATTTATCAGATCTCACTAAAAATAAGTAGAACAACAACAAATATGTACAATGAACTGCATAGCCAAAACCAAAACAATAAAAAAGCTAGCAGAGATAACATTTCTCTTCTGAATGTTTTTTCTGTCAAGCTATGAACCTAAATGTGTTTGTAAAATTGTACATGCCACTTGTATGGCATACGGAAATTCTGACTCCTCTTTTCCTTTTTTATATCATCAAAACAAACAAAAAACCACCAAAAAACAAAGAAATGACAACAAAGTAACACCCTTCTTCCAAACACGTGAAGATTTGCATCATTTTAAATAAGTCTTTGACATTTAGGTTAATTAAACACTTAAAATAACAAGGAGACATCTAAATGTCAACATAACAACATTGTCTTAAGCTGTACTTGAATCCTTTGCTGGAGATCGAACAGAACGAATCCCCTCTATGAGAAATCTTTCCTATATCCTCAGATTTCTTTTGTACAAATTATACACACTCCTGACTGCATTGCGAATATTTTCAGAACTCCATTTTACAATATGGATAATTTATAATGATCTAATTAATAATCAATAAAAATGAAATATTTAATTAATATATTTCAACAGTTCAGGTGAAAACAACCAGAATGTGGCTGGCAGACAATGGCAGGCAATCTAGTTGTCCTGTCCAGTTCATCTAAGTGGAACTCTCAAGGAGTTTGGTTCATGGGTTTATCCTAGGGAGAGCCAGGTATGACTTTATTCTTCCTTTTGTTCTTTTGTTTTTCCTGGAAAGCTGTTCTGGTAAACTGGTTGCTTTTGGAACTTTTTTAATAGGATGACAACGTTGACAGTCAAAGAACATAGCAAGTTGGAAGAGGAAGGAAAAGGGTATGCTTGTGAACTTTTCTGCCCAGTCAATGCCTTTGCACCTGTCAGCTCTATCACAGAGCTGTAGATCGCTGCTGTGTTGATATTTTCTCATGCTTGGCCCAGGACACAAGGTGGCAGATGAGGGTGACCCTGTTATGTCCTGACCAATTGGTTACAGTGCCCCAGGGCCTGAGCACAACAGGCAGTGCCAGGTTCTGGTAAAGTCTCCAGCACAGCACGCATAGCTCAGGCAGGGACTGGATGCCTGACTCAGGGCAGGTCACAAACTCCTGGTGCCACAGGAGGGGAAGCCCTGGGTGAAGCTTTTCAGGGACACTGAGGTGTACTGTTGTCTCCAGGGCCCTGATGCCCCTCTATGAAACAGAAGGCATTTTCTATCTAGAAACAATGAGTGGCTTGCCACTGATCCCCGAGGGGAAGGTGAGCATTTTATTCTTCTCTAGTACTTACTAGAGATTGATGTGTCCTCATTTTTTCAACAGCATTAGTTCCTCAAACCTAAGCTTGTTGGATCAATTGCTTTCTGGATGACTGGAATGGAAGGATTGTAAGTCACAGCTTTTATTTATGACCTTTGGTATGGATTTGTTTCATATCTAACTGACATAGACTCTGCTTAGCTTGCAGGTTTCTGAAAAATCCATTCCTTAGGCACTTGGCTCTTCTTTATGCCTTATTGAGAGCCAAAACATTTATTGGCTGCTGAATTTTCCAGGAAGTAAGCTGGCAGCAGATGAGGTGTTGCTTCTCTGGTTTAGTGGAACTATGCCTAAGCACCTTTAAAAAACCTGGTTTTATATAATGCTGCTTGTCATCCATAAAACAGAGAAAAAAGAAAAAATATTCCTGAATTTTTAAGCTATAAGAGTAAGCGCATTTAAGTTTGCAAGGTCTTCAGATATTGTGATATAGAGGCCACAAAGAGATGTTTGCTAAGAAGGAACTATAGATGAGTTAAAGTTCAGAAACAACTTTTTAATTGCCAGCCAAGCTGAATATTGATACCTTGAACTGTTCCCAGCCACTCATTCAATCAATTAAGTGAAAAACTTTTGAGCAAATCTGAATACTGAATTAATATGAAGAAATAATGATTTGCCTATAGACATTTTGTAAATGGAAAAGATTAATTAAGGGAAGCATTTATTTCAAATTATTTGCTCAGCTGTTGTTGCTCAGAATTCAGTGGGGTTTGCATATGTAACTGAGATACTTCAATGCAGGATGGGGAAAAGTACATATTATTTGTTTTTTTTAATTTTGTTTTTTGTGGTTTGTGGATTTTTTAAATTGGTTTTTTGGTTAAAGCATATTAAAAAAACCCAACATTGTATAAAAGAGCTAGCCTAGGTTACTTGATAGATAAAAGAAGATAAAAGACTGGAACTTTTTAAAAACTAAACAAAAAACCCAAGCAAATTGATTAAAAGATAACTAAAACATCTCCATAGCTGATGTACATTTTCCTTATTGAAGAATCTGTTTTGTATCTGTTAGGATATTTTCTACAAGTAAGTTTTAAGAAGACTATACTTTGAAATCCGGTGAATTCTAAACAGTCCCACATGACTATGGCAAGGTGCAATCATGCAAAAGGGGACCTTTGGAGCATAGAAAAGGAGAAAGAAATGAGACAGACTCACCAGGGCTGTGAACCTTGACAGGGGAACAAACAAGCTGTACTCAGCAGAAGGTCTTGGAGGCCAAGAGATTTATGATGGATTTCCTATTTAACTGATAGGAAGTTGTAGCAATCAGTGGCACAAGAAGAAGGACGCAAAGATAGGAACAAGGCAATACCATGGGAAGTAGCAGGCAAAAGCATGCGAAAAAGACTTGAAGATGGTCATGTCATTATGGTGACAGTGGTGGTGTGCTGAGAAAAGTGGTACCTTGTCTTGGCTGATTCAGGAATCTCCAGGGGTAGCAGCGTCCTCAGCCAAAATGGACTCTCTGGGACCTTTCTACTTGAGGCTGCAGGGAGTGTCAGAAAACACCTGTAAGTGAAAGTTAATGTCAGTATCTTCTATGATGCACTTATAGGTGTGGAGTGAGAAGTAGTTATAAAAAAAGTCAAATGAAGAAACCAAACTGAAGCAAACTGAAGTATGTGTTGAGGTGTAGCGTGTTGCCACAATGTAATGTGCTACTGAACCACAAGAACAGATCCATGCAGAGCACTAGAAGGGGACTGACCCTGTCCAAGGCCTCCAGCACACACCAGCATCAGCAGTGAAGGTTATGCCTTGGAGCACCTCCAAGTCAGCAGTGGCTTCTCTAGGCAGACAGAGGTTATCAGATTATATGTAAACATTTGCTAACCAGAAGATCCCTTAAAGAACTACCAAACACCTTCCAAGAAGACGCTTGCCTCCCTATGACCCACTGTTCCTGAGTAAAAAGCATGGTTTTGTGTCCCAGCTGTGCCAGAGAAGCTGTGGAAAACTGGGCAAACTGCTCTAGCTCTGAAAAAAGCTTTGAGCAGGAGTTGGACCAGCTAAGGTCTGGTGGTTGGTTCCAACCAAAATTCTTCAGCAGTGCTTTCAGCAATCTAGCAATCTGAATTGAGCTTGCACTGACAGATTATACATTTCCAAGTTCATGATAGAAAATTCTAAGTTTATTAACATTCAAGTCTTCTTACAAACATTTAAGTGCTGGGATCCTAGTGATCTCTGATGCTTTATTCTTAAAATAACAACTGATTATTTTGGCTCTTTGAAGGTGAAGCATGGATGAGGAAGCAAAACCCATTATTGTCAGTCTGAAAGAACTAGAGGCTGTTTTACACACATCCATCCTTTTACTCACATTCCAGCATTCATGTGCAGGCTCTGCTCTCCAGTTTCTTCATCTCTAAAGCCAGGACACACATATTAGATGTTGTAAAGAGCTTTTGTATTGGGCTTTTGCACAAAAGATATATTTCATTTTCTCAACATGCAAGTATGCATGAGAACTGTAAAGTATTGGTGACTTTCTTCCCTGGTTAGAGAGAAATTATACCAATCTATTCGCTGATTAAGTCAGCTGGAGACCTTTGCTAGCTAATGAAATGCCAATGTTGACATTGTAACAAAAGATACACCTCTGAGTTTATGTTATTTTTCTTTTTTTCACCTAGGAATGCTAATGGAAATTGAAGATGCCATTAGCCAGATTTTTTTTTTGTAACTAAAAAATAGCAAGTCAAGTGAATTGCAAAAGTTTAAGTTATGAGAAGCTGTATATTAAAAGACTATTTTATGCTAATCAATAAAGTAATTTAATTAAACCATAAACTTTCTAATAATAGACAGAAGGAACTAAAAATTTACTCAAAAAGTAAAAGCTTCATCAGTGAATGCAAAACCTGATATTGAGCTAAGAGAAAAAGTGTATTAAAGTGCCTAGTTAGGGTTTAAAAAATATGGTGGAATTCCATTAATTCCATTTCTATTATATGTGTCTTAACCACAACTTTTATGTTTCTGGGGAAAAAAAATCACTTTTATTGAGGCTTTACATACATCCATTTTATCAAAACTTGTTAACTTTTAAATAGAGAGAGGTTTATGAATTAGTATCAATATCACAGTTCATATTAAATACTTTGATTCCTTTTCCAGTTAGTTAAATATTTTCTTTCCCACTTTCCTATTTTCACTTTTGTTAAAATGAATTTTATAATTGCCTATTTTGTAAAATTGTGACATGGAGTACTTTAGACATAATCATATTTCATTCCATTAAAGCAAGAAAATAAAAACAAAATTGAAAAATTTTCTTTAAGGAAAAATTCCCATGTTTGTCTGATTTGTTCACAATACATAATTTGATCAATTACATTTCATTTTAGGAGCTCAGCCTGAAGGATGTAAAATAAATCTAGTTTGCAACCATGTTACAGTTATGTCCTAGGCACGACTCAGAAAAGCAGTACTTTTAGTGGTATGTAATACCTTAGAAAACAGCCAGCCACAATTTTTTCATTGATAATTAACAAGTGTGGAACTGTAATCCTTGGGGTTTGCAAGTCAGATAGAAGCTCATATTAAGAATAGTGACATATTCCTAAGTATCGAGTTCACGCATATTTGCTTTTCACCGTGTGTCATTTCCAATTTATTGTATGTTGTACATGTTCGAATAGTATTCAAAGGCAATGAATATGATTAGAGACAATCAGAATTGTTTATGTCTCAATGAAAACCAACAACTTCAAAATCTTGCAAATCACTAGATAATAACATCGTGAAAACCCATTCTCTATTCTCCTATATCATTTATTTCATTCTGTGCATCTAGAGGAGCTGAGAAGGCAAAGAATGGAGCCCGAAGAAGCAGAGGGGAAGTTGTGAAGGATGCCCAGGTTGAAATTCCTCTGGAAAAATCCTAAACACATGAGTTCTCAAGAAACACAACTATAGCTCTGTTAAACTCGTGAAGAAATTAAACAGATTTTTTAAAATTAAAATACATTTCATTTAAAATATACAAAGTTTCAGTATCACTATAAGATTAAATGAACCATCACTGTCACTAAAGATATATTCCTCATTCCCTCAGTTGCTTGCCTCTAGCTTCTACCACCTTCTAAATGCCAAGTGCATGAAGTTCCTGTAACTGCATGATGAACTGGTCTGGTTAAAAATATTTTTGTCTCTAGGGATCACTTCTCTCAGCAGCAGCTCAAATTCAGGAAATGAAAGGTGCATATCCATAATCATTTCAACAAATCTAAATTGAGACTGCTGTGATCTCAGCTGCCTTTTCCATCCCAAGCTGTGCACTCTCCTGCCTTGAACTGGCACTATGTCTTGTGTAATCATGTATTGAAACATTATGGGAGCTGAACGGATGAAAATTCACAGAGTAAAAGAAATTTAAAAAAAAACCAAAAGAGAGAGAGAGAAGAAAAGAAAACCCTTATTAATTCTTAGCTGGATCAAGTCCTGAATCAGTTTTTGGTGTGAGTGCCCAAGCCCTCGGACAGCAGAAGTTAGGGAAAAGGGATAAATATTAGGAAAAAATTGGGACCCTGACTGGCTACAAAGTTCAGAGATTACCTTGCTGAAGCAGCATATGGAGCCATCATTTTTAGATCTGTGGCTAAAAAAAAAAAGGCAGAGTTCAGATAAATATACTACAGTATAAACACACTGGTATTTTTTCATTTTATTCTGTTACAGTTCTGCATAAAACTGAAAAATGGAGGTGAGATACTGGGCATCAGCTGATAGAGGGATATCAAGTGGGATATCAACCATTTTGAGAGGGTGCCATAAGGCTCTGTGTTGAATCAGAGCATCATGATGCCCCTTTGGCTTACACTAGCAGCAAAATCCCCACTAACAGGGACTTGGATTATCAATTCTGCTTTGATGTTGCTATTTTTAAACTAGGACTTCTACAGAATCCCAAGCACCTTTAGTCTTCATTTCATCAAACTACAAAAAGGAAATTATTTTGAACTCCCTTCTCTTCTCTTGCAAGGTGAAATACTCCTGGCAAAACAACACACTGGCCATTTGTGTTTTCTAGAGTAATGCCAGTATTTCCCAGCTTCAGGCATGAGAAGAGAGAGAAAAATCTCTGCTCACTTTTAGTTTTGGATCACCTCTGCACTGTAATGGACTTGCCAGGCTGTTTACAGCAGCTTTGGGGCTAGTTTGCACTTGGTGTGGGAACAGCATCACAAAAACCTGGCCCTCCATCTTCTAAAAATCTAAAGCTCTGCAATCAAGTTTCTCAGTTGCAGCAGCTGCATCAAGACAACAGAGCAAAAAGAAAATTAAGTGTAGAAAAAAGACATGGAAACATCACCCATGTTCTTTAGTGAATTTCTACTACTCATTATCTGTTTAATTACCAATTCCTTCCTGCTCACTTCAGTGACAATATCAGCTGCCTAGCGTGGTAGGAGACATGAACATCCCAAAATGATGTTAAATAGGCAAGCTAAACTGTAATACTGCATTAAATATTTCTTATTTAGGCAAGAATATGGCTGCATTTGATCTCGCTGAAATCCCCAAACTCTCACTTCATAGAGGTTTACCCAAGCTCTAAATCAACGAAGCTGAGGACATGTTGCTTTCTAACAATCTGTTCCTTCAAGTTAAAAACAGCTGAACATGATCTTGCCAGCTCCCAGTGTGGTGCTGTGGCTGAGAGGGCTAATGTGGCTGCATAATCAGGGGAATACTCATCTGGAGTGGGGAGGTTATATTACTGACATAACAGCATAAATGTTTATGTTTACTCTGAGACTGGAGGTGCAAACTGTAGTGTACACACTCCCTGGAGAGGCAGCTATTCTCCATGACTGCAATGTTGAAGAGAATGGTAAGAAAACAGGATTGTTTACCACAGCAGGAGGAAAACAGCTCACACAGATTTAGATGCCAAACAATAAGATGCTAGGAATTGAAAATACTGATGACTGCAATGTTTTTGTTAGTCTCATGTCACACGTACAAGCTTTTCCTACAGCAGATTGAATAATGGATGAGGAACAAAAAATATGTGTACAGTGAGAAATGTATATTTCTGTATTGTATCTGAACTTACTGCTCTTTTTAGCCTTCTCTGGAAAAAGTTTTTCTACACAACAGTTAGCTTAGAAATACTTAGTAATAAAAAAGAAGAACACAGAAGTTACACAGAAAGAAGAAAGAGACAAAATACTGCTATACTTAGACACAAATGGGTATAAAGAAATACAGAACATGCAGAATTTTCATGCTTATTTCTAGCTTCTCTTCATGTTCCTCTAGCCCAATGGAAAGAAGCACTATCTTCTTCTGAGTGGGGTAACAATGCCAAACTTTGACATCAGCTTGTCATCAATCATCTCTATTTACAGACAGAAACAAACAAAAAAGCCAAACAAACAAACCACCAAAACCACAGTGCAGGAACCACTTGCTGCAGGCAATTCAGCAGGGTAATGAATGATGATGGAAATACCCAGAAATTCCAACCTTGTTTTCCCCGGTTAATACTTACCCAGTAGACCATGCTGGTTCTGCGAGATCACAAGTGTATTTTGTCTTTGAAGCATGCTATCCATTACCTTTGAAGGGGCTTCTTTTAATAAAATACAAATCAAACACATCTAAAATAAATCAAACACATCAAGGCTTTGAATCAGATCCCAAGTGGTCCTGATAACATAGTCTGCATTTAAAAATGTTCTGATAACATAATTTGCATTTACAAATTCTGGTAGTCTCAGTGAGAGTTAAGGTTAGTCAGGATGTCATTCAGGATTTACATTCAAAGATAAAAATTGAAAAATCCCAACAGAGCCCCCCAAAAACTACACATGGGGCATGAAGGTGAGAGGTGGAAATAAACTGAGGTTACTCTGCCCCTTATATTGAAAACAGCAGTTGGCCACAGGCAGAGACTGAGTGCCTCATCTTTTAACTGTGAAGGGGTAAAATTTACACTCTCAGGCTTCCTATTCTTGTAAGTCAAAGATGCTAATGATGTGTCTGCCTACCAATGTCACAAAGAATGCAACTGCTGAGACCCTTCCTTTGAAGCAAAGTACAATTCAAAAACTTTCATTTTGCCATTGAAAATCCCTGCTAAAGCTCTGACATATTTTCTGGCCTCACATGCGGTGCTATAATGTAATACTAGTGGGAGCACCAGAAGTTCAAAATCCACTAAAAGAGTTAACTTAACAATGATTTCCGTAACTAGAAAATAATTTCAGCACACCTTACACCTGAAATATGTCATTACCTGCTGCTTTATCAATCAGGAAATATATAATTAGTCTATTCAGTAATTTTAAAACTGGACATCTCCACACTTCCACAGATACTGAAAGATCCCATGGAGCTCTGCTGAAATTTTCAATACCTGTAGCTTGAACTATTATAAGCACAGATGATTGTCAAATTGAAGACTTTGTTTACAGCTACTGCACTGAACATATTTTTAGAAAAAAGGACATTCTGAAGAAAGATTGTAAATTAGATGATAGCAAGGTTCTTCTGAATGTGCAGTTCAATGTCGAGATGTTACATCAGCCAAAGCAATTTGAGCTTGTATTCATTCTTTTTTCAAAACATGCCATTTATATTAAGTAAACAAGGTTATTGGCTTGGCAAAATACTTGTTGCAATAGAAAATACCATATTGAGTCATCCGATGATTTAGACATTCACCTTATATTATAAAAGGTTTTAAAAGATGAAGAATGAAACCTGCACTGAAAGGTAACAGTGAGAGATGTGAACCACCAATTTTATGTCCCACATTTGGCCAATTTAAAAATGAAAATAATAGCCTCATTAACTGTCAGTCTTCAGAGGCATAAAATTCATGTTAAAGATCTGTATCTGCTGTGTGAGATATCAAGAATACAAGCCACAGGAATAACGATTCTGCCTAATTTAAAACCTTTGTGTCAAAAGAAGAAATGAAAGATTGGACATGACAGAGGTGAATGAAGCTGTCGTTCTTTTAATTTTATTTAACTCACCGTAAAAATCTTTCTCAATGTTTTTCTCTAGATTTTTCTTATCCAACAGCACCACCTTGTGATGGTATGGATTTTAGTATTTGGGTTTTCGCACGCACACCCTCAACAAAACCTTTCTGTAGTAAGGTAGAGGTAGATAAAATGCTGAAAACATTAAGTATTATTAAAATAAATAAACACGATACAGGTGAATCTGTGGTCCCTAGATCTTCAGTCAATGTCTTCGGAAAAGTTTTTTGATGAAACGATGTCTTTTTTAATACGAAGATTCAAGAATATACCAACCTACATTAAAAGCAATATGCTTATATATTTATATATACATACTTAACTGTTATTTCATGCTGCTACAAAAAGCTTATTGTCTAGCTTATTCTTTAAATGAGTGATTTTTATTGGTTTGGTGGTGATTTCTAAGACTATGTATGAGCCACAGGTGCCCTGTGGAAGGTAAGATCTCTGTAGAATTTCTCATTGGCAAGCACCATCCTGGACCTCCACTCTGAGGTACCACATTCTGTAAATCAACTGCTCAGGGGGCCCAAGGCTGTGCTCTCAGTCTGTTAGCCAAGGGCCAAAATCTTCCACTGGCTTTGGCACATTCTCTCTTTCCAATAATGAATATTCACCCAGCCAATGCACAGTGGACCTGACTGAGCAGGGTGGACTGAAATTACACCAGTGCAGAACACGTCCTTAGTGCATCCCCATCGGAAATGGTGAGCAAAGAATGAAATTGAGTCTTGGTTTCCCATGTCCTAAATGGATTACTTAATCACTGAGCAATCAAAGACGAGCAGGGCTGAGGCCTGTGCTGGCTTAAATCCAGTAGATATTCTGTGAAAGTGTCTATGAAATGAGACCAGGAAGCGGAGATTATTTGTGGATATGTCAAGTACAAAAAAAGAACTAAAAGTCTCTCGAGTGCTTCCCAGACAAAGGCATTTCTGTGCATGCTTGTTAGGACCTTATTCAGAAAATACATATGAACAAAGGGTGTTCAAAGTCTGGACTGAATTTTGGACTCCGATTTTGGACTCCAAAATGTCAGCCAAGAAAGGAAAAGGCAACCAAATAACTTTATGAGTTTTCATTGTTTTTTATATACATTAGAAATATTAGAACAAAATCAATTTCAGGAAAAGCTTTCAATGATGTAATGATAAATTCAGTTTCTTCTAACCCTGAGAATTTCATAAATTTCTCACTTTTTCTTTCTTCCTCTATTTATGTATTTATTAAAACTTAGTACAGTGTGGTTTAATATGATTTTTACATTTTTAGACATTCAAGTGAATTTAATTAAAAGAATTAAGAGATTCTTTTAAAATTTCTATTAAATTTTTAAAATTATTTTAAAATAATTTAATTTTAAAAAATTGCAATGTCTAAAACAATGCAAAATAGAGCTTGCTATGTTTAGTGATTCTTAATAAATAGATCTTATAAACTGAGTGTCTTGAGATAACATACTTTGTGTTAGGACCTCTGAGAACTTGCTAACTGTGTCACAAGTGTCCTTATTTAACAACTTCATTAGACCACTTAGAAGGGAAAAACCATTATACTAATAGTATTTGCAGACTGCCCTTATTCAAAGGACCTTTTAAACCCTATCAAGGATATAAATATAACAAAGTCAAACTGGAAAAAATAAGTAAATGGATATACAAACCAAAATGAGATTTTGAAAGGGAAAAAAAAAAGTAAGCCACCACATCTAAAGAAAAATGAAGGTCTGAAACTCTTACTTTGCAATCAGCAGGAGGGCTAAAACATGAAATATAAACAGATCAGGGAGTGATGTTAGGCAAAAATCTGAAATCAACTTATAACACAAGATGACATAAAGCAAATGTAGTGTGATTTATAATAGTATACAAAAGAAGCATTGAATCACAGTAGACAGAAATGACAGTGTGTCTCTGATATTTCATTTGAGAGACCACCTCTGAATCTGAGGCAAACAAATTCTATATGAAAAAATACTGGAGTAAACAATTGAATAAGCAATAAATGCGTGACTCATTTTTCATGAAACCTTATAATGAAAAGAAAGCTGTGTACTTCTTGTATTTCTTGGCCTAAGCATTGGTTCTGAGAGCTAGGTGACATTTTCTGGTCCCATCCATTACACTTGGACCAGCTTTGGTGTCCCAGATGATCTTTGACACTATTCATGGAGAAGCAGGGGCCATAGGCTGTTCTCAGTAGACCCTGTGGATGTGATTTCCTGCCCAGTGACATGGACACATTGCAGACATTGGCTCTTCCCTGCAGGGAGTGAGAACAGGCCCTGGCATCCTGTAAAACAGACTTAGCCCTATGTGACCAAGGCCTTTTGCCCTTTCTCCTTTACCATTAAAGCCACACCCTCAGCTCAATGTGCATTGCTAAGTGCATGGGTCCCAGGGAGTGATGTTTAGTCTCAGGACAAGTGATGAGGAGTAGCTTGCAATGACACTCTTCAAGGCTTTCTGTAGCATGGAAAGTGATTTTTTTCTTCCATAGAAAATTAGATGCTGTGCACTATGTATGAACTCTACAGCACTGGGTCTTCCGGCTTCATCCAGGATTTCTGTGACAGTAAGACCTAATAGTTTTGTATTTTTTAGTCTTTTTTTTTAATTCTTGTTTTTGCTCTCCAGCTTAATGTGTGCAAAACACTGCAAAGGCAGCGCTGCATCCATCAAAGAATTTTTTATATGGTATGAGCCTCTTGCATGTATTGCATACCTGTGTTGTGATTTAGGGAGCAATGAGTGTGCCAAACCTGCTGGGACAGCTTTGGAGCACTTTGCAATGTGTGGGTCAAATCACATATTTATTTTATCTAGTTTGCATTGCATTTTGTGGCTATTCCCTTGACTCAGAGGTTGACCCATGCATTATTTAGGAGTACTCTAGTTTCGTTACTCCTACAGAGACCCCAGGGGTGAAATAAAATGTTTATGGCTTAGGCAATCACAGGAGCAGGTCCCAATCTAGGAGAAGAGAGCTAGATTATTTAGCAACTTATCAATACCTACTTTGAAAATATCATCTTTAATAAGAATAAAGTCAAACCTACTAGTAGAATTCTATATAAAATGAGTTTTTGAAGAAACAAATAGTGGTTCTACCTCAACAAACCCAATAAGAATGCCTGAGCATCTCTGTAAATAGAGTCAGGTGACACAAAAGTTGTACCCTCAAGTTCTGGGCTATACAACCTGTGCACAATCTAGGAGGACAGCAGAGATTCTCCTGAATTAGTGATTAAAAAGAGATCACCTCTTCAAAGAATAAGGTGCAGAAAACCATGTGTATTATCTAGAATGATAAAAAAAGGTGAGACTCAGAGTAATGGCCTGACATTTTTAAATGAAAATATAGATCAAATGTCTCTATTCTGTCAAAAAACAACCCAAACAACAAAACTTCAAAACTGAAAAGCCCCTTGCTGAAGCATTCTGACAGCAAACTGAATAAGTAACTGGAAATATGGACATTTTTTAAGCCCCTTAATATTATCATTGCAAGTTATAGTATTTTTCCTTTCATTAAAAATTATTACAGTTCATTTTATTAAAATGAGCAGCCTGTTTACCAACATTTTTTCCCGTGGTAACAGCCTACTAATTAAAAATAGCAAGATATATCTGAAATTAAACTTATTCTTTTAATGAAAATGCTGCTTAAAATCAGTGTAATTATATTTTTTACATTTCTCTAACCCTTTCAGGACATAAACACACAAATATGTATATGTATCTATATATAAATGTTATTTACAAAAATTAGATTTACTAGTCAATTAATGCCAAGAGATGTTATTAAAATGTAGGTTTGCAAAATAATCCAAAATAATCCAGGAAATTCCCCTTAGATTTTCAATCATCTCAACTGAATTAAAAGGTAATTAACAAATTTTCAATGGAAAAAAAGCAGCCCCCTCCTTCAAATTGAGAGCTATTCTTTTCTTTAAAGCTGTTTAGGAAAGAAAATAATCTACAGTTGATATGCAGATTGTTTCCAGCTCTTTAAGAGTACAATTAAGTAAATTAATCAAACTCAAACTTCATTTTTTCAGTCTGTCATAGGTCAAATCAAAATTAGTCAGATTAACATATAAAGTGCTTACAGTAACAGGGTTATGACAGAAACATTACCCTTTTTTTAAAAAGGTTTTTTTTAACTAACATCCAAATAATAAATGTGGGATAGAAGCTGAAAATTTCTTTTGGTTACAGCAATTTCTGTGTTTTAAGCTTTGAAAATCATTTTCTACAAGTATTTCTTTCTAGAGAGACTCCTGCTTTCTTTATCTGTACTATAATTGAAATCCTAACTAAATTTTTTTTCTCTGTTGTCAGGTACTGTGTTAATTCACTTGCTTCATATTGCTATTTAATATGCCAGTGTTTAACCAGTGAGAGTCACAAACCCTTCTATTTTAGTATAAACAACATATAAGTATTTTATTTGCTTTCAAGATTTGCATGCATTATAAGTATTTTAATTACACTTGATAAAGAAAAAGATTATAAAATTTATCATTAAAGACCCAAAATAATTTGGTTTGGAATGTGTTTAAAGGAACCATGTGTAGTGTCAGACAGATAGGAAGAGCCTGCTACATTTTTGCAAATTCACCCTTTCAGTGAAGAAATTTTTCCTCATATCCAGCCTAAACCTCGCCTGGCTCAACTTCAGGCCATTTCCCCTTGTCCTGTCTCTTGTTACCATGGAGAAGATACAGACTTTTCCTCCACTTTGTTAAAACCTCTTTTTAAGAAGTTGTAGAAAGCAATGAGGTCCCCAATGAGCCCCTGTCCCTCTCTTAGTTAATTAATAGCTGATAGTTAGTATCTGGCATATTCCATAGTTGGAGTTGGAATACATATCATACTGCATTGTTAGTTGTTTAAGGGTCATTGGGTATTGGCATCTCTAGCTAGGGGTGGGATAAATCACATTCTGGGGATGTTGTTTGCTTTGTTAGTTATAAGAAGCAGCCAGGTAAGATGCTCTGCCTTTGTCACACACCTTTTTCTCTCGGGCAAAAGCCTTGATCATCCTTTAACCTCCTATTCTCAGCCTTTACTGCCCTACAAGCTCTGGTGTGCGGCTGACTGCACTCTAGAAATGAACCAGAGAAGATTCTGCAATATTTTAAGCACAGAGTCTAAAACTGAGGCTATCTATTTTAAATGCTAAAAAGCATTCAACTTTATTCTGAGCTCCTCTGTGCCAGGATGCTCTCCATGGTAACAGGAAATTGTGGTCCAATTAAAGGATACCCTAATAGGGCAGTAGTAACAGTGTAATGCCTTAATAGTGTAGTATGGTGAGAGTTATCAATACAAAACTGAATAGAGTGCTTTTTGTCTTAGTTTGAACTATCTCTGGACAACCACTGAATTTTAAGTGATTTGCAACAACAGACATGAAACAGATCACTTTTACTGAAGAGTGAGTCAGGCTCACCCAGATTTTCTTGACTCTTCATTCAGGCTTCAGAAATTGCTCTGATTTTAGCATCAAGTTTGCCACTATACCCAAACTGTAGTGCTTGGTAGGCTGCTAGAATGCAAGCTAGAAGGCACCAAACTGTTATGAACTGCATGAGCCAGCTCAGTGGGAAAATGCTCTAATTGCAGAAAATGCTGACTTCATACGGGATGTATTTAGAGGTTTAACATGCTTATTAACAAAATGACTCCTCAATTAACATTGTCTCTACTAATTAACAAAAACACCAGCAGACTAGTAATGAGACACCCACCCTTACAACAAGCAGAATTGTAAGACAAAAAAATGTGACTTACTGCCAGGGTGAAGAGGAGTCATGGGAATGCAGCTGCAAATCCTCACAGAACAACTATGAAGGCAATGAAAAATCACTGCTGAAGTAAAGGGATAAAAGAAAGAGAGATGCTTTTTCCCTGCCATAAAAGAGAAAGATACAAAAATAAAAGAAAAAGAAATCAGAAGATAGAAGGAAACATTAAGAGAAGAGAAATGGAAGACAGAAAATCAACGTAGTCTTAGGACAGCTATATTATTTTTAATTGATTCAAATTAATTTATTTGTTATGTTTCAAGTGGAAGAAAATTGAAAGGTGGGGAAGAGAGGCTAAGTATTCAGTAGTAGGGAGAAAAAATAAATCATTTTCATAATATGAACAGAAGAAAAATAATTTCTTAGTAATATTGACAGTTGGTATTCACGAGGGAGGAAGAATGTTCATGGCTTCAGATGTATAAGCATTGCTTATTGTCATGAAAATGGGTAAGATATTATAATTTCAAGATATCAACTTGGATCAAATAAATGACAAATTTGGAATAGAAGAATATCTTTTGATTCAAGTAACTTTAGTCTTGCATTTTAACTTTAAAAATAAATAGGCAAAAATATTTTGAAAGTGTAAGGAATGGCCAATTACAACTGAGAATTTTTCCTTCCTGTTTTACTTTAGCAAAATTTCACTGAAATCAATTAAATGTAAAAAATTGCATTGCCTACACTTAAGCAATTCTGATGTTAGATCCAATTGTTTGTATCTTCTTCACTTTTGTCAAAGTTGTGCAAAAGAAATTTTTTCATCCAAAAAGGAGAAAACCACTGGACAAGAAAGAAACAGGGTTAGATACAAAATAAGATTGAGGCATCTGACCTCTGTGTCAGAATATAAACTCTAAATTGCATATTCAACATCCTCATGTAAAGCACAGTGAAAAATACAAATCTTAGATTTCAATTTTCAGACTGGTGTACTGAGTGCCAAGATGTCTAGGCTGCCCATTAAAAAGTGCTGAGTATTTTCTGTTTTCTAAGTCCTTCCTTACTTCAGTCCTTAATGTCCCTCTGCATTGATCAATTTGTAGTTTCAGGACATCATGTGTGGTCATTTCAAAGTCAGAGGAGAAACTACAGCATAATTCTTTCCAAATTCAGAGACAATTGTAATCAAGCTGGTTTCTTTTCTTCCTTCATATTTATGATAGACTAAGTTGGCCATTCCAACACTTCTATAGAGAAAAAGAGAGCTCCAATTTTTCTTCAAGAGATTCAAACTTAGATCCAAGAACTCTCAGATTGCACTGCTATACAGGAAAGATAAAAACTGACATTCTCATTCCTTTTTGTAGAAGTCCTCTTCATCTGTAATTAAAATGAATTAGCCCACAGAGATAAAAAAGACTGAAAATCACTTCTCCCTAAGTGTTTATTTATAAACTAGGAGATATTCAAGATTACTCACCTAGTGTGTCATTTGAGATGACTCATCTAACTCATCAAGACTGCAGCTGC
The DNA here is from genome assembly GCF_028018845.1 of Melospiza georgiana. Taxonomy (NCBI): domain Eukaryota; kingdom Metazoa; phylum Chordata; class Aves; order Passeriformes; family Passerellidae; genus Melospiza; species Melospiza georgiana. The sequence goes on from NC_080431.1 coordinate 47,376,963, forward strand.
CACTTCAAACAGAAGTGGATTTCTTGTAGGTCCTGTGCCATATTTCCAATTGTGTATAGATGACTCAAATGTGCATTTCAAACAACACCTGACAACAGCAATTAACAGGCAGTAATTTCTAGCTGCACCTAAATCATTGTACAAAATACATCTCAAAAATTCTATTAATATACCTGAGATCCACAGCCTGCAATTATCTTTCTGGGAACAAGGGTGGGATTCATAATAGCCAAATGCAGATCTCTAAAAATTAAGACTAATCTGGGACAGCCTTCTGGATTCCCTCCACATCCAGTTGTGCTCTATTGTAGCCTGGAACCATTGCCTTCTGGAACGGCTTGTCTCCATGAACTGTAAACAGACTAAGAGATCTATGAGGTTAAAACAAGAAAGACTAAATTAAGTGAATCTTAGTCATTCCTTTAAAGAGATAGAATTAGATTTTCATTTCTACCATTTCAGATAGAATCAGGAGTTTTCATCCTGAAGCAGAAAAGCTGAATCTTCATGTTTTACATCCATAGTCAGGTATGAAGCAAATGAAAGAGGGAATCTGCAGCTCCTGCAGATGAGCCTCTGTGCAGGAAATAATAAAAAATTCACAAGACGAAAAAGAAAACCAGCAACAAGTCTATAAAAAGAACATGGTTGCAATAAAGTTCCTGTGAGGGAAGGATGAGTTCATTATACAACAGCAAACTGTTCTTTTTAGATCCAGAGCCTCTTGAATTTAATTTTTAAAATAATATTTATTTTCCCAATTATTCTCTGAGTTGTTGTGACTTTTCATCCTATTGCAAGATGAATCTTGTTTAATGCAAAGAACCCCAAAAATGTATACTGTTAGCTTAAAATTATTACTCTGTTTCAAAGTGAGACAGATTCTCTCTGTTTGCCTGCAGCATATTATTATCACAGGGCTTATAGCTTTCTTCTAAAGTTAAATGGTCTTCTCCAATAATAACAAAAATAATTTGACAGGAACAGCTGCAAGATTCATTTTGGGAATACTAGTAGATAGTTTCTGATATATATTTCTGCCGCTTTAACCTTTCACAAAACAAGTTTGCATTTGAGTGCACATCAAGGCAATCCTTGGAGTGCACAGATGGTTCTGCAAACCGTATGGCACCAGAACCTCTTCAATGTACTTAGCTGACATGGAAAATTCTAGGCATTATTAGAAAAATGAAAAGTATTGTGGGTAAAATGTCTGTTACTAATGTTCCATTGAGAACATTTTATTTGTATCTGAGGACCATGCTTTACAACAATCAGATAAAAATTTGCAGTATCTCATTAGATCAGTTTGTTCATGGTTAAAAGCAAATTAAAGTATTTCAGCTAGTGCTGCCTTGCACTGAACAGGGAAAACTGACCTGGCACTCTCAACTGAATAAGCAGGGTTCAGCATCTGGGAGGCAATGATTTTTCTCATGCATTCAATTGATTTTCACTGTACACCATGGTTATGATGGGCCAGGGATTTGAGGTCAAATTTCTAATTTGAGGTCAGACTTTCAAAATCAAAGCTGAAAACATTAATTCAAAATCTGCTTTGGTTTGCTTATAGAGGAACAAAAATCAGTTCATTTGTATCCATGTCAGCAATTTCCGACAATGATGGCATATATTCAGATGCTAGATTCATCAGAATATAAACCACATACCAAATGACAAATAGAGTATCTTATTTTTAATTATGCCTTCTATAAAACATTGCTCCTACATTCCAACTTCTCTGCATGAAAAATTATCTTCGAAAGGAATGGGCATATGAAATAGTGTAGTTTGCTGCTGTGCAATATGCTCTTAGGTTTTTCATATAAATCAGAATTATCAAACTCAGAAAAATTGTTGTTTTGATAATCAATTTAGATAATGATTCTGCGCTAATTTGCCTAGTAGTCATGCTCTAGGTACCTTCTCTAAGAGTCAGTGATTAAGTTATACTTAAGATGATCCTCAATATAAATGATTCCTTTATTTTAGAAAGGGAAAAGCAAAAAGAATTTACTTCATATGCATGGTAGTTATATTTCAAGATTGCCAGTATTCATGAATTTTTAAAAATCCTGTTCTACTGCCTGTGACTATTCCAAAATTTATCTCTTTAGAGGTAACTGTAATGGAGTAGAATGAGGAAGCTCTTGGTGGGAGATAGGTGGAAAATAATTAGCTTTGCTTAAACACACACAAACAAACAAAAAAGAAAAAAAAAATCCAATGACTTTCACGGAAAAATATCTACTTGCCCTAAGCTGACAAAGAACATCTTTGAAATATGGTGTAGTCCTTTAATTGCCCTAGATATGTATCAGTGTATTCATCCATATACTAAAAAAACCATTAAGCTTTAAAAGAAGCAGAGTTCACACTTAATTAGGATTTAATTAGGATCTTGTGAGTTATCACCTCAGTTTTCTGCAGGTTTCATCTGTGCTAGACCTGCTCCATCACAGGGCAGCAGAAGCTCAGTGAGACTCTCCCTGAAATTCTTATTATCTTCAGTAATTCCCAGCACTCTAAAAAGATAATTTGCATCTGGAGCACATACAACCCCATTTCCAGTATTTTCTATTTCTTCCCTTCTTGATGTCTCTAGTGATTGCTCACTTCTTCTCCAAGTTAGCATTCCTGTCATAGAATTCCAGCAAACCCTTATGGTTGTAAAAGCAGCATATGCTAGATCTTAGCCATGATTGCAGTTTCCCTTATACATGTTATGCCCTTGGTATTTACTCACTGGTAAATATCTGCGTGGTACATTGAGGTAGGAATTACAAGCCAAGCAAATAAGACCAAAAAGCTGGACCAAAGAGAGGATGAGGGGACTAAATGGAGCAAAGCAAAGCCACTAGTGGTGAAAAGCATGGGATGGATTACAGAGGCAGGAGGGTCACTGTGAGTCATCCAAAATCAGTGGGAACAGAAGCCAGAGTGGAGGGGGATCACAGGCTCTGGGGCAGAGGAGTGTAAATTTGGGTAACTGATGAACACAGTGTTCCGTGTAACACCTACACATCAAGAAAGAAGACCCCTCAAAGTGTAATATTTGGGGAAGATTCTTTAAAGGGAAAAATATAAGAAGCATGAAGTATACCATTTACTGAGAGTATACAAAGAAAAAAGAAAAAAGAAAAAAGAAAAAAGAAAAAAGAAAAAAGAAAAAAGAAAAAAGAAAAAAGAAAAAAGAAAAAATTAAAAAGAAAAAAGAAAAAAAAAAAAGAAAAAAGGAAAAAGATTATACATTTGCCTGTAAGGGACAACTTGAATGTGTATGCCTCCCTGAAGTGCTAATCTCTTGGACTTCTTTCCAAACTTAAATTTCCAAGCTATAGACTGGTATAAAAATCTAGCTTGACTGTATTAATATCTGTAAAAACTGTGTCAGTCTCTGGGTGTGAGTCCACTGTTGAATGTCTTAAACCAATGGTGCTGAATTTTAGCATTTCTGTGCATAAAACTTAAATGAACTGAAATTACCCACTACTGCTGAACAAGTCATCATCATATAATATTTGTTCATTTTTGTCCCATACTTTTATGGTCAGAAACTTTCAAGTTTTGGTGAAACTGCCTTTACTGAATGACATCTGTAAAGTTTCATTGGGCAGTAGTCATTTAAAAATGAGACAGCAGTAATTGAAATGTAGATTTCTGGGAATGAGTTTAAATGCTATTTTTATTGGGTTTGTAGGTTTCTTTTCTTTATTTTTTCTATTATTTTTTTTATGATTTTCCCCAGGTAAACTGTATTCTCTGGAACAGAGAACTTTTTGGACAGATGCTTTGTTGCATATCTCTACTGACTAGGGTTAAATGAGAGGGAAAAAATAAGCAGGAAGTTTTACTTAGAAAAGAGTTTTACGAAGACAGCCCTCGCACACAATATGGAGTACACCTCTTACAACATTGATTTTACTTAAATAAATGGGATATAGCAAAGAAGAAACAGTAATGGCTAATAGCAAATTGAGTTTCTCTAAAGTTTAAATTAATGTTTTGGAGAATCAGAGCTTCACGGTGAGAAAAACTGCACAGCCTTCACAAACACAAAACTCCCCACATTATCTCCTCTGATCTCATCCTTCCTGGGTAGGAGCTGGCAGTAACTTAAATGCAGTAGACCTTCCACTTATGTAAAATTCATGTGTCTGGTTTAGGAAAACATGCTTAAAGCTAACAGAATGTCCAAGATGCTTTCTTGGGCCAGGGTAGAGTGGTCAGCAGCTTAAAGAACGTGTCATTGAAAGAGAAGGGACATTGTCTCCTTTTTTACAGTATTCTTCCTATGACATTTTATTACTCCAGTGTTTCACCCTCAGTAACAGTAAGCTCTGTGTAAAGAAACCAGCTGCAAATCTTGTAAAACCACAGTATTTGTTTTGATGCCTGTGCTCCATCCATCTTTATGACAGAGAATAAGGAGTCTGTAATGATTCTCAACCTGACAAAATACTAGGTATTAACAGAATCTAACCATTTTCCATGCTTAGAATAAATTAATTTCATGCTTCTGTGGGTCTGTTTTACTACTTTGGACTCATTACTCAGAACACCTATGGCATCTCAGACTCATTAATCTCATTAAGCTCATCTGGGAGGTTAATTTCAGTCTTTTGTTACAGTTTTATTTGAGTATTTGCAAAGAACTGCTTAAAAGTATGGATCCATCAATATGAGCAAAAATATATATTTTTCACATATCTTAATTTCTAAAGCATGTATAATTTTATAAAAATAATAGAAAATAACTATTAAATGCAAAGCTGAACTATTTACTTGCTTTTTGTTCTGTTGAGCAGTAATCTGACCAAACATCTATGTACCAGATATTATGCAGATTTTTGACATCAGAATTTTTTTGCTGTACAGCCAGTATGAAAGATGTTTAATTAGTCTGAAAAGTTAACAAACATGCTTTCAGACATTTCTCTCCAAAACATTTGCCCTCATACTAATTAGTTGTAATACTAATTTCAAGCACTATAAGTAGGGATGAATCCTGTCTACTTAAATTATATTTATTTCAACTCACAAGCTAGGTGCTTTAATTCAAAATATAAATAATTTATCTCTTGTAGCAGGTAAAACATTGAAACTTATTTATCTCTTTAAATCTCCCTTCTGTTATGAGGCTTGGAGAAAGCTGCCATTTTAATATTTTCCAGTTTACTGGTAGAACTAGCTCAGTAGAGTTAAAAGGCTGGTAAAAGTTTTTTTCTTTTCTTTTCTTTTCTTTTCTTTTCTTTTCTTTTCTTTTCTTTTCTTTTCTTTTCTTTTCTTTTCTTTTCTTTTCTTTTCTTTTCTTTTCTTTTCTTTTCTTTTCTTTTCTTTTCTTTTCTTTTCTTTTCTTTTCTTTTCTTTTCTTTTCTTATAGTATCACATGTTTTTTCCATGGAGTGCAGATGATAGTACAGGGAGATTCTGGATTTTCCCAAAATATCAGTTAATTTATTTCATATATCTCTGTGCTCATATTGACTATCTCTCAGTCTCTCATAATAATTAATTCTGTACACATCAGTCTCATATCAATTAATCTCATGCTCATGCACCTTTGAAGCATTTTTCCCAAACACCAATAGTGGGGACCAAAAGTCCTGTAGTCTGTGGAGAAATGCTAAATAGCCAGCTTTGCATTTTAATAAAATTTGATTGTGAATGCTGAGTTGATACTTTAATGATGAATTTTCCACATTGATATTCTTGTCCCTAATATCCTGATAGGACTCTTAGGGAATCTTCTACCTTCAATCTCATCTTGCAAAAGAAGCATGCAATGCAGATTCAGGGCATCTGACTGCATAGGTTATTACCAAAATTTAAAAAAACCCCAAATCTATGGATTAAGCATGCTGGCATGCCTATTTCAAAACAGAGGAAGAACATTGCACCAACAGAAATAAAAAAAACAATTCCTGATTTCTTTTGAATGCTAACAGAGAATGAACAAAAGGAAAATATTTTAACTTCTGCAATAGATTACAGAGTTCACACGATAATTTCCTTGCAAACCGGTGAGCTTTCAAAGACAAAAGAATTTAAAAAAACCCATAACAATAAAACTTTGTATTGTGCTACAAATATTGAACAGTCAAATAACACATAATGGAAACAAACACACAAATAAATGGAAGTAAAATAGTGCACATCAAATGTCTGACGTGTTTTTCAGTCTCAAGGAACAAGAGTAAAAGCAATGTTTATCTCAGATATTTGAAGCTGAGAAAAGTATCTAGTCTTAACTAACTCCATTTGTACCTCTATCTGTGCATCTCTTTGGCATCAGATGCCAAATTAAGCCCACAGACCAAAGGGTTCATTACGTTACATTATTAGAAACAGAAGTTTTATTTGGTCAGAGGACTTTAAAGAAGAACTTAAAAAATAACATTTTCACCCAAATTAATGATAACAGTAACATAATCTGGTAGTGAGCATTGTCTCTCAGCTTGTTCAAAGTGATGAAGACAGAAAATTTAGCTAAAGATCTGTTGGAAGAAGGAAATAAATTAAAAAATATAACATAGCAAAATGTTTGGCCCATTTCTAGCCTGGAAGATAATCATGGGGAGGTTTTAATGCCTGAAGAGGGCCAAGATTATACTGACAGCAGCACTGTGGAGCAGAATAAGCTCATTTTGTCCTCCACCTGCAGCTTTTTAGTAATACAACTACTAATTTTACATAGTGCTTGTAGACTGATTGCTTATACTTAAAGCAGCAGTCTCCTTCAGGAGAATGAAGAAATTAATCTGCCTGTTTTGGTTTTTTTCATGGTATTGAAAAAAAAAAGTAATTGTCAGTTGTTTTTACAAGAAGAAGGAAGAAAATAATCCATTTTTCTGCCAAGCTTCTGTTTTAATACAGTGAATACCATTCATCTTACAAATGATTTTTGGGTGCCAGTGGGATTCCAAGCTCTCAAAAGATTTACGAACACTCTTGTTAGTTTGGTTTAATGATAGATGTAATACAGATGGTATTCTTCATTTGTATCATGGGCCATACCTATATAAAGGGCTCTTTCTTTAAACAAAGGTAATAAACCAAGCAGAGATTGAGCTCCTTAACTGCTTAACTGTTGCCTCAATACCTCTCATGCTTTGGATTATTCCAGCAAGTTCTTCCCAAGGAAATTATGACATGAAGGGAGCTTATTTAAATCAGTGCTTGTGTGAGATGGCCATGTTGCTTGGTCATGAGCTCTTTCTGTTATTTTTCTGAGCAAAGTAATCTGGTGTACTGACGTGTTTACCATGCCATTAAAATCTCGCTCCTCCTTAAAATGGGATAGCTTCACTTATATTGCCAACTGGAAATATCTTATGCTCTGTACCATGGAAATATTTTATGCTCTGTACCCATGCCAAGGATTGACTGCCAGTTTTGCCAGACACGCAGCAGAACTTTTCCAGAAAATATTCCCAGCAAATAAATCATATAGAAAGCCCGTTTTTAAGCCTGTTAATTTGCAAAGTTAATTTACAAGGGCCTCCTACTTCATTGCAGTTTGTGCTCTGAAATGTTAAATATTCCCTTTTGTATTTTGTGCAGTGGGAAAAGTTTTGACCAAATATAGTCTGACTGAGAAGTTTTCAAAATACATATGTCATGGTATATATATATATATTCACTAGTTCCATAGATCTCTTACACTCAGGTGAACTTCTGAACTTCCTCTTTCATGTGCATCTCTGCAGAGTAATTTTTAAAATATATGTATCATAATGGCATATTAAATGCTTAGGGTTTAATATATAATTTCAGCTTTGAGCTGTCTTTCATCTGACTTAATTCTAAAATAACTGCTCATTTTAGGTCTATCTGAAGTAAAAAGCAGATTGCAAAATTGCTCATCTTGCTAGTAAGATGTAATCTGTTGCAAGGAGGAAGAATGCAGAAGATTTAGAAAAATAAGTCAATTTTATCATTCAGGAATGTAAATCATAGAAGTGTAAGATTCTTTCTGAAACTTCTTAATGATCAGTTACTAAAATAGCCAAACTAAGAATGTCAGCCTTACAGCTGCAGCTTCTTAAAATTGATCAAAGCTAAACCGTGTACTCTTCAAAATTATATCCTAATACTCTGCATCCTGCCTATCACCTGCTTCTCTTTGCACAGCAAAATTCGATTACAGATTGAGAAAGCTCTGTGTACACAGCAGTAATTGATTCCTTCTGCCCAGTACTTTTCACAAAAGTCAGAAGAGGTTTCTAAAAATTCGTACTTAGAACAAATTGACAACAAACTCTCAAAGAACATCTGATCACACTAGCTCAAGTTTTTCTCTGAAAATATGGTAAGCTTAATCATGCCCATTGATCACCCAGTGATGAGTTAAATATAACTCTACATTGACAAATAGTGAACTACCCACAGCCATACTTACATAAAATGAACATTTTAACCTCAACTTACTGGAGCCCCCACTACCTCCTTCACAAGTCATCATCAGAGTCAGAAAATCTTTCTTGAGATATCGACTTCAAATTAAAGAATATAAAATATTGTTGTGCTTTATTGGATATCATGGCTGAGGTGATGATAACCCAATAGCTGTAAGGAAGGTTCTCAACATTCTATCAATAGTGTTTCAGTTCTGTTTTATTTCAGAATCCATTGTCACTACTGGTCTATTTTACAGATCCTCTCCTGACAGATCACCTCATGAGACAGCATTTAGCACACTGCCTCTTCTTTGGAAAAGAGTTTGTACTAGGAAAGGTTAGAGAGTGCTTGGGGAAAGGACTTCATTAGCAGGTGCCAGGAATGAACACCCCACTCATTGGTAAGGGGAGCAATGTGCTTTGCAACCCAAAAAAATTCCCCCTTGGTTCACTTAAAGAACATGTACACAAAATAGAAATGGAATAAGAAAGATTCATTTACTTACAATGTACATATATCTGATAAGTACAGATGTTCTGTTTCGAGAAATCATACTTTAATATATTCATACATGCCTAATTTAATTGTAAAGTGTTTTGTACATTTCTTTTCAATTATAGACCTTGAAAGTACTCACTCAAAGGAAAATCTTTGTAGTTCTTTTTGTTCATAAAAGTCACTTAAAGAGGGAACTTGAAAACATCATTAACTGCAATTCGTCCTTGATCCTTTCATCCCTTCAGAGCTTATTTAAACTTCAAAGTCTTGACCCATTCAAATGATTTAAACAAGTGCTCTGAAGTTGCTTAAGATACATGACAACCAATAAAATGGCTCATAATGTGATCTTTCTTTATTGTAAAATTTTCTAGAGAAAAATAAAGAAGAAAATCTGTAATATTTGAATTAAGTCATGTTAAGATCAATGGTATGGAAGAGCATGATGTACTTTAAACATGGAAATACTCTCATAACATTTTAATTTAACCTTATAAGCAGATATTTGTCATGTTGAATGCATTTGGACTACTGTGTTTTTTTTTTACATCATGATCATATACAAGCACTATCTTCATTGACCAAAATCATAACATGAGCATGAAAGGCAAAACAGTGACATGGTTCATCATGCCTAGATGAAGTATTTTTGGCTTAATTCTAAGATAAAAAAGTATAAGGACCTAATTGTGTAGCCTCACTCTGCTGTGTGTTTTACAGTCCATTATTTACTTTAAATTTATTCCATGCTTATTCTGTACTGTCAGCCACCATTTTCACTAGCAAAATATAAAAGTAACATAAGGTATTTAAATAAAAAGCCCTATATTTTATGATTAATTAGGAGGTTCTGAAATCATATTGAGATGAGAACTTAACTTTCATTGCATTTACATTATTTGATTAATCCTTCTTCATAACCAAGAAAAGCTTAAAAATTGAATTATAGGGTACATTAGCAACTAAAATTTACTCCAGTCTAAAACGGTAAAAAAATATTGTCAATAGTTAGGATACCCTTGGCTGGAATTAGTGAGATTGTTCCTAATTACCATCAACATCTTCTGGCTTCACAATGGTCCTGGAAGGGAATGAGAACCCTCCCTTCTTGCACAGCCTGCTTGAGAGAGAGCCACTGTAATAACTAACCAGCCTTGAGGAGCCAGGAGGGTTCCTGCAAGACACTATTAGTCCCATTTTTCTTCAAGCACTGTATAAGAGTCTGGAAAGGGATGCAGCATACATTACACCTGGCAATTTGTTTGCATTATTTTTTCTTTTGGGGAGCTTATGAGAACTTGGTGTGCAGAACAAGTGAGTTCCAATGGGGTGAATATGCGGCAGCCTCTGAAAGGGCATTATAAGCTACTTTTTCCCCAGTGTAGACTTGAAGTTCAAATTAATGATGTTAATGTTATGTTACACAATCTCAGTAGTGTACTTCCATTAGATGTACATTTTCTATCATTTTATCCCTAAAAACATCAGTGCAACCACTCCCTCTTTACTTAAGGGGAGTGCAATTAGTTGTCATTAGTGATGTTGATTATGAGAGAGCAAGCTCTCATATTCTTGACTAAGAGGAAAAGAAAGAAACAAACTAGAATGGACACGTTTTGTCAGCATGAAAACCCCAACTGTGACAAAAAGCTACAATCCATCTTCTGTTTAGCCTCACTTCCTGTCACAATGATGTAGATTAAAAGCCTCTCAAAAAATTTGCAGGATCACCCTAAGATGCATCCTTCCCTAGCTCTCATTTTTAATGTAATTGCTGCATTGGCTAGTGATAATTACACATTTCACTCCTAAATTGTTACAATTATTGAACATTCTAGTTTTCTGCTCTGTTATTTAATTTCTTAAAATGTGTGTATAAATGTAGCATTGTGTCATGTGAACTGCTTCATATAAGCCAATCCTTTAGAATTCTTTCACTAACTTGAGAGGGAACCAGGCTACCACTAGCAAAGGAGCAGACACAGAGGGACATAAATCAAAAGCTTCACATTTCTATACTCCTTTTGAAGCTGTGATAAGGCCCTGGGATCAATAAAAGACCTTGTCAGTGACATATAACTGTGCAAGAAGTTTCTCATGCTCTAGCCTAAACTTGTCAGGTTACTCTCTCAGTCCAGTTGAAGTGCTGTTGCCATCTTTGCAGAGGATGCTGTTGGTTCCTTGTTTCACATTAATCCTTAGATCTGAGGCCTTTTTTCTCAGCAGAATATATTTCAGTGTCTTATAGCTAACTCATTAGTTGAAAGTACAGAAAAACAAGTCTTCTTTAAAATTATCATAAAACAGCAGCATGTCATAGTTATAGAGAATGTTTTCTTTGTACAAATCACTATGCAAAACAGACATTTCTACCATTGTAATGTCTTAATACTGTAGAGCTTAGACAGTATCCTAATTTTTATTTTCTAATACTCTACTGACACCTTCTGGAATACAACACTATCTTTGATTTTACAGCTGACTTGTGTAGTGGTAATGATGGAGTCAACTAAAAAAATTCTGATGCTATCACACATCCCAAAACACAAACGTCAACATATCTTTTACATTCTTAGTTTTCACTGATTTTGAAGCATGAAAATCATAAAGCATTCAGGAAAATATAACAAAGTGAACATCTCTAGATTGATATAATCTAGTTGCAGGGGGAAAAGCAGCCTATATTCCTGCTGCTAATGTCTACAATATTTGATGCTATTTATAAAAGTCTATCTATTGAAGGCCAGGGATTACAGCAAAACCTCTGATTTGTTTTAAAAATGTGTAGAGGCTAAAATTAGGAGCAGGACATTCTTTCAGACTCTATCTCATATGCAAACTAAATTCCTCAGTTCTTTTTATTCCCCATTAATGGAGCTAAAGATGGAAATCTTCAAGCACATAAAGTTTCAGCAGTTGAGTGTGAGAACGACCCAGTTATCCATGACCTCTACAAGAAGCCTGCAGGTACAGGACAAGATTTATGAGATACATTCATCCTTCTGGAGGACATGCATCCAATGTCTAAAATTACAACGAATACTTATATTTAGACTACTGAATCCCCTTGCTGACATATTCAAAGACAGTTTCACGGACAGCTAGTTGTCTCTCATCATTAATGACAGAAGAGACAAAAAATCCCTATTATTTCTTATTTTCAGAAAAATAATAAAAAGAGTATGTGATTCATAAAGGTAGTATTTCAGGTTCATGTCTTTGATGTTATAGAATAGTAGAATATGTAGAATAATAATGCAGTGCAACTATGCTGACAAATCTTTTTGGCCTTTTGTTTTTTTTCTTTGAAAGAAAGGGTTGTTTGATTCTGAGAATTTTATTTTATGGAGCTTCCTAATTTTTTTTTTAACCCATTATTGTCTCTTTCTGTAGTGTTTAGAAATTCTGACAGAACAGATTTTCTTTGGAGATATTCAATAAAATAATTGTAATTTTAAAAAAAAATGTTGTGGACTGATTCATGTGAATACACAGAAAATCCTCAGATTGTTGGTTTTGTTTTTTTTTTTTTTGGTGTTCTAATAAAAATGCGTTTTCATTATAATTACACTGGATCCAGTTACATATTGAACAAAAAAGGCACCTACATAATCAAGGACTTAAGGAGCATAGGGGATGAAGCAAAGGGGAAAGTCCCTCAGGTTATTTTCTACTATAAATAGTAAATATAACCTTCCAGTCAGAAGGAAGGACAAGCAGAAGCAGATATATCACATCTGGCTGCACAGCTGGTTTCCAGCAGGGTTTTGCCTCCATGGCTATTCAGATACTTTTCTAAGTCTGTGGTTTACTGTAAAGAGATGGCACCCACCTATCAAAAATGTGCAATGACATCTTTTTAATAGGTTAACTAAGTTACAGAAGTGGCTTTTAGCTAGATTATTTGGGGAGTGGTGCCCAAAGTTTGGAGACAAGCAAAGACCCAGGAACAAGCTGAGAGCACCTGAGGAGCAGGAACAAAGGGTCAGATGACAAATCACTTGAGTGCCTTTATGGCAACACTCATATTCTGGTAAATAAAAAAGAAGAAATTTGCAGTCTCCGTGCACAGTCTCAGAATTACTCTCTTGGTCTCTTTGGAAGTACAGGTGTTTGGAGGGATAACTCATGCGACTCAAGTACTGCAACGGACAGCTGCAGGCCGTTCAAGAGAGACAAAAAAAAGGTAAAAGGAGAGAGCCTGTGCTCCACAGAAAAGATCAACCTGATCTTCTGGAGATTAGCTGTAGGCAAGAGGACAGATCTGTAAATCTAGAGGACTGGAGAATCCAGTCTAGAGGACTGGAGAAGCTGATTTCAGAGAAAGAAATGAACCAGATTCTCTAGAAACTCGCTCCACCTTAGATTTCTGTGTGATTGCATTGTGGCATGCTAGGAATCTCTCTCACTATTGAATGCTGCATCACATTAGTATGCAGGATTGTTCCCAAAAGTAACTTCTTCAACTGGATACACTAATCTTACTGACATAGATAATGTATGAAATGATGTATAGCAGTCTATTCTATTTTAATAGTTGAAGGAAATAAAAAAATAGTTCAGAGGAAACTGAGGACTCAGTTTTTTCTGGTTAATAATTTGTGTGAAAAGAACTGGTTCTATCCAAAGCCAAGAAATACTGTGCATATTTCTTCTTCTTAAACAGCACGAAATAGCTATGAAGCTCACTTTGTTATTTAGCAGTTTGACAAGATAATTTCACAGTAACTATGAAGTTGCATGCTTGAATCCTTTAAACTGCCACTAAGAAAGGAGCATATGTACTCCAATATTGCTCCATCAATTTATTTCTGCTTTTCTGAGTTATTTAAGCTATGAGATAGCCTAGAATGGATTTCTCTTTTTCTGTTGCAGTGATTATATGTTTTGAAAAATGTTTTATCACTTCTATATTTGAGTGAAGTTTTATTAGTTACTAAAGAATATTCTTTACAGAATTTAGTGAAAAATATTCATGTGGCAGATTGCAGTCATCTACTTCATAATGCCACATAATGCCTAGAAAAAGAACAGAACAAATGCCAAGGTTAAAACTCAATTTTACCACCAATCTTAGCATGATCAAGTAGGGATGGAAATAGGCAATAAAGTCTGAAAGTGCAGATGAATTTACATGAAAAATACATGCAAAATCTCTAATTTCTGATTTTCTCTATCATAAAGAATGGATAACACATTCAAAGATTTTTTTTTCCTTTTCAACTAGATAGTCCATTTTATTTAATCATAGTTTTCGTTTTGTTTGTTGTTTGGCTGTTTTGGGGGATGGGTGAGGTGGGGAGACAGGAGGGTTTCATTGGCTGGTTTGATTGTATTGTTTTCCTCAAAAATATACCGTAAGCTTACCAGGTGGTTTATACCTTAATTATCTTGTTGGTTGAAGAAACTGTTCACACTCCTCAGCACATTTATCTACAGAGATAATAGTGCTGTGAAGCTTTTTAACTGGAAGTCTAAAAATCCTAGTTTCCCATAAGCTGTATTTGACTCTATCTCCCCATCAGATGCAAAACAATATTTTCTTGACATGGTAGGCATTTAATTAATCAAGTATTATGAAACCACTGTGCAAGGTCACCAAAAAACATATCCAATATATTCAGTCATATACAGGTTTATAGCTACTGAAGAAAAAAAAGAGCAAAAGACTTTGAGGCCAATTCCTAGGCAGCATAAAGGCATTTTTCCACATAACACCTCAAAATTCATTGTTTACTCATTTTTCAGCCAAAAGAGAACTTCTGAAGTTATTCCATTGCAGGAGGGTATAAATCCAGTGCTAACCTAAAACTGAACTCTTACTTACAGGAAAAAGTAGTATGAGACATGTCATGGACATCTATCTCTAATATAAGCTCTGGCACCCTCCGAGATGCATCCGAGATCCTCTAAATCCTTTGGATTCATGCGACAAATGTTGGCCTTTTAGCGGTAATGAATCTTTTATCTCTGAACAACTGTCCAAGGAAAGCCATTGGCAGAGTTCGCTGTCCACAAGATGAGCCAAATGCGTCTCTCAGCCAAAATTTAGATGCCAGTTTCCCAGGCTGGTGGTGCCAAAGGCTGGCAATGAGCAGTCGCGCCACTTGATGGAGCCATTACCAAGTTGCCTGCTGAAAGGCTCGTCCTGAAAATTGATGCGCGCAGCTGGAGCTGCCAGGAGAAAAGGGAATCTACTCAATTTTCTAGACATTCAATAACTAGTGAGCCTGGCATGCTTAACAGTGGGTTACATCAGCCTGCCAAAATTGGAATATATCTTTATACTATTACTATGATAAACTACAATTTCTTTTGCTCTGTGAGAATGGTCTGGGAGCAGATCCTCATCACTGATGCCTTTGTGGTAGGTTTTTTCCCCTCCTTCCTGCTCAACAGCCACATTTTACCCATAATTAGTAGTGGTTTATTTAAAATTAAAACTGGTGGAGTTTCAATTCTTACTTCCTTTACTGAGTTTTTTTGTTTTGTTTTTTTTTTTTTTTTTTTTTTTTTTTTTTGTTTTGTTTTTTTTGTTTTTTTTTTGTTCTTTCCAGGAAGGAAAATAAACAAACTTCTACATTCTAATATAAAGAAAATGAGTGAAGAGTTCTGGCAGTTGTCTAGGAAAATGCTATCTCTGAATGCCCTTGTCAAGTTTCTTATCCTGTTTTTGCAAACCACATCATTCCCTTAGGACTTGTGAATATCTCAGATAAAGTTGAATGCAAGCAGATATGTATGGGGTTCTACTTCTTTCCGAAAGGAACACTTAAAACACCAAAACACATCGTGAACATTTGATTAATATTGCCTACAGGCCAATAAATTACTGGTAGTCATTTCCAGGCTTTGTGGAGGGTGATCTAATGAATATAAACAGAATATGAGTAATTCAAAAATAATGGGAAAATTTTTCAGCAGCAGCAGGCTCTTCACATACTCAATTAACAGAGAAAACGCCAAAAGACTCATTTCAGTTTGTTTCATGCTTGTAAAACCAATTTTCCACCTTCTCCACTCTAAGGAAATCACAGTTTGGAAGCATTTCTTATTTTCAGTTGAAAGTTTGTGCAGAACTCCATCCGAGGCTCATGTTAATTGACAATTTAGACCATGTGTGGTAGGTCAAAACAGAATTGCAGCATTTTCACATTTCTTTCCTCCTTCAGGGGTAAGAAATTGGGTGGGAGCCTGCCTTCTACTTCCAGACAGTAAGTGCTTTGGGAGGAGGGTGATGAAAGGAAAGAACTCACCAGAGCAGAATAATGGCCTTTCACACAAGTATTGTAATTTCTCTGCCCAAAGGAAAACACAAGCATGAGCAGAGGGACTTTATGTTTAAAGATCCACATAAATTAAATAGAAAGCACTGATTTCAAGATTGGACTGCTTCTTCATGTGGTATAAAGCTTTAGGTTGAGTTGAGCTGCACAGTGATTTACACCAAAATAATCCAACAAGTCTGGAGGTAAAGGATTGATAAATAAACTAAACCTAGCTCTTATAAAAAGATTTCTCATAGTTTTAATAATTTTTTCCCATTCACTCATGCTTTTGTAGCACTTTCTAGAGACCCTTTTTAACACTTCAGGGTTTTAAAAGATTATGAGCAGCTATTTTAACTCCCATTCACCTTATAGGAATGATGAGCATTCAGTACTTCTGATAGTCCAGGTTTCCTATTCCTGCTTCCAGACTGGTAACTCTCAAAGCCCTTGCCAAAGGATTCATTGGCTTTTCTGGCTGCAGCATTCTGATCCTTCATGCTGGACTTGCATGGTTAAAGATTTTGTAATACAGTGTATTATACAGGCTACAGTGTATCTCTTTCTTTGATACTTTTTTTTTGACAACTGTATGTCTTATTAAACAAAAAATAATTCAAATTCTCAAATGTCTAAATCAGTGGGTACCATGAGTTTTTCTGCAGAACAAGACACGATACACAGATTTCATGACAACTTTCAGGATTTAAAAGAAACTCATTCTGTTGTACAGCCCAATACACATATCCAGCCAATAATAATACAACAGTCTCATATCTTGCCCTTGTCTTCTCTCCAGTCTTGAATATTTCCTCTTCCTCCCTCTATCTATCTATCTCTTCCTCCCTCCACCTACCTTCTTCCATAGAACATGAACTTTCTTATTCTCTTAAAAATGATGCATTAGAGAGTGTTCCTCCTACTCATTTTGTAGATCACTTTGTTAAGTCTTGATCAGCCTCAGCATATGACCAACATCCACAACGATTTAGTTTGCTGACAACCTGCCTGGATGGGCTGTTTTCCCTGGTTTGATGACATCCTTTACCCAAAGCATTTATTTTGAACAGAGGATTGCCAAAGTTCAGTCCTGCTGCCTTATGGAACACATGTATGTGTCTTTCCTGGAACTGCACCTGAGGCTGAAAGTGGAAAAAAAATAAATAAAAAAATAGAGGAAGTAATCAAGCCTCAGGCTCATAATAAAATTTTTAGTTTCTCATACTCCCCAGTATCAAACGGAATAGTGAAGGTGCTTGTGCAAAGAGTCTGTATGTCATCACAGAATATGTCAGGAACCTGTTGGGGAGAAAGCTTCTTCTAAAGCACAAAGCAGGTAACAGACAAAGGGAGATAAAGCCTTGACCATGTGGAATTATTCTCTCATTAAAATGAATGAGAGCTGGAGGCCTATGATCCATCACAAAAGCAGATGAAATGACAAAATAGCCCAAGAGGCATGACTGCAGTGTAGAAATTATCATATTTTGATTCACTGTTTCCTAATTGGAGACAAGCTTCTGGAACAGGATTAGCTTGGATTTACATGATGAAAAATCCAGTGCTAATTGTGTCTGTTGACTCTCACCATTACACATGATGACAAGCAAGAAAATAAAATTCTTGTTTCTTTGTAACATGAATGATTTGGATGGTGCTCATTCCAGAGCTATCAGGACAGGACACTAATTGCACAAAACATCTGTATGTCAGCAAAGAACTGCCTTTCATCTCAGCAGCACCATCTTTGTTAATAACAAGGAAGCAAGAGAGAAGCCCATTGCCTTGTAAGTGTGTGATTTGATAACAGCATTTTTATTAGTCTCAAGGCATGGCTTTGATAACTGTAAGTAGACAACTGTCAAGCATGGCAGAGAGTACACAGGTTTAACAGCAGCCCCTGATGCATCAGCTACTGATCCTCTATTTCCAGTAGAAATACAGGAGTCATTGGCATGAAAAAAAATCACTTCCTATGAAAACTATAATAGGTCTGTTAAGTATCTTGTTTTGTTTTGTCTTTTTAATGCCAAAAACAAGCTGTTTCCTCCTTTCTGTGGTATCATACTGTTCACAATTTCCTTGGCAGGCAAACACAAGTTAATTTTGGACACAGATGCTTTGTTTGTGCTCCAAGCTCATGCCTATCTCTGTTCTACCCACAGCTATACAGCTTCCCCTTGAGTGTGAGGAGAGATCAAGTGAGTTTGCAAGAGGCCAAGCACACAGTTCATTAATAATTTAAAATCTTAATTTCCTAGCAAAATTGGGGTTGGATTACTGAATGTATTTTGTGTACAGAGGATGCAGCAGTAGCTATGCTTTTTTTACAAAAAGAAGTAGCAGTAGGGGGACAGGGAAAGCTGAGCTTTAGGCCATGGTTTTGTGCCACTTCAAAAGAAAAATAATTTGCGTGTTTTTGTCCACTCTATTTCCTCACTCACGCTGCATGTTGCCTCATTTATAGCTTTATCACACTGCTGGCTACTCTACCTTGTACTACATAATCTTCTTTTTTGAGTGTCTTTAGTTGCAGCAAGGGCAGGATCAGACTCTGCAACCCACCTGACCCAGACCTCAAAACTACAAAAAAACACGAGCTGTCATCTTTGTATGAAAAAAATATACTGCAGAGTACCCAGGTTATACCACAAATACGCAAACTGAATTCTATATCTTCCAGCCTCCAATGGCAGATTTTGTCCTGAAGACAATTAGAATGTGCCAAGCCTCCCCTCTCATAGTGGGACCAAAACAGTGACCAATCTTTGCAGAAAAGAAAGAGTGCAACAGCATAAGAACATCCTGGACCTGCAAAATATCAAAGAGATCACAGCACTGAATGGGCAGAGATCTGCAAAGCAAAGTCTCAAATTCACATTCTTGCCTGAAGTGCCTAGAAATTATTCTTGCAAGCATTTCCTGACCTGGACCTGGTTTCATCAGAAAGCTTTTGCCCCTGTTTTGCCTGAGCAGCTGAGTCAACATGTGCAATATTTATTTTTACGCATCCAAGTTTACTGGAATAGTGTCCTCTGTATGAACAAGAGTTAATCCATGCTGTAGGATTCAACAGCTCTGGATAATTTTCTCACTGAAGATACCATCTGTTTTGCTCCTTAATTACATTACTCTCCATATTGTATTTTTCCTGTTAATAACAGGTGGAAGAACATTAGCTTTTACAGGCACAAGACACGTATTCAAGCATTTGGCATCCCTTATTTTCCAGTGACCATTGTAACTATTCTAAGAAATTAATTTGATTACAAAAAAAATATTTGACTGATTATGACATGTATAAGTGGCAAATCAGATGAACATTTTGCTGTCAGCCAAACAGCAAGACAATGCAAACAAATTTTTGTCTCTTTGGCATAATTTTCTGGACTTGATTCCAGTTTTGTGAACATGTAAACCTGCAGAAGTCCAAGGTACCATTCCTATTTATGGGCATCTCAGAGCAAAGAGCCATCTCTGAAATTTTATTGTCAATATATCAAATCAAGCATAACTACCATAAGAGAAATTTGAAGCTGCATTGATAACCACTCAAAAGAATTTAACACACTGAAGTATATTTGCAGACAAAACATTAGTTATATAGGTTCTATATATTTAATTACAATACTGTGCTTGTTTTCTAAGTTGCCCAGTCTCTTGCAATAAAACAATATGTTTATATAGGCTAAATTCAAAGCTCTAAACAGTGATTTTATATTCATTCTCTGAAATTAGACAACCCCTTTCTGAAAGTAAGTCAACAGTAATTGGTTACTCAAATATCCTCTGTAATTATTAAAACCTTCCCATATATGAATAGATTCTGTTTCCAAGCTGGCCATAGGATGACTGTCATTACCTTCTCCTGCTTGCTGGCTATCCTTTGCTAGACAACACCCTTTGTACCACCTCTGAGAGAGTTGGCCCAGACTTAATGAAGGCTAAAAAGTAAATGATGCATTCTTACTGCCCACTTAACTTGAATAATTGGCTGCCATTGCTTATTTTGCAGTTTTCTGAGGGAAATATTAGGCTCCAAAAAGTTAAATGAGCTTGAACAAAAGATGGCTAAGCTTTCCTTGCCATTGACTGGCAAGTAACCTACATGATATTAACCTTCTGAAGCGAACTGTTCACTTAAAAGGTGCCAGAGATGACGCATAATTAAAATCACAGTTGTGGATCTGCAGAACAAGTTTTAAAAAATCTTCCTCAGAAACTTAAATATTTTACTATTTTTTGATAGGGAAAGTTTTCTGCTTTAACACAAATTATTTGTTTAACAGAACGTAGCATAAACTGCTTGTTTTATTTCCCAAAGATCTCATTCCTGTGTTCTTATAATTAGCTCAGAGTACATCACTATATATGAACATTTTGGACTGTCCATTTTCAAGTGCCTGCCATTATTTTTATCTAAACTGAACTTAACATGCCATTTTCTTGAAGAATATTGAAAGATCCCTTTGCAGTTCTTGCTCCTGCCTTTATTTTCTTGAATAAGTTACTAATTAAGAAACTTTTTTGTGTTTAGTCTCCTTACAATGTCACATACAATATCATCTTAGAGGACAGGCCACAACACAACTGCTGGCCACAGTCCTTTATTGCTGTGACCTCCTGGCACTGTGAAAAATAAGAATTTATTCCTACCCCTCATTGATTCTCTTTCCAAGAGTTTCCCCTTAATTTGATGACCTTTCCTTGTCTCCCATTACTCACTGGTATTTTTAAGGGCCTTTTAATAGCCTTTTGGGAAAGAACCTTGAAATATTTTGATCTTGGAAATATTTTCCCCATTAAAACATTTATGAAATACAGATTGGAACAGCAGGACAAGCAACAATATAGAGACATTTCAAACACTGCTGTACTCTGAGATGTTTCTGCTGAAGGGGGATGTGTCTGCAGCATGTCAAGACAACATTTTGCTGCTTATGACTGGATTTTCTTCCTGAAGACCCCACCAGAAGAAGACCATTTAAACCAGTTTGGTGGGAATCCAGGTTTTTCTCAGTGTTAGGATATTGTTGGGGATATACTTGAGCATAGGAGCTGATGAAGACTTTATAGTTCAGCAATTTGGAAATGCTTAAGAAGACAAAGACCTACCCACAGGACTAGAAACCAAACCGTAGATGTCTGCATTTAAGTTGTTTCAATGACAAAAACCTCTGAAGGTGCCTGGGCTGGAAAGAAATATTTAAGAGGAGGGGACAACATGGTTGGCAAAAGGCAGATTTACTTAAAGGCTTATATTTTGGGTATTTCATAGACAAAATCAGCATTACTTTATTTAGAGATACAGTTCTCTAGATTCTTTTGTGAGTATGTGTATTAGTAGGACTTCACTTTAGAGAATAGAAGTTGCCAATGTCATTCAGGAACATCAAGAAAAAGGTAGGAAATATTTTGGTTCAAGCCCTTGGGAGACTCAGGGATCTCTGACTGCCATATAGAAACCGTTAGCCATTTCAATATGATATTTGATGTCATAGTATTCATACACTTAGAAATAACTTCCTTGAGTTCTGCTTTTATTTCATGCTAGAAGAATATGAATATTACATTGTTAATTAATTGTCAATTTCACTATAGCTTGTTAGAAAAGACGTAGAAGTAGACTCTAATGATTTCCTTGAATTTTACCAGGAAAATAAATGTAAGGTAATTGTCACTCTTTGATTATGACTCAGCTTGATCTTTAACTGAGTATAATCAAAATCTATTTATTTTCCTATCTGAATAGCCTCCATTCACAATAAAACTGTTCAGTGAATTAAGCTGAGAATTCAGAGTGTTAGCTTTGAATATTGTGAACAACCTAACTTAAATTAGATCGACTTCAAGTCTGAATTGATCTCTGGAAGTACAGACAGACTGGGGAATGAGAGACTGGAGGGCAACATCATGGAAAGGGACCTGGGGATCCTGGTCCATGGCAAGTTGAACATGAACCAGCAGTGCCCTGGCAGCCAGGAGGGCCAACCCTGTCCTGGGGGCATCAGGCACAGCATGGCCAGGGGGCAAGGGAGGGGATTGTCCTGCTCTCCTCTGAGCTGGGGCAGCCTTCTCTTGAGAATTTGGGCAGTTTTGGGCACTACAATGTAAGAAAGATATAAAGCTATTAGAGAGTGTCAAAAGGAGGGCCATAAAATGGTGAAAGGCCTTGAGGGATGCTGTATGAGGAGCATCTGATGTCACTTGGTCTCTTCAGCCTGGAGAAGAGGAGACTGAGGGGAGACCTCATTGCAGTTACAAATTCTTCCTGAGGGAAAGAGGAGGGACAGACACTGATCTCTTCTCTGTGGTGACCAGTGAGAGAACCCAACGGAGTGGACTAAAGTTGTGTCAGGGAAGGTTTAGAATCGGTATTAAGAAAATATTTTAGTTCTTCAGCAAGAGGGTGGCTGAGTATTGGAGTAGGCTTCCCAGGAAAGTGGTCACAGCACCAATCCTGACAGAATTTAAGTTGCATTTTGAAAACACTCTTGGACAGATAGTGTGATTCTTGGGTATGGTCCTATGCAGGGGCAAGAGTAGGACTTTATGATCCTTGTGGGTCCATTCCAATTCAGCATCTTATGTGATTCTGTCACAATGTAGTCCTTCATTTTTTATAGGGTTTATGAGGTTTGCTTCGGTTGTTGATTTATCTAGTTCTGTCTTCTCCCAGCTTCTTCCTGATTTGAACAACAGACCTGGGACTAGCTGCACTGAGTGTGGTGTCTGTGTCTCTTTACTTCTAGGCAGGATGTGAAGAGTCTTGGTCTTATCAATATGCCCATGAGAGAGAGTGGCACTATTACTGGCAAGGTCTCTTTGCTAAGGTGCCTTGTAGTAATCAGCTCTTAATAAAATCAAGCTCAAAATTCCTTACTATATTGTAACTTTCCTTCTTATGACTGAGAGCAATTCTGAAGTTGTGTAAGCTAGAAAACTAGTTGTGTAAGCTAGACCAATTTCCATTGGCCTTAAACCAGCAATGTTGAACATTTGAGCCCTTGAAAGTTACTGAAAAACTGTACACCAGACTGATTTATTCTCATAGACATCTGTCTATAGCTACCATGATCAGCATTCAGTCTGTTGTTTGTGTATCAGGAAATGACAGCTCTTTAACAGAAGCCAAAGAAAGCAGCAATGTCAATAATAAGGTCCCATGTTCTGGACTGCATAGCAGTTTGCTGAGTCCTCCTTTTTCCTCTGCTTCAGAGAAGACAATAGTTGTTATCATCCCAGGGAGCAGGGAGGAGGAGGTCTGGGGGAAGAAAAATACATCATTTGGAGGAAAATTACATATTTCCTTTCTTGCCTTACAGAGCACTCACTTATTTTTTCGTTAATTCACTTATTCTTTCCTTTTTATTCTTTATTGCCTTGTGAAGCACTCATTTTTTCTCTCTGGTTGAGCTTAATTTTGTAATGGTTATGTAGTACTCCGGTCAATGCAATTATTTTCAATATGTTCATAACAATGATGTAAAAAACCCCTGGCATAAAAAATTATGGCATAGCTTGGTTGATAAAAGTTCAGATGGGAAAACTCATCTCTTCAGTGATGTAGAGCAGTAATCATGCATTAAAATCCCAAACCAAATAAACAAACCAGCAAGAAAAACCAGGTGAATGTTTGTACAAATCATGGAACTAAATCTGACATCTCAATGTTTTAGGAAGAAAAACTAATATAAATTCTCAGTAGCATCTCTTGCCCAAGAAAAATTCCCAGAGAAGACAAAGAGGGCAGAAAAACCCCAAATCAACCAACAAAAAAAAATCCCACAAAAAAGTCCAAAACACTAACGTAAACTTAATAATATCTTAGAACTAACTGAAGAGCAAAAGTTGAGTAAATGGAGATAGTTGAGTAAATACTACAAAAAATTAAATTAATAGAGAAACCTGAGAAAACTCAGAGATTACTTCGTTTATTGCACACATTCAATTTCTTCCTAGGGTGTAAACTAAAATGTTCTTTTTCTATATGTTTGTTATGTGTAATCTATTACACGTACAATATACTGGGTAAGTTAGAAGACCTGAGATACTCCTCTTTCCTGAGGTCATTACTGGCTCCTCTGGTACACACATTTCATACAGTGAGGATTCTGAAAAGTTCATGAGGGAAGTTTCCAAAAGCCCAAACTCTTATCTGGTATCTCTGATATTCATTGGAGGAGTCTGGATGATCTGATGTGCATCATAAGACAAGGAACATAAACAAAAGAGCAAAGTGTAATATTCACTTCTAACAGGGTAATCCTCTCACACCCCTCACCCCAAACTGGTTCCCAGTGTCAGTACCTAAAAAGGAAGAGGGAAACACTGATTGATTTTAGAAAGATAACTATCTGACATATTCCCATTCATTACATACCACTTGCTGTTTTAGCAGTTATTATTCAGCACATAATTGTCAGTATAACTTTAAAAAGAAGCAGAAAGTTAGGATACAGATTTCATGTTAGGATACATGAAATTCTATGTGTGACTTATCTGAAAAACATCTGTCTAATGTTAGGCCAGACATTCTCCTTCATATGAACCTTTTGTGCAGAAAGAATCTCTGTACAGCAGGACATAAAAAGCAGAGATGGTTTTTCAAAAAACTGACTTCAGCCTAGCAGAATCTGAAACAGTGATTTGTAAAACTGGATTCTTAAGGCACAACCCAAAGCAAGCAGAGCACATTGCTATTGACACTTTACTTTTCCTACCTCCCTAGTCAAACTCCACTTAAATTCAACAATTCACTTACCTCAATTGAAGATTTATTCCAGTAAATAACGTGTTTATTGGTATACTTAAAAAACATTTCTGAGTAGTTTGTATTTGAAATGTTTGAAATGTTACTGTCTTTTAAATACTGTAATTATTAAAAAATGGAAAACACACTACTTTCTGAGTTTCATCGCTCCTTAGTGGAAAATGAGGTGAAATCCAACATGACACATGCCAATGGCAAAACTTTCCTCTAAGTTTAAGCAGAAAACTTCATCCATATTTTTCTTTCACATTTTATCATGACATACTATCTTCTTTAGGAAAACACAAAGGACACAAGGTGGAGCCAAAGATCCTTAAAGAAAACTTTTCATAACTTTTTTTTAAATGAGAGCTCTTTTGAAAAAGGCAAATAAGATAAAGCTTCAAATCCCACATTTGAAGTAAGTTGTTGAAAGAACTAGAAGTAGAACCTAACTATTACTGTCTATAATTCAATCATAAGAAAGTCCATATATTAATGAAAAAAATTACTTTTCTACTATATTTTGCGTTTAAATAACACATCCAAACTTAATTAGCTTATTTTTTTCAAAAGGAATATTAAAAAAAAAAAATTCCCTACCTGTTTGGAATTTTTTTCCAAAAAAAGAAAAAATAAAAAGCTTGTCCTTTATTCTTATTTCACTAGGTTTTTGATTGACTGGCTGAATATTTTACTGTTTGGATTTCTTTCTTTTTTGTTTTTTGTTTTTTGTTTTCTGTTAACTTTTTGATAGGTGGAAGAAACAGAAATTATGGTCTAGACTACATATACTATTTGGCTTTGTTCACATAAGACACTTTGAAAACTCAAGAGTAAAGTGAGAGGGAAATTAAAGCTACTCTTATTCTAATGTGAGATGATTAATCTTTAATCCTCTGAATTGGGTTGATAGGGATTTTCATTACTGCATTCAGTAAACATATTTTATATCAAGTCATCTACAGTTTCAGTGGCAAGGCTCACATCAAACTGTGTCCATGTCCCTTGAAACTTGAGAACATTTATTTTCTCTTTTTTTTCCTGACAGTACACTCGAAGGATGAGATGACTGATAATATTTCACACCTGTCGTCATCATCTGGTTTCACATACATACACTTGCCTTTACAAAGCAAATGAGAGAGACTGGAAATGAGGGCCATGCTCCAACTCATATTATTATGTCTAGAATTTAGTTGATAAAAAGGACTAGACTTGAAAACTAACCATGTTAGAACTGAAACTGATTAATTATATATCTCAGTTATCTGTTTCCCTATTAGTTTAACAAAACCGTTCATACAATTGTACAAAATTACTTTTCCAAGGGCTGCTGCATGAGCAGCAGCTTCTATTAACACCTTTGCTTTTGGAGGCTTATCATGCTGCTGTTAAAAGAGAGGCAGGAAGGATTTGCAGCACAGAAAACTAATCTCAATCACAGAAACGTTCCCATGCTATTCCCAGATATGTTTAGCTGTTAACATTTAAATGGCCTCCATTAAAAGTGTTGACTTGAAAATTATATACATATTTAACTATATAGAAATATTGACTTTCACATCGATTTTGTGTAAAACCAGCTAGGAATGAAATATTTACTGTTCTTTGCTTTAAGTAAAAGAGAAAAAAATACAGAAAATAAGGAAAGGATCTTGGGAGCTGACAGTGTGATAGAACTAAATAAGGAATGCTTTCATCCCCAAAACTGCTATCACATGCTTGCACAGTGATGAATGAAGGTGTCAATCTTATCTTCCAGCTGCTTAAGAAAAATCATGTACAAGCAACAAGCATATTCAAAATCATTGCAAAAATTTCTTGTTACGTGCTACTGCTTCTCTGCTTTTCCATTAACAGGCCAATTTCCCTGTAATCCTCTTTCAAAATTAAAAATAAATAAATCCTTTCAGGGTTTATGTGATTTTCTAAATCTTAAAGATCACTGTCTTCAAAAAAGACACATAGTACATTCACGAATTTGAAACTAACAACAAAAGTAGCAGAAGAAAATGCTAATTTGCATTCTTCCTGTTTCTCCTCTGCTTTTAATTTTTTATCTACTGAAAATAAAGCTCACTGACTGATACAGCTTATGTTTTAAACTGTGCAGTAGCTCTAAGCATGAAAGAGAACATTCTGATATATAACCAGCTTAAAAATCCAGAACTGAAACACTGAATAGCAGGGCTGCAAACTGCCAGTTGTTTTCAAAGCCATTCCTTTAAGGGGGGTGGGGGCGAAACATGAAAGCTGTGTACTTGGCAAAAGAAAAACATACACAAAATGCTGTGGCAGATTGTTGCAGTGAAAATAAATCTGACTTCTCAGCCACATTCAAAGTCAAGCTGCCACAAAATTCTGAAAGGAATCATACAAATCAAGAGTTGTATTAAGCAGAGGAGCATAAAGTAGTTCAAGCATTACAGTCAAGTGAAATCATTACATTCAGTCTGTAGTGCAGCTTTTAAGTGAAGAAAAGGACAATATATTCCTACAAACTGACTTAATCTGACTGTGCACGACAAAATAAAAAGATAATAAACATAAATAAAGAAACATTTACTGATAAATTAATTGCCACAACTACTAAACACAGAAAAAACATCTGAAAACCAGATTCTACAGGGGCTATATTAAAAGGAAGTAAAGCTAGAAATGCATAGATGGGATCCAAATTCCTTTTTCTCTATGCTTAGGCCAGCTGAGAACTACTGACCTCTCTGCCTCACCTCTGTGCCAAGTAAGATCATGGAGCCTTGATTAAAGCCTTCTAGAAGCTTTGCTATGTTTCAAGAGCCAGCATGGCTTTAGCAAGGTCACGTCCTGCCTGACCAGCCCAGTGGCCTTCCACAATGGAATGTCTGCATCAGTGGACGAGGGAAGGGCTGCAGGAGCCATTTTTCTGTACATCTGGACAGCCTTTGATATGGTCCCCCACACCAGCCTTCTCTCAAACTAGAGAGAGATGCCTTTGATGGGTGGATTAGAAATTGGTTGGATGGTCACATGCAAAGGGTTATGGTCCATGTCTGGAGGGAAATCAGTGACAAGTTGTGTCAGAAGGTCAGGACTGAGACCTGCTCTGTTTATTACATTCCTTGGTGTTACACACAGTGGAGGACCCTCAGCAAATTTTCAGACAGCAACAAGCTGAGTAATGCAGTTGACACACCTCAAGGATGGAATGCCATCCAGAGGGACCTGGGAAAGCCTGGAGCATGGGGCCCATGGGAAATTCATGGGGTTCAACAAGGCCAAGTGCAAGGTGCACCTGGGTCAGAGCAGGAACCCTGTTCTCAATACAACAGATAAAACAGATTGAGAGTAGCCCTAAATGAGAAGGACTTGGAGGTTTTGGTGGATGAAACCCTGGACATGAACCAGCAATATGCACCTGCAGCCCAGAAAACAAATCGCATTCTGGACCGCATCCAAAGAGTGACCAAGAGGACATGGTTCTGCCCATCTGCTCTGCTCTCATGGGACCCCACCTGGAGTACTGACTCCAGCTCCGGGGCCCCCAGCACAGGTAGGACATGCGCCTGTTGGAAATGCAACTTTCATTAATTTTGCTTTAGTATGAGCCAAACACAATTGGGTAAGAATGCAAAATTCTCTTCACTGGCTGCAATGTAAGACGCATCCGCTTATCAGCCCTCAAGACACAATTAACACAACCCACTTAAAGATACTGCTTGCAAAATAGAGGCAACGTTGTGAGGCTTTAAGGTTCATAAGCAAAATCATAACTAACCATGGATATAATATGTAATTCCACTGAGACCAGAAATGAAACACCTTATACAGTAAAGGAAATATTTTTAAGTTAAGAATGTTGTCTTATAACCTTGGCAATTATGCAGCTAGCAGTTAGATTTTGAAGTTCATGCTTTGAAGATAAAATATTTCCAATTTCTTAGAGTGATTTAATATTCAGGTTTTGTAACTAACATTGTCAAGGAGGCTGTCTAGAAATCCTCATCAGTACTTCCTCTCCTTCTTGTCCCGTAAGTATCCAATTGTGCTGTGCTTTGCTGAATTGTCCAGCCCGTTTTTCTGATACTGAACAAGAGGTGAAAAAGAAAACAAACAAACATACAAACAAACCAAAACAGAAAGAAGAAGCAAAGAGGAGAAAAAGGTTGACATAAGCACAAAAAAAGAAATTATTGTCTGTCTGAAGAGCCCTAGAATCTCTCTTTTCTTTCAAATAATTTCCTATTGCAAAAAAAACAACTTCCAGTGAATAAACATCAGTGCCTATTACGCAAAATAATCCCTCTCTATGGAAAATGATGGACTTTTGAGTGTCTATGATCTGTCTGCACAAACATGTCTGTATTCATGGCTCCAAAAAGAGATGTAGAAATCTCACTTGCTTGAATCTTGACCAAATAGACTGCAAATTTAAATTACAAAACACCTTCTTTTGAAACAATATTGATGTGAGTAGGACCGGTAGTCTGAGAGGATCCCAATACTTTTATTATTTACCTTGAATGGATTGAGGAAAACATATCAGTCTTTCTCAACTGAAATCCATTTAACAAAAATGTCTGCCTGATCATGTTCTAGTTGAATAAAAGGAGTAAGTATTAGTATTTCATCTTTCTGAGCTCCTCATGTCTTGCAGCAAGGAATTACAAAGCCTCTCAAAGTATTAGATGAAACTATCTTTCCACTTCATGCATTTTAAAAAATGTTATTTTTTTTTTCAGTTAAAATTCTGGGTTTATTTTTGAAGACAACAAATTAAAGCAAGACCTTGTATCCACTCACCATCTCCATCCAATCCATCAACATTAATTTCTTTGGTACATAAACATTAAATAAACCCCCAAAAACCTAAAAAAAACCAAACTGAACAAACTAACAAAAAACCTTTAAAAATCTTCTCATGCATAAGGTTTTTCATTTTTTCCAGAAGTTTCAGAATTCCGTAATGTATTAAGACCCTTGCTGAATCACACTCCATACTGTTAAGAACTGTTTTTTTAAATCAGCTGGCTTTTGAAGTAACCTGTCAGATTTGCCCGCCTTTATTGTAGACTATTGAAAG
The DNA here is from genome assembly GCF_028018845.1 of Melospiza georgiana. NCBI lineage: Eukaryota > Metazoa > Chordata > Aves > Passeriformes > Passerellidae > Melospiza > Melospiza georgiana. The sequence continues at coordinate 47,406,946 of NC_080431.1, forward strand.
TCATAACTTTTCATTCTATCCTCTCCTTAAGTTAATGGACAGAAAGTCCCTCTAGAACATGGTTCTATTCTTGTGAAGGAGGGGAAGGATTCCAGTTAAATGGATCTCTGTTAGGCATGTCCATAACTTCCGATTTGATAATAGAGTGATCTTTCCATCTCACTTCAGATATCTAAGGTTTAAACATATGAATACAAAAGTAAGAAAACTCATCCAGTACTGTATATTCAATATTCACTACACATTCAATGGATAGAAGAAAATACTGAAAGATTTGCCACCTTTCATAAAAAAGAAAGGTAAAAAATTAAAAGATATTCCAGAATGTATTTGTGGTACAGTGCTACTCTATAATACAACTCTTCTTTCTCAAGAAATGATCTGTCAAATACTTATTTTATTTCTTCAGTAGTAGGAAACTGATCATATTTCTAAGTGCTAAACACTTATTCATGTGTTGCATTTTACTCCATTTATTTACTGGTGTCATTTATAACTGCCTACTATGCGAGGCAGCAGTTCACAATGAAGTCTGACAAAAACATTGTTTGCAACATCCAGTTATAAAATGTTTTTTCACCTAATGCAGCCTTCACATCATGACTTCAAGGATCTTTAAAACAGCAGATGCTGAGCCGTGATGGAAGAGCACATTACCTTGTAAATAGCAAATTGCATGAATTTTCTGGCAATGAGCTACACAGAAAATCCAGGTCAGAAAGAATATTTGTCTAAATGCTTGTAAGATTTATTATTAAGTCTATCTCTCAGCCCCTGGGATATGCTGTCCTGTGAATCTGCTCAAAAGTTATGACAAGTTAGAAACTGCATCTTCAAAAAGCTATTTTCACACAGCAGGTTTGTTCATAAACTGATATAAGCATACCCCCATCTCAGGTACACCGCTCCCCATCAATGCAACAATAGCTTCCAAACTGATATTTTAAATTGTGTCACATGTATTATGTTTTATCTTTCAGAAGTAACAGATGAGCTTTCACTTAAAGTAATAACACAAGAAAATATTCAGGTAAATGTACACACTGCTGATTTTAGAAACTAAATTTAATTTGACACATTTCCTATAGAAAAATTACATAAGTTAAGTGGAACTATGAATTGCCAAAACTTCTTTTTTTGATTAAAATCCCCAGCAAATTATTTTGTCAAATAGACAATTATTTTTGTATTTTTTTTTGATTTTGTATTACATGATAATGCTATTTGAGATTTTATTCAAAGTTAAGGAAGCTAGGCCTCCACCTGTCATTAAAATTAGGTAATAAATTCTTGTTTGCTTGTTTGACAGTTGTTGCTAGTGCGTGTGCGTGTGCGTGCGTGTGTGTGTGTATGTCTGTGTGTAAATATTAATAAAAGTACATAAATACATACATGTGTGTACCTTTCCATACCTTTGTGTTTCTAACACAGTGAGAATGGGATGAACAATAGGGAATTTATTATCAGATATTTCACTGACATCCTCAGCAGGAAAGAATCCCTAAGGCATGTCTGCTTTGCTGAGGGACATCTTCAAGAATGTACTCTAACACTGTTCTGCAAATTCCAGATTTTGCTAATATTTCCAATCCTGACTAATAAATGGATCTTCACTTCTCTCCTTTGTGCTATCATACTGCAATATTTGTCAATGGCTCTATTTTTTTATTTTTAACCTTTTTTATCATATTCGGTTTTTTCCTACATGCTTATTTATATTCTTCTTCTCTGACTTGTCCTTCTGCCAGTCTTAGAACTTCATGTTGTTTGGTTGACAGTCTAAATGAATCTTCAATGAAAACAACAGCTGATTTCACATATGTGTGTGAGTGAATCAAATGATTATTTGCTTTATGGTTGGATGCAGTTAGTGTTGGCATTTTGTGAATCATCAAGGAACCAAAATGACTCCTTAAACAGTCAGCCAACAGGCAATAATCACAAGTCCTATAGGTTTCACCATCAGAAATCTGTTTTTTGAACACTGGTGGAATGAACTTTTTTCACTGTTACCAAATAGTTCATCATAGAATGTGAATGTACATATATGTAAATGTACAGTGGAACAATCTCCCAGAAAAAACATTCCAGATGAACTAGGGATATGAGGGTATTACAATGAGAAACTGAGTCAAAGAAATTTAGTTTTCTATAAGGGACACATATGGTGACTGAATGATGAGTCAATGATTCAACATCTTTTATTTTCCTGTTATTGTGCACCATTGTCTTTTATACCTGGCTGTGAATGTTTCTAGAGTCCAATATGCATAGGTAGGAAAAACATACCACGCTTCTTTTTTTTTTAAATTATTAAAATCAGTCAGGTCTGACTAAGTTGCAAGTGTCACTGTTGATGCCATCTAGCAGTACTGACAAATATTTCAAAAATTTTAATGAACTGTATAAAGCCATAATAATCAAAATTTGAAGGAAATTTCATGAGATATGACAGACTTCAGCCCTTATACTATAGAAGAAATTCCATTGGATTGCTTGCAGATCTGGCCAGTGTGAACAGGAAATGTGTGAGAAAGCAGAAAAAAAAAATTTCTGCATCTCTGAGCCATATTCGCATGCCAAGGATCAGATCAATATTTACACTTCTTTCTGAGTTGCCATTTACACCCCTGACATTCTCAACTCATTCTTTTCACAAAGAGTTATAGTGTAAAAGGATGAAAGGAAAAAAGTTCTGTTTAGAGGAGCCAGACAATCCAGGGGCAGAGATATTTCAGATCCATACTCTGCACTCTGCAACCAAGTAAGGAAGCCAGAATCAAATGCTGCATACTGGCAGTATTGCATTTTCCCTTATGCATGTATCAATATAAAATAATATCTTTATCTTCATAATGCTCCCTCCAGATTTACACTGGACTAACTGGGAAAAGTACCAGAATTTAGTTATTGAAAGGGAATTTTTCTGGTATAAGACCTTTTTATTAAATTGTCTCTTGATAGGTTCATTCTACAGTAAAATCAGATTCTGGCACAACTTATTCACTCAGTGTAATATTCACTCATCTCTAAAAAATTCATAATTTTAGCCATTTATTCACAAAAAAAAATTCTTGTGTGCAGATGGAATTTCCCACATTTAGGTAGTGTCTATTGTCTCTTTTTTTTTTTTTTAATTTCTTCCATCAGGGATTTATACACATTGCTAAAATAATTCTGACTTTGCAATTCTCCAGGCTCAACATTCAAAACCTCTCTGCCCCTCCCAATATGAAAGATGTTCCAGTTCTTTAATAATCTTTGTTGCCTTTCACTGGATTTGCTCCTCTTTATCTTTTTTATAATGGTGAGCCCAGAACTGGGCACAGCACTCCAGATGTGGTTTCACCAATGCTAAGTAGAGATGAAGGATCATGTCCCTCCACCTGCTGGCACAGGTATTTATATATATAATATTCCAGTATTCCCAAAATGCTGTTGACCTTCTTTGCTGCAAGGGTGCTTTGACATTTGGCCAGCATGTTAGTCACCAAACCATAGAATGTCTTGGAAAAGCTATTTCCAATGTGGCTGGCCCTGGCCTATACTGGCACATAGGGTTATTCCTTTCCAGGTAAAAATCTTGTTATCTTGGTTTCCTCCAAGCAGCCATCAGTCCTCAGAAAGAGAGTTCCTTCCCCCCCACTAAAAGGATGGAGGAGACCTGCTCCCTAATGTCTTTATCACCCTCTCCAGAGCCAGCGAGTCGTGCTCCATACTATCCAGGTTTCCCCTGACAGTTCTGTCAGCGCCCACACAAAAGAGCAGCAGGCCTGAGTGACAGACAAACCTTGGCAGCACTTCCACAAATCTGTCTGAAAGATAGATATGGAAAGTAGTAAACTCTCCTAGATGACAGATCAGGTCAGCAGATGGGGACCTCTGCTGTTCTCCCCAGGGAGTCTCCCACTGCTGTCATTCACCATTTTCTCTTGGTCCTGCTGCATGGCTCAGGGCCAGCTAGCATGAGCGCTTCACTGGTCAACACTCCCTGCTCATCAGCCCAGAGAGCAGTCAATCTACTGTGTAACTGCAAATTTTAAGCTCTAGCAGGAGTCTTCCTCCTGGAGTCTGAAGTCACCAAAGCTTACACTCTTTGCTATTAAAGGAATTTCTTCTTTCCAACCTGACAGGCACAGACTCTTCTGCAACAGTCTGCAGTTTGGGTTCTTGAAAGAGCAGGGTCTCTGTGAGGACCGGAGTGATATCTCTCTCTTCTTCCCTGATGGGACATAGACTGCCGCTCTCCACCTGGAGCTTCTTCACTAGGCAGCACAACTCCTCAGCACCTGAAGACATCCTGGAGGCAAATGAATCTTCCCTGGCCACAGAGAGACTCCACAGCCTCCTGCAGCTTGAGCCTTGTAGGGCTGCAGCCTCCTTCTGAAGCTTCAACTGGGTCAAGTCTTCTACATCTCAGGAGCTGTTGCTCCACTGGCTGCTGGGGATCATGCCTTATGCCATCTCCACAGCTGAGGATGTGCATGGGGCTGTATTTGGTCTGGCTGAGACAAGTTCATTTTCCCCACAGCAGCCCTCACAGTGCTGTGCTCTGCCCTGGTAGCTGGAAAGGTGTTTCTAGCACACTACTGTTTTGGTTCCTGCTGAGCAGGGATGGCATAGCCTCAGCTCTGTCCCTCCAACCAGCCTCCACCCTCACCAGCAGGCTGGAGGTGCACAAGATCTTGGGAGGGGACGCACAGGGCAGCTGACCACAACAGAACAATGGTTATTCCGTACAATATTACATATGCTCAGACATAAAAGCTAAGAGAGAGGAGGACGAAGGGAGGCATTCATTATTTATGATGTTTGCCTTCTCAAGCAATTGCTGTGTGTGCCAAAGCCCTGCTTCCCAGGAAGTGGCTGGACATCACCTGTTGGTGGGAAGCGGGGTATAAAATATTCATCGTTGGGGATTTTTTTCATCCTTTGCTTTCATGTGCACAACCTTCACTTTTCCTTTAGTAAACTGCCTATATCTCACCCCATAATGATATTTTGCTTGTTTGTTTTGTTTTGGTGCCTTCCATCTTGTTCCCTTCCCCTGTGCAGCTGTGGACGGAAGTGATAAAAATAATATAGTGGCTTGGCACGCACCTGGCATGCAGCCAAGGTCAACCACCACAGGTGTTCTTAGATGGGCTGTTGTCCTCATCTTTGCAGCCCTCCACATTAACTGCTGCTCAAATACCTTGATCTGTTGACTGCTTCAGCACATTCACACCTGCAGAAGTGGCACCACGTCTTGAAGTGACAAATTATGATAGTCTCTTCCATGATCCTCCCCTTTATGCCCAAAAAATGACTGTGGTATTTTTAAGGCCCAGGGCCAGGTGTGTGTGGCACCAGGGAGGGGGAAGTTTTGAGCTTTTTCATGGGCATTTTTCAAAGCCTCCCTGCCCAAGCATTCCATGGCATTGTGCAGTTCAGCTTTGCTTGGCTTAGCTTAGTTTTGTTGGCCCAGGCAAGAAAGCTTTTGCCTTCTCTGGCTTGAAGGAGCTGTAGCAGCAGCTTTTGAGCTGCCTTGAGGTGAACTGAACAGCTGCTGTTCCAGGACCAGAGAAGCAGGACCAGCAGGAGCAGCGTCACCCTGTTCCAGCCTCAAGCCCTGAGGAGCCAAGCCAAGGAGAGAAAGTACACAAGAGACCCCAGCCTGGCTGCTTTGTCTGCCATGGAGAAGAGGTTGACACCAGAGAGCCCCCAGGTTTTGTGTCCTGCTGGAATTCCTTCATGGAAGCTCGGCTTCTCTCGGCGTGAGAGTCCGCACCATTTCACACCACGTGTCAGGAGGGGGTATTTCTTCAACACTTGCCCCGTTCTCCAGGCATTTTTGGGTCTTTGTGTGTGTGTGTCTGCATGGGGAAGGGGGCGGCCTTGTGAGCATTCCATTGTTAAACTGTTGGGTTGGGGTTTTTTTCACTTTTCTCTATTAGCATTAATTTTCCTATATTTGTAGGGGGATTACTGAAACTCTTCAAAGGACTCATTGCAGAGTGCCTTCCCTTAAATTTGGTTGAAAACATAACTTCCCTTAAATTTGGTTTAAGACACACCAACAAGCTGAATAATGCTTTGGCTAAAAAATTTAAATCTAAAGTTTACATATTTTCAATGGAGGCCTTAAAAGAACTTACTTTTTGAATCATTTTAATACTACAAAATATTGATAATTTTCCTACAATGAACACCATGTCTTCCTCAGTCTTTTTTTCAAAGGGATGGTAATATCAAATCAGATGTGATTTAAGTGCTGGTGAAAGTGAATGAGTCTTCAAATGGTAAATGAAACAAAGAAAACCTCTGTATATTATTCTATTTTTTAAAAAATGTTTCCATTGTCTGAAGATTAAGTTAAACTAAATTGTGTCACACATGTCCAGAAGGAAATGGAAACACACACTTTTCAATGATTATGCATTTTCCAGAGATCATCCTAGCAAAATCTTCCTTTTCTTCAGGAAGCTACAACTATTTTATAGTCTATAACTCATATTTCTGAGCTACATTTAAGGACAGCAGACAAAGATTGTGATGGGTTTTTTTCTGTCAATCTATTAATACACTGTGAATCATATAGATTTATCTGTAAACAGTGTAATTTAATGTAAAGAAAAGAGAAGAAAACACTGGGATTGGACTTTCTGGGAATGTGATGTAACTTAAAATTAGATCAAGGAAGCATGTTTACAAAGGCAGTAGGTATGCTAAAACCATCCCTGATGTTCTCCCATCTGCCACTTTAAAGCAGGCTTTCATCCTCCCCAAAGCTGATTATTAAAGGAATTAGAAATATTCCAAATAATAATGAAGAAATGAAAAGATGTCTGTGTGACGAATTCATTCTTTTAACATTTTCCCTATGAAAATCCAATATCCAATACAAAGTTAGTATGTTGCTGAAGATGATACTTTTTTGAGATGTTTGCCTCCATTTACTCCCAAAAGCATCTGACTGAAAAGGCTGAAGTAGCACTTTTTTTAATGCTGTGGGAAATGCAGATGTACAGTTAAAGGCATGAGGAGACTTTCACCAGACATGACCTTACAAAAAAAAAAAAAAAAAGAGATAAAATCTCTGCTATATTCTGCACAGAGCTTTGTAAGGAGATTTTGTGAGTTTGCTGTTACAGAATTTAGTTACTATATTAGAATTTCCTTTTAAATTTACCTAAATTTGCCTCTTGTCACAGAGCTCTGTTCTAAGATGCTCACATTAAAATGATAGTTTTAGGCACCTGGAGATTAATCTGAAATCCTGGTGCAAACAAGACACAGTAGACAAATATGTGATTATGTTCCAGAGCATTCCATTCCTCTGAAAAAAAAGCTCATCAATGAAACATGGGCAATGTAATGGCAATGTAATAGGCAAGTGTATTGCTGGATGTGGAAATGCTCTGAAAACTGAAGCTATGGGAAGTTCACAACATTAAATGAACTTGGGATTCATCAAACTAATTTTACAAGGGTACAGTGATAACTTTTTCTCATGCAATTCAATAAAATATTTTTAATTCCAAAATGTATCTGAATATGCTGCACAGTTCCAGGAGTTTTTAAGAGTAGACACCTCAACTTAAAAAAAAAAAAAAAAAAAACAAAAACCAAACCACTCTGTCAGGCACACTGAGGCTTCAAAAATCAATACCAGCAGAAATAAGAGTGAGAAATTGCCTCAAACTGCACCAGGGGAAGTTAAGATTGGATATTCGGGAAAATTTTCTACACCAAAAGGTTTGTCAAGTATTGGAACAGTGTGTCCAGGGATGTGGTTGAGTCATCAGCCTTGGAGATATGTAAAGGATGTGTGGATGTGACACTTTGGGACAAGTGGAAGTATTAGGTTTGCAGCTGGACTTGAAATTGAAGGTCTTTTCCATATGAATTTTCTCTATGGGCAGCGTGATTTTCCCTCCAAAAGGCAGGGTATCAATCATGTCACACTTGCCCAGCTGCACCATCATCTCTCAGTCACTACTGGATGTGCTCAGCCTGTGAGGCCTCCTGGGATGCTGTCAGCAAACTGGCCCAGCATAAGCCAGGAAAGCTGGCAAATCCTGCTTGTTTCGATGTGGGGCATGTATATGTGGATAAGACATTTGTGGACACCAGCTGGTGCAGCCACATGGCTCTTTGCTTTTCTGCATGGATTTTTCAGCTCAGTGAAGATTAGCTCAAGGATCTCTGTGCTCCACAGGCACGTCAGTGTCAATGATTTTTTTCCATCCTTTATCCTCACTGTATTTCACTAGAGAAAAAAACCCACATCTGCTATGTGCCTAATGCAAGTTCTCATGCTTACTATTCTCCATGTATTTGACACGGGATTCACGAGTTCACATTGTGAACACATTATAAACCTGCTGTTTCAGTCATTGCACATATTGTAACCTACAAATATTTCAATCCTTTAAAAAATTTCATAAGGATGTGTATTGAATTTATGTGACAAGATTTTGATGGGAGGCCGTGGAGACTGCAGGGATGGCTTCTGTGCAAAGAAGCCAAGGAATTCCCTAACACTGGACAGAGAGAGTTCCAGCTGGCCCAAGATGGGGCCACTGCTGTCCAAAGATGAGTCAGCTCTGCAGACACTAATGTCAGTGAAGAAGGAGGGGGAGGAGGTGCTCCGGGCACAAGGATAGATTGCCTGCAGCCCATGGAGGGAAGAGCTCGGTGAGGCAGGCTGTCCCCTTGCAACCCATGGAGGAGGACAGCAAAGCAGATATTCTACAGCTAATGGAGAGCCCCACAGTGGAGCAGGTGGACATGCCCTGAAAGAAGCTGCATGCCATGGAGAGCACTGAAGCAGGATCCTGACAGCACCTGTAGAACTGTGGGAAGCAGATCCCATGCTGCAATAGGTTTTCTGGTAGAGCCTATGACCCTGTGGGGAATCCACACCAGAACAATCTGGTCCTGAAGGACTGCATCCCATGGAAGGAAAGCATGATGGGGCAGTTCATTAAAAAATGCAGCCTGTGGGAAGGGGAGTAGAGGAAGAGTGTAAGTAGGAATGAGTTGCAGAGAGGAAATACTATGAACTGACTGCAACTCCTATTCCCCATCTCTTGCATTACCTGGACAAGGGAGAAAGCAGAGGAGTAATGAATCGCAAATTAAAGCTATGCTTAGGAAGAAACATGGCAGATTTAGTTTTAGTTATTTGTTTCTATCCTGTTCTATTTTTTGAGTTGGCAATAAATTCATCTTTCCCAAGACAAGGTTGTTTTGCCTCTGAAAGTAACTGGTGAGTGATCTCCCTGTCCTTAACTTGATTCAATTTTTTTCATCTTATACTTTCCGTCATCATGTTGAAGAGGTGGAATGAGAGCGGCATATGAGTGTTTGGCAGCCAGACAGCATCAGTCTACCACAGGATAACATGAGTGTGCATCACTAAATAGCTAATTTAAAATTAAACACTCATAAAACCAAAAGATCACTAATTAAGCTAAAGTCCTCAACATCGTTATTAGAGAACTCTGCATAATGGAGGAATTTGTTGTGAAAATTAACATAATTTATTTATTTAATTTAACAAAACTCTAATTAACATAAGTAAATCTATAAATCTTCCAACAAAATAAACTGTGTGTTGCAAGTTGCTATGCCTTTAACATTACTTAAACATTTTGCAAATTCTTAAGAAATCTTAAGGTAGGAAGAAAAATACCATGAACAATTTATGTAGTTCTCAGTTCACAACACTATTAACAGGCTAACAAACTTTTGTACTGATGAGTAATTAAAGTTCCCATTGCATGGATTTGTTTAAACTTTCTACTTTTATTTATATTAATACCATTAGGCCCTATTACATATAATTGTACTCATAAACGAGGATTGCCAGAGATGATAGAAGATTTGTTGTTTCTGCTGCAGAACAAGCAGGCTCAGGCTGATACAAGCAATCACTGCAGACTGATTAGTGTGTGGTGCTCCAGCCTCACTGTGGCTTGCTGTGAGATAATATTTTATTATAAGGATGAATTATATTCACAAAGTACAGGGATGATATGCTGAGGACCATGTCCACTGATACTCATTTAGCAACATGTCTTTGCTGATGCTTATATCCTTGCCAGTTTACCCATTACAGGGAGGAATATAAAAGCAGGTCATTATAAAAATCTTGGAGGCTTTTCCAAGCCTGTCAGAAAACGCTGTTCATAAACAATAAATATGAGTTTTAAAAATGCCTCATTTGCAGAGCAACCACAGAGTTTCATTCAGCGTGGCACGGTGCAGCGCTCCACTGACAATTTAGCTGCGGCTTTGTGCTGGGTTCCGACTGGCCGCTGCAGCTCACTGCTTCCATTATGGCTGAGCTCCAGCTTAAGCACCTGTACCAGGCACTCAGGGAATAACCACCAACTTCCCATATTTTCTGCATTAGAGGGGAGGGATGGGCACTTTGAATGCCACCAAGTTTTGCCCACCTAAGTTTAAACAAGTATTGTGGAGACAAGGTCCTGCTTCTGCAGGCACGTTGTGCCTTGACTTTCCCTCAGAATTTCAGGTCCTTAAAGGGGATTTCTCCAGTCTGTTCAATGAAAGTGGTAATTCACCTTGGTTTTTAGCCCCATGAATAAACACTGATTTCACAATGCCATGTGCTTATTCCAGCTAGATTGGTTCTTGGGAAACTGTGGGACAAGAAAACATCTTGTACTGATTAGCTTTGGGTTCTTTCCACAGCAATTACAATTTCTTCAGTGTAAAAATTAATAATGTATGTAAAGAACTTCTTGTGATTTTGTTAAACAGAATGTTGATCAAAAGGAATATTTAAAGTTGACTGCTTATATCTTGGATAAATTTTTTTAAGGTACATACTATGAGCTTGATCTGACCTGGTGGACTTTGCGACTTGCTTCAGAAGCCAGTAGTCTAAAAATGTATAATAAATTCTTCTAGATATATCTCTGAAAAATAGCACAGAATTTCTTCAGAGGATTATGAATTTAAAGGCATCAACTTCATAGGCAACCCTTTTCCAGTATCAGATCACTTGTTTCATTGTAAAGGCAGCTGAGTGAAATTTCTACAGATATTCTTTAGTTTTAAATACCATTGGAAAGACAATCTGATTTATTTGATGGCACCTCTAATTCACTCAAGTGATAACATTTTTATAAGCATTTGCTTCTGTTAACATAATGTTACACAGTTATTCAACTTTGTAACAGAGCCAGTGGATTTTGGTGAGATGAGTCAATGACTCCCAAGTTTTTTGACAGAACTCCCAAGTTAACTTGCCAAGATTTACTTTCCCAATAAGCCAACAGACAATATACAGTGATAACCTAACTGGCACTGGCAAACTAGAAGGAAACACATTTCAACAGAGATAGAAAGGAGATGAAAAACACTCAAAGAGAACAGAAAAAAATAATGAAAACATACTGAGAGCTCAACAGACTCATTGTTGACTTTATTTGTACTGGATAAATGCCAAAAAGAAATTCAGACTTAGAGAAACAAAAACAAGAAGTGATTTCAGCCAGGAATATCAGCAACTGATCACGTCAGGCTGCTTTCTGCAGTACATTTCTGAGAATTTTTCTCCTCTTTTTGTCACTAACCTTCAGCTCTCTCACATGGTCCTTTTTGTAATTTTCACTTGAGCCACTTTACAGATGTAATCAGGCTTATCTCCTTACTTCTCCTTAATTCCTTTATCAAAAGCACAACCATCACTCAATACTTCCCTATCCAGAAGAATTTATGTTGGCTTTTTGATTTTCTTATAGGCAATAGAAACTAAGAAATCACATCCACACACATTCAGTGTGGATCAAGAAGGAAAATTAGGGTGCTACCGCAACTTTAACAAACTACCAATATACTTGCTCTGTTGGATAATACATCTCCTTCTCTGATATACTGTTTATTTTGTCTATTCAATTTGGCTTTAGGGTATTATCTTTATTTTTACATACCTTACATCCAAAAAGGGAAGGAGGAGGTAAAGAATAATAGTAATAATTCATGACTATAGGTTGAATTGAAATGTAAAGATCATGATGATGGTGAAAAAGACAGACAGAATATTCTAAGATGACTAAAAGTAAGCATAAATAGACATGACAAAAGTCCTAATCTTGTGTAATGCAAAGACTCCAAAAGTATTGCTTTTCTTCAGGTAGAAAAGCAATATTGGTATTGTACTAAATATTAAAAAAAGGCAACAATTAAAAGAATATAATCAATTTGTTCAGTTATTACCTTCCATGAAATGTGTGTTTAAAACGTCGGCATGGCTGATGAAAAAAAAGAAAGTGGAAGAATACTCCAAAGTAAGAGTATTCTTTCCTCCTACATAAGAATGTTATGCTCAGAAATGCTGGAAAACAGTAACAGAACTCATTAGATAAACCAGAGGTTTAAGAAAATATGGGTCAAGAAAAATGTATGCATAACAATGTTGATATTTTAAATGGCCCATTGGATTTTCATGGTGGAAATGTCATGAAAGAAATGCTTACCTCAAAAACTGACTCTGTTTTAACAACTGAACTAATTTTGAAAATTGACACTGATGCTTATGTCTAAAATACTAAGAATGGCATCAACACCATAAAATCACTGATGACTCACTGTAGTATGATTCTGCCTACTAACCATTTCTTCTTTTCACCTTAATCCAGAGCTCAGATAAAGAAAATAAATAAATAGATAGATAAATAAATACAAACTTAACTGCAAACAGCAGATAAGAGTATTTAAATTCTGATTGGTGGTTTCTTAGATAGATTTATGGAAAGACAGGACAGATCGTCTTAGCAGTCACTCTAAGTGGAGTGGGATGTGTCACTATGTTTCACCTACCTATGCTTTCCAAAATTATCATAACAAAGCTTATTAAATCAAAAGGCTGGAATGCTTGCAAGATATTCAGAAGTGTTCACCATCTTGAACAAATACAATTTTTTAGCTGATAATAATGACTATCACAGAGTCTTTGAAACTGGGAGCAACCTCTGGGCGTTGTTTATTCCAAGCCACCTACTCAAGGCAAAGTTGGCTACAACAGCTTGATCAAGACTGTGTACAGCTGGACTTTGAACGGCACCAAGGACAGGAACTTTGCAACATCTCTGGGTAAGCTGTTCCACTATCTGACCATGCTCACAGTAAAAACGTGTTTTCTATCATTCAAGTAGAATTTCCTGTTTCAACTTGCACCTCTTGCTTCTTGATCTGTCACTGAACACTACAGAGCAGACATGAGGTAGCAGCATGGCTTATGAGCTGCTGACTTTTAAAAAACCACCCAGGGTTCTATGGCATTTACTGAATTCTAAAATCCTTATGGGACAACAGTACTCAGTTTCTCTATCAAGGAATGTCAAAATCCTTTCTGGCTCACAGTTACAGCTGAGTTTTCTTACACAGAGAAGCTCCTTCACAGGGATACTGAGCTGGTATTTTGCTTCTGCAAGACAGAAACCATCAGCCTATGCAGAGTTCAGAATTCTAGCCTCCAATTTCATAAATGCACAAAATCTTTCTTTCTCTTCTTTAGCATCAAAATAGGGCTACCCTGAGTACCCATTTTGTAAAAACAAAGGTAATTAATTTGTCACCCTGAATTAGCTTGACTAGAGCAAGCTTAGAAACCAGTGCTGACAAATGAAGAAACTGTGGAATGCATGTCAGCATAGTTTTCACAGCTAATGAGAAGCTACAATCCAAGGCACAGCTTTACCACAGCTCGGAGGCTGGTGCTGCCCCACTTTCACACTGCTGCTGCCATAAACTGCCTGAGGAGTGACACAAGCCATTTGACAAAGCCAGGGAAGCACCTCTTTGCAAAGTGGTTTGCTACTTCACTGGGGTGGGCTTTAAACAAGACTGTTGGGAAAACTGAAAATATCTGAAGAGGAGTGAAGGGGAAATATACCTGAGGGGTATGAAGCAGTGCACAGAGAAATCCATATAGGTGGAGGCCCCCTCATTACTGCTATGGAAGCTGTATGACTTGAGACTCATTGCAAGTGTCTGCACACTGCATGGGAAACAAGGTGGAGAAATCAGAGACTGCCTATGAACAGTTCCAGAGCTGTGGTCTCATTAGAACCACACATGTATAATGGGTATGGTTCATGAATGGAGTGGTACAACAGATGGATACAGGCCCTTTAGCATGGATGGGACAGGAAGACAAGCAGGAGGGGCTGAATTTAGTGCAATGGAGCAGTAAACATGCATAGACCTTTACCTTGGAGCAAAGAGCAAGCTGGTCAAGGACAGACCAACGTGGGTGATGTCAAAGTGAGCATCTGCTACAGACTACCTGATCACCTGATCCACAAACCTAAAGCCTCACAAAGCCTTCTTCTAAAAATTAAAAATCAGTTGAATAGCAGAGGTACAGATCTGGACTTTAAACACAACAGATTTAGCTTCTTCTGGAATCTGATTGGTGGGTGCACGTGAAAAACCAGCCCTATATGGCCTAGAAAAGCTAGCTCATCTTCAAGGACAACAGTCTTTTCCAATGTGCAGACAGTCTAGTAATTGTGGGAGATGGCCAGCATAGAAGAATAGGGAACACGTGATGGAGCTTAAATGCAAAAATGAAATAAAGAGAAGGTAGAAGTGGGAAGCAGTGACCTGAGAGAACTAAAGAGAATATTGCTCAAACATACAGGTTTGAAATGAAAGCCAGAAGTTGAAACTGGAGTTGGAAATAGAAATAAATGCAAAAGGCAACAAGTGAGATTTCTGTAGGCACACATGCAGCAAAAGGAAGACAGACAAAAATGTAATCTCACTTTTCAATAGGAAAAGGATCTAGCGATAAAGGATGCAGAAAAGACTTAAAGCAACTTCTGTCTCAGATTTACTGACAAGGTTTGCTCTGAGGCTCACCAGGTCCCTAAACCTGGCAGCAGTCTGTAGGAACTAAGCCCAGAAGAGGGAAACTGACTTAGAAATCCCACGCACCAAATTTTGACACACCAGAGTCAGTATGAAGACATCAAAGCATCTAAATACACTGAGGGAGGTAAATAGAATCATGACAGGACTATTCTTTATATTCAAAGACCCATGATTACTGAAAAATGTTCCTGATGATTAAAAAAGGCAAAAATAAAAAGCCATACACATCCTAAAAAACAACAAAAAAAAAAAAAAAAAAAAAAAAAAAAAAACATGGCAAGAAAGCACAGACAAAATTAACTCAGCTACAGAAGGACCACAGTATCATGCATCACATGAAATGAGCTTGAGGACAGTATTCAGGATCTTAACTAAATTAATTATTAATCTCAGCAAATCTAAGAGTCTGGAAAACTAATGCCAAAATCTGAATATAAGACACAGACTCACATCATTCCTTCACACAAAACCCAGCTCCTCCCCGTGCCTCAGATCTGAGTTTCCCCAACTGGGAGCCAGATGCTTTGTTCAGCATCAGACCTCAGAAAAAAATCAGCACTTGAACAACAAAGAGGTTTGAACTCAAGTTTGGATTCAAATCCAAGCTGACATCACATGCAAAGATAATCATAGCTTTAGACATTTCCTTGCTCTTCACTGAAAGAGCCTCCATCTCTTCTGATATGTGCCATTACTGAGATATGTGCTACAGATGTGCTCAACCTTCATTGGTTGAATCCCACAGAGATAGAGTTAATGCTTGCCTAAATGAATTCCACATCAAATTTCCTTCCTCTGACAGTTCTTTGTACTCCATTGAAGAATCATAATGAAATGTTAATCCTCTGCATATTCTCAGTGCTGACAGATTTTGAACCATAGCATGAAAATCATACGACAGACATGGATTTCACCATGTATAAGACATTTCTCCTTTACATGGCTTTCAGTCTACTCGGCAGCTTATTCCCTTCATGCCTAGAAGGTTTTGCATTGCTCCTTGGCTGCCTGAATTCCTGGGCTGATTTTAGTCCCGTCGGTTTGCTTACCTATGTGGGTTAATCAATTTTTTTAAAAAAACTAGGTAAAATGCAAATCCCAATGTTTTTTGTTCTACCAGTAACACAAAAAGAAAAGTTACAGTAACTAAATCTTACAAGTCTGTTATTTCATAAAAACTACGAAAGTGTTACTTATGTATGTATGTAAAACTTCAAATATTTGCTAACACTTCATTAAGAAATACTAGATTGATTTAGCCATCCAAATATATTTTACAATTATTTTTTGAATCTGTTCTTATATTTATGTTACTTAACGTTACCATCTGCTCTACTTTCTTGACTGAAATGAGGTTTAGCTTGCCTTCGGAGGGAGAAGAATAATTTGCTGCATTGTATGCAGTTTCCTTAAGCATCAAGATAATTTGACTCCTTGTGTTCACATGTAAAGGTTTCCTGAGAAAATGTATAGACTTTTCTTCAGTTCTGAGCACTGGACTACAGAACCCTCAGATTCCTTTGGAGATCTAAACATCTTCACACAGTTTGTTTAAGTTTGCTCATACTTAATTTCTGAAATACAACGGGGACAGGTCTTTTAAAACTCATGAATCATCTGTCAAAATCCCTAGAAGTTCATGTGTGTATCCTAAAGGGAGTAATACTGTGCCTCGTCTCAACTTCAGAACAAATAAAAACACCATTGCAATGACTCACTTTCTTTTTTTCATTTATTATGATAGAAGTTATGAAAATGAGGGCATGCAGGTAATTTGGTGGTATAATACACTAAACAGGAGACTGAAATTTCAATGAATTCTGAGTGCAATGATGACTTTGTCAAAAAACAATGAATCCAGGAACCTATTTTAGTTAGATAATTCCTTATGCCAGTATACTGCAGAAACATTAAACTAGCTTTCTTTCATTATTTGTGGTATAAAGGGCTGTATTTTTCTTCAGCAGTTCAATCAGGCTTCAGGCCTGCCAACTCAAAGCTGCATTTCATAGTCAAGTTCAGATTAGCTTGTATGAGGAGAAAACATTTAAAAACAGAAAAATAAATTAGTGTGACAGCTTTAAATAATGCTCTCTTTTCCTTTCTTCCCCCAAGGAAGAGAAAACTATTCTCTCCAAGAATTAGGAAACAAAATATATATTGTCTGTGTAACACAATCATGGCTAATTAGATTTTTTTAATTAAGTAACAACTCTTTACAAATATGTATTACCAAAAGATTAGTCCACGACATTGGCTTTGCACAGAAAACTTCTATGTGCTTTGGTCAGAAGAGAGTTGCCTTCCTCCAAGAGTGAGACCCTGAGCCCAGGATCTCTGTATGTGACTGCTACTGCTACTTACTCCCCCTATCTCCATCATCACTTGTAGGCTATCTAGCCTTTATGTAAAGGCACAAGGATAAAACTTTGTTTTCTTATATCCCAAATCAAGCATTTGAAGAAAAAGAAAAAACCTATCATATATTGAAATGTACTGTTAATTCAAGATGTAATCCTTGCCCACCACCTAGCAGGGATCCTGTGGAGACAGAGCAGTGCAGCATAAAAATCATTGCAAGATCAGTGAGTTGAAGCAAGTGTTTATTTTTAAATCTCACTCCTTTCATATGTTTTGGATAGAGGGTGTGGTATTTTCAGGGTCCCCCATTGTGCGGAGGAAAGATGAATCTGACTCCATATTCCTAGAAGGCTGATATATATGATATGATATGATATGATATGATATGATATGATATGATATGATATGATATGATATGATATGATATGATATATGATATATGATATATGCTATTATGTTATACTAAAAATATACTAAAGGATAGAGAAAGGATACAGACAAGATAATAATGAAAAACTCATTACTCCTTCCAGAGTCCCAGCACAGCCTGTGATTGGTCATTAAGTTGAAACAATTCACATGAAACCAATCAAACAACCACCTGTTGGATAAACAATCTCCAAACCACATTCCAAAGCAGCAAAACACAGGAAAGCAAATGTGATAATATTGTTTTCCTTTTTCTCTGAGGCCTCTCAGCTTCCCAGGAGTAGAATCCTGGGCAAGGGATTTTTCAGAAAATATGACGGTGACAGGAGGAGACAAAGGAGTTCTGTTAAATGTAGCTGTTTCTTTGAGATGCCATGTGATCTATCATGGCAATCAGTTTCTGTGTCAAACTACATGCTGCATCTTCACCTCTGTGTCAAGGTTTGAAGATGGGAGATTTAGCAAGTCCTAGCTCTCTGCCTGTTTTCTGGAAGACATGCTGCCCCCAGGGAAGTTTTATTTAACCTATCGCAAGGCTTCACTTCAGGCTCTTCTAAGGAGCATGGTGTGGAGCATAAGGGTATAGAAATGAGAATTTAAGCCTTAACATATAATCACAATTTTAATAGATGGTTTCATCTCAGACATAAAATGACAAGCATTTGATTGTAACAAATTTGCTTTTAGTCAGTTCAGAAACCTTGAACTGTATTCCTTAATCATGAGGGGGGTCTTTTGTTTGGTTCGGAGTTTGTTTGTTGGTTTGGTTTTTTTGGGATTTTTTTACATTTTATTCCAGTTGCATGGTGGAAACATAGTTTCTTATCTAGACCTGAAATCTATTCAGATGGGAAACTATGCATTCTGACAGAGAGTTCTGCAATTAGCCTTACTTCACACTTGCAGTTTAGCGCTGAAAATAAACTAGAGCTTCTGCCTCTCAGTTATCTTCTTAGGGTAAAGAACAGGAATGTGAATAAGGAGGAAATATAAATTTTCTTTCGTAAATTAATACATTCTGTCACCTGAAATTGTCATATATTATTTCACATTTATCAGCTAAAGAAATTTGTACACTGCTACCATTATTCAGGCTCATATGACTCTCAACAGTTCACTTTTTACAGAGACTCCTGTTGAGATTTGTTTGTGGTCAGTTTTGGTAACTACACTATCAATGGCAATGACACATGGGAAGTAATAAGATAAACCTGCATAGTAAAAAGCCAAAACTTCACTTGTGCAGTAGTGTATTTCTGGAGGAAAAAAAAAAGCTGTATTTTTAGCTGATGATTTTTTTTAAAATAAAAACTATTTTAAAAATATTTATTCTAATTATAGAATTTCTGGATAGAAGAGTCAGAAAAGATTTCCTATTAAGTCATAATTATAGTGAACAGAAGATATGAAAATTCCATAAACTAAATGTTATTTGAACTGTGACAAAAATCCAAATTAAAAATTAAAGTGTAAAACGTCAGTGTAGCAAGTGAGCAGCAGAATCTTACTATTTCAATGTGAGAGTTTACAATCTGCATATGGATCTTCTATGCATGACAGACCCAGTCAAACTAAAAGAACTCAGCATCTATTTCCAGAAACTAAGAGTGTTACCCAGCTTCTCCAATGGACCTGATGTGGGGGATGCGGCCGTACACACTCTTTGTACACACTGGAGATGTTTGAAGCATTTGAATGAATTACATGAAAATGAAATGTTCATTCATGAAGAAAGAAACCAGCTCCAGATCCAAAATTTCAATATTAACCAGGTACATTTACTGTAAGACCGCCAGTTAATTTCACTATGAAATATTTCTGTTTCTTCCATTGAAGTTGGTCCCATGTACAGAAGGGAATACAACAATCAAGGGTCCTGAAGAAAATCCTAAATGTATCTGTATTACATGGTCAAGTGTGTGGTTAGTTTTTTGTAGAAGTGGATTGAAACAGTATATTTTAAAAGAAAACCAGGATTTAATACAACTTTCCAAAAGTAGAAATCAAACTTACAAATATTAGATAACTTGTCTTGAATAGAAATTATAGCGATATGGTATGCTGTTTGGTAAATAACAATACAATGAAATGCAGGGATGTAGTTTATACCAACTACTGCAAAATTTATTGTTTAAATTCTTATTACAACAGTGCACAAAGCAAAATAATGTGTTTACTGTCTCTGAGGAACATCTGAAGTTTGGTTATTGAATTTCTTAAATTAAAATACTTGGCAACATATAAAACTTATTCTTGATGTCTTGGATGAGAAAACACCTTCAAATAAAATCTTTTGGATTATAAGCAGGCATGTTAAATATTATTGCCATAAGTCAATATAATCTAAGAAAAAAACACGATTCATATATAAGCCTCATTTGTATGAGGCTTAGAAACTGGAATATACTGAATAGATTATATGAAGTTTTTTATAATGTTTCACTGCACTTACCTCACACAACTGCCTTGACCTAATTTCTGACAAACTCATATTTGAAATGTAATTGCTCTACACGGCAAATCATCAGGTACTTACCTTTGAATCACAATTCAGGCACAACAGCAAAACTCCTTTACTTCTAATTTGCCCAAGAGAAAGTGTATAGAGTTTCAAGCACTCAGAAAAGTACCTTAAACATAGTGAAAAAGTAAAAGCAAAGATAGGCTAATAGAAAAAAAAAAAAAGCTTGAATGAAAAATGCATTTAATATTGCTTACCTTTAAACCATATATATCTCACACACTAGCTCTCTGAGATTTTTATCACCAGTTAATTTGATCTTGTTTGAGTGGTTTTCAATAAAGAAATGCTTTAACAGCAGCAAAGTCTGTACTGGTGATAGTCATTTCCCCTTCTTTGTGAAGAGAATTAACATCAATAAAAATGTGACTGTTAAAATTGTGCTCTACCTCATGTTAATCACCAAATGTTCAATGCCTTTATACTTTTTATATGTAGCCTGTATCCTGAAAACTGAAACGTTTTGTAAGGATTCATCTGCTTTCAAGAAGAAATCATAAATGTGCCTAAGACAGGTACTGTGCTTTTCATCCACCCTTCCCAGAAATGCTGCCTTCTAAACCAGCCTGTTTTGCCACTCACTGTACCTTTCCCTGATCTCCTCTGACATCATGCCTTGATGCCCTTGAGGATCTAAAGCACCATCCTTGATGGAAGAGATGTTATTCTCCTCTTTCCTTCTCAAGTCAGAGTGTCTGGAGTAATGTCAAGCCTCTGA
This sequence comes from Melospiza georgiana, assembly GCF_028018845.1. Lineage (NCBI taxonomy): Eukaryota > Metazoa > Chordata > Aves > Passeriformes > Passerellidae > Melospiza > Melospiza georgiana. The sequence continues at coordinate 47,427,870 of NC_080431.1, forward strand.
AGAAGTCCAGAATTACAGGAGTATAATAGCATAAAGCTTATGGCACTAATTTTACACCCTAGGATTTGGTATCAGGGAATGGGCAGATCCTCTTTTCTACTGGGACCTGACCTGTCACAGCAGGGACAGAAGATAGAGAGTGCCAGACCACAGCAGTTTAGCCTTTCTGTCTACTAAGAAACACAGGATTATATAGGCCTGCAGAAGATAATTAGCCTTTCTTTGTCATCTCTTTCTGTTTTAAGGGAATCTACTCACTTTATGCAGTCTTTTACTTGTGATATGACACAGAGATATGCAGATATATGTATTTTCCAGGGGGATACATATACAGGAACACTGTACACAGTTTAAATGTTTATCTTTTGTCACAAATAATGTCAGGACATAAGCCATTGCTTATGTTTAAGCCATTGCTCCTACTCTATGCTTTAAGAACATCTGTAATTATCAAATGTACCAACTTGCAAAAAATAGTTGAGCCTTTAAAATATTTAAAATATAGAATAAATATGTTGTCATGGATTAATACTCCATTTCTTTTACCAGAAATCCTCACTGTGATTTTATTATATTAACCAGATGCAAAACTGGTGGAAAAGAATCAAGCTGTATACCTGTGGCCTAGAAACATACATTGCAAAACACTTTTCTTTAAAAGCACTCTCCACTTTTACATCCATTGAAATACAACAAAAATGAAGAGTTATTTGGTCCACCTGTCCTTTTTTCTTCTATGAAACATTTGTTGTCTCATTCTACTTGTAGAATATGAATATACTTAGTTATTCTTTGTACATAACAGCCCCTGGAAGAAAAGAAAAAATATTTCTGCCTGTTTGGAAAGCAAATTTAGATTGAATTAGAATATTCCAAATTTCAGCATAATATCAAAAAGTGATGAAAGACATTTTACAGCTATAACACCAACATTTATGAGTCAAAATTTCATGAAACACATGTAGTTTACATATTTACACTATCCTCTTGATTTGGATAGAGTTATGATCAAAATGCCATATTTTTACTCCATAATCACCTTCTTTCATAGCATAATCATAATTTTATTACATTCTTTAGCCAAATCAGAGTCTAAAATTAAAGCAGTGAGATACTGATCAATATACCTTGTGGCTTGTGAGTTCCATTCCCAGCACCCAACTAGATATTCTTCTTGATGGAACTGATTACCTTGACTTCACCCTTCTATTCTATTTTCAAGTTTAACATTTCTCTTCTGCCTTTTGTTTTATATGTAATCTTTTTTTTTATTATTCTTTGTTTTGTCTTTACATAATTCATTGCCTTACCTTTACTTCTTCAACTAGAGCAGATCTATTTTTTCTGGCACCCAAGAAAAGGAGATGAACCACTGCTATTTTCATTTTACAGATGGAAAAACAAAAGAACCAGCCTGAAACCACAAAGTAAGCTGGTATTACTGTATGGATTGCCTCCTAGATGACTGATATGGCCTCCAGTCCCTCAGTGACACTAATTTTATTTGAATGGTCACTGCCAAGCCACACTCCTGAGAGCAGGTGTTGCAGGAAATTACAACCTGTTAGCAGTGACCATCAAACAAACCCAGAAGGTATCAGAGCACCAGTAAAAGACTATTCACATTGCTACAAATTGAGACCATCATAAAAGGAATGCTTGTTGTGCATTGTAAATCACACAAGAATACAGGATGGGACATGCAAAATTTGAAATATGTGTGGACTTGGTAGTTTCCAGATAGCTTTAATTAAACTCATGAGTGCAGCTGGACCAGATTTTTTCAGTTGCATTCAGTGATTTGTCACAGATTTATAATTTTGGCTTTACAGTTTTAGTCTTAGTCAAGGGTTGCGCTGAAAAGATCCCAGTCAGGAACTGGTAATGCAGCCAGTCCTACAGACATTTTATAATACTCATATATTAAATGGTCTGAAAGACTGGGAGTTTGATTGATATCTTAGAGTTTGAATTGCAAATTATCTTCATTTTCTAAGGTGCAGATATCTTACATACTTATGATAGCACTGAAAAATGGAAAAGCGTAGGAACTTGACAAATAGTAGTTTTAAGATCTTTTGCAAATTGTTTTGTTTTCATGTTTCATTTTCAAAGCCTGTGGATTTGAGATGGAGTCAAAGTGTAGATTTTCTTGCTTTTATGTTTAATGTAAACTGTAATAGTTTGACAATTACCTCCAAGTTATTTTACAAAGTGTGCTCAAGCAACAAAATATTAAAAGTAATGAAGAATTACAATATTGAGCTTTTTGGGTTGTTTTTTCTTTTTCTTTCTATTTGGTTGGTTGCAGATTTTTCTGTGAGGAGCTGGACAGGTAATATTATTAAGTCGTTGGCAAATATGGTTCTTAGCAAATATTTTCTCTGTAAGCAACTCAAGGACTGATAATTGTGCTGCAGTGGAATTAGTGGGTGTTTTCAAGTGGTTTCAAATGTGCCTTGATTTTCTCCCAGAAATTTTAAATCTGTTTAAAACACATTGAGATTAAATCTATTTAACTATACTAAACACTCATACAACTTCCCGTATAGTTGGTGGAAGCATAGAGATTACAGACTTTTCTTTTTTCCTGATTCATTTTTAGAATGACCTTAGGCTGATTAGGTTCTTAGATGTTTCAGCTAAGGGCCTGACGACATATTTTCCATGAAAGTGACTCAATTTACCCTCAGGAACAGAAAATATAAAGGAGACTTGCGGATTGTCAAAGGGAGGAAAGTATTTCAGTTTCTTGTTTGAAGCTTGTCTTAGAATCCTTGGAGTATTTCTGTTACTTCAAAAAATATCAACTTTAAAACTTTTAGTCTATATTTTGTAGTTAATATTTTGTTCACATGCCAGCTGATGGCTGGACATGTGAATATGGAACTGTAAAGGACTGTTGGAATGCCAGCTGATAAAAGTGTGCTTTAAAGAAAAGAGACCATGTTAACTGTGATGCAATACTTGTGTAAACAGACTGAGTGGCCGCTTGGAGAGGCATTTTGGATTGAAAATATGTTTGCTGGGATTTGTTTGGCAGAATACCTCACATTTGCTTCTTTGTGTAACAGTAGGCAATTCATTTTACCTCACATAAGTTTCAAATAGACTATGGATAAAAGTGTGTGACTGTTTATGCAATCTTGCTTTGCAAGAAAAAAATAATTCTTATTTTCAGTCTTTTGACCAAATCTGTGTATGTGTGTGAGCAAGGGTATTTCTTTTTTTTTTCCCAAATCAACTTCTGAAATTTCAGTTCAGTAGACAAGAGACTCTCTGGTAACCTGTATATCACAAGCTATGATTGTGGTATGCCACAGGTTATGTCTACAGATTAAATTAAACAGATCTTGAAATGCTTTATATTTTCTTGCAGTAGTATAGGAAGGTCTTAAACTCCAAAGGCAAATAGTGACATACAATTTTCTTTAAATTGTGCTGATTTCACTATGAAACTTCCACAGATGCCACAGTTATGACCTTGCAATGATTTGAATCCTGCAGCATATGTAGTTCCTTATCTGTGGAGGAAAAATGAAAGAGGAAGAATGAGTTAGTCTAAGAGATTATTTTTCCCCATACTTCTCTGACAAGATTTTATCTACAGACAGACTTATTGACTTTTTCTATGTTATTTTACTTTGCATGACAGAGAGAAAGCATAGACTTGCATGGGTAAGTGGGAATCATTTAAATTTTAACATCTGAAATTTAGATACATAAATTTTATTTTAATATTTGAAAGATAAGTAATTGTATCAAAACATGTCAAAATAAGTGTATCATTCATATGTCCTTGGGCACATATTTTATGACAAAATGCATTGTCCTTTAAGAATTCTCTTTTCATTGAGTAAAGATGAACCAAGATTCAAGATCTTAAATATTAAAGACAAATTTCAAATTATTATGGTAGGAGAAATTACTGTTCCCCAATACCTTCTCTACTGACTGGCACTGATTTTCTGCTCCCTAACAAATACCTGATAGAGCCTTCAGGTCTCTACTTGTACCATTTGCCTGTGGACGCATTATCTTTAAAGTTATCATTTTACTAGAATTGAAGAGGATGTGAGAATAGACAAATATGCAAGCTGCACACAGAATGAATTGCCAAGCCAATTACAAGATGTGGCTGAAGGATTACTGGATAATCACTCCAGAAGAAAACCTGCTCATGTGTGTTATTAATAGACTACCTATATGGAAATGTACCATAGTAATTCAGCTTTTGAAAATAAAGAGTTAGATAAATTATACTTCCTTATTAAAACAAACAAATAATAACCCCAAACAAACAACCTAAATAGGTTATGAACTTATTTGAAGAAGAGAAAAATTCCTGTGAAAAATCTTGCTGTTTCTGTAAAGACATAAGAGTTCACACTACAACAGTATAACTCATTTCAGGAAGCTGAACCTAGAAATGAAAATTATTATAGTAATATGATTTTCAGCTCCAGGCACGTTTCATCACTCTTTTATTTGTATTTTCAGAAAAGACCATAAACAATCAAAAATACAAACACATCATTAGAAACAAAAACTAGAGGTCCTAGGACATAAAATTATAGTTTTCTAAAAGTACAGCTCAAATTTCAGTATAACGAGAATAGGAGTGAGAGATGCTCTCACTGGATAACAGTACAGTCAGGACAAGATGCACATGAGTAAGATGGGCTCTCTCAGGGCATAATAAATGATGAGCTGTACAGTGATTAATATCAAGCCTCAGTGCCATTTTCTGATTTTACTGGGTTAAGACTGTATTTTCTGATTTCTTGTTGACCTTATTTTAAAGGTTACAATCAGAAACTGATCTCTGTAGTCTATTGTACAGCCAAATGTTCTTGGTTTTTTTTCTTTTAAAACCAATCTGTATTGTAAAGGGAACCAATGGGTAAGCGATAACTCTGGTATCTTTTTTGCATCCATTGAGTCTCTTCCAGTCAGGGATAGCCCTGCAGCAGTTTGCATATTGCAGGTTCCCTCAGCTCTTCTATGCATGTGAAAACTAGCTGAGCTGTATTTCTTGCTAAACCTTGTTTTGCTTCAGACTGTTGATAATATTTGTCCTAGATATAAAAGAGAAGTTCCTCTCAGTGAACCTCTTCTAACAAACTTCTGGTAGTTGAGACACAGCCTGTGTTACCTAGAAATTTCAATAGTTTTGCAGAATCACCAGATATATCAGGAACATTAAACAAAAAGAGTTAAATTTAAATCTAGCTGAAAGATCAGAAGGTTGACAAAGACAGAATTCCAGATTGTGTATTAAAAAAGGACAAAGGGTATTTGAAAAAGAGGGTTGAAGCAAAGATAAAATATAATCCTTAAAGAAAGAACAAATATAAATTTAATAAAGCAACAACATATAAAACAAACCCTAAGACAATAAATGTAAGCCAACCAGATTAAAAGGGGAGAAACTGTATAAAATGATTGTTTAAAATACTATATGGGACAGGTTTATTACAAGTAGATTTACAAAAATAGCTTCCTGTTTCCTTAGACCTTGAGAATACATCAGTCCCTGGGGAATACTTTGGTTTTCACATTTGCTAACAATTCCTAAAGTAAAGAAAAATGGAAGCAAGAAATGGTGGTCTCATCCTACTCATATTTAGGTTTAGAAAAAATTTTCCATCCTTCATGAAATAAAATGGTATCAGACAAAAACTAGATTCTGGTATTAGACAGCATTAAGATCTAAAATATTGTAGATCAAGTTTTCCAAAAAGCCCAAAGTCAGAGGAGAGATTTGATATAGGTGTTCCAGGCAGTAGACCTAAATACAGAGCTGATAGTTCTACTGTAATTGATAAGCAATTAGGAACTAGCTTTAGCTGAAATTGCATCACTTTTAGAACTGAAAAATCATAAAATAATTTAGGTTAGAAAAAAAATTTGGAGGTACTCAGCCCTCTATCTTCTCAAAATACACCTCATTTAATCAAGATACTCTGGTCTGTGGAAGTTGAATCTTGAATACCTTTAAGAATAGACATCCTACAATTTCTCTGCATAAGCTGTTCCAATTTCGAGCTTCCTTGTGGTGTTTTTTTTCTTAAATATCTAATCAGTATTTCCCACGTTCCAGCTATCTCTGCAGTATTATGCAAGGAGGAGTTCCAGAAGTTGGTTTCATCCCAGACTATGTTTAGTCACTGTAAAATTGCATCATATAAGTATGAAGGTCTATTTTGTTGCTTTCTCATCTTATTTTATTATTTTGTTAAAGCAAAAGAATTTAACATTACTGATACAGTGTTTAATTTTGACAAAACACTATTTTCTAGGGGAAAGATACTTAATTCAAAAGATTAGGATCAAATCTAATAAGCGTTCAGAATATCCTGTTTTGATTAGCACTGGAATAAAAACTCTCTGAATGGCAATCAAAATGATGATCTGATGTTCTAAGAACTCCTAAAATCTTTATATAGATGATTTCTTTCTTATCGGATTTTAAAACTCAAATAGCTCCACAGGGATAAAGGAAGAGCATAGATTTCAATTGAAAAAACACTGTTCTTTGGATTTCTTTTTTTCCCTAATAAAAAGGCAGAATTTCTTGTACATTGATATTGCCCGAGGATGGAAAGAAAGACCTGTGAGGGATGATCGCAGAAACAGACAGTAGCATGTAAATAAACAAATTATTTGGGGTTATCTGAATGTACTGTAACAATTAACATTTTCTTGTTGGCAGTGCCTCTCTGGCACTGACGGTACTTGTGAGCTGATAAAATACTGATTCCTTTCTTGAGATCTCATAGCCCAGAAAAGGTTCAGGACAGGTTTAGTACCAGAGGTAAAAAGAAACCAGCATAAATTCTAATGTATCAAATTCTAATAAAACCGTGTGGTGTTCTCTGTATTGGTTGTGACAAAACTTCATTTAGATTCTCCAAAATACAGACTACTTTAGGACCATATTTATTAGATGTTAAAATACACTAAGGTGAAAAAAAAGAGGAAAAAATATTTAAAATATTTTAAATATATTTGCCAATATAAAAAAGATGCATTTACTTCCAAATCTGAGTATTTCAGGATGGAAGTAAATAGTCAATTTATCCTTTTTTTTTTATTTAAAAAGGGAACAACATGCCTAAGTTGCTTTATATTTTCCTGAGTCTTGCATTTCAGATATGTTTAGACCAAGAAAGAAGTGATATTATGCAGAAATTAAAAGGAACTTTTAATTCAGAGACTCTACTTCTAAAAAACAATTTGCATTACTGTTTGAAGGTACAGCTTCATCCTTGTTTCGGTATTTCATATTAATTCTTAACACTCAGGTGTATGTTAGGGCAAAAGTAATGCATATTTCATCCAAAATCATTTGTTAGGAAGTAGAAATGGCTAGATGCTTCTTCAGAGCACCAGGAGCTGAGGGTACCCAAGACAGCTGGCAGAATAGGTCCTCGTGTCATGAATGGAGCAATGCACTTCAATCCTAATAGAAAAACAACAATGTACTTTATTGATATAAAACAGTGAGCTGTCAAAATTCAATGGTAAATGTGATAGTGGTTTAACAGGATTCCATGACAGGATAGGCTAGATTGGTATCTGCATAGGGGACAGGGTTGGATAAAGCAGGAAGAGCTTCCTGTTGAGTCATGATGTCCAGAAAGGACTTCCTTTTGTTCTTAACTCCATCTCAGAGAGGAGTTTAGGTGTAATTGGATCCAGTTCCAGTCCTACATTTGGTCAAAGGTTTATTTCAAAATTATTATATGCACACGATAAATACTGGTATCACTCAGCTAATATTCTAAAGTTTAGCACACAGTCATTACCAAGATCTGCTGCAGCAAGGAACACCTCAACCTCGAGGAGTAACCTTCAAAGATGTCCTTACTGAAGGGGAGATCCTGGCAAGCAGCCCACTGCTGTGCTGGAGAGCTCGAGGGCTCTGGGCTGTCTGCTATTTATGGAGTAGAATGATTGATTTATAGCCATATCAGCATACTAGCAAGACATCTGGGTCACCATTCCTGACAGCCCTTGGCTACCCTGTTGCCATCTGTCCCCCAAAATCCAGAGTGAACTGGATGGAGCCATCATAACCCCCACTGTTGGTTTGGTTTAAGCAGGCAGGGGGATGTGGCAGAGTGAGAGTGGATCAGTAGATCAGATGTCAGCCAGCACCTCCCCAGCAACACACAGAGAGGTTCTGGCTCAGCACAGGTCCCTCATGGTGACAACAAAGTTCTGATTATGGGCCTCCATGGACAGGCAGGGGAATGCCAGTGTGTGAGCAGAGGTTCAATGCTCTTCTGGCATGGCTCTGGAGGGGCCTGATGAGCCCGCTGAGGACCTGAACTGGAGCCTTTGGACACATAGATGTGGCTGGAAGCCTCAGGTAAAGCTGATCAGGCCTGGTAGATCTTAATAATGCTCTAACATCAGCTTTAAAATGCTCATGCATGATATTTGTTTGAAGCATGTTTGACAAGCATGTTGAAGCATGTTTGACAAGCATGTTATTTGTTTGAAACTACTTCAATCATGATCGATTTTGAAGGCAGAAGACCCCTGAAGTAGCTGAGAAAGTCAAAAAAATCATTACTCTTCACCAGCCAAGCATAAAACTGATAGGAATGCCCTTATGACATAGCAAAAAATGTTAAAACGCATATGATCATTTCCATGCTTAATAAACTCGATAAAACCTATAGAAAGTGATTTTAGGTTGATAAACAATTGCAATTTTACTCTATGGTCTCCATAGAGCAAAGTATGCAGGAAATTCTAAATAAAACATAAAGTACAATTAAATCTTTTTTTCTCTCTGCCTGGTTTTAGGACTAATCTCCAAGACACTAGATAAGCGCAATTTATTTTATATGGAATGAAGATAATGTGTTCTTCAAAGATTTGTAAAAATTCAGAGGATGGAGGTATATGATCAGTTTTAACTTAGCAAGGGAGTCTTAGAAATTGTTAACTGGGATTTAAAAGTGTAGGTGTTTTTTAGCCAAGCATGCATTTTTGCTTAATTATAATGTTCATAATTGTGACCATAATCTCAATTTCATGTCCTTAAGCCTTCAGAAGTTTTTTTTTAATGTAATTTTTTTTAATAAAATAAAATTTTCTTCGGTAGAAAATGTAGAGGCATGCTAATATGTTTGACAATATTTAAACAAAATAAAGTCAGGTGACTAATTGGGAGGAAAAGTATGTATGCAGACTTGTACTATGAACTGCTTCAACAAGAATTCAATTTGTTTTTTCTACAAAGAGTGCATAACAAAGTGTCTCTTGACCTATTGTTTTTGGGGGAAGGTTAGTCAGACTGGGGAGATTATGGGTGAGTGAAGTTTTTTCAGAGAAATGTCATCTTTGTGATCTGGGCTATATTTACTGACAGTATCACTTGTAGGACAGAGATGAGGAAGTAACTGACTTTAGAAAAAGTTAATTTACTGATGCTGACATGGACAGTTAAAGCTGTTTAAAGCAGTTGAGCATGAAGTCAAAATTGGAACATGTTCAAAAGAAGAAAGGGAAAGGAAAGCATAAAAAGAAATCTGAAGCATTTCCACTTGGGAAAATAAAGTGATATCTGACAGGGCGTCAGTTAATGGTGACAACTTGTCAAACTGACCAAAAAGGATGTGGATGTTGTTTGATTCCAAAGTAGATGGCATTAAAAGGATACATAATCTTGCTGAGTCGAGCACACAGAGGAACAAAGCAGCATTGAAAGATAACAAAAGTTTTAGACTCAAACTAAATCTTTTTACAAGCTCCATAAATTATGTTTTGCTATTGCTATTATTATTCATTTGGCTTTCCTCTGTACTTTCTAATCTGTCCAAGAGAACTAGTGCTAAAATAAGATAAGTAAAGCTATTTTCATTGCTTCTTAAACCAGCTGGCACCAGAAGAAAAGTCTGGCCTCTCAAATTTTCGAGATTCAATTTTTGTGGACTTAAGAGATTTAGACAGCTCAGATAGTTCAGCTTAGTCCCAGAATCACACTATATCATGAGTTGGAAGGGACCCACAATGATCATCAAGTTCAACTCTTAAGTGGACAGCCTATGCAGGGATCAAAAACCACAACCTTGGAGTTACAAACACTGTGTATGTATGTGAATTTAAATCACAGCCTCTAAATTTTTTAAATTTTGCCTATTACAAACTCTATTTATATTTGTAAATCCATTTTCTATGTACAAACAAGCAATTGTTGTTTTTATTTTTTCTGAAAGTTTTGTTAAAAATTTAAAATATTACAAGTTTTCCTAAAAAAAAAAAATCAATATATATGCCAACTGGAAGCTCAGATAACTTCAGTAATAAAGAGAAAACTTTTAATAAAGAGCTTTTCCTTTCCAGCTTGTAGACAGAGAAAAAATTGCCTGTATACAAAAGTGAGCTAAAACTAAGTAATGAAGTATGATAAAAGAGCACAGAGTGACCTTTCTCAAAACAAAAGTAGTTTGCACAGAAAACCTCAGCACAGCTGTTATCATCTTGTATTTTTTATTAGAATACAAAAAAAACACAGTTCATAGACCTTGAGTTGATTTTTTACAAAGCAGTATAGAAATTGGTTGAAAGTGTGTACAAGTTAATGTACAAGGCAATTCAATGTAATACCATTCTCTAAAACTTTAACATTAATAAAAATTGGCTCATTTCAGCAGTTCTTTTTGAAGGTAGTTATACAATGATTAAACTTGTAAAAAGACAGTCAGAAAGCCAGAAATTACAATCTGACTAAATTCCCAATCCAAGTATCTTCTTGTAGATAATGAGACATAATGGTCTGCAATGCCAAGGTTAAGCTTTCTGGTCATATCTGACAGCTACCGTAGAAAGAAAGCAATTAAAGACACTAGCAGTTAGGTAGATTAAGTTGTATCTTAAAAGAAAATACAAATTGGTTTTTAAAATGGGAATAGAAGTAGCCTTCCTGATTTTAGACTCTGTTTCAACATCAGGAAACCTTGAGACTCAAAGCTGTTGATTGTCTTTTACCCTGGAATACAAACCTGAGCTCATGGCATAAGAGTGGTTCAGAATGTGAGTGATATATAAAAATGTTGGGGTTTTTTGTTTTCTAAATCCTACATTATTATATTTTTTATTAAAAAAATGCTATTACATATAAGATTTAATTTTTGTGACTCACAATTTTATTCTCACTTCTATTCCTCTTTGAAATACTGTGATAAATATTCATTCAAAGAATATTTATACTGATAATTGAGTGCAATTGTATTTGGTTGCTTTTTTTAAATAAGAAGTCCATGTTAATTAAAGAAATGCTGAAGAAACCTTTGGTTTCTCATAGTAAGTGACAAGCCTGAAATTCTTTAGAGGTAATGTCTCTCATCTGTAAATCTATAATAAACACAACCACCTTTCAGTCCACAGATAGGTCATAGTTCTTGAGAGCCGCTTCTGTTTAACAATTTTATTTTAGGCTCAGTTTAAAAACTATGACAGAACATTAGTTCTTTTAATATTTGGGGTGCTTACAGTATTTGAATTGCTCTTAAGGTTTCTGAAAGTGTATGAAACTTGTGTAGTTTTTTTCATAGCAGTTTTCATCATGAGTTACGTGTAGGTACCATAAACTTCAAATCAGCTTGTTAGGAAAGCAATCAACCTCTAGGAATATATTTCATGACACAGTGTGTATAAATCATTGTTCCAGAGTCTTATAGAGAAATATTTTGTGAGTCTAAAAAGCTTATGGATTGATTCAAGTCATTAACTTTAAATGTCTTATTGAGATATTTCGGTTGCACTTGGCTTCTTAGTTAGTAAAAATGGATAGGTACTCTGGGAGATGATGAAGTACAGATAAAATCTAAACCTCTTTCCAAATGAATTTATCTATCTCCATTGCTATCTTGTAGCTGGATACTATTCTTTCTAATGACACAATTATTTGTGGGGTCCTCTTACAAACTGGATGGTTTTAGGTACCAATATGGAATACAAAGATAATTATTGGTTAGCAAAATAAACAGCTATTTGGATGGTTTTTTAATGACTGAGAAATTCATTCCCAGAACACTAGATAAAGCCAGAATATAAAGAACATTTTACAAGGTAAATTACAAAGAAAAAAAGGACTTTCAATGACCAAGAAAATTTAACAGTAATTTTCATTTTAAAAAAACTCTGAAATATCTGAAATGGCAAAGTTTTCTAGATCTACATGATGTAATATGTCATCTTTACAAAGATTTCTTTGTAAAGAAAATTTTCCTTAAAGACAAAAATTTCCCCCTGAAAATGTACTAAGGTGTAACACATTGTGATTATTCAGACTAAAAGTCAAAGTCTAGATGTCTGAGTTCTCATTTATGGTTTTTCTCTACTCTGCTATTTCATTCCTTGGTAAGAATCTCGATGCCCTCCTGACACAAAACACATCAAACTTACAGCTGCTGGGTGGCTGTACCCAGGGGTCTGGACACAGAAACTCAGCCTGATATCTCTCATGTGTACAGTCACAACAATCAAGGCCTTTTCCTGGGGCACAATTCCTCTGCTCCTTCCTAGACCTCCACCCTGTGCATTCATATGGTCATAGGCATTGTCAACACATGAAGAAAACACTTTAACAGTCCTACATCCATCTGCCTAAGCATTTTAAGGGATATTTGCTGTGATTTTTCTGTCTGCTTGATCAACACAGCATATGGTCTGACTGTAACTAGCACCAGGCTCTGTCCAAGATCTTGGAAAAGTTCATGGCAACTCTGGAAGTGAGCTGGAATGTAATGCTTCCATGTGCATAAATGGAGGAATAAAGAATTCGGTCCAGTTGTCCAGACACAGCATAATAGTGCAACTTGAGATGCAATAGGATATCTTTGCTGTATTTCAATTGATGCTACAGAAGGGCACACATCTTTCTCTCTGTTAGCTTTGTGAAAATATGTCGAACAATTAAGGGCATTTCAAATGGCATGAGATACCTATGCATGGATGATTCACCCAAATTAAAAATATCTGTTCTGGAGCAAGAACCTAACAGGGAAGAAATACCATCTTCACAGATACACTTTTGGCCAGTCTGCAACGGCTTCATCAAAAATGTATGAAAATCTTCATGCAAGGTTTTTGAGGTATCTAAAGTATGATATCAAATTAAGCTTACATTATCCAACTGCTACATGTTCCCCAGTCCAGTCTTGAACTTGAGTTGTTCTTGGAATCAATGGGTAATGTTGGAAGGGAACACTGGGGATCATCTGGTACAACCTCCCTCCTCAAGCAGGGTCATCCTAAAGAACATGGCATGAGATTATGTCCAGATGGTTTTTTAACATCTTCCCTTGTGGGAAATTCCATAACATCTCTGGAAAATCTGTTCCAGTGTGCTTTCACCTACACAGAAAAGGAACTCTCTCTCAGATTCATGTGGGACTTGCTGTGCATCAGTTTCTGTCTGTTGCTCCTTGTCCTGTTGTCTGGCACAACCAAGAGGAGCCTGACTCCCTCCTCTTTACACTCTCCCTTTAGATACCTACAGACATTGATGAGGTGCCCTGTCAGTTCTCTCTTCTTCAGCTGGGCTGAACAGGCCCAGCTCTCTCATCCTTTCCTCATCAGAGAGATGTTTCAGTCCCCTAACCATCTTTGTGGCCTCTGCTGGACCCACTCCAGCATCTTCATGTCTCCCTTGTCTGAGGAGCCCAGAACTGGACACAGGACTCTGAGGCCTCGCCAGGGCTGAGTGGAGAGGCAAGATCAGCTCTCTTAACCTGCTGGCAGTGCTCTTCTTATTATACCACAGGACACCCTTGGCCTTCTTGGACACCAGGGCACGCTGTTGGCTCACGAACAGCCCGTGGTCCACCAGGATTCCCAGGTCCTTTTCTGCAGAGCTGTTTTCCAGCAGATCAGCCCCCAGCCTGTGCTGGAGTATGGGGTTATTCTTCCTCAGTGCAGGACCCTGCATTTGCCTTTGTTGAATTCCAGATGGTTCTCTGCCCATCTCTCCAGCCTGTTGAAGTCCTTCTGAAGGGCTGCACTCTTCCCAGCTTTGTGTCATCAGCAAAATTGCTGAGGAGGCGTCTGCCCCTTCATACAAGTCATTAATGAATAAGTTCAACAATTCTGCATCCAGTATTGAACGCTAGGGGACATCACTACTGACAGGCATCCAACTAAACCCTGTGCCACTGATTACAACCCTCTGGGATCTGCTGTTCATCCAGTTCTCAACCCACTCACTCTTCACTCATCCAGTGTTTCCTTAGTTTGCCTACAAGGATGTTGTGAGAGACTGTGATGAAAGCTTTTCTGAAGTGGGGTAGACAACACCCACTTCTCTCCCCTGATCCATCCAGGTAGTTTTTCCCTTGTAGAAGGCAATCAGGTTGGTCAAACATTATTTACTTCTAGTGAAAAAGTAAGAAAATAGTATGCCAAATCCATTGAAAAGATGCCCATCGTGTATGGAATCTGCTATCAGAGTAACCTTTTCAATTTCCTTGCAGCTTTGATTGTCTCATTTCTTGCCCTTCTACTACATGTGTATCCTCAGTACATCTGAAATATGAGGCACATAACTGGCTATTCCAGCCTGTACAACTTTTATGGCATATCAGCTCTTCATTGCCTCTCCATGCTGCCTATAAGTTGTGGTATCAATTCTGATATGTCAGAGCACAGAAACAAGTGGTTCATCTCAAGATATAGGCCAATGCACTCCACAGAGTTTTTTTCTGTCCAGGGAATTGGAAAAAATAGGATCAGCTGTACTGTTTCAGTGGATGCACTAACATGGTTCCATTTATTCCACTCATTTCCTGCCAAAGGAGTGCACCCTGATAAATGAGAAGGGAACATGAGATGAGAAGTGGTAGAGCCCTTTCTACAGAGGCAGAGAGATGGGGCATGTGGATGGTGAGAAGAATATTATACTGTGAGTAACTCAAAAAAAAGGTAAGAACAACTGCTCTAAAATAATCTGCAAATATCTTTCTGTGAGACACCAGTTCACAGAGCACTGAAATGATATTGAGACACCATCGTATATAGCCATTCATTTTTCATCTCTCTGGACTATGAATTTTTAGTAATATTGGGAATAAAATTTTTGATGCTTGACATTTAATACATCTGATTCTTTTCCACAGCAACAATTGTTCAAAGAAAAATATTCCCTTTTCTTGAGTGAACCTTGTGAGGATAAATTTATTAATATATATGAAAAGCTCAGAATATGCAGAGTAGGGAGGCAAAAAAATGGTTTAGGAGAATCTGATTTTTTTATTCTCTGCTTTGATAGTGTAGTTTTAAAGTCTATGGCTCTAATTCTAAGCTTGCCCCCATGCTTATAAATCAGTCTACTTTCACAGACATGTAGTTATTGGTGCAAATGAATATTGGAATTAGGTGTTACCAGCTAAATCATCAGCTACTTTAAACTGTTGTGGATCAATTCCACACTTCAAACACAAGTGAAGCACCACAGCTCATAACAAACAAAAATGTGTCCTTAATCATCTTTTCTTTTAAATCAGATATAGTAAAAACTCTCATTGACATGCCCCTCTTTTCCATACTTAACCTTGATTTTATGGTATGGTGCACAGTTTATGTCATGACCAGAAGTTGTGCCACCATGCACTTTTTCTTTCCACATTAAAATCATGGTTGCATAGGTAAAGAACAGATTCCTTTGCATCACAAATAAAATATATCCTCAGATACGTGATTACAGTGACAAGTCTTGATTTAAAGTTAAGTCAGCATGAGTATTGCATTGATTTCAGATCAATTTTTGCACCACAGCATAACATGACAAATCCAGAAGTTCAATCTGATTGCACACACTTTGAATAGCCAATAAAGTGTAGAGCAATATTTAACAATATTTACTATGTATGTGGTGGCAGCAAGGACTGACAGTAGCTTTGATGGAATCTTGGAATTGGTATCAGGTTAATATGAAATGAAGATTATTGCTGTCTGTAATCTCACCATAGAATAGTACCTCTCTTGATAATTTTATTATTGCTTAATGGAAAACTCAACATTTAGATGTGAGAAATGCACTCAACTGACTTAAGATAAATCTCTTATAATTTAAACTTTAATTTTCTTATTTTACAACAACATGGACAGTCACTTGTAAAACATATACTTTCCAGGGACTGTGATCTTCATAATATTCCATTCTGTGCCACTATTTTTTTTTCTGAGACCATGTCTGTAAAGAAAACTTTCATGGTACATTAGAAAAAAATAAAATAAAATAAAATAAATTTTTAAAAAATCAGTGAACTAGAAGCAAGTTTTCAATGGGAAATAATAATAATAGAATCAGAATGGTAGCAGTATTTCTGCCCAATTAAAATAGGTATCTCGTGCTCCAGTCTCTATCTGCGGGATATAGAAAAAGATTTTTACTATGTGTTTTATTTCGTTAGTTCTTTAACAGTATACCATGAGTAAGTTGAGTAAGATATTTAAGAATGATATGCAGTGCAAATAATAATAATAATTTTAAATTCATTGAGGTGGAATGTCTTAAGTGTGAGAAATTTGAGTGTTCATAATACTAAGGAAGTTAAAATTAATTATATTCGCAATATTTTTTTAAATTATTGTTTTCTTTTTGATGTCTGCCTGGGCAAAATGAAATATCAAGTAAATGATCTTCAAGATTGTCCTTCCAGTAAAGTCATCTTAACACTTCTTAGCATTTCAATGCATTAAAAAAATGTTCCTCCCTTTTCTTTATCCCATGCCTTTACTTCTTACTACATGCTAGTAGAAATTGAAGTAATATTTTTGAGTTCTTTAACACGAAGGAGGACATTGTATTCACACCTCTGTAAAACTGAAAATGAGAAGAACATGTAGTAATCACCAGACAACTTTACTAAAATAAAGCACATATTGAAAAAGTAGAACATTTTAAGTCTCTGAAAGAAATGATGGGACTAGCAATGGTTCAAGTTTCTACATGTTCAAATTTAAATGTTTTCTCTAAGCCCTGTTTCATATCCAATATGAGATTTTTGATGCCTCTCTGTATCTAGCCTTTCTATATGGGCCAATATCTTATGACTTCTTTCATGTTGTAGTTTCAATATTCTGATTCATTCTGTATCTTGCTGTGTCACTTCATTCCTTCTGTTTTTACAGATCCTATACACATGAGACATCTTCTGGATTTCATATTGCCTGTCAATTATAACAATCTTCTCACATTTGTTGTTCAAAGCACTCATGTAATGTGATTTCCTCTCTTTAGCCAATTTTTTGTAATAATTAACCTCCACATAATTTTCAGTCCTTCAATACAGAAATACCAATCTTAATAAATAATTTGCTTTATTTTTTGGATTTTACCTGTCCTAGACTTTCTCCATTTCTGAGCATCAATAATTTAAGCCACAAGAGACATTATAAAAAAAGCTCCACTCTCCATAGGTGAAACTTGAAATTAGTTGTGTATTGCCATTTTAGTCATTCTGTAAGTGCCAACCCAGAAATACAATCACTTCCAATGATGGGAAGGAGGGTTTAGATGTCTAAGTTGTGCATAGACAACTATGTATGTATGTGTATGAAGTTGAATCTGAGTCCCACATCAATCACAAAGTGTAAATTATTTACTAACGCAGTTCCGTTTCACAAAGCCAGTATTTTCGGGAATTATTCTAAAATAAGACAATCAATACAACCAGAGAATGAAAGAAAGCTAACTGCAAAAATTAAACTAAAGAAATGCTGAAATTAGTACCTACCCAGGATAGATTAGGCTTCATTCTTTCCACACCAGCATCTTCTTTAGAATTAGAAATTTTGGAAGACTATATGTCCAGTAACAGAAAATTCATAGCAAAATAGGCTATTTTTGTAGGAATAATCCATCATTCCTACAAGAGGTTATGTCCAAGGCAGCATACTTCTTCACCAGTTAACAGAAACAACAGGCAGATTTTAAAAAATGCTGGTCTAGGGTCCCTGTTGAAAGAATCATCTTTCACAGGGATATATTCAGTGAATAACAAGTCAGAATAATGAGGTTAAAAAAAAAGATAAAAAAAGAGGCAAGACATATGACAATATCATAAGTGAGATTACCTGATGGAATTAAGAGATATAAAAAGACCAAAAAACCCCCAAAACTTTAGGAAATGAGAAAGTATAAAAACTAAGGGCTGAGAATAAGTACCTGAAAAAGGGAATATTTTTGTTGCAAAGGTTTGTATATATGCAGTCAATTTCTACAAAGATTATTCAATTATACTTTTGAAAGATAAATAATGAAAACAAATGTATTCAGCCATATTAACAGAAATATGCAAAGTCAACCCGCTGGTACTTGATAATCTTTACTTGGTTCATCTGTCCACAGAAAAACAAAAAGATGAAAACCACACTACAAAATGTTCCCAGCTGGTAGAAAATGTCTCATCTCAGAAATTTTAGACTTTATTACTAAATCTAGAACTGAGAGAAGCATGTTGTTTAAACAAGAAAAGCAGTGATTGTTTAATGATGTTTTGAATTCATAAAGGGCAAAAAAGCCTTTTCAAGTGGATTTGAAGAACAGGATGAAATGAATGCATTTGGGAAAGACAGACTCTCATAAGAAATGCGTGGCTGTTCCATGTCTGTTTCTCACTGTTGGCTCCATTCACAAAGGACTGAGCCTTCAGGCATTCAAATGCTTTGCAGTAAGTATTCCCGAATGTTTGGTATTTATGAAAAATGCAATTTACTCTAGGGGATGCTTCACTAGCTTCACTACAAAGGCAAGTCACAATGGTACATTTAAACATTGCTATAATTATCAGCCTATCACTGATTCTTGTTTGTCACAGGCTAGTCTTTTCTTAAAAAAACTTGCTCAAGGCTGAAATTTAACATCAGGACCAAACTGCAAAATTTTCCCCACACTGAAAAAAACTGATCATATTTGGAAATTCAAGGATAAGCTCAGAGCAGACTGCCTCTTTGAAGATGAACATTAGAGGCAACCCACACTATCTTTTAATGTCACCACTTCAATATACCAACTCTGATATAATGCCCAATAGTTAAGAGCAAAGTACTTGTGTAGCTGCTTCAGAAAACACCACAGAAAATGGGTTTCATCATTAATTATACAAGCCTAGACAGTGAGCAGCCTTCTCATGGAAAGCCTAAAGCCTTCTCCAGAATGGCATAAGCTGCTGTTGTTACAAAGTGATGGAGGGAATGAGAGGGACCCATGTGCAAGCAGAAAATGTGTCAGGTTTGGTAAGGGTCTGCGTGCCTTGAAGTGGATATTATTCCTTGATTTGCATGGAGGAGCTCCATGGAGATAACTTGATATCACACAGATCTAAAGGGAGTCTGCAGTGTAACACTGTAGTTACATCACAGAATCACAAATATTTTGTCTGACAGTTTTTACTTACAGAAACAAATTTTTTTCTGAAGATTCACATACTAAATTTGGTAAGATATTCCTGCCCCTAAACTATGTCTTCTTTTATTCAATAGAGAATAAAGCAACTTGACAAAATTTGCTTCTTGCTTGATGTAATTAACATTGAGGACTAGTGACTTTTAAGATTTTTTCCTTCCTTTTGTAACACTGGGGAAATAAAATATTGATTTGAGAGGAAGGGGGCTATTAAGCATTGCAATTACTTCACACAGTAGTTCCATTTAAAAGATGGAAGAAGTTTAGTCCCACATGCTAGAATCTAAAACCCTAAGAGTAAAGGAAAAAAGTTCTTTGTAGGAATATTTCGTTAGTTCAAATGAAGTTAGTTCACAGAGCTCTCCTTGTGAACTCCTTGTATTTCTCTTGTGTGGTTTACACCCCTGAATTCAATTTCCTAGAACTTTAAAGATCAAATATAACTGGTAGGCCTTAGATAAAATAATAATCTTTTGAAGATAATTCAGTCAGATCATCTAGATTATAATTGAGAAGGCTGAGAGGGGATCTTTCCACTGAAGGGGAGGGAGTGAAGAGCATGGAGCCATCCCCTTCTTGGTTGTCCCAGACAGTAGGACAAGAGGCCACAGGCAGAAGCTGTGACCACCAAGGCAACCCCTCCCTCAAAAAGCCTTCTGACTGGAACTGTGCCCAGAGGAACTTGAGATAAGATCAAGGTGACACTGTTGTCCAATTATCTCAGGTCTAGGAAGAAGTAAATGAGGCTGAGAGAGAAGAAGGTATCCTCAAGAAAACCAAACCCAGCAGCTGTCCTGAAAACCAGCTCTGGCAGGGTTAAAGGTGAGGGAGGCCACAGCCCACAGGCTCATCTGCTGAAGCCAGGCTTGCACACACTCGCCCCACAATGAAAGGGGGAGGAGGAGAGTTTTGGTGGTGAGGCATAATCTCTGGTCAGAGGGAGTGAACATCCACCCTCCCCCACACAAACTGGCCCAATTGCAAAGCCCCCAGCCAGGAAGGCCACACCACGGGACATTCACAGGAGGACAGCTGAGGGGGTGTCCTCATCCATCACAGACCCCCAAAGCACTCCCCAGAATCATTACTGAGACCCTGCAGCAGAGCGCTACATGTGATGCCAAGTGATGCAACGCATCCAGAGCCTGCTGCAAGAGACTGTGTCCAACCTAGGCCTCCCCATGGGGAGGTACCTGAACATTCCCACCTAGTCCAAACATATAATAATCCATTGAACTCTAGGTTTTGCAGGACCATCATCACCAAGAAGACCAGAGAAAGTGAATTGGGATCCACCGAGTGGTGATATTTTCTACTTAATCTCTCACTGTCATTCTCTTTCTCTCTCACTCTTCCATGTTCTATTTCTTTCTATCTCTCTACCTCACATTTACTGCTATATAAAATCTATACTATTGACTTTGGAATATGGTCTCATTTGCACCTTAATTCAGGCAGCCAAATCTTTCTTATAATGTTCACAACCAGATCATAACAACATCTCAGCAAACACATTTGAACAAAGGCAATAACAATGCAAAAAATGAGGGTTCAAAAGGTGTTAAGCTCCAAAGAAGTTTAAATTCAACATTCTGGCTAACAGTATGGCTCCTCATTTTAGAGACATGTTTTTGGGTTTTCAGCCAATTTCTAAAGAATTAATATATACTTCACTCATAGACATATATCTATGTCTAGTCGTAACACTTAAGCAGTTAAAAAGCTCTTTTTTCTTTTAATAGGAACTCTTACAGAAATGTGATCTTTTTTAGAAACTCCACAGTCTCCATCAACTTTGCCTTTAACTTGCTTTCTAGAATGGGAAAGTCCTTCCTCCTGACCGCTGTTAGAGATGCAGACTGTTCTGCAATGTCAGTAAGGTGAGTTAAGAACATATTGTGAACTTATTCCTTTGGATGTAAATCTGGTTGTTTGCTTTCTTTAGACTTCATTCAAACTCCTTGGGGGATATTTTCTAGGCAGCCTTTCACAGAATTATAATCAGCCAGCATACATTAGTTTTAATGGACATGGTCCACTTTTACACACAGCCTTTTAACCTCCTGTTTGCAATCACCTGTTAGAAGCTCAAAAGTAAAAAAGTTGTATGACTTTTCTCCTGCTAAACCAACACAAAAAAAAAATAAATTCCCAAGCATATACAACTTATACAACTGTATTGATGTAAGTTCTATTATTTATATAGAGCAACACAAGAAAATCTGCCAAAGTATAGCCCTAAAATATTTTTTTTCTAATTTGCTGTTATTTGACTAAATACTTCTCAGTTACTGTACTGGAACTGGAAAAGATGGAGTGATTTTTTTTTCACAGCAGCAGCATGCTGTGCCTTTAATTTGTCATTAAACCAGTGTTGATAACACACCATCATTTTGGCTATGGTTAACAGTTCAACACAATATTGAGATTTTCTTTTTTCCCACTCTTACCCACTGCATTACAGCAGCTCATTAAGTTTTGTAAATCAGAGGACACGTAACCAAAAACATACTCTCATGTAATCAATATCCCTTATAAAGTAAATTAGTAGCTAACAAGTTTAGTGTTGTCTTCTTTAAAAATTCATTTAATGTTTTGCAAAAAACATTCTATTGATTCTATTACTGTGGTATTAATAAGTGAAAGCCATTTGAACACATGTTTTGTAGGTGTCTGAAAACTTCCAAATGCTTCAGTCATAAATTGTGTGCTTAAATGAGCATTGCCCTCTGGCTGTCTCCAACTAAAATATTAAGCATGATACTTACAACAGCAGTAAATTTAGATGTGGGCCAGAAGTGATTTTCTATTCTTGAAAGGATTTGCTGGTACTCATTGGAAAGTTTGAACGGTTCAAAACAGCACATTTCAACAGTCTAATATTTTGTCTTTAAAAATAGATTAAGTTGGTAGTTTCCCTTCCACCCTTTTGTTCATTGCCTTCAAATTCATTAATTTTTATTTTCAACAAAAATGTTTCAAAAGTGTGTGAAGTGTTTTATACAGCATTCCTTTTGGCCCATCCTTCAAGTTCAGGGCTGAGTACTTAGCAAGTCCCAAGATGAATCCAGTATGTGCATTTACAAACCTACCATATGGTCTCTTTAGCTAAGGCTCATTCATCCAAAGCTGTCCTTTGGATGCAGGACAACTTTTTATCCACTCGATTAACTGAGAGTTTATGTATTTCCCTCTGCCTCTATAATTATCTGAACCGCAGGATGATCTAGCATTTTAGACTGGTGTCACAAGAGCCTTAGAAACTGACAAAATGAGTGGCTTTGCTTTGATTTTATGAACCTACTTATCAGCACGATCATTGTCCTGAAGCCACTCTTGTATTTTACATTGGTGCCATACAAAAGTGTTCTGCTTAGTCCCAAATTGACAAAGCCAGTGGAATGCCTCACTGGATCATATAATATCAGTTCTCCACAGCTTCTACGAACTCTGAACAGGCAAAACATGTCCCTCTTATGTCAATTTGTAAATGAAAAAGCAGCTTTTTTTTTGTTCTTTCTACAGGAGATTTTTGATAAGGCATTTTAAAATAGTAAGGCACAGAACCCATGGTAGATGCTAAAGATAATTCCAGCTAGCTCTAGACATTATGTCATATGTCCACATTTGAGACAGACACTTGATGCCTCTTTTATTCAGTGTAGGGAATTAGGCAAACTAAAGAGCAATTCTCATCAGGATTTTGAAGAAATAGATCACAACCTGAAAGCTGTTATTTTTCTCAGTTGACCACACAGGGAATTGGGCTGAGCAGCTCAGATGCATACATTATTAACACCTACAGCTGGTCAGAGGTAACTCAAGTTCAGTAACTTTTGCATCATCTGAGAAGTAGATATTCATGCTGCAGCTAAATCCTGCCAGAGGTGCAAAAATTTCCCAGAAGATCTAAGCAGGCCAGTAGAAATGCTGCGCAGATTGCTGCCCAAGTATAGAGCCACGGGTGCAACGGCATCTATCCTTGGCTCAGAAGATTTTAACTGTTTCCAGGCTGTGCTGAGCCTTTGACAGAGACCAAGAGCTGTTCCAGCTGTCTTCACACCATGCTCTCTGTCATATCTGGTGGGCTAATTGGTTCAGATGCTGGACACAGCTTCAGACCCGAAACGGCTCCATGCATTTGGACAGCATAGCATCTTTCATAAAGCGAAAGGGACTGTTCATGAGGCTGATCCTGGCCACGTTAGCTCAGTGTGGAAACCATAGCACTAATTCTGTTTTCAAAACTCTGTGAGGCTCCAATTAGCATTGGTAACAGAGAGCTGACTGAATTGTGATGGCATGAGTGGAAGGAATAGGCTCATGCTGAACTCAGTGCTGTCAGGACTCCGCTGCATCTGGCATGTGTGCTGGTTCAGGTGTCTCTGCATTCCACTGCAGGCTATGCTGCAAACACACTCAGTGGGTACAGAGGTGCTAGTAATTCACAAAGCAGTGTGGCTAATGGCTTTCCAAAATCCAGGTGAAAAGCACATAAAACACGGTGTTTAATTCTCCCCTGAATTTCATGTGCTATGAGTTATATTTCTTGTTTGCAAATTGCATAAAATTATTTTTATAGGTTAGTTAATCAAAACAATCTATGTGTATCTGCATATCATCAGGTTTTTACCTGCCTTTATGCCTGATATAATTTAAACTGATGTGTTCCTTTAGTATATCTTTCTGCTTTTATCTCACTTTACAGCTGAGAAAAATGGAATGGTCAAAAACGACGATCTTTGCATTCATCTATCCTTCATTTTATTTTAGTTTCTCTTAGTCAAAAAAAGAGATTTTTTTATTTATCACAAAATAAAAAAAAAGTGAGTAGTCCTAGGAATGATAAAGTCTTAATAATAATAAGAGTTAATTATAGTAACTTATAATAATTATTTTGGTGAGTTATCCATTCTAGAAACCGGGATTAAATACTATTTAAAATTCAGAAAGATAACTCTAAAATTTCTGTGAATGGGTCAAGATTTTTTGAATCTTTTTTTATATTTTATTTTTCTTTCTTGTAATTTTTTGTAAACTGAAGTATACCTGACAGATTACATGAAAATATAAGCAAGATTCTGATTTCTTCTTTAAGATCCTACCAAAGATATTATCTTTAAAATACATCAAAATAGAAATAAAAATAAATAAATCCAATGGGTCTTTCTAAATAAGAAAAACAAATAAAGGAATTTTTTTCAGATTGCCTAAATATGGCCTTAGAATAGGAAAACAGGCCAGGAAAATTATTAAATATTATGCCAGCCTAAATTCAAAACTTATTTTTTTAACTTCTAAAATAATTTCAGAAGCATCTAAAGAATAAACTAAATTATACAAGAAAAGACCTGGTCACCTTAAAAATGGAAAATGTTGCAGAGGGCAAGCAAGCAGAGATGACTTTAGAAAAGTGGATTATTTCCAAAAATGGAAATAAATACACAAAACTTTCTGAAAATTAGCATATTTTAGAAACAATGGTACATTATGACTGAATTCTATGTGTTAAAATTAGAAATTTTAGTGAAATCATAATTTATAGTTTTATTTTTCAATTTATTTAGTAGTTCACATAGTTACATCTCATTAATACTATGTACAGATCAAGGTAAGCACAGATTAAGGCATCACATCTCAGCGGTCTCCATCCCAGGCTGACGGACTCAGTTGCTGTTTTCCAGTTTGCCCATTCAGGCACTGCCTTTAAAAGCACCTGGATACAGCACATAAAACAGGTCTCATCTCTCATAAGATATAGGTACAGATGGCCAAACCCTACTCCTTCTCTCTGACTGTGGTTGAAGTTCACTACTGAAATCATGCATGTTCTCACTCTCCACATTCACAAGCATACCCATATCCTTAGCTCTCTTGAGCATTCACTCAACATCCCTGTTGGGATGCCAGGCCTCTTTCCCCTCCAAATGAGTCTCCTCCTGTTCATTGGCTTGATCAGCTTGATGTTTACTCTCAAACAGGTGCATTAAATCACCCACCTGCTTCACAGTCTCCCCCTCCCACATATCCCTTGAATATCAACACAGGTTTCTCAGCCTGGCTACTGTCCATGATCAGACCTTGGGCTCCATACCCACCACTGACTTCCCATATGGAGATTTCTCCTATTCACCTCACAGACTTGATTTGCTACTGAATTTGGCATTGAAAAACATGCACACAGGATTAAATTACCCAGAGGAACAATAAATACAGCTCTATCACCTTCTCTGGTCTGTGTATCTATGTGTTTAATCTATCACTTTCCTTGTTCCTTTTTATATTTTCTATAGTAAATAGTCCTTAACCAGGTAGCTAAATGAATCAGATTGGGCCATATTCCACATGATCTTAGTGAATTAACACTTCCAAAATGCTCCATCTGCAATGCCAAGTGTGTCACTCCTCAATACATGGTCACAGCTTTGCAGCAATACCATTCCCTTGCTCATACTCCCCTGATTTAAAATGTTCCCAAAGTGTGAAGTGCAATTACAGTATTCAACAGACATACTCTAAAATTTACAGACACTTTTTAAGCTCTAAAGACATTCTCCTTCTGAGGAAGTAAATCCTTAGGACTCTTCCCTCCATTTAGTAGCAGATGTGTAAGATTCAGAAGAAAACACAAAAATACGACTGAAGAGTCCACGCATTGGTCAAAGAATCTATGACTGCAAAAATAGATTGAGCAAACAACACATTGGAGCCTCAGCTTCACATGATAGAGTTCTCAGGGTCCTTGGACATTTTTTCCATGATCCTACTAAGTAAAACTTGTTCTGAATGATAGTCTGCAGTGTGCATTTATATACATTTGTATATAACTCCTCTACTGATGGTACTGTATTGTCACCTGCAGCTGGAGTACCATGCATGATCTCCAAATTTCTTTCTCCAAAAATCTTGGTAATGAGAATTAGAAAATCAGTCCATTTCTTTGCACTTCTTCCCACCTTTTTTCTGAAATGAAAATATAACTTCTTTCAAGCAGATTGCACTACCTTTTTACAAATAGTTTTTTCTAATTAGTACCTCAGCCTCAGCTAGGACTTATACATTCAACAAATAATAGCACTTACAACCTTTATTCACTATTGTCTCTTTTCTCAGAAAACTCTCACACCTAGAAATTCTGATGCTTTGTAATTAAGTGATACTTTGGTTTAGAAAGCTTGTGATAAAACCCACATCAGTATACAGCAGCATACTAGTCAGTCCAACAGACTGGAGTTAAATACTCTGTGTGTATTCATGCACGTCTTGTACCCACAGGTCACTTCCTGACGCATCTTTTAAGCTCAGCCTTGCAATCAGAGACCCCCCCTTGGCTACCTCATGAAAAAAATCCTGCTCTTTTGTGACGGGACTTTATCCCATTTTACAACACCTTGTTATCTGGGATAGACAGGAGGATCTGGAACATGCACCACTGACATACATATCTAATACTGAACTAAAGAATATTGTCAAACCTGTTGTAATCCTGAAATACTGTTTTGAAGTCTGTGCAGATTCATGAAAGTATCAATTATATTATCTCAGATACCGGATCACTCCACCTATGGTGCTGTGGAGACCCTTGATAAAGTTACCCTCTTTGTTGCTGAATATGTGTTACTGCTACCACTGCACTGTTTTAGATTAAATGGAAAAAAGTATAAGCCACTTGAAAAAAAAATCCCTCCATATTTAAAGCCAGACCTGTTTCAATGCATTTATATAATGTTGGAAAATTATTTATATAGTTGATTTTTGAACATATTTTTCCCTCTTTTCATACATCTCTGCAGATTTGGGCTTTGCTAAGACAAGGAATGGAAATTTTGAAAGATCAAAACAAAATCTGTTCACACGAGATTTCCGGCAGAGGTTGACAGTTAACAAATGAACCTCAGTATAGAAACTTTTAAAGTTTTTCTATCCTTATTGATGGTGTTATAGGGACTCTGTTGTTTCTGATGTTGTGTCTCCTCTTTCTAAATTCCATTTCCTTTTATTTTTTTTCCCTCT
This sequence comes from Melospiza georgiana, assembly GCF_028018845.1. Lineage (NCBI taxonomy): Eukaryota > Metazoa > Chordata > Aves > Passeriformes > Passerellidae > Melospiza > Melospiza georgiana. The sequence continues at coordinate 47,455,309 of NC_080431.1, forward strand.
GGGACATTTAATGGAAGCTACTGCTTGCTCTTCTGACTCATCCTCAGTCTTCCAGCTCTGAGAACTGAAAAGTGTCATTATATTCAGATTCAGAAAAAAGTATTCTGTCAAACACTGTAATTATATAGTCAGACGGTGTTCTTTTTTAGGCTCATCCTCAGCATTAGAATTATACACAGTTCTGCCTGTTATATATTAGCTGAAATTTTACTGCTTAACTTTCTTTCTACTTCTACAATTCTTTGTTATTTAATAGCTGAATAGAAATGCTAATAGAGATATGACTAGACAGGTCAACATTCATAATATTCATTACACCTCTGCATCTCTTTTTTAACTGCAGTGAAATAGTCTAGGGGAATTTAACACATTCCATAAAATTCAAATGAGAAGAATTGTCTCTTCATGTAAAAGTTTTAAAAATGCTTTTTCTTTTCTTTTTAGACTGTGAAAAAACCATCAATTTAGAGTAATTTATGATGAGAGAGCCCCAAAGGGGTATATCCTATATCTCAAATAGAGAATACTTGCCTATTCTGTGGGTGCCCTGATCCAAATCTGCTTTTTAAATAAGAGAACTTATGCTGAAGTTTTCTCCTACCACATAAAAATCACAACCTCTGTCACATAGAGTTATTTTTGCATTCTCTGTTCCTATAAATATTTAATTAGTTACACAAAGTGAAACTATTTCAGCAAGGATGTTAAATTCACACATGCAGTAGCATGCATTTGAACGCTTTTGTATATGCCATAAAAGAAAGATTCTGAGCCCATTTTTTCTTTAATTCAAGTGAAAACTGTGACACTTTACCTACTTAATTATTAAGGGAAAAGCTATATTTTGTCTGGCAGCTAAGATGACAGCACTGGTGATGCTTTCCTTGAAGTTTTCATATTACTGCTGACAAGTCATAACCTAATATTTGATATTTTATCAGAAAGTCCCATTAATATTTAATGTTTAGCTGCCATTGTTTGCCCATTCTTTGCCCCTGAAGTAGTCTCACATGGCTAGAATACGGTTTAGCAGGCCGTATGAGTATGCAGGATCTCCCTTAGTACAAGAACACTTGATGAAACTGTTTATTTTTGTCTGGTTTAGATATATAGAATATGATATAAATGTAGGGATTGGTGAAAAAAACCCTAGGACACAACCATCTGACACTTAAAGTCATCTTGGAGAACATTCAGTCATCTGTTATAGTCCAACTGCTTCTCTTAATAGCCAGGCCACTCTTAGAAAATAGATTTGCGTGATATTTTCTGCTCTTTATATGGTGTGTTTAAAATCTTCATGCACAAAGAACAGCGACACACTTCTAACCTGAATGATTTTCTTCTTGCAGAGAAGAAAGTAGAGGAGATTCTGGAGAGTCTTGTGGCCTTTCCCGTCATTCTGTAGATACATATAGCAACTTTTAAAGATGGTATCAAATAAATAAATTTATTGCAACTATAAAAAGTTGCATAAGGTACTTCTCTGTATCTTACAATGTGAATGTAGGTTAAACCTCTCTAAAACTTGCCCATTTCATGTGAAATATTCACTTATCTGGTTTACTTCTATGGCATGAAATCCCCCTTTTTAGATCATATACATAATTGCAATGGACTTTGCTGAATTAATATGCCATGGGTTTGTGTATATCCAAGATGAAGGGTTCTAAGCTAGTCAGCATCATATGTTTAGAAACTTTTTATAGCATCATCTACCTTGCAGGGATCATGATAGATTTCTTAATACTTTAATACATATAAGGAGATTAATGGAGTATTTTGATGTAATAGATTAACATCTACCAGACACAGGATACATAGTGAAAGGAAAAATGTGATTTTTTCCCTGGTATAGTTTTGGAAATTTTTTTCGTTAAGACTAATTGTGCGCATTTCCTGTAGTACTTGGAGCGGCTTTTATTTTTTTCTTTATTCCAGCTACACAAAAATAGCCATTTTGACTGTGGCACCTTGATGTCTAACAGATATTTGAACCAAACAAGTCTCCTAACTATGCTGGAATCTAACCAGACCATTTATTCTGTTAGACATGGAACAAAGGATGACAGCTGCAGGTTTTGGGGCAGGTTTTTTTTTTTCCTTCAATCTTTTCTGCTATGCAAATTAAAAACAAAAATTCTGACTGACACAGTAGACCAAAATTCATAACCATAAAACTGAAAACAAGGATTGTGTTCAAGCTGCTTTCATGTGTCTAAATATGACAAAATTTAAGCTCGAGTCACTTATAGCACTGAGTAAGCAAGATAAAATATTTAATGCTGTTAGATGTTGAGCTTCACTTTTTTTTTTTTTGCCTTCTGTCATTAAAGCTATTTGATTTATTTTCACTTCTGTCCAGTTGCATTAGTATTGAAATATGTCTTCACTAACAAGCAAATATGTGTAATTCATTGACTTCTCTACACCATGTAAAGTAGTTGCATGGAAGCCTTTGAGGAATGAAAGGATAATGAAAAATCATAAACTGTTCCTTGAGATGTAGAGCTTTTCCCCAAATTAAGGAATGAAGTGTTCCACTGGTGCCTTCCTAACTCAGATGTACATACATTCAGATCACTTACAGAAAGCAGGTACATTAGGGCAGCTATAAAACACCTGCCACTGTAATTAAGATTCAAACCAGAACTTTTGCTACAGCTATGTTAGCACAAAAAACCATGCCTATGTCATACATATTATCAGGCATCTACACTGGAACATTTATACTCTATACATTTTTGGAAAAATACATAAATACATAAACATAATAATCTTGAGAAAAAGGTATTTGAACTTGGTATAAGAAAAGAAAGCCAGCCAAATCAACAAGAGAAAAACCTGGCATGGATTCTCTGTATTTTTCTAAGTTTATATGCAATTTTATTACTAAACTTTTTTTTTTCCTGGTAACAAAAATATATGCAATATATCCCTACATTCAGCAAGAGTTGCTATTAACATTAGTTAATAAAATCACCCTATTTGGATCTTAGTCCACACACATTGCACTGAAACTTTACTCCATATATATCCATTCAAATTTTAGAGTTTTGAAAAGAATTTCTAACTGTTACTAATGGGTTTTCAATAATATTTAAATCCTTTCCTGCACAACAAAAGCATAGGCTGTCTCCAAGGCTGAAAAAATCCAAATGGATTGGAAAATTGAATAGGTTAAAATTCATTGTATCTAAACCTTTCAACTTTCTCTGTCCAGTTATATTTTCTAAGTTTAGAAAGAAGGGTAATCTGAAATATCATGTCAAAGTATTGAAATCTGCCATTCAAGGGAAAAAAATAAAAGGAAAAGAAAGCATTTCTTGTCAAGGCCTTCTGCTTCATGACTGAAGGTTTTAGTGTCACATTTTTCAGAACTGACATTTCTCCTGTTCAAAGGAGAATTTCTGTGGTGCTGAAATAGACAAAACAATAAATGCCCTTTGTGAAACTGGGACATTTAATCCACTGCACAGGTTGTTTGCTGCAAGTATTCTCCTGCACCACATGCATTATTACTATCAAGAGGACTGCTTCACACATCAACACCTTACAGAACATACAATTCTGGTTTTGGGAAGGTTTGAAAGGAATGAGATGTTTCTGTCACTCTCCTCCTGACTTTGGAAATGACAGTGACATCTGGAATGTGTGTCACCCTGGATAAATGGGAAACCACATGGTCCATAAACCAGTAAGAGTAAATTTCTGATATTAGGAGAGGAATAGTTATCCTCTAGAAGTGTTATTCCCAGTGAAATGGACACTGGAATAGAAAAGGAAAATACACGGTGGTTATTCAATGTTCCTTTTACTCTGCAGCAAGATAAGCCACGAGTACCTCTTTCTGAAATGCATGTTTAATTTCTAAATACCTTGTAGTAGGAGTTCCCAATCAATATGTTTGCAACACATGTACTGCAGACATTCCTAAACTAGACATGATGGAAGTTGAAAAAAACTCCAAACCCCTACGCTATACACTATCTTCAATTCTGAGAATTCTGTATCCTTTATTCAAATTTTTCCTTAAACTAGTCAAATTTCAGGGCATCTAGTCTTTGGTAATTATCAGGAAAGGAAGTCTTAAGACAAAGAACCTACAGTGAGAGCAATTTCCTTACAATTAAATTGAGCTAAAGTGGCTCTCTGCAGCATTGTTCTTTTGAACTGAAAATTGGTTTATGACTCATTCTGCTGAAGGCAAATATAAAATATTTCAGAAATGTCTCACCCTAGCCTTTTAACCAGTAAGTGTAAGTCAAAAGCCCATCTGAGACATTCACAAGTTGATGCATGAAGAGGTTATAGCAGAAGTAAAGAGTAGAACTGTCAGACTCATAGGACCATAGAAAGGACAATTAATTGCCTATGACCAAGGTTTGCAGGTCAAGATCACTCCTGACTCTCCTTGGAGATGTAGCCCTGAGAGTTACCTAAGGGTAAAAGGATAGACCAGAAAGGGTGACACAGTTGTGCATATTTGCTACAGACTGCCTGATCAGGAGGAGGAAGTGAGTGAGACATTCTATAGACAGCTCAAAGCAGCCTCAGAGCCACAGGCACTGGCTCTTGAGGGTGAATTTAACTATCCTGACATCTACTGGAGAAGCAACACAGCAAAGCACAAAGAATTCAGGAGGTTCCTGGAAAGCATTGATGACAACTTCATGCCAGAGGAAGGAGGATCCCACAAGGAATTGTGTGCTGCCCAACGTTATCCTAACAAAGTAGGAAGGCCTTGTTGGAAAGAAGTGAAGGTTGGGGGCGGCTGTAGTGGGGTCACAGCAGCCTTGGCTGTAGAGCCCATGAGACTGTGGGGTTCAGTACTGGTAAGGAGGCCGGCAACAAGTCAGGTTGCAGCCATGTATGGTGGTTTCATCCAGGCTGGATGCCAGACAGCCACAAAAGCCACTCTCTCACTTCCTACACCACTGGACAGGAGGAGAAAATATAATGAAAATGTCATGAGTTAAGGGAAGGGAGAGATCACTCATTACTGTCATGGGCAAAACAGACATGACTTGGGGAAATTAATTGAATTTATTACTGTTCAAAATCAGGGCAGGATAATGAGAAATAAAAAAAAAAAAAATCTTAAATACACCTTCTGCCCACTTCTCCACTCTTCCTGGACTCTACCTTCTCTCCTGCCAAGGGTGCAGGGAGACAGGGAGTGGGGGCAATGGTCAGTCCATCGCAGCAGATGATGGTGTTTCTGCCACTGCTTTCTCCTCAAGGAGAGGAGTCCTTCCCCTGCCTCAGTGTGGGGTCCCTCCCATTGGAGAAAGTCCTTCATGAACTTCCCCAACATGAGCCCTTCCCACAGGCTACAGTCCTTCATAACTTCTCCAGTGTGAGTGCCTCCCATGGGGTGCAGTCCTTCAGGAGCCAGCGTGCACACTGTGGGTCCAGTATGGCCAGCAGGTCGAGGTGGGTGATCCTGCCCCTCTGCTTTGCCCTGGTGAGGCCACACGTGGAGCTCTGTGTGCAGTTCTGGGCTCCTCAGTACAAGAGAGACATGGAATGAGTCCAGCAGAAGGCAACAAAGATTGAGGAACAAGCATTTATTTTATGAGGGCCCGTTCAGTGCTGCAGACAGATGACTGGGGGAGAGGCTCAGCAGTGTGCATGGGCAGGGTCAGCGGGTGTCCAGAGGATGGAGCCAGGCTGTGCTCAGTGGTGCCAAGCAATAGGACAACAGGGAATGGGCAGAAACTGCTGCACGGGAAGTTTCACCTGAACATAAGGAAGAACTTCCTTACTGTGTGGGTGACCACACACTGGAACAGATTGTCCAGAGAGGTTGTGGAGTCTCCCTTGCCAGAAAAGTCAAGAACTGTCTGGACGCAATCCTGTGCCTAAGCAGGGGGATTTGACCAAGTGACCTTCTCTGGTCCCTTCCAATCTGATCCATTCTGTGATTCTGTGAAAGTTTTATCCATGACAGTGCCCTCAGGTTCAATCTAGTAAACTTTTTTCATTACAATATGAGGGCAATACATTTGCTAATTGTCATTTTGGATATTTTGTCTTTTTTTTCAGTATTTTTCAGGAAAGTATTTCATTGTTACAGGACATGTCTGTGCTTTTTAGGTTTATATTTCAGTTTAAAATATAACATTTTACTATAAATAGTTAAATCCTTCTACTACAGAGGAAATTTATTTTAAATGGGAGATTTCTTTTTTTGGTTTTGGTTTTCTTTAATCATTGTAATTATCAATACATGGATAAGGCAGTACTTTTCATAATTAGTAATGTTAGCCAACACATCTACTTTCAGTTATTTTTAATTTTGCTAATCTTTCTTCTTTGTACTGAAATTTTCCATGCAATGTATTTGCCTTAGGCTGGAATATTATTTTGAAACATTTATATCAAGAGGAATCAGAGAAAGAGGGAAAAACATACTACTTAAAAAATCACTTTTCTTTCATGGAGAAGCTCTCAGCTGAAAAATTAATGTAAAGAAGTCCAAGGGAGGAAACAATCAGTTCAGAAGTACTGGGTCAATATTTCTGGTAGACTTGGGACTTTCTGATTTTTTGAAATATGCTTTTGCATGTATGTGATGTCTTTAGGGTTTTTTGCTTGCTTGCTTTGTTTCTTCTTTTTGTTTGTTTCCTTTTAATGAGTTTTCTGAAAATTTATTAAGACTGGTAATTACAGGACTATGAAACTGCTTGAGAGAATAGATTGGTTATTTTAAGTGATTAAAATATTTTGCTTTTGTCAGCAGGACACAAGTGAGAAAAAAATTAATATTTTGTATACTAAATCGATAAATATCCTTAACCCGGGCTAGCCAAACATGGGGTATCAGTGACTGTCACAGACAGTGACTTGAAGCTGGTTTATATGGCAGATTGATGTAACATTATATGTGACTGTGCTAACATTATCACAGTAAGTGTTAACACACTGGAATTTATTGTTCCTTAAAGCATCTCTGAAGCAGCCCTGACAATATTTAAATTCGGCAAAGGTAAAAGAAATAGTGAATTATACTCATAATTTACCAAGATATTATTCCAGGATAATTTTCCATGGATCATTACATGAGCTATATTTCAGAAACAGTGAAGTTTATTTATATTAATTGCTAGAGCACAGAAAGCTTAAAGAACAGAGAATTCTTATCTGATAAAATAAAGTGGTTAATGTGATTCTATTAAAAACGTAATACCAAGCACATTATCAAAGCTAGATAGTAGAGACTGGATTTTAGCAAACAGAGATATATTGACTCCTCAGTTTAGATTTAAGATTCAGAGTTTTTCACTGCTTGTACCATGACTTAATATAGAAAACTGATTTCATTATAGCATTTAAGTTTTTCATATGAGAAATGGGAACTAACACAAAAAAACCAAATCTCATTCTTATCAGATTTAGTACTAAAGTTGCAATCTTTCATATTTTTATTACAGTTAATTTGTACAGCTGAAGACATTCTTTATTCATTTGGTATCAGAACCACATGTGCCTTGAAATTAATGAATCAAACTCAGACTATGCAAGGTTAATTTAAGCTTGTCCTACTGCATGTTTTCCTGTAGTTTTACATTACGTAAATTGTAGGTTATGATGTGAAGCTGACAGAAAGCCCTAAAGTCATGAACCTGGATCACAGCCAGGAAACAGAAATTAGAATAGCTGATGATCAGAGAAAATGACCCTACCTTGTCTTTCTCAGCAACTGAAGAAAGTTTCCTTCCTTCTAATGCAGACTTTTGGAGAGCTTCTGCTTTTATCTCCTCAATGAGATTATTTGACACATAAGCTCCTTTAGAGCTAAAAAGGAAAAAAAAAAAATCAGGGTTAAGATTTCCCCAGAAAGATGGGGGAAAAATAAAATCCAAAAAATAAAGAGAAGAGTAAACTTTACGGTGCTTTGAACTCTCAATTGGATTCCAACTGACTGAAATGAAGTGCTTTAATATACCTTATTCTCTGTACAGATGATTCATTACATAATCACCTTCCATTTGGAAAAAAATATTTTAACGGTAATTATTCTGTCATTCCACATTACCACTAACTTCACAGACAAAAGACCCATAGGGAGAAAAAAAATGCACCACAGGTCTCAAGGTTTAACAGTTTATTCATTAGAAATATTCTTACTTTAACTAGCAAAGAACAGACCAGTACACTTCTCATAAATTTCACAACTCATGGAAGATATATTTACCTCATTATGTGCAGGTTGGATGGCTGCCAATAGTATTTCAAATGATTTTGAAAGGCTGTGGCATTTTAACCATTCTATGTAATGCACTGGCATTATGCATATATGAAAAATGCATAGATGTAGCGATAAAATCAGTGTAGTTGGTGACATGTTAAATAAACTATTATTATAAATTAATGTTATATACTATCAAATTATTCTAATATTAAGGTATTATTAGAAATTATTCCTGAATTTTTTGTCATACCTGGAAATTTAATGTCTAAGCAGGCTAAAAAATCATGGAGAAGAGCTGACATCCTTTAAACTAATAAACCATGCAGACCACAATGATACTGTTTTGGCTATATCTGTCATAATTAAATATTGCATTTAAATACTATTAATTTGTGTAAAAAGTGCTATAGAGACTAAGATGTGTTGATGAATTTTTTTCACATTTTGTGCCAGTATTTCTCCCCCCACTTTTCCTTTAATCTCTTTTATCTCCTTCTGCTCCCTATAACCTCTAAGTAATATCCTTATCTTTTAGCTTATGCTTTGAATGCTTCCTATACCCAGCCTGTGCCAGGCAGTGTGAGTAGCAAAAGTTCCATAGCAGCCAGAAAACAGCAGATATCTCAAGCCCTACTTGCACATCATTAGCAATCATGATCCCTGCTGAAGATTCACCATCCCTGTTTTATGATGAATTCTATGAAATTCCTTCCACTGCAGGCCTAAAATCTTTAAAGTGTTTTCTTCTGTTTAACAGACTTTACAGACACATTATCCCTTTCCTTCATCAACATGGAACAAATGATTACCCCTGATGGGCTCCTTCTCATCCCCAGGCCAGCTCAGGGGACGAGAGATGGTGTCAGTCTTCACAGTATGCTGCAGCTGGATGTAGAGATTGGTAGGTCTGGTGAAGTGCTGTGCTTCCGGGTGGGAAAGACTAATCCTCTGTAGGTCTGCCTTCCAAAAAGCATATTTAAACAACAGTTTTATGAGCAAGGCTCATGCACTTGAACCATGCATAGGCAGGAAGAGTTAGGTGAAAATGTAGTGTGCAAGCCATATACTCTACTTTGGTTATGGTCCTTATACGCATATCCTGTAAGTGTGTCTTACTCTTGGGACTGCCTTGTGGACGTGACAGCCTGGTCAGAGAGCTGTTCAAAAGCTGAGAAAAGCTAGAAAAAAAGCTGAGAAAGTTAGATAAGTTTTCCCAGAATCAGCCTGGGAGACTTAAGAGAGTTGAAGATAAACACTGATAGCCAGTTATTAAAAACAACCTGCAGGTGTTGTTTTTCCTACAACACCTACAACATCCTGTTGTGTTTTCTTGTTATTCTCATAAGATTGTTTATAAAAGGACATCTTGTTAATTAGCCAATCAGGTGAAGTGTATTAATTAAATGACCAATCAAGTCCACCTGTATTGATCAGTGTATAAAAAGAAGCAGTTCGGAGTAAAGATTTGTTACTCAGACTTCTGATGTCTCTGTGTCATTTTTTACTAAGTAGTGATACTGGCTGTTTCAAACTCAGAGTTTCTACCTCCATCACCTGTTTCCGCAGGTGTTTGGGGGGTTTTGGTACTGTTTTATTCAGCTCACTGCATGCTAGAGCTCTTTGACATCCCACAATGGGTCTCTGTAGAAAAGATCAGCCTTCTGTTTCACATAAATAAAATAATTTCCCAGTACAAGGCAGGGTACACTCATCAGACTCGCTCCAAAAGCGAAATCCCTTTCTTCCTCTCTGGCTTCTCCACTCGTACTAGGAAGTGTCATCATCAGAATACAGCAAGGGACTGGAATCCTATTATTTGTTATTAATTATTGAAGCATAGGCTTGAAGAAATATTGTCTCACTATCTCTCCTTCTCCCACTGGAACTTCCTGTCTGAGCTGTTGTTCATGCCATAGGCTTGACACAGTTTCTCTGGCTGCTCAGCCACAGGAGAGAAAAGAGAGAGATCCAGAGATCTGCAGAGATGGAGAAGCAGATCTGCCACGCAGCCTGCTTGTGCAGTCACTGTGGATTTGCCATGAGTGGATCTGTCTGCCAAGCTGTGCAGGAGGTCACCTGGAAGAATCAGTCAGTGCATATTTCACAGCCACATGAGAGAAGTCTCTGTGTTGTAGTCAGTCCTTAGGCACCCTTTGGAGCTAAATTTATTTTCTGTTCTAGGAACCCACAAAATGCTTTGGGTTTGTTTTTTTTTTTTTTTAGCTGAGGCTGGAAGAGCATTTGGAAATTATCTCCCAAATGCCTGGCAGCTCTGCAGATTTTGTCTGTGAGCAAATGCATTGTTGTGTGATCTTTCTATTTTAAAAACTGATTTGTTTTGTTGCTGTTCGTCCCAGAAGGATTGTACAGCCATCCTCTTTCACAGGTCATCTTATTTCTTAATGAAAACACAGGGTTTCTATGTCCCTAAAGATTTCCTATAGTCAAGGCATGGCTTTTATTCAGTGTACTAGTTTGTATTTTGACACTGGGCTTGATATTCCCTGTGCACACAAAAGATTTTCTTACACAGCCATTTAAGTGATTTTGTTGTTGCTGTTCTGGATTTCATGCACAGAAATTTTGTTTTCATTGAAAAAGTCATGACACCAAGACCTAATTGATACTCTTATGCCAAGAGATGATTTTAGATGTTTAAGCAATTATGGAAGCAATAAAATTTAAGACAAAGAGCCATGAAAGCTTGGGAGCAAGGTTTTTTTAAAATAGAAAAAATTAAGTGTTAAGTATTCCACTAGTATAGGATGATGGAGCATAATTAAAGTCAAATGGGGGAAAAAAAGTCTTTACATATGGTAATGCAATTGGAGTCTATGGAGCTGCAACGAATAGATTCTGACATGAAATAAGAGTGATTGTATCACTAGCAGCATCATATCATAGAAAAAAATAAGCCTTTAATTCAACATACAAGTCTACTTAATTATAAGGAAACTCTTATATGATCAACTCATTTGCCATGTGCTACTGCTGACAAAAAATGGTTTGGCAGAAGACTATGCTGCAGAGTGGCAGAGACCTTTCTGGCCTCACAGATGACTTGTGTATTTTAAGGAGATGCAAAAGCCAGTTTTACAGAATTTTTTCTTAGATTTAAATGAAAAACTAATCAGTCATTAATATTTTTGACTTATTCTGATCTTAGATTTATTTTTTTAACTGTTCCACACTTTAAACAGTTATTTCTTCTCGTTTCCAACATACTCCATTTCTCATGGGCATAGATGATATGCATTCAAGGACATATTTTACTGTTTTTACTTTCCTAAAATCTCCTGGAAATGCTGCATCCTCACATGCTCATTTGGACTAAAAATATTCTCTGTCTACTGCCTCTTTCTAGGCCCCAGAGACTTCCATCACTTTAATCACTGAATTTAACTACAGACTGACTCTGAACCTGGGTTTGCTCATCTGTCTTTGTAGCATACTAATCTATTTCTGGATGTACGGTGAGAAACACTTCTGTAGAAGGCAGAATTCTTCAGCACAAGGTATGATTTCAAACTGATAGGAAACTTATTTGTCTTCTTACTTAACAGCATTAATTTATTTCTTGAATTCTCTCTCTAACTGAGACCAGCATGGAGACAATGAAATAAAATTGGAACTTATAACCAGAGTACATTTTAGTGTGCTTGTCTGGTTTGGTTTTTCATTTCACCAGCACAGAATCACATTTCATTTAAATCTAGTTAATGGCATTACGATTTTTTGTGGTAGTGAAAAAAATCATCTTCTTTGTAATACCCACCTCCAAGTTTATCATAATAAATAACTATCACAGTCTATTAATTTTTATTCTTCACTTTTTTGCAGTACACTGATCAATAATGGACTGTATTCAATCAGCTTTATGAGGTTGTACTCTTCTCCACCTGCAGATTCCACTAATCATAAGAAACATAAGTTTATTTCATATTGCTTATTTCATCTGAACAAGATCATATCTGGAAAAAATAAATACGTGCATGCAAATACAGAAATACAGGGAAGAGGAAGGAGGGAAGGAGGGAAGGAGGGAGGGAAGGAAGGAAGGAGGGAAGGAAGCAGGGTAGGAAGGAAGCAGGGAAGGAAGGAGGGAAGGAGGGAAGGAGGGAAGGAGGGAAGGAGGGAAGGAGGGAAGGAGGGAAGGAGGGAAGGAGGGAAGGAAGGAAGGAAGGAAGGAAGGAAGGAAGGAAGGAAGGAAGGAAGGAAGGAAGGAAGGAAGGAAGGAAGGAAGGAAGGAAGGAAGGAAGGAAGGAAGGAAGGAAGGAAGGAAGGAAGGAAGGAAGGAAGGAAGGAAGGAAGGAAGGAAGGAAGGAAGGAAGGAAGGAAGGAAGGAAGGAAGGAAGGAAGGAAGGAAGGAAGGAAGGAAGGAAGGAAGGAAGGAAGTTTCAATAAATATGATTCATCTTCAGAACTATGTAGTTGACTGACAACTACATTTAAATATGAAGAAAAAATAATATGTCTGCACCAGTAAGTATTGGGAGTAAAATCTAAGTATTTTCCCCAGTTTATAAGTCTGCTGACACCAGCCAAATCAGGTTTTGGACAAAATTATTTGATATCTTTTATATTCCAGCAAAACTGGCTGGGAATAAGTTTATCATTGGCTGACTGCAGCATTGTGTCTGCACTCCCATATGAAAGAGGGAGAGGAAAAGTATCAAAGAAAACATTGTACACTTTCCAACCCTTATTTAAGAACATGTCAGGTTCAAACACTAAGAGACATACTGTCTCTGGAGAATTAAGGCAGAATAACTAGCTTTCCTATGAACTCTCCCTTTTCCACTTTGTTTATGCAAGAAAATCAGACTTCTAAATTTAATTGTATTTTTAAGCATTACATTTCTGAGCTAATACAATTTTCTCCTTACTAATGCCAACGTAAATTATTATACTGGAGGTGTAATAGGCAGGACTTCATTAAGAATAGATATGCATATCTGCAAATGAATATATATTTCTTTATCTTTTTTTTTCCTATTTCCATCAAAATTGCTGAATTAAAGCTGAATTGGCTTTAAACTGATAAACCCTCACATGCAACAATAGTTTTAGTGTAAATGATGGAAATAAGCACCTACAAAAGAGAACAAATTCACAAATTCACATCCCAGGATAAAAACAGTAGTTAACTTCTCTCTGCGCTGATAAAATCTGCCAAATAGGCTGCAAAAAGTCCTTAGAACTCATAAACTGGTTGCATCTTGTCCCACAAAGTCACTTTGCATTACAGGTTTGATTGTGTTCACTAGGGCTTGCATAAAAACAAATTTGGAAACAGTGCACTAGAAACTGGTGGAAAATTAAAACTTAGTGTCACCATGGGAGCCTTAAGAACTGCTGAAATGAATGGAAATGTTGGTTTTAGAGCTCCATGTCCCCATCTCTTCTTGAACCTGTTTGTACAGGGTGTGAGTGTCTTGTGAGGTGTATCTTAAAGGACAGCTGGAAGGGCACATGAGGCAGTGAGATGTATGAGGGTTTGGGAGGGAGAATTCATTGAAAACAGAACTGAATGTTGTATACAGTGGTAAAACTTCTTTTAAAGTAAGTTGGCTAGAAAAAAGCTATATTCTACATTGGCCCCTGGAAATATGAACAATCTTTTCTCCTTTTAGCATGCTCTCATTTGAACAGCACAACACAGAGTCACAAAAGGAAAGAATCCAATCAAGAAAAATCCTGGTTTATTACTGATTGAAAGGTTCTGGTTGAATAATAGGTTTGTGTCTCTGTTGAAAAAGAGAAGCAGAAGCAACCCTTGCTCTTTTCCAGAGATCTTGCTCAGATTGAGCATAGGGACATCAGGCAAACACAGCGAGATAAATATTAGAACAAAAAAATCCCCAGACTTATGGCCTTATGAAAGAAAATAGTCTTTCTAAATCCAAGGAAGAACTAAAACACCTTTTCAGAACAGGTTGGAAAGAAAAAAATTGTGTCCTACTGGAGGAGGTTCTACTTTTTGCCTTCTATTGCCTGGCAGTAGTATAACAGAAGAGGCATATTTCATAAAACATTAACTTTGTGAAGTTCTGTGTGCTTATGTAAAAATAGGCAAAGAGGAGTGTCCTGGGGTGTATCAGGCACAGCATCACCAGCCAGGCAAGTGAGGGCATTGCCTCACTCGGCTCTCACTGGGGCAGCCTCACCTCCAGTGCTGGGGGCAGTTTTGGGTGCCACAATGTAAGAAAGACATTGAACTGCCAGAGAGCATCCAAAGAAGGGCAGGGAGGATGGTGAAGGGCCTTGAGGGGAATCTGTATGAGGAAAGGCTGAGCTCAATTGGCCTGTTCAGCCTGTAGAAGAGGAGACTGATGAGACACCTCACTGCAATCTGCAACTTCCTTGTGAGGGAAAGAGGAGGGGCAGACACTGATCTCTTCTCTGTGGTGATCAGTGATGGAATCCCAGAGAGCAGCCTGCAGTTGTGTCAGGTAGGTCAAGGTTGTATAGCAGAAAAATGTCCTTCACCCAAAGTGGCGTTAGGCAGTGGATCAGGGATGTGATCACTGCACCAAGCCTGACAAAGTTCAGGAAATATTTGGACAATGCTCCCAGGGCACAGGTTGTGACTCTTGGGAATGGTGCTGTGCATGGCCAGGAGCTGAACATGATGATCCTTGTGGGCTCCTTCCAGTTCAGCTTATTGTGTGATTCTGTGAGATCATGAAGTCTTGTGCAGCACAGTCAGGTTTAAAGTTTAGGACCTTATTATCAGAATTTATAGGACTTTCTAACTTTAATGGAATGGCTTGTTTTTCTTGGTTGGAGTTACTGTTGTTTGTTTGAATTTTTAAGTTTGCTGCCGCACTAAGTTTAAAATTCAGCAAGAAGTAGAATTTCTTGCTATCTGACTAAAGGGCTCAATTTTCATCTGTGTAGAAGAAAGCTGTCATTAATAGACAGCTTTCACTGTTTATTATTTTCCATGGTATTGATTCCTATTATCCTCTCTACTGTGAATTCAGCTCAGTGGCTGAGCTGAATGAGCATATGGAATGAAAAAGAAGAAGTCATAAACCACTAGGCTGGGCAAAAAGCCACCAATCTCCCAAATGCCCTATCCCAATTCTTTTCAATTCTCATTGGTTATTTTGGTTCATGAAGCTAACCTTAAAGGACCATAAAAATCACTTCAAAATAGTCTCTGCTGTAATTTCTGTTTTTATCAGGGACAAACCTTTGCAAAGAGAAAGAGTTACATAGAACTTAGGGGAAAAAAGCTCAGGTTTTTTTCACGTGGTTTTGAGAGAGTGGTCAGCTGAAAACCAGTTCAGACACCTGGAAAGCTCTGACAAATTCTAAGATCTTTTAGATCTTTAATCTTACAAAAATTTTTAAAAATTACAAATAAAATAATAAAAAAAAAATTGAAAAACCAAACCAGAAGAATTTAGACCCTTTTTTCTGCATTTTTTCCATTTTGGGTTTTTTAATCTTATAAAAAATAATGTTTCTGAAAAAAGCCCAACTTTTTACTTAGAAAAAAAGAACTTAAAACTGAGGCTATTCTCAAATAAGTACACTTTATTTGAATGTTTTTGTTACAGACAACACTCTTAAAAAACTGTAGAGATTCTTGGCCAAATATGCCTCTATCTGCTTGTGAGCAATTAAAAACCCTATGCCATACTAAAATTATCTATCCCTCATAAAGATTACAAACAATTTTAATAGAAAAAAACTGCATTTGGCAGCTGAATCATGTCTGAAGACAACAGATTTTAACCCAGGACTAGCACCATTGAACTATTCCTATTGTGTCACATAAAATGTTTGGCATGAGATGGTAGCAATATCCGCTCTTTTGGGGAATAAAACATGCAGACTATTATTGGTCTGCATTCAGTTTAATAACACAAACAGTGTTCTTGTACTCCAAAATGAAGGAAATGGCATTCATCATTGTTTACAGATATTCAAGTAAGATGTTTACTTTTATTTTTCTTATGAAAAATTGATAGTTATTACACAGATGTTGATGTACTACATTATTAATTGTAATTTTTTTTTGAGTTTGCAACATGGAGACAATATAAAAGGGATTAAAGCTATAAGTGTTTATTTGAAGTTAACATACTGCACGACAATTAGAAGGGATTTTTAAAAACTACAAAATAAAATCATGTCATTCATTAAAGTAAGACAAAATTAGAAAATGAGATTCTATTTTAGAAGGTTAGCAGCTAATTAAGTGACATTGTGACTACATCCAATGTACTTTTTCAAAAGTGTCTACAAGTTTTAGCAAGACTTTTTAAACAAAAAAATTGATTTTCAAATTCCAGCTGATCTCATCTGTTTGTTGCTGCATGCACTTCATGACCAAATGCATTTCACCATGAAGAAAAGCATAACAAATTTACATGAGCCACTGATGTACAGTGGAAAGTTCCAGCTCATCCAGGCTTGTTTTACTGGTACGTAGGAAACACAGACAAATATAAGAAAATAATATTTTAATGAAATAATTTAACTAATTTAAGTTTATGTCTATTCATTTGTTTCCAAGAAAAGAATCAATATAAGCAGAAAATTAATAGTTTATTGCTCCATTTATTTATGTATTCTTATAAAGAACTTTTGAACTGTACCTTTCACAGAATCATAGAATGGCCAGAGTTGGAAGGGACTACTGAAGTTCATGTAGCTCAATGTCACTCTGAAAAAATCTTCTGCTCTGGAGATATTCAAAACCCACTCTAGGTGGGTTTTGAATATCTCCAGAGCAGAAGATTTTACAACCTTTTTCCAGTGCTCTGTTATCCTCAAGTTCTTCCTCTTGTTCAGGTCAAACTTCCGTGTTTGATTTGTGCCTCTTGTCCCTTGTCCTGTCACTGAAGACTGTGTGGCCCCATCCTCAGCATAATGCATCTATAGGCATTGAGAAGATCATCTCTCATTTATCTCTTCTCAAGGCTGAACACAGTTCTCAGTGTTTCCTCATAAAAGACGTGCTTCGCTCCCCTAATTATTTCCACAGCCTTCCAATGGGCCCTCTCCAGTAGTACCTTGTCTTTGCTGTACTGAGGAGCCCAGAAGAGCACTCCAGATGTGGCCTACCCAGGACTATGCAGAGGGGAAGAAACGCCTCTTGACCAGCTGGCAGTGCCCTTCCTAACACACTCGGGGACGCCGTCGGCCTTCTCGACCACAAGGACTCACAGCTGGCCCATGGCTGACTTTTTGTACTATCATCACCCCCAGGTCCTTGTGTGCAGAGCTGATTTCCTGTACTGGTAATTGGGGTTATTCCTCCCCAGGTGAAGGATTGCCCACTTGCCTAAGTCAAATTCATTAGGGTCTCCAGCCTGCCCAGGTCTCACTGAATAGTAGCACAGGCTTCTGGTGTGTCAGCCACTCCACCAAGTTCTGAATCAACAGCAAACTTGCTGAGGGCACACTCTGTCCCTCCATCCAAGTCTTTGACAAGTTGAATGGGACTGGACCTGACGCTGGCCCCAGCAGTAACATCATTAGCTACAGGCCTCCAATACAAATATTGTTTGTTTCAATTACTAAAACGTGATGGTATTTAAAAATCCACAGGAGAGCATTAAAGCTCTAAAACATTGAAACAGAAGAGCAAGTAGGCTGAAGCACTATTCTCTGAACAATGGAGACTTCATAAGGGAGAACATATACAAAGAAGTATTACATAAATAAGTAAATGAAAAAATAAAGCAAATATAAATACAGATGACTGGAAAGACTAATAAGTACCCCTTCACATGCATAGATTTTTATAGGCACTCCTTGGGGATGTGCAGGATATTGTCAGATAATATAAAGGAGTATATTGTATGAAAAGTGCCAACTGAAACAGAACATTTGTGTGTATGAGCAAGAGCAATATAGGTAAATATTTCCTCATTCCTGCATTGCAAGTTCGGTAGTGATCACTAGTGGCTGTGGTAAAACACAGTTATTACTGTTGTCAAAATCTCCTGACTAAATGAATTGCTTTCAATGAAGTTTCTTTAGGGTATATTTTTTCCAATGATATGTTTAGGGTTGATAATTTTTTACTCTTAGTATGAACATGCTAAAAGAGATTTTAAAAATATGATTTTAAAAGTAACGATTCCCAAAAATTTCAATCCTAATTCTATTTTTGTTGTTGTTCTTTTGATGTTGTTATTTTGTTGTTATTTTTCCCTACAATTTCAGTGGAGAATAATGAACTCTTCAATATCGGCAAAACTGGGTGAATTGCTTTTTCACGTGTGTGCTACATACTCACTGATGGTATAAAATGGCAGTTCATGTTCTGTATTTGCTGCTTTTAAATGTATTTATGCATTTTAAATCTTATTTTTATTGCTCTTTTTGCTAGCTTTACGCATTAATAAAGTTGCCATTTGACCTGCAAAGCTTTTCCAATCTTCGTCTTGATTACAGTAATTTGGGGATTTTATTGAAGTCATTTAGAAAAGTTGAGGGTATTATAACACAACTTAATATTTGCTTTAGACAGTTTGCCTTTATTGCTTTAGGAAACCAGTTATTTTTTTATTCCCTAAGGGAGACATAGGATGATGGATAAACTACCAAATATAATTAAAGAAAATGCTTTTGCCTCATGCAGTGCACAAAATTTTCCTGTCAAAAAACCTACCAAGAATTTTAAAAAAGAGTTTGACCAGAAAATTAAAATACCCAGGGACATTACTCTGTCTTCCTCTCTGTCTCTGTTTCTTCTTCCATCTCTCAGAAAACTTATGCAGAGCTGACTAGTATATCAAAAAGTGATATTGTTTTTAAGTTCAGTCTGCTAATTACTTTGCCTGAAGCTTTAGAGAGCTTGGAAGGTCATAGACCTTTTGCTAAGTCTATTCCCAATAATGAGTTTCACCTTTTCACCTGGGAAATAAATGTAGGAATTAAAACCTGAAGTTAGTAAATACAATTTGAGAGATTTCAGTGCATCCCTAAGACTCAGAATACAAGCAGCCTAGATGGTGCTGAGATTCTTTATACCACCAGTCAGTTTGGGACATGGAGTATTAGTACATCTGGAACTTTATTCTGGCAATTTAATTTGGTATTTGTGTTTAAAGAGACCCTTTAATCATTTGCAAATGTTTAAGCAGTATATTGTAAAACCTCCAGATGGTAGAGGCAGTTTTGTGTCTAATAAAAAGTCATGACTGTCTTAACATAGGAAAAATCTTTAGCTGCAGTACTTCTAGTCCCAGTTTCCTTTGAAAACTCTTTCTAGAGATAGAAACTTGCATTTCCTTCTGAAAAAAACATACTAGTATTCTTTAAAAATCACTATGCCTTCGACAATCTCCTTTGAAGTTAATATAGGAAAGGAAAATAATTTTTTTATCATGTTCTCTCATGAAGTATGATTTCTTCTGGTTGTTTTTTTTTTCTACCTCTTCCTTTCTAAACCTAAAAGATCTTACATCAGCCAGTCTGCTGCACCAAAGCTCCAAAAAAAAAAAAGAAAAGAAAACCTGGATGTCTTGATGTCTCGACTGAAACCATCTGCCCTGTTCTGTACAAAATAAGGTTATCCCTGTCAACTAATGAGATCTTATTCCTGTATTTCATGTATTTCATTTCTGTCACAGACTAAGTGGATGTGCATAAAATGCTAAGTTCAAGTATAGGAGCTGAGGGTGCCCTTTTTTCTGAGGCATTGCTTTTAACTGGAGACTTTTCCCCATACTTGACAGTAGCCCAGTTCTCTTTCAATTAATGAGAGACTTCTATTTCAATGAATGAGTAGTGGAGCAAACTGTCTCTGGGTCAAATTACATCTCCAATGAGGAGTTTTCTTCTGTAACATAAATATTTTTGTTTATTCCCCTCAAGTTTTCTGAACCTGAATAATGTCAGTCACCCTGCAGAACAACACGGCTACAGCCTGCAAACAACAATCTATTGTTACAGTAATACACATCCATAGTCCAGTGCTCTAGACTACAATTACTGGTGACAGGAGCAACACAAGTAATTATCACATACCCCTCATTACCAAGACCTGGAATGGAAAAGGCCTGGTAAGTTTTAACCACAATTCAACTATGCAAAACATTGATATAAACAGTACATGCACTGCAACTTGCCCAAGAATTCCAAAGCAGAAACCTTAAAAGGTACTTAAGTGTTTCATACATTTGGGATGTCTTACATGGGCAATGGGGGAAGCAACTGCATTTTTTCTTTATGATTACAGTAGTCAAGGAAGTTAAAAAATGTTAATTTCTCTGTTTGGCTTCATGTAGAGAAGACCCTGGAATCTCCAGCATGCCTGGAGAAGGACCTAAATAGACTGCAGTTCATCTCCGTGGTGGTAGCATCTTTACAAAATGTCTATAGAGCACAACTCTGTATAGGCATCTCAGTCTGAGTTGATACAGGTAGTTCCCCACCCCTGAACTTACCATGAATTCATGGTAATGTGCAGTAGGGCAGGGATGGTGTCTAGGAGTCTGAATCAGGGAAAAATTCATATATAGCAAAGGGCTTGCTTTCAGAAATGCCACACACCTGTGCAAAGATCAGAATAATTTCTCATAATGTCCTGGTTTCATTTCAAAAACCTCTAAACCAGAGTTCTGTCTAAATTCTTGCATTTCTCACCATTTTTATGAGAATTTTTAGTACAATCATAAATTGAAAAGTGTAAAATAAAAAGGCACTGGAGATCATTTTGACAAACAAAAGACTGTGCACACTGGAAAGGAACAGAAGCTCTAAAACTTTTTCTTAAACTCAATGTAAAGATAAATTATAATTTAAAAGTTATTTACCTAGAGTTTTCTCATTATAGGATGTGAGTTTGGAACTCTCAAACAGATGTCACATTCTGCATGTTGTTCTAAAAGGAGAAAGCTGGATGAATGCTCTTACCAGATTTCTCTTACCATTTCAGGGGTTAGGGATCTTTTTTTGCGGAGAAGTGACATATATTTTATTTTCTTTAGAATAACAGATCTCTGATATAGATCATACTTAACAGCTTAGAACTGTGGGTTATAATTCTTTGTTTCAAGTTAATGAAACATCAATAAGCGCTTCAGTGAATGTGTCCTTTCTGTCACCATCAAGCAAGAAATTTAACAGTCCCATTTCCTGGAAACACTTTCTCTCCCATTTCATGCTGCCTTGGAGGTAAAAAGAAAAAAACAATATTATAATATCATGTAAAATTGAAAAATGAAAAGTGCTAACAGTTATGTAAATAGAATAAACCACTATGCTGATCTTGGTTTATTTGTTTCAGCCCTCAGGAAGCCTATTTCAACAATGAAGCCTTACTCCTTAACACTATTTCATAAAGGAAACCATTCATTCAGATTATGTCCAGCTATCCACTGTGCTTAATACCTTCTGGATTAGTAAAGGAAACAATTTGACAATCCAGTTTGAAAAAAAGTACAAAATACAGTTTATCATGTATGCCAGGAGGGCTGCGCAGAAACTGCATGATGATAATAATGCTGTTTCAGAGATTTGTTCGTTTTATGCAACATCTTAATTAATGAGTAAATGTCCTCTTCAGAAAATAAGACTTTGAGACTGTATTTTACAACTCTGGCCACATTTTTATTCTGAACTATACGTAAAATAGAGAAGTCATTTTTATAATTCCAGTTATACAGTATCAGAATTCAGTGGGATAGCAAGGGTTTTTTCAAAATTACTATATTCCCTGGCTCATTCTATTTCATGTATTGACAGCATAGCAGAATAGGATAGATGACAATTTTCTAGAGTAGAACACCCTGAATATTTGCAATGGGGATGCAAACCTAGGCACTGTAAATATATTTAATATTTGGTGCCTTAAAATCTCCTACTGTCCATTTCTTTCCTCTTCCTCACACTGAGCATCACCTGACACCATAAATAGTTATTTCTAGAGGGAAGCATATATGAATCTTAGCCTTTTACAGTGTTGCTCTCTTAGAAGCATGAGTAATTTTCAGCACCAGTTAACAAAATAGAGATGCAGCTCAGAGGGCAAGCAATGTACGTTGAAGCTCTGTGCGGGTTTATGCATCTCAGGTGAATTATTTGTGCCCTAGGAAACAGTGGTGGAGATTATATACATCTGAAAATAATAGAAATCTGCCAGTGCACCCAGACTCCTAACCCCTTTCAAAAAGCAGACAACTGCTAAGTAGATCTGTATCTAATGGATTTATTTCGAGAATAAAACGAGTGAAAAAACCTGTGGCAATACTGTCAGACTCCCCATCCTGGAAGGTTAGAAGTAACATTAGAGAAATTCAAACAAATAAACGTTTTAATTAATGGTTCTACCAAGTAGTACAGCTCATTCTGTCTCTACCAGCAACCTCTTGGGTAGATCTACAATTCTGGAACAAGTAGTCCAACTTTATATTAAAAAACATTTTTGGGTAGAACATCTTAAGCTGACCTATTGATATCTGTAACACTAACTGTTCTGTTTTTACCAGGAAATCCATAACATTCAAGTTAGTTATAATTTGTGACATGAGAAGTTAATAATCTCTTAAGCATAAGAATTGCTTTTAAAATGCCTCTTTTCATTTTAAGTAAAAAAATTAATATTTCTCTGTGCACCTGTTGGCAGGCACATCTAAAAGTGGAAACAAAATATATCTCAAAGTGTCATTCAACAGAACAAAAATGGTAGTCAATCCCTGGTAGTCTAACTATGATATATTATAATTTTTAAACTGACTGATCTTTGTGTATTTATTCAGAATAGGTAGGAATGTGAAGTGTTTTAAAATTATTTTGACAAAAGAAGCATCAGAAAATAGGTTTATTTTCAAGACCACTGAATTTTCTTTGACTCCTTTCAATATTGCTGGGACTTATAAATTTCCTGATCAATGGAGGCAATTTTTTAAAATCCCATAAATTTGCCAAATATCTTTACAAACTTAAATAGTTTTTAAACAACACATTATCAATCTAATCTGTTATTTTGTTAGCTAGTTATGACACTGGTTTTCTGACTTGATCAGCACTGAAATTCTGATGGTCTACATAATATAACAGGCCAAAGCAGTTTTTTCTTCAATTATTTTATTAAATTTGATTTAATTTACTTCAATTTAATTCAATTTAAGAGTAATTAAACCCCAAATTTTTCAAAACAACTTTTGTTTCTGGTGTTAGTATGGATAATAACCTAATATTTTAACTCAGTAGTTAAGAAAGCTTTATATTAATTAATTATATTTTGAAAATTGTAATTTTTATTAAAACCCCAACAAAACAAACAAATAAAGTTGAAAATCTTTGAACCCAGATAATATTCACGGTGAGGTGCTGTTACTTAACAAAGAACTACATGGTTCTTCTCTCTGAACTATGAAATTTCAAAATCAAACCAGACTTGGTTTTGGGTGAGATCCTTTAATTTTCATTATCACTTCGAATTTCTTCCATCTAAGATATAGAAGAACTGAAAGTCAACAAAACCTGTTTGAAATTTTTTTTCAGTTTAAGTACTTTGCATCCCAAATGCTGGATTTACAGAAATGTGATTAGAAACAACAAATTAAATAAATTTATAGTAAAAGTAATTTTGATAACTCAGATACACCTTATTTTTATAACCATAAATACATAAAACATGTTAATGGATTAAAAATATCAGAAAATAAAAGAGTAAACATTCCTCAAAATAAAATTAATTGAAAAGTTGAAATATGAAGAATTGCTTATGAATTCAGCATAATAATATTTTTACTTTTAAAGCTGTCCAGAAAAGTTGAGAGAAGCACTCAGAAAATCAAGAGATTTCTTCTCATACGACTTGAATAATGGAATGTGATTCTAAAGGAACATAATGACATTCTAGCCTGGAATAAATGTCACATTTTAATAAATTTTAATCATTATATTATTATAATGATCTTGAACTTGAAGAAATCTAAGTAGGAATAATGCAGTGTAAAGTAAGATAAGCAATAAAATTATTCCTATGCTTAAAGGAAAAAAGAGGACACCCCACACATCCATATCAGGGGGGCAAAGGTTTCAAACATAATATGACATATATGCAATTTTAAATGACATCAGCCTCAGTCAGTAATTCACGTAGCATAGATAGGAGATCATGTAGAAATTCAACAACTTAAAATGAATAAGGCCAAAGAAAGAGAAAGGTAGAAGGAAATTGTATCTTCCAGATAATTTTGCAGTCTGGAATTACCAGAATAGAAGAGCTGCCAACGAAACAAAATGACTGTAATATGTCATTGGGAAAAGAAGAGAAAAGAAGAACATAAAATGTTCAAATTGGTCTTTAAAATTGATTTGTCTCTTTTTTCCCACTGATCTTTTGCCTCTGAAAGCCAGTGTGTGGACTTGGCATTTAAGAAATTAACTCCAGGTGGTTTAATGAAGGGAACATCCATAATAATTTGAATCAAATTTTACACTTTTCCTTATTGACAGGAAGACCTTTTAGCAGCCTTTCAGTACCTAAAGGGGCAAATAGGAGAACTGGAAAACAACTTTTTACAAGGATATGTAGTGATGAGGGGGAATGGCTTTAAGCTGAAAGAAGTTAGATTTAGATTAGATATTGGGAGAAAATTCTTTCTTGGAGTGTGCTGATGCACTCAAAAGGGTTGAAAAGTCATGGGTGTCCTATCCCTGGAAGTGTTCAGTGCCAGGCTGGATGGGGTTTTAAGCAAACTGATCTAGTGGAAAGTGTCCTTGCCTATAGCAGCGGGATTAGAAGAATTGTTTTGATGTCTTTGAAATGCATGACACTTTGCAATTAAGAACTATGTTTATGTTTTGCAGTGATAGGAACCAAAAAATGCAAGAGGTGCACAAAATGCAGGGATCTAATTGGCTAAGTAGAATTCTCTACTTACCAGGAAGGAAGCTTCAAGTAAAAAATATTTACTTGAATGAGTTCTACTCATTTAAAGGTCAAGATGAGGAAGCAAACAAAACATATCCTAAAGAACAATTTGTATTTCACCTCAGAACAAAAGATATATTTCCATGTTTGCTTACAAAACAGCAGCAGAAAAAAAAATTTTGAGCTGAAAAAAACAACCTAAGTTTATTCTTAGCATCATTCTAGTGTGCCACTTCATAGAATGACACACAGAATACAGTGGATCCAAAAGGTTGTTTTGTGCTCTGTGGTGGTGAAGGAATTGACAGCTAAGGCCAACTGCCTGTGGCTGTGACTGTCAGAGGAGACTGTGCTCATTCAATGAGTTTCATATGAACATCTGAGTTCAATATTTGGGCTTAAAGGAAGAGGTATTGCCACAGCTGCACTACTAGAGAATTTTTTTTAAATTGCAGGGTAATAAATATGAAAGGCAAAAAAAGGAAAAATATATATCAAATTGAGAATAAAGTATTAAAAAACAAGGTTAGATACAAATTAGTTAGTATTTCTACTGTGAGGCAAAAATTATTTGAGAATTTTAGTTAAAACACACAGGGTAGTTGAGGGTTTTTTGTTTTGCCAGATGTAAGGAGCTATTTCTGACTTTGAGTAGCTGCTGAATGCAATATGTCATAGTTTCCATTACTCTGAGTAGAGACTAAGAAAAGGATCCAAAACCATTGGGAAAGAAAAAGACCGCAATAGGCTTCTTTTCTTTCATGTTTCTGTTTCTCCTTCTGCTTTCCTTAAGTTGCAAAAGAGGTATTACATCCTGACTGCTCCAATTTTTCTCTGATATTTAAAAGGAGCCAAAAATCCAAAACAAACAATCTTCACAAGGGAGAGGCAGCCAGATACGCAGTTCCCTGATATTTCTCAAAACTAAAGACAATTTTAGGAATTATTTTAATTCTTCATCATTTTTTCCATACCTAAAGTATCCATAATTTTTTTTAAAGACCTTTGGACCACAGGAGATAAGGGCCTAAGGCTCAGACTCATGTCTCTTAATCTTTGTGACATTACCTTTAAAACCTGCAAACCCTTCCTGCAAAACTACCCCATGTTACTGCTGGAATTCTAATTTGGCGAAATACTAGAATCTGCCCAGATCCCATCCAGAATACATTTTACTCCCTTGAATAAAATCACAGCACAAACAGTGTTGCAAGGTCGGGTTTGCTTACGGAGCTTGTCCCTTCTGCTCTGTTTAGTGTTGCACATGCATGATCAAACACACATCCTGCTCATCCATGAGGACGTCCTTACCCGAGCTCAGACAGATAACAAATACTCCACATCTGCATCACCACTAGATGAAATTTTCCATGGCACATTTGACTGTGTCATTTTTTCTTACCTGCTTTTTGGCAATGATGAGAGGCCCACTAAATACACTCTACCTCATGAAGACTGTTCCCTGAACCACTTGAGAAATTCTCCGGCTATCACAGCTATTCCAAGAATAAAGTGTGCAATTTCATAGGCTTGATGGCTTTTCAAAAAGCACTGCCTACATATTAAAGTAAGGCTGCTAGAGCTTTTGAAACTATAAAGATTTTATTCTTCCCTTGGCATTATATGGAAGCTGCTCCATGCTATTTGGTTGATGCTGTGTTTCTCAAGGATACCACCAGACATAAATCTAACTTTTGTAAAAGGCAGACAAGCCAGAGGTTTCTAAAAAACAATAGCTATAAGTACTGATTTGCTTTTTGTGTCAGAAGCAGATCTGTTTGGGGTTTTGTGTGCTTTTTGTGGTTTAGGTTTGTGAGTTTTTTAAGGAAGCAATTGCCTTCTGAGAAATATTCACATTTTGTGCTGGTTAGTAACAAAAAACATAAATATTTCTTAATCCTGGATTTTTTTAAAAGTTTGTATATAGCCTGCCATCTAAAAAATTCCTTTAGCAAACAGACTTCTCTATCAAACAGGGAGCCTGGTCACCATGACATAAATAGACTTATTATTCACTCCTAATTCATTGCAGTAAACACCAGAATAATAATTTCTAAGTATCTCATTTGTGGCTATTAATAGCTCTGTGCAGCTTTTTTTCTTCTTATTTATTTTTCTTCAAAGCAATCTTCTTTACCCTGTTCCAGATCTTTTTGAACTCACAGGCATTTCTGTTTTGTTGGCACTGCAATTTTATCACAATACCCTTTAAAAAATGCATGTAAAATGTTCACTTTTCCAAGGCTATTGAATCATTAAACTTGTATTGCTTGCCATCATCCTGTTTGCCTGTGAGATAAAACACAAGAAATATCTTTTTTCATTAAAAAATTGGAAAGTATTCATTATATAATTGAATAGAGTTGCTAATTATCATCAGTATATTTACTTACTGAATCCCTTAGGAAATGCAAACATTTTAAAATGAAATTATACAAGTCCAAATAAATTTTAATGGACAAGTGTTAGATGTGCTATTCTTACTGAATAAAAAGGAAGACATATTTCATCTTAATGATGGTGACTCAAATGTTTCAGTTATATGAATGCTATTCCATCAGTTCTTAGACATTTGAATTAAATCCAATTGCATGTCATGTGTATAGAGTCTTAGGCATAGACAGCCATAGAGGGAAAAAAAGGATGATACAGAAAACAGTACCAAACAGCTGCAAAGATGAGCGCAGAATTAAGGCTATTTGTGTTGCTGCAACATTCAACAGTTCTATAAAGTAGAACTTAATTTATCAAATAAAAATGAAGATCACACCATTAACAATAATTTGTCAGCAGTTTCTTTGGAGTGATTATCAAACATTACATAAGGACTATGTGGCCAAGAGCAAAAAGAGTCCAGTTCATCAAAATGGCATTCACATGCAGTATGGATAAGACCATACTATTTTCCTGCTATTTTCTGTCTTGTTCACAACACACACATATATATAAATTCTGTGTTGCTCCCTGTGTAACACATAAATCAGAGCCACAGAGCAGAGATCATTCAGAACTGCTTAAAACAGAACATTGATTCATAATCAAAAGACATTGATCATTTGAATAATTTTAGATGTCCTGTAAGTGTGAGGATATATCTCAGCAGTGACTGACGTCTGGACTGGAAATATCCACATGGCTAGCACCGATAGCAGTAGTGCTGGCTCAGTCACAGATAAGTAAAAAGCTAAAATGCTCTGCAGAAGAGGACCTATGGGAGACCAAGCTGAAAGCGAATCATCAAAGAGTATTCCAAATAGGTGTTTAAAATAATGTTGTTAGCAATAAGAAGCGTCAAAAGCAGGTTGTCTGAGCGGGCTGCAGTATCTACACCCTTGGAGATATTCAGATCTTGACCAAACAGGGACTCCAGTTGCCTGCATTGTACTGACTCCTTTGATCCCGGGGTTGTATTAGATGACTGTATAAGATGAGCTCTCTTCAGATAGAAATCACTCTAAGATTTTCTAACTTAAAAGTATTTTTGTCTGTGTGTAGGTGCATCATGGGGTGTTTACAGTTAGCCAAGAGAGTGTTCTATAGATTAAGCTTTTTTCTTTCTCCCGGTACCATAAGAAGGCCTATGGCAGCACGTACTGAGCTGAAGAAGAATAAGGGTCATCTTTTTCAACATTCAAGATAAACTTCAGCATGCACTACTACACAAGAACACTAGTCCTCATGAAAAATATCTTTTGGCTAAAATGGATGTAAAGAAAGGAAAAGAGTAGTTCTGCGTACAAGATATGGAAGAACTAAAGTCATTTTATGCCCAGAAACTTTTCATAATATTCATTATTCTCAGAGTTATCTCTTAACTATGGGTCATTTAGGCATATAGATAATTTATCTCCAGAAGGAGAATATATTAAATTGATTTCCTTTTTTTCATCAAGAGATAATTATCTCATTTTTTGCCATGCAAAAAAAAAAACCTATCATCACACATCAATATATACAGAACCATGTGTGTAAGTATATTTCGTTTGGGAAGGATCATTATTTTTGATCTTGTCGTCTTTTATGACTAAAAATAAATAATTAATATAAATTATTATTGCTCATGGATTTTTATTGATTATAAATACAAGAACATATTTACATTTTGAACAGAATTTTTAAGAGGTTTTAGTTAGAGAAAAGACACATTTGAATTAGAAAATCATAAGAAAATGGAGCACTCAGTACAAACAACTGGTAGAAGAATGAACTAAACTGTCTGTCAGGTACTGATTTTTGTTATAGCTTTGACTGAAGATTTTCAGCCTGCCCTGATGAAAACTCACTGCGGTCTTCATAGATTTTCAAAGAAAATAAATTAAGAAGAAAGAGGATATCCATGCTTATGGAAAAAATGTCACATATGTACTGCAGATACTGCTTTTAACACTGCTTTTTCAGTTACTGTGGGACATAGGAAGCAATGAGGGTTGTATGTGTATGAATGCATGTTGCTACAACATAGTGATTAAGTTTCCACAGTTTATGATTAATCACATTTGGTAAAATTCTAAGTCATGGCCTGCAATTGGATCACTAAATGTTTCAGCAAGTGCATTCAGCAAAAGCCTTTATAAACCAAGAAACACAAAATCATTTAATCTGTTTGTATTGCAATAATTCGAGAAAAAACATAATGACTTTCACTCAGAGACAGAAAGATATAGACAGAAACAAGGACAAAAATGTTTAAACTGCTGACTGATAAGGTGATCATCTAGGCAACTATGCCCAAATGGCTTGCACATTTTGTTAAAAAAACCCCTGCTCTGGCAAAAAACTGTAATTTGTGTACTACAATAAAACCCCTGCTTAGGTCCTTGAGTTCACCACCTGGCCTTCTCTCATGAGTAAAACAAGAGTAACCTTGAGGTCTGATGTTCCATGCTCATTGTTTGTGACTGCGTGTCAAAAAGAAGA
This sequence comes from Melospiza georgiana, assembly GCF_028018845.1. Taxonomy (NCBI): domain Eukaryota; kingdom Metazoa; phylum Chordata; class Aves; order Passeriformes; family Passerellidae; genus Melospiza; species Melospiza georgiana. Next base: position 47,485,278 of record NC_080431.1, read on the forward strand.
AGAAAATGCTTTGTTTACTAAGGCAGGGACAGAGAACAATGACAGTCACATGGAAATAATATCCCTGTTCTCCCAGAAGGATGTTAACAGTTATTATATTGCACCACGAGGATGTGTCATCTCTAACTTAGCAATTCATTTACTCTTCTCTCAAAAATGAATGTACTGTAGCAGGAAATTTATAACAAGAATTTGAGGGGAAAATAAATCAATCTTATCTTCAGCCAGCAAGCAATAATACACACTAACAGGGGCAGACAGGACTTGTCCAACACTGCGGCTTGCTAAAGAGGAAGTTATTGATTTGTGTTTGCCTTTTTCTATTAACGGTAAAGCGTCTACAGCACTTTCACACATCATAGGATAAGGCTTAAGGGTGTCAAAAGGCAATATACAAACCTCAAAATATTTTTAGCTTTGATTTGTGGAAGCTATGATCATATTGAATGCTTATTTAAATGTTTTTTTCTGCACCACCGTCTTCTTTCAAGCTAAGAGAACTTTTCTTCTGTCATTGACCTTCTAATAATCTGTTCTCAACAGATCAGTTTTCACTATATAACTGTTCCCATTCATTCTTGCTGCTTTTTGGTACCAGAATACACTGAAGATATTACACATATCTTTTACTTTATACAACCGATTTTATGTTTGATGTCCTTGAGCTTTCAGGTATTGGCCTCAATTTGTCAAACAAAATATAAAAAATACCAATCAGTTTGATTACAAAAGGGTTATTATAGCAACACATTTTAGTATAAATTTTTAGGATACCATAAAATAGCAAGATCGTTTAATGTGATATATTTGTCAAAGATACAATCTCACTTATCATTATAAATCAGATAAATATAACATTAGTCTTCTGAAGTGTGATTGGCCATGGGCAGGCATCTATTTTCTTGCTAAATAAAAAATCCTAGCATTATTCCTAATAAACTCTTACATGCCATAGTGGAGACATTTTTTTATGTATACCTCAAGTTTTATATTCAGATGAAAACTATTTAGAAGGTATTGCATGCTGAAATGCATGCTGTGATCATAGAGTAAAAAAATCATTAAGCAGATTTTCAAAATTCACCAACATACTTTACACTCTACAAGATGGAATAAGATGCCTCCAAAGAAATACTGCAGCTCAAAGACTCATAGGCAAAGGTGACATTTTGACTAATAATAAAATAGAAAATGCATCTTTTATTAAGCAGTTTTTGAACAAAAATAAAGCTTTTATTAATTAACAGATTAGCTATAGGATAGTCTGTGTTGATATATTAACATCTCAAACTTTTTGAGAACTCTATGTTTCAGTAGAACTGATATTCAAACATCTCTAACAGTAATAACAAATGGAAGGATGAAATATAGAGGGTAGTGGTTTATATCCTCAGCCACAGAATCAACTGGAAGGAGCTGTGTATGTACCTGAGAAATATTTAAATGCAAAACATTTAAATTAGCATTTTATTCTTTGGCTTAATCAATGCAAAAAAAAAAAAAAAAAAATCAGTTTTATTTTCTTTATTTCCCTGGCACCTGGCAGATATTGATGAACATTTTAGATATTAGATTATTCTGTCTATCTTTCTGGTGGCCAGGCTGCCTCATTTCCCTAGAAATTCAGAAGGTTGACAAGCATGTCAAGGGATTTAGGGGAAAACTACTTGTGCAGCAAATGAATGTTGGATGTCATACTGTAAGGTACTGAAAATATAATTGAAAAATTATGTTTAAAAACTGAATCCTACCCGGGGTGATTAACTTAATTTGAGATTTATTCTCCTTTAAGCCTGGGGCAAAATTCAAATGCCCCATGGCCTCCTAGTGTTATTTCAGTAATTTGAAGTGTTCCACTTGGTCTCCAGCAGCCACTCCAGAGAGTTAATGTGTCTCTTGTCTTGTGTCACAATTCGTAGATGGTGCAGGTGCCTGCCTTATAATATCTCCCTGGCCTGTTTCACCTGAGTCTAGTCACCTGCATTGTGATGACTGAATCCTAACCTTGCTCTTCTGCACTGGCACCTAAGTCAGACACATCCTTCCAGGTGGGCCAAATTATAATAGACTCCTACTTCTGTTTAAAAGAATTAAACTCCAATATATCTTCTGCTCATTCTTTCTGTCTGCTATCAGGAAACTGCAGCATTGTTCTCATGGTTTTCCCAAGCTAATGCCATACCTAGCTCAGTGTGTTTGTAAATGGAAAACTAATACATGGGGAGTGAGGATGGGTTCTGTACACCCGTATGAACAGAAACAAAGCAGAAAATTGAAATTGTTGGTCATGTATCCCATTAGCACATGATTTACTCCAGGAAATGTTTATTCCACTGTCCCTAAGGGAATGTTTTTACTGATACCTGTAGAAAGCACAAGTGATGTGCATACAAAGTATTTCAGGAATATTTTTCAGGCTCACATTGAAATCACACTCCAAATGCTCAAAGTCAAGAAGACCTCAGACATACATGAATGAATTGGACAGGAGCACTCTCTGCTGGGTTAGGAACTGGCTGCATGGGCCCAGAGAGTGGTGGTGAATGGTGCTGCATCCCGCTGGCAGCCAGTCACCAGTGGCGTCCCTCAGGGCTCTGTGCTGGGGCCAGTTCTGTTCAGTATCTTTATTGATGACATGGATGGGGGGATTGAGTCTTTCATTAGTAAGTTTGTGGTTGACCTAAGCTGGGTGCGTTTGTCTATCTGTCGGAAGGGAGACGGGCTCTGCAGAGAGACCTCGAATGGTTGGATGGATGGACAGAGTCCAATAGGATGAGGTTCAATAAGTCCAAGTGCTGAGTCCTGCATTTCGGCCACAATAACCTCCTGCAGCATTATATGCTGGGGACAGTGTGGCTGGATGGTGCCCAGGCAGAAAGGGACCTGGGTGTCAACAGCCGGCTGAACAGGAGCCAGCAGTGTGCCCAGGTGGCCAAGAAGGCCAAGGGCATCCTGGCCAGTATCAGGAACAGTGTGGCCAGCAGGAGCAGGGAGGTCATTCTTCCCCTGCACTGGCACTGGTGAGGGCACACCTTGAGTGCTGTGTCCAGCTCTGGTCCCTCAGTTTGGGAAGGACGTTGAGACGCTCGAGGGTGTCCAGAGGAGGCAACGAGGCTGGAGAGGGGCTGGGAACACAAACCCTGTGAGGAGCAACTGAGGGAGCTGGGGGTGTTTAGCCTGGAGGAAAGGAGACTCAGAGGTGACCTTATCACTCTCTACAACTTCCTGAAGGGTGGCTGTAGCCAGGTGGGGTTGGTCTCTTTCTCCAGGCAGCAACTGACAGAACCTAAAGAGGACACAGTCTCAAGCTGTATCAAGGGAAATATAGGTTGGATATTAGGAAAAAGCTTTTACAGAAAGGGTGATAAAGTTCTGGAATGGCCTGCCCAGGGTCGAATCCCCATCCCTGGATGTGTTTAAAAAAAGACTGGATGTGGCACTTAGTGCCATGGTTTAGTTGAGGTTTTAGGGCTGGACTGAATTTGATGATCTTGAGAGTCTCTTCCAACCTAGTCATTCTGTGAGTCTGTGTGTCTGTGAAATTTGAAATTTTCAGGTAATGAGACTAGCATAATTCAATTCAACTGATCTGTTCTTTGCATCTGAATCTTGGAAACACTTCTAAGGTATAAATGGTGTAGAACTCAGTGATATAAAGCACAGGAGTCAGAACTTTGGGATCCTGTTTTGACTGACTCACATTTTCTCCTAAGTGGGAAAGAAACTGAAAATGTATTATCCTTCATTATAATTGTAGCTTCTGACTCTGAGAACACCTAAGCAAATGTATGCATAATCCTTTATGTTGCTTCATAGAAGATATAAAAAATAGGTGAAAAAGAAATTTTACTTGTTCATATAATTTCCAGCTAAATAGATTTTATTAACTTTTTTGTGGGCTATGAGGCATATAGAGCATTCCACTATATTCTCCAGGCTCAGAAGTTGTGTGTGCTTCAGATCAGGAATGCTTGTCTTTGATATTTCTGCATTTCTGAAAAGGTGACTGGCAAGAGACAGTGTGATCTTTAATTCTGATAAAGTGAGCTGATCTTGTGTTTGACTGATACCTCACTTAAAAGCACTAGGGTAAGTAACATTTCTTTCAGCCTGGACTGGTATTGCTACAGCTGCTGCTGCTGGAACTTCTTTAGTGTTCCATTAATTTTATAAAAGACAAGCTTGCTCTAGAGTAACACCTACAGACACACATGCACACACAAAACCAAAACAAAACAAAAAAAGCACCCCTCTGAATGATTGTGATGATGTAATTAGACTTTTAGAGGGAAAAATCATTTTATATGATTAATGATCATTTAAATTTTATGTGCTTAATGCCATTTTAGTATGTCTATTGTAAACAATCCATCTTATAAGGTTGTAATGTTAGCTGTCTAAGCCCTTTATAAAGCAGGAAACTATTATTCTCCCCATTTTACAGATTTGTAGACTGCAGCAAAGATTGGTGCAGTGACTTGCCTTGTGGGGGGTCAGTTCTCTCAATATCGCTGCAGTAATCCATTTTGAAGCATTGGTGAATTTCTGTGTTGGACTTGCCTGAGGCCATTAGATGTGAAAATGGTCCACTAATAGAGTTTTTATCAGCTTTAGACAGCCAAAGTGCTCCCTCTGCCAGTGTTCTGCAAGCAATTTGGTGGGTAACTCTTCATGACTGTGACAGACAAAGGTAAATCCCATATGGGAGTTCTGTTTTCCTTACTTTCTGCAGCAGTATAAGTACAAGTAATCAAAGGAAGGTTAGGAAAACTGAATGATGGTTCAGAAGGTGTCTTGCAATAGCCCTCATGATTTGATGTGTCACTAACAGGCCATAAACCCATTAAATTCCTGTTGTAAAACTAAATGTGTTGGGGGAAATCTGTCATATTAAATCTAAAAAACACAGGTTTTCTTGGCTGTTTGGTACTTTCTCTGAATGCTAACTTGGTATTTTAATGCTATAATATGCCATTGTAGTGCTAGAATTGATTCCTGAGCACTGCATCCCCTAGAACAATTATACCTATTCATAGAGGTCAGCAAAATCATACAATGACTAATATGCACCATGTTCTCTTGTGCCTTAAGTTTAGGAATACATAGGGCGACTATAGTGCTTTTATAGCAATATTAAACTAAGATAACTAGTAATGTTTACCATCAGGAGCAAAGATGAAACTTGGAATCCAAATACCTTCAAAGAAATTTGTCATCCAGTCCAAAACTTCATGTATAAATCACATGATACAACATTAGCTGTGATCTGGGCTGCTTTTAAAGCTGAATAAAAATTGTGAGGCTGACTGTCCTCTTGGACTTCTGGCCAAAAATAGGGAAAGAGTGTCTGAAGACAATTGTGATACAACCAGTAATTCATTTTGGCATTTCAGTTAAGCAGAACTCAATTCCTCATTCTTTTTCAGCACCTGGACTATATAATTGGTCCTCAAAACACTCTGTTAATCTGTATAAATAGGGATCCCATCAGGGTGCATGAACTATGAAACATTTAATCCATTAAGCATAAACCATGCTGTCTTAAATAATACACTAGATAATTCTAGAATATCACAGGAAAAAATATGGTATTTCCAATGTACAAGGATTTGCATTTGTCTCCTGGACTTGTTTGCAGTTTCCACCACTTCCATACTTTGTCATTAAGAAATATAGAGAGTGCTAATTTCACTAATCAGAACATCAATATCTGTCTGATTTTATCTAAAATGTTAATGAAGATATCTTGGGTCTGGTTATAATTCTAAATTTAGTTGGTCTTGATTAAGAAATTGGTATTAGTTGCAGTAGCTTAAGGCAGGGTAAAATTTGCCCAAGAGAAACGGAAACCACCCATTGCTTGAAAACAGCTGCTCATTGTTGAAATCTTCTCCCTGGGATCCTGTCACAGGATCAATGGGAATGCCTCAAAATTCTGTCAGGATTCAGACTAGACCTTAGAAAGCATTTCTTTACCATGAGGGTGATCAAATACTAGAACAGGCTTCCTGGAGAGGTGGTTGATGATCCTTGTTGGTTTCTTCAAAAATTTAAAATATTCCATTCCATTCTACTTGAGTCAACATTTTTCCCTTTGTTTATTGAATCCTATCAATTTCTAGTTCCACCATAAGTCCTTTCGTCCTTTCAAATAAACATATAGCATAAATTTTCAAAGCAATCATAATTACAAGTCAAGACAGAGGTGTCACATTTCAGTATGGAACAATAAATTGGAGCAAGGAAACTGAACACATTTTTTTCCAAAATAGATAATTTTTTTCACAAATATATATTTGCTGTAGATATAACAACATTGTGCAGTGTAATGCTGCAGACTTTCAATAGGTAACTTGGATGTGCCCAATTTATTCTCTTTTTATATGTTGTTATTTACTCTTGAACATCACCAAGTAATAAAAAAGTAAGTAATAAAACCCCTGGTTTTTGGGGTTTTTTTAATCTGTACAAGACCTTCACATACTTTAACTCAAAGGCATTTGCAGCTGCAAATGCTGAGTTAAATACAATGAGATTTTAAACTTTTTCCAGAAACCAGATTTAACAAACGTGCTGTAGGGAGAGTTAGATTAAAAGGTTGTGTTTTTATTTGACTTGTAAAATAATAAGAAAAAATAAAATGGTCCACATTCTATTCTCCTTTACACTCATTTAAACATAGAATAACTGTGGAATATTAGGAATAAAGCTTGCTGGAATAACCCATATATTCTGCACCTCCAGACCTTATTATTTCAACTCATTATACCTGGGAATGAATCCAAGCAGGTGTTGAAAAAGTTTTGAAATTCATCAACCCATCTTTTTAGTGGCACATAGGTCTCTGAATACATCACCCCACATTATAGTTTATCTTAATATTCAGAGACTTCCATAGCAAAGGACCAAGCTTTTCTTTTTAGAAATCATGACCTCTCTTGACAGCTGTTATAATTGAAAGAAACCATGAAGTTTTCTGTCAAGAAGAAAAGACTTGCAAGCATAGAAGATAGAACTTTTGCAAGAGCTGCACAGAGATTGAGGAGCTCTCTTTTACGCGTGCTATGAGCTTGTGAACTGAGCTCAGATTTAACAGCTTTCAGATTTAAATGCAAAATCCATTTCTTTCACTTATCATTCTCTAGTTTTCTCCCATAGTGGGTTTTTTAGGGTTTTTTTTTGTGACCTAGCTTAGTTTTCTTGACATCAAAGTGAGAGGTTAGAGAACAAACAAGTACCCAGACAGACTCTAGGAACAGTCGTTCATCTTTTTTTCATCTCATCCACAACCTTGGAGATTTTCTCACAGAAAGCTCATGACATTTTCCCCCTTGTCTCCTGTCTTTAGTGCAAAATTTCATAGAGACGTCCAAGACAACTTTTCAAATTATCTATCTCTGTCTGTGCCAGTCACAGATTCATGAATCACATGGGTTCTAGTAGCTCAGGATGGCTGGAGACAAATCAGCCCTGGTCTGTAGCCAGTATGACTGTTCACATGAAATGGCTGCTGAAGCCTGTAGAGCAGGACCTATTAATTTTGGTGCAGAACTACAAAACTAACATTTCTGGATCCAACCTGGCTGTTTTATCTGCTACTGTGCTGAGATGAGTAGGTTGTGTGATAATTCATTCATCTTCATCCCAAATTTAGTGTTGGAGACTACTTATTTGTTGTTGTGTGCAACTTCTTTTTGATCTTGCTGAACAGTTAGTATATTTAACTACTGAGTAAAAATAAAATTAGGGCACTGCATCTCTTCCCAATAATTTCATTTCAACCCTACATCACTTCCAGTATCAATGGCTTGTCCATTTGTGTTTGTACTCTTTCCCATACAGCTCAATTCCAACTTCATTCCTCCAATTTATGGAAAAGTATAATTAAATAATAGATCTAAGGTTTTTCCTACTTTTATCATAAAATAGAGTGTTTTACATTCCATTTTTCAACTCCAGGATATTCATATCTTGACCATAAGCTCCCCAAAACATGAATCATCAAGTAGTCTGTGTTCATACAATGCTTATCTCAGTAGTTCTTTTCTCATTTAGGCTTTGGCTAGTGCAACAACAAATACGATCAATAGTAATAACAATAATAAATACAGATCATCACAGCTCACTTTCAACATACATCAACACCAGATGAAATTTAATGGTCCTAAATATATCACAGGCTTGACAAAATGATCCTATTAATCCTAAACCCTTACCCTCTATGAATCTTTGAAGATAATTATCTCTTTCCTAATATAGTTTCTTTAAATAGATTCAAGAAAACAGATAGGGAAGTGAGATACAGATACAAAATAAAATTGATGACTGTGTGTAAAGAACATGAACTTAAGAATATGCCTGAAAATAAACCTGAAAATTATGAAGACCAATATACTATGTCGAATTTTATTTTGAAATCATGTATGTGCAAGACATGTATAGCACACACTATATTTTTGAATTCTTAAGTAAACAATTATTTCAGGATTAAAATTTCAAAGAGACCTCTATAGTCCCTACTTATTGAAATGGACAGAAACTCAAGTTAGTTGCTAGCTTTATTCCAGTAATAACCTTAAAATAGTAGAACAGGATATATACCAGTCAATGCATTGAGCAGAAGATGAAATTAAGGTTTACTTTGCTGCTGTCTAAATAGCAGTTTCCTGCCAACCTTGTCCATTTTGTTCACAGTAAATGATGATGTTAATGGAATAATCCCAACAGAATCAAACAAATGGAGAAGAGCAAACAAAATATGTTTATTTAACAGAATGGGAGAGTGATCAGTGTAATCACACAATTTGTAATCAGCTGTCAGTGGTTTGAAAATGTTCAGCAAATGCTTTAAAAGTTAACTAAAGACACAAATACAATTAACAATTAAGGTGTGAAATTTAGATTGTGATAGACTAATTTGAAAACAGTTTTCAGAAGGACTATTGATTTCCTAGGCAACAGGAATGTAAATTGGCTTAATCTAGCTGTACTTAACAAAGTATTTCATACGGTTCCATGTGAAAATCTATTATCCAAACTGGGCGCAGGGGTATATAATAACTGACTTTTAAAGCGAGGAAGTGAACAGTACTGAAAGAGAAAATGTAATAATTGTAAAAGGATCTCACTAGTGTAATTTTTCAGGGACAGGTTTTAAGATTATTCTTATTTTGTATTATTATTCATTTTTTTGGATGTGAAAAATAGATCTTTAGAGTTAAATCATATTGATTCAAAGACAAGAGGTTTCTGTTCATCTGGGGGAAGAATAACTGCAAAAGAAACAAGAATTTCTTTATTGTAAAATCCATTCCCTTAGATAAATTGGGAAAAAAATTGTTCAGTCACAGAGTCTCAGATTTGTTTTTCTTTACATAGGTCACACGGGTTGACTACAGTTCTAGGACAGAGCCAATGTAGAAAGCTATTACTTTTGGAGGGGCATATGCACCCAGGAATGGTAGATATGAGCTTGGCCTTGTTGGAGAGCTGAGTTTTCAGGAATTCCAGCTGGAAGTCAGATCAGGTGAAGTATTTAAAATAAGAATTGATAACTACATGTGGAGGAACCAAGTCTCATATTGTATTTCTTACTACTACAAAACTGTAACTCATTTGATTATCTGACAGACTCTTCCATTAAAACAAAATTGACTTTGTGTGTCTGGAATATGGAAATGAATCCTTGTCTTTGGGTTTGTTTCAGCTATTGTTCCACATACAGGCATCTGGAGTGATCAGAGAAGTCCGCCTCAAGAAGTCACATCACAGTTTAGGTCATATCTGCCATGTGAGACTCAAGATGACCAAATTATTTGATTCCATCTCTCCACCATGTTATTTTCATATCCCAAGTAGCATCAAAGAGAGATACATACTTTAGCTTTAGATTAATAAAAAGTAGAAGCAACAAATAAGTTATGGCGATGGAGTATATTCTTTCTCCTGTATTCAAGTAGTATAAAAAATAAACTCATATAATATTTCTTCTTTTTCTTGACATTCTAGACTATTTTCCCCTGTAACAATATGGCATGGGCAAAAAATAAATATTTCTTGGATCTTGTGCCTTTCAGGTGAAACTCCAGTTAAACAGATATATATGATACCTATATAAAAATTTTATCTCCATACAAAAGTAACAGCACTGGTAAAATTTTCCTTCTCAGTCTTGTATAAAGTATTCATTTAAATGCTGCCCATGCTAGACATTTATAAAGTACATGCTCAGTTTTAGGCATTTTATCTCATAGTCACATTTCAAATTATTTTCTATTTATTTTCTTTCTTTTAATATGATATCAATTATTGAAATATCATCTAAGAAGTGGGCTTTTTACATAGTGATGCATTTCTCTTTCTTTCTCCTTTAATTTTGACCAAAAAATCTCCACCCTGCCCTTCCATTAGAATAGTTATTATTCTTCCTGTTATTAATCTGTTGTCTTGAGGCCAGGGGAGTTTGAATTCCTTCCTATTCTTCACTCTTTTTGTTTTTCTTGCTGCATTATAAAGTATCACCATACTTTATTTCTTACATTCATTATCTATCTGGAGTTAATACACAAAATCTATTTATCTTTAATAATATGAGATAAAAATTTATATTTTCTATCATAAACAGTATTTACTGCAAGCAGAAAATTATAAATCAACTCTGCGCCGTTTAAACTTGTTCTGATAGAGAGTAAATTAAGCTATATATTGTGTTCTGATTTGGCCAGGCTTAGTGTCAGACTTATTTTTGTTTGTCTTTTAGAGATCAGGAAAAGAAAATTAGAGAACTCATCTTATAAAAATATTCCTGGCTTGGCTGACACCACTGCATCTGACTAAAATTGTCTTTGTCTACCTAAGGGAACTTCAACAATCATTTCACAGATAGGTCGAGATTCAGGTTAATTGCTATTCTTGGATAATTCATAGCTTAGCTTGAATTATTTGACAAAATAGATGCTACCTAAAAACTCTTCATCATCACCAGAAACCTCTTCGTAAGGCACGGTTTTTGCACTGAATGCTGGAATCTTTTCCCTTGTTGTTGTCTATCCATTCCCAGTATAACATCCACTGAAGCACATGGGAGGAAGCATTCATCAGCAAGAGTGTAAAGTTCCTTATTAATCTTAACTGATGAAAATGCAGGATTAAAAAAAGTTTGAGCTCATGTAATTAGGAAGGCAGGTAGAAAGGAATGAAACAGGAATAAAGTAGGATTTTTATGGCTAGTAAATTTGCAAAGGTTTTGTGGATTCAGAATTGCCCCCATAGCTAATGGGCTAGGAAAAATTTCAGAGCTGCTGCAAATCCTCTTTTCTTCAGATCTGAATGCATCGCTCATTCAGTGGAGGGAAATTATCTTTTTAAATTGTTTTTCCTCTTAAAGAGTTCTCTGCAGAGATCCAGGAAAGCTATTAGGAGACATAGGAGTTTTACCAAATCTGTCTCCTAAAGCCTTTCTCACTTCAGGAAACACCAGTACAGCTTGGGAGTAGCAGAGTAACTGGAGGCAACAGGGGCTGCCCCAGCTCCAGGAATCAGATATGCCCATGGGGATGGGTGCAGGCCAAGGCTGGGCTGAGACACGGTCCCCAGTTGGACATGCAGGGACTGTAGCCAGGCAGGACAGAGCTGTGGGGAGCTGGATGGGCTCTGCTGCAGTGTCATGGGTCAGGGAGCTGAAATGGGGCCCTGGGCCACGGGCAGGTCTGGGGAGCCATAGGAAAAAAAATGTGCATCTTCAAGGGAGGAATCCTATCAAAAAATAAATATGCATGAGACGCAGACTGGATGATCCTTTGTATATGGTTAATTCCTTTCATCAAAACCAGTAGGAAACTGGTTTGATAGAGCTAGATTGATTAAGTTCCATTTTATCAATTTATAAGAGATATGGATGGCAATTTCCAAGGCAAACTACCACTATTAATTAAAATATTTAATTTGGATGTTTTAACTTCAAAGAAATGAGGTGTTTCATATCGATGGTAGGATGCAACATGCAATTTATTGGTGCCATCACTATTGTGAGAAATGCTGCTGCTAATGGCTTCTATGTCACTTTAAAAAATATAAACAAGAAAAAAATGAAAGTAAAAATATTTGCATTGCAATTTGAAGCAGCAGAGATCATTCTAGCTTCTCTTCTTTATGGAATCTTAATCATATCCTATTCATATAAAATAAAATGTTAACATATCTTTAAAGGGGTACATTATCTTCACAAGGACTGTGTGCCAAGATATGAAAATAATCCATGGCACCAGGGAGGCAACAGGATATACAATTTTGGGACAGGTTGGCAGCAAAAGTGCCCTCTTTTGATTGCTTTGACTTTTAAACTGTTTTAAACTATTTAACAAACTATAATCTCAATTATTTCAGTATCTATCAGAAGATATTCCAGGAACTTTGATACAGTTAATTTGTTTAAAAAGTGTCTAAACCAAATACGGCATCTAAAAACTACATATTTACTAGCTCTTTATATACAAATAATTAATAAAAGCAGGGTTGCATCTCAGTCTCCTCCTAATCAGATTAGCTGTTTTTGCTAATGAAAGCCTCCAGGCAAAATCCTGAAGTTATGTTTAAAAACATCATAAAGCATTAGAAATTTGCTGACTTCATGAAATGGTGAAAAGACCAGAAAGTTTCATTAATTTTTCAGTTCAAGTGAATATTTACTCCATTCTTGTGACTTTGTACAAATTCCAAGGCCAAGCTGAAGTCTTCCAAACAGCCGTAGAAGGTCATAAACTGAAGGATTTTGTATCCTTCCTTTTATCAGTAGGAAGCTTTCTTCTGTGCATGTGTGTGTTTGAGCGTGGTCCAAGTGTTCACGCAGACAAAGGCAGGATGGGCAAACAGAAACAACCACGGCTCAAACACGGCCTTGTTTCATTTTCTAAATTTTTGCACAATGGAAAGCCAGTGGTTGAAAATAGCCTGGCAACAGATACCTGAGGGATGATCAATTACAGAATCACACAATCATCTAGGTTGAAAAAGACCTTTGAAATCATTGAATTCAACCTATGACTGAACACCATGCTGCCAACTAGACCATGGCACCAAGTGCCACATTTAGTCTTTCCTTAAACACCTCCAGGGATGATATCTTCACCACCTCCCCGGGCAGCCCACTCCAATGTCTAATCACTCTTTCTGGAAAGTCATTCTTCCTAATGTCCAGCCTCAACCTGCCCTGGCTCAGCTTAAGGCTGTGTTCTCTTGACCGATCGCTGGTTGACTGGGAGAAGAGACCAATCCCCACCTGGCTACAGCCTCCTTTCAGGCAGGTGCAGAGAGTGGCAAGGTCTCTCCTGAGTCTCTGGAGGGGGCCAATACCTGATCACTCAAACAGTGAAAACAATGGAGGGCTCTGAGGCAGCGCCCTATGGACATTGGCAATTATGCCACATACGTACTCTCACCTTTGACTTAAAATGAGGCAGAAGCTGTTCACATGAGGACATCTTTTTGCTCAGCACTAGAATTGATGGACAGAATTTTTTTCTGTTAAGAAAATATTATAAGAGCTGCAAAAACCAATGTACCCCACAAACCTCTCCATGGGTGGTCTCTGCATAGCAGGCTCTGCATTGCTAGGATGTCCATCTGATGCTGCAGAACCTGGGGTTCCCTGACACCTGAAGAGGCATTAAATTATGTAAGCTATCCTCTTTTTATCTCTCCTCATAGGTCCAATATACGGTGTTTTAAACAATACCTTACAAAGCCTACCCTTCTTATCAGTATTGCAATAAGCACTAGTACCAATTCATTAAATTGCCTTTTGAGAGGATAGAAACTGGTGTTTCCAGACTCATGAAGTCTAGAGCAGAATTAACAGATTTTAGTGTATGGCAATGGATTTGTGATGCAGAGGGCACGAAGACCTTCTTAGTGTCTTAGTGACAACAAGCAGAGATAAAAGAGAATCACCAAAAACTGCACCAAAAGCAGCTGGATAGAAAAAGTGATTTGAGCCAATGCGACCCCAAATAATTGCAAAGCTAGGATGAGCAGGTTTGTTATAGTTTAGAGTGTAGCCACTGCATAATCCCATTGGTCTTTCTGCAGAGCCCACAGAGAACAGGAGGGAAAAATGAAACAGTTTAAGCTTTTGTTTGATAGATCTTGTCTCTTGCCATAAAAATGGATATGAGATGTCCTTAAGTGAGTTCAGTACTAACTTTCTCAATACTTCATTCAAATGAATTGTAGTCCAAAGTGTTCAAATAAGGTTGAATATTTTTCATAATAATAGGAAGTTGCTTTTTTCTTTAGCCTCATTTTTATGAAAAAACCCCTAAAATCTCAAATTTTGTTTCATTTTCTATGAATTCTTGCTTACAAAAACTCTTCACCTTGTCACAGCAAGAATTCTCAAAAACACAGCACAGCTCACTTACAATGGGGGTATTGAAATTTATGTCAGAAATGAACAAAAATAAATACAGAATAACAGATAGTGAATTGCCAGTATAGAAAGTGGTAAGATGTATATTAGGTAAACATCATTTGACATTCCAAAATTTAAAGATAAGTTTGACAAACGTAGGTACACTCTGTCTGACTGGGACAAATTTAATTTATTTCATAGCAGCCCAAATAGTGCTGTGTTTTGGATTTATGCCTAAAGCCATTGGCAGCACATTGTTGTACAATGCTTGCACAGCATCAAGGCTTTCTTTTTTACCTCTCTGTCCTCTGAGCAAATTGACTGAGGGTAAGCAAGAAGTGTGGATAGCCGACACAAACTGGTAAAAAGGATATTTCTATACCCTAAAACGTCATGCTTAGCAATTAAAATTAAGGGTAGATCAAGAAAGTGTGGGTAAATGGGGGAGGAGGAGCTTTTTGTGTCTTCCAAGGTTGCTGTTGCTCAGAGATTGGCTGAGGATTGGTCAGCTTGGGGCAGAGAGTGTGTGATGGCATGCTCAGATGCTTGCCTGGGCAAACCTATACAGAGGGAGGGCTGAATTCTAGAATTTTGGAAATTGTATCTTGGGTTTAGTAAGATTAATGGTGCTCTTATTTTAACAGAATTTGGACAACTGGGAATATGCCAATTGATGACCCCATATGTTTATTTTGAAAAAATAATTTGACAATTGATCTGTATTTTTTGAGGTACTTTTGGCTATTATAGCCATGTCATTTACAAGAAATTATTTTCTTCTAAAGTCCGTGAAAAACATCATTAGTGGTTTTATTTTTAGTGATTTCAAAATCAAAGAATATTCTGAATTGGAAGGGATCCACAGGGATCATCAAGTTGAACTCTTAAAGTGAACAGCCTTTCAGGGATCAAGCCCATCACCTTGGCATTATTAGCACCATGATTTAAACAACTGACACCTTATTGTTGGATACCACCAAAATAAAATTTGAAAAAATCTGTGGAAAATGGACAAATAATTCTCCTCTTGAGAAGGCTGACAAAGAGGAGGATGAGCTCAGAACAACTGTAACACATGAAAACAGTAGAAAGCACAATATGTAAACAGGTTAAAGAAATGCAATTCTAGCAAATGTTCACCAGTTAAGAATAGCAAAGGTTATATAGAGCACAGTACAGTTGATTCAAATTAATTGAATCAAGCAAGTGCTTCCTGAAGAAAATTAATGGTATCTGCAATCTCTTCAAAAATGTAACAGAGGTTCATATACATATTGCGGTATGTAAGTTCTCAAAGCATCAAACCTGCCCATGTAATGCCCTTGATGGGCTTTAATGATTTCTGTTGCAAAGTAAATAGTAAAAGAAGCTGAACCTATTTAATAGTCCTTTCCAGGCAATGAGTATTTGTATTTCCATTTTGCACAAGGTTTCATCTTCCTTGTTAGCTGTGTTCATCTGAACTGCTATACTCAGACAAGACTAGGAAAACGTTATAAAGAAAAGGTAACTACTGAGTTATTTTAGAGATCGATGACTGTCTGAAAAAGATAGGAAGGCAGAAGAATACCAAATTAATTAGGAATACATAGGTAAAGGAACTGAGGAAATGTAAGAAAAACTCACCCATTGAAGATCAGATTTTATGAAGGAGGAAGCAAATTTAAGAAGGAATAAAAGGTTTGGAATAGACATTGCAAGGTAATACAGGCAAAGAACATACTGTGGGAATATCTCCCCTTATGAAAGGTCAAATGTTTATTAAAATTAATATATTTAGGCGTAACTGTCAAGTGATGTACCAAAAAGTCGATAAAATATTTCTGGGTTTCTTTAAAAACATACTAGATCATTTTCAGCAGTAGTTAACAGTTCTTTCTGAAGTGAATTCCATTATACTATTGATAGGCAAAGCAGACAGCAACAAATAAACATATCATGAAAATTTTTTTGAGAATCCTCACTGTCACTGTGCTATTGACATGTTAGTGTTTTCCACAGTGATGGAAGGAAATTTGAGGTTAGATTGTTTTCTGATGATGCAGTGATCATGCAATGATTTTCCTACTGGTGATGACAGAGATTTTTCTTTGTGTGCTAGCATTGATTTGTGGTGGTTTTTTCCTCTTTAATGAAACAAGAAAAAGTTTAAAAATTTATTCAAAAAAAACCAGCAACAACACAAACACCCTCCAAAACCAGGAACCAAATAATAGTAACCTGCATAC
This sequence comes from Melospiza georgiana, assembly GCF_028018845.1. Lineage (NCBI taxonomy): Eukaryota > Metazoa > Chordata > Aves > Passeriformes > Passerellidae > Melospiza > Melospiza georgiana. The sequence goes on from NC_080431.1 coordinate 47,501,913, forward strand.
TAATATACATGACAGATGGAGCAATTTCTCCTAGGTAATCAGCTCTAATAGGCATGGACATACTGAGAAATAAAAGACTAGGCAGTATGACTAGCTCATGGACATGGCAGCAGAAAAGTTGACTACAGCTCAGCAATTTAAAAAAGGATGCAGAAGGCAGGAAAGGTGCCAGCCAGGCTAGGATGCAAAGTAATCAGCAACTGCGTGTCTGACAAGAGGGATGCTGTATGTGAGAGAGAAAAAAGAGTCCTCTGTAATAAGGTCTTGAAATCACTTTCTGTGGTTTCTCTTGTGATTTATTATTCCTGCCCATATATGCCTTTGAAGTCTAGGTTTAACTTTTTAATGAGGTGGGGGGTTTAAAGAATTGCTCGAGTGTTTTGGCTGTGTAGGTATAGAGTACCTCACCTTAAAGCACCCATGGGAAGGGCAGGAACACAAGGAAGCAACCACATCTGTGTGTCGTTTTTCTCATATTTAGTAAACAGCAAGTCCTAATAAAGAAGGGGAAGCAAATTAATGTCTTCATAACAAGCACAGTAGAGAAATGGTGGTGGTTGAATGCCTGAAGGTCTGAATAGGTTAAACATAGAGCCTCTAAATACGGGATTTACTTATTTCAAGACCTTATTGATATATGCTTAAAGAGTAAGATCCAGGTGTATGCAACAGTATCAATATTAAAATAATTAAGTTCACCTTTCTTATAAACCATTTTTTACTCTGTACTCTAAAGAAGATTTTGATTCATAGCCTTCACTACCTCTCCCATCTGACTCTTCTCAGCCTCCAGCTGCCCTTTTCTGTTCTCCCTGCCACAGAAAATATGCCTTTGTTTATCCCGTGTGGGGACAGGAATAGCTGGTGAACTTTGCTTATTTACATCTAAACTCAGAAACAAATAGGCAAGATGAATATCCTTTGGTTCTGTCTGGAGCTCCTGTTTTAAAAAAAGTTTAAGCCTTATACAGGTCACTAAATAAAGTGTGTGAAAATTCATTAGAGCTACTCCAAACAATGCAGATGATAGTTGTGCAGCTAATTAGTCAATAGTTCAGAGTTTTCAGTCCTTTCAGCTCTGAAGAAAAAGTAAAGTAAGAGTTCACTTGTGTTCCCAGTTGGAAAAAGGATTGCATTAGCTGTATGCTATCAGCGCTCCAGGTACTGCTGAGAGTCACTTGACCACAAGGAACAAGAAAATTCTGAGTAAAAGAAAGTACAGATATTTATATCTGTATCTACATTTTAATAGATCAAACTGCTCTCAATAAATAAAATCTACAAAAATTATAAAGAATAAAAGTCAAAGCCCTGAGCTCCAGGGCAATCTGAAGCAGCTGCATGCTTTTAATATAACAAATCTTGCTCAGTATGGCTTTACTAGCACAGGTGGTACTGTACATTATTCTTCCTAAAAAAGAGTTATGATATTTCATTGCACCCATTGTTCAGAGTTGCAGCATTCTTCTTTCCAAAGGAGGCAGCCCAGATGAGGTCTGTAACGTGAATTGGGAGGGTGCTGGCTGGTACCTGGAAGATGAATAACAGTAATTCCATGCAATATGCAGCATTTGCAAAAGTGAGGATAATAAAATCAGTGAGCCAAACAAATGAGCCATATGTTGAGTTATCTATCACCCAGGAGGTGTACTAGGAAAAGGGTGCTGATCATCTCACTGGGAATTTTCTGAATAGACATTTATTATTATCACTTATAAATATCAATATTATATTTAAGGCTAGGATCTTTATGTGTGGTGGTTGCTGATGGTTGGCTTACAAATTGTTTTGAGATTGTTTTTATTGTTATTGCTTGTATGGAAGAACATGAGCATTTCTCACCAATCTATACATACTATTGCCAAAGTAGGGAAATTTGACTTGAAGAAAATGAGTTTTACTTTAATGTTCAAGAGTTCATTTTGTATGAAGAGAAATGCAGTCTTGTTTTATCATAGTTATAAATAGATACTCTGAATTGGAAAGCAATTAACAAAAAATATGTAAATTAAATGTGTGAAATTACTTCCTATTTAATTTTTTATTGCTGACCCTTGAAACAAGCAGCAACTAAAGAAAAGTCTTTGACAATTTTTGAACACTTTATGTTATTCATAGCAAAATTGCAGTATAAATAATATATATAAATTATACATTATATACTATGTATTTATAAATATGTATATACAGAAATACTTCTGTATTTTTCAAATCTGAACAGTTTGAACTTGCTGTAACTATTCTGCTTAGATAAAGTGACAGCTTAGTTTATTTTTCTTTTTTCCTGCATCTGCGATATTATTTTCTCTGAAAAAAACCCAAAATTTGAGGGTCTTTTTCCTTCTTTTGTTATTGTACAAATGCAAGCTTATTTTATGAACAAGTAAACTTCAAATAAACTCAAATATTTTCCTGCACACAGTCAACAGCTTCCCTGTACATAATGATTGCACATAATAATCTATCAGAAATTTGTTCACATTTAATGAAAATATGTTTTTCCTTGTGACATATCAATGATATTTGTCAGAATTTATGACTTTGAAGCTGGAAGCACTAAAAATTGAAAACCCTCACATTTCAAGCATGTTTGTTTTAATAGATTCTTCTGGATTCACAAATTTCAGCAGAAGAAAGATTTGCTTTCACTCTACAAAATCATAATTAAACTACTTATATCTTGATTGCCTTTTACTTGCCTGTTGATTTTTTCACTGAGACAAAAATTACATATAAAGCTTATAAACCTCTTTCTTTTTTAATACTGCTGTAAACCTCTTTTCCATTGCGCTCGGCAGCCAAGAGTTCAAGACCCAGCTATGATCTGGCCCTGCTGCATAGCCTGGTTCTTGACTTCTGAAAAAGTTCTTAATTTAGAGACATATGAGAAAAAAAGGACAGAAAAATAAGAGAGATAAAATTACAGCCAGAGGTAGCTCTACTGAGACAAGATAATTAGTGGCTCAAGCAGCCAAAGAGAAAAGTACTAACATGAAAAAATATAAAATACTAAAAATATAACTTCTACAGTTAGTTGAGTAGTCAAGAATCACTGTGGCTTTGAATTGAGATTATCAGTGTCACCAGTAATGACAGAGCAGGTGACACCTGGTGACTCAGAGTGGCTCCACTGAGAACCTTTTTAAGGAGTGATAGAGGCAGCTTTGAGCCCAACAGAAACTCCTACTGTGCCTTAAGAGTACTGGTGAGGAAACCAATGCTTAGCCTAATAGCTCATTAAATTATCAAATCTTAGCTGTGTTCTGTGCATGCTGAACTGGTAAATAATTGCTTCTCACTTTTCAAGTTGAGAATATATCTCATGCAGAGTTTCTTTGCACTGTACAAATGGTGACTCAATAAACTGATTCTAAAGAGAAGTAGCAAGATTGAGTGAAAAATAATCTCACACCATGTTTTGCTCACTGAGAACTTCATAAGGAAATCAGCAAATCAAAATAAGTCTAAATATGGGTAGTAGCCAAAGTATCAGAGGTTTGGCCTGCTGTAGATGAATTTTGTACTTTCTAAAACCTGCTTTCTACATACAGTTTTGAGTCCTTGTTTCTTAGTTGCTTTACAAAGGAAAGATAAAAACAGGAGAGCTTGATATATGGTAAGCAAAAGACAGTTTAAAACTCTTACATTTTCTCCCCATCTATAACATTCCCTGGGGTTTCTAAAAGCTACTGCTTTAGCAGAAATGCTGGCAGCTAAAAGCTACATGAACACTTGCTTTCTAACTACGACTAGCGTAATGGTAAAGAGAATAGAAATGGAACTACTCAAGATTCTAAGCCAAATTTAAGCTCAGCCACATTCTTTACCTTTTCATGTTTATTTTCCATGAATGTTTGAGTAGCCAAGATTAACTTTCTCAAACAGGCAGAAAAGCAAAATTTCATAGGAAAGAATATCAATGAATTTTGATGGGATTGCAATATTTGTAATTCATGTCCAGTTCATTGATTATTGGGCTGAAATCACACAAAGTGACCCACAAAGTGAGGTTTTGTGCTGCACTCTGAGACTGTAATACAATACTCCTCTGTGTAAGGAGGAGGCAGATATAACCCCAATTTAAACTGAGCAGGCTACACAGACAAAAAGCAAACAGTAATGCAGGAGCAAAACCAGAAGTGAGCATTTCTTCCTCCCTACACACTTATATTAGATAAAATTTGTGTGGAATGTAGGGGTACATTCTGGAGACTTCTAGCTGCCTCTTCACTCACAGTTCTGATTTTTTATCTCTTACTTAGTTTAGAAGTCACACAAATTATAAAAGCTGCAACAGCTAATATTTTATATTATATTTTATATAATATTTTATATTTAGAATTATTTGCAGGCCATCAAACACCTAAGAAGGGAGAGAGTGTGCATGGAGCACTTGTAGTTGTTGCCTGTGCTTACAGACCATTTCTTCTAAGACAAATACAAGGCTCACTTCTGAGTCTTCCATGTTGATCATGAAATAAACACACAGGATAGAAAAGGTAGGACAGTGATAAGAGTCTTCTTCCTACTTAATATTTTTGTGCCCATTCATTTATGCAATAATTTCCTTTATGGAGCTGATTCCATTAATTTTGTTTGTCAATAAAATTCAAGGCTATAACCACAATATGACCTTTACAATTCAATGTCACAATCTTTCAGATTTAATATATAAGCGTGGTATTACCTAAGATGTAGTTTCTGGCACTTAAATTGATTTTCAGAAGCTGATGCTATGCCCCATGTTTCCACATTGTTCATGCAGAAAAAATTTCCCATGGAAGTACTCCCATCTACTGGAGAGTGTAGCTGCACCCCAACACCCCAAAGATTTAGTGCTTTTTAGAAGGCATTTGCTGACATTAATCTCTCACTGGAGATGTCAAGTGGCACAGCATCACAGAGAAGCACTGAAAAAGGATTTGGTTTTTGTTGTTTTGTTTGGGGTTTGATTTTTGTGCACTGGTGACTGCCATTGATGCAATGTTTGCAAGAGGCATTGCGGGGATTCACCCCATGGAAGAAAAATTCAGTAATGTGATAGACAGCTAATCCACTGAACACCAGCATTTTTTCTCTATTTTCTAGGTTCTAAATAAAATTTGGAATGATTTTATTCAGATTTTCTCCCTTCAAACATATTTGCAGCATTTTCTCAGCAGATGCAGTTTGGATTGGGCAGAACAAGAATTTACATTGGATCTCATTTCCCAAATGCATTATTCTCAGCAGCCAGCCACTCAGGTAAAGCTGACAGCAGCATCAGAGCCTCTATTTTAATTCTTAGCTTAAAAAAAGAGTGATAACAACTAAGCTTGGCGGCCTCAGGCTCTTAAATATGGATATTACCTATCCATGAACACCTGCCAAGGCTTTAGACCTTTATTCCCTGTCCTCACACAGATAAAAGTGCATAAAGAATCTTGCTTTTGTCATTGTGCTTGGGTGAACTTATCTAAGTTTTTGTGTCCTGCATTGTATATCTGTCCTTTAATTTCATCTCACTGGTTTCTCTGCTTTAGATCTAATAGCTCCTTCCCTGTTAATATACAGTGCATAGGAAATATTTTTTAGAAGCCAAAAATTAATAAATTAGTACATTCTTCTGCTTAGAATAGTCACTTGGCTATTAGTTCCTTCACTGAAATGTGGAAACCATGAAAATGTCTGACACTATTAAACTTGTCAGATAAGAAAGGAAAACAATAAATATATGTTGAGATAACTGAATTATTTCTGTAGGCAACAGGGTTTCAATTTTTTTCTTTTTTCCTTACCCAAGCCACTGTCATTCTCATTTATTAGTAACCTAAGAAAACAATGTTGATTGAATGCCAGTCCCTGACACGTTAGTCAAGCAAGACTCTATTTCAAATGTCTACTGAGACTAAAAAGGGCATCTTTCAGCTTTCCAAGTAATTTAAAACCATTCTGTGCTCATCTACATCAGTTCAGTAGAGGAAATCAACTTGTCAAAGAATAACACCAGGTGACATTTTTTGTCACAAAATCCCTGGAACAGGTAACATTTTCTAAGCCTTACTACAGAAATAGCAAGATGTGTTGGGCAGTGTCATCCTATGACAAGCTCTCCTCTGATTTCACAAGTCACAGCCTTTTAGTCCATGCACTTTAGACCTTCAGTAAGCAACAGCCAGCATGGATCATGCAAGAGAAAACCATGCCAAACCATTTTAATTCTCCCCAGGATAACACAACAGGCCTTACAGACAAAAAGGAAGCAATATATTAAAGTTTCATACTTGGCTTCTGTAATGCTTTTTACAATTTTTTAGTGTCAACATCATCTACATGCAAAAGAAAATTGTTTAAATGCATTTATTATAAGTGGATTGCAAAACTAATTGGAAAAATGCAGTCAGAGAATATTAATGATTCACTGTCCAAGTGGAAACATCCATCAAATTTAATTTTTGTGATGCTGTCCCAGGACAGCTGTTTTTCAGTATTTGACTTAATGACCTTTAGTCATGAATATTGCTATTAAATTTTCATGTTGATATCAAAGTGGGATAGACTTCAAATATATCAGAGAACAGAAATAGCATTCAGAGAGATTTTTAGATACTGAAAGAATGAATAAGAGGGTGAAATTTTACATGACTTGATAGGTTTTCTGAAATTCTCTAAGCTTAGGCACAAATAACTGCTATCAACAGCAAACAACCCAGTAGCTAGAAATTGTGCAGAAGTAGAGGTGAGGATGCAATAAATCATAAATACTCTTGAGGCTTCATTATCACTGTTAAAAATATAAGGCAAGAAAATAAAAATCTAGTTTTTAGTGTGTCTTCAAAGGTTTGCATGTACTATTGTGGAAGTCTTTAAGAGCTGACCAACAAAGATGTAGGTATTATTTTTCTTTGAAGCAGAAAGATGGGATAAGAACATATTTTTGGTCTTTAACAACTTTAAATCTCTGTGAAAACTAATTTTAATGCACTTTGGTTTGTCTGTGTAAGAGGGAGACAGAGACCCTGCTGCTATGAATCTCTGTTCTGGTCTATTTCTGTGATATGGTTGACTTCATTTGTACAACCAAATTACATATTTTCAGGATCTTGTCCCAAAGATGGAAAAATGGTTGATTGAAAAAAATGTATCTATTTCTAAAAGTGAATCCAATTTCATACAGAGGAAAATGCCACAGAGGCAAAGGAAAGAAAACAAACTGAAAGCATAAATTAAACTGGCATCTTCTGAAACACCACATAAATAACTCATCTTGTTCTTAATCGTAATATAAAATTAACTTCATATGATCTGAATATGCATAAATATTGAAATGCATTTCAATTAAGCAGAATAAATTTGTATCAGGTCATTTTAACTTTATAGATTTTTTTTATAAATACTTAGCTTTGCCAAATAAATTATAAACTATGATTGATACTCAATCTTTGAGTAGCTGAGGATATGATTCTTTTCTTCAGAACGAATTCCAAAGCTTTTAAAGCACACCTTTCCTCCACCTTTCTATTTGCTTGTTTTTAATTTTAGGTGATTTACAAATATTTTCCATAAAAGTGAAAAAACGAGTATTTTTAGTGAGGCTAATTTATTAGTCCCATTAAGTCTTATTTGAATTTACTTTCCTCTAACAAGTCATAGACCAAATCAGTTTTTAGTATCCTAATACCATTGCACTGCAACATAATTTCTCAGCCTACTGATCCAGTTCTAGAAATGTGATGAACACAGAATCTTCAATTCACAAATAGCACCAAGCAAAACAAAACAGTGTCAAGTGAAGTGAGTGATTTGTTAAAACAGAGACACTATTCTGTAAATCAATACTGTATTGATTAGTGGGGGATTTGCATGTTTGTGTATCTGCTCAAATAATTTATTGTAATATTTTACAGCATAGGCTTTTTCTTTTTTTTCAACCTTTAATCAACAATTCATCAGTTTAAATTAAATTTCTCAGAATAAAGAAAATCTGTTTAAACATGCATTGAAAATAGAATTTGTGGCAAGATTGAGGTACTGCAACTGGGAGGCACCCAACATCCAGGCCTGGCAGGTATTACATAAAAATGAAAGGAAAATTCTTTTCTTGGAACGGAACCTAGAGATCCAATGGATCTCAGGCAAATACACCTGCCAGCTGTCAGAGGGGACACTTGATCTCCAGGACAGGACAAGAGATAATGGTCTGTTGCGGTGTGCTGTAATGTCACATTTTAGACTGCCAGGTCACCTCCCAGGTGTGCCTATACCTCTTCCCCCTCGCCCCCATGCTGAGTGAGTCCTGTCAATCAGGTTTAACATTCCAGCAAGGCGTCGTGTGGTTGGTCAAGTTCAAAGCATGCCCCTATGCCCAGGGGTCATTGGCCTGTCTGGGTGTCCTCTTCCCCTGAGACCCTGCCCCTCCCACCTGGTTGGTGGCTCACCTCCCCTCCCCCTGTTCCTGAGCTTAAAAGGTGAATCAGACCATGTGCTCAGGATTCTGTCGGAGCTGTTCCCAAGATTCAGACCTCTGTAACCATGGAATAAACCTCTGGATTTAAACCCTCCAGCAGAATCCATCTCCTTTTTCTCTTCACCATCGCCTGAAGCCTTTCTCCTGAGGTAAACAGAGTTCCTAACAAGCCTGGACTTGTTCAGTGCCCAGCTGCAATCTCCAGCAAGCTAAGGTATCTCTGGGGTGATACACCACAGTTGCTGCCTTTGGCCCGGCAGCGAGGGTCAGACTGGCCCAGGCACAATCTAACTGGTAATATTGGGATTCTCATTCCAATAATGGTCTGGCACAACTCCCCTGCAATGAGCATGAACATACTCCACCAGACCGGGTTCCTCAGAGGCCTGACCAACCTGACCCTGAATATTTCTGGGAATGGAGCATCCATCATCTCTCTGGCAACCTGTTCTAGTGTTTCTCCAGTGACACTATAAAAACCTTCTTCTTATTTCTAATCCAAATTTACCCTCCTTCAGTCTAAAGCCACTACTTCTTGTATTTTTATAACAGGACCTGCTAAAATGTTTCCCCCATCTTTCTTATAGGCCCTCTTTAAGTACTGAAAGGCCTCAGCAGGGTTGAGCACCTCAGCCTTCTCACCCACTGTTAGCAGCTTGCCAATCCTGCTTATGGAAGGGAAGCTTTGTTTGATTTTCATAGTGGTAATGATTATAACAACATAAAGCCTTTTTTCCCTTACGTAATTTCATTGTGCAGTCTTCTGAAAAAAATGGTTGAAATGAAGTCCCTGTCAAGAGGAAAAAAATGTTGGGAAAAAATGTCTGCAGGTAAATAAAAGTCTCTTTCTTTAGATACTGAGCATTCAGAATTCACTAAATGATTGCACTCTCTCTTGATTAAACAGGAGAGCGAAGAGGGAGTCTCTGGGCACATTGCAAGACGCACTTGTTCCACTGGCTTCTCTTGGCAGCAGGAGGTTGATTTGAAAGCATAAAAAATGCTGACCATGAATATTCATTTACTTTATAAATCAACTTCCTTGACTATACTTACATCTGAGTTCGTGTCTCAGAAGCATTTTAATAAATAAGTTTACTTAAAAGAAGTTTGTTGAAACTGTAAACTGTTTCTGACTGTTTCAGGAATGGTCTCAGAAACTGAGCTGCAGATCTGTAATGTTAATCTTTGAGCACAACACTAATCAAGAAATCTACCACACCTCCGATATATTGAAGGAAAACTTATTGAATGCTAAATATTTGTCAACAAAACAGGATCAAGAAAGTGCTCCATCAAAATAAATATTTTACAATAAATGTATAAAGATAATTTAAAATTTGCTGCTATATAGAGATACAGTGGAGAAACCATTGTGAGTTACTAGACAGCAAAGAAACAAATAATGGCAAGACAAATATTAAGATTTTGCATAATTTAATAACTAGTCTTTAAAATTATTTTACTCCCAATAGGATTAATTCAATGTAGAGATATAGTAAATGCTGCATTTGACATGTGTTATTCAAATGAATACTGGAGATTTACAAAACAAGATGGGGGGATATTTATATTTTGGGTAGTTCATTGAATGTAGGAAAATAGTTTTAATCTTACAAAGTATAAAATCTTTTAATAAACCTGTATGTCTTTTAAAAAATAATATGAACCAAAATTATTTGGAAAACCTAGTATCTAAAGAGATTCCTTTCCTGTTTTATAACTGCATAAGTTCTAAGGCAATAGAATAAATAGCTTCAGGCAAATCTTCAGCTTGTGTATCAAGACTCACCTTGTTTACTTTTACAAAATATTGACAGCATAGAACAGACAGGAAGATCCAATATTGACTATACATCTGGTTCACAGTATTTTAATAACATTTCTGTTCCTGTATTACCATTGTAACTAAAATTATTGAAGCAGAAAAGAAAGGGAAAAAGAAAAGTTGAAAAACCAAAGGAAGAAAACTTTTCAAGTACAGGAAATTAGATGAAATTGGGTTTTATTACATTGATTAATTAAACTTGAAAAACTATTGTTTTAACTATTGTACAGAAAAACAGAAATCAGCCCAAAAGACATGAGTGAGTAGAGTCTTGCAGAGACAATGTGTGTTACATTTTTAGGCTCTAATATTCAGGGAAGTGAAAGAGGTAAAAGTTTCTACCTCTGAATAAAGACAGAAAAAAATGTATTAAATTGATCATTTATGTTGTTTGTGGGGTATGATCACATCTGGAGTTTTCCAGGAAAACAGAGGTATTCTTGAAAACAAAGTTACCATGGAATCATAAAATCAAAGAAAAAAATTATTACTTGGAGAAGAACCCAAATTTGCATTTTTTGCTGAGGTAAAACTCATATAAGAGTTTAATAGATATTCTTACTTGAAAAATCTTTATATTATCATTTTAAAGTATCAGTGAGGAAGCAGATATCTGACAATTTTAATGTTCTGTATTTTTCTCATGAAGAAAAAATTTACTGGGCATAATAGTAGGAACTATATAATTTATACCATCCTCTCTGCTAAGGGCAGTTTCTCTGTCAAAAGTCCAGAGTTGGGGGTGTCTGCTGTTTTACTAGGAAAGGAAGAGAGCAAAGAACTGATTTAATCTGCTTGGGGTCCAGTTTTCCTAGACAAAAAAATTGTGCTGGGCTCCTGCAGATTTCCCTTCCCAGACCATTATACCCTGGTATTATAAACTGGAAAAGATCCTGGCTCATTACTCATTTCAGAAGATGTTCAGTGTATGTGGAAACTAATCACCCACCTAACAGAGTTCAGAGATTTGTAAAATTGTTCATCAATTTTTTGTAAATAAGGTCTGCTTTTGATGCATTTGTCTTTGCATGATCCTCCAGAAAGCAATCTTCCCATCTCTAACAGCTCATTCTTAAACCCAGGCTCAAGCCAAGTCACTCATATAATGTTTTAAGCTCTGAAAAACAATCCAATTATCGCAAAAGTGAGATGGGGAAGACAGTGTTAATTACTGATAAATGCCAGTGATTAATTAGTTTGCAGCCATAGTTTCAGCAAGCTAACAGTAACTGAATATGCTTGTTTCTGCCCTGGAGAAGCTGAGCTGCTCTTTTATCAAAAAGGTTAAATTTTTCTCTAACTTTTTTTCTGTCTTTTTTCAACTTTTTTGAGAATCAATTAACTAAACTTTGTCAATCACATTACTGCTATGTTTGTTGCAGAACCTGTCAGCTACTATCTGTTTCTTTGTTGCTCTCTTATCTTTAATGGGAATTTATTACACATGTAGCGAAATTTAGTGCCTTTAAATACATAAAATAATATTTATTTTTCTGGAAAATTTCCATCCATGTCCATAACTGTCACCAACAGAATACTATCAGACTTGACAGAATTCCACTGAGCTTATATTTTACCTTTCTATCATCAAACATCTACAAAATTGATGTGAAATTAAATTGCCCATACTATCCAGATGAAAAAAAACAAAAAAGTTTGTACTACTTTTACACTTAATATAAATTGAATGATCTCTTAAGTTTTGGGGGTTTTTTGTTTTGATTTTGTTTTTTTTATTATTTTTTCCAGTATGTAGTTTAGAAAAGCTTTTCAAGGAAAGCTGTGGAATGAGGCAGAAGAAAGATAAATTTGAGTGATGCTAAAAGCAACATGTAGAGTAGAACTTTATTTATTACATTCTCTACTGCTGAAATTCTTCTAATGACTATTCAGGTGCCTGAATCAAATTCCTCTGTGTTTGTAATCCCTTTCTTTTTTTTTTAATGTTTCCCTTCAGGTCCTGAGGTGCAGATCATCACTAACTGCCACCTTCAGGCATTCTTAGATCAAACCTCTTACAATGCTGCCCAAGTTCAGATGACAGAATGGGAGCTGAACTGAATTTTGCCAGCGACACCTATTTGTTCCAGACCAGAAACAGCCACAGGGTTAACCCAGTCACATCAGAACAGCACCTGTGAAATTTTTCAGGACCATGTATGAAACAAAACACAGGGATACAAGAGGCCTTCAAGCACAGATTCCTACTGTTTCAACAAATTAGAACCTTGTTTGACAGTTTAGTTCTCCCTGAAAGGCTGCTCATAACATGTCAACTCCCTGGATGTCATTATATTGTTTTTGCTAGTCCTTAGATTACCTTAGCAGTAGCACTTGGATAACTTGGATAACCACATATAAGTGAATGAAAGGCTTTTTAATGGATCGTCTGTTCAGCCTATTGCTTGCATCCCGCATTATTTCCATAATGTTCCACAGAAGAAACATCGCTGAGATTATAAACATCCATTTTTCAAATTATTTATTCTATCTGATTCTCTTCTAATCTAATTTCTTTGAGAAAATTGGATTTTTTTTCCATAATTTCATGTACTAATTGCTATGCCCACAAAAGAAAAATACAGTACAGACACAGGCATGACCTTTCCCATTCCTCCTTGCCAAAAACTTTCTGGAGTCCTTAAGATCAAAAGCTTCTCTTTGAAAATATAGCTTTAGCAATCCATTCAGCTATTATCACCATTTTTATAAGCATGGGATATGGTTTTTCTCAAAGAATGACAATCACTTTTATTTTTATTCTAAAACAGACTCAACTCTGAAACAGTTTCCAGTGAGTCAGCTTGCACTGGCTCCCTTCCTAATTTGTGCCAAAAAGATCTCATTAAAATTAACTGATTTTATTAGTAAGTTAAAAGCATCTTCTGTGGTATATCCGAATTCTACCAGCTATGGATTGCATCTGTAGACAAAATTGATCCCAAAATCTAGTTATGAAGAGCCAAGGTGATATTCAGTGTCGCAAAATCAAGAATCAAAGTGTTACAGCTGCAGGATTTGACCCTGCTCTGCCTGCCATGCCAGACTCTGTTTCCAAGTTCAAATGAAGTTAACACTACTGCAAAAGTCTCTCTGTGCTAAATATCTTTTATTCCAATAGAACTGGGTTCAAGACATACAGAAAGCTTTGTTTCATAATGGCATCTATCAAGGGGGAAAAAAAAAAAGCAAAACAGCAGAAAAAAAATCCTTGAATAAAAATCTGAGGTTTTATTCAAATTCACTATGAATATTACTTCCTACATAAAATCTGAATATCTGAATTTTAACTTGACAATTCCTTGCACGCAGATTGGCTCTTTTTGATTATGTGTTCTGTTCCCTGTGTGTTTAAAGAGACATCTTGTAATTTTAACCTAAAATAGAGCTAAGAAAGGAAAGGTAGAAGGTGAATTCCCTTTGTTTTGTCTATTTTCTTTCCTATGCACAATGACTGAAGTGTGTAACATTGCTCCAAAGAGTGAACAGTTGCACTACTGAAGATGCCTCTTAAAGAAATAAATGTCAACTGTGAGGGATTAATTTGATGCGAAAATGTACATTACTGATTATTATTTTATGTAAATAAGGAAGGATAGTTCAGTGATTAAGGCTCTGAGTAACTGAGGATAAGAGGCTTATATTTCTTCTTTATTAAAATCTTTTTTTTTTTTGGTGATCTTCAGCTCCTCAGAGAAATGCGTGAAGGTTGATTTTAAAACCCTCCTCAGTCATTTACCTGGAATTTTATATATGAGTAAGTAGCTTTAAGACCTTGAGTGCAAGACTTTCAGAGTCTATACAGATTTTGCAGTAAGGCATCCAGATCCATACCTGGGAAGATTACACTCATATGAGGTAAGCATTCACTCAGATGGCTGCAGTCAGTAACAAGGTACCACAGCTGGGTTACCAGCTGGTATTTTCACATCATCCTGTGTGACTCCAATCATACATGTTTGCTTGGAGAGAGAATTGACATTTTGGTGAAACAGAATGTGGTAATACTCCAAATATCTGTTTGCCACATGTGAAGCAGTAACAGTAGAACTTGCAAATTCAAAAGGTTGTTTCAGCGATGAGCAGCATAAAGAGTTTTGAGGATCAGTTATATTTAATGTAAAAGAAACCATACAAATATTTGAATATATGACTGAATAGGAAAGGAACACAGTAAAAAGTGAATGCAGCTGTTTTGTGTCATAAGTAGCCTCATAAACATGATTCTGTTAGTGCCTGAACTTTCCACAGGAGAGACTGACTCTCATCAAACATGTAAAATGCGATAGCATCCCTGGTGTGTTCTTTGTGTGCTGAAGAAATTCACAATATAAACCCAATGAAGAATTTGTATCAGTAAATTATATTTATACCAGTCTGTTAGCGTTATAACCGCGAAATTACTAATTTTCCAAAACCTATAAATTCTAATAACTGTAGTATTCTAGTGAATTTAATTCTTAGTATTCTAGTAATTGCTAACATTTATAAACTAAATTACTACTGCAGCTAATCCTCTTTAATAAAAAAACAAGAGGTATTTGGGCAAATCATCAGTCCAAATCATTTTCCAGGAGGACTATAATGTGTTTTTTTGGGAGCTGTGGGGTGTCTTCCTCCTTACTCTTGGGGTTTTTGGGGATATTGTCATGTGTTTTCTAACAGAACCTCCTAAACTGGTCTTTGATTCCACCTTCTGTCAGATCTACTCCATGTGGTACATTTTCCATTTGCTGGGTACTTATTCTTTGTTTTTTTCAACTGTAAAATCACTTGTACAGTTTACATTCCAGAGGTGGCCACTAATTGGCCATTTCTGTAGCATTTTTAGCCCTGGGCCTGTGGTATCATCCTGTGCTCTCAAGCCCTCAGCCACCCTCCCATGCCCATACTCTTCTATGCTGCATTTGTATTGCATGTTCATAGGCAGCTCCCACTGCACACAGTGGCACAGTCAGTCCAGACAAAAATAGGGGAAGGACCAATTCTGAGGTTTTGTTGTGTTAAAAAAGACCTGTGTCACTAAGTGTAACATAAGGACCACTCAACCTCACCAGTCTGAATTTAGGTCATGGTAGTCAAAAAGACATAATTTAGCTACCAAGTATTGATAGGTAAGGGCATAATCCTAAAACTGTAAATAATAGGCGTATATCATATTGCCATGTATACAATTATTTGAAGGCCAACTTCTCTACAGAGATCAGTGTCAAAATTATACTAAAGTCAGTGGGATCTGTGCCACCATACACCTCACTTGGAGCCAAATTCCTCTTTGGCATTCAGAACGAGCGCCACTATGCTGCACTCATGAAGTGCCACTCCAGAGCCTGAAAGTGCTACTACAGCCTGCACCTTAGGATGCGAGAATTTTTGTAGTCTTCTCTATGCGTCCCACTGCCTCTATGTAGATGGATGATTTTAAACAATAACGCTGGGTTTAATTCTTGTAAAAATCCTTTGGGATTCTTTTTCGTGCTATTCATGCATTTTCAGCTGTCTGCTGATTTCAAATGGAAAGAACTAATTTGGATGTTTATAATAATATGTAAATTTTCAATTTGTTTCAATTTCAATAGGCAGTATTAGCTTCTGTGGCCACCTCTACATGTATGAGCTTATGTAAACTCCATGGAACATTTCCTGTTACTGTTTTTGATGCTGAATGCAGTATGCCACAATACCTTTTATTTTTCTTCTAAACTGAAGTAATGAAAATAAGGCTAGATACCATTAGCTGATGAGTTTTTAGAGTAGATGGCATAAATTACACCTCAAAACAATTTTACTACCAATTTATTACTTTACAGACAGAATTAGGGATGTTCACCCATTTTATGTCATAATATGCAATTCTGTTTGACCTATAGTGTGAAAATGCTTTTTTGAAAACAGTAAAGTGAAAAGATAGGCAGACACCTCTTATTCATGCAGTTTATTTCTCTAACAAGTCTGCATAAATTTTCATAACAAAAATAATTTGCTTTTTTTCATAGCAATTATCTTTTGTCATTTTGTGAATTGCTTGAGAGAGGTTAATACATATGCAACAGAGCTAACATTTTTTTAAATGCAGAAAAAGATTTTATCAAAGAATCCTGCACTCACTTCCTAGCACAGATACCTATTGAAACAGGTTTTTTTTCCAGAAAACGAAAAATCATTGTGGCAGCAGGATTACCTACTTTTTTCTCTGCAGAAAAAGCTATACTCACCTGCATGCAGTAACTAAAATATTCACTCACTGTTATACTTGCTTCTTCAAAAAAGCTGTTTTATTTTTTTTTAGAATAACATTAAAAGATTATTTTTACATGTGTGCCTTTACTGGCTTTCCTTTTCAGAGCCTTAGTTATGTTATAGAAATTGTGAGCTACTGAAGTATGTGTTTCACTTAGTGTTAACTGTTATTAGAGTATTGAGTAACCTGCACAGGTGTGACACAGAACAGCAGAGGATGTGTATCTCCTTGATTATGAGTAATCTTCTGTTTTAAATTAGTTCTTGAAAATTGCAGTCTGAGGTAGATATAGAAAATGTATTTCTGAAAAACATTCAATTCCAGCATGGTTCTGAAAAGAAACATCTGAGAAATCTTGGTGCAAAATCCAGCTGTGTGACTAAGTAGTGACTTTATCTGCCACCTCTAGAAGTTATTATACTTTTTTACAGTTTTACCACTGCATTTACAAGTTAGCTTGAAATCAGATGCCAAGTTGATTGAGGAAAAGTAAGGAAGGAGGCACATAATCTTCAAAATAATTTCACAGAAAGATAATTGTGTTGTTCATATCCATGCACATTTATGGCAATAATAGTCATCTTCCTAAGGGGCTGAAAGCTCCATTAGGGGCCAGTTGTCTCCTTTTCTTGTCCCCTTGAAGTTTAAATTGCTCTTCCATTTGTGTACCTAATTAGTTTTGGCTGATATGTGTCTTATCAACATGTAATATGCAATGCCAGTGCTTATACTTAGTTTCCTATCTTGAATTATATTAGTCTCATTGCTTTTGTAGTCTGTTCTAGTTAAGAGACTGATTTAAGCAGCAGAGAAATATCCATGAATAAATATCTTTTTTCCTGGGTTGAGGCATTTGAATCTTTTCCATCTGCAGTTGTAGATATGCTTCTGTCACCAGCCTAAATGCCCGAGGATAACAGAGAAGAAAAGATTTAGTTAAAGAAAGCTTTGCATGCTAAAGTCAGTCCTCATGATACTTTTATCACTTCAGTGCTGACTCGGAAGTCAGGAGATAAGGAGCACATGGGTAAGAAATACACACCAATATTGCTGTGAGTATGCACAGGTGCTAAATATTTTCAGAGCACTTCAGAAGCATCTCTGATGAAGACACAACACGGATTAAAATCACTCACAGGGCAAATCTTCTGAGTGTACTAGAACTCCACCAAGTATGAAATTATCTCCTTGCCCTGCCACTGCAAAATATTCGCTTGCACAGCAAATAGATTTATCAAATCTGTGTCAAGTGCTGCAATTCTGTCAAGTGTGGTACAGCCCTATTGAGACAAAAGCATTATTTTCTGTGTTTCTCTGGGTAAAAAAATCCATATGGACTTTGGCATTGGACCCATGTTACTAATACTGGTACTATGGTATTTCTAAGAAAGTTTTATGAAGGGCAAAATAAAGAGATATTAAAATGTGTTTCTTCCGATTACAGGGGATTAGAATGATTTGTGTAAGAAAGTGACAAGCAAAACATAAATGCCTTTTTCAAGAATTTAATAACCTATATACCTGCTATGGCTGAAACTGATGGCCCCATTTTAAAAGCTTATTTTGTGGTTTCAAGCCCAGCTGGAGATGAAGCACCTCAAAACTGCTCACTCAACCCCTGCTCTTCTCCACTGCCCAAGTGAACTGAGGAGAATTGAAGTAGAAACCTGTATGTTGAGATAAGAAGTTTAATAATTGAAAATAAAGAAAAATACAATAATAAATTAAAATACAATCATAATGGTAAATGATAATGAAATTTATAAGAAAAGGAAAAAACAAGTGATGCACAATGCAATTGCTCACCAAAACATGGCACTATAACAGGCACTGAGAAGGAATTAACTCCACCCTAGCTGAAACCGGGACAGCTTAGTACATGACCTTTCATATGCACTTTTAGTACATCTAGCAAAGGATCATGCTGCTCTTTTATTCAGTACATTGACTAGATAAATAAAATAAGTCAGAAGAAGCTATGTTCCCTGTTCAATTGAAATACATCTGCATCTTATGAGACTGTAAAAAAGAACTTGTTTTTACCTTTCAGCTTTTGATCTTGTGAAGATTGGCTTGGCACAAGTAAAGCAAAAGTGAGGGCAAAAAAATCATTACTGAAATTATTACAAAATGTCACCAACCCATTTACAATTCATACATTTGTGCCTTCCTGTAAGTAGTGCAGGTTGGTCACTCAATTTGATTTAAAATGACACAATAAATAATAGGGGTAAAAGGGACTACTGAGTAGATATTTGCAGTTACTACTAAAGACCATTTGAATACTCAGAACTGAAAGATTGTAATCTTGCCTAAATAACAGTGAATATTATCTTATAAAATATTCCTATTTGGGATACCTTAAACAAACAAGGTATTTGACAGTTTCTATAAGGTACCTCAAATATCCTAAATTCTCCAAAATTCTAGAAATTTCATTTTGCTATGGATATGGTTCCTGATCTTCCTGAAGCCAGGTAAGTTTTGATACACTTTCCCAGTGACTTATGAAGATTAAAGTATCAGCAATGATTCATTCTGATATTAAGCCATCAGAGAATACTTTTTATTTCATCCACTTGGCTCATCATGATGATATAATTACGTGTATAATAATCTAATTTAATAACCAATAAGAGAAAGACATTTATTAATAACTCAATTTCTAGTCCATCTGAGTGGTCCTGTAGATGTAATGTTGAATTGTAATTTGCCATTGAATAATATTGCTATTTACAGAAAAACAAATGTTAAAATTCCTTTTACATTATTAATTGTTCCTGATCTGTAGCAACTGAAGGCCTGCATTTTTTAAAATTAATTTCATAGAGTTAAATTATTTAAGTACAGAATCTTTCATGGTTGTTTTGTACAGAAACAATCAAAGGAATTGGATAATTTCTGTTTTACATTACTAATTAGACTGAAGATAAGATGAAAATAATTTTCTGACTCTCAAGAAAATTTGCTCTGTGAGGACAAAAAACTATTAAAAAAACTCCTATTCTTTGACAAACTTGAAGAATAATTACCAAAGGTGTAGATCTTCAGTATGTTAATAGCCAAAAAAAATATGCCCCCATCTCAGTAATTTCAGAATATACAAATGGATTAGGCAAAGTATGTTGCAAGCATCCTTTTTCAGCCGCAGATCCTAAGGGAAGGGAATCCCCTGATTGGTGTACGAGAAGCAGACAAGATCAGCCACAGCTGAGATGCCGTGAATTCAGCTTTAAGATCCTTTCCAGTTAACAGATAAAAGAGTTTTGACAACAACATCCTGCAAAATTTACCAACACCTTATTCCCTGCCTTTTTTCAAGAACAATACTCTGGTTTCTCTAGCTATTTATACCAATGTAAGTCTATTTAGAGGGCATTTTTTAGGGTTATGCATGGAAAAAAAAAGAACAAAAAAAAAAGAAAAACAGATGTGACAGATAAAATTGAATTTGATATTAGAAAGTCTAAATCATGTTTTTTGACAACTGCAGGTTATATTCCTAGATATGATTAGATCACAGAATCCAGGTATGTTCTTCTGTTCTTACTCAGAAACTAAATTTTAGAATTTCAATCTCACAAGAAGAATGTGCATGGAAAATAGATGGTTTTCCCAGAAAGAAATGTAATCTTCATGTGTTTCAGAAAATTATTATGTAAATTAGTTTCTTGTGGTCTTGCTTTATCAGGGACACTGTAATTATGTTTTCATTACTAAAATATCTTTCCCCTTGCTACTTCCTTTCAAGATTTTAATTTTGTTGGTTTTGACATCTACTTGCAGGACAAGTTTCTAAATCTGTTCACTTCTTTCTTTGAGGAGAACATATATTGTAGAAAATTTGCCCTCAGGATGGATACTGTCTAAATATCCCAAATGTTTTGTGTTACCATGGCTTTTGAAGGATACGGGGAGTTCATCAGTTTTCATTTCAAGGCTAGAGCAGCTATTTGCAGCATTTGGCTCATAAAGGCAGTGCATCTCCCAAACACATTTGTATTCTTGTCCTTTCCAAGTTCATCCTCCTGCAGCTTTTTTTTCTGTCCTCTCCCTGTAAGCCTTGCCTAATTAATGAGGGAATTTGGGAAGCAGTGCAGCTTATAGACTGCTACATTTTGACTTCCTCAGATAGGAGAAATTCTGGAGACTATTAATGTGTCTTGCTATATCTTGTTCCTTCCAGAAAAACAGCAAAATAGTATTTTCCAGAGTACTGAAGGAACAGGATTTGAAAGTGACAAGATAGCTGTGTTCCACCTTTTCAGAACTATTTGACTGGATCATGCTGGTGGGAGATATAAGCCTAAGTCTATTATAACACAGAGATTTAACAAAGTCTAAGTTTGGCAAAAGGGCTTTGGGGTAGCAAGGTTGGATATGACCAGTAGAAAGGGAAGAAAGTCCATTGAGAGAAGCTGAATGAAAGTGGATTATTTGGAATAACTCAAGTGTATTCTGATGGTCTGTGTGTGGAATTGATGGAGAAGAGGTTACTCATCTGCTAAGAGCTTGTGCCTTGTGTCTCATATACTGTCATCAGAGAGGTTTTTTATTCCTATATTACACTTGTAGTTTCCTTTTACACCATAGGTATGGTTTTAAAATCAAATCATTTATATTTAGCCTCTTTCATATAGAGTTGGTTCAGCTATTACAGAAGATATATTTATTCAATATACATTTTAAAATATTTATTTTTATTACTGTCTAAATCTCACGGGATCCCTAGCAAAAGTTTATGGCTGACACTTCAAAAATAAGTAGTAAGAAGCTAGCCCCAGTGCCACAAGCCTTACAATCATAATGTGTTATGTGCCCTATCAGGGACATAGGGAAATAGGATCTAGAGAAAATCTTAATTTTTGTTGTTTGATTGGCAAAAATGTCTCTATAGACTGCTTATTTTGTTCAGGAAAAAAAAAAGAAATAGAAGTTTCCTACACATAAATAGCCAGGCATATTCTGAAATCCTTCTATTTCTGTGTATATTGAGTATTAAAGCTACATAAAACTACATAAAAGGTCTCCTCTAGTTCTACCTATTTGCTTCAAGTTTTATAATGCATGTATAAAATGAAGGCCAGATTTACTAATGTTTTGGTTTTTTTCCTCATCTTTGTAAGATAATGTCATCCTTGAACATATGGTAACATTTTAAATGGTTTTTTTTCAAGTTTTTTTTCCTATTTTTGATGTAGTAACTGATTTAAATAGTTTTATTTTTTTCAGTTCCCACTTAATTTTAATCTTCATGTAAGTCATAAGAAAAGTCTGAGATCTTTGAATAGCTTACTAAGTAGGAGATATAGCTTGGGCATATACATATTTCCTAACAAAATAGCTGCATTTAGAAAAATAAATTCTGCTTGATAAGAGTCCAGTGGCCTGAGTGCTCCTTTTTTTCAACACAAAAGAAAGAACACGCCAAGGATCAGGTCACTAATTAAAACTGAAATCAGCTCTTCAAATGAAAATTTGTTGGCAAAATTTTTTTCTGATTTTTTTTCCTTTTGGTACTTACAGAGTGATACATATGGAGTAGTTTCAGCTGTTGGTTGCATAATCTTCCCATGAGCATTTAAAAGTTTACATGTAAGCTTCTTATTTACCTGTCAGAAAGGTATGTACCAAACAAGAAAAGAAAATGGGAGAGGATTTAAGTAGAAAGGGAAAAGTGAGTGAGTCAATGAGGACTTTAAAAAACAAAAAAGTCAATTTTTTTCTGGAACAAGAAAAGAGCAGAAAAAATAGACAAAGGCACTGATGCCTTAGGTGACCAATTTGGTTTATAATCTGTGTTTGTGTTAGGTTAGCAATCTCAGTGTACCTTCATCTGTGAAAATTTCTGAATCCTGAAATTCCTACAGGATTTCTGGTTATGAACAGCATTGATGCAGAACCTGAGAAAAGTGTTTGCCACCACTGCACAGAAATTTCCCAGAGTCTCAACTGAGCTATGGGACTAAATTATCTTCCACCCTGAGCTGGAGGGACTTGTTAAGTAGAGTGTTGTGGGCAATTGACTCAGGGGGGTGAAAGTGCTGAAGAGATCACATTTACCTTATAGCTAGATAATGACTTGTGATGCTTTTTTCTATTAAAAGGAAGTGGAGTTATTTAAATTATTAACTTCCTATATTGGGACTAAACCAAAGGAAAGAAAAAGAGACTAAAAAGAACAGCAGATTTGCTTTCTTTATGGAATTTGTACACAGTCTTTTCAGACCGAAAGCATTTTGCCCTTTTGATATTCTCATCCTGCTCAACAAGAACAAATGATGGGAATGATGAGAATGTTCATGAAAATGAGCAAATAACAATTTAGAAAACTTTTTTTTTTCTTATTATCCCAGGAAAAAAATCCAAAACTTTCCTGTAGTATGCAGTGTATTTGTGTAGATGTTTTTCTTTGTGTTCATTTGAATAGGAAAACATGTGCAGAAGCTAAAACCACTGGATATTGAGTGGGTAGGGACCCAGACTTCAAAACAAAAAGTGTAAAGAAATATCTGTGTTGGGATTGAAATGTCCACTAATCCAATCAGAAATTTCCAAAGCTTTATTCCTCTATTGGCTAGAAACATGTTTCTATCTATCAATTTACAATTCTTTCCACAAACATTATATATTTTTACTATTTTCCTTTATTACGCCTTGATTTATATGTATATATAAAGAATATATATTTTTCTATAATTACTGATTTTTTTCTTCTGATGTTGATTATCTGAACAATGCAGGCTTTATTTATTGCAGGCTTGAAGTCTGACTTAGTTTTTCTTAAACAGATAGGATCATATTTTGACTCTAAATATGTGTATTCAGTGGCTAGCATGACAGAAACAAGAACTACTGGAAATATGTATTTTCATGCATTCAAGAATAGTTGCTTTTCCATTGTCATACCCTGTTAGTGATTCAAAATCACCCTGTGTTCAAGCAATCCTTTTTGTCCTTTGATGTCTTCAGATGATGATTTTCAGGTCAGTACCAGAAATTTTACTAATTGTTCTTGAATTATATGACCAGCTATTTTGCACTATTTTACTCCACTCTCTTCCTAATATTTCAGTTCTCCTTAAGGTCATCTAAAAGACCATGTAGCATTCTTATGACCTCCTCCTAATTTATTTTATTATCTATTTCTATTAGCAAATATGTAAAGGTCATTGCTATAATTCTCCAGTAAAATTTAGTTCAGGATGTCTTTTTTTTTTACTGTAAAGTAAATCCATTGATTTCTCTTGGTTTTACATAAAGCAGATTAATATTCCCCTAGAAGAAAAATTAAGGCCTTATTAATACAGGTAGTGGAGCTTAAGGGTAGAGTCTATGCACTTTAAGGCAGACAAGAAAGATGAGACTTGGTTATATTACGCCTAACATTACTTGAGGCTTTACCATAAACACCACATCTTCAGCTGTCACTCCAAGGAAGCATGGATCTCCCAAAGGTTCGAAGAACGACTGAGGGAGCTGGGGTTGTTCAGCCTGGAGAAAAGGAGACTCAGGGGTGACCTTATCACCCTCTTCAACTTCCTGAAGGGTGGCTGTGGTGAGCTGGGGGTCGGTCTCTTTCTCCGGGCGACAACTGACAGAAAAAGAGGACACAGTCTCAAGCTGCGCCAAGGGAGATACAGGCTAGAATTAAGGAGGAATGTTTTCACAGAAAGAGTGGTCAAATACTGGAATCATCTACCCAGGGAGGTGGTAGAGTCACCATCCCTCAATGTGTTTAAAAAAAGACTGGATGTGGCACTTGGTGCCATGATCTAGTTGGGGTATTAGAACACGGGTTGGACTTGATGATCTTAAAGGTCTCTTCCAACCTAGAAATTCTGTGATTCTGTGATAGGTTCCATGCTATTGCAACTAATTCCACATGAATGTCTTGGATGCCCTATGGATTCCAGAAGAGAACGAGGCATTTGATCTTCCCCCCTCCACAAGTACACCTGGAATGGATTATTTGAGTTGTATAACAGCTGCTGCCCTCTATGTGATGTTTCACTGATTACACTTCCAATATACAAATCAATGAGATTTCCTTCATTTAATTAACCTAGAAAATCATCCAGCTTGTTAGATAAAAATATCCGCTTGTACTGCAATAGTCAATTTTGCATGAGTACATGCTGTATTTTAATTCATTTTACTTTGGAATATGTGATCAAATATGACTAATATTAGAACTACTGCTAAAGCTCACATGTTATTAAGGGCAGCTTGAGGAGACTAGCTGCTCAGAGTCTCTAAACCTGCAGTACAGCCTCTTATTTGCCTTCTGTAGCCAGAATTCCTGCTGCCAGAAAGTGTTTTCCAGATGGAAGATGTGATCTGGACTTAATTAGAGATCACAAAGTAGGATGGCCAAAGAAGCCTAAAGGCCATCTGTCATAGCCTTGTCGTCAGAAGTTTATAGGAAAAAGAGTGGCACATCAAGAAATTTTTAAAAATTTATTTCAATAGTTTGCATTTTTTTATTTAAATCAGACTCTGAAATAATGAAAAAGACAATTTGTTTCCATATTCAAAAGAATATCTGAATATTATGCTCTATCTCATTATTTTTTTTAACAGCTACGGTTTTGTGTGACCCATCTATTATGTTTAGTGTAATTTAACCTCCTATTAAATCCATATGTTTAACTGCAAATCCTCCAATATAGTACAAGTATATCAAAAGGAGCAAAGTTCTCTTTTTATATTCTCATTTCCAACCATAAAATAGCTTCTATTTCATTCTTATCTCTGTCTCAAATTATATTCTCCAAGATTAGAACACCCTGCTTGTGACATTGAAGGTAATAAGTATCTCCTGCATTTTCTCATGAAGGACATTTTTTTCAAAGCTCTAGATAAATTAATAAGAGCATTTGTTCCAGTACTTCATATGCTGTATGCCTAGATCACAGATAGCAATTAAGATTTCAATTTCTTACATTAATTTAAGGTAGTTTCTCATATAAAGGCTTAACATTATAACATAATAGAAACTTTTGCTGCATTTCATGACAGCAATGAATTAAGTTATTTCAGTCAAGGGTGCTCTGCTGTGAAGCAGGTTAGTAAAGAGAAAACACTAAGGCAAATGTTGTCTTATCTTCAAAACATGCTGCAAAAACATTGTTCCATACCATTTTCACCTTCATTAAAGTCAATGGAGGTTGTCACAGTGTATTGTTAATTGTATCACAAGAATTTGTCGCATATTGAAATATAGCAATCAGTCAGAATGTAAACATCCATCCCCCTGAATATTATATAGCATTTTACTGG
Source organism: Melospiza georgiana (assembly GCF_028018845.1). Taxonomy (NCBI): domain Eukaryota; kingdom Metazoa; phylum Chordata; class Aves; order Passeriformes; family Passerellidae; genus Melospiza; species Melospiza georgiana. Next base: position 47,527,710 of record NC_080431.1, read on the forward strand.
AGCATTTCCTGAGAGGCTGGCTTCAAATTCTGACTGGTTTTCCATCCACTCATTCAAGTAAATGCTTGACAATGAAACTGAGTAATCTGTGACAACACACTGAAGTGTTGCAGAGACAGAATTTCCTAGAATTTCAGCACTTCCTAGCATTGTTACAGAAGACTGAGAAATTATTGGATTTTACTGTTAACTAACTAGAAAGGGGGGCAGGGAAGGAAAGTACTATAAAACTTTATTTCTTTATTGCAAAAAACTCTGTCCAAAAATATGAGAGTTTATCTATTTACTTTCTAATATAACAGGGTAAGCTTTGTGATTATCTATATAAATGTTCAATTAGCTTTAATGATGTTTTATGGTGATTAGATTCACAGGCTGAAAATTATTATTGTTAGTGATACTCATGGGGAAAAACAACGGGAAAATCAATTCTAATTTTGTATGCACAGTGAAGGACTTTGCACTAGCTTGTACTACAGGGGAAAGATATTTCAGACTTATAATGCATTATTCTATGAAAATAGAGTAATCATCTTAATGTTCAGAAGCAGTCAAACAAGCAAATTGAGTATTACAATTTATTAGGTAAGGAATGGAGAACTAATCAGAAAGCAATGTTGTGGTACTGTAGAATACACAATGTTCCTGGAACATGAATATTTGGTTAAAATAAACCAAATCACCTTATAAAAAAAAAAAAACCCAAACAAAACAAAATAACTCAAAATCCAGGAAAAAGTAGAGGGAAAAGTAACATGAGGATCAAAAGAAGAGCGATAACTAGTGATTAAAATAATGCCATTTTCATCATCTTAAGAAAAACTTAAATGATTTTTAACACAATAAAGATTTATCAAACCACAAATGTCCAAGAAAGTTGAAACAAGCTGGGTTTTTCTTTGGTTGGTTGCTTTTTGGGTTTTATCACTTGTTCTTTTTCAATGTCTCAGAAAAAAAAAAAAAAAAGAGATAGCAAACAAAATTTTTGGATGTCAATCTGAAAAACATTGTTCCACATAAAATGCAGTTAAATGATGGAGCTCATTTCAATGAGACATTGTGCATAAAAAATTGTGTACAAGATCAAGAGCAATTAAGAATTCATGGAAGGGCTACCAAGAATAAATAAACACAGTTCAGCTACTCATATCAGTCTCAGACAAACCGCTCAGTAGAGTCCAGAAAAGAACAACACAAGAACATGGCAGAACACTTACCTTGTTCTGATATTCTTTATAAAATGCTCTTTTAGTAATTCTCGGTGGCAGAATTAGTCTGATCAGCATATGTGTGGATGTTATGTTATTGCAAGAGAAAGAGGATGAGAAGGAAATAGTTTTACAAATATTATGTAATAATTGTATGTAATGCAATTTCTTTTATTTAAAATGATTGTATAGTAATTATAACAATACTACTGATGATTATCCTAAACTGGGAGGTGCTGTTGATTTTCTCAGGGAATAAGAGAGTGCTCCAATATCCTGGTACGTTGGAGCACTGGGCAACTATCAATGACGTGACATGATGTGACAATGACCAAACACTTGGCTCTACACCTGGAGAAACAAGAGGAACAAAAATAAAATAGGAGAGGAGTGTCTGGAGAACAGACCTACAGAAAGTGATTAAGGGGTGCTCAATATGAGCCAGTAGTGCGCCCTGGCATACAAGAGGATAAATCCCATCTTTGAGTGCTTTAAACACAGCATAACCAGCTGGATAAATGAGTTGATTTCCTCCTCAATTCAGCACTGGTGTGGTCTCACCTGGAGTGCTGTATGGGCCCTACAATTCAAGAAAGATATGAAGGTCCATGCATCCAGAAGCATGGATGAATGTGAATTTCATGATTGTGAAAGAGCCTGAAGGAATGTCCTATGAGGAGCAGCTGAGGACTTCAGACTTGTCTACTTTGGGACAAAGGAGGCTGAGGGGTGACAGCATTGCTCTTTGCAGCTTCCTGAGGAGGGCAAGTGGAGTGGGAGGTGCTGAACTGTTCTACCTGAGATCCAGTGACAGGATGCATGGATATGGTTCAAAGCACATCAGGGAACATTTAGACTGGACTTTTGGAAGCATTTCTTTACCAAGAGCATGGTCAAACACTGAAACAGGTTTCCTAAAGAGGTGCTCTATGCCCCAAGCCAGTCAAATGTTTAGGATGAATTTGAACAATGCATTTACTATTCTCTAACATTTGGTCAGCCCTGAAGTGGTCAGGCAGTTGGTCTAGATGATCACTGGAGGTTCCTTCCAACATTAATTGTTGTGCTCTATTCTGTTCTATTCACCTTTGATCACACAGCTGCTAAAGTTGTGGTCATGCTTAAACTCTTCATTGTCCTACACACATTCATAAAATTATTATAGGCTAAAAAACAAAGTATATTCATCTTCTTAAATGCCATATAGGAAACTTATTCATTTTAAGTTCTTTCAAGGTCTTGTCTTTCTCAGATTAATGTGCATATCTTTAGAGACTTGTATTGAAACTCTGGGGACTTACTTATTTATTTATAGAAAGCAATAATGAAGTAAATTGCAAAAATTATCTTCGAATGCAAATATATAGTGCACAACTGCAGCTTTTAGAAAAACTGTTTTCCCTCACCTCAGAGTTTGCTCTTTCTAACCCCTCAAAATTGTCAATATACACCAGTAGATGTTGTCCATACTTTACATATTCACATCTATTAAATTTTGTCTAATTGTGGCTCAAAAACAGAGAAGTCAAGTAATAGCAACTGTACAAAGTCGTTCAAGTCAAAAGTCTCTGTTTCTTAAAGAGTGAAATAAAAAGAGCCAGCCATGAGTAAGACGGGTGAACAATGATGTGTCCAGACAGGTGAATCATGGAGATGTATGTTCAGTGTTGGAGGTTTGGGAGAAGGAGCAGGAAATGTGACTGATTACCAGCCAAAGCATTCACAAGCAGTATCCAGGCATTGCGAGGAAACTCATGTGCCCATCTTCTTCCTTCTGCTACTGATTAGTATTATTAATCCCTCAGAGATGAGTAGCTCCAGTCCCAAAACAAGTCTATGCAATTTAATTCCACACTACACACCTGAAGCTGACCTTGCCTACGCGTGTCAGAGTTTGTCCCTTCAGCCTTGGTACTCACTGAGTGCTTCAGACAGCATTTGCTTTCAGAGCTAACTCAGTCCATGAGACAGATGGACTGAGGCTAAAACTGACTCAAAATTTTAGCCTCCAGGTACACTGTTTCAGAGCACTGAAAGACTTTTTAATCACTCTAAAACTGTAAAGCCGAAAACAGGACGTGAAATTTCTGGGCGGAAAACAGAGAAAAATGTCAGATCAGACACTATGATTAAAAGCTAGAAAAGAAACTGGAAATATCAATAATCTGAATTATTTATGGTATCTGCAGCAGTCTGTCTATGACTGATGCAATTTAACTGAGAAGGATTCTCCAAAAATAAAAGTTGGTTTTGCCTCTGATGTTTTAAAGGCTCTCACGTCCATATCAGAATTGACATGCAATAGCATGTGTTTGTAAGTGATTGCTTAAATTTATAAGCTTCATTTTCCACTAATTTCCTCAAAAGTTTTAGATATTTCATGCTATAGAGAAAATACATGGAGAACAGGAAGCACAAATGTTACAGGACACAAGCTAATGCAATTTTAAACAGTTCTAATATATGTGCTTGCAAACCACTTGGCAATGTAACAATTGGAGTGAATTGTTTATCATAAATACCTGTGATGTTATTACAATAAACCCTCTTTTCAATGCCTTGTAGCATTTCCATGATAAATCAGCTAGGGTGAGTGAATTAAGCAACACCAGCAGGAATTTCTATCAGTGCCAATGATAGAACTCATGAACTTACTGCTCTGTACTGAGGCTGCTAGGCTATATATTTAAATAACGCTCTATTTTATCTCTTCAGACACTTTTCAAGTGAGATTTGAAAATAATTCTATTTCATAATTTAACCTCAATTTCGCTCTTTTGTATTCCAAATGTGTGTTACTTTTGAAATCAGGAAAGGGATTAGCAACCAAGCTACCTCAAGCCCTGATAGCAGCAAAGCTGTCCTGATTCAAGGAAGTGTGCATGTATGATGTCCAGAGGTATACATGGTTTTTTTCAATTCTTAAGCAGGCAAGATAAAGGCAACTTTAATATTCATGTATGTCACAGCTACCTCCTCTGAGAGGAGATTAATGGGAATGGTCAGGTACAGTTAATTAGGGAACAGTTTATTTAATAGAGAAAAAATATGAGAATAACTTGTAAATTAGGCATAATGAAAGATCCCTCAACAAAACCATGGTGTATCTAGACTCCACTTGGCAAACTGTCTTCCCTTCCAAAATAGCTGACTTGCTATTCCTTTGTCATCCCCCAACCAGGCTCAGGCAACGTCTGGGGGAATATTGGAATATTTCCTTCATAAGCCACACCTTCATCAAGGAACTCATGGAGAGCTCTGCTTGAGACAGTGCTTGTACCCATTGGTACTGTTTATTTAATTTGAACAGACATCATACAAATGTTGGATGGCCAGATAGATGATCACCAGTTCCTCTGGTGGTATTCTCCCAGTACTAGTTAACCACGGCTTTTGGGGATATCCAGACCCACATCAGGAGAAAGCAAGACACTCTGATCCAGGTGTACAGAGCAGATCAGATTTGCTAGGAGAGCAGTGAGATGGGTGAACACACTTGTGAGAGTTTGGGCAATGTTGATGAAACTGAACTGAATGGCACTGAGATTGCTACAAATCTACATTGTTATTTAGTGGAAAAGTGCTTAGAAGGGGATTTTCTGGTCAGCTTTGTCTCTGAACCAAATCTTACAGCTTTCCCTCACCAGCCCTCACCTCTTCTACATCTGTGCAGCAGCAAAGAGGCAGAGCTGCCGCTGCCTGTTGAGCAGACTGTGACCTTGCTCCACTACCCAGTCCCTACTAGCTTTATTAATGACAGGTAAGAAAGGAAAAAGCCACATTTGGTCCATGACTCATGAAGAACTGTGGACGTGCAGCAGCTCCTGCTGTACCAGAAGGATGTTAGGGCAGGACAAGAGCGCCCAATGCCTCCTCAGCTGGGGAAAACTGAGCCCTCCTGTCCATGGTGTAAGCTGCTTCTCACAAAATTCACAGAGGGCCAAGGGTACTGATGTTCTGTCCTCAAGTTCTGTTGAACAGTTTTGAAAAATATATTTCAAGAACTTCCAAGCAGTAAATTCTAGAAAGTCATTATTTCATCGTTATTATTAAACATTAATATGTATTTTTACTCTTACTGCTCTTATGTGAGCTTTACTTAAATAGGTCAAGGCTGCTCTACGTAGAACGTGATAAAAAAATGTGCGTGTGTTTTTTACTCCTACATGATAAATACACAAATTATCTTCTGTTTTCTTTTGGAGAAGGTATTTCCTGTTTTCTTTCTCATTTGTTTCCTTGTAATATGTTGTAATACCATGTTCTCATTATAAATTACCTGGAATTCCACATTTTTCAAAAGAAAAAAAATTATATCTTGAATTTTAAATCCAGATATAATTATAATTTAATGAAAAAATATGAATTAGGTAATAGGAACAAACTGATTTTTGAGCTTATAAAGACCTGTGTGACACTAGACTTTTTTGTCACAACTAATATGCAATCACAATAATTTTCTTAACATATCAGCTGCAGCGGAAAATTTTTGTGTTAAAGAATACATGGATTAAAGCTGATGTTCTGATCTGTAAACATGTATTCTTTTACCAGAAATTTCAAATTCAGAAAGACCATCTTTAGACATCAAATCTGCTCCTGAAAAATATTAACTGAAATCCATGGAAACACCTGGATATGCATATATGCCTTTAGGGATCAACATATTTTTACTTGTTGGGATCATTTACAGCAAATCTTTAAGAGAGAAGAAGTGCCCTAAAATGATAAAAAAATTACATTAACGTTTGAAGAAAAGTAACCTTAACCCCTTACTTTTACACGCAAGCCAAGAAATATGCTACAAAGTAAGACTTAGTGGCCTGACATTGAAATATTGGCTTCCTCAAATTTCTCAAATTTAGGCCACCTTTATGTCTCTGTTCTGGGAATGTAAGAATTTTGTTACATGCTATCTACCCATTGGCTCATGTTCAGCAGAAGATTAGAGAAAAATGAGTAACTGCTACTAGTATATAAAGCCATAACAAGATGCTATGATTTTTTTTTTAATCACTAAGGAAAGTATTACTTAACAAAACTGCAACAGCCTATCATAACTGAAATTACAGAATAAATCAGAAATTTAAATAATAAAACAAAATATAAAGGTTTCCATACTTCCAGATGCAATCACCTATAAAAGTCCATGTAACAAAATAATTTCAGATAATAAAAATAATGTAAAACCCCAAAATAAAGAAAAACATTTAATGAAATTTTGAAATAGTCTTAGATTAAAACATTGGAGAGAAAATAACAGAAAATAAAATGTACATTAGAAATCAAGTATATTTCCAATATATGCATTTCAATGAAAGTGAAAACTTTATTTTGGAAAATCCTAGTTAGACAAAGCCTTCCTGACATCTGTATTCTGCTTTGAAAAAATAAAAAGGTCTTGCTCTTGAAGATAGCTGAAGATCTTTTGCCAAAGAAAGGAGGTATTCACTTGTGGAAAATCCCTCCACACACAGAGCTCTGGAATACACTCTAGCTTTCTCTTTCCATTAGTTCAAGACAAAACTGCCAGACCCAGCTAAGGCATCGGCTTAGTGTGCACAAGGGAAATTCATCTTTCTCCTAGTGGAACTCTTTTTTTTCAGCTGTGCCATTTTTGGATTGCTAAATTTTTGCAGTAAATAGAATAATGACTATTGGGACCTTACAAAATTCCTTGAAATTCAGACCATGCAGTTACAAATGTATGCTTGAAAATTTGTTTTTCATTCCCTAATTTCTTTAACTACTCTAAGCTACTGAACTAGAATATATACAGCAAGCTAGTTTGGAAAAAAAAAAAAAAAAAAAAACTATATTAAGAAAACTTTTAGTGCCTATCCTTTTGTGTGTGATTTTTTGTTAAAAATTATAACAATGAGAACAGCCTTTTGGAATAAAAAAAAAAGTCAGTTATACTATATTTATCCCCCTGCAAGTGCTAATTTTTTTCTTCTCCTTTAGCAGCAAATACAGATGTTAAAGGAAAATGGATTCCTATTTAAAAAAATCTATGCAACAGATATTCCTTGCAGAGGAAGTACAGTATTTCACATTGTATTGTATCTTGTATTTTACTTTTCTTTACATTATTCACATTGTTATTTCATTGCTTAAAATAATGACATTTCTGTTAGATATCAAAGCACAGAGGTGATATAACCTGCATACAATGAGCTATGAAGACAATTAAAAAAGAGAATTTAGTAACAGTACTATATTCTTTAGAATTACTCTGCCACAAAATAGTAGATTAAATTATTCTGACTACAATGCAAGCTAGAGTAAAAGTAAAGAGTGTAGATGAATAATAGTCTTCCATAACTTTTAACAACCTTTTTGGGAAAGAATGAATGTAATCTGGAAAGCAAAATTGCTTGGGTAATACAGGGAAAGATGAGTAGAAAATAAGACTTCATGTTCTGCTTTACAAACAGCGACTAAGAAGTAAATGAATATTAAGTGCTATTCTTCTAAATACTAAAATTATTGCATGATGCTTTTGCTAACTCAGAGGAAGGGAATTACCCACAATGTAAGACACCTAGCTCTAAACATTAGTGCTAGGCTTCAGCAAGGAGAAAACAAAATTATTGCAGACTGAAATTATCAAGACCGATTCAGATTCCCTTCAATAACAAGATTCAGAGTTAGATGTGGGACAATCCAACTGTAAGCAAAACTAGGTAGCACACATTTTTCTGATCAATTAACTAGGTCAGTAAAGGGGCATTATAAGTAGGAATTCTAAGCTGTAGAATTAAAAAACAAAAACACAGAGCACAGATCAGGGAAATGTTGGTAAACAACTGAAATACTCATGCAAAGAAGTACAGGTATGACCTGACCTCCTGATCACTTCACTGAACAGAACCACACTGGTCTTGATGATTTCTAACTGTCTGATAAGCTGGTCAGAAGTCTCACATGCCAAGTAATAGGAAGATAGGGTGAAAGGTCTAATGGTGAGCTGAATTTGGAAGCAACTTCATAAGCAAGGAGCATGAGAGGACTACTAACTATGTAATAGTTTAGAACTGGTATTCCAGAATTTAGTGCAGCCACTGAAAATCTTCCAACCATGTTCTGTTTGCTCGCTTCCCCTCTCCTCTTTGCCCTCCCTGTAGCTTGAGACAATAATTGCAAGCACAAAACAAAAAGACCTCAGTTTGAGATAAGAACAATTAATTTGAACAGTAATGAGACAACCCTACCATGCTGACCCAGAAGTGAGCCTCCCCTCGTCCCTGGAAAATGACATGGTGTGGTCTCAAATAACCTCCAGGTCCTGGCCTTTCTGTCTCCTCACTACTGCTAAAATTAACTACCTGGCATGACCAGGACAACTTGCTGTTTCTTTCAGCAGGAAGAAATCTCTATGGGAAACATCCAATCCCTGTGAAGGAAATAGGTTTACAAGAGGGAAGCAGGACTTTCTTCAACAGATTCACAAGGTCTTAAAGCAGCACAACTCCACAGAGCAATTAATCCTTCCTCTCTTCCCATCTCCCCCATACCAGTAAGGCACCACACACATATAAGAAATTCTTCTAGATTTAAAGGTGCTGGTTCATAACAGGTTTTCTGCTAGCAATGATTGAAAGTTTAATGATTTAATTTGCTGTAATAAATGTGATAAGAGAAACAATTTTAAATAGAAGGACGAATTATGTAAATCTTTTTTTTTTTTTAAAAAAAGAAGCCTTAGTTTACTATTTACTGTTCTAATACAGCATAACTTCATTTCCTGGGTCTTTTCTTTTACATTTCTTCCTCACTGTTTTCAAGCTGTTCCTTAACTATTTGTACAAGTTCACAGATGTTTTCAAATCTATGTCCCTAATTTTCACCAGCTCATGTTCTGGTTCTTAAATTTGCTCTTTCCTTATTTTATGTCTCAACCTGCAATAAATTATGGAAAGCATATATGGCATACCTTTTTCTATTGTTATGTTCTCTCACAAGCAAAATGCCAACATCAAGTTAATTTCATAAAAAAGTGCATTTATTTTAATCAATATCAGAGACACAAAATACAACCTTCAAATATCTTCATATCAGATGACAGACAGATGTTCATTTTCTTTTTAAAATTACATCAACATTAAGCTTAGAGTAAGAGCACATTGCTTCCTAAGTACTAATCAAAATAACTCTGGAGTATATGAAGCAAATAATGGCTGCTGAGCTCTTGTTAATGCCAAGGACTTCTCCCAGAATCTGATTTTATTCAGTAGTGAGTGAGTTGACATTAATTGACACTGCAGGAACCAGAAGTAATACTTAATACCTTACATTTGTATTTTGATTTATAGTTTGCTGTGAAATCTTGAAAAGGAAAAAAAAAAACTGGCATAAAATAATCTAACTATATATAGAAACTTACATTATCTGTGATTAAACTGTGCCGTGTGTGAACTATATAATTTAAACTGAAAAGAGACTCTGAGAAGAAAGTGTTCTGGTTCATTCCAAAGCTGTGTAGTTTCCTTTCCAAAATATTTCTTATGGGGTTCAAAGCTAGAGAGTTAAGTACTTACAGAAGTATTTTATTATTTATCTGTACTCTAAAGATATACTGGCAATATATGTATCTTTATCAAATCAGTCTAAGAGCTTTGGCCACAAAATATGGCCATCTGAACTGAGAAATCCATCAAAATGCTGCTAGAAATACAAAGTAAGTGGAGCTGATATTGTGATGACTGCCTCAGATAAGTAAGTTGAATTTAATGTATGTCATTAGGTTTTACACTTTGTAGTATATGTATTTTCTAAGAAATCATTTAAAGAAATACCCTAAAACAAGTGACCAAGTGTCTATGCAAATTCTTTCTTTTATATATGACACCACTGCGTAGAAGAGTGGACAAGAATTATATTAGAGGCTATGTGAGGATATTTTGTGGGAAATGACATCTGTAACAAATATTCCTCCCACCTGTTTGTGCACAGCCATTCTGGAAAATACAAGTATGTCAGAAATCATGTAACTAGCAGAGAACATGGGAGAGCCAGGAAAAAAGATCTTGTATTCCCATCAAACACAACCAGGCTAAAGTTTGGTAAAACTCAAGTATATCACTGCTGCTTGACATATTCTCCAGATTCTGTAATATCTATCACAGAGTACCCAGAATACTTTCTCTAGTTGGCAGCAAAGATCAATCTGCCAGGAGCTAATGCTGTTGTTTTTCCTAAAATGAGGGGCCTGGAAGGGTGTCACTATGCATATGTACTCCAGAGCTCACAATGCTTCTTGTACAAATTCATTCAACCCACTAGCCTCTGAAGCCTTTTTCTTTCTTTTCCCTGAGACCAATCTACATTTTCTCCTCAGCCAGAGATTGAATGTAGCCTGACAGGCATTTCAAAATCTTTGTACATATCAAGCAGAATTTAATTTTAATTTTCTATCTTATAAACTGTAAGAGACAAGAAGTAGAAATAGAAATAGATAGAATTTTCTGAAATAGGACAAAGTCATATCATGTTCTTACATTTATTGAAGGAAATAATTCTCCAACAGCCTGACTATAAACTGCATGACTAGAATTTCACGACCTAATAGGACTGAAATGGGCACAGTGCCTTTTCTATATGCAAATATGTATAAACCATTACCATTTTCTTCCAAAGAATGTAATAAGGGAAATAGCTAGTGACTAAGAGCTTCCATAACCAGAAACAGTTATATCAGCTTATTCCTGGAAGTTCCCACTTCAAGTGAGAACAGAGGAAAATAATTCAAGGAATAGGCTGAATTTATACTTTCTAATGATTAGGGCGCTAGCTGAAAGAAACCTGGTTTCCAAGCGTTGCTCCAAAAAGTAGTTGTAAATTAACTTTGAATTTCAGTGCAAATACAGAAGCAGTCCTGGGACCAGAGTTTGGAAAGGTAGCACAGCTATATGAGAAGAAACAGAGATAACACAAGGTATCTAACAGCAAGACTATTAAAAGAATAAATAAAAATTACAGAATCACAGAATGTGCTGTTTTGGAAGATACCCACAAGGATCACCAAGTCCAATTCCTGCCCTGCACAGGATATCCCAAGAATTGCACTATATTGTCAGAGAGCATTGTCCAAACATTTCTTGAACTTTGTCAGGCTTGGTTCTGTAATCCCCTCCCTGGGGAGCCTGCTCCAGCGCCCAACACTGCCAGGGTGAAAAACCTTTTCCTGATACCCAGCCTAAACCTCCCCTGACACAGTTTCAGGTCATTTCCTTGGGTCACCTGTCCCTTTATACCACAGAGATCAGCATCTGCCCGTCCTCTTCCCCTCACAAGAAAGTTGTAATTGCCATGAGGTCTCTGCTCAGTCTCCTCTTCTCCAGGCTGAACAGACAAAGTGATCTCAGTGTCTCCTCACACAGCTTCCCCTCAAGGCCCTTCACCATCTCCATTGCCCTCCTTTGGACACTCTCTAACAGTTCCGTATCCTTCTTACACTGTGGCACCAAAACTGCCCCAAGCCCTCGGGGTGGGGCTGCCCCAGCTCAGAGCAGAGCAGGACAATCCCCTCCCTTGCCCCCTGGCCATGCTGTGCCTGATGCCCCCAGGACAGGGTTGGCCCTCCTGGCTGCCAGGGCACTGCTGGCTCACGTTCACCTTGCCATGGACCAGGATGCGCTGGTCTCTTCCATGGCACTGCTCTCCAGCCTCTCAGTCCCCGTTCCGTATGCCGGTGCTGGTTGTGAACGTTTGATGGATAATTAAGTGTAGCTTGTCTCTTCTCAGACCACCACTTTTCCTACCTTTGGTACCAGTTCACTCAGGTTCCATCTTCCAGTAAGATATGGAGGCTTACCCAGAAGGGCTCTCCCTTCCTCAGTGCAGGTCGGGCACAGCAGGGAGAGAGGCAGAGATACCTGCCTGGAGTGCTGCCCTGAGCTTGCTTAAGAACACAGTGGTCCTGTAAATTCCTAATGTCAAAACATTCTTTTCTTATGTATTTATTTATTTTAGTTTGCAAGCTTCGTTTTCTTAGTTTTGCCTGAATTTGGATTTCTGATTCTTATTGCCTTTAGCCTTATGTGCTTTACTGGATCATGACAGAGCTTCTACACAAATTAATTTGATTTATGCTGTTTGAATTAATGATAAACTGCAGGCTTTTAAAGCTTCAGAAGCCAATTTTCATTCACTATAACTGACTAGTGAAGTTAAGGTGAAGAAGAGTTTCAGTTCAGATTGGACAATAATAAAAAAGTTCATGTCGTCTTTGACAGAATTAAAATAGATTACTAAAATAAATGCAGTAAAGTGGAAAACTCCATCTTTGAGTATCTTAAATACATATTTCCTGTGTAGATGGAGTCTTAATGAGTGAATGTACTTCACCATACAAGAAGTTCCTGGCCATGAAAATTCTAGACAGTGAGAGATAGTCAAGGCAATTAAAAAAAAAAAGAAAAGAAAAAAAAAAAATTCCCAAATGTTTTTTGAGCCAGAATATGTGCAGATTTGAGTTTGAAGAAATGGCTGTATATGAAGAAATGGCTTCTTTGTCAGCTGTGGACTGTGTCTCTAAAAAGAACTCTCCTACCAATTTGAGAATACCTTGTTGAACAGAAATGTACTGTATTGCTGCATTTCTCTTCCTTAAAATTCAGTAAAGGACAGTGCAGAATCACAAAAATTTCTGCATAGGAAATATTCCCTGGAGACCATTTTGTGCTACCCTCTACTGAAAGCAGACAGCTCAGGATGTTCAGGGCCCTGTGGCTATGAACTATTGCTCTTAGCATGGGTGCAACCACTGAGTGAGGTGTGAATTGTATTAAAGAGCAGGGATAGCACTGCTCTGCAGATGTACCATAGCATATGTAGCCTACTGAGCCAGTAGGGAACAACTGCTATGAGAAAGACCAAAAATTTTGTCCTCTGCAGTTGTTTTCAGTCACAGTTGGACATTACTTGAATTTAAAGCTTTGACTTTCTGAAAAAAAAATTCCTAATGAGATATATTTGAACGCAAATGTAGGTATATATGCAAATTGTATGCATTACCCCGAGAGAAAATCCTTGCATTTTTTTCATGTGCATACAAAGTGGGATTAATTTTTGACATATTTTTTCTAAGCATATTTATAAGAATTTTTTTTCTTTCACTTTACAAGTAATGTTGGAAAATAAAGCAATCTGAAAAAAACATTGGAAGACTATTTTTTCTGTGAAGAAAAGTAAAAATTTTTATAGGTCAGAGTTTATGATGAGTGTTTTACAGGAAAGCTATAAGTATGAAAATACAGCTATGCTTGCAAAACACAAATGTTCACTATTTGATTGTTGAGCAGAAAGTTAATGTATGTTGTATTACAGTAAAATTTAAACTGTTTGTTCCTGAGGGCAGAAAAACAACTGAATAATCTTCATTTCAATGCAACTCTTATCAGAAGAGTAGTATGCTCCTTTAAAGTCACAAAACTTAAAGAATTATTATAATGTTTATAAGTCTTGTTGTTTTCATCTCAGTAGGTTAACAAAGTCTTTTAAAATCAGTAGTAGTTAAAACAGACCACAATACATTAAGGACATAATCATTTTTAAGACCCAGGTCTTTGAGCAACTGGAACTTTAAACAACTAATGGTAATTTAATAATTTCCTTCATTATCAGACTCTCAATATGTAATGAGAGGCATGTTTCCCCTATTCATCTATTTGCAGAAAGCATATCTAATCATACAGCTGTAATGCATATTTCAACTGATTCAAAGAATCCTTGAAAGGGGAAAAAACCCCAAACCTCTAAACAAATGTGATCTTTAGTAAGATGACAATGAAATACAAATAAAAATAAGTCCTTGATGTGCTCCACAGACATGAACAATATTACAGTATTAGAATTAATGTCACAGAACAGCTGTCTAACAAATGACAGTTAATGGCAGCCAGGAAGTTCGGAAAGCTACTGATATGAGCAAGACTGAAGTCAAGGGCACAGAGAACGCATGGTGGGCTTAATGTTCAGTGTCCTTTAGTTTTTCCCTGTTTGCTTAGCAAAATTCCTCACTTAGAAGATCACTGTCCTAAACTGTGTCCTAACAAAACGGAGCATTTCAGTTAGGTTGCTCCTTTTTTCCAGAGGATGCATTCTTAGAGGAAAATACACAATGAGATCCACCTCAGTGCACTGGCCACAGTGGAGTGGCCTGTAACTCATGTATACAAAACTGGGATTATAGGGTCACATTCAGGTAACCTTCCATAGACCCATGCCCTGCAGATTCCCTTCAGATTCCTTTACAGTCATCAGGCTCAAATATGAAGCCTCCCTTAGACCATTTGTCCACGCTTTTAGTAATAAACCTACCTTGGTCATGCTGAAATATTAAGACATTTAGGGTTGTGTTTTTTGGTTCCTTTTTGGTTTTGGTGGTTTTTTGTCTGTTTTGTTACTTATAAGCTGTAATTTCAGAAGCACATTGCCTCCATTTTAGTCTCCAGATCACTCTTAATTTTAGGAGTATGATTTCTGTAAAACAGTCAGTTTTCACAGCTTTTCACACTGAAAATGGTTTGACCATCCACCACTTCCTCTTATATACTCTCATACTCCCTCTCTATAAAGCACCTCTATTGAAAATGGCTAGAAAGCTACTTAGCATAAAATGACTTAGCTGTTTCACTTCAGCTTTGTCTCTCCCTGCCTCCAACTCTCTCCACATGGCTCATCTACTTGTTCAGCTTTGTCAAAGGCCAGACTATGAATACTTCTGGGTGCACTTTTTATTGCATGTCTGTTTTCTAGCTACCACAGTGAGGCTTTTTATCTTGATTTGATCTTCTGTTACAGCATAATGGTGAGGTGCCATGACAGAAGAATTCTGCAGCTGGTCTCCTATTCAAAAGCAGCCAAAATAATGTCTTCAGGGCTCTATGACAATTTGAAGTACAATGCCCATCATAACCAGAGATTACAGCCTGCAGATGTCTAACCTGAATAGATGGAATCCAGCAGTGCATTATCTTGAAGCACAAGTTCAGCATTAAATGTAAAAAAACAAAATCATTGTTATGGTGGCCTTTGTTAACTGTTCCTTAACATGTGCAGAGTTAAAACAGGTTATAAGGAATTTTAATTAACAACCACGCTAATCATAACATATTCTATGTATGTGAAATACAAGTACCAATAAGGAACTATTTGAAGTTTGGCACAAAGCATAGCCAGAGTTCTGCATTTTTTGCTTGAGTAAATCCATTCTCTGTCCAGAATCTATTTCCATCTTTCTTTCTGCATTTTTCTTCAGTAATTTTAATTCATTTAGGGGATACTATGGAAAAATTTACTGCAAATATTTTACAAATATGAAATAAATTAACCACTGTATAATCATAAGAACACTACTGGGTAGGCTAAGCAGTAATATGTTTCAAGCTGAGAAAGCAGATGGCACTATTTTCATTCTTACTCATTTATTTTAAAGTATTTTGTTCAATATTTATAAGGAAAAAGTGCTCTCTGAATTACTGAGGGTAAAAATGTAGCAGCAAAACATTTTAGGAAGAGGTTTATAATTTTTTATCAGCATTTTAATACATATACAGAAAATTCTGGTTTAAAGTCAACAAAAACCTCTTAATATTTGGAAAATATCCTTATGTAAAAGACAAAATTTTATTCTTAAATTAAAACTTTGCTGCTAAATGAGTTAAAATTCAGAATTTCACTTTCATATAAGTGTTCACTTTAACAAAATTCACTGTGAAAATTGGAGTTTCTCTATTAGGAGTTCCATATCATAAGAAGTCTTCTTACTCAATTTTTCATACCATTTTTGACATTAACTGATTACTATGTGTAAGAGCAGAATGCTCACTACTTATTGAGCTCTGACTATCCCAGCTAAAAGATGTATTCCTAAATTTTAACAAAATCTTTCCAGAGAGAAACATAATAAGAAAAGGCAAGTGAACACAAATGAACTGTCTCATCAGTAAGCCCAGGTCAACAAACAAGGACACTCAACAAACAAGGACAGTCACCCAGTCCCACCACTAACTGACAGAAAAATTCCTAAGTCCACTGAAATCCTCTAGAATTGGAGTTTGTTTATTTTGTCACATTTTTCCAAGGCTGATCACATTAGAAACCAACTTTTGAATATTTAGAGTGTCTCAAATCTTCATGTCTTGTATGTGACACATCCCAC
The DNA here is from genome assembly GCF_028018845.1 of Melospiza georgiana. Taxonomy (NCBI): domain Eukaryota; kingdom Metazoa; phylum Chordata; class Aves; order Passeriformes; family Passerellidae; genus Melospiza; species Melospiza georgiana. Next base: position 47,544,084 of record NC_080431.1, read on the forward strand.
AGACAGATTTCATTAATCTGCCTTACATCACATGTCCTAAGAAATACACACAGAAAACTTTGTGTCCACTTGAGTTAATGTTTTTCAGCTTCATTTCAACAAAATCATAGAATTCCCTCATCAAGATGACTTGAACAAGGTACTAACCACTAAGTAACTATTTTTCACATATCAATATGTTCAGGTTAAGATTTGTGGATAGCAGGTAACTTAGCAATAACTTTTTAAAATTATGGAATGTACATGTTGTGACTCAAAGGAAGAGATCATCTGATCCTGTTGGCATCCCAATTTAATAGCGTACTTAGAAACACTAACTTAGAAAGGTTCAATACTTCTTCCAAAAAAGTAATAGATACCAATTAATTTTACAGTACTATATAACCATTGTAGATAAAGGTGGAAGAAAATGTATATTTCCACAATTAATTTCCGGGAGGGGGAAGAGAATGGGGAAATGGAGGAGACTTAATTATGTCATTAATGTAGAAGGGATTGACCTCCCAGAGGTCAATATCACCTGCATGTCTGGTCACACTTGGCTGCATCATGAAGAGGAGAGGGCTTTTCTTATCTTTTATAAATATATGAAATTTATTATTTTTAATAAATAAATTTTATACCTTCATCTTAGTACACAATTAGGTTTTTTAATTATTATTTTTAATATATAAGCAAAAAATTTGCAATTTGTTTATTATTTATGTATAGTCAAATTTACATACATGCACACAGTCATATATATAAATCTATTCATATAATCTTGATTTCTTATGTGTTTATTTTTCACTAAAATTTAATGACATAATAATGTCCTACTATTCATTTGCTGTCTTCTACAATGATAGTTCTTAATTGTTAAAAAATTCCAGTATATTTTCTACTCATACTCACTTCAGAGATCTAGATATGCAAAACCTCATCTGGGTGTCAATATCACTGCAACTGGTGTCCTTATTTCCAAAGAACATTCATTTCAACTTTTTACTTTATTATGTCAAAATAGCATTAGACCCTAGACTGCATTGTGAGCTGGCATTAACACTGAAACCAGATTTTTTTTCTACTGCAGATTATTATGCATTAATTCATTCCAGATAAGAAACTTATTTTTCTTTCCTTCTTTGATATTTTTTTTCTCAGTGAAGCCTGGCTTTCAAACAACTGAAAGAGATTTTGTGTCTTGATAGGTGCTGCAACTAATCTTGTTAGCTATCAGAAAAGCTAGAGTCAGCTGCTCTTTAAAATTTTCTGCACAATTCCAATTATACAATTCCCTGAAATCACCAGCATATCCTATGGGCTCTTAAAAGTCAAAATATTACAGCTTTGCAATGTTATCCAGTATTTCTACATGATCTATATGCAAGAACAGTTTCCTTGTTATAATTGTACTTCATATTGTCTTCCTTCCATAATTCATTAGAAAATTCCCTACATACACCTAGAAGTAACTTTTTCTACCTGGAAGCATTTACTTTCAGGGCCGTGTGTATACAACAGTCTAAGAATTAGTTTTTCCAACTTGTGGTTCATTAAGAAAAACACATCTGTGTGCACATCTACAGGTGTTGGGTGTATGCAGTTTTTTATATAGGTGTATGCAGTTTTTTAATATGCTTGTTCACAGGTCATAGAATAGTTCTGAATCAAAAACTTCCAGTTCACTAGTACTGAAAAGGAAGCAGAAAATTTTTGTCTATAACAAATTGCCAATCCTGTCAACACATATATAAAATTATTTGTAGCAAGCATACATTATCTGTTTTTCTGTCACATATTTTCCATTTGATTTTCCTAGCACTATAAGGCCAATAAAATATTAATTTATTTCTGTGTGTTAATGAAACATGTTTTTTTAGTGAAAAAGATTAAACTCACTTTTATCTTCAGACATATGGGCAGACTTATCACTTTATATCTTAAATTATTCTGGAATAAGGTTCAGTCATATGTTCCTAACTCCATTCCTGGTCAGCAAAGAGGAATAAACACCTATCATACTGTCTCATAATAGGTACATGTGACACAGTTAGTGGATGAGGGAAAGTCTGTAGATGTTGTCTACCCACATTTTAGTAAAGCTTAAACTGTCTTAAAGAATCAAGGTTTTTTTTCTGCCCTGCTCCACAGGATATGGATGAAATAAAGTAACTTTTTACAGTCCTACTTCTGCTAACGTTTCTCTGAGGCAGGCCACTATAGACCTTGCATTTGACAGAAGGAGTGTCTGCCAGTTTCTCTCATTTTTTGAATCACAAGGGAGGTCATTATTCTAAATAACAAGAATAAGTTTTTTTGTTGGGTATTTTAAATATTTTGGAAATCTGCATTTCCTGAGGTTCAGAGGGTGTGGTGCTGACTGTTTATTGTGTTTTGGTTTTCAGAGGGGGGACGTTTCCCATTTATTGTATATTTTTGTGACCCTTAATGTTCAAACAGAATGGCACAACAGTATGTGGTATTGTAGTGATATACTCTGATGATTATTAGATAGAAAGAAGAGGACAAAATTCTGGCAACCTCACAGACATTTCGTTATTAGTTCATAATCATAATTTATTCCCTGAAGTATCTCATGCTCATGGGCTCTTTAAAAAACACAAAGAATCAGAAGAAAAATATCTGCAAAAATGAGAGGGTGTTTTCTTTTCAATTAGTCAAAATTTGGTTCTAGTAAAATAATCACTGATACTTTCCAAGTGTTCATGGTAATATTTTATGATATCAGCAAATCTTTGCATATTGTACATGTACAAAGTTGAATGTAATAGCTATCACTTTTAAAAACGTGATAATGAGATAATATATATTCACAAGAGATACAAACCAACAGAAGTCTTAACTTTTAGATATAATTAATACTGAAATAAAGACCTGTCTTATTGCACAAACGGAATAGGATCTGTTTTCCTCAGGTTACTACAACTTCTTCCAGGAACTTCTGCCAGGAGCTGGTGTTTGATATTGGGACATCACATATGCCAAACTGAACAGTGTGCTCATTCCCAGAAAAGAAAAACCTCTTTGTTCCAGGGCCACCAACATGACTGAAGACACTGGCTGCCTCTACACTCTTGAATGTACTGCTCCAAGAAGCCATTCCTGGCTCTAGGCTTAATAAAGTAGTTCCTCTCCCCCTCACTATTAATTGTAGGGTACCCTGTCATACCCACTTTAGCTGGGCAGCCACCCCCAGATTTTATAGCACTTAGTCTTAGGCTTTCTTTGGTGTCTGAATCCTCTGACATTTTCCTATAATTTTCATTGCTGTGTTTTTTTTGAGTTCTCAGTGGTTGAAAGAATGTGGTGACTGAGCCACAGCTCAGCTGCTGTTTCTTCTTTTAGAATGTGAAATGGCATTACATATTTCTTTCCAGTCAACAAAAATCAGGGTAAAGCTGACCCAAACAGGCTTGCTCCTTTGAAAAGACTACAAAAGTCATTATTTTAAGGCACATTTTAATTAATACAATGCAATTATACCGTCCCTCATGCATATGTGTGTTACCATGTCTGCCTATGTACAGAAGTTAAATGAGCCTCTTATGATAAGTATATATAAAAAGAAACAGAAGAAATATCTCTCTAAGATTTTCTTTCTCCTGTGAATTTTCTTTTTTTCCTTTTTCCTCTGACTGTTTACCCCAATGATTTGGAACTTCTGTTGACTATACATATAGTCTGGCTATTCTCAAAATACATACAATGAACAGAGTTAAAATGTATTATTTGTCACAGTGTTTATTCTGTTCTCCGTGGTCAGAATAGGATCAATTAGCATGATAAATGTATGGATTTTGTGATTGCAGGAAAAGTTCAGTTTCCAACCAATCACTTGCAGTTTTTATCTACTCAGCGGCAGAGCTGGAGGATTTTGAAGACAGATGCCACTTAGGGATCTTTGTTTCCTATTTTTAGAGCATCATAACTTGCTCATCTAACCACAATGCTGGTTTTCTGTTTACAAAAGATTTTTTCACAAACTGATTTTTGTTATAACTGGTATTTTAAATGGACTGTTATATTTTTCTCAAGACCAAGGTTATTTCTCTCTAAACTTTCTATTGGGAAGTCTCCAGCACTACCAGATGTGTTTGTCCCACTTAAACAGCAGCACATGTCTGAGTCATTGGGTCATAACTGCAGCCTCCATGGCACTGAAACCATGAAACTCTTTTTCCCATGTCTATCCACAAAGTTTTCATTTATGAATAAGGTAGATGAAGATATTGTAAGCCACAATTTTACAGAATTACAGAATCACAGAATATGCTGATTTGGAAGGGACCCACAAGGATCCTCAAAGTTCAGCTCCTGGTCCTGCACAGCACCATCTCCAAGAGTCACAACCTGTGCCTGAGAGCATTTTCCAAATGCTTCTTGGGCTTTGTCAGGCTGGTGCTGTGACCACTTCCCTGGGGAGCTGTTCCAGTGTCCAACCACCCTCTGGGTGAAGAATCTTTTCCTGATATCCAACCTGAACCTCCCCTGACACAGCTCCAGGCCATTCCCTTGGCTCCTGTCACTGGTCACAAGAGTGAAGAGATCAGTGCCTGCCCCTCCTCTTCACCTCAGGAGGAAGCTGGAGTCTGAAATGAGGTCTCCCCTCAGTCTTTTCTTTTGTTGGATGCAGTAGCAGCTTTTGGGTGCCTATTCACATAACTTAAGGATCTTCAGAAACTGAGTTGCTGAAAAGTGAACATAACTTCTCAAAATTATTTGAAAAAGCTGGATTGTCTATTACCTGACAAGACTTTAAATAATTTTGACCTTTAAGCACAACAAGTCTTCAAATCAATTGTTTTCGATGCTGGAGCATTCCACAAATTAGTAACTCAGAATTTTGAAACATAAAGTTTTGGCAGGTATGACCAAAGAGAGCTTGGACTTACTGAAATGACTGTTTCCATTGTAAATTTATTAGAATTCATAACTCTTGATTTAAAAACTCAAACTGTGTTTGGTTGCTTTGATTTTTTTGAAATTAAAATACCATTCAAATATGTGGTTGCAAGAGAATTTTTATTTCCCATTTTCCCCCTAGGTATTTTTTAGTGCAAAAAGCTTCAGCAAACCCTAGTTCTCACTTTAGAGGAATTCAGGGCTTCCACAAAGGTCAGTAAAATGTTCCTTATGAGGAAACATAGTGATAATAAGTCATGAAGTTATCACAGCCTGCTTGCACTGGGAAAAATGAATGACATAACTAGATGCCAACACCTAACCACACAACAATCCATCCTTTGCTTGCCATTCCTCTGTCAGCCCTCTCTGCTCATAAACAAATACAGGCACCTCCAGGGACCTGTATTTGTAGGAGTACATTATCCCAGGGGCAGTGATGGGGGCCCTTTCCCACTCCTCATTCTGTAATCCCATGAGAGACAGAGGATTGAGCATAGGAACACACCTTATGCATTACAATTTTTCCTTCTCTTAAGGTAGCACAGAAAGAAATGAACAGGAGTGTGGGGAAAGGAAGAAAAATGAAGATTTTCATTTCCACATGGAAATAATTTAGCAATAAAGATATTGCAATATTTAAAGGGGTCCACTATCTGTTGAATTGATGGGCATGTATGTACAGATTTGTTTTCTCTATTTGCTCATTTTTGTCTTTCTTTTTAAAGGAATGGAATGTTTCAAGAAAGCATCTTTATGGTATTGAGATTACAAAGTAGATTACCAGTTTTAAATATCTACCTGTGATTAAACAAATTGTTTAGCTGATAATACTAGTTTTCCTCTTAAGCCTTGAAATCCAAACATCTTTTGAATTTCCAGCATTTATAGCTTGTTTTTCTCCTGGGTAACATAAAAAACACCTGATTAAAAACATTGTTTCAAAGGATGCCACATCAAATAATCCCTATGCCTTATGACAATAATATGACATTATCTTGGGACACACATTCTATTATAAAGAGTATATAGGAAAATACTTGTTTTTAAATGTGTCTCATATTTTCTGTTTCTTTTTGAAAGTCACCTTGAGTCTCATTCTTTGATAGGACACTGGTAAATATAGATGATGCCAGAAAAAAAAAAAAAAAGGAGTTAAACAAAAAAATCAACACTGTCCAGACACGGCCTTCATTATGAAACTGGTAGATACAGACAGTTCCAATAAACAAGAAATTTTGCATCTATTCATGTACACAGTCCTATTTCAGAGAAAGAATATTTAGCAACTAGATTCTCAAAATATTAGAGACAAAGGACAGACTGATTAAAGAGCCTGTGGGTAGCATTCCAGCTATAATTGTATGTTCAGCTGCCTCACTAGCTGCCATTGAATTTATTAGCCCATTGATGAAGTCAAAAATGAACTCTCTATGAGAGCTCTCTCATAGATCTCTGACTGCTCTCCTCTGACATCCTCTCACTGTCTACCAAAATCTTCATTGATTTTATGGGGAATCTATGACAACTTACTTAAAGTGTCTCAATTTAGAGTGGCAAAGTAGGTGGAGTTAATGAACATTCTAATGACAGCAGCTCATCAAGTACTTCCTTGGAAAGTTTAGCCGTTCTTTAGAAAAGACTTTTTGCCATTGCTGTTGTTCTTTGCTTTAGGATTCTAATCAGTGAGCATACAAATATATAATTTCTATTCTTGTAAGAAAGAACACCATCACATGAAACTACCTGTAAAGTTTTAAAAGCTATTAAAATGATAAAATATTAGACCAAGTCCTGCTTTAAAGAAAGTATTCAGCAGCAAAATAACATATGATTTTCTAATATCATTGCTAATATTGCAGATTGCAGGTGTAAAAGGGAAACTCCAATACAGCAATAAAAGCAATTAGATTATTCAACTTTGAAAGTACTCAGAGCGCAGAGAAATAATGCAATAGAGTGCAGGTCAAAATCTGCAGAGACATTTGGGCATCAAGTTTCTACAACTTTAAGAAACAGATAAACACCCAAATATCTGTTAACACTCAATTCATAGAATATTTAATAGCACAGCTCTGTGTCACAGTAATAATTATTAATGCAGCCTTTATTTTAAGAAATTGCAAAAATGATGAATAGGAATTTTTTTTCAATAAAACAAGTAGAGACCTCATCAATCTGTAGAGGATAAGAGAATTCAATCTTTAGTAAAACCAGCTAATTCACCCGAGGGAACAAAAACACAAACCCACAAGCCAACACAAAGAAATTCAAACAGCCAAACAGCTATTCAATAAAAAATGAAGGATTAAAAAAAACAGTGCTGTCTATAGATCTCTGAGAATATTGAAGAACTAATGCAGCATCAATGCACTGAGACAACCCAGACTAGGACATATGATCCACATGCCATTGGAGAAATGGCATGTATTCATTCTGCAGATATCTAAGTACACTTATTCCATGATTACTTAGAAAAAACAGTCTTTTCTAGGTTTTGACAAAAGAGTAGTAAGAATTATTAGGATCAGGAAAAGAAAAAGAATGTGAAAAGCCTAAAATATGGACAAGGTGTACTCTATATGTATTGGTGAGTTTTATCTTCATATAAACGTTTTAATATGGATTTAATGTTTTATTTCAGACAAAAGAAAGCTCTGCTTGGAGGATGACAAAGTAGTGTGGACTGGATATATATTTGAAACATACCAGAAAAAAGTGAAAGGATTTTATAGGATGGTCTGAGAGGCTAAAACCAAATTATAAGGTTATAAATTATAATCAAATTATCAGACAGAGAATTTTTAATGTGTTTATAGAAGAAATCATCAAGAGATGTGATATGGCAATTCTTCATTAACAGTAATGGTACTTGTAATGTCTATAAGTTTATACTGAATTTTCCCATGTAGCTTACAAGAACATCTGCTGAGGCTGAACAGACTCTTCAGGTGAAACTCCAACTAATTTCATTAACAAAATAATTTTTATCTGGTTTGCCCTGTATTGAAAAATAATCATAAATTAATTCAGCTGTTCTTCACTATGCTTTTTAGAATGCAATCACTGCACTGTTTATAAAGGATGTAAAGAGAATTAATGCAACAGTTTGCATCATTGACTTGAAATCAAAAAAAATATTATGACAGGCAGGGATATGAGCACCAAAAAAATGTATAGGAGTTTCTGACTTCTTTATATGTTTCCTAGCTATTATTTCAGGAAAGAGACCCCATTTTCTCAGCACTTCTTATCCCATTTTACTTTGAACATGCATTTCAACCTCAGCATTGACTGTGGATTGTTGTCAATATTTGCAGTCATACAGCTTTATAAGGTTTGTCATACACTTTAAGTTTTATAATTTTTCTCTCCGCAACATGAGATAAATCACTCTTTTCTATATTAAGTATTATGGAGTCTCTGAGTCACACAGAGAGAGATAGCTATGACTGGAGAATTAAACCATCTCCTTCCGTTTCCCAAGACTGATGATTAAACAGCAATGAGAAAAGTATAATTCACACTATGGATAGAAAGACTTAACTCATGGAAATAATAAATCTCAGTTATTTTATATATATATTTTTTCTTCTTACAACCACAGATTAAATTGACTTGGCATTCATGTGTGCAATCTGTGAAGGACATGCTAATGTTTTTTGCTTGATGAGATTATTTACATTTCTATCAATTAAGAGTGATATTAATTTATTTAATTTATTTTCAGAAAATTAGAAGTCACAATACTTTTTTTTAGGTTGAAGTTTGCCTGAACTTTTATTCTCAGTTCTTGAATAATTTTCTAATTTACATACTTTTTATAACCTTGATTATTTTTCCCCTTGCATTCCTTTTACTGTACTGTGAGAGTTAATAATGTCCTAACTAGTTTACATTCTCCCTTTTGAAGAGTCCGAATTTCTATGCAGAAAATGCTGTTCGCTGCAGATAACGAAACCCATTAAAAACATTCTGTTGTACCCAATCCACCACTGCTTTATGTGCAAGATGAATACTAAAAGCACCATTAGCAGCAGAGATGGTTACCAATCACTTATTGACAATTACACAATTAATTAAGTAGCTGCTTCACATTAACATTTCCAATCTGAGTGCATATTCTCTGTTGTGTATCTAAACCAAACATTTGTTGAACTGGAGGACAGGACCAATCTTGGTTGCTTGCTCACCAGAGATGTGCAGAAAGCAAGAAGCAAGCATTATGCAGCACATGGCTTGGGTCTGCATTCATGACTCACAATCATGCTACGCCGCTGGTACAGCGAAGGAACAGCACGTACTTAGCCAGGCACAAGAGACTTCTGTCTTCTGCCTCGTGCTAATGCTTCCTGCTACTGCTATGGATAAAATGAGACCCAAATTATCTTAAGAGTAAAAGATGTAGGAACAGAAATGAACATATATATCGATTTTCTACACTTCTTGCAAGGAAAGACCCAAATACTTTCATATATGTGTTTATTTCTGTTTCTGGACTCTACAAAATGTACTGCCTATCTAACTAAGTCATTCATCTACAGTGTTTCTGCTAGAAAACATGGGTAGCAATGGCATCCTAAAAGTTTTCAAAGGAGAAATGCCTTATAGAAAATCCTGTGCCAGTAGGATGAGAACCATATGCTTCCCTTAAATTTCCTTTTCCTCCTTTAAATTGACTTTGCAAACAGGCAACAGAAATGAACAGTTACCTCTTTTGTTTATATCCCAGTGATGCTACTTCACTGTTCTGCAGCTTGAGAAAATAAGTGACTTGGGGCATGGTGTGTGTACTATGAGTATGATGTAACAATACTTCATAGATTGGTATTTACAATCTAGCGTGAAGTTCAATTGATGTATTTTAACTGGGCTTTGTGGGCTTTTTATTTTTAATAGAAAGGCTCTGTAATATTGATCAAAAAGAAAATAAAGCTTCATTATAACACACTTTTACACAACCAGCCCTAGAATACTCTCAACACAGGAATACAACCAGATACATCAATGACTGTCTAATTCTTCACTTTCAGTGCTGACTTGACATCAAGAAAAAGCTCCCTCGCTAATAAACTGAAATGTTTCTCTGCAGCATTTACAAGCTCCTGGAAAAATTGCCTGAAGTCTCAAAGATTTAAAGTTTTATGTCAAATAAACTTTTCAAATAATCCTATTAATTTAGTAAATCAATAAAAAATAAACAATGAAGACTCCTTTACATAACTTTAGATTGAAAGCTACTCTTTATGCTCTTTATGCTTCTTTAAGCTAATATTGTAATGTATTCTTTCTGTCAGACTGTTATGAATATATCTGTCACTGAAAATCTCTACTGGGAAATGGAAAGCTAAAAGAAGGCAATGAATCTAACAATTCATGATGGAGGACTTATCAAGGTAACTACACAGACAGGGAAGGGAGACACCTGATGTATTAAAAATGCTTCTGATATTGCAACTCAGGAGAGAAGGTCTTTTAATCCAAGAGCAAGTTTTTAAAGTAAATAAAACCATGTATGTTCAGATCAGTGGTCATGTTGCCAATAAACATCACTCATGAAGGCCTACTTACCTCTAAGTGCCCATCTCTCTTCCAGCCCCCTCTCATTTCTTCCTCACGCTTCCACACAATGTATTGCTGTCTCTGCAACATTCCCCTTCTTCATGCCTCTTGCTACACACATTGCTCTCCTTAAGCTAAATTATATTCCTGGGCACAGGGTGATATTAATAGCAGACAGCTTTGATCTCTTTTTTTCACCTCCTTCAGTCAATGAATGACAAATTGTAAAAGCTTTTTTGTTTGACTTCTTTTCTCCTTTTTTTTTCTTTTGTCTTTAACTTAGAAGTGTTTTCCAGGACACAATGTCAGGAAATGAAAAGGATAAGATGGCAAACATGCGACCTCCTCTATATTGCACACCATCCTTCACAATTCTCTGTTCTCACATGGCCTTCAGAAGGTAGTCAGCACAGCACAGGTCTCACAAGCACCCTGTGTTCCGTGCACCATGCCATGTGCACAGCCTGGGTGCCAGAATGTGTGAAATGCAAATGGGAGCTTTTGTTTAATAAACTAGACCTATCAACATATTCTGAGATGTTTAGAGAAGTTTTCAGCTGATCACTATAGGTATCTCCCTTGTAAGGAAGTACAGAGAAAAGGAGGCCTGGAAACTTTTGGCTGTATTGACTCAATTTTCAGTGGCTGACCAAATTTCAATTTATGCTTCTAATATAAAGCTGTAATTAAGAGGAAGTTCTAGCTTTCCCCTTTCCAGGATAGCCTGAGTTTGTGCAAAGAATAACTCAAGCCTCTGCTGTGGCTTTGGAGAGGTATACAACCTCTTGCCTTTGATGATCTTCATTGGCTTCTCAGACTGTAATTCCGTATGTAAGGGCTGTATAAAGCCATAAGACAAATCTCAGTTGCCAAAACAAAAACATCAGTAAATAGTTTAGCAGCACTTTTTTTCTTTTTTTTTTTTTTTTTTTGCTTCAGATAATTGTCTTTTTGTATTGGGCACTGGCACCAGAGTGCAAGCATGTGCCACTAACATCTTTACTATGTCTGTGCACACCCATATCCTGTAAAATATTTAGATTCAGCTCTTGACAGGGACCATAATGAAACTAATTGTGGCACTCTGTTGCGATACAGAGATTTATCCTTGCTCTGAGCAGCAGAGGAACTAATGTGATATGCAACAGTAGAAACAAAGAAAAGAGGAAAACTGTAGAGAGCTTTACCACAGAACAAATCTGGAACAAGTCCTGGGAATCTAAAAAAGCTACAGCAGCGTTGCTTTGCAGACAACAATTCTGAATTAGTATTTTGCAAAGGAAAAACCTTATAGGTAAAGGAACTGAAGACAGAAAATACTAACATAAAGGACCAGGCTTATGCCACTTCCAAGTGTTTAGCTTATTCTCTTCAAGCCATTTCAGAGAAGACATGAGAACATACTCCCTTTGTACAATTTAGTCAAAGCTGAAGTCAATATGTTTCACACCCTGCTGCTAAAACCATGACTGTTATGCCACTTTTATTTCCACCAGCTCATTTATTCTAAAAGCATCTCTAAAATATCAACCTCACAGGATGCATGGATACTGAAGGAATTACAAGCAACTTTCATGAAAGGACTTGAAGTGTCTGAGTTCCTTTTTTAATTTTTCATTATATCAGTGGAAATACATCTGTTAATCACTACTTCTCAGCTGAAACCATCGTTGCCTTCATGACTGCTTCTCTCCCGTTTCCCTGTAAAGTTAAACTGTCTTGTTAAATCTCAGGTGAACTGAGCCAAACTCTGTCTTTGCAGCAAACCAGAAAGGAGCAATATTTTCTGAATCAAACAGCTGTTTTAGCTGAAAGGCAACCACTTACACCATCAGCAAACAGTTGAGTTGCTGGCAGAGTCCAGACTTAAGACAGACCTAGGAGCAGTACAAGCAACCTCCCAGGCTGACGACTGAGGTACAAGATGGCATTAAATCCTGTGAGTGAAAGATCTGTTCTGGCTCAGCAGATTCTGGGACTTTGGTGTTAATATCTTTTCTACAGTAACAGTCAGAGAGATTGCTGAGAGAGATTGCACATTCTTGAGGTGGTTTATATGACAACAGTTGATAAAACAAGGTGTATGGCTGTGGAGAATCAACATCTTGAATTTGCTTTATTTAGGCAATAATCAAATAATTAGCCACTTTTGAAACTTCTTTTATTGTTATGAAATAAAGTGCAATAAAGTAATTCAAAAGATGCTTTAGCCTGAGGCTTAATAGGATCCAAGATGGCATGTTGCTATATTTTAAAACATATCACAATTCATTATAAATCAGTTTTTCACAGGATAGTAATATTTAAAAACTTCCTTAAGGCTTGTATTATAAATTTAGTACAAGTCTGGGCTATATACATATGAAGGGGAAAAAAATGAACCAGCAGTTTATCGCTGAGAACAAAAGAAAACCATTATACCAATTAAAGTATGTCTTCTGTGAAGTCCATGATTTCCATATGCATATTTGCACATTTGCTCAGGGAGGTGATGGAGTCACCATCCCTGGATGTGTTTAAAAAAAGATTGGATGTGGCACTTGATGCCATGGTTTAGTTGAGGCTGGGCTGGACTCGATCTTAAAGGTCTCTTCCAACCTTTTGAGTCTGTGATTCTGTGATACCCAAGCAAAGCCTTCCTCCTGTAACTGAATTTTTCAAGCCTGTACAATAACAGACAACTTTGCACTTCACTTTGGACAGGGGAGGAAATTATGAGGCATAAACTTTATTGTTTACAGATAGGTTTTATATGTAAATAAAGCTTCCTCTTTTTCACCCATAAAAATTTAACAGAGAACTTCAGTTTGTGGGCTACCAGTGACTGCATGGTAACTTCACCAGTAAATATAAAACCTAAGAACTCCTGAATGTGAAAAAAATATCCCCAAACAAACCTAATTCAAAGTGCTGATCCTTAAAAAGTCTTAATTCATCTAGTTTTCTTGGCAGGCTACAGATTTTCAGTGGCACTTATTCCATGGGTTCTTTTGGTGACCATCTGAGGAAGGCAACTGGTGGAAATATCCGGCACAATTCACTCATAACCCATAAATAACATGTTATTAAATATCACCAGATTCCAGTTATTAGCCATGTGCATTTGGCTCTATTATGATTATATTTCCTTGTCAGATCAGATTCTTGATTTAGTATTTGTTTTGATAGAGTCTACAGTGAAATTATTTTAATATCCAGATATATTTTAAACTACAGGAGAAAAAGTGTAAAATACCCTGTAAATATAATAAAAAGTCCTCTACTTGTGTAGTTGACTTAAATGGAAATAAAAGAAAATGAAAGAATTGGCATGTATGCCCAATTACCTGTCAGCTAAAGCCTGCCCTTCTAATCAGTTCAGTGCAGATGGGTCTTGGCATCTTTTTAGGATTCTATTGATTTTGAGGATGCTCAAACAAATGATCAAACATGTAATGCACTGAATAAGATATTAAGGCAAATCTGTAAAAATTTCCATGGTAAGAATATTAGACAAATAATCACATGCATTTAATATATAACTGGTTTATTTATCCTAAAAATTGCTTGTTATAAAGTAGTAGTTAAGTATAACTATTATGCACTGCTTAAATTGAAATTATTGTTATTCTTAAAGATCAGCAACTCATGAAGAAATTGCACTGCTTTATATTTATTATTCTTAGTTAACTTCCAACTTTCTGTAGTTTCAAAAGTACATTTACCTACCTGCTGATAAAGGCCAGTTCTTACAAATTTTTGTTTAACTGCTTCCTACTAATTTTTCCTTTCCTTTGTTTGTGTTTGCCCACTTTCAAAGAGTCTGTACTAACATAATCAGTCTTATCTGACAATGTTTAAAGCAAAATAACTAAAAAAGATACCTATCTCATAGATTTTCCTGACCATTAGAGAGAAAATGCAGTGTTCAGAAGACAATTTAGATAATGTCCATTACATCCTCTTAGAGTCACACTTTACTGAGCATGTAATAATTTCTTCTAATTTGTATAAGAACATAGCTGAGAAAGGTGCCATTCAAAAGTCAAGTCCAGCCAAAAGCTTCAGAAACACTGATTATCTGAAAAGCAAACTCAGATCTCTTTTATTCACTGTTTGTGTTTTCTGTTTACATCCTTCAGTACTCCTTTGCTATTTTGAACAGAGTTGGCAAATTTTAATCATCCATTATTTTGATGGCATGACATTTAGTGTCTTTCCAGATCACCCATAAAGGCCTTAAATGTTAAATATACTAGGGGTGATTAATGACTCTTCTTCTGTACAATTGTGCCTATCTGAAAGCATTACCCTTCAGCACAGGCTTCATTTATAGTTCACAGCTAGTTCTCTATTTACATGAAATTCTAAGTTAACATTTTCTTTTATGCATGAAACTCTGAGTTAATGTTTTCAGCAATAGAGGTTGTCCTTATCTACTGCTCTCTCTTTTCATGAATGTTTAAAATGTTCTTTATTCTTGTAATTAATACATTGAGTGAATTTCTTTGTGGCTGGATGTTGTTCACACACCCCAGTCATCACTTGAAATAACTTCAAAGCCTTAAATTATTGGAATGTATCGAGATTTTGTTTACTGTAACAAGCATTGTTAATAAAGTTGGGCTGCCTTTTATTTAGAAATCTATTGTAATATTGAAGGGCATTTTAATTCTCTAGCAGAATCTAGCTATCAGCATTCTATGGGAGAAATAAAAATCTAAATCAATCACAATGTTCTGAATACCATGGTGAATACTAAGTCCAATGTCAGTTGAAATCTAGTCTAGACCATTCAGAGTTTATTTACCCTAAACCTGCTTATTTGCATATAAAGTTGTAGTTAACTGCAATTATTATGCACTGTTTAACTTTTAATTTCTTTAAAGATCAGAAACTCATGAGGAAATTACACTGATTTGTTAATTACATGCTTTATGTGATTTATTAATTATGTGCCTTTTGAAACAGTTGAGTCAGGGGACAGATTTCCACTCCTGTCATGGAAAAAAATCTGACATATATTGGCAGACAATTTTCATGTTTTACCCTTAATTCTGAATTGTCCCATTTGGAGTTATAAAAGAATATGGGAGTTGTTACTTTCCAGATGTAAACCATGTGTCTTTGCTCTGGCATTTCCTTGACAGTGTGTTTGTTATCCATTCAAGTCCTGATATTTATCTTTTGGGGAGGATTAAGTACAATCAGAGCATTTATGTTAATTCTTATAAGTATAAATTATGATCCTGCCATGGGAGGTATCTCATAGTAGCCATGACTGCAAGGCACATCATCTCAAAGCCAAATTAAGCTCTTTAATTTTGGACAGATAAGAGAAATATTGGTCCAGAATGGCCTCCAATCTACCAAATAACTGCAAGTTCTCGTAAATTACAAAATTTTCCTAATTTATGTACTTCTGTGGATCTTATGTAAAACTTTCCATCGTAGGTCTGTGTTCTCACATGCAATGAGCCATACAACCAAAACTGTATTGCTGATCCATCCAAGTGTAGGTTATGGAAAACCATTAAGTTTTTATTCATAAATAAAGGGTTGCATGATCTCCTTTTATTGTGGAGTTTTGACATACTTAAATTTCACATGCTAAAGAAAAAAATTTAACCATTCTTTCTCAATTAATTTGCAAGCGCACAGGTTCCAGCTCCTCAGATACTTAGTCAGTTTTTCACAGTGAAAAACCTAAAGTCAATAATTTTGGACACATGCTTGAATTTTACCATGAATATTTGGTAAATGTTTCACACAAAAATAAAACACATTGATATTTGCTATTGTTTTAGTTCTAAGGATGTTATAAAATTATGAATGTCAAGGTTATTATCTCTGCTAGAATACCTGTAAATATTTATACATTTAGAGTAAATGCATTATAACTTATAGATTAATTTTAACTGAAGTTCTAAAATCACTGAATAGGAAAACAAAATTTTCCCCTAAAATACTGCTTAAAGAAACTCATGGAAACCAGGCAAATCCTAATTGCTAAACAAAATGTTGGCTTTCTGTGAAAAATAACTGGAAGCATACTGTTATTATACTACAAAATTTTTCCTGGCATTACATTTAAAATAATATTACTTGTGATATAAGAAGCTGAAATCTCCAATAATGTATTCTCAACAAAAACTTATTAGATAAATTTCAAGCCAACAGAACCTTAGGGCAACAAGGTGGTTGTCGTTATGGTGTTATTTCAGGATTCAGGTATAGAACTGACAGAACCAAAAAGATAAATCCCTATTTATGGCTCCACCCCAAAATAAACTTTGTCAATCTCCAAGGATGACATGCAAGACATTGCATTGCAGCCCTTCCCTGAACTTTATTGCATTTAGTCCTTGAATACCCTTCTGACCCTTTTTTATTCAACTGCAGAAATATCCATATTACGAGAGAGAAAAGGCAAGTACTTATTATGCACCTTAAACTCAGCTTGTAAGTGTAAGTACAGCACTGCGCCAGAAAATAATTCTGGTCTTGTGCTTGAATTTGATAAAGCTATTGGCAAAAGTTCCCTTCAGGATAAGAAGTACAGATACTGCACATCTTTGGAAGCACTGTCAGTTTATTTGAGCTGAGTGTTGAGACACTTTTATCAAAGCCCTTTTGGGATTCAGGTAAAAATAAAAAGGGTATCCTTGTGCCTCAACACCATAAAGGACTCAACTGGCTGGATACATGAAGTGTCCCTACCAGCTTACAGCAGAGATGAGGTATCCATCTACTACAGAAAAATGCTCTAATTAGGGCATTTGCTCTGAATTTTAGAAATTATTGGACCTAAGGAGATTTCCTCCTTGAACATTGCCTTCCAAGAATTCTATTCTTGCCACAAAAAAAAAACCACAGAGCCCCAAAACACCGAAAACCTTTCCTGTGACAGAATGCTCTGTTCTCTTGAAATTATATTGCACTTCAGCCAGGACTGAAAATGTGTGGATACAGACTAAGTTAACCTGCCTTGGTATCCTAGTGGATATACAGTGATTTGAAAAAAACCCTTCCTGTATTATATTCTATTACTTTATTTCCATGAAAATGCAATCCTGTAGGAAAAAAACCCAAAACAAACAAACATATGAAATTAGAGAACACAGGTCATCCCAATGCTCTTATCTTTCAAATTGTTTTCTGGGGCTATGAACAAAAATTTACGAAAATAACAGCTTGGTCTTGAAGATAGTTCATATTTTTGAGGAGAATGCAAATACATACTTTCCTACATTCCAGTCTGGGAAAGTGTAAGGAAATACACTGTTCTAGTATTTAATATTTGAATGTTCCATAGGCCATTGAATAGATTATGCACAAAAAATGCTCAAATAAACTCTGTTCAACAAGTTTTAAAAAGTGTTTTCAATCTGGAGAAAAAATATTTATCTTACAAAAATACCAAAAAACTTCAAGAAAAACAGTTAAGAAAGCTCCAGAAGTGCATCAATAACACTGCTAATTCAGCTCTTTAAATTTCAAGGTCACCCTTGCATTCTGATTATCTTTTGGTCTGGTTTTACTTCTGATAAAAATGGAGCTGCTTTAGGGTTATTTTAGTCAGTATTACCAATTACGTACCTTCCAATTCTTCCCTTTTTATGAAACTTGTCAGATTATAGCAGTACATCTCCAGATGTGCCTCTTATAAAATTCCTGACAAGAGGAATCTAGGTGTTCCACAGGAAATGTCATTTTGATTTTACATTTTCACCAAGGGGAAATTCCACAAAAAAGTAGGTAAAAGCTACTGCAGTAGTCCAAAGGCATGGAAGAACCCAACAGGTCCAGGATGTGTATTCTTCAGGGAAATCTTTTGGATATATTTGAAGCATGTGTGTTTATTAATTTCAAATAGCTTGGGGTTTTGCCCAAAGACAAGACTGAATTAAGGACTGTGATTTTCTCTGTCTCATAATCAGGCTCAAATTAAAACTTACAAGTATGTTAGAGAAATATCAAGCAAAATTGACTACACTTTTCTTTTGAGCCAAGGAAAAATAAAGTTTTTTACTTTTATCTTTGTCTTCCGTTAAATCTTTCATAGAGAACAAATACTAAGAATCTGAACTTTATAACCTCTCAGTGATGGGCATGTAGTATGTGAATAGGAAATTACCCAGCTCTAAGAACTCCCAAGTGTGAAAGTGTTTACTTCTCTTCTAGCAAAGATACTTCAGAGAAAAGAAGCCTGTTCTCACTAATGTCTGTTAAGGGTTGTAAAACAATATGGCTTGATATCTACAAATGGGTTGTGCTTTAATTTAAGAAAATATTTTTTCCTTATTCACACAAATTGGGACTTAGCTGACAGATAAAATGCAATGATATGAAAGTGCATCTGAATAGACATTATCGAAAAGTTGGAATTAAACCCATCTTGCAATGATCAGTGATTTTAATGAAGTCTTTTAATATGATCAAGAGAAGTCTAAAAATGACTTGAGAAATGTTCTCATCATATACAAAGAACACAAAATTCCAAAGACTGATTCTATAATTAAGCACCCCAAAAGAAAAACAGAAAGGCTGACTGAAAAATGAGCTATTGAATTAAAGCACACAAGAGACCTTTGAAAAGAACTTAGTAAGTTTCTAAACACAGCCTGCACTGAGAAGTAATGAAAACATATGCTAACAGAGATGATTGAATATTAAAGGATTAATCTTCTGGCTTTTTCTCTAGGGTTTAGGCACCTTAGATCTAATCTTTAATAAATATTCTTTCTGTATTGAGTTTCATAAATCTCCACCAATTTAACAAATACTTGTCTTCAAAGGAAATTTCAGGTTTTATAACCATCATTGCTCAAGGGTTACCTTTGTTGCATTAAGGAGAGCCAGAGAAACTGATGCAAATGCAATTGGACAACTCAGACCAGCTTAGTGCTTGCTCCACCTACACATGATCTTCATAAGAAATAGCCACTTGAAAGGATCCAAGGCAGTGGTGGATCAGGGGTTGGTACTCAGTCTCTGTCTCCATCCTCTTTTGATTTGACAGTGAATTTTTATTCTCAAACATGCCCAGAAATCTTTCCCAGTGTCTGGGGAAGTGCTCCTGATACAATAGATTTGGCAGAAAATCATAAAACCCTCATGGTACAGCAGTAAATAAGCACATTGCACCTCCAGTACGCATTTCCTACACTCTGGGCAGCCCATTCCACTGATAGCCGTTTGATGCCAGGGACAGCAAGAGATGCCCAGAGCCTGGAGAGGGATCACAGGTCAGCAGGACAACACCTCGAGAGCTTCACAAAGAAATTCCAGCCACTCCAGCCAGTGAGTCGGCTTCATTGGGAGCCCAACATAAGTGTCTCTATGCAGGCACATGTAGTGTGGTGTCTCTTTCTCGGCTGTTTTTATGGCCTGGAAAGACTCGGGATGGCCTTGGGCAGCCCGCGCTCCAAAGGACAAAAAGAGTCTTCAGGTTTTTTCTCGGTCTTCAGTGTTTATTAGTTTTTATCTACAAGATTTTCTCTCGGCCCGACAGAGGTCTGCACAGCAGCCAGCCATGAGCACACTGAGAGCCCCCGGGGTGGTCACTTATCTTTATACCCAAAACTACGTATAAGATATTTACCTATTTTCCCCAATGCTTTTCACTCTTATTGACAAGTGCACTTTTAGTAAGAACCAATCCCAAAGTGCCACCACCACCACAGAAGATGGAGGCCAAGAAGAAGAAGAAGGACAGGACACGCCCCAATTCCTCCATCTTACTTCTCCAGACCCCCCTGTACTGAAATTCTAAAACCTGTGTTTCACACTCTAATTAACCTATCCCTTCACCATTCATCCCAGTGAAATCCTCCCATCCTCATACAGGTGTCGTCTCCCGTGCAGGATCAAAGTCCAGCCACCAGACGCTTCTGGCAACATTCCAGGACTCCCGAGCCCCCCAAAGACACCAAGAGGGCTGTGTGAATCAGCAAGGAGCTCCTGGATAAACTCCAACACAAAAGGGAGGGAGTGGCAGGTAGCCTTGGAGGAATACAGACTTTTACAAGAGCATGTAATGATAGGACAAGGAGGAAAGGCTTTAAACTGTGAGTGGGTTTAGATGAGATATTAGGAAGAAATTCTTTGCTCTGAGGGCAGAGAGGCACAGGCACAGGTTGCCCAGAGAAGTGTGGATGCCCCATCCCTGGAAGCGTTCAAGCCCAGGTTGGATGGAGCTCCAAGCAACCTGGTCTCATTGAAGGTGTCCCTGCCTGTAGCAAAGGGATTGGAAAAATATGATCTTTAGGGTTCATTCCAAACCAAATCATTCTATGATTCAATGATCTTTGGAAGAATCCCAAGTACTGGGTTAAAGCATACTTTAGTACATTTGAGTGCTTAAGGTCATTTAGTGTCAAACAAGTAGGGAATTTATTTAAGAAATATCTTGTCAAAAAGTTTCCCTTTGATGAAGCACATAGAAAAGAAAAAAGCACCAACTTTCTGATAGTACAGACATGAGTAGAAACCCAGAAAACTCCAGTCCAATTTTTTTCCCTGGAGACTCATTTGAACTCAGAGAAAGTCTATTCCCTTACAGTCCTATTGCACATGCTAACTACTAAGTTTTAAAAACCCCTTTCTATTTCTTCCTGCTTCAATGTTTATATTTAATTATATAAGAAAGCTGAGGAGCTTTCCTGGAAGAAATGAGCAGATTTCTATTTTGAATAGTGTATGCTCAAAGGTTTCAGATCCTTTCTCTAGATTAGTGAGAAGAACCTGAAATAAGATTGTATCTTTCCATGACAAGTGCCTTACCACCTGGCCCAGCCAGCCACATCCAATTAATGCACACTGGTGGATCATTTTTTCACAGACATTTTCCAGACACATACCATTTGTGTAGTGATATGGAATAAATCCTAGCATGTTGCTTTTTCTTCCCCCACAAAATTGTACATTTGCTGTTAGGCCAGGATGTATTGCCGTAGCCATGACTTGTTTGTGACACTTTCCTAGTGGACAATTATTTACCATCAGTGAGGTTTGTCCCATATTAACCTTCAAGGTATATAGACAAATTAAGTAGGTTTTCCCTAACTTCAGCAGTGAGGATGGTCCTGAAGATGAAGAGCTCAGAAGTTGTTTTTGTTTGGTTTTTATAGTGATTCTGTTGCCTGTCTGAACACAGACAACCCTGTAATTACATCCTTCATGAATTCACACAAAAAGTATGCTGTGAATAGTACATGCCTGTCTTTACCACTCAAGCAAGCAAACCACTTTTGCAGAGTACAAAAGGAAGTTAATTTCCTGAAACTTGTCTAAAATAACTTCAAAACAGCAGTAGTATTTGCATTGGGGAAAAAAATTATCAGATGTGAATATCTGCATTGTGAAGCTCTAATCGCTCTCATCTGGGGCTCTGTCTCTTGCTACTTCATTATGACAAAGCAGCCCAAAATTAGAGAAAATTTGGCTCTGTTCATAAGCTTTTATTTCACAGCTTTCAGTGTCTAGCACAGAGTGCTCTTCCAGGGACAAACAACAGGACAGGGTTTATCTGACAGACTTAAGGTTAATTTAATTCATGATAGGTCATAGCTGGCTGGGGTATTTACAACTCAGAAAAGCATGAAAGGATTTCAAAGTCTCATTAGTTCATACTGTTCTTTCCATGCTGCTTTGTAACTCAGCATAGCTGGAACAGATGACCAAGGTTGTCTTCCCAATATTCTGGGTGGTGGAAACAAAAACAAAAGCAATGTCTGGGCAAAGCAGCAGCTTTGGTTTTCCTCATCTCACTAAAATGCTACACATCTATTAGCTATATTCAGATATTAAAAATCTGCTCATGAGGATGTCTTGAAAGGCTTATTAGTTTGGGTGGTTGACTCAGCTGAGTGATTCACATCCTTGTAATTATCTTTTGAAGACAAAACTAAGCGAGCTGAACTGCAGACTCCTGAATGAATTGAAGACCAATATTAAATGAGGGCTTATTTAAAATAGTGCTTCTTTTGGAACTGAAGAGAATGAGTGAGATTTATTTCAGCTAATATTAAGCATCTACAGTGCAAAAGATATGAAGGTTACTTCTGAAAAGAATTCCCAGTCAAAATTTCTGTTCTATTCCTGAAGTACTGCAATTTACTTTTCTCTTTAAATGGGACATACTTCCTGAATTTATGAATGGGCCATAGGTCTTGAAAATTTTATAGTGAATTTCCCTCCTCACTCTCCTACTTTTCTTCATACATGCCTGAATAACTCAAACAGTTCCTCCCTGTACTAGCTTTAAGATTTTCTCAACATGACCTGGCACTCTGCACCTGCAGCCCAGAAATCCAACCATGTCTTGGGCTGCCTCCAAAAGCGCTGTGGCCAAAAGAGCCTCTCTGCTCTGCTGAGACCCCACCTGAGCATTCTGCTCAGCTCTGGGGCTCTCCAGCCAACAAGAACAGGGTCCTGTTGAAGTGAGCCTGGAGGAGCGCCCTGAAGACAATTCTCCAGAGAGCTGGAGGAGATCGTCTTACAAAGACCAACCGAGAGAGCTGGAGCTGTTCAGCCTGGGGAAGAGAAGGCTCCATGGAGACCTTACAGCACCTTCCAGTGCCTGAAAGGGGCTGCTACAAGAGAGGTGGAAAGGGAGTTTTACAAGTGCATATAGTGATAGAACGAGGGAGAATGGCTTTAATGTGAAAGGATAGATTTAGATCAGATATTAGGATAGGATTTCTTACTGTGAGAGTGGTGAAAAACTGGCACAGGATGCCCAGAGAAGCTGTGGATTCTCCATCCCTGGAAGTGTTCAAGGACTGCTTGGATGGTGCTTTGAACAGCCTGGTCTGGTGGAAGGTGTCCCTGCCCATGCCAGGGGGCTTGGAACTAGATTATCTATAAAGTCCCTTCATTCCATAGCACTCTGCCATTCTATAATTTTACAAATTATATTTAACCTTTTGCAAATAAGACCATGAGTTACTATAGCAAAACAAAAATATTGGTCACTGTCCATAAGAAGTTGGTAATATGATGGAAAAATTTTATAACATAAATTTTTTTAAAAAAGGAAAAAATATTTTGTTTAGATTTTTCCTAACCTAAATAAAGATGCTTCAGTGCAAACAAGATAAAAAAAAACCAAGATAAACAAACAAGATAAAAAGCTACTATTCACTTACTAAGGAAGTGAAGTTTGACACAGAAAGAAGAAACAAAACAGGATTTAACTCAATAAACCTAGGAAAACTGGATATGTTCCTAAGAGCATGCTTATATGAAATGTTTCATGTCATCCTATGGTCCTGTATGGCTGTACAGAAGAAAAAAGGGCAGAGATACACTTATGCTGAACCCACTTACCTACAGCTAAACATCTGCTGTAGGATGAGATTAACTGCAGTCTATGTCAATGTTTTTACTGTTGAATAAAAGTCTGAGCACTAATCCTAAGTGACATCAAGCAGTCCACATCAATACTTCTTAGGGTTTACTCCTTACATAGCAGAGCTGTGCAGGAGAGATAGAGGTTCAGGCAAACACAGAAAGGGATTTAAAATTTTTAGGGCTGATCAGTACTCAATCTTCCTTCTTAAACTTCTTTAATTCAGCTGTAAGGAAAAAAATGCTCTGTAGGTGCCTGTTTCTCTCCATTGACTGCTATAAAAGGAATGAGGGACACAGACATCCAGAAACAGTTTTTTTCAATGTATGTGTTTAGTGGAATGAGGATAGATGAATTTCTTTTTCACACTGCTACCTCTTGTGTTATCAGCTCATGGAGGCACCAGAAATATCTCTACTGAGTGCAGTATTCAGTGAAGTAGGAGATAGTCTCATTGTTTTCTTTTTAAGATACAAGAATAGGCCTGAGAGTAGAGATTCAATTGCCAATGCACCGTCTTTCAACTGGGAGGGAGTATGACTTTTATATAATCATCTCTTGAGTAATTCTAGGTCTAAAGAAATTAGCTGCTAATGAAACACTAACATTACTTCAAAAGAAGTCACAACAGATGATTAAGTAGGTGTATGTCTTCACAAATGAGCATAAATTGTCTCAGGGCTCTTTTAGAAAGGATTAATGTGAATTAAAAGTGTACTGATAGTACATTTAAAAGGCTGGGAATGCATAAATTGTTTATAACAGATTAATCTTTCTTTTCATAGTAATTTAATACTGTATTCATTAGTACTGTGGAATAAAAACTGCTAAAAATTTTGTAAAGCACAATGCAAAAAGCAGTATTTTAACACAATTGCATAGGAAAGAAACTTTAATCTCTGGCTATATGTTTCTTCTTCTACTAGTTAGAGTTATAAACTGGGAATTCAGCAAAACTGTAAATGTTTGTTGTTCAGCTGCCAATATATTTCCTCAGGAATTTGTTGGCAAGGTATGTCCTGCATCAGAATACTGTGAATCACAGAAATTGGGTGTTGTTCAGCTCCATAAATGATAGAACTGCCTTCTCTTGGATAAGTTTTGACTGCACCGCTGCACACTCCTCACAGTGCAGCGTATATAGAGCTGAGTTCAGTTCTTTCCTGTTCTTGTAGTTTAACTCTGGTAGGCAGCTCAGTTCTACACAGCACACTCACCTCCTGCCAGTGTCTTAGAGAGGATAATCAAAAGGGTAAAACTGCATGAGTTGAAATAAAGGTGCTTTAATAGGCAAGGCAATATCCAGTACATGCTCATTAACCCCCACCACCCTTCACACTCAGCTTGGGTCATTACTGCACTTGTCCTGCTTCCTGTGATGCTCATCCTCTACTTGTTCAGGTGGTTCTTCCTGTAGTGCTTCCTGTAAAATGCATCTCAAATCATGGCTTACAACAATTTAAAGGTATATCCACTACAGTCTGCAATCCTGATCCCTTTGGGTCAGCAATGAACTCTTCCCCTCGCTCCTGCTCCAGCATGGCCTCATCTGTAGACCACCACCTCTCAGGGGTGTACCTGCTCCAGTGTGGCCTTATCCAAGGACCACAGCATCTTCAGTACCTGCTGTGCAGTGAATTAATCCATGGCCACTGATTGACACTTCAGGGTGTACCTGCTGTGGCATGGACTTGTCTAGATCAACAGATGCTTTGAGATGTACCTTCTCCAACCTTCTCCAACTATGGCTGCGTCACCATTTCCTCCTGCTCTTCACAGGATCTCATGATTGCACCTTGGACTTGGTTCATCACTTACCATGTTGGGGGCTGCATCTGGACCCTCTAACCAGCCCTGGGCTCTGCCCACCATGCTCAGAGCCCACATGACAGTCTCAACTTGTACTCCCTTGCCTTGGAGCCCCACTCCTGCAGATGCCTCTCAAATTCGCAGGGACAAGGGAAGAGTGGGTAAGTAAGGTTATTCAGTAATTCACTGGTTTTTGTTATTGTTGTTAAATTTTTATCCAGTGCTGCATAAGAATGCAAGTTTCTGAAGTAACTGAAGTAATTCTGATCAGGACTCAGTTTTATACCTCCTCTACCAGAGTATATTTAACCCCTACATAAAATACAATTTGCTAGGGGTTAAATCTAATCTGCCAGAGTCTGCAGTGAGTACCCAGTGGGACCAGACAGTGAATCAGGGACCCATGGAGAGGATAAGGAGAAACCAGAATCCAGGCAGGAATGTTGGGGCAGGGCAGACAGAGGGGCTGTGCTGGTGCTTAAGGAATCTGTGTGCTGGTGAATCTGGGGAGTGTGGTCTGTACTTGTGACCTTCTGCCTCTAGCAGCCTGAGAGCTTGGTTCCCTCTTTCTCTCTTCCCATAAGTATCCCTGTGATTCTTCCAGAAGTTCCTGTATCATTAGCACCTGAGGCAGTGGTCTGTGAGCGTATCTCCATCCCTAATTCACATACCTTCATAAGTCCTTTTTCTACGTCTATTATTAAGTCCATAAAACAGAATAAAAATTTGTCAGGAATTTTTCATACAAAAAAAAAAAAAATTCTAACACCTTCATGTAAACCTTTCTGATCAAGCAGTCTTCCCTTACATAGTCCAATATGAGGCTAATCTCTGCTTTGGTAGCTGCAAAAAAATCTACCACATTTTAAGTCCTCTCAGAGTTTAATAAACAGCAATGAATAGCATCAATCACCCTCGTCACATTTATCCAACAGTACAATGAAGGTCTCAGTTTCAGAGCACTTAAACTACTTTCTAAAATAAAAGAAATGCAAACTTAAATGGCAGTGCCAAAAGAACCCTTTAAAATAGTGCAGTGGGGAGAGAGAGAAAATTCTAGTAAGAAATGCAAGTGTTTGTATTCAAACCTCAAGAATGACTGTATTAATGACTGTATTAAAACTGAATGTTTGAGTAAATAATCGTCAGATTATTTACTGTATTTAAACTGAATGTTTGAGTAAATAATCAACAGATATCCCTAGAAACCTTAAAATTATGTGAAGTCACTTATGAGAGTGACTACCTATTATATATAATTAGGCAGATAATTATTTGTCTGCCTAAATTTGCACATCAAGACCTTATTTGTCTAATCTGATAATCCCCATATGTTCCCTCAGTGAAAAGTAAAATGCTGTCATATTGGGTAGAAATTGTAATTTGTTTCCTCAATAAATTAGATGACTGAAATTCACCTGTTAATTTCTTGAATATTCATGTCTGAAGACTATTTGTTTACATTTATATACACTGCAGGCAGGATTTGACAGTAAGCTGCAAGTGAATCAAGAACCTTGATGCCAATATTCTTATTTTCCTTTGAAACAAGAAGTGCTTTCTAACCAGTACCTAGGCAATGCTTATGGTACATGACATAAATGACAATCTTGTTCTCATATTTGTTATATACTTTCCCTAACTTATAGCAGGATTTAAAAAAAAAAGAATAAAGCTAGAAACAGCTCAGCTTTCCCTAGGAGAGAAAACTTTTTTCCATTTGAATAGTAATAGGAGACACTATAAACTTTTTTCTTCAATATTTGATTGCTTCTTCTTGCCTTTTGAAACTGTGAGCTTTATTTGTCAGTTATATACATCAACACATAATGATGTGCAGAATAAATTCTATTTGGTTAGCAATTCCCAGTACCTTTGATTTATTACTGTATGTATTAACTGTATAGCCTCACATCCTCACATTAGTAATACAATAAAGTTGAAAAGACACCTTCAAAATTCCTTCTACCCTCCAGTTTTTACAGGCAACATCAAAGTATATAGTTTATATCAGACATCCTCCACAACTTCTTCAAATTTCTGATCATTTTACACTGAGACATAGTGTAATTGGTTGTGCCAAAATTGTTTTTTTTTGTAATTGGGACAGTAGGGAACAGAATAATTCTTGAAGCAACATGCACAGATATAATTTTCCATAGATATACCAATGATGGCAAAGATCAGGCACTGATGAGCAGGAAAATATTAAATTCAGATTGCTTACTTGAATATGAAGCCCATGATACTCTGCCTAAACCTGAAGAATCAAGAACACTTACTGTAAGCCTCAGCAAGAAGTTTAGGAGAGAAGGAAAACAAGTGTGTTCAGAAGTCTAGAGGAGACCTTGCCTGGCCTAATGCAGAAATCTTCTTTAAACAATTTCTATCACAAAAGTTCTTGTTTATTGTTATAAATGGAACTCCGCAATGAGTTAAGTTGCCCAATTGGAATTTATTAATTACAGCAAGCATAGGTAATAAGCAAAGCAGTGCTGGGCGACAGGGGAGTTGTGGGGAGTCCAACTCCACCAACTGCCGCGCCCAGTATCTCACAAGTTCCCTTTTTATACTAGTCCATTTCCGTAGACGTGTTCTTCCCTTGGCGCATGCTCCAATTGTTGCTAGGGGGTCGTCTTCTACCCTCTGGTGGTCGCTGGATGAAGGCTTGAAGTCTTCCTCAGGCCTGTACTCTTGACCTCAGAGCTCTTGCCTTCCTTATATGGGGTGGTGTTTAGCTGGTTTCTGTTTCTCGGCTAGCTCTTCTTAGTTCCCAAAACCTTAGCCTTTCGCATGGTTAGTATTTGCGCAATACATGGTTGAATTTAGCAAACAATAGTAACTTGATATATATTATTTTTAGGTTATGCAGTTATGCATTTCTTAATCACATGGTTGACTATGTATCTCTTAATCACAATCATAAGGCTGACCAGGCTGACCATGTATTTCTTATTCACAATCATAAGGCTGACCAGGCTGACCATGTATTTCTTATTCACAATCATATGGCTTTCTATATCGGGGTTTAGTGAACAGGGCTATCCATTACATTTATTTCCACAAACTATACAAGAAGTACAAAAAAGTTGCTCAAAAATATGTGTTTATATTGCAGACACCTAAAGTGGGTGCAACGAACCCGATCTCAGGCATACAAGCAACATCCTGGCCTCTGGACATTTAAAGATGACTTCAAATTCTCAGACTATCACTATATAAATGGATTAATAGAAACCCTCATTCATAGTGACTTTTTCACTCTTTCAGGAGTCACTTCACCTCAGAGTCACTGTAGAATGACTCTATAATACGAACTGTAGCATTTAAAAGAGGGGGTAGTCTCCTCCTCAAAGATCTTTTATTTGATAAACTATTGGATGTTTAAGGAAAAGTTCTTCTGCAGAGACAACAATAAATCTCAGACTTTTTTAACTGATTAAATAAAATTGTATAAACATAAATTATTAAGTGAAGATTCCATTCATAATGAGTACTACTGATGATCTAGTTATTGACACTGAATTTTGCAGTTTAACCTGTCTGAACATTTTTCTTTTGTATTTTTTTAAAAATAATCTTTTCCTGAGGCATGCGTAACAATGCAAGTGTATATGGATATACATTACTTGTGTGCACAATTATATATGCATGTTATTTGCACCTATCTCCCCAACTGAACAATTTTGGCCATTTAGGAAATTGGAAAAAATGAATCCTATCAACTGTTTAAGTTATTAAGAAAAAAATACAATTTCTACCCAGGACAGGAGAATCTTTTTCACTCAGGACTGAATATCTGCATGCAGAAATTATATGAATATGCTGTGCACATATCAAATCTCTTAGAGGTTTATAAATACCATTAACAAAGATAAATTGTGATTTTGTTATTCAGAAAATGAGAGGCAGTGTGGAAAAGATGTCTGAAACACATTAATGACATAGTCAGTAAATCAGAGACAAATGCTGGGAGTGCTTAAAACTGATGGTGCAGGAAAATAAACATTGATGGAAAAAGTCTACAACTAAAACACTTTCTCCCACAGTAGTTTGTAGATTGTTGGCCTTTTCTATTGATTTTTCTGTTTCTTTGCTGTTAAACAGCGACTGAAAGTTTCATTTGCACATCCCATTAGATACTATCTCCAGGTGCCTTTCAAATCAGTGTGCCTTCAGAAACACATTATTCCAAGTTTTCAAGCGTGCTGGGGCTTTACAATCTGAACTAAACTCACTTGAAAGGGACATAAGAATACCAATAAGAATATTTGAAAGGGACATAAGAATACTTGTAAATTTGTGATTCTGAAAATTGCTGATTGTAATTCAGGAGAATTATAAATCTGTAAAGGTAAACTCTGATCTCAACAGTTAGTATATATATTCAGTACAGCACAGATTGGGAATGGTGATCAGAGGAAAACATAAGTTTTTCTTATCTGTCTATCTATCTATCTATCTATCTATCTATCTATCTATCTATCTATCTATCTATCTGTCTGTCTCCTGGATTTTTTACTTTGACTTCAGCTAATAGAAGCAATAAACTCTGACTCATCTGAAAGCTTTACCTAGAAAATTCCATCTTAAATGAATCACTCAGGTGCTCACATGATGTGAGTCTTATCGTCAGGCTGGAAATTTCATTCCATGAATCATGTCAAACTGTTCAAGTAAAAGGAATGTAATGCATAATTTTTTCCAGGTATTCAAAGTAGCTGTGCTCCTTCACATGAGACAGCTACAAATGAATTCTTATGAGCAAAAACCAGGCCAGCTGTTATTCATGCTAATTGTTAACATTATTCCAAACAACAAATATATTTGAGTAAATCATAATGGTTTTCTGGAAAAATCATTTATGTAAGAACAGGTGAAGTTTCCCTCATGATAATATTTCAGTCCAGTTTCTCAAGGCTATACAGTGTACCAGAAAAGTACTAAGATTGATTATTTTATCCTGGCCTCCTGAATGTCACTAACAGTCTACACCTCAAAAAAAAAAAAAAAAAAAAAAAAGAAAAAGACACTAGTTGCCAACATTGCTCAGATCATAAGGTCATACACACTTCGGGAATATTGTTTTCATAGATATATAAAATAATGTTAAAAACACCAACCCCACCCTGTAAATACCAAAGCACTTTTACTATAATTTGTAGCTAATTTTATCATTCATCTGGAAAAGATTTCCCTTTCCTACAGTTTGTGTATTCAGAGTTTATCTTAGGGGACAGTGCATGGAATCAGTGTGCTGTGCGATAACTAGCTGACTGCATGATCTAATTAACACTAATTTGTTATTTCTTTCCTTCTATTTTTGTCATGGTAGTTCCTCGTATTTTCACTTGCTGCAGGTAAACTCCTCAGAGCAGCATCTGTGGCATCTTCAGTGTTCATAATTCATCTATTACATACAGCTGCCAAACTTTATAGGACTTAGCTGTCATTGATTTGAGTAGTGAAAACCAAAAAGAAGTCCATCTTAAAATAATCAGACATGAGAAAGGAGTAAAAAATTAGAGAAAAAGAGTCATTCATTCATTTTTACCTTGAAGGCAAAGTCTTCTTATAAACAGATGGAACTGATGCTATAGATACAGAATAAAGCTTTGTTGCTTTTCTTCTTTTTCTGGAAAATGATGCATTTGTTCCTACTATGTTTAGTTCATCAGAGAACCTATATCAGAAGAAACCAAATATAAGTGCTTCAGTGCTGAAAGATCTCTGTTAATTTATTGATAACCAAATATGGAAGACAGAAAACATTAAGTATTATAATTTAAAATGTTCCAATGTGCCTTTTTATAGAAAAAGTAATTGCATGGATGTTAAATATTCACACTGCAAAGCAGTTTTGAAAAATTGCCCATCCTAAATTTGTCCCCCACCAAATTTCTATTTTCTAACATTACAACACTGCCCAAGAAATACTTAAGTTTGACTTGTTCTTTGATATTAATGCAGGCTATAAGAAAACCATGTCAAAGAATCATCAAGTTTATTTTTCAGTCTTGCTACAAGATGACCGCTCTATTGAGACTGTGGTGACCTCACTGTGACTATTCAATGAGTCTGTCATGCTTCACAGTGAAGCCTTTTACTTTATGCTAATCAGCAATCATTATTTGCAATTAAAAACATGTGCTTTTATCATTTCACAAACATTTGATTGTGACAGCTAACTCAATGCTGGCTTTGTCTCCAGTTTAAAAGAAGAAGTGTAGACCAATTGAATCAGAGATATTGTGATAACATAAAATTACTATTGCAGATATAGAGAACTATCCTGCTGCAATGTTAAGGGAGCCATGTCGGTCACACTTTTAAGAGGGTTTAGATCTTGGCACAGTAATGTCATATAGCTCTGCCATTCTACAAACTCTAGTCTCTTTTATCTAAGCAGTCTCTGTAGTGATCCATCATGCCGATGTTAAACTTTTTATAGTTTTTCAAAGAAAAGCACTTATTCATCTAACTTATTCATCTAACAAATGACATCATTACACTTTGAGAGCATGAAAAAGCTTTATTAAATAATTTCTATATTTTATTTAAAGAAATCATTAGGAAATAAAAAAATGTTAGACATATTTAAAATATTTCTTTGCTGGAACAATTTATACATGTGATCCTATTTTCTTTGTAGACATTTATGAATTATTTTCTGTTTTTCCATTTCACTTATAAAACTAAATTTTAGGCAGGAAATGTCATTTTCTGATGTCCTTAACTTCTTCACTGTCAGTGGGTGATGCCAGAAAGTTTCTAAAATGTTCAACATTGAGACAAGTTCTATTATAGTCCTCTTCATCTCTTCGTATTCACATGAATGCATGTGAATGCAATAATGAATGCATATGAATGTAATAATGCCTACAAGGTATTTTAAATTTCAAGATTGTCTGCCAGCTAGTTCAAGTAACCAGTTAGTTTTTCAAAGATTACCTTCTGCTTCATTGGATTTGAAGTCTACAATCTCCCTCCTTTCTAGTGTTTTGCAAAGATACTAGCATGGCTGAAAATCAGTGAAATAGACAATATTGTTTATTCCAATCACAGGAAGAGGCTGCAGGTGGACATGTTTTACAGACCAAGGAAATTCCCTGTTTCCATATTCAGTATTCATGCAGTCAATATCACACCAGTCTGTACTTAGCTGAATAAAAATCAGCGCAAACATTTTCTTTTAGGTGTGAATAATTCTAGTGTTGAAATTGGTATATATCACTGGAAATAAAATGCCTATCATTTTGAAAAGGTGGATGTTTATACAAATCTTTGTTGTCAGATATGTCAGAAAAGCAAAAGCAAAACTCAAACTTGCTAATGAGTTTTTCAGTTTGTTTTAAAGACCCACAGAGACCCAGTGGGACAATCCTCTGTGAACTGTAGCAAGCTGTTAGGTGAATAGCTGCCTGAAACCAAAATTCCAGAATCTTAGTAAAAATATTCTGCTGCGGCAGCACTGAAAGGCATATTGTCACTTTTAAAAAAAAATTCAGAACTCCTTTGTTCTTTTTTACTTTATAGTAACAAACTTGTCCTAAGGCAAATAAATTAACAATTGAAATCACCTAATGAGACCCTGCAAAGTGGTTCTTTTGAGATGGACACAAACTGCTACCCACAAGTCTTTTTTAAACTTCAGCCAATATTTGAGAATAGGTGCCAACTGGTAATTATCCAGTTTCATCAGTCCAAATGTTCTTTCAGTTAGTTTGTTAAATACTACTAATATTGGCTTCATGCAATCTAATATTGTTTCAACGATTCTCTGAAAACACTGTGTCCAACCAGATACTTCATGAATCCTAACAGCAGTGGAAAAATTTGCCATCTTTTTTCATTGATATATGTGTTTCACAAGCGATCTTACAAGATCTTTAATAGTATTTAATTTGTACATAGAACATACACAAATATTTTTTTTGTTAAATTGTTTTCTTAAGAAGAAAATATGGTAAAAGAATAATGTAAGAATAGGGAAAATCATTGGAAAGGGTTAACATATTGATATAGGAATATATGAGCCACAGCATGGTTGCCCAGACCATATCATTAAATTAAATAATTTGAGGCAAGCACAGTCCAGGAAAGACATGGATTTATTCACTGAGTTCTAACTGATTACAAAAAGCATTTTCTGACAAAAAAAATCTCATAAATATTATTTAATTAACCAAAAATATTTGCATTTTTGCCATTTAGCCCAAATTTCTCTCAGCTAGTAGCTAATCAAATGCAAAAATTACCCCCATGGCTGTCCAGAAGATTTTGTTCCATCATTTCAGTTGATGACTCATGCTTTAATGACCCCCATGCTGCATGAATGTGCTTCAGAACTAGCATAGGTCTCTCATCATAACAGAGTGAAATGGCTTTCTTCATCATCAGTGTTGTGTATGGCAAAAAATCACAGGAGCCTTCTACTCAGTTCTCTTCTTCCACAGAACTCTGAGTCAAATTCAAAGTCTTACTATTGTTCTCTAAGGAAGTTCATGTAACCTATCTTTTATCACATTAATCCTCCTTTAGATTCTAAAAAAAAATCTAAATACTGTGTTTACTCAATTTAATTTTCTATAGTCATGACAGATATTATAGCCATGAGGAAGAAAGAAGAAGATAGAAAAGAGGAATCAAATAATCCACTCATTACTTCAGAGTAAAGAAAAATCAAATTGCACCATAAGGAAAAATTTGAAACTTAGATGGCAACAGGGAGCTAGTGTGAAAAAAATCTGAGGATCCTGTGAGAGGAAGAAATACATATTACCAGTAGCTTTTCTATAGAGACAGTGCAATCATAGTGGCACTGCAGATGACTGCTGCTAGGAGACTTCTTCAAGCCTGAAAAATGTTAGATTTTCAGTAGATTTTCTAACTGCATTGTGTGGACATGATTGTATCTGTTTTATTTTGCTACTGGTTGATCTGGGAGGAAGGGGTTTGATTTTAAAAGGGTAAATTTTAATAAATTAAGGATATTGGTTAGGATATTGTGATGAGATTTTTGTTGGGTTTCTTGGGCCTTGTTCCCTCTCTCTTGGGCTGTTTCTGAATAGAGTGAAGAGTAGACAGTGTAAGGATCTATATACATGAACTGTACCCCACAATTAAGGGAAGTGGCCTTCTCAAATCTCTCCGATATCACACATCAGAAAGTATTTTCACTTATTGGGCATGCCTGCCCAACCTGTGACACTCCCAGAGAACAGTTCAAAATTTAGTCTGATTACTGAGTCTTCAGGAGTCTATGAAGAAATAAGCAGCCTGCCTATGAAGCTATGAATAGTGGTTTGGAAGGCCCTTAACACATGGTGTCCTTCCTGGCCTGATTTTCCAGGAAAAAAATTATTGACTGCCAGATGCTCACTTTAAAGTCCCTGATGTTAAACTTATTACTTGTCTCTTTAAAATAAATTTGAGGAAGGGGATTCTACTCAAGTACAGGCGGGAGTGAACAGAACATTGTACGCAGAAAAGGTAAAGGAGATGGTGAGAAGAGGAGTCAACAGCAGGAATGAAATGAGATCATTTTATCAGCCCACAGCTATCCACCCAGGCTAGGCAAGTTAAAAGGCAACACTCAGGCAGACCATCAGCTCATCCAAACATATTCCCTCAAGCGTAAAGAATAACTTTACATCTGGCCTGTGGGAAGTGAGCTGTTGCAAAAAGGCAAGCAATTCTTTTGAAAATCTATGTAAATGCACTTTAGGTAGCTAACTTAGGAAAGAGGAGTCTGGATCTAAAAATTACCTGCTGTCCTCTTTAGAACGTGGTGTCTCTAAGGTAAAAAAAATACTTCCAGTGTTTTCCTGTGAACTTGGATGCTGTTTTAAAAGAACAACGGACATATATTTAGCCACCTTCTTGTCACTAAACAAACAACCATTATTTGGACTGTTTTTGTTTTTTTTTTTAACTAAATAATGGCAGAATGGAGAAAGGGTTATCAGCCCAATGTCATCTGTCCCAGTGAAACCCCTTCCATATCTCTGTCAGTTCATAATTGATAAGCTTATAGTTTCAAAATATATCATCCCAGAATCATTTTGGGGAAAAATAAAAAAGTAATGTAAGTGGTATAGCTTCTTACAGTATATAAAATATAGCTGTTTGTGGTGTCTGGGGATTGGAGTCAAGAGTTCCTTAGGTGTCTTCCAAACCTTTCTTCTTCAGGAATCACTTTGCTAGCACACAAAGACCCCAAACCTAAATAGGACCTGGTATGTTCCCATTCCCTAGCCATACCTTAGCTTCCCTCATCATGTGCACTCCTTCCAGGTAAGCCAGAACCACGCCTGCTGCTCAGAATAGAGCTTTATATTATGAATACATGTTGTCTTGCTTGTTGTTTTCATCTGTGGAAACAATCACTCAGATAAAAGAGATTCAAGACTATCCTATATATTCTCTGATCTCATGGTGAAAAAATATTGGAGCTAATACAACCAACAATATGCTTGGAAAATGAGCATATTTGAGATTAAATAAATTCAGAAACAAATATTTCCTTTTTCTTTTTATTCCCTCATAAAAAACCCTCCAAATTTGGTTTACTGGGTGAGTGAAAAACAGATAGGATATTTATTGTCACCACTAAAAAAGTGTCTCTTCCACTGATTTTTTTGTTTTCATTACTGTTAGCAAGATCAGGGGATTTTGTAGGCTTTTTGGAATTGCCTTAATCACATCTGTGAAACCAATAGAAATATTTACTTTTGGGTCTGATTTGTTAGTTACTCTTCCTTTACTTTCTGGGAATCAAGTACTACATATCTTTCTTCTATTTGACAAAATTAAAAAAAAATTAGATCTCTTAATAAATTATCTCTTTTTTAAAGTCATAATCAAAGCTCGATGAATTCTCCTGCCTGGAAGAATTAAATCTTAGGCTACAAAGAATAATTAGCTCAATTTTGACACACATACGTGAGATCCCAAAGCATCAATTATCTTCTATGTCCTGAAATACACTGAAACATCACACATAGAAGTTGTCATTAACACCTCCTGCTGTTGCTGTGAATTGCTTCAGCCCCACCATATGCAGTATGGTAAAGTTTGAATTAAGATCTACATGAGCAGTACAAGCTTTGAAGACAGCTCCAGAACTCTTGTCTTCAGGCAGCACCCTCATTTAACATTGCTGCATACCGTTTGCTTTAGAGTATGAACTTCAGTGATTACACTTCTTGGATACTGATAGAGATGGCCTATTATCTATACAAAAATATGTTTCTCCTAAGGTTTCTCCTTAGACTATGATAAGTTTTCACTTGTGGAGGAAGAAAATCTGTTTATTTCTGGAAATATAAAAGAACAAAAATTCCCCTTTTAATACAAATTAACATCTTACTATCACAAAATTTGTTAATAAAAATAAAAACTATAGATACAGGTCATGAGCAAATAACCACCAAAATCCTGATTACATGAATATGAAAATATACATATACATATACATATATATATGCATATGCCTGCACACTATCAATCATTCCAGCACTGCCACAGTACTGGAAACTAGGCTCAGAATTTCCTGCAAAATATAAGGCAAGTATTCACTGATACCACTTGCATCAGCCACATTCTTTAAAGGAGTAAATTTTTTTACTTCAACAACAATCACACAATATATAGCAGATATATTATATATAAGATTGCATGAGTGAAAAGCACATGCCTGTTCCTGATGTGTTATGCACCACGTGAAGCGATCTAAGTACAAAAGTAACTTTCATCTCTTTATATAGAAATAAAGAAAACTTTTCTTTATTTGTGCTGGTGCATAGAATGATGATGTTGGAAGCTGTGCAGAATTAGCCATCTTTGCACAAAATGTTGATGCTGAAAGTCATGCAGTTCTAAACTTCCAAACAAATCCCATATGTTTTCTGATCCTTTCTTGTCATGTTTACCTCTTCCAAACATTGCTGCAACTTTTTTACCTCTTGACTGCCTCAAAACAGCTGATGTAAATAGAAAAATAGGACTCTCTTCCTGTGTCTGACACTATATTAAAAGTTGCTTCAGGAAAGTCAACAGGGAAAAAGAAATTCCTACTAGGTGATTCACAAGACTCAACTCTGTCCTGAAGAAACAGATGGTTCCAATTAACTCTTTGCATGTATGATTAAATACACAAGGGCTCTCAATCTCATAGTTTTCTAAATCTAGAAGACACAGTAGAGAATCAAGAGGCCTGAACCAGGTCTAGATATTTTTAGAATGGGGAAAAAATGGCTGGTGTAGGATATACCTTTCACTTTTCTGCTTGAAAATATCTCATGGATGTATATTGATGTGGAGTACATTTTCACACAATGCAGCCAATAACAAATAAAACATCTCTGTAAGGGTCATGCATTGCAAAACTGTCTCCAACTTAGATGCAAGTATTTCCAAAGTGACATTGGTGAAAAATGCTGAACATCAGAGTCTGAAAGGTATCTGGGCTCTCAGCTAGCACTTAAGTGGGATTTAAAAGCCTTCATAATTGTAAGCATCTGGGCATTAATGAATTAGAGATTAAATCTTCAAAAGTAACTTAGATAATTAAAAGCCCAGTTTGAACTGAATTGTAATTAGCCTGAGGCTCCAAAGGGCCATATTTTTGAAGCTACTATAATATTTTGTATAGTGGCTTATTGGTTAGTGCAACTTCTAACTGAATAGAGGTGTAAATGTATGTGAATATAGTGTAATACCAATCCAATTTTCACTTCTGAAAATGGACCTGTGTCCTATATTAATAGAACACTTTTGAAAATATTATTAGCAAGCTAGTCAGAAGTTGTGTTGTTCAGCAATAAATGCCTATCCTCTGCAGCTTTAGAATACTGATTCTTTAACCTTTATATTCAAATATTCTGCTTGTGTTTTTCTTATGACACAAAATGTTTTAAAATTCTAAAAGGAAAGATCACAAATTTAAAAGAAAAATGTATGAGACTGGTAAGGTGAACACAGTTATAGAGGGAGTTGGTGAAGTGTAATTGCAATTATTTGCAAAATTCTTTGTGATCTCATTTAAAAGAGGCTACAGAATTGCACATCGTGATGATGTTGCTGACAATGATCACTATTGATTTTGAGAGCTCCTTTTGTTTTCATATAAATTGCACTGTTTACAAGGTCTGTAAAGTGGGCGTCCTAATAAATTTCTTCTCTTGTATTCAGGCAAATTTTTTTGTGAAAGCTACATGTGACACAGTCCTCCAAACTTACTCAGTTGCTGTCTCCAGTAAAAAGCATGCAGTCCCTGGAGAAGTCAGAAACTAAACTAAATGTGCTGTTTTATTTACGACTATAAAAATCAGAAAATATTCTTTTTGTTCCCCACAGAATTTATGCCATTTTCACAACAGAGACAACATCTGCTTTTTCATCCTACAAATGACTGAATCATTTAAATGTTCATTAGTCAATGAAGAGAATGCTCATAGAAGAGAAATGCTCCAGTCCCTTAATCATCTCTGTAGCCCTCTGCTGTACCAGTTCCGGGAGCTCCATGTCTCTCCTGAACTGAGGAGCCCAGAACTGGAGACAGCACTCCAGATGTGCCCTCACCAGGGCTGAGTAGAGAGGCACCCTCAACCTGCTGGCAATGATTTTCAAAATGCAGCCCAGGATACCACCAACCTTGGATGAAAGAAAAATACAGTTTAATATATTTTTACACTGCTTTTCACAGGAACTATCTGTCATCTTAC
This sequence comes from Melospiza georgiana, assembly GCF_028018845.1. NCBI lineage: Eukaryota > Metazoa > Chordata > Aves > Passeriformes > Passerellidae > Melospiza > Melospiza georgiana. The sequence goes on from NC_080431.1 coordinate 47,583,420, forward strand.
TCTAAGTTTCAAAAAACACTATGTTGCAACAGCAAAAGTAGGTGTGCATTAAAGAATCAAAGCTTCTTTATAGCTCACAAGTATTTTAGTTTTTGACTTTAGTTTCATTTATGTAATTATACATATTGCTTCAGGCATGATACAGTTTTCTGGAAAACCAGAATACAGGCTTGTATATCAAGAAAAATACCCAAAACATTTGCCTTTGAAACTTCATAGAAAAGTGTTAGGTGAAGATACATTCAGTAGACTGTTGTCCACAGCTTCAAGGAAAATGTGAAAAGTGTCTATAGATAGCTGGAGTAACTTCTAAAAAAATTAGAGAAAAGGCTAATACTGCAAAGAGATTAAGCATCCTCCTCCTTTACTGAATTTCCTGCAACGTTTACCAATTTTTGAAGCAGAGTAAGGCATATTTGTCACAACCACAAAGTGTCCAAGGACCAGGAAAGCAAAGCAAGGGCAATTCCTCCCCTGACTGAAATCCCACATGTAAGCTTTGCAAGCTAAGAGTGCCTTGCCTCATTCTCTGTTCCTGGTCCACCTGGTCTGGTACTCTGCAAGATTAGCATCTACAGATGAAAAATAGATAGAAGGAAAACATCCTTATATAAAAGAATCAAGGGTTTGACTACTTGCCTGAAAAAGAGGATATATACAATAAATTTCTCCTCCTGTTTCTAGGAATTTGTGTACTACTGCAACCAGAAGGCAATATGTGTTTAGCATCAGGCTGAGCTTTTTATGATCTAATCAAACGGTCATCAAACAGAAAATTATGTACAATGTCATGGTTTGGGCATTGGGTTGATCAAGCATGAAGTTTATATTTATTCTATCCTATAGTTTCATTTTCAGAAAAAAAAAAGAAAAACTTTTCTCCCTTTTTCCCCTGCTTCTCCTTTCTCTCCTTCATTACAGTGTCCAGTGAGGGTAAGCTTTCAGAGGAGAAACAGAAAAAAATCTTAATATCAAATAATATTTTAAGTCTCTATCTCAATTGCATAAAGCAGGAAAGGAGTGAAAATGTGTAATGGGACTGATCTTTCTCAAATATCTCTTCTGTCTCAATACTAGATTTTAAACTAGGTGGAAAAGTTAAAAAACTAACTTAGAAAAAAATATATTAGTCCCTTGCAATGTTCTGAAAGAAAAGGGAAGAAAGGAGGCCAAGGATGAAAGAAAAATTTTCTTATGAGAGTGTAAAAAGCTAGGTACGTTTTAAATAGACATTGAATTGTGCAATTATTCTAGGGATAATGTAAGAATTTTCCTAGCACTTCTCACGGGATAATGCAACTGGAAGCCCTAAAAACCTTTCAAATCCTAGACAGCTCTGAGGTCAAGCTGTAGAACCCACCTGGTCAGAAATGCATGAACCACATCTTTTCAAGGGTACCATAGCACTTAGCACTAATCCAGCCCTATATTGTCAACACTGCATTTTCCTTTGAGAAGGAAAGCAGACATGAAAATCATAGAATAAAGATAATGTATTATGTATTTAAAGTAAATGGAAATAATGTAGATGACTGAAATTCAGCTTTTGCTTAAGAGAAGAGTCATCAGCCTATAAATCATGAGTTCTCCAGGGCAAAATGAGAAGCTGCCCTCAATTGCCTGTGATCAACAGCTATTTAATGTGAACTGCAGGAAACAGTCCACATTGCATTACATTGGAATGGAAGAGATACATAAAGACAAGCCCCTTGTCACTGAAGGAAAAAAGAAAAAAAGGTAATTATTATTAAGTTACTGTGATACCATGATAAAGATTGGGTTCTGCAAATAAGAAAGAGACTGGAAAATGAAAATTACAGGACAACACAGAACTCTCAACAAATTACCTGATGCTGGGAATTAATCAAGTAAGAGGAAACTTTTTGTAAAACCAAATGTTTAAATACAATAAAACTTTGTCCACAAATATATCCAGCAATTACATTTTCTTAATTCATGTATCCTTACCAAACTAGGCTGTTACGACTCATATGGTATTCAGAACTGTTATTATGAGCTGTAATGGCCACTAAAACCAATGTATTCCATGCACTGGAATTTTCTATTCAGTGATCCAGTTAAAAGTACCTGGAATCCTGAGGGATTCAGTAAATTATATATGATACTGTTCACTATTGAACATGGCTTTGCAAGTAGCATCTACCATGGAAGGCATAATTTTCAGTATTATCTGCATGTAGACCTCTCTCATCTGAAGTGTTGAGGCTGCAAATGGATGGAGAAAACTCCCAAAGGAAAAAAAAAGAGTTGTTCCTGTAGCAAATGCTAACAATAACTATAAAACTACTGCATAAGTTAAAACACTTTTAGAAAATAATGAAATCAAAGTAAACAAAAACTGTATACAATTTTTTATTCCCAAAATATACATAAATATTAATATGTTTCATCACCGCCACAGTTAAACTGACTCTGACATTTAAAAATATGATAATTCTTAGCAAAAATTAATTTAAAAGCTTTTCAGGACAGGAGGATAATATGAACTAGAATGACTATCTGTGCTGGTTTTGGTCAGGGTAGAATTGCCTTTCTACACAGCGGCTGGTGTAGAGATTTCTGCTGAAAATAGGGCTGATAGTATAAGGAGGTATTTGTTATTGCAGAGCTGGGCTTGCCCAGAGCCAAGGCCTTTTCTGCTTTTCCTGCTGGCAAGGAATTTGGGGGTGCCTGGAAGGTTGACAGGGGACAAAGCCAGGACAGGTGACCCAAACTGACCAAGGGGATAAGAGGGGAACATTTGCAGTAACAGCTGCTGTCTTTGCAAGTCACCATTACGTGAGATGGCGACTGCTCTCCTGGACATGGCTGAACACCTGCCGGCCCATGGGAAGAACTGCACCAATCCCTTGTTTTATTTTGCTTGTGTATGCTGCTTTTGGCCTTCTTATTACACTGTCTTCATCTCAAGCCGTGATTTTTCCAGCTTTTGCCCTTCTGATCCTCTCTGCAGTTCTGCTGGTGGGGCAGTGAGCAAGTGGCTGTGTTGGGCTTGGTGGCTGGCTGCAGTTAAACCACAACACCAGCCAAAACAATCTTTAAGAAGCAAAGAATAAAAATATAAGAACAAAAGTGTGAAATTTTCTATAAGTAACCCAAAAAAGGCTGAAATTAAAAAAAAAAACTTTATTTAGAAGAAGGAAAAATAGAAATATATAGGTATCCAGTTGAAGAATCAACTTATATTGATGTAAAACATTATTTGTGTTAGAAACTGGTACTGTAAAAATCAGTGTCCTTAAATGACAAGCAGGAAAAAAAATGGGGGGGGGGGGAAATTATAGAAGAGAGAATAAAGAAGCAAAAAGCAGAAAGAAAAGGAACTAAAAGAAACAGAAAAAAAAGGCAAATATACTAGATAGCAAAACCACCCCTGACAGCAAAAGTAACTAATTTAAATTACATTTATGCTACCAATTTAAATTACATTTATGTCTGCATGATTATTAAATGTCACCCATATACCCTATCATGAAAAATAAGCATGATGTCAGTTCACCTCACTGAAGAGGAATATTTGCACCCCATAGATAGCCTCTCTGGTATAACTTGATATGTGCAGAATGTGCTCAGGAAAGAGCCTTAGCCTCATGCTTCTATGTGGGTTAGAGCAAACTTTCAGTTGATATTTAGCCAGAAGAAGAGTTCAGGGAGAGAGTTTATCACTGTATTCATCAAAATAGCCAATACTACAGCAAGAAAAATCTGTAAATCCAAACTACTTTGCCACAGCTGGGATAATTCTGCAGTACAAACTGAGATATTATGCTGAAGATTTATGAGGAAAACATTATGCTATGCATTTCTGTACCTCTTAAAAGCATTATACAAAAGCATTATACATTATACAAAAATTAGAAATGCAAAAGAGGAAGAGTGTGAATTTCAATCTCTGTATTGAAATATGACTTGACATTTGGGAAAAGAAAAAAGAAATAAAATACTGTTTCAAGCTAAATCTATGCTACTATAACCAAACATTGTTAACTGTAGTAAATTGGAATGACATCCTTGTCTTTATTCTTGCTCTTCCTTTCTGAGAGCACTGGTAGAAGGAATGTCTGGAGCACTGAATATTGATAGAAATCAAACTTCAAAGTCCTGCTTCTGTACATTTAAACATGTAAACTATCACATATATCTGGCTTCATATTTGATGTATTTATCCCTTAGCATGGTTCAATAAAAAGCAATTCTGAGAAATTATTTGTGTTTTTTAAAAGCTTACCTACACACTTGATTTCAGTATTTTAGCACATGTTAAAATTAGCTATTTTACAGAGGTAGCTGAGGGAGTTATAAGTGTTTCCACCAAAGTAATTATGAAGTTTTCATGGTCTTCTTGTCACAAACAGTCCCCAAAGTGCATGTAGAAGACTACTAATGAAAATAACAAACAAATAACTTTAATTAAGAGAAAAGTGGCATCATGGGACAGTAGCTAGTTCTTTTAATTCAGCTTTAATGCTAGGAAAGAAAAGTGATTTTATGTATATATATGTTCTGATTTAATAGTCAGTGCATTGCTAGTTATGCCACTGAATCCTCAGTCTTCAAATGGGTGGCACTGGCATCAATTCTCTTATCACTTATGGACTCATGAACTTGACTAAACTCACGGGGACCTATTTGGAAATAGTGTTCTTATCTTGAAACCTCCATGTTTTTTCATGTGAAACATTTTGCAGAGTTTGAAAATAGCTGGGAGATAAGCCATAGGCAATACTGTTTAAAGGGCAAATTGAGATGTCAAGACTCTGTATCAGCCCAAATGCAAAGTGAAGGAGGTGAAGAGAGAAGAACTTTGATTATGTGTAAATTGTCACATCTTTGAGTAGATTTCAGGCTTTAGGTAAGGGAGCTTATTACTTGGGTTTTGGTTTCTGCTGCAGCACCCTGAATAAATAATAACTTTTCATTTTGAACAAGCTGTTCTCTACCATTGAAATCTGCTGCTGTCGTAATGTGTCTAAAGGAAGACTAAACAGGTGCAAAAATACCAAGCTAAAATTGCAATGAATAATCATGAGTATGGTAACCTGATAAGCCAGAGTGAGGATAATTAATATAATCCCTTTATAACAGTGTACAGCCATGGATTCATCACTTAGAAGAAACACATACAAAGTCAGGGGAAGAAGCACAGCTCACACAAAGAAAGGGTGGAGAAAAATACACTGAGTGATAATTTGCCTTCTAATTTGTTTCCAGACACTAATACCACATTACCACAAATGCTTAGAGTTGGGCAAATCATCTTTATGGTCAAACCAGAGATACAGACACAAATGTGTGGGTCTGTTTCTAGACGGTTCTTGAGGGTCAAATGGATCATACTTCAGAACTGAAAAGTTCTGAGAGAGGAATCCTACCCCTAGAAGTTAGACATCTTGGTAAAATCTCAGAACAATGCTGTGCCACAGTTTCCCATTACTTAAAACAGAATAAAATATCATTGTTGGAATAATTCATGCACTAAAGCTCTTCCAGCATGAAGATGCTGTAAGCAGTAGAATAGTATTAATTGTCTTTATAAATATTAAAAACTGTGTATCTTTCTTTAACATATCAAGCTCTTAGCCTTTTAGCTGCCTTACATCCACTGCAAAAATACCATAAGAAAGCAGATAGGGAATGCAATCAAAAAACAATAGGATGCTAGGTGAGCCAAAATATCAGTACTTAGCCACTGACTCATCATCTCATTAAGTACACTGTTAAACACATGTTGCATGTCAGTAAAAAGATTTAAAGTTAAATCATTTGTTGGAATTTCTGCTATGCTTTACACTGATAATTGACACATTAAATTTACTGATTTTGATGAACATGCAGAATACTAATGTAAGAAAAATTATAAGCATTTTCAGATAAGGACTGACAAAAATACAGTGGATATTAAAAATTATCTTTTACTTTAAGAAACTGAATGAATCATAGAATAGTCTTATAATATAAATATAAATATAAATATAAATATAAATATAAATATAAATATAAATATAAATATAAATATAAATATAAATATAAATATAAATATAAATATAAATATAAATATACCTAGAAATAGAAATAGAATCGTATTTGTTCAATTTTTACAAGTGAAAACTGAGGTCAGGAATCATGTGAACAATTTCTGTAACCTTTTTTAAGCAAAATAAGGTGAACCCTAGAGACACATGAAAAATGTAAATGTGATGTATTATTACATTGGAGTCATCACAGATATGATCACTTTAACTTATGGTTTTTTTTAAATGGATAGATCCTCTGCTCCAAGCTGTCTGAGTAAAGTGCAAGCAGTCAAACCATTTTTGAATCATAACCTCCAAAGCTATTTTTGTCTTGGATGCCTATAAATAAAACACCAGTATTGTAAGAAGTCACGATCTTTCTCTGAAAATCACAATATTTTTTCTACATATAACTCAAAGTTTCCAAAGAAGTTTAATTTACTAGTGTATGCAGGTAGTATAAGTTTATCCACCAGAATCCTTTCCCTCAGTGCAAAGAGGAATAGATTTCTCCTTCTGCTGTACAGCATGAGTGGAACAGATAAATATGTTGTGTATCTTCATATTTATTTTCAAGAAACATTTTATATGAGGCTTTACATTATCTGGAAAATGAATTATGCATGTGAAAATATGGCACATTCCTCAGTCAGACAATTTCTAATGTCTACTCTGCCTCTTCTGACATCACATGCTGTGATCAAAAATAATCCTGTTTTTGTGCAGTTGCTTTGTTTTGGGTTTTTTCTATTATCCCTGTGAAGGAATTACTTTAACTTTCTCCCTAAAAAATACTATTTCCAAACACAATGAAATTATATTTAAATCACAAAAGATTTAATGAAGCAGCAGGAGTCCAAGGGAAGGTGTTATCTCTTCAGAAAGCAAGATAACAGCTTGAGAAAGACGAAGAATTTGCAGGCTTTGGATTTCTAATATATTTTTTTTTTAATTTTTGTTTAAGTGTACCAAAGGTCAGAAATTAGTAATGTGAAGATATTTTCTAGAGCCTGTCTTTCTCTGCTTGACTCCTGTTTTACTTATGGTGTTTATTTCATACTGGCAATTGTCTTTATGGATAAGGTAATATTGAAGCTGCTCAGCTTCAGCCAACTGATACTACAGCAGGACATTAAGGTGGGTCTTTTCAGATCAGGCATTTTAAAACTATAGCAAATTCTTTAGCTCACCTGATACCAAACCTCATTCTTTCTCCCGAAGCTTTCTAGATGGAGCCAGAGCACTTTGCAGCACAGCATAGCATACTGGCAAAGATGGCAGCCTTTTTAGTTGAAGTTAATTGGTCTCATCTTCCTTCTAATGAGGGAAGTTTCTCTGCCTGTTTCCCAACATATGAAGTTTCCATTTCTGTATATGGAGGTCTGTGGAATAGCACATATGCTGCTTTGAGTCAGCTTAGAACCACTCCTCCTCCCACATGCCCAGTCTTTCGAAGAGGAAGTGAACTGAGTGCCTCCATCTGTGCTGATAAATACAGAAAGACAAGGGAACAATCAAAGTCCTATTCCCCATCATGCAGCACCAACTCTATATGAATTAGCCCCAGCATTATCAGAGCTATCTTGTTGGTTCTAGCCATTCAAATCAGAGCCAATGTGTTGATTTTAGGGTGCAGTGTTAAGTTCACCCACTGAACCTCCTGGGAACCCAGTAACACCCAGCTCTGAGACTGAATGCACAGCCATGTCAGGTGCCGTGTTGGGTTTGCATGGGAAGATTTTGGCAGTGTGTATCTACAGCAGGAACTTCCACTAGAAGCTGCCAGAAGCTTCCTCCATGTGCAGCAGAGACAATGCCAGCTCCCAGATGGACCCACTGCTGGCCATCGGCGATAGCGGTCATAGTACCTCTGGGATAACAGATTTAACAAGAAGGGTTAAATCTGTTGCCCAACAGATTTAAGTTAAATCTGTTAAGTTAAGTTAATTTAAAAGTTGCCCAACAGCAACTTCAGCCAGTGGAAAAGAGTGAGAATGTGCAGGAGAGACAGCCCTGAAGAAACCAAGGTTGTTGCAGAAGGGGGAGGAGGTTCTCCAGGCTCTGGAGCAGAGATTCTCCTGCAACCCACGGTGCAGACCATGGTGAGCCAGGCTGTGACCCTGCAGCCCTTGGAAGGGACCCACTCTGGAGCAGTTCATGAAGAACTGCAGCCTGTGGGAGGGAGTCACACTGAGGAAGTTCATGGAGAACTGCTTCCTCTGGAAGGGACCCCATGATGGAGCAGGGGAAGGGTGTGAGGAGTCCTCCTACTAAGAAGGAAGGTGTGGCAGAGACAATGTGTGATGAACTGACTGCACCCTCTATTTTCCATGCTCTGGGCTGCTGGAGCAGAACAGGTGGAGAATTCAGGAGTGAAGTTGAACCCAGGAAGAAGAAAGGGGTGGGGGGAACATGTTTTAAGATTAAGCTCTTATTTTCATTTATTTTCATTACCTTCATCTGAATTGATTAGTAATATATTAAGTTAATTTTCCCCAGGCTGAATCTGTTTAGCATATGATGGCAATTGGTGAGTGACCTCTCCCTGTCCTTATCTTGATGCACAAACCTTTTGTTACATCCATTTTCCCTTGTCCAGCTGAGGAGGGGAAAGATAGAGCAGTTTTGGTAGGCACCTGGCGTCTAGACAACAAAAATTCACCATAGTTGCTTAGGTCTTGATCAAGAAATGGAATAATTAGGTGTCTGCCCAGACCATGTTTGAAGAATACATGGTTTATTAGTAGAAAGTTAGGAGACTCAGAAAGGAATTAATCTGAGAAGCAAAATTCTACATATAATTCTACCTAAATTCTACATGTAATGTGGAAATAGCCAAATATAACTAAATAATAACAGCTAAGGCTTTGCTAACTCCTTTGCAATCTGCCTCATCATTCTCATAACACTTATGAAATTTCTGTCAGTTTAAGTAACTGTCTCAGAAGAAAGTCCTCAAAGCATATCGTCAGTAAAGCTCTAACATCAGCCTATTTAACAAAAATGGATTGGCAGCTCATCTGCCATTACTGGAGTCTTTAAAAAAAAAGATATTTCCTATTCCTATTCCACACCTTGATCCCTCAGGTGAAGGTGAGGCCTCCTTGCTGACTCCAAGGTCTTTTGATACTTCATTGTCCAGTCATGGCAATCTGTGGCTTTAAGCAAACAAGCCAGTTGTAAGACATATTTGGTGAGTAAAATTGCATGATATTTCTCTCAAGGGAGCTTTGGATACTTCACAGAGACTATGATAATTTTAAGTGACTCCTTGATCAACTAACAAGCGGTTTGAATCCTACCCTATAGCATGAACTTCTCTCAAGTACATTAAAGGGAGAAAAAGCATCCATTCCAAGTTGGTGGGAGGTCTTGATGCTGTAGGGTTCTCCCTGTAGCTTTCACTTTAAAATGAAAACAACCTTGAAACTTGCAATGGGTAAAAAATGCTGAAGAAAAAAGTTCATGAACTTGAACTCCTTTTATAAATTCTAAAAATAGCTTCTGAACAGTGCAAAGCCACTGATGTTACAAAGTTCAGTGACCTGCAATAACTATTATTATTTCCATTGACCCAGAGTAATGATTGACCTGCAGTGGAACTAGCAACACTCAATAGAACATTTTCAGATTTTTTTTATGTTCCATTTTCCAAGACACACACACACACACAAACACACACACACAAATATCAGTCTACGACAGACAGGTCAGGTTTTAATCTGGTTATGATTTTGGTGACAATAAAGCTATAATCGTGAAACAAGAAGGTAATGGATGAATGTCTAATAACTAAATACAAATCAATAGACCATTGTGAAGCAAAAACAAGTATAATTGTATGTCCTTAAAAAACAACCAAAAAAAATCAATATTCATTGCATTATTTTATGTGCAAACAACTGTGTGTACGTTTACAAAAACTAGTATGAGGTTGTGTTGAATGAAAGGTTAGAGGTGGATGTTACTGTTGCAGAAGGTCAAGCATGGCAATCCAGGTCTGAGGAGGAAATTTGGTCACTAAAAATTAGTAAACATATATGCTGGATATATAGCATACATATCAGACTTTAGGGTCTTAATACATCCACACAATGGTTTCAACATTAAAGAATTTGTATTTAACCCAATGACGATGTTTTTTCAGAAGCTGATCTTTCTGCTTCCACTCATTGAAAGAGTATACATAATCCTTAAAATTTCAGACTGATCAGAACAAGACATGAGTTAATATTGGATAGAGGGAAAAAATGTTTCTTTTCAATAGTTCACTTTGCAAGTATCACCTCCTTCATTGCTTAATATTTTAAAAAGGTATATAAAACACTTACTATCAAATGAAGGATTAATTCAGGAAAAGTATTTTATTTTCAATGACCCTATGTAGACAAATACCTTTAATAACATATAGACATTTTAATTTTTCTGTCTTTGCATCACAATGCACACAATTCAAATCAGGATATATTCACTTCCCATTACTGTTGGATTCCTTGGATTGTTAATTTTTTTCTCTGCTTTAAAATCTTCTCAGTCAATTTACTTACAATCCATATTCTATACATAGGTGTTCTATTTATGCACATATCAATTTTAGAAGAGATGTACCAGAAAAGCAATCTGCCATGTAAAAGCTATTCCAGCTAGCAGTTCTATGCTGTTGTTCATTGGGTAGACAATTGAAATTGAGCTTTTTATATCCCCAAGGAATAGGGAAAACACTAACATGCTGGTTATGCTGTTGACACTGTAACATTAGACGGTACATTACTACAATAAAATTTGAAATAGAAATTTGCATGAATTGGTGTTTCCTTCACAATTCCATATTACCATAAATAAAGAGAAAAAGGTTTTACCCTTGCATAGAGGCTGCACATTTTTCCACAAGTTATGCACTTTCCTTTTTCAACAAAACAAATAAATTCTTTTTTTTCCCTGAAGAAAGTCAGTGTATGAAGAAGTAAAACACTAGATAATTTTATTCTACGCTGAAGTAAATTCCTTTTCACTTTTACTGAACTTCTTGCTGAGTTTTTGATTTCTTTAATCAAATGGTTTTTACATGGAGTGGCAGACATGTGCAGAACTAGGAATAGAGAAGTTGCCAAATATTCGATATTCCAGTGCTGCTAAAAGAAATATAATCTCAAATTTGTCAAATGAAAGTGCTATCTCTTTGTGGATAAAAACTTCAAACATCAGCTCCCTACAAATAATTTTCTTCACTATCTGAGCTACACTGTATAAGTATGAAGAAAAAGTGATGTCTGGTGAATAAAGTTAGTACTTAAAATAATAATGTATATAATGAATTTTACTTTCTGAAACTGTTAGAAATAGATCACCTTTTTTTTCCTCTGTCAGATGTAATTGTTGTGTGAGATGTAGCATCTGTAAATATGTCATGATTGATAATTTGTGAGAAGCAAGGTGCTGTTTTCCTACATTTAGGCTTTTTAGACTTAACAGTAGTCTCAAAGAATATTGCTGATTATTTTAAGAGTATGGTTTAAAGTCACATCTGCAATATAACTACTGTGCCTGCACACTCAGCCTTCTCTTTCTCCATAATCTACTTTTAAACAGATGAAATTTAAGCATCTACATTAAAGCTTCTCACTCTAACCTGAATTTTTAGTTGAGAGAGAAGCAGAAAACAATTTGTCTCACTTGTTTTAGACACCTCTGCTTTTCACTTACATACTCTGGAAATGTCTATATCTCAGGAAGAAAAAAAATGCCTTAGACTGAATGCCTGATTTTGAGACAGCAAAGTTAGAGCAAGCAAATTCCACTCTTTCTAATGAATACTCTCTTTTCACTACATACAAAATTTGAACAGGACAGAAGTACGGTTTTGATCTGACCAAAGGCATTTACACACTCAAGAAAATCCATATTTGGATGAAACTCAGAACAAGTTTGGCTCCAACTATTTGTTTAGCTCTGCCAAGGGAAACCAGGGCCTCTGCAGAGAAAACATTATTGTCTCTTATCTCAGTATGGGACCTGAGTGGTCAGAGTGACAACATGAATAATAAAGCTTCTATCAGCTGCAAGATTTCTGAAGCATACAGCCGGAATATTTTCCTATTATCTAAAAAGTAGCTTAGGCATTAAGTTGTTTGGTTTTACTATCTTTGTTTCATCACAGACATAAAAATGTGTTAAATCCCACTAGGAATTGGTCAATCCACTTGTTGAAATAAAAGATGCAATTTGGGCCAAATCCCAGAACAGATAGTAATTATCCTGCATTCAACAAAAAACTTTTTGAGTTATTTATGCATTTTAGTGAGCAATGAATAAGCTAACATTAGGGAATTACAGCTAACAGCTAATTAAGAATTTTTACCTGAATATAGACTGAAGGAAGCTGACAGAATCTGGCCCTTGGAAAATTCATGTAATAATTTATTGTCAAGGAAGAAAATGTCCATCCCCTATTGCCAAGGAGCTCAGGTTAAGCTACAACATATGGTATGTTTTTCACAGCAGAGCTAAGCACTTCAGGAAAAAAATGCATACTGACAAGGAAAAATACACATACAAGGAAACATACAACTGCCTGTTTCATAGGAACAAAGAAAGGCTGAAATATCATTGGAGCTGCTGCAATCAGAGGAAAAATGCTCTGCACTATATCCACTGTCTAACCATTTCCACCACAGAAAACTGAATGGGATTGCAGACTGTTGGTAGCTGGCTTAGAAGAACTATTTGACACTCATGTCTTGATGTGTGGGCAACCTGGCATATCACCGGGCTTCTTCAGTGCATTGTGCTCCACTGCTGTGAGCACTGTTCTCCCCTCAGAGGTGGCTTCTGGCACTAAAAGGTTGCCACTTCAGCTCAGAAGCCATGGCTTAATGTCAATGAGAAGTCAATTAAGGAATATCTACATATTCATGACACTCTCATAACTTGCAGACATTATGTACACAGTGAGCTGGCAGAAGCTGAAATGCTGTCCCTGAACTAATGTGATAAGGACTGTAATGGTATTAATAATTTTTAGGAGTATTATGGTATTAATAATTTTTAGGTACTTATGGTATTAATAATTTTTAGGAGTGTCATATTAGTACTATAGCTCAGCTTGTGCTCTGGCTTTTACTAAACAAGAGTTGTTTCATTATTATTTTAAGCCTTAAACAAGAAGTCAGTGAAAGCAAATGTTCATATGCTGTGAAACACAGTATAAAAATCTCTGGTAAAAAGATGTGCTGGAATGTAATCTGAGTTAAAGTCTTCCTTCCTCTTATATTTTAGAAAACTACACTTAGTTAATAAATTTTAAATTAGATTTTCATTTGAAAATAAAATAAAGTTGTGATTATATATGTATATATATATATATATATATATGTATATATGTATATATATATCTTTCTCACTGCTGGACTATATTGACATTTTTCCAGATTAAAAAAAAAGCACAAAATGCATGGAGACATATACAAAACATCATAACCAAAGAATCGTACTTCTAAGAAACCTCAAAAGAACCTGAGGAAGAAGTTGGTCAAAAGTGTCAAATACTTGGTTTAGAGACTGCAGGAGGTGTTTTTTTTTTCCCCTCAAGTCTCTTTCCTCTGCCTCGGCTTATCAGCTCTGATTTGTGATACTTCAACACAGCAGTCCCCAACAGGCACTAAGCTAACCAGACGGGAAAATCTCATCCACCTTTGTCAGCTTCCCTATCAAACACCACTTTGCCTCATGGGGTATTCCTTCGTAAAGTTTAGAAGCTGCTTTCACACTTTAGCTACTTTCTTGTAAGGTTGTCATGACTGCAGCAGTTTTGTTCATGACAAGCTGTTGAGCAGAACCTTGCAGGCTCACCTTGAGAGAGCTTTCGAGAACCAGCTCTTTGAAAGGGTGACTGGAGATTTGAGTGATACAAACCCCAAAGAGCCATCCACTTTCCAGCTTGACTGTTGCTTTATTCAAGCTGGACCCAGAGTTTGTGCTGCCTTACAGTGACACAAGGGAAAGCAGTGCCAGGGTCCCTCTCCTGCTCTGTGCTGAGAACGGAATGATCATGCTAGGTCTGATCTACAGTGACACAGAATGATCACAGCTATCAGTAAAGCGCGAGTGCCAGATGCTCAGCACTTCTGCGAGAAAGGTCACTATCTAATATTCATAAGAGTCTTTCACACTGTAATCCACCACCCTGCACAGGAAGTTCAGCATGTAAGGCATTTTCCTTACTGAGCAGCAAAACAATAAAAAGTGTATATTGCTAAAAGTTAAAAAGATCTCTTTTACTTGCCCTGTATCTCCTGCAGTTTAAAATCTTCAGTGAAGTGGCAGTCTGTTAGTTATGGGTCTTTCTTAGATTTCCTGTGACTAGAAACCAATACTCACACCAGGGCTTTCTCTGCAAAATGGGACTGTTTCCCCACTGAAGTGTGCCTGTCTCAAAGTATCACACTGACTGGAATCTAAAAATATTTTTTGTCTGAATCAGTTAAATTTCACTGATGGAGAAATCTCATGCCACAATCTTTCTCTGTACAACCACAGGTTGTAGCAGAGAGCTTTTTTGCTAGATTCAGGGGGCAAAATATCCCTGCATCCCTGTCTCTTGTAAAGTTGGCCACAGTTGCCACCCATGCCAAAAGATACTATTTGATATTCTCTTTCAGAAGTGATGGTCCTGAATGAATCACCTGGGAAGGCTCCCATCTGCCACTGGAACTCTGCCCACAAACACAAAGCATTTCAATTGAGTATCAATACCTATGTTCTTTATTCAGGATAAAGTAAAATAAATACTCTATTTTTACCATACCAATAATGTACTTTTTCTGTCTGATCTATTTATCAATAACTATGACACTTTTCGGAGGGCTTGTCACTGGATCTCAGACTTGCAGTTTGTGACATACCTGAGGCAATCAGGAATCACACAGAAATGCTCTCACTTGCTCCTTCTGAATCATTTGAATTCCAACATGAATCTTGGATGCAGTGATAACTAGATTTTATGTAGTAAGATGCCAGTTAAAAAGATATGTTTAATTACATGTGGTTGAACAGAATTAGGCTCATAATTTTCTAACATCTTTTCCCAGAAAACAAAACTCAGTACATAATCAAATCAGTTCAATGTTTTCCTGAAACTTTGGAAGGGGGTTTTTCCCCCAAAATAATGAGTGAAGGAGCCATTTTGGTATCTTTTCTATACTGCTATTTCTCTCACACTCCTCATTCCATATCCCACACACAGCTGGAGTACTTCTCCTTAAACAGGCTGGAGTACTTCTTAACCAGGAGATTTATTAGACACATTAGTCTTCAAGGAGCCTTTAAGACTTACTAGATGATTCTGGCGCCTAACAAAATAAAATATTATAGAGGTACCAGATGCTCCACAAAACTTTTAATTCTGCTGTTACACCTGTGCTTTAATAAAACAAAAGTCATCAAGTATAATGAAAACCTGCATACTATAATAGTAAAGTCATCATTTACCCTATCAGTGGCCCAAGGGAACTGCAGTGACTGTAATAGTATGAAAAATGGTGTAGGAATAGGTCAGTAATTCCAAAAGCATAAGAGGAAGAAATAACATAAGAGGAATCTGTGACATCAGAGAAACAAAAACCAAAACTTAACAGTAGAATTTTGTAGGGACTTCAGACTCATTCATGAGTAGACTGCCAATTCACTAAAACTAAAATTATAGTGTCTATGAATTCTAACTTCACATAAATCAGTGTCAAAATCTGACTGAAATCCAAATGAGTCAATATTTCTGTTGAAATGAATAAAATTATAGCAGATGTGAGTCAACTAAAAACATCTGCCAGGCATGTCCAGTCAAAGTACCTTAAACAGGATTGAGTTTATGGGCACCTTTAACACCAAGCAATGTTCAGAACAGTGCATATGGATGAGAATTTAGTAAAGGGCATGAGTAGTTTGATTTCTTTCTTGAATTATACATGTTCACTCTGAACTGTATACACTGCATTGTCTGTTCTATTTGTGCTAGAAATGAATGGCAAAGATATAAACAATTTATAAGGGCGGTACATACTGAGTGGTTTCAAAACCCTAGAGATTAATGAATAATAAATAAACCCAAAGCCAAACCTTTTTTTAGTACCATAATGCTTTACTGTTTAGCTCACATATGATTATTGTGTCAGTGTCATTTTGGGATGAAATGGTTATTAAAGAGTTTCACTGAATAAAGCAGAGCCTGATTCCACTGCCATTTACTTTAGCAAGAAAGGGGTAAATCTCTAATTCAGACAAACAGTATTGCACTATTTATATTTCAAGAATGGAGAATATGGGACAAAAAATTAATATGATTTGTTTACAGTCCCAGAGAAAGTCAGTCTTGGAAGTTTTTGTTTCTGTTCTGTTCTACTCCTATTCTATTCTATTCTATTCTAGTCTATTCTATTCTATTCTATTCTATTCTCTTCTCTTCTCTTCTCTTCTATGCTATGAAGTTTGAGCCACAGCTCTCATCCTCACAACACCCGAGAACATCCCAAGAGTTGCTAGACAATATGTTTTGTATGTTTCACTTATTATTTGCTTTTGAAAGATGCAGTTTTACAAAAGACTCAGGCATTAAGTTGGTTTTGGACTGGGATTCCAATTACACTGGGTTTTGCTTTGTTGCTTTGGATTGGACATGGAGTTTGTCTCATGGAATTGGAAAAGGAAAAGGGAAGAGTAATTTTTCTTTTAGCTGAAGGAAAATGTTTTGCTGTGCTCTATGTTTTTAGTGCCTAGCTGAGAAGAAATGCCTGCACACTGTGCTTGCCACTGCGCATGGAGACACTTAAGGTGGTCTTCAGGCCCTGTGATTTAGTGAGTTTCAACTCCCACACAAACATTACCTCTGCAAAGGGCAGCTCCACTGTGCTTGAGAGTCCCAGCACTCAAGCTTTCAGCAGTAGCCTGGATTCAGACCATTGAGCACTTTCAGGCTAAAGATGGACATGTAAAATTCTATTTGAGATATTGCAAATAGACAGTGTAAGTAATGCTGGGGAGGTTAGCAATCCTTTTGATAGTCCAACATGATAAATGAATGTGTAATTGGTCTTGCGCTATCTAAAGCTTCCTGAGTTCTGATGATTTCACATCTAGTTCTATGGCAGGCTTATAGTCTAGCCAATAGTGACTGGAGACTATAAAATGAAAACACATAATTTTCTGCCGCAAAGGACCTTTGAGTTCTTAGCCAGCAGCAAATTGTAGTTGTTGCTCTAATTCAGCAGGACACTCTTTCCACCAATCAAACGCTTACAATGCCTTCAAAAACATGACTTTCATTTCGCGCAGGAACAAGCTGCTCAATTCACCAAGGCTCTGTGCCAGTGCAGCTGTTAATTCTCGATTTGCCTGCTGACACTCACAGCACAACACAGATTCTCAGAATGGTTTGAGTTAGAAGCAAATTTAACTAATCTTAGTTCCAATCCCCCCGTCCAGGAGCAGGGATGGCACCCACTAGATCAGGTTGATCAGGGCCCCATCCAATCTGGCCTCGAACATGTCCAGGGATAGGGCACCCGCAGGTTCTTTGGGCAACTTGTTCCAGTGCCTCACCACTCTCAGAGTAAACAATTTCTGCCTTAACACCTCATTTAAATCTGTCATCTTTTAGCTCAAAACTGCTCCCCTTGTTCGATGACTATCGGCCGGTGTAAAAAGTCGCTCTCCGTCCGCTTTCTACAGACGAAGAACAAGCCGAGTTTATTTTCATTTTTAATATCTTTTTTCCCGCCTTAGTTTCCAGACGGATCTACCTTCTTTCCCTCGTCCCAGCGCTGCCCGGGCGAGCACACACAAACCCGACATGCCCGCTCTTCGCTGTGGCCGCGCTGCTGGGCTGGGCACAGCGGCCACTGCCCTCCCTGCCCGCTGTGCTCTCTGCCTGATGCCCGATGCGCTCCGTGCCCGCTGCGCTCCCTGCCTGCGGTGCTCCCTGCCCGCCGCCCGCTTCCCTCCCTGCCCGTTGTGCTCCCTGCCCGCTTCCCTCCGTGCCCGATGCCCGCTGCGCTCCCTGCCCGCTGGGCTCCCATCCCGCGGCGCTCCCCGCCCGCTGCCCGCGGCGCTGCCGCAGCCTCCGCGGACGCGCCCCCGCGTCTGGCCCGCCCGCCCCCCTCCCGGCCGAGTCCGTGCCTGCTCCCCCGCTCCGGCCCTTCCCGCGGCGGAGGGGGAGTGTCCTGGGCGGCGCGCACATCCCAGCCCAGCCCAGCGCGGCGGCGGCGGCGGCGGCGGCAGCGCGGGGGAATGGGCAGCGGCGGGGAGCAGGAGCGCCGGGCGGGCGGCGGAGCGGGCGCGCTGCCGGGGCGCAGCCGGCGGCGGCAGCGGTGGCCGGGCATGGGGCCCCCGGGCGGTCGCGGCAGCTCCGGCGCCCGCGGCAGCCTGCAGGTGAGGGCCGGGCGGAGGGAGGGGGGACGCGCCGCGTCCGGCCACCCGAGCCCGACTTCGCACGCAGCAGCGAAATTGGCAACAAATTGGCTGAAAAGGACCAAAAAAACAGTCAAACAAACCAGACCGTGTATGCGTGGATATGTTTGTTGGGTCTTTTTCTCTCCAAAGATCGGGGCAGCCGCGAAAAGTTTATATTTGTTGCTGCTGCCAGGTTGTGGCAAAGAGCCGCGGAAAAGCGAATGGGTGATTAGAAAGAAGGGAAGGGAAAAAATTTCCTCCGTGGAGAAGATGCCTGAAGTTACTTTCGGGGAGCTCCGTTCCATCTGTGTGCAGCGGGCGACACGCTCGCCAGCGCGGCCAACTTGCTCCGCGCAGCCCCTCCGCTCCGCGGCTCCTGCGCAGCCCGCGGTGTCCGCCGGCAGCAGAGGGACCCGCGGGGGTGGCCGGGGACCTGTCACGGCGGGGCTGGAGCCGCCGGCTCCGCGGCCGCGGGAGGCAGAGACCCCCCTCCCGGAGCGCAGCTCCTCCGCCGGGACTCCCGCGGGCTCCGCGGAGCCTCCCGCTGCACCGCGGGACCGTGAACATGCGGGAAAAACAGCTTTCGGGACGGGCATGGGGGTAGGAGCAGCGAGGGACGCGTTCCGTATTTCTGCTGGGGAAGGGAAAGGGGGCGAGCAGATGTTTGGGGATGTGCAAGGGGATGCCCCGGTTTGGGATGCGCTTGTTGTTGGGAGGAAAGGTGCCGCTGGTGAGACGCGGCTTGGGGCGGGGGCGAGAGGGAAAATGACACGTCGGGGCGCAAGTGCTGCTGGGGGGCGGGGGGAGGCAGGGTGCCCCCGGGCCATCCTGGCACTGCGTAGTTGCTGTGGGGAATGCAGCTGGTGTTGCCTGGAGGGTACAGATGGTGATGCCCTGGAAGTAGCTGCTGTACTGGGAGGATGGTGGGGAGAGGGAGGATGGCTTCATGTTGCAGATGAAGCGCTCGCTACTCGAAGTGGCAGTGGGGGAGGCAGTGGGCGGGGGGAAGCGCCAGCCCTTCCTTACACCCCTGTGCTTCTCTCTTCTCAGCACTTGCTCCTCTTCCTGCTCTTCGTTGGGCCTTTCAACTGCTTTGCCAGTTACAGCCGCGCCACTGAGCTCTTCTACAGCCTCAACGAGGGGCTGCCTGCTGGGGTGCTCATCGGCAGCCTGGCCCGTGACCTGCGGCTCCCAACGGCTGGCGGCCAGCAAGCTGCGTCTCTGCAGCCCCCGCTCTCCTTCACCCTGGCCTCCCATGGCTTGGGGGGACAGTATGTGCAGCTGGACAACCGCTCCGGAGAGCTGCACACCTCGGCGGTGGAGATAGACCGGGAAGCTCTATGTGTGGAAAGCAGTGGGGCCACCATCTTCGGGGGATCGGCTGCTGTCTCTTCCTCCCCGTCACCAGAGTCATGCCTACTGCTGCTGGATGTGCTGGTACTGCCGCAGGAGTACTTTCGCCTGGTGAAGGTAAAAATTGCTATCCGTGATGTCAACGACAATGCGCCCCGCTTCCCTGTGCCCCACATCCGCCTCTGGGTGCCTGAGAATGCGCCTGTGAACACCCGCCTGGCCATCGAGCACCCCGCCCTCGACCCTGACATGGGCACCAATGGTGTCCAGACCTACCGCCTGCGAGATAACTATGGTGTCTTCACCCTGGACGTGGAGGAGAACGAGAACGGGGAGAGGACTCCCTACCTGATTGTTATGGGGGCGCTGGACAGGGAGACGCAGGACGAGTATGTGACAGTCATCGTCGCTGAGGATGGGGGGACTCCTCCACTCGTGGGCAGCGCCACCCTCACTATTGGCATCAGTGACATCAATGACAACTGCCCCCAGTTCAATGACTCGCAGCTCAACGTCACTCTCTATGGGAATTCCAGCCTTGGGACACACGTGGCTACTGTCCACGCTGTGGACATGGACCTTGGATCCAATGCCCAGATCACCTACTCCTACAGCCAGAAGGTCCCCCAGCCATCCAGAGACTTGTTCCATCTGAATGAAAGCACAGGAGTCATCACACTCTCCACTAAGGTTGATGGGGACACTCCAAGGCTGCACAGGCTGATCATACTGGGCAACGGTCCTGGCTGTATTCCTGCCGTGATCACGGTGCTGGTGACCATCATCAAAGTCATGACGAGGCCCCCTGAAGTTGTTCCTCGTTTCATAGCTAACGAGGTGGAAGGGGTGGTCTACTTAAAGGAACTTGAGCCTATCAACACACCTATAGCATTTTTTACTATCAAAGACCCCGATGAAAAGTACAAAGTCAGTTGCTATTTGGACGGTGATGGGCCTTTCAGGCTTTCACCGTACAAGCCATACAACAATGAATACCTGTTGGAGACCACAAAGCCTTTGGACTTTGAGACACAGCAGCTGTATGAAATCTCTGTAGTTGCATGGAACTCTGAAGGATTTCATGTTAAGAAAGTTGTCAAAGTACAGGTTCTGGATGACAACGACAATTCACCGGTTTTCTCTGAACAGCTGATAGAATTGTCCATTGAGGAGAACAATGTTCCCAATGCTTTTTTGACCAAACTGCATGCTACTGATGCTGACAGCGGAGAAAGAGGGCAAGTGTCCTATTTCTTAGGACCTGATGCCCCTTCCTATTTTGCTTTAGATAAAACCACAGGAGTTCTTACAGTTTCCACCCAACTGGACAGAGAAGAAAAAGAGAAATACAGATATACTGTCAAAGCAGTAGATTCTGGATTCCCTCCGAGAGAATCAATAGCAACTGTCACCATCACTGTATTGGATAAAAATGATAATAGTCCAAGATTTATCAATAAAGATTTCAGCTTTTTTGTGCCAGAAAACTTTCCAGGCTTTGGTGAAATTGGAGTTATAAGTGTCACAGATGCTGATGCAGGGCAAAATGGATGGGTTGCCCTTTCAGTTCTGAACGGAAGTGATATTTTTGTTATAGATACTGGAAAAGGAGTTTTGAGAGCTAAAGTCTCCCTAGACAGGGAGCAGCAAAGCTCCTACGTTCTGTGGATTGAAGCAGTTGATGGCGGTGATCCTGCACTGTCTTCTACAGCAAAAATAACTATCCTTCTTCTGGACATAAATGACAACCCTCCTTTGGTCTTGTTCCCTCAGTCTAACATGTCTTACTTGTTAGTCCTTCCCTCTACCCTTCCTGGCTCTCCCATCACTGAGGTCTATGCTGTCGATAAGGACACCGGCATGAATGCAGTCATAGCTTACAGTATCATAGGAAGGAGAGGCCCTCGACCCGAGTCGTTTAGGATTGACCCCAAAACTGGTAACATCACCCTGGAAGAGTCACTGATGCAGAATGACTATGGCCTCTATCGGCTGCTTGTGAAAGTCAGTGACCACGGCTACCCGGAGCCTCTCCACTCCACCGTCATGGTGAACCTTTTTGTCAATGACACCGTCAGCAACGAGAGCTACATCGAGAGCTTGTTAAGGAAGGAGCCTGATATCAGTGTGGAGGAAAAGCAGCCACAAATATCCATAGAGCCTACACATAAAAAAATGGAGTCAGCATCCTGCATGCCTACCTTGGTAGCTCTTTCAATAATAAGCTTGGGTTCGATTGCTTTAGTAACGGGGATGGGAATTTACATTTGTCTGAGAAAAGGGAAAAAGCATCACAGAGCAGATGAAAACTTGGAAGTACAAATCCCCTTAAATGGAAGAATTAACCTGCACATGTTGGAGAAGAAACCAGTGGAGATTTCTAATATCTGATGTTTCTTTGTGTATAAGTCCGACATTTGAAAAACCCTGGAGGACACTAAAACACCTAGCTGTAGGTTGTATTGACAGAGGTTGCAATGAAGGACTGCTAATTTATAACTTAATATTATAATTGTAAATAGCTGTTTACAGTTTTTTAAATTCAATTTCAGTGTACAGCTTTTTTATGAAACGTTAGTAACTAACAGCTAGCACCCTGACTATAAAAACATGGACATCATTTCCAGCTTTCATAAATCAATAAGATCAGTGAACATAAAAAGGGTGAAGGTAAGATGATTCTTTTAAACTCAAGTTTTAAAAGTATTTTTAACCACGAGAGGGCATCAAATGCTCCTGAGCAGGGAACTGTTCAAGGTACTGTCCATGAGATAAACAGAATATATTTTAAGTATATTGATTTTAATATAAAATACCTATTGGCATACAGACATTTAACCATTACAAAAAAAAAAAAAAAAAAAAAAAAAAAAAGAAATGTCTGTCCCAATGTATGTATAATAAAAAGAATAAATATGTTAAAATGCACTAGTAATGAAAACCAGAATGTTTATTACCTCACAAGTAAAGCTTATACAGTAGGGTAGAAGAGGCATTAACAAGAAGTGCAATTCCTGTTGAGCAAGAATGCAAGGTATTGTTATGAGAATCTGAACTGCTGTGACATATCATTCATTTTTCTCCAGATTCCACTCTCATTACCATTTCCTCCAGCAATCTGCTGGTCATTTTTATGGAAAAATTATATTTAATATTTCCTAAAGCAAATAATGACAGAGCCCCATCCTCATCCTCATAAACATGCCAGATGCAAGGAAGCAAGGGAATGGCTAAATCCTTAGTTGTCACAAACGTGGTGGTATTTTTTTGTACTTTGAGCAATCTGTCAATAGTACTCCATCAGTTGGGTTGTGCAGTAGATTTTTGTTATGTGTTACTTCTGAATCTGATCTGCCAGATGAAAACAAAAATCACTTCACATTCTAAGGAATTGTAGGACTTTTTTTATTCTGACTGTTGCTCCTTTCTGGATTGGTATTTCATGTGAAAGATCTTGTTTCTGATTTTTGGCGACCATTCCTGGCTCCTTTTCATTGGCTTTAATTTTGGATTAGATCCAGAATCTAACTTGTAAGACTGGTGGCATATTTTCTTGATAATTTATTCTTTGCTGTATCCTCTGCAACAAAGCAGCAAATTTATCAGTGATGTATTACTTTCACTTCATTTTAAGAGCTAAGAACTATCTTTTGTATAATGATTGCATCAAATTTCTCTGTGTGAACAAGATAAATTAGTGTTATGCTTAAAAATTATTATTTTGATTTCTCGCATCATATGTCTGTAATGTACCAAAAGTGTTTATATGTCTGCAAATTAAAGCTATATATTTTCATAATAACTTATTCTCTCTGTCCTAGAATTGTAATTATAAAGCTAAATAATATTTCAGTTGTAAGAAATGCATTTTTCACAAGTTCTTAGGTGCTGGCTATCTTGTATGACATAATACTTTCACAAATTAGTACGTTTCTAAGTCATTAATGACAGTTTATGCTGTGCTTCTTGAAATCACCAGCAAAGGCAACTGTATGTCAGCTGCTGTAAGTGGTGAGGCAGCTCATACCTGTTCTGAAAGTAGGGAATGCAATTTGAGGCAGTTTTTGATTTTTCTCTCTGTGACTGGCACATTACCTTGAACCTACTGAAATGTTAGGGTTTCTAATAGATACTGGTTGTACTTAGTCAAAGTAAAAATACTAGCATGATACCCATAATTTTGCCATCCTGGCTATAGGAATTTTTTTTTTTTTCAGGTTAGAATATTTTCTGTGTGGGCATGATTTGATAGCTATGTTTCATAAAATTTAATTCAGCCTGTCAGAGCTTTGTGGTCAATCACCTCTTTTCCTTTATTTTCATCTTATCAAAATATAAAAATTATATTTATCCCTGAAATGCATTTGGCAGAAAAAGACTTTGTTTCTTATCTCTGAAGAAAAATGACATTATATCTTTGGAAACAGCTTCAGTATTACAGATACTGTGTATTGCTGTGGTGGTGAAGCTAGATCCTCTGCATTTTTCTCTTCAGTAAGGAGGCAAGGTAACTGAAAGACAGGATTCTTTTCATTGCTCTTCTCTTATTTCAATTAGCAGTCCAATATATTCTCAAGACAGTTTAAACAGGAGCAAACCCAAGACGTAAGAAATGCAATTAAAAAATAATCCTGATCCTTCAGTGTGTGTTCATATAACACTGGGCAGATGCTTTTATTCAGGTTTGACAAAGACATAGTCTTGACCCTGTTTGATTAAGCTTTGGTTAAACATGCTGTTCTTGTTGCCTTTTCTTTTTTGTTTGTTTGTTTAGATGAAGCGTGTTCCTAATGTGCAATAAAATGCAATGTTACGAGCCTGTTAAAGCCAAAGTACTGCTCGTGAAGCATTTCACTCATGATTTTCTTCACGTTTAAAGAAAATGGGTTTAAAATCACACCTTCAGCCGTACCAACACTTACTTGCAAAGGAATTTATACTGAATAAGACCTTGTGGAGTACATTTTCTGCCTTCTGTGAGTAGTTTTTCTATGGGTGATGTCACTGAAAATGGCAAAATACACAGTGAAATGGATTTTTTACTCCATATTTTGTGTTACTTAAAAAAACATACACCTATTAACATCAAGTATGAGAGGTAAACCTGCAATGTTGAGCATAAAAATGGTTTAAAAACCAACAAAACAGGAGTCTTACATTTGTAGAACCTGGGCATTTCTTCCTAAAAAATACTCTTTCTCAGCTGTAAAATTCTTGATACTGTCTGTATAGCAAATATTTCTGTGATGTTTCTGTTTTCAAACTATCCCTTACTGAAATTCCTTTCACATGAAAACACATTTTTAATGAGTACAACTGAAGTAAATTAGACTCAGATATAAAAGGCCTATTTTATTACCACCTTGTGCAGTACACTTGCCAAAATATATGCAAATCTTGTTGAGACTGGTAGTTGAGCTGGCACAAAAATAAATGTCTCATTCATTTACAGTATCCACTGATCAATCTTAGAGTGGGTGCCCTTTGTTCATTTTTATAAAAAATGCAATTGTCCTAAGTTTTGTGTTGCCAAAGTCTCCTGAACTTGCTATGCAAACACTTTTTCATTAGAATTAACAAATTAAAAAATTAAAGACAAGAATGGGCAGTGAGCCCAGTGGCAGTGGACAGACAAAATCAGTCTTCTCTTTCTCCTTCATTTTATTCTTTTTAAAGAACTCTTTGAAGTTACTGTTTTGATGCAAAATTAACCTAACCTGGCTAAATATCAATAAAGGATGAGATGTAAAAGTGTGGAAAGGGAATTTGAGCTATTTGCTTTTTTTGTGTGTGTAAAAACTCAGAAAGCACTTAATCTTATGGTCATTTATTTCCATTTTTCAGTATCAGGGTTCAAACATGCAACTGGGCCACAGTCCACTGAGAAGAATGTAAAAAGCTGCCACTGTCTTAGCAGGACATCCAAGGAGAGGTACAGTATCAGCAAAACTTGGCCTCTCTGACAGCAGTGACAAAACTTTGATTTCTGGCTGGGGTTTCATTGCAAATTTTCTGCCCCTAACTGCTGCATTGGGAAGATTGCATTAAAGTACTCAAACACATGAATTCCATGACTAATACTTCACCTCCTGGTTCGTTTCACTTCCTGGTTCAAAGCAATGAACTTTCTGGGAGCAGTGACGTGCATCACAAAAATACCTTGCAGTTTGGCATAAGTGGAGATACAAGGCACCTCTGCCACAAAGAAATCATCAGCTTAATATGCAGAGTGTTTTTTTCATAATTAATGTGCCTTATCAGAGCCATGTTGAAAGCTGATTGCCACTTTCCCTACACTGTGCTTCTCACCATCTTCTTGCAGACATTAGTTTCTTTGTACATTCCTCTTACCTATGTAATTTAGGGAGAAAAACAATGCAAAACAATTAATCTTTAAATTAATTAGCCAGCTGAAACTAACAGCTTTATTTAGACCACTCTTCTTCAGAGCTGGAGTTTGAGGAGCTAAACATGTTTAGCTCCATTACTGAAATAATTTGAGTTTAAAGGAGATATCTATTGAAACTTAAAGTGGAAATAAACATATTTGGCACCCTCATTTACTATAGAGGATGTTCATGTAGTTTTTATACAACCAGTAGTTGCCCAGTGAGATAAAAGTTGCAGAAATTATTTTTATGCTTTATTTTAATAGTATGAGAAATATTTTTAGGAAACTATTTGAAAGTTATTTGCAATATGTCATAGTTTACAGTTTTCTGAGTTAAAACATGCAAAAGTACTTGTGCTGCCAGCATTGCTATTTCCTTTTCCCTCTCTGTACCAGACTGAACCAGCAGATAGGATAAAACTGTCATCTGCATTCTGAGATGATGAGATTCAAGGATTTCAGCTCACAAACAAATATAAAGTTATACAGCTCTCTTTTTCACATTATGGATGAGAAAAATACTTTTATTCTTATACACAGATTGCTAACTTACATAATCTTTCTGATATGTTCTATCTGAATGTTTCAGTGATTTCTGCTATATTTGCATTTTAGTTTCATTACAAACTGAATTTTAAATGCCAAATTTCAACTCTCAATTTTTTTCTGACAAGACTACTTTAAACAGGTGCTTAGAAAACATTGTTCTGAATGAAGAAAAGTTGAATCATGTATAATGCATTCAGTCATTTATTCCTCTGCTTGTAAAAACAAGTAGAGGCTTACAGGTTGAAGTTGCAGGTTTGCATATTGCTAGCTAGCACTGCTGCTAAGTAGCAAACACTTTAACTGAAATACATTGTAAGGAATTATTTCAGCTGTTCAAATCAAGAGGACTTGCATTTTAAGCACCAAGTTAGAAGTTTGTCTATTCCCAGCAGCCCTGGCAGCATTGATTTAATGTAATGTACTATTTTGTCCTATTTTCCATCTTCAATGTCTGAGTGAAGTATTCATCCTCAGAGCAAGGCAGTGAGATGAGAACTCATCCCTTTGAGCATAACAGGAGTGACAGCTTGATTTCTCTATCTGTGTGCCAGCATCTAGTGCTACCTGAGGTGCCTTAAGGTATCCCCCCTCACCTCGAGCTGCTCCTCGGGGGAGTGCAGGCTTTCTCTCAATGAGCTATCGTATATGCCAGCTCAGTGCAGATGCTTTGGCTACTTTAGAAGGTGTTCAGTAAATGCTGATGTGTGTTGAATTGAGTCTTTGATGTGATTCATCTCCATATTTACACATCCATCTTGGCATGGCTACAGACAGGTATTGACCACTGAGCTCAGAGTCTGAGCTCCCACTATAATCTGAGTTTCATCAGCACAGGCAATATAACTAGAGAGTGCTTCAGTTTGTGCTAAAGTGGGAATTCAGGCAAGGTTTAGCTGCTCTGAAAATTAGTATCAAGTGCTATCTAGATTGCCCTTGAGCATCTCAAGATTCTGCACAGTGCTGTCAGGGAGTCTTGTGTCTTTCTGGAGTAGTAGCTAGATGCCAGGAGAGCAAAGCAGCTAAAGATGATGTGAGAAAACTATGGATACACATGCATATCCCACATATGGTGGTGACACAGTGAGAGTATCACCCTTTCCATTCCACTGAGCAGAGCTTGACAGACTGTAACAGGAACATAAAACATAGATCGGAGACATCTGATACTTAGTATCAGAGCCAAAAAAATAAAAAGACCTGAAAGCCTAAAATGTAACTACTATCATAACTGACTGATAACTTCTGAAGCCTAAATTCATCCTATTTAATATTGCATGCAAGTCACTCCTACAGGACACTAAAAGGTATACCTTTGATTTATACGATGGCAGAGCGCTCAGTGCTGAGGAGGTAAGAAAATCTTATTTTTCAAGTGTTATCCGTTGTGTACTTGGAGCAGATGGTAGCACAAACACTCTTTAGCTTTCTTTTGGAAACTGAGCTGTTGTTTTTAATATAAAGACTCAAATGTCAGAATCTTCCAAGGCTGAAGAGACACAATCATGCTTTGTCAACTAGATGAGCATTCCATGGAAATGGAGATACTTGGCCTTGAAACACTTTAGAAACTTTTCTTTAAACAATCAGCGACAGTTGAGGGGTGAGAAAACCAGGGAAAACACAGTTCTATGCTTTTTCCTCCTTGATGAGCAGACTCTGGTATGCACACAGACACACAAAAAATTTAAA
The DNA here is from genome assembly GCF_028018845.1 of Melospiza georgiana. NCBI lineage: Eukaryota > Metazoa > Chordata > Aves > Passeriformes > Passerellidae > Melospiza > Melospiza georgiana. The sequence continues at coordinate 47,611,875 of NC_080431.1, forward strand.
ACATTACCTTAGATATTTTTCAGATGTAATAGTCTTCTCAACGTTCAGAATTTTTCAAACCTATTACCTTTATTTGTGCTGCAATGGAATGAAAATTACAACTTCGAGACATTTATGGGATAAAAGTTGGTCATCTTCTGTCTAAGGCTCTATTTTCTGAGGAATGTATTTCTCAAGACATTTATGGGATAAAGGTTGGTCATCCTCTGTCTAAGGCTCTATTTTCTGAGGAATGTGTTTATAAAAGGTCTGGCTGACAGGGTACAAAGCAGAACTGCTTCTCAGTGTTCAGATGTGTTCAGGACAGATGAAAATAGAAAAGAGCAGAAGACAGCAAGAATAAATAAATGCAGTCAAAATGAAAGTGTCCTTTTCTAAGATCGCACGTGAGAAACAAAAATAAGTGGTCAGAAACAATAAAAATAATATTTCTGAATGTACTGGATTTACTGTGTTTCATCAGCAGTGTTAAGCATCCCCTTTCAGCAATTGCTCATCCTTTTTCTTAATCTCTAAGGATGAGAGCTTGTTGCAGAGCTTTAGTACCTCCTGACATAATCTACTAACACAAAATATATTAAAAACTGATTCGCATTGTCAGCAGGTCGCAATTGTATAGAGAAATCAAGGCTTTGAGTAGAATATTTGAAAGTGTCTGTTTTATTATGATAACAGCGTTCCTTTTTCCTGGTGCTTTTCTCCAGTGTTATTATATTGGGTGCATTCATTTTTGCCAACTCAGGACTAAGCCTTATTATAACAAACATTTGCATCTTCTCAGCCAATATAGAAGCTGATACTGTGACATAATTTTTCCTGTGAATGCTGTTAAAGTAATGAGAACTTTTTTGCAACAATACACAAATAGCAGATATGCTTCTGTCCTCACTTTCCTAAAGTGCATAGGGTAACCTTCTTTATGAATGGAATAAACATTTCCTTACAGTAGGACAAGAGGGTTTTGATATAACCCTGTGTTAATACACAGGTGTACATCCTGCAGATGTTTTTTCAAATTGTTCCCTTGCATATCTCTGTAGAAGTTGTAGAAGTCATCTCCTCATTTTGAGAGTGTCTTATTTTTTTGTTAGAAGTCATAAGAGAAAAGCAAAGGCCACACAATTATACTGGTGGTCTCTTCTATTTGTTTCTGTTTATCTAGGTACGTTTAGCTGGACTAAAACCACAAGGATGCTTGTCTTTAACTGGTTTATCTTTGAATTTGAATTTTGAAACATCGTATATAAAGTTAGGCACCTATAAAGTAGATATGCCAATAAACAAGAAAGCAATAAAGGAAGGAAGCATGCAGGAAAAAGAAATGTTTTGGAGTAACATTCAATCTTGACATTTCAACATAAGGTAATTAATGTATTAATCTCCTCAAGGACATTTTTCAGTTTTCTCAGACACAATGAAATCAATTCAGTCCCTTCAGCTGTGTGCACATGGGGCACACCCTCAGAGCCCTTCCTGCAGTCCTTTCAGGAGGTGAGCAGCCTCATCTCTCACCAAGGTAAATCCACCTTAAAAGTGTTCAAGTATTCATATTAAATTATAGTTTAATATGGAAAAAATCAAACCAACTGATACTGTCCATCTCTATCACAACTACTTTGAAGGCATCAAAAATTAAATATTTCAGGGCTGGAAAATTTGTATTGGTTGTAAGTTCCATTTGGTATTGTCTTTGATATTGACTATCAACATCTATCCACTAGTAATTTTATTTGAATTAATATATTTGACAAATAGTTTAATCAACAATATTTTTATCACTTACAAATATTGAAACAAAATCCACAATTTTTTTTTCTTTTCCCCATTTTATCTTCTGGAATAAAAATTACATTTTTAAAAAGTGATACCTAGTTTTGTGTCATTATCAGCTATAATAAGGAATTGTAAAACCTTTACAGAGCATTCGAAGATTTTTCTCTTAATATTTTTCTTAGAGCCTGGTAGTATTTTGTCATTTTTCAAATAAGCTTTTAGACTTTGTCTTGTAAAATAATGAAATTAAAAACTGCTAAAGGATGGGATTTCAGAACTAACAGCATCTGGAAATGCCAAATCATGAGTGGTTCCCAACACAGATTCATGTAATCCAAACTTAATAGATCTGATAGGCAATTTGGAAGTACACACATCTCAGATTGCTCCTCTAATCAAGGCAACTCTACAAGTCTCTTGCTGCAATATGGATGGCTTATGACATGTCTCTCCTCTCAGCTCACAGTAGAAAGCATTACAGCAGAGCCCTCTCAAAGGCTTAAATATCTGAAATTAAACAGAGTGAATCTAGGTTGTGTACTAGAAAAAGAGAGAACCAAGTGTCATATTTCCCTTTCCCAGTTATGGGGATGGGAAACACTCCTAAAGCGGTGCCACATATAAAATCTCTATGCTGAGACAACTTCCTTTTCCAAGTATGGAAGTTTTTATGTTGGCATTTGCTTGGGTTTTTTATTTAATTTTTGTAGATGTGGAAGTAAATTTCTTTGAAGTGATAGGGACAGCTGCATTTGATGCAACTGGCAGGTTTTTGCCATGTCACTTTTTGAAAAAATGAAAACCCATAAATCATAAAAAGAATGAAATGTAGCAGACATGGAGGCAAGGAGGAAAGGAGTCTCTTTCCTACTCTGTCTTCTCAAGTCTGTGGGTGATAGATGGAAGTGTGCTGAGTATGCAGTTCTTCAATGGAAGGTGTACCTGTGATAAGAAATACTGTGTGGGAATTACAAAACCAATATGTGTAAATCTGCTCAAGGGGAGTAAAAAAAAAAATCCTTCAAGCCTAATAAAGATGCACAGATTACCGGTAAGATTTTGAGCTGTTACATGGGTCAAAAAGAGCACAACAGCTTATATATCATTGCCTCTTCAGAGTGTATCAGAAAGCAATAGACAAAACTATTTTTGAGCCATTTTACTTTTATAGCGAAACAGTGTTTAGGAATAATTTACTTGAGTTCAGCCTACATTTGAATTGAGTGCTTTACAAGGTGATCTAGGTGAAAAAACCCAAACTTGATATGTGAAACCAGTCTGCAAAAGGCATGCAATTTTTACAGATTCTTTTGAGATAATGATTAACAATAAGCTACTGTAAAATTGAAAATTTTTTACACTGTTATGGGGATTTAGGCACTTTCTATCAACTTTCATGAACTAAAAAATAAAAAAAAAATGGGAATAGTAAACTATTCAAACTGTCTGAAATTTATTAAAAACAATGAAAGGAAGGGCCCTTTCAAGCAATTCCACTAAGGGTCAAACTGGAATTGCTTATTAGAAATAATAATATGCATTAGGCCATACTTAATTGAAATTTGGATGCATAAGTACTTTGCAGATGTTTTAAAGGAGCTGTCAATAAATTTTATTGAGCCAGATACACCTTCCCCCATCCTCCTCTCCTCACTCCCTCCCACTCCTCCCAAAAAAGGGAGAAAAAAGGAAAATATTTAAAAGAATACCAAGAAATTAGATCTACCTGGGAGCAATGAAACAAGTTGCTGTAGTGATCGAAAAAACCCAGAGGAAAAAGTATAAGCACAAATTAATGAAATTAATGTAGAGAAGGTACCAAACCCTATCAGATGAACAATTGTGGGTGAAATGAAACACAAAAATTAAAAACTTAAGTTTTTAAGAATTCATATCTAAGTAAAAGAAAAAAAAGTCCAAACATTATACAACTAGATGTGCATGGATTTGTTCCTTTTTCTTTAGTTTATAGAACTGATGCCTGTGACTCTGAGTGAATATCAACTCAGTTATAATTGTTCTATATATTAGTTCATTATTGTGTTCACCCTCCTTTGATTTCACAAAAAGCTTTTCTTTCTTTGATATATAGTGGTGTGATTGCTCATCATTTCTTAATGAGATGATTGTGACCTTTTGCCAGCAACAAACAGAAGGGAAGATTGAAAGATAAATATGTGTAGAGTGAAACTTGTGGCATATGCTTAAGAGCTGAAGATCCCAGGAGAAGAGAAGACAACATATGGGAGAGTTAACACAGGTAAAGGTGAGCCATATAACTACAATAGAATAAAGATGCTGCTGTCAGAATTCAATTAATTATTAATGATATTGGGCAATTAATAAAATTGCTGTAGACCATGAAATGAAAACAAACCAACAAAATGATGGTAGAAAATTCCTGAGTCCAGCAAGATGCATTTTCCTTTAAGATTACAGCTACGAAATAGTGAGTTTGGACACCCAACTATTAGTTCAAACTTGGTTACTTCAATTTAGCTCAAATTCATAAAACAAATTAGTCTGAAAAGTAGCTTTTAAGGTACAGATACAAAAAAAACTTCTGGAGGACAAACTGGTACTCCTTTCCACCTAAGAGCACAGAGATACTCCAGGGTACTCTTGTACCTTTTTAATAATGTGTCTCAATTTCATCTTGAGTCTTTGAACATAGTCTCTGTATCAGGGATTTGAACCACTGCTTTTCCATAAAAGAATACTTTATCTATTGATGTGTATTGAAGTGGTGAGAGAAATCCTCATTCAAGTAAGTGGGAAAGAAATAATATTCTTCATTTCATAAGGATTAGACTCTATTTCCTGTACCAAACAGAATACTGAACAACAGACACCAGAGCTGAACCTTTTTTTCTAGATTCGTTGGTGGTTAATTTGTTTAAATTACAGAGTAACTAGAAGAACACAGATGTTATATCAATATTTAGAAAGGTTAGATGTGAGGACCCAAATATTTACAAGTAAAATAGTACATAAAACTTAGGTAAAATTAAGAAAAAGCTGTTGTGCAACTGACACAATAGCAAACTGTGGCCTCTAGTATAAGGACATGGACTTATTAGAGGGTGTCCAGAGGAGAACCACAAAGTTGGTCACAGGACTGGAGCGCCTCTCCTGTGAAGGAAGGCTGAGAGAGCTGAGTTGTTCTGCTCAGAGAAGAGGAGCCTTTGGGCAGACCTAGAACCACCTTTCAGTACCTTAGTAGAGCCTACAAGAGAGTTGGAGAGGGACGTTTTACAATGAAATGAAAGGACAGGGCTAGAAGGAATGGCTTTTACCTGAAAGAGGGGAAGGTTAGATTTGAAATTAGGAAGAAATTCTTCATTGTGAGGTCGGTGAGGCACTGGAACAGGCTGCCCAATGAAGTTGTGGATTCTCCATCTCCAGAAGGATTCAAGGCCAGGTGGGATGGGGCTTTAGCAGCACGGTTTAGTGACATTTGTCCCTGCCTGTTTTAGAGGGGGTAGGAGCTAGACGATCTTTAAGGTCCTTTGCAACCCAAACCATTCTAGGATTCTGTGAATTAAGAGATAAGAATGTATAGCAATCAATCAAAATATAAATGATCCTGTGCAAAGCTCATCTTTTCAACATAGTAAACATGAATTTGCTCTTTGATTAAATTATAAGTTTTGTGAAGTCAAGGTGTAAGTCAAACTAGTATAAGATATTTGACTTCTAAATAAATTACATACTTCAAAGGTTAGCATTATGTGATTTCAATAGAACAAGTTTAGCAATTTCTAAAGTTAATGCAGTTACTACCCCTTAATGAGACATGTCAGGCAAAAAGTCTTCAGTGGGAAAATGTCCTTTAATTTAGGGTTTATGGGTAGATTCTGTGGATATATGTTTTAATTTTATATTCCTTAATAAAACGTGATTGAATAAACAAGTCTACTTGTACTCCAATGTAATGCCATAAAGATACGAAATAGAAAAAGAAAAAGCAAGGAAAACCCCTCGGTTTTGGAGATTTTTCTGTTCTTGTTATACAAACAGGAAAGTAAAAACAGAAATAGAGAAATTATATTATTCTCTACAAGGCATTAGTCAGAATAGCGCTGAAACATTGCATCCATTTTTTTTGTTATATTTTAAAAGGTCATTTAAAAATAGGGGATATGTAGATAAATCACAAATTAATTTTGAAATTAAGAGAAAATTAATTAATCTGAGAGACTGGAGAGTTAGTCTATTTTATGTTTCTTAAAGGAAATAATGAACTGATTCCATTGAAAATAAGTTCTAAACAAAACACACTTTCTATTGTAGAAAAAATAAAAAAAGTAAGCATTTGGTATCTCTAGATCAAAGCTGAATGACATTCTGAAATGTAACCAGTGGAAAGGTTAGATGAACAAACTAAAGTTATCTGTTAATACATCTGAAATAAAATACAAGTGATATTTTTAAAGAATTTCAAAGAAAACCACTTTATTACAAAGTGTCTGATAGGAACTTTGAGCTGTAGCAGTCACAATCAAGCCTATGGTCATCTAGACTATAGGGACAGATTTAAAAAAGTGAATACCCTTTCTTTATATATTCACTAATTGTTATGACTACTAGCTAAACAATCCTCTATTGCTGTATTTATTGAATACTTAGAGTAAAAAAGTAGGCAGTGAGGAGAAAAAAGGATCAGTCACTGAGAGTATTCCTTGGGATAAGTTAAAAAATTAGTGAAGGACATGGTTTGTCATGGATGTATAAAATGATCTTTTCCCATAATCAGTCTCCCTCCATATGCAGAACTACTTCTAGAGAAGTAAACTGAATACAAATGTGTCAATCTAATTTTGCACATTATTAAAGTTTTCAATTTCTTTAATTTTTTTAAACAAACAATCTCTTTCTCTTCTCACCCTGCAGAATTAGCCAATGGAAAGTACAAGCACAAGTGTCTAGTGAACATTAATGTTCATGCATGTTTAACTGTGCAGACATACGTGCATACAGATGTGTGACACACATGAAAATTATATGGCATGAAGCCTAAATTGTAGACATACATTTCAACCCTGCATCTAAGTTGCAAAACTTATTCTAGTCTGTCTGGAAGCCTTGTCTCTTGTACAAATGGCCCTCCTACTGCTAACCCATAGTTTAATCACTTTTTCTGAACAGCATGGCTATCTGATAGTTTCATCTACCTTGGTTAAGCTGAGGGGAACCACTCTTTGAAATTCAAAATAGAGGCCATGGACAGCCCCATACAGAGGAGGGAGGATCAGAGCAAGGATTCTTGCCTGACATTCATGTGGAAGCACCTCATACAGAGCTTTTCTTTCTCAAGTCTGTAGGTGAAGTAAACTGGTGTATTCGATGGGAAAACAAGGCAGGATAGATTGGAAATAAATTTCTACTCAGCTGCATCTAATTGGACAGTGGATAGCACTGAAAAGTTCAGTGGAATCTTAACAGTCAGTAATTATTGGGCAGATGACTACAATGAATGGGTGTATTAGGCAGAGGAACAAAAGCAGTGCTCTGTAATTGACCTGGTTGGCTTGAACTGCCTCAGAAGTGATAGATCCAATATCCAACTATTGCACCTGTGGGACTGTCATTTCTCCAACTAGCAGTACTGCCACTGGTTACATACTGACCTTATCATTGTCCCTTTAGCTGTTCTGAAATACTTTCACAATCCTCAAGAGTTTCAAATGAAACAAATGACTGCAGTTACACAGTAAAATTTTGCTCCTACTCAACCTATTATCCACTGAAGAAAAATCATAGTTTTAAATTGACATCAAACATAGGCAGGACTTCTTTTTATTCAGCTATTATAACAATGATTTAAAATTTAATAAATTCATTGTGGAAGGCCAGCTTTTAATTATTTTCATTTCAGGCCATGCCACCCTCATGGCTGATCTCTGTAACAGGCAATTAGCTTCCCTTTGTGTTGTAGGTGAACAATTTTCCTAGCAGATATGCTGAGAACCAGAGGAAGTAAGGTGATAAGCACTTTCAAATGGAAGTGTGTATCTTGGTTTATCTTGGGTCTGTGAAGGACATCAGGCAGTTCTGTGATTTACAATAATTGCTATGCATTCTAGAAATTGCTCAGATTATGGCAGGGTTTACTCACTGTATCATTACTTTGGTTTAATAAAAATGGGATGTTGCAAAAAAAAAAAAAAAAAAGCTAACAACCCAACAAAAAACTAATATAAATCAGCAAACCAACTAGCCAGAAAGTTTCTCTCTTCTCCCACACACCCTGTCTGGAATAATTGTGTGTATCTATTAAGAATGCCTGAAAAATGTTGTCAGAAGAACCTTGGAGGGAGGAATGGGTACATCCCCATGTAAATGCCAAGAATTTCCAGTTCCCATAACAATAATAAAGCCTCTAAATATAGAGTTTCAATAGATTTTAATAATCTTTCTGTCTTAGTCAAAGCTTTTTTCTCTGAAAATGAAACCATACAAATTTGAGGGCATTGCTTTACTCAAGTTATCAGTAATCACAGGCTTACTAAGACAAGACTTAGCACTGCTGAAAGCAGTCATACTGTAAAGTTAGTATATCCACAACACATCATAGACAAAGACTTGGCCTTTCAAAGGAAAAAAAATCATGTGCTCAAAGAATACATTAGCTGGGGAAAAATGCTAGAAACCAGAAAGGATGCATTTAGAGAAAGAAGATAAGGGACAATCAGTTGCATGTCTGTGGTGGTAAGAGCTGTGCATCTGTTTGACTTGAAGTCTTACAAGGCAAGCTGAGAAAAATATTAAAAAATGATAAAATTTGGTTTGCATTGACCAAGAATTAAAAGGCAATTTTCCACACAAATGTATATTAAATAAAATAACAATTATTTCAGAGTTCATGAAAGATTGAAGATTTGGTTTCTTTCAAAAAGTTAGGAAGCAAGAGAGTACTCATGGAAGAGAAGATGTTATAACATTCTCTTTTATTATTTATCCTCTTTGCTTATTCTCCTTCTCTGTGGAAGAACAGTATTCACATTCTTTCTTTGCATGAAGACATTTAAATCCATATCTAAAGAAAATACCCTAATGCCCACTTTATTTAGTATAGCTGGGTGTTCTTAATCTCATCTACTGATACTGTACTTTGAATGAACTATTAAATATTAAATAGAGTTTAGATGTCTTATCTGCTGGGAAAGAATAGTAACAATGAGGTGCTTTATTTGCCTTTCCATTCCTGTTCCTTTGTTTGATGACAGTGAAAGCTCCTAATTTGCTGCTGATTTTTGTATCAAATTAGATTCTTCCTTTGTGGTTAGATAAATAAAGAAATATATTTATAGTTGCTATATTACAGACTGGAATATTAAGTGATTTTTCTAAATGAAGGAATAATGAAAACATTAATTAAAAGGTTAAGATAAAGAGAAGAGGATAAAAGGAAATGAGTAATTAAGGCCTAAATAACAGTAATAACTAGCTTTTACATCAAATAAAAATATCTTGTGTAATCAGTAAACACCACGCATGGTGAAAAGTCAGGAGGAAGCAATCCCACAATCTCACACATCTGTCCTCAGACACTGTGGAGTGCTTCATCTATCATCTTGCATGTATGAGTTCTTTGTCAGACACTGTAAGATCATATGTGGGTCGAGAAAAATAAGGAGAGAACTGCTGAGGATCTGCCTTAGTTTCTGAGCCCCATCATCCTCTACAGAGTTGGGCGGCCTGTAGCTTGATTCTGCATTTATTTTCCTTTAAGTAGTTAACAAGAAGTGTACCTTTTCTCCAGCCGATAAATAGACTTATCAAAAGTTTTTACTCCCTTAATCTCTGTTTAGCTACAAAAATCTAAAATGTATGCCTCAAATGTGCTGCCCAAAACTTTGTGATTCCTTATATCACAAAGTTTATATCCTTCCATTACATATGAAAAGAAGTTGATTTAGAATGTAAATTTTTAATGATCTTAAACTGAGTGATCTGGCCAATGGACTCTAAGATTGTCTCACATTTTCTTTCTTTCATGTAATCATAGAATATGCTGATTTGGGAAGGATCCACAAAAATCATTGAGTCCAAATCCTGGTCCTGTGCAGGACATCACAAGAATCGCACTATGTGCTGCAGAGCATTGTCCAAATGTTTCTTGAACTCTTGTCAAGCTTGGTGCTGTGACCACTTCCCTGGGGAGCCCATGGCAGTGCCCAATCACCCTCTGGGTGAAAAACATTTTCCCAACATCCAACAAAAACGGCCCCTGACTCAGCTTCATGCCATTTTCTTGAGTCGTGTCGCTGGTCATGAGAGTGAAGATAGTGGTACCTGCCCCTCCATTTCTTCTCAGAAAGATGCTGAACACCACGATCAGGTCTCCCCTCCAGGCTGAACAGACCAAGTGACCTCAGCTGCTCCTCACAAGGCTTCCCCTCACATTCCTTCACCATTCTCACGGCCCTACTTCCAGGGATGAATGAAGACACGGGAAGAATTTTTTTTTTTCAAACCCATCATTCTGATCAGATTATGCAAACAATTTTATGCTTTCTTTAGATTTTAGTATGCTCTACTACTGAGATCCTGGTTTTCCAGCACATTCTAGAAACCTATGCAATGTTCTAGTTTCAAGGAATTGAGCAGACTGGCTAAAGAATGGATTGTCCCATGTGAAAATAATGGATTTAAATGTCCTTCTGTGGATTTGTTTCATATTTCCTCCCAAATAGATCATGGACTAGAGGACAAGTGAAGCATACAAGAGAAACATATATTTTCCTGTTCTTCTATAATTATCTAGTCATAAAGTCAGAGGTAATCTCTTTTTATGAGCTCTTCCTTCCTTTCCTGCAGGGAACTTGGATCAAAGAAGTATGGCACTCTGGTTTATCAAAGTCAGAAATTATAGATACTAATAGAATTATCCATTACTCATATGAGAAAAAAAAAAAAAAACAGTGAGATTTCTTCTTTAAAAGATCTTTTTTTATTTAAAGGATCTTTTTTCCTTTCTTGTATTCATAGCTCATAAACCTGATGCCACTTAAGATTTGCCCTAAGACATCACTGTCATCATCTACAAGCTGTGCACATAATCCAAGTTATATCACAGTGTTTTCATACATTCTTTCAGTTGATTAAAATGGACCATTTTGCTTAATGAACCACCATATTTCACCTAATTGTAATTCAAGTCAATGTTTTCAGCTTAACTCTTAGTTGCTAAAGTATCAGGTAGTAATGTATTTAATATTATACATATATTAAAAGTTATCAATTAATTATTTTAAAACACGGACAATTTTTGAAGAAAAGGACAGATGTAAACTATGAAATAATTTTGGTAGGCAAAATGTCTAGTCTTGTTAATCCTGAGATTTTTCACAAATATTATGTTAATCTTTAAAAAGGAAAAGAAAAAAGAAAGGGGGGGAAATTTCCCAAGTATGCCCATTTTCATTCTTTAAAAGGTTGCAAAAATGCTTTAAAATCACATTTTCTTTGCAGTTTTTTTGTTTGGTAATAAACTTTTATCAACCAATCAATTTGAGGTTAACAATCTCAATGTATTGTTAATATAATAAGAGAATCATAGAATATGCTGAGTTGGAGGGACCCACTGGGATCGTCAAGTCCAACTCCTAGCACTACACAGGACACTCCAAGAACCACACCGTGTGCCTGAGAGCATTTTCCAACACTCCTTGAATTCTGACACGTTTAGCCTGTTCCAGTGTCCAGCCACCCGCTGGATGAGTGGCATGGGACCTTAAAAATCATCTTGTTCCAGCCCCTCTGGCATGGGATAATGACATACTTCAATTACTGAATCAGCAGAGGCAGGAATCCAATGGAGAAAAATGAAGGCGCAAGGTAAGGCATTACAATGATGAGGTAATATTATAAAAGCTTTAGAGGAAATTAAGTTTTGAATCTTACCCTTAACAGTATTTTTCTTCTGTAAGCCATTAACAGCCAGATGACTTACAGCCAGTCCATTCACTCTAAGCTCCATTTAAGACTAATTAGAAGTGAATGAATCGAAAAGTTGGACAGGACTAAGGGTGATGGAAAAATCCATTCCTGTCTAGCCATACTCTAGTTCTAAAATCATCTGCTCAGAAATGCTGAGTTAGACAAAATTCTAACAGTGTTTTCATTCAGGTGAGGGACATGATGATAACCAGATTTAGAGATTTACACCTCTAAATCCAAACTTGCAAGTTAAAGCATTACTGTTCAATGACCATCTCCAAAAGCAGCCAGGTAGCTCTCTTCTGATTGGAGAGCTCTCTGAAATGTTTAAATGTTTTCCCAATGGCAGCATCTACAGCAGTCTAGATTCCAGTAGAGTTAAAATGAAGGAGATTAGGCACATATAGGGTGCAGTTTGCCTGATGAAGAACATACGAAGAATAGGTCATTTAAATAACTTGTTCAAATTGTCTGTGTGTTTCTATTTGCTATAGAGGGAACTCAGCAGCTAACTCAGGTGAGATCTCTACAATTAGAGTCTGAATCCTATTCCCAAATCCCTTTGTTTTTTCTACGTGTTTTGAACATTTTTTTCTTACTTTTTGCTTGTTGAATGTTTTGCAACTGCAATGACAGAGAAGCCCAAACAAAGGTGATACTCTTGAACAACAAAATTCCTATTGACTTTAATTAAATCAGTATGGAACTGACATAATGAACTAGGATATACCAAAGCCTTCCATTTCCAATAAACTAATTCTATACAGAGGGAATGAAGCCTTCTACTCAGTGGACTAAAACTTCAGAAATTCAGGCAAATTCTCCATCTTTAAATGTTTTATCCTGTGGTTTATATTCAAGGTGATTTTTTTTTTATTTTGGGTGGGGTTGTTAGTAAATCTTGCTACTTGTCTGAGAATTAAAAGTTTAATTTCTCTCTAAGGGATCAATTTACAGCTGAACTTTATTGCTTAGCCCATTTGGAAAGTTTGCATCTATCATCCATCAATTCTATTTTTACTTACTGGTAGAACCAGAAGTTTCAAAGGAAACAGTATATCCATGTAAAATTAATTAAGTTCAACTGTGACCTTGTTACATTGATGGAGTGTAGCGCTGCTACCTGCAACCAAAACAAATTTATTTTGATTAAATATACTTCAGGTTATAAAAACAACATATCTCACCCAAGTCATAGGATTTCAGGAACATGCAGGTTTTATTCTAAAGTTATCTACTACTCGCAACAAGATAAAATGAGATTTCTTCTTTTAAAGGCCAAGGCACAAATATGTGGTTCGTACAAAAAAACCACTGCATGATCAGTTCCTTAGCAGAAGTTTCATATGATCAGATTTAATTTTAAAATTCCTCTGTGTTTTAAAATACATATTAAATCCATCAGAACATGGTCTACAGTCACTTTTAATCTTCTAAGAAAATTTACCTTCATTCCTCACAGGGAGGAATGAGAAGGAAATACTGTTTCCAATTCACCAGAGCATTTTGAATTTTAGAAGAATTCCTGGGTGGTAAAGATACATTGCACTGTGACTCTGGCCTCTGAATAACTAAATTGATAGGACACATAAAGTATGAAAGTATTAAATCCCTCAGGGAAGGAATTTAATTCAGGTCTTCTACATCAGTTAAATATCCTTACTACCTGTTCACTTATTATTCTGGGGTATCACTTGTCTCTTCTTTAAAATATATCCTACCCAAGATTTGCAAAACCTTTCCTAGAGTGTTTCATTAAAACCAGTTCATCACAGCAATAAGCCTGGTTTGGGGAAAATGGTATTTTCTGAGAACAAAAATCTCATTACTCAAATTTTCCTAGTGGATATTTGTCACCATCTCCTAAGACTTATTTTGATTATTAGATGAGTAAATTTATTATTAACTTTCCATACTCACAAATGCAACCAACCAAACAAACAAACAAAAAAAAAACCCAAAAAACAAAAAACCAAAACCCAAACACCAAAGTGAAAAATAATCCACAGGAAAATCAGTGGTTCTAGCAATACTTTGTTCATGAAAAAACCTTGCTGAAATAATTGTTGGTTCTGGTTTACAGTGCATGCCTCAAGTAATTTTTTATCATTTTAAAAACATTTTACTTGATATTGAATGATACACTTAACATGATATGCACATAAATTCATTTCAAAATCTGATTTCTGACTATATCTTCTGAAGAACAAGAACAAAAACATAGTGTGATGTTTGAAAAAAAGATGAGGAAAGATTTAATTGTAATCCTTATTCTGTTCATAATTTCTGCTGTGTCCTGAATAAATTACTGATAACTTACTTTATCCTTCGGAGAGAAGAAGATGATAATACAAAACAAAGAAAGGTTGTGAGGTGGTTCATTCACCGATGTGTCTTCATGCAGGAAAATATTTCCCTGCACAGCTCTGCCTATATGTAAAATATTATTATAAAAAAATTGTATCAATTATCAAATAGTAGTAACATGGATTTTTTTTTTGTCCTTAAAATTACATTTTAGTAGCACAATTTCATTCACCTCAAAAATTTCATTTTTTTGAACTAGGGCTTAGATTTATTTAGGAGGCAATGCAATTATGGAAGGTGTTCTATCACACACAAAATCTGTCATTTTGTCTCTTATCACAAAGGGACATTAAAGTCATTATTATTGCATTATATAACTAGAGCTGAAGAGCATGCTGAGAAAAGTGCCTCTCAAATTGAATAATTATTATCATTTACATCAGTGTACTTCCAGCAATCATACTATATATTTATAGACAGCAGTGAAAATAAATGGAGTGCTCTTGTTGCTTGTCCCATCAAAAAACTTTCACAATGGCAATGACAAGAACATTACATTCCTCTCACTAGCAGAAAATTAAATGTACACCTTGGGACAGATAAATGTTCCTTACTATATTTTACTGTATAATTCTAGCACTCACCATACTTCAGCTTTTCTGTTAACACTAGCAAATTATTCCAGGACAAACCAGTATTCATGTCTAATTTGCTGCTTATTTGCAAGATGTCTAAAAAGACAGCTTTTATTAAGAAGTGCACTACTAATTTTAGAGCAAATATAATATATCTGACAGCTGAACAGTAGTTTGGGAATTTTTTTTAGTTTTTTGGTGTTTCTTTGAAAGTACAGTAAGTGTAACAAGAATTAAAGCAACTTTGTCTATTATTGCTCCAAAGTAGAAAATTTTCTTCTCTTCTTCTGATTTTGTAGAGCAGTTAATATTGTCTTACCTCTGACCAAACCATTCTGGAAACTAGAGTATCTGAAATTACATTTAATTATTTAATTGTGTGGACAGCAAGTAGTTAGCATTGCTTCTAGGCTGCTCACATTTCTAGCTGGGCATTATTGTTCTCTCTGTGGCACGAACAGAAACAATTACCACGTCAATAAAGTAAGAGGTAGTGTTACATGGGATTGAAATCATGGTTAGAACAGTGACCTGGATATGACACAAATTAGCTTACCCTCTTGCTTTTCTTCTTTTTAATAATTCAAGAATCCTTTCTCTGTGTATGGTATGGCTTGGCACTCTTTGCAGTCTTTATTTGCTATTGTTAATATGCTCTTTATGGCATTTAAACAATTCTATTAAAACCAGCTTGTAAATACTAAATTGAACTGTATAATGTAGAACAAAATTCTCTAAGCATATATGTTGTATAACTGAAAATGTTTCTTCTTTCTTTTGCTTTTTTCTCTTTCTTTGCCTGATTACCCTCAAGTCTTTGATAAAGTGATTATTTACATAAAAAGGAAATGAAGTTAATTGAACTGCTTTTTTTTTTCTATTAGGAAAATACTGACATTCACGAGTATTCACAATAATGCTTTCCGTATTGATAATCAATAAATATAAACTAGGAATGTAAAATTGCAGGAAACAATGAAAAAGGGTACAGAAATGGGGAAGGGGAAAAAAGGGAAGACAGAAAGGCAAATGAGGTGAGAGGTAAATTATCTGAACAGAAAAGGATTTTTAATTATACTGTAACCTACATAGAAAAAAGTGTTACAGAAATCTACAGTAAGCACATATTCTAGATGTATGTGTTGTTAAATATAGTATACAGGGGTCATTACATTCCTTAAAAATAAATCATTTTCCTTAATCCGATGAATTCTGTTCTGCTTCAAACTTTCTTTCTGGTTTCCCTTTCTTCTTTATATTTTTTGCCACTCTTAAAGTCTTGGTAGAATTTACTCCCCTCTTTTTTCTTTTTTTTTTTTTTTTTTAATTTGGCTTTGAGCTTTGGCTTCATACAATCCCTTTCTTTATAGATTTCTTAATTTTTCTTTACTTATAATGTTTGAACATTATCTCTAGCCCATATCAATCACCTCTCTGTCATCTTTAAGCAGTTTGTTATCATTTTCTAAATAAGTTTTATAAACTAAGCTTTCATATTTTCTTACAGCTCTAGTTTGTGGTAAAAATCTGAAAGGCCATATAAAGATCATACTTTTTCTTCTCTATATACACTCTCAGACCTGGGTGACCATAAACTAAACAGAAAAGGCAGAAAAGAAAGTATTTTATTCTGCATTTCTAGAGAGTGAGCTTATGAAAACAATGATTAAACTTAAATACTGTGGGTTAATATTGCTGTTAAATAAACAAGTCTCATGGGGTAAGTGTGATTCTTTCAAGCAGAACCCTGAACAAGATGAAAGTCTGTTCACCTGAAATCCAAAGTAGTCAGTATTAAGACTAAAGAATGTTAGAAGCACTGAACTTCCAACTCATATGTAAATATAAATCAATATATTTAAAGGATTTTGGCAAGGTGAGTTCTCGTCTTACTGAACCCGGGTTTCAGGGAGCAGCATGAGAGGGGCTGGTCTCCAAGGCAGGATGAGCTGGGAGCCCAAGGTTCCTGGGTTTGCCCAGCACAGGCTGCATGCTGCCTACACTGATGGGTGCAGAGCTGCAGGGTCTGGGCAGGGCATCACTGGGGACAGTGACAGGGCCATCCACACAGGCAGACAATGCCAGCACTCCCATCTAGGGTCCACCCAGGGTGACTCATCTGGACCAGCTGGATACGGGGCCAGAGATGGGATTAGAGACTAGGCTGCCTGTAACAGTTCTGTGCTCCGTCTGTGGGACAGCAGCACTGGATCTGAGTTACCCATAAGGTAACCCCAGGACCCAAGAGTCTTTCTCATTCCTCTGTCCCTCTAAAATTAATTTATATTAACTTCAACATATCAGCCTGTAGGAAAAGAAGAAATGGCTCTTAAAGGCCATCATTAAAGGTCATGTAAGGTACACTTCTTATACACTAAAATAGTGAGTTTGTCCATAATATGAGGGCCAGAAACTATAATAGAAAATGTTGTAAGCTCAAAATAAACAGAGATCTAGGGAAGATTTATATTTCAAAATCATGTCAGGATACTGAGGGTAGGTGGAAGGAAGCAGAGGATATAAGAAAACAAATTGTCTTTTCTAAGCCAAGAAAAAATGCATTAACCTCTTCTGCAAACTCTGCATGTCCTCACAAAGCCTTTACTCTATAGTCATAGAGATATACATTTCATTTTTGAAGAGACTATATACAGATACCACTCCAAAAACACTGAGTCACCAAGAGACAGATTTGTCATGCAGGCAGTGTCAGAAAGAATTGAGAGAGCATTTAAGACTATAAAATATGGGGATATATGTACTGATTAAGCCAAATAGCCTTGTAATCACCTTTGTCTCACAGTGGCAACATAGCAGATATCAGTGGAAAAAACATGAGATTAGGACAAATATAGATTCCTGGGTTTATTTTTGGTCTGATATATCACCTCTGCTAACAATATAGGTTTCTGCAAGCAAGGGATTCCTAAGATTAATGTATTTCTTCTCCTTGTGCAGAATAACTCTTTCTTGCATTAATTTTTCTGACACTGCTTTTGATCTCCCTTGAGGATTTTGGCATCCACATTTTGTATCAATTACTTCAACAGTGTAATTATTTATCATATGGAAAAGTAATTCCTGTTCTTTCTTTAAAACCTGCCAGTTAACTTCATGTGATGAAATAGTAATTGCCCCCAATCCATGCGCTATTCACTGCTTTCATACCATCCATGATTTTACAAGTCCTCATCACAAAAGTCTGTTCAGTCTTCTATTTTCTGGGCTACACAGTGCCTGCCTGTTTAATTGTTTGTCATTTAAAATTTTTCTTTATCTCCTCTCATCCTTGCCAAACCACCTTCCCAAGTTTAATATATTTTGAAGTTAAGAAAGTGGAAGCCTGAATAGACCTTCACAGAAAGTTGTAGATGTGTACTCATCATGGGATTATCCACTGATATAATGCTGTTTTCCCTTGTGTTCTTTAATCTTTTCATAATAATTCTTAGCATGCCTTACTGAGTGCCAACGAGCACTGAGCTAACATTTACAAAGAACTATTCACCATGACAGCAAGAGCTCTTTCCTGAATCATAATAGATAATTCAGGTCTCAGTTTTTGTATAAAATAATTTATTTTTTACCCACATATTCATTATTTTGTAGTTTTTGATGCTGAATTTCCACTTATATTTTATCTTCCATCCATTCAATATTGCTTTACTACTTATCCCTTTTCCAGATAATTTATGAACAGACTGAATAGGAAAAAATTATTTGTGGTGTTGCTTTTGGTTTCTTTTTCCTTGTCCCTCTTTCTTATTTTTTATCTAGCTAGTTACCCATGAGAGGATAAAACATTTTAAACCATGACAGCTTAATTTCTTTCAACATTTCAAATGAGTCATTGTCATTATAGAATCTTACAATCATAAAATACCAGGTTGGAAAGGACTTCAAGGACCGCCTGGTTTAAATTTCCATGGCAAAAACACAGTCTAGACAAGATGGCCCAGAAACCTGTCCAGCTGAACTGTAAAAGTGTACAACATTTGGGAAACCACCACTTCCATGGGAAATTGATACAATGGCTGGGCATTGCAATGTGAAAAAAATTTCTCTCCTGTCCAATCAGAATCTCCCCACAAATAATCTCCCCCTTATTTCCATTATTCCTTGTCTCTTCTTTGTGACTTCTTGTGAAAAAGGGAGTCTCTGTCTTCTTTGGAGCCATTCCTGAAATACTGCAACGTGGTGAGAAGCTCTCCACTAAGCCTTCTTTCATCAAGACTGAACAAACCCAGTTCTCTCAGCTTTTCTTACATCAGATTTCTGAGGCCTCTCATCATCTTTGTGGCCATTATCTGGACCCCATCCAGCCAGTCTGAAACTTTTTCTGCATAGCAGAGATCAAATATGAAGTAAGGATTTCAGATGCAGCCCGACAAATGCTGAGTGGGGTAGGATGATGACTTCTTTATTTCTACTGTTGATGCTCTTTTTGACACAATCTAGCACCCTGTTAGTTTTGACACCCCTGGCCAACATCAGTTCTAACTGAAGATTAATGTTTCTAACTGCATCTCTGGACATCCTGGTAATGTCCTTTTAGCTTTCAATGGATATTTATCTGCTTTTCCATGTCCAGAACATTTCTCTCATGAAACACTTCAATGCAATAAACTCTGAAACAGTCTAGCAGTCTAAATATAAATTCTATCTACTAAAATGGAAGTAACATGAGAAAAAAACCATGACATTTCACACTGTAAGAGTATTTCTTGAGACAATCATCTCTGTATACTTATGTTACAGGAAAACTGCGCAGAACAAGAGAGAACCTCCCTGCTCCCCTTCACTGTCATGACTCATAGATTTGCAGATAGTATTCCAAACTGGGTAAGGTGATTTGCTCTGTTACTTCCTTTCTGAGTAACGAGGATTGCTCAAACTATCAGGTTAGCCAATCCATCCTATGCAGAAACAGAAAATAGATGACCTCAGAGGGGATAAAGATAGGCAGGAAACGGTTGCTATACTATCCATCTTGCCCTAATCAAGAATTTACCACAGCATCCTCCAGATATTGTAAGATGGTGTTAGATGTAGATTCTCCAGGTCATTAAGAAATTAAGAGAAATAAAATAAAATCAACATCCATCCTCCATAGAAGAATAGGAGAGGTAATCCGGGTCCTGGAAGAGTTTGATCACATGCTGCTATCATTTCTACTGAAAAATAAGAAAAGGTCTGCCCTGCAAGAGATCCATAGCATAGATCTTCTCACAGTAGGAATCAAAGTTACGACCACTAAGAAATGAGTGAGAAACTGAGCTGTTTTCAACACATACTAAAGAGCAAACCAGGCAAATGTTAAGCCATCACAGCAAAAAGTACTTCATGACCAGACCGCCTAAGGAAACCCAAACAATTTGCAACTTTGTTTTTTTCA
This sequence comes from Melospiza georgiana, assembly GCF_028018845.1. Taxonomy (NCBI): domain Eukaryota; kingdom Metazoa; phylum Chordata; class Aves; order Passeriformes; family Passerellidae; genus Melospiza; species Melospiza georgiana. The sequence continues at coordinate 47,631,930 of NC_080431.1, forward strand.
ATCCAGCACTTTAACTGCTACAGTTCACTCTGCTCTTCACATAACCTGTAGCAGTTTGGAGACTGCAAGGATGTGCAAGTTTTCATTTTACTAGAATATCTCCTAATATATTCCATGATCACAGACAACAATCTATTTGTTCAGGGGGATATCTTTAGCTTTGCCCCCAGCCAGTCTCTCAAATGGTACTGAGAACAGGAGTCAGAGAGCAAGATCAAAGAATATTTAAATGTGGTTAATAAAAAAATCCTAGTTTAGGTGGCTTGCATTATTTATCTGATTCTTTATTCAGTCTGATGCAGCTCCTGGGTCATGGCAAAGTGGTTTTACTTTTCATCTTCATGTAAAGTGAGACTAAATTCTTACTTACCCATTGGCAACAAAGTACTGCTATTTAGCCTCGCTAATGAGGGGGAAAAGCCAAAGTGATAATTTTTTACTTGATGAAAAGAAACACTAAGGGATTCCTTCTTGGCTTTCTTTTCTATGCCTGTTGTTTTGGGTTTGACTTAAATTCTTTATGTTCCTTTCTTTCTTTGTGCAGAGTATGAACAATGTAGACATATGACACTGGATATGGCAAGACACAAAAATAAATACCAGGCACTTACATTGATAGTACCAGAAAGAATTTACAAGACAGAATGCATGAAAAATAGTGTCACCCTGGATAAAAATATCTATAAATACACATGTTCAGATCTGACATTTTATTCCATTGTATGACTCAATATAACCCTCCAACAATGAATGCCCTTCCATTTAAAAAAATGATCAAAACATTCAGACCTGAATTCTGATATGCTTATTCTGACTTAGTTGAAGTCTACTTTGAAGAGAAATCCATTAACTTAGATATCTTGAGGAGTTAGTAACTCTTCAGAATAAATGGAAGCATCATTTACCAGCTAATTGCACAGAAACCTCTCTCTGATGTTTTTATTCTTTCTCTAGTTTAACACTATGTTTCTACCTACTTCAGAATAAAATATTAGCATATCAATGTCTCCACATACAAGCTAGAATGGGTACATCTTCTTTGAAAAACAATCTTTATTGAAAATATATGAAAGAAAAAAATATGCACCTTTCAGTTCTGGCAAAAGAGATTCTAGATCTTGCATAAAATATTTTTTACCATTTTTTAATTTATGTGTATTGTGCAAATTTTGATTAGTATTTGGATGGGTTTTAAACAACATTTCAAAGAGATGCTAAATATGATTCAGTATGACAAAACAGGTGGAGCATAAAGTGAGTCAGAACAGAGCAGATGACAGGTCTATCAAAACCAGGATGCTTTCTCCAACAACTTCTTACACCAGATGTTTCAGAGGGCTAGAAAAATAATAAAATCTCTAGCAAAATGTGTGAAATTTGAGAGGTGAAGAGAGTGTTCTTTTTAGAGCTAGCATATATTCTGTTATATACTGACCAAAATGGATTGGTGACCTTTGGGATATCATCTGAAGCAGGTTATTCACAAATACTGTTCTTTGAATGGCTGCTTTTCCCTTTTCTAAATTTTTTGTTTTGAAAGCCTTTGGAAACAAAAAATAAATATTTTAAACATTGTCTTAGCCATGGAATCTTTCATATAGGGTAGTTTCATCCATTACTGAATTACTGGCTCTGTATTGTGCTCCAGGCACAGAGTCAACATCTCTGAATTCCACAGTTCAGTTAGTATGCTCAGACATTTACCAAAAATAAAAGCAGAAGAAAAAATGCAATTACAGGAATTACACAAGCTTATAAAAAATTAAAATTAGCTTGTAGTAGAGAATTAGAAATACATTTACATTTATTAATAACATCATTTGCAAATGACTGAATAAAAATACTTAGTTTTCTCACTGTGGACTAGAATGGCCTATATTTACATTTAACATTTCAGTATTTTGTTTAGCATCCTGCAATGCAATATTTGGAATAAGAGATGATCCCCATACCAATACAAGGCTTCACTTAAAGAACTCAGCAGATTTCATGAACTAGAAACCAGAAAATCAGAGTGGTTTCTGAAGTGCTACAGAACTCAGAGGCTGAAGTATAGCTGTGCATATGATGGGAGCCTCTATAGCCATTTATAATATATAGAAAATTCTTGTCCAATTCTGTAAGATTTTTCCAAAGGTAAACATCACTATATCCCATTTCTACCCAGCAGAACAGTATAATATAGTCAAACAAGGGTAGTGATGGCTTCTTTACAAAACTGCATTAATGACACAGAATACAGTATGGCAAGTGAGCATAGTAGGTGTACAAGGTGGTTTATTTCCTCAGGACTGGATCCCTTTGCACATGCCAAGAGAGGGTAGGACAGGTCTGAATGTGCAATCATTTAATTTTCCATGTTGGAAAATTAAATTAACATTTTAATACCTTGGAAAACCCCTGAATGTTACTCAGTTTTGGACTTTATTCTTATGGGTCCCAATTAAGTTCAAGCCTAATATGCTTGCATATTGTGGCCATAAAGCTCAAATTTTACATCTCTGATGAACTCTTGCCTGCAGCTGGGGAATAGCTGAAGGCAGAGAGTCCTGCAAAATATGGCTTCTATCGCTGAAAACAATTTTCATTTGTTTTGGTTACAAAATAGTCTCAGTCATCTAGCTGTGTTTTAATACTTTGTTGTTTTTTTTCCTTTTCTACAGTCTTTCAACTTAGCAGTCCACATACAGCAGTTCACTGTCAATCCAGGCTTGTATTTACATAGCTGAAGTTAGACCAAGGTCTAAGATTTCTGTGATTTCTTTACCACACTCAAAAAAGGAGTATATTCAACTCAAGTTAGAAAGGCTTGAAGTGCAAGCACTTAAGCACATGGGACACCTATTCAACCTGGGAGGCAGAAAAGACACATATGACCAAGAGTTTTGAAAAATCTGCAGGTTTCAATATGTGCACAACTGCTCTGTCCCAGCTGTCTCCAAAGATAGAAACACTGGTCATGCTTCAGAAAATCCCTTTGAATTTTAGACTTTAGAGAAAACAAGTAAATGTACTTTCTTTCTTACTATTTCTTATTATTTCTAAATTTTCTTTTTCATTTTGCACAAGTATTTCTGACTCTAATTGTCAAGTTTGTTTCTCCATCTTGAGGATGTTGCTTGTACTGAGGGAGCATCAAAAGTAGTAAACGGAGAGAAAGGAAAGATAGTTCCTATCCCACAGCCCCTCAAGAATGGCAGAAATCAATTCTATTTGTAATGTTTCAGTGTGATACTTAATATTCATAAAAGGACTCGGGTAGGTCTGTGGGGGAATAGATTCCGCAGAACAATTCTACAGATATCCAAGCTTTTGGAATTTCTTTTAAAGAACATCCAAGCAGTGAAAAATTATGGACTTCTTTAAATTGAAGGAATCATGGTTCTGTTTTTTCATTCATCTTTCTGTGAGACTTTTTTCTGCTACTATTTTCTACATACTATCTTAATTTTATAAGGGGGTTGTTGACAGTTTCTGATGTTAAATACTCAATATCAACAAAGTCTGAGAAAAGCAGCAGTGTTTCCTCCTCTACAAGTTTAGGATTTCAGAAGAATAATCCATTGCTACATATTAGAGAAAAAAAAGTGGCTGCTGTTTTATTATTTCGTCACCTTTTTATGCACAGTATGTATGATATTGAATGTCATATTCCTTGAAATGTAGAGGTGAGATGTTTAAAGAAATTCTATATGCATGAAAGAGTATTAAATACTTATGCCGATTTTTAAAGGTTTTTATGCAAAGCAAATTAATGATATTTACTCTTCATATTTCATATTAAATGGGCATTAATTACCCATGCATGCTTTGCTGATTTGCAGTTCACATGGCAATACTTATAATAAATCTTCTGAAAATGCTTGGGGAAATTCATTCATTTGACAGAATGCATCAAAAACTCTGCTCTCAGCTGATAACTTAGGCAAGAAGTGCATCTGGGAAAAAAAAAATGTCAAAGGCTGGAAAGAGGGAAAAAATGCGCATTAAAAATGATTCATAAGCTGGAGAGCTATTCTATAAGGAGAAAAGTTAAGGAAATAATTCTTTTTAGGTGATCAAAGACAAGAGAAATGTTTTGATTATAGTAAGTAGAGCATCTCTGGAGAGGAAAAATACTGAATACAGAAGTAGTCTTTATAATGGCAATAAAAAAATCCTAACATGACCCAAGAACTAGGTATTGAAGTAAAACAGATTGTGTAATTTTTAAATTTTTTTAACATTAAGAGTGATTAACAATTGGAAGAAATTGAAGTAGTGCCTTTTTCATCTCTTAATGGCACCAAATAATGAAAAAAATCATTTCTGGAGTGTATGCTTTCTTGAGAAACAGCTAGGAGAAAAGCTAATAATGAGACAGCTGGTATATTAGAATCAAATTGGATAATTTAATGGTCAACTGTGATATTAACATTCAAACATCTAAATTAGTATCTTGATGAGTTTTGTGAGCATCTTGAGTGTGAAGAGCGATTCATCAGAACATCATTCCTTCTCTTCAGAAGGCTATGTTCGTATAAAAGTCTGCTTTAGAGATAGATAACAACCATAATTATCACATCTCAGGGCCTCCCTACTTTCCAAGGTATTACATTTGCTACCATGTCAAAACAAATGTGGTTTAATCACCAAAAACACTTGAGGGTAAATAAATATTGAATTGAATATTTCCAGTTAGGTGTCTGGGAGAGACTGGACTATTAATGACTGATGACTCCAAATATTTGCTCATTTGTTGAGGTTCCTGGGTGATTTGCTGAGCCAGGTTTGCGTCCCTCCAGGGAGGAGGGGAGTTTTTGGATGTCTAAGGACTAGCTTGCCTTCAACAGAGGGGGGAACTGTCTTCACCTGGAGGCCACAATGAAGAGGCAAATCCTGCAAGGCAGGATGGTGACTCTTATGCTAATGGCCCTCCCCTACACAACTCAGTTTTGTACAACTACTGTCCACCTGCCACTGTGGAAGGTCTGATGGGGCACAACTGGCTTAACTACACTGACTGAGGGGCAGCTGTCATGTCTCAGAAATCATTAAAGACCCCTGAAGTGTCCCCAGACTAATTTCTGAGACTTTCCACCAGAGGACTGAAAGCTTCTCCCCAGGGGAGGTACCTGGGCATTCCCACCAAGGCTGAGTGTATTTTAACACATCAGACTCTGTGTTTCACAGTTTTCACAGGCTTCTTCCCCCACACCCAATGGATCACATCAGGCCAATACCATCACTTGGACCAACAGACAAACTGCAACAATCAAGACTTGTCATAGATACATGGGTGATTATATGTCTTTTCCTTCCTTCCTTCCTTCCTTCCTTCCTTCCTTCCTTCCTTCCTTCCTTCCTTCCTTCCTCTTGTACATTTTCTTAAGTGATATTTTTATTCATTCATATTGTTATATCACTATAGATAATAACCAAAATGGCTACATACCTGTTTTTCATTACAACCAGATTGTTCTAAAATAAACCCTATACATATATATTTTACTAGCAAAGATCATTCAGTGTCATTTCACTCCGGCCCAAGGGATGTGCTAACAAGAAGCTGGGCTACTCTTGCCTTCTGGGGCAGGTTGCAACAGTGTCAAATCATCTTTATAGTAAGGGTTAGCTTTATTTCTCCAAAGTTGTCCCCTGTACCAAGATTATAACATGGATATAAATTTGTGCAATATATATAATGCAAGTAGGTTTTTGAAAAATTAAGTCATTTCATCTTAATACCTAATTATAAAGACAAGCAAATTAGAGAATCTGAAGGAATACCGGAAACTACATTAATCCCACTCAAATTTAACCAACTAGAAGCTAAGCACTTTGTACATTCTCATTAGGTTCTTTCTTTAGCTAGTGCAAGCAGGCAATTCCAGGGAACATTTTATTCCTGTGTTTTAATACCCTTGGATAGGATGACAGCCTCTGGAGTATACCCTTGTTTCCCTCTGTCGACTGTGAAACCTTTGTATTAGACTAGATACCTGATTTAAGCAGCTTAAGTTAGGCAAGATGAGTGGCATCCCAGCACTTTTTATTCACTCTTTCCCTTGTATTCCAGTTTTGACAGAGCATGTTTTAGGTGTCTCTTAGAAAAACAGATCCTGAGGCAGAAACTTTGAGAGCTGCCCAATTACTTTTACTCACCAGGAGAGGAGAAGCCACAACTGCACCACGCTGTTATCTCAGGCCACCTATCTACTTACTTCTCTGCTGAGATGTTGGGGTTTTTGGACAAGACAGTGCATAGAGTTGGGAGGGAAAGAAAAAAACAAACCAAAAAATGGAATGCTTTTACCAGGAAAAAAGAAAGGAAGAAATAAGTAATTTCCTTTTCCCCTTCCATCCTCCCCAGGAAACCTGTACCACGTATTCCTGCCAATAATCACAGTGGCCAGGAGGGCTGTTACAACCAAGCTCAGACACACATGCTTTCTGTCTTTTAAATTCTAAAATGTGAATGCAAATTCTCTCCAACAGTACACATTTGGCACTTGTAAATTTCTTCCCTCAGCAAAGATAAGTTATACTAAAATTTATTCAGCAGGTAACTTTGTTTCTCTTAATACTGATAAAATTCTCACTAAAGGGGATACTTGAGTTTATATAAGTGAAGAGAGAGTTGGGAGATTTCATATGTACAAATGAAATGATATGAAAATTAAAAATAAATGTAAGTAAAAGAAAATAATTCTACCCCTACAATACAAAAGTGCATGCAAGAATTGTATCATTCAATGAGTATATAAAAAGGAAAGTGAAATTTTATGCCACTCCTTTATTGGCATGAGGCAACCAGATGATCATGACAATCTTTATCCTCTCCTTCCCTGCTGAAATGTTCAGAGACAGGGTTTTTCTAAGATGCAGCAAAGCTCCTCTTTTGTTAGCACTGGGTGTCAGCCAGTCACCTGCTGGCTTGTGGTGTACTTTGTTTCCCATTTGCATCACAGATGTGTCTTCCCTTCTTTACATAGCTTCATTTTCCAGGCGGTACCATCTGACCGCTGGTGCAGTTGTGTGCGCTGTCAATCAGAGAAGGAAGCAGGACTGAACATTCTCACTGATCATTTCATCCATAAGTCCTCGAAGGGACTAGCTCTCAGTGCTTAACAAAGACCTGTTTTTCCTTTCTTCACCTAAAGAAAGACCAACTTTACAGATGATACATGGGGTAGCCTAGTGACTCATTATGACATTTGTGAGAGGATAATGGGATAACTGCAGTCAGGACTGATGTACCTGCTTTGAAGAATTTCTTCTTGATGGGACCCTAGGTAACTTGTCAATCAGGATTAACACATTTTTGAGATTCAGCAGGATATCTAGAAATGCTTTTTCTCACAATAGGATTGTGAAAAATATAGTTTTACAGGCAAGCTTGTATTTTATGCAGGGCTAATCCCTACAGCTTGGAAGGATCATACTGATAGGGATGTACTCATGCCAACTGGTATGAGCCTGTGACTTCCCATGTTGACTAACACTAGCCATTGAAACCGGGTTTGCAAAAGCATTTATCACCCTGGCTGTCCACACTGATCCTCTCCAACATCCCAAACCACTACAGTTTATACTTTAGTCCAATGACTGAGCAGCAGCCAGTTGTGTCTCCTTCTAATAGATCAATCTAAGGAACAGTGGCTGATCAGAAACTTCTGCCTGTTAACAAAGCTGTGTTTCTAGGGAAGCAACATCAGGGAAGAGGGGCAGGTGTTAGCCGTTTTATCCATTCACATGTAACATGCAGTTCAGTAGAAGCCAATACAGTAAGAGATTCATCTTCCCTATCTTAGATTACAAAAAATATATGTTTTTTTTAAGGCTGAGCAGCTCTTATTGTCATTTTCAACAAGAGATTGAAATCACCCTTTGTTGCCAAGGTCAGCAATGGAAACATTTATACAGCAATTCAGAGTACCCAATTAAATTAAACTCCCTCTCTCCATCACTGTTCCTTGGTGTATGAGATTATCACACATCTGAGGAGTAGGAGGAAAAGAAAGAGAGCTGTACTGTCTTCACAAGCATCTTTCCCAAGCGATATTTAGTCCAGAAATTTGGCCAGAAACTGCCATGTGTTTTCTGCAGAAGTACACATGTATAATTAGTATGCAGGTTTGAAGAGAATAGTCTTATATAAGCCATTTTTAATTTTTACTTTGCTGTGTTCCACAATAAACTTGAAAAACCAAACCCTTTTGATGTCTCTGAGATCAGTTTATTTTTGTTCCAAGTGCTCCCCAGGTGCTTGCTATGTTTAATAGAAAATGCTTCAGAAGAAACTTTACTCAAGTAGAACAGTGTCTTTTGGAAATCACTGAGGTGCAAGAATTAAATAAGTACATTATTCATTTAAGTTATATTTAATTTTTAAGTGTTTTTCATTAAAATAATATATTATATTTGGACTGACACACATTTATAACACTTCAGTATTATTTTTAGGCTTCTTAGGTCTTTCTGAAGGAACTTGATATTACAAAAATTAATCCTTTGTTGTTTTGACTTGGTTTGTTTTCTTCATTTTGTTTGATTAACTAGTGAAACCACTTACAAGACGTGGGCTTTAAGTATTAATAATGAGTGCAGCATGCCCTTGACTTATCCTTCTCCGTTACTGAATCATACTAGCTACATTCAGTTGCATTTAAATTGGCTTGCTAATTTATTCCTTTTATCGTTATTTGTACTGTGATGTGAAAAAACATCATCTGTTTCTCCCTTTTTTGTTTTTCCATTTAAAGTTAAGTGCCTAGCTTTTATTAAAAAAAAAAAAAAGTTGTGTGTTTGCTCTGCATACCACATGTTAAAGAAAGTTGCCGAGGACAACACTACACTTTTGAAAGAAAGTGCAACTATTATAGAAATAACATTGATGGAACAGGAGCATATTAAAGCAGCTATGTTATGGGAAAGCTGTTACTGAAACTAAAATGAGGAGGTTTTGAGTGTTTCATTGTGGGTTATTGTGGTTTTCAACACAGGCTGTTAAACACAAAATTTTAGTATCAAACGACAACAGTTCAAAAACATGTTAGGCAAGTAACATTATTTCAGTTTTGTCTTTCATCATGAAGGTTGTTAACAAAAAACCATAGTTTGTCCACACTGAAATATTTCCCTAAAATACAAGCCTCATCTGAGGTAGGACTTTGCTACTGCTTTATGTATCACAACAGTAATACAGGATGAAAAAGCCTAAATTGTCTTACATGATGAAAAGAAGCATTTGAGTAGGAGGCTAATAATTATCCTAATTAGATTTGCTCAGCACAATCTGCTGAGTAGTCCTTGATGATCACAAGTGCTCATGACCCTAATTCTATTTACATGTCTCACCATCACAATTAAGACAGGGATCTAAGCAGATCTGTACTTCCTTCATTTTCTATATTTTTACAGCTATTACTTTAGATGAGACACTGCATTTCACAAATTAAGTTAGATAGCTTCTGAGCTGGAGCTGATTCATGGATTCATGGCTGGGCAGCTCAGTATTGGAAGACTCAGCAGACAACTGCCTGTATCTGGGTACAGAGACATGTTTAAGCAGATGAGCACCCTTAGCCTGTGGCAAATATTCTCAAAGTCACACACAGTCAATCAATTCATGTTTTCATTGTGCAGTTTCTCTGCCAGAGTTCCAGAAAAAAAGGAAATAGATGTCGTGAGAAGCCCACATCTTCCAACACATGACACAAACTTATACTTCCCTAAGCATGCAACTGCAAGCAAGCATGGTAAAACAATTTCAGTAAGTTATGTAGTGCTGCCCCTGAATTTGCTTCCTCAGTTTCACAAGTAGTGGGTCAGCTATCATTCTAAAAAAAAAAAAAGAAAGGCATTTGCATAACAGATTTCATTCATTTCATGGGGTAGCATAAACATCCTCTGAGAGCCACCACTGTTGTGATCGTGGGGCACTTTGAAGGTTTCACAAAAGGGTGGCCCTGATTGGTTGCAATGTTCTCCAGCAGAGAATCACCATGGTTCTCTCTGACTGCTGTTCTCTTTTTTGGAAAAGTACCACATTGTGAAAGGAAGGATTTCAAGAATTGCTATCTCAGCATTGTGCAGTTTTAAGGGAATCAGTGATGACAGTGGACAGCTCTTCCAAGCACAAATTTCATGTCTTCTAAGAATAAAAATAGCTATATTAACCTGCATTTTTTAATTAGTCTTTGCTAGGGGTTGATTTCACATAAAGCTCTGTAATAATGTATTCATCATTACATTATATTAGCAATTTTTTTCATTTCAGAGAAGCAATTTTTAACGTAGTATTTGAGAATAACAAAAGTGAGGGAGGAGCCTTGTTTCTAATTTTGCTAGACATACGTGTCATGGCTACATCAGGCTTATTAGTCCAGTAATCCCCTGAAAAAATTATTATACAATAAAAGTGAAAAATAAGTCAGAGGAGAATTTTAAAAAATAAACAAAAACAGTTGCAATGGACAAATAGGATTTGCATGAGAGTATGCTAGAATACCTCAGGATAAGGAAGACATCCCTTAAAAGCAACAGGAAGCAAATTACACCATCTGTTCAAAAAAAACTGAGCCTTTTCAAAGTACCTTTAGGGCTGCACATAAACACTGTCTTGAGTGCCTTTTGCAGTATGTCTATCACTGCCTAGAAGTGTCTCAGAAGAGCTACCCACAGAGACCTATAATCTCTAGTCAAAAGCAATTATTATAAATGCATCTGAAAACATGGCTTAGCTTTCAGAATCTTACCACAGATGTTCTACTGTGTTACAGAGGCCTTGCTCTAATGCCATGACCTACTAAGCTTTAGAAAAAGGTTTTCAAATACATTTAAGGTATCTGACCATTGCTAATTACATATAAGGAGTACAATAATGCCAAGATAAATTCAATCATGTTTTTTCAGGGTTTTTGAAAAACTAAAAAATTCTTCCAAGTTGCAAAACAAGAGTTAAATTATCTACACATAAATATCTTATCCGTGTACAGTATATACATTACAACCAGCCATCATTTTGAGTGTATATGGTGTCTAAATAAAAATAAATACACAAATGTGGGAGACAGCTTTTGTACTGGGTCCCACAGGAAAATATTGGATGGGAGGAAGCTGTATAAGGAAAAAAAAATTCCACATTTTTTATTATTTATATTTTTTTCTCTTAGAAGAAGACGTGTGCCTAATAGAGCTCTCCATTCAGACAGAAACACAACTACTTTATCTTTGGCTTGAATCACAAGGTCAAAATTTTCCAAGTGTGCTTGGCAGATAGTATATAGGGGGGAAAATTATATATGGAAATATATATTGTGTACATACACATTAAAGCAATCAATGCAATGATATTAAGATCTTTGAATCACTCCATCCTACCTCTGCTTGCATGTTTGGCTTCACCCTTGAAATTACTAAGCATCCTAAAGTTTAGGAACAAAGAGGTGTAACCATGTAACCCTGTAATACTGCACTGTAATGACTATTAGCAGGCCAAAAGCTTTATACTGAGTTTGTATAGAACTGGATCTTGTCTGATGTGTTCTCTCTGCAGTTACCTTGACCTGCCCGCAGCTGTTTTATTTAGTTTAGCTGTGATAGAGCCTTTTCAACTGAGCTGGCAGAAAATTTGTTTATCTTTGCATAGTACAAACATGGATTTTTACATATAGCAATGTTTTTCTATAAAGAATGAGATATTTATGACTGCACCATAGAGATGCAGGGTGGAGAAACTGGAATCCAGTAGCAGAGGCCTTGAGAAGTGAGGACACGGGAGGCAAAGCTCAGACACAGGTTGATGACGAGGTGGCACAGGCACAGACCGGCACTGGAGACCCCACAGGTATGCACATCTCACCCACAGTCAGTCATGGTAATGCAGGCCTGGAGCTGGGGCAAACCTTGGGGTGACACACAGGACAGGAGTATCTAACTCACCTAAAGGCACCATGGACAGTGCATTCGGAAATACTACGGTGCTGCATGCAGACTCATGAGTAAATGATACAGAAATGTGCTAGAAAATACATGAAATTATCCAAATTGGATTGCATAATGAAGGAGAAACCATTCATGTGCACACCCATTCACAAAAACACAGAAAAATAGAATGGGTTAAGCTGGAAGGGGCACTCACTCTCCTGGGGACAGAACTCCAGACTGTCCAGAGACATTCCAGGTGTTCTCTGACATAAAGGGCAACTGCACCACTTTGCTTTAATGGCATCTTTTTTCTTAGAAAAAACATGTAGCCATGAATTCCAACATTTCAGTCATGAAAACCACTGAGATTTAAAGGAAAAACTTCCCTTGGAGGTACATACATTGTGATGCACTTACAGCATTAAAACTAGTGAGTTTTGCATCCTTCATTTCAATCAGACATACCTTGTTAACAACATCTTCTACAAAGAGGAAGGGTCTGGCTCCTTCAGTTGTTCAGATATTTCTTCCTATACCACATGAAACAACATCACTGACTGAAAAAAACCCAAAAGCTGATGCACTGGACTCAAGAAAGAAATGTATTGTAGAGGTCTACAATAAGAAATGTATGTGTGACGTCTACCAAAGATGCAATAACAAAGACTATAAATATGAGTTACTATAAATTATTTATTTATTTATTTCAAATATAATGAATGTATCTCATGTTTCACTATATCATTTTGACTAGATTCTGCCAAATATATCCTTCATTAGATGATATTCTGTCTCCCAGATTTCAAGTACAATTCTTCCCCTCAAAATAATTAGCAGTGTCATGTTATTTAACTCTCATGGCAAACATGGGTTGGAACAATAACAAGATATCTCTGAACTTGTCTCTAATTTTTTGAATTAAAAATATCACAGATCTATTTCTCCTTATACTACTTTAGAGTAGCTACATGTAATTTCACACAGTTTTAGGCTGTGATTTCTTTATGGAAACTGTTGTGCTACAACGTCTGTTTTTCAGTCAGACCCTGCTAATATCAAGTTTTCCAGCTGAGTTGATTGAAGCACTGAAATTCAAATTCATTCAGTAGTCATCTGCATTTAACAGTTCCAAATTCAAGCTTTCTACCTTGTCTCAAAAGGTAATCACAAAAAGAGAGCACAATTTGCTTTTGGCTACTTCTCATAAAGAATGCCAAACCAGTATCTACATGTTACCAAAAAAAAAAAAAAAAAGGAAACAAAAAGAAAAAATGGTATTTAGCTTAAAAATATTTAGCTTAAAAAATATTTATTCCTCCTTAAAATATGTTTTGCTGACTGAAATATATAAACCTCATAAAAATTTATAGGCTTGCAAGGAAAACAAACTGCAAGATTTTGCTATGCCCTTGCACATAAACAGGCTGCTGGCAGCTAATCTCTCTGATTATGCAAAGATGGAATTATAGTATGAATTGCTGATGGTCTTGTAGGCTTGGATTCCCTGCTTCAAAAAGACTAAATTCTTTTATGTTCTGTGACAAATGACCTACCTAGCTGTTTGGCCATGCAGTGGAATGAGCGCAGGAGCTTGATACCAGTGAAACCTGGTTGTCAAACACCTAATCCACCCTGAGTGCTAGCAGATTGTCTCAACATAACTAATGTTGTTTCCTTTGTATCAGCTTTATACTTTGATTTCATTCTTCACAGCCTTAGAACAGTAGAGGAATGGAGAAAAATAGGACCATACTTCAGTGAAGAGCCCGCCAAATCATCACAAAATGCTTGCACAAAAATATTTGTTGACACAAAACACTTGCACAAAATATTTGTTGTCTTCAGTGAATTTTAATGGAGTTGGCAGTGTCCTTCATTAGCCTCATAAACTCATGCTTTTAAACTATATGCAAGGCTCTTTAAGAGCTACATTAAAAATATTTCATGTAATTGATGTGTGTAGACACCATGATCTCAAGGTGTCCCAAGCCTCACAGATGTCTATGGAGAACTAAAAACAAGTCAGATCCATTTAATATGTAAAAGAAATGAGCAAGTACTCACAGGAGCTTAAGCACCACTTCTGCTAATAACATAGTTGTGTTGGTGGTTTGCTTTTACAATAGCTTCCCATTTTCTTCTTTCAGAGTGGAATTGATTTCCCTCTTCTTGTAATAAAGAAATGAAAACTAAAATTTCCAAAAAACCCAAGGTTTCCATATATTCACTGAAAATTTCTTCCACTTAAGCAACTTGATCACTTGCAGTTGATCAGGGAGCAATTTGAGATGACCTCCAAGTAAAAATGCAGAATATCCAATTGAAACTCTTGATAATTAGCAACTAAATAAGTGGGCCATGGCAGATAAAAATTTACTTCTGTGATCTAAATTCTGTTTTTTTATCATCCTCTTCAAGAGCAAAGATCTGGAGAGTGGAGGAAGATGCCCAGGAAGACATCAATCTTGTTATATATATTAAATTTATTTATATGCAAGAGGTGATAAAGCTGCAATTCATAGGATAGATCTATTTCTTCAGAGCTGTCTCTGCATTCAGACTGCCTTCCTTTTGATATAGCATTTTTGTACAAAATCTTTTTGCCTGGAAATTAACCCTACACACAAGCTGCCTTCTGTGACCCCCATCACTCTACTGTTGGCAGGAGGTGTCGAATGCCAGCTCTCAGCACACCTCTTGAGAAATTGATTTCCATGAGCTTTGGAGAGTCTTGCTGCAGGGAACACTGGCCTTTTGTAAATTTGAAAATATGAGATTGCCATTGATTTAACAGGCCACAGGATATATTAACTCTGTATGCCTTATGATTGAATATCTTAACATTTGTTTTGTCTGGGCTTATTTTGGGGCTTTCTGTCACTTTTTTTTAGCTTGCTTAGCTGCAACAACCATTGTCCAGTAGCCAGGTGGATATTATCTTTTTTGTTTTAGTTTTGCTCAGCTTTGTACAATTTTGCATAGCAGGTGCAATGTCTAATGTTACAAAAACATTGATTAATTTCTGTTACATTGATAAAAGGTTGTTTTGTGGAACCTATTACCCTAAAATACTGGTGGCATGCAGAGGAGTACAAGCACAGGATGATAGCAGAAGCCTTGCAAGCATGTGTAGATGACAGCATCAAAAGCCTCAGGTCTAAGAACAGGTCAGCAGCTGTTGGGTAATGAATATGAAAGGGGTGCAGCCTTGTGAGGTGGATAGAATTTGTTTGTGAAGCTACAGAGCAATGAAGGGAGAATGAGGTGTTCTCCATGTGTCAAAACTGCTCTCAACAGTGAGGAAGAAAGCCCCATTACCAATATCTGGATACCCACACCAGGATCTGTAACCAGGAGAAGGAGCTGGTATGTTTACAGTTCCAAATAACACCCTCGGAACAGCATTGCTTGTACAAGCAGAATTCCAGGGAAACAAAATTATACAAAACTTTTTTTTTAAACAATGCTAAAGATACTAATAATCATTTCTATTTTTTATGGATTCATTGGATAACTTAAATTAAAACTCCTAGTATCGTTACACCAGGACTACTACTGACACCTATTGCATCTTGAATATATTTATATTTTAAATAGATAAAGAACAACTTTCCAGCTTCATATGAAGGATGTGCTGCTTTGGCCTGCAAAGACTATCCAAGAAGTAAAATAAATCTTCTTTTTGATTGGCTAAAAAAATGGTTATGGTCCTATTGTGGCAGTTCATGAACTAAAAAAAAAAACCAGCTTTCTGCCCTTTCTAGCTGCAAGCTTTCAGTAGTCTGTTTGACCAAGAGAAGTATCAAAAATTTAAAGAAAGACTGTTGCAGAAATCATTAAAATGTTGAGTAAAGCAGATACATATATCAGTCATTCCAACCCAAAAAGCTCCTTTTAATGGTTATTATAGACTTATTTTTATAAAGGTTATTATAGAGTTATTTTTCAATGTTTTAGGGCCATGATTGTCTGAAAATGTATCTCATATAATGGTAGTGAAACTGTAAATTTCTACCATGTATTAACTATCCAAAATACATATTTTGTATTTTGTATGGACTACTAGCTTAACAAACTTTCTACCTCTTTCTTTGGATCTGTGGGACTGATGATAGTCTTGAGAAAAGGATGGAACCTCTTTAAGGTGACAGCAGGAAATAATCAGCCCAAGGACTTTTAGATAATGAAATTGACTCTTAAATAGAAAACAACCAGATTATTTTCTGACTGAAGAAATAGGAGTGTCATAAATAAACAACTGGAAGAAAGTTTCTTGGCTCTGTACAGCAGGTTTTCATTTTCTCCATCACTTTTACAGAAATAAATTGCACTTGCATGTATATTATATATATATATATATATAAAATTTTTCTTGTGAATAGTGAGGTCATATGCCTTTGCTTCATTTGAATAATTGCTTCAGTGGCATGTTTTTTGCTATCAAATTTTATGATCATTGTGCCATGCATTATGTGTAAGTAAAATGGATTTATAAAATAATTTTTTAAAAAAAGGCAGAGGAATGAGATATGGAAGGGTGAGGTGGTGTGCTTGAGGTAATCAGGAAATGTGTTACACAGACAGAAGTTGAATACTGATCTCTTAATCCAGTTTCTTAGTCTCAATCCCATCCAATCATATTTGTTCAGACACTCTTCTAAAAGCAGATTCTAACACAACAAATTCCTGTTATGTAAAGGGATATTTCTTTGCATATATATGCAGAGTTGCTTCTTTCTTATCTATTGATGTATTTATTTATAAAAACCACATCCCAGAAATTAAATGACTTGGTAGTTTTGGTAAAAGTACGGAAGACATATGAAAAATGTATACAAGACAAATTCAAATCTTAAGAGAAAACTCAAATAATTCCATGACCAAGCTTCACCTGATATTAGATCAAAACATGGAAATTAATTGCAAGTGATTCAAAAGCCTGCTGTAGTCAATTACACCAAATCATGCTCAAGGCAGGGAGCTTGGAATCAGATGGTCTTAAAGGTTCCTTCCAAACCAAGTCATTCTACGATTCTTTGAAATTCATTATTTATCATCTCTGCTGCTTCTTTTCTGTGGGTTCGGGGTTTTATTTAATTGGATTTAAAGAAGGTTTTTTTCAGCTGGTCAAGGTACATCAGCAAGTACCAACACTTTATCCAATGTTTTTCAATAGTTGTCTGAAAAGGGAATCACAGAAACAATATGTGGGACACTATATTTCACAGCTTTCTTTTATTGCCCTTGAAGAATACCAACACAGATCATAATCCCTTAAATAAATTCAGGTATATTCTATATGTTTTCAGTCTGTACTGTGAGTATTTCACTAAGGTACCATAAATATTAGCCATGATTCACTGACATTAAAAAAAGTGTAGCACTCTGTGACTACCCAGAAAGTCTATCAAGAGGCCAAGAATTCTGATATTTACTCTTTATTCAGAAATATGACTATATTTCTGAAATATAAACATATATTTAATATATATATTTAAATATATATCTATTATATATATATCTATGCTAGATATATATATATCTATTATATATAATATAAACCATATAAAGTTCCTCAAGTAATAGTTTTCTTTTTTTGAGAATTTGTTAATAATTCATAGTATCATATTATTTTACAATATGTGATATTTGCTGCTTATTAGTTCAGACAATAGGATGGGCAGAAATACGGGTTCTAGTAATGTCACATATCACCACTGCTAGAATTTCCCTATGGGATCCCATGCAAGACAGAATGATGATGGCAAGCTGAGTGATAACAGTGGGTTTACTATGGAAAGTATATTAGAATCATTTGTATTGATTATTTAGTACTAAGCAAGTGGTATTACTTGTCCATCTCATGTAATTCAGTCCTGCAGAAATTAAACCTTATATTTAGCTGTCTACTTGACATCTTGTCTTTATCAAACAGGAGCTACATTATAATCACACATCGAAACAATTAATGGCAAAGAAAAGACTGCAAAAGTAAATAATATCTGTGATATTGATGATACTGTCTTAAAGGAATTCCCTCAGGAATTTTTTTATTGAGGAAGAACATAAAGTTAGCTGAGGCATTTATTTAGTTAGAGTACAAATTTTGTTAAGAAGGAAATTGCAGTGAGGGGGATGGGATCTAAAGGCAATGCTAATCAACAGCAAAATTAGAGATGAAGTTACTCAGATTCTTCTGTGGCTTTTCATAATAAAACAGGCTTTAGTTTCTCCTGGAATAATCTTGGCTTCTAGATGCAAAGAGTAGCAACCAGGAAAATCCCTTATTTTCAGCTATCATTAAAAGGTTTTATTCTTTTCAGCAAGACATGAGAATAACTGCTTTGGTGCTTGATGCTCTGTGTTGTGACTTTGCAGATTATTTTACCCAGCTCTGAAAGCCATAGGTGGAAAAGTTTATCCTATCACAAGCATTTTTACAGTAAGTTCCATTGTTTAACAGCAGCAAGAGAGTCCACATGCTCAGCAACAAATACCCCTTTATTCTCATTAGCACCTATCTCCAGAAAAGCAATAAAAATTTTCTGCATGGAGTATGAAGAGGCCGCAGTTTCTAAGACTGTAATGGAAAAGGACTACATTACATAAAACTTTCCTAGAAAGCCTGCTCCATATGTGTAAAAAAAATAAAATTACAGACTGACTGTCTCCTCCTGAACATTTGACAGATTTTCAGAGTAATTTCTCTGTGTTTATTAGCTGGTAAAAGTGTTTGTCCATGCTTATTAATTTTCTGTGAGATCTGAGGCAGCAGTGCAGAAAGATGGAGATCTGCTCACAGCAGATGGAATATGTTGGGTTCTCTAATTCCATAGGGCCCCTATAATTCCTTAGAAGTCCTAGAAAGGTATGTATAAACAGTATAAGAATTATTTTCAATCAGAAAACAGTAATATTCCTTAGAATAAAATTTTATTAATTAGTTCTTTCTCTTTTTTTCATGACTCTACCTGGAGATCCTAATCTCTTAAACTCACTCAAGTTAACTCTAAGACCTATAGAATTTTTTGCCTGAATAAGAAACATAAATTTTGGAGAGAAGATAGTATTCATAAGTAAGAGAATAGCTTCTTTGTGCTGAGCTGTGAATCATGTAACAGATTTGCTGAATAGAACACATATTGCCTGCAGGGGAAGAGCTGATTATTTCTGATTATAAAGCAGATAATATTCATCTGAGGATAACTTGAGATTTCAGAGATCAAAATGTCATTAGGGGTTAAATACAGGGGTTAAAATACAACAAATTAAGTATCCAAGCCAAGCAGAGACTGGATTTTTATTCCAACTGCAATAATGTGACAGACTGGAAGCATTTAGTTTTTACACATTCTTAACCTGGTCTAGAAACACAGCATATATTTGCTGTCCTCTATCGAAAAAGACGGGGAAAGTGTTGCTGTTAATGCACCAAATCACACCCATGTGTAAGTGGAAAAAAGGAAAATACTGGTGTTCTAGCTTCTGTAGTTTAAATGGCAATAGATTTGCAAGGGAATTGAGAGGAAAAATTCTACTTACTGTAACTAAGAGAACTTGTTAAGAATATTTTTATTTTCTATGCATTCCTTGAAGCAGAACAGACTGGAAATGTATAACAACCTCACAGTTATGTAAAGAGTTTAAATGTTTTTAAAACTATCTACAAATGATCTTCTGCCAATTTCCTAGATAATGATGTTAGTGCTCCTTTCTACTTTGCTATTGCTGAACTTTTCTTTCTTAAGGCTACCTGTGCTTTGGTTCAGTTTCTACCACCATTCATGATGACTTCAAAAGTCTTTAAAAGAAAGAAATAAATGAGAAAATTTGCTGTCCTAACAGGATGCTCCCATTCTCACTCCATCAGGGCATAACTTTTATTGCATTTGATCCCTGATATTTATCACTTCTCAAGGCATAGCAGAATATTTTGGCATAGAAAGCTAGTTAAAATTATTATTGAAATCTGGATGTTACAAGCCATAATATTTTCCTGACTAGTTTCCCACTGTCATGCATATGCAATACAACTATGTTGACTGAAGGCTTTGCAGCTGAGCATGTCAGCCACTTCTTTCTTGCCTGTTTTAGCCACTAGGAAGCACAGCATGGTTTGTGCACTTGGT
Source organism: Melospiza georgiana (assembly GCF_028018845.1). Taxonomy (NCBI): domain Eukaryota; kingdom Metazoa; phylum Chordata; class Aves; order Passeriformes; family Passerellidae; genus Melospiza; species Melospiza georgiana. Next base: position 47,651,969 of record NC_080431.1, read on the forward strand.
TTTTCAGACTCACGTCACAGAACTGTAAAATAACCATATTTCTCAGTGATGCACTTCCTACCATCTCTCACATTTTGGACTTTCTCTTTTATATTCAAGAATTCACACCTGCTCATGTCGCTTTCTGAAATTTTGCACTGGCACATCTAACATGCATAAAGCTAATTTAGGCTGCCATTTGCTGTATATCATTCTGGATAATGAAGCAAATGTGATCTCCCAAAAACATAGAATAGCAGGATAATGTCATGCCTATGACTACAGAGTTGACCCTTTCAATACCTGATTGGTTTTTGTTATTTTATGGCATAATTTCTTTTTTCAGAGATGAAGTCTAAGCATTCCACAAAAAAATTTTGTCTACAAATGTGTGTTTAAGCTACTGTAGGCCTATAGCTCAAAGTACTATGTACTACAGATGATGCCTAGATGATCCAAGTGCGTCTCATGCCATATGCCAGCTTCTCTACTTAGTGTGTGCTAGGGCATGGATCTGTGAGGGATTAAGTCCTCAGAAAACTTTTATCAGATTATGGTATGATGGCCATGCTACCCTGTCTTCATGGATGAAAGAGGAAAAGATAAAACACAACCTTACAATTACTTTGTTTCTCCACCAACTACAAAGAGAGCTCAGGATTTCTAGACCAGAAATGTTATCTACGTTCAGTCAGATGAAATCTGTCCTGGGTGCCTAAATTAGCAGCCCTGGCTTCATTGGCCACCTATAGAGAGAGCTATGGCAAGGTATTGATTACACACAGCACAGTAAAAACGAAATTCAGACCAGGGTGTTCTGAACCATTTCATTCTCCATTCACTTTGCAGAAAGATTCATAAACTTCAGTCTACATCTCCCACATCTCAATCTGAGTCATAAAGGCAAATATTGCCTTCTTCACCCTCCTTGAAAATCAGAGTGTTAATCTGACATTGATTTAGAACAACTTTTATGAATATAAGGACCATAAAAATACATGGACTATCCCTAATGCTAGATCAAACCTTCATTTGTTTATCCAAATCCTGAAAACATGCAGAGATTGTAATTTCTCACCTTGGTTAGGAAACCTAATCTCATGTTACATTGCAGTTGTAATCAACATGTTTGTTATGAGTAGTCTCAAACTGATTTACAGTATTTGAACATGAGAGGTCTGGGGTATGAATTGCTCATATAAATAGGGAAGAAAAGTCATTAGGTCAGTTGAGGCAATAATAACCGCACTGTATTTTTAGAACACCTCTGCTTTGATGAAACAAGGTGATAGTAATTATGCAGATAAAAAATAGATTTATTTACAGCATGCATGCTCCACAAAGAATTTAAATATCCTTCAAATCCTAATGCTAATGTAAGATATTATTTCATGTATTTCTATTCCATTTTCAAGTATTTGAACATTTGTTGTCATACTTGAGGAACTAATTATTCAGTTTAATTTGTGTCAACAATAGGATAGCTTTTGACCTTCAAACTATTTTTTCTTTTATTTATTTAGACGATGCATCTGAAGCTCTGCAGTTCACATTAATTGTATCTTTTGTTTCTCTTTCACAGACTTCTCATAATTTTAAATTCCGCAAGAGCTGAAATTCCAAGATGAAAAACCTGATTAAATCTGATTAGACTAGATTTTTCTTAATACTAACCAGGAGTAATTTTTTTTATATAGTTTCACAACAGGAAGTAATTTTTTTTTTGTTGTTGTTTATTTTCTCAATAAAAGAGCAATTGGTGTTTGGAAGAGCCTGTAAGCAAATGGTTAAATGCTTGGGCATTTTGGCTCTAACTTATAAACTTAAACAAATTTGTCCTTGGTTCACTAAAACAAAAAACCATTTCCCACACATGTCATCTTAGGAAATAATATGTGGAACAGTTTTAAATCTGTGTGGACTAAGGATGTATCATAAGTCAGAAGCAGCAGCTGCTCCCTTTGCTAGCCAAACCATTTGAACAGCATCGCTCATCAGTTTAATTTTTCTTAGCATGCTCCAAATAGACTGACAGAAAACAATAAGTGTCTTGGCTGACAAAATCCTGGGTTTAGATCTAATCACACTCTTCTGCCAAATTTAAATGTTTATACCAAGTTCTGGTTTTGGCTTTTCTATTCAAGACCAGTTCACAGAATACAGTTCAAAACAAAGTGCTTACAAGGGTATTATCAAAATTGAGAAAGTTATGGATTATATGGTTACCTTTCAAGGACTAAAGGTTTTTGTAGGTTTCTTTGACTAACTGCAAAGACTAACTAACTGCATAGACTTGCTAACGACTAATTTTTATTAAATAGTCATTTTTAAAGAGATCAGTCAAATGAAATAGACTTTCATAACACCTTCTGTGTCCATTTTGGTTAATGGGCCAAAAATGTTCTTAGGCACTAATGGCCTTCTCACTGTAGTCACTAACAAATAGAATCATCATGGATGTTAATTGTAATAAGATTCATTGAGTAAAGCTTCTGGGAATAAAGACTTCTATCAAAAAAAAAAAGGAGAAAAATGAATGAGGAAAACCTCAGGTTTTGAATGGAACTATTCCCTGTAGTTGATGCAGCTCCCATCTCTAACCACAAACAAGCACTAGCATATCAAGAAAGATATCAACAGCAGAAAAAAATGGAAAATAGCCACATGATAAAGTGAAAGAGGAACATAAGACATTAGAGTCAAACACCAGGCAGGACACATTGTATAAAACAGCTTTAAAGACCCTCACCACAGGCATTTTTTTGCTCTTCCATCTCCTGGTAGCAACCAAAAGTAACCTTAATGCAAAGAACAGTCTAAACGAATTTGGTTGTATTATCTGCTTAACTGGTTTCTTGCAAAAATTACGTAATGCCTAGACTATTGAAAAATAGTTTTATATTAAAATAAAAAAACAGCAGATAAGGCAATTTTAATTATTATTTAAGACACCTTAGTCTCTGTAATTAGAACTGTGAATTGTTTTTTCATCCTGAATTCCTGGTCATGGTTTTACAGCTTTATGAAATTTCATATTAATTGACTAGAGGTTACATACATATAGTGCAGATTTGGGCAAAGAGTGTTTGCCTATCTTTTTGTCAAGCTTCATAAATGTGGCTATCAAGAAAGACCTGTGCATATCTCATCTGACCCCAAGAAAAATATAAAATTTCAAACAGTAATATCTAGTTTCAGAAGAGTTGCAATTGAACAGTATCTTCTCTTTAGAAGAAGTCATAACCCCTACAACTACATTTAGTAGATGCCAAATACAAAAATATACTTTTCTGCTTAGGAAAAAAAAAAACGGGGGCAGATAATTTATTTTAATTTATCAGCTTTGTCACTGAAAGAATTAAAAACAGGACTCTGAAATTTGGAAGAAATAGCTCTTTTATTAAATCCCTTAGGAAATTATGAGAAACTTACTCCAATTTCACAGGAGTAAACAATTTTTAAAATGCATGCAATACCCTCATTCTAGCTCTATTTCCCCAAGGTAAAACATAAAGCAAAGCAGTAAGGCACTCCTTCAAGGAACACATCTGCAGAGTAAGAGTATATATAGCTAGAGAACGTAACAGTTCAAGGGAAAACTGTTCCCTAACAGTTTTGGAAATATGAAATATAAATGAAATTTTTGTGCTAACATCAAATTGTAGAGATGATTCTCAAATAATAAACAGGAAATAGAAAAACCTAGCTGAAAATGCTGTGTGAATCTTGCCTCCCTTCCCAGTACAATTCCCCAACATCAGACATCCTATAACAGACTAATCTTATTAGGCATCAACACCTATATATCTGCATTAAAGGCATGTTGAGAGGAATTAAACTGCAGCTGAAGGTCATCATTCTATGTATTTATTGGTTGTAAGCAGTTCTTAGATATTAACATCAACTTCCAAGTGTTGACAGTTGCTAGAACACAAGCTCGAAGTATTGCCACCGTTGTCTCAGAGAATTCAAAGACCAACACTTAGAAATTATAGTTGAAAAACCTCTCATAAACTGTGACTAAATAATGCACTGCGGGCTAAGTATACTATGTATAACAATAGTGAACAGATGCCAGTGACAATGGGCTAAATAAAAATCTGAACATACAAATATCTGCATTTTCTCTGGTGAGTTGTACGTCAGTAGGAATATGGAGTAAGTATTTCTTCTCTATAAATAAACTGTTTTCAGAATCACTCTATTAGTTTTGTAGTTAATGGACATCACTTCTAAAGGCACCTAATAAAACTAGCACTGCTCAGACATATGTCACTAAATTAGCTTAGTTAACTGGCTCACCCTCTCAATTACACTGAAAGAAATCTATACTTCTAGAAAGAAAATATATCTTATAGTTGCTGATTAAAATCCCATTCCACAAAGCATTGCAGTAAGTGATTAATCTGAAACACCTGCTTAATTTCCACTGAAGTTAAGGAAACTTTTGTACATGTTCTAGGGCTTTCCTGAACAGCTGAGAGGTGATATAATCAAAATAAGTACCACAGACCAAAAAGCACATGTTATATAAAAGGTCTGATTTACAAGACACTTATTTTTACATGTGCTTCAGTTTAATAACAAAAGACTGAGGGGGAATAAACCTAGTTACCAGTATCCAGGACACCAGTACCAGAAAAATACAGATGTTACTCTAGCACATAGTATTGAGTTACATCATATACTTTGTTGAAGTTCATAAACACTTGTTAAGCACTGCAGTTATACACAAAATTTTGATTCATCACTCCCTGCCTATACAGTGCTAAAACAGACAGATTAAACATTCTTCACTGACATTCCTGTCATTAATCTACTATTATTTTATTCTATGGGCAACATTTTCTAAGATTGACAAGCAATATCAAAGTATTTTAAGAGTGGCTAAACTCTGACTGGTGTTCTAGCCACTAGAAATCATTATCAAGAAATGATTATAAAAGTCATCTATTTCAAGGCATAAATCCATGTTCCATGGATGGATAGATAAAACTGTCAGAATACAAGTAAGCTATCCAGTCTTGTTCTGATCCGCATGCAAATCTAAACGAACTAAATGTTAATGAATGTTTGGAAATGGTGTCTGTGAGTGACTTCAAAGAATGAAAGTCATCCTTTCCTCAGTAACTCTCATGTACTTTTCTTCCCTATTTTTTTCTTTACTTATTTTCTTTACTTATTTTTACTTATTTTTTTACTTATGTTTTTCTTTATTTATTTTTCTTTTACTTATTATGAGTTCTGGATATGGGCAAGGATGGTAGTTCTATGTACATTTTCCCAGACCCAGCAACATTAATTAGAAACCCTTTAAGAGCTGTTATGAGGAAAAATATTAATGTTAAATGACTTCACGTGCAGAGCATGAAGTCATTTAACATGAAACAGATGAGACATAGAAAGGATTTTTAAGCTATTTTTGCTTCAGGCTTCTCAGTGGGGAGGGGATACAGACCTAAAAGAATAGGTGGCTTTATTTATAAACCCATTTAAATCAGAAAAATAACTCTCCAAGTTTTTCATTAGCTATCTCATGAAAAATATTACTCAGAAAATCTGGTTTGGTTTTCTTTCAATGAAGAGATTTTCATCTCATTAAAACCAGTGTAGCATAATGAATTGGGAGCTCACATCTTAATAAAATTTTTGGTACTATTTTTGGTACTTGGGCAATGAGTGAAAATATAGAAATATTAGAGTAAATAGGATATACATATCCTATACATAGAATACATAGATATATTTTCTTATTAAAATAAAGGGTCTGATATAAACCTTTATCAAACATATATAGGTTGAGTCTATGAAACAAATAAAATATACCCAGATAAGTGGCAAAATACTTTCCCATTACTTTCCCATGAAAAATAAGAGATTGGATTGTATAGAAAATCTGCAGGAATTAAAGGGAAGAAATGGAAGAGCAGATCAAATATGTTATTATGGAAATAACTGTTGAAGGGAATTAATAATTTCTTGAATGCACAGACAGCAACAGAGTAATATAAACACATATTAGGAAATAGAAAATCTAGAAAGAACATGCTTATTCATGATCAAGTCATCATCATATAAAAATTTACTATCTGCATTGTAGTGCTTCTCCAGAAGCATTTGTGAGAACAGACTAAAGAAACTCAGTATTACACTGAATGATGTACAGCTCTTCATATGTAAGGTATTATTTTCCTAAGAAAAGAGTAAGAAACAGCATAGAATTGTTGTGGCCTTGTAAAACAGAGACAAGAAAAAAGGAAGGCGGCGTAATAATAAAAGCAAATCAGAGAAACTAGAAAAAATGTAAATATAATACTGGAGGGAGTTAATTTTCACTGTTGCTTTGTTCGGAAGTTATTTTAAACCACTCCCCAGATTCAAGAGAAAAAAAAAATTCTTTATTGCACATCATATTTTCTAACCTGTGAGTTTTGAACTTCCCATTTTAGCTACTCCTTTTTAGAAGCTAGCTACCCTCTTAGTTACTTTTGGTTAGAAACTAGAGGACAGTTGTCTCTGTCCTATTTCTATGTGCCCAACATCAAAAAATCGTTATCAAATTTATCTCTTTTAAAGCATCATCTTATATTTTTCTCTCATTATCTTTTTACTATCAGGCCTAGACTTCATGTTCCAGAAGAAGATTTAAGTGTAGTACTGAGTGAGCTAAATACAGATGGCAAATAACCTCCCTGAAATCATCTGGAATTCTGTGAGTATGTTGAAACTAATGAGAAAAAGAGAGCAGGAAGCAAATTCACAAATTGAGCCCCTTGCTGTATTTGTTTAAACCACTCCAGTTAGCACTCTCTACAATAATGCCTAAACAGAGGTCTGAAAGATTATTTTGGGCACCACCCCAAAAACCCAGAACTGATCTGCACAATTTGGCTACTTTCACTCTGAATAGTCCATTACCACCTGGGGCTTTTCACCCCCAAGGATTTCAGCTTTTCTCTCATGCAACTTCCAGCGTTTGTCATGCTGTAAAAACACTCCTCTGCCTGGCTGAAGTTCAGCCACCAAATTGTTTCAGACACATTCAGCTGAAAAATGACAGAGACTGGTAACCACACACTAGGGCCAAGGAGTTACAGCATAAGGCCCAGAGGGCTGAGTGCTATGCAGTGTAGATGCAGCTGCTGTGCTTAGGATAGCCAGGCCTTGGCACAAGAGGTACCCAAAGGTGTCCAACAGGTGCCCTTAGAGAGGAACAAACATAAATCCCCATAGTCTTCTTTAGTTACCCATTTAGTCATAGTCCATGTCTCCAGAGAGAAGTGAATTTTTTATTTATGAAATCTATGGAATGAAACAGAAACAGATATCTAAGAATTAATGGGAAGTGAGCAGCAGTGCAGAAATCTAAGGCTGAAGACAACTAACAATCCATAAATACAAAAAGCAGGAGATTTAGATGCCATTTCAGCACCAGTTCCAGAAAGCTTAATGTACCAGGGACAGTTCTGTGCCACAGAGGCCAAGCAGTATGAAATTACCTTCAACCTGTTCCAACATGTTCAACCTCACTAGACAGGATGGTGGCATTCAAACTTCTTGTTCAGAAAGCTCTGTGGCATGTGTCAATCCAGCAGAGACGTTGAAGAAATTATCACAGGACCACTCTGCTGGCTCCTAGAGGGGGTTATTGAGACCTGGGTTTAAAAAGCCCAAGAATCACCTCCTCAAAAGTCAAGAATGGTTCACCTCAGAGAGCATGGGCTAAAACTAGAGCGCACAAGGTGATGCTGACAAAACTAATGTGGAAATGAAACATACAATACAAGAGAGAGAAGCAGGGACTTTGGAGGAAGGTAATGACACTTTGAAAGCATGACAGATTGCAGATAGGAAAGACAAAACCGACCTGAACTTTATCAGGCAAGGCATGTGAAAGGCAACAAAAAAGGCCTTCACAGATACATCAAAACACAAAAGAAAAAAAAAGTAGGCTAGGATGCAGTGTGGTGAAAGATGTGGAAATAGATGAGTTAGTCATTGCTATCCTTAAACCAGTCTTTAGTGGTATTAACCAGCCTTCATGAATCGCTGACCCCAGTGACTGAAAAAATTCCTTGATGGAGTACGATCACATTAGGGCATGTTTGAGAAATTGGACATGAAAATGTCCATTTTGAAATATTACTGTAAAGGAACATTTTTGCTCCTTTATGGGTGCCTGGTCGAGGAAATTTGCACTGTAAATAAAAGAGATAATAAGAAAAGGAGGAAGCCTTTTCTTAACAACAACATGCAGGGACACATTCCTAACTGACAAATGACAGGGGAGGCAGTGATAACAACTAAACCTAGTCAGGTAATTGATGAGGACATGTGGGAGTGTGGGAATGTTTATTCCAGTATTATCTGGTTTAAGATCTTGTCAATTGGAAAACTAAGTGAAAATAGAGAAAGCAGAAGCAAAATACACCAAACACAGAGGTGACAAAACATGGAGACAATGAAAAGAGACAAACCTCACCAGTCACACTGACTGATGACCTATCCAGAAATTACAGACACCACTTCCAAAAAGATCAGCCTGCATATTGCAGCTGATAAAGCTGCAGACTAGGGGAGAGCCAAGCTGGGTGGGTTGTGGGCATGTTTTGAGTTGTACAGAGACATGCTCTTATGTGTGGGCAAAAGATCAGAGAGGAACTAAATGGAGGTAGACAAAAAGTGTGGAAGGGGCTGGTTGTGTGTAAAATGAGCCTTATGCTCAGTCACCCCAGTCTGTCTGGGGGTGAATCTTTTCCTAAATCTTTCTTTACAATCTCTCAGTGTAATCTGTGGTTTTCAAGGCTGTATCTCATAAGATTCAAACCGAATATGTGGATAGCGAGATATGCTGACAACTGGCTCTTGTGGTACAACCAAGAGCTTATGGTCATCATTGTGAATCCTCTAGAGGCAAGCACTGTGTTCCAAGGGTTGACACTGACTCCAGTAACACAGCGCACTCAGCAAATTTGCAGATGATGTAAAACTGGGAGAAGTGTTTGGCAACCATAGGATTGCCCTGGAGAACTGGGCAGAAGAGCTAATGCTGTCAAACAAAGGCAAAGTAAGGAACCTAGGGATGAATAACCCCGCAGCAGCAGCGGTGGCTCTGCAGAAATGGTCCTGGGAGTCAAGGCGGACAAGCTGTCAATGACATAGAGGTGTACCTTGCAGCAAAGAGAGCCAACAGCATTCCAAGCTACCTTAGGAGAAATGTTCCCAGGTTGAGACAGGTGATACTCCCTCTCTGCTCAACACTGGGGACACAAATCTGGAGCACTATGTACAGTTCTAAAGTCCTTAGTACAAGAAATATACACAATTAATGGGACAAATTCAGCAAAGTAACACAAAAATGGGACACAAAGATTCTCTAATGGGCTGGAGTATTGGGCATAGAAGAGAGGCTGAGGGAGCTAAGGTTGCTCAGTTTCAAAAAAGGCAGATTCAAGAGGTTCTTATCAAAGTGTACAAACATCTGATGGGCGCAGGGAGTAAAGAAGACAAAGACTCCTCTTCAAGGTATGAAGTGATAAGAGAAGAGAAATGGATACAAATTAAAATACAAGTAATTCCACTTGAACATAACCTTTTTTTTTTTTTTTTTTTTTTTTTACAGTGGTCAAACACTTGAACAGACTGGCCAGAGAAGCTGTGGAGTCTCTTTCCATAGGATATTAAAAGCATGATCGGCAATGGCACTGGCAAGCTTACTCTAGCTAGCCTTGCTCTAAGATGGGGATAGGACTAGAGGACCTCAAGAGACACCTTTAAAGCTCAGCTATTCTACGATTCTGTGGCTGTTTGCAAACATTTCTTGAGTTACTAGAATGGATAAAGCCAATATGGTTGGCTATTCATAGTAGCTATGCCCCTACATAAAATTTCATTCCACTTTTCCAAACAGTTAGAAAATTAGATTTTTTAAATTATAAAATTACTCACTAATGAAGATTAATCACTCTGTTGTGATTTGTTATGAATTAAACTGGTAATGGATGAAGACAGTCATTACCAAAAATAATAAATTCAGCATGGTAATTCATGATTTCTTTTTTAATCTTAATCTAGCAAATAAGAAAGAAAATATGAAATCAACACCAAATGATCCCATCCCGATACTCTACATTTTACAGCTTTTCTTACTTTTAAATTGACTTCACATTTCTCATATGTATTTTTCAATATGTACTCTGAATCATTCTGAAAGTTATTCCTGTTCCACTTAGTTTATGCAAACAGTATAGCATGTTTTAGGAATAATAACTTCCAGCCTTCTGCTCAGGAAATAGAATAACAAGAAAAAAGGGAGAGAAAAATACATTTATACTTTGAAGGGTAGAAATAGATTTAAATTGTTCATGAAATGTTCTAAAAATCAAATGAAAAATTTAGTTTTCAATATGGGCAACAATATTGGATTAATTTCAAAGAGAAGATGAGGGTAGAAAATTAAAAGATCCATATCTGAAATGACAGTAAAATCAAGCAACTTAATGCAGTCAGGAATGAAACATTGTCTCCTGAACAAAACTGCAAATGAAATTGCAGTTTTAATGGCAACATCTTTCAAAAAATGCATCAAGTTACAGATATTTCTAGGTAATCAAGGAACAGCAGACACAGCTAATGAAATGATGGACAGTTACTGGACAGTAACAAAGCAGGCTTTAAAGGTATGCAAAGCTTTAGAAGGTATCTGGAAGGAAAGAATAATTAGAGACATGAAGGAAAATGCTAAATGGGGTAGATGGTACAAGGCATAGATTGTGAGCTATAAATCCTTCTCTGACACCTACTTTTCAGGGTAGTGAAATGTAGTAGATGAAACATGTCTGGATTTCAGTGAAGCAGATGACATGTTGCCACAGGAGAAATTACTCAATGAACTTGAGAAGACAGCAATTCATAGGTAGAATTGAAAGTTGGAAAATTAGGGTTGCTATAGCAAAAACCTCATGGAACTCTTCTAAAAATAAATTTATTTAATATTTTAATATTTCTGTAATGAAAGAAAAAGGGGAGGGGAGGGGAGGGGAGGGGAGGGGAGGGGAGGGGAGGGGAGGGGAGGGGAGGGGAGGGGAGGGGAGGGGAGGGGAGGGGAGGGGAGGGGAGGGGAGGGGAGGGGAGGGGAGGGGAGGGGAGGGGAGGGGAGGGGAGGGGAGGGGGAAGAAAGAAAAGCAAAATAAAATTTCAGTTATGCATATTGAAGTGAGGAGAAACAATTGACTGGATGGGGGAAAAGCAGTGCAAACACCAAAATGTCAAATGCAATCTACAAAGTTTTCAGAGGACAGATGTGACATAAGACACTCATTAACCTTTGTGTTATCTGTGCTTAAAAAAGATCAACTCAGATTTCAAGTCTGTAAAATAATTTTTATCAAGACAACTTTAGGAATAGTAATACATCTTACTACCATATGATTAGAAGACAGAAGAGTGTGGCTTTAGAAAAATGAAGAAGAAAAGGAGATATGACAGCTCTGTAAATCTGTTTGGGAAAATATCGGCTAAGGGAAGGATTCATGTAGGATGTTCAGAAAGCCAAGAATACATATTTCAGTGTTGAAAAAATTGAAAAAATCTTTCACATACTGTAAGTCCAGTTTTTAAATTAGAAGCAGATTTTCAACTACTTTTAAACAATCTTATAAACTTAGTGAAAGGAATTGGATTAAATGGCTGCCTGTGAAGAACACCACTGGATTCAAAAATGCTAGAGGTAACTTCACACATTCCTGTAAAAGATAAGAGACTGACGCTTTCAAGCTGAGCATCATAAGGCATTATGTACCTGATAATATCATCGCAGCCCTTTCTTCAGCCCTTTTCAACACCATCAAATCTTCAGAGACCAGAAGCAAGATTAAAACTTCCTAAGCATCAGGGACAGAATAAAGAGTTTGCTGCGCCAGTTTTACAGTAATGCACATTGACAGACTTTAAGGACATGTTGACATCTTACGCATTTAAGAAAACTCTGCTAATTGTGTGGGTGGGAGGAAACAGTGTAATACTGAATTTCTGAGATGACATTGGTTCAATTGGAAAAGGCAAAAAAACCCAGAAGGAAACAAGCTGATATCCATCCATCCATTAGAGTGTTTTCTTCTCTTTTTTTTTTTTTTTCTTTTTTTTTTTTTAATTTGGAGCATGAGAATGTATTCATTGTTGTAGTGTCTCTTGGCCCATAAGCATTTCCAGTAACAGAAACCACATAACTGAAATCTCCACTCTTGCTTGTGAAAGATTAATGTCAGTAAGCAAATGCTATACTTATAACTAGCTTAGCATCTTAGCTACTTACTAAGTGGAAAGCAGTGTGACTGCTGTAAATGAGGGACAAATAAATTTGGAAACACTGGCTTGGCAGATATACTAGGACATACTCATCTAGCAATTGTTCAGATTGAGGCACTTCTTAGAATCCAGGGCATGGATTGGGAGAAGTCAGTGAAACCCTACCTCCTTCTGTAATCAAAGGTAAAAAATGGACTGTGCAACCTTGGTGTCAGCAGTTCAGTGGGAGGGGTTTATGCCTTTTAACTAGACAGTCTCCATTTTTCAAGAAGGTTAGAAACTCCTGTGGCTGAGGTCATGAAGCAACTGCCTTTCATACTCACAATGACAATTATCATCACTAAATTGTTGAGCAGAGTGTTTCAAATTTTTTAGTCAAATTTGACTACTGAAGAAGAATCCCTGTTAGCATTTTGAAGAAAAGCTGACAAAAGAGCTTAAGGAATGTTCAAAGGATAGAAGGACACGTTTGAAGTCCATTACTTTCACATTCTGTGTCATTTTACAATAATCACGCTGATTCTGCCAACAGAATTAATGTGAATACTTTTTAGAAGACTACATTCATAATAGCAACGTTTTATGGCCATTACAGCATAGTTAATGTTTTGAGTGACTGATTCTCATTAGAGATGTCTGAAACATTTCAAATGAGTCATGACACACAACTTCCTTCTCTGTAAATGTAGAAGGCACATTTCAAATGCACAAACATAGCATCATAGAGTAATTTGGATTGGAAGGGACCTATGTGGGTTATTTGACTCAACACCATTCAGGTCACTCACTTTGAGTGGAATTTGGAATATCTCCACCTGTGGAGACTCCATAACTGCTCTAGACAACTATTTCCAGTGTTTTAATGTCCTCATGCTGAACACTGTTTTCTTAATACAGAATCAGAACTTCCCTTGGTAAATTGTAATTGGGTCTTTTGTACATCCCAAAATGTATCTTCCCATAAGGTAGTTGAAGCCAGCACTAAGATACCCTATGTCTTCCAGAATAATCCCAGTCCTCACAATCACTACCTCTACACAATGTGCTCAGAGTCCAGTCATCTTGGTGGCCTTCCACTGGATTTACTCCAATAAATCAATGTTTTTGCTTTAGGCTGCTGAAGGCATATTCAGAACAGACATATGGGAGAAGGCACCTACAGGGGCATGCCTATGCCTAAGTGTGAAATCCTAAGTAGCAAAAAATGATACATGACCTGATTAAGCAAGTGAATTGCACCACAAAAGTTAAAAATAATTAATTTCTGTGCTGGAAACTTGTTTCTCACCAAGCTGGTAAATTTAATAATTTCCTGGGCTTTTAATGGGATATTTTTTTCCAGATTACATTTTGCACACCATTTCACCAAGTCAGGCTAGTCTAATTTCTCAAAAGTCCAAGTTTCTTTTAGTCTATGCTGTGGTCCATAAATCTTCTCTGTGAAAGCCAAGCACAAAATATTCAAAGGAACCACATTTCATTAGTACACAGCATAGTGTATTCTTCATTCAACATAGTCTAATTAACCTTCCATCCAGATATCCAAACTCTCTAATATGAAAAGTATGTCACTAGGAGAAAGACCAAAGCCATTTTCCTATACAGGAGGTTAATGACTTTTTCTTAAAGATAAGATATCAACTGGGTAGTAAAGTCCATTATCTTATAACCTGAATTGCTTCAGTGATGATACAGATTACTTCAGCTGAAGTAATAAAAACACGCAAAATAAACAAGAAATAGAACAAAGTGGAATTGCATATGTGAAATATATCTCCAAGTAACACTTCTGCCATTTTGCTCATATTTTAGTAATCTTAAGGCCAGTACCAAGATATTTCACTCATGATAATACTGCCATGGACTTCAAATTCAAATTATTGCCTAGATCTCTCTTTAATCCTTTTGGATACTCCCTGTTTGCTCATTCACAGTGTTGGCACAAGTAGCTTCACCAAATAAGTCCTTTGAATATAAAACATTGTAGTAATGCAGCACACCCTCTTTTAATAAATGGGGTTCTACAGAAGCGAAGTGGATTACAAAGAAAGTATTTTATAATTGATATAATCAGAAATCAGAAATGTGCTTTACCAGTTACCCTTGCATTTTGTAATCATGCTTGTTGTGAGGCTTTTTTCAAACCTACCTTCTTATATGGTTTTCTCTCTGGCAATTTAGAGAAATCCTGTAACTGTATTATTTTCCTTAATAAATGTGTTTTAACATATTTTTTCAGATTCTAGAAACATCTAACAAGATGCCTTGAAAAACAAAATAGCTGAAGAAGCTATTATGGCATTAAATACTTTTGAGACAATAGTGACTGAGTCCAAATTAGGTTAACACAGTAAAATTCTGCATCTTATCTGAAAACAATCTTATCTGACCTTCAAATGTATCAAATTTTAAGATATGGTTGTTATAGTAATTTACGCTTCTCTCTGCAAAAATGTCCTGGGAATTGATGAGATAGTCTATCACTATTACTTTCTTCTTAGTTAATTCTAAAAGTGTCAACGATTGTTAAGTTTTCCTTCTCTGTGGATTTGTTCTTCAGCAAAAAACTGAGCAAGGGCTAAAGGTAAAAGGTACTTAAATGAGAAAAGCAAATGAATCTGCTGTGTCTGTTAAATTTCTGTCCTTGTTCTCAATTACTTAATCAAAATGCACAGTAAACAAAATCATGTATCTGGAGATAGGATTATCTGGCCTAAAGTAAAAGAATGACAGAATTTGCAGGCTGTAAATTAAATTGTGTGATTCACGGCTTTTCTAAGGGTCTGAGTTATTTTCAAATGATGCAGCCACTTTATGCTTTCTAATCCTTCTTATGAAATAAATAAGAAAAATATAGTGATGTAACTTTTTCGAGCAATATATTCACACAAATGCTGTTCAAAACCATGCACCAATCACTTTATTTCTTAATTTTTTTTATTGCATGCTTTTTAATAGATTTGGGGGTTTTTGGTTTTGGGTTTTGTTTTGGTTATTCTTTTTTCTCACTCAATCAGAAAATTCTGAAAGGATTTAAAATAACCTCTCTTTTCTGTGTGGTACTTGGAGACTTGGAACAATCCTCAGCTATTCACAGTAAGAGGTTTTTAGACACAAAAATAAATGTTATTAATTGAGTGTTTATTTCATGGGGATGACCTTACAGGACCTGGAAGGAGGCACTGAAGTTAATCCTTATATTTTATTAATTGAAATGTTATTTATTTATAAGAGATTAATATATTTGCATTTCTTAACCTTTGGCTTAATATATGACAAAAGAACCTTAACTGAGAGACAGTACACGAATGGGCTTGAAGTATTTAATTGGAATTATGGACATTTTTCTAGTATGGGCATTTTTTAATATTTAAGGAGACAAGGAGGTTGTATGGTTGTGTGAGCAAAATACTGTCCTTTACATTCAGTCTATACCTGTGAGTGCTATGAGACCAACAGCCGGGCTCTAAAAGACTGGTGCTCAAGTCACACAATCACATCAGTCAGATCAGCTCAGAACTGAGTTATATCTACAAGGATACTTTGCTATGTTTTCTTTCACCTATTGTCAAAATGTCCTTCCAGCAGAGTAAAGCAATGTCAGGATGATCTGAGGTGAAGAAAACCAGAAATAGAATGTTTGCATTCTAACTCTGAGAAAAGTAAATTGTTAGTAGCTGCAGGGAACGGAGTATTTTCTTTCCAAACAACATATATCTTCTATTATACAAACATACAGTGGGAGTAGGGGGAGAAAAAAACTAAAACAGAAAACAGTGTCTATTACAAAGTGAGGAAGAAAAAGATAACACATAAGTGCACATGTTACGTAAATCAGAGACACCCTATAAGAATTCATGATTTCTTTCTTTCCTGTTCCTTTTATTCCCAGTTTTCCATCCCAAGCCATCTTTACGGATCAGGGTCAGGCCCTATAAACTCAGGATCAGATTCTTTCAAAGTTTTTTATCAAACTCTACACAATTCAATCAGAGTCAGGGTTTTATGTAGGATTTATATAGACAGAAAGACAGTGAATGACCATATGACAATAATCCAGACTGCTTCATTGTATTGACTATATAAAGCAGAGTATAATTGCTGAAACCCCAGAACTAAATGAAGCATTATGAAAAATATTAAACCAAATATTGAAAGGAAGTGTTAACCTTCACCAAATACAAGGCAGATATTATTCCCCTTTAAAGAAACAAAATGCATTATCTTTTACATAAATAAATGTCTGCAATATATTTCAGGCCTGAGTTTTTGTGTATGAAATGCTTCAATATAGTTTAATATGCTACCTCAGTTACAGACAGGCTGATTTTATTTTTCTTCCTTTGACCTTGCAATGAGATACTGTCAAGAAGAAAATAATTTTTCCTATTTACCCGATTTTAGCTGAGAAATAGACCCATTTAAGGAGGCAGCTTGCTGTGACTGTGATGCACCATCAACTTACTGAAACCTTAGTCATGCTTCTTGTGTCCTCAAGCTCACCTTCCTTGAACTGAGTGTGTGGCAATAGAATAAACGGTCTTTAGGAGACCAGACTTGCAGAAAAATAACTGCAAAGGATTAACAGTTTTCATTTCTTTAGACAATTGCATAGATCTGAAAATCCCACTGCTCTTTGTTCTGCATCTTTGAACAGAACATAAAAGTATTAATTTTTTTCCTGCCTTCTTATTTCAGTTTAAAATCACACTGTAAACATATTTTATTTTTTTTAAGCTATAAGATGTCAAGCATTCCTGTTTTCCTGAGGATCAGCAGCTAAAGATCAGTTTTCTCCAAAATTTGGAATACCATTTCATTAAAGTTTTAAAACTAAATTGTTTCTATATAGACTCCATAATGAAGCAAAGAAAGCAAATAGCTTTGATGATAAAATTATTTATTTATTTATTCTAGGAAAGCCCTTTGTTTAGTCTTAAAAGAAATCAAATTCTTTGGTTTTTTAACTGGTTTGGCAAGTTTAACAGAAGTGTTTTCCTATGTTTATTTTAAAATTTTATTTTAAATAATGCTTCGCCTCTCTTCTATTCTATACAAGTAAATTTAAATGTAAAAGAAAAACATTTAACTACAACGATGCCATTTTAGAGTTAACCTTAAAGAAAGAGCCTAAGTATCCTATATGCCTTTTTTGTACAGAAGATGGAGAAAAACATAAGAGGCGGAAGTAAAGCTGCTACCACTTCAGGTTCTGTTCGAATCAACACTGTTTACATGACCTTCTATTGCTACCATTTTAGCTTTCATATTCTTATCTGCTTGTTGGCAATTAAGAGGTGGGTTTGTGTATTTGCCCTGGAGGTTTCATTTCCCTGGAAATGGTAATAAACAAGACTCAGCAGTCATTCAAACAAAAAAATTTACATGTTCTCTTTTCAATCAAGATTTCATATGCAGCAAAAGTGGAATCAATTACAGCTATGTAGAAATGTAATAAAATTGACCTTTAGTCCCAGGGACTTCCAGAAAAGAATTCATGGAACACCTATTACATCTTTCTCATTCTAATAACTGTAGAAAGTTAGAAACAGAGCTTTAGAAAATAACTGTGTGCCCATGTCTTCAACACAAAAAGCTACAATTAGACCTTAGCATCACAGTAAAATTACAGTATTTCAGGAAGCCAGGGAAAACATGCAATCTAGACTTTTTTTATGTACTCATAAAATTTATTTAATCTGACCTGTCTAGGAGCTCTATGGATTTATGAGGGTGATCAACATAAGGTCCTTTATAGCAAAAGGAAGGGAGCTAAGGATTTTCAGATGATAAAAAAATAACACCCTACTTCCTCAATACCAAGTATTTCACCTAGGCACCAAACTAGACCTGAAAACTTTGCATTCCTTTCCCAATTTTGAAAAGCATAACTTTTCAGCTTTCAGTCACAGTCCAACTGTGACTTCTTGAACAGTTTTCTTCTTGAACTAGTAACTTAAACAACCATGATTAGTTTCTATGATAGAAAACTGAAATTTTTACTTCAAGTCCATCCTCAGCCATTGCAGTGGTAACCTACATTAACAATCTCTCAAGGTCACATCAGCTTGCACAGTCTGAAGAAAAACCACCCAAGATGTCTGTAAGATTTAGCTCTGTACATAGCTGAGAACATACTGTACATATTTGTGTTTCGTTCACGCTTTCATGCAAAAACACAACTAACGTGGCATTTACTCAAATTGTGTCTGACGGGGAAAACAAAAATAGAGAAACATGAAGAGCTACATACAGCCTGTCTGTGAGGATCATCAGTGTCCTTCCTGAAGACTAGTTAGACAATATCCATTGGTCTTTATGGATGTCCAGTTTGCTTATGCATTTCCTGACCTGGACAAAGGAATGTCCCCCTGATCTCTGTGACTTCAGATTCCTGAAAGCCAGTCTAGTTAGTAAAGACTTTGGCAAAAACATTAAAAAATTCAGCCTTCTCCATCCCCTGGAGCTGTGTAACCAGGCCCCCCCAATCCAATTGAGTAATGGACCCACATTTTCCATAGACCTTTTATTTCTCTTTTATGGCATCTATCTACTTAAGAAAGTTCTTCTCCTTGTTGCCTTTGGCATCCCTGGACAGAAGCTATTCCATTTGGGCCTCAGCTTTTCTAACTTCAACCCTGGACACTCATTCAATGTTTCTGTATTTCTACCAGGTTACTCATCCTTGCTTCGACCCTCTGTGTGTTTCCATTTTGTGTTCTTGTTTAATTTGGATAAGACTAGTGTAAATTCCAGCCAACAGCTGGTGCCAAAGAATTGCATGGTGCTCAATTATGTGTTTAATCAAAACATATTTCCTATATTATGTCAATTAATAAAAATTAAGTATAGCATATTAATAATAAATGAATGATCAGAAAAGTATAGCATTTATGGCACAAAGTATTCCAAAGTACTGAATGAACACTGCATAATTTTTAAGGCAGAAGTTACCATCACAATTTATGGGAAGAGAAACACATGTCAAATTAGAATCTGCTGATATACACTGCAGTGATGACAGTGTGAAGATGGAAATGCACAAGTGTTTTGTTTATCAGATACAAGTATCCTTTACACAACATGGTCTCTGCAGAGGAACAAGGTGTAGAGGGGTTTGGTTGCAAGGGACCTTGAAAGGTTGTCTCCTTCAACCCCTCTGCAATGTACAGAGGGATACCTTCCACTGTATCACACTTCTCAGATCCCCATCCAACACAACCTTGAATGTTTCCAGGGATGAGGCATCTATCACCTTTCTGGGCAATGCATTCCAGTGCTTCTCCACCTTCCTCATAAAAATTTATTTCCTTATATTGAGCCTGAATATACCCTCTTTTAGTTTCTACCTCTCGTCCTATCACACATACCCTGTCTATCTTACTAGCCCCATTGAAGTATTGAAGGGTCACAGTAAGGTCTCCTTGAAGTCTTCTTTTCAGGCTGAAGAACCCCCATTCTCTCACCCTTTCCCAGAGGAGAGGAACAGAGACTTCACAGCCTCACCATGCATCCATAAGAGGTCAGAAGGCAGAGAAGGGTATAAGGAAACTGTTCTTGTAGATTTCACTGCTTTTAAAAATTGTCTTATACAAGAGCTACCCAGATGCAGGTGTACCCACATTTAGAGGAATTAAGTCAAACCCATGTCCATTATTGCCTCTTTTCCTTGGGGTCAGACCCTGATTAGAGTGACATAGAGCATTTAAGAAGCTGTTTTTGTGCTCCAGAAAGAACTTTTCAGCTCCCTTCTGCCATCAAAAAGTGAGATGTAGAGGCGAGGACAGAGATGAATTAACATATCAATGTATTCAGGAAAATGGGACTTGCTGCTTCTGCTACTTCAGTCATGACCAGCCTGACCTTACAGGATTTCAGTTATAAGGAAATTGTCAACACAAACACAACTCTTAGATTGCTCTGCTATTCAGCTTTTCCACACAGCAATTTTATTTTTGCTGTGCCTAAAGACAATTTAGTCTAGGCAGTGGCCAAAACTGAAGAAGTTGAAAAATGGGATTTATTCCTCTTCCATATCAGTGCGGGCTGGCCTGAGGCTGTCTTCAAAGGTACTATGCACATTTCCTCTGTGTGGTAATCTTGTTAGCTGTCAGATAATGAGAATCATGCTATACACTGCGCCTTTCTCCAACATAATGCAGTTGTATGACAGGACATAATCAGTGATTTCTGTGACAAGGACCTCTGATGAGAAACAATTGGCACAAGCATCATGTAGTTTTAACAGTATGTTGTAACAAGCAACTGCAAGGTATTCAAAACCAATATTTTAGCTAAAGCATTTATCTTCATTTTTATCTCAGACCATTATCAAAGCTGCTGCAGGTATAAATTCATCCTGCTTTACAGATATTTATACTTGTTTCTTCGTTGCAGTGACTTCGCTCTAGCAAAAGCTTTATTAAAATACTTCTAGATTTTTATCTATTTTCTTTGGCTCTTTTTTCTTGAAGAGTTCTCTTGTTATCAAATTGACACAAAAATATTTGTCATCAAATTTTTCAAGGGCCTACATATTATCTAAAATTCATCCTGACATAGAATCATCTTATACTTCTGCATTTGAGATAGATGGCAGGAGGGGGTGGAAAGAAAAGGAAAACAAAACAAAATAACTAAACAAAAAAAATCCAAGTGAGCCACTAATTAGTGAAATGTAATGAGAAAAATTCAGATTTCAGAAGATTCACCAAAAATTACACTACAGCTAATATTCTGTATGCATTGATTTTCTGGGTTTTGTTTTAGTTTTAGATTTAAACAGTCAACTCCACTGCAGCTAATACATAATAAATCAATGTCATCTGTAATGACATATGTAGGCTGGCAAACAGGAATACAGCCAAGCAAGCTCTTTTACTCCTACCCTTTCTAGTAAAGCACTCTATGTAATTCTTTTGCAGCAGTGAGATGTATTTTTTATTTTCAGAGATTGCTAGCTCTTCAATTTGTGATTATTTTAGCAAGATTGATTGATTGTAAGAAAATGTAAGCATTACTTTCTGAGAAATCTTGTAAAACCCTTCTAGTGCTACAAAAATCAGCTCATGTTAATGGTTTTATTAGTCATTCCTGTCAAATCAAATACCTTCTGCTATGGAACAACAATGCCCTTTAAAGGCCAAGAAATATTTTAATTCTTTCAGTTTTCATTATTGCAGTGAATTTTTCAACAGAAATAATTCAAAACTGATCTAAATGCATTTTACTAACTTGTTAGCTTACACACTTATTGATTTGCATAGCAATCTTAAAGCTTGTTCTTCAGCTTTTTCCAGGAAAAAAAACCAAACAAAACCAATCTTAACAACTTTTTGTCCTTGACAAAAATCATACTTGGAACTGTGGAGAGATTATGATTCCTATGGCAAGGGTTGCATGTCAGAGTGAAATTCTATGAAAAACCCCTTCAGTACCGACTGCTAGGAGTGCTCATCATCATACTTTCTGAAAAATGTGTTTATTAAATGATAAACAACTCCAATGCATTTGTTCCCTTATACTCTTCTTGTGCTGAAGAACTGCACGCAGTGAAACACTTGTTTTAGAGCTCTTAAATCTGGTAAATCATACCTTGCTAATTGCTGTTATAGACAGTGAAGTAGAAAGGTGTTTAAAGTAGGAGGTGTGCAGCATTGGCCCTCCTCACCATGATAAAATGGTTTGGATTGGAAGGGACCCTAAAAGTCATCTAGTTCCTAGCCCCCTGCCACAGGCAGGGACACCTTCCCCTGCTCCAGATTTCTCAAAGCCCCATCTAATCTGGCCTTGACCACCTAGACAGATGAGATGTCTGCCAGATCTCAGGAATGAAACAGGAACGTTTTGATCTTCAGTCTAACACTCTCCCAGCTGATCTCATTCAGGTCTTAAAATGCTTCTCATCATCCTGAGGTGTATCCTGAGTGCAGCCTCTGGACAGACAAGGAAAGTTGCTTCCTATTAGAAAATCACAACTGCAATGAGTCTTTTGAACAGAGAATTTCTTTATCCTTTCATTACTTCTGTGCATTGCTTTGAGTTTCTAGTAAGCCTCCTGTTAGGGAAAGAGATTTAGTCTGTGCTTAAGAGAGAGAAGGAGAGGATAGGAAAACTTTTCTGATATAATAGCATTGTTTTTAAGGAGGTGTACTGTAGTCCTCCCTAAGTGCCAAGAGTTTAATGGCAATATATATGATACAGTTATGAAGCTTGGAAGGTGAAAAACAACCAATAAATGAGACTAAATATGATAGGACAGAGTCCTCTAGCCAGCCAGAAGTGACAGAAAGCATTACTGACAGATTCTGTCATGTCAGTGGAGACTCTAGCTTTGCTTGCCTGTTAGAGAAGTAGACTGGTTGAGAATGTCCACCTTCCACGTAACAATGCTTGCACCAGAGGTAAAAACTTAAGTTTTTTATTTGTCCTGAAAATAGAACTTTTGTGCCATTAAGACTTGAATTCTGAAAATCTGCTTTTTTTCTTTGAACTGCCTGTTCTCTGTCTTCAGTGTAATAAATCAATGTAAATAATGTAAATAATCAATGTAATAAATCAGTGCAGGGTAGGACTGTCTAGTACTGTCTAGTACTTGTGAGTCTAGATGCTGCCTAGAAACTATCTAGTACTTGTGAGTCCAGATGCTGGTTACAGGCACTGGTAAACCAGGAATTGACCATGGTGGCTACTGCTGGGAGCAGTAGCTTTGTTCAGGATCTTTCCAGGTTCTTATGGCTACTTTGTCTTTGACAGAATTAATAGAAATTAGCTGAAGTTGTGGGTCTGAATAAATAAATCCATCATGCAATTTCACAGTTTGAATTTTGCTGCTTCTCCCTTCTAGGGGAAGAGTCAACACATACAACAGTAACTGCTACCCTGGGCTGCAAAGGGTAGTGTAGATGCTAAATATATATAACTAGAAAGAGAACTGACCTTGATGGGATATGAAGAAAAGGGTTGAAGTGTCTAAGAGAAGGTTTCTTCTCACTTTAGGGAAAGTTTGAATAATTTTGATGATTTTTTTTCTGTATCTCTGTCATCTCTCCCAAATACAATAGTGTTATATCATAAGCAACAGTATTAGAGGATCCAGAAGGATAAGAATCTGCAATTGACTCTACCTAGTGAGTGTTACTTAGCAATGCCACTGATGTGATCTCCATCCTCTACTGTGCTGCATCTAATACATTTACTTCAGAATTTGCAAATTGATTAAGTGCTCTTGTAGCCCATTTGGCATGGTCAGTGTCAGCTTATGTACAGTGCATTGCAAGCAAGTTGTTTTATTGTGTGGTTCGACAAGAGCCTTGCCCCTGGTGGGCTGCTAAAATTTAAAGATCAATGCATAATAGAATAAGCAAACCCATGTGTCACCCATTGCAGCTTATGACCCAACTTCAAAATAAACTCACCTTTCTGTTTGTGTTTTTCATATCTGTATCTACTATCACACTGCCAATTCTTAACCTTAGTTTTCTTATAAAAAGAAACACAAGGCTTCTGCAACTCAGTTTCTTGATATTACCTCAATTTTTTCCCAACCAGCTGGATTTACAGAATACATTTGAGCAAACTAAGACTGTATACTTAAGCAGCCTCCAGTGAATTAATTTCTAGTTTACATATTGTGATGATAAATTAAGCGCTTATCTCTTGTCCTCCAATATCCAGAATAAGGTTAGTTAAATATTTAAATTTTGCTATGATTACCTCAAAGCTTTTTTTTTTACCTTTGAAGTTTTTATGGAATTAAATAGCCTCACTTGTTTTATGGTTTGGCTTAGTTCCAGCTTTTTTTCCCAGACAGGTTTTGGTTTGTGGCTTTTTTTCTTCTGTTTTTTTGTTTGTTTGTTTTGTTTGTTTGTGTTTTAGGTTTTTTGGGTTTGGTGAAGTTTTTTTTCCTTTCCCTTGATGTCTGAACACATTGCAGAGTTTATGGGTCTAGGTTACCTCTATACTAGGGGGGGAATAGTCTTTTCTGGGTGGTTCTTGCCATCCAAACTTCACTGCAATAAAGTGCCACAACAGCAAGTAACCCTTTTTAGTGAGTGTGATCTTGCCAAAACAGGGCATCAGGTCTGCATCCATTCAGAATCCACCTGCTAACCTCTTCAAGAGAAGGAAAAATCAGCTGTACCTTCTCCCAGGCTCCACTTTTTGTCTGTGAACACAACTACGTTGCTTGCTTTTGTCACCGCCCTCAAAGATCAAGAGAAGTCCATCAGCAAGGATCTTTTCCAGGCTAATTCTCTTTCTTTTGCCAGAAGAATACAAACAGGCAGTAAGTTTGTTGTTAGGACTTGCCTTCCACAACATAGGGAATCCAAATTTTCTACAAAGACATGATTCAGAGTAGTATTCACAATGTATGATATGTAAGACCCCTGACTATCTGGTATTTTACCAGTGAATTTTCTATAGTTGCACCAAAAAATTAAGCATCACTCAATTCTTCCCAAGAATCTGGGAAAAATCTTCTGAAACCAATCACCAAACAGTGGTTTACTAAAAAAAAGTTTCCACTATGGTGAGAGCATCCATGTGGGCACTTCATTTTCATGGAATTGTAGAATAGTTAAGCCTGGAGGGCAGCTCTGGAGATCATGAAATCCAACCTTCTTGCTCAAAGAAAGGAGAGCTGTCAAGCATTAGAACAGACTGCCCAGGGAAAGGGTGGAGTCACCATTCCTGGAAATGCTCAAGAAATGGCTGGACATGGCACTTAAGTCTACAGTTTTGTCTGGTCAAAGGTTGAACTTGATCTTGGAGGTCTTTTCCACCTTTAATGATTTTATGATTCTGTGAAATTGCTCATGGCTTTGTCCAGCTGGGATTTGAATATCTGAAGGGATAGAGACTGCACACTCTTCAGTATTCAAACACCTCTTGAGTTAAAAAAAAAAAAATGGAATTTTGGGGTGTATTTATGTTTAAATGTAATTTCCTGTATTTCAATTTGTGCCAATTGCCTGCTGTGCTTTTACTGGGCATTGGTGAGAACAGCCTACCTCCATTTACTTTAGTCCCCACCTCAGCAGATATTTATACACACTGATATGACCCTCGTGATCCTTCCCTGGGATGAACATTCCAGTCTCTGTCAGCCTCTCCTCTTAGGACAGATGCTCCAAAACTTGGTTCTCCAATGAGACTGTGTTCCAGCAAGTCCATGCTTCTCCTGTACTGGTGATTGCAGAACTGGACCCATCACTTCAGATTCATCTCATCAGCACTGGACAGACAGCAAGGATCCAATCCCCCAACATGTTGTAAAACTCTTCCTATGCAGGCAGGAAGCTGTTGGACTTATTTACCACAAGACCATGGTAAATTTCTGTGTCATGGTCAATATTTTGTCCATCAAGACATTCAGCTCCTTTTCTGCCAGGAGAAGAAAAGGGAGTTAAAGCTCTAATTTGTCAAGGTAATAAGACAGCAATATTTTCAGAAAGTGTTTTATTCTTTGGAACCTTTTATTTTTGAGTAGTAACATGTCATATCAAACACTTGATTACCTTCTGTTACACAGGCCACACTGATGGACTGTATTGCCTCTGTTTGCTCCTAAACTCTGTCCTAACTATCTGAAAACCTCTTTTCAACTGCAGGCTTCTTCATGTCCCACTTTTGCAAAACAACCACTGGTTTTCTTTTGCTGTGCCTGTAAAATACATCTGCCTGTTCCCATCTGCACTGCCCTACTGTGACAGTGCTGCATAAAGGAGCCTCAATATTGTTTTCTTTCCTCACTTTTAGCAAATAATCCTCCTTTCCCCTGTGTCCACTTCCCTCTGGCCTCAGCCAAGCACTAAGCTGGGAAGTAGCTGCAGTCCAGCAGAAGCACTATGAAATTTTTACACTGATGCAGGCATGCTTTGCTGGGCCTCCAAAGCCCAGTTCCTTTTAAGTTAATTCACAACTGGTGGAGAGCTCATTTCAGGGAGCTTGACACCTCCTCAGAGGATAAGGAACTGTTGCCTACATGTGTTCATAGTTGCAGCCTCAGGGCGAATAAAGCACCAGGAGATCCCAGAAACAACGGAAAATTTGTCATTTGGGACCATGCCCTGGAACCAGTAGAAAAGACCACAGCCCATCTGCAGAACTCCAAGCCTCCTCATGGACAGCCTTGGTGTGCAGGCAAAATGAAATCAGGATCTGCTTGGGGATGGAGTGCTATGCACAGCTGGCCAAAATTGATTTCCTTTCCTCAGCCCAAAGAAAAATTTTTATTTTCTCATGGGGATGCTTGCATTGGATTCTTTTTCTTGCAAGCCCAAATCTTGTCCCAGGATGACTGCATGGAAAATAGCTCTGGGCACAAAAGTATTTACTGGCGCAGAAGTTACTCCAAGTCTAAAAAAAAATAACAAGACTCTAAGGCCATCTTAAGTATTGGCAGTAAACTGTAAGCTACAATCAACAGGAAAAAAAAAGGAAAGGGGAGAAGGGAAGGCTAATAAGTTCAGTAAAAAATTTGAGTAATCTTGCTGAAGATTGACCACCTGTAACTGCACAGTTCCATGTTTAATCTTTAACTCCTTAGTGTACAGTTAAGAAACTTGTGTTGAAATCTAGATGTAGTATTTTTCTACCGTTTTCGGATTCAAGATGAAAAATTCACCCAGAATTTGCAGCTGCCTTCAGCAGCACCAGTCCAGGACCTATGTGCTGGATCCCAGCCCAGGGCCTGGAGACCTTGGGTCAGGCTGAAGGAGGCAGATGCTGCTTTCCCATTTTTAGGCTCAACCAGAAGTGAAGTTGGGCACATATCCCAAACAAACACATTGAGCGGGGGACACACACAGGATACTGATAAAACTGTGACAAGGTGCTGCTGCAGCATCCCCCCCCATTCAGGAATCACAGCAGACACTGGCACACAGGGACACGTCCCCTCCTCCTCTTGGGCTGCAGAGGCAGAAGGTGACAAGTGCAGCACACACCCCACACTCCTCGGGTTCACAAGCACACGGACATTCACAGATTCCTCGAGCACCCACACAGTCCCTCTGCAACCTGGCATCCCTGACAGCCTCCTTAACTCATCCCATGGGTCCCTGAGACACCAGTCGGTCCATCTAGGTGCTCACTGCACACACACGGCATTCATGTACTCACCCCTCAATCCCAGGTTCCCTCAAACACCAGCACAGACCCTTCACCTGCCTGACAGCCCTGTCTGAGCCTGGGGCTGATCCAGCTTGGAGTTTTCCCGACAGATTCGCATGCACACCCAGTGCACAACCAGCTGGGAAGATACAGATGCTTGTTTCCATCAGCTGGCATCCAGGCTGTGACCCACAGAGCTGCTTCAGCCAACAGCATGGAGCCCCTCACTCATCCCTGCTCGTGCCCTTGCTCACCCTCCAGCAGCTGTCACTGAACTCTTGCAGCACTGACACACAGAGTAGAGGGCAAGATCATGCAGACAGATTGCGAAGACATTATTTATTGTGACAGACAGACCAGGGTGATCAGGAGCAGGGCTCAGCCAGACAAACTTAGCAACAGGCCCCATTCTACATGTCAGCCCCTTTTCCATCCCTTTCTGCCTATCTCATTTTTGTTCCTCCCTTTCCTCTGCACATGGCCTCATCAGTTGGCATAGTCCCACTGAACACCTTCCAATCTTCTGGACACTCAGATTTGCATCACTAGCCATTGCAAAGTCCTGGTTTGCCTTGCAGTTTTTTGTTACCCCATCAGTTAGGGTAACAGAGAGGTTTGTTTCTGGTTGTGGTCTTTGTTGGTGACAATTAATAATGTTTTATAACTTTGTTTCTTTCCCTCCTTTTCCTTATCTTCCCAACTGAGAAAAAAAAAATCCTCACATTCCGCATAGCCTTTTTAATCAGTGAATCTGAGCAGGGTTGTTCTTATCAAGATCTCCCTTATCACATGTTTGTATCCGTATGATCTTGTTCATGCCTTCTCTGATCAGATACCATTAAAGGAGCAGACATTTACCTTCCACATACCTTTACAGACTTCTTTCCATCCTTGATGGATGAAGAAGACACCTGTAGAAGATTATTCTGTTCCTCAAGTAGAGGCTCAGAAAGTCATTGCTGGCTTTTGGGGGGGTGTGTCTCTTTCCATTACCTTTTAAAGGATGAGGATGACTGGATCACATGCAACACTTAAACAGAATCCCTCCCCAGAAAAGGAAAGTTAATTGGGAAAAGCTACTGAAAATGGCAAATTATAAGAAAAGTGATTAATTTTGAGAATAATTACAGTCTCCTATGTATTGGTGTAGAAGTTTCTTTATATATTATTTTTGGATATAAAAGCAAGTAAAGAGCAAGGTATTCGTAAAATACTGAAATCCCTGTTATATTGAATCTCAGTGACTTCTCTTGATGCACTGGGAAAAAGGTTCAGTTTTCATGTTTTGTGAAGTGTATTGCAAAACATTGTTGTATTTTTATTGACTGACTTATTGTGTTTGAGGATTTTATTATCATGCTGTCTGCCTCATTACATCGAGACATATTTTTGTTTTCACAATTTCAGACTTCATGACTATTTCTTTGATTGCTTAGCTGGAAGGATTAAAATCATAAAATTCTTTACTTGACTGATTTCTGTTTATGGAGATTCATATGCTGTAGAAACTAAAGGTGTTTGGGGATTTTCATTCTGTATTTATTCTATTGGTCTGTGTGCTTAGGAATGACTAATGAACTGCAAAGATACAGTGTCCTTTAAAGTAACATTTTGCAAAAAACGTTAAAACACTTTAAAAAAAACCCCACAACACTGTAAAACTCACATAGAATCAAGCTGTAAATAAATATTACAGCAAATAAAAGTGTCAGTTCCTCATAAAAGCACTTTCAGTATATGTACTTCAAATGTGAAAAATCCTTTTATTAATGGCGGATGAGCCATTATGGTTCAAATAATATATACATCCAGAAACTGATATAGAGCCACTTGGAGAAATTCTATGACCTGCTTTATATTCAGAAAGTTCAAACAAATCATAAAAGTACCTTTTGGACTTACAGACTAAATGGAGATGCTCTGCATGTAGTGAGGTTGAAATCCCCTAACAGCTACTTTCGAGTTTTCATGTATTTCCTGATTTATATAATCTTGTTTCTAGTCAGAAAATGTTACAGGTGTGCTCTAAGTCTTCAATCTGCAGCTCAGTTTTACTATATTTGTATTGCTAGGCAAGAAAAGAGACTTGAAACTGGCACAGAACTTAATTTCAGGTAAAGTGATGCATCTCCATTGATTTCATTAAATTTAATATCTACAGATAGCATGATTCGAATAAATTTCCACCAGACTTTACTGGATTTATTTTTAAGTCTCTTCTGTTAGTTAGCTTGCCTTTATTTCCCTTTTTCTTATCCAAGTCTTTGGTATAGGTACAATTGTGTCACAAACAATATTATGATCAGATTTATTGCTCTTGGAATGCCATCAGATAGATCCTGTAGCCAGTGTAGCTGCAGACTAAATATAACAAAAATTGTGATTGTCTAAATGGTAACCTGTGGATATTGGACCTCTAGCTATTCAATGAGAAACTATTCAAGGAATAAACCCACTTCCTTTTCTTAATATTTTTCACTTTCAGTGATGCAGGCCACTATTGAGGCCAACAAAAAAAACCCATTATCCTTAGGATTTTAAATGAAGCATTTAAGATAACTCTAATAGGCATCAGGGGTGTATTCTGATGTCAAATGACTTAATACATAATCAGTTGGCCGTATTATAGATTTTATCATGACTCTCCAAAATATTATATTTTTTAGAAGGTATTCTGTTCTATAAGCACTATTATTTTCTCTGATGGTCTCATTATTCCAGCCAACAGGCAAAGTTTAAAACTTTAGTCCACACTGCAGTGTAAATTATGAAAGCTTCCTTACCTTGCAACAAATGAAATCCATTTGTGCTCAAAATCAGTTTGCAGTAGTACAGAAAAAAATATTAATTTCTAGATAAAATGGAGACCTGTCTCAGTCATTTAAATTTAGATCAAGACTAGTAAACATTGAAAGTGGCCAGGTATTTTTATTTTGTTAATTCCTGTAAAAAATAATATTTTAAATTGTTTATCAACAAATGTATTTTCTCATATTTGCATCTAAAGATAGATACATTAAAGTGCACACAAATGGCACAAGATGTCACGATGTATATGGAGAGATTTATATGAGTTTATTTTTATTTCTATGAATTATATATACATAGGTATATTGTTTGATATATTACCAAGATAGATAAACTTTCAGCCATAAACAAAAGCTTTTTTTTAAAGTGCTGACCCCAAGATGGAATATTTTAAGCCAAGAGCTGTAGCCTTCTAAATTAACAATGAAGGTACCTGCCATCTGTGTGACTGCATGCAAATAGTGTCCAGAATTTTGAATTTCTGGCAAGGTCCCAGTGTTTAAAGCTTGGAATCTCTGCTGAAAACAGTGGTGAACATCTGGGGATAAGAACTATTCATGTATGGCCTCCAGCATGCATGGATGCAACTGAGAATAAATGGGTTGTCAGTCTCGTAAGATAGCTGTTACATCCAAATCAAAGCCAAAATATCAACCAGCCTGCTTTGCAAGACACCATGGAGCAATTTGTATTCAGCTAGCCTTCTACCCAAGACATCAACTTTTCAGACAGCAAAGGTTAAACACAAAAACTTATCTCAGTCTTCCAGGCTCATGTATTTTCTATAAACTGATTTACCTAGTGATAGCTGTAATTAAATAAAGGAAATTCCCATATCCCAGATGCTCTGCATAACATGCTTAAATTATTGTTGTGCCTCTTCATTCTTAACCCCTTAGAATAACTCAATTTCCAGTGTTCTTGTCATCATATTCTGCCCTTTTTGAACACTGTAAAATGAGGAATTATCCAGACTGGACATGTGACTGTTTCTGCAGGTGAAAAGTGTAAATCCTATAAATTTAATGCATCCATATCTTCTACATTTTCAAAATCTAATTTAAGATATTGGAAAAGTTATGAACCTAAATCCATAACTGGATAATAAAAATAAAAAATAAATGACTAGTGGATAATAAAAATAAAAAACAAACAACTACCTCCAAATCATAGCATAACTTATCGGAAAACACATTTTAAAAAAATATATGTTTCAAAGTTATATTTTTGTTTGATAACTTCAAGTTCAGATCTAATGAGATTGTGTATGATTCTGCTTCTTTCAAGTCACTGGTTTAAGAAAACTGCTGTAAGGTTTTGTTCCATATGCTTATTGAATGAGCAGCAGTCAAGGAAGAAGCAAATACATATTAAAATTCAGCCTACTGGATTTCTTTCCACCAGATGACAATACTTTTCAAGAGAAGGCACATTATTGGCAATCACAAAATTGCCCTCATCATTCAATTGATGGGAGGGATCACAGTAGGGAAAAGCTGCAATCAAAACTCTTCCTTAAATTCATTTAAATGAATGGATGTATTTCCATTGATGTGTTTTGGCTTGGGTTGGCTTTGTAGTTGCCTCTAAACAGTCCAGACCTTTCAAGAGCCAGGATGAGTGCAGGCATTTCAGAAGACCTTGTCAGTCCTTCCTCACCTTTAAAGTGAAAATTTGGTCCTGTTGCCCTTGAAGTGAATAAGAGAGAAAAGATACTTTTCCATCAATGTGATGAATCTAAAACTAAAAAGCCATGACTTTTCTTCTTAGTAAGCTAGAAGAAAAGATAGCCACAGGAGTTTCCAAAACTGCATCTCAAAACATGTTCTCAACAGAACAAGAGGAGAATACAGACTGAAAGGCAACACTGGCTTCTCTTTAAAAATATAGGCTACTTATCTTTAATTTTGCCTATACAGACTCTTTACATATAGTGGATGCTTTTAGGGAAAGTCAAATGCTATATTTTATGCTTAAAAGCTTTATGCAGTCTCTAAATTGTTCTTTAATTTGCCTCTTTAGCGCCATTAAAAACACACTTCAAAATATCCTCCCTTTTGCGCTGATTGAATGAAACCTTCAAATAGCAATGCTTAATTGACAGCTGAAGTTATTTTCCTCCATCACTTATTTATTTAAATGGTTTTAGTTGAATGTTTGCACATGTAGCTTTCAAATATATTTTAATTAACCAGAAATTAATTATTAATTAACAATTAAACAAATAAGTTCATTTTTCCTGAATCAAGTCTGTTTTGCCCATGAATGTAGTCAGTGTGAGTGATGTCCATGTCTTTAGATTGACTCATGAGTTTTCATCTTATTTTCTCCTCCTGTCTTGTTGAGGAGGCAGAGAGAGAGAACAGCTGGGTCCTGACCAGCTAAGGTCACTACACTACAGAATTCAACAGCATTAAACATTTCAGGTTTGAAAACTACAAAATATATAAAATTCCACAGAGGTCAATGAAAAAAAATATCTTTCAACCTAAACTGAAATCAAAGTTTCCATCTTCATGGTATTTTATTATTTATTTGTAGAGTGACAGCAATAAGGGAAATGAGGTAGTCAAATTTGTCAGGGGAAAAAAGCACTAAAAATATATTCAGTCAATAAAAAAATAATAAAATCACTGCAAACAGTGTAAAGTTGTATTTTTGCATGCTTCAGAAGAGAAAGGCTGAATTGTAGAAGTGTAAATTAGAATTATATATATATATATATACACACACATATATTGGATTTAGGGAACTATCAAATGCAAACCAGCACATTCCTCAAGAAAGTTTCGCACATTATTTATTCTGTGTTCATTGGGAACTATCTTCTCAGCAGTATTTTATCCATACTTTCCTTTTTCTTGTATTCCTTCACTCACAACTAACATTTGTGAGAATCAAAACTCAAAGATGCTGTCTTCAGAAAACAATTTACTCCTTAGTACAAAAGGATGTATGAGGGTTTATAACAAAGCTAACTGCACGCACAAGCAAAAAGGCAATATTAGGTGTGTTGGTGGATCTGAAAGTAAATGAGCTGCTAGATTATGTGCTGCTATATAGGCTATGTACATTCAAAACTTGAATGCCCTGGGAATGTTTTAGCAAATAATCCCCAACTAAGTGAAAATAAATCCCCTGCTTAAATTTAATCCGCTGTGTGTTAATGAAATCCAACAAGGAAAAAAAAAAAAAGAAAATAAAAACTCTCTCCTTAGTCGGGTGTCTGCTCAGAAGAATATTTCAAGAAATGCTATTCGGTCTTTTCCTGTCAGGTAGTGCTCCATAAATATGAATAATATTCAGAAAACTATTCTACTAATTAGGTAAAATTTCAGATTTAAAACAAGCTTATGTGGTGATGGATGTATCTTTAATTCCAGTATTCTTACTTAGATTTGAGCCTGCTGCTCACTTAACAGAAGAAGGCTGGAACTTTTTGGGGGAAGTGCAAAAATTAAACTCTAAAATCTCTAATGTGTCTGTGTAAACACATAAAATTAATAAGATTTTGATCCATACTACAAAAATTTATATTGATCATTAATACTTTTGATGTGGCTGTTTTTTGTCTCATCTTAATAAATTCAAAATATCTAGACTATTTATTTAAACCTAAGCAAGTTCAATTGCATCAGCTGTTTGATCCTTATTACATAGATATATATGATACAACATTTTAAGAATGAGTCTTAAACAGTATCATAAGAGTATCTTAAATGTGATAACTAAAATGCAAAAAAAAATAAAGCATCAAAAGTTTAATGTCTGAACTATTGTCTCTTTTACCTAAGACAACCATCAGTGGTAATTTAAGAATATGAGTAAGTAGTAGAAATAACATCTCATGCAAGATCTGTGTCTAGCTTTAAAATTAAGTCTCTAAAGACAAATCTTTTTACATTCCCAACAAAGGAAAAAAACTCACCAAACAACACTGCATCAATATTTCCTTTTACCAGCCATACGCCAGGGACTACCCAAGCATGATTGAAAGCTACAAGCTGGTTTCTTAGAGTTTGCAAAGTTTGATTGAAGTGTGAAAGTAAGCAAGAATAAAAAAGTCACTCACCCAGCTCCCTTCCTACTTCAGAAGACAGTAATATAATACCCGAGAAATAAATCAAACATCCCAGCAGACAATGAGCTTCAAGAATATTTGACCATTCCTGAAAAACACACCAAGAAAGGACAGTTGGTTTGCAACAACCTCACATGCATGTTTCTGATCACAAATATTCCTTCCTATCAGCAGAGGTGAGAAAATAGGCACCTGCTCTCAGCATCTAGTAAAGGTTTGGTTGATTACCAAAAAGTCTGTCTAAAACGTACAAATCCTGTTTAATCACTTTTCATCATTAATGATCCACAAATAGTGGGAAAACTCCAAGACAGAAGGTTGGGATGCTGATGATTCAGCATCTCTTAAACATTTAGTATTGAGCAAATTTGTACTGCCTATGTTTCTC
The DNA here is from genome assembly GCF_028018845.1 of Melospiza georgiana. NCBI lineage: Eukaryota > Metazoa > Chordata > Aves > Passeriformes > Passerellidae > Melospiza > Melospiza georgiana. Next base: position 47,686,648 of record NC_080431.1, read on the forward strand.
CTGGGATTAAAGGTTTTATTCATGCACTGCAGTAAAGCTCACAAAGTCCCTGAGTCCCACTGGAAGCAGCACATCACCACAGGATGAATCTGCACACTTAACTGGGCTGGTGCCCTAGGCGTCCATTACACCTGCAGTTTAGATAACATCTTGACAGGCAGTTATCCAAATTTAGCTATCTAAAATCCTAAACGGAACCCAGCCCTCTGGATTCATGTTAGCTGCCTAAATATAGGTGCCCAGTGTCATTGGATGCATCTCTGATGTAGCAAGCCATCTGAAATATTTTCATAGCAATGGCACACAGGATACAGGAGCTACCGGTAATCCAAACTCTTCCAGAAGGGGGGATGGCAGATGGGTGGAATGTTTTACATCTAAGGGAGTACTGCACATTCCCATCTAAGGAACTGAGTTCTACTACTTCTCTATATAAAATGCAGTGTCCCAGCTCTCAGATATTCCCTGGCTTTACCTGCTCAATCATTTGCTAAAGGATAGTCTACCACCTCTCTTTTTTTTCAAGGCTTTCTAGTTTAGCTTTTCTTTTCAGAGCAGAATAAGAGCAATTTTGAGCAAACAAGTACAATGCACACCTCTGCTACATTTCTGTGATTTCTGTGCTACATTTAGCCAGATGGAATTACCCTTTTCTCTTCCTTTCCCAGTGCCAATCCCATTGTTGATAACAGTGCCAGCCTGTGTAATGAAAATTACTTGCTCTTTCTGCTACCCACCTGGGAAGACCAGTTTGTAGACTGTGCAACACGCCAAGGTAAAATGATGTTATTTTACATAGCTTACATAGTCAGCCTATTAATATTCTCCATTTTGGGCTAAGCTGAGGCACACTCAGCTGAAACCCTCATGGGCTCGGGTGAAATCTCCATGACATCTCCACTGCAAGTGCATGACTCACAGTAGGGGTGGGCATGAGGAAAACCATAAGGCACACTAGCACTCTGTCTGCTCCAAATGTTCTGCCTTCTCTGCAAACAGAACCCTGCCAAAGGCAACTTTCCAAATGTCTGTGAGAGTTAATCATAGTGTCCAAGATCCTCCCATAATGATATGTATTGAATGCATTAAATAATTACAAAGACACAAGGGTACTAAATTCGTAACTCCACTTGAGCACACTGAGGATTTTTTGATGAAATAGCATCTTAATGCTTAATATTGGCAAAAGGGTTAATGGAATACAAAATAGAAAAGAAAACAGCATTATGTTCATGTATTAATCTGGTATGTTTTTATTTCATGAATAAAATGTGCATTCCTGATGCTGCCTCACCTCAAGCAGATAGATTAGATTTAAAAGTGTCATAAAGTGCAGTAAGTACAATCAAAGGATTTGAACAGTTCCTGTACAAAGAAAGGTTAATGAGGTTTAAATACCTTGAAGAAAAACGCTTTCATCACTGATACAGCAAAAGTGGTGAAGAAGCTATTTATTGAATTTTCATAGTATGAAGATCAGAGGGCACACTGCTGAAATTTCAGACAGAAGCTTTAAATGCAAAATGTCATGCATCTTATGTAAAAGATATGATATAAAGTTAAATTATAGAAGTTTTGCTACAAAATATGTGAATTCTGAAAGTTAATGTGAGATTTCAAAGTATGAATAGACTAGAATATGTCTGAAGGATGGCAATGGGCATAATCTCTAGCTAAGGAATTCTCTGAAGAAAAGACTGCCAGAATCTAAAATTGCCTTATTCTTGTGCCCCCTCCTAAATATCAATCATTGTCAGATGTAGGATTTAAGGTTAGAGGAATCCAATACAACAATTGTTATATACTTGTATAAATACAGTAAAAGTTAGTGAAAGGAAAATGTGGCAAAACACTGATTAGCAAAGAAAATACTATTTTCCTCTCTTTGTTATTTTTCTCAAAAGAAGGAAAATCAAAAGCTTTCTTCAATAAGCACTCAGATGTGTCTCTTAGGGACAAAAAAATTGAAACTTCTAAGCCTTAGTAAGAAAATAATAAAGATTTGTGCTATTGAAAGAGAAGGTCCTTCATTGCAAGTGCTTAAGGGCACCTCACTAAATATTAAATCATGAATTTTAGGCACGATTATTTCCTAGCACACTTACCTCCATAAAAGAAAGCACTGGTTGATTTACCCATTATCTGCAGAAGTGAGTGTAATTTTATCCCTGTAGTTATAGCCTTCTCATTAATCAAGTGACTGCTTTTTTGGTTGGTTAGTTTTTTGTTGTTATTTTTGTTTGTGCTTTGAATTTGTCGCCAAATTCAGGCTATTATTCCATTGGCTGGATAAACCTCCATCAGGAAAATTATATGAGCTACTTTACATTTTGGATATAGGCCAACCTATTGAGATTTTTTTATACATAAATAAGCTAACATCCAACTCCTGCTAATCACACAGGTCCAGGATTCTGTACTGAAATTCTGTATGCATTGAGATATTTCCCCTAAATAGTAGCCATCAGCACAGATAGTGATTACAAATTCGCTACTTTTAGAGAATATAAAATATTTTTAAAAGCATGAATTAAAAAAAAAAAAGTCAGATAAACAAGTTTCATAAAAGTAATTACTGTAGAATGAAAAGAGGATTTTCAACAGCCAGCTTGCCTGTAGGAAAACAACATGCTTCAGCATCCAAGCTCTTCTGAGTGATTTATTTAATCAACTAATTGAAGAGGCATGACAAAGACAGATATTTGATCCTATAGCTCATGGTTCATAATTCTTTGCTCTTCCCCTCGTGTCCTTTGCATGATACCTCATACATAGTGCCATGGTTCTTCAAGATATTGCTCGGGGCATTACAAAATTTGTATATCAAGTCTAGACTTGTGGGATGACTTAAAATTCACTTCTGTATTTGCTATGAATGAAAGCAAATAACTCCAGTTAAACATACCAATGCAGGCAACATGCTGCCTAATTTGTTTTTGAAAAATCCTATCTGCCTATTAAGATGAATGAATCGCTCTGTAATTGGGATGAAAGGAACACATTGACAATATCAAATAGGGTTTTAAGGTTTGTGTGTCATTTGTATTTGTGGTTTTATGTATATCTTTATTAACAGGAAAATGGTATTGCCAAGGTGTTCTAAGGTGTTTCTAATTATTAAAAAAAAAAATATGTCATTATTGAGAAAAAAAAAGCAAAACAAAAACAGAAAAGAGCTTCATAAAGAAATAAAAACATGAGAAAAAAAAGGGGCAAAAATGAATAAAATGTGAAGATCAGCAAAATAATATAAACTGAGTGTATCACAGTGTTTTTTCTGTGACCATGTAATTCTACTATCTCTTGAAAGTAGAGACTCCCACCTTAGACTGTAATAACTCAAGTGTTGGACATGCCTCATATAAATAATGTAGATGTCATGGCTGTATACAAAGAGCTGTGTGCCCTAGGCTCCTCCTAAAGTAAATGTGAAGTCATATCTGAAGCTTTTATCTTCACACTGTGATGTCTAAAGTAAGTGAAATGATTCAAACCAGAAGGAATGTGGGATATTTATCTTGTGCCTTTCAAGGCAAAGTTCTAATATTGTATTGAAGAAATTATTACAATTTCTCTGAGCGACCTGCTCCAGGTCCTCACCACCCTCTCAGTAAAGAAGTTCTTCCATTTTATGTCTTGATTGCTTTTTGTTGGTTTTTTTTTTTTTTAATTTAAATCAGCTGAAGACATGCACACATACCCAGTTAAAAAAGCATCAGAAGAATGAGTTCTGCCTCTTTCTTCCCTCATACAGGATTTTGAGGTATTAGCTGGGGAAATCAGTAGCAGCATGGATGAAAATCAGTGAAAATCAGTTGCTGTTGACTCAGTGTTAGTTATTAATATATCATATTGCAGAGTCATGTTTCAGCAATGGGAAATTGGTTTGGATTTGCGTAAAAACATTGTGAAAAACAGCAGAAGGAAAAGAGAAGAGGTTTTTTAATCATTCAAGGTTTGGAATCACTTGATTCAAATGATGCAGGGCTTCTGTATTATCATCTAATACTTATAAATGGCAGATGAATGAGCACATGATGTTAGAAAGAGGAAGTAAAATAGCAGCTTTTCTTTTTTAGAGAAAATTAAAATGCCTCCACTGCAACAAAAGCTATACTTGGTGTGGTTATTTATATTTTCTGGAGAGAAAAATACAAAATCAGCACAGTACAGGTGGAACCCAAGGTGAAAAAACAGATTCTTTGTTTAGAGCATAGAAAGAAAATTATAAATGATGCTTTACATTTTGTCCCTTTCTCCTTGGCCTTTTGTTCTGTCATGTCTGGGAAACACTTAAAAATTGTTTCTTTTTATTTTAAAAAATTGTTTCCAAAGTCCAAATGTATTTTTTTTTCTGGTGTTCCACCATACCTTGAAAATCCTTTTTCCAATTTTTGTCCCAGAAGTTAATACCTTTACTAGCACTTTGGAAGTCAATTCTCCAGAATGCCTGAAGTGGAAGTACCTTGCCAAATAAGATATAGATAGATAGATAGATAGATAGATAGATAGATAGATAGATAGATAGATAGATATAGATATAAAAGGAACGGCTGTCAAGGAAGAAGCAAATACATATTAAAATTCAGCCTACTGGATTTCTTTCCACCAGATGACAATACTTTTCAAGAGAAGGCACATTATTGGCAATCACAAAATTGCCCTCATCATTCAATTGATGGGAGGGATCACAGTAGGGAAAAGCTGCAATCAAAACTCTTCCTTAAATTCATTTAAATGAATGGATGTATTTCCATTGATGTGTTTTGGCTTGGGTTGGCTTTGTAGTTGCCTCTAAACAGTCCAGACCTTTCAAGAGCCAGGATGAGTGCAGGCATTTCAGAAGACCTTGTCAGTCCTTCCTCACCTTTAAAGTGAAAATTTGGTCCTGTTGCCCTTGAAGTGAATAAGAGAGAAAAGATACTTTTCCAACAATGTGATGAATCCAAAACTAAAAAGCCATGACTTTTCTTCTTAGTAAGCTAGAAGAAAAGATAGCCACAGGAGTTTCCAAAAATACTTCTCCAAACTTGTTGCCAGCAGAAGGAGACGAGAATACAGAGAAAAAAAAATTAATCATATTATTGCTTTTAGTTATCAAATAAAGCAAAGGGAATTAAAGAAAAATACACAAAATATCATGTATTTTATTCTGGCTCAGCCCTTCTCTGGATCCCCTTTAGAACCTACTTATGCTCTGCCCTTCTCTGCTTTATTTTGCCCCTGGGACAAATACCTTTCCTTCATCCTTAGCTGCTGAAAAAGACTAAAGCAGATCAAACAATTTACTTGCTTTCTTTTTTTCTAACTTTCTAGCTGCTCTGCCTGGTGAATCCCTGATCAGCCCTACAAGCTGTTCTCTGATCCTTTCCAAATGACTTTATTGCCAAGGTGACAAAACAATTCTCCTCTGTGGGATTTAACTTATTGTCAGAGCAATTACATTTAAGTGATACATTTTAAGCCAGTAATACTTCTGTTAGCCCTGGATCAGAATCCTTTATGAATTTTAGTTAAGATTCAGGCTAAACTACTGCAGGAAAGCAATGATTGTCTTTGCAGTAAAAATAAAGTTTGCAATTTGTCAGGCAGTAGCAGAACACTTAGTTTCAAAAATGAAATCCGCATACTGTGCAGATAATGTCTCAAACTGTTGCACTAACTGAGTAAAAGCATATTATTAAGGTGAGAGGTTTATTTTCATTCATTGCTTCAGCACAAGGTCTTGGGCAAATACTATGTTGGAGGAAAAAATCAAGGGAAGATTATGGCAGCCAGCTGAGAAGGGAGCAATACAACAAACATGGGATTGATATTTTCTGAAGGAAACGGTTCCTGTTTCACTGGACACTCATTCCTTTTGCTAAAGCAAGAATGACTCTACAGCAACTACAGAATGAAGAAGCAGGGAGAAGCTAATAAGCTCAGAGACAAGATGTAAGTATCATTAATATTCACTATTCATTTCGGTCTAGTAACAGAGGATAATGAACGAGATCCCAGGGCTTGGGGGACCTCCACTTCTCCCACTAACAGCGTGCTCAGGGAACACTTAGGGAAAGAAGCCCAAGGAACTTCAGGGGCAGAAAATTTTTCCATAATATCTTTTTATAAGGAAGTATGGCCTGCATTCTCAACCATATTTCAGTTTCAGTATAAAAATATCCTGGAGGGCATTCATTGAATTTGGGCCACATTTCTTGTGCAAGTTACTCCCTGAATTTTCTTCCTTTTTTTTTCCTTTTTTTTTTCTTTCAACAAACCTTCTATTTGTCTCCTTGAAAAAAACAGCAGCTCAAGTTTCATGTTTGAGTAACAGACACACTTTGGCTTCAGTTCTACCCTTTTGTTGTGATTTAATCCTAGCTGACAAGTAAACCACACAGAACCACTTACTCACGCATCCTGAGAGAATGGGAAGGATACAAGCGGAAAAAAATGCACGTAGAAAAAATAGTTTAAAGCAAAGTATGTGCACACAAACAGAGCAAAACAAAGAATTCATTGCCCACTTCCCATCAGCAAGAGGGTGCTTGGCCATGTCCAGGAAAACAGGGCTCAATCATGCAGAATGGTAATTTGGAAAGACAAATGTCATCACTCTGAATGATCCCCCCATTTCCTCCTTCTTCCCAGAGCTTTATATGCTGAGCATGATGCCATATGGAACATCTCTGTGGTCAGTTGGGGTCACTGCCCCAGCTGTGTCCCCTCTTGTGTCCTTGCAGTGGAGCAAGAGGCAGAAAAGGCCTTGACTCTTTGTGAGAATTGCTCAGCACTAGGAAAAACATCCCCGTATTATCAACACTGTCTTCAGCATAAATCCAAATCACAGGCCCATGGAAAATTAACACTATCATAGCCAAAAACAACATATCTTTGAACCCTCAGTAGTTTTTTATCCCTCCCAAAAAATCATTTTTGTCTTTCCCGTGAGGCAGTCATTTCACACTTGAGTGAAAACATGCCTTCAATCTCTGATTTTTATTTGTTTATAGGCACTGCTTCATTCTCCTCTGTCTTGGTTTATTTTTTCCCCGCTATCTTGCTGCAGTGTACATCAGTTTTTTCCCCAGTCAGATTTTTGGAGGCAAAGGTCTCTTACGTACTTGTGTGGTACTTAACAAATAAAGGTCTAATTCATGGCTGAGTCCACTGGCACTTCTGTAATTGAAACAATCATTATAAACATGTAAAGACAGAAGAGAAATTTAGATAATCTTTCTTGGACTCAAAAAGCAAGTAAAACCATAACTGCTGCCATAATTCTTCCCCATGTGTACATGGGGAAGTTTCATTAGGTCATGTCCTAAAGGTATAAATTAGTATAAAAGGGAAATATTACATATATGAGTTTATGTTACATTATCTGGCTAAATAAACCTTTCATTGCTTCTGAGTGCTAAAGCAATTGTAAAACTGTGTTAGTTACCATGCTGTTTGAGAGCTCTCTTATGGCTGCTTTTCTATTTTTGTTCAGTTCACTGTCTTAACAAAACCACAATTTTGATATGTGAAAAAAAGGAATTTAAAAACCATGTAAGATTAAATTTTTACTTTGTAGGAACTAGAAATCTCTTGTTCATTTAATTGAAGATATTTCACATATCATCTAATGAATACAAAATAATTTCATTTTTCTGTGAAGAGTGATATGTGCTCATTTTTTGAAATGCAATCTAGGCCCTTTTCCATTTCCATTTCAACGATATTTTAGACATCTGTAGGACTCAACCTTTTATCATAATTTCATGCTGGGAAGGTACAAAGGATTGTCTGAGTCAATAAAAGACTATTCAGGATAACAGACAAAACTTTAATAGCTCAGCAATGATAAATCTTATTTTAAAAGACAGAGATGATTTGACCAGAGTGTGCTAACTCTTTAGCAAGATGTGTGATTTAGTTAATATGCTCCATAGGAGCTACTGATCTCCTCCCCATGCAACAATCTTCTGTTACAAACCTTCAGTAAGAGATACTTGAGAGGACTGCAAATTTATCAGCACTCTGTAAAGCCTTCTGGGAAAGAATTGCACTGTCTCACTGTCCAGCTACTTCCCAAATGGAAGATATCTAAAATGGATGAGCAGTACTTCATAAATTAAACATTATATGAGTATAGTAGTGTCAGAACCCACAAAAGCTTACCAGCCTGATTTCCATCTCAAAACTACATTGGGATATAATAAATCTCACAGATTAAATACTGATAGTTCAAAGCACCTTTCATTGCTGAAAAAATATTCTGCAGTTGTCAGAACATATGATTTTACATCTCCATCTGAATCAGCGCAGTGATGTTACAGTCAGAGCCAGTTTTCCAGGAGAATCACTGGTCTCCTCAGAAGAACCCTTTCTTGTGTTAAGGTATTAAATAGTCACATGCATTTTCTAAATAGCCAAGAATCTATTAATAATGAGTAAGAATCTATTCATTTACTGCAATAGCAAATGACTCAGACATACAGCAGTACAAGATGAGAGGACACAATAAATGCATACCATTGCCATGTATGTGCCAAGGTAGTGATTTATAGCACTGAAGTAAGGAGAGTAAACTTACTGCCATTATGTACATTGACTGCTCTTGGCATCTGCATAGAGCTGCAATAGCTGCCATCAGCATGAGAAGCAGCAGCAAAGTTAATTCTGTGTGTATCCACACCCCCAGAGGAAGGGCTGATTGTGTGAGTTTCAAGAGATTACCAGTAAAATACTTTTCTGTTCTGATTGCATAAACTACACTCTCCTCCTAAAAGCCAGAATTTAGGTTTTCTCAGAGCTTTCAAATTATTAATTTAGTGGGGCTGTGGGGTTTTATTTCTTCTGGAAGCAAGGAGTAATTTTTTTGCAATCACAACAAAATACCCTTCATAAATGAGAGTGATTACAAACCTCAAAGGTTTGCCTCTATTCTATTAGATGATACAGAGAAGAAGACAGGATTTTAAAGAGTTGTGACATCAATATGTTTATGATCTATTATTTTATCCAATGCAATCTAAGATTTGCATAGTATTCAGGAAGTAATCAAAAGAGATGAATGGGGATGCAATGGATAAGAAAATAAGATGACAAAGCCAACAGAGCTCTGGAGAAAAATGCAAGGCAGTAGCCAATGCTTAGAAAAGCAATGAGTAGCAGAAGAAATTTCATCAATGACTAATGTAGGTCAATCACCCAAGTCATTCTGTAATGCTTTCTCTTTGTGATTTTAAAGTTTAAGTAGCAAATCCAATGCTTCTGAGGGATACTGCTGTCACATTGAGAAAAACTAATGGACTTTAAATACTGACTGAGCACATACTCAACTTTTTAACTTCAAATTTAATTGCACTTCCTTCACACTTTATGCATTATTGTGGTGATTTATATGTCATAGACTGAAGCACATTTAGTGTAGTCAGTTTCTCTTCTACCAAAATTCTGCTTTAGTTACATCTATGTGCATCTTTCATACTTTTACCTTCAATTGGTCTATGTATATTTTTAACGTGTGATGATAGTAACTTCTAAAACATGTAGAGGTTAAAAGTTCACTGGCAGAAGTAATCTCAGTAAAATCAGGACCCAACTCATTTACAGCAGAACTTTGCAGAACTTCCACAGCGTAGTGGTAACATCTTTATAGGGTCTCCATAGGCTTCACAGGAGCTTTCACTACAGAGAAATGCCTAAACTTGCCCTTCAAACATTTTACAGGGGAAAATAAAATCAAATAAATCTGAGTTGTGAAGGACGCTGGGCTGAACCACCCAAAACCCGAGGAACAACATGATCTCAAGAGGTCATTGCACATCAAATTATATTTCAAATTATATGTTTTGGACAAGTTAGGGTAACTGGCACTCCTCTAATATAGTCAAGCAAATAGATGCATATATTTTCTTTGTTACTTTCTCTCCATTCTAAAAAGGTGTTTCAATTTCAGACAATTTTAAGAAGACTTCATAGTATTACTATATTAAAAAAGACTTTTTAAATTATTTTTTTAAACTACAAAAAGTTATTTAATGGGTTTTTATTTTAAATAACTGAATATTCTCATTAGACTTCAATTGTAGGCATGATCAAAAATAGTATTTTCTTGAATTTTATCTTCCATCCAACAGTATTTCCTTGAAAATAGATTTCAAGATTAAAAAAATATGGTCTGAATGCTGTATGAAAAAGAATTATTAACCAACTACTAACTTATAAATCAGATTCCTTAATACCCCTATACTGAATAGATATACTTTTGTCATTTTGCCACAGGTTGTATTACACTTAATTATCTCTGTAAAGAAGACAGATGGCCTGTGTTTTATGAGCTCTCAGCTTTCTTCCCCCTTGATTGACCATGCATGCCAATATTCACAAATTACAAAACTCATACTCTCATTTTCCTTAATTAGCCTCAAGCAAAAATAAATCATGGCTTTGGATCCTTTCTCTTTTTTTTTTCTTTTTTCCCTCTTCTCATACAACATCAAATTGCCTTAAAAACATTCAGAAATCTCAAGTAGACTTTAAATTTTATAAGAAGTCCCTGGAAAGTCTATCAGTGTGCTATGTCTATAGTATCAAGTATTATAAGAGGTAATACTTTTGTTGCCAATGCACTTCATGTGCATTGTGCTCCTTTACTGCAATAACTGGTGATATTTACTGTACTCAGGGAAACAGTGGTCAAGGATCTTCTTCTAGTTCCCTTTAGAAAACATTCTTTCTTTTTTCCACTTCCTGACTATCAGAGTAGATTTTCCATTGGATGTCTCCATCACATTGCACCAAATGTAGGGTGAAAAAAGCACAGATAAGTGCATCACGAAAGCACAGATAAGTGTAAGCAACTCTAAGTTGAATGTGATTTAAACATCTGCCTGCAGTAACACACACATTAAAAGATTTCAGTGGAACATATTTTAATACCAATCACTGCTGTCTGATCTAGTCCTGTGTGAGTTGTCCCCTTAAATCTTAAAATTCTGTACCTTAACTTTTAATACTGTATGGCTTTTGTTTTCTGCTTTTCTATGAGAGGTGCAACTGTTTGGTATATGTGTCCACAGGAGGAATGGTAAACAGAGAGCAAAGATCCAAGATATGACTACTGGGGAGTTTCCCACTATATCATATGCAGCAAAATAATAGCTGTCATGTTCATTCTTTTGCTGTACTTAGGACTAAACTAACAAGCAAAATGTTATGGTTGTTATGAATAAGTGTAAGATGTACATCTGGTTGTAAATGAAGGACCTGTAGGTTTTTAAATTTGTCAATGTAACTTTCAAATAAAATAAATAATTTACAAAAAGAAACATTTTTATATAGTTTACACAACTAACTCTATATTTCCAGTACACCGCTCATGATTATCCCATTTGCCTTTGCACAATATTGTTTATTCTTTTAGTACATGTAAATTGCTTTTCCTTCTTCACTGAGCGTGCTCTACCCTGTTGATTATGTGTCAATTCTTCCTTGTGCACAGTGAAAGCTGTGCCTTCCCATCGCTCTTTCTCAGGCCTCTGCTTCTTCTCTGTCTTCAGGCTGTGGCAGTGCTTGGGCAATTTTTGTTATAAAAATGAGAACTAAAGGTTTTCATAGGTAGAGAAGATTTTTTTCCCCTCATGCTAACTAAATACCCTCTGAAAGTAATTTTTTCTCCCACTGGACTGAATCACTTACTGTTTTTTAATGTAAGACAGGAATGCCAACACACCTGAAACATCTTCTCATTCTCTCCAGTCTTTTCATACATGTAGCAACCACATTGAATGGGACTTTGATGTGACTCAAATCTTACATGTCCCCTCAATACCTTCATTTAAGCTCAGAGAGCCTTTACACATACCCTCAGTCTATTCTGCTATTTTTTTGATAAACAGAAAATAAAAACTGTAATTGAGAATACTTTGGCAATGGGAAACCCATTATGTTTGCTCCACTGCAATCCTAACTATTCAAGTGATCTTTAATCTGCAATTCTTTGCCATGATAGCCCAGTGTGATTCCATAGGAGTCATTTGCTTTACCTTATGACTATGTACTTGGGGAGTCTGTAATCCACACATCATAACACAGTAAACTCTAACTCATTTTGTACTTTGAGCTATTGCTATATATCTGGTCAATAGTTGCTGTACTTAAAAAAAAAAGACAAGATATAATTCCTTTAGCTTAGATATCAGTATTTGCAGAGCAGGTATGTATATTTAAAATTGCTTTTAAAATAGCTAGCATATATCTGCAATTTTTTTCTTTAAGCCAAATGGACTATTTCATTTTATTCAAACAATTCAGTATTCATCCAAATTACAGACTTCTTCTACCTGCAGACTGCTTTAGAGATTTACTAATCCAGAAAATTGCATAAAGCAATCAAAGTAATATTTTAACCAGAGTAACTATAATTAGCAGTGATATATGCAAATGACTGAAATAATAATGACATGTTTTGTGACATGTAAAGTGAAAGGAGCTTCAGTTTGAGTCTAACTTTATTTCAAAAATACCTAGTGACACACATTTTTCTGGTATTAAAAAAGAAATATAATGTTTTACCTTAGCTAACTCTTCATGGTATTTCTCCAGCTTTTGGACATAAATATGTGTTCTGTGGCCACCTGGATCCTAGGTGCTCCCTTCTTAAAACACATGATTTATTAGACCAAAAATTAATATATTTCAAAAGTAAAAAGAATCATCATTTTTTAAAAATTTCTTTGTTTCTAACAGATCTACTAATCACATAGTTCCTTAGGTCTACTTTTCCCCAGCCCTTACAAGATTACCCAGCAAAAAGGTAGTCCCTAACACATGAAGCCTTATTTTCCACATAGGCTAACACTATTAATTTCAGTTACTGTCTTAATGATTATATCTCTCCCTAATAAAGAATTACAGTCCCTTTCCATGACATAGTGAAGCACACAGACAAAAAGGTTATTGCTAAGCATTTTTTGACCCAGTCCTGTAGTTTTGCAGCTGCAGTGAAGTGAATCCACAATTGGCCATGTGACAAGCAACAAAGAGAGCTGCAGGAGGCCACACTGAAGAGAGTTTCTTAATACCTCCCTCCTCTGATTAACACAGGAGGAAACGAGGATTCTTGCACTTTTGAAAGGGGGAAAACACAAAATGTCTAATGTAATATTAGTTTGCCTTATGGGATATGGGGGAAGAAATTACATCCATTGGGTTTGGTAGTGTGAGTTCTACAGAATAGGACAGAGGAGCTGAAAATAGTGGAAGTTAATTTATCTGTAAGTGATGGGTGTGGATCCTTTGAGAAAATGTTCAAGAGTGCCCTGCCCCTCTGTCTTGAGGAAAGGACAAGCCAAGGGCAGCATCCTTGCAGTGAAGCAAACATAAAGATGTAACTGGAGAGAAAGGTTGTCACCTTCAAAATGTATTCACTACAGTAAGGGTTTAATTATACTGGGCAAGAGCAGCACGGGTCTTTGGATGGTTTCAGCTTCTTTAGACAGCCAGGAGCTGTAGATAATCACTGAGGTGGCAGGAACTCCTCACCCTCTACACTTTCACTCCTTCTAGCCAAGTGTCAACAGTAATTTCTTGCTTACACATTCCTCCACCAGGCAGGAACCAACCAAATTAAAAGTATTGACGATGTGCATACCTGCTCCACAGCCAAACATTTTATAAGGCCAATTTCCCGCTCACACGTCCACCTTTCCCACAAGCCCGGGTTTTCATGGACAGATGCCTGAATTCATTGGCCAGATGAATGTCAGTTTGAACCCAAAAGAATTATTTCTTCTATGGAGATCCCAACACGCCCCAGATGCATTTGTCTGCAGGTCACCTAAGTCAGTCTGAGGAACAGGAAACAAACCACTGTTTGGTTTTTTACCCAGAAGAAAAGAAAACTGGAGTATGAAAGCCAGAACTACTCTGCTTTCATGTTATGGATCTTCCTTCCCAGATATTTACTAATTGTATAATAGTTCTGCCACTTTGCTGTAACCTTTTTCTTCTCAAGAAAGGAATTTAACGAAGATGATATCAGGCAGATCATGTGAATATTACATAAGAAAACCAAAGCTTTTTTTCAATGCACCTATTATATTTTTAGGTTCTATTCTGTTCCTGCTGTCTAAGAGTTTCGATTCTTGTGTTAGAGATTCAATGTTGCTAGATATTTCAGAATTATTAGTGAACTTCCTTTAGAGGGAAAAAAAGGTTATTTTACTGTTTGCCTTGCATTTTAACTGGAAATTATTTGTGATGAAATAGATTAGTGTTCTTTTGTGTCTGCTTTTCCAGCTGAAATCTCTCAAGGTGTTTCCATGCCAAGTGTGATCTTTTGTAATGCATGACCTTTCCCAGCTTAACCTCATTGCACTTTCCTTGTAGCTACTAAAAATGCAATTTGGGGTTTTTTTTAAGGCAAATGTAAATTTAAATTTTCACCCTAGAAGACAGGAGTGAAATCTGTTTTCTAAGGACAGCACTTAATTTCTCATTAGACAAAGACTGATTAAGTTCCAACATTTGCTGATTTAAAGCTTGAAAATGAAAACCTGGGTGGCTTTTTTCTCCTCAGACTAAACAGAATTATTGTTGACTGGATAATTAACTATGGCTATTGTGTCTGAAACTGAAATATCTGCCTGCAGCTGCAGCTGAAAACACTTTCTCTAAAATAGATTGATTCCAGGGTTAATTATCTTGGATTCCAAACAAAACTAAATTAAAGCTGGGCCTGCAGTATTTTTAAATGCATAAAACAACATTTTTTTTAGATTTCTATAGTTCACAGGCTCTGCATCAAATCATTCAAGAGAGAAAGGTGCAATCCTTGTTCAATCAAGTGTCAGGGTGGCCATTACAGGAGACACAATGACACAGAATTTTATGGTGGCTGTTCAGTGACTTAGATAAAATAGCAATTACAAGATTTTCTCCAAGAGAGTTACTCAAACAGAGGGCAGTCCTCTTATCAATGTGCTGTGATTTTCCAGTCCTCGTCAGAGCTAGAACCTGTGAACTACATTCTGCTCCGTGATGAGGTAGACTGTAGCTGATGTACCAGTCTCAACCTCATAAAAACATGTTAATTGGACAGCTGTGTGGTGAAGAAAGGAATTGTAATTATGAATTGCAGCTTAAAAAGAGTTTCCTGGGAAAAACAGAGTATTTAGAAAAGGGTTAGAGTCACTGTGGTTATATGGTGCACAGCTAAATGTAAGAGAGACAGGAACACTCACTGGCACACACCTACACTGCTTAGGGCTAGCTTCCTTTAAGGCAAATCTCATCTGGAGCTGGCTAGTGACACCAAAACTGATCTGTGGAGTGGGCCAACACCAAGGCAGACAGACCAAATCAGAGTCCTGTGTCACAGCCTCCCCTTGCACGTCAGTTTAGCAATGGAGGTATATCTACTACTGCCTGTGGATGTAAATTCAAAGAGGACAAAACCATAAGGTCTGACCAAATGCAAGGAGAAGATAGTTGGGAAATTACCAGAATTATTATGTTTGTGAACACACAGTAAGAAAAAATGCATACAATTTTACTCTTCTTTCAGCTTTTCTCTTTACATAGAGCATCACAAGGAGACCCACGATTCCCCTACATTGAACTAGACCAGTTGTACCTACAGGATAATGACTAGGCTGAAAGGAGCCAGAGAAACTTAATATGTATTAATTTAGAGTTACATTTCAGATATAGCCAAATGCATTTCTATGGAAGGGAGATCTTGACTTTTGCAATTTTGCAAATCTTCATTTTGCAGATGAAGAAATTACAAGTAATGTTGTAGTAGGGAAGAGTTAAACAAACACAAGTTTATAGAACCACTGTGTAATGGACAGAAATAATTTTAAAAGAGGCTAGCATAGTATTTTATTAGCTAATTTAAAAAATAACACTAATGACTACTCTCTTGGTTCCGACAGCCATTTTTATAATAGACATTTTTAGATTGCCTTTTTGACGGAATTCAGAACACAAAGACACCTGTGCTTAGGCATGTATGTGTAGGTTTTCACCTGAGACTTAAATGTAAAAATATTCATTACAAGCAGTGGATATCTGGAATTTTTTATCAAGGATCTAAAACAACAGCTCCAGCACCAGTGAAAAGCCATCCCAGCTGGCTGTTATTCCCTAAGGGTAAGAGTCTCTTCTGTCTCTTAAATGACATTAAGTTCTCAATTAAATTATCTCAATGCAACATCAAGTGTGACTTGGTGTGCCTTCGTGTGACTTGAATCATCCTGGTGACAACTGAAGCCATACCTGGTTGAGAAGTGTCGAGGAGTCTGGACTTGCATCTCAGGGCATGTCCTAACATAGATCACCTATGTTCAGGCAAATAAGTCCCACCTCTAAATCTTCTAGGTGTAGGCAACTAAATCAAACCTCTTGTCAATACAGTTGATGGAACTGCCCTCACAAAGGCATCCAGTGTTGTTCAACACGCCCTGAGGTGTCCCCGCTGCCCACACCATCTCCTGTATGCCCCAAGCTGTGTCTGCAGCTGTAAGAGGATGCCTCAGGAACTCTGTGATGTCCCAGATGACACCAGATTCCTATGTTTAGTCAAGCAAATAGAGCCCCAAAGAGCTATTCCTCTCACCCTAAAACAGATGTCTGGTGCCTGGATAGCTCAGTCATTACCTAGGATGCATTAATTGAACTGGACACGGTCGAGCTTCAATTGCCAAGAAAAGAGTCACCTTGTGCTACCTGCAATACCCAGCAGTACCCTTGGCATATGCACAGGACTGGCCTGTTTGACCCAGCTAAACATACAGATATTTGCATGTGGACAGCTCTATCTAGGTGTCTTAAACTGCAAATTCTATCCTGCTCTGTATGATACTTAATATTGAACATTTTTTAATATATAAAGTATAAAATTGAATAATTTGAATCATAATATTAATTAATTTGAATTATAAGCAAATGTTTATCTTGTCTTCCACTAAACAAACAGGTGGAGAAATCCTAATGCAATTAAAATTGCTTCAGATCTCAATTAAATCTCAAATCACTTTCTTTTGTAAGAGACCTTTTTTGGTTTTTTTTTCCCCCTGTACACAGCTGCACTTTATGATTGCAATCAATTACAGTCTTTCTAAAGTAATTTCTAAATCACTATTGGATGAATTTCAAAAATCAGCCTTGCAATGGCACATAGCATGCATGAGCAGTAATTCAAGAGAAACTGTGCTTAAAAGACTGACTTCTAAAATATATGTGCAAAATAACAAAGTGACAGTATTAATTCAGCTTTGGATTGTGGTACTGCAATATGCTAGTATCATGCATGCAGTATTGTGAAACAAATATGCTAGATAATAAAATGAATATTTAAGTTTTTGTCCCTTCAAAAATTATTTGTTTGGTGATGTAAATTATCACCAAATTTACATCATGGTGACTCAAAGGGGTTTTCTTTATATTTTATCATTCAGTGGGTAGGACTAAAGTCACATTGCAAAGCTGGAATTTGCTGTCTGAGAAAAAGATAAAATTTAAAAAAAAACCATATATTTTACACTCCAGTAGTTGCATAATATGAGAACAATAAATTTTTAAAAATTAATTAACTTCAGCAAGGAATTTTTTCCCATGGCTTTATAGATACGAACATAAATAAATTACTTTGCATGAGCTTCTTCTCACATTTCAAAAAAACCCACTTTCAACATTAGTATATCTTCACTGCATTATATCTCCAAAGAGGCACTAGGGAGGATGAGCATTCAGTATAAAACTCTGGGTGTTTGAAATAATACTAAAGATCCTTAATAGGCATTAGATAATTTTACAGAAAAGCAGTGTGGTTTTAGTAACAAACTTCATTAGTATGAAGGTGGATGCATACACTTAATTTCCATGAGTGCATTCCTACAACTCTCCTGTCTTTGAAGTCTAGATAGACATAAAAAACCAAATTTAATATTTTCTCTGACATTTTTTAAAATGTAACAAAACATTTCTTCACCACTTCTTGCTATCAAAGCTGCTAAAGAAATAAAAGTCTTTAATTTTCAACAATATATGTAAAATTAAACATTCTTCAAAGCATTTCAACACAGGTTGCAAGGAAATGTTTTAGTTTTCTTTGCTGGCTATAGCAATCTTCCTTCAGAATCAGAGTTACAGGGTAAATTTATTTCTTGCAAGATTGTGCAAGCAGTACTTTCAATGTGTTTTAGCATGATTTACTCTTGCTTATCTGAAGGGAATATATACATAGTTCCAGAACATTATTGTTAATAGGTTTGATCCAAGCATGCTATGGTAGGACTCAGAGGATGCATGTTGACACAAGAAGATTCTTCTGACAAGGTGAATTGACTGAAGCTTCAGCTAACAACTCTCAGTGCTGACCTCAGTTCTGGTATTTAAGGACTTCTCCTAAGAATACTTTACCAATCTTCAGTTCTTCAAGGAGAATATCAAAGTGTTTCTGTCAAATTCAGGAGCTCCATTTTTATTAACCCACTTTCCTTAGACGTCTGTCAGGTCCAGTAAGAATCTGATTATCATTTTCCTAAAACTTCTTTCTGTGGCATTATTGTATGAGCAATATTTTCAACAGCAAGATACAGAGTACATAAGATTTTTTTTAATTTATTAGAAAATATTTATGACTACCTTATGCCATTACTTTTATGTAAAACAGTGTAAAGAAGAACATAAATCCGTTGAACTCAGAATGCAAATGAGAAGCCAAAATAATGTGCTTAACATTTTTAAATCTTTTGTCTGACCTTTTACTAATCATTCTCTATCATTTGTTAGATTTCATTAGATTCAGCATCAGACAAAAAATGTTTAATTAATAACATATCCAGGTGCTAATCTTGATTTGAGATATTCAAGCAATTTTTATAGGTTGTCTGAATATTCAACAAAGTATGCAGTGCACAAGAGCTTTGAATTCACAAAGAAGTTACTGAAATTCACAAGCAGAGAGCCACACACCTTCTTTCTAATGCATTGGGAAAATTTTCTTTTTCCATTGTATTCCCAGATAATTCTCAGTATTTGATATTATGTTTGACCTTTTATCCACCACTGAAATTCCAAGGAAAGGTTCCCTCACCATCTGGCATTCTTTCCCTGTATTTCTGAGGAGAAAGGCAATATTTGCAGTCTCTCGTCTTCTGATTTTCCTTCCCTAACCAGCAACCATTTCTTGGTATGAAATAATAGTGCTTCTGGGGAAGATGAAATGGAACAGGAACACCAGATGAGGAATGGCTAATGAATTTGGCTCATAAAATGTTTCAGAAACAAAATAAATGATCTGGGAGGCAAAATAAAAAGGCTATCATTGGCTTTTTTTTTTTCTTTTTGGGTTTTTTTGCTTTTTTTGTTTCTTTTAAATCTTCTTCTGGGGAAGATCATTCTCTGCTTCTGATTTATAATGCCCTGCTTTCACTGGAACATCTCTGTGGCAGAATCAGAATAGTGTGAAAGAGCCTTGTAAATTAAAAACCTTGAGTTCAACATACTGATAAATACTGCAATAAAGTTAATGTTTGTTCCATTTCTGGTTCTACTGTAGAAAAGTATAATTATCTCTATTGGCCTTAGCATTTCTGGTTTCATCATTCAACTTATTTTGTTTACATCAAAAAACATAACTAGCATCATTACCAGAAAAGCAGCTTGAAAGTAGTTGCATTTGCATAAATAATAGTTGGGTCTTTCCGTATCAAAAATTGAAGATTATAAAACAACCTATAATCGAAACAGTCCTGCTAAATTACTGACCCTTCCAATCATTAATCACCTTGATATTAAAACAGGAAACTCTCTATAAAGAGACATTTCACACCTCTCAGGGTGATTATTTCAAGATTACATTACTCTAATGCAACTCATACTTTTATGAGCATGAAAATATGATAACAAAGATGGGCATTTAATTTCCAAATGAGCCTTCCTAATGTACCACATTCCTCAAAAAGAAGAAAGAGTTCAAAGTGTTGTATGAAAGGCAAAAGAGTGTGACTGGAAAAATCAGTCAGGTAGGATTTAATGACCTGAGCAGAAAAGGAGAGAATGAAAGGCATAATATGAGGAAACATCTAGAATAAAACCTGATAAGAGCAAAAATGCCTGTCAGTACCAACTCCAGTGGCAATAAGAAATCTTCAGCTTAACATCTAATCAGAGTAAATCTAAACAGTACAATGAATCCAGTGTCATGAAGACATACCTGGGCTGACAAATACATTTGTTTAATGGAAGCAATACTCTTGAATTACCTTCACTCAAGCTAATAAACCTCATTACTCTGTAGAAATTATTTGTCCCAGTGGAAAACTACAAAAATACAGTTAGATATAAGGCAGTGCAAATGCTTCTGTCAAAACAAGTAGGGCCACACGACAAGAGAAAAGGCATGAATGAGACAACCTAAAGGCCAAAGCACTGTTATTTCTTTTAACAGAATTAAGAGTTTAGGGTGGTTTTGGAAAATATAGTCCCAGTATTAACCAGTGCAGAGGATAAAAGGGGTTTTAAAACTGCAGGTGCACTAGAGAGAGCCTCATTTCACTGTGTAGTAGCAGCCATGTTCAAAAGTTTATTTCCTTAGCTGCTCTCACTGAATTCACAGTTTAGGGGGGGTTTTCCAGCACTCCTAATTGACCTAATGTTATTTCTCTTACTAAAGGCAGCTTGGCATGCAATTTCTTTATCTCAGCCATTTCAAAGTCATTAGTAATTTAATTCTCCATCTCATTTATTAATGGACCTACTTTACACTGGTACTGATTTTTCCCTGATACATCTAAACGAGCATATCTCATTCTACTGCCACAACTTCATTAAGGATGAGATAGTGCAATTTGATTTCAGGCAGTAATGAGAGGCATTTTTAAGCTTACAGCCACTTTGTAAGTTAGGTTTATACCGTCAGTCAAGCACAAGTCTGTTCAAATTCAGATATGTCATCGTGCATGACTGAGAGCTAGCTCAGTCTCAGGCTTTGCCTGGATTCAAGAACACCCCAAAGGGATGTTGGGGATGTTTCCCCCGCAAAGGGAAAGATTCAGACACCTCATGGTATAATCAACCACCATGCTTTTCCTTCAATGATTTTGGACATGGTGAGAATGAAGGAGCTCAGTTCAGTAACTGGTATTTCCAAAGAATAATGTTATATACTGATGTAATCTAGTTAGTATCTATAATACTCCTGTGCGGGTAACTTGTTTTTCATAGGCCAGTGAATTTCAGACAGCTGGTACTTGCAAAGATGGAAAAAGATCACCCTCATTTCATTGAGATTCAAGGGCTGGAATCCTGACAGAGTCCACAAAAGTTCTCTCTGCAGCTGTTTAAATACATAAACCTCTACCTTAACACCTTTTCCCCTATGACCATATTTATTATTACAGGAATGATCTGACATCCACAGCTTTTAGCAGCTCCTCTATCGGTTGGGCTGGAGTTCAAGAACCGATTTAGGACAGATTCCAAACTACTTCTATTCCTGTTAGGCCTCTTCCAAGGCAATCCTTCCTGCTCTTGCTTAAACAAGAACCTGTCTTTGAGATCCTCCTTTTTTTTATCCTCTCACAGGTCTGGAACTGAATATTATATCATATCATATATCATATCATATCATATCATATCAATCATATCATATCATATCAATCATATAATATTATATATCACATCATCTTTGATACTTAGTCTTCTAGAAATGAGTGGAGTATTTTTTAGTCTAACTAGTGATTCAGAAAAAAAAATATTAAAAAACCCTATAGGAGCCCTGTAGAAAATATTGAATATGAAAAATACTGAGTTGGAATATACTTCTCGGTGTCTTCTTGCCTAAACTCCCACTCACAACAGGACTGTTGCCAGCACAGGACAAATCAGCCATGGTTTTGTCTTGTCTTTTGTCCTGTCTTGAAGTCCTTTGTTGTCTCTATGGTCCTTCTGGTATTTTTTTCCCAGACCAGAAATTTTCTGTCTTTCCATGAAATTCAGATAGGAATAGGAGCCACCAACCATTTAAACCCTGATCTTCTGCTGGCATATAAATCACGATGCACCTTTTATTGCTGTAATACTTTGTTTTGGCAGCACTTCCAGGGTTACAATACAAAACTTTCTGGAAAAACTCCTTACAAGGTCAATATGAAAAGTAGGCCAGTTCCCATAAAAGTTTAGCTATCCAAAAGTTATGTATCAAAGTACCATAAGTTATATATCTGTAACTTACAGGCAATTCACCCTTCCAGTGGAATTTGCTTAGGCTCTCTATACAAAAGAGGTAAAAACCACAGAGAAAGATCTAAAGGAGTCAGTACCCTCTGAAGTGAGCAAACCACAATCAGCATGCTCAGCATGCAGCACCCTGAAGTCAGAAATGACTCAAGGCTTAATCAGAGTGGAAAGGTGCCTAAGGCACCTGTGTGCTTGAGGGGCGCAGGAAAAGGATTCACAGGCACAGCCTAGCTGCCTGCATGCTTGGTCCCACTATGTCTGCACACTTCTTCACTGCTGTCTTCCACTGGGGAAAGGGGATGGTGACTCTGGTCATCTCTTATCACATAACAGTCACCTAAAAACAGTGAGCAAGATGGTGACTTTCAAACACCTTAGCTGTTGTTGTTTTGTTTGTTTCTTAGTGGCTTGTCTATATGACTTTTTTGGCTGTTAGTTCTACAGAATTGTGAGATTTTTAATCCCTCCTTATCTTTTAAGAAATGCTTTTCCAAAAATCAATCTATGAAACATCACATCAGCATTTCTTCTATGCTTACACTATATTATTGGAAGTATGCTTCCATTAAATCATTACTTACACTTCAGCCAGCATTTCCTCCGACTGTGTCTTTGACTTGCTAGAGGTAAATACATGTAAATTCACATATGAGAAAATAATATGTGTATGGAATTTTGGTCTGAAAGGTAAGACTAATCTTTAGAGTGTTTTTTTTTAAAATATAAATGCATTCAGCTTGCACAAGGTGGGAAAATATAATGTTTTTAGAGAAAAATGTAGAACTCAGTGCTCAACAACAGGGCCATGTAAATTTCTAGTGAATTGGTATTGAGCTCTAGCTCTTTTTCATGAGGAGGTGATTATAGTGAAAGAATATAAGCTTCTTATTCTAATGAACAAAATTATGTCACACCACATGAATCCCTGCTAAGTCCCTTTCAATGAACACAAAATCTCACCTTACCTGCGGATCCCTAATTACACACAACTATTTCTGGCTCCAAATTAGTAGCAACAGCAAAAACCCACACCTACAAGCCTCACATAAAGATAAGACTTCACAGACCACTCAGCTGACAACAATTAAAACTGATTAAAAACATTGTAGAAAAGCTGTCAGGTTCCACTGTGAACCTTGATTTTCAAGTCTCTGTTACTCACTCATTTTTTTTATAAAAATGTAATTTATATAATGGTAAAAGTTGGAATCAAATTTGTTATTTGTTGTTTCTCTTTTTAATGAGATGCAACATTTTTTTATAAAGAGCTTGGATTTTTTCCTCTCTT
Source organism: Melospiza georgiana (assembly GCF_028018845.1). NCBI lineage: Eukaryota > Metazoa > Chordata > Aves > Passeriformes > Passerellidae > Melospiza > Melospiza georgiana. Next base: position 47,710,163 of record NC_080431.1, read on the forward strand.
TAATTTCACAGGAATAGTCAAAAACCAGGGAATGAGGATGTGGTTTGTATCAAGGGAATTCACCAACTCTCCCCCAAATTACTTTGATTTTAATGAGACCTTAAGTCATTTTACATCGTAAGCGTTGAAGATTCAAACCTGAAAAAGGCATAAGGACCTTTTATGGTTAGCTTTAAAAAGTGACTGTTGTCACAGCTTATATGAAGAAAGGCTCTTGTGCTCAAATTTCTTGGGCAAGCCACTCATCCTCTGTCTTCATGACAGAGGAGAAACAGTCCTGTAAAAGAGCAATGTGGAGAAAGACTGCTGAGAGTCAGCAGGAATTTCTGAACAAAGATATGTGCCTTTTACAGAATCAGAGAATCAAACTAGGTTGGAAAACACCTTCAAGATCATCTAGTCCAACCCATGACCCAACACCTCCTCACCAACTAAACCATGGCACTGAGTGCCATATCCAGTCTTTTTTTAAACACCTCCAAGGACAGTGACTGCCCATCCCTGGGCAGATGATTCCAGTGCCCAATCACTCTGAATTCAGTCAGGAATTTTTCCCAATGTCTAGCCTAAGCTTCCCCTGGCCCAGCTTAGGACTGTGTCCCCTGGTTCTGTGGTCAAAGCTGAGACACAGCGTAGGTCATTAGGAGACCAGCAGAACCCTGTGTCAGCCAAGAATTCAGAAATACACAGATGGCACTTTCCATAGAGAATGCCTTAATATCTTTGTAGAAAACTTAGCAAAATCAACTCTCTTCCTCTAAAATTTGCTCAAAGGAGGTAAAACCACATGCCTACAATATAATACTTCAGTAGCAAGATTTCCTGCTCAGTGAACAGACTAGACTTGTGTGGAGAGCTCAGACGTCACCAAGTGTTTTGCTTTCATATCTGCTGGACTCAGGCTGAGAACAGAGAGTTGGCAGGAACATCAGCTCCTCCCCTTATGTTTATTACATGTGCCTTCACAAAGAGGGTTGTCTGGGATCACTGAATGCGAGCCTGTGCAAGTGGAAAGAAAAGTGCCTCTGGAGAATTGTTCTCAAAAACACTCCAAGCTCAACATCAACAGCATTGAGGGTCAACATAGAGACTGAAGCACCAAATCGAGCATTCAGATGTAATATCATCACTGAACATAATCACTCTGAGCTTCTCCTCATATAGAAATTGAACAGGACTCCAACCCATTGTGAAACCGAGCCACCAAGCAAGAAATTATGCTACAGACTTAAGTTCAGTGAAATAGACTCTTTGAACCATCACCCAGGTCTTTCAGAGAAAGAATCTTAGGCACAGCCACACCATAAAATCAGCTTTACAGGCCAAGAAGTAATATGCAATTTAAATGTGTATATATTTCATGAGGACTGTGTAAATAGGTGCATAAAATTCCAGTTTGAGCCCCTTGTATATATTACATTGACAGGATTAAAATCAGAGTGTAAAACCACAGTATTTTTAAATATAAAGTGGCTTCAAAGATGAAAATCAAAGAAACGTTGATTTCATTTGGTACAAAAAGAGATGATTTATAAAATGAAGAGATTATATTTTCGCAAAAAAAAAATTTCACATTCTAACATTAGTGGAAGAATAGAATCAAAATGCAGTTCAGGCTGTGGACTTGAGAACTGCTGTTGAGACTATGGTACTAAGCATTCAGACCATGTCCCACAGAGATCAGTATGCACAAATTGGCACCTGGGGACAACCCAGGAAACATTAAAAAGTGTAAACATGTTTTGCAAGCAGGTCTTCCAGCATACAGCCCAAATTGAATCTAACTTTACAGAAGTGGAAATCTTGCAGTTGTTTAAAGGTAAATTATCTTCTGAGATGAGTTATTTTTTCACAGAGGACAGCTAATTTACTGAGATTTGACCTCCTGCCCCTTTACTGACATGTACTGAATGTGAGTCTAGCCCAAGGGTAATGAATGGTGTTTGAATGAGAGATGTTTTACACCAAATTGTGACAAGGGTAATAGCATGTCACTGAGACTACAACAAATGTCAGGAAAAGGCTGAAATCATAATGGCTTTAGAGTAATCATTATTTGCTGGTAGAAAAACTGCAACAGATTAATGCACCACGTATCTAGTGTGAATGTGGTACAGCTTGATGTAATGTGAGCACAAGTAGTGTGTCATTGTTCCCTAGTCTTAACACATAAAGTCCAAATTGATGTAGCAAGTTACATTTCAACTAGTAGCATATTACATCCTTTGAAGAACCACATTAAAATTCATTTTGCATTAGGTCTTTTTATCTCGTTATGAATAAAAAGAGCATGACACTGATTACATAGAGAAATCTGTAATTCTTGGCATATAGAATGAACGCTGAATCAAACCCAGGAATCCAGATGATTTTAATAGAAAGTGAACTTATTTTACCTTTATTTTTCCTAAAGAAAGTGATGCAGGAGAGAAACTGATTTCAAATTAAGTGTGATTTTTATTTTAAAAAATGAATTAGATTATATCCCTGATGGTTGTTCTGTTCTTTCCTCAAGTCTTCATGACTCAATCATGTAACAAACAGGAATAAATGCATTTTAATTTTTTGTTTTTGTTTTTGTTTTTTTTGTTTAATACCTAGATATTGAATTTGGCAAGAGAGTGAGAAAGCTAATTCAAGATAATAGGTAATCAAACTGGGGGAACATACTGATACTGATACCTCCTGGAGCTGCAGTCCCAAAATATTTTGTAATACTCTCCACATTGCATTTATACATCTAATTAAAGCAATTGAATGCATAAATTTTTATGGTTTTTGTTTTCTACTGAAAACGTAAAAATAATTTTTACATTTTATAATACTAAAGCCTTATAATTATAAGGCTTTTAAGCTACCCAAGATGGTTCTGTCGGACATTTTCACTAAAGCTGATGCATCTCTGACAGCCGGCACATCAATTTCCCGTCCTGGCACCCACATCTTAGTCCTAACTGGACTGGATCTTACCCTGGCACTTTTCCTTGCTGTACAATATGGAATAATAAAGATAACTGTCAGAACACAGAAAACTCATATCTATATGCTAATCCTGTATCAACCTGTCACCCTGGAGTAACTCATTTGGGAGAGTTTGTAGGATCAAAGACTAACAGCCTGCATTTTTTTCAAAAGACATGCAGGTCCATGGCATCAAAACCAGAGAGATTAAATGCTACACTCCATTTTTTGCAGCAGTTTTTCCATAGGTTACTCCACGCTAGTCCAACGGCAGTTACAGAAGGGAAAGGCTAGAACTCCATTGAGACCTTACCTCTAGCAAGAGACAGAAAGATACAGTAAACTGTAAAAAAAGTTCCTTTACTGAACTGGAGAAAATCTGCAATCAAGATTTCTTGGTTTAATCATTATCAGCATTAGCCAGCCAGAAGGTGAATTAAAATTTGTCATGGCTTAACACCAGCTGGCAACTCAGCACCATGCAGCCACTCACTCAAACACCCATGAGTGGGATGAGAGAGAGAATCCAAGCAGTAAAACCAGAACAAAAATGTATCTGCAGTGTTGCTGCTAGATGGATGGAGAATGCTGCACACCACTACACAAAACAAGAACAAACCATGGTCAGCTGGCATTTAATTTCTCAACCATACGAAAACTTTCATAAACTCACTTTCAAAACAAAAGGAAAGCCCAAGGCAAAATTAGCTGTAGGTTTTTCAGTTAGATTGAAGAGTTGTTTAAAATACTTGTAAGAATTACAGTCAGAATTAATACTGAGATGTGGAACAATCAGAAAAAAGAATTGTTACAGAGACTAGAAAAGGAAACCAGTGGAAACAAGCTTTATGTCCAGCAATCAGATTCTTGGTTTAAACTAGTTAGCTCATCATGAGATGGTCTTGTGTATAGTACACATAAAGGCAAGAACTACAGTGGTGCTGAGGTAACAGGACAAAATAGAATTAGAATATTGGACAACTCAAAAATATTGTCTAAGAAGAGACTTCATCTTAGCACAATCATGACTTACCAGAAAAATATCTTATTTTCTGCTCTGTTCTAAATCTCATAATGCTGTAAAAAGTAGCTTTTAAAGCCACCATTTTGATTTACTGGTAGTTTTTGGAGAACCTTTTCTAGACTCAAAGAGGATGATAGCTATTGCAAACATTTAAAGTAATGCAGAAACTTAAAAGCTGGAAATCAGTGTGAAAAGAAGAAAAAGGGTCTAGAATAGCAGTGTCAGAATTTTAAAAATATGCTTCTTTTTTTTTTTTTTTTGCTTCTTTTAAATGCCTCACTCAGAATCACAGCTTAATATCAGAATATATTTTCTAGTTAAACATTATCATTTCACATAACTTAGAGCTTTCATCATCTAATTGCAAACTTCAGCCAGTTAGCCTAGTATAGAATTGAATAAATAAGCTCAAAATGGGCCTTGAATATCCAGGATGAGAAAGAGGACCTCTTCTCTCAATCATGAATCTGGATACTTGCTGCATAATATGAACCTAAGCACCTTTGATGCTGTTATGCACTTTGTTTAGACTGCTTACAACACAAAACCAAAGAAACTTGATTTGTGTCAAATTGCATCACTTAATCAGTTTATAACCATTGTACCTGGAACAAATTATGGAGAAATCAGACTCAAGTATCTGCCTTAAAATAGTAATGCAATCATAAAATAAAATACAGATAACAGGTTTATTTTTGTTTTTTACCATCACATACACTCCATCTGAAAGCCAAAGAAAAGGTTGAAGCTGCTAATTCTGACAGCTCTTATTTAACAGCCAGAGCTCCACAGACCTCTCTTAGTATTCATGAATCTATGCTGACTTACACAATGCCAAGATTCATCTTTTATTAAAACATAATATGTGAAATGAACGTTCTTTAATTTTCTTTCAAATAGCCATCTTCAGCTCTGTTAACTCTATTGAATTCCACTCTGTATCATCCAGGTCATATCTCATTTCCCACTTCTAAGCATCCATCAAAGACTAAAAGGTTCTGGCCTATTTTACACATTTTAAATTATGTTATAAAGACTGACAAGACACAAAATTCAGTTTGTGAAACTCTAAACAGAAAAGATTTTAATGTCAATGCCAGGCACAGTAACATAAATGACATCACAAAATCATTAAATCAGATTAGCAATGATTTTTAGAGAAATGAATGGCATTACATCCCAGCTACAAAAAAAATGCAAGGGGAAAAAAAGGTACACAAGGAATAAGGAGTACTCCATTTCAGTAGGAACATTTTTGGAGCAACTGAAAGTTTCCTTGTTGCTCTGCTTTTTCCTTACTGTTTTAGCTTTTACTTTTGCTATATTACAATTTTGTTATGACAGTGGATGACACAACTTAGATGAGAGCATTTACTCACTCTCAAAAATAGATTATTATGATTTTACAGTGCACTGAAATCATACGCAAAAGTAATAAGTTCCTTTGAACTAAGGCAAAGAAAATGGCAAAGGACAAGTAAGCATATTGCCTAGGAACAAAATTGACTCCAAGATCTGGAGTGTATTAGTCAAATAAATAGCCTCAGTGCAACAGAAAGCTTTATTAAAAGATTGATGACAATAAGCAAGCAATCTATTCTGAATTTATCAGCTTTCTCTGATATTGAGTAGTTCTTAATAACTCTCAGCAAAATATTAGCAAAACAAATTATAGGGCTAATAAAATAATTTTTCTCCTTGCTATAATTCTAAAACGATGCAAACTTAACATTCAACTTAAAGAGAAATTTTTATTATCACATAAACCCTAATGTAAATTTCACATATACATATGAATTTTAACACTTGAAAATGTTTGAAGAATAGAGTATTGGTTAAATTTACAATGCTTCAATAATAAACACTGACCATGAATCTTTTTCTGCATGTCATGTCTGTATATCACAAACCTTTAATACATCTTGACTCATGAGGATAAGAAATTAAAGAATTTCCATTTCCTTGCTACTTAGCAGTATCCAAACAACACAAAGTTTGCACAGAACTCAGTGGTCTTGCATTATCTCATAAGTGTCCAGGGAAGGGCCACAAGGTCAATGAAGGGTTTCGAACAAGAATCCTGTAAAGAATGGCTGAGGGAGCTGGGGTTGTTCAGCCTGGAGAAGAGGAGAGTGAGGGAGGACCTTATAGCTCTCTACAGCTACCTGAAAAGAATATTTTATTTTATCAGACAAATATTTTTCTGAGTACTCTAATTTCCCTGTTTCTATGTACAATGCATCTTTTCCTTATCCTTCCTCCAGTGACTTCTACTGGCTGCCTGGGTTCACAAACTCTATAGAGTCATCTCAAAGTAACAGGGAAAATATTTTGTTTCTGGATCCCCTGGGGTCAGGGCCCCTGTTCAATGCCCTCCTAGTCTGTGCTTATACTGCAAACTCCAACTCACCCTGTCTCTTCTTCATCTACTCTTGATGCTTCTGTCCAGTAGACCTCTCTTAGCTGACTTTTGGGAAGGTAGAGTCCCTCCCTCCAACAGGAAGCTTCTGTTGAATCCAAGTACCAACAGCTGAACAATGTAAACACGCAAGTTACAGCTTTTTACCACGTGTGTTGCAGAACAAAGATAAATGAAAAGAACATCTGACACAAATCCTTCTACCACCTTACTTTAGCCTCCAAAATAACTTCCTGGAAACAAGGTAGAAGGGATCAGCCAAATGCTAAGATGAAGGACTAACTCCAAGTCTACCACTACAGGGGAAAGGAATCCCAAATATTTGTGGTAGGAGCATGACATTACCACAAAGCCACAGTGGCAGAGAGCAGTGTCCCTTCCTCCTGTTGAAGTCTGGAGGGCTGCACATTGAGGATTTAGATGAAATGGAATGGAAAGGCAGCAAGAGTAACCTGGTGATAAGGTATTGACATTGGAAAGTGCTGAATTCAAGCTTGTTTAGGATTTCCTTAGTCATCCAGTAGGGTGTATTACCCTCTTCAGCTGCATCTCTCCACTAAGCATAGAGGAGCATAGATGAGCATCGATACATTTGTTAGAAACCATGGAAATGCATAAGGCTGATCACACAGAAATTCAGGCTTCTTCCCCATAAATGTGGTGGCATCAATAGCCTAGCAGAAATGCACCAACACCAATGTACATAGAATGAGCAAAACAACTAGAGGAGCTGGAAGCTTCTCTGCAACAGGAAAGTTCAGAAGTCATCACAGAAACATGGTGGCTGACTCACAACTGGAGTGCTGCTGTGGCTACAAAGGGTTCAGAAGGGATAAGCAAGGACAAAGAGGCAACAGGGTAACCTTTCACTCTTTAGAGTTTAATGATGGTGATGATAGGGTAAAGTGTCTATGTGTAAGAACTAGGGTAAGGGCTAACAAGACATATAGTGGTGCATCCCATGCAGGATATAGCTGGGAGAACTGTCATGATCACAGTCCCAAAGAGCTGTGAATGGAGTTAAATCTAGTTGGCAGCTTGACATTCAATTACACTTTGATCTCCAATATTTCTGCTGCTTATAACAGCGGTCATATTCTCACTTTATTTTTCTTGGGTCAGCAGACTGTTTACCAGAAGACAATAAGGATACCTTTGGGAAAGGACTGTTATTAGATCAGGCATTTTCCTCTTCTCACAGAAAATAAATAACTGTATTTATTATTACATTGTACAGCAAAGGACAAGGATGAGGGGAAAGGGTACTAAAAATATCTTTTATTGAAGTTTGCTTTGAAACAGCTGTGCATTTATTTTCTGCATCACCTCATATTTGTGATTATCAATGAATATGAAAACAGGTCAAGCCATTAGACAAAAATTAGGAGATGAAAGCATACAGAAGACTTCTTTATCTGCCTATAAAAGTTAAAATATTTAGGGGGGTGGTGGAAAAGGGGACATGATTTCTCCACTGTTTCATGTGCAGTACTCTGAGCACATATGAAAACTATCTTGTTTCTCACATCTAATATCAACCTGAGTTGTTGAGAGAGAGAGTATATTCTTTATTACACAAAGAGAAAGTGAGAGTGGAAAAAAATAAAGGTCTTATATACATAAAATTTAAGTCGAATGCATTGAAATTTTAGTGCATATACAGAATATTGAAGATGAATAGCAAATCAATTCACTATGTCCATACCCTCAATCCAAGAGCCTGCACTGAATAGCTTCTCAAAAGGAGTTTTCATGTTGTAAGGAAACTTCTTTAACCTCATGTTAAAGAACACTCTTAGTTCCTGTATTTTATAGCTGATTGCTGTCTTAGAACTTTCTGAAATACAATTGAAAATACCCAAGCAATGATCTGGAAATTAAAAATGCAGTTGACATACAGGGGTGAAAACACCTTGTGGAGTGAAGTAGAATTTGGCTGTTTAGATAATTATTTTCTTTGAACCCAAAATTTCCATTTCTCATAAATTTTGGCTTAAGCTTCAAGTTTGAGTGTCTCAAAAGACAGCTGCCTTGAAAAGTAGTGAATCTGAACTCACTTAAAACTGTGCCTATTTTCAGTTAAAATATTTACTTGAATTTTTAAGGAATTAATGTTTATCATTTCATGTTCCTCTTCTTTTAACATTCCATGTCATTACTGAGGAAAAAAAAAATGTGGGATAGATCACTATAGACTAGCAAATCAGGGACAATTTATACTCTCTGAGATTCTAAGACAAATTTCCACATATCTATCTGAGATTCTAGGACAATTTTCCACATTTCAATTTTTCACATTCCTCTTTGTGAAAAATTTCCCACAAAGAGAGAAAATTCATTGGAGAAAGGGAGAAAGCATGCATTTTAGCCAAATAAGGCCAAATAAAGATTGACCTTCAGAATGACTGCTTTTAACTTTCTGTACATGTACGTGCTAGTGATGGGTCTTTACCTGTTGCAGTTTGTTTAAAAGAACTAATGAATTTGGTTCAGAATCACAAATCATTTTTTTATCGTGTCAGCAACAACTGTACTAACGGAATTTCACTGCTCTGAGATGAAAATCTACAAAATACAGTACACCCCTCCTTTTTTAAACATGCCACTTGGTTTGGACTCTAGCATTTGCAGTAATCCATGGCAACAGCAGATGTAACATCAGATATCATTGAAACTCTGTTCAGCAGGAAGAATTCAACTATACACATTTCTGCATAAGAAGTAGCCTGAGAAAGTCCTAATCCTGTTATGTCATTGTCCTGATGTGCCGCAGGATTCTGGCCCTTGAGTAAGAGCCAAGTGAATACATTTTCTGTACAATTACTTAGATAGCACCTGCACACTTCAAAGCACATAGAAGTGTTCCAGCTCCACGAACATTTATTCTGAAGTGTCACCAAAGTTGATTGCAATGATTTTAATATATTTCTGTATCTACTTAAAAATTCCATCGCTCCCTGAAATCCACATTAGTCCTTCAGCCTTTCAAGTGCTCCTTTCCCCTTAGAAGCCTTCCACTGAACTCACCAGTTTGTCATTATCTCCCTTGAGCTGTGAGCCCTAAGCTGGACACAGGATTCCAACAGGCCTCCTTCTACATGCTGAAAAGAGATGAACAATTGCCTTCCTGGAGCTTTTGCCTTTCTTGGATGCAGCCTAGTACGCAGCCAGAATTCTTCTTCCTAGGGACTGAATAGATTCGATTTTTTCAAGGTATTGGTGTACTGCCTTGGACATCAAAACTTCTGAAAGATGATAGTGGCCTTTTCATGACAGCAGCCAGCTCACCTTTGAATGCATCATCTGTACATGGGCAGTTTACTAAATTAATTTCCAACTCAATTCTCCTTGATGAAAATATTTTATATAATGGTGTAATGGTTTGACGCTGGTGCAATTCCAGTGCCCCCATGAAAATATATTCTCCCCATTAATTATATTAGCAGGACTTTGTGATCTTAAGCATCTACTCATTGATTGGAGTGGAACACAAGATGCATTATTAGAGTTTGTCAGCTTTTCCAAAAGAGACACTCAGATGGCCACAGAAAAGTGCTGGGCAGGGCTTTTCCTAAGAAATTCACTTGACCACCATCACAGAAAGTAATGGTGGTTTATTCTAAAAAAATATAAAGGGAAATCTTCTTTTTTATTTGGTTTAGACCAGCAGGAAATAAATTTAACATTGTTTCTTACTGGTTTGCTCCAGAACAGGAAACAATTCTTTTGCTTACATGAGCTGGTAATGCTGTTGCCCTTTTATTTGACAGCCCTGCCTGTACTGCGTTCCTGTAGACATCAGTTTGTTTTATTCTCCTGTTTGAGAGAGATGAAAAGCTTTTGTCTTACCTATAAACAGGATCTCTCAACACACACTATTAAGAGCAAAGAAACCAAACTTTTGAAGACAAAAATAGGCATTCCAGAAATCTCTAGGTAATTTCTAGCCTATGTCTGAAGATGAGAGCCTGAAACACTAAATTAAAAAGATAGACCCAGGCAGGATTTTTTCAGCAGTTCCTGTTTTTGTTGTTCTTTCTTAATTAGCTGAATATATATTGACAAATGTGGAAATGAGCTGGTGCCTTGCAGGACCTTCACATCTTCTGTGCCAGAGAGAACCTGGGACTCAGTTGCAGTGAATGTTCCATATATTTTGTAAAGATAAATAAAGGAACAGGAAAGAATGTCTACATCACTACTGTATCCTGTTTAAGCCAGTTCCTTACAAAGCTGGAAACCAAATTCAGTCCTAAGTCAGAACAGGCAAATCAAGACAATTTAGGTCTCAGGTCATTAAGGTGACCATAGAGTCTCATTTTCCTATGAAGATTCAAAAATCTCTTTCCTCCAATCTTTCCTCCTTTAAAATCTAGGAGTGTTTGTAAGGTGAGTTTTGCTTTAGTGTAATTTTGACTCATTATTATTATTACTATTCAAAAAGAAAGTAGTTAACAATAAACAATACTGCATCAATTATCTTTGAAGATTTTAGATCTTCAGGGGAAAAATTACTTGAACTGTAGTTCCCTGTTCTAACTATCTAGAAATTTTTGAAGTTGCAGCCAATGAAGCATTTGCTTTGTTCACAGAGAGCAAAGAAAAAGACTGATTACTAAGCAGGGAAGTGTCACCTAGGTCTGCACAACTCCCCTTTCATGGGCCTTGAAAATGTAGAAGCAAGTGCTGAAAAGGCCAATCTTGTTTCTCAACTTCTGTATAAGAAAGAGCATTGCAACCTCAGGCTGACCCCAATATTTTCTATTTAAGCTGCTGGAACAAATGAAAATATTAAAACTGTAACAGTAAGAAATTCACAAGGAGGACACAACAAAGAGAGTACAAAGAAGAGAGAAAGGCCTCACAAAAAGAGAAGATAAAGAAGGAGGCAAGTGCCCCCAAAGTGAGAAGTGCAGAGGAGGCACTTTCTGTGTGTTTGACCTCTGCTGCAGAAGGATTTATTGAGACAAATAAAGATACCAATTGCTTGGGACTTTAAACTATTGTCCCTGAATATTTTACATGGCCTCTCTAGTCCTTTTACAGTTGTTGGAAACTTTATTTCTTCACAGTCCTCCTATCCTATAACTTGAGAAAGATAAATAAACAAGTTAACCCATATAATATACTTTTTGACATCTCTGAAAGCACTTATATAAGTTTTAAATAATTAACATTTTCAAGATAACTTGAGCTGTGATTACCATTTTTCTGGTGCAAATGTAATGCAAAAAAAGCACAGAGAGGCAGTGTCATATTCAAGATTAAGATATTGTTGTTCCTTCTAGTTTATTACATGATATTGCAATTTTTTTCTATTTTTCTAATTCTTTGCCTTGACTAGCAAAGGTTGCAGTGTCTCAAAAAGTCTTTGAAGATAAAGAGGATGTTCTGATAAATGCCATTGTCACTTAATGGTGAAAGGGAAAATGTATCACCTGCACAGTACACGCACCACAAGGAAGCCTCTGAGCTTCTTGCATGAACAGGGCTCAAATATGCACAGTAAATCTACCATGACAGGACACACAATTTGTACAAGCATTGTTCATGCAGTGCACAGCACAAATACATGGGGTTTTTTTTCCCTCAGAAAATCCTGGATAGAAACAAGAAACCCTTATGAAAATCCTAGCAAGCAGAGTACATCTGATGAGAAACAATGAATGCATCATCAGTTTTAAAGAACTGTCTGTGTTAAGACATGAGCTCACTGATTGTAACTATCCTTGCAATAAAAATTAGGTTAATGAGTGGAACTAAATCTGATAATAAAGTTGTTTAAAAGAGTATCATTTGTTTAAGAAGCAAAGTTAAATCAGTTTGGGTTTTGGTATGGACATACCACATTAGCCATATAAAAACATCCATTCTTCCCTTCTGTTCCACTTTGAAAGTAAATTTTTCATTAATAATGAAGGAATCCCAGAATAATTTTACTGTACAACTCATCTGCCTTGAGGGAAGCTCTGAATATTGGACTATTTGAGGGAAGCCTGTATACTGGACTAAGCTAGTAAATCTCAAAACTGCAAAACTGGTGAAGGTCAGTGATCAAATTCATCAATTCCCATCTACTCTGATGATGCAATGACCTAGCAGTCTGCACAGTATGATTCCCAGCAGATTTCTGTTTCAATTCTAGTATAAAAAGGTTGAGAAGTAGATAGACACATGGTAGATAGATAGATAGACAGACAGATAGATAGATAGATAGATAGATAGATAGATAGATAGATAGATAGATAGATAGATAGATGTAGATATAGATAGAGATATTGACAGAGATATAGAAAAATGTCAATGAAGATTAGATAGATAGATTAGATATAGATATATAGATAGATATTTATAGACATCTTTCTATGTAAATATAGACAGAAAAAATATAAATAGATTCGATATAGATATAGATATAGATATAGATATAGATATAGATATAGATATAGATATAGATAGGTATAGATTGGATATAGATAGAAAAATAGATTAGATATATAGATAGATATATAGATATATAGATATAGATATAGCTATAGATATAGATATAGATGATATAGATTAGATATAGATATAGATACATATATAGATATAGATAAATAATGGAATTAGTTGCTTCACAACAGCAAAAATCTATGACTATTTGCATGCGTACACTGTAGTTATTGTTTATATAAAAGCTATTTCTTAATGTTTATTCTTTCTGGTTCCCCAGGATACCACTCATAAGAGATCCTAACTAAAGGGAAAAAAACCCCAAAACATTAAACTGCCCCAGACAAACAAAACAAAATCATTACTTTTAGTCTAGTTAGGCTAGATACTCACGATAATCTCAGTCGCCTAGCAGTAAGCACATTAATGAAAAAATAATAGCTGGTTTAGATTAAACAGCAGGCTATTAAAAAAATAGAGATAGAAGGCAGCATTAAACAGTGCCATAAATCTTTTGCAGATATTTAAAGATATACTCAGAGTTACATTCAGTTAACAGCAATGAACGATTATAAGCAGGTGTTTGCTAACAACTGGCACCCAGCAGCATCTGAACTGTCACATATGTTTAGATCTCTTAGCCATAAATTCCTTTTTCATATATTTGGAAAATTTCTAAAATAAGCTATCAGCTATTAACAGACTCATGCAGTGAAAATACCTTTTCAAAAATATTTTTACTTTCTAGTTCCAAAAATTTGTGCCTTGTAATGTTTCTAAGGACATATTAGCCTTTGTTACTGACCCCTATATAAAGACTATCTTCACAACCCTGTAGAATAAATACAGATATAAACAATCTATTAGAAGAAAGAAATTATCAAACTGTAGAGGCATTCATCTTGTTCTGTGGAGACAGGCTGAGAGAGCTGGGATTATTCAGCTTGGAGAAGAGAAGGTTCTGGGGAGACCTCAGAGCAGCCTTTCAGTACCTAGAGAGGGCTACAAGAGAACTGGAGAGGGAATTCTACCAGAGCATGTAGTGATAGGACAAGTTATAATGCTTTTAAAACAAAAAAGGGCAGATTTATGTTAGATATTAGTAACAAATTCTTTATTGTGAGGGTGAAAGGGCACTGGAATAGGTTGTTGGACAAGCTGTGGGTGCCCCATCCCTAGAAGTGCTCAAGCTGAGGTAGCATAGGTGAAGTGCTCAAGGTGAGGTTGCATAGGTCTTTGAATAATCTGGTGTAGTGGAAGGTGTCCCGCCAGTGTCAGGAGGGCTGGAAGTAGATGATCTTTAAGGTCCCCTCCAATCCAGACCATTCTATGATTCCTTGATTCTATGATTCATCTGCTGAGTCCAGAAGGGATTAAGTGCCTATAAGTGTCAGTAACGAATGCTGAGATTGTTTACTGTTTAAGATTTAAAGTTTTGTGTAAATGTGCTAGTGAAATAACAGCCTAAATACCTTTCATTTTATTATTATTGCATATGGGAATTTAATTCAACAAAATATTGTACACACTCCCTTACCTTACTGGTATTGGACCATCCTCTATCACTTCTTTTTAATTTCACATAAGTGTAGAGGAACTCATGGGAATTCTTCATTTTCAGTGCACAATAAGCTCTGTAAAGGATAAGAATTGATGTTGTTGTCATGCCAATCAAAGTTAAAAGCTTTTTGGAATGAGTACTCAAATCAAGCTGATACTAAATGTCACTTCTTTCCTACCTCATGGCTGAAAGTGCTATAAATTTTAAGTACAGTTATCAGGAAAAAAGGCTGTGTGCATTTTGGAGGTACCATCTAAGCTTAAATACTGAAAATTAAAATGGAATACTTGAAAAATAATGGAAAGCAAAAACAGAAGTATTCAATAATTTTAATTATATTATGAAAAATTAAATAATTAGAATCCAAAATGCAGTAGTTACAATACACAGAGATAAGAAATTACCTTATTCAAAGTAAAATATGCACTAACTTGTTCCAGTTAGTGGAACAAAGAGAATAAAAATATTCCATGACAAAATTCTGATTTTATTTAAGGGTATCTCAAAAAAATTTAAAAAATTTTTAAAAAACCAACCAACCAAAAGAAACCTATCACCACTAACAAAAAAACAGGAGTTAAGGAATAGCTCATTATCTGACAGGTATGTTTCTTGATAGTGGTAACATTTTTGGCTTTAAAGCTTTTATTTCTCTGAGTAAAATGGAATGAAGACAGACTGTTATGTTTTCTAGATATGTGTATTTACCAATATTGCAAAAGCATATTATACAGAGTAAAAAGGTATTTAAAGATTTGTTCCAGATAATTGCCAACAGTATAAGATCTCTAACTAGAACCAGGGTTCAATAGCTCTGCAGATATCTTAATGGTATGGATACAAATCTGAGCTAGGAATGAGGACAAAAGCATTTTGGGTAAACAGTTTAAGAAAAAGAAGATAGGAAGGTATTATGTGAATTCCTTTTTCAGTCAATCTTATCTTGCAGATCTGCTTGCAAATACCACCCCACCTGAGGCAGAAGGCAGAATTATCTTGTAAAGAGGCAGAAACTGAGTTCTATAGGATCAAAACCACCCAGAGACTTAGTTCTATGACCCAGTTACATGGAAAGCAATTCATTTATTCACACCAGAATCTTTGAAATTTAATAAAAGTATGCACATCCTCAAGCCAGTTAATTTATTTCCTCTCTATTGGCAATAAAGAGGTAGACTGTAATTTGCACAGAGACTTGTAACATTTAAAAATCTAACTTAGGCAAAGGGATCTCATCAACCCTTTCTATGACACACAGTCATAGAAAGCAGAGAAAATTACTTTAAACTTAACCACATAGAGAAGTGCGTGGCATTTACCAAGCTAGGATTCTACTGGATTTTATTTAAGGAGCAACTAATTGTCACACCTATTTTTATATATATATGCACACATATATATATGTATGCATATATATATAAATAGTTTATGTTATAAAAGAGAGTATGTGCAACATATAATGCATACATAAAGCACTAAACTTATACATACATGAACAATGTGGAAGTGCAGACAAAAATTAAGCAATTTTCTGAGAAGGCCAAGCAAAAGGAAAGGTTTCTTCTTGTTAAATATTTTCCATCTAAATTTTCTGTGAACATTTGCAACTGTTAGAGAAGAAACAAGAGATACCAAATACAGAAATCCAAAATCTGAGATTTATGTGTCATGCTAGTAAAGTATTCATGCAGTGCACTGTTATATACACACTTGGAAATAAAGCATAGTTACTTGAGCCAAATAGAAAGATGTTGAAACCCCAGAACATAAATCTGAATTTTAAAGACTGTCAAGTTAAACCTATTAAGTCAACATTGGACAAAGAAGGAAATAACTCATTTTCTAAAGAAACTTTGCATATCCAAACACAAGAAAACAAATTTAAATTAGTGTAGAAAATTTCTTTGTTTCATGCTTAACCTCTCTTTACTATTACTATTATTTAATTTAAATTTTGTGCAATACATGGCACTTACATAACAGCTCAAGGGATTCGTATGTAAAATTTCATTGCTTTGAACTCTTTTTAGTAATAAAGGATTTTAGCATGGTTTTTAATGCACACAGATAATGAAATTCTAAATACATCTACTAAGCTGGAGATGCAAATTCAGGCAATGAACCCAGTCCTGCAATTAATCCATGCTGAGAAGTGTGAGCGACTCTGACATGCAAATGAGCTTAGTCACCACTCCTAGGCCCAAGTAGAGACTTGGAATAAATCAATATGTTTTATTTTGAATATGTCCATGTTTTCAAATCAAACCAGGGTACCTGAGTCATTAAAGTAGATATGAGCCAGAATGCAGTTTCTCTCATGGATACTCTCCCAAAAAATCTTTCAACTTTATTTTGCATGTGACATTATAGCCAAGCATATTTATGAGACTAGTTTAGAAAATCTGAACATAAAAGAAGCAAGAAAGGCAAAAGTTGAATATGAAAACTAAGACTATCAATTCAAATTACAAACTACTGCAATAATAATGCAAAGGCAAAACATTCTTTCTGATTCACCTGGTTATAGCTACTATATGTGATTTCCAAGAATCTCTGCCAGAAGAATGGGAATAACAAAGTGAATCTGTGTTCTCAAGTGCATCTGAAAAGTGCTGAAAATATCCCCTTGGTCTTGATGCTCTGCTACCTTATCTTAATTGCTCTTTATTTGGCCAGGCTGAACAACTGGCAAAGGGAATTCATGTCACAAAGGACTGTGCTCAGTGCACAGCACTCTAATGCCTGATTATGAACTTCATCTTATCAAACTGCAACTGCTTAACAAATCAGTGTCTAGGGTCAAGCAGATATTGAGGCCTCTTGTTGCAGAGCAGCAAGCACTTCTGGAACATAATAGAGCCCAAAAACAAGATAAGTTTAAGACTCTTACCTCTCCTCTCTTTTTGAAATAGAGCATAAAGAACTAACTTAGACACCTATCTTATGCGTGGCAAAGGGTGGATGAGATTAATCACCCTCTTAACGAGATATACCTGTCAGAGAACATCTGGCAGTACAGGTCCTTCTCTTTTTCAATTATGTGGAGTATTTCTGCCACAAACTGTCAGATAGCATGCCTGTGGCCAACTGAGTAAAGTGATATTATGGAAGGGCTGAATATATATAGCTGTCTTTGAGTGAAAGTTAGTAGTATTTAGAAATAAGGAGAGAAAGTGGAATATAATAATTGATGGATAAGAAAAGTAAATGTCCTTAATATCAATTGTGATTCAAGGACAACAATATGAAAACATCTGTTCTGGGCAGCTTCAGAGAAACAGGGGTTTCCCAGTGCTAAAACAGACATTTCCCTTTGTGAGTTACACCAGTTTGTTTCATTGCTCCAGCCTTAAACTCTGCAGCAAAGTTCTCCATTTTGTCCATTTAGGCTTACACAGTGCAAACTTCACAAAACATATTGTGGACACTATGGGGTACACTAAGACTAGTGCTCAGAATAATGGGAAGAACACTGATGCAGAAGGAAAGCATGCTGCATTAGCAATAATTCATGCCTGTGCAACATATATAAAATGCTACATTGGAGATGATTGCACTCTGCTGGACTGTATAAGAGTTATGCAACATCCAAGACAAAAGAGAGTAAAAGGATTTCTGATGCAATCAGACTTGTCTTACTGGAGTTGCCATTTAGAACATTAAAGTCATGATTTAGCTATGGGTAAATCTTCACTATGGAGGTACAAATGCTGTTCCACACAGTTACCAATCTTTATTCTTTTACTGTGAGTCTGATGACTCCAGAGCTGAAAAGTCCAATAAAATATTGATAAAATCTATTTTGAAAAAAGGCAATGGAAAAAAATTATTAATTCAGTTGACTTCATTTGTATTTTTTATTTCATCCGTATTTATGATTTTGAAAGAATTTAATATCTTTTTCTGAATATTTCAAATATATAATTTTGATGTCCGTACCTGTTTCAGTTTTATTTGTTTGTTTTTTAAAAGCATCTTTGACTGGAAAATCCTAGAATTCAGGATCTACAAGACCATACAGCAAACATTAAAGTAATACATTATTTCCAGCTCAAATAAATAAGCTGGCCACCAAAGAGCAGCTTTCATTGTTTACTTTTAAAAAAAAATCCTATTAGGCAAAAAATCTGATATCAAGGTAAAAAAAACATTTGTTCACACTGGTTATTGCCTGTTTGAGACCAACAGCATACTGTGGGTAGACCAAAATAAAAGACAGGGTCATTTGTAGCTTAGCTCAAAGTGTTTCCCGAAGGGAAATTGTAGCTGCTGTACACAGTGGGAAATGTCATCTGAGGAGAGCACAATGCTCCAATGGCTAAGAACAGCATTGGATTTACATATCCATACCCCTGCATATCCAAAGAGAAAGATCACTGCTGCAAGCCCTGTGTGCAACCACAGAACTGCTGCCCCTCCTTGAACTATAATGAGTTGATTTTCAGGTAACCAGAAAGACAAAGTGAGTGTCTCATGTCTCTAAATCATTGCATGAGTAAAGGGAACAGACAGATGCAAGCTAGGCATGTACTATTTTTTTTCCTGCTGTTTCAAACTCAGACTAATTATCCAGGCAAAGAGATAATTTTTTTGAAAGCATGTCTGCTCCACAAGGATATGGTTCACATAAATATCATCCTACTGCTCTCCATGATACCCTGTCTTCTCCCCCTCACATCCCAGCCTCCCATTTCAACATCTGAGAATGCTTCGGGGAGTTTTGCTGACAACTTGGGGACACACAAGCAAGGAAGTAGTGTAGCTCAGATATTTTTTATTTTATAATCTGCAGAAAATATTTCAGCTCATGACCTACAAGAAACAAAAAGTACCAGAAACTCAGCTTCTTAAGATGAATTAAAAAAGATAAAACATTTTAAATCCAATTTCTCCCTATTAGAAATTGAAGTAAATAAGAAAAAAATAGTCATTACACTTTAAATGTCTACATTTTTCAATATATGATAGTAAGAAGGCAAAAACTTTTCATTGCTTACTGAAACATGTAAACATGTTAATGCCTATATTGTAATTAAAATCATCAAGCTCAGCTTTTTCTTCTCTCCCTAATCTGCACTCACACCTTGGAAGTAACGAGGTCAATTAGACATTGTAGTGTACTTTGAAAGCTGTCCTAAGTGTTCCTCTGAATTAAGTTTCCATGGTTCTTTAAAGATAAACATTGCTCTAAAATAGTATAAAGAAACCAGTGGATAAATCTGAAAGCATGTTTTCTGGCTTGAGATGACAGAGCTCTCTTTTTACTTCAAGCAGTAAGTATGAACCCAGAGGACAGACATCTAAATTCTTGTTTTGCCACCCAGTTCTCTGTATATGAACTTGTTACGTGGGATGTACACCTGCTTGCTTTGGAGATATTAGCTGAGCATGTTTCTATTAAAAAAAGTGTAATCAGGGTAGGTATCATTAGAACAGACTCTAAAGAAGAGCCAGCTGAACATTGAAAGGTACTTAGGATAGGTTGCTGCTAAGTTGTCTTTACTTTTACAACATTTTGCTTTCTACTAGTATTTCTAAAAGCTGTTATGCAAATATCACATCTCTGATGCCTGTCCTCAGTGATCAATGCATTAGTCCAAAATACCCTTTAAAATTCAACAGTAGTCCTTCCAGGCTACAGCAGCAGGGTATCTTTCAAATGAATCCAGCAGAGTAGCAAAGCTGCAGTGCTTATGTTCAAGGCAGGTACCAAGTCTAAAAGCAATTTCACAGATGAAAGACAAGTTATCAACAGCATTACAGCCAGACTGGCATATTTTCTTTGGAAATTATCTACCACATTTTAGAGAATAACGATAAAGTGGAAATCTCCAAGGCCCTCTGCCTCTGCAACTAACTTCACGTGTGGCTACTGAGAGGCATCAAATCATGCCCTGTACTTGTGTCAAGAAACTGAATGACAGTGACCCTTCACTGTGCTTTGTTGTGCTGAGCTGATTGACAAAGTGACTAACTCATGCTTCAAATGCTGTGGGAAATAACTGTTACTCTCCAGAGCATCTCTAAGAAAGTTACTGTTGTTAAGTACATCTTCAAAATACATGACCTGCTTACTGAGTTCGTCTGCAACCCAGGCAAATATTTTCATTAACTTCAGTTCTTCTTCCAGGCACTAGAGGAAACGTGCCTCAGCTTTTTTGGTTCAAGATGTGTGTTTCTAGTAGCAACAGGAGCCAAGCAACTCAATATCTGACTCCAGCAGCCAGTGTCATGGGCCACTTGACTGGATTTCTCATCCTTCTTTCCGCCCAAGTTAAAACACAGGTAGCAACAAGAACTGGCATTACTTTCTGGGTTGACTTCATTTTATCCAAGTTAAAGCTTCATCCAAAATCTGTGGAAAATGCTGATCTTTGTTGATACAAAGCAGCAGTTATGACACTTAAAATACATTTAGACCAATATGACACAGGGTAAAAATGTCAGATAGGAGAAATCATTGCAAATTGAAGAACTTCTCCTTGATATTTATTCATCAGTGCTACTTTTGCTACAGTAGAGAAAAAAAGTAAATATTGTGCACTTACACGCAAATAATGAAATTCTTCAATTTGCAAACACAGTAAGGAGGATTTTGAGGGAACAGCGTTGATATCGGTTATTCTGTGACTATGTTTGTAAGGTAAGAAAAACTGAAAAAGTAAAATAAGACATTCAGCAAATGATCACCACAGAAACCTTCACTGAATTTGGAAAAGGAAACACTAGCTGCTGGAGAGTACAGTATAGTTTATGTATGTGACTGTGGATCTCTGAATGAGCAGTGATGGTCTCAAGATTCTCATTATAAATACCTGATACTTTCTATTAAAGTGAATAATGTTCTCAGATTCCTGCCTCTGAGCCCAGGAGAAAAGGCTATCTAGATGCAATAAAATGTATTGAAAAAGTGGTTTCTATGCCATACAATCCCTTTTCAAGGAGAAAAAAAAAACCTTCCAAGTTCTTCCATAACTATAATATAAAAAATTTAAAAGTAAATACAAAATTAATCTGCTTGCTTAGTGTGGAAACAATACTTAGCTCTGCACTTCCATTTTATCAACTCACATTGACCTACACAATACATTACCAAACGGTAAAATGTCAATAAAGCTATTAATTAGGTCAGTCAGTACTCATGAAATTGCCCACCCTCTCATTCTGCTTTGAATCTGTTTTCCCCACAAATAAAGGATTACAAAATGTATCACTAGACTTGCAAAAATGGACTTCTGCTAGAAACTCTTTATGATGGCTGTGCTAAATGCGTCTCTTATATCTTCTAACATGTCCATTTTCCTCTTCTATTTATCATTTAGTTTTTCCCTTGCTTTTTGTCCTCCTTGTATTTTCTCTATATTTTTTTTACCGAAAGATTCCATCAAAGTGGTTCAGTCACCTCCCTTTAAAGGCATTTTCTGTACTTTAACTTATTATTGAAATGATATTAACTCTTGTCACGCAGCATCAACATCATCTATTAAGAGAAAAACACCATGCAGAGATTGTTAATTTTGTGTTAGGAATTAGCAATGTTTGTAATGGAAATGAAAAAGGGAAAAGACAAAGAATCTTAAACACACACACGTAATCAAGTAGGGAACAAAATGGAACTAAAAGCCCTGAAAGCCCAAAGCTTCATGAATAAGTAAGTATTTCGACTCTAACCTTGTATTGTTTGCATTAAGTGTAAACACTGTTTCCTAAACTTTTTATGGAATTCACAAACTTTGTAAAACAAAGCTCTTTAATTAGTAATAGCTTCACACAGTGAAGTGTCAAGTAATGTACCTAAGAACCAGAATTTCCCGCTTACACAGCAACATAAACCACTCTGCCTGTCTTTGAAAGGCAGATCTCTAATAGGTATTCAGGGGCACTCTGCCCAGGCAAGAGGAACTTTTACAGTCAGGCAGACATTATACAGGAATGCACAACAGCAATTTGAAAGGGTAAACCTCTTTTCCCAATGCTAGACTAGATTTTTCTAGTTGCTATGACAAAGCCATAGTCTGTTAGATGTCTGGTGTTGGGATTTGTTGTTATTCTGAGAATTCTAAAGTAAGGAAGACCTTTAATGCTGGAATAAAAAGAAGAGTGTGCCTCACCATCTTTCTTTTGTTCAGTAATGAGAAAAATCCAGATTATTGTGTTCCATTATTTTTAATGAATTGCTTTAGTTGCACCAATTAAGTCTGCTTGAAACTCATCTCACTCTTAAACAGCATAGAATGAAGAAAGATAATTATTAATTGTCTTTTATAATGTTCAGAAACTTGGGTGTGTGGAGTTTGGATTCAAATCCCAAAGTGATTTTCACTTCAGACTTGCTTTGAAAACCAGAATATTTAATTATATACTTTCTTCTTTATACACAATGGACTTTAAAATTAATTTTCAGTTTTTTTGGAAGGAGGGGCATTGCCTTTTTTACCCCAAATGGAAACATTTCTGAGCAGTGCCTAAAAAGATCTGTAACAAACACTATAACAAAAAATTGAACTTCCTATTTATTTTACAAAACTCATAATGCTACCTGAAAGAGCCATATATCAGTCTCACTCTGCTGATGATGAAATGGGTCTATAAAAACAGAAGATACCATTGGGAATAACTGGAAACACTTATGTGACCCGCAGTAGCTCTATTAATGTCAATAATTAAATTAATAAGTGATTTCATGCCAAGGAAGACCTTCACCTGCAGTCTCCTGACTATCTCCTCCTGATCCTAACTGTGGTTAACTGCTAGTGGAACTGCTGTTTCTGAGGTAATTCTGCAGCACTGTTTGACATTTAAGCTCCCAAAACCAAATTCAGAACCTCTATTACACAATGAGCCTTTTTTTATTCACAATTCAAGGATTAATTTTTTTTTTTTTTTTTTGCTGTTTGGTCTTCTAAAACCATCTCATTTACTATTTTTACTTTCTTTGGGGTTCCCTGTTAATTCTCTTCTTATCATTTTAATATGATTTCATTCTTTATCAAAGAATTTCCACTGCAGCTTACATGATGATCACATGTACTGGATGATCTAATTCACCTTTACATCTTTCCTTACTTCAAACATAAATCACATCCTCACTCATAAACATTTTCAGATCTACAGCCAAAGGTTATAGAATTAGCCTAGGAGATACAAAGTCCCTTCATGTGTTTCTCAGCAATTTTTTTTTCTTTCTGAAAGGTTTCTGTCTGCTACTTGCAATTTACTCTGAGAAGCTGAGACATGAAAATAACCTCCTATCTTGTTTATTCAAGAAGAATACTGAACAAAAACTCTAAGCAGACTGTACATGGCAAAAAAAAGACTTTTCAGATGGGCTATTTCTGCAAGGAGAAACTCTTAATGAAAGGTATGATTACATGCATTTTCTTACATTGCATACTGGAGTCTCAGATATATGGGGTTTTTTCACCGTAAAACCCAAACTAGATAATATAATTGGTCTAAAATGACAAGCTCCTGTCTAGAGATAAGAAGGATTGGTTCTGTTCTCAGTTCTGCCTCTGACTGTATCTCACTTTCTTCCCTGCATGAATTGATGAGAATGTTTAAACTTTTTCATAGTTCTCTTTGAGATCTGAGAAAGAAAAGAGGCATGTAAATGTCAAGTGTCATATTTAACTGCCTATGAATCTCCCTGATAACATAGCTGTGTTGTCAAAGTAGTATTCTGGAGGCAGCCACAGACAAAGGAAAAGAGTGCAAGTGAGGAGAAAGATTCACTTTATTCCATGAGTCTTTGTAATATAGCTAGAGCAGAGATGGGGACAGAGAATTCTAGACAGACTATTGTTTGTGTGAGGGATAAAGCCATAAATATCTCCCAATATATATTATGTTTTCAAAAGGGAAGTAATGTGGGACAAATTTATGCAAATTCTATTGATAGCTAAAACATATACACCTTAAAACACATTTCTGATGCCCACAGTTCTCAATGACCTGGAAAGTTTTCTGTCCTTTGTAAACAGAAATAACTTGAAGCAGCAAAATGTTTTCTTTCTTTCAAATGTAAATTCCCAGTGTATATACTTACTTTAGAAGATCCTGTGAATTTGATTCTTTCCTATGTTTTTTCACCTGGTTGAATAAAAACACTTCCATTCACTTGCGAACTTTTTCTTTGCTCTGTTATCAGACAACCACAGCTATAACAGCCACAGCTGTTTCTTTCTGTGCCATTATCAGAGTGCAAGAAGGCTCTTAAAAGCACTGAACTTTCCCTTCCTTTCATGGCTATTTATTTGCCACACAGCCTGTGAGTTAATACAAGGTAGGATTTCATTTGGCTTGCTAGATTAGGGCTGCCCTATTTGAACAACAGATCCTAAGACATTATGCAACAAGGCTAAATTCACCTTGCTGCCTTCTCCTTAAAGCTCAGCTCAGAAAAGCAAATGGAATAGTGGCATAAATACAGAGCTCTGCAGATGGTCAGGCAATAGGCCAGGCAAATAACAGGAGAGAAGAAACAGAATCAGGGCTTCATCTGAGCCCTGGGGAGTCCTTGAAGACTGCAGAAGCATGTTGCCCACCCTTGCTGTAGGAAATACTGCAGTATGTGAAGCTTTATAGACACAGCATCAGTTCCAGCACGTCAATATTAATGACATTTTGAGTCAGGAGTGAAACCCAACTGACACAGACCAACCCTCCTTGTTGACTAGGGAATATTTTCTACAACTAACTCTCATTTAGGATTCTTCAGTGCTGGCTTTCCTACTTTATGGCTGTGAGCTGACAAAGCTACAAATGAGGCCTCCAGTAAAAACATTAAAAAGAAAAAGTCAAGTAAAGAAAACCAAAAAAATCCCAACACACAAACAAGCAAACAAAAAAACCCCAAACCTTAAAAATAATAAACTATAATTCTTCATATTTTTTTAAAAAAACAAACACAAGTGAAACTGGAAAGCATCAGTAAAGAACACCACTTTTGCTACACTGCAGCTGAAATTCACCTTTGTTTCTTATCTGTTCTTTATATTTGTTTTAATATATATTTCTATTATCTTTTACAAGCTTTGGTGGTGGGTAGTAAATTGTTAGCTGCAGAATTAAACAGTTCTTACTGGTTTTTTTGCACAACAGTAATAATATAGATTCCCTGGCCTAGCTGTGCACAGGGCTTAAGCAATTTCTTCAAGGATCTTAACACCCTTAGGTATAATTTTATATATACTCAGTTTTTTCATCTTAAGGTTCCATATTTCTGTGTTCCCTTTATCATCCTGGTTATCTTGTGTTAAATCTATCAATTTCCTTAAAGAAACAGATATGAATCATTTGGCAAGACTATTTGTATGCAAGGACAAGAAATGCAGATCACCTTTGAAAAGCTAGAAAAGGCTACATGAAATGCATTAAAAATGCAATGATAAAAAATATGGTAGAAATTATCTTTCCTAATTCAAATTAGATGTCTAATTATGCATTAGAAAAAGGTAAAATTCTTTCTCCTCTAACAAACAATAATAGATAGGCATTGGAAAAAGAAAACTCATCTCCCCCAGAGATGGTTATTAAAGTACAAGTCTTAGAATGACTCACCTTTCGAAGATGTTGATTGTGTGACTGCCCCAGGCACAGATGTTTCATTCTTGATATCTAAAGACAGGCAAATCCCTTCCTACGTAGAAAGCTATGAAATAGTGACTTGGGAGCTGGACTGCCTGGCACACAGCGACAGGCATGTGTAAATTTGCAGCTCATCAACCACAGGTATTATTGCCTTTTTACATGTTATGAACTCATGTAAGCCGCAAAATTACTCAGGCTCACTGTTCATTGAAAGTAGGATGGTAAAATTAATCCCATGGTCTCTAATTATGAAAACAGATGTAACATTCTGCCAGTGTTAATGACACTATTCAGTGTGACTACTCCTGGCACTGAAATACAATAACGTGTAAATTTCTGCATCATTTAATGCAGACATATCCATGAAACAGATCTTCCTACCTCTCTTATCACTTGGAATCCCATTTCAGATTATGATTTTGTTTGCCTTTAGGATCTGCTTTCTCTTAAGCAGAGCAATTCCTCTGAGGAAATAGTTTGGCATAGCATCATGCAGTCCTGAGATCTACCTCAACATGAGCTGAAAAGCTAACTCTACTACTTTTCTCTGAATCACAATTACTTCTCTTTTTTCCCTCACAGAGCTAACATTTGCATGTTGAGTTAATTAAATTTAATTCAGATTATTTCTATGGGCCTAATATTGAGATCCTACTGCCAACTTAAAATGTCCATGCAACAGCTCCACTGACATGAGTAGAATTCTTCATAGGAGTAAAAATTTACTGCAATGTGATCAGAGCCTCATGAACTCCCTGTGAAAGCAGAGATTTGTATCCCTCACAGAAATCTCCCTGCTGCTTTATATGATCATCTGTTTCTGAATGAAACCATATGTCTTCTAATCAGAAAAAATCTGAAACTTGCTCCCACAAAACTCAACAAGTGATACATATCCACCTTGCTTAGGAATAACCTTCTCACAAAGACAATAAAACTTGAAAGATTTTGCCCAATGACACTGTGTGTTCTCTCTCCTTGGATACTTTGAAGGCTAGATCAGCCCTGAGCAATCTAGTCCAGCCTGGATACTCACCACTCTTTCAGCAAGAAGATGGATATTATCCTGAGGTCCCTTCCAGCCTGAATTGCCTTGTGATCCCACAAGCATCTAGTCACAGCTCAAAACCAAAAGTGCCCAACATTTCTTTTTCTAGTATGGTGTAAAAGAAGTAACAAAATTATCAGGTGAGAAGGATGGAAAGAGAGGAAGGATATACCAGAGGGTATATCAGAGTGCAATACACTGATGTCCACTAGATTTACCAGTCACTGGGACCCAAGTACCGTGATTAAATCCTGACAAGGCACGCAGCTGGTACAGAATAGAGAAGCCAACTGATGAAGTCAGAACAGCCAGTAATATTCCCAAGGCACCAGTCAAGTCCATGGAGTTTATGTTTAGTACATCACACGACACTTTGAACACTATGATTCTGTAGAGGAAATAAACAATTAAAATATTTGTTTCTTCTTTCTAGTCATTGTTCTCAGACACTTCTCAGAATTCTGTTGTGTTCAGACATTTAGATTATATTTTCTTTGTTTTAGTATGAAATTTTCTCCATCTACAGGAAAATTTCTCAATAATTAATTGAATTTTTCAGTCCAGGCAATTGGTCTGAAATTATCAGAGTAATTTTGTACCATGCTTTTTCTGTCAATGGCTACTCTGGTTTTTAGTACCAGGAAATTTTATCTCTACTGCACATCTCTTCCTCTGGGTCATTGCTTTACAAAGTGAACAGAATTACTTTAGCAGTTATTCCCACCTCTGACCATTTATTTAAAACATTTTCTGTCTCTTGGAGTTCCAAACCAGTAGGTCAGTACTGTAATGCATTCACCAAATTTGTAGGTGTACTTCAAAAAGCATTTTTCCACCTGCAATTTGAAAGTAAGAAATAAGCTTTCATTTGCCTTCTCTAATAGAAATTGCTTAGCTAACAGCCTGTGTAGTACTTAAAAATTCAGTTCTAAGTTAATGCATATACATATTATGTCTACGAATTTCTCTTATCAGCCTTATGCTTCCTCTTTTCAGAAAAAAGTCAAATATTGACTATAATCTGATTTTTACACAAACATACTGATATACTTAATTAAATTACTGTTTACTAGATAGTAGTGCCACTGACTAGTGTCTCTGATGTATCGACAGCTGCAGTATTCTAGCTTAAATGTCCATTGTGACTTGACATTTCTTTAATTCACTTTCAAAATATAGATGAAGTATAAGACTCTTTATTCCATCAGTTCCACAATCTGCTTCCAAATGCACATATACAAAAATGTAACCTTTTTTGAACCAATGTAAATCTATACCCTTTTGGTGATAAAGGGAAATAAATATAAAGCAAAGGATGATTTTGACAAAACTTTCCATCCTAAAGCACCTGGTGAAGTTGACCTGAGTTTATGATGTCCAAGTTCCAGCTAAGACCTGCATGACTGCAAAGAGGTTTTCTATATATGTAGATATGTACAGACCAAATGGCAAGTTTCTTTTAGCCCCTTACTAACTCATGAGTCTCTCCATGATTTATTCTTTTGCATTTCTCATCAACTGAACTCGTGTATATTTCAACTACATAAGTTGTGAAATAGATTTGACAGGAGATTAATGTGACAAATATTATCCACAGGCTTGCTTAAGGAGCTATCTTCTCTACAAGGGTAGCAAACAGAATGAAGTAGTCCCTAGACATTAAATTTCCTTGCTGGTTTACCCACTCAGGCACTGAATATATAATAAACCAAGTGGCTCAAAGGGAATAAGTGCCACTTGTATCCTCACCATGTAAAGTGTTTTAACTGACTGCAAAGCAGCTATTGCTTCCTTTTTTCCATCAGACTTAATATAAGTATTAATTTAAATAAATATATATTTTGTTCATTATTTTAAACAAAACTATACAACAATACAAGTAAAGAGGTATAATTTTTATGATATATCATATAGGTTTGTGCTTCATTTTACAGCTTCTGGTGGCCATGAACTTTTCCATATTCATCTTATCAAAACAGATGAAAAAAATGTGCTTGAGAGCTTTGACTTCAGCTGACCATGACACCTGATTTTGAAGACCAATTTTTATCCTTTAGAAGCTAAAAATCCTCTCACTTTTCTGGCATGAATGTTGTTTTTGTCATAATTGAGCCACAATACCATGTGTAAAAACAGTTTTTTAAAAAATAAACACATTAAGAGGAAAACAAGAAGTACATTTTTACTTGCCTGAAAAATGATAAATAGTGTTTTTTGAAACAGTAAGACAAGCCATAAGACAAGTTGCTAGGAAAGTAGTACATAAAACAAAACACAGTCAGAAAAAATAAACCCAAAAGTGGTCTGAATATACACAGTTCCTTTTGCTGTTTCTTTTTAATTAATTTTTTTCCTGCATCTCATTCTGAATACAGTATGTTTGGTTTTAAGCTGAAAAAGGGTAGATTTAAATGGTACATAAATAAGAAATTCTTTACTGTGAGGTGAGGAACAGAGGTTGGCCAGAGAAGCTGTTGGCCTCCCATCCCTGGAGGTGTTCAAGGCCAGGCTGGATGGAGGGCTGAGAAATCTGGTCTAGTGGAAGGTGTCCCTGTCAAAGGCAGGGGACTTGAAGCCACACACCCTTTAAGCCCCTCTGAAAGAAATGGTTTTATGATGCAGTGATTCTTTATGTTCTGTAAGGCTGAGTACTCACTTTCTCTCCAATTCAAGTTCCAAGAGACAAGAGTTACTGAAAAACCCCATGAAAGTCTCATTTCTGAAGAGAATTTCTCAATATTTGTGTCTAAAAATCACCTATCCATTTAGAGGAATAAAAGAAGTTACATTATATGCTTACTTTGGCAATATTTTTTGAAGACTGTGGAAAGTGGATGTGGATGCCATCCAGAGAGACTTTGACAGTCTGGAGAGGTAGGAAGCTGATGAACTTCAACAAGGGAAGAGCAAAGTCTTAGGGACTTCATGTGTAACAAAGTGTGTGTATTGTATTTGTGTGTAAAAATCACCTATCCATTTAGAGGAATAAAAGAAGTTACATTATATGCTTACTTTGACAATACTTTTTGCACTGTGGAAAGAGGGAGACAAGAAAAATACATTAAGAACTTGCTACCCTTGTGAACTCTTTAGCTTTCCAGAGCCATTATCTACTTAGACATAGACTTATTTAAAAACAGTTGAAGAGTACATGTACACTGTGAAATAACTTTGCAATCAAAATTGCCCTTGAACCTTGGTCTCCTTTTTTGTGTTAATTGCTGTGGATTACTGCAGAAGACAAGTTTTACTGTCCTCTGACGTGGTCTTGCAACAACATGCCAGCAAAGCTTTTTGTCCTCACATACCTTCATTTTCATGTTTAAAAGTACACCATTCTAGTGAGTTGCGCTAATTCCAAATTCAAAACAAAACAAAACAAATAACACACACATAAAAATGTTTTTTTAGTCCTATGTTCTGTACTTCGGGCTTTGGGGAGGTGTGAAAGCAAATCTTAAGCAACGTGGATATGTCCAGCCCTTCTGTGAGGGAACATCCTTGGGCATGTGGACAGAAGAACTCATCTCTACCAGCTTCAGCTCCAGAGCTCACTGTCCAAGGCAGAGGTACTTCATAGTGTAGACCTTCTGAAAACAGGGCAGGAATCCACTGAACAACCCTCCCTGCAGGGCTGGACACTCACTGAACAAGAAGGGTACTGGAAGTATGTGTAGTAGAGTGATGAAGTTTTTTTAAATACGTTTCATTACTGTTTC
Organism: Melospiza georgiana; assembly: GCF_028018845.1. Lineage (NCBI taxonomy): Eukaryota > Metazoa > Chordata > Aves > Passeriformes > Passerellidae > Melospiza > Melospiza georgiana. The sequence continues at coordinate 47,740,922 of NC_080431.1, forward strand.
TAATAACCACTTTGTAGATCCCTTCCTAATTTCTCGGAGACTAGCAACCCTCTGGAAAAGTTCAAGATCAGTTTATATTGGCAGAGATAAGAGGCAAAACAGCAGAATAGGCCTTGGCAGGTATGAAGGCAAAGTGATGCCTTCATCATCACAACCCCATATCATAACCCCACCTCATACAAAGAGCCCATGTTTTGTCTCCCCATATGAGAAGCTTCCAGGGAGTCACGGACTGGGGTGACCAGCTGGGACCATCACAGGGGGTCCCAAGCTGGGAAAATACATGCAGCACAGCATGGCAAGTGGGACATATGTGGGTTTACATCAGTATGCTAAGATTCACGTCTTAATTCTCACTATTACATGTGTAACCTTGTGGCATGTCTAGAGATTGCAGATTTAGAAATATTTAAGACACAAAAAATTAAAACTAACCAAGAAGGGGTTTTGAGTTACTTTGTTTTGACATAATGTATAAAGGGATCATAGACTGCCCTTGTTTTTGGTGGATTTGAGATTCAATGTTATTTAGTCCTAAGGGAGTATATTTAATGCATTGACACCACTCTGCAGCCACCTGTGAGGTACTGATTAGACAGAATATTTAAGAAACAAAAGGTATCTTTGGGAAAATATAGGAACAAAAAATGTCAGAGAAACACTATTATGTATTCCCTTTGGAAACCTTAATTTAAGGTAATTACACTTCAGGAGTGAGCAATGCTTTTCTAATTGCTTGTATTATCTCCTTACCAGTGTTTCACAACAGGTAGTAGATAGATTGTAACTGACAAATCTCTAAAGACTCTAGACAGAAGCACAAACACACAAGAAAAAAAATATAATTTCAGTGATTACCTTCCAAGCCTTTAATAAAAGTAGTTAAGGCCTGATTTAAAAGCCTCCCCTCTGATGGTAATAGCCTATTTGTCAGATGTTATTATACAGTGATGATAGTCATTGTGCAGTAAAATGCTTAGCATTTAGCACTAAATGCTGATTTTTTTTTTCAATTTTTTTCCCTCTAGATGTTTGTATCATGGCAAGTAGTGAAGAAATTGGCCTGAAGACTGGCTCTCTAACCCTGAATGCATTAAGATTTAAAACAAATTTTGGAACTGTATACTTACTCATATATTGAATGGAAAGCTATTTCACATCAACAAATAAGAAACATGCCTAATTCATATACTGAAAGGAAAGCTATTGCGCATTAACAAATAAGAAATATGTGTAAGTGCCAACATGATATAATTCCTAAAATGAAAAGGATTTATATTCAATCTAAATAAACACTGAACTAAGGTTTAACCCATTACAGATGTCACCTTTGGGTTGAAACAGTCTCTTCCTTTTGACCGAAATGGGACTTTCATTGATGGACATATTTCTCTGTAAATTCTAGCCCTCAGGTTCTGTCTTTTAGAATATCATACACTGTCTGTCTTTCACAGAGTTTTATTACACAACTTTATGAATGATCTTGGACTCTATTTATTTCACTTCTTTCATGGATATATGGTGGGGAAATGCGACCACTAGTGAATATGTGTTATAGGAACATTACTATTAGCCCTGTTAGAGGAGGCAATGAAATGGTCTTTAAAATCTCTGTGATTTTTTTTCCCATAAATTTACACTAAATTAGACAGATTATGAACTAATAGTGATGAAAGAAGAAAGACTAAAAATTTAATTTTAGTACACATAAACTGAAATACTTCATTGTTTACAATGAATTATTGTACATGATCTTCATCTAAACCAGCAAAGTTAATAAATAAGTGTGATAGCAATAAGTGTTCTGGAAAAAAACTTCAGACTATATTTTCCATAATCCGCTGTTGCTATACAAATAACACTGTATAAATAAGATACTTGATATTCAGTTTGTGCAATGCAGTAGACACTTCACATCATTTACTTGGTGCAAGTAAGAGACTTCTTTTTCTTCCAAAAAATAATCAGTCTGAAGTATGTCAAATTTCCTGTGAAAAGTAATAACATTTTCTGTACGAGTGACAAGATATGCACCTAATTGACAATGGATTCATGCAAAGAAAATGGGAATGTGCTTATTGCATAGAAATAATAAACTGGGGAAAAATTAAAGAAGAATACTGAACCTTTGCTAAAATTGAGTAGAGATCCCACTGTTAAGTGGTTACGATTGCCTGGATAAAAGTTTTTTATTTTATTCAAAAAAATACTTTAGAAATATATAATATTTATTTTACTACCTCTCTCAAATTTTTCAAGAACTTGCTAGCTTTTATTTATTCAAAATGTTAAGCACTATTAATATGAGATAAAATGTTTAATGATTTTATTACTATAGAAGATACGGGTTCATTAACATGTTATCCTTAATGAGTTTTCTTCCTTCATTAATTCTAATTTAGTTTTCAGTAATTTGCAGTAACTTATTAGTTTGCTATCAAGGAACAGAAGTGCACGCAAAAGCCATGTTAGGATTGGCTGCTGAACATAGGGAGTCAGTGTTCTGGTGACTTTTAGAGATAAGGAAGAACCTTCTGCTGCTGCACTGAAAGAAGAGACAGCTGCATCTGACAGACTTGTGTTCTTACGTGAACAACTTCCCAATGCGGCAAGTTCCCCCTAAAAATATATCCAGAAAAATGGGTAACAAAGAAGAAGATGATTATTGCCAAAATAGTTAATCAGATCAAGCATCAAATTCCTCAAAATTTCAAAATAAATTTCTTTAATTCCACAAGAAATTCAGTACACTTAAACACAATACATTCTAGTTTTGTCCTGGACCAGAAAGAAAGTGTACCACCTTCAGCACAAATGTTCACTAAAGATGCAGATATAATGCTGAACCTGTCCCATGTGGGGTCCCTGGTCAAGAGGGGTTACAAAGGCTTGTGTCCTCTCTGCTCATGGGTGCCCCATCTACATCAGATTGGCTGCAAGAAGACCTCACAGGTTTCAGCTTTGGGTCTCCCGGCCCCATACTGCACTTTGGTTGCCACAGGACAAAACTGGATGAGGAAGAAAGAGACTGGATGTTATTCTCAGTTCAACTGTTTTAAATAGTTTGTGGACTGTGCTGTAGCCAACTGGACTTTTTTCCTGAAAAACAGGAAGATGTGACCATGCTGCATAAATAGCACATTGTCAGTAGGACAGGTAATGAGGTTCCAAGCATTCTGGGATAGCACTGAAGGGAAGAGAATGCAAAAACCTGGGGCAATCTCATCCATACTGCTTACTTGGAATGGGTCACTTACACTTCCTACACTATCCAGGAGAAAATGGCCTTAGTTTCCTCTAAACAGTCTTTTGCAAGCAGTGGTCCTCACTGAATATGCTATAAATCATCTTCCTTTCAGCACCAGAGTCTGGTGATTTGGGACCACTTCTTCAGGGTCACCATTTACTCTAACTGTATGAACAAGTGATCTCAAAAAACATGAGACGTTTTGAAAAGCTAGTAATTTATGTTAAGCATTTAATAGAAATTATGGCATTTGAAAATCTGGCTTTAACTCATGCTACATCTGCCACAGTTTCATTAACTATAACACTCTGATAATATTTTCACTTACTCACTGCATCAAAATATCACAAGGATTGTCTAGAAAGTGATTGCAAAATAGCTTTGTCTCAACTGATGAAATAATCACTTTTCCGGAAACCCAGTCATTTAAAACCTTTCACAACTGAGGTTGACTAAAGTTTGGGACACCGTCCTCAGGACATAACTCTGGTACTTCAATGGATTTTAAGGTGAAAAACAGCATCTAATGTTTGTGCTCTACAGACAGCATCATCTGGATTTCTTTTTTAAGCAAGATGAAAATATAAATAGAAATTAAAATCTATATATAATCTCTTTGGTAAATCAAATACTGTTATACCGCAAAAAAAATATCCAGGTTCAAGCCTACTGACCAGCATACTGATTATTTAATATCTTTTGGGAATATTCCCCTTTTATTTTTTGATTCTTGACACATTGTATATGATGTGTGAGTTTATTGAAACAATAAAAGATACAACCTTTAATTTATTTTCTTCTGAAGAGAGCCAACTAATGCACTACACCTCCTGAAGAAAATAAAATTGCAATATGTGTTAAATTTTCTGTCTCAGGAAACCTGTGAACATGTCAATTATGTTACCCAACAGAGTTTTGGAAAGAGAATTTTGCACATGTTTAAAGGAAAAAAAAACAACTAATGACTGTTTAAAAGTCAGGCTCATTCTGTTCCTTCTTGTGCATTCATTATTGCAAATATTATAGCCATAATACACTGCTCCATTGGTTTTTAATGTTTGATTTAATGTTAGTATATAAACCCCCCTATCATCACCATAGCACTACTTACTGAAGTTGACAATGCTGCAGATTACAATGGAAAGCTTGAAAAATGCAGCGCAGACTGCAACAAGATAAAACCATTTTAAATTCATCAGGAACCATTTTTTCATGTCTGAGAATGAAACTTATACCACAATCTACAGCTTTTACTGAATTTCTCATGTTAGAGTGTTTAATAGCATCCTCTCAAGATTCTGAAATTGCAGCCTGAGATGTACACAGTTTTTCTCAAGTTTCTTTCATTCTTTAAGAACTTTTAATTACTTTTCTGTGAAGGCAAAAGCTACCACAGAGACTTTATAATTATAGAAATTCTCATGTCTTTTTCCAGTCATTCTCAGGCCATTTGCAGTTTATTCCTATGAATTACACAGAAGTTTCTTCATCAAATCCATATATGAAAACTATAAAAGGTATTGATGAGTAACAGCTCTTGCCAGCATTATACTACATTACACATTTTCCTAAATCCCTGGGTAAGAGCAACCCTCATTAAAGTTCTCAGCTATCCAAGACTGATTCCCAAATACTCAGAGAGATCTCTTTTTAAAAACTTTGTATAGGTTTCAGCTTTGGGTCTCCTGGCCCCATACTGCACTTTGGTTGCCACAAAACTGGATGAGGAAGAGAGAGACTTATTCTCAGTTCAAGTGTTTTAAATAGTTTGAGGACTGTGCTGTAGCCAACTGGACTTTTTTTCTGAAACTCAGGAAGATGTGACTGTGCTGCATAAATAGCACATTGTCAGCAGGCAGGTAATGAAGGTTCAAAGCATTCTGGGATAGTACTGAAGGGCAGAGAATGCAAAAACCTGGTGCAATCTCAATTGAAATTTCAGGAATTGGGCAATTCCCTGAGATGCTTTTGAACCATATTGTCTGTTGGGACATAGACTTACTCACATGGATTGATTAACTATTACATACGTGGAAAAAAATTAATTTGTTTTACAGAACTGACTAAGAAAACAGCAGAAAAGACTGAAGCTGCACTACTTGCCATGAGATATTTGCTGTCTTAAAATGAAAACCCTCAAATTAATCAGCCCTTGTGGCAGAACAGGTATCCATATTAAGAAACATGCTGCATGAAGAAAGCTGAAGCCATATTTTCTCACCAGTTTGATAGATATTCTCTTGTACTGGGTAGAAATGTGATTTCCAGGTTCTTTTAGGTCCTTTGTATTACTTATCAAACCTATAAGTATTGTGGTCCCTTCAATGCAGAGGAACAGCATGATCTCAGGAGACAATGGATTTTGGTCTCTACTCTTAAGGTTTGAATTCTAAGTGAAAATCTAAAAATACATCATTGATTCAGTACGAACTGTCTCCATTATAGAATTGCTAGACAACATGAACATATTTTAGAAATATAATCTCAGTTCAACTGTTTTATTAATTCTTAAATATAGATATGGATATATAAATATTTTCCCACTCCTTTTCAGCCTACAGACAGATAATTATGGTTGCCCCTACATTGCAGGATTCCCTTCATTACAAATTAGCATTCTGGTTATTTTTCTTACCATATTATGGTTTCTACTGGATGGAAACTTGTGCGTGGGTAGGCAGAAAGTCACAGTGCTCTCTAGCTGTTTTCCCAATCTGGATGAACAACGATTTTGTGAAATGTAAGTGCAGCACAGTCCAATTTCAACCACTGATACAAAGGTAAGTGCCAACTATATGCAGAAGACACACAGTGAAACTTAATCTTCACTACATCTGATTATTATGATTGCAATATTAGAGTGCTGGGAGACAGTTGCCTCTAGAATGGAGCAGTTGGATAAGATTCAGCTGTGCCTCCAGCTGAACCCAACCAGCTCAGCTATATTTCTACAATCTACTCAGGCTGGCAGTACCTCTTCTGTTACATGATATAAAGCTTTGACCTATCTTGATGGAAAATTATCTGGACTCATTTATTTATCGCTGGTAAGGCAGACACTGCCAAGGACATTTCTGAAAGAGTGACACTCTCAGTGCTTTGCTATTCTCAACAGACATAGGTGCTTCAGTCCATCAGATCTGGCCTCAAGTAACCAGTGCATCCTCATCCTCATAGCATTAATAAACAAGTTCAGTGCTTCTAAATGCTTTGTGTACACACACTGGGAATTTCAGCATGTAAAAACTTGTGGGGAGGAAATCATGGGGTTATAATAGGAGTAAATAAAGTCATGAGTGGGGCAAACAGCTAAGTAGGGATTGACTATTCATTATTCTTTGAATGAAAGCACCACAGGCTACCAAAAACCTATGTGTGACCTTCAAAAGAAGAAAATGTGGATCTTTACAAATGGTGTAAGTAATCTGTGGAACTTCCTGCCACAAGACATTGTAAATGCTAAATGAATTTTTAAGTTCAAGTGGGGACTGTGCAAATTCATGGGAGAAATTGTCAGCAGTAGTTATTATCTTCAAACACATCAACTTTTCTTTTTCAGAAATTTCTTCTGCTGCAAGTTTCTAAAGACAGTAAGGCTATTCTGATGAAGTTTACCACATTTTTTCCATTGCTATACTCTTTTCTAGATATCCATGTTTGGTTTATATTACGTAGACAATGCAGGATCTTTTGACATGGCCTTCCTACAGTGATTCTATCTCCATCACATGGTCTTTATCATGAAAGCACTCCACAACCATGAGCACAAATATTTGACTTCTATCTTAATGAAAAAAGGCCAGTGGATGAATTTGAGCAGTAGACCCTTTATCTATTCCTTTCCAAAGTAATTCCCTGGCTTTGTGCTCATTTCCTATGTATTAAATTTCTGGGCAAGGGCAATACAAAGAAGTCAGAGTTAGGGAATGACACCTTCTAATTGTCTCCAAGAAAAATATGCTGCATTGCTCAGAACTGTAAACATAACCCAGGTGATGGCCCCTGACATTATGATTGTGGATTTGTTTCTGGCCCTAATTATATCTTAGGATAATTGGAGCTCTTCTAAATAACGACCCCAAGATCAGGTTTGCATCAGGTTTAAATACCGTGTTACACATATTTCTTCCTTATCAGGATAGGCAAGAATAAGCACAATACTAACATTAGTCACATTGTTTAACCTGGCAGTGAGAGGCACTTGGCTGTGAGTGCAGCATATGAAACTATACATTGTGGAGCAGAATTTCAGAAAAAAAGGGATGAGGTGCAGACAGAATAAGTGGCCTCCAGAGGTCATAACACAAGTTTGTGTAAAAACAAGAAATAAATTTTCGACTTTCCAGTCCAATGCTTTTATCATAAAAGGATCATCACAAGAGAGAAGACCTCTCTGGCTAACACTGCATGCTCTATTCCCAGCTGTGCCATATTCTCGTGACAGCAGCTATCAACTGTTACAAAGCAACTTAAGACCCTTTTATTACAGCATTAAGCCAACCTTTCATAGGCATAAAGCTGAATCAAGACCTTGATTGTCAGTCTGCCTCTGTTTAATAGCTCCACAGAGTAAATTTATGAATGCTACTATCTTAACACACGATTTGTTTGTATCGTTTGGTTATAACCCTGTCCCTAAGATTTAAAATGTTCTGTACCACTGAGGAGAACCGGTGCTCCATGTTTCATGCATATATAGAACTGTACCCTCTCTGATTTTTTTTCCTAGTGCATTTTCCCAAATATCAGAAGTACAACTGCAGTCTAGTTATTCAAGACAAAACTTTAGAGTTCTGAATTCTAGCTCTGTCCTTAATCTCCATTTTTGCAAGTAGGAATAATTCTTCTCCATCTCTCACAAGACTTACAAGGACAAATGTTATTCTTAAAGTAGAAGAAAATCTGTGCGGGAAATTCACTGAATGAGCTGAAAATCTTACTAGAGCCTATCCTTTTGATTCATTTTACAATTTGTCAGCACATGGAGAACATTTTGTGCTGAATTGTGGTGCCCTAGTCATAATGGAACAAGTGTTCCACACTCATGGCTACAGCTAGATTGCTCAGTGCAGGTTTAGCACTGTGTAGACCTGTCCATAATATTCTATACAGGTGGTTTTGGGGGCATTATACTGAGGTTCAGATCTCAGTTATCTCCATGTCTACATCTAAGGTAGACACCCTACTCTTTTCTTCCTGATCAGTGAAATGGAATGGGCTCTTCTAGGACAAAATCCTTATGCTACTTTTAATCATGTCTAAGTTAGAATCAGATGAATCAGTGATCCTGAGTGGTTTCCTGTGAAAGGAACAAAAGTAAACTATTTTGATACTGACATTTTCACTGGCAATGTCCATATTTCTCAGAGGAATTCTACCTTTCCTTTGTGTATTTAACGGACCATAGTCCTCCAGCAGCAAGCTGAATGCTTAAGTTTTCAAATTCTGACAATTCTTTGCTTTCTGCTGTACTGTACATCCTTTCCTGCACTTTCTGATACAAATCCTCATTTGTATCTTCCAGTATGGAAATTGAGACTAGTGACAAACTATTTCCTCTCTTAAGGTCAGTTAGTGTATGTCAGTTTGGACAAGAGTTGCCTCGTAGCAGCACAAAAGAAAATGTGAAGTGACATACAGATCAACAGCTTGGGAAGTTGCATCTATGCATAAGGCTGTGATTCAACCACAGAAGTAAATGAAGCTTTAGCATTCCTAGTGCTGGATAAGATATTCCATCCCAAAAAGCACTGATGAGATATCAACCCTTTTTCTAATCATTTGAACACAGAACTATTGCCTCAGTTCAAAACTTTTTATGGGCTCATTTATAGGAGGAAAAGATTGATGTGTGGCAATGTATGAGAATATCAAGGAAAAAAATATCATTTTTCTGGAGCTCTGTGCAGATGCCATTTCAGAACTGCAAGTCAGCATAAAATCTTCTCTATATATTTATAAAACTGTGCCCAGCACCACTATGAACATCACTGTAAACTTCAGATATAAACGGCCAAAACTCCTCAGCAGGAACTAATACCTTCTGCAGTTCTGATTGTCTGTATAGATTTTAAAGTTTAAAAATTCTCAGATCAGGCTGTGATTTTTAAGTCCCACATTGAACAGGACAAGAGCCAGAACCCAATGCCTGTATTTCTATTGCCCTTCTTCATTCAAAAGCTGATTGTCTGCATTGGAAATGTCACCGTTGTTATTTAAACTTTATTGTGAAAGAATTCAAGATGTCAATTGACACCACTTCTATTTCATTTTAACAGTATAAGTGTTTGCAGACATTATGGATGCTACTGCTGTTGAAATACCCCTGTAATTTTGGATAATCCACATCTTTATACTTGTCCTGTGAAGTCTTTAATTAGACATTAGTTAGTCATTGGTTATGATTCATTTACTCTGTCTTTAACTCTGTAGACCACTTATCACCTATCCTCCCTGTATAAGGAATAACATCCCAGACTAAAATAGACATCAAGTGGGATGAATTGCTCTCTGCAGTGCTAATTCTAGTTAAACTTTATGGATTTCCTCTTGGATTATAGAAACTATTTACATCCTTCCTTAACTGACATCACATGACTGTAAAGGGTGCATTTGGGAGACTAAGGGAAAGCTGCCACTGTCTCTTGCTGAATGTTATTTGTTTTGTGCCATGACTGTATACCACACAGTCCAAAATAGGCAAGGCAAAAATAGCCACTGTCCAAAACAGCCACTACAAACCCTGCTGGGATGCAGAGTAGGGGAAGTTCTTAAGCTGAAGTAAGGAGTAAAAAAATGCTTTTCTTCCTCCAAACGACAGATGCCAAAGGCACTGACTCAGAGGTGCCCAGTGTTCCTATTCTGAGTACTGGGGTTATTTGAACAATTTTAAACTTACACACTTACACTTTATTCACTGACTTTTCCTTGCATTAAATTTTATAATATATTTCATACAAATTCCATGAGATACTCATTAATAATTTCCTAGGTATTTGTAAGAAATTCACAAATATTTGTCAACTTTGAAAAACATTTATCTTTAAGATCTGTGATGGCTTGCATGACCCAGAGTGCTGTAATGGAAGCATATGATATCCTTAGGAAGGATGGATCAGGAAGATGAGGCAGGATAACCTGGAGTTACTGGTGACAGTAATTTGGACATAGCCAGAAATGAGCCCTTGCAGCACAGGCTGCCTTGGGCTGCCTTAGGCTGGGTACTGACAGCAGGTGGAGGGAGGTGATTCTTCCCCTTTATTCAGCACTGCTGAGGACACACCTGAAATAGTGTGCCCTCTTATGGGCTTCCCAGCACAAGAGGCACATGGACATCCTGGAGACAGTCCAGTGAAGGGCAACAAAAATAGATCTGGCTTTGGAACATTTCTCCTATGAGGAGAGACAGAGAGATGGGAATGTTTAGCCTAGAGGAGGGAAGGCTCATTGGGAAGATCTCAATTGAGATAGATAACCACAAGGAGAGTGTGAGGAGGATGGAACAGACTCTTCTTAGCAGTGTCCTGTGACAGCACCAGAGGCAATGGTCACAGGAAGTTTCCTCTGAATATCAAGAAACACTTTTTCACTGTGAATGTGATCACCTCTGGCGCAGATTGCCTGGGAAGGCTACTGACTCTCCAACCTTGGTAACAATCCAAAATCATATGAGCTTGGTTCTGGCCAACTGCTTGAGCAGAAGTGTTGATGTAGATCACCTCCAGAGGTCCCTTCCAATCTTAGCTACTCTCAGCTCATGAATGAATCTTCTGGAACTTTACATGAATGGATGTTTTATTTCATGTGATATTTCACTGTAGTTGTAGCTCAATGCGCTTTTTTCTTTATACATTGTTAAATATTTCATGAAAATATCATAAATATTACATGACAGTTTCAGAGAGATTTCTCATGTGTGTTTCAGGAAATATCCTCTGAGCATTGTTATGACATTTCATGAACATACTTATGCCTGAGGAAAAAATATATCATCAAATCTTCATGAGTCTTCCCAGATTTATGAAAATGATGATATTTCAGAGATAGTTATGTTATATACTTATTGACTACATTCTAAGCAAGTGGGGTTTTTCTGTTTTGGGGGTTTTAAATTTTTTCTTTTTTTCTTTTTTCTTTTTTTGAATAAAAAAATAAAGCACCAATGGATAAACATTTTAATCTCCTCAGGTATTTCTAGCTGGTAGTTTAAATACAAAAAATTGACAGTGTAAATTCATCACTGTCATAACCATACACACTGTGAGAAGGTGTAAATATATGCCTGGAAATCCAATTGCATCCAGGCATGGAGTTTCCTAGGCAGAATGGAAGAATGTCTCCTTTGTGTATTTTCTATTTCACACCTATTACTAGTTTTTCTATAACTACATGTCACATAAATCACCGCTATGTGTATTTCAGGCTTTCTGCATGGACACTTTATAGTAGCTTGTGGTGTGATGCACCTTAGAAAAATGTACCTCTTGGTTGTGAAGTAATTTTCACACTGTCTGATTTGAGGTGAATATGAGATACAGTATGTAATATTCACCCAGAGTGATAGGCTGCCTGACTTAACTTTCAGTGGTAGACGCAAAGGAGACAGCTACAACTGTTTTCATGTAAAGCAATCTTCAACACAAGTCATTTGTCCTTGGCACTTTTATAATGTCTTGAGCTCTGCCGAATCAGCTCTTTATTCTTACTCTCCTAAGCCCACAGAAACTCCATTCCAGAGGTACCTTACTCATGTCCTTTGAAACTCCTAGGAGGAAAAAAAACCCAACTGTTTTTGCTTCCCCTAGCTACCTAGTCACAGTGGTTGGAAAACACACTTATCTTTGAGTACAAGACCAGTTACAATTTCAGACCTGTGGTGATGAAAAAGTAAAAAGAAGTCATTTTTCCCTACACATTTTATTTTGCATCAAAGATGGCAAATATCACCCTAAGTTTTGGTATAACATATTCAGCTCTTCTTCCTTCCCAGCATTAGTATAGTGTAGAAACAGTGAGATATTTTCCACCTTACTTATATCTTGGAAAAATGCTGCCTTAAGCCTTTTGTGTACTATTTGAAATTGTTCGAAAAATGCATAAATCTCTGTGCACTTGTGCACTGCTTTTAGAAAGTGCTTGGAAGTATACACTTGGCTGGTTCATGAGAAATGGTTGGTTGATTGACAGGAGTCACTCCCTGCCAGTCAGCCTGAGACTCTGTAGGAACTCCCAAGCTAACAAAGAAACTTGACTGACATGATATTTTTGACAAACATTATACTTTTGGTGGGGTTGTGGAGACCACTCAGGAAGTCGTATGTACATCTCTGCAGAAACTTCTTCTGCTAGAAGAGGTCACTGACACAAGTTGCCGCACACACAAAAAAAAAAAAAAAAAAAAAAAAAAAAAAAAAAAAAAAAAAAAAAAAGGCAACCCCATTCAGACCAGAAATCGTAGAATCATAGAATCAAACCTCAGTTGGAAGGGACTCAACCCAACAGGATCATTGAGTTCAACTCCTGACCCTGCACAGGACACACCAAGAGTCACAGAACATGCCTGAGAGCATTGTCCAAATGCTTCTTGTACTCTGGCAGGGTTTGTGCTGTGACCACTTCCCTGGAGAGCCTATTCCAGTGTCCAGCCACCCTATGGATGAAAAACCCTTCCTGAACCTTTCCTAACCTAAGCCTCCTCTGGCACAGTGTCATGCCATTTTCTTGAGTCCCACTGATAGTCACAAGAGAGAGAGGAAATCAGTGCCTGCCCATCTTCACCTTGTGAAGAAACTGTAGTCCTCTATGAGGTGTTCCCTCCATCTTCTGTTCTCCAGGATGAGCAAGCCAAGTGACCTCAACCTCTCCTAGAATGGTTTTCACTTAAGACCTTTCACATTCTTCATTTCTCTCCTTTGGATTCTTTCTATTAGTTTGATATCTTATATTGTTGTGCCCAAAACTGCACAAAGTACTGGAGCTGAGGCTGCATCAGCTCAGAGTAAAGAAACTATAGCTGAATATTTAAGCTCAAGTTTAAAAAAATCTAGAAAAAAAATTGTAACCAAAACTGAGAACTAGGTGTGCTTAGGGACCATTTTAAATCCTGCGCAATCTTTAAAGTAAAATTAATAGATTTTTCTCAGTTTTCTCATTCCTATGCCCAGAACCATAGGGGTTTAAAACATTCTTTACCAGTTGCTCATCTGTATCTTAGTATTTCTGTTAATCTTCATCTATGCCTTGGTATCTTTTCATCTATTTGCAACTATAAGTTGTGAAATGTTCCCCCATGAGAGCTGCAATACTACTCCTTGTAACAGCAAAAATTCCAGATACAAATCTGTCATTAAATGTTATGGTAGGATATTGTAAAAACATCTGGGAAATGCATCTCAGAAGTTCTGTAATTTGCTATAATTTCATCCATAGCATCAACTATATGCTGAAGAAAATCTATTTGGTTTGTGTTTTCTTTTTACAGTAACAAATTTAATTATGTTACTAGTAAGTTGTTACTTACACATGGTAAGAGAGAAGGTTTCAAATAATAGTAAGAAGGCTCAGAATATAAAATTATAAAGATAAATAAATGTTTTGGAAGAAGTCAAATCTCATTAAAGGCAGATAATATAAAATTCCCAAAGCTAATATGTTTTGGAAATAATCCCTTTGGTCCTGTTCATTTTTCAAGTATACAATCTGAAGGAAAAAGTCTTGAGCCTGCTTCTGCATAAAATAATGGCACCCAACCATCTTATAATACTTCAAAAATTTTCGGAATAATATTTTTGAGTGTCTTTAAAATTTATCATAATATTTCACAAAAAGATACCTGATGCCCATATCACCATCTTCTGAGTTGCTTCAGACTTTTGCCAGAGACTGCACATCAGTAATACAATATCTTCCTTGTCAAAATTTGTCTTGGGGTAGGAGAATGAACTATATTGCTGTGCCTCTATCAGCAAATAAAACAAATCAGAAACTGCTGTCAATGTCAGCTATCCCAGCATGTCATATGTTCATACAGCTAAAACATTTTGCCTCACCAAACTACACATCTGCATCTCAAACCAACAGGTTGGGAATGTTGTTTGGCCACTGCTCCCTCCCAGAACCTCTCTGTCACCTTCTGCCAGGGTCCTGCTTTGCCTGCTCTGAATTTTTCCCTCAGAGCATGTACAGTCACTGCACAGACCACCATACACCAGTACAAATATAGGTCTCCTACAACTGCTTTCTCTTACTTTTAGGAGAGCCCTAAGTAGAGTTAAGGTGTTTGTTCTCTCATTGCTCTTCACAATAAAAAAAAAAAAGATCTTTTCATCCACAATATAAGAGTTCACTAACAGAAAGAAATTAATGTCAGTTTTCCTTATCATGGGCAGCAGATAACATAAATAGAAGTTTGTATATCAGATTTTTTTTCCCATTGCTAGATCTTCCAGATAGCTCTCCTTTTTTTTCTGAATTGATATGATCCACATTCCATTGATAATAAACATTTTTTACTCTGATGACAAAGAAATCCAGTGGACTAAAAAGCCTTCCCCTAGAAGGTTTGGCAGAGACACAAGAAACAGTAGCATATTTCAACACTGTAAGGGTGTGGATCTATGCCATTGGTGAAAGGAACATGCAAACATATGCTCCAAATCTGGCTGTCATATACTTATTGAAATATGGAACTTGTACACAGTCCATATAAACCTGAAAAATAAAGAAGTCACACAGAAGTCTGCCATTGACTGATGCACGATACAAGCAAGCGATGGCTGGAAGACTGCCAAGCCTGGGCATGGTAGCAAAGCATCTGTGCAAACATTATCCAATCCTAACATTGAAAGTATATTTGATATTGAAGAGTTCAGGTTGCACATTATCTTGCTCTAAAATTTGCATGATATGTACACCGATTGTTTAAAATGGAATTAATTAGGCTCACTAAAAAGTAAACCCCACCCAATCATGGTTATACAAGCATTTGGGAAAGTGGGTGGAAATAGAACTCATTTATCACCTATCAGAATAAATCATTAAGCAACATGCAAGAGAGCAAACTACAGTTTGGAGTCACTTCCACTGAAATCAAATGTTTTCTGGAGAAAGATGATAATAATTGCAATTATTATAGCTGTGGCATGACTGAAGGCAGTTAGTGGACTACTGCTGTCACATGTTTAAGAGCTTACATTCAAGAGTAATATTTGTTACCTTTTTTCATGACATCTGTTTATTTTTAGTGCTGTGAATACAGTGGTAAAAATAGCAGCCTTCAGAATCTTTATTTTCCAAATTGGCATGAAGCTGTGTCAGGGGTGATTTAGGTTGGATATAAGAAAAAGGTTCCTCACCCAGAGGTTGGCTGGGCACTGAAGCAGGCTTCCCAAGGAGGTGGGAAGTCATGACACTAAGTCTGCCAGCATTTAAGAAACCTTTGAAAAATGCTCTCAGACACATGGAGTGATTCTTGAGGTGGTCATTTGCAGGATTTGGACTTCAATTAGCCTGGTGGGTCCTTTCCACCTCAGAATATTCTATGATTCTGTGATTTAAATTAATATTTTTGCACTCTCAACTTTTCTGCTTATTATCTTCTTCACGGTTTTTTAAATCTTCACCTTGTCAAGTTCATTTTTCCTATCTCTACGCCCAATTTGTGACGTACTCACTATAAAAAATGCTGATAAATACATTTTATGGAGAATTAAACTTTTAACAATGAGTGCATTTCATGATTTATGTTTTAATTGCCTTTTATACTGATATATTCAGGCAACTACAAGTCCTACATATCATGACTGCATTATCTGGGCCAACATCTACTTTCTGAAATTGCACCTCGTATTAATTGTTCAAAGCATCAAGAATGTTCAAGATAATTGGTAAGAGCATAAAAATTCTAGGCAGTATGCAGGGGAGAGAAGGGAGGCAATGACCCAGCTTTTCCTCACAGAGAATATCACGCTGCCAGAATAACTCCAGTTTTCCAGTATTGCCAATTCCTGTGAAGGCGAGCATTGCATTAAATTCACTGCTGTGCATGCTGCATGTTAACATGGAGGGAGGGAGGGGGTTTCATGCACAGAGAGACAGCTGCTCAGACATGATAGATGACTGTTTAAATTTAGAAACTGGGAAGGCATTTAATTACAATTTACAAGGACAGATATTGTGAGTTAAGTATCAGATGATGGCTGGAAGCACTGTAAAACATGTCTATAACAATTATAATTGCCATATAACGAAGGCTTGCCATCATGTAAAGCACAAAGAACTTTGCAGCTTTGATCACAGAAGAAAAAGTAGCAAAAGTTTTTGCTGCCCTTAACATAGAATATTTACAAATTTCTGAAGACCTATCACACATTCTTAGGAAGGCTTGTGATCCAGGACATTGAGAACAAAGTACTAATGCCCTGAGAAACAAATAACATAAGTGCACTGTGATTTATGCGCCAAACATTTTTAAATGCCATTTGTTCATCAATGACAGAAACTTTAATCTGAAGGAAGGCTGAACAAAGCTCCTTGCTTCCTGTTCATTATGTGAACCTAAGAAAGGAAATTTTTGCATTGCAATCACTAGCTTATCACCTACTATACTTATTATAGTATTAATCATAATTTAAAAAATCACTTTGATTTTTGCAAAATTGCAATATTGTCAAGTACAATGGAGTGCATCTGTGTACCTGGGAAACCCAGGTCTTCTAAAAAGAACAGTTTTGAAAATTAAAAGGTGTGTAGCTCTGCACCTTTTAATTCCATGAAAGCTTGGCTCAAATGACAGTGAAGGGTCTGGAAGGAAGATGTCGGAGGAGCAGCTGAAGTCTCTTGGTCCGTTCAGCCTGGAGAAGAGGAGAATGAGAGATCTCATCTCAACCTGCAACTTCCTCGTTAGGGGAAGAGGAGGGGCAGGCACTGATCTCTTCACTCTTGTGACCAGTGACAGGACCTGAGGGAGTGGCCTGAAGCTGAGTCAAGGGAGGTTTACGTGGGACATGAGGAAAAGATTCCCCACACAGAGGATGGCTGAGTACTGGAACAGGCTCCTCAGAGAAGTGGTCACAGCCTGACAGAGCTTAAAAGGAGTTTGGACAATGCTCTCAGCACACGGTGTGGCTCTTGGGATGGTCCTGTGCAGGGCCAGGAGTTGGACTCTGATCATCCTTATGGGTCCCTTCCGACTCAGCACATTCTGTGATTCTGTAATTCTATCACTGATATACGTTCTCAAGGATGAGCAAAGCTGGCTGTCTTGATGTACCGTCTTGGTGAAAATTATGTGACCTTATAAAGGACCATCATTTGCCTTGTAAGGCACAAAAAAGGACATAGAAACTCCAATAATTGTTCTGCAAATATTTTGTGTGAATTTTTGATGGACATCCATAATAATGAGGTGAAAACTTAGAAAAATTAGAAGCACCCTGGTGGACCAAATTTTATTTACTTTATTTACTTTTTTTCTAATTGGACTGATTCTGTATCCATTTTAGCCCAGTTTCTCCTACCTCACAATCATTAATCATTTCCAACATGTCAGCATAGCACCATGCTACCCTACAGCCTCCTTGGGAACAGGCAATTATGTTTATCCAGGCTGGAAAAACTGCAGTAGATAAATTGGAATAAGGCAGATAAATTACACAGTATCATATATTTCTTGCCTAATGCAATGTCATAAATTCACTCAAGAGGTATTGAGTATAATGCTTTCATGCACACAGACACAGGAAAAAACTCCCAAATTTCTAGCCATATTGTTTATATTACTATAGCCTTGAATAAATAGCTGAATTCCTCTAGCAGAGTATCTATAGTGGAAAGTTTCTTGTTCTGCCTGAGTTCTACTGCCCTGAAAAGTCATTTCAACAAATGGCAGAGCTTGATCACTACATGGTGCAGCACCACAGCTCCCTTCTAGAATTATATTGAATTTTTTGTCATCATATGGACTTTGTAACATATTAGCCAGAGATCATGTTGCTGATATATTGGGGTTATGCCTTACTGACCTGTATTTTGGACTAGTGTCAAGACCATGCAGTGACCTGTGACATACTCGCTGCTCTGCGACTGAGTTTACAGAAATGAGAAGATGAAGTGTTCTTGCTCTGCTGTTACTGACTTATATGCAACTGCCAAGACATGAAAGACGTGCTGGCAGAATCTCCTTGTTGCATACCTTTTGCCACAGTATTTTAATTATTTAACTTAAGATAGGAACTACAGTGCCTGCTTTTCAACACTAAAATGTATACTGAAGATAAAGGATTTGGTCTAATTTACTTACAAATAGCAATATTTTAAAAATAAAATGAAACATATTCTACATTTTTATTCTTGGTGTTTTCCTATGAAAGATAAAGTGGGTTTGCTGGTCTGAATTTTTAAAATCTGTTTATTACTCTTCCTAGTGCTTATTAAAGAACTAGAATTAAAAATATTTCCAGCTTGTTTCCTCATTAATTCTGGTACCTGATGATGTTAATCAGTTGAATGACTCTGTACTCCTGAAAGCCAAATATCTGCTTACCTCTCAGTAATGAACAATGAAAAATGTAAGTGAAATTCCTTAATGCTAAAAAGTAAGAACATTGTAGAACATGTTTTCAAAATCTAACATTTGGTTTTCACACTGTTATCAAATTAATTTCACTTCCTAGAAAAATGTTTTTTCAGATTTAGAAATGCTAATTACAACTTTTAAAAATATTATCTTGTTTTATCTCCACATCACTATTGGTTTGGTGCAAAAACACAGTGCAGTCTGCAGTCTGTTTCTATTCTCCAATCTGTGCTAGTTCAGAGCATGCTGGTGTACCTTTCTTAAATGATAATACAGAGTTTTCAGCAATGACATCAGCTGATCCAGTAGTCCTGAGCATTTTCTGACAAGATCATTCACAATACCTCAGAGCACTGTGTGCCTAATACTAAATCAAGTTTAATTTTAAAAAAGACTCAAAAATCTGTCATTAAACCAAGAAATCATACAATTTTTTTCTATTTAATCAAAGATTTTTGAAATACCTCTAAGAGTTTGAAAGTATTTCAAAGTATTTTTCACCTCATGACTTTGTGACTTCCTGCAGTGAGCAAATTTGGCACAAACAGCAAGACACCATGAAACCAGATGATTATGCTTTCTGTTGCTATATAAGTTTTATTGGATATTATGCAGTTTAGTAATTTTCAAGGAATAGTTATTTTGAAGAGTTGGAAAGAATAATCACAAGCTCATAAACTGTGAAGCTCATATATATATTGAAATAAATCACCTTAATTTGGCACTGGATTTCAAAACTGTCAAATAAATCCTCAGAGCTTGATAATAACAAAATAGCAGAAACATGACAACTTACACTATGAATGAGACTTTTAAACAGCAATAAATGAGTCAATCAAAAATAGTTGAAATTTGACATGCTTTCTGATCTGTCATGAAAGATTGAATTGCAGCAGTTTTTCTTTCATTGAAGGGAAAGAAATGAGTCAGTATAAGTTTGGTCCAACCAGACACCTATTTAATGCAATCAGGTAAGAGATAGTTAAGCCAGTCAGAACCATCTGTAGAGTCAGACTCTGGGATTGTGCTGCTGAAAAAGAAGAGGCCAAGGCTAACAGGCACTGATTTCCTTTACATCGTTTAGAACTTAACCCCTTCTGAAGCTCTTTGCTCTTGGAGAAGGCTTCTTGGAGCAATGCAATGACTGCAACAAGAACTAGGCAGCAGCGAATGATGGGTAATCTGTGAGCATGACTTAAAGGTCCCTGAAGAACAGGGTAATAACGAACATTTAATTTAGAGAGGAACAGGCATGTGTCACAGATCAGTAAACAGAAGCTTGTAGCTGTCAGCCAGTGGTATACTTATGTCCATGCATTCATTTAAAGAGAAGATATCACTGAAACTAACAGATTTATTTTTGAGCAAGACTCACATTAAATCAATTTAGTGCACTCACATTTTAGGCTATTTATATTAAATTTTGACAGTTCTCTCATACACAAAAAAAGCTATATTGCACCCTGATCCTGTATGCACCATTCTTGGGTCCAGATGTTGAGCTTTTTGGCTATGTTTTGTTTATCCATTGAGTAAATAAATTCTTTCTATTTTGCCCAGCTGCTCTGTGAGGATGAGGAATGTCTAATCAAATCCAACAAATGTCATTTGGACACCATGACTGTAGTACTTACATCCAAATTTCTGCCTCCAGTTGGCACTCATTACAATTTAAGTATCTTTCAGCACCTGGACTGTTCATTTACATGATCAAGAGTAAGACTCAGAAACACACCTTCTGGGTACCTGGGGTGGGATGTATCCTACCTATCAAAAAGACATCTCTGTCTAAATATCTTCATTCTCTTTCCAGGCAATGAAGAGAAACAATTACCCTTAGGGTATTGTTCATCTAACTTAAAGCATCTCTATTAGGATAAGATTCTGTATCACTTAGGATTTTTGCTTGTATTGTTTGTATTACTTAATATATTGAAAGCTTTATGCCTATACTAGGAATTCCCATCTTGGATAAGCTGACTACCACAGGAATTGTCTTACAAACATGCAAATTTGAGGTTCAGACACCTCCTGAAGAGATTAATCTGCTGTGTGCACTCACATCTACCAAAACAGAAGTCACTGAATTAGTGACAGTATGTCACTAATTCAGTGACTTCAGTACACTGAATTAGTGACATACTGTCACTAAACAGTATGTCCATTTGTTCAATTTTCATTCCAAAATGTGAAGTAAGCAATGCCAGTTCATAACTTCTATGAGACACGTGTGATTGCAGCTGAGAAGTAGATTCTGTTAGCTTTATCTAAAAAGGCTACAATACAATTACTTACCCAGGCCCCCAAAAGCTTAAAATAAAGATCAAGGCCTGATTCTGTCAATGCCTTCCAGTGAAATGCAGCCATTGAAACCAGCCAACAACAAAGAGTTTATAATACCAGATACAGACTCAAGAAAGGCCATGTATACATACTTTTGTCATGCTCCATGACAGCAGACTTTTGATCTCCACTTTTAAAGGTCACTGGTCCATTTTAAACCAGAGCTACAGCATAAAACATGCAAAGGCTGACACAGTGAAGATCTTCCATTCTCTTACTTCCCAGACAAATTTATTATGGTTTACTGTTTGAGTATTTTCAAATTAAAATTTCAAAGAAGGAGATTTAACTAATTTATTATGGTCAAAAGGATGACAAATACTTATAAAACAATAGATATGAGGTTAATCCTAATTATCAAATGGGCATTTATATCAGCATTGCAGAAAATACCCTAATTTTCAAAGAACAAGGGGATTGCAGACACATACATTCTGCCACCTTTCAGGTTGTCCAGTCAGAGCTATGTCATCTCTCCCCTTGTGTTCAGTGCTTGGCAAAAATTAGTCCTTGTCTGCATCAGATTTATATAATTCACTTCCAGAGCACAAGGACTGAGAGAACTGTGGAGGGAGTCGGCATTTTCTTCCACAGTTCTCAAATTGTCCCCAGCCATTGCCAGTTGGACATGAAGCAGTTTCTCTGTTGGTTTGTAGAATGAAAAAAATGTCTGCTGTGTAGCAGGATTTGGGCAAGGAAAGCAGCAGTCTGAAGCAGTTACTAATCCTATACCTTTCCCTCTTATGTGATGATTATACAGTCTTGGAAATAATGCAATGATTGGAGGAGGATTAAATTTACCGCTTAACCAATCCTCTTTGAAACCTCTGTCTGGATGCATGCCAGACTATGTATTGTTATTATAAAATGTACTGAGGTAAAAAAAAAAATAATATCTCTTAGCAACTCCGGTTGATGACCAGGCCAAAAAAATGGGAAGGGCTGGAAAATATATATAGCAAAATTCATCTTTCTCTGTAGTGTTCTACATAAGTGTTCCTGAAACACAGAGGCTCTTTAATTTCAGAAATATGAATGTTCATGAATTAGTCTTTGCATGGAGCATGTAAATTCCAAGCCTAACAGTTTGTTTTGCTCATTGCTTCTGTTAAAACAGACTCTTACAGGATTCCAGAGGCTAATAAATATATTAACATGCAAGGATTTGAAGCTAATGGTAAATAAAACCTTGGCAAAATGAGCTTAGGAAGTAAGAGCATTAAAAATCAATGGTTCCTTCAAGAGAGACTAATGGAACCACTTAAATTACTTTGCCATTACAATGTTTCTAATCTTAACCGATAAAGGACTGAATAAGCAAATTAGATTATTAACACAGAAGCCAACACATCCCTGTAACTATAATAAGATTTTTTTTGTGTAGATATAGTGGGAGAGAATATAATCGCTTAGACATAGAAGAATACAGTTGAATGACTTTTTAAAAACTTCATAATGAATCCTAAAAATCATCATTTGTGTTCACACAAGGATTAAAGGAATTAAATATTAGATTTTGTTGATGTGAAAAGTATGCAGATTTTGTATTTTCTGAGCACCATACTGAGTTTTAAAAAGATAAAATTATTTCCTAAAGCAAAATTACAAAAATATTGACTGCTGTGTTTCTATCTTTACCAGTAACCTCTTCTCAGCTTCTTGTCTTTATAATGTGTTAGAGCACAAATACTTACTCTTCATTTAAAACAACCAACATGATTCTGTCTTTTGGTGTGCAATTAATTGTAAATCCTGGGCAGAAAGTACAGGATTTCAAAGATGTTGTAATATGGTCCACTTCTATAACTCACTCAGCCACGGTCTGCAATCACCAATAGATTCTTCTTCTCCTTGCATGTCTAGAGATGCATTGAAGCCATAATTTCACTGTTGATCACCAATAATAATAATTTCCACATTTAAGCCATATTTATTGAAGACTGGGATGTTTCTCAAAGTTAATCAAACTAAAAAATCTGTCAAGTCTTTACAGTATTCCTATTGTATTCCTCACTGTCTATGCTGAACTTTTAATTTTCCAAGATAAAATAATCTCACATGCTGAAAAACAGAAGCAGAATTTCTAAATTGAATAACATGCCTTAATCTATGCAATACCTCCCTTTCCTTCTTTACACGTGCATTTTTTAGCATGAGTGACAAAGGACAAACTGTCTGAAAACAAAAAAAAACTTATTTCCTGGGAGAAAAAAAGGCAGCAGAGTGCAAAGTACATGCAGATTCTAGGGCTGTCTTTCAAGGATGCCTTGTCTCACTCCAAAAAAGGCACAGTCTCTGCTTTGGGACATCTGTCCCCCCCAGTTTTTCACCCCCTGGGGATGAGGGGTCCCCACACTGAACCCTCCTGGTTCTGAGGCGCTGCCTCCCCCTAAATGCAGTCTCTGTGTCACAGGAATAAAAATGGTTCAGTCTATGGCTACACAAGAAAAGTCCAGCCAAAAGGCCACTCCAATCATCTCTCCCCACTCAGCCAGTCTTCTCCACTTCCCTCAGGCCTAGTCCTTGTTATCTCATTTCCTATCTCTCCTTATTCAGCTCTGAGGAGGATCAGCATTTTTGCAAGGTCCCAATCATGTAAGAAAAGGGTTAAAAATTTCAGTCTCTGCCTGTCCCAGAGCTCCAGCACTCCCACGCTGCTCTGGCCGGGCACCTTCTCACCACACTCCCCCCTTCTCCTCCTCGTCCGGCTGCTGTCACATTCCGTCGCCGGCTCTCCCTCTCTCTCTCCTGGGGGGGGGGGGGAATGGCTGCCCGATGTCTCTTGGTGCTCCTCCACCCTTCCATCCTCAAGGGCCTCCTCACCCCCCATCTCTGTCCAGGCCCAGGCCTACCACAGGGCTGCCCCTCCCCTGCCCAGCAGCAGCAGCTGGACGGGGGAGGGAGATCCGGCCTCTTTGCCTCGAAGTCCCAAGAGAGACTCCCAGGGCCGAAGCTCTGCTTTTAACCCCTGTGTGTTCTCAGAGGTGTGTCCAAATGCCACTGGCCACATCAGGCGCCAGTATCAAAATCTGAGCACCCATTGGTTTGACTACAGCATCCCAGAATTCCCACTTCTTCCTGGTCAAACCAGCACAGGTGGGATGCCACACAGGTGCAAAACAATGAAACATTGAGAGAGACTGAAACAAACATGGGAATGTCTTTGGGCAGCATTTGTGCCACGTGGTCAAGCATATCAAACCAAAGTCCTAAGGAGAGCCCCCTGAAAACGTGTTGTGTAATAATATGCAACTTGTTCTCTATTTTTGTCTCAGATCGCTGGAGTTTGTTCATTTTAGGATTAGCACAATGTGAGCCAAAATGTTCTACCACCTAGTAGCAATCCAGGGTTCCACACATGTTCCTTTTCTGTGTTAGATTCAGAAACCTGGGCTGCAATTGAAGACTGCCCAGACTGCAAGGGATCCTAACTTGGACATCTGTCTCTGCCTTATGAAAAACAGACAGCATTTTACAGATCTGATGTGGCATCATTAAACTGTAAAACCAGGAGAAGCCAGCTCTCTAGGCTGCTCTTTGTTTTATAGCTACTGACAACCCAGGAAAAATATATTTGCAATTGTGTGTACTTGGAACCATGATGTTCAGAACAAAAGAAAGTGAAAAGGAAAGTATCTCAACTGTTCAGCATTGCCTTGTGAATACTTTTTTGAATAGAACAACAGACTGAAAAAACACCTGTCTCAGCTGTCATTAAATCCAAAAGCTACAACTCTTAACTATCAATTAAGTGCAAAACTTTGTTATACATGAACCAATTGTAATAGCCATGAATCATAAACATTCTGGCCTCTCAAGAGCATTATCATGCACAACTTTCAAATCCTATTTATGCATAACAAAGTGTATGTGAGACATCCACATTGAAAAGACAGAATTTAAAAATACCATTTTTAGTAAAACTGAAACCTATTATAATCCTTGAGTCTGGATTTTATAAACATATTTTAATGAAACCAATTCTCATACAGTGTGCTTAAAGAAATAAATCTGCATTTGGGCATGATGATTTAGGTACTTAAATATACCTTAGGCCCATTAGTTTGATAGCTGAGGGCTAGCTTATAGCAAACACAAACAAATCATGATACTTGGATCAGAACCACCAGAGGGTGATTCCTACTTTAAAAGTGACGGTGATAAAGTGCAGTGGAAGAATATAAAGGAATGTAATGCAGCTTTCTTAAAAATGCACACTATTTCATCATATTTCATAATATAGCATATGCCCAGCTATTGTTACTGAAAATCATTTTTCCATTTGCCTTGTCTGTTTTGATTTGAGAGTGTTCTTCAGCAATTTTGTAGGTTATCCTGCTGGAAAATTTATTTAGGAAGAGAATTTAAAGAGATTCAAGAGAATTCAGCTAAAGCCTCAGTTATATTTGTAGCATATGCAATATTCTTTTCTTACATGCCTCAGCATAGAATTTTTTTTTTCTAAAGAAGCAAACAAAAAATAAATGGAAAGGGTGCAGTATAGAAAAATATATCCATTAGGAATATAAACAATGTCAGATGTATAAACCCATACAGGGGAAAGCAGTTTAAATATATATATTTGAAACCAAAAAAGTCTATTAGATAGATAGCTGCCTGGATGCCTACAATTATCTGAAGGAAGACAGCTGAAAATAGATGTTAAGGATTAAAAAAATATTAATAATAGCTTTAACTTTCTATAAGAAAGTTATGAGACAAAGAAGTTATAAATTTTAGATTAATCCTAATAAAATCAATGGTAGCACCCTTTGCCAGGATTCAATAGTTTTTTGTCCCAAAGGAGACTGTGGAACACCTGGTGTGAAATCTTATAAATGCAAATTTTAAGATAGCTTTAGATTTCATTATCTGATAACAGATCCTATCTTGTCTTTCTACCAGTAAACCTAGTCCTTTATTTTACATGCTGATTCCAGAAATGGAAGCTGAGCCTCACATACTGAACTTGGGATATAGCTGAAGAGGAACACATTGTCCTTGGAACAAGAATTCAGGGTCTACCCATAAGAGTGTTAGGATCCTGGGGTCATTCATAGACTTCATCATCCCCTCCCATCACTTCCAGTGCTGTGGCCACCCCATCCCTGGCCCAGGACTGCATTCTGGTTCCTCCCAGAGCTGTTAGTCTATGCTCCAGAAGTCCCACCACAGCTCAGCTCTCCAGCACTGTCTCTGGCCCTGATCTATACCACAGCTTTGTCTCTTGACCACCCTCTTTTAACTTCAAACTGGAGCCCCTGGATGCATTCTAGGCCTGTGCACTGCTGGTCATCCCAGTGGCTGTCAAAGCAGCCTTCTGTCACCACCTCTGCTCTGCCAACCACACTCAGTCCCTGAGAGATGGCATCCTTCAGTGGAGCACCTCTCTTGTGAGGAAAGACAGAGAGCCAGGCCTGTTTACCCTCCAGAAGAGATGACTCAGAGGGCACCTCATCAATGTCTACAGTCTGAAGGGAGGCGTCAAAAGGATGGACCAGGCTCTTCTGAGTGATGCCCAGAAGTAGGACAAGAGGCAATGGGTAGAAACTGGTGCACAGGAAGTTCTGCCTGAATGTAACAACTTCCTTACTGTGCAATGGCTGAGCACTGTAACAGATTGTCCAGAGAGGTTGTGGAATCTTCCTCACTGGAGAGATTCAAGAACCATGTGGACACAATCCTGTGCCATGTGCTCCAGGATAATCCTGCCTGAGCAGAGATGTTGGACCAGATGTGGTCCTTTGCAACCTGGCCCATTCTGCGATTCTACAAACAAAACATAGGAGGCTTGTCCCGGCAAAAATAAGCAAATATTCAGGGTTTTACCTTTATGTGAGAGGAATATGAGAAAAAGAGTGCAAAATACAGTTTTGCAAGCAAAAGCATTCAAAGGTAAGAAACATCAATTTTCTCTTGTAATGGGTTTCCTGTAATGACACAGCCATATCCAGGAAGAGTGCAAATACTGCACTTTGTATCTTTCTTGGTTTAATTCCAGCCAGCAACAAAGCACCACACACCCACTCTGCAGTGTGATGACAGTTTAATAATTGAAATAGAGTAAAATATTGTAGTAATAACAATGACCATAACCATAACAACAACAACACAACAACAACTCTAATAATGATAATAATAATAATAATGGACTAACTGATGTTGTGCTTATCCAAACGTAGCGAGCAGCATCCTCAAACTAACTGCCCCCAGTTTGTGTAATGGGCATGGCATTCTATAATACTGAATATCTCCTTGATGAGTTTGGATCAGCTATCCTGGCTATGCTTACTCCAAGCTTCTTGTGCATCTGCTCACTGGCAGAGCATGGGAAACTAAAAATGCCTTGATTTAGAGAAATTACTACTTAGCAATAAACAAAACAGCAGCATGTTAGCAAAAATATCCTCATACTGAATCCAAAACCCAGCACTGCATCAGCTACTAGGAATAAAATTAACTGCCTCCCAGCTGAAATCAGGACAGTGTCTCACAAATATGAATACGTTCCAGAGACCTAGACAAAGGCAAATATGTTTTGAAGAAATGCAAAAATATTGTTAAAGAAGATACTTTTTTATTAATTTTATGACACCTCATCTTCCATTTTTACAAAACTCTTACCTTAACAAAACAAAAAATATATTGTCATACCATAATGGAAGCCTTGTTGTTTAACCCTCGATAGAAAGAGAATAACATAAAGAAGTAGCCAATATAAGTCTAATTTAGCTCAAGATCAGTTGATGGCCTACAGGTCATTGGCTGCAAAAAACAAACTGTGGAAATGAACACACAAACACACACACAGATATAAGCCTGTCAGAGGGCCAGAGTAGTGAGTATACACAGACATACATATATATATATATATACGTATGCAAGTAGTCTGCCTTTACTGTGACTGTCTAGTACCAAAAAAAAAGACAATTACTCAGGTGCAATGACAATAAAGAGCAAACAAGCCAAGAGTCCAAGCTACAAGTTTCATAAAAAAGATTCATCTTCATTAAAATGATATACAGCGTGGTAGTTCAGGCACAAGATTTCTGTGAGCTGATGATTTCTTTAAATTATCAGAAGAAAAAATTGTAACATATTAAAGAAAATAAAGTATTTGTAAACTGTTGTGAAATTAAAAAGCAAAGAAGTCCAAGTAAAAAGTTCTAGAAAAACTCATTGAAAATTTCTACTTTTAGCGTCAAAAATAGGTATGAAAACCATATATCATGTGATACACTAACCAAAATGAAATAAATAATTCCAAACCAAAACACCCAGTGTTAGGAAAATAAGAACAAAAATTTAAAATTGTTTGTTTAACCTCTTCCTCTCTTGAAATGGACATGTTCCAAATGAAAGATCCAGTTGCAACAAAGGTCTGGTTTCCAGTAAAAACAGTGCCTCATTAAATGTTTTCAATCGTTTTTCATTATACAATTCCAATACTGCATGGCACCTACTCTAAGGTGGAAGAATTGCTTTTGTCTGCAGGAATAGCATATGGTCATCCAATCTGCCCTTCAAGACCTCTTTGGGAGGGACCTGGGGATGTTGATGGGCAGCCCCTGAACATGAGCCAGGATGTGCCCAGGTGGCCAAGAAGGCCAGGGGCATCGTGCCCTCTATCAGACATAGTGTGGCCAGCAGGAGTAGGACACTGACGGTGATGAGACGCAGAACAAGATGAACAGAGAAGTTGTGGATGCACCATCATCATTGGAACTGTTCAAGGTCATGTTGGATGGGGTTCTGAGCAACCTGGCCTAGTTGAAGAAGTTGCTACTCATGGTAGGGAGGGTTAAACTAGGTAGTTTTTAATGGTGCCTTCCAAATAAAACCATCGAATCTAAACCATTAGATTTAAAACTCTTATTCAACAAAAATGTGTAAGACTTGATCTGTGTACACTGGGACAGAGCAATCAATTTGTTTGTTATGACTTTGCTACAATAAAAACATTAAAGCTGCAGGGGCAATGGTGATCCCATATATTTGTTGTTCTTGATCATCTAGGGATACAATGTAATACTTCTGACAATTATATAATGACAGGTCTAAAAGTGCATTGAAATGACATAAATATAGTCTCATCAGTTATTGCCACAGAATTAAATGCTCTCTGATAAAAAAAGATATTAAAAAGTATTACTTCTTATTTTCTTATTAAACTTACCAAAAAGAATCTTCATACATTCAGCCTAAATGCCTGCATAATGTGAAGTTAGCAACACTAGATAAACTTAAGAGGAATCAGTCACACATATCTATTTATAAATGAAACTTCTGTGAGAATTCACTTGCTTTTACCTTGTGACTTCTATCTTTTTCCCCAGTGATCTGAATGCTTTCCAAAGTCTGCCATTGAACTTCATTAAAATAAATCCCACAGTGCACAGCCAAGCTCTCATCTTAGCACAATAAAGATGTAAAATTTATTATGTATGCATAGGACAATCTAAATAAATCATTACTTAAATGTCTGCAATCTCCAAGTTAAATAACCTAATTTACTTGGAAACAATGTGTACAACTGAAACATAAATTATATAAATCCAGAATCAGGAATATAGAAAATAATTTTTGTTTATTTGGGTAAATTTTCTTGCCCTTAAATCAAGGGAAATTAGATAAAACTTCACCCTCCAGCCTTTTTGTATCCAAAATTACTTCATATTTCTTTTATTTCTTTTCTAAGTAAAACTTATTTTCCCATTTATTTTCCTCGGTTGAAATTCATCACAAAATAAATGCACTTTCTAAAACCTTCATATTTTCTTCTCATATCTCAAGTCTTACCAGCAATTCTATCAAATTTTAGTATACATGGCTTATTTTCCATCTTTCTAGAACCAAGTGTAAAGGGGTCCAATGAAATACCTATTTGTATTGTGTATTTTATCATTATAAACCCAGTTAAATCACATTTATTAATTTCAAAATGTCTTGCAGCAGATCCTCAGTGATACATGAGATATACAATTTTGCCTTTTTACACATAATTTCTTTTTCTCAGTCTTTTCCTTCAGCTAACTTTCCATGTTACTTTCTCATGCTCCCCAGCTGTCCTTGTTGTAGGTAGGACAGAGACAACATTTTTGCAGTAGCCACGAGGGGGTGGACTTTGCAGCCATGTGGGTACATCTATACTGCCTCATGTCATCACTAGGGTGGGGAAGTAAGGGATTTCTCCTTCTGAGAAGGAGGTGAGCTTGCAGCTGGGGGGAAAAGCATGTAGGGTTGCCTATGTAATGGTTGCTGCCATTGTCCATTATCTCAGCTTGGTTGTGCACGTAAATCATCCTCTCTTCTCTATTATCAGTGTTGTTGCTGCTACTGTTCAGCTTCTTATCTCATTGCTTTTCCCATTAAATCATAATCTCTGCCTTTTGTGTCGCCCACCAGAGCAGGGAGAGGAGCAGTTTGTGGTTTTCTTTTTAGTGGAATTACTAAATTGAGGAAGACCATTCCTAAACCATGACATTAACCTCTTCCACAAGTAATACAATTGAGGTTTCTTCCACAAGTAATACAATTGAGGTTTTCTCCCATTCATTGTCATCTCCATCATTTTCATCACAGCACTTTCTTCTTGCTTGTATTTCAAACTGTTTAGACATACCATACCTTGCAGCTAATCCTCCTGATGCTATCTATCACTGTCCTCATCTCCCCTCTGAAATCTGCTGCCCTTCCTGGAACACAATGAACAGGAGATGCAGCATCCTGAAAGGACTGCAGACACAGCAGCCATGCACAAAAAATAGGAGCTGACAGCATCTGAGTGTAGTCATAACCAAGTTAAGGAGCGAGTTACGGCCATATTTGAAGAGACATTGAGATTTCTGCCCAGGAAATACATGATCTGGGCTAGAGCCTAGGGCATGAAAAAACAAGAGCATGTTCACTCACAAGTCAGAGATGCTGGGTCTGAAAGTCAGAATTGGTACTTCATATGTGCAAGTAAGGCAAACCACAATAACACCTAACATGAATGCCAAGATTTACTGCAAAGTTTTTTATCATTCACATAATAAGTAAGAATATTGAGAGTCTTCCCCAAATCAGGGACAGATAGCATAAGTTACAGGGGGTTGTATGAAATCTAAGTTTCATACTAACACTACTAAGTGTTCTTCTTTCTCAGTAGAAAAATTAAAATATTATGCATATTAAATTCAGCATATGCTTCAGTAAGATTTCACAGTAATTTTACACATTTCAATTATACAGAAGGCATGAAATCCCCGTTGTGAAAATAAAAAGATAAAAACATTGTGTAAGCACTGACAATGCATATTTAAGCAATAAAAGAAAAATTAAATCCAAGCAAAATATTGTGTTTCTGGATACAGACATGAAAAAACAGGTTTATTATTGCACCACATCACATTTCATTTTTGCCCTAAAAAGCTTTCTCTCCTTTACTCTTTCCAGTTAATGGCACTCTTGTATCTCAAGCCCATTAAAAGGGAGGGAAAAAAGATTAGGTGGCTTATAGTTAAATCATGTTACACTGATCCTATCATGAGCTTGTTTCAGTGCCATGAAAGCAGATAAAAAAAACCTTTGGCTGCTGTGGAAATGGTGAAGAGAGGACTGAATGCCAACCCTGGTTTTGATCAGCAGCACTGCCAACAGACTCTGACCAGAATACTTGGGAATATCACCAAGTCTTGTCCCACACCATAGTCAGGGTGTGACTGTGTTACACACCTTGAAATGACAATTGGGAAGAACTCTTTAGTCACATCACTTAGATACAGCCTTTGAAACCTGGGAAGGACAACTCAGACCAAATATGTAATTTATCTTCTGCAGGAAGCTGAGTCCCTCTACAGGTAAACCTTTCTAGGTGACTGCCTCTGTTCTTCAGTGAGCAAAACATGTTGGGTATCAATAAGAATAAAATATAGTGTATAAGGAAAAAGAAAAGATGGGCGCATCTGTCTGTGCAGTCATATGAATGTTATTCTGAGTATAGACATTGTTTGAAAAGATGGTAAAATCAGCATCCCCTATGTTTTACTCATTAGCTTGGCTTACTGGCACAAGTACTGTCAGAGCAGCTCCCTTGTGGAAGAGGATAGCTGTAACCACAAACTCAAGGGGAGAGATGGCACTGTGCCTTCAAAATTCACTGCTGTGTAGCTAATGAAGCAAGGAAGGAGTCAAGAGGGAGGCGCAGGTGGGTCTGACCTTGATGGATTAGAGCTAATACCACCTTCAGGTTCCTAATATACAATTTATATACAAGCTGTGACTTGTCACATGGTATTTACAGTTCAGAATTGCAATTTGTTATGTTCTGCTCATTCCTGAGAAAAGCCTTGGGTATGAAATTATAGTTCAGTTTCATAGTTGCAAACACGTTCCCTTTTTACTCTTAGACTTCTGAAAAGTTTATATTTAACATACAAAGGAAAATTCCTCTTCTAAACCATTTTTGGAGAAGTAACATTTTTTTTCAGCTAAACTGTTTCATACTGCTGTACAATTAGTTATACCACAATTTAAATAAACAGTCTTGACCAAGATTTCTTATTTTAGAAACCAAAAATACTATCAGGTGACTTTATTTATAAATAAATCATCCAACTATTTACAGAAGAGGCCTGTTAGACTACAAATATCACAAATAAATGTACCCTAGAAGCTCTTCTATTGCTAAGTATTTATGAAACAGCCACAATATTTTAAACAAACTATCTTCCAGCAAAACTTATTTCCACAGATTCTCCAAAACCACTCTAAATGATCTGCAAAATGAACTTTTTAAAAAGAAAAACTGGAACTTTCCACATCAGGTCAAAAGAGAAGCTTTCTTTGTGAACAAAGAAGGGCACACAAAAAGGGACCAGAAGAAGGAAGTCTCTCTTCATAGTGTTCTGTTTTTTAGAAAACTGTCATATATGTTATTCATTTCTGAGATCCTGTTAGAATAATGTCATGGCCTGGCCACTGATCTTCAATTGCTCATGAAAATTTGCTTTCTAACTAAATAGTTTGAAAGGCAGCAATTAACAAATGCTTTACCATAACTCCAACTAAAAAGTTCTCATCAAGTATTGCACACCAAATATTTTCAAATATTTAGTTCTACTACTTTGTAAAATAAATCACACAAACATCTTCAACTAACCAGAGTCCACAGAGTGGATTTGTGGGGCAGGAGGATATATTCTCCTAAAGATCCACATTTCTTTATCTAAGATTGCATGGGAGATTTGTTTCAGTTAGGCAAAATGCTCCCTTTACTTGAACAATATAGCTATAAATAAATATGCTTCTATTCACATGCATCCTGTATATAAGCATTTTTTTCATTTTTTATAAATGTTACAAGCAATATCTTCGGTACAACAGGTTGTGTGGCGTGATAGGGTTTTTGTTGCACATGTCTGCCCAAGCACGGGAGAACCCTCCCTGTATTTCACTTAAATACACTTTTGGAGGCAATTTTATAGTTTAAGGTACGTAGTCAAGGCACAGACAACACACAGTGACGGTCTGATACCATCACTGAGGAGAAAGGATCCCAACAGTCACGATACTTGCTGATAATCTCAGTGTGAGTGTATCAGGAAATGGCCTGGGCACAGACGGCTGAGCACACCCTGAAGCCATCCTCACTGCTCGGCTTCTTGCTCTTCTGCTCTAAGAGCATGAGTCCTGTGCCACAGCACCTCCCTCTTTCCCAGACAACATCAGGCACAGTTCAAGGACAGCTGAAGACAAGGGCTACTCCATTTCAGTTTGGTTTAGGTGTAGCCACCTTGCTTTGGTGTGACCTTTGCTGTGTGGTCACAACAAGGTGCCAGGCCATTTAAACTCATTTGGCCTCAGAACTAGATGCAGAGGCCCTGAACCCATTTATTTACTAGCACAGGCATAGCATTCCTCTCTCCTCTCAGCAAATACAGGAATCAGAATTTTCTCATCTGTTGCAGACTACTTTGCTTGTCAAAGAAGTCTTGCCTGGTCTGTTTCTGTACCACATCTTCCATGGATGAGTGGTTTTCAATCACTGTTAGGCAGAAATTGTATCTCTGAACACAGCTGTGCTATGTGCAGCCACCTGACAACAAGTTTCAGCAACATTAAAGTATTACTGGCCTAGGATCCACAGAAAATGTCTGTCTCCTGCTGCTGAGATGAAGTAATTGGCCCATCAGGGGTTGTCGGCCTTCAGGGAGATTCAGCTGATACAGCTTGATTGTTTCCATTCTCCCCTCTGCCTGCCCATTTACTCC
The DNA here is from genome assembly GCF_028018845.1 of Melospiza georgiana. Classification (NCBI taxonomy): domain Eukaryota; kingdom Metazoa; phylum Chordata; class Aves; order Passeriformes; family Passerellidae; genus Melospiza; species Melospiza georgiana. The sequence goes on from NC_080431.1 coordinate 47,775,339, forward strand.
TAGCACTTTATCCAAATTCTCCCTCTTTCTCATCTCTGTTTTCCCCCCCCGCTCCAGCATCTGATCTTGAAGTTCTTTCTACTTCAGATTTGTTTCAGGCAAAATCTCACCAGAAGAAATGAGAGAATTAGATTTCTTTCATCTCTGCACCAGGAAGAATAGAGACTGAAAGACCAGATTTGGACATTTCAAAATTTCTAAATATGTGTTTTGAGCCCAGCAGAAGACTTCAAAAGGGAAAACTTCTAGTGTCACCCTTTTTTCCATATCAGTTTATTCATCCCCAAAATAATAATGAAAAAAAAAAAAAAGAGCCAGGATTTATGTTAATTATGAACTCTTATTTCTTAAAAGAATATCTCAACTGGTGTTAGCATTTGGAGGCTCCCCAAAGATAACTGCATTACTTATTTACAGAACTTAGACTAATTTGTATCTACAAGGAGAAATACATTAAAGCAGAAATCAACATTAAGTCTTTTTAACAGCTGCCTGTAGAATAAATATATGAGTTGCAGAGAATGAGTTATTTAAAAGTGCCTACAAACCACAAATATAATTGTTGGTGAATGATGTTCAGAATTCTTCAGATTTCATTACCTGCAAGTGCTAATCTTAGCCATCCATCTTATTTTTGTAAACAAGATGTTGTGAAAAAAAAACCAAATAACCAGAATTCTTAAATACAAATATTTAAATTTTAGCATTGAGAAATTTTTTCATCTCCAAACATGGTAACAAATATAGTGAGACTCTTACAGTGCTTTCATTTCTGTAACAGGCACTAATTTCATAATCACATGGGCTGCATTGTCACTCTGGCAGCTTTGTACATATGTGCAGAAGAAAAAATCCCTGGACAGTTCTCACAAATACAGGAAGAGATGCAGATCTTAAGAGAAAATCTGGCAGATAGCACTGGATGACTCAGTAGATGTATGTCCCTGTTGATGGCTTTCCTTATGTTTGAACTACATCCAGCCATCACAGGGCTGGAAACAGCAGTGTGTCTCTGGACAGATTTTAAAGGTGTGCTCCATGTTATGGGGGCTTTATTATCATATTGCTCTTATAGGCAGCTCTTGAATGACCAGAAAATACATTTAAAACTTGTAAGAAAGAACAGTTGAGCTTCATATCAATATTCTGATCATCCAGACAATGAGTGTTAGCACTGTTTGCTGTGAACACAGTATAATATTGCCCTGGATACAGAGGGTGAAGTTCCAAAGCATTTAGACATCATCACTGGTCTTCACAATTACTGCATAAATCAGCCATGGTCATCAGTGAGGTTTTGAAACATAATACAATAAATAAGAGTAAATCACAGACCTCTTTTAATGGGGATGGCTAAGAATATAAGTTCAGCAATAGCCCTGAGGAAAATAGATACAGTGGGACTACTGCTAAAAGGCTTTTTTCTGCTCAGGTTTCATGACCCATGTATTATACCCAAGACTGCTCTTTGCCTGTGGGCCATACTGGGACAGGCAATATTGCAGGTGTGGTGGCTGGAAACCAGGTGCCCACCAAAGCCCCTTTATCACTGCTCTACCACTCCCGTCCACAAGTGGTCAAGGAAGAGAAAACATAATCAAAGAATCATGAGCCAAGACAGGGAGAGGTCACAAATCAATTACCATCAAAAGAGATTCAGCTTGGGGATGTTAATGGAACCTATTACTAATCAAAATCACAGCAGGAAAATGAGAAGTAAAACAAATATTAAGAACACCTTCCCCCCACCCATTGCTCCTTCCTGATCTCTACCTCCTCTCTCCTCTTGGGCAATGGGATTTATGGTCAGTTTACTACACCTTGGTTTACCACAGCTCAAGCAGAGAAGTCCTTCCCCTGATCCACATGGGGTCCCCCCTGTGGGAGAAAATTCTCCATTAACTTCTCCAGTGTGTTTCCTTCCCACAGGCTACAATCCTTTCCAAATTGCTGCAGCATAGGTGTCTTTCCACAGGATGCAGTCCCTCAAGAACAGCCTGTTCCAGCATGGGTCCCCCATGAGGTGGCAAGTCCTACCAGGAAACCTGTTCTAGCATGGACTCCTCTCTCCATGGATCTGCAAGTCCCTACACCCTCATTGACCTTCATGAGTTCTAGGGGCAGGGCCTTCACTACAGGCTACAGGGGAATCAGCTTCAGTGCCTGGAGCACCTCCTCCCCTCCTTCTCCACTAACCTGTGTGTCCACAGAGCTGTTGCTTTCACATATGCTCATCCCACTCCTCTCTGAGTGCAATTACCTCTATGCAATAATTTTTTTCCTTATTAAATATGTTATCACAGAGGCATCACTGTCATCTCTGATTGGCTTGGCCTTGGCAAGTGGTGGGTTCATCTTGGACCTGGCTGGCATTGGCATTGCCAGACATGGGAGAAGTTTCTGGCAGCTTCTCATAGAATCTACCTCTGTAGGATCGTTGCTCTCTCTCAAAACCTGTCCACACAAACCCAGTACAGGAGGGTAGGCATGAAGGAAGCAGGTGAGTGTACTCATCCTCACTGGGCTGGCCTGCAAGAGTGGCTGAACACAGCTGCACAGCCATGAGAAATCATTTTTTCGTAGACTCATTGCCATGTCAGTTTTACGTTTTTAGGAGAGTTGCTATTGATTTCAGTGAAATAGAGTTGATTTCTGATACATGAATGCAAGACACAGAGCTACATTTCTAGCAATACATAGTAAGAAAACAAGAAGGAAGTGGTGTGGAATAAGCAAAAACATTGTGTTGAATTTTGACCAAGTTAAAACCATGCAAGTGCATAGGCAGTGTTTTTTAGTGGATTTCTGTTCAGTCATCTCCAAGAGCGCATGAGAAAAAATATACTGGCCCATATCTCCATCGATTTCCATTGAACTAGACAAATCTTACATTCAGCAGAATTATACTCCACAGAAAAAGAAACAGGAGGTAAATGGTGGCTAAATAACAGTCTTCCTTAAGGAGGAACATAAAACTAGTCAGAGCAGGTTATTATCACATACCTTGGCTATATAAAAAAAACTCTCTGCTTGATAAAATTCAATATAAATTCAAACATTCCATTTCTAAATTCTCCAGAACATGACTCCACTGTCATCATGATTGTATGATGACACTAAGCAGAAAATAAAAGCAGTACTCCTCAAAAAAAATTATAGCATTTTTATATTTGGGATAATACATACAAGTATAACTGGAGTCTGCTGAGACATTTGGTGAATGTGATGTGACATCATCTCAAAGAGACACTGTCAGGGCTGATCTAAATATGGACCAGGTTCCTTACAACACACTACTCTCCCTTAATCCTATCCACTAACAAGCTATTTCTCACACTTCTCTTTTACTGCTTTATTTTGTTAATAAGACCTCTCAAATTCCCAGGTAACGAAAACACCAAAATCTGTTTTTAACTGGGTTCTTCCTCTATTCACAAAATAAAATCATGCTAACATGATATTAATACTTTGCTAATATAAAATGCTTTTTGAAAGTTTTAACTATTTTTCCTAGAGAACAGAGGATACTTAAAAAATATTTTCTTCTGAAAAAATAACCTGTATGTCAAAGGCTCTCTGTAATTTTCTTTTTCTGACTTCTCTTGTTATTAGAGGCATTTGCATGAAGAAAAAAAAATATAGGAGCTTCATTTCTGTGAGCTTATGTGTCCTCATTTTAAACCATCATATTTTATGTATAACAGCATAATCCTGTCTACTAAAATGAGAAATTATATCACACATTAGATTGCTCTATTTTATGAAAGAATAAACTTTAAGCATAGATAAACTCAGAAAAGCAGCAGACAAGGTAGGGAGGCGGGTGCTGCAGGTGTGGCTTCTCTCAGAAGCTGTCAGAAGTATTCCAGATGTCCAACAGAGTCAAAGCCAGCTGTGTGTATGCATATATATATAAATATATACATGTTGTCGTTATAATGCAAGAGTTCTATTGCCATTGCAAGGGTTCCATATTGCTAGAGTTCTCGTACCTCCTTGATGTTTCTTGTAGGCAGCTCCTCCAGGCACTGACTCTTCCTCATCCTCACAGCAGCCAACTGACTCCAGTTCCCCTCAGCCAACCAATCCACTCTTTTATAACACTCTGCTGATTGGCTACAGCTGCGGCCTGTCAACATCAGGCTGCTCCTAATCCTCAGTAATTGCCTCAGCTGCAACGCTTTAGGGGGTAAGATTACTTTCTATACTACCTTTATTTACTTAAACTGTATCCCCCTACACACACATATATATATATATATATAACATAGACCAAGCCCATCAGCCACAGCAGTAGCACCACTGGGATAACAAAGTTTATAAAGATGGAGAATCCTAAGCAAAAGCAAATACCAGTCAAAGGATGAGAATGTGTGATGGAAATAGCCCTGCAGACAGCCAGTTCAGTGGAGAGGGTGGGGGAAGATGTGGGGAGCAGAGATCCACCTGCAGCCTGTGAAGGAGAGCCCACCAGAGCCTACACTGAAGAGGGATCCTGGCAGGACCTATGGGTCTGTGAAGAGAGGAGCCCATGCTGGAGAAGATTTGCTGGCAGGACCTGAGACTCTGTAGGGGGAGCATGCTGGAGCAGCCTGTTCCTGAAGAAATGCACCCCATGGCAGGGGTCTGTACTAAGAGAACTTTGTGAAGAACTGTAGTCCATGAGAAGGACCTATATTGGAGAAGTATATCTTCCCCTAAATGAATCAGTCTTGCTTGTGAGATTAATTACTGAACTAACTCCCTTATTTCAATCCACAATCTTTTGTTGTATTTTCTCCTCCATTTTGTTGATGGAAGGGATGTGGTAGAGTGGCTTGGTGGGCAGCTGGTGGCCAGTCATGGTCAGCTCACTACAGCTGTTTTGGTATCAATAGAAATTGTAAACTCAAAAATTACAAACCTCACTATTAAAAATCCACTAGGTATTTTTCTGCTTTAAAAAAAAATACATTGAACCTGAACAATGTAGTGTGTATTTTGGATACAGACTTACAGGCTATAGTTTCTACTTCTTCAAGACAATATTTTTAGCTAATCTTTTTATCATAAATACCTTGTTGATAATAACCAACTCCTACAAAGAAAATGCAAACACCTCTACATATTGCCATCTTTTCAAACCTGACTTATAATAAATCCTTGAACCTAGTTATGAAATACATAGCTCAGACTATTTTCTTGCTTGTTATACTCAATGTAGCAAAATATATTTGTTAAGCTTAACATAGTAGTTTGAGTTTCATAGAAGTTTAGATATTCCCTAGTCCAAAATATTTCAAAAACAAAATTGTGGAGGATCATCCTTATAAATTAAAATAGTATAGTAATTCCTCCCTCTGAATAATTTTAAAATTTGCTCAAATTAAGGATGGTTGGCAGCAGAGGTAAATGAGGGGGAAGGAAGAGAATCTTAAAATTTTCCTCCCTTTCTCTGCAAGTAGTTTGTCAAAAGTTTTGGTCACCACAGTTTTACAGGGAGACAGCAGAATATTCAACAGATGAGATGCTTAGACAAGTCAGTAATGATAAATGCATGATCAATCATTGGCTGCATTTAGAGAACTAAGACTTTAGGATTTTTCTTGGGAAGTTATTGTGTGTAATTTGTGCTAACATTTCTCTGAGGTATTAAAATCTGCAGGATATGTTTAATAGCCACTGATCTCATCACCTCCCATGAGCATAGCACTTCAGTATCTCAAATAAAGTCTTGCAAAGTCTCTGAAGCCTAATAAATATTTTCAATTCCTTGGATTTATTTGTTTGCACTATTTTAAATAGCTGGAGATCATAAAAGATAACCCTTCATTCTCTGTACAATCATGACCTTTCTGAATGAGAACTGCCATAAAAGAAGATGCTGCAGCATTTCAAATCTTTATGACAGTGTCTGCCTGACTGTTCTTTTAACAGCTTTCTGGTTTCCTAATGATCCCTCTTTCTATTTGATTTCCTCAAACCCATTTATTCCCAGGTAGGTATTATTTGCCAAGGACATATATTCCTTCTTTGTACAATATGCCTCCTTTCAGAAACTGAATGAAAATATAGGATCTATTAAAATTACTTCTTACGATATATATACATATGTATTTATACGTGTATAAGGACTTGGTACAAGTCAGAGAAACAATTTCACAATGTTATTTTGAAATATTACTGCTCAAAAAACTTGGATGTTCAAACACTTAAGTACAAGATATTTGATCTTTATAGATGAGAAATTAAAAATGGATTATACTCGGTATTCTTATGCAATAGTTGTAGGCAACAGGGGGACACTTCAGGCATACCAAACTGAATTTACAGTTTGAAGGCACAGTGTCTCTCTGATTTGGAAGATCAGCACAATACCTAGAAAAACCTGGAATAAATGAAGGAATTTGTTATCATGCTAGAGAAACAATCTAGTAATATTATGGTATGTCTTTAAGAAAAAAGGTACAGCCAGGTTTATACAAAGGAAGAACCTCTTTAATTAGACCACTTGACACAGTTAGAGAAGACAGATGCAGAAAATCATCTTTAAATCATGAAAATTTGCATTCTTGAAAGCCTGTCAGCCATTCAAGCCAATCAGCTAGTTTATTAAAGCTTATTACCTTTGCCAAAACAAAATGAACCATAGATCAAAGGCTGACAACATCTCAAAAGATAGTATTATATACTTATGGAAGTGCTGTCTGTATTTATTATTTTTCTCTGTTTATACTTTTGTGAACTGCACCATATTCCTGCAACCACTTATGCCTCCACTCAATACAGAAGTAACCTTAATGATGGCAAGGGCAGTGAAAATAAGTGAGTTTGCATTGGAAATGCTACAAGTTCCTTAATGAAAGGATCTTCTTTCTAATTCTGTTCCTCTAATATCTCTGTGAAGAGAAAATACTATTCTATGGCTGGATTATTTTTTTCTAATGCATATGAAAATGACAACCTGATTTTTCAGATTTTCTAAATTAATGAAAAATAAACCCTGAATATATCAATATAGAGAGAAAATATTTTCAAATTGAAAAAACAAACAACAAAGGTTTTTAATTATTCCTCCACTAGGGAGGACATAAAATTGTACTGGGTAAAAGAAATAGGTATGCAAATTACACATGCATAACTGGATACCATTTACTTTTAATGTCTGACCTCTAATTTTCAGAAGGAGTCCATTTAATTAAGGGATGTTATTTTTGTACTCCTCATTAAATCCACACTCTTAAAATAAGGACTGTTCAGCACCTGATCTGTTAGACTGAGCTTCCCATTTGACTTCGTGCTTTCCAGAACTATTTGGTCTATTTGCTGTTCACAAAAGTCCTGATCCATTTTAGCATACTGTCCTAGGGAAAGATGAGCCTCTCTTACAGGCAAACAGGAAATAAAAGCAGCTAAATTCCTCTCTTATTAATTCCAATTCTTTTCCCTGCTGAAATAATCCCCCAATAAATAGTACAAGCAACAGTAGCAAGAGGATGTTTTAAAATGTGAAATGAAATCTTAATTTCAGGAAAAATGGTTCAGACATCATATCACATTTGTTTGGTCTCATCACACTTATTTGGTCTCAGGGTGTCTTACATAAGATAATGAAGCAGGGAGATCCTAGGACTGTAAAGCATTCATAATGAAAGCATTTCATTTCAACCAAGTTACTCATTATGAGACAAGCAGTAGAGCCCAAAATAGTACTTCAGTGATGCCCTTTTTCATTGGTTTTTTTTTTTTTCATTCTGTGTGATGAACCAGATAATACAAGTAATCACTACTAATTCAGTACATAGGAAAGCAAGAAAGGACACCAGGAAATTAAAAAAAAAAAAAAAAAAAAAAAAAAAAAAAAAAACAAAAACAAATAAAACATTGCATAGAAGGAGGGAAGCCAATACCAAAATTATTAAATTTTTGCATTGGTTTTCATATTACCTCCTTCATTTTCAATGTGGATTTAGCAGTACTACAAATTTACCTTTCCATTATCATAATCTCCAAAAATTGCAGCTAAACTTAAACACTGTTAAAAATTGTGTCCTTGTGGTCATTTCTGTCTGAGTTTCTGGTGCTTAATTGTAGAGGCTTATCTTGAATTCCCACGCTGATACTACCTAGGATAGAAGAAAAGGTCATAAGAAGTAGTCAGCATGGATTCACGAATGGAAAATCCTGCTTGACCCATCTGATAATCTTCTACGATAACATGACAGGACAGGACAATGAGAGGACAGCTGAGGAGGTTGTCTACCGCAACTTCAGCAAGGCTTTTGAAAATGTTTGCCATAATATCCTCTTAGGTAAGCTCAGGAAATGTGGATTAAGTGAATGGACACCGAATTAGATCCAGAGCTGGCTGAATGGCAGGGCTCAGAGGGTTGTGGTCAGCAGAGCAGAATCCAGCTGGAGGCCTGTACTCAGTGGCATTCCCCAGAGATAAATACTGAGCCCAGCCTTGTTCAACTCATTTGTCAATGACCTGGATGAAGGGATAGAATCAGCAAGTTTGCTGATGATGTGAAACTGGGGGTTGTGGCTGACACACCTGAAGTCTGTGCTGCCATTCAGGGGGACCTTGATAGGCTGGAGAGCTGGGCAGAGAGAAATCCAATGAGGTTCAGCTGGGGCAAGTGTTGGGTCCTGCCCCTGGGGAGGAATAACCAGCACAGGCTGGGGCTGACCCACTGGAGAGCAGCTCTGCTGGGAAGGACCTGGGAGTTTGGGGGGATGAAAAGCTGACCATGAGCTGGCAGTGCTGCTGTGGCCAGGAGGGCCTGTGGGATCCTGGAGTGCATCAGGAAAAGTGTGGCCAGCAGGTCAAGGGAGGTGATAGCACCCCTCTGCTTGGCCCTCATGAGGTCACATCTGGAGGGCTGTGTCCAGTTCTGGGCTGCTCAGTACATGAAAGACAAGGAGCCACTGCAGAGGGCCCAGCAGAGACCAAAACCATGATGAGGGGCCTGGAGGATCTTTTAGGAGAAGAGACTGTGAGAGTTGGGCCTGTTTCATCTAGAGAAGACGGAGAAAGGATCTCATCAATATGTGAATATCTCAAAGGCTGCTGCCAAAAGGAGGGTGCCATGCTCTTTTCAGTGGTGCCCAGCAACATAATGGGGAGTGAAGGCCATAAACTAAACCACAAGGAGTCCCACCTCAACATGAGGAAGAACTTCTTTATGCTGAGGGTGGCAAAGCATTGGAGCAGGTTGCCCAAGGAGGTTGTGGAGTCTCCCTCTCTGGAGATATTAAAAATGCACTTGTATGTGCTCCTGTGTAACCTGCTCCAGGTGACCCTGCCTTGGCAGGGGGGTAGGACTCAATGATCTCCAGAGGTCACTTCCAAACCTAAAAATTGTGTGATTCCATGATTCTGTGAAGATATAAATAAAACACTTCAAGATAAATCATCCACTTTATTTTAGAGATTAGAGATCTTTTGCTATTTTTAAATTTTCTGTGAAGAGCTATTGTTCTGAGCTGGAAGGGACTTATAAGGCCCATCCAAGTCCAACTCCACACCTTTTACAGCACAGCCCCAAGAGTCATACCACATGCCTGAGAGCATTTTCCAAACCCTTCTTGAACTCTGTCAGGCTTGGTGCTGTGACCACTTCAGAGGGGAGCTGTTCCAGTGCCCAACTGCCCTCTGGGTGAAGAGCTTTTTCCTGATATCCAACCTAAACCTCCCCTGACAAAGTTTCATGCCATTACTTTATTATCTAAATTACTAAGGCAAATCTCTACTCTTCCACAAGCCCATATAACCCCAATAGTGTCAGTGCCTTTAAACCTACAGGACAAGTCTGTTCTTTGATAGAAAATCTGTACAGTGTTGATCTGTAGATCTAAGACAGGTAGATCTTGAGTTCCTATTTCTATGAAGAAATAGCCAGAGACAGTACACCACAGAAATACCTTGTATAAGACAAAAGCCAGTTAGGCTGGAAACCGTGGAAAGCACAGTGGGACAAAATACAGAGAATTCAACAGCCTAGTGAGTAGGTCAAGAACATATTCATACCAAAAATGAATAGGAAATATTCAACCATCAAAAGTGTTTTTGACATATGACATACAGTCTGAGGAATGCTATCCCATTCTCTTCAAGATATAATACATTTTCATGAGTCTAATGAAAATTTGTAAATCATGTTGCATTATTTTAGGGTATATACTTTTATTCTCTGATTATCAGTAGAGAAAATTTGCAGAAATAGTTTATCACTTACGGTGGAAAGCTTAACTATAGGACCACAAGGGTCTCCTACTCTTCTCTATGCACCAATCTATATATTTTGACATTTCATTCTACCATGAACACCACTGCAAGTATTCTGCATCTTGACAGCCTCCTTAGTAAGAACTCATCCTCCTTCTGTACTCACACAGGTATCTAATTAGAGTCTTTTCATCTTCCTGTAGTATGTTAAAGTATGGATTATCACCAGAAAAAAATAACATTTTCCTTCTTCTGAATGGAGACATTTATAGTCTCAATCTGCTAACATTTAGCATTCTGTCTCTGTATCAACTCTAGTCTCTGGTTTTGCAATTTTATCAAAAGAAAAAAAAAATGAGAGAAATACACTCAAAGTAAAATCATGTACACTAAAATATGGCCTGGAGTGAGATATTATAAAATTTCTCAGGAAAATTTTCTCACATTCTTCAGGAGATTAAATGAATAGCAGTCTTAAGGAAAAATGCCCAAATCAAAGTTGTCTGTGCACTATAGCTCAGTATCCTCAGATCTTTTTTTCCCTTTGGTTCCAAATTTCAGTGCCTCCATGATCAATGACAGACTACACCACTTTCCAACACGATTCATCAATTGTATATGTAATTCAGTCTTGTTCTTATGTTGCAGCAGATGCCTTACATCTTCCTTTCTTTAGAGGGAGAGAATAACAGCCTTTTACATCATTTTCCTGCCATTTTTTTCAGCCAATTTCCAGCCATAACCTATCTCAAAATATCACTATAAACAGAATCTTTTTTTCTTCCAATGGCAGAACAACAATATATTATTTTATGTTTCCTCCATATGAATGATAAATTGCGCTCTAAATGAATTATGAAACACTGAAATTCCCAAAAAATAACTAAGTGTGCATTTTTAAAAGCTATTTAATAACAATGACCATGTAACTTACTGGAGGTACTAAAAGATCCTGCTGTGCATAAGCATCTGAAGAAAGTCTGCAAGAAGTACAAGAGATCCTATTCTAAAAGATACAAGGGAATGCAGAGATAATCTATCATACCCTATACCTTTGAAAAATTGCTAATATTTGACACTGAGATTATGACACTACAAGGGCATATTATCAAACATTTTTAAAAGTGTGATTTACCACAGCCCTAACAGCATCCCTACCCAGTGCTCATCTGTACTGCCTAGCTGCCTCCCATGACATCTCTGATCATGTCATCAACGAGTCAAATAAAAGCTCTGGAGACATTGAACATGCTGAGATTAGAGAGATTAGAAGCAGATGTGATGCACCAAATACTGAGTCAATACATTACATATTTGACTGATTGTTGAACTTTGCTCATTTACAGCCAAGTTTCTTTAGCGTTTCCTTCTCCTCAAGATTTATGTCCTTATTTGCATGTTAATGTGCTTTGAGTCAGAGCAGATACTCAGCAAGCAGATATGGAATAAAAGCCTCTTTAAAAATAGACTGTGAAATGCACTCTATGCCTGCTTGTGCAATCTGTAAAGATAATGCTGCAGACTACGCTCATAATAAGATTGATACTAAATATATTTTGAATATGACAATGTGATAATATGAAAGGTAGTTCAAGCTCCTTCTAATCTCATTCTCTCAGTAAGAATGATGAAACTCAGACTTGGCCTTTTAATGGGTTAGATATACTTTATCAGAGTATTTAAAGTGCTCTGCCAAAGCTGAATTTAAGAGGCCAGGTGGTATTTCACAAAGAGAAACTGCATAAAATGTAACTGTATAAAAAAGGTCTTGACAAGGATATGTTTCTTGTGGAAGAATATTAGGTACAAGAATAGAACTTAAGAGCATTATGAGATGTTAGGAAGGCTTTTATTTTTTGTTGTTCTGTAGGATAAGTGCGGAAGGCATATCAAGAGCATTTGATTTCTGCTTTGGAAAAGCAAAAGCATGGTGGGGGGAAAATGCTGGATTTTCTCTTGGCTAAATGTAAAAATGGCTTCCAAAACAAACAGATTTCCTCAAAGGCCAATCTGATAAATATACTGAAATTACTTTCAATTTAAACTTTTCAATGCTAATTTATTCCCCTTTCTCCTTTCACAGATCAACTGCATGTCTAGTTTTTGTCTGTTGTTTAATTAGATTTAGGCTTCTCAGAGCGCACAGAAGAAAAAGCAAGATAGCTACACTGGTCTGGCAGAACAGAAGAGGCATTCAGTACAGACGTGCCAGGGTCTGGAGTTTCATTCCTTGTCAGATTTTCTTTCTGTGTACTTGTACAGACTGAGAGGTTGCCCTCTAAATGCTAAATTAACTCCAGTAAAAGACAAAGTGACTGTAACCACAGCAGAATAAGAGTTCTCAAGTTTTTTAAATGAAAGTTTTTATTTGCAAAGGAGAGAATGTTTTATTAGAATTATCTTGATATTCTTGCAATACTGGAAATAACAATAAAATGTAATGTATCCTTTTGGAAGTAGGAATTTTTTTTTAATGGAAAAACATATCAAAATATGGCAAGAATATGGTGATGGGTAAATCTTTCAAGACAATAAAATATATTCTACACAGAGATAAAACTGAAGGATTGCTTAATCTAGAATCACTTTCAACCAAAAATATTAACAAGTTGGTTTCTTTGGATCTGTGATGTAAAAGAGACCTGATTCAGTAAAAGGAAATATAAGAATTGACAATGTTTTTATAAATAAACTTGGGTTCTTATTCAGAGAGAGGGAAGATTTGTGAGCTTCTGGGAAATAAAAAGTCACCCAGGAACCACAGTCTTAGGAGAAATTTACAATTCACTTTGAAATGACCCATGAAAATATTGCAGCCAACAGCAGCACAGGTAAATCAACAGATAATAAATTCTTTTCCATTCCATCAGGAAAAAAAATCTGCTACTGAATATCAGATCTATAACATTCTCAGACCCTGTTTTTGGGTTTTGTCAATGAGATCTTATACAAGATGATTATTTTTTTCTATATGCCTAGGAAATAACCCTCTTTAAGTCTTCTGAAGAATGCTTTTTTCAGGTTACACATAAACAAAGGTTCCGTTTCAGCCTCAGGAGAGAAAAGTTCTGCTCATTTAAGTGCTTGGAGCTGTCAAGAAGGTAGATTACGTGCAGCACACAAAATGAATTTTTGAAAGGATCACTAGCTAAGAACAAATGGTAGTCATTAGAGAAGCCTCCAGCCTAGTTCAAAGAATCTCGTTAGGCCTCCTCTGCTGACAGGCTCATCAGGTGATTGCAAAGAAAAGTTGCTCACAAAAGAAGAAATCATAGCCCAGCCATTGAGAACTGCCAGCAAGTCAAAAATTCTCTGATGGCCTTGTGGAAGCCCATACCTTTCATTCATCCTTAATTCTGGTTTCCAGGTGTGAATTTAGAGGTGAGAATTTTGTGGACTGCAAGAGAGTGAAACCAATAGTTGTTAGGTTTAATTGCCTTTACCTGTGTGGCCAAGATGCTTTTATCTTGCTCTAGCGCTGTTGAAGCATGTAAATCTTATAGGTATATGAATCTTGTATTGTGTCTGGAGATGTTTCTATTAAGTTTTCCAGAGTGTGCTGGAACAGATGCACAAAGGACCACTCCTATAAGTATGTTGGCATACTTAGCCAAGTAATTAATTCACTGCAGAAAACTATTATTTGACAAAAGCCCTGCTGAGATAGCTGCTTCAAGCTGTATTACTTTCAAAACAACAGCTTTTGTGCATTTTCTGCAACTGTATGTACATTTTGCTGCTCATGATTCATACATATATCAAATGCAATGGCTAAGTCTTTTCTGTTGATGTTGCCAACTTGATTAATTGAGTCTTGCTGATTTTTCAGTCCTTCAAGTTCTGCCTTAAAAGAAAAGAAATCAAGTTTGAACTTTCAGTTATGGATGCTTGCTCACTAAATGCCACAGCATCAACTACTTCACACTCTCAGCAAGCCAGCACTTCAAAACACACTGGAAAATTTGGTTCGAGACTAGAGAAAAATCGTGTACTTATATTCCTTTCCCAACTCTTAAGATTGTTTTTCACCCTTTATAACTTCCTCCAAGATCCAGAAATACCCTCTGGATCCTCTGAAGTGGAATTCATGTATTATTGGTACTGCTAGCAGTACTAAAACACAGGCTTCAAGGTGGGTTTGCTGCTTGAAATAATTTTGACCAGTCCTTGCTTTGCTCGTTTGTTTAAATGTAGCATGGTTTGGTTTTTTTTCCTAATGAACAGGTGGATAAACCTAATTCATTTTCCTTTTACTAATTTCCATATGGTGTAAGAATAATTTTATAAAGTCAGTAATTAACAGGTAGTTGTTCCTGCAAAGTGAAACATTCATGCTATTGAGATAATGGAGTGCAGCAGAACACGGGTCTGGTATGCAACAAGGACCTTGAGCTAATAACACATCTGTAAAGTGGTTATGAGATCAGAATGACAAGAAAATGGACACAGATTTCCATTCCACTGAAAATCTAGAAACTGGAAGGCTAAAATCAACTTGCAGACATGAAGCTTGGTAAAAGCAGTTTTAAGGGTAAAAAATAAGAAAAAAACACCACAGATAAAACACCATCTAAATAAGTTCAGATATAATGAGATATAATGAGACCTTGGAGACCAGAGACAAAAAAGCAAGGTGCAGCACTTACTAGATCTAAACCTGTAGATCTAGTAAACAAGATCCCAAATGGCTCTTACAATACAGAAGAAAAAACTATAATTATGATCATACTTCTCCCAACAATGGGTTCAGAATTTTGACAGCAGACTGTACATTCCATACACATATGGAATTAAATAATTCAGCTTGGAATCCAGAAGAATATTGGAAGAGTAACCACACCACCAGCATAAAATCAAATAAGCAAAGAACAACACAAAATTACATCCTGGCACCATATTTGAACTGCTGGGACCGATTCTGGGCTCCTCAGTACAAGAAACACATGGACCACTACACAGGACTGGGTTTGTCAAGAGTACTTGAAGATGATGGAGCTCCTGGAAGAGCAGAGAGAGCTGGGACTGCTCAGCCTGGCAAAGACTCTGGAGGCCCCTACATTTAAGAGGTGTATAAATACCTCTTATGGGAAGAAAAGTAGACAGAGACAAAACCTTCTCAGTGATGCTCATGGACAGGACAAGACACAACAGGCATGAATGGAAATACAGAAAATTGCAATTCAATATAACAAACTCTTCACCATAAGGGAAAGTTGCGCAGAGAGGTTGTGGTCTCCGTCCTTGGAGATGCCCAAAACCCAGTGGGACATGGCCCTGAGCAACCTATGTCAGTCTGCTTTGAGCTGGCCAGTTGGACTAGGTACTCTTTAGGGGTGCTTTACTAACTCAGCCATCCTGTGATTCTGCAATCATCTGTGAATCTATGATTCTGTGAAAAGGGGAAGTGTGTGTACAATTCTTAACACTTATCTTTCTGTATGACTCCTTTTTTTATTTTTTAATAGTTACATTTGGACCAATAACAATTCACTGATGAAACTGTTTAGATGCTAATGATAATGATGCTATTGAGTTTACATATAAGGTGTTTTTCTTTTCCCATAACAAGGTTTTAGGCATTTCCAAAGTGCAAATTTAATGTACGTGGAGTGTAGTCAGTGACCGGGCATGTATTCACTAAGAGAGCTCATTTTGTCAGGGACTGTACTTAGCATTTCTTCACTTCTACAGTGATTAAATCTTCTTTTTGAAGGGTTATGTTTTAGTTTGTTGAAGGTCTGTCCAGTCACATAGACTGTTCCAGCTCTAATACAAGGTGACTAGCTAACAAAGAGTTTTTATGAAGTTTGCTACCCTTATTCACACTTAGGAGCAATCATGGTAATTCTCAGGTTACAACAATAACTGGAGCATATTTTATTAGGTTTAGGTTGCATGTCCAGTAGCCATAGCTACTTGGTAATTTTTTTTGTGGGGGAAGATTTTTTTTGTTTGGTTGAGGGTTTTTCCTCTTTTTGGGGGTTTCCTGGCTTTTTTTAATGGACTTGAAACAGGTTTCCCCTTTATATTTTACAGGGCTTGGGTTTTGCTGACTTTCTCCATTAGCAGTAATAGTCCCCTAGTTTGGAAAACACAACTGTCCATTACTATGAAGCAGCTCTGAGCTGCTGATTGTTGCCTTTGGCTAGAAGGGTGGGTGATGCTGAAAGAGCTCATAGGATCCTCAATGAAAAAGTAAACACAGAAGAAAACGACAACTTGTAAGTGCTACAGAAAAAACAAAGAACTAACACATCAGGAAAAGTAAAAGAAATATTTCCAAAGCCTCAGAATGAGAGACACTTTTAATTAAAACTAATTTTAATTAAAACTATTTTAATTAAAACTACTATTTTATTAAAATTTATTAAAACTGTATATAATATTATGTCCTATAGAATATAAGTTGAAGTCCACCCTATTGCTTTTTGATATTTACACAAACCAGATGAATTTTGTAGCACAGAAGATATCAAAAGACTGCAATGAAAGATGGGAATCTCATAACAGATCTTAGATATGAAAACCTCTCTATGAAAAGCTCTGGCCAGCAGATATTTTGTTGTGAACTACCATTAGCCTCAAAGTGAGCATCATATATAATTTCTGTGTCATACTGAATGCTGTCATTCCCTTGGCAGAAAAAATAAGAGACGAGGTCAATTAGGATGAAAAACGAGCTGCAAATACTTATACACTTGTAAACAAACAGTTTGGAATTGTTCTACTACTAAACACAACAGAACTGATCATAATTGGTAATTTCTGATTCAAAAGGTTATGTCATTATTTTGTAAATCTTTGCTTCTATGCGTAATACCAAATTACACTTGCAAACAGGGAGTTGTTTTTCTTCTACAGAGCTTTTTATTTATTAATCTTTCATGCATGTATTTTAGATTAAAATTCATATTTTCTAGTTAGCAGCAGAATGTATATTCTATGATATAATATATAAGTGTACAAGACATAAAAGGGCTTTTACAGGAAATGTGGTGCTGTGTAACAGCAATGATTCTAAACCCTGGTGCTTCAGTCAGCAACCAAATACTAAAATCTGAAAAAGGAGGAATTGCAATGTTTGCCTGGGGGGTAAGTGGGCCCACCATCTGGTTTTAAATATAGCAAGACAGTAAAATTGCTGTTTATATTATCATGAATGCAGAAGCAGCTGCAGTGGAACCTAGTGGTAGGATATTTGAGACAGAGAGACTAACCTGCTTGTACAGTTTTGGAGTGTTTCTGAAGAGTCTTCTGAGGATACAATCCAAGCTCATGCAGAAGCAATTTCTGACTCTGCCAGTCTCACCCTGCATAAAGCCAGGCAATGCTCAAAGTTCTTGCCATCACTTCTGTCAAAGCCAAAAACATTGAAAGTCATAATCAATTATTGCATTTAGTGAAATGTTACATGAGCCCAGCCAATCATAGCAATAGGCAAAGACACCAGTTTTGACTTCTTTCACTATTGGCATTTTTGTCACATCTCATCAAAGGGGCCCGAGGTCTTAGCCCCTCCTTTCCTTCTGATACAGCTCTCATGCTGGGTCTCCATGATGAGTGCCATACTCTAATCAATCAATATCTGCTCCTCCTGCTTCTAGCTGAAGAATAGTGTATCACATCACCTGTCTTCCTGTTAATTAAAGGGGATCCTGCTTGTGACATTGATACAACAGATTAAAAGATAATGTAGGAAGAAAAGGCTTTTGCTAACTGGCAGCTTTGACTCAGCTCTTCACCACGGGAATTTTCTCTAATTCAACTGTTTTACATACAACATAGCAAGAATAATTAAGCTGTAAGGGAACAAAGAGTCAACTGACATGACAACCAGTGGGTCACTTACTGAACAGGGAGCCTCTCTAAGAGCTGGCCAAATGGAAAGAGATCCAGCCCAGTGTCTTTGCTCCTGCATTTCTCTGTTAAGCCCCTGAATATTAAGCAACTTTTTTTACTGAGGCTATTCCCTATGGAAGTAAACGTCCAGGACTGTTCTCTGATGTCCAAGTAACTCATACAGAACTGCCCACATCATATATTGAATGTCTAAACCCTTGAAAATAAGATGATCTCAGCAAACAAGTATTTCAAATGCCCCTAGTCTTTATGAATACTGGAAAGTGATACAGTATAAACGGTAGAGATTTATGTGCATAGGAACATTCTTTCACTGGCACAGTTAATTATAATAAGAACTAGTGATTACTTTCAGAAGATAGGAACCAACTGAACTGATTTGGTCTAACAAAGTCCATGGAACAGAGCAGGAAAACTGTGTCCTAGACTGATTATGACTTCTATTTCATAAGGGATAAGCTTCCCTCTTGCCAAAGATGGTAGTCTGTGACATCATAAAGAATAAAAATTCTGAGGCTAGGGGAACTTAACTTTTGCATGCACTTTTCACTGTGAAAAGCAATGAACTCATATTTGCTGAGATGTCTCTTTCATATACATAGCACAGAAACCCATCAGTTTCAACCTTTTCGAAAGTTTGCAAGAAATAGAATGACTTAAAAGAAAGATTCTCAGTTTTGCATCTAAATATGAAAAATCTCTGATTTCTTTAAAGACAGAGAAAATCAGCTGAAAAGTGAGCTTCAAATTTCTTTTCTGATGTAGTGAGACTGCACTGTAATGCTCAGTACACCACAGCTCCTAGGTGTGCCCATTGTGAACCAGACACTTTCAGGCATTTGGAATGAGTAAATCTGAGCTGAATATCTTTATGAGTCCTTCTTGCATGTTTTCTTCCCAAATGCTTTCTGAACATAAGGACTATCTCAAGATGAGCTACTTTTTCCTCCCTTCCTAATCACTTCTACAGTCTTACTGAGCTCAACTTATCAGAAAAATAGATGGGCTAAAAAGAACAATAAAAAATAAACCAAAAACCCCACAGATTTGTGAACTATCTACACTTTCTATAGATATATAGAAGTCTATGGCTAATGTGCCTGATATTTTTCCTGCTCTGGCACTGGCAGCCCTTCTCATGTCCCCAGGAGTGTTTGCATTCTCAAAGAGTTAGTAGATCTTCAAGGTCCACATTTAACAAGCTGTGCTGAAGGCTTTTGACATTGCAATTCATCAGATGATCAAAGTCTTTATTTGAAGCACTCTGAGAACTACTCATATAGTGACAGATATTCAACAAATTCTAAATTCTTTCTGTGCCAAGTGTCCACTGTAACCACAGAACCCATGAAAAAAAAGGAGAGATACTCATCCCAGGGAAATTTTATGACCATACCTTGGTACAAGCCTCTAGCCCCACTTTAAAAGAGATTGAGGTCCCAGTTGAAGATGGGCACTTTTCGTAGTCTCAGAAAAGGTTTTTCTTATTTTGCAAATAAGAAAAAATTATTTCTACCACCAGCATTTTTCCTCTTCTTTCCTGTGTTTAATTTGTAACCATCTCATTGGTAAAAAGTAAGGCTCCCCTGCTTGTGTATCTAATTCCTGAGAACTCCTCAGGCAGGGATGCAATGTACCTAAAATCTAGGTTTTGCTACCATACATTCTTCTGGGAGTCTTAACCTTAATGTCTGCTGCTGCCTGTTTCCCGACACATCTTTTTGGATATTCTCTGGATGTCAGCAGAACTTGCCCCTAGACAGCCTGGCAAACCACCAGAGAGAATCTCTGTCTTGTGCCTCTCTTCAAGTTCGCAGTATCAAGTTCATGACAAGTCATCCCAGAATTAAAACCAATTATCCTTATTGCATGATATTTATTACAGTGGGAAAACAAACATGTAAATGCCAAAAAATTTCCAGTAGAGCAGAGTACAAGTCACGACCTGTTTCAGTTTGGGAGCACACTTGAACTGTCTATTTGCAGTGCATAAATTGCAAATCTCTGATGCAGTACTGACTGATATAATCAAGCAGATTTTGTAGCACTCTCTAATATTTCAGGCACAGCTGAGCTTTACTGAATTTTCTCAAGTATTCAAAAAATTACTGAAAGCCTGAATGAATGCAAAGTAGCACAAGCATTCCCCATCAGATGGTTACCAACAGTGTGACAGATATATTAAGCAGAGATAATTACTGCTTATAATCCAAGAGGCAGGATTTTTTTGGTGCATATGTTTGCTCATGCAATGATTACCATGTATAAGAACAAGTATACAAGGCAATAACAGATTTCTTCCCTTTGGGAATGTTTGTGAGTCATATTACAATAAAAAATGAGTTCTTTTTGCACATGTACATAAAAATGGCACTTATTATGTAAATTCAGTCTGCTCAGGCATTAACTTACCTCTGTTACTGAAAAACACTTCAGTGTAAGGCCCCCAGGTCCACAATGCGGGGGTGCAGTTGAATGACTTTCTATCACACTCACATAAAAATAAATTAATTAAAATGGAAGTGATCATGAATCAAGTCTATGAAGATATTGTTATCCACATAAACTGTCTTAATATAGCTTAATTTATGCAGAAAGTCTATCTAATTACCATAGCGCATTGAGATTTCTGGGATGGCACAAACATTCAAAATGAAGCAGAGTGATTATCTAATTAATGTTTAATTGTAACTATCAGTTGCTGTCCATCATTGTCAAGTCTCTGGGTGCATATGCTTCCTTTTTTCTTGTCCAAACATGAAAGTTCAAAAGACTTACAAAAGGGTTTGGGATTTTTGGAGGGGTTTTTTTGGTTTGTTTTTCTAAGAACACAATGAAAGGCAAGCTCAGAGAAAAAGAAAAACCCTCTTTATTCTCCTAATCCACAATTTAGGGATGTCTCAGATACTCATCTTCAACTTGTCTTTGGAATAGAGCTGTGCTTTCAAATTTTTAAATTCCTCTCCCACAGCATTATTTTGTTCCTTTGCTAAGAATTTCAAAATAAATTTTAACCTTTTCTATTTCTTTTTAAAATGTGATGTACTTGTTTATTCTAATTATAACAACTTTGCACTGTAAAACACATGAAATATGAAGATATTGCTTTGTAACAAACCAAACATTATGAAACAGTAACTTAAATAACTTGGTAGAATAATTTAGAAATATATATATTTATATAATTTCATCAATTTTTTTAAATTGCTGGGGTTTATTTTAATTATTATTACATATTTTATAAAGGAGAATGTGAAAGCAATTTAGGTTTAATATGTTATAAAATAAATATAGTCTGGTTTTATTTAATTAATTTACTCACTATAGTTAACATCAGCAGCTGAGGCGCAATTCTTGAGACAAGTGGTGAAAAAGAAACTCATGAGACAAAAGTAGAATTCAAGGTTCTATTCCTGGCAAGATCTTGGCTGGTTAATATTAATTCTTCCCAGGTGTGCAAAGACTGATTTGTTATAAATGTCTGGATACAGCTGAGCTGTTGAAGAGCACTCTGAGGCTTGTACTGGAGGACGATTCAAAAATTGCATTTTCCTCCAACCTAGTCAGGCAGGTAAGAAACGCCCTACACAGATTTGCAGTTAGCACCAAACTGAGGACATGGTGGGTCACCACCTCATTTTAAAACAATGCCAAGAATGCACGCTTCAGTTGAAAGAGGTAGAGGCTTAATCCACTCCTCCTTGACAATGTTCATACCCATTGCTCCATTCCACCAGAAGCAAAGCCCAACACCTAAGACCATGAGCTATTCTGAATCAGGGTATTTTCCACACCCCTCTCATTTTGTCCCTCTCAGGTACAGCTGTTGACTGATTTCTGAGGTGTCTACCCAAAGGGATCTCATGCTCACACAAGTTGCTGCATAGTCAAATCAAAAGTCCATCTAGCACAGAAGTCTGCTTGCCATGCTAGCCATGAACTGATATTCTGAGAAAAGTAACACAAAAGGTGTGTAAGGCTTTTCTTTAATACTTTCCCCCCTCCAACTATTTTTACATAATAAAATTAATGTAGACATTTACCACCTTATAGATCATAGTCAGGGCCATCGCTTTTGTGACTGTAGATTTCTTAATGAAAAAAAACCATAATTTAAAAAAATACGCCTTACAGAGCTAAGCCATTAAACCACTAGAAAATAAAATCCCAAGGGTTCAGTGAGCCACTCTAGAATACGTACATTCTGACATGTTCATGTCCATGCTACAGTGCAAAATGAGTGATGAATGGAAGCAAGCAGTAATTATTCCTCTCAATAAAGGAGTAGCTTGAAGTACATTAGTAATTACTGAAACATCTAATATTTTACCTACATCTGGTAAATTATGAGCAAGGCAAATTACTAGGATGTCTCCTCTATAATCAAGAAGAATATTTGGTGACAGTGTTTATTATTATCAGAACCATCTTCACTGAGCAACTGCACTAGTGACAAATTATATTTATATTGGTATTGATCACACTTATTATTAACCATGACAACAGTAATATTATTAGTATTAATCACAGCTATTGTTATGCATTTACATGGTACTTGACAAACACATGCTTAAATACCTTAAACAAGTTTTTTCTCCTTTGATAAATTCAATAATATTCAACATAATCTGTTTGATAGCTACTCTAAAGAACTCCCAATCAAATTAAGCAAGAGAAAAACCAAATACAAATACAGAGTGATGATTTAGGTAACAGAGTATTGGAGGAACTACTGGGGAGAATGGAAAATTAGGAAGAATGCCTGAAAGAATTTTGAGATTTAATAAAGAACTGGAAGAAAAGAAAAAAGCTCACAATTAAAAAAAAAAAAAAAAAAAGAAAAACACAACAATAAGAACTATAGATGAAAGATAACAGAGAATTATAGGAGCAATACAAACAAACCAGGAAGAAAAGAAGAGAAAAGAG
Organism: Melospiza georgiana; assembly: GCF_028018845.1. Classification (NCBI taxonomy): domain Eukaryota; kingdom Metazoa; phylum Chordata; class Aves; order Passeriformes; family Passerellidae; genus Melospiza; species Melospiza georgiana. The sequence goes on from NC_080431.1 coordinate 47,798,338, forward strand.
AGTTAGTAGGGATATGAAGGTGATAATTTGCCATTTCAGCTAGCCTGAAGTGTAAGCACTTGGCCCCCACAAATGGTGGGTACCTTTAGTTCATTCACTCACTCACTCATGCATTCCCTGGTGAACTCCCTATAGGCTGAACACAAAGACATACAAGATGTGGACCTGCAGCAACTTGTAATTGCTGATTAGCTGTCCTGTATCTTGCATGTATGTCTGACCTTTCAGGTGCTTAGGACCACCCTTCATGCTGCTGAAAGCCCTGCATGACGCAGCACAAACTGTGTGGCCATACCCACCAGGTAATCAATTCAGTAAGGTGTGGCTAAGATGCCACCTATCAGTTTCTCCACTGTGGACAGGTTAAATGGCTTATATAACCAAAGAACAAACATAGCATTTGTTCAAATAAAACATTTGTTTTCCTCAGTTCAGCACAAGTTTTAGAATATAATTCTTCTGCAATTTTATATTCCCACTCTAAAGAATTACAAAACCATAAAGTATACTATATTGGAAGGGATTTCTTTGAGGCATGCTCAAAGCAAGGCAAATGAAGCAGGTGGCTAAGGGCTATTTTCAGTGAAGCTCTGAGTATCTCCATAGATGGAGAATTCACAACCCCTCTGCACAGCCCGCTTCAGTATTTGACCATTCTCACAATAAGAAATTTTCCTTCTCTCTAATAATATTTTTCAGTATTCCAGCTTGTGCCTAGTGCCTCTACTGTACATCTCTGAGGAGAGCTTGCCCCATACTCTCTGTTCCCTGCTAAGAGGAAGTTACAGCCAACACCAAGGTCTCCATGACTTGTTCTTCTCAAGGCTGAATAGATTCAGCCCTCACAGTCCCTCCTTGTACTCCAAGTGCTCAAGTCCCCTCATTGGCTTGGAGACCTCAGTATGTCAATGTCTTTTCTAAACTGGAAAGCCAAAAACTGGAATGAAATATAGTTTTGTGAGTGTTGAATACATGGCAATAATCACTTGCCCTGACCTGCTGCCTGCATTCTTGTTCCCCAACACGAGGTTTTCCTTCTTTGCTGCAAGGGCACAGTGCTGACTTCTCTTGAACTTCCTCCCCACTGGGATCTTCAAGTCTTTCTCTACAAAACAATTCTATTCCCCAAACTCTCAGGTGCAGAACTGCACTTTCCTTAGAAAACAAATCACCCATACTCACCACAGAACTGGGTATTTCCAGTCACTACTTCATAGAGCTTTGAATTGAAAAATACACGGTCATAAGCAGAGTTCATAAGCAGAACAGAGATCTTTCTAAAGTACAATTTTAATGCTATTTAAAAAAATAATGGGGTTTTAAGCAAGTTAAAGGGAATATTTCAGCTTAATTTTAGTAGCACAGTTAGAAATTAAACATCAAAATTGATAAATGAGAACATTAGTTAACTGTACACTGCTATCATTGCCAGACTTTCATATCTGTGAAGAATTTAGATGCCTCCAAAACATAATCTTGAGAGAAAATAAAACCCAAAACTCTCAAGCCTCTCTGTCATATCCTGTTTGCTCTACTCACAAGACTCAAGATTCAGGTGTAATTTCTTGCAAATTCTTGAGCTGGAAGTGGCATCTAAATAACACAGTAACACTAGCTTTCCAGTCTGGTTGTAGAAATATGGGTGAGAAGGTATGAATTTAAATCAGTAGACCTCCGTGGCACTGATGAAGGCATGATTTTATCCACACATATGGATATATCCATGGATATTAATGACTTTGTGCTATGCAGTCACTAGCATGACCTAGACCATGGGCTTTGGAAGAGAATGTTTAGGCAGCCAAACCTCATGTAAGGAGATACTCAATTTTAAGAAGTATAGAGAGACATGGAAAATACTTGAAGTGCAATATGCAGCTATAGAAGCATAGAATAGTTTTGATTGGAAGGGACATCTAAAGATCACCTAGACTAACACCCCTGCAATACTGCAATAAGCAGGGACAACCTCATCAGGATCAGGTTGCTCAGAGCTCCATCCAACCTGGTCTTGAATGTTTTGAGGATGGGACATCTATCACATCTCTGGGCAACTTGTTCCAGAGTCTCACCACCGTCACCCTAAAAGAATTGATTTCTTATTTCTGGTCCAAATCTACTCTCTTTTCATTTAAAACCATCACCATTTGTCATATTGCTACAGACCATGATAAAAAGCTTGTCCCCATTTTTCTCACAAGCACTCCAAGTACTGAAAGGCTGCAAAATAGTCTAATCAAAGCCTTCTCTTCTCCAGGCTCAACAACCCCAACTATCTTATCCTGGTCCCATAGCAGAGGTGTTCCATCCTTCTCACCATTTTTGTGGCCCTCCTTTGGACTCATTCCAACAGGCTGATGTCCTTCCCTATGCTGAGGACCCCACAGCTGGATGCAGCACTCCAGGTTGGGTCTCAACAGAGCACAGGAGAGGGCCAGAATCCCCTCCCTTGATCTGCTGGCCATGCTTCTTTCTATGCAGGCCAGGATTTGATTGGCTTTTTGGATTGCAAAAACACATTGCCGACTCATGCCCAGTTTTTCATCCACCAGTATCACCAAGTCCTCAACAGGGCTCCTCTCAGTCGATTCATCCCTCAGCCTGTACTGATACCAGTGTTTGACTGACCCGGGGCAGGACTTCTCAAGCTTTTCCAGGCCCCAGTCAGATCCCAGGTTCTATATGTGGGTGAATATGTGAAAAAATACAAATTCAAGCTCAGAAATTTTAGAAGCCAAATACTCATTTCAGAAGATACTCTGAACTCCACAAGCTGTAAGCTTTTATATATTTCTAAGGCCATCCAGCCCTGAAACTATAAAGATCAATAGATCCTGACTGACTTATAAATTCACAAGGTTGTGCACTTATGAGCCATGCAGTTCTTCTGTGAGGAGTTAGCATGAGCTATTGCAAGTCCTGAACCAACAGTATAGTGGAAATAACAATAAATGTCCTCCCAGCACAAGTTTTTTCCTTTCTCATTGATGTGCATTTATTGTAAGAACTTTTGAAGGTCTCCAGCTGGGAACTAATATTGTTCCCCTTATGCCCATCAATTCCCTATAGTATATCTACACTATTCAACATTTTTAACTCTAACACACAATTTTGGCTAAAGTGTGACAGTGTCATAGCTGACCATTCCAAATAGTCAGAGAAAAGCATAGGAATTTCTTTATCAAGGAATAACAGTACCTAGAATGATATATATGTATCACAAAAAGGGCAAAAATATGGTGTAGTGTTTATACCTTCCAAGCATCCAAATGCTAAACTGGCTATAACACCTTTTGGCCCAGCATGAGTGAGACATTATTTACTAAGCCAACAACAGATAAAAGCACATGCCCATGTTCTCAGTTCCAAGCCTGACCGTGAGTAAAAACGTGGAAGGCACAGTCATTCATCCACCTACTAAGATTAAATCACTGGATGAAATATCACTGTTATTTATTTATATGGTGCCTTAGCTTTTATTACAGCCAGTGAAAAGAGAGTTCTCAGAGCTCAGTCTGAAGACCTGTTCATCTCCCAAGATGAAGAGCTGCTTCAGCTGCACTACCTGTATTAATTAGATGCCCCTTAACTGTATAATTTGTAGCTCACATATAGATATCTGCCCTGCAGAGACCTTATAGTCAGGAGTCTGAACCTGGAACTGAAACCTAAGTTTTTTCTTCTCTCATTATTTTTTTCAAAGAACCAAACTACAATTTGTTAGCACTTTCCTACATAAAAATGTTACCATATGGAATCCAGTTGACATTTAAGCAATAGATTAGAGTTGGATTCACCTCAATTTTAAGTTTATCTACTTAGATGTCAACAGATGAGAGATTTACTGTAAGGTCTCTTAGTACTCTTACATCACCATTCCCTTGATCTGTTTTAGAGAACCATTTTAGGATGAGAATAATTATATTTATTTCTTTACATTATTTGTAAGAGACTTTAGGGTAAATAGCTCAAACCTGGCCACCTATAGCCCGCCAATCATGAACATCAAATGGCACAGACACACTGCAAACATTTCCCCTGTTCTCTGAGAAGAAATGAAGCTTGGAGAGCAATGTCATGAAATAAACTTATGTCTTCAATTTACAGCCTGCAAAAGAGCTAATTGTAGTGTCATTGTCTGGTTCATAGCTGACCATAGCTAACCTGCAGCTTCCTGAGGATTTAACTGAGGAGAGAAAGTGGGATCAAGTCTGGATTTTCCTACTAGTGTTTAAGCATAAGCCAAACGGAGCAGTACTGTGAAATATTGAATAAGATATGGTTACACATATTTTGTGTCCTTGACAAGAGCTTTCACACACAGTCCTTTAGTTCAGTAGCCAAGCAATTTGAAGCTAAAGCCCTTAATTTTCAAGTATTGGAGCACAAGTCTAACTAGGAAAGGCGAATACTCTCCTGCATGAGGGGAAAAAAGCTAGAAAAAGAGCACAGCAAACTCACAGTCAACAGATCTTAGTGCAGGCAACTCAGCACCTTGGAGCTGCTGAGGAGGCTGACAGAAGCTTTCTCCAAAGTGTCCTTTGTGAGAGCTGTCACCTTGCCTGTTGTCAGCCCTAAGCATCATGTAACCGTGTGTGCTACTCCTGGTGGGGGGGGGAAATGTGCCAACAGAAAACATCATTGCTTCCAAGTCTCACAGCTGCTTTGTTTCAGAAAATCACAGAGGAAAAGGTCTCCTTGAAAGCTACAGTGTGGAGAGAAGCGTAAGTGTCAGGCAGGCATAGCTGCATCGGGGAGAGGCCAGAAAGATAAAATCTGGAAAGCAGAGCAGGGACTTGCCCAGCAGTGCAGAAGCTGCTGGACCCCACCTTTGGCTGTGCCTGCATTGCAGTGGGCACCGCCGATAACGGGCATCAAAGACAAACTGCACAGCATCCCGACTCTGCTCCTGGGCCAAGTCCCAAACGTGGATCACAGCGGAGCCTGGAGGCAATTTTGGCAACAAGTTGAAAATGATCCCAACAGGCTGCCATCAGCTGAGTATTGCCAGCCTGTACAACATGCCTGCTACTTTTTCTCCATCTTTGATGTGCACCTTATGCTGACCACTTCAGGGGTTTGGTAGGGAAGCAAAACGGAGGAAGCATAACAGAAAAGCCACCACAATTAACAATGCATGGTGGACAGTCATGGCTCCAAATGCACATTTAATGCTTTTTACTTAAAAAGTGCAGCAAGATAAGTGGATTCCCACTACATATGTGATCAAGTTGTATTTTGCCATGTTTATGTCTTTGATGTCTCTGTCTTTTATGTCTTTGATTCTTGTTACAGGGTGAGCCTGTCCAACATAATGTTTTTAAACACTTAATGCATAGTGAGAGGCAGGAAAAAATTTGGGCTAGGGATAGATATTTGGGAAGAGAATGTGAAGATCTGTGAATAAGCATTACTTTTCAACCCACATTTTACGCCTCCCCTTCAGCTGTTGAGTTGCTTGTTGTTTAACAAAACAGTAACACTTCTGGGACCTGAAATGGTGTCAATGGGCATAGATTATAAAAAATATAACATTTGATAAAGAAAAATAAAAATAACTACCCCTGATATTCTACTCTGAAACTTACTCCATACACACTTTATCCTCTTCCTGCTTTGACATTTTGCTTTTGAACAAAAGCAAGAAATTAGATCTGAAAGATTCCTAGGCCATTGTCTTATAAATATGCAGTCTCCTCAGTAAATACTGTTACATATATTATGCTACAGGCTTGGCTTTTGTTCAGGAATGACCCAGTCTTTAACCTCTACTTTATTATTTACTCCATTCTGGAAAAATAATAAATAACTGCTTTTGCAAGAGAATCAAAGCAATCACGCGTGGTTGAGACAATTTCCTTTGAAATATGTTTAAATTTAAATTTGAAATATTTTTACAATATTGTCACATGCATTAGTAGGAGCACATTTCTTAGGTCTGATATGTTAGATTAATAAGGTATTTCCCAATGTTTTCAAGGAGAAATTAATCTCCTTTTTATTTTACCTGAGCAAACTATTCAGTCGTAGTTCCCTTGTATATTTCCACTCTAATCTGTATTTAGTTATGTCTTTGAACTCAGGTATCAGTGTCAGAAAAGTATAGCTCAAAGTGACCATACCTCTCAAGTGAAAGACATGTAATATTGCTCATTAATGTAAGAGGACTATCTGCTCAGTTTTAGATTATTAAAGTAGAAAAAGGATTGCCTAACACCAGCCTTCTTTTTTAATAACTTGAGATAATAGTCACATAATTTGAAGATAAAGTGGATCACTCTCTTTTGTCAGTATAAATCACTGTGACATACATTTTTCCAAGAGAAAAATTATGCACAAAAAGATCCTTGCCATTGATTTCTGGAAAATCTAGCTCAAATTCCTGGACCCTTATTTCTTTGTAGTTTTTACCACCTTGATTGGTACAGAATAATATCTCTCAAGAGTACCCTGTATGTACTATTTGGCCCTGTGACTCCTACAGGGGTTTTAAAAGTATACTGCAATTAGCAGATGAAATTCTGTCTTAATAAATGCAAAATTATGCCCATGGGGGAAAATCAATCTTAAAATGCATGAAGTGTGATGAGTTCTGAACTAGTTAATTACCACTGAGCAAAAAGTCTCTACACTACAATGGATAATCTAAGAAAATTACCCATAGTTATCAGACAGGAAAGCAAAATGATAAAAAATATTAGGAAAGGAAGAGATAACACATCAGACAAATACGTTATTTCCCCATTCAGTTCTGTGATGCACTTGCATCTTGCAAATAACATGTAGTTCCAGTTCTCACATATCAGAAAGGAATATAGTAACTCTAGAAGATTCATAAAGAAAGCTGAAAATTTTGTCAGACAGTTGTGGTGGGTTGCCCTGGTGAGCAGCTAAGCACCCACTAGGTCACTCACTCACCAACACCTCCAGTGGGATCAGGGAGAAAATCTGAGCAGCAGAAGCTGAGATAGAGTAGACCAAGATGGTTTAATGGATGAAGCAAAGCTGCACACACAAAATAAGAAATTCACCTACAAACCAGTGTTCAGCCGTGTTCAGGAACCAGAATCTCTGCACACTTGTGGTTACTTGAGAAAAACTCCATAGCTATGAGCTCATCTTTCCCAAGCTTTATCAGTGACCTTGATGCCATATTTATGGAACATCCCTTTGGCCAGCTGGGATCAGCTGTCCTGGCGGTGTCCCCTCCACAGTTTGTTGTGCACACCCAGCCCCTCACTGCCAGGATGGGGTGAGAGGCAGAAAAGGCTTGGACTGTGCAAGCACTGCTCAGTGCAGTCATCCCTGAATCATCTCTGTTATCAGCCCTGTTTAGATCACAAATTCACAGCACCATACATGCTTCTGTGGGAAAAAATTATCACTAGCTCAGTCATATCCAATAAAAAAAGGTCCAGTATAAGAAATGATCAAATAAACTAGATCATCAAGTTTAATGATCAAGAAGTTAATTCAAAATAAATAAAAGAGGAGTGCTTTCATACAGTATGTATTTAACATATTGAATTAGTTGCCACAAGTTGCTGTGGTTCCAAACTGCATCTGTTTACAAAGCAATTTTAAAATAATTAAAAAAAAAAAAAGAATAAAAAAAGAAAAGCAAGTTCAGCAGAAGTCAGCAAATCCAACTGCAACTTTTTCAGGTAAAGATTTCCCTATGCTTACAGGTCTGCACAGGCAAAGGGAGCATACAGGGAAAGAACTCCCACATAATCTACCTATTCATATATTGTCACAAAGGTATCAATTTTTAAATTATTTAGATAAAAGACTCTTTCCACTTTTGCATGCTGAAGATTTCAGTTTCCTTTAAAATGTGAAAAAAGATTAATTTGTAAAAAGCATTGCAGAGATGTCCTTTGCACTGAATTTTTAAAACAGATAAGGATGTTTTCTTTCTCACCTGCTTATCCCATTAGTCTGCAAACTGATCCAGAGACAAGAGAAAAAACATTTATGCCATTCCATGTCTATCTCATTCTTCTTGGTCTCCCTCCCTTTCTCTGTGACATATCAGCTTGCTATCATTTTTATTTTCACATAGTTACCTGGAGCTAATAAGAATCATGCTCTTGCAAGAGCCCAGATGACAAAGGGCATTTGAGTTCCCTGTATAGAAGCACATGACATTGATGCAGTGGACTGCAAAAAACATTGGAAAGTTCGAAGTGAATGAACTGAAAAATATCTTAAATTTCTTTCTGATCTGGTGATTTCAACAGCTACATGTAACTGGGAAAACACAAACAGTAGAGGTCTTAGTCTTACAGAAGTCAATGCTAATTAATTCATGGAAGTCCTATGACCTATATTAACCAGGACATCAAACAGTGACTTCTGACCTTAAAATATTTGAAGTTCATGGCCATTTTTTATTTTTATAAATTAAATCGATGTGGTTGTTTTGTCTCACACTCGGTTTCATCATAGATCTGATTGCAGCTACAGTCCCTAAATATAGTTAATATATTCCCTTTTGAGTGAATTTTTAGCTGCCTGAAGTCCATCTATACTGACCTTGTTACTGATGGCACAGATTGAACCCTGGTTACTAGGACAAGTTTGCAAGCTGGCTCATAGCAAGGCTCTTTGTATAATGCAATCCCCCACAACAAACTACTCTTTCTTCCATACCCAGATTTCTACTGCTCAGTTTGCTGCTTGGAATCCATGACTGAATTAACATGTGTGCTGTGAAGAATATTGGCAGAGCTGTGTCTCTGAAGGAAAACAAGAAGTAAACCAACTTAACAAAGTAATATGCACCTACTGAAATCCCATTTCTACCCAAGCTAAGAAGGTCTTACTGATTTTAATAAAGGAATTTAACCATCTGATTGCTAGGGATCATTTGAGAGATCTTAATAGTACTGACTTATGAACACAAGGTCATTGGTTTCAACACAGTCTTGAGTATTAATGACCAAAAAACACTGCATGTAAGTTATTTTTTTAAACCAGCATACTAACTGTGGTTACTAATCCTGTTCCATGCAAAGGACTGGCCATATCCTATAAAGAAACATTATAAAGCACATCTATTAGACTCAGCATACACATCAAAAAAATAATCACTTGATTCAGTTGTCTCCCCTCTCCAGATTAGTCAAAAAAGATATTATTCTCAGGAGACCCCATTTTCAATGCTGCACTCATCTCTGGATCCTCAGAAAAGGAAGGACATCGACCTTTTGGAGCGAGTCCAGAGGAGGGGCACCAAGATGATCAGAGGGATGGAGCAGGTCTCCTCCAGGAGATGACAGAATGACAAAGTTGGCTGGAGAAGAGAAGGCTCTGGTGAGAGGTTAGAGCAGACTCTCAGTACCTAAAAGGGGCTTAAAAGAGAGCTTGACAGGGAATTTGGACAAGGGAATACTGTGACAGGAAAAGGAGGAACTGAAAGAGGGTATGTTTAGATTAGATATTAGGAGGAAATTTTTTACTGTGAGGATGGTGAGGCACTGGAACTGGTTGTGCAGAGAATTCATGGATGCCCCATCCATGGAAGTGTTTGAGGCCAGGCTGGATGGGGCTTTGAGCAACCTGAACTAGTGGAAGATGTACCCTGACCATGGCAGGGGTGCTGGAACTAGATGACCTCATAGCTCCCTTTTAACCCAAACCATTTTAAGATTCTATGGTATTCTAGAAAAACCCAGCTATCCATAATTGTTACTTTATCCTAGCTACAGAAAATATCCTTTTTTTACTCTTAAGACAGTGGTTTCCTAAAACATTAAATATATTTTAAAATAAATTGACATCAAGTGTTTTGAGGGGAACACAGTAATAATGCAAATATTATATTGTTTACTTTATTTTTAGCTCCTCATATATTTCAATGTCTCACCTCTATTTAATTCTTAATTAGGTCAATGTAAAGTAAATCTTACAGAATTTATTCACTCTACCTGATAATTTCCAGTTAATATTAATGCTTTGGCATATAGAACCACAGAAATAAAGGCCAAAAGGGACTGTTAGGTCATTTAAACAGACTGTCTGCATATGAATGGTGGTTATATTTCATCTGGTTCTTTTCAAAACTGAACAAAAAGTTTGCATATGACTACAGCAGATCTTCTTGAAAAGTCTTAATCTGAGGCAATGAAAATATAGTTAATGATGTTTCTCTCTGCCCTGTAGCTGGCAATCCTGACCATCAGATTGTTGCTATGTTCTTCAACACAGGGTTATCATCCTTTGCACAGCTACAGTGCAACATGTGGAAAGTACCTATATCCTCCCATGCGACAGGTAGAAACAGCTGATTTGATCCCCTCGGGTGCTACAGACAAATGAGTCTCTTGTTCTCTTGAGATTTGTTATCTTTATATATGTTTGTTAGTGAATCAGAATGCTACTGTTTCTGCCACTCCAAAGAGGTGGAGTTTTAAATAAAGATTATAAGATTGTGTTATCCTCATTCACCTGTGGCTCTTCAGTAGACAAAGCTATGTTCTTGCATGGTTATTGGGATATGCAGGAGGTGGCATCTAGGGGTTGTCCCTGTATTACAGCGACCTGAAGAGGTCGCTGGGGTGAGAGAAGGACGAGAATCTTGTTTGATGATCAGAAGGCTGGATTTACTGATATAAGATATATAATACTTTATAACTATACTAAAAAGAATAAAGAAGAGAAATTGCAGAGGCTTGCTAAGCTAAGAATAGCCTAGAAAAGAATCTAAAAACAAGAGAATTCTCTGTCACTGTGTTTCAGAGAGCTTGCCCTGTGATTGGCCCTTAATTATACACATGGAACATGAACCAATCACAGGTGCATCCTATTGCATTTCACAGCAGCTGATAATCATTGTTTACATTCTTCTTCTGGGGCCTTTGCTTCCCAGAAGATGCACAAATCCCAAAGAAAGGATTTCTGTGAAAAAATGTCTGCGACATCCCTGTGCTTGGTGTTTAGTGGCTCTCTCAGGAAAGCCCTCCCATTAGAAAGCTGACTTTAGGCTACAATTTGTTCAAGGTGCTGACTGTGTGGACTTTTTTCCAAAGTGCTTCAGAGAGTGCACAGGGAGTCATGCTAATGTGGGATGTGGGACTCTGGAGGACCATGTCCATAACACTTAGACATTCCAAAGGTAAATTTGAAGGCCCACAAACCTGTCCTGGATCTTGCACAGTGAGCCTTTGCTGTTCTGAACTTTTGTGAAATAGGACACACACATTTAAAACTATTTTTGAACTAGGAAAAATTCAGACCTGAAGGTATTTAGTGTCATCCTGACAAGTCAGTGCCTACACTAACATTTTCTCTTCCAATCCTTTCAAGTAAAATTAGCTCATTCAGCAAAAGTTCAGCTTTGACAGTACAACTGTTTGTATAATGGAAGTTTCTGCTGTCAAGCAAAGATCACATCCTTGATGATGATCACTATGCTGGCAGATGCTGCTATAACAGACAGAATAAATTGCATACACTGTGAAGTGCTTTGACAAGCGTAAATAGTCTGGGCCTAAATGTCTGTATTGCAATTGAAAGAGTACTTGGACTTGAAAAGCATTTAAACATTTTCAAAAATATTACCTGGTATCTCATGACAAAGTGTTTTGGTTTAACTCCAGCTGCCAGCTAAGCACCACACAACTGTTCGCCTACTCCTCATACATCAAAATGAGAGAGAAAATGAGAAAAGCAAAAGTGAGAAAACTTACAGGTTAAGATAAAGGCAGTTCAATAGGTAAAGCAAAGCTTTTGCTTTTCGCGCAAGCAAAACAAGGAATTCATTCACCACTTCCCATGCCCAGGGACAGGTGTTTAGCCATCCCCAGGAAAGCAGGGCTCCATTGTGTGTAACAGTGATTTGGGAAGACAAATGCCATCACTCCAAAGGTCTCCCCCTTCCTTCCTCTACCCCCAGCTCTATGTGCTAAACATGATGCCATAAGGGCTGGAATTTCCTTTTGGTCACTTGGGGTCAGCTGTCCTGGCTGTGTCCTCTCCCACCTTCTTGTGCAGACCCAGCCTCCTCACTGCTGAGGTGGGGTGGCAAAGAGAAAAGGCCTTGAGGCTGCTCAGCAGTTACTAAAACATCACTGTGATATCAACATGGTTTTGGTCACAGACCCATAAAACAGCTCCAAGGCAGTTGCTGCGAAGGCACTTCCCTCTGTGCCAGCCAAAAACAGCACACAGACTAAACAGTGAAAAACTTCTTACATTAGATTTTCATTTTACTGACTTGTAAGAATATTTCAATTTAGTTTTTTAATTGATTTTCAGCCTTATCTGAACAAATACTCCTACCTGGGTAAAAAGCCAGGGTTCCATTTTTCTACTGCCCCGCAGCACTCACTGATCCTGCTGGTGATTTATAGCTGTGCAAACTGTAAGTACAAAGGCAGTCACAACACGTGCCATTTTATCTGTATCAACTGCCATAAATAACAGTGCCAAAAGGTAAGTAATAAAGAATCCCAAGTGTCATGCCCTTCTTTACTGAATGGAAGAATAAACATATAGTGTCTTGAATGATCCCCTAAATTTGGGAACTCTTCCGTTCATTCTAATAACTCCAAAACTCCCTGGAGTTAAACATTATGAGTCTCACAGAATTTTGTAATTTCATGTAACACAGAAATTATTGACTGCTTTTCCCTCAATGAGGTTCTTGTCTCCTCTGGTTTTATTACCATTTGATCCTAGCTATTTAATGGACCTGGCATTTGTTACACATGGAGGAACAGACCTTTAAGGCAGCACTTGCTTTACTGATTCTACAGAAACAAAGGGAGGAAAGAATGTGACTTATCACACAGACCCAGCCGACAATATAAACACAAGATCATCTGCCAACACACTCTCTTTACTTCTGGAAAAAGCTATAGGCAAGCATCTGGGAGACATTAAAGGATAAACACTTTATTAGTGCATAGTGCTATGTATACGTTCCATGGCCTTACCACTTTATGGTGTTATCAAACAAAATGTCACAAGCAGAGCTAGTTTGGTACTTGGCCAAAAGAACCCCAAGGAGACCACAGCTACTGTGGGAAGTGATGTTAGCAATTCATAGCATGGCATTTTTCTTTGAGCAAGCAATTCAGTGTAATAAAAGGGGTGACTTCTTGCAAATTGTCATCCATATATGAGGCAAAAATTGGTTTCTGAGAACTTACTCAAAGTAAGAGGTTTAAATTAGCACCAGCTTTGCTAATTATTTTCTGCCTATGCAAATATTCACAACTTTTCAAGCAGACATCACTTTGTATCAGTGCTGATCAAGCTGTTCATGTGCAGTAGGACCAAATTAATAAAAATCATGCAAAAAATTAATGGTAATGCTTCTTGGTGAGCTGAATTCATTAAATGTTTTGCTGATGCATAGTGGAATCCTTTTCAAAATTATAATATAGTGCTGCGATATTTTTGACAGATATAATTCTTTAATAATTAAATTTGATTCAATCAAAAGCATTCTACTTGATCATATAGAAATTTTGGGGAACAGAAGTTGGCTTCACTGAAAAATGTCAACAGTTCTTTTTTTTCCCCCCAATTTATATACTAGAAGATACTGGTATGATGATCCCAATCTTTTATACAGTTATTCAAGAACTAAAGTATTCATCCAGCAGATGCAAGATCAAAGTTCAAGATCTTTCCTTGGTTCTTGATGTCTTGGCCCACTGTTCACATAGATGCTTTTATTCTTACTTTTTGGAATATTCTGCAAAGGGTTGTGTCCCTTTCTCCCATGTATGACATGAAACTGTGTCAATGGTAATTACATGTAGCCAGGAGCCAATATCATCCTAACAGGGGAATTTCTAGTCTGAGAGCCACTTTTTTAAGAGATCTCACTTAACATTTTGCCATAGAAGTAAATAGAGAAACCTCCACAGAGTAATTCATTCCACCCATTAAGGAGGAAAGGGATGCTATTGATCCTAATAGACTTAACTGTGTATGATGGAAAAATGGGATACAGTTCACCTACATTTCATTGTCTAAACACATATATCAACAAATAAGCTAGGAATTGGGTTCTCAGTTATGTCAAAGGAAATCACAGCCAATGAACCTGTATTTTTATAATGAGCTAATTAAAGTAGACACTTATTTTACATTGTTTTAAAATACGTCCCAAACATAATGGCATAAGAGTTTAAAAAAAATATTCTCCCTGAAGTATGTTAACCTTTACATTTTAGTAAAAAAAGAGAAGAATCTTTGTTTGCTTCCAATCAGACTAATTCCTTCATCACAAAACTGAAAATCATTTATCAACCACTGTTCTTGACAATCATTTTTCTCCCAAGATCTCCCATTAACACATTATTTGCACCAATTCACTCAAAATACTTTTGTGTTTCAGTTTCAAGATCTTCAACTTTGAATCTATTTGCAAAGGTAATTTCAGTGAAATTCTTGCAATTCTTTAACACTTCATTGCTAATTGCTATGGATTAATTTCTTACAATTGACTCAAAAGAAAAATGAAACCTTGCAATGAGGTTTTTTTTAACTTTCATTTTGTTCTAGAGATTGTAAGCACAGACTAATCTGATGCAGTGCTTTATATGCTTAGTGGAAGTAAATGACAGCTTGTTATGATGGATTTGAGCTGCATTTGAATTTTTTTATTAGTTTGTTCACAGACATGTTAGCAAAAATGGATGAAAATAGAACTGTGAGATGAAAGCCTGACTTAATGCCATCTTTTCTACCTACTACTTAAAGGATAAATCAAAACATTCTTATTGGATGGTATTTCTTTATAACTATTAAATGAAATAAACAGTCTCTTTAAAAGCAATATGACAGAAAAAACCTCAGCCATGATGAGCAACATGTTGATCTTACTGAGCACATTTCACTTCATATTACTTGTGGTTCTATTAAAGACAGTAATAGCTGAGTCTGATGATATCTTTTAATGCCAGTGTTATCAAAAAGAATCCTTTAACACACTTTGATTATATGGTAGCTGAGCAGTCTGTGGGTAATAGCTTTAATGGTGCCTTTTGACAGTCTTATGTAACCATCTCATTTGATCAGGACATATTCCCAAAGTAAAGCAATTTATAGAAAGACCTTTCCTCCTTGTTCCAGCTTGTTTACTTTAATTTATTCACAGTTGCCTTCTCAAATTGCATTGCTTCTGTTCTTTAGGATGCTTTTCATTTTTGTTGATACTTAGTAAACATCTCAGCTCTTTTATTCAGTTTCTTTTTACAGATGCTTCTTTTGACATCTTGTCACTTAGTACATTCAAAATTCTCTTTTCCATGTCTTTTAATAGTTTACTTTCATTCTAATATTAAAATCCTTGTTGTTAGTACTCCATAGAATTTAGCTCTCCTCATGCATTGTTTTCTCTGTATTGTCCCAGCATAAATTGTTACTGTAGAGCTTAACTTTGTGTTTTATGTGATGACACACTAATTTATTGTTGCTTTTATGACTAGTTGACAAACCCTATTTCCTCTTCATCACAGATGAATGCAAATAGCTTGGCCATAATGCTTGGAAAACAAAATCATTACAGGCTGGTAATTCAATTGCCCTGAAAAACTGCTATTTTTTAAACATTTTTTTAAGAGACAAAAAGAAAAAACAAACAAAAAAACACCACAGATCAGAGCATTTGAATTCTGAATGCTTATATAACATTCTTCCTGGTTTTGTTTGCTTCTTTGCCACAGTTTAACTCAGAGGTTTGATTCTTTCCTACACTGGCTTGGACAATTCTTTTATCTTACCCATTCACTATGAAGGGCTTTCCAATTTGTCTTCCTAATTCTATCAAAGTTTTTCTATCAAAGTTTTTTCAGAATGCAACCAAATGAGTTACCTAGGAAGTTTCAATACTATGGTAAAAACACTCTGTTACTATAGCAGCTAATTAACCATGTTATAAGTCTTGAAATTACAGTCAAAATTACAAGGTTTTGATTAAGTCATAGTCAGAGAATCTTTGTGGCCTCAGTGAGCTGACTGCTTGATGAGCATTCAGAGGATCTGAGACCTGTTTCATGTTTGTTGTGAACAGAGAAGGGCAAGTAGGTGATGCAGCTGTTGGAGGCTGTTTTGGGCAAAATCATCATTAAATAGATGGAGTTTTCAATTCTTGCAGAAGTAAGGAGGGAGCTTATCAAAACTACCACCTTGAAGTTGCAGAGTAGACTTTGGCCTGTTTCAGAGCCTGAATGGGAGTCCTTTGGGAGGCTGTCCTGAATAGCAAAGGGGCTCAAGAAGGCTGGATATTTTTCAAGAGGGAAACTTTAAAGACATGGCAGCAGGCTGTCCCCTTGTGCTGAACAATGAGCCAGAGGGGAAGACTGGTCTGGCTGACCAGAGAGCTTTGGCTGGAACTTAGGGAAAAAACAGAATGCATCACCTCTGTAAGAAGGGGCAGGCAACTATGGAGACCCAGAGAGATGCTGTGAAGGAGAAAGCTAAACAGGACAAAATCCAATTAAAACTTAATCTGACTACTGACAATAAAAATTGTTTCTCTAAATAGATCAACAACAACAAAAAAGGAAGTGTCCTGACCTGTATCAGAAACAGTGTGGCCAGCAGGACAAAGGCAGTGATTTTCCCTTTGTACTGGGCTCTGGTGAGATCACACTTTGAGTCCTGTGTCCAGTTCTGGGCTCCTCACTACAAGTAGGATATTGAGGTTCCGGAGCAAGTCCAACAAGGGCAAAACAGCTTTGAAAGATTTAGAGAGTCCTGTGAGGAGCAGCTGAGGGAGCTGGGGTTGTTTAGCCTTGAGAAAAGGAGGTTCAGGGTGACATTATCACTCTCTAAAGTTACCTGAAAGGATGCTGTAGCAATCTGAGGGTTAATCTGTTCTCCCAAGAAACAAGAGGTAAGGGTTGCACCAAAGGGGTTTTGATTGGATATTACAAAAAATTTCTCCACTAAAAGGGTTGTCAAGCATTGTAACAAACTGACCAGGGTAGTCACCATCCATGGAGACATTGAAAAGATGTGTACATGTGACACTTAGGGATACAGTTTAATGGAATACTAAGATTAACAGTTGGACGTGATGATCTTAAAGTTTCTTTCCAACCTAAATGTTTCTGTGACAATATGATTTAGGATGCAATTTGCTGCCTATTACTGCTACTGAATCAGTACCCCTATGCTTGACCAGAAGCTTTGGAGGTGATCTTGAATGCCCACAGTCTGCCACCTCCCATGGGCAGAGAATCCCCAGCTGTGAGAGACAGAAAGGCCATTTTGAAATAGTGGTGATGGGAACATAGAATCTAAGGCTTTTCTTCAGTGAAATAACTCATGAGGCAAAGAGACATGCCAAAACATCACCTACTTCCTTTCCTAGCTGTTGTTGTCGTATTGCAAAGCTCCCATACCTTCTCAGTGATTTCTCATGGACAGCTCCTCACAGCACTGGCTCCTTCTTTTTCACAGCACAACAAACAAACTCCAGCTCTCCCCTCAACCAGCTAGCCCACTCTTTTTGTAGCACTTGTGTCCTTATTGGACACAGCTGTGGCCTATTAAGGGCAGGCCTCTTCCTAATCTTTGGTGATGAGTACAGCTGCAGCTCCTCAGTTGTGAGACTGCCTTCTGCAATATCTTTTTTCTTACATTCTATCCCTCCACACCTAGCAAAACCAACACCACTTGCTGTTAACTCATACCATTCTCCTGCAACTTACCTCACCCACAGAGCTTCTGTATGAAAACCTGCACAGTCATAATGCTCTGTGGTCACCTAAAAGCCACTTAAAAAAGACTTATCTACCCTAGTGACATTCAAGTTATTTGAGGCAGATCATATAGCAAATGGACAACAGTGCTCAGATGTTGTCATCTTATCACAAAGGTTCCATACTGTTGTCTCCTTTTCGCAAAAGTTTAAAAGACCTTCTTGGCATTTCTCATAGGCTGCTGCTCCTCCTGACTCTTTCTTCTTCACAAAGCAGCCAACTGACTCCAGTTCCCTTCTCACCCAGCCACCCCACTCCTTTATAGCACTCTTCTTCTCACTGGTCACAGCTGTGGCCTGTTAAAGTCAGGCCCGTTCCTAATCTTTGATAATTGGCCCAGCTACAACTCCTTAGGGGTAAGATTACTTTCTACACTATCTTTATTTTCTTGTATTCTATCCCTCTACACTTGGACTGCCTAGACACCAAGAAAATATTCCTATAAAAGGGAGGCTACATTAAAAAAGTCCTTTATCCATGTGTTTCTGAGGATAGCACCAAAATGGCAACTATGGCAACAAAAGCTGGCCTTAAGCGACATAGGAATATCATTAATTTTTCTCACTAATTTCCCTTGGTATGAGTACAGCTTTAGTAAAATTTCTCTAAGTTGCCAACAAAAAAAAAAAAAAATCAAAAACAGTCTCATTGGTTTTTATAATATTTTTTCTTTTCCTTAAAAACCATAGACTTTACTTGTATAATTTTACAAATGCTACACTACAGAAGAATTCATTATCTGCTGACTATTCTCTTCAACTGTTTGCAGAAAGATTTATCTCATCTAACCTTTGCTGTCTAAAGAGTATAATCTCTTATAAGAGATTGTTTAAGCAATAGGGAAAAGACAGGTATATTCATACTATGATTCATCTCACAGACAAGCAGAACTGACATAACCTCTGCCCATGTGCTAGAGAAAAATCCTTATTTAGATAAATTCATGATTTACAAAAACCTTAAAACCTGATCAGTGGATCACATCATAGTTACACTATTGTCAACTATTTCTACAGAGCATAGATACTCACCAAGTACTTTTGTGTTACATTCCTACAAAAGAACCATTTCTGAGGGCCAAAAAACCAAACAAATAACAAGTCCTCTAAAACCCCAATATTATGTTGCTGTAAACGTGTAGAGGGAATATTTTCTTGCTGATAATCTCCTTAAACCTTTCATGCAATAATGTCATTTATAATTGAAAATATATGACAAATGAGCCACTCATACCAAAATTTGCCAATGGTTGCTATCTGATTTTAAAAGGAACTACTTTAGATTTTGTGTGGGAGAGAGAACTAAGCATTTTTTTCACTGAATATAGTTGAATAGGAATCATAGGTACAAGTACAACTGTCTACAACAAAGTCTCATTATATTAAAGGAGACAGACCTGTTTAGGACTCACTTTTAAGCATTTTTCAAAAATTTGCCTTTAAATAATGGTGGATTCTTTCCGTGCTAACTCTTTAAGGCCAAATTTGCAAACATGTCTGTCTGAATCTTTATACAAACATGCAGTTCAGTGTGTCTTAATAGCTTACATCTGACACTGCCAGTTTCCACCAGGAATTTTGTGACCATGCAAGTCACAAAATGCATGCAAGCAAGAGGAGCTTCTACAGCTTTCAGTGAGTAACACTGAATTTTGCCAAACTGACACTTGCAATTCCTCTGACTTTTAAAAGAATCTTCCTGAGAGTGTGACAAAATGACAGCCTTTCACCAGTCATCCCTCTAGAGATCTCTGTGCTATGATAAATCACATCAGTTTTTGGTGGGATGATGTTACTTTGGATTCTTGCTCTTATGTTGGGACAACTGATAGAAACTACTGATAGACATAGGGTTAACACCAGAGGCAAAAAGACATACAGAATCAAAGCAGGACTAACAGCTCCACATGTCAGCTGCTGTAAATCACTTTCTACCTGTATCTGCCACATCCTTTTTGACTGTAAAAAAAAAAAAAAAAAAAGCTTCACCTTTGTTTTCCACTTAGGGATATTTTTCTTCCCAAACCCATCACATTCATGAAAAAGTCAGTCAAGCCTTCTAGTTACAGAAGGCAGGTACTTGTAGCTGAAAAATTTTTACAATGACAGATTAATGTCAAGAACCTTGTGTGCATTAAAAAAACCCTCATAGTTGTGCTTTCTAATTTTTTTTGCATTCATACCACAGAGACATGTATCTCCCTGATGCTTAGAGGATTTAAAATAACAAGGGGAAATGCCTTTATCTTTCTTCCTCTGAACTCCATTATTTAAGATAATGGAACTATTTTTTCCACAGAGGTTACTATCTATAGTTCAGTTCTTGATAACTTTGCCTGCTGCAATATCTTCCATGGGATTTTAAGGAAAATACTTAACAACCTTATCTAAGTACACTAGTCTTCAGCTCAAAATTCTAGGGAAAGATTGGTGACTTCTGAAGTTATTTACTTCCATTATTCTCACCATCACATCATCAAATTATCTAAATCCTAAAGGCAGCATCCTGCTTAACTTAGAGTTCCCCTGAATTCAGGCATTTTCACCTTAAATGCAGGTTTCCACAGAAATATAATGAAGTGGAACAGAAGGGGAAGGTTTAATCATTGCCCTGAAATGCTATGCCATGCTATGTGACAACTTTAAAAAAGTGGAACAGTCTTAAAGAATAGTACAAAATTTTAGCTAGTTGAAAGCTGTTACCATACTGTCTGGAGGACCAACCTTGGTAGTAAAGTTAAATTTAGAGTAGCTTTAAAACAAGTAATTCTATGGAAACTAAAATAATGAACCCTGGATACTACTTATGACTGTCAAAGATATTGATAGCATCAAATATTTCAGGATTGAAATGAAAAAATATATATAGTTTTTTAAGATTAACCAGTGAGTCAGCCAGCAGATTCCCACAACTAACATGCATGCCTACCCCAGGAATGAGCCCTATTTCTTAGAAAGTTTAATAACAAAAAAAATAGAATCCCAACACAGCACAGTGAAAATATTTTAAGTTCTTCATGCAACACTTTGCTGGTGATTAGATTGGTGGTGCACAATACGGAGGGGAAAATGGTAGAGAAATGCAAATTGATTTTGATGATGATTTAAAATTTAAAGATATGTTAGGATTCTTTGGGGAAACCAGGAGAAAATCACACATTTCTAAAAGAAGAATGCCTAGAGAACTACTAAGTTAATCAGCACAGACAATGCATGTTTATTTATTCCAGCAAGTTTGCGCTTACTTTCACTGTATAGGTACAGTTTTGGCAAAGTGCTTTACATAATCATTCTTTGAAGAGAATAATATTGAAATATCATTCCTATTTAATAATAAGACAGGAACTTCCAATAAAATTGTAGAAAACAGATCTTAAAAACAGTCAGCCAAAAAAAAGAAAATACATATATGACAGATTTTTTTCTATTTGAAAAAGAGGGTAATAAAACATTTATTTCATTCTTCTCTTTCTAGAAATGTCGATTATATTTTGTATGAGCAGCTTTGAAAATATCAGCTGAAAACTCCTCAGGATACATGAGCACTTCTCTAAGAGATTTGCAAGAAAAGAAATCTTGTAATGCAGCATATTTTACCTCCTCATAATGAAGTGCAATATGCCCATCAATATACTAAAATTGACCTGAATTGAATTGAAATGTGCATGTTGTCAGCTTCTTACCTGCAGTTACGGAATTTTTCACCTACTGGCAAGAATCTATCAGTTATTTTACTTTCAAAAGATAGGTGACACTCAAGAAATTATTACTGCCCACTAGATTAGATGAATCCCACATTACTATGTCTTTTCTTTTGTTTTTCTTTATTCTTTCACAAAGTAAGTATATATTAGAAGTACAACTCTTCTGCCAGGCACTTACAAACAGAAAAGTATTCCAGATTTTCTAGAACTAGTGCCCTAATCCCTGCACAAGAAGCCAAGGACAGGAACTACATTGTCTGATCACCCATTAAACAGTATCTTCACAAAAAATAATCTAAAACAAATAAACAAAACATTTAAATAAGCAGAATATTTTTGGAGGCACAGAAGAGAAAGCATGATGATGTTCCCTTTGGGACAATAGGAATATTATCTGAAAAGCAAATTACCTTCCAGAACACATGGGGAATACTCCCAAACGAGCCCTTTTCCTTTAGCTGTGTGGAACTGCTCTAGTAATGAACCATGAACCACTGCTGAATCTCCAGTTCTCATGAGCTGAACTGACATATGGAACACAAAGATGTGTCACCCAGTTAAGGTATCTGTTTTCTATCGTTACACATGGGTAGCAATTGGCTTGTATTTCTCCAGCATAATTATAAATCTCACATTTTGTCCAACTTTTAAACTAATTGGCTTTAAGAGAAATACTCACAGATGTTTCAAGACCCATAAATCAGCCCTTTTCAGTGTGCCCATAGGACCATTGTGGCCTGTCTTCCTAGCAGAACTTGAAAGCCCTTACAGGCTTCCAACTCACTGGAGATCAGGAAAAAAATCAACAATTCTCCTCAGGCTTCAAGCTACCAGACTTACACAGAATTACTCACAGGATTACTCTTTCACTCTCTGGAGAAAGAAAAAAAAAAAAAAAAAAAAAAAAAAAAAAAAAAAAAAAAAAGAGATAACAGTTTCAAAAGTTGTGCTTTCTATGGAGTGAAATTAGTAGGTATCAGAAGGCATTCAGCTGATCAGTTGGCTGCTGCTGCTGGAGATGTGCAAGCACTGTCCTGGTTCACACCTCAGAATGCCTCTCACCAGGGCAAAGTTCATGGAATTATGGTTTTGGTGTGAGTTAAGTTGTGCTGTGAGACCAAGTCTGGTAAAGTAGCAGCTCACTGCCATCAGGATAGAATAGGCACATGAATTTAAGGGCAAGACAATTTAGTTTTACAAAAGCAAACTGAAGGCTATATATGGCAATATATAAAGCATGCATAAAATATGGAATCAATTTCTTGCATGAAAGATGACTCACCCCACAAGATGAGTAACCCACAGAAGCAATGGAGCAACACACTGCTGCTGAACAGTGGCAAGAGCAGGAGAATGAACTTCATCATACAATGTCATTCTGCTCGCATGACCAGGCAGAGAATATTCTTCTCATCCTGCAGTGTATTTAGACACTCCAGGGACATAGTTTATATTGTTTTTCTTTTGGCTTATGTGCATTTTTCTCTTAGTTTCTATTCATTATGTGTACAAAAATATTGTACATGGTTTGTTTTTTTTCTCATCTTCCTATAGGAAAAGCTCTAGAAAAATAGATTTTGCTTTTTGAAGCTTCATGAGCAAGGATATCATTGACTACAATTTCTGCACAAGAATTTGTACTGAGTGGTTAAAAGCAATAGCAAGGACTCATAGCATGAAGAATGCATTTAAATCATAGCAACAGAAACTCAAGAGTATCCTGAAGCATCCACTCTGATTCTCAGAACAGACATTTTTGTCTGTTTCAGTTAAAATTATTATCAATAGGGTGAGACCTAGGATTTGAAGAATTGCTTTTGTCCCTTGTGCTAAAACAGGAAAAGGATAGTGCTGCTGTTCTTTGAGGGAGCCTGCTGCATGGTGGGAAATCAGCCTCTGAATCCTGTCCTCCTTTCAACACACACAATGCCTCTGAACACCACCTTCCCTGAAAAAGGCCTTCTCTGCCTTGAAGTTTATCCTACTTGCTTTTGGTTTGGGTCGTGCTTTGTGCAGTTTTTCAGGGTCAGGGAAGGATGGTCAGGGAAGGGTTGCCTAAACAAGTTGAACTTATGCCCTGAAGTTTTTTGGTTTTGTTTTTGGTTTTTTTTTCCTTTTTGTAAAAGATACAAATGTATTCGAATTATTAAGAAACAACAATTTGATGCCAGTTGCCCAAAGGAAACATGCTTGGCTACTTCTTAACTCTACAAGAAATCCTTACGGCAAAGGCTATGCAGCTGGATGCAGACTCAAGCTGACATGATGAAGCATTTGATTTAAGTTAGCCACCAGCTTGAAGAGCTCTATCTCAAAATGGGTGAGACAAATACTTGTCTGAATATTTGGTCTGGACCTTCCCCTCTCCCTTGTCTGTGAGGATGCAGGCAAACCTTTTAAAACTCTCTGCTGACAGCTTAAATAAGTGCCTTTCCCAAGCCTTTGGCAATCTTTCAATGAATTGAACAGAGAAGTATGTGCACGTGTTTTGTTGTCCTTTTCCACAGTGAACCACTGGAATATTGCTTCCTTTCTTCTTGACAATAAACCTAAGTTCTATTCCTGATTGCAGATGGAAAAATATGAGCAATAAAACTCACTCCAACTTCTCCTGATATCTCAAGTATTCAATAAATTGGAATAAATCCATGATCGTACATAAAGAAACGTAGAATTATTTGTTTAGAGAAGACCCCTAAAATCATTGAGTTCAAATGTAAATCTACTACTGCCAAGTTCATTACTAAACCATGTCTCTGAGTGTCGTGTCTACACAACTTTTTAATACCACCAAAGATGGTGACTCAACCACTTCACTGGGCAGCCTATTCAAGTGTTTGATAACATTTTTGGTGAAGAAATTTTTTCTAATGTCTGTTCTAAATCTTCTCTGGCACAGCCTGAGGACATTTCTTCTTGTCATATAATCATAGACACATAGAATGACTTGGGCTGTAAAGCACATTAAAGATCATCTCTTTCTAATCTCACTGCTATGCACAGGGATATCTTCCCCTTGTTCAAGCCCCATCCAACCTCACCTTGGACACTTCCAGGGAATCACAACTTCTCAGGTAACCTGTTTCAGTGTCTCATAATCCTCACAGTGAAGAATCATCCTCCTACTTGTTGGAAAAAGAGAGCTAGTACTTTGTATAGAGTGACATGGTCTCCCCTGAGCCTCCTTTCTTCTGGGCAAAACAATCCCAGCTCCCTTAACTGCTCCTCATGGGATTTGTCTCCAGACCCTTCACCAGCTTTGTAGCCCTTCTCTGAACACACTCCAGCACTCCAGGGGCCAAAAACTGAACAGAGGACTCGAGGTGCAGGCTCAGCAGTGCCACACAGGGTGCGGGAATGCTTCACGCTACAGAGGGACGAGAATATCCCTGCCTTGGTGCTGCTGGCCAGAGCATTGCTGATCCAGGCCAGGATGCCATTGGCCTTTTTGGCCACCTGGGCACAGCTGGCTCACATTCACCCAGCTGTCAGCCAGTGCCCCCAGCTCTCCATGGATGGGTGGCTCTATTCATGACACTCCAAGCACTGAAATGTGCTCTAAGCCAGCTGTCACACTGGCTAACACTGTCAGAGCTGTGCTTCTTGGCAAGCAGTGATAACCTGCACGTAGCCATGTGCCTGCCCACCGTGTACTGAACTGATTCAAGTCTATTTGGTGTATAAGATGTGGAAGAACATCAAGAAAATTTTCAAAAGTTTTAAAATATTATCATTCTGTGCTAAGCTATGGTTTTTCTTTTGATACTCATCAAAATATGTTCAGATCCTGGTTAATCTGTCAGTGACACTTGTACATCACACAGCTCTGTCATTGCTTCTCAGTCTCTGACTGACAAGCCTGATTTTAGAGAATCACCAGGTGTGCCTTGCGTTCCTGAAATAAAAGAAACCTGAGATAAACCTGCACCTATGACTTTTCAATTTCTTTTCTTCTGTTGTCTCAGGTCTTAAAGAAAGGAGAGGGGAGACTTTTCTTTGATTGGGTTTTGCTATAGCAGTTGAGAGTGTTTGAGAAAATCTAACTCCTGGGGAGATAAAAAACATAATGTTCACAGACCTTGCAAGGACATAATTACAATTCCATCCTGCTGCCTTATAATATGCACACCTTCCACTTCATGGCTGCAGATCAGACACAGAAATGGGCACATTTTAAAGTGAGAGTAGTGGAAAATGCTCTCATTCCATACATTTTGCTTTCATCCTTAACTGTTGCTTGTCACTGTTGCTGGAAACATTAAACCCCAGAAGACCGCAGCTTTTTTGCCCTGAAGATTGAAGCTTAAGCTTATTTTCCTTTCTGATTTTTACTTTCAATTAAACTTGAGATGTGTTTAACACTCCTTTGTCCCCCCAACACTTTTTTATATCAGCTTAGATTCTTGAAGGTTTCCTACTTATTCTAAGTTTTCTAAAACAACTATTTCCAAAGAGCTCCACAAACAGAGAGTGACAAACCCTTTAGAGTCTATGCAAAGTTCTCTCCAAGAAAAGAGTGAGTTTTATGTTATTTTAGTTCATTGGCTCAGCACTATCTTCCTTGCTGAACAACAAAACAACTTTCTTGAATCTCTTACCCTGAGGCAAGGACAAGAAAAGCTGGTGAGACTATGGGATTCAGGTGTCACTGTGCCAGCAGAGCTCAGCAGAGCAGACCATGGTTGATGAAATGCTCCTTTATGCAAGGAGGATTTCAAGCCACATGAAACATTTCTTCTTTTGTTACAAAAGCTTATCAAGTTCCAGAGGCTTTAAAAAGTCCACATGGGAAATTCAATTTATACAGGCACTTTAATCAATTATATTAAAAAAGATTCCAAAACAGCGAAAACCTATCCAAGTGAACAATATCCTGAAGAGAACAATGAAGGAAACCAAGTATCCGTGGAGCTGCTGGGGCAGAGATGAAGGTCAGGACTCCTCTGTTGCTGTGGCTGGTTACACTATTTACATAATGCAGTTATGAATGCAGTGATCCTGGCATGATTTTCAAATAAACAGCAGAGAAAACTGGGGGCAAATTAAAGGCTAAGTGTTTAAAACAGTAAAAGGGATCATCATTACATTGAAAATCTAGATCATAGTCAATCCATCATAATTGACATTCTGGTCACAGAAAAGTGAATTTTATCAACAATTTGTTGTGGTCTCTTCACTGGACTAACAGTAGCAGAGAGACAGACTGAGTTCTACTATTGGAAAGCCCATTAGCAGTAGGGAAACTACTCAAAAGAGAACTTGGACACTAACAATGAAGTTAACACCACAAAAATAGCCCAAATCCAGTGCAGTAGTTTTCTATTAATTGATTAACTGTAAAAATAAATAGATATCTTTGAAATGTTGCTAAATAGAATGAAAATAACTGTGATAGTATTTCATGCCACAATAAGAATTGCAAATGGAGAGAAGACACAGCATTTTATCTTATATGAAGTCCAGAAGAATATCGATAGGTGTTTAAATCACCTCCAGGAAGATCAATACATATTATGAGAGATGCATAGTTTATCATTCCTCTTGACCAGCAGAAGCAATGAAATACAGAACAGATAGGTGTAAACATTGAAATAATACTCTTTGAGGGCATAAATATGCCTCTTGAAAAAAGAAGTCTCCATTTAAAAAATGAAGTATCAGAAGTAAATCCATTTACTGAAGTGAGTCCATTTAAAGGAAATTGGTTTTTACACTGGGAAAGGAAGCCTGATTTAAACAGGTCTTTTAGGCTACCAAAAGAGAGTCCAGATCTGCCATGAAGGCCTGTATATATGGTATTTCAGCTAACTTGAATAATAAAGTGGGACCAAACATCAGTCTCTGGTATAAAATAGCCCTTCAGAGTGACACTAATGCAAGTGTCCTAGAGCTCTTCCCTTCTTAAGCCTCAGAAGAATCATTTGCACTGCATCAGGTACAGCCTTATCTCCAAAGGCTTGTAACTGCATTTGAGCACTTACAAGCATAAAAAAAGAATTTGATCAAATCAGTTACTCAGAATTTGTGTAGATTTTTGAAATTGTGCTAACAATTCTGTTCTCTGCTTTTGATCACTACATATAGATTTAAAGAATAAAAAGCAACCAATGAAAAGCAGTGAAAAAAAATCCTTGTGGGTGAGTGTTGGCTAAGCACGCAATGAGTGTTTTGAACTTTTTTATGAAGGCTTAGTATCACAAGAGAGCATTAAGGCAAATGGATGTTGTCTTGTAGAGGCCAAGCTGCCACTGAGGGAGCCATGCAAACTGCCATAAAGTGTTTGAACATAGATGAGTTTAGTCAAGGAGAAAAAGGAGTCCATGTCAACTTTCATAGCTGAACTTCAGTGGTGAGAGAGAAATCCTCTATAAGGTCACCTGGCAGCATGGACTATGTGCCAACAGGAGCACCAGGCTCCTAGGAAACCTCTCCAAGAGCTGGAAGATGGAAAAGCAGAGCAGTGCAGGGCTGTGGCTGAGCTAGCAGCCCAGCTGGAAAGTGAGTTTTCTTATCCTGCACTCAGAGCTGCCTTGGCCCATGCAGGTGCCACATGTAATGCCACAGTGCAGACACGCTGTCACACAACTCTGCCCTGAGCCTTTCGGTTCAGAGGCTCAGAAACAACCCTTAGCCCACTTTGTTTCATGAAGCACATCAAGTAGGAGCTGTAACCATTCCAGCTAACTTGGACACAACATCTTTGACCCACGGAGGACAGAAAGCATCTCCAGGAAACACCTCGCTCACACATAAGAGCTGAATGCCCTCTGAAGCTCTGTCTCTGATTCACTTCCTCCCTTCTTCCTCCTCAGCCTATCTAACAAAGATGCCTAGCCAAGATAGAATAAATGTGCAACTTAGATTTTAATATAAAATCTGAGGGGAAAGCCTCCATACTGTTTATTTTCAGTCATGGAGGAAGGAGTTGATTCTTCCCCGTTTTCAAAAAATTCTGGGCTATTGGCTGAAAGTGCACACTGAGCAATGATGGTCTACCAGTGCAGCAAGCAAACTGCCCTTAAGTGACTGTCGGGCAGCAGCAGCTACTGTCAGCACCCACTAAAAAAAAATCCTAATGTGCTTGTTATTTAATCAGCAGCCATGCACCTTGTGCTGACTGTATATCACCGATCAACGAATGGATTTTAGTTTTTCCCTGAAGAAAGCAATACAGTGGGACATAAAATTAATACTGAACGTCAGTGCATATGAGTAATAGATTTTAATGGTTTTAGCTCCTTAAAGGGAAAAAAAAAATCAATTTCTGAGTAAAAGTTTGATACTTTTACACAAAGCCCATTCCTACCAAAAGCACTCAAACATTTTAATCTAAAAACAAAAACCAGCCATAACTTTATCACCTAAAATGGCCTAAAATCTTATTTTAGACTTTTTTCCTGAATTGTTTCTTATAACTTTGATATAACAAAGATCTAATAACCCTCTGATCCAATGAGCTATAAGTAAATTACTGAGTAGGAGTGCATAATATCTAATTTCTTCAACGTACTGCCTAAATACAAAAGATGCAGGTGTGGGTTTAAGGTTGACTTGATTCAAAAAGCCTACAGATATGTTGCCAATTTACAGCTGGAAAAGAAATGGCTTGACAGATGAGAGTGTGCCCTGGTAGCACATTCTTTCACTGCAGCTTCCCTCCCTTTATCTTTTGTTTGCATTGCATCTATCCAGTTTAGATCGTTCCTCCTCTCTAGCTCGGGTATTTATAACGCACCCATCATCTTCATAGCTAAACTCCTCTGATCAGGAATTTTGTCCCACCTAATCCAGAAAAGTCATACAAGTATGAGACTTCTGAACGGCTGTAATAAAGCAAAGGAGTCTGCTGACTGTGACCACTGGCATAAAGGAGACAGCAAAGAGACATAGGGCAAGAGAGACCTACAAGAGGAAGTGAGCAGGAATTATAAGGAGGCAAGTGGTATACACCACCCAGAAAGGGAAGGAGAGAGACACCAGGCTCTGGAGGCTAAAGTGTTCATGTTTGAAGTGAGAAAGCCAGAGCCAAAGAGTTCTCAGAGATGTTGCCTTGGAAAATCTCTATAAACCAGGTGTTGAATCTAGTCAACAAAGGGGTTTGATAATTAAAGAAAATATTTCAAAATTCTTATTATTATCCTCACTGACCAGCTGGCAATAGCTGTCAACAAAAGCTTTCCAGATCCATTTCTGTCCAATTTCTGTTGGAGAAGAGCTAAGGGCTGAATGAACTATTCTTATCCTCTTCCTTTCTTTCCCAACTATAATCAAGGATGAAATGTCACCAGGCAAATACATGTGTAATTGGTATATTTGATTGATGTATGACTCTGTGGTTCCTGATTACATGTCCAAGAACACAAATAGCTTATCATGCTGTTAACTTAAAAATGCACTGAGGGCTGAGACAAGGACCTTGTAGAGAAAAAAAAATAGAGGGAACATTAGCACAATATAAGATTTAAAAAAACAAGATAGCAATCCTCAAGCATGATGCAAAATCTGATCAATTGTGATGTCAAAATATATATTCTTCAAAACAAATTTCTTTTGAGAGCTATGGTTTCATGAAGTCTTTGCAGAACAATGTGACATGACTTAACAGGAAGGGCTGCTCCATCCCCAGCTTTCATGTAAACAGTGGGTTATAACACACTTTCAAGGAAGCATCTTATTGGATTTCTACCCATTTGATTACTGAATTTAAATGTGCCATTTCAAGTGCTTTTCTTTTTTCCTGTGAAATTTGCTCAGGGGGGGAAGAGTGAATTTTTCATTTAGAAGGTATTTCAGTAGTAACTTGTTTTACAGAACACTCACCTGTTTTTCCTGAAAAATCTGAGTCCTTCCTCACCTCCTCCTCCTCCTCCCTCCGTCAAAATCTTTTGCTTAAAAATAGCTGAATAACAGTTCCATGCTGCTATAATATTGAAACATGCTCAGTTAAACAGGACCTACCACAGAAGGAATGGCTTGCAATGTTCAAGCTTAAATGCCAGCAGACTAACTGATAGCAAAGGGGGACACTTTGTATTTATAGTAACAGAGCTGTCCATCAGATATTAGATTGAGACTGGTTGCTACTCATCCGTTAAAGTCAGCATATAATCCATTCAGTCCTTGCCCCTAGATATCTAAATACATCAGATTTTTTTTCCGGGTAGGACAGAAATGAGCACAGTGATAGTAACAAACCCAGTGACTAATCTAAATTTAATCAAAACCTTCCCCTCAGCTATCAAGGTAGCAGGAAATAACAAAATGAGACACATCCTTCACCTGTGAAGGATAGTGACCAGTGCTGGTTTTCCTGGAGGAAATGTCATCATAACATGAGAAAAACTCCACGCATACAATTAGTAGCAAACACAGCAAAAACTTGACAGCACTTCTTTTTTAGGTTTTTTTTTTTTTTTTTTAGAAATTATCAAAAAAACAGATAGACAAGTATCCAAACAATAAAAATTGTTTCAAGTAGCAGATCCCCTGAATTTGTGAATACACTCAAAGATCTGGTTTAACCTGATACTATTCCCAGAATGTGTTTCTTGGAAGCAAAAAAGGAAAGTCAACATTCATAAGTTGTATTGCTAATGCATCTTTTATGGATATTTCTTCAGCTTAAAGCTGTTCCAGCTGTAATGAACAAGGTAAGATTCGTGCAGAGAGGCAACATTTTTTATTTAGAATGGAAAAATAGGTCACTGGGTGAAGAACTTGTGCACAAAAGCATCTCTACTTTGAGGTGCACCAACTGATTAAAAAAAGCATTACTTGACCATGCAAACACTCACTTCCCTGCAAAATCATCTCAAAACAACTTTGTTTTTATGGCCTTCATTTTAATAATACCTCTGCAAACTTCCCTTGATTTCAAAGTTCACATACCTTGCTATTACATAATCCTTTGAGAGTACATGTATCTAAATTGTGCTTTTCCAAAATACTTCACCACAAAGCCATAGAATCAGGTACTTCCATTTGTTTCTGGTAGACAGCTGTACAGCACCAGTTGTAGAAATCTTTTTGACTCCTTCAATATCCATTTTTTTTCTCAAACCTTGATTCAGTTACATTTGGATACACAAGGCCTGCAGCAGATGTGCCAGAAGATCAAATAGTGCAAGAGAGTCTCAAAAAGTCTCATCAGTACTTACATTAACATCAACTTTACTCTTTGAAAAATCCACTGCATTATGAAAAGTCATTCATTGCTGCAGATTTCTTCTCCATTGTCTATGGAAACACTGAGATGAGCAGGACAAGTAATTTTTCTTCACTTTGAAAGGCATAGTTTGTACAGATCCTTTATCTTGGTAATTTACCTAGGCTGTATCATGTGAATAAAAAACAAGGTTTAGGCATTTGCAATGTAAAAAATATCCAAAGTTTCTGAGAGCTTCCATTTTTAGGACTTTTTAAAAAAAATCTTTATATAATCTATGTTATTATATAGGAGTCACATATAAATTATATTCATTTTAGAAAGTACTTATTTATTCTAAAATTTAGGCACTCAGACAGTAGTTAGTTGGTGCATCTGCAAGAAATTATAAACATATACTGATGCACTGCTGTAGATTTTAGGATCTCAAAGTATAGCATGACACATCTACATATTGTCCTTCCTTTCCAACCTTTGATCTCTGCAGCAGCTGGCACTTATGCAAGATACAGACAGCTGAAAAATTCTGCAAAATCCTCTGGGACATAGATAGCTGAGTACAGAGCTAATCCTACTCAAAGCAGAAACTTCCATGTTAAATCTGCAATTTTTTTTTCTAATTCAGTTAACATTTTACATAGATTTTTCCCAGTTTTAGTCAAATCCCCCTGAAAGGATAATTCTCTAAAGACAACTCTTAATTAGTGGGTAAGAGATAGCCTTTTTGTATGGAGATGACCCCATTTGCTCATTCTACAGGATCACCCCAATACTATCATTAGATGCCCATGTTTTAGTACTGTACTCACCAT
Organism: Melospiza georgiana; assembly: GCF_028018845.1. Classification (NCBI taxonomy): domain Eukaryota; kingdom Metazoa; phylum Chordata; class Aves; order Passeriformes; family Passerellidae; genus Melospiza; species Melospiza georgiana. The sequence continues at coordinate 47,830,747 of NC_080431.1, forward strand.
ACAGAGTTTTTTTTCTCTGGGAGTTGATGAGAAAGACACAAAGAAATGGTCATTCATGTGTTTATTAAGTTCAGATAAAATTCAGTAACTACCTTATTTTTTTTAATGTCCAGGTCAATATTATAAAGAATTTGCCCATGTAAAAATAAACTCTAATATGCTGAAAAACTCTACGGTGAGGTGCAGGGCTGTTTGTTGCTCATCTGCCCATTGGGCTGTGAGTGTATTCTGCAAACTGCTGTGCAAGTGGATCTTCAAATATTAGTCCATAGGCACTCCTGCATTCCATGTTGATGTGTTTGATTGTTTTTACATGCTTTAAGCCAAAAATATAAACTTCTTTCCTACTAAGCTACACACTTCCTGTTTAGCTCTAAGCAGATGTTACTTTAACCCTGTTTCTGACATTGAAACTAAGCAAAACTTCACAGAATTCCTGTGTTTTGCCTTATGGCTAACTTAAATGATTAAGTTATCAGAAATCTATATCTTCATGTAAGCTTTTTCCTGAGCATAGTTCCTCCTTTTTCTTCTGACAGGAACCCTCTTTCCTCTTTCATATCTTCTTTACTACTCAGTAACAATTCAACTCCTACCCCTGCTAATGCCCCCAACTACGCATCAGAGTGAGTCAGAGAGGAGATTTCTGCTTTTCTAGCATCTTGTTACAAATTCAAAGCCCACCACCCTACTATATAGCTCAAAACCTCACATTTCTTACATCTCACATTCTTCAACTGTATACATTTGGCATCATTAAAATTTGGCACTACCAAGTGCAATCACCGTTCTGATAAATACACGGTATCTCAGTTTCTAGAGATAGCTATATGAAAGGGCAGGAATAGCATATCTGTGGACATCCTATGAAATAAAAATCTCTTCAGAGTCTTCATTTTCCTTTTCCTTTTTTCCAGTTCAAAATACTAGCCACGGGAAAGAGCAATGGCAGCAACTTCCAGAGAGGCATTTGATGAAAGAATAATAAAATGGGTGGCTCAATAAGAAAACATGCAGTTCAGAGTCATACAGTAATGTTACATTTATACCTTCAACAAGGTTTATAAGCCAGCTAATCTCTTTTGGCAAAACAAGCTTTCTAAAGAAAAAATATTTTTTCTTAGTAATCTATCTAATTTTGTGTAGAAGATGTTAACTGTATTGCTAGAACAATGTTAATTATTACAGGAGCCACAACTATTGATAACACAGCACAACAGTGCTGGCAATGGCTCTTACAGAGATCCACCAATATGAAGAAGGCAGATAGAACCTGGATTCTTTCATGAAGCAGGTATAAAAATACAAATTAACAAATTGATTACTTTTTATTTTCCATACATATGTTTTGTAGGAGGGATTATTTTCTATTACTCAAAACATAAAAAAGAAAAGTCACTTCATTGATCTAGGTTGAGGATAGGGTTTACAGAATTCCTAAGACTGCTAATGGATCAACCCTGCACAAGAAAATTGCAATATAGCTAAGGGTAGTGTGACTTGCTCAAACTAGTCAGTGTAATGGATCAATATCTCTTTTAAAGGTAGCTAACTTACAATGTCAGAAAAAAATTAGACACACTTATGGGATAACAAAAACAATTGACAGGGAAGTTACATAATGAGAAAAAAAAACATATTGGATATATGTAGTAACTTATGTGACATTATGATTTAAACTGAGTTAAATGCATTTGTCATTTGCCCTCCCAGCCACAAAATCCAGCATCTCATAAAGTGAGAAACAAGAGTTTAATAATCCAGAACCTCCTAATGATTGACTCAATAAGCCACAATACAATTCACCTGTAAGAAAGGCAGAACAATTTGAAAAAGGCTGTTAATTAAAAGGTAAAGACCTAAAGATATGTGCATTGAATTTCACCAGCACTTAGTGTTAAGATAACTCTGAAGTGGTGTTACTTAATTGAAAACATTGCAATAGAATTTACAAATAAACCTCTGATACTACCACAGTGGGAGAGATAACAGAATTTTCCTAAAAGACTGAAGACTGCAGTAGGCCTTGATGAATAGAAACAGGAAAAAAAAACCCAAAAATTGAAAAGGATACGTTCCTAACTAGTCAAAGAAAGGAGCTGGTGGTTTAGAAACAAGAAAATAAGAGTCAGATGTGACATTTCTCAGAAGTACCACAAAAATTTAAACATTGTACATTCAACTTTTATCTGGCTGATATCAGTCTCCATATGCATCACCTCTCACTCCCGTAGTTTCGGTGTTTCATTGCAGGTCACATATTCATAGATATACCCAACTACTGTCTGATTTTGAGCAGTTATATAAAAGTACAAACAGCTTAACCAGAGTGCAGCGCAGCAAGCAAGGAAAAAAAAAAAGGCAGGTTTTGTTATTACAGACAGCAAACTCAGAGAACAGGCGCTCCAACAGATTGCCCAGGGAGGTCAGGGAGTCTCCCTCATTAGCAACCTTCAATATCTGTCTGGACATGGCCCTGCTTGAGTAGATGGGTTGAGCCAGATGACCTACAGAGGTCCCTTCTGACCTCAATCATTCCGTGGCTCCATGAAATGAGGGGATACAGTTACCCCCCAGAAAAGTTGAAGAAAATATGTGAAGCTTACTAGTAGCAAAGTGATAAACAGAAGTTCCTGCAAGCCTGAACATACCTATTTCATCTTTACCCTACTAAATTTAGTAAGTCTCCTTATGTACCTGAAGCTGTGCTGTTGACAGCACATTACTTCTAACTTCTTTAACATATTGTATTTCCCAAGGCTACATGACCATGTTTATGTAGGCTTGTTACCATTTTTCATGGGCTTGCAGAGCTCCTTCCTCTGTCCCCCCACGTCACTTACAGCATTGATTGCACCTCAAGGTTTCCCAAGTGATGAGGTCGTTTTTGGGGTCAATGTGCTCAGACGGTCAATCTGTCTGCTGAGGCAGACTTAGATAAATCAAAAAGATCCAAGGCCAATATCAATAAATGTATGTAAACAAAAAAAAGTATTAGAGCCTGATAGGTACCTCTCAGGTTAGCTATACATTAATTTTCATTAAAAACTGAGGAACACTGGGTAGACACTCACCAAGGACAGCATGACAGATGATGGCTCATCACAGTTGGAAAACTAAGAGAAGTGGAAACAACACAGTTCCAGTGTCACAGGAAGAAATTACCACATTACATATTTACAGCCATTCTTCCTGCAAGATCTAACTTAGTTCCATGTCCAGGTGGAATTCCATACAATATACATAAGTATTTGTTTAATTGCTGGATCTCAGACTGTTCCCCAGAAGCAGGACACTACAACACCTTTTTCTTGCAGTTAATAAGTTAGGTAGAGAGTAATCAACTCATTCCCACAGAGACTTTATAGAACACCTCTCATCTTGAGGCCAGAGAAATGTCATAAATTATATCCAGAACCAGAGTTACCACAATCACCATCTGTTTACCACTCCAAATGCTATTTTTCTTTAATTGTCTATGTTATTAGTTGTTGAAATTATTTTTCCTTAGGACTGAAGTGTAGAAATGAAGTTGGTTTAAAATAAGAGAGTATAGTGTGGTTTTAAAATCAGTGTTATAACTCTGAACTAAATAGTAGTCAAAGACAGTTTAGAAATATTGCATACAATTTCACTGGTTGTGGTCATTCATCAAGTATTTCAAAATAATCAACTGTAACAGTTTTTGGACTCAATTGAGTTGCTGCTCAATTTTTATCCCTATTTGTCATTCAGAAGATAATTCACCAAACTAAAAACTCACACTTTGGTAGTCAATATAACACCTTCTTTGGCTAAAGTTCATTTAATTGGGGAAGATTTATATCACAAAACCAATCAGTCCAGTGGGCTCAGTTTCAAAGCTGAACACAGCAAATGATGCACCAATGTCAGCAAGAACTGGGTTCTTTTAATTGTTTAGTCAGTGTGTCTCAGAGAGCACTGCATTTTGACCTACAATCCAGCAAGTATTGCACAATGACCTTCATGCAGACCAGAGCATTAAGATGGAGTCCTGCAGGTCAGGGAAGTCCTTAAGCAAGGAGTATAACAACCAAGGATGCTGTTTTGCCTCATTAGACCAATCAAGCACAAAGTGGGGGAAAGTCCCCTTGCAACTGAGCATAAAACCTGCAGAGAGGAACTGTTCCGGTGAGGAGGCTCTTCAGACAGCCCCAGCCACAGCAACAAAATCCAGCTCTCCCATTTCTGGGATCAGCGAGGTAATCACTAGACTGTGATAGGATAGATGGATTACTTTGTTCCTTTCCAAAATAAGGATAGAACGTCCAAGTTTTGCAAGGACAAGAAATGCTGTTAAATGCCTCAAGACATAAGTAGGTCTGGCTCTTTGTGGGACATCAGAGGAATGTCTAGTTTCTGGATCTAAGGTAGGAGCTATACAACAAAACGCTACAAATAGACCATGATCATGCAAGAAATCTGGACCCTGGAGACAGCAGCAGAGGAAGGACATGGACTCGTTGGGTCCAAGAGGAGGGCTGCAAAGATAACCAAACTACTGGAACATGTCTCCTATGAAGACAGGCTGGGAGAGCTGGGGTTATTCAGCTTGGATGTGAGAAGGCCCTGAGGAGACCTTACAGTTCCTTCCACTGTCTCAAGGGGCTACGTGAGAGCAAGGTCTTTCTACTACTACATACAGTGAAAGGAGGAGAGGCTTTAAACTTTTTATATTAAATAGTAGGGAGAAATCCTCTACTGTGAAGGTAGTGAAACACTGGAATAGGTTGCCCAGAGAAGTTATGGATTCCCCACCCCTAGTAACAATCAAAGTAATGTTGGATGGATTTTGAGCAACCTGGTCAAGTGGGAGGAGTCCTGATCTATGGTTGGGGGTTTGGAACTAGATGATTTTAAGGTCTGCTTCAACCCCAAACTCTCCATGATTCTGTAGTTCTGTGATTATTTGATGCTCAAAATAGCAAAAGTGGAAAAATCCCTTATTAATAACACGTCACCTGCCTAGAAATTATGAGGACTTAATGTAGACAAAAAGCTGCTACAAGTAAGACATGTTTGAGCCCATCAGAAAAACCTTAGTGGGGTGGATTTCCATGGTGTAATGAAAAAATAGACTAACGGAGCCCAGAAATAAAGGAATAACAGGAGGCTGGAAATTGAAAAATTAAAATTAGCCAAGCAGAACAGTGAAAATTTCAGAGTTAAACAAGGAATCAAGATTTGTGAGCATTGGGCAGAGAAGTCAAGCTTAGTACCAGCTCTGGAGTGACCTAAAGTGCATGGTGGGAGAGAAAGGGAAGAAGTCTCCAAAGCATTAGGCAGCATTAGGTTTTTTTTCATCCTGATGGAATGGTTGATGATCTTATTTATTGCCACTAAGAAGACTGAGGGATCTTAGAAACTCTGTGGAGCATGGTACCCATGCAAAAAGCAGCTTCAGCCTCTGTAAAGGTTTACAGAGAAATAGGAAATGTGCATTTAGAGTAGTGACATTGAAGTGCCACTGGCTCTTTTTTTTAACCACTGCAGCTTGGTTTCTGGTCACATGGATGTGTGTGACAGAGAGAGCATATAACTTCTGCTCAGGGCTAGCCCAGCTCCTCACCTTCCCAAAAGCAAATTTGACCTGGACAGAGGTGACCAAAAGAGTTCATAGAAGGGTGAGGGACTGAGAAGTATGGACAATGAGCATTGTCAGTGTCTTCTTATTTCTTATAAAAATATATGTATTTTAAAGAGTGGATTGTCAGCTGCAGAAAACAAAATGACTATCCAACCCTGAAGGGGGTCAGAGAAGTACAGGGGAATTAACTCCTCCTATATTTTTCTTGAATGTGTCTCAATTCCATTTTGATGGGACCACTTCTGGGAGGGTGTTGAAGCCATTCACTTTCAGAACTGCTCACAGAATATCACTTTTCTACGCTCTGTACATGGAAGAAGTTCATCAAACACACCCAGTAACTGTTAAGGCAGTTTTATGATGTGGGTATCTGCCCCCTGGGAGCAGGACTGAATCCATTGACACAATTTGCATAAACTTCCATGCAGTCTTCAGATGGTAATAAATTAAGGTGACACCCTTCTGCTAAAGGCTGGGTATTCTTTTTACAAACCCCCTGAGCAGCCCAGAATGTGTGTAGCTTTTGAGACCCTAAATCAAACCAGTAACATTGTGTGAAGATAGGTTGTGGCATTTTGTATTTTATGTTGTGTCAAAGAAAGAAAAGGCAGCAGCTTTCTTTTTCGGGGTGGGGGAAGTGTCATCCAGTATGTTAAAAGTTAGCTGAGCATAACACATTATTCTTAATATGCATTCAACAACACACACTGTAATGACTGAGAATGCTGCAAATACTGAATGTAAACTATTGCTAATGTGCTTTACAGATCCACACCACAGAGCACATTCAGTCATGTCTCAAGTTTCAGCTGACAGATTGACAGATACCAATTGGCAGAACACACTGTAGTGGAATTCTTGACATTGGTTGTATCTACCTTAGAGTGTAGATGCACAACCACAGTAGGACACATTTCCAAGTGAACAATTAGTCACAGCAAGCGGTGCATTACTGTGGTTCAGCCACGCTGATTGTGTGGAAAATTAAGGATGATGAAGGTACAGTTTTCACTGCAGATTGATAAAATGCTCCTTTAAAACCTGCAAGGAGTAATTAAATAAAAATACTGATATGAACCAAGAAGCTGAAGTACTTGATATACATAATCCATTTCTATCTGGAAAATCAATGTGATGAAAGCAGAAAAGTCAAAGGTATGATTATACCTCAGCTCTTAAAGGTACATGATTCATTTTAAATCACAAAGAAGTCACTCAAACTTTATGGCTTCTCCTGCTGAAACATAATGACAAAAGAAAAGTTCCACAGTGAATTTGAATAGGAATAAGGTAATCCTTTAAAATTCTTTCCCTTCACTAAAAATATACAGATACATATATATATAACAGATACATATATATATATGCACATACTTATGTGTAGGTAAACATATATATATATATATATATATATTTACATAATTATGTATGCATACCTGAACAAAGGGCAGGGGTTTACAGCATGAACTTCTCTCTGGCTTAGGTTAGAAAAGTTCTGAAATGGTGATTAAAAGTAATAGTCAGCGCATCATAACAGAGTAAAGTGCTAAAATATGCCTGCAAGACTTATTACTCAAAATTTTACATGCCATACGGATTCTTGTTCTTTTCTAGATGACTCATATTTATATTTGTTAACAAATTCTCAGAAACAACTTCCGCCGGAATGAATCAAAAGACTAATTCAGGAAGGGTGATTTTAGAAGCAGAATAAATAGACATAGGCATGCACAGGACACGCAGGTCTCAAGAAAGTTCACATAGAAGTATCACAAATATTTTGAAATCAAAGGCTTTTTGGTTTGTAGGAAAATGAAGTTCTAAAAGTAAAAATTCAGATAGAATAAATATATCTACATTGCTTTAATAGATATTTCAGCAGATTGAAAATATTAATTTCTAGGCAAAATATTTTGAAATTTTAATTAAAGTGTCATTGCATTATCAATTGAACAATATTAGTTCCAAAAGAAACTTAGTTTTCTTGTTATTTGCCACATTTAATTAAAGATCATTCTGTGACCCATACTTGTAAAATTTTCTAGACCTCCTGTGGCTGCCACTGACAGTCTACAGCTACACGAGGGAATCATTTCATACAACAATGCATAGTAATGAAGAAACTCATGGAGCATTCTCTGCCAGCACAGGAGAAAATGCATAAATTTTTTGCCTAAATTGTATAGATCACTGGGAATTGTAACAGGATTATTTTTTCTGTACTATTAATGCATTCTTTAGGATTCAGCTGTACCGTGTGCCCCATCAGCATGTTAATTCCTTGATGAAGTTTAATCTCTTCTCATTGACAGAAAGCCAAAGGCTTCTAAATTGCTTGCTCTCCTGTACAATTTCTCTTTTTTTCCTTTCATTTTTTCCTTTTTCTCCTGCATTTTTTCTTTTCAGAGAACAATTTAGCATACTGTAAGTATCTTTCAGTTAAGGGGCAATTATAAAGGTTGTTTTGAAGAAATGAGTTTCCTTGAATCATCCTGAAGGAAAAAAAGATACATAGCAAGACACCTCGAGCAGCCTGTAAAAGATTTTACCAATTAATTTACTGCCTGACAAGGAGATGATTCACTTACTACAACTCTGCTTCTTATTTCTCTATGCACTTTCACTTCTGGCAGTTTCGTATGAGAAGGTGGCATCTTATTTGTTATATGTTGAGTATTAAGTATCACAAAAAATCCTCAAACTTCTATCAATAAAGCTTTCAGCTAAATGACCTTTTTCAGATTTTCAGCTGAGTATGTTCTCACTCAGGTGCTGGATATAAAGCAGTTTAAAGAAATGGTAATTAATTTTGGGAGAGAAAACCCCAAAAACCAACAAAACCTTTTAGAAAGGAAACTTAGTTCTTCATGCAATTTCTTTTGAAAAATGTCTGGTGTTCTAACGTGTGCCCATGGCAAGAGACAACAGAAATGTGTCTCTAGCAACAACTGGATCTTCAAAGATGAAAAAGAAGGTTAGTTCTTAAAGACAGTGTTTTGACAGATCCATTCCTCATGGTAGTCTTAGTTGAGACATATTTCCTACTTTTAAGGTAGCAGAGCAGGGGTGACTGAAGTATGAACAGCAGACCAAAACCAGCCCACAAAGCATTTTCCCAGATGTTTTCTGTGAATGCTGCTGGCCAGCACACCAGATCACACTACTATCACTATCAGCTGACCACCCCAGAGATGAAGCTCATGAATAGTAATTCCAGACAGTTCTTAACTTATTGAAAAATAAGGGCACTCTTCCTTCTGCTTCTGGGAGGTTTTCTGAAATGCCCCATGTAAAGCAAAAGGGCATAGCAATCAGGCAGAAACAAAGCTGACCCAAACCTCAGCTCCTATTTTGTTGCTGCTCAGCCCAGAAGCAGAGACTTGGTTGAGAAAGACCATCTTATTTTTCCTCCTGCTCAAGACCTGAAGTAGGAGGGGTGAAGAAATGCAGGTGTCTCCACACAGCTTCTACCTATCTGCACTCAGTTCAATTGGCTTAGCCTGTACAAACACAAGGGCCAGCCTTGTAATCTTAAGGGAAGTTAAGAGTGGTCACCACCTCCAGCCACATTGGCTCAAGACCCCTCCTGGCTGGCTGCTGGAGCCCACCCAGTACCCCAGAGGCCTGGGGTCTTGCCAGGCTAAAGACTGCATCTTCTGCTGTCCCCCTTTGCAGGTTCAGCCAAGAGTGAAGCCAAGCACATAATCCAGACTGGAGACACAGGCACAGCTGGTCACACAGAGACCACAGAGGAGGCACAGCCCCCAGCAGCCCCCACTCAGGATCACAGCAGGCACAGGCACACAGGGACACGTCCCCTCCTCCTTTTGCACTGCAGAGGGTGACAAGTGCAGCACACACCCCACGCTCCCTGGGTTCACAAGCACACACACACACACTGGCAGATCCCCTGAGCACCAGCACAGTCCCTCTGCCCACCCTGCAGCCCTGTCGAGGTCCTGGTCCTCCTCACTCATCCCATGGGTCCCTGACTCACGGGATGGTCTCTCTGGGGGCTCACCACACACTTGTCCCATGGGCACCCAACAAGGGCAGGCCACCCCAAATACCAGCACAGACCCTCCATGTACCTGATAACTCTGCCCAGACCCAAGGTCCCTCTACTCTCCAGCTGGTCCATGGGGTTTATGGGGAAATACACACACACACACACCCCAGACACACTGTTTGGGGCAGGTACAGACACCCCGAGCACAAGGGCTGTGGTCTGCAGTCCTGATCCAGTCACTGGCACTGAGCCCCTCACTCACCTCTCTCATGCCTGTATCCCCATATCTGGTTTTCAGGACACACACTATTCCCACCCCAGTGGGCAAAATTTGAAGTCCCCATGAGTTACAGTACCTAATGATGAGACTCCACTGCTCCCAGTAGCCGGCTTTCTATTTTTCTTTCTATCTCTTTTTATCCATTGAAAAAATCCTTAACTAGGTCCTTAAAGGAGTGGACTCTTTCTTTCTGTATACCTTTGCACCAAGTGTGGTGCTTTTTCTGCCCAAAACATGTATGATCTCACCAAAGCCTCCTTTTCTCCAGTCTAACCACCTCTAGCTCCCTCAGTCACCCATCATAAGACTTGTGCTCCAGACCTTCCACCAGCTTCATTGCCCTTCTTGGGACTCACTCCAGCACATTGCTGTCCTTGCAGCGAGCTGAACTGGACACAGGACTCAAGTGCAGCATCACCAGTGACCAACAGAGAGGGGCAATCCCTGCTCTGGTCCTGCTGGCCACACTAATGCTTATACAGGTCAAGATGCCAGTGGCTTTCCTGCCCACCTAGGCACACTCTGACTCGTGCTCACATGGCTGTCAACCAGCACCCCCAGGTCCTTTTCCATCAGGCAGCTTTTCAGCTGGCCATAGCAGTGAACAGAAACACCAAATAGCAGTAGTACAGCAGTAAGTAGAATGTGCAGAGGCCTTATAAATACAAAAACAATGGTTTGTGTAACTTTATACAGAAAGTGAGATGATGCATATCTTGCTGCTGATAGCTTTTGAGTCATATTGTTTACGGAGTACATTTTCTTATATCACAGAATTACAAGGCAGCTCTTGCCTGTTTTCCAACTATTCTCTCTCTTGACAGGAGAGCTTTTTCACTGGGACACTCAAAGATGAACATGTAAAGGTTTTAGCTATTTAGAGAAAAGGTATAATTAACAAAGAAATAAATTCCAAGTCTTCTCCTGCCAACATCACCAGGCAACTGCAGAATTATTGCCTTCTTGGTTTGAGGTATGTACCTCATTTCAAAGTTCTATTTCTCACTGCTTTTGATCAGCTTGTCCTTGTAAAAATACATCCCATTAAAAATGTCTCTCTGTGGGCTTGAGTGTTTTACTTTTTTTTTATACCAATTGCCCAGTGATTATAAAGGGCAATAAAAAAACTAAAGCTAAAGAGCAAAAAAACTGTGTCAATAAAAATAGCATATATACCATCTGCAGCATCACATAGTACAGCTAATTTATGCTATGATGTTGAAAGTCAGAACAAGGCTCAAATGTACTTGCTTAAACTTTTTCTCCTACACAGATTAATAGAGAACAATCAATCCAGTATACTGCTCCTTCAGTAGACTTAATGTACAGTGAATGAATAGTAATTAAACTTTAACTTTCTAAATTGTCATTGTGCTGTGATCTCACTTTTTGCCACCACCTATAAATTACATTATAATGAATTATTAAAAGGATAAAGGAGGCAGAATTGAGATTAGAATATCAAAGTATGACAGCAGCAAACAAGGAGGGCTCTGCTTTCAAAGAAGTTTTTGTCTTACAAGCGCAGTAAAGAAGAGCACATGATGTTTTGCTGGGAGCAGAGAACAAAGTTATACGTGATTAAAATATTTCAAGTGGATACTAGCAAGACAGATTCCCTTCTGGACTGCATAGCAGAACCAGACAAAGGACTTCAGACATCATGTCATGAGCTACTGCACAAAAATCGCAGAGCCAGTTTAGTCATTCCTGTACTACTAGACTCACATCCCATAACTAGAAGCCTAGATCAGATAAATAACACATTTGAAATCTCCCCATACTCTGCCATGCTCAACATCTCGTGTCCTCCTTTGCCTACACTTATTTATGCCTAATTTTACTGAACAGATTTTAATGTTCAAGTTAGTTTTCCAGTTTCCTCACACTCTATTTATAGTCAGTAGGAAAATACAAGCTTCTACAGAATAATTTGGAAGAGGAGCCTAAATAGGAGAGGTCCTTCGAGCAGGTTAACTAACTCTGCTGACCAGGGAGAGGCCAGTGAGAACAGGCCTAGATTAAGTGTCTAAAATTGGGTAGCTCAGTCCAAGCCAGTCTGGCTTAAAACACCCATACATTGCTATTTTTGAAATAATAAAAAGCAAATTTCACTTTCAGTCTGTCTGCTCACAGAGACAGTTTTGCACTGGGAAGGAAGCAATTGGCTTTGAATTATAGTGACATAACCTGGTCTCTAACAGGGCAGGGCCAGCAGCTGGCTCATTTCTCCTTCAGCTGCCCAGGAGAATTCATCCAGCAGCTGATTGACCAAGGCTTGAGATCTGGGACAAAAAAATTGGACAGACAGAGCAGATTGAATTTGAATGCTGGCCACCAAGGCATGGCAAGTTTTATGTGAATAGTCCTTGAGGAAGTGATGTGTGAGAGTGTGGGCGTGTTTATAGCAGAGACTGCAGCAGTAGAACTGAATGTTAATATTGTATCAAAAGATGAGGTGCTAACATCCTAGAGAAGAAACCAAGAATTTTGTTAAGAAAGGAAGAGCTTGCTTAAACTGGAGATGTCAGAAAAAATAAACCATCTTCCTTTATCTCCTCTCTTTGACTCCGTGGTGTAGAATTCACTGCTACTGGGGCTCACCAATGCCAAAAGTTTAAGTAGGCTGAACACTAACAGAACAACATCATGGGGAAAAAAAACAGCAAGAGCTTTTAAATGCAAAGGCACCCCTCAATCCATAAGTCCATCTGTCATTAACAACTTGAAGTTGAAAGAATATTCTGGAAAATACCAAATACTGACTTTCTTCATATACTCTTCCTTAAGCTGCAGTTGGCTAGCAGATATTCACAATGACACAGGATAGGGATACATTTTTGTCTTTCTTGTCAAAGACATAAATACTCTTACAAGACTATGGGGGAAGACCTGATCTTACCTGGTACTCTGATTTCCTAGAAAATACGTCACTGACTCTCTCCGGAGTGAAGCCAGATAAACATGAAGGAAAACATGAATATTTGAAAAAGTCTCACTGGATTGAGGTATTACAAAGAGAATGGAAAATGAAAAAATTGTTTCCTACCATAGGCAGAGTTGGTAGAATGAAAAATCCAGCAAACAGGTCAGCAAAAAGAAATTTAATCTGTATCTCTTACACTGACTTTTTATATTCTTAGTGGAGTTAAAATCTCTGGATTCACGACCAGCTACCAAACTTGTTCAATTTCCTGTTGTCACATTCATCACCTGGTCATTCTAAGTGTTTCAAGAAGTAAAAGATGACACATTCCAAAGAGCTACCAAAATTCCCAAGGGATTGATTCCCTTTTTTGTTAACCTACAGCTATTCTAGACTTTCTTATAAAGCAGCACAACAAAACATAAGCACATCCTTTCATCCTTGTCTATTCAGCAAATATTCTATTATACACTGAAAAGTGAGGATGAATGGTTGAATCAGGATTCCAGCAGACACATTTCCTTATAAATCAGAGTTTTACCTAAACTCTGAGATTTAGAGAAAAGGGGCACCACTGCTAGAACAAATTCGATTCTATTGTGTAACATGGGCCACAGATATTAAATCCTGCTTTGAATCCAATAACTGTGGATGAGCCAGTGCATATCAAAAGGTTTTAGCAAGAAGAGAATTAAAAAAGAAAGGGGGCCAAGATACTAAACTTTTCCAAGCTACGGAGAAATGACAGTTCTTAGGGACATAGAAGACAATATATCTCAACAAAGTAGTCTAGAACATTAGAGAGAGCCAAACTGGGGAGTTGTAAAGATAATTCAGTCTAATATGTTTAATCAGACAGAAAGCAATAAAGTACACTAACTATGAGAGACCTAGATATTTCATTTTAAATTTTAAACCTAAATTGGAAATGTTATTTTTCTTCCAAAGGCAACCAGAATACCCAAAGCATCTGTCTGCTTTAAATAATGCATGAAGAGGGAAAAATTATTTTAACTTCCTCAAAAAAAAAACAAGCAGAATTTTTGTTAGGACTTTAAATTTACATTCCAATTTCAAAAAAATTAAAAATGCCTTGAGAGACATAAAACATTCTTAGGATAAAGCAATACATATTAATTAAACAATTCATTTTGGTGTTATTTAAAAATTATTGATACAACTTATTTAACTAGGACAAAATATGAACACCTGTTCATCAGAGCATTAAGAGACTTAGAAGGTGATATTATGACATTATTTTTTCTTTTAGTCAAGATTCATTTTAATAAAAGCCTGATATCACAAGTAATTCTTATGCACTCTTAGTAGTCCCATCTGCCCCAATAGGAACGTTCACGAAGAACAAAAACAAGCAGTTATGTAAGTCTCTCTGCACAATTAGATTTTAATACATGTGGGAAAAATAATTTGACTATTAGCCTCTGGGTGAGAAGAACCTGAAAGGCACTGATCCCAGAAGAGCCCTGAATCCTTGAATTGGGAATAAATTAGATTAGTATGTAATATGACAGGGAAACAAAAAAAGCAATGCAATTCTGATTGAGGCATCACATCAGAGAAATAAGGAGAAAATAATCCTCTCTGGTTTAGTCAGATAAGAAAAATAGTAGCTATAATTAAGGAAAAAAAGCCATATAATTATGTTATTGAAAATGAAAACATTGAATGATTATTAGAAAAAATATCCTGATAAGGGGAAATACTACACTGCGGCATAATAGAGGAGAGAATACAAAAGCAGCGCAGTGCATAGGATTTTAAATGCCATCAGACCTAATGCTAGGTAAACTACTCCCAGGACAAACCTTCATTGGCTAGAAAGCAAGGTGCATAGCATCCTTTTCTTATTTCAGTCTCTTGTCATTCCATGATCCTCCTAGCTGTGTGAATAGCACTGGAGACTGTGCCAGATTTGGATGCAGCGCTCGCACAAGATGCAGACAACACTTTGTGTGAGTGCATTCCCCCTCTGCAGGCAAGACACCAAACACATCTCATGGCTGAGCCTAAGTGTGCTGAATTATGTCATAGCTAAATAACTATAATTACTTACATTAACCATAATTTAATGTAATTACCTAAATGATCACAGTAAGCTTGTGTCTCAAATTAGCAACTTTCCCCCCATTCAAAGACAGATGTCCTTTGCGGCAACTGTCAGTGATTTGGATTTGTTTTGGTTTTGTGGTTTTTTCCTGTTTGTTACAACGTGTCTTCCTTGACAATTTAATTGAGTTACAGTCACCTGCCCCTCAGAGAACTTCATTCAATGGTTTTGAATCCAGCTGAGAATGAAACAAATATGGAATTACAGCTCCTGCAAGACTGTAACAGATCAGAAGACTCAGTTTTGAACACTTCTTATTACAAAAATGTGGTATTTAGCTTTTTATTACTTCAACAAATAGAACAGTTCTAGCTAAAATTTTCTATGAGCTGTGATTTCAATTTTGATGTTTAAAACCATGAAATACTCTATAAGCACTGAAAAAGCTTTAAGAGAATTTCTAAGACCAAAGAGACTTTACATTTTCCATCCACATGGAAACCTTCACCCTTTCCACTTTGAAGCTGCTGAAGGGATGTTTATGGAATTACTTGGGCAAGAAAAAAAAAACAATAAGAACCAAAGAATCTGGTCCAGAGGCAGATCCTAGTCCTCTAGTATCAGAAGCACCAGTTTACCCTCAATGCAGAAAAGTGAAATGGTCTAAGAAACCATCTGATTTGGCTTCAAAAATAAGAAAACTAGAAAAGGTAGTTGAGGAAAAAGAATTAGACCACTGTCAAAATTTAAAAAAAAGAAAATTCTTGTGAACCTGGTAGAAACTGAGAGATTAATGAAAAGATCATGACTTCTTAGTTAATAATTTTATGGGCAGGAAGGTGTTAGGCAAAAAAGCTGTGACTAGACAAATGCAAGGCTGAAGGAAGAGGAAACACTCTCAGCAGAGGTGGTTAAGTACACAGACTGTGAAGCCCAGAGCTTGGTCTCATACTTGCCAGCCCAACCAAAACTTCCAGCAAGTGGTGGGCTGTGTTGGCCCAGAACCTGTCACATTTATATGAATCATTATAAAATTTCTACTCATTGAAGTGGTGGCAACCAGTGTGCTGCAGGAGTGAGAATATGAGAAACTGTTTTAGACTTCACATGCAAGGTATTTAGTCCTACAGAGAGAGATTTCATTTGGAAAGCATGTTGCCTTCAGACCTGTAATAGTGCAAAAGGGAAAAGGCCTATTCCTCTGGGTGACCCAAAGAGTCAGCCAAAAGATAAAACCAAGGCACACAACAATGGCATTCTGCAGGGGACCAAGGCAAGGCATTTGAGAGGGCTGGGCACAGCAGTGCTGGAAGGAGAGCAGGATCAGGAGCTCCAGGCCTTGCTAAGGCTGCTCTCCTTTGGCTCTGTATGATTTAGCAAAGCTTTCTTTTACAGCATATTTCTCCTGGTTCATATTTTATTTTGCTTAATAAACTAGTTCAGTTGGTTGGGCCACACAGAGAGCACCACACAGAGAGTACAGACATAGCGTGAGTAGAAGCATTGCAGATAAGATTTAGAAGAGCTTTAAAATTATACAAGTTCATACCACCTGCAGTGAATTTCTATAGCACCACACTAAATAACAGGACATGGCTAATAGAATCCTCTGCATTGGGAACACAGCAAGTTTCTTTTACCTTTCTACAAGAGCCAGACTAATCTCCTACTGAGCTGAGAAGAGCTTGATCCAGCAGTCCTTGGATCAGGTGCCTTCTCTCTGTGCCCAGAAATGTTGGTGTCTGGGTGAAGGTAGAGCAAGAGAAGTACAACTGTACTTCAAAAGGAAAAGCAATTTAACTTTTTTTGGTTTCCTGGGAACATGAACTGCCTCTAGCCCCAGGAAACATATAAACTAGATCCTACAGTTTAGCATGCAGCCTCCCATCCCACCTCCAAACCCTCCCAAAAAAACGAACCTATTCTAGTCAGTTCCCCAGCTGCAGTAATAATTTTTAATAGCAAAGTGATCATTGCTATAATATCAAACATAAAGCAGCAGAAGTGTTACTTTTTCTACTGTTTTTTAAGAAAAGGCAGCTTAAAGTGTGTCCCCCTATTCTTTATGGTTTATGACTTGTGAGTCTTCTGCTTGTCAGCTGTTTTCAAAGTCTGCTTATTCTATGAAAATAGCTCATGAGGCAGTCTTAAGTAAAGTCTCTAAGGATAAGAGAGAAATGTTAGTGGATATATGAACAAACCACCATCTACAAGCAGGAGGTTTAAACCTGTTTGGCAGTAATAGATCCTAGCACATAAGCTCCTTCTTTTTTTAATTAAAAAGGGGTTTTGCTAGCTCAGACCAGAGTTCTCTCTTCGAAGCTGCCAAACCCGATAGCTGCAAGCTTTCTGCACTCCGTGTGCCCATCTCCAGCCAGCAATGAGGTACAGCAGTCATTCCCAGTAGCATAAAAGTGTCATATGCAGAGAACAGATAGAGATACATCTCACACGCCATGCAGAGCAGCACAGGCAGGGAGCACACAGCACTCACACAAACAGGCAGCCTGCACCCTCTTCCTCCTCTCCAGCTGATCAAGGATGAAGGCTGCCAGTAGAGCCCCACAGGTGACCATGGACACAGTTATAAACAGGCACATCTGTTATATGTGCATGTGCAATATTGATCCCTCCAGTAGCTGGTCTGGAAATTCAATCTATCCCACAGCTGGTCCCTGATCCTTTAATTTACCCAGCTGTGGACGCACAAATGTGTGAACCCTTGGAGATTCATGGTTTCACTCCAGCTGGTGGCACTAAGGTCTCTTTTCCTACTCACTGGCTAGTCCAGTTTTAAGTTCATTCATGTTCACACACATGCACTCTTAGGACGGAGAGTTCATCCACACAGACAGTAAAAACAGGCCTTTCCAGGAAGATATTTCAAACTGTGATAATTAAGCACAAGGTTCTGTCAGACAACTCTATTGATGAGCTAATTGAATAAACTCAATGAGGTCCTTTAAACCCTTCTTCTAGTCCTCCCCAATCCATGTGTAAGCCTCACACATTGTAACAATTCCCTTAAAATATACATATTAAGTTTTACATAAATACCAAAATGCTCTTCCACCTGCATACCACGATGATTCCTATTAGCCCTGTGGACAGTTGCACAAAATTATAAAGGGCAATATTTCCTAATCCTTAAATAGATACCCTTTGTGCAAGTGACATATATTCAATTATTTTTTTAAAAACCCTGAAGCCTAACATAATATAGTAAACAGTATCAGCAGGTTTAAAAAGTTTTGATTTGTCTACACACAAATATTTAAATTAATGTTACCAGGCCTTCTGAGATGGATGAGACAGTGGCTCCAAGGCACGGATTAAAATATCTAATGCAGAGACAAACAATACCCACTGAGGGCTAAGTACAGATGCTTCACCCCACAACTGTGTGGTTTAAATATTTGCATTAACCAGAAAAATTGGCAGAGAAACTGTCTGTAGTAGATCATAATCTTCCCACCTTTTTGTAGAATTTATCTTGAAAATCTGGAATAACCATCAAGCATTTTTTTATGAACATCATGTAAAGAAATCTAAACTAAACTAAAAACTAAACAAAACAGTTTAGTAAAACTAAACTGCAGCAGATGAGTAATTGTTTGTTTTACCTGGAACTACTTCTTTCCATCCAAAGGGTGGCATGGACAAGAACAGGATTTTCTCCCAGAGAGAGTATGCTGGCCTTCCCAAATAGAACTTAATTTACCTTAAAACACAAGGCTAGCCTGAACCTGTGGGCAGAAAATAAAGATTACTGCAGTGGTTTGACTGAATTCACTGCCTAGGAGTTCTGCTTTCCAATTGATTTCTCAGTAAAGCTGCTGGATTTTGATGTAAGATTTTTACTTTAATCTTTGAGACTCTAAGTGATTACCTTAGTCATGATATGAAAGATGTCTGACAGCCACAACAAAGGGTAACAAAAGGTCTTTATCTGGATCCTCTTTGCTATAATCAGGACTTTCTCTGGCAAACAGCCTTGGTTTTTGAACCCGTTCACCTTTAATCTCAGCACACAGATTTGTTTCTGTTTTCAGACGTGTAGCAGAGCCCCCCACTTCTCAGGCTATTTCTCTAGAGGAGATTGCAGTGATTAACTTCATAGCCCCTGTCTTTCTCTCTCCTTAACCCATGAGATTGAATACATTAGACAGATAATAACCCAACTTCATGATGCAAAGCAACCAGGCAAAGTGGGATTTCATAGCCACAGCCTGCTGAACCATTCATGCTGGATACTCAAGAAAATGAGGCCATTTAGCTTTGAATGGAAAGTGAGAGATGCACCATGAGCAGAAATTACTAGTGCTTAATCTCTAGTTCTCTTTTTCCTTTTTTTTTTCTTTTCTTAAAAAATTACTTTTCTGAGGATGTGTCATAATGCATAGTATTAAAAGGAAAGAGAGATAAAGGTTCCTTATTCCATCATCTGAGCCCTCCCAGGAACCCATTCTTCAAGTACATCACATGAAATTCATCAAATACATACTAGGCTCTTGATCCTGAATAGCCTACAATTCCAAAAGATCTTTCAAAATCTACTGTAGGTAGAAAAAGCAATAATAGAGAATAAGATTTTTTTTAGTTACTAAAATTCCACATTAAGGAAAATTATTTCATAGCAGAATTTTAAGATTAAATCAAAACAGTTCACATACAGTCCTCAAATATAACCTGTTAAATGCTGTATTACTAACATGTACAGTAAATGTTAAAATACCTCTTTATTTTTAATGTGAAAAAGTCAAGTCTCTTGAGCATTATCAAAGCAATGCCACTTCTCAGATAATAAATAACTTCTCATCTTTGTTTTAAATTTTTACAGCTTCAATTTCAACAGATTTACATTTATCTCAGTAAAAGATTTGCAAAATATATTTTTCAGCACTACTCTGACCATAATATGAAAGGGGAAAACACACATTTGTATATGTAAGAGTGTGTGTGTATGAAGATATGTATATATGGAGACACATAGAGAGATATTTCTAAAATACATAATTCTCTGTGTGTGCACAAAAGTATGCACACTTACATGTTTCTCTGTGTGTATGTGTGTTTGTGTGTGTGTGTATGCACACAAGGTTCTCTGTGCTGCATATAATTTTTACTTTCATCTTCCATTATTGAAAGAATCTATCAAGAATTTCACAAAGCTCAGTTATGAGCAAACTCCTCAAAGTTAAAAGTGAGCCCTTAACTGTTAAAACAATAAAACCCTAATTGTTTCCAATAAAAAAAAAAAATGCTAAATCACTTTCATTGCCACAAAGGAAGTGTTAATATAGTATAGTTTTCTATGAGTTTGCAATATACCAGTACATAGCACTGCCATTACCACAGGCAGCTAACAAAACTTATCTGGAGCATTCATTGTTTTCGTATTCTTTTCCAGATATTGTGGGTAGATTATGACATGCGTGGAAGAACTGCATTCTTTGTTAGGCCACACATGATAGCTTCTAGCAATGTACATCACAGCCCTGTAACTCTAGAAAAGAAGGCATAAGGGAACACAGCTTTTATTTCAGCCCAGCAAATCTGCCAACATTTCATTCTACAGACATCTTAATCAGAGAAAAATCATAGAGCTCCTTCCTGGCATCCTCAGTCACTATTTTTTATTCTTTTCCAATTCTTAAGACATCTTGTTCACCCAAGTTCAGAAAAGCCTTTAGAGACCTTTGATACTCCCAGAATTGCAGCTTGAGAATCATTGCTTGCCACCGTGGTTCTTTCCTTGGCACTCTGCTCACAAAATGCTCTGAAGTGCACGGTGTCATTTGAAGGGTAGAGCACAAAATCGAGTGACAAAAAGCATTAGAAGAAAAAAGAAGAGACATGATTGGAGGTGGGAGGTTGAAGTGAGAGGAACAGACAGATAGATTAGAAGAGCCCTGATGTTTTTTCCCACACATCAGCAAGCCTTCAGCAGTAGGAGAAGAAATATTGTCTGTTCAGATGGACTATTGCCTACTAGCTAAGGCAATTTGTGGGAGATGCAAATATGATTCCCATCAAACTGAGCAGGGATTTTCAGGTTAACTGTGAAGGCTCTCACATCATTAACAGCTCCAGTTTCCATTCTGCAACATTTTAAATAAGGAAACATAAACAGAACGTTAAGTGCCTGGAATCTACTCCACTTTGGCAAGTGGCAGGCACCATCATAAAAAACAACAAGACATTTCAGGTCATTTTTGAAATTTAGGCACTGGCCAAAAAAACCACACTCTTTCATATCAGACAGAAGATTAGTGGATTATAAGCTTGCACTTCAATGCTGAAATTTCACTCCATCTTTAGCATAAAGAATTGAGGTTTTACATTGCTTCTCAACATTTGGGACTCTCCCAATATGAGGAAATCATGATATTCATCAGAACTCTTCAATAAAATGCACCACTTTAAGACAGGGCACCAGTATAGAGAAAAGCTGACCATAGTATCAAAAAGTTAAAGTGGTGATGAAGTTGTCACCTTTCAGGGGTATCAAAAATAACTCAGCAACCACTGAAACTGCCTAAAGTTTCTACACAGCACTGCAATACATCACATGGCAACTCACCTTCTCTGTGGCAGCTGACTGGTGTTTTGCCCTTCTGCTGCCATGACAGTGCTGGCATTAAAATGTAATCAATACAATTCCGTGTGTGATCCTGTCCTAGCTTCAGAAAAGCATATAATTGGATTATCTATTGAATTGTAACCTCACAACAACTGCAGATGGGGCTTTTTGTATCGTACTCGGTCAAGGACAGGTGAAGTATGAGAGCATGTTATTGAAAACAGGAAATTCTGTTAA
Organism: Melospiza georgiana; assembly: GCF_028018845.1. Taxonomy (NCBI): domain Eukaryota; kingdom Metazoa; phylum Chordata; class Aves; order Passeriformes; family Passerellidae; genus Melospiza; species Melospiza georgiana. The sequence goes on from NC_080431.1 coordinate 47,852,458, forward strand.
TAAATCTACACTTAATATATTTCAGTATGACCTGAACCTCCTCCAGTCTGGAATTTTAATCTTTCCAATTTATTAGCACAGTAACTTTGAGAACATGAATAAAGGAAAGAATTAATGGAGATAATCCAGCCTAGAAATAATCTTTTTTTCCTTCTCTCCCATCCCTATCTCCAGGGATCTGAGGTTTTCCCTCTGCACATCCTGCAAAGGACTGAAGAGCTCATTAATTATCAGATAACAAAATGCAGTCACTTAGCCTATGGCATATAAACAAAAATTAGGAATTATGTTAGCACTATGGGTTTCAAACTGGCTTCTGTGGCTGTGTTGCAGTGGTAGCACAAAGCACCAGAAGCATTTACCTGAAATTTACCCTACAAGCTTGTCAGTCAAATTATTTCTGAATCATTCCTGGATGCTTGGCTGGGTACAGTACCTAAAGTGGGGCCCATGACTAAAACCTTGTATCTTTATTCACAGCATTGCTGTTCTGATTTAGGGCTGGGGCAAAACAGAGATCTACTTTCTTTTGAAGGGCAATAGGAAAATCCAGGCTGCTCCGTAGGGACACTGATCTTAATAGTCATGATCTAATTACATAGGATTGGACTTTTCCTGAATGCTTTAATTAACACATTTCCAACTAGGAGAAAGGCAATAGACATGGAAGTACTGCAAATATTCAAAAAGAAAAGCCACAATCAAAGCACTGTTCTTCCCAATCTCAAGCAGCTGAGGCAAAAAAAAAAAAAAAAAAAAACAACCTCAGACACCTTGGTCTAGAGAGAAGAAATGAGAAAAGTAAGGAGAGGCTTTTCATAGACCAGAACTTGGCAGCTAAATACAAAACAATTTCCCTCTCTTCTGCACCTTTGTTTCCTTCTGTAAAGCTTCTTAGGGGTGTTGGCTGCCCAACATGTTGCACAGGTGTATTTGATCTGGCTGAGATGAGTTCATTTTCCCCACAGCAGCCCTCACAGCGCTGTGCTCTGCACTGGTAGCTGGAAAGGTGCTGATAACACACCAGTGTCTGGCTGCTGCTGAGCAGGGCTGGCACAGCATCAGTGCTGCCTGCCCAGTATTCCATCCTCACCATAGGGTAAGGGTGGGCAAGACATTGGGAGGGGACACATGGCAGCTGACCCAAACTGAAAAAAGGAAATTCCATAAAATATGGTGTCTACTCAGCTATAAAAGCTAAGAGAAAAGAAGAGGAGGAAGCAGCGGGCATTCATTATTTGCTATTTATTTGTGATGATATTTGTGATATTTTCCCTCTGGAGTAACCATTACACAGGCCAAAGCCCTGCTTCCTGGGAAGTGGCCAGACATCACCTGCTCATGGGAAGTAGAGAATAAAATCCTTTGGGGTTTTTGTTTGCTTGCATGGGCATGACCTTTGCTTTTGCTTTAGCAAACTGCCTTTATCTTAACCCACAAGGTTTGCTTCAATCTTATTTTCTGCTCCTGTCCTACCAAGGAGAGGAATGACAGAATGACTTGGTGGGCGCCTGGTGTCCAGTCAAGGTCAGCCAACCACAATAGAGAAGCTCAGAGAAGTTCCTGTTTGGGGACTAAGACTGTCTTTGAGTTGTACCATGGACATCTCATCCAGTACCATTTCATTTCAAACAGGACATGGAGTTGAAGAGGAGAAGAAAAGGGATTGTGTTTTTCTTTAAGCACCACACTGTGACTCATTAGAGCACAGCCTGGCATTCTCACAGCCCCCCCATGCTGACAAGCCCCAATATCCCAGCACACCACAGTTGTTTAGGTTTGATTTAACCACCAGTTTATCCCATAGCCAGCTTTGGTTTTCTATATTTACTCTATTTTAAAGGAAAGAACAGTTACCATCCCAACGTACATTTTATTGCTGGGTTATGGCAGGAGCCTGTCAATGAATAACCATGGCTTTTGGAATATGCCAGAAAGTATTGCTGTGAAATAGTCATGCAGGCAATTGGAAAAGAAATGCAACAAAAGAGTGGAATTCCAGGATGACAATCAAATCCACTCTGTTATTATGTTGTTTATACCAAAGCCCATGGCTCTGCTATTGTTAAGGGTCTTGTCAGCTTTGCCATTATATGTTCTTATTTTCAGGGATTTGTTTGTCACAGTGACTCACTCCAGGCAAAGTGAAAACGTTAGGAGACTAAAATTTGGCCAAAGGCAAAGAGCATTGTTTACAGCTGATAGAGCCACAGTTGGACCAACTCTCTGCTTTAGCAATGTCAAAAAATAAATGGAGATGTAACCATGTCTTCCTATGAAATGAAACCCTGATAAGAATTTTTTTTACAGTATCAGAATCTATTAAGAGCTAAAATGTTGGTGAACAAGACCAAATCTAGTCAGAGAAACATGATCAATCATCCCTCAGAGTAATTTCAATTCATCCCCAGTTCATAATTACAGGGTAGGAGCAAGAGTACTTTGGCATCTGCATCCACATAGTCAGATTCTGCCTGCACATATAGGCTGAACTCTGTACACTAAGAATTCATTTAAGTGTCTATTTGTATGTCCTCTGAAGAAGCAACAACCTTCTCCGGGTAAAATTGACAGTCCTAACATGTAAATGGAGATCCAAAAACCCAACAGCTTTGGATAGGGTCACACTTCAGTTCCCACATCATAACTTATATGAAGGAAACCAGAAGGACCCATGAAGCAACTCCATACAAAAGAGGCATGATTCAAGCATTCCCTCTAGGTAAATCTTAAGATAATAATTCTCTTATTTTTTTAATTATCTCCGTCATTAAAAGATGAGTAATAAACTATGGATAAACAAAGATGTATGTTTTGCTTAATTTTTAACAACCCTTGAAGAAAAATTTCAAAGAAAACTCATATTTTCACTTCTGCAGAGAAACTCTTCGAGTAGTCTCATCATCTGATTCATAACTAGAAAATGCAGAAATGTTTCTTGACATAATCAACATTTGAATCAAGTTTATTCAAAAATAGAAAAGGGTAAATTTAGACATATAAAGAACAAACAGCTTTGTAAAATAATGCACATTTCTGAATACCGTCTTAATTTCAGAGAAATATATGTAAGCTTAAAAGTCACAGATAATTGGATTTAAATAGCTTACCAGGATTTCTTTACTTATGTATGTACATGGTACTCTTGCCAGCAGGGAAAAGAATGTAATGTAGGCCTAGGGGCAAGGAATGTTCAGTTTCCAGCTGTGTGTTCACTGCATGTGTGATCCCAAAGAAGATGCCCTACTGTCCCTCTAAACACTGGTATCATGAGTTGTTCAAAGACAACAGGCAACAAATTCAGCCTTTTGCAGAAAACAAAAGATGATGCAAGGATAGCTTCTAACATTGAAAGTCTGATTCCCCACTTTGCTCTGTAAATTAAGTGACACCATCAGCTCTTGGGGGGATACACAGAATAGTTACAGGGGATACAGAATAGTTTAGGCTCTGAAAAGTACATGTCTTTAGTCAGCAAGCACATTAAGAAGCATTCACCTGGATATTTTGACTACAGTACACTCCTACAGTACTCACAAAGACAAGCCATCTCAAAGCCTTGATAGGGAGTGGCAAATGCTCCTGGCCAAGGGCAGCAGTACTAAAGGACCAGAGTCATCCTGTTAGATTTGAAACCTGTGGAGTTACTTACAACATCTTTTTCCCACATCTCCAAGTTCTAAACCTTAAATCTTCAGTTACTGCAAGCACTGGGAGGTCTCATGTATGATGCTAATAACTTTGGCAGAGCAGCAGGAGACACTATAATTGCCCCAGCAAAATTCCTTCATTTTATGTGTCCATATCACTGAAGAATTTGCAATTCTTTTTAAATATTTGCTGGTGTGTCTTTTAAACTATATTTATAGACCTAACATTTTGTGCAGCTTAGAAACTGTAAACTGCACAGTCTATTCATTATTGTTTTGTATGTTATACTTCACTGACACCACAATGTCTCTAATGGAAAAGAATCCTGGTACATTTATTGCAATGTGAATTTTAACAGAGCTCCCAGACAACACAGGTATTCTTCTCCAACTGTAAAGAGTCAACATGAGCTGTTGCATTTCTAGTGGACTCCTAGGATAAAATGGAAATTACAAGGCACATAGGATATATAAACCAAAAAAGTGCTCCAACATCCTCAGCTAATACTTATCATTGTGCTAAAATTGCCTTCTATTTAATGCACAATCTTAATATCTCCATGCTCAGAGTAATTAGGAATGGTTCTCTAGGCTGCTCCCTCTTTAAGTGAAGAACATTAAACATTTTGATAACTTTACTGTACTTTGCTGTGCATATTTTCCTTCATCAGGACAAATTGGAAGTAAATAATATCAGCAGAGCATTAAGAAGGATGAAGAAAAATTCATTCACATGAACTCACACAATATCCCTTGGTTAAGAACTTAGCTGAATAGGGGAGTTTCACCAATAATAATTTTCCTCACAGCTGAACAATTCTTTGCACAAGTGGACTTTTTTTTTAAATTATGATCTGGAGCCATTCTCAAGTAATACACAAATCCCTGAAGAGGGGTAATTCTTTTTAAATCCCAGAATAAGCCTCAACACTTGTAGTGGGCTGGGGAAAGGAAAGGGCTACACAAAGTTGCTTTATGGCCTGAGAAGAAATATGTAGCAGCAAGATGGCTTAGAAGAAATTGCCACTGCATTTGAAAGCTTATTTCTGGATACATACAGGCAAAGCATAATTGTGAACATCTATGGGACAGAATCATGATTTAGAGTCAACAGCCCCAGAAGTCCTTGTCCATCATCTCACAGATCTATAAGATCTCTAGGGTGATCTTTAAAAAACACCTAAGATGACCTAAGGACTTTCTTGAAGAGGTGAATTTTTGCATCTAACTTGAAATTTGAGACTTTTGAAACACTGGGCAGCCAATGCAGTAAAAAGACAATCATGAATCCAAAAGTAATTGGGCACATTAGTTAAATTTCAAGGTAAGCTAGTATAAAACCCAATCTGAAAATAATGTATTTGTAAAGAAACTAAATTTCCAATAATTAACACTTTTAAGAGCAGCTGTTACAATAGTCACAAAAGTTCACTATAATTACTGATTTTTCCCAACACATGCTGCCTCATCCAACTCATTTCAGACAAAATGGACAACTGTAGAAAGCTATTGCATTGCTACACACAAACAGATCATTAACTCACTTCATACACTTTTCTGTGAGATTACTGAAGCTTTCCAGTTAGAGTATCCTTCTAAAGCACTTGACTCCTCAAGACTCAACAACTACCTGAAATCTCAACAGAAAATTAAAAACTGATCACAAATTAAATTGAACAATGAATTTATTTTAACATTAAATGATATTAAAGCAAAACAACTGAGAAAGAGGAAAGCAGTCAACTTCGAGTGTAGCTGTGTAGCCATTTTCCCTTTGGAGTACTTCTTAGTTGGATTGTACTGAAGGCTTCTATTGAAAACTGAAGTACAATAAAGGGAACAATTCCAGAATAACTGCCATTACCATTCCAAAGCTGTAATCAGTTAAGAAGCAGTGAAAATATTTAGCCAACCTCACTGAGGAATCAACACAAAATTGAAACTACGAGTAGTACTAGATTCTGAGGTGATTTAGCACATCAGTTTCTTGACAGCAATACTGAGGGCAGTGATTAAAACTACCCACAGAGTGCAGGAGTGAGTCTTGCACACACACACACCCACACACCCATCTCTAAACCCATTTTTTCTGCTGCAGGGGAGCAGCTCTGCAATGCACTGCACTGCAGAGAGGAGACAGCCCTAGAACCGAGATAGCCATTAAAGAGGAGGATTACTGCAAGTGCAGGGGAGCCCTCCAGTGGGACATAGTTATCATAGCGATTTCTCAGTTTCTCCAGCGTCTCTGGCTCTAACTTTGAGAAAAGTACATTGATATTTGCCATACAGATCACAGAATCACAGAATGTGCTGAGTTGGAAGGGACACACAAGGATCATCGAGTCCAACTTCCTACCCTGCACAGCACCATCCCCAAGTGTCACACCAGGGGCCTGAGAGCATTGTCCAAATGCTTCTTGTCTCTGTCAAGGTTTGGTGCTGTGACCAGTTCATGGGGAGCCTGTTCCAGTGCCCAAACACCATCTCAGTGAAGAACCTTTTACTATTATCCAACATAAAAAACCTCAGGCCACCAGTCCCTTGGGTCCAGTGGCTGGTCACTCTTCTTACAGAGCAGAGATCAGTGCCTGCCCTTCCTCTTCCCCTCCAGAGGAGGCTGCAGACTGCAATGAGGTCTCTCTCAGCCTCCTCTTCTCCAGGCTGGAGGAGCACAGACTCAAGTCCTTGGTCTGCCATGGGTGAAGCCAACCACTGTGTGATCTGCTGCAGAGCACGGCCAGAACAGCTGCTCTGTGCTGAAGGACAGAGAAGCAGCAGCGTGGGAGAGTTTTTGAAACTAAATTCACTCAGAGCAGAAGAATTCAGGCTGCATAGGTGTGTAACTACGTAAATACTACAAGAGTTTCAAAGCACAGCCAGCCAGCTCTCCTCTGGTTCATTTCTGAGTCCTCACCTCATCTCTTAATAACCACTGCTGCATTTCTCAGGAAAGGCCATTAACTGTAATGAGTCAGAACAGCATCAGAGAAAATAGAACTTTTTTGTTAGAAGTGCCTGTGGATTAATGCCAACATTGATCAGCATTGATCAAAGCATGGATCAGCTCTTATCCTTCTTGTGTCAGGGCACTTAATGAAGCCTAAATTGAGATCCTAAGCCACAAGAGAGATCTCCAGCAGCAAGGGAAGCCTCCACAAGAAATACCAAGGGACCATTTCAGTCAGCTGGCATTACCAGGTAAATTTACAGTGTCCATAGCCCAAGGGAGGAGCGCTCCTATGAGGATACTTTATCTCAGAGCAAATTTCATACTTCTGACTGCTCAATCTGTTCCCACTCAATTTCATTCTGCCTCATGCTGACTTTGAGAAGGGGGGTTTGTGTCTAAATATCCAAGGACAAACTAGGTCAAGGAAACAGAATCTGAGATGGTTTGCTTTTCAGGTGTTTGGAGGCATGCTGTTTTCCTAAGATTTTCTCCTATAATTCCACAGATTTGTTTGATCTCTTGGTTCTTTAGTTACTTCAGAATATAAACCTTTCCACTAGCATACATCACAAAACTTTTAGTGCTCAGCCCTCATGCAGACAGCCTCTTGATTTCAACATAAAGTACAAGTATATTCAAGTGTCAACAGAAGAAAACCTCTCTTGCAGTTTAAATTGCATGGTTTACAAAGGAGAAAAGCATGTTAAATTATTCCTTAATGGTATATTTCTAAAATGCAAAAAACTATGAAGAAACTAGGCCTGTCTCAATTTGCAATTTTTTGCAAAGCACTGAAAATGTTGTTAAATTCTAAGAGCAAATAGGCAGAACGTTGGTGTTTCAAAAAGAAGGCAAAGACTAATTACTAGGAAGTCAGAGGAAAAATATGGTTTTGTTCTGCACTTTCATTATTTTCCATTCAGCAAGAACTAAAACTGGTTGTACTTAAATATTTCATTAAGGCTTGAATTTCAAAGGTTGAAACAAGCTGTTCAATGCTTAAATGCTCACAATACAGGAAAAATAAAATAGTGTGATCACTGTAATTACAGAGAAAGAATAAAGAAGTTTTTCTTTCACTGATGTCAATAATTGTGAAAAATGAATGGTTACATCAGCATTGTATCAATTTATTAATATTAAACTAGAATACATTAAAAATCATATTTCTACAATCATCTGTTCTAAACTAAACCAAACCCCAAAAAAATTAATAAAAAAATCAATTTATAGAGGGGAAAAAAGCCTTACTTCGCTGTATAAAATGAAGTTTCTATTTCTTATAATGTGCTCGCCACATGCCCACAACACTCCTGCCCATAGCTTTAGTTTACAGAGTAATTAATAGCTATTCTGGGATGGCTATACTGCATAGCTTCCCACTTTAATAGAAGAGTACTTTAATATAGACAGTAAACACTTCTAATAAAATATTATATTCTAATAAAAGAGTATTTAAAACAGAAATTAAGGTAAATACATGCATTTTCTAAAAAAGAGATCACACAGGATAGTTAATTCTTACATTAATCTCACAATAAAATCTGTCTGATTCATTTTACAGGGTAACCTCTCTGCTTGAGCAGGAAGGGAACTTAGCCCTGTTCTGCTATCAGACCCAGCAGGAAACGAGCACGTGCACACACACAGACTCTGTGTCCCACCATTGAACCGAGGCCAAAAATTAAAAACATTTAACTGCATTACATTACTGAACACACCTCTCATGTGCTTGTGACCAAGGAAGGGAGATGGGGCATAGAGGGGTTTGGGCCTTTAAGGACCAACCTGGAATTTGAACATCTTTCCTCCCAAAATTCAGCAGGACCTGGTGAAATCATGTTGTCACATGCTCCTGAATGATGTTTTGGCTTTACCTGTTGTGGGGTCTGCGCTCAGAGCTGCCCTGCCCCTACAAACGGCAATCAGCAGAAGGAAGCAGTTCACTACACACCTGAGGCTCAGACTGCCCTGCTGCAAACAGAGAACTACTGAAACACCTGCTGAAACATTTCTCACACCAAGTGGAGAAACAGGGTACTAATTCAGGTATGTATTTACATTTTATAAACTATTTACATGAAAAAACATTAAAGTATGAACTTACTTTTTAAAAAAGTATTCTAGAGGCTAATTTAATTTATCCAAAATTCTCCATTTTTTGGCAAATAGAACAGTTTTGCCAGAACCCATATAATTAAGACTTTAATTTGAGTAGTTAGCAGCATCATTTTTAAAATGTTTTCCAGCAAAGACAAAAATAATTATGTTTGGTTTTGTTGGTTTCTCTTTTAAGAAAAAAATCCTCACCTTTATGTTTCAAACATAACAAAGTATGCCACAAACCCCACAATGCCATGTTGGATAATGAGGAGGCAGTCATCTGACAAAGCACAGCATTGCTTCATCACCAGGAAATCTGATCAGGACTCTTAGAAGGAGTTAACTCACTTGCAGGCTGCACAGTTACAGCATATGTTGCCTTAATACTTCACCGCTTTATTAATATTAAGATGCATTCCTGTTTGTAGGAGCATTTGGGAGATGCTGGTGCTTTCACTGGATGAACTGCTGGCTCTCAGAAAGTGCTCTGTGGTAGACAAGATTATTCCCAGGCCTGATTAGGCCAAGTTTCCAACTTTTATTTGATATACACAGGAATACAACATACGCTACAGTGATTCTGATAACAATTTAATTCCAGATCAGGGGCAGGCAGAAGCAGGGGAAAGGCTGCAGGGAATCAAATTCTGAGAATGCATGAAGCCATGATTAGGGCATAACTCATGTGGAAAAAGCTTGGATTTGATCTGTACTTTTATTTTATCTGTGACCTGCTCCAACCCCAACAAAATCATTTGGTCCAAAGGTTCACTTGGAGTCCTCTCATTTCAAAATCAGCAGCAAAACAAGAAAGAAAGGCACACCTGAGGGACTGTCAGCTGGTTAAACTGCTTTTGCTATACCCACTTCAGTGGAGTGATAGCAATTTACACCAGCTGAGAATCTGCCCTGGTGTGTTTCATTTACTCTTAAAGTCCTTTAAGAAACTTACCAAGTTCACCTACTAATTTTCTCCAAACTTTTGAGGTCACCCGTAGCTACTTCTGAGCCAGATTCTCTCTGAATCAGAATGGGAATGGTACAATTTCTCTGCATGGAAAGAGATCAGTTCCTCCTAATTTACAAAGATTTCAGTGAACAAAGTGATGCCTCATAAATAAATATAACAGCAAAATCAGTGCTGTTGCTGGCTATTTGACAGGAGGCTATCATCCCTACTAACAATATGTCAATATGCTTAATTAAGGATTAGAAAGCAGAAGAAAAATCAAGTTCGTGACAGGTTTTCAACACAAAGTTCATAAATGCATACTTGCATCCCAGGAGATGAAGAAATTAATCAAAAGGTAGCAAGCTGCATGCCAGGAAAAGCTACTGCAAGATAAACAGTGATATGATCACATTCATCAATTCAAAATCAGCTTAAAAGTAGAAAAAGTCATTCTATAGTACATCCATGGAAACACATTTTCCTATTGAAAGGCCAGGAGGCAAGAAGGAAAAGAGGATAACAAAAATTACAAACTCAGAAACTTACACAAGCTCACTCTCAGTGAGACTGACAAATAGGATTCTCTCTATATTGTTAAAGTACTTTAAAAGTAATCTGGAATTTTCAGGAAAAAAGTAGGAAATTATCTTAGGTCTAGAGACAATGACTGATTTAGTCAAATGAACCTCCTGAAAAGCTTTTTGTCAAAACAAAGTACAATTTTGCATTTTGTATCACCTGTGAACGCCATTTTACTGCTTAAATCACATTCCCCGCAGAACGAATAATTGTCTGTGTATCAAAGGCAAGAAAAATCTCTCATAGTGACTGAAACTTCTTTAAACTGCAAAAGATTCTGGAGAAAGGTAAGAAAAGTCACACACAGCTCTGAAACCTTCTGTAATTCCCCTGGATATGGATTAGCAGGATCTCCTGAATCAAGGTCGGTGTCTTCTAATGGAGTCAACCAAGCTATTTCACCTTCAGCAAATTCATCCTAAGCCTGTGCCCTCCTGGAGGCCAGGAACCTTCTTCTAGAGTCTAATTTAGCTTTATCCATGGATAAAAAATACATCTGACTCACTTTTTACCATTCTTTTCTAACTCTTGATTCCTAGCTTTTGCCCTGGATATATTTCTACTATGCAGTCAGACCTTCTCTTGCTGCCTGAACAAACGCTTCCTTTAACTTGTTCTGAAGGAGTGATTCTCCATTCCCCAGTCACCCTAGCACCACTTTCCTGCAAGTTTTTGGATTTTGAAATAATTTTAACTCACAGAGTTTATAGGAGAGAAAATCTGTAGTAGAAAGGAATTGGCTGTGGTCTAAGGGGTGAACTTAATGGTACCTGTGTGCTCTAGACTATAATTGTTGCTTATAAGGGCGAAATAACACTGGGTTAATAACTTGGCCTCCCCAGTCTCATTGCTTTCCCTTGTTTCCTCTCAAAATGCTTTATTATTAATTGGAAAGAACACATCACAACAAAATTGGAATGCAGAAACTTGTCTGTGCCAAGGAAAAAAAACCCCTCTTCCTAACCTCAAGGACATTTTGCCATTAGTAAATGCCTCAAATAAAACTAAAAATAAATGCGTGGACTCAGCTTACAAGATTTTCTCTCTACAGCTTCTCTCCCCTGCCAAACCACAAAACCCAGACAAGGGCAAGAAAGCCTTGGGTGCCCTATTTCTTTTCCCCAAAGGTTATGGTTGCTTACACATTAGGCTATGCTTCAAGAATTTACAGCGTAGAGTGATCAACTCATTACTATTTTACTTCCACCTAGCTTCATTTTTTAAAATTATTCCTAGTTTTAAATGGAAATGTATAGCAATGCACATAATTTTATATTTTGTCAGACTGATCCCTCGAGTCTTATAATTTTATTTCTGCAAACATGTATGTGAAATGGCCTCAACTGCTAGTCAGTCTCCAGTCTCCTTATTTTTCTTGTCTTTTAGAAAATTGAACTAAACTTTGCAGAAAATGCCCAGAAGACATGAATCGTCCCCGTTGCTAACCTGGGTTCCACTGCTAGATCAAAATTTGCTGTGTGAAAAAGGCAATTTTAAAAGCAGAGGGAAACTATGGTAAGGAGGTTTTACTGGTTTTTGGTATTTTTATAAGCTGAAGAACTGAGATTTTCACTAGTCTCAGGCTGAATCTCCCCTGTCTATTTCCACAAATATGTGACAGTACAGCCTAGATTCATCCAGCTGAAGAAAAATTACCATCTTTATCAGTTCCCTCCCCAGAGAGTTGCAAAAAACAGATGTGGTAGGATAAAGACACTAATTTGCACATTACTAGCAATGACTAAGGAGATACAGACCACTTACATCAACTTTGACAATGCTACAGGTAACAGCTCTAGACTTAGAAAATGCTGCACTTTTTATCAGGTAAAGCAATTTGCTGACTGAAATAGGGGCAATACTGCCTGATAAGGTCAGTTCTTAGCACAGGCATCTTGATTATTTCTTGGTGAGTATCATACACTAATTTAATTTGAAAGAGACCTAAGGAGGTCATCAGGTCTGACCATGCAACAGGGGAATCTTTGCCATTAGATAAAGTAGCTCAGGGCCTTTTCCAATTGAGTTCAGAGAGTTTTCAAACATCTTCCACACTTTCTTGAGGCAACATCTTCCAATATCTGATTGCCTGTAATTTTTTTCCCTAATGTCAGTTAAGATTTCCGTTGATGCAGCTTGTGTCCATTGCTGCCCATCCTTTACCTGTGTACTACTTGAAGGACACTGGGTCCACCTTGACTATAGAAGGAAAAAATCCTTCTCTCATTGGATAGCTGAAAGCATCCATTTATGCACAGAAAACAGCTGGGGATAAAGCCAAACACCACTAATTCAACAGTTATGATAATTCAGAACACTGAGACATTCTCTTACACAAGAACTGAAAGACTTTCATGTTTTTTTCAAACCATGAAAAAAACATGTGCTGGTGGTTGCTAAATTAACATCAGTAAGATTGACCTTCTCAAGAATGGGAAAATTACCTATTTAGATAGGATGCCCTGTAAAAATTGTTTTATAAATGGGTTTTCTAGTTTAGTCCTGCTACCTTGCTCTCTGTCAACTCCAAAATGATATTTCCATTGCATAAGAGGTGGAAAATAATGAAAAATATTTAAATGATTCATTAAGCTTTGTCATGCACATTACTGAGATAAAACTCCTACTCTTCTTTCAGGTAAGCCTTAATGAATTGCTATTTTTTCCCCCTAAAGCAACAGTGATTGGATATTGATTCAGAAAAGGTAAAGGGATGTGATTAAAAAACAAACCACATCAGAATGAAATGATAACAATGTGGAATCTCATTGTATGACGAAATGTAATCATACTATATACACTACACAGCATGGGAAGAAAAACAATTGCACAGTTCTTTCAGAGGAGGCAAAGCAGAGGTAGAAAAGTCACCATTCATTGTAGAACAGGCAAACTTCATCCCTGGAGTGAGCTACCTGAGATTTTTCTCAGTCTCCACGTGGATTTTATTAAGCCTACTAGGATTTTATTAAGCCTTCTATTTCATTCTTTCAAACTTGTCTTTGTTTTTCTCTTGCATAAAGGATGAAGGAAAAAATTATGCTTTTTTTTCAAAACAAACATTATTCTAAAGCTTCTGCCAGGCCAAGAGTGGAGAGATTCAGTGTGTTTTGTGTAGCTTGCATATGACCTCTGCATCCATTTACAGATGGTTGGTTAAATGCACAAGGACTGCTAATTGGAAAATACCCTTAACCTATGGTGGTTATTTAGTTTTAAGGAAATGCATAAATTGAGCTGAAGTGGCACATGCAAATCTGAAAGAATTTAATTTCATTTTCCTATCTGATTTCAGCTCACTTCTCTTTAGTGTCCTTTTCTCCCTCAGGATACCTCAGTATTTCAGCAGATGTGAGGTTTTATGCCATGTTGTTCCCAACCCAAACATAACCCTCACCTTATAACAGCATCCCAGAGGTAACTCTGCCTTACCAGAACACAATTACAACTTACCCCTGCAAAACTTGCAAAATCCAGAAATAAATCAATCACTTCAGAACCTGGTATCCCTAAACTTAATCCCAACCCTGACTGTTAAGCAATTACACTGGTTGTTGTCCATCCCAGGTACAACAGGAGAGGTTGTATGCTCCCTATTCTGGCACTCTGAGTAGATCGAACTTCCAGCCCACTGTGGTCCCAAGTGAGAGTGAATTCTTCATTTTGATAAGTCCTTTCCTACTCTTCATGCAATAGGTGTGTTTCCTCCTTCTTTAACCCAACAGAGAAAATTCACAAAAAAAAAAAAAAAAAAAAAGAAAAAAGAAAAAAGAAAAAAAAAAAAACAAACATACACTTGCATTTAGATTCTGAAGAAGCTGGAAGTTGTGTGCACATCTAAACATAGACACAAAGGTGAAAACCTACATTGCTGTGAAGAAAGAAGATCTGGAGAGTGATCTGAAACTCTTAAGTGCAAAGTCTCACACCTTCAGTGCAGCCAGAGGAACCCATGTACACTTTCCTTCTCCCTGCTCCATTCCTGTAAGCGTTCAAGGCCAGGCTGGATCAGGCTTTGAGCAATCTGGTCTAGTGGAAGGTCCCCACCCATGGCAGGGGATTTGGATCTAGAGGATCTTTAAGGTCCTTTCCACCCAAATCATTGTATGATTCTATACCTTCATGGTTATAACTACCTCATAATTCTAACTCTAGCCTTACACAGAAACTCTAATGGCTTGAGATAGGAGGAACTGGAGATCTGCTATGGATTGGTAAAATATACACATCAGAGAGAATAGAGAATACCTGATTTTTGATAATAACAGTTTTGACCCTGATCCTCACCAAGAAAACATGAAATTGTTTGTCTGAGAGCTTAGGTTTTTATAAGGCTGGAATGGAAGAAATCCATTTCCTAGTCAATCCACAGTACACAGAGCTAAGATGACCTACAACACCAACAGGGACCAGTAACTCTGGGACAGATCAGTCTCTCCAGTCACAGTCACTGTACTCAAGGAACCAACTTACAAAATCAGGATATTCAGGTAATGGTCAGAGTTGTGACTAGGATTTGTGTTTGGAACAACAAGGGGGAAAGCCAAACTTCTGACACATTGTTAATCTGGACAGGGAGCAGTCAGGGGTCTGTGTAATGGGAGAAGTGATCTAGCCAGTAGTCTTAGAATTAAATAAAAATGGGGTTAGGAATTAGACACCCGGGGAGTACAAAAACATTAGGTCCTCCAAGACCAACATGGATAGGATGAAAGAAGGTGCTGGCAGAAACAAGGCTGTGGTTACTATGTCCTCATCTGACATCCAGGGATTCAGCTGAACCAAGGCAAGGGGTGGAGACCAAATAGCTATCAGGAATTACACTGAATTGTGCAGACCTTGAAGCTGAAACCCACTGCCAGGAAGGGAGAGTGGCTAGAACACTCCTGAGATAAGAACAGCACAATAGACTGTAGTGTTAAGCTGTAGAATCAAGATTAAGTGTATCCATAACCTTCAAGACACTTGGGGGTCCGTGGTAGTCCTTGGAAAATTTCACAGGGTTCAGAATGAACTTGAGTGTTTGGCTGGGCTGTTTCAAAGATATTTTAGGTAACTCCTAATTTTCCGCCTCCATGTATTCATAACCAATTTATATTAATTTGTTGTTGCATTCAGTTAATGATCCAATGACACAAGAATCACTATGTCCCTGTTCAAATTATTAGGCAATTAAAATCAGCTTCTCACAAAAACCCTGTTGAACTCTTTAAATCAGATGGAGGGTCTACATGGCCCTTACTTGCAGCCTGGGAAGGTTATTTTGCAGAGATCCCTGCACAAGGGAACAGCTCACTGGCCACTGCCAAGTGGCAGCACAGCTTCTGCTTTGCCTTCTCTGGTTGTCTTCATTCCATAGGTAACAACGACACAAGATGAAAAGACCTGACTGTGTAGAGACAGGCAAAGAGTAATGAATTGCCCTCCACTTTCAGATAACAGCAAAGAGAAAAGAGAGCTCAGATTCAGCACCTGTGTATTTCTCCTAGCCCAGAAGATAACTCCTTAGGCATCATTCAGCTGAGTGGATCTTTCTTAAAAACAAGCAAACAAACACAACAAAACAAGCCCACGAAAAGCAGTTCTTCATTTCTTCTAAATTCCAACACAAGAAATAAAAAATATAGGGGTGAGTACCCACAAGCAAGAACAGCTTCAGGGATAGTTCATGGAGAATGAAGCCCTCTCTGAGAAATGGAATACCAAAAAAAAACAGAATAGCTGGAAGATAAATGCAGTTTTTGCCCAAACATGAGAGACTGAATTTACATGAGACTTATTCCTTGTTAAAAACTCTTTTTTTCTTTCCTAAATGGATGATCGACATTTGTCAAATAAGTATTTAGACATCTATACTTTCAATCTATTGTCAATTAAGTCCATTTGTGTTATTCAGAAATTCCAGACATTTTCCTCAATATTTAAAGGATTTCTATGATTCTGTCTCAAATGTGTAGAAATTTCCCTTCCTAGAAGTGAAACGCCTTTGAGTCTGGAGACTTCTGGTGGTCTGTTGTGTAGGTACAGTTTCAGCTGAATTTCTACCTCTACTGCTGCCATCCTTAGGCCCAGCATCCAATCCAACTGTAACAATCTCATTTCCAGATTCCCTTTGGGAACACCCAGACAGATTTTCTAAGGTAAATTGTTCTAAGGTCACTTGTATCTCTTTCAGAGAAAATTCACCTCTACCTTCAGACTCAGGGTTCAGGAGCTCTCCTTAGTCACTCCTGCAGGGCTAAAATCCAAGACATAGTTACCTTGTACTTAATCACCTCCAGCTTTCACAAATGCTTCTCATCTTAATTCAAACCAAACTAGAATAGTTATATAGTCTTAGGAATCTCATGCTTCTCATTAGTTAATGATGATTATCCCTAAAAGGATAATCCATTTCAGAGCTAGTTATAGATATCACAGCAGGAAGATTTTAATTTATCCACTGCTGTGAACACTCCCCGTATATTGCAGATTCCTGTGCCCTTGCACCCACTTAAGGTCTCCCTTTCCCAGGAGCTGTTAGGCAGAACAAGAACTGCTGCTATAATTGTTACATAGGACAGGAGCTGCTGCTATTCCTGTCATCACACACTCATTACTCATTACTCTGGCCACTTTGATTGCATTTTAGTTTGTATAAATTGGTTCTACTTCCTATTAACCACCAGATTAATGAAAGTTTCAAGTCTGGAGATTTTTCCCCCACTCTAACAGAGGCCAGGGTAGGGGCGAGGGGGGGAGAAGAAGATGGGGGGAAAAGGTATTTCTACTAAGTACATCTTCAAAGAAACTAACTTTCTTTTCACAAAATCATAATTACATTCAATCTGTCCTCATTCTCCATTAGAATTGGAGAACTTGACAAACTGGAAGAGAGCTAAGTCCTGCTGTACATCCAAAGGGAGAAAACAAACAAACAAACAAACCCAACAGAAATCCCCAACCAAGGAGCAACAACACTGGCTTGCACCAGCTGACTGAATCACAGCCGCACTGTCTGAAACTGAAGGTCAGATCTGCAGGTTTCACACTGAGGTTCTGCCCAGCCATGTCTAAGGGCATGCTCAACCAGCAGCTGTTAGCAATAAGGAAGAGTAGATGGGCTTGATCAGAGGTCAATCTCATCAGTTTCTGTATCAATTGGATAGCTCAGGAATGGCAATACCAGTGATGGACCTGGAATGGGAAGGAATGATCATGCAATTCTCCTTTCAGGCATGATGGTACAGCCTCAGTCTGTGGACAACTGCCAGTACATGGAAGGAGATGGCAAGAGCTGGTAGCTCTTGATGATCCAGCCCTGGAAAAAATTTCCCAGATAATGGGAAATCCTCCCATATTTTCCCCCTCCAAGGGAAGAAGCCACATGCCACTCTCCTGATTCAACCTAGGACTGTCCTTTATAGTCGTCTGGTACTGCCCCAAACACAGATTGCAGGTTAAGTGTCCTTCTTTAGCACAGGTAAATCTGACAAGGCTCCACAAGAATCAGGGGGTTTTCACATAAATATGAAGTTTTCACATAGCAAAGTGTCAGGAGAGGGAGAAGGAGAAGAAAAGAAGAAAGAATGGAAAGCAAGCAGTCCAAGCCCAGCACCCAGAACCCTGACTCCACTCGCAGACATTAAGGACATGTGTAATCCTCACTTTATTAATATGAGTAAGCAAACCTCCCTCTCACACACAGACTTCACTTATTTCTTTTTTCCTAATGCTCTTAGAAACTTCTGCCTTTAGTAGTCATCATTGTTATAAGGCTCTTTAAATAATATTGGCATCACCTCCTAGTTCTGGGGGACTTTTGTTCACAGGAATTCCTGGAAATATTACTCCCATCTGATGAAATTCTTTGTACATTCTTTGTACATTCATGTATTTTATTTTCTATCAAATTAACCTCCAAATTTATTAATAATGTGATCTCTGTGTGTCACGTTAGGCATTGGATCTTGACCTGCACATCTGCCACCCTAAACCCCATAGATATCAATTCAAACTAAGTTCCACAATCAGTGTTTTTTTTTTTTTTTTTTTTTTCACTGTCTCTGTGTACACATGACTCTTACACACAAAAGCCCTACAACAACTTGCTGCTGAAGCCACCAGGACAGGATGAATCCAGGTAGTGTCCAACCAGCATTGCTGCATGGAGGAAACACAATGGTACATTTGGCAGCAGGGTGATCCAAATGAAAGTGAACATCTCACTTTTCTGTTCTAACCACAGAACTCTGTATGCTGTGTTCCCCAGACTAACAAGCATTGCCATGTGCAGATTTATATACCTGATGGCTGCCCTGCTCCCCAAAGAGTCAGGTTTCCAAAGAGAAATCAAATTATCTGCAAAGGCAGAACCCTGGTGAGAAAGAGAGGAGCTGGAGTTCAGCTTCACCTCTTAAGCACTGAAGTCACTACGGATATTTTGAAGAGCAGAAAATGATACCTAAAGCTGAAAAGAGTATGCTGCCAGAGGTACTAATTAAATGTCTGGAAACTCATAGCAACTTGGATAGTCACATTAATACAATCGACTTAGCAAATCTTCTCTCAGGATTACTCAATTCCATTTGCGTGACTTGATTCTGACTCCAAAATTTATTAAATTATCTCCCTTCAAATGCAGACAAGAAAAGACATATTAAACAAAAGGAAAGGTTTTCCCTGCAATATAAAAGAAAATTGGAAGAGAGAAACAATTTTTATATGAAAACAAGAGAGACACTGGGAAAAGCAGTCCTTTGTAGTTGAATTTCACTCTATTTTATAAACCAATAAAAATACAGATTAATAGATTCCTTGTGCAATAAAAATGGAAATAGGACAAAAATATTTAATCCTTGCAATCCATTTAACCAGAAACTTCTGCAATGTTCTGCAAGAAGTACCTTCTAAGAATAGAAAGAGAAGGAATATAGAGAAAGGCAAAATTCTGTGTAACAGAAAACCTGCAAATTATCCAAACTATATCTGTTTCCTGGAACTAATAATAGAAAAGCTAAATAAACACACTCACAGTAAGATTTACTGCTCCATTACTAGAAAAGAGAACAATCTTAAACACAGGATTGAAAAAGCAACTAGCAATTACATTTGATTAAATCAC
The DNA here is from genome assembly GCF_028018845.1 of Melospiza georgiana. NCBI lineage: Eukaryota > Metazoa > Chordata > Aves > Passeriformes > Passerellidae > Melospiza > Melospiza georgiana. The sequence goes on from NC_080431.1 coordinate 47,871,795, forward strand.
TTTCTTTAAATCACTACACAAATAGAATCAGTGTTTAAAAAAAAAAAAAAAGGCAAGAAAATAAAATGTCCTATGTAAATACTGACCACTCAAACTGACACCCCAACACAGAAGTATACACCTCAGCTGGACATAAAGACATTCTCTCATGTGTATTTATTCATGTGCTGCCATTTTGTCCATTACTGCCCCTGGTCCAGTCTTGCCTTTCACAGAAAGGCACATCACTTTAGGAGGGTAAACCACTCTGCAAAGCCAGTCAGCCTCCACTGCCTCCTCTGGGCTCTCAGACTAACAAGTCCATGACACAAACACGGAGAGTGCAAAGCAGGAAATTCCCAGAAATCTCTTGTAAGAGCTGCCTTGTGGCCATCCACCAGGACCTTCTGCCCTGCAAGAGAACAGCCAGGGAACGTAGAGCCTTCCAACACAACCCACTGCTTAGTTCCCATGGTAAGGGCTGTACCAACACCAGGAGTCACAAACCACCCTGCTCTTACATGGTCCCTGGCTGGCAGCCAATGCCAAGCACATTGCCAGAGCTGCTTCCACCTGTGAATTCACAGAACTCTGTTCAGAGCTCAAGAGCTTCACTCAGGCTGTAACAACTTATGCCAAAACTTCCCTGTGAAAAGTCAAGGTCTTCTCCCCAAAACTGCGCACCCTACAACAAATAAGCTCCATGTGGATGTTTTGAGGATTGTTTCTTTGTTGTCGGAATATCCAAAGTGCTGGCGTGCACTATTAATTTTGTATCCCTGGGATAAAAGGCAGGGAGGAAGAAGGGATGGCCCTCAATGTAGCCTTGTAGTTACACTCTGTAGGTCAGTGCTTCCATCTCACATTTCCAAAGAAACTGTTAAATTTGCTACTTAAATCCAAGTCTGTAAATCAACAACAATCTCTTTATTAATGATGGCAAAGGACACAAAATGTCCTTGAAATATAAGCCAATAAAAAAATTACTGTATTTTAACTGATGCAATGATGACAACTTCTAGATGAGCCATAAACCATAGAATACACAAGGATTTGGGAGCTTTCTAATACAGCAATAGACACAAACACACCAAGGCTACAGACTGAATCATGGGCACTCCTGGTTGAAACATAACACAATACAATTTTAGCCAGTATGGACAGAGGCTTAACATATTGCATTTATTGAAAAAGGCAAATATAACTGAAATTGGAAATAAATCCAATTGAATTTTTTCCATGTTTTTGTACCTTCTATTTCAAAGAAGTTTTTTTCTAGAAGTGAGATGCCTTTACGAAGCCATTACAGAAACAAATCATCTGAAGCAAAAAGGAAATTGCAGCTGCCAGACATATTCCTCTCCATCACTGTAAGTAGCATCTGCTTGAAATTATCCCTAATGAACAAGCTGTATTCCTAAATTTCTGCACAATCTGAGAAACTTCAATTTAGACATTTTTCATTTAGAACAGAAGGGATTCAGTTTGAAAGGTTGCCTGGATGTTTCTCAAAGTAATTACCAGAGAATAACAAAACTGTGAAGAGGTGCTGAAAATCCAAGTAATCAACATAAGCACTTTGAAGAACACACATCAGAGACAGCAGTTTAGATATTCTCCACATAAATACTACTGAAGAATTAGGATCAATTTGTCACTGACTTTAGAAAGTCCATTAATTCCCCTTCCCTCAAAGATGGAAATGTGAAGAACATTGTGTTGAGAAGTTTGAGGCAAAACCTATGTATTTGCCTGACTTTAAGTGCTTTCTGTCCAAATGAATGTGAGTAACCCTTTCTTCTACCCCTCAAAACATGCACTAGAATGAGGAGCATTTTGTCAATTTTCCATGTATCTTGGGGGAAAAAGAAAGGAGTTTTGTAGGTTTGGATTAAGCACTTCCTAATTAAACATTTAAAAATAAATTCTCAATACAGTGCTTCTCATATGAGCAGTCATTTTGTAAGTAAAAGATCAGAGGTAAAACATTTCTGGTTTTATAAGCTTACATAGTGAATCTATCAACATTCATAGTCAGTGACATCTTTTTACTGTGTTTTGAGCACAGAAATGTAATTTCAAATGTTTTATTAGAATATATATTTTAAAAGTCAAAAAAGCAAGGAGAAGCCACACAAGGACATTGCAGGAAATTGGTGTAGTTTCATTTTGGGTTTTGGGGGATTGATTTGTTTCTTTGCTTGCTTTAGGAAAAAAATTATCTGTCTTTTATCTGCTTATCTATCTTGCACTATAGAAATGCAATCTTTGCACTAATCAAGATCAACATATAAATTCCATGAGCTTCTTGTCATTCAAGTTGACCTCTCTTAAGTTGAGGAGTACAAAAGCCATTCAGATCTTCTTTCAGAATTTTTTACTATATAGATAAGAAAATTTCTAATCCATATTTCTTTATATCTTGGACAAACCTAAATTTTCACTATCTTTAACATATCTAAGCCTGAAAAGGGATATGAGCAGGAAGAGAAATGTTATACCCTAGGAAGAAGAAAATTACTTATAAATCATAGTGAACATCAGAATTACCCAGAGTATCAGAGAAGCCACAATTCAAAACCAAAGATATGAAACCAGAGCATAATCAGTGTTAAAACTGATGCTAGAACCCACTATCCCAAGTAAATGTTATTTCTGAAAGCAAAAGTTTTATTGTCATGTAAGAAGTGATGATTTCAACAATGTATCTGCAGAGTTCATAAACCATTTTTGAGATAGATGTTTATTTGCAGTTTTGACATTCTTTTTTTGGTATGTTTTTCCTGTCACACCATAGCCTAATACTGCAGTTTTCCTGCACTATGATTAAAAAGCCTTTAGGACTTACAGGTATTTAAAGGAATAGTCTGCATTGCAGAGTAGCACAAAGCCTTGTCTTCCCACAGGGCAGAGGCACCCACCACCGGGGACGGGGTATCCCTAATGCTCCCTGGAGCTGGTGAGCCAGCTGTTTCAAACATCACCCAACACACTCTCAAGAGCAGAGCCAGGTGCTGATATGACAGAGGACACAGATACATGTCACAAGGACACTAATAAAAATTACTCTGCTTTGCCTGCACTGGTACAGTCATAGTGTTTATACTACCTTAATCTGTTTCCATAAGGGAAAGGGAATGACTCTCAAAATTATGATAAGACTTTGCAGTATGAGGATTTCTACCAATATAACTACTCAGGAAGGAAAAGGTTATTAGGCAGAGAATATATTTCAATGTAGTCCAGGGTCATGTTTACCTGTGCTAAGATATTCATGGGGAACTATGTTCTAGAAATAGCTCTTCTTTTGAAAGGTAAGCAGCACTTGGTTCCAAACTGTGCATTTCTCCAACAATATAAGTATTAAATGACAGCTCTTAGGTGAATGAACAATGATCTTAATCAAATGCACCCAATGAACCATAGCATTATAATTTGATCTTGTTCATTTCATATTACGTGGCATTAGATAAACTGGAAGTAATTTTTGAACTTGCCAAGCACAGCTGAGGTCTCTCCTTCGTAATTCCTTCAATTAAACACATATTGATGTTGACTTTCAGACAGTATTTGGGGTTATTTCTATTCACAGCATATCATAGCTCACAATAAATGAACATGCAATATGAACCTCCATGCAAAGTAAAGTTTTAAATATGCTAACAACTTCCATATTTGTAACACTCAAATAAGCAGCTAGAGGAACTGGACTAAAAAAGGTTCAATAAATGTAGGCTCTTAAAAGTTTATTCTCGCATAAATCCTCAGGTAATGCTTCAATTCTGCAGGCCACAGGCAAATAGAGAGTAAGAGATGTACTTAAAGTGATGTGATAAACTAATAAAAAATTATATATTCCAATCTTTGAGATTACCCTGTGACCAGCACAGTCTATTCCAAGCTTTACAATAAACAGATATATATGTTACAGTGCCTGCTAGTAACTGCTGGCAATAAAACACACCCATCAGAGCAAATCCTGGAGGAAACAAGCATTTATTTTTCATTAAATGGGTACTTCAGGATATGCCTACCCTCATGATTTGTACAGTTTCAACTTTCTTTGGAGGCAGTTTGGAGCTCCCTGCTCTTCAGGTTCCACTGCTGGGAATAGACAAATTAACCCAGCTTCTCTGCTGCCAAGTCAATGCTCATCAGACTTTGTTAAACTTGTGCCCAAGGCTACCCCTGGTCCTGACATTGTCCAAGACACTAATTTCTATTCCACACTGGAAACAGAAGTAGCTAGCTGAGAGATTTTATTCTGACAGCACTAGAGTACTTTGCTTCTGGGTCCTACCAGATCACATTACATATCCCCATCAGTGGACGTCTATCCTGCCCTACTTCAAACCATTCCAAAGAGTATATTTAGGATTTTAAAAGTTGCTTCATACTGGCAACATCAACAACAGAATAAGTAGCCTCTTCTACCGTAGGCTCAGTTGCTACTGTCCAAGTTTGTGTGCTCACTCTTTCAAGGTGGAGTTTAACCACCACTCAGGTCAACAACCCATCAAGAAACATCAGCAGAACTCCAATATTTGCCAGCAGAGCACTGTTTTGTTCTGTTGAATGACAGTCACCTGGCATACAAGCAGTATCAGTCAAAGTACTTTAGAAACATGTCAGAGCAAATTCACAGTAGCAGCCAGATCAGCCAGGCTTAGAGACTGAACAATCCAAGTAATTCTTTCCATCACAATTACACCCTTATCCTTCCTTACTTTGAATAATTTTTAAAATAGCCTGGGTTTGGATACTCCTAATATTTTACAAGACAAGACATTTTAACATAAGAAAAAAAGACTCACAGAAGCTGAAATTAGAATAGAAAATAGCACATGGTATGCTGTAGTAACAGGTAATCCCTGCCTCAGGGTCTTACTGCAGATCTGCCATACTGAGCAGAAGGTTTCACTTGCCTTCTGCAGCACAGACTGAGCCCCAACTACTTGATTACCTCTTGTTAGAACATCAACTTAGTTTTGTCCTACCAATGTTCCTTTGTGATCTCTGGTCACTGAGTGCTGATATGCTATGTGTCTGCAGAAGGTCAATATAAACCTACTGGCCTGGATACCAGTAACAACAGCAGTGCCACAGGGGACTGCCCTGGAATATGTCCCATTCAACATCTTTATCAATGACCTGAAAGAGGCAGTGGAGTGTTTGCTGTTAAAGTTTGCTGGAGGGAACCAAACTGGAGGCAGGCTGAGAGAACAAACAATATGCTCAAAGACAGGGCTACCATTTGGATGGACCAAGACAGGCTGGAGGAATGGGCTGAGAGGAATCTCATTAAACAAAGGACAAATAAAAGGTTCAATACCTGGCAAGGAGGAACCCCTTTCAATTGTACAGGCTGGGAGAGGACTCTGTGAAAAAAAGACCTGTGGATATCGGTAGACACTAAGTGGAACACGAGCCAATGGTATCTCTGGCAGCAAGGGAGGCCAACAGTATTCTGAGCTGTGTGAAGAAGAGCACAGACAGTAGATAAAGGATGTCATCCTCCTTTACTCAGGCCTCATTAGACCCTACTAGAATATCACATACAATTTTGGGTTTGAAAATACAAGGAAGACATCAATAACTTGGAAAGAGTTTAGGGGAGGGCCACTGCAGCGGTCAGAGGAGAGGCCTGTTCAGCCTAGAGATCACAGCTGTTCGGGGACCTGTTTCCCACAGGGAGATTTATCAGGATAGAGCCAGGCTTTCCAGAGAGGTGCACAGCAGGGTGACAAAAGACAACCACCACACCCTGAAGTAAGACAAGACTCATGTATGTAAAGGAAAGATTCTTTCCCCAGAGGGCAGTGAGTCAAACACTGGAGCACAGAAAGCCATGCCTCCACATGCCTGAATGTTTCCGAGGCCTGAGTGGATGAAGCCCTGAGCAATGAGCAGTGAGCCTTATTTGATCTTTTAGCTGACGTGGTTCTGAGTAGGAGGCTGACCTAGACATGCACTTCCTGAGGTCCCATCTAATCTGCTGTAACGCCACAGAGTCTTTTTCCCTTCCTGCTAGAAGGGCACGCAAGACTATAAGTTTAAAGAATTAATCAATTCAGTGGAGATATATACTAGTGAACAGAAATTGCTGCATGCATTATAAGCATGAAGGACCATGTGAATCACAGAACCTGCTGTGACAGTGTGCTACCACACTGCAAATGGCTATTGAGCATGATTCACAGAATATTGTTCTTCCACGCTGTCATTCAGGACAGTCCAGAAAAATACCTCAAGGGTCAGATGAGAGCTCTCATCATGTGAAGGTCAACAGTGACACAAGCACAAGTGTGTATAATTGAATAATTTTCGACTGTAATTAGAAGATTTTTAGCCTTCTGGGGAATTAAATTCTGGAACAATATGGTAATAGAAGTAATAGGGCATTAGAGCTAAGTGCTTTCAAGAGCTAAGGAACTTTATCAAAAGAATAAGTTAATCAATGTCCATAAAAAAACTTAACAAAGACCTCATATGAAAAGGACTCAGGAGAGTGCTATTTGCTATGCCGAAAATATATCTGGATAAAAGTCTACATCCTATGTGATCAAAGTGAAAATTGCCTTAAAAATACGATATTAAAATGCTAAGTAGCAGTGATAAGCAGCCTTTGATGAAAGGATCTGAGACAAAAGTACATAGTAGTATTACTCCTGCCCAGTACACCCCAAAGTAGAATACTTTCCTGTGAAGCAGTAGATGGTTTTTTCACAAAAAAAAAACCAACATACAAAATCTAAACCAAGTATCATTGGTATTCTGTACTAGATTAGGCTAAAGTTGTAGGTATGTTGTAGGTTATGTTACTTAGGGAAAAGTAAAAAAAAAATGCAGTGGTTAACAGTTTACAGAGTGCAGATCAGAAATGGCCCAAATGAACATTGTGGCCGAAACACTTCAGACACACATTCTCTGGCGAGATACACGGACTCCATGGGAACTTGTTGCCTAAACAGACCATAATTGCACATAACAAAGAAACAGAGTGACTCATCATTTAATAATGTTTTGTCCACTGCAGGTGGTAGAAAAATTACAGGAGGAGACGTCAAGGCTTTGGTCAGACAAGTACATAAATTCAGTTACACAGATTGGCTGGCCTTCAGCATAAGACCCACACTTAGTCGAAAAGAGACTACATGGGCTGCCCTTACTAAAAGAGTGGTCTCCAGTTGTATCAAGGGAACAATAATATAAAGCTACTGCTATCTCTTACCACCAATATAAAGAGAAAATAAATAATCTTGTGGCTGACTGGTTTTATTGGGCTACTAGAAAGCAACAACATCTCGCCAGTATGTCAGGCAAACATGGTTCTTTCTGCCCATTAGTATCTGCATTTCAAGGTGCTAAGTACTTTTCAGCCCATGGCAAACTCTATTTGGAAAAAACTGTTACCATATCATCATTAAAAGTTATTTTTCCCCCTGCCTTGTCCTTGTTCCAGTGTGCACAACTGCACTTTGCAACACATTAATGATGCATTAATGATACTACATTCACTTTTTACAGCTATTTAACCACAGTGTCACAGCTTCTTTCACATCTTCCAGAGTACAGCTTCTCACATTAAGTTTGGAGGAACTCACACACCAACATCAGTATCTTAACTTCTCTATCAATATTCATCTGATACTCCCAAATATTGTCTGGCTTTTTGTAAAGTGCCGTGAGAAAGCTAAAGTGCCAGAGGCAATGAAAACCAGGTTCCTCACAGGATACAGAGACTGAAATACAGGAATAAATTGTTTTCAAATACAATTATTCTATATAGGAATTGGTCTTCATTATCTTGGAAAAAATTGTCCAATTCCACATACAGAGAGCATAAAGGTTCTTGGCTGATATGCATGGCAAGTTTTCAAATTTCACAACTCTCACAATTTTCTGGTTTTTTCTAAAGATGTAATAGGCATCAGCTTCTTGTTTTAAACTCAGTCCATTTCAGTGACTTATGTACAGCTGTATGAATTTATTTTCTTTTTGAAAATGAGAGATCAAAGTTAACGCAACTAAGCAAAATGGAGCAGCATAACTGAATTCTATTGTCGTTTCTGCACTGGAGTACATGGAAACTGAGATCCTACTTGTGATGAAAGTCAATACAGCATGTCTCATCTTTGCCGTGTACAAAGTTAATTCAAGTTTTGCTAAAAATTTTAATGCAATAAATTGAAATAAAAAACACAGTACCTGGCCATCAAGAGTATCTATTATTGGGAGCATTTGATCATAACACTGATACAGCAAGAGCAGTGAAATGTCAGAGTAGATGACCTGTCTTATCCCATGAATTATGCTGGGCTAAAATATTTTTTAGTTAGCAGACTGAGGAAAAAAAATTAAAATATCAATTTTGAAGAAAGCCATTTTGCATTCAAATAGTACATGGAACATGAGCTTTGCATATGCTATTCTAGTCCCCCAGTGAATAAAACCCCACGGTTTCCTTCATGGCCTATTGAAATGATAAGCATTCCTTCTTTATTCTGCTTTTCACTTTTATTATTATTGTAAACAAGTTCCTTTGCGAAATAGCTACAGAAAAATATTCAGCACAAATACAGTTAGATTGAGACCTAAATCTGTGCAGTCAATTTAGATTATAGCTGTTTTAGCAGAGGCACAGCCATTCATCAAATGACTAACAAAATATGCCTGGGATTATTTTGACTATAAAACAAATATAAAATATTATTTATTTTCTTTAACCTTTGCAGTTTAGAAACACATGGTATAAATGTAAAGCATTCAAGATCCCATGACAAACTAAACAGTCTGAAAATTACATTAATATCTTCTGCACGAAACTTACCTATGAATTCATTTATGATAGAAGTAGTCAAGTTGCATGAAAAATTGCAAGGCAATATGAAATGACTATAAACATTTTCCATAGAAGCAATTGCCATTTTTTTTTACACAATCTACAGTTCTCTGTTGGTCTTATATACTTAATCATTTTCCTCCCCATTCCTGTTTACTCAAATACATGTAAGATTTTTTTTTCAATATATACTAGATTTTAGTTTCACTCATAACATCATAATTTCCAGGACATAATTTTGCCCATCAACAGCCCATGTGCTTGCATGGAAACTGACTTTTTATGGCCTCTCAGTCTTCTGGGAAAATTAAGTATTGATATAATTTCTATTCCTTTACATTATTTTGAATCATTCTCAGAACAAAATCGCAATTTAAAGCCAGAACAGGCCAACATAAAGCAAATGATATGAAGTAAATACTGAAAATAAGAGTAATTATGAGTCTTTACCACTCTTTTTAAGGATAGCACCACAAAGTTTTTAACGTGCATACAATGCAGTGAGAAGGTCAGTGCCTACAAGTTTGGAGTACCTTCCATGGTTTAGCTGCTGTCCTACAATAAGAGGCAAAAAACCCAAGAGAATACACCAATAGTTTTACAGAAAGCAGAAAGCTAAACTGAACTTAATTGTGCAATTGATCATTCATTATTCAGGCTTACACTACTTTCAAGAAAGTTACAGCATTTTACTAGAGTTGGATCAAGCCATGTGATGAAAAGACAGCTGAAATAGAATTGTTCTTCAATAATGTATCTATAGAGAATTACTGCAAATGATACATTCCTGTGTCTGCATAAAAGCACTCGATATTTTTCTCTATAGGAAAATAGAGAAAAATATCCAGTTTCAACCATACTGCTCGTTCCAACCATAATGCTAAAAGGGACTGTACACCCCACACTACCAGATTATTTCAGCTACCAACATTCATTAGCTACTTTGGCTGTTTGGGAGTTCTTTCTTTCAAAAGAAATCCCTCTTTCTTTCAAAAGAAATCCCTCAGATTTACTTCAAGCTAAATCTTCATGTATCTAATGCCAAGTACATGTTATACATAAGATTTGTCTTTCCTGTGATATCAACATTTTGCATCCCAATGAAAATATATTATGTTGTTAATACTGCTTTGGAAAGCCATATTCCCAACAAGTTTCATCTGCATAAGGCTCAAGCCAAGAGATTCCACAGAGAAAATTCCAGTAGTGTTTCTTGGGAAAGAGACCTTGACAAGCAATCCTCAAAATGCTTTGCAGAGTTGCTGCCAAAGACTTAAAAAGGAAATACCTGCTAGTGACAAAAAGCTATATTAAAATATACATGTGAGTATCTATCAGAAGATGTTAGACCAAGGAAAAATTTTAAATGCAAACATGAAAATTTCAATCATATTTTAATACAAAATTCTGAAAACCTGTAAGATAAAACCACATCATTTCCACTTTTTGTTTCAAAATTATTTTATCTCTCAATAATATAAAGGAGAAAAAAAATCCTAGCCAATGATAGTATTACCAACTTGGCATATAAGTTTTAGAATAATTTAAACAAGAAATTCTGATTTTGTTCATTCAGTAAAGATGTTATACACAAATCCAAGGCAATAAAAACACCTCATCTGCATTGCACTCCTAATTTCAACAAAGAAATTCTCAAAAGCCCTATCTGTAATCCTAGCAAAGCAAAGCCATGAACCAGGGACCTACTGGTTCACAGGTCAAGAAGCAAAGGTTGGCTCATGTCCACGTTGCAAAGGGCAAACTTCCTCTGTGGCAGGTTTGTCTTAGCAACAGCTAGCCAAGAACACTCCAATACAGAGCCACAAATCAAGCTAGTAAATAAACAGTGCGCATCACCAGGATCTAGTGCCCCTTATCACCTTTCTCCCTTTAACCACACAAATGTGGCCACATCAAGTTCAGGAGCTTGCTTTTGCTGTTGCTTTTGATGAACTGGAAGTTAACTTTTACATCAGTTTTGAAGACCTATCTAGATACAGTAATTTCTTCTGAACACAAAAACCAAATAAATTAATGTTGTTCTTGTGCATGAAAACTTTACTACAGTATGACTGGCAAATTATTGTATTTTTTGTTTTGTTGGACTATGCAAATGGAGAATATAATTTATATACCTACCTAGTTTATTGGCATGTTGTTTCCAGATACAGAAATCAATAAGCATGAATATATGAATTCTTGCTTTTCAAAACAGGTTGATGCAGTAACTTTTTAACTATTCAAACAACAGTTCTTCAGATCCTGAAAGGCAGAACTTTCAGCATATATTATTTCAATTGAAGCCAAAGCAGAAAGTAATCATACGAAGACTACATGACTTTTCAAAGAAGACTCTGGAGCTGTTTGCTTACTCTGGCTTTCTAGATACACAGCCCCCTTAAAAAGACCAGGAAATAGTCTTTAATGTTTCACAAAGAAAAACAACATTCTCAAGAATATCTCATTTGCCTACAGCTGCACATACATGTCATAATCTCAGAATGCCACAGCCACTAGAGAGGAATGCTGCTTTGTATTTGTAGAGTCTTAAAATTTCATAAATAGGCATTATTTTTTAAAGTTCACTAAATCAGACTGTAATTTTCTTTATTTTATGATTTAGTTCACAGCAAGAATGAAAGCCCAAAAGAACATAAAAGTTATTTTAATTTCAGAAGTTGCTTTGGTACACTGACTGTAGGGCTTGTTTAATGCACATCCTCCTTGCAAAGAAAAGTCAAAACTGCTTTTTAAAACAATGCTAAGGCTGCATTTCTTAATGAAGCTGAATAGCTGCTGTCAGTGGTCTTAGCAATAATTCTGGAAGTAAAGTATTCAACATGCAATGTATTAGATCTACAGTTTATTTATTGCTGGTACAATTTAGCAGAACTGACCAGGATGTTTTATACTATTTGTAAAGTGGTTTCTAATGGAAATCTAACAAACTTCATAAAACTTGTTGTGCATTAGTTGATAGTGAGGAACTTTAACACTGAACAGCTCATGTTTAAAACTTCCAAAAGTCTTTAGAATTATTAGTAAGGTTCATCGTAATTATGAAGAAGCTGCTTAGGATCCATTAAGACAGCAAAACATTTGGTTGCTTACTATTCTGCAAAAATGTATGTGATTGGTAAGATTTGATTGCATCCAGACAATAATCCACGTTCTGTACTGCAGATACATTCAATTACATCCTCAATATAAAACTTCTTATCATCCAAATAAACAAGGTTCTATTCAAACAGTTTTGTATGAGCACTCAGAGAGAAATACAGCAGAATTAGCTGTACAATTTATACCATCAATACATCTCTCAGGTATAATTCTATCTCTACAAAACTACCTCAAAACACATGTGCTATTTCAGTCTTAAATGATCAGCATAAAGCTTAGAAGGGATTTCCAGGTTACCTAGATTTTGAGTGCTTCTCAGCCAAAGAAACAGTGAAATTTCAACTATTTGTCATAATCACATAAGGTTCAAAGATACAGCTTAGAATGAAAAGTAGTTTGACATAAGATTCTTTCAAACATCAATGACAACTGAAAAAATTCTAGCAATATGATGCAATGGAAGCATAGTTTAAAATTACAAGAAAGTTAGTACCTACTATCCAACAGCTCGCACGTGTGTATTTATACACATATTTATGCTTAAAATACCAATGTGCAGTATTTTTTGTTTAAATTACTTTTCTGTACCTTTTAGAAATGTTTCTATTTCTTTAATATAAATATTCCTATAAAGAACATATTTACCTCAAATTACTTAGAAAATTACTATTGAAACTGATTATTTTCTTTCTTTCTCCTGTTTGACCCTCTGGTCACAGATCATGAAAAACACAATAAGCAAATCTATAATTTGTCTTTCAGCAACTTTGGAAAATAAACAAAAAAAAAAACATAGTCAAAAGCCTATTCAGAATTTTACTGTACAATTAGCTGAATTTTTTTAACATGTTTCACTAATACTAACCAAAAATCTAAATGAAATGCCCAACCCTATCAGCTTTTGAGAAAATATGCTTTAATTTTACTTTACTAGAAGCAATATTAGAAGTAAAATCAGTTAAAAATTAAGAAAAAATCATGATACATTATTATGTTAACTAACAATGGAGGCTCAGTAAAAAGAATACAAGGCAAAGAATAGAATAGTGCACTGTGGTTTTATTGATGGTAGCAATGACAATTTGCCTCTTTCATATGTAAAAAGTATTCAGCTTCATTTAACTAAGAACTTTAAAAAAGTCTTTTGTGGTGTCAGGTCCAAATTCCTTCTGCTCACATGAGCGTTCTTTGTTCCATCCTGCTGCTTGGAAAACCCCAAAATTTCTTCTAGAAGAAGTGTTCAGCAAGTTGGGAGCTGCCAGTGAATTCCCCCCGACTCCAAGAAGGTTTCTAAATGAAAAAACTAAAATACAACAGGTAAGGACAAAAAGTATTGGCACTCAAGAAACCATAAGCACCCCCCATCCCTGGGATCTGCAACATAGGCTTCACTGTCACTTCATTTTCTTCCTCCAAAAGAGTGAATATCTGCTTTTCAGTACTTACAGAGACACAATTCTTTAAAAGAATAAATCAGAAGGCTGCACTTCAATGCAATAAATATGATCGGTCCAATACAAAGAACACTTTCTGGTTTAGACCTCTCTCTCACAAAACCACAATTTCTCAATTGTTAAGGATTTCAATACAGATTTTATAGCAAAGGTGGCAAGGTGTTGATTAGTTCTGTCATGAATTGAAGAAAGATCTAAAAAGCATATAAGGACCAAGCACTTACAGATACACACTCATAGGTTCTTTCAATCTCCTAAAAAAGTTCTGGCCCTTCAAAACACTCTACATTCTACTTAGAAAGTGTAACCTCAGGATGTATTTTTATTATTGTTAGATTCTAATTCTTGTATTGTGCCTCTCTAGGAGGAGTATCTTATTTTACAGACCTGTTAAACCTAGTATTTGATTCATACCCACATAAAATTCCCCCTGACTGACTTAAAATGCTGACTTAGTGTTCTCCACCTCACACTGCTGGATATTAGTAAATGATAATGTTTATGTCAACTGCAACCCCAGTGAGGTACTGACTATCCCATACTTTTACTTTATCTATCTGTCTTCATAAAAATCATTAGGTCAAGACTTCCTGCAAATCTGCAGAGTTCATCCTTCTCCATCTTTTTTAGAAGTCCCCTTTTAAAAACTGAAATACTGCAATAAGATCCCTTTAGGCTCTTCCCCAGACTGAACAGCTGCATTGATCCAAATTCCACTTTTAAAAAACAACTCAGAATTTTAAAATCTTGAACCTTCTTCCACTTAAGACCCCTTGAAGTACAGATAAAGATTTTGAACTGATTATTTGGTAATAGCTACTCCAGGTGTGCATGCCCAAATGCAATACCTGAATGAGTGTACTGAACACTAATCCAGGAAGCAGTACAGCCTCATTTCTGCATTGCTGCACCACTGCAGTTGACACAAGTGATATAAGATTATATAGCTAGATCTAAAAGGTTTTGGGTTTGAATTGACACTTTGACTGTATGGACCTCATGCTTCATCTTTGATACATCCCTAGCATACTCAATACAAATATAGCCAGCAAACTCCAGTTTTAGTATTGCTTAGGTTGCCTTTGAGAACAAGATACCTTGGAATTTTAAATGTTACAAACTACAACATTAAAATTCTATGGAATTTACCAATTTATAATATAAAATAAGAATCATCAATGGTTTTCCATCTCTTTAGGAAAAAGACATTAAGTTACTTAACACAATAGAGAGATACTCCTTTTAAGTAAGTGAAGGTCTCACTAATAAAAAATCTGTTGAAGAGGTAAAGCATCCTGCAGTGGAAAGTTGTGGTAAAATTATGTCTCACTGGATCTGATAGTGGAACCCTGGAAAAAGTTAAAGATAGAATCTAAAATGTTAGGCTTTGTGCTTTCCCAGATCAACTGCACCTGCGTAAGCAGTATTATAAATTATATAATTGTTAGATGTGATGATTGTTTAGTAATTAAATGTAATTATTATATAACCATAAGAATATGTTGGAAATTCAGAGAGGGGCTAAATTTTATGTATACAATAGAACAATATAAGTTTAATAGTTAACATGAAAGTTATGTAATGATAGAGTATAAAACATGATCATTTCGGATGTATGGTCGGAGTCAGATTTGGGTTGAATATACCCCAATTCCCAGAGCTCTTAATAAAAAGCACCGCATATAATCCCCCGTGATAATGTGTTTTTGAACGCTAACAGATCCTGTAAAACTTCCCCAATAAATTCTGTTTTCATTTAACAGGTTATTAAAAACTTGAAATAAGAACCCTATGCCATGCTCTCAAAAGATCTAAGAAATGTAAATGAGGCAGAATCCATATAGAAAGAGACATTTAATATTCCGGAACTTTTACATGTCAAGACATTAAAGCTACATTGTCGTACAAGCCCAGGTAAACTGAAAACAATTTAGAAAAGGACTGGGTTTGATTTTCTGCCTCCATTTAAAACCAGTGAAGAATTGATTACACCAACCACTTATTTTTGGGAAAGCCTAAGGAAAAGGAAAAGCTGTGAAGACTTGTCTTCTGTGCCAGGTAAGTTTTGATATCAGATCTGCTGTCTATTTAAAGCAGGACCCCATTATAATCTTTAAAATAAAGTATAGGAACACCTGTAAGGAAAAATCATCTGTGCCTTAGAGAGGTTGTTCCTTATCCACCAACAAGTAACTTGTTCTTGAGATAAAGGCATTACTGCCACTCTCCCTGGTGCCTCATAGCTGACCAAAGCTAAGTAGAGTTTTCCAGATTTATACTGTAAAATTAGAGAAATACCAAAAATATTACCTAAGAAACAAAAAAAAATCCCCTGGCTTTGACTGCTGTGTACACTTCACATCTCTCATTCAACTGATCACCCTGACACTGCTCAGGGCCAGCTGTGCTGTTTAAAACTCTGCTCAGTGCATATTCCAGAATAATTTGTGCATGAACTGTCTCAGGACATGTTTACTAATAGTGATTGATACAGGCACTTAAAAAAGAAATTCAAGTTATACTGGCAAAAATATAACAATTATCACCTCTCTTACATTGCCAATACTGCCATAAATGAAAAATACATTTTAACATATACTCTAAAAAGTAGAATCATATGTTGCATGTCAGAAATATCAAAAGGTACTAAGATCAGCTGCATGTGTTAAGCCAACAAAATGTGGAAGACTAGAGTAATGAAAAGAACAAAAAAGAGATTGGCAAAAACAAACTGGCTAGTAAAAAGAAAAATCAGATTCAAGATAAAGACATGCTATGGGTGCACATCAAATATTAGTGACTTATCAAAGCTTTCTTTAGTCAGGATAGACTTTAGACCATCTTTTGTGTATTAAGGATTTAGAATATCAACCAGTGAAATGAAAGCAGCACAGTTTATGAGATTTGTTCAGTGAAATTACTGCAACTGTTTAATCTGGCTGACATTTTAAAATGTATTAATGTATGTAGCAGGTATCTTTTCTAAGGAAGATATATAATCCCTTAATTTCTGGTAATTAATAAAGTATAGGTACAAATCTATCCCCAAGATTCGGAGTATCATAAATATTCATTGTCTGTTCACCTCCCTATTTAATGGTGAACTCACAGATTTTATATTTCTCCTTCTCATGCAAGCACAATGGCAGAAAGGATATTTATTCACATAAATGGCTAATAAAAATTAGAATATGGGACCTTGGACAGAGCTAGACAGTCCTGAGCTCAGCAGGGACTGCAGCCACTTCCTTCAAATAAGCTTGCTTCAAATGGATGTGAGTCAGAGAATCTTGCTGCTGCTGCTGCTCTCAGGTGAAAAAGCATCAGGAAAAAACTTTCTGAGATTATATGAGTCTTGACATAAAGCAAAAGCCAAAAGCTATTTGTTGAAGTGTTTTTATTGCTTTCCCTCTTCCCACAGATATATTAAGTCCTCCTAAGACACAAAATTCAGAGAAACAGAGATATCCAACTTCTATCATAAATATACCAATATCCCTAAGAAAAATATAGAGCAATCCAGATTTGTTTATCTTGAAATCTAAGCCAATACATAAAACACTGGTACCTTATATTTACCTTTCTTTTCTTATTAATCAGTTTCTAGCTCGGGGGGGTTGATAAAATTGTTGAGTGGGTCGTGTGGACCGCCGTGGCTGACCATCACCTCCTCTGCGGAATTCTAGAGTTTGCTCATACGTCTCTTCCTCCTCCTCCTGTGGGTAGACAGCATTGTTTTAAACGAAAGAGGTGGGAAATGCATGATGCATGAGTTGGTATTAGCACACATACAAACACACACCACATACAGACATATACACGGAGGGGTGAATCCATGCACACATAGCAACTGCTGCTTCTGTGCCCATGACCACTTACTAAAATAAGTGAAGGATGGAAGTGGGCTTCTCAAACCTAGGAAAGCTAACAACATCAAGCAGACAAATCTCAAAACTCAATCCCCAGGGCAACAGAAGTGATTAAATATTTGCAGGGAAGAAAAAATCAAATTTATTAAATAAAAATTATTTTTCAAGAGTCATACAGGCAACAAACTCAAGAAGCAAAATAACCTCAATAACCTGCCAGATCAAGAGAAATATCAACTTTCAGGAGTTCACAAATGTGTGTGGAATGAAATAAAATAATTAGGAAATACAATTACAAGGAATGGCATCTGGAAATATGCATGCTTAATAAACACATCTGAAATACTAGACAAAAATCTATGATGCAGTAATAATGAAAAAAGCCTACAAGTAGAGTGAACAATTTAGAGATGTATTTTCTATGTGCAATAATAAATATATGCTCTGAATAATGAAAGGGGAAGTAAATGTCTGCAATATTCAGTTACTCCTAGGCATCTTCAAATCAGAAAGATATTCACAAAGTATTCAGAGGTGAAAAAATAATAAATTTTAAAATAATCAAAATACTGGAGAATTACTTACAAAGATAAAAATAACTACATATTTATTTTGGTCAAGAAATATCGAATGGAAAAACATTCATCTAGTGGAATATCTCAATGTGGTACACACTGAAGAGAGAGAAAAAATTTAAGAGTGTAAGAGTTTATATTAAAGAAAAAATTGTAGCCTGAAAAAAATAAAAAAGCTCCCAAGAATGAGTATGATTGTCAAATACTGTCTCAGAAAAGCAGGTTTGATTTTATTTCTTTAATATCTTTATACTGTATCAGACACCAGGTCTAGTGGGAACTTGCTGGAAGAAATTAGCTTTTGGGAAAAAGTACTGGATATGTAACTCTCAATCCCTTTTATTCACAACATAGGAACATAAAGCAACACAAAGCAAGAGCATTGAATGGTTCATTAGAAGTTTATCAACAATTCCAACACCCAGGAACTGCCAGAGTGCAGCATGCACATAACAGATTAAGCAAGTCAAAGCAGTAAAATATTTCACTTTAAGCAACAGAAAGGAAAACCTACAGCTTAAGTTTCTTTCTGTTGTGAAAAGTGAGATCTTGCTCAAGAAACTTCTCTTTCTGAATTAGCATGAATATGAATAAACATGCATTTTTAAAGTAACAGTTACAAACAACCACATTCCTCTTGGTAAGGTCTCCTATTTAGAGGGCACATCTGTGGTCACAGCTATATTTCCAGATAAAGCATTACTACAGAGAGCCTGAAACAACTGTGGAAGAAAGCAGATTTTCAGCACTAAATACAGCATAACTGATTTATATCTCTTAGTTTCACTGTAGCTGAAGGCCAAGAAACAGAGTTCTGCCATAACACCTTTCCCAGTGTACTTCTTTTACCACCTGTGGTACTATAAATTCTCTCATATAAAGAGGTTCAGAGACACTGATTATCAAAAAAAAAAAAATCAATAGAGCATTAGATGTCTAACACAAAAGTCCCCACACTCTGCAATATTGCTAGCCCAAGTTCAAACACTTAACTTAGTATATGAGATCATCTCCCATCACTGACAATGCAAGCTGCACTAGCAGCAAATGTTAAAAAGTAAGCTAAATGCCTAAAGTGGTCTAAATACCTTTCAGTACACCCGTTCAGAGTATACCTTTCAGTGTACCCTGAGAAACATGAATAGCTGAAAATAGCACAGAATTTAAATAGTTCAGTGTATACCATCTCAACTGTAACAACCAACCTCTTTCGGAGGGTAAGCACATCAGAGCAAATTTCTACAGCAGCAAATCTTCATCAAATCTCAAAGTTAATGTTGTTGATCCTTTGAACTCAGTAAAGCCAAATTAAAACCAGTATCTGTATTATACACTTCTATTTCGGTGTAATTGTCTTTACACAGTGAATGAAAAGCTTCACGTGCATGCATTCCAAATTAAGAAATTTTACTGCAACAGTCAAGAGTGAAATGTGAAATCACATTCACTTTCTTGAGGATCTAAAAAATGTGGATGCGAGCAGTGCAGCAAATTGTAATAAAAAACCAAGTTACAGAACACCTTTCAAATGTTCCCTGATTCCTTTCTATGCACAGTGGCTCCACACAATTACTGACTGTCCTGTTGAATTCTGCCATTGTCTCGTCAGATGACACACTGTCATTTCTTGGATCTTACCTATTCACATTTGATCCTAAATGGATCTAATGTTCTCTGAATTAACAATTTGCCAAGTCATCTTTATTAAAAATTTCTTACTTTAGAAGTAACTGAATTGCTTTTCTGTCATCATTTCTTAATCATTGACCCTCAATTCACTACAGCTGATCTTTCACCATTTATTGCCATTTTATTTCCACAGAATTACAGAACAGATAAAGGTTGGAAGGGACCCACTGGGGGTCATCTGGTCCAGCCTCCTGCTCAGGCAGGGTCATCCTAGAGCACACTGCACAGGATTGTGTCCAGACAGTTCTTGAATTTCTCCAGCGAGGGAGAGTCCACAACGACTCTGGACAATCTGTTCCTGTGTGCAGTCACTTGCACAATAATGAAGTTCTTTCTCATATTCAGGTGGAACTTCCTGTGCTTCAGTTTCTGCCCATTGACTCTTGTTCTATTGGCTGGACCACCGAGAAGAGCCTGGCTCCCTCCTCTGGACACCCTGCCTGCATTGGGAAGATTTTACTCTCAGTCTTGTTCAAGCAAAGCAGGCACAGCCTATTTATCCTTTTTTCTATTTTAAAGAAATTTCTTACTACCTTAAAGAAACAATTAATACCATTTTATGGACTTTTATCTCATTTTATTTTAAAATTTATCCACACTACTAAAAACTGCCATTTTCTGGAACAGCATGCACTCTTTGTAGGCAAAACTTTGTGTATCTTATGTTCACTTCCTTGTTTTTCTGTTCTTCAACCAAAAATTTTAAATGTCTATACTTCCTCCATTGTAACTGCAGTTAGGTCACTCATCTTGCTATTAACTCTACTTTTCCAGTCTTTCTCACTGCTTGCTTTCAATTTATCAGTTGCTTGTGACTCATTCTAAATTATTCTTATCCATATAAGATCTAGACTACATTTTATAAAGCAAAGGTGACCACAAATCTCTCTTAGAGCATCTTTATTCTCCTTCTATTTCAGTAGGTGCTTTATATTAGTATGCTGCTCTAAAAATTTATGTATTTTATTATCTCCATACTTCATCTTATTTTCCATTATTTATCTAAAATTCCAGCATCGAGGACTCTGTTAGTACTTACACAATGCCTACCTCAGACTATGAACACAGATTAAATGACAGCACTAAGCACAACTGCTAAAGACAGGAGAAACTGGCAGACCCATAGGAAAAAGCAAGGAAAGGTTCACAATGCAAACAATGAAAAGCACAAAGAATTATTTCTGCACTAACAGATTAGAATGAAGAGAGAGAGGATGGAACATGCCAGCATTCTTTAGGTATTTAAAAAAAGAGGACAAACAGGGAAGAATAAGTAATTTGAAAATTCATCTTCCATTCAAAGTTTTGCTGTAAAACCCTGCTGTTACTTTTGATGTTTTCTTTCTACCTCATAAGAAAAGCGAGAACTTTTGATGGCTTCTTTCCATCTCATAAAAACAGTGACAACTAAAGAAGGGTAAAATGGGAACATATGCACAGCCAGTGCTTATATTTTGGACCTATATACTCTGAAGAGCTTGTACCACCACCATATTCGACCAGCTGAGCTTAGTGAAAGAGCAAGTAACTTCCATCCAGACGAGTGACTACCAGCCTGCTTTTATATAAAAAGTCAATGGATTTTGTAGGTGCAGAATACAGTTATAAATCCAGCATTTAACATACTTCACCAACCAATTTATTCTTCAAATGAACAATATTAGAGCAGAGTAAATTTATATTTCATTAAAAGCTTTCTCTCTGAATTTCAACTGCAAACTTCTTTCATTGCATTCAAAAGAACTGTTTAGAGACTTATGTTTAAAACACAGTCATGTGAAGTAAGTATTTCATACATAAATAACTTCTGAGAATGAATAGAAGGATTACAGTAAAGAACCAGACAGAACTTAAGCATTGACACAAAAGCTGTGCTGAATGCTGTGCTCACACATATTTAGGAAGCAGTAGCAAGTCACAGCTGATCAGCTCCTGCACTTCTGCCACTTACAAAGTAGTTACCTCTGTCTATTACTGCTTACAGATAGAAAATTCTGCTCCATTCACTGGGGCCTTCTGCTGAAGCTTTTCAATTATAGCTCTCTGTGGGCTATTAAGGGATGAACACCCAAGCCTGTGCAGGGAGGCATGAAGAAGCAGCATGTAGAAGCAGTGTGGGCCAGGGACTGTGGGACAAAGAGGAGATAGAAGGCAAAGAAAGAAAGCAGAAGATATTTTCCATTTAGGTAGTGTAAAGCCTCTGTTTCAGTTAAGCTGTAGTTTTAACTTCACCCACACACTGAATGCATGGGGAACTTGCTGGTTCAGTACAAAGAGAGTGTTGGCTTCCTTGTAAAATGACTTTTTCTTTCATGTCCATTTCAAATTCCATTTCCTGATCCAGATTTAATGCCTCTTTGCACTGCCCACTCTTCAGGCAACAGCTGTCTCCTGCTGTTAAAACACCAAGTGATCTCTTTTTTCTTGGTTAAATTCCTTTCTCAGATTTTGCTTCTTTTGCCTAATCATCCAGTGTTGAGCTCCTTGAATACTTGTTTTGGTTTTTGCATTTTCTACTTACCAGTGCTTGGATCAATCAAAAACAGACTGCAAGATTATCCAGATGAATTAAAAAAAAATAAAGCAGAGAAAACTCATGCTATGGCCACATTGAAAAATTCACAAGTACTCTAGAAATAGCTAAATGTCATTAATTTTTAATTATTTTATATGTAATATATTAAATAACCCATATTTGCAAGGAAAAAAATTAATTTGCTGAAGTGTTTACAGTATTCTCTGGATCTTCTACTTTATTAGAATATTTAAATAGATTCTTTGAATTCCGTAATAACTAAGAGTAAAGCAGGATTTTGTGAGGGGGGGAAAGGGTTTGTTATACAACTTTATAGTGGCTTTAGGCAGTAATTTCAGAAATTACTATCAAATGATGTGTAAAAATTTTAAGTAAAAGGGGAAGTATGACTAATGTAGATTTTTCAAGGGTCTCAATCAAGTACTGACTTTTTTTTGAAGTGTCTATTACAGAATAATTCAACATATTTGTTCTTCATCAATTTTCTTCACAAGACAGGCTTCTTACCTAAAATATCCATTCCTTTCACAGAGTAATCTTCTCCCAGAGTAACCTTTGTAAGTCTGCAGATGCTCACTTTTTTCCCCCCAGCGTACAACACATCTATATTAGACTGGGCCTATGGGCATTCTCATTCCTGAAGAACTTGAATGAGAAGAGCAAGGGGGGTTCGAGATCTGCATACAGCCAACCCCTCACTGACATCAGATCTTAATATAAACTCTTAGCCCTATTACTGCCTTATCTTCTGTCTGTAAAGAACATGCAGGATGAACAACTGTAAAGGATCTAAAGGGTACACAAGTGAACCTCATGACCCAGTAAGCACCTCACTGCATACAGGACTTTGCAAGCCTTAGGTAATTAGTACAGATATGTGAGTATAAAACCATTTTTGCTGCATGTACAGTCCTCCATAGCTAACTCTGGTTTGACATTTGTGTCTCGGCCATCAATAGCTTTGTTGAAGTTTTTAGCCCTAGCTTCGCTCCAGTAAAATTATGTATTAGGTAAAACAGTAGTGGCAGAAATGGAAATGTTAAATGTATCATGGCAACAATTAAGGAAATTAAATTGTCCACAGATGCATAAAATTGAGTTTCTGTGTGGTACTGTATCATGTACTAAAAACACTCTGTGATTTTGAACTGCAACTACAAAATTATTTTTTGTTGCCATTCTATATGCAGCCAGAATAATCCCTACCCCTTCACAAAATGTTTTAATCTACTGTACTAGTGATGTCTTTCTCCTTCACTGCTTCGCAAATTCTATGAGATTTTGATGTACTACACAAATAAGCTCTGTACAAAGCCTTTTATCCAAGAGAGAAAACCAGTAAATATTTCCCTAATGAAATAGCAGTCAATTTCAACAGCTACTGACCTTACAACAAACTTGCTGTAATGGCATTTAAAAAATAAATAGAAAACCAGTAAAACATATACCCATTGTTACCCTTATTTACACTTAGAAAAAGGAAATTATCCTTATGAGGATATGTCTTTTTCTCCACTGAACACAGATAGGCCACAAGCAAATATGCTCCTAACTATGTATGTCAAACTAAGTGGCGTGGAACTATCCCATAATAACTGTTGTTTTCCCATGTTCCAAATAATAATTTCAAGATGACCCTTCTCTGAATAGTTTTCTCTTTAGCATCTGAAATAAATTAATGATAATAAATATTTTCTGTTGATTTTCATTAACCAAAGGTTAACCAAATGTTAACCAAATGTTTCATTAACCAAATATAACCAAAATTTTGTATTTTCTTGGCCAGTTTTTGTAAAATTCTAGAAATACTATAAATACTATAAATTTTTTAAATAATATAATATGTATTCTATATATTCTATAAGTACTGTCAGGGCCAGTAATTTTTCAACTAATGCCTTATTACACATCAATTAAAGGTACTAGATTTATAATAAAATTATTTGGTAATCCTGAAAAATTTAATATACACTATTAATTTTAATTAGAATTATCTAATTTTCCTCTGTAGAAAATATAAAGAACCTGAGCTTCAAAACCAGCTAATTTTTAAATGATTCTGCTAAAACAATACACATCTTGAGTTATGAGTGAAACAATAAACTTTAGAAAGAAAGCAGTAGAAAATTGGTAATTTTTCAGAAAAAAAATCAAGAAATGCAAAATAAATGGATGAGCAAGGAAAATAATTACATACTTAATCTGAAACAACTAAAAGCAACAATAACTTAAATAGTTAACTTGTAATCAGACATTTCTTTGTACTTCATTGTTTCAGCTGTGGAAACAAAACACTTAATCGTTTTCTACATAAACAATTTTTTGAATACATTTCCATAAAACTACAATAATGTAAGCCTGGGGCATGATTTTCCCACAGGCATATTGCTGGCTTATTGGTTCCCCTTAAGGGTATTGCACAGTTTATTCATACTTGCAGTCATTCCCTCTGGCACACATGGAAATAAACATGCAACTCTTACTGTGCAGTTTGTGTGGAAATGGACACACTTTCCTGTAAATTTGTCACTGTGTTCTCAATACAGGAAAAGCCACGGATGTTAAGAATTCCTTACAAGTACATATTTAAGCCATTCAGACCATATCCCTTTCACCAGTGAAAAGCTTCTTCACTGAGCAATATCAAATGATAAATATTTAAAGGTTTACTTTCAATTTCTAAAAGAAAAGTTGATACACTAAAGTAAGACATTCTATATAAATTAACACAGAACCAACAGGCACATCAGGTTTTCTGCATTCATCCAGAAAAAAACCACAAACTGGAAGTGTTTTTGCCAGGCTGATAATAAAGACAGTCCTAAAGTATAGCAAAAAAGAATACTGCATAGACTGGGGGGAAAAAATCAACACTCAATTTCACTTGTGAGAAAAACCTTCTATGAGCCCATTGAAGGGTGGAAGTAGGGGGAAGCATATGCTGTATTGCTGAACCTGTTTTAGCATGTAAACAGAATGCCCTGCCAACATAAATTTGAGAAAGAAAGCACTCAGTGATGTCATGAGAAATTATCGAATGCTTTCCTGTTAGGAAAACTCACTATCAAAAATCTTAACAGCAAATAAGAGAGCTTTGGTGACACTTTATGTGAAAAAGAAGGCCATGTGCACAACCTCAGCCATGACAGAATTTGACATACAAATCCCAAAGGCCACACAGAGACAGAGGCGTATACTTAGTAAACAAACACCTATGTGAATTGCTTGTGAATGACTGACCGCACACAAACTAAATTAGAAAGTTAAACATGGCAAAATTTATTTCCATAAATATACAGAAAAGTTCAAAAGAAATATATATAAAACAACACCCAATTAAAAACTGAAACAAAACTGCACTAGGTAGTGCAGGGACGCAGCAATTTAAGAAACTTGAAACAGAATCTGCCTATGAGACAACACAGAACAGACCCATAAAAAAGAGAGTATCTTAACTTGAAAGTCAGGACCTCTATATTTCTTGTATCTTGTATGCTTTATATTTTAAAATAAAATTTGCCAATATTTTAGCCTATATTTTAGCTAATAATCATGACTTTAAAAAAATACACCACATCATTCTGCAAGTTCTACAGTAGGTTCAAAAGATGATGATGGGCAAAATATGCTTATAAACACTAGGAACGTTTTATACTGCTACAGGACAGAACAGTTGGTGGCTGGTCACAAACAGTGCTCCCCGGGGTCAGTACTGGGACCAGTTCTGCTTTATATACTTATCAGTGATCTGGACAAGGGGATCAAGTGCACTCTCAGTTGGGTGGGAGTGTTGATCTGCTGGAGGGTAGAAGGACTCTACAAAGGATCTGGATGGGCTGGATCAATGGGCTGAGGCAGATTTTAAGAGGTTCAACAAGGCCAAGTGCCAGGTCCTGCACTTGGGTCACAACAGCTGCAGGCAGCTCCACAGGCTGGAGGCAGAGTGGCTGGAAATCTGCTCAGTGGAAAAGGCACCCCGGGGTGTGCTGGCTACAGACAGTGGCTGAACACGATCCAGCTGTGCCCAGGTGGACAAGAGGGCCAATAGTGCGGCCAGCAGGGCCACAGCAGTGATTGTCCCCCTGTACTGGGCACTGGTCAGGCCAAACCTTGAGTGCTTTGTCCAGTCTGGGCTCTGCATTCCAAAAAAGACACTGAGGTGCTGGAGCATGGGCACAGAAGGGCAACAGGGCTGGTGAAAGGTCTGGAGCGCAAGTCCTATGAGAAGCATCCTAAGAAGCTGGGGTTGTATTTAGCCTGGAAAAAATGAGGCTGAGGGGAAACCTTATCACTCTCCACAGTTACTTTGAAGGAGGTTGTAGCAAGGTGGGGCTCAGGCTCCTCTCCCAAGTGACGAGTAACAAGAGCAGATCACCTCAAGTTGTGCTAAGGGAGGCTTAGATGGGATATAAGGAAAAGTATCTTCACAAAAGCCTTTGTCAGGCCTTGGAGCAGTCTGTCTAGGGAAGAGGCTGAGCCACCATCTCTAGAAGTATTTAGAAGACCTGTAGATGTGGAACTTTGGGATATGGTTTAGTGGTGGGCTTGACAGTGCCAGACTAATGATTTTACTTGATGATCTTCAAGACCTTTTCTAACCTAAGCAATTCTATTATCCTAAAACTGTAATGTCCAATCTCCAGGAATTTTTACATCTACACAATAAGTTAGGAACAAAGTAAAAAAAAACTAAAAAAACTTTCCAGGTGTGAAAATAAAACTACTACATATTAACCCCATAGCACCAATTTACTCACATTCACAAGTATTTCCCTTCCCACTTTGATATGGAAGGAAGTCCATTTCCAGGCTGAGTGATGAACTTATATTTAGCAACTCTCTCCTTCAACTGGCCTGAACTTGTGGAAGATTCAGCTCTCTCAGTGGGGACTCAGCTTCACTCCTCTCCCTAGACACTGATGAAACTCTGTGATTTATGATGTGATTTCCATCACATGAGCCTCAAAATGCCCAGCTGTGAGGACTGCTGATGTAACCTAACATGTGTCTGACATCATCAAAAAGAGGCTGATTATCCGTACAGGGAAAAGAAGTGAGACTGGAATAGGTCAGGAAGGAACGCAAGCAAGAAGAGAAACCCCACAAGCCTGCATCCAATTGTAAAATTGTGCCTGGCTTAGTGCAATACAGCATCCAATATCTTGTAAAATTTTACTGTCAGTTGTACAACATTCAAGAACATTCTTCAGCAGTGTCCTACATTGAAACAGGACACTGGGGGAGCTCTGTCAAGAAAGGAATGAAGAGTATGGCAATAACTAAACACCACTGCTTTCATTTGCTCCTGTATGCCTTGTGACCCCCAGTGGATGTCCTATATGAGAACATATAGTCTAGAGAAGAACAAAAATAAACACATCAGAAAAGAGATGAAGGAATAAATTCAAATAGGAAACCATTACATAACTATGCAAACTTTTGCTGCAAAAGATTTTATCAACTTGAGCCTGCATGAAATAAGCTCTCAAGATTTTCACTAAGAAGTCAGAAGCAACACTTCCAATTAGGTATCAAAGGAAGAAAAAACAAAACAAAACACCAAAACCAAAAAAGCCCTACAAAAAGAAAAGACCAATTATAAATAGGCTTCATAAGCATAGGAGAATCTGAACTGAGCACTGAGATAGTCTCTAATATCTGCCTGCATAATCAAATGTTCCAAGTTGGAAAGTTAGTTATCAAACACCTACCATGTTTGATGTTCAATATGTGTGACATACTCATTAAATACAAAAAACATGGATAAAAAGTCCCTCTGTATAGCCATCATATATTTATTGCTTTTTTATTAACCAACTCACTCTCATTAAAGAAACATGTGTTCCCCTTTGGCAAACATATCTTCAACACCAAAAAATAGAACTCACAAAAAACATACAACTGAACTCCCCCAACCTCCCTCCTTCTCCCCTTATCCCCCCAAAAAACAGCCTAAAAGAGTAATTTTCTATGTTCTAGCATTTATGAAGAAAAACAGATCACCTTGCTGAAAAAAAAACTACTTTCACAGTTAAAAAAACTTCTTTTTTTAGTTCTTATATTATAAAAGACTTATTTTTCTAGACATTATTACTGACAACACCTGCAGGTTATCAAACAAGGAGGAAAAATGCTTAAGCATTGCAGATATTAACCATTCTTGTATAAGGAATCTTCAGTACATTAAGTAACATATCTATTGAACATGTGCTGTATACATACCCATGAGTAAGATCTGGAATGTTACTCATATGTATGTATATATATGTAATCTTACACACACGTACCCCACATACTCCACAGATTATATTCATCATCACTTCTATTCTGCAATACCAAACAAACAGTATCATGTCTCCCTTCCTTATAAAGCAGCTGGTCAGGAATACTACACCAATTCCTCTCATTTCCTCTTTAATTAAAATCCTTTTAATTAATATATGAAATGTGGACAAACTCAGAACATGGGAAAGTGAAGAAGACAGGGAAATCAGGAGAGAAACAGTGACGGCAAGAACAGCCCAGATAATTTTACACAATTAACTTCTTTTACTCAACATATTCAATCTCAACACAGGCAATATAGAGAAATCCAAGCAAAGAATCTTTCAGAATTCTCAAAATGAGATTTTGAAGAACTTTAATCACACTAGAGCAGGATCAAAAACTATCTCAAAACAAAATTGCAACTCAGGTTAAAGGAAGATATTTAGTGAGAAACAGTCTCAAAATAACCCAAGGAAGGAGCCCATATGCAGTCTCCAAATAATAACCTGTCATTATATGCAATTACAATTAATAACAAGAGGAGAAGAAGAAGAATAGTGTAATGTTCCAAGAGTCCAGCTTTAACTGCCACAACTATTTTCAATAATTGTAAAACCTAAGAATATGTCCTTAATCTGAATTGCAGAGCTGGTAATGATTAGTAGCAATATTTCCTAGTCTGATTAATATGAAATGCTCAAGGTGAAGACTCAAATATATTTTACAATGCCTAATCATACAACCATAAAATTGAAAGCCCCTGGTTTATGCCCACTTGGTAGAAATTACCTCCTCAATTGAAATTTGCCTACTTTTAGTTTATTAAAAAGTAAAATGCTGTTCTTTAACCACCTTTCAATGTCAGTTCTTTAACCACCTTTCAATGTTAGTTTCAGCTAAGGGCTAGTAACTTTCAGAGGAATAGCTAAATTGTGAACGTCTATCTCTATTCCAACATGCATACAACAAGTTGAAGCCTGAAAAACTATGCAGCTTCTCAGAGGATAAGTTGCTAAAGAAAACCATTTACTAGCAGTTGATCAGGGTAAGTGGTTTTCAAAAAGTTCATCTCAAAATAATTCCCCTTAAAAGAAGGCTGGGGAAATAAATAATTACATAAAGAATTATCCTGAGAGAGCCTGAAGGTTAAACTGTGTGTAGGGCATGTATGATGGTGTACTGTAAAAGATGCAATGGAATTTAAGACAATATTTCCAGTGAGTACAAAAAGTCTCAGGTAAGAAATAAAAGTTTAAGTTAGACTATGAAAAGCATTTTTTCAGTCTAGGAGGACAGAGAAATCACCAACTTGACAAGATAGAAAGTAAGGCACATCCCAACAAAACTACTGCCTACAGCTCAAGTGCTTTCTTAAAGCCAAAAAATAGCCTTTTCTGGAAACTAAAGTCACACTAGTAATGTTTTAGATTAATTTCAACAAATGTCCACTATCACTCAGGAAGATGAGTAGTCCAAAACACTCATCCTTCATTTAATGGATTGAGTCATTGAATTATTTTGAGCTGTAAAATTATTCTAGAGATTTTCCTAACAGTACAGAAGCCAAAGAATTAAAGACATCAAGGTCTTCTCTGATGCAATACTCAGGGACATTTTTTCTACAGGAATCTTATAACCAATTAAGTAGACTGTACCACTGTCTTTTATCAGCCTTGGGTTTTGTGTAGTCAATGAGGACAGAAGGTATATAAGAGATCCAACCAGGACACATTTATCTACTGCACCTACTTAACTACTCAGTGGGAAAGATTTCCTGCTTTACGCACAACACAAAAAGACCACAGCGTGGATGCCAAGGGCATCCAGGCCTAAGAGCCATGAAGAAACAGCACCCAATCTTTCAAGTAGTTATTAGTCTGTCATAAAGACATTTGAATGGGTTTAACACCTCCATAAAACAGGAAGGCAAAAGCCTTCTCCAGCTTAAAGAAGCAGCTGTAAACCTTTACCATTTAGTGGTTTTCAGCACTGCTCTTTACACTGCTGAGGGAGGTACAAACACCTTCAGAAAACTAAGAGGAGTTTACCTCTTCACTTACCTGAAATGGAAAGCTATGATCAAGCCCTGAATTACAGTTTAAGGTAATTCAACAGACACAAAAGCTCTCAAAGCTCCGTGACAAGATACAATGTTATCGAACTTGAACTCTGAACTGTCTGCCAGCAAGAATTAACTGCAATCCACAATCCTGTTATTTTCCTTCCTCAGCTCATTCCTTACCGGAGGAATGAGCTGAGAAAACCTGCTAAATGAATTTTCAGTCTCCACAGAACAAAAGAAAATCTAGAAAAATCAGGAATATGTATAATATTTATGTCTTAATAATAATTTTTGCGTTCTTTTATCGTTATGCAGAAATCCAGTGCAAGATACTGCAGGAAGAGGAACTAAGCTAAACTATAGGTTTCACTTCATAATTGGAATTCTTAAGGAATTAAAATAATTGTACTCAAGAATCTGTAAGAATTCCAGCTTGTTTAGAGAACAAGCAGTTAAGGCCATAACATATGTAAGTGAAACTACATACATACATAGGGTACACTATGATTTTTATTTCCTTCATACAGCAGTAGCAAACAAAAAAAAGGTAATTGTAGCATAAAGAGGGTGGAAAAAAGACTGACATTACTAAGGAAACAGAATGGAAAACAAAGCAAAGACTTATTTAGCTTTGGGGAAAAATGTCACAAGATAAACACTTAGACTGCACATTTTCATAATTTATTAAGAGAAAAATATCCTACAAAATAGAGAATAAAATTAAGACTTAGAGTTTAAAGTATTATCTTGACTTTATTTTTTTTCAACAGAACAAATTATTAAGTGATTCAGGAAGGTCCTTCCAATGCTTTTCAGTTGTTATTATAATTTTACATCATTTACAAGAAGAAAAAACAAGCAGTTCTTATTTCTACAATAGCATTTCAGTGACTTTTTCTTTTTATTTGGATTAAAATACTTTAAG
The DNA here is from genome assembly GCF_028018845.1 of Melospiza georgiana. NCBI lineage: Eukaryota > Metazoa > Chordata > Aves > Passeriformes > Passerellidae > Melospiza > Melospiza georgiana. Next base: position 47,903,113 of record NC_080431.1, read on the forward strand.
TGACCCCTGCTACATTGAGGGAACTATTGGAATACAGTATTGTAGTGTTACATACATAAGAACTCTAGAATAGTGGAACCCAAATGTTTTATCATTAAAAATATCTATGAATTCCATACCTAGGACATATTTTCAGGCTCTAAGAAAAACAATAAGCAGTTCTAGTGTTCTTAAATGTATTTATATTGGTATTGTACGTGATTATTGAAAAAAAATCCCCACTACCTTTTTGGTTTACCTAATGTAAAACTCAGCTTTATCTTCTAGCCATCAGAAAGATAAATAGCTGCATGTAAGGTATCAGACAGACTGAAAACTTACAAGAACTCTAAGCAAACTGCATAATGGACAGTACACGATCAATTATTATACTTTTTTCATTAGGTGGTAAGCACAATGTATTTTGAAAATATGAGGCAGAGTTGATCTACAGTTAAGATAACAAAACAAAGCAAAAAACCCACCAAAAAAACCAAACAAACCAAAAATCACTTATAAAGGTTGCCAAAAGCAGAGCAGAAGCTGAGGTGCTTAAATAAGCACCTCATAAATATGTAATGTCATCAAAATAAGGTCACTGTGGTACTTTGGCTGTTATTGCAAGTGACTAGCCAAGCAGCATTTTGCTTTGCTTTTTTTTCTTCCTCCCAGTGGTATACTTTTATCCATTTGTATTTGTTGGACAAAAAATGAAATTCAACATGAGTCCTAAACAAACAGTACTGAAACAATAAAGAATAATCACTTCTTAGACATTTACGTCTTGATAAGAGTTCACTAAATCTTCTCTCAGTATTAGCAACTCTTTCAAAAAGGAGTCTGAATTAGAACTCACATATAGTGTATTTCTACAAGTTTTCAGTACAGATATCTGAGATCAAGAATTGTGTAATCAGAGAATATGCTAAATGGAAGGGACTGACAATTTAGCAGTCCAACTCCTGGCCCTGCACAGGACATCCCAAGAGTCACACCATGTGCATGAGTGCACTGTGCAAATGCTTCTTGAACTCTGTCAGGCTTGGTGCTGTGACCTCTTCCCTGGGGAGCCTGTTCCAGTGTTCTCTGAGTGTAAAACCTTTTCCTGATATCCTCCCCTGAATCATGCTATTTCATGCCACTTCCTTGCGTCCTGTCACTGGTCGCAGGAGTGAAGACATAGGTACCTTCCCTTCATAAAGATGCTGAAGGTCAACAAGGTCTGCCCTCAGTCTCCTCCAGGCTGAACAAACTCAATTACCTCAGCCACTCCTCACAAGGCTTCCCCTCAATGCCCTTCACCATGCTTGCTGCCTCCTCTGGATGCTCTCAAATAGCTTCATGTCTTTCCCATATTGTGGTGTCCCAAACTGCACACAGCACTCGAGGTGAGGCCACACCAGTGCAGAGCAGAGCGGGACAATCCCCTCCTTTGAGTGGTTGATGCTGTATTTGATGCCCCCAGGACACAGCTGGCTCTCCTGGCCGCCAGGGCACAGTGATGACTCAACTTGCCACTGACAGGATCCCCAGGTCCCTTTCTGCAGCACTGCTTCCAGCCCCTCATTACCTAGCGTACACACGCCATCAGGGTTGCCCCATCCAAGGTGGAAAATCCAGCACTTGTCCTTGTTAAACCTCAAACATTTGGTGACTGCCAAGCCCTCTGATTTGTCTGAGTCCCTCTGAAGAGCATCTCTGCCTTCAAGAGAGTTGACAGCTGCTCCCAATTTGGTGTCATTGGCAAACTGACTCCTTTGAGACCTACGTCTAAGTTGTTAATGAAGGTGTTGAAGGGCACAGAGGCTGAGTATGGAGCCTGCAGAACCCCACTAGTGACCAGTCCCCAAAACTCTGATGTCACCCTGTTCACTACAACCCTTTGCACCTGACCCAAGAATGTGATTATCAAGCTCTGGGCTGGATATTTTGTCCAGGAGCATAGTGTGAGAGACAGCATCAAAAGCTTTACTGAAATCCAAAAAAATTACATCAACAGTCTTTGTTAGGTCAGCTAGGTGGGCTACCCTGTCATAGAAGGAAATCAAGTTTGACAAGGAGGACTCTCCTCACACAAAGCTGTGTTGGCTGTGACTGATGAGTGCATTAGTCTCCAGGTGTTTTCCAATATCTCCCAGAATAATCTTTTCCATTATTTTACCAGGCACTGAAGTGAGACTGAGAGGTCTGTAGTTTCCAGGGTTCCCCTTGACCCCCTTGAAAACTGGGATAGAGCTGGTCAGCTTCCAGTCAGCTGGGACCTCTCCAGATTACCAAGACCACTCAAAAATCATTGTGACAGGTTTTGTGATTACATCAGCCAGCTTTTTGAGGATTCTTGGATGAATCCCATCAGGCTCCATAGATTTGTACGGATCCAGCTGGACAAGCAGATCTCACACAATTCCAGAGTAAACTGTGAGTTGATGATTCTCAATCATGGTTTTCCAGCTCAGGGCACTGAGACTCCCTTGGTCCATCACCCATGCTGAAGATGGAGGCAAAGAATGTCTTAAACACCTCTGCTTGTCCCTGTTCCTGTTTGTAAGGAGACCATCCTCATCCTGTAATGGGCTGATGTTATTTTTACACTGCCTATTGCCATTAATATATTTGAAAAAACCCTCTTTTATATGGCCCCCCACATTTCTGGCAGCATCAACTCCAACTGAGTTTCAGCTGCATACATTTTCTTCCTACAGTGGCAAGCAGCATCTCTGTACTCCTCCCATGCCACCTGACCCTGTTTCCACTGGGCATACACCTTCTTTTTTGCTATACTGCTGTTCAGCCAAGCCAGCCTTCTGCCTCGCCTGCTTGTCTTCAGACTTTTGGGGATTGCCTGCTCCAGTGCCCTTAGGAGGTGATGTTTAAAAGCATTGATGGACCCAAGCAACTGCAAAAGGGACTTTGCTTCACTATCTGGAAATTATGTGGAACAACTGAAATAAAAATCAGCACAATATTTCCAGTAATACATGCTCCTTGGGGCCAGTAGCATTGATCAGTGAAAGAAAAGTAATTATTGAAGTTACTTTAAAATCTGTTTTGTTCTCTAGTAAAGAGGAAATATACCCAAGTTACTTGAATCTTAAGTCAAAGAACTAAGCAGCATTATAACTTTGTTTTGCATTTATGCATGCTATCTAGATTTATACATAATAAGAACACTGAGACAAAGAAAAATGGCCAACAGTGTTCAGCTTAAAAGACAAAGCTGAGTATCAATGGGTGATTAAGAACTGCAAATGCATAATGAGGATTACGCTTAGCACCCAAAAACAAAGAAGTAGGTCCTAATCAACTTTCTTCTGCAAATATCCTACAGCTTCAAGGACCTTCTAGCAACAAAAGAGCAATTTGTCAGAAAACAACTCATTTAAATGATGTTTACTGTGAAGATGTTGATTGGCATTCATCTTGTGTAACTGTAACTGTCTGAAATGTCATTGTTTGAATTTATGTAACTAGGCTACCTTGAGAGAAAATAAGAACCTTGAGAAAGGTATTTTTCACTTTTGAATGGACTGAAAGTCCTTGGAAATTCCTCTTTTGTCTCCAGTAATCACAGAGGAAGCCTCAATGACTCAATCAGGAGGCAGCATGATGTCAGGACTATGGTACTTACTGTCAGAATCGCCTCTCCATACACTGTCCCACCCTTGCCTCAGCTTTAACAAACTAACTCTGAAATAAAGTAAGACAACCTGGGGGAACAAAAATGTGGTTCATTTAATTCAATTTCATCCTGTGGCTACATGACTGACAATCCAACATGGGAGGAGAGGGATGAGGAAGAACACATGGTCAGACATAGGCAGAAGAGGCAGGGAAAATGACCACCTCACTACTAGGATCAAGTAGGAAATGGCACCTCACTACCAGGATCAACTTAGTCTTAATATTAGGCCAAGTTCTTACACTGTGAGAGCTAACATTCAGTGGCTTAAAGTAAAATAAAAGCCACTCCTCAAAACTGTAATCAAATGAAGAAAAGTCTGATTATTAACCCAGAAAAAGGGTTAAAATAATACAATCATACCATAAGTAACTAGCATCTTACAGGCCAGAGTGTAGGACAAAAAGAAGGCAGGATAAAGGGTAAATTTTCATACAAACAGCAATGCATCAGCTGGGAGGAGTTTCAGGTGTCTTTTTAAGTACAAAAAGGCCATCTCACAGGCATCTGAGAGCTACAGGCAACAATGCTTGTTAAAAGAGCACTGGGAAACAAGAGCTGACTGTTCAGCCTCTGCAGCAATAGTAACATGGTTCTATGACCCAAAAGTAAGAACTTAAAATAAGCACAGTCAACTCATCATTAAGGAATCAATATGCAAATGAATATTTTTTGTGCAGCCTTTTATAGTAAGAGTAAACAGCAAAGAATTGTGCATTCCTGACATTTGTTTTAATTGAAATGTATCTCTGCTTCCATGACATTCACTAATAAAGCCTTTTAAAATTTCCAACTTCCATAAGGCTAATACATTCTAAACTTCATAAAACAGATTTTGATGCATACATGACCACTACAGTATTTGGCAAAGAAGAAATCATTGAAACAAGAATAAAATCATGATACAAAATAAAGGGATACAGATGTGTATTTTTAGTCATACATACACATGTAGTGAAAAGCTTCAGAACATGTTTTAAATGACTGTTTCCTAACCCTTACAGAACAACATACAATGTACATGAAATAAAACAAAAAATTGGGTTGAATAGAATAAGTAACAACTTTTAAGAGAGAAAACATGCATAAAACTGTTTGGTTGACAGATCAATTATTCATTTTCAAACAATACAATTGAAATTTATTATACAGGAAGAATACCACATCATGATACATGTCTATCAGGTTTCATATAGAGAAGTAAAATCAGAGATTTTGTGCGTGTACTTTGCAACTATTTATCTAAACATGTAGGTAGCATTCTTTGCGTGAGTAGGCATTAATTAGTTAAGAGTTACATATTTTGTACAGACTACGTAGTTGGTATTTTTTAATACAATTTGTTATCACATACCCATGTGTCTGCATGAACAGGCCTGATGTTGCTGAGAAGCACCTCTTCATAATTTCCATAATCACTGAATTTAACAACGGCAGTTGTCCCAGAAGAATGGAGAGCTTCAATTTCTGCCCGGTAGAACTTAAAAGAGAAATTTTCAAAGGTCACAAAATACAACCAGAAATACCACAAATTCTTAACAACTTCCTTTTCATATATGTCTCTGTGTGTGTATACATACTTAGTCATAGTAAGCATTATATTTTGCTTTAAATTTGTTATAGATATGAAATCGGGTATCTTAAAATTCCACATGGCAGACATCAAGGACATGGCAGAACATTTTTAGAGTATTCATTGAGAAGATACACAGCTTATTTAAGTAGACCGACCATTTAAAAGACCCATTTTTATCTCCCTGAAAGCAGAACAAATTAATCACTAACACAAATACTGCTGTATACAGAGAAATGCTATTGTAAAATGTTTGCTTAAAATATACATCTGTAAGTACTTATTAGCCATATACTGATATGGCTTGTATGTGTGTACTTGCACACCTATGTTATCACACAATAAAACATGATAAAATATGATGAAAATACGATAAAACTGCCTCTTCATAAAGTCCTTTTTCTAAACACAAAACTTGGGTTTTTACATTTATGCAAATGTACTTTCTTGAACGTATTAAATCAATTTTATCTGACTGAACACAAAAAAAAAATCACAGCCTCCTAAATGGTAAGGCTCAGTACTGTATTTTATCATCACATAATGATAAAATGTAAATGTGATGGTTTCTTGATAGTGTAAGTAAATGCTACTACTCACTCTTAGAAGTGAGTAGTAGCATTTACTTGCACTATCAAGAAACCAATTACTACCCAAAACACACCTTCTAATCTGCTGAATACGTAACAGTCTGGGATTACGACATATGTACTTATCTTGCAAGGTTTGCACTTTTAAAAACTTCAAGATCTCATTTCAGAGTAATGCAAGTACTCTGAAAATAGGAAATAATTCAGTAATATGCCATTATACTTCACACTAATCCATCCACTCAAGCTATTCCTATTTAAGGCAGTCACCTGACAATGGGGTTGCCACTACCAAAAAATCCTGCATGGTTTATTGTTGGTTTTAGTCATACCAGCAGAAAAGAGAAAAATAAAGTTATGCTGCTGAGTTAATGCAGACAAAAAAAAAAGAAAACACTTATAATAAATATAATAAACTTTTAAAAAATTCTTTAAAAGTACTTAAAGAACAACAATATTTAAGGTAGTTGTCAGATTATCAGAAAGGGGTAAAACCCAAAGAAACTACCAATGCAGAGTGGCAGACAACTCTTGAACAGGCGATGACAAATCAAAGAAAACAGCCTAAAACTTTCTTAGCAAAGGAGAAGAAAGCAAAATGTCCTCCTGCAAGAGAAATCTCATTAATGGGGAAAAGAGCTGAAAATAAAGTATTTAAACTTTTAAAAATCAGTAATACAAATCTATCATGCAGCATAATTAATTTGTCCATAAATTCTTTACCTGATAGCATACAAGAGCTAAACAAAATTAAGCCTTTTGCTGTTTCTGTTCTGTAATGATTGAAAGAAAACTGGCAGGCTTTTTACAGCCCCATTCCTGCAGACTTTATTCTTTCTTTGTCTGCTAAAGGTCGTGTGCTGACTTGTTCCAGAAAAAGGTATTTCACATCTACCATTATAGATATTCTAGATAGCACAGTTTTTATTGTTTTTGTTCCTCAGCAAAGAATATGAGCACCTAGATCCTCATTCATCCCTTCAAATTTTCAGCACTTAAGTCAAATGCTTCAGTAAGGAACTTAAGACACCCTAAACTCCATGTACATGACAGAAACAAGGACTTGATTTAGGGACTTGAAAATTTTGTGCAGTGAATGCAACTGACATACATCATAAATATAAAAAACAGAGCACGGAGCTAGGCGAGAAGCACACTGCACACCTATGAACAAAGGCCATGTCCCAGTGGTAGTGTGCTAAATATCTCCCACACACACGTAAGAGAGCATTAGAGGTACAATTTGAGATAATTCTCATTTAGCAAAGGCATACCTTGTTGTCTTCCCAATAAAGAGCAAAGCATTCATCCCCTGGTCTCCAACTTTTTCCATACTCCATGTGACTCGATGGTTCCAGTATTTTCTCTGGTTTGATGGGCCCAGTTCTCTTTTTGGGACCAGTGTTGTAATACAACATTTTATCATCAAAAGATGGGATCACAGTGGGTCCTGACGATTTGATAGGTCCTACTCGTCTTCCTTTCTGATGATGCTCAGTATCTCCATTTGGTACAGCACTGAAATTATCAGTCCTACTTGGATTTTGGTAATCATTATTAACACCAAAATGTTGCTCACGTTTTACCATAAAGGCTTCATTACTTATTGTTCGTGCCTTCCTATCACAAAAATTTTCTGAATTGTGTGTTTGGTTTTCCCTTTTCCCACGTTTCTGGTTATTGTTGTCTGTTACATCTTGAGCAGCAGAATTTTCCTTGAATTCTGAGAAAGACACTCCTTTTCCTACTCTGTTTTGCATGTTGTTATCCCTTTTTTTGAAAGTAATATCACTCTGGTGAGTGGTTATGGGATAACCCAAATCCTTTGACCTGTCATTTCTAGGATAATGTCTGTCACTTTTATTTTTTTCATCTGTCCAGTGTTCTAAAGAGCTGTGCCTTTCAGGACCTCTGTTTCTTGGTAACCCACCACTTTCCAAAGCCTGCCTTGAATTCTGAAAATCCTTTTGAAAACGAGGAGGTTTCTCATTCCTTGGTTGTCTCATGTCATTGCGAGAAACGTGTCTTGAATGATTCTCTTTGATGCCATTCTGTTCTGTATTCATAACTTTGTGCTGTACTTGATGTGTTGGCTGAAATTGCAATTTTGGTTCTACAAAGAAAAAAATTATTCCAATTAACATATTTCACACAAATACATTTTAGAAATACTGTTTCAGACTTCATACACAGCAGCCTTAAATGAGATAAAGCAACAGTATTCTTCAGAAATGTATGCAACTTTGTGAAATGGAAAGGTACACACAGAGAATTTACCAGACACATTTGAACTGCAATTCCTAATTATCAGAATTTGGTTCTAAGTACAGCCCAGAATTACAGTACTCTGGGCTGTACTCAGAACCAAAACACCTATAAGCAAGAGAAAAGCCAGGCATAAATTTCCAGGAGATAACTCGTTCCTCCCTATGGACATCAACAACCCACTCAAGTAAGAGCCCTTTAAGAGAGAAAAACAGAATTCCAAGGTGGATAAAGGAGAAGAGAGGAAAATTAGGAGGAAAAGGGAATACTTATAATCTGAATTGAAACCTTCTGTAAAAATACCTTGTTAACAGTTATTCAGGAAAAAAGAGAAAAGGCAAGAATCTGAAGTGATAAAATGAACAGAGCTGGCAAAATGTAGATAGCAGGAATAGTAGCAAAGCCCAGGACTCTGGAGACTCTGATCAGTGAGCCATAACAGGACCTTCTCAAGCACCACCTTTAGGAGCTTCAACCAGAACTCTTAACTGATGAGAATAAAGACAAGATTATCATGAATATAAGTAAAGAGAGGAAACATGCTATGGCCTGCTGGAGAGGAAGAGAACTGTGGATATCTGTGGAACTTTTTATGGAATTATGAGCTTTTTAGGCAAACATGAAATTTTCAATGGGGTTGTTTAGGTGAAGAGCAAAAGGAGGGGAGAAATGAAGATAAACCCAGGGGAAAATACAGAAGAAACAAGATTAAACAGGAGAGCTGCAAATAAGTAGGTTCCTGGTGAATACAGTCCTGCATGTGACCACTGTAACCTGTCTCATCTCCTTATAAAATTCTCTTTCTAAATTCCCTGTAGTGTATGTGAGGGGACATGTTTTTAAACTGGCAAATTTGAGGTAGGATAAGCTGGTAGCTGGGACAAGGAACAGTGAGAGAGACCAAAGGGGTCTCGAAGGCCATCTGCCAGGAGATGCCAGGTCTGGGCTCACACAGTGGCCAGAGCTGTACAAAGCACATCCATGTAACCTCCTACCAGCTCCAGGCTGTAGCAGCCAACAGGCTGGGCCAGAGGTGAAGTGGGTACCACAGGTCAGGGCTCTCCTGGCCAGGACAGACTGACATGGGGGTGTGTGTGTGTTGGTGGCTAGGTATGAGATCTGCCAGCACACTTTAAAGCTGATGGAAAAGGAAAACATAAACCCATTAAAGGGATTCATGTTTACATGAGCAATTTTGTGCCATGTGGGCAGTTGCAAAGGTGTTCTTTTCTTGCTTGTGTCCATGAGCCTGGTGTGTGCGTGGGCCTGGTGGGACTGTGCAGTCAGGCTCTCACACATTCCCATGGAAAGGAATGCTAGCACTAGAAACAATGAACACTGATAGCTGACAGCAAATGCATCAACTTTCATAACTACATGCAAGATGGCAAGTTAAAATTAAAATGTAAATTTTACCTGGTTTATTTTTTAATAAAAAACTTTTCAAGCATCACATGATTAGCAGTAGCTCACAGAATTTTTATCAATTTAATTTACTAAATAAGCCAATAAGAATCTAGCTCAATTTTTACATATATTTGATGTAGCATAACTTATAGAAGTCACATTTGCTTTACTAAAATTACCTAGTGTTTTTGGTTTTTTACATGGCATAAGCAAATAAAAAGCTTAGCTTGAACATGATCTTGGTAAAAATACATCTTAAAAAAAATACTCTATAATATAGTACTCTGAAAACCACCACATTTTTAATGCATTAAATGTAAATACATACTACTCAGAAACAAGAGTTTCATAAATATGCATTTTCTTTTTAAAAATGCAAAGATGACTTTAAATCTTGTATAATTAATTTTGTTTTGTTAGAATAACACCTTTAAAATTAGAAGTACCTCGTTATTTCTTCTTTACAAATGAGATATGAAAGTACTGTTTTTCTTTACATCTGTAACTTTTCACTAAATAGCTTCATTACACTTTTCCACATCTGTATAATACCAATCTTACAGACTTTCTATCATCTCGAAAGAGTTAACTTCCAAATTAATTAATTAATTAACAGTCTTTGTTCACAACATTCTTAATTTACACCTCTTCTCTCCTGGTAGTAACATGCTCAGGCTTCCACTCTTCCTATACCCAACCTAAGCTCTTAGGTCTATTCCTAATGTTAATTACACATAAAATGACTGAACAGTTCGATGACCCCTAAATGTTTACTCCCTTGTACACACCATTACAGAAAAATGTGTATAAAACTCTAACTTAATTCACTTATAAATCATCGTATTTAATATTCTGTAACATTAAATTAATTAAAGTCACTGTTCCAACAGAAAAAAAAAAAACAGGAATGGGTTCATGACTAAATTGCTAGATTGGACATGGTAATACTTTCCTAGATGGCAGGATATTAGGTTTGACTTAAAACATTTCCGCCTAAGGGCTGTCCTTTGCTCTTTTTCTAAATAAATAAACATTTCCTGAGCTGAGATAGGTAGTGACCGTACTTAGTACATACAAGGTACAAGTACTCTACAAAAATGCATGCAAAGCAGTTACAGTTTAGTTAAAGCCTCAAGGAAAACTCAGAACATAGATATATTCTTCGATAATTCAATAGAGTTTACTGAAATTTCTATTCAATTTTGTAACTTGAAATGAGTAATTTTAGCTATTGTCTACACAAGATAATGTGATCATAACATAAAAGCAACAAGCTGATTTGAAAGTGTGTTGCATCCTTTGATTACAGATTTTTTTTTTAATAGTAATGGAAAGTTCAAATAATGTGTTAGACTGCAGGTAAAGTGACTAGAGAATTTCAAAACAGTGAACGAGGTTATTTTTTTCTAGGTCTCTTTACTGTGGCATACAAAGGCTGACATGAAACACCTGACTTTTTTTAGTTTAAGCTTAAGATATGCAAAATCCCATAAATTCATGTTTTTTACAGAGGTGCAGTTCTTGTGCAAAAGCTTCCCTGGGGACTGCATCATACACATCAGCCTTAAATGAGCAGGACACATTAACTGATTGATTGACATTGAAGCACAAGTCACTTGCAAATGGAAACTGCCAAGTAGCAGTAAATGTTACTTTGTCAACAGTAGCCAACAAAAAAAAGCCAGGAGATGATAATAATAGTGGTTCTTCATGTATTTGTGCTGTCTGGTCTGATCACCAAAAAATGAAGGGATTCTAAAGTTTCTTTATGAGAAATAAGGATCAAAAAAAGCATCAAGGGATCTCGTTCACAAGTTGTCTACCACAACTGCTTCTACTTCCTGCCTCAACTCCAACAAACCATTAGCAACTGTTCCCAGAAAAGTAATGCCTCCTACAGGGCTATAACAAATATTAATTTGGATTGTAACAAGAAGATGTAGTAAGCTACTCTCCAACAGTGGGATAGGTTAATCCAGTCATCATTGTTGCAACCAGAGATTTGGGAACATGGTGTGGAAAAAAATACATGTAAAAATTAATGATAAGGTTCTTGTCATCTACTCGGAAGTTCTGAGATGACAAGTAGCGTTTGTCACCTGGAACCCTCCCTCACTCACTCACTTTGGCCTTTGTGTGTGATGACTGACGCAAGAGGATCCTACAGACCAATCACATTCCCCTGATTACAAGGAACCTGCAGGACCTGCTGCACTTGGAAATCCCAGCCAACACAATTCATAAAGCACTGCTCAGTACACAATGGAATTTAAAAAGTACTGCTTCCTGTGGTCCTTTCCTGTGGATTTTAACATGTTTAATAACGCAGCTAAATTTGATGAGCGTGGCCCTCGCACACTGCTGGCAATGTTTTGGGTTTCTCCTCTCAGACTGAATAATACTTTTGTGTAACTGCATGGAAGTATATCTTTGAGACAGCTACCTCTAGGGCATGTTCTATCTCATACTGATCAAAAGATTTAAAAATTAGAAGATAATTAGTGATACATTTGCACACACTTCGTGTCATGAAGTAAAATTCCTATTACCCAATAGCTTTGTCAAATTAAATCAATTTCAATATAATTCTTTCTAAAATGTAGCAACACTGAGGAACAGGGACCTGAGTGCATGTTTCTGTTGAAACAAACCAAATACAAGCTGAGAAGAGGTATAATAAAGAAGTGAACAAAAAAATCCAATCCACAACATTTTGCATTGTGTTCACTACAAACTTTAACTAACTGGATTAAAGGACTCTTAACAAAAAACTGACAATTTTTTATCATTCTTTAAAAATGTATGAAATTTACTGAATTTGTCCCTTTTACATTTAAAGGCAAAATAAAAGTACAAGCCTTGTAACATATATCATGAATGCTAACAATGCTAACATACCAATACAACAAATAAAGGTGATTTTCTTGATAGTCACAATTAGCTGTGATTAAAATTCCATTTTTAGAAGAAAGGCTGAATAAGAAATATGGCTATTATTCAATTTGGATCTCTTGTCCATAGCATTCCGTGCTTGTTGAAAACATGGCTACTGCATGACAGATTTCAAATGTTACAAATTTCTTTTAAGTCCAAAAAGTAAGACTCTTTTTTTCCCTGCAACGCACCCTCACTCCCATATATTCAAATAAATTGTGTGACCACAAAATGAAACAAATATTTTTAATTACATTGTATTACATTACCAATTTATTTCAAACGTTTAATTTACTTGGGACTAGATAAAGAATAATGTTCATTATTCATTAATACTATAGCCAGTGCTCTTGGTATCATCTTATTCTCTCTGATAATCCTTGTGTGTACTTATTTAAGCTGGCAAAGATAGATGAGTTGTTCCTCATAACAAAAGAAAACAATAAGGAGATTAATGGAAAAAATCTTTTGTGTTCAGTAGCAGAAATTAACCAAGTACAAGCACAGGCAGCTAATTGAAAGCAATTTTGTCTTCTATTTGTGTTATCTCTTGCAGTCAGGAGGTTTCTCTCACCAAAATTCAAATTACTTAATTTCAACATCGAAATAGTTTTGTAGGTGCCACCAACACCAACTATTCCCAGTAATAAATAAATAAATAAATAAATAAATAAACAAATATGCAGTTTAAGTTAAGGATATGCTTGCTTTAATTCTTTGCATTTTATTTAAATAAAGTATGTTTAAAGTATGCCGTGTTTTACAATTAAAGAGCTAGCAGATCATGGAGTCAGGTATTTCATACTTTTGATAGCTGTAATTACTTAAAACAGTATTTCCTTAATGGAAAAGAGGAGACAAAACATAAAAACCTCACAAGATATCATTTATGGGGCAAAACATTAACATGCTTTCTTGTAACTTCTATATAAAAAAAAAAAAAAAAGCTAACAACAAGAAACTTAATGTGCTGTCTTCATTTTTAAAAGGAATCCAAGTACCTCCCAAAAAAATTTCAAAGGTATTTAGACTCAAATATTCTTCTACTTGGTCTAAACGCAAGTATGAAAAAGTACCAAATCAAAGAAAAAAATTCAACAACAGTTCTGCAGTTCCTGTTCAGAAATAGAACCACCCAGCCAGAAGTGAATTTAGAAATTCTCCACACTACTAAGGTTTCAGGTGTAATTAGAAACAGTAGATAAGAAAAACAAGGAGGGGTGCACAAAGCAAATCAATCTTCTGTGTACTTGAAAAGAGAAAGGCTTCTTTTTTTCAGACACTTTCCCCAGATCACGTAAGATTTTGAAGAAAATGTGGCGTAGTACCGGATTAAAAAATATTAAAAAACAGTTCAGCAAAAACGCCTTTTGCTTTTTGGATTGTACAACGACTTCCAGTCACTTCGAAGGAATTATACTCTGTCTCAAGTGTATAGGACTTTAATGCTCGCAATAAAGATAAATATGGCCATTCCAGGTAATCATCTGCTCCTGACCATACACAAACATGTAATAGTAGGGACTTGCTCATATATTCCAAACCACTGTCCCTATAAAAAACTCTTTCTTTCTCAATACCTAAAAAACAATATGACATTTTAGAGACCATGCAGGACAGCAAGGTGCCAGAAATACTGCAGAACAATCTATCTATCTTCTTTTATATGTGGTATAATACAGTGCTTGGTGAAAAAAAATGGAGAAAAACCTGCCAGCCTGGGCACTCCTTAGTGTAATACCGTGCAGGAAAATCAATGAAGAGACATTCTTAGCTTAGTAACATTACATATTTGAGTTGTTTCCATCAGTTTGTCCAATGTGCATTTCAATTCTGACCAAATACTTTTCTAATTCTAAGTGAAAATATGTTTCTCTACTGCTCATAGATGACAGGGTCAAATTAAATTTAGGAGGTACTATACATATATACATATATATAGGAGGTACTATATATATATATATATATATATATATATATATATATATATATATATATATATATATCCTGTTTTCTGCAGACATTTGGATGCAGACTTCATGACTGAAGAGTTCACAGTGCCAAGTATGGTCACTGCAGACAGATCACTCAGCAAATACTTCTAAAACTCCTGTCATCTCAGTTTGAGTGGAACTTAAGACAAGTAATAATTAAGAATTTAACTGAAATTATTTTCAAAGGCAGAGGGAATCAAATGGCAGAAAATTAACTTTTAATATATGATTTTAAGGATGTGTTTGAATTCATCAGACTGCAGAGTTTTTCTCCAATTTGGCAAGTAAAAAAATCACTTTTGAAAGTAAAAAAAAAACCACATGCCTATGTATTTCTTGAAATATCCATTTAAAAGACTCTGAAAGCAAAACTAAAACCTGGCATAAAAACAGAGATGCAATCCTATGGGCTATACTCAGCAAGGAAAATAAAAGCTAAGAACATGAAACTAAGCAACCACTTCAAAGCCTTACAAAGTACAACATCTATTTTTTTCAGAAAAGAAAAAGGCAGAAAGATTGAAAAGAATTTCACAAAATAATCTCAACACTTTCTGAACTCTTCAAAAATGCTAACAAGTTAGGTTTGGATTTTTTTAAGGAAAGTATGGTTCAGGAATAGTACACTGGATTACATATTGATTACTCAGATAAAGTGAGAAAAACCAACATAGTGATAAAACCATAAAAACAAAAACCCTGTGTGTCATGGCAGGAAATATGGCAGAACCTTCAGTAACTCAAGGAGTATAAAACCTTTAAAAAGTTTTAACAGAATTATGTTTTTCTTCTTATGACATTTATATAATCATTTATTTTCATTTAAAAAGAAAAAAACTCATAAAAGTGATGTGTATTTATCTTTAAAACACAATATTGAAGATTATAAACTGAAGTAAATGTAATAAATATATCTAGCTTTTTACTCACATAACACTATGCTTTATTGTCTACATACATGCACTAAAACCAAAGGATCATAAGTATCCCTAAGCAATCAGTACTATCATTTTAAAAAAGCAATTCACTCATTTCACAAGTCTTGATAAACTACTATTACCTTGACAATAAGAAATTTATATAACCCTCAGGGATAATTTCTTTTATTTTCCTTTAAATGTCTTTCAGACAAACATAAAAGCCTTCTGTAATATCTCAATATAAGCACAAAATGTATCCAAAGCAAAATCAATGTTTGCAGTGTAAGCCAAAAACACTACCACTTTTTTCATTTCTGCTCATCGTAAGAAATCCAGTGCATCTTTGGTAAGTAAAATGAGTTGCCAAGAAATATCTGAAATATCTTCTTTCTGAAAATGTGGTTATATTCACTACCTCACCAGTTTACAAAACTGCATCAGCTAATGCAGAATGCTGGTGTATTTAAAAGTTACTTATTTGAATATTTTGATTTTTGATAAATACAGTGAAGACTTATGATGTCATAAATAAAGATTCACGATTCAGGAAGAATCCAGTCAGATTAACAAATTGTGGTTTATGTCACCTCATTTCAAGTTACCAACTTTAAAACATCTAATCACCACTGAGCAACTTATTTGGCCTTTCTTGAGAGGAATAATTCTCCAAGGAGGAAGTTCTAGGAATCAACTTTTGGATGACTAGAGTTAGGAAAAATGAATCTACACTATCCAACATTTGTTCTAGATACATTAATTTCAGTAACTCACCCTCTACTGTTAGAGTACCCATTTTGGATTCCAAGAAATCAAACAGTGTGCTTGGTGCAGATGGTCTGGCATTTCCTAGCTCTTCTTCATCTTCAGGTCTTATTCGGCCTCGGCCCTTCCCCTTACCTGTAAGCATGAAAGGCTTTTTGAGAATGGGCAATAAAAATTAAAAAGCACAAACATGCCTTCATTTGCTTTACAAAATGTTTGTATTTTCTGTCTTTAAAAAATTCTGTAACAGAAAGGCAGTGATAAGACAAGGGAGAACAATTTTAAACTACAAACTGGAGAGATTTAGATTGGATGTGATGAAAAAGTTCTTTACTATGAGGGTGATGAGGCACTGGAACAGGTTGTCCAGAGAAGCAGCGGATGCTCTGTCCTTGGAAGTGTTCAAGGGCACGCTGGATGGGGCCCTGAGCAAGCTGGTGTCGTGGGTGGCCTCTCTGTCTGGGAGCTGGGTGTGGGGGAGGTGCAATAAGATGATCTTTAATGTCCCTTCCAGCCCATGTTCTTCTGTG
The DNA here is from genome assembly GCF_028018845.1 of Melospiza georgiana. Lineage (NCBI taxonomy): Eukaryota > Metazoa > Chordata > Aves > Passeriformes > Passerellidae > Melospiza > Melospiza georgiana. The sequence continues at coordinate 47,919,746 of NC_080431.1, forward strand.
ATTCCAGGACACACATTTCCCATTTAAAGCTAATTACATCTGAGTTCCAACTCAAAAATTCTGACAAGAATGTAATACACAGAAGTCTTTCTTAGGGATTTGCTTTCAGGTTTGCAATGCATTCTAACTTGCAGGAAGAAAACATGCAAATATGTCCTTCTATAACTACATTAGTAATCCACCCCACACAAATTTTTTTGCTTGTAAACAATTTTAAAGCATCTCTTTGCAAGATTTACCTCTAGGTGGTGGTCCCTGAATGGGTTTCTGTTTACTGTTGTTCAGAAGAAAATTTAATGCTGCCTCCAGGCTGTTACTGTTATCCATAAGTGCCTGTCTTGCTGCTTCTTTGCTAAAACCCATCTCTGTTATGTGTTTTAGAGCCTTTTCATCAACCTGAAATAAAAGGTACAAACAAAAATAATAAATACAATACTCTATAAACACACCAGATTTTACATTAATTTTTCTTTTATTTTTAATTGAAACAATATTTTAGTTTTATATAAAACCTCTGCATATAAGCTCAAAAGAAGCAGGTAATCAAGGGATTTTTTTTAATAGTATGATTTTTAATTCATTAGTTTCCAGTTCTACTACTACAGGCCTTCAAGCTCAAATTCTCCTAGTCTATATGAAAACTAAAAGAAATATCTCAAAATAATATGGGCATCAAAACTAGCCATCTGTTCCAATTTGAACCCCTTCAAAGCTTTTGCAGACAACACAAAACCCACTTACTTCTTAAAATACGGATAAAACATAATTGGCTAAAGGTTTTACAGAAGAAAGCAAAGAAATGCAAACAATCTACTTGTGCAGAAATGCAGGCTCCATTATTCCAAACTGCATAGAGCATGATGACAAAAAGTCAAAACAGGAATCAAAAAGCATTAAGTACAGAAAAAACATTGCACCTGCACCAAAATCATACCAGTCACCCATTTACTTCAACAGCTGCCATCAAAAACATTCTTAACTGGAATCCCATGAATATAACACTCTGTCTACAGGTTCAAAAATAGCCATATCAAGACCCTGCAAAAAACCCACAAAATCCCAAGCCTAATGGAATCTAACCTCTGAGATACATACTTAAATTTTAGCCCAGAATCACAGTGAAACTCATAGCTAGCTCAGTAAGGTACAAAAGCACAAAGTTTTCTAAGCAGACCTGAAAAGTAATTGAAAGGAAAGTCATCATTCCTCAAGGTATTTTGATTTTTTTCTTGTTATATTTGGGGTTTTGTTTTTAATCTTACACATTCAAGACTCCATTCAAGTCTTCCATCTTACCAGTTCTCGGTAGACGCCTTCATTCTTCCCCTCTGGTTTTGCTATCTTCTCTTTCTGGAACAGTTCCCTGTTTCGATTCCCTCCAGCACTCACACTGAGATTGCTTCTGCTACTACCACCACCTCCTCCAAATGTCTTCGTCTTTAGATAAGCACAAAATAACATTTCAGCAAACAGAAATAATGAAAATATTTAGCTAGTAGAAAAAGTAGAAACTTTTGCTGCAGTGGGTTTTTTGAGTTTTTTTATTATGGTCTGGGTCAACAAATAAAGTAATAATTTACATACACAGAGAAAAAGATGAATTTATTAGTCAGGAGTTTTTTCCCCTGTGCCCAAATGAGGATGTAAAATGGGTATATAATTCTAGCTGTTACAACTTACTAAGCACTTTGAGAAATAAACTAAAAAGAAGACCAAAGGAGAACATAAAAACCTGACACATTAGAACTAAATTTCCTGGCTATTTTTTCAGACTGAGTTTAGCGAATTATGGGGGTTTTGAGAATTAAAAAGAACAGATGAAAATTGATAACCTGCATTTATTACTTAAATCTTATTAGCAAAATTGTACACCCTTCATTTTATAGTAGTGGTAGCAAAATCGTATCTACAATAAAACATTATGATACATTTAGTACCTTTATTAAAATAAGAACATAGTCATCAAATCAAAAGGACTCTAAGTCTGATTCATCTTTTTAAAGATACAGGGGTAGAATTATACGCAGGCAAATATCAGAAAGCAGTTGTCGTTTAAGAGACAAATACTTGACAAGAAAAGATCAATCATGGTAAGTAAAATGCTGCAACACATGCATTCTAACCTCTTTGCTCTTTGCTACTTCTGCAATAGCAGCTGTTCTCTGCTTTTCAAATTCATCATTGTCCGCAACAGGTTTTACAGTATTTGTCATTTGCAGAGTCTTTCTGCGATCAAGATCTCTGCTATCCACTTGCACATAAGATGCACATTTCTGAAAACACAAAAGAAATGTTTAATTATTCTTCTGCCTGCTCTCATCTGAAAAACACCCACCCAAGTTTTATTCCATTACAGTAGCAGACCCTCAGATAAAGAATACGCATCATGATGAAACTAGACATCATGATGCAATCACAACGATTCTTGGAAATTTGCTGATCCTTGCCAAATTCTTTGGCATTTAAGGAGAGACTGCAAAAGTGCTGACACAGTCTCACTAGCAAAATCAAAGGCTCCATACACTAAATAAAGTTGAGTTTGAAATTGAGAGGAAAAATGTTACTGGAAACAGGCATAACAAAGAGACAGGATTAACATAGTTTTGGTTTTGTTTTTTAACAGGCACATTTTTTATATCCAGGTTATCAAGATCTAAGGTGTTTTGACAGCCTTTACCTAACTGGAACAAGGTACATAGATATAATACAGGTACTTTTATGAAGCGACAAAGTACACTATACCTGCCCAAAAGGTACAAAAGGAGGAGGGCCACCTTCTGTTCCAATGTTACTCCTATTGTGTTTTGCCAAACTCTGTAAAGAAAATTGATAATTAATAAATTGCAAACAGGAAACAGATTATATGATAAGTGTCTCTATTTCAGAAAGAACATGAAACTTGCAAAATGGGTATTTGCAGCAGAAAAGAAATTAATATTTTTAAATCTTGGGTCACCTAAGTTAAGAAGAGGGTTGAAGGAGAGGCACAGGAACAAAGAAAATTATGGAATTTAGCATAATTACTAAGGCACATAGAGCACATGTAGAAAATTCAGTTATACATCAAAATCTACACTAATAGCACAAAGCACAACACATTTAGGCAGCAGATGTTTTTTCATACAATGTCCAATGAAATTCCAGCCAGTAGAGATTGTAAAGGCACACAGCACCTTTAAAAAGGGATTGGACCAATTCAGCCTAGAAAGGGAAGGTTCAGGGGGAACTTATCAATCTGCATGATGGAGACAAGCTCTTTTCAGTGGTGCCCAGTAAGATGACAGAGACAGTGGACAGAAACTGAATCATAGGAGATTCCCTCCATCACACAACACTTATTTGACTGTGAGAGTGACTGAGACAGGGAGGCTGGGGAGTCCCCATCCTTAGAGATACTCAAAAGCTGCCAGGACACTGTCCTGGACAATTGGCTGTAGGTGGCCTTCATTAACCAGATGACCTCCATCCTCAACCATTATGTGAAATTCATCATCCCCGTGCATAAGCAAACACAGAAAGGACTAATCAGAATTGTATCCCCTGATATAATACAGTAATTCTGCATGGCAAGGCCGTATAAGTGCTCAGACTGTGATCTCTCCCTAAAAACAATCTCCTTTTTGCCACTGCTGGAAACAAAATGCTGTGTACTAAGAAAAAAAAGAACAGGTCCTCAATGCTGTTAAAATTGCATTTCCTATCATGTATCTTTTTTATCAGCTTAATTTGTTCCTGTCCTTTTCTCCCAACAGACATGCATGCATGACTACATACATTCTCTGTTGTCAGAGACAGCCTTAATTACTTAAGGCTATATATGACATTTACCTATATATTTATTAACCTGATGTAGAATTGATTTTAATCCATCATGTGAGAAACGGAGTATAAACACAAGCTTTAGGCCACTATGTTATCTGAGAATTTCTTAAACTAAGTAATAGATTAATTTAGCTAATACATACCCAAATTAAAGCTTTTGGTCTATTCCTTTCAAGTTAACTACTTTTATTCAGGAGCCAAAGACTGTTTTCTAAATCATTTATAGCTATTAATTCCTTTCAAGGTTGAAGAAAAAGAATAATCCTTTTTCTCATACCTTAGAGCAAAAAACACTGATCAAGTATTCAATAAATTATTCAAAAAAAGCACTTAGAAGTGCAGAAATCATAAAATTTTTGTGCTTTAGTTTCAACCAGTTCAGTTAAAATGCTGCCTTAGAAATACGAGCTAACCAAGGGCTCATGACTGCAGCATGCTCGCACCTCCCTGTAGCTATTAACTGAAGCAGCACGTAGAACAAGGATTTCATGGCCAAGCCACTTCACTTCCCCAGAGCAGGAACTCCAGGTGCAATAAACCCTGAACCACTCTGGCATTTCTGTTTGTTTGCTTGTTTGTACCTAGAGAAATGCAGGCAATTTTGGAATGAACTCCCATACTGAATCAAATTATAATTAAAAGAAATAATTATAGGCTAGCCAAGAACTCAAGCATCGGATTAATTCCTCGTGTCCTATAATCAGGAAGAGCAAGCTGAATTTACACTTTTTTCTTTTTTACCATACCAAATCAGAATCAAGAAATCACATAGAAGAAAAAAGACTGTTCCAAATCTACTGCTCAAATGTGCCATTGGACAAACGCCAAAAAAGCCCTTATAAACTGACTGCCTATTTACTAACAGTCACCTACATGAATTTTGAATCATAACAATTTATTGCATAGAATTGTTATCCACAATGAAAGAATTCTAATGATCTGAAATCTGAAACCTTCTTCTAAAGGAGCACTCTCTGCTGAGAAGTGAGAGCAGCTGCTTTAGAAACCAGGTTTCACATGGCACCAAATGAAAAGCAAACTGGCAATACACACAATCTTCTGTAACTTACAATTAAATTTCCTCATAACCCAGCAGTAACTACCATTAACAATAAACTTTGTTATAAATACATATAGTGTACTTCTTTTACCTTTTTTGCTCTACTTGCATCATGACACTAAAAATATATTTCCTAGAGAATCTCTTAAGAAACTAAGGTTTACAAAATAAGATTGGTAGATATTATGTATTATTGTACCTTTGTCTTTCTTTATACATGTATTTTGAAGTATACCTAAAACCACTTCTTTTCCCATGTTGTAATCTCAGTATTTAGCCTCACCTTCACCGAAACAGAAAAATCTTGACGCATACTAAACAGCTTTACTTTTAGATGAACTGTAACTCTAAGTGTTAAAAATTTAAGACCCTACCAAACAGTCTCACCAATAACCTCAGCAGATTTGCTTCAGACTTCACTTACATATTGTCTGCTGTTTTATTTAATAGCAATACAAAATACTCTTCCCACATAAGAAGGGTACCAGCAACATCATACAGATACTGATCCTTCATGTTTGGAACATCAGTCACCACCAGAACATCACAAAGCAATGAGCAACACCACAAAGCAGTAATTATTTGGAAGTGTATTTTTTCTTAAAGATGTCCACAACGCTTCGCCTCATATTTCCAAACAGTCTAGAAAGGCAAATCTCACAGTAGCAGTCTCATTTACACTCCTTTCTTATTTATTTACTGTCTCTTAAATAGGGACAGTTAAAATGACCTGAAATTCCCAGGCAAGAATTTACCTTATGATAAAATTGAAACTACTAGAGCACATTTATTCTTCATGCAGTGTGATAATACTGCATTCACTCCACATATGCTACTTTGTATTATGAGTCTTTTATTACTAAAACTTGATTCCTCCTGAAAGCAATTTCAAACACTGCTCTGAATGGAACAAAACAGCAATACAATTGAACAAGTAGAAACTGACAAGTAGGTGCAAGGGCAATATCTTAAGACAGAATAGACAACTTTTATTCTAAAGTTTCATGCTATTTGGCTTAATAACATTAACTTTATGCTAAGTATAAAACCTCCTTACTTCATCACCTACAGAGGAAGCCAAATTAACACATCTTAGACTTCCTAGTGGAGACAACATATAAAACTGCCATCAAAAATAAAAAACTAGCTTCAAAACAAGTAATTTGAAATAGTCACACAAATAAAAGTTTTATGTCTTTTTATGCAAACACAATCCAGCATTTTATTTAAGCTTCTATGACAAGATTAGACAAGGAGTGGCAATGTTCCTATCACCTCTCAGATAGTTTAGCAATTATATTTATTTGTCAGCTCTACTCTTCTGCAAACCCTTCTGAACAGGATTGAAGCATCAAGTTCATAGGGAAACTGCTACCATGTAGCATCTGGCTTCTACAGATTTGTTTGAGCCCTATCTGTCTAGCTGTCAGTCTGGATATAGAACTGGAACTACAATTTCCAGTGGTCATGGTTCACCTGTCCAAACTGATTCCTTGTCACCCATAGCTTTTCTGACATGGCCACGTTCACGTGCTATGAGCTGGTCAACAAGAAAAAGAAAATACTCTGACAAACTCCAAAAGTTTGAGAACCAGGGCACTGAGGGGATAGCAGCAGGCAATAGTTAACTTCCTGCATCTTACCAGAGCAAATCAGTGACAGCTACCACTCTGTTACACATACTGCATACAGCCAAGAGAGCTGGCTAACAGGTGCTGAAAGTTGTAGTCAGCAGCACACCTTTGGTTATTAAATGCTTTGCCTTTTTCTTTTATTTATGTAAATAAGAGTCTGTTCCAAGTTATTTATTGACAATGATTTCAAAAACCAATTATGAAGTATAAGCAAAATTTATCTGTTGAAGTCCAGGTAGAAGAAATATGAAAACAGACTATTTAAAATGTCACCAAGAAAGCAAACCAGTTCTATTCTTGTCTTGTGAATTCTTAAGAAAGTGTTAGCTCTGTGTTCTCTCTTCTGCCCCATCTACCTTCTTTACTGAAAAGAGAACTCACAAGACTTAATGCTAAGTAAGAATAAAAATCACGAAATGGGATGGTTCTGCCGGAACCTTCTTTAAGCTTCATTTAAAACCAGGAATGCTTTTGTGTTTTAAAAAAAACCCTTAATTTTAGCTATAAAGGCTGAAGGATGACAAACAGAATCTACTAGAATGCATAACTCTAAAATTCAAATTAATTTTGGCTCAGTTTGCTGGAAATTATGAAGTCCAATCAAACACCAAAGAAGGCTAGCTCTAACAAAAATTACTGAGCCCAACTTGGCAGAAACAACAATGAAATGAGTACTTCCTACAGAACTAACCATCATGTCCATAAGCAGCTATTCTCTTTCAGAGATGTTTGTGTAAAAATACAGAGATGTGCGTGGTTGTAGTAGTGATAGTTAATCTGGCAAATATTTGGGACTAATGGTAGTAGGGTCACAAATCCTGCCCTAGGAACTTGCACCTGTTTGTGAGAAAATGTTTCAAAAAATATTCCTGCAGCCACTTTTGTTCTACTGGGACAGAAACCAAAGTAAAGGAGCTTACATATTTTTATGCCTTGTTGGAAGAATTTTAAATCTTCAATTTGACTTTGTAACCACAATTCACCTAAAGTACTGATGAAATTTGGGGTACAGGGCTCATTCCAAACGTTACCAACTTCAAGGCTCTCTGTACATTTATTCTATTATTTTTGCCTCAAAAAGACACAGTCTGAAGACAGTAACTGTAAAAGGCAGAACTCCATAGTATTTTGGTAACAAGCACAATGTTTAAGAAAGCCATGACTATCAACATAATACCACCCATGACTATTTAGCAACATAAATTTAATATATCCCTGCAGAAAGGAATCAGTTCCCATGCAAAGATCACTTGTAATTTTTGAATTTGCAACATTATACATATGACCTACTAGCATACATTTGGCTGCATCCCTAAAACTACTTGGACAGTACAGTTCTAAAAGTTTATTATACAAAAGTTCACAATCAACAGAATAAGCTTGACATTTTTGAATGTAATATGCAACTTGTAAGACAAGCATTTCTAGTGGTGTTACCTCACCCTTTGTAATTCCCACTTTTCTATAAGATGCTCCACTTCACCTCCAAGAACTGCTGTGTTACTGTCATCCAACAGCAAAAATCCATTTCTCACTTCAACAATTCCTGAAAGCTTAATTTTTGTTCCAGGTGGAGTGTTCAGGCTAGAGGTAGAAACAAAGTCAAAAAATTCAAATAGATTTATTAATATTCTGTCACAAACATATAAAAAACTACTCTTACTATAATTCCAACATTTTCATTTGCCATAATAAAAAATTAGCATCAAAAAGCACCGTACTTTTCAATAGCTTTATTGAAACACTTCCCACCCATTATACAAAAATGCCATACTGCAAATTAGATTCTAACAGAGATAAATACAGGTAAATTGCCTGTTTGGTTAATATCTAATTTCACAATACTGAACTAAGCTTATGATTTGTTTTGAGTATCAGATAATATTCTCAGACAACTGATTTGAGGCAGGTTCCTCACATTTACAGTTAAGAGTGGATTTCCAAATAGTTAATCATCTCTATTTTTTTTTCAGACATTTAACTTAGTAGACACATAGAGTGGTTAGAAAGGAACCTTTCTACACATTACTAAGAGCTAGGAGTATACTAGAATAAATATTAAACCTATGCATCTTGTAGTGCTTCTTCTCTCACTACTCTATAATTTTAAAACATATGAATACTTCCTGTCACCAGCTCCAACATGGAGCCAACTCATCCTCTTCTCACGTGAATCTATCCTAGGAAAAGCAACAGCAGAAGCATAAAAGAATCATGTACTTCCAACATGCAATTGAAAGATATGATAAGCAGTGCAATCTAGAAACTGCTTCTGTTTGTGAGAAACAGGACACAGCCAGTTAAAACCTTTCAACTGAGAGACAACAATCTCTTTAAAATATGCTAGAGCTACTGTTGCAATCATGGGCCCATACCACACGGTGAGGAAAATTCATAATGGAGTCAGCCAATTACAGAACCAGTGCCGTTTAAACATAGCAATGTTAATGGATGTTTGGATTATTCTGATGAAGGCAAAAAAATGGACAATCAGAAAACAGACATGAAAGAAATACAGAAAAAAATTTAAAATGAGGCAAGGGGAAAGGGATAAATGAAAACTACAGTCATGAGAAACCTATACTATAAAAGAAAATTGTGATTTTTATTTATTTTAAGTAACATTATGTACTGAAACAGGATATTATTACAGTTTAATAATCTAACATCCGACTTGAAAAAATTACATATAACATAAGTCTTTAAATGTTACGTATAAACAAGCGTTCACAATATTACTAGAGCGATGAGTTCTCTAACATTTTTGAGATTTTATCAAAAAGCTTTCAAATTATGTCTTGTACTGGGTATTTATCTTCAAACATTTTGTGATCTAGAATCTACTTACACAAGAGTCTGTTTGCCTTCCTTTATTGCTTTCTTTATATTTGCATTGGAATATGATATTCCAAGTTCTGCTGGCTCAAGCTAAAATTAAAATACCATTAAATGTTCTGACAGCATCGCTCTAAACTGCAAGCTGGCTCCTGCTCAGAAGGAACAGTTTAACTCTTAAAGATGACATTCAAAAATTAGGTATATATCTATATCTAACTGCTGCAGCTAGCAGAGAAAGACAGAAGAAGGGTTTTTTTTTTTAAACCAAAATTACCTGAACTAGAAAAGTGCAGAGCACACCATGACTCTGCAGACTAAATACCAGAGATTGTTTTCAGCACCTCCATAACCAAAAACACAAAGCATCCCCATGTCCAGCAGTAATCACCTCTCTTACCCTTCACTTTTAACTGAAGAAATATCCAAGTTAAAGACCTGCCCATGGTTAAGCAGCATTAGTTGCACTGGGTTAGGAGTGTCAAGCCTGTGGCATTCCTGCTACAAAGTTAAGGTAAAAGATCTGCTACAACTGAAAATTGGGAATTTGACCCAAGTTTACACACGCCCCCAAAATGCTGTGTGTTGTGAAACCACAACTCAGTAGACGGCTGCAAAATCCACTTTCTTCTGTTATGTAGTTCAGCATAAACAGAACTGTAAATTACATTCACATGTACCTTTACATACTGAATTTAAATTTCTCCTTTATATACAAATCCAGAAAGGAAGCCTCTTTTGCAGAGCAATATTTTCATAAATTACTAAGGACACTTCCATTATTTCAAGGACATTTAAGTAGCAAAGGAAAAGATGGAAAAGGAAGCTGTTCACCTTATTTTTGACATGCTACTGTATTCTATAGCTGTGCAGCTTGTGTGTCCATCAGTCATCTGTAAACGCAGCATTCTGGGAGCAGCCTGAGATTCTTCATTATCCTTTGGTGCAGCAACATTGCGAATTTTCTGTATTTGCAGGACACATGGCCCTTCCAGCTAGGTAAGTCAAACAGAAAAGACAAAATTGTTAGCACTGTTAAGCAAAATAATGTCTAGATATTACACTGCAATATCTAGACATACCAACAGATGCCCCCAGGCAAAGAAAAGTGTAATTTGATCAGGCAGTCATGTTGAATTTCTATCACTCATGTACTCTGTGTTCTAAAACATGATAAAAATGGGTTTTACAGAGAAACAGTTGTGATGCTTCACAGATCTCTGAGATACAGATTATAAAATAAAAGTGAATGAAAACAGAGTAGGAGGCAAACAAACAAAAACACAGATTCTGTCGCTTCAAACATAGCATGGAGTCCAGATAAGATTTCACTGCAGGATGACTTTCACTGACAAAGTCTTCTAAAGAACAAAAAAAAAAAAAAAAAGCTGAGAAAACTCTCTGTTTGGATCAAGAGGAAATTTCAAGTACAACTGCTTTGTAAACTGCAACTAAGAATTTAGCTTCCTTGAACAATGGTCCAATCAAAACATAACAAACTGAAGGGATGTCACTTGTCTACTGATTATGCAAAAAATGGATACCCTACTAGACATACCATAATCTATGTTACAAACAATAAAAATTATTACTAAAAAGAACCAAACAAAAAAAAAAAAAACAACAACAAAAAAACCATAATAAACCCCAAAACCCCACAGCAAACAAAAAACACCAAAATAAAGCAAAATAAATCCACCTGAAAAACCAAGGCCCAAACCAATCATCTCAACCACTTATCACATTTCAGCTACAGCTAAGTCATTTTAATTTGTCTGAAAATAAAATTGTCTGTGGCTGCTCAACTGATCTCTAACTCCTAAATAACAGCAAGAAGATGAAAAAGTGCACAGTCCATCAGCTTCTAACCTTGAAGAAACAGAATAGGCAGCCAGAAGAACACAAAATGAGAGCAGATACCCAGTAGGTAAGTATATATAAAAAGAAGAGAAATTAATAAGTAAGAGAACAGGAGCACAGTAGCTTTACTATGATGGCAGTAGAAGATCTGATGTAGCAAACACTCTCACTGAAAGAGTCTTTTTTCAATGCCAATCAGTTTTAAATGGAGTCACAAATCCAATCATAATTTTGAAAAAAAAAAATTAAAAGGCTGTATGAAACAAAAATCCACAATCAAAAAAACAATGAAACAGAAATGGGGAAGTATGTGAGTAACCTTTAACAGGAATTAAATTGCTGGCACCTTATGTTTTCAACTGCTTACCATGAATTTGCCAGTACTCAGAAAGCAACTGAGATCACAACTTTAATCCTTTCTGAATGCTTCTCCTGCAGTTAATGTTTCCATTGTAATGACACAAGTTCTCAAAAGAAAACCAATAACACCTTAAATGTAGCAGCTATTAAATTATATGTTGTAACTTTATAGTCCTCTTTGCACTTCAATTCCTTCAAAAATACTTAACGGATCTCTGTGGTGTAGTCATCCAGATAGAAATGGAAGGATTCAGTTTTCCCAAATCCTATGTAAATGTGGCCATCTTGTGGTTAATGCTGGTAATATTGATTTTTTTCTAACCCACAGATATTAAATGAATGAGTGAAATAGCTCTGTGTATTAATGACTGAAGTTGATCATCTACAGTGGTCAAATACCCGTGCTTCATACAAGGAAAGCTTTTATGCAAATATTTGCCTATTATACAATAGGCATAAAAAGTTATTTTTTAAATAAATGAAGTTATTTTCTATGCAAGATGGAAATACATCATAGGTTCTCAAGATATAAATAAGCAATACTGATATTAGTCTTGGCTGAGAGGAAGAATTTCTGAACAACAAATTACTACTTTCCATGGGGAGATTATACTAAGAAGTTGTTCCTCTCCCATAAAGCAAATATTATTTTTTTTGTAAACACACAGCTCTATAACATAATGCATTTGCATGCATTGAAAGCTAAGCAGCAGCACTGATTAAGGAGTCAGATTCACCTTATTTGACTCAAAAAAAGGAAATTACTGTTAAGAGAGCAAGGATTCAGCATACTATCTAATAGCTTGAGGTAAAAATTATAAATAGGAGTCCTTCTCAAGCAGATTTTTTTTTGTGTAATTGTTCCCAAATCCTGAAGGATTATCACCCTCCAGGAAACAGTTTGCAAGTGTCTGGTTTGGGGTTTTTTTTAGAATAATTTTCTAAAGATCTATGAATATAGATAAAGTTAAAACTATTCGCATTTGCTAAATAATATACTGCATGCACTGACTGCTGCCTTGCTAAAATATATGATCCTGCAATGGCCTCTCTCTAAAGTGTGCTTTGCATAAATGGCAATAATGTTTGTGCCTTTTTCTAGTAGAAGTCTGTGCTTGCAACAGTGACTACTCCATTTAGACAACAAAATAAACAAATCCTAACAGCTCTTAGCAGCCTCTCTCAGCAATCTGGCTTTCTTAAAACAAACCCATCTTAACTTACCACTATCTGAATTTCAACAGTAAAAGAAATATGTTTCCCCAGATCTTTCACATCAGTGATAGACTATCAATACTTGAAGTAAGGGGTAAAGAATTGAAGTGAGAACCACTGCTAGGTTTAAAACAAAATTCCTTCCTTTACCCATCTCTGAATTGTTTTGTTCTAAGGAACAAAACAGGAAGGGTATACAGAAGGGGACAAATTTCATTTTTACCTAAACACACAACATGCATTAAAATCTAGCACACCCAAGTTTCAAGTATAATGCTCTTCTCTAGCACAAAGTGTTACCCCATATAACATGTTTTATCCACATGACTTGTGGGATACACAACCATAGGAAAATCACATAAAGTGCATAGCTGTAGTCATGGATGCCAGTAGGCAAGTAACCCAGCATAAACATGTATCACTGTGTATCAGAATCAAACCTCTACTTCGATTTATTTCTGACCTGCTTTCTTGCCCTCTCAGGATAATGAGGGGAAAAAATGAAATTCTGATACAATGTCAAGACTAAACAAGTTTAATGACTTTCCAGCAACAAATGAAGTTGCCAGGATTGTTCAGATTTTTATTTAATCATTTCAAAGTTGTTGAAATGAAACTCAGAAAGTCCTCTTCTATGGAGCTTATGTTCACATTTTTACACTATAATAGATTCAAATATTGGGGATTTTTGTACGTGAAGTAATGACAAAACCAGACTAATGTGCCACAGAAGGCTGTCATAACACAGAAATCACAGAATACAGAAAAGTGAAGTAAAAATACTGTCTACCTTTTCCACCTTTCCACCATTGATGTCACTGGGGAGGAATTTCTTGCCAATCGTTCTTAAATCTGTCTGAAATGATTACAGAAGACAAGACAATATTAACTTAAAATATGCACTTAAAAAAAATCCCCTGTAACATAGGAATAAAAATAGCATTTTTTCCATCATGACAATTATATATTCAACAGAAATCCACCTCTTTGTGTGATAAAAAATTCAACAACTCAAGAGTTTACAAAAGAAATCCTTTTGCTTTTTAAATTATATTCTTGTTTTAATTAATGAAATTAACAGTTTCAACATTGATTAAAATGCTTTTAAATAAACAAAACCAAATGGCTATGCAATGTTTAATGGTTAAACATAGCTGTGAGGCTTCACAGAGGTAAAACATCCATCTTTGCTCTCCATCTGGCACTTAGAGAAAAGTATTTTTAGTTCCTGTCTTTTTACATCCACAAATCCTTACTTATTATGATCATAAACAACTCCTTTAAAAGAAAATGTGCTGCATGTAATTACTACAAGAACTTGAACCATATTTTGCCATTAATATATGTCAATGGCCTACTGTTCTGGCACCCTGATCTAAAACTGAGCGGGACTCTATCTTAGTATCCAAAATATTGTAAATGATTTATTCTGGTTTTCAGTGAGAAACACTGGTAAATTACAAATTAGAAAACAATCATAAGAATGCACTTTTAGCATATTTACTGAGTATATAGAGGGAATAAATGCCCAATCCTCTCTCTGTTGCACAAGATAGCCAGGTAATGACAAGGAAGTACTTTCAGTTTTTCAATCTGAGAAAAATCTGTTTTTCACAACTTGGGAAACTCATCTGTCACTTCTATGTCTCGGAATAGCACACAGGCTCCTGTGTGGTCGACAGAATCATTCTAGAATGGTTTGGGTTGAAAGGGACCTTAAAAAACATCTAATTCCTATCCCCTCCTATGGGCAGGGTACACCTTCTGGTAAGACAATATTGCTTACAGCCCATCCAACAAACCCTTAGACACTTCCAGGGATGGGGCATCCATGACTTCTCTGAGCAATCCATGCTAGAGCCTCACCACACACAGTAAAGAACTTCCTCCTCATATCCAGCCTAAACCTACTCTCAGATTGAAGCTATTCCCCCTTGTTCTTTCATTACATGTCCTTGTAAAAAGTCTCTTTCTCCATCTCCCTCCTAAGCTTCCTTTAGGCACTGGGAAGGCACAATTAGGTCACCCCTAAACCTTTTCTTTTCCAGGCTGAACCATCCCAAGCCTTTACTCACAGGAGAGATGGTCCATCTCTCTGATCATCTTGGTGTCCCTCCTCTGGACTTGCTGTAACAGCTCCATGTCCTCCCTGCACTGGGACCCCAGAGCATGGTACAGCACTGCAGGTGGTTCTCACCAGAGCACAGGGGCAGAATCCCCTCCCTGGCCCTGCTGCCCACACTGCTTTGGACGCAGCCCAGGACACATCTGGCTTTCTGTTCTGGGCAGTGAGTGCACATGGCTGGGTCATGTCCAGCCTCTCATCCAGCAGCACCCCAAGTCCTTCTCAGCAGGGCTGCTCTCCATCTCTGCATCCCCAGCCTGTGCTGACACTGGTGCTTGCCCCAGCCAGGTGCAGCACCTTGCACTTGGTCCTGGAATCTCATGAGATTCTGATGCACCCACATCTTGAGCTTGTCCACGTCCCTCTGAATGGCATCCTGTCCTTCAGGTGTGTCAACTGCACCACTCAGCTTGAAGTCATCTGAAAATTTGCTGAGGGTGTACTTGGACCCTTCATCTATGTCATTAATGAAGATATTTAGCGACACTGGTCCCAGTACAGATCCCTGAGGGACACCACTTGTCACTGATGTCCATTGGGACTCTGAGCCATTAATCACTACTCTCTGGATGGGACTGTCCAACTACCCAATTACTTTCTTATGCCTCTAGCATTCATTAAATCCATCTTTCTCCAGTTTAGAAAGAAGGATATTCTCAGGGACTGTGTCAAAGGCTTTACAGAAGGCCAGATAAATTACATCTGTAGCCCTCCCCTTGCCCACTGATGCAGTCACCCCATTACAGAAGGTTACTGGGTTGTTCAGGCAGAACTTGCCCTTGCTGAAATCTCCAGCTTCCCATCAGAGTAGCAGGAATGGTAGACAACTTTCACAAATACTTTTTAAGTTCTTAGACAAAATAAAAACATTTCAAGGACTGAAGATACACACTTATGTCTACTTCATACTTATTTAAGCAATTCACACATACACATTCAAAAAAAGGTAAAACAGGTCAGCTGACTTCTGGATTTCTTCTGGAGCAGTCAAGGAAGAATTTGTAGGAAGTGGAACATAAATTCACTATTATCCTGCCATTAAAGACACACTGCTACCCTCTACATACTCAACAGATAAGTAATCTTTTGGGCACAAAAAAACCTGACTTAATGATTAAAAGTGATAAGCCATTAATTCTGTTTTGGAGTACTTGTGCAACATCCCTGGTTTATTTTAGTATCTGTCAAACCTGAAATACCAACACAGTCACAAATGATCATGTCAGTACTCATTCCAGTATATGATTACATGCAGGGTAATACCCAGCAACTCACAAATACTTTATTTAGGTTTTGTATAAAGCAGCAATGCATTCCCAAATATACGGACATGCTGCCCTGGTCCAGGAATCAAATGCTTGCCTTCTGCATGTTTTGTATTACATTCTTTGCATCTTTGCATATAATTTTGCTTTAATTCTTTTCATATTCCTTACATGAACTGGTGCCTGTATACATGAGTGACTGAACACATGCTTTAAAGAATAAGTGAAAGGAGCAGAGGGGACCCTCTTTTTCAGAGTATCATCCAAAACCATCTAGTGGTTAAATCTTGAGGGGGAACAAAATAATCTCCAACAACTCCCACATAATTTCATTATTTTATTCTTTCTAATTTCAGAAAGGAAGAATACTTTTCTCTTAAGCACTCAACTACACTGTTTTCCCCCTTGAAACTACATATAGTTATTACAAAGTTTATATTAAACCAAATAAAGTACAGTTCATATTAAACCATTTAAAACATCTGAGTATGGATTTGATATGTTAAAATAAAATAGCAAATACATGAACTAAGAAAGGCAGCAGACTTATTAATGATTACCAACAATGTATATACTAGAATTCTGAAAAACAGGGATTCACATGCACACTTTTCTCATATCCTTAAAAAATATTATGGTATATTGCTTTGAAGATGTTGTGCTATCTCATACATTGCTTGTTAATTTTTTGCCAAAATTATGAGTACTAATCCAGATTTCTATAGTAAAGAAAAAAAGCCAGGTTTTAGTTACATAAATATGTACACTGGATATGTAGTCTGAATGTGCTTTAAGAGCATCATGTCCAGAAGTCAAAGTAAGAGTGTGTTTTTAAACCCAACAAACTTCTACTAAAATTTCACACTCATGTCATTACTGCAGCACTTCTGGTTGTATTCATGCTTATAGTTTGACTTTAGTTTTACATTTCATAAACAAAATAAATATTTTCCGACTGCTAAATCTGTTCAATTTTTCTCCTACAAGTTTTTCAGTTTGGAATAGATTTTTTTCCAAATAAAACTCACAATTCATACAGGCAAGGAGAGAGGTACACTGTCCTTTACAGAAATCACACTGACAATAGCACACTTAATTAGACACACAAACCTATATTTGAGCCATTGCCTCTATCATTTTTAACATGATTTCTCAGAAAAAACATTTTCACTACCATGACTTACATTAAGGGCAACTAGGATAATATCATTCGTATTAACTTTTTCAGATGAACTTAAGCAAGCTTCAATTCCTTCATCTGAAAGACACCTGTGAAAGGAAAAAAAAAGGAATATCACATGATGTATCAATGAGACAAACATTTCTTCTGTCTATGAGATTGTCTTTAGTTCCTATCTTTTGTATTGGTAAAGCATAGATGCAAAAATTAATGAAAAATTACTTAACGTAAGTATTTTCCTTACACTGATGGTGGTAGCACAGGATCAGTGTCTTTCTGCAAAAATTCTGTAAGTATACAATAAGTTTTGAACACTAAGTTTTGAATTGAATACGTGAATCCATTTTAGAGGGTTGACCTATTCTAGCCTTCAAAAAAAAAACTTTAAAAAAGGATAGTTTTAACTTGAGTGATCAGAAATTGTGACATTTGTTGTTCACTTTGCCTACTCTACCCCATCTGCAGTTCCAGTTTTCAATTTTATGTAGCTGGCAACCTGCCTTCTTCTTCACAGCTCTTCATTTTATTCAAATACATCACAGCAACCATTACATAATTGATAGACATCCAGTCTGAAACACAGGTCCTCCTCTACATTTAAATAACTACTCACCAAGAAATCACCTTTTCCCAAATAATAAAAGAATGATTTAAGAAACAAAGAGTAACAAACACTAAAAATATCAAAAATAAATATTCCTGGGTGCTTCAAGAAATACTTCGCTTTGAAGAAAATAACATGCACAGTGTAACATACAAACAAGGCAAAAAAATACTTGAAGGGAAGTACACTTGACAGACCTTTCTGATTCCAGCCCTGGTGACTTTAACATTGCCCTTTCCAGTCCTGCCAGTGTTCCAAGACTAATTACTGCTCCCAGCTGTGCTCTAACCCAGACACTTGATGGGATTTATCTGCTCATGTCAGACAATGGAATCTAGCAAATCCTGAGTCTCTAGCCCACCATCACCAAAAAGAAGAAAAGCCAATAATTAAACAATTCGGATGGCAAAAAAAAGTATGCATATGTATAGAAGCATATGAAGAAACAATTCTATTTTTTTAATAAAAGACAAATGCTTGAGAAGAATAAGGTAGCAAGATGTGTTGCTTTGCATGGGAATAGAGGATTTCCCAGCTGAGTAATTCTAAGCTTCAGTACTATGATATGGGAAGCTTTGTGCAACTCCTGTGCATTAGCAGCTCTCATTAGCTGGAGTCAGAAGGTAAAGCAGAACAGCATTCCCACTCTGTGCCAGGGGAAACAGATACATCCAGACTATCCTGCTCTCGAGGCTTCAACTGCAGCTTAATTACACCAACAGACTTCCTAGAAAGAGCAGTATCAAACTCTACTAGTTTGCCTTCTGCCATCTTCAGCGTAAAACTGAGCATAAGCAGAACAGCAGGGGCTAAGGGAGTACAAAATCCATAAGCTGAGTTTTAGACTGTTGGCTAAGTCATGGAAGGATTTTTCCTTTACTGCTCCAAATGCAAATGAAGTCATTCTTCATTCTACTAAAGCCAGAGGGACTGCAATTCTCTTACAGTTATTTAAGCCCAGTACTTCAACATAAGCGCTACCATTTTCCAGAAAGAAAAAAAACATTTTTAAAGAACGACTAAACAAGAATCTGACCTACAATTAAACTTTCTCTACATAAGACAAGATTAATTCTTCTATTACAAAATTCACTGCTGAGTCATGTTTTACTTTTGCACCTCAAACTGAAGAAGACTGAATCACAGCTATCAAAACAACACTCTGGTTTAGTCAAAATTTTCAGTTTATAACTTTTTATGTATAAATTTACATATAACTTTTCAATTTAGTTTGTCTTGTTATTTAGGAAAGCTTTTGAGACAGAAGGATAAAGAGAATCTCATGGGAGAAGACCACTAATTTTTGACTTGTGCTAATTTAAGCAACAGCACTTAGCAAAAACATTGCCTATCTGACCAAAATCTCTGCCAACCTCACAGAAACATCAATCATAAAATACTACTGAGGACATCTGTTAGGTTGATTTAAGCAAACATCAAAGCTTTTTAGCAAAAACCTGACTGACTTGGTTGTTTTAAGAGTTTTCAAAAAAAAAAAAACTGTGAATATCAATGTAGGGGAGGTACTTTATTGTTCAGGGTTGGTTGGTTTGGTTATTATAGGTGCTCATTATATAAAAGTATAAATTAGGCAAATGCAAAAGATCAGGATCAAGATTACTTTAAAGAAAAAAAAGATCAAATCAACAATTCTGTCAGCCAAATTTTGATAACAAACTTCAACAGAGAAAAAAAGAGCTTTCCAGTAATGTGTCAGGTGCTGTCTCTGTGCAACAGGATGCAAAACTATAGATTTAGTAAAAAATGGTCAGAAATTGGCCAGGAAGCAAATTGCAACCAGGAGACATTGTACACCAGATTCAGCCAAAGCAGATCTCTCCTGCTGTAACAAAAGCTTGAAACCATTGTATATCAAGTCAGTCTTTTCCATTTTGCCATAATAACATTCTTATACAGACTACTTCATATAGCAATGAGTACTCCAAATGTGTTTATATTTTCTTAACAAATTTATAGAAACTTATTTAAAATAAACTATTTTATTTACTCCTGTTTGTACAGTCTCCTATAAGAACTGGCAAAGTTTTAGCTTTGAGTATTTCCTGCTACAGGCCCACATATTATTTAAGAAAATTTAAAAAAATACTTTTATTAAATTTATTTTAAAATAAATGTATTTATACAGAAAAAAATACATCTACCTCACTCAAGTATGAAAAGGGAGTCAAAATAGATAAAGCTACCTCTTCAGATGGCATAATCCTTCCCTCGACAACATAAGGATTATTAAGTCTGAGCTTTTTCCAGACTCTGAAGGAATCAGATTCCCTTTTTCTATCTGTTCTTAATGAAGGCATGAGATATGCTGAAGGTAGAACCTTTACAGCATAGGGCTGCTCAATTCTTTGTTCTCTGTATTAGATCAATGAAGGAGGGGAAAAAACAAACTGACCCTGAACAAAACCAAACCCAGTAAAAACCTGCTCTGGAGTCCAAGAGAACAGCCCTGCAGCTCTGTGTCTCTGTTACATTCACTCAAGCACCTCACATCACCTGCACTACCTGTTCTGTCTGTTTTGCAAAATGCCACGACCTTCGGTACCAAAAGGTCACCTACAGCGTGATCCTATTACATTAATCCAAGACACTTCCTATTCCAAGTGGTTGGGAGCAATCCTAAACCTCACATGAACCAGATCACACTGCTGGAAGTGTCCATAAATCCCCCAATTCCCAAGACCTACCTGGCTGTGCTGGTGCTGTACAAGCAGTGTCTGTCAACCCTTGCTCCCCACACCCCCATTCCAAGCCATCTTCCCCAACTCTCCTTTATAAATAAAGGAGACACTGGGAATAACCTGGCACAGAAATGCTGCTGCCACAGTCAACAAATTTCCCTTTTTTCCTTCTGTAAACAAACATTTCAGAATTAAGCACTTCTGCTTAATGTGAAACAGCAAATAAATAAAAGGTAAAATAAATGGGTGAGAAGCATAGGGAGCCAGCAGCCAAGCTCCACAAAGCTCTCCAAGAAGTCCAAAGCAAGCCAGTGGCTGACCACTGACACCTTACAATGACACCAAAAAAACCCTACAACACACACCCCACAACATAACCTCTCACCATAAGGACTGGTAACCAAACTAAGACGCACCAAAATTACCTTTAGTTTCCAAGAAATAAAGCACTCACTACACTTCTTTCTCACACATTTTAAAACAATCTTAAAAGTTGCATATTGAAGTCATGAAAACTACTACATTGATTTCAAGGGAATTTTAGTAAGTAATGCTGCAGGAGTCACACAGGGATTCTGTGGCCTTGGAACATTAATATAAATTAGAAGAAAAAAAAAAAAATCAGAGTTTTCAACCAAATGGGTACAAAGCTTCCACAAATGGTTGAGATGGTTATTTCTGAAACATTTTCAAGAGAAAGAAGATCAGAAGAGAAAGGAAAATAAATGTTTCTACTGCAATTCTTTTGCATTACGCTTGCTGAAACCTGAGGGATATCTCACCTATTCCTCCCCCCACTCCAGGTTCATTCATCTGAGACATGAAGCAGTACAATCCGCTTAGCAACAGCTTTTGTCAGAAAAAACACCTCCTAGAAAGTACCTGCATTCCCACCTTCAAATGAGACATTAAAACAAAGCCATTAGTAATGAATCAGTATTTTCTACATGAATCTTTCACATATAAATCCAAATCTGCAGTTTTTCTGTCAAAATGTTCTCAACCAGCTTCTATGGAAAACAGATTTCAGTAATTCTTCCTTTGTAATACACAAAAAAAAATATTACATCAGTGACAGGCAGAGCTGTTTTCCCACTGCTCCTTCATATCAAGTATAACATCAATTTAATAACCCACTTTTGTACATTATAGGTGTGCATTCTCCTCTTCCGTATTTCCCACTGCTATGGGATATAACCATAGTACCAATCTTGCCTATGCCTCTACTTCTCTCCCTTTACGTTCTGCTTTACTTCATAAAGAACAAATTACACCTGATGTGGCCTGAATAGACAGATTTGTGTAGTGCTACTCTATTACCTATGTCTGAAACACTGAAGAAATTGGCAGTATCAAAGTAAGATGCATTTTTTGTCTGCTCTATACTGCTGGATCAAACACTTCATCTGCAGACAAACACGCATGTGTATACACACACACAGAAAGGTTTTAAATGAGAGCCTTATTCTCCAATTAAATCCAGCAGGTAAACAACTCTCCTAATAATATTTATTTGTCATGAGCAGCTTTCTTGAAAAGCATCTTTTCTCTCTTTGTAATTAACAGTTCATGCACACAAATCTTTAATCTTCCATCCTTTTTCTATCACATAATTTTTCTATAAATCCTCTGTAATTTTCTTCAACTATCTCTAGAATTAACATCTTATTAAGTAGAAGCTTTGTTTAACAGAAGAAGCAAATAAGGAAAATTAATATAAATAAATATGTTCTATAAAATTTATCCATTTCAGATTCCCAACTTTTCCAGAATCACTGTGATATTATCAAACTCAAACTGCACTACCACTTCTAATTCACTGCCAGCCACACAAATCAATGAGTTTTATAGCAAATTTGATATAGCTATTTTCATTGTGTTTATGCAAAAATCAGAATGTTCCTTACGTATCTTTGCTACAGAAGCAGATTTATACAATCATGCTATAAAATGGTAAGGTTTTCAAAAGGAAAAAAATCGCAGAAAGCTTTCAAATTTTTCTTACTGGATAACGCCTCAATAAAAAAGAGAACACTCGAAGCAATTAAGCAAAGAGGATCTTAAAAGGCTGCAGTAGTACACAACTACCACTGGATGTCAGTGTTGCTCCACAACAGAAAAACTGCACACCAGCTATCAAAAACTTGGGCGTTCTCTTAATAGGGCTTCAAAATGTTTTGCTGAATTTCAGTTGTGTAAAGGAATTACAAAAAACGTTAGAAATTTCACTAAGGAGCTATCCACTACAGCTGTTTAAAAAAGAAAAACAAACCACATTTTAAGGCATTATTATTCAAATACAAAAATCAGATCACCAATAAAGTGTTTCCTTTAACCTGTGTAACTATTACTGGGAAGCAACTGACACTGTTCTTCCCTTCAGCTTCTGAGCTTTTAGTTTAAAGAACTAAATGGGCAAAATTAGAGTCAATTGTTCCTTTATCCACAAGGCAAACATCTGCAAGGAATGACAAACCTAGATTCAAGTGGCATTCTTGGCAATTTTACTATCAATATTCTCACACCAAGAAATGTCATTTCATTTTGCAGTTGCATTTAAAGATTTATTTCCTACATCTTGCTCTTGTCGTACATTTGGTGTATCTTCCTCATGTGTTTTGCACATACAACAATGACTATTGCTATAAACTGTATTTTTGTTTCCCTATCACTTTTTCAATTTGTTAATAACACACTGAACTCTGACCTGAGCACTCACAGCTTTGCAGTTTTAAGGAGCTTTATCTCCTGTTTGAGCACAGTATTTCACCCAGGTTTTTCATGACAGTATCAAATCAAGCATGACCCAGAAGATGTTTTCACGTAGTCTCAGGTTTTGACAGTGAAGCATCCATAGCCATTCTTTCTAGTACAGTCAAACTACTCTGATAATTGCCTTACAGGAACTTCATCTAAACTGTTTCTCTATTTCACTCCTCAAGATGCAAACCAAAATTTTAAAATAACAGAATGGACTGTACTGTATCATTATTAAAAATCCACTAAGTTTTAAGTGCACTTATGCTAGCAAAAGCCAATTTGAATAATACAAAAAGCACTCTGAGAAATACAGAATTTTGGTTGCAACTCGGTTAGCATGCAGGTGAAGAGGTACCGAAGTATTTCAGCATATCTTTAAAATATTACTGACATTTCTAAAACTGGTGCGCAGCCACTACATCATCTTGGTTCCCCAGGCAGTTAAACTTGCATCTCAGCTACCTAATTTTTCACTCCTGGGAATACACCACTTCCTTAAGTGCAGCCTCCAGCCCAAGCCAAGCTGAAACCCCAGAAAGGAGCTCATAAAATATACATTCACAAGCTCATGTTCTCAGATGTTTAGCTGACAAAACTTAAGGCCTAAACTTCTCTCAGATGTCTATGACATTTGACTTTCAATAAAAAACATGAACTAAGAAAGTCAATGTATTTTTAGAACAAATAAAAAAGGTTGGCATTTTTTTTACATACCATAATAGAAGCAGAATGAATGTCGTTACTGCCCCCACCTTTTTTTTTAATGTGAGAAAGCAAATAAAAGTTAATTAGCACTAAAATCTATTTTGACAGTAAGATCCTGACCTAAAGAAATCACAGCAAATATTCAGTGCCAAGGAAAAGGAGAAAAAACAAAACAAAAACAAAACCCCAAAGTGCAGTACTTAACACCAATGCATTAGCTTCTTCCTGGCTTACACTTACCCGACACTTTCAGTAGGAATGGGATAAAGACCAAATAACTCAGAAGCACAACAGTTCTAAACACATGCACAAGCACTGCAAACATTATTTCACTGCATAAGCAGCAGTAGTCCAGCAGCTGATAGTGAGGCCCCACACAAGCACCCACGGTGCTTCTCCTTCAGGAACCCCCTGCTCCTCAGCCAGCCTACCCCATCTTGATGTGGAGCCGCTTCCTTGCCCTCCTACCAACACAGGAGAGGCAAAGAGCCCAGATGGAACTGCTCTCCCTAACAAGGAGCCTTTTCTGCCTCTCCTACACTAACACTGGAGAGGAGAGGTGCCTTAACCCTGGGTCAGTAGTCCTGAGACAGAATTTGGTGGTAAGCAGGTTTCTGCTCAGTGTCAGAGAGCACCCCAGCAATCCCTCAAGGGCTTCCAAGTCAAATTTCTATTATGATTTTTTAATCACCTTTGTAAAACCAGCCTCTTATCCATTTCCAAAGGACAAGGACTATTGTCATACAAAAGCAGGAATAAACAGTGACCGTTTTAGAATTAATCTTTAATATGTTTGACATGCAAGGAGAACTGTAAGTCTATTATTGGGTTAGCCTGACAGTCAGTCACACTCACACTTCTCTAAATCCACCCCACACACCACCCTTCTCTTTTTAATTACTAAAACTTGTATTATTTTGGGGTTCCCCCCACAGCCTTTCTGAAATTACTCTGTTCCAAACATGAAGCATCAAACAACAGGTTTGAAGCATACTCTGAATCAAGTTCTTGCACACAGAACATGAACTTTAAGACATTTTAACAGCTGCCTTAGTGAAGTCTTTACAGTCGCACCTCTCATAGTGCGATGTGTGCTCTTTTAAAGTCTATTTTGTTCTATAAAATTCCTACTGCTGGGAATACGTAAGAGTATGAGGCTGGCAGCACATCTTTAACAAGGGAAAGTTTGGTTCTTGAATAAAACATAAAGCTTGTTTACCTTTACAACCATATGACACATCTCTAATAACATCACCATCAAAAACCTCACACTCTCCACTTGCTCTTTCACAAATGCAATATACTTCACTCACCACACGCATTACCTAAGCTATGTACATAAAACTGAAAACCAGAATCAACCTTCCTTTAGAATTCCAGTTCCCAACAGAAGAATTCAAAATAATCACTTGCAAAGCCCTGACCCAGAGTCAGAAATCCTAGAAACTGGAGAATGTCTCACAACACAGGTCTACAAGAAGCCGGTTTCAGGACACCTGCAATTCTTCTACAAGCAGACAGCTGGGAAAGGGAGAAAAATTGTAACATTTGGAAAAGCCTGTCTTAAACTGACAAGGAACTACTAAGCAGAACACTCTCTAAAAGGGCTGCACAGACAGTAAGATTACTTCCTTATGCTTTCAAAAAGCTTAAATTAGATGGACTTCACTAAGTGATGCAATGTTTATCTCTTCATTGGCATCTCTAAACAGCGTGAGAAATCACTGAAAGTCAGGAAAAAAGCTACAAATTGAGATCTCAAATCTACATGTGATAGGTTTTTAAAAACTGTACTGCTGCAATTTTAGGTCTTATTTGTGATATAGTTTTAAATTGAACTAGCAGCACTGTAAGTATATGCAAAGGTAACTACTACATAAGTAAGGAGCCACTAAATTTTCCACCTTAAAACAACTGCAAAAGCTACTGATAAATACTTTGACAGGTAATTTACACTCAAAATGTACCTGACAAACGATAGATTTTTGATATTAAAGATGGCAAAATCCAAAGCACGAGGTAGGAAGGTAGGGAAGGAAGGAGACTGAAAGGAAGAGAGAAAACAGACCTTCCCCCAAATAGAAGATGAAATCACCCAGCTGCTTAGCATCAGTCTAGAAGGAACTTTTGCCCATCTCACTCATTACTTTATTTCCACTTCTTGAGCCCTGAATTAACACAGCAGACACAGAGCATAACTTTCTCTGCTGGAAGTAACCAACCAAGTTCCACAGTGCAGCCATAATCATCAATCACATCGGAATGCAGGCACAGGAGTTACTTATTTCACCACCACGTATGTAAGACAAGGAGTGCCCGAGTCAAACTGAAATCCCTGTTCTGCTCAGTGGCTACACACTCTTTCAAGGTGAAGATCAAAAATGTATATAGCTCTCACTTCACCACATGGTTATATACAGAATCTTCAAGTGAATGAGTTGGTTAAACAAGTTCAAAAAAACATCAAAAGCCCAGGACAAATCAGAAACTTTGATAATAAAAAATATATTTAAATGGTAAGGAATTATTATTTCATTATGAAATAAACATATTTTCAGATTTTTTTGTCTTCCCAAAGACATCTATTCAAAGGCCATTATTACTGATAGCTTAGACAAAACAGTAAAGAGGTACTGGATTTTATATTTAAAACAAAAATATTAAAGGATGTTTTTCAAAGGAAAAAGGGAGATAAATTATATCAATTAAGCAAAAAAGAAGTCAAAAGAAAGACTGAACAAAATATTCTGGAGGATTCATTTGCTAAAAGTTAGTAATAAAGACTTGAAGGCAGGTAGAAAAATCTGACAGGTGACAAGGATGACAAATGAATGAGTGCCAAAAGGATTGATAAAAAACAGTTCTATTATGTAAGTTGGTTTTCTTTGGGTTTTTAGTTGTTTGGGGGGGTTTTATTATTCTTTCTAAACTAAATCTCTAAAGAGATTTGGAAGTTCTCCAAACTAAAGTTCTCATTCAAATACACATCTAAGCAAGTTTCTCAAATTGATATTACAATATAAAAGGCCTTAGAATATACACAGCAGTAACAGCAAATCCCACTGGGATCAGCAAATGTTTACCCAATAGCTCCACAGCAGCCAAAATCCAGAACCGCTGACACGCTTTAAATGAACACCTCTACCAGAAGAATGGAAAAGAACAGAACATCAGACATGTTGATCACATGAAATCCTAGGATTTACAGAGACACACACGAACAAACTCATATAAGCTATAACAAAGACTAAAATTTGTAGCCTCATGAAAACCTTTTGGGCTTTAGGGGGAAGGTATTTCTGGCAGATAGAAGGTGTCTCACCCACTGCTATTAGAGTTCCCTAAAAAATTAAGAGAAAGAGTGGAGAGCAGAAGGATGCAAGGAGGAGAGGGTAGAAAGACTTGCTGAAATAGCTTTGGCCAGACCTTTCAACAAAAGTTTTTAAAGAAAACAAATTTAGGCACAAGAAGAGAGAAGAATCCTTTCTCACATACTAAAACATGGGAAAGGAAGGGTATGAACACAATGGTTTCTCTTCTAGAGGATTAGTTAACACTGGATATATTCCTCTGGTTTGTACAGAATACCACAAATTTTAAGGCTAAGGACTGGACAGCAAGGTAGTAATTGGTGATGATTATACAGTCTTAGATGACACAAAAATCTATAGCTTAGTGCACTCTATGACCACAGGATAAGCTGTCAGATGAATTTCAACATTAATAAACACAAAGCACTGCACAATGAGAACGGAAAAAAAGTTCACACAATGTGTACAATGCTGAGCTCTAATTTAGTTTTTAATGAAAAATATATATTTTTCATTAATAACTTAGTTATTAATGAAAAATATATAATGAAAAATATGTCATTCTGGACAGTAAGTCATGGCTCAGTAGAAGTCCAAATCACAAAGAATACTAGGATCTGTTTTGAAAATAATATAAGACACAACATTATGAAACAAAGTAAATCAAATAATTACTAAGTAACACTGTTGCTGCATGTAACTTTCTATTATAAAAATTCAAGTTGCTTAATTTTTAACACAGACTTCCACCACAGGTCACACTGCGCAGCACAGATTCTCCTGACTAGTTGCAGAACCTCCATCCACAGACATCTTCCAAGACATAGCTAAGTAAATCTACAGATGATCTAATCTAGAAGCAGAAGTTTTAATTAGGACAACTTTCAGAGATATCTTAGAATATTTCAAGAACTCAATGCAATTTGCAACCCTTATACATATTACACATTAACATATTACATTTTAAGATGCAAAAACATAGGCTTAGTTTTAAAAATCCTGAAGTTATTCCTCCATTGGTTAACACACTTTATTCTTACTTCCATGCTGGCTTTACATACTTACATTTATTTATATTTCCACTGGTTTAAAACCTACTGGAATTCTGGCACAATTTCATAGATGATGTTGTTGGCCCTTCAGGTCAGTTTTCTCATACCTTAGATCAAAAGCTGTTTAGTGTCCATAAACAGAATTGGCAATCCTTTAACAAATAACCTAATTAACACATACATTCTACATTTAATTACCAGAGAAATGTAGAGTCTGTTGCTAACACCAGAAGAGAGACAAAGATACCAAACCCCAGTTCAGAATACATTTAACGCTCTGGGTGTCAGGCCTTCCATCCTCCTGAGAGCATGAAGTGCTGTTGTTTGCACTGTTGCTTCAGAATAGGTGCAATGCATATGCTTTCAAATGTTACAACTCTTTTCTAGTGTAATGTGCCAGCTCACCACCCTTTTTAAAACATAGAGCAAACAGCTGATAACTGTGTGGCCTCTGTGTAACCAAGCTGATTATACGACAGATTACAGTCCTCAGCTTCTTAGGGAAAGCCAGACAAGAATTCACCAAGACCAGCTCTCAGCATACACAACAAGGTATGAAACCATGTACACAACAAATACACAACATGCAGAAACAATGAAGTGGTGATTTACTGTAAACTTAGCATGTATTTTGATTAACTAATGAATGAATTGGGAAGTCATGGAGAATCAGTAATTCCTCCAACACTAAACCAGATGTGTAAGAAACCATCACATAGATAAATGTAGGAAATTGAGTTTTTCTGTTAAGAATATTGATTTGTTCTCTTCTCCCTCAAGAGTCCCAATTACAAGTTCTAAAGTCTTATAAAAATTACTTTTGAGAATCTGAATGCAATTTTGCAATTGATATTTGGAGATTCCAGTTGGCTGGATCTTTTGAGGTGACTTTGCTCAGTCCCTGGCAGGAACACAGCAATTCATTGCAGTCTACCAACACCATCAGTCATCCCAAGTTAAGTTCCCACTACCACTTAATTAATGAAACGATAGAAGTCTGCAGTTGGATGACACACAGCACCCCGAACATCACCATCTCTGATATCTCTAATTAGATGTCAGCACTGAAAAACTTAACCCAATACAAGTTTGTCATCCACAGAAACTGTTCTCTTACTCAAGGCACAAGATAAGGCAAAATTAAAATTAGGATGCAGAGGAAGATGAAAGCAAGGCTATCAAGTAATTAAGTACTACCAGCAGTAGCCTGATGACATAAAAATTACCAAAAAAACCTCTTAATTTGGCATAAAACCATACAATTAAGTCATTATCTTACTGTCAGATTCTGGGTTGCATCTTCATAAACAGATTTGTCAATCCATACTTCCAGAACCACCTTGGTTATTTCATTTTTAAATGAATGTAGTAGTGTTTCTCTTTTCCTCCTGTACTCAAGCTGACGGTACTGCCTTCTAAATTCATGTAATTTATAACTACGCTTTTCCAGCTTATAAAATGAAGGTAAATTCAGCAATTATAGTGTTTATCCTAAATTATTATTACAAGGTACAAAGTGAGGCTGTGATGCTTCTGGCATTCCACTGCATAGGAAAGCCAAGTCTATCATAAGACAACAATTAGTTCTCTGCCAAAACAAAAGGAAACATTTAAAAATTTGAAACATTAAAGCATGGCACGAAAATTAAATTCCATTAACAAATCAAAATTCAGACAAAGGAAAAACAGCTCCAACATAAACACATCCATGAGTTAATCACTGTTTTTCATTTCTATTTCTTTCCCTTTTTCATCTTGCTCTTCTCCATGGGTTTACAGTTCTTATTCTTAAACTACAATACTGCAAAGAAAAAAAAAAAAAAAAAAAAAAAAAGGGAGCTGATCTTATATAATAATATGCAAGATGGCATGCAAGATACCAGGGCTTTATGACCAAGATATGACCTGACAGTTTTCAAGTGGGTAGTTGAAAACATTCTGAGAGAGAAGATCCACAACATAAATATATTCCCCTAAAAGTACACCATTCTCCATGTCACTGCAGTATTATTACACTCTTAGATACAGAATTTACATTCTAGCCTTTAAGTCATACAGCAATTGATCTACTCAATTTTCAGAATTGGACACACATTAACCATACAAGCAAAATAAATTTATCCAAAGGTATTTTGTAGAAGATGATGCAGAATTAGGTACAGAAATCAAATGTTCGTTCCTGGGTCACACCTCAAGCATTACTGCCCTTCAAGTATTACAGATATCTATGAGAAGATACTATAGTTGTTAAATATTTGAACACTTGAATTTCTTAGGCTTCTCTTTTTCAACTAAACTACCCCTATCTTTCAGCCTTTCCCTAGAAGGTCATGTTATTTTCTAGATCTCTACTTAGACTTCTTTTTCTCCCCTTCTCCCCACCCACACAGCTTCACGCAGTGCTGCACCCAGACTGGACACCAACTCCAGCTAATGCCTTACAGCACTGCCCAAGCTGAAAGAACCTTTTAATGCATCTTACAAATACCATAACTAACAACCAGCACAGCTGCTTTTTATACCCCATTCAACAGCATGATACTGCATCATACTTTCTACATATATAACAAAATATAAAAAAAGAACCCTCAAAATATTTTCCTGCAGAACTGCTTCTCATGAATCCTTATGATATGCAGGTGACTACTCCTACCTACACCCACAAAAAAATCTGCATTAAGCCTACTGAAATACATTTGTTTCTCTTCTATTCCAGACCATTTTTGACGTTAATTTTAAATTCTTAAGACTTGCTGCTGAAGTGTTTGCAACCCTTCAGGTTAGACATTGTCTCATACTGTAAGTAATACCCCATCTCACAAGCAATTGTGTCTACTGTATATAAACTACATTTTCTCTTAAGTACCTAAAAAAACCCACACAAAGTTTCATTAAATGAACAAGACAGCATTGTTTTTTTCCGTGTCAAAACTTGTCTTGCCTTACTTCTTAAATTTGTTTGCAGTTGGTTGTCATCCTATTATGTTTGTCTATAAAAACACTGAAAATTATTAAACTGTTTACAGAACACCATGTTAGCCTGAGTGTTTCAAGATTCTCATTTTTACAGGGAAAAAAAACTAAAGGAGCAGTAACAATAGCTGAAGCCCACTAATCTTTTCTCACAATGTTCTTCTGCTGCCACATTTACAGAAGTGTGAAGTGTGAATCATTCAGTTTTACATAAAGTAAAAAGCAGGCATTTTGGAGGTAATCTTGTTACCCAACTACAGGAACATAATTTTAACTTTATCCTGGATGGAGATAATGCAGATGAATAGATCAAAGACACAAAATGAGAAAGGAAGAGGACTTCATAGACTAAGACCCCTGTTTTAATCTGTTCCCTCTGATGCGTCTTTAACATAATAGGACATAAAAAATTATCTTCTGGAAAGAAAAGCATATTTCTGATCCCTAATTAATGTAAGTTTACAGAAAGGAAAAAACCAAAATCACAACACAAAATATTCACCAAGCTTTGCCTTAAAAGATTTGTCCTACTGTTCAAGGTTTTGGAGAACACCGGTCATTTCAACTTTCCCTCTGTGCTAGTTGCCAGGGGCTGGAGCTTTACTCTGTGCTAAGCACTGGCATTCAAGTCTGGCATCTCAAGTTTCACTGATGTCAGCTTACAGTGCCAGTGCTCAGAGTCCTCTCCTCGCACGATGTCCCAGATCACAGGTCACATCTTTCACTTCGGTGTTGCCACTCATGTCACATGCCAGATGGAAGTGAACAGACAGGAACCACAACTTGTCCCTGCACATGACACTATTTCAGCGACAGACACCTCACTGATACTTCCATATTCAATGACTCAATCATGCAGAATCTTAATGTAAAAAAAGGGTTTAGTTTCTACAAGGGTAGTTTCTCACAGACATTGCCTCACAGTGGGGAAGCCTCTCAGCAACAACTGCTAGAGGATTTAATTGCATAGTTTGCATGCAAGCTATCGAATACAGACAGAGTTTTCCTATAAATAGACCAGATCTATTCCCCAAAGACAGCACGTGTTGATTTGAGATGGGTTACAAAGGTTAACCTACACATGATTTGGCATCAGAACTTGAATGCAGTCTGTTCTTGTTGTGGGATGGCAGCCAAGTAGCTGCTGGCAGCATCTTACAGCAAAATTTTTGCTATGACTAATTCAGGTGACTGTACCAGTACAATAGAGAAGAATGAATATATCTTTCCCAGGGAAAAAAAAAGGAAACTGTCTATCTGCAGTAGTGAAATTCAGGGCAAAGATTATCTGGAACCTCTCAGTGGCAGTCACAATCCTTTCTATAGACATGGTATGCTTTTGCCATCAAAAGAGCAGCTTGCAGGTAGTTCAAGCAGCTACAACCACCTTTAGCTACAAAAGGTAAATTCATTCCTTTCCTTCATTGAACAAAGCAATATATTTCTGCAAAGAAAATACTTTAGCTTGTACAAACACTAAGCTTGTTAAGCAATTTCAGCACCATTTCCCCAATCCTAGACCCTGTAAACTTCCAGGAGGTGCCTGCTTTTAACTGGAAGTACAGGGGCTTCCAAACCTTCTTAAATACATTTGTCAAGCTTTTTAATCAAGATTTATGAAATATGCTGGTTCTAACTCGCCCTGTTGCAACCCATGAAGAAAAATGCTCACTTGTTACTCCAAGCTGTGTTAGAGCAAAGGTGTGTTTGATTCTCATCCTACTAAAACAGCAAGGGTATAAATTAAACACAAATTCATTTTCAGCATACTTCAATAGCTTTGGAGATATGCAGCTATATACTAATATTATTCTCCTTCTGCTAAGTAGAAAATAACATGTTATGGCAAAGCAGAGTATCCCGATTTTACCCACAGATGCAGCATTCATGAAGATTCCTCGATCCATAAAACCAAGACACACTAAGCATAGAAGTAGTCACATCTGAGAACCTCAACATATTGAGAAAAATTTCCTAGACAAAACTAAGCTAGTACATCAGAAAAAGAATTCAAACCATAAATAAGCAAAACTCCCAGACACCACGAAAAACATTTTTCACAAATTAAATCATACATCTTAAAAAGCTCAGTCACGATGTTTAAGGAAAGAGTGTCCCGGCTTCCACCTCTTCCTACTGGATGCCAATTCCCTTTCCCGACACCTCTCACTCCTCCGCCCAATAGATCTTAAGTTTAAAAGTTTAGCTGCTGATCGAGAATGACTGCATCTGCGTTGATGTGCATCTACCTTGGAGAGCTGTTTCTGTCACACGTTCTCACTCCTCTCTCTGGAGTGAGAATGCTCAGTCAGAGAGCATTTGCTCTGGCACAGTAACTTTCCCCCTGCTTAACTGATGAATGCTGGTGCTGCCACTGCCCCCGACGGGCTCGGCCTTGGCCAGCAGTGCGAGTGTCCCGGAGCCGCCTGACATTGGCTCTATGCACGTGGGGGAAGCTTCTGGCAGCTTCTTACAGAAGCCACCCCTGTAGCCCCCTGCCACCAAAACCTTGCCAGACAAACCCAATAAGCAAGCTGTCATGCTTTAAGTCTAAACACAAAAGAATGCTAACATGGCTTTTTACAAATGAAAAGAGCCTATGTTTGTAAAAAATGCTTTCTTTGTATAAATAGCTGTAGTTTTCAAAGTTTGCTACTTTAAAAAGAAATTTATTTACCAGCTCATTGTAATCAACAAGTCATGTAAAAAAAATGCAGTTCAGACTGAAGATTTTGGCTTCCTTGGGGAACTGGAGTATTCAGAAATAACAGAAACATGCCAAAAATTAAGGTACTCCAAGAACAAGGACCCTGAAATC
This sequence comes from Melospiza georgiana, assembly GCF_028018845.1. Classification (NCBI taxonomy): domain Eukaryota; kingdom Metazoa; phylum Chordata; class Aves; order Passeriformes; family Passerellidae; genus Melospiza; species Melospiza georgiana. The sequence continues at coordinate 47,954,024 of NC_080431.1, forward strand.
TTCATGTGCTCAAGTCAAGGAGCTGTCTGTGGAGGTAGCTAGCAGCAGCAACGGGACAGCAGCAGCTCCAGCAGCCAGGGAGCTGTGTGACACCTGGCAGCCCCCAGCTCACCCAGCACTGGCACCTGCCTGGCAGGTAGCAGGCTGAGCCCTGGCACCGGCAGGACCTGGCACCCGGCTCACATGGGCACGCTGCCCACTGCACTCACAATGCAAAAGCAAAGCCTCTGCCACAGCTGCCGTCCATAAAAGAGCGATAACAACATCTCTGCCTCACTAAAGTACTACAGGGAAAATTGAATTTGAGGTGGAAAGCATTCAGAGACAAAAAGTGAGTATTTTTATGAGCAAATCTGGAGTCTTTTTAATCAACAACTAAACATTTGAAGCAATGTATTTATTATACCCTGCATTCAAAAATACTGCAAAGATCACATACACAAAACCACAGTCCATAGTCTGTTAGCTTCCTCCACGTGCTCCAAGGAAATGCCACACAGAAAAGCACATTTATTTTATATACAGTGATATATTGCATTTGATGCTATAATTAAAAACATAATTAAAAAGCAAAACCAATTAATATTGTACACTATGGTAAAAAAAATTAAATCACTGGACTGTATCATATATCCATCTTAACTATGGCTAACCAACCTAGAAAACAAATACTACTATAAAAATGGCTCAGATGAAAAGGAACATTTTATGAACTACCACTGCCCCTCTGAACTGATCCTCCAGTACCAAAGATGAAGCAAATAACAGGAACTCCAGAGCTTCAAATGCACAAAGAGAAGCCTTGCACTCCAAGAAAAAATTTATAGAACCTTTTCAGTTGGAAAAGACTTTTAAGATCATCAAGTCCAACTATTAATGAAGCACTGCTAAGTCCACTACTAAAACATATCCCTGAGTATCACATCTACATATCTTTTAAAAACCTCCAGGGATGGAGACTCAACCTCTTTCCTGAGCAGCCTACTCCAAGTCTTAATCACCCTTTCTGTGAAGAAAGTTTTTCCTAATATCCTAAACCTCCCCTGGGAAGAAACTGAGGTTTTTCCTCTTGTCCTACAACTCATTACTTGGCAGAAAAGACTGACCTCCACCTTGCTACAACCTCCTTTCAGGAAGTTGTAGAGAGCTATGAGGTCTCCCCTGAGCCTCCTCTCCAGGCTGAACAACCCCAGCTCTCTCAGCCATTCTTAAGACTTTTACCCCAGATCCTTCACCAGACTTATTCCTCCTCTTTGGACATCTCCAGCATGTATACATAATATAAAAATAATACATCTAGAGAAAAATAAAACCTACACAGTTAAAAACAGGAAAAAGCAATCTGCAACTAACCAGTGCCATCTGAACAGTTCTGATGAGATTCAGTGACCCTCACTGCAGAGGGTAGGCTGGATATTTGAATCGGAATGAGTCACTGCCCCATTTGCAATCACCACAGCAATTTATCTTTCTTATCTTGGACACCTAGCTTAGAAAGAGATGAATGGCCTTCTGGAGGCAATTATTTCTGTAAATTTAATGGAGATATAAGAGTAACCAGCTCAACACAGGCATCTAAATTTTAGGCAATTAAATTTGGACAGAGAATTAAACTTGTGTCTACTGTTGGACCATAACTCCAAGATTGCACATTCCTGACAACGGGCATCAAGACAAGAGCACAAGTACTACATTTTGAAATGCACAGGCTTATATTTACCTACTGCTTGAATGCAACTGCAAGAAGAGCTTTCAGTATTGTCAGAAAAGAAAGTTTCTCCAAAATAGGCAGAATCATAACATTAGGGAAAACAAAATTCTGTCCTTATAAACAGCAATTAAAAATACGTATAGACACATTTAAACTCTTCTCAGAATCCTAAGAAATCTCCTAGTTTCCTGAATGCTAAAGAAAAAGTTCTTCTTAGGAGGAACTAAACTTGTGCTTCCTCCTCTTTCCTCTAATAGGAAGACAGAAACAGCTACTACGGTGAGTTCTGTAGAGGACTTGCCCAAGAAGTTTGCCCATTGTTACACCACCCTTCAACAATGTCTGAACTTCTCGATTCAGGAATATATCACAAATTGATCTGGATGATTTCAGGGAAACAGCTGCTTCCAACACTGAAATACTTTTATACCTAGAGCACCAATGGCTGCCATAGACTCCAGAAATATGCAAAGGGAGAAAGTGCACATCAGGATGACTGGATGATGTCCTTCTGGAAGTCACTGTCTCCAAGGACATGCAGCACCACAACAGCCAACAACACAGCTGTAGCCATAAACTGCTTGCACAGTCCAGTATAGAATATTTTTATACCAAAAAGTAAATGACTACCTCAACATTAAAAGAGGCCCCTGACAAGCAAATATTGCATGTAACTGTAAAACTCTGAAAGTCTGCAAATTCAGGTGTCTGCTTTAAAAAAAAAATTGCTTTGAATTTCTTCATTTAATAGACATCCCCATAAACTTCTATTTTGTGTGACTCAAACTTGCAACAAATGGTATGCAGCCAGTTCACAGTCGCAATAATGCAAAATCTTACAATTTCTACTATGTTTCATCCTATGTGCACCACAAAAATTCTTCCATTTTGCACTGCCTCTAGAAGTTTCTGAAGTTGATTTTCTAACTAAAGTTTCACATATAGATAGAAAATTCAGGAAGAGGAAAATAAAGCTCTCAATAATTTATCAAATAGGTTAGACTGAAAAGCTACATGTTGTTTTCAAAGCCTATGTATTACTACACAAAAAGTACACTAAAGACACACACAATATCCAGAAGAGAGAGAAAATGCAAACATTAAATGTCAGACAGGCTTCATGAACAGTATTTTCATGTGTATTTACTCACATCACTTCAGGCATAGGCAATACCACAACATGCTGTAACTCCTCTTCAATAGCTAATATTTGCAGTCCACACTAAATATAATATTATGCCATCCTTAGAATTTTTTTTCCTTTTGCCTTTTTTTTGCTACTTTTTTTTTTTTTTCGGTAAGGATATTGTGATCACAGGATCCAAGTGAAAAATATGAAATACTTAAACATGCCATCAAGGGCTTCCATAAAATGAGATGACATTACCTTTCACAAAATGGAATTAAGCACAGTTCGATTTTAGTTAAAAGTATCAAAAATACAAGCTTTAACTTTGAATGCCCTGCTTGAAACACCTACAATTTTTTTGGCCTGAGTAGTTATCATTCTGATAGGAATTTAGACATGTGCACAGAATGTGCAACCCACACTTCTGAAAATCCTGACTCCAGCCCTCTCCATTGCTCTGGTTTAATTCCTAGTCAGAATTCCCACCCTTTCACTTCTTAACCTTCCCTATCTGATGGAAAACAGTCTTTTCTCAGACACTGTCTGAAAACGAGGACAGCGTCAGTGAACTGTTTCAGAGATACACTCAGTAACACGTACAGGGAGGCAGACAAAGAGCGCTTCACTCTGTGTGCTCAGGCAAAGCACCTCGGCATCTAGTTTACCATTTTTCCCTTCTGGCAACACCAGAGTGGGAACTGCAGTCCACACACCTGAGGATACCATCCAGAGGGACAAGCTCAAGGAAATGGCCTGTGGAACCTCATGAGGTTCAACAAAGCCAAGTGCATGGTCCTGCACCTGGGCTGGAGCAACCCCCAGTATCAACACAGGCTGGGGGGTGAAGGCATTGAGAGCAGCCCTGCTGTGAAGGACTTGGGGTGCTGCTGGATGAAAAGCTGGACATCAGCTGGCAGCATATGTTCAGAGCCCAGAAAGCCAATGGTATCCCAGGCTGCATCAAAGGAAGCAGGACCAGCAGGCTGAAGGAGACGATTGTGTCCCTCTGCTCTGCTGAGACCCCACCTGGAGTGCTGCTCCAGGTATGGAGCCCAGCACTGGAAGGATGTGGACCTTCTGAAGCAATTCCAGAGGAGGGACACAAAAATTATCAGACGGATGGAACCTCACCTAAGGAAAGTCTGAGAGAGCTGTGGTTGTTCAGAATGGAGAAGAGAAGAGAAGAGTAACCTTATTGCAGCCTTTCAATACATGAAAAGGCTTATAAAAAGGATAGGGACAAACTTTTAAACAGGCCTTCTTGTGTTAGGACAAGGAGGGGTAATGGTTTTAAACTAAAAGTGGTTGGGATTACAACTAGATATAAGCAAGCAATTTTTTTACAGTGAGGGTGAGGAAACACTAGAGAGAACAGGCCGCTCAGAGAGGTTGGCAGATGCCCCATCCCTGAAGCATTCAAAGTCATGAATGAGGCTCTGAGCAACCTGATCTAGTTGAAGATGTCCCTGCTTATGGCAGGGGGGCTGGACTAGATGGCCTTTAAATATCCATTCTGACCCACACTATTCAATTATTTTATTAATGGCATGAAGTCGGCTATGCATGCTACAAAATTTGTTCATGACCTTAACGCCTCAGAAACATTTGTCATATACCAAAGCTCTTTAATTCACACTGAACACAGGAAAACACTTTTGATATAATTCACACAGAGATTCAACAGAAGTCACCCCACTCCCCCCTCCCTATACTCCACTGACAAACTGTGAATGCCTAACCAAACAACTCAGTAAGGTCTTCGGTCTTGCTGTACACTCAGCCTAGGCTTACCCTTTATGACCAACTATTTATTTTGTCTTTACTGATTTAAGGATCTAGACATTGTCTGCTCAAAAATAAAATTTTAAAAAATGCTTCTCGTGAGACCATTTTCACATCCCTCTCCACAAACATAATTTGCTCCCTTTTCTTTGATATTACTCATAACTCTTTGAAAGCTCAAGTCACTGCCTACACTTTGGCAAGACTATTACTTTGCTTACTAGTGAGAAGTTAAGAGAAGTTAATGGTTTGAGAACAAAAAAATTTGGCTTTCATGCAGACTGGTCAAATAGCCATGAGTCACAGTGCTGATCTCAAAGTTGCTTTGCCCATACAAATTTGACAAGACTACTCCCTCTTTACTCACAGACTTCCTCCTCACCCAGGCACCACCTGGTTATTCACCACTCTTTGCTATACATTCTGCCTATCTGCACACACACCTGTATCTCCTCTGATGTTTCATTAATGGGTAATTCCTGATCTCTGTGCTAACAACTGCAATCACAGAATTTACTGTGAAGGGTCCCTCCACACAAAACTGCACAATAACACACATTCAAGTATTCTTGACATGAATTAAATTCATACATTCTGCTCCTAATTCTGAAATTTTTAATGGGGCTGAATTAACTCCAGCTCCATCTTCTATAGGCAAACGGCAATATATCATCAAAACTTACATAACTAACTACAGGTGTATTCATAGCTCCACCTATGTTATCAGTGAGGTGAAATGGGGTAATTTGTGAGCAAGCCTTGGGATATAGAGTGGTGTTTTACAGGCACTAAGGCTTGAGATGTTCACCTCCAGCCATGAGCAGCATTTACAATCTCCAACTTCCCCTTGACCAAAAACATCTCTTTAAATTCCTCATACAACTGAAAACTGCAAATTTTGGTACACAGAAATGCAAAGGACACTGATAAAAAGAGGAGAAATAAGGGTGAAGAACAAAGGTAGAAGAAAACAACAAAATAAGTAAACTTGTCTCTGCTTTTTTTTTAACATTACTTCAACTAAAACAATTCATTTTTCTGCACTCTGATGTCTTTTCAGCACAGTTCAGAAAGGATATGCAGAAAAAAATGGAGCAAGATGAGGCATGTGTTTATTGTCATGAACAGGTAACTAGTATGACAGCCATTTGGTCAGATAACTAGCTGCTTTTTTAAAATGCTTTTCCTTTTTCTCTTTTTGCTTTAGGGTTATTTGACTGGACCTAATAAGTTAGCAAATGTGAAAACATCCTAAGAGGAGACTCATGCTCTTGTTATCTGTTCAGCGTACTGCTGATTAACTGAAAGCTCTAATTACCAGCGATTCTGCCGTCCTTCATTAATACACACCCACCCCTGCTCAACTACTTCAGGTTCTGTTTTCCTTACAAGTTTTACAGATAGTTAAATTCCAGTCTACTTCCATCTGAAGTATTAAGAGCTAAAAACCTTCATACACACCTGCTCTTGATCTCTGAAAGCTGAGGGAGGTGTTGGAGGGCAAAAGTAATGCATCAGAATAAAGAGAGAAGTTAAATTCACAACTGCGGCATTCTGATTTCCAGGGAGAACAGAATACAGCTGCTTGGACTTAGGACCAGTTATGGTGCCTCATCATGAGAGTTAGGAAGCTGTAAAATTATAAAAATAATGCTCAGGACCATCATCTTCCTTATTTTGAATAAATCAAGATAAGTTCAGCTGAATCTATGAAAACAGTCCCCTTCAAAAATTAATCTCTCCTGTTCTGCAGGATAATTATCTGCCAATAACCGTATATGTTCTGTAAAATAAATCAGAAGAGAACATCATCCCCCTCAGCCATTTTCATTTTTGACAAATTCTGATAAAATTCTTCTTGCACCTGCTGAAATTTTATCTACCTCAATATTTCAAGGAATGGTCACTTTCAACCTGTCTTGAATGAAGAGTTTAGCATCTGCTTCTGAAAGCATGAAGGGATTAAAAAGCATTTTACCACAGCTGCACGTTGTCCTAGCAAAGAATAACTGCAGTGGATAATTGTAACACCAAATAACATCGTGCACAAAAATTAGAATTCATCTTAGAGCACTGCATAAACATAGCAACTCCCCACAATTTCAGGGCTAGGTATCTGACCCTTTGTCACTTCCTTCTGTTGAACCTGCTCTAAATGCTAAAATACACACAAAGGAAGAAAAAACAAAACAATCAAACAAACCTACAGACTGACTCACTAAGCCTAAGGGGTAATTTGCCTGAGATCCTGAGGCACCTTTGAAGAAAGTTCGATTATATGTAAATTGGGGAATGGCATCAAAGAGGAATTACTATTCCTAGCAGTGTGTATTGCAGATTCACAAAGCACAGGAGGCAGAATACATGTCTCAAATCCCCAGGGCCTGAGCTGGTATCCATTTTACCTAGACTGAAACACTCCAGCTGCTAAACTAATGAGCATAAGGTAGAGACAGGCACTTTTGCCAAATTTCTCTCCCCTCTGTTTGTATTCAGTATTTGGAAAGAGCAAACACTTCGAAGATTAAATAGATAAACCATTTCACATGAAGTCTAGTTTATTCATTTTTGTTTTAGTCACCGAATCCAAAAGTTTTTAAATGCAGTTCAATTAGTCTCAGAAAAACAATGATTATATATTATGCAGTTTGTCTAGCAGCCATGTCACACAGATGAATTCTAATCACGCAAGCCAATTTTAGCCAAATTTGACAAAGAAACAGAGGTCTCAAAGACACCTAAGTTTCCCCTAAGTTTCCCAGAAATCAGCTGCCTGGTAGGAGCAAGACATACAAATTAGCAGTTGCATTGTGGAAAAAGGAAACAGAACTTGGCTGTCATCCATCTCCAGCAGGAGCAATCAACTGGTCAATTGAAGCACTCGCCGAGTTCCAAACCAGCCATAACACAGGCTGGTGCTTGCCAAATGCACAGGGACGTGAGAGGAAGCCAAATGTGTTCTGGGCTAGAACAGGCCACACGAAGGAAATGAAGGCAGGATCGTACACAGGTGCTGGGGAGTACCAAGGGCAGTGCAGCAGCCCCATCATGGGAGGCAAAGGGGAGAGTCTGCAATAATTAGTTTAGTATTAGGAGCTTGAAGACAAGCACACTTTCAGATTTCCACAGCTCTGAAAAGCCTATTTTCAACTTGGTTTTCATTTCATCAATGGAGCCAAGTAATCGCATGATGCTATGACTCAAAACTGGACTTTACTGCTTTAATACAAGAGTTTCAAAGTTTATGTTCTAATATTCTGATTAAGAAATAATGAAATCAAGTCTGTGCCACAACATTTATGAAGCAATATTAAGCTAAAAAGTACATAGTGAAATGTACATCTTCATCCTGTGGAAAAATGGGAGCAGGCAGGCAGCAGAGTTAAGATATCTCAAGCAATAGTCACCTCTCAGCTGAGAGCTGGAACTGGTTACACCCTCCATCTGTCAAATAGTAAAATAGGTATACCATCTTCATAGAGAGGTGGCATGCTAATGCTAAGCTTTTTTATTCTGCATAGGAATATACCTACATCCAGTCACCAGTTCTCACAGAACTGTGCAAGTCAAGTCCCACCTCATTCAACTGCAAATTGTCACTCTGACACCCAGCTCTTCTGCCCAAAATCACAAGTACATGACAGGCTAAAAGGCACCATGCAAAGGCCACACATTCGCAATTTTGAAACTTTCATGTAATTTACCATGCACTATATTTAGCTTAATAAGCTGGAAATTAAGTTTCTTTGAGGGCTAGGAAGTTGAATAATACCGTAACTGCATCACATCACGTTTTTCTCAGTCATGTGGTACTCTCCTCTATAATGACAGAGATGGAATATGTATCTCCCTTCATCTTCTTTCTCCTTTTCCTCATCTGCTTTTCTTAAGCTCTCCCTCCTGTCTGCCCTTCTCTACTTGACAGTAACAAAGCAGATCAAAAATACAGAACACCTTTCTTTTGTAGACTTAACTAGAAAGACCAGGTTTCTTCACCATGAAAAAGACCAAAGAAGGTATTTAACATATCCGTACAGTTGAAAGTGACATTAAGGAGATAAAAAGGGATTGGCTACTCACCATCCCTAAGTCAGCAGGTGGGAAATTGAGCAAACTTGGGAAGAGTGCTTCCTATAGCATATGAAGGTGTTATTCACTATTCTGTGGCTGCTGAAATTTAACATGGGTTTAAGAAAACACTGCACAGATCCATGCAAAAAAAGTTCATCGAAAGTTTACAAGAAAGAAAACATCTAGCTGAGGAAATCATTGCAAAAAAACCCAGTAGTTAAAAGCTGGGGAAACGTTCTGAGACATCATCTATGCACAACTGTCACTCTCTCAGGCTTCACTACAAACATAAGTTATTGCCCTTGATTAGAGACAGTTCTGGGACAGAGACTTTGAACACACTCCACCTCACAAATTAGAGCAGCCAGACCAAAAAAAGTCATTCTAGTGATGGTTATTATAGACTACTGACTTTCCATGTAATGCATGTTCTATAATGAAGAAGTATATCACATTTTTTTTCCTACACATCAGCATAGCTTGTGCTGGCATAAGCATGGCAAAATTTTATTAATATGACCACATTGAAGTTTAAAATAGATGCACAACTTTTCATCAAAAAAAAGTAACAGAATTTTTTTTGGGGGGTGGGGGGAGAGTGTAGAGGATGACATGCTAGTAAAAATTGAACAAGCAATTCCTTGTCCAAAAGGAACATCACAGAGATCAACAATAAGAGCCAAGCCATACTCCTCTTTCCAACCACTGACACTAGGAAGTAGCTGAACAGAAAGCGGCTCTGGGGCTTCACAGTGTAGAGCAATTTGAACACAAACCAGCATCCCCATACAGTGGTAAAGCCTAAGGACATACTGGGCTACAGCAGCAAGACTCTAGTCAGCAAATCAAAAAATGTCATTATTTCTCTCCCCATAAATTATGGGGGAGAATGTCTATGTAATGTCTCTGTGTCCAGTTTCAGAGGTCCCCATTATGAGAGAATATCCCCAAACTGAAGTCAGGCCACTGAGGTGTTTTGGAGGCTGCAGGCCGTGTTCATAGGAGGAGACACTGAGAGCACCACTGTTCATCCCAAAGAAGAGCAGACCAGAGGAGGAATTTGTTGCCCTGCCCTCCATCTGAACATGGCTTAAGGAGACAAAGCCAGTTCTGAGTGCTGTGAAGTGAAATGAGAAAGTGCAAGAAACATGGGCTGAAACCTGGGAAATCTCAAATGGACACAGAGAGAAAAACTTTCCCAAAGAGTGGCTAAGCACTACAGCAGGCCATCTTTCAGATATTCAAAGCTCAACTAGACAAGACCTTGAGCAAGGTGACCTAGCTTAAATTAGTCCTGCTCTGAGCAAGGGCTGGGACTAAGATTGCCTCTTCAGAATCTGGCCAAGTAAACTTTTTTTTTAATTATATATTGAGCAAAAAAGCAAAACCTGGCATCTCTAGAATAATTAATTCCCAAAAATACTTTCTCAGAGGAACCTTTTCTACATTTTTTCCCAGCAAGAATACTTAAAAGCTGGCTTATTGAGACTGGGATATGTAACATAATATTCTTACATATAAATAACAAAAGGCTCAATCTTTAGTAGACCAAGTATAAATTTGATCATTTTTAATCACCTTATTTAGCTTATCAACTGTACTCATGAAGGAGGCTATTAATATTTCTCAATTCAAGCTGTAAAATCTTACTTTATTACCACACAAAAGCAGCACTGAACCATAAAACTACAAAATGAAACTTGGAAACATTATTAATTGCTATTTTGTTATTAAAGCATGTCTTCCATACCAGTGTCAAAGACCTGGACTACTTCAAGACACCTCATATTAATTTCAGAAATAATAAAAGCTTAGCATGCCCAGTGTTTGCTGACTCAAAAAGCAAGATGTAAGAAAATACCTTCAGTTTTACTCAAAACATTTAAAACAGAATTTTATGACCAACAAGAATAGCTGCTATAATGGATACTGCTCTTAGAGAATCAATTCAAGAGCTCTAAAAAAAACCTTAGCTTTTCAAGACACCCAAGGCACATCCCTCCCTCCTACATATCAAAACTGGCACAAGCAAAAAAAAGAAGCTACAATCTGCTTAGAAGAAAAGGATGAAAGATGAGGATCACTACTGAAACAATTAAGTATATCAAAACTGAAATGCCAGGCAGAAAAGTAATTTCTTTTACAGCTGCAGTCATCAATGCTTAAAACACAAACATCCTTATCACTATTACTGCATAATTTTAACTCAGCACAGAAAATTCTGGATTCAGAGCAGTATCTTCAACCCTGCAAAGGTGTCCTGTTTACTTTTATTCTACTTTGTGTTAAAATAACCATTTCTACAGACCTTTAAAACTAGATTTATAGCATATTTACAAAATATGACTCAAAAGTAAGCAGCATGAAGGCATGCACTCTTGCAATGTAAGAGAAGACAAAGACTTGTTTACAATTAATCTGAAAAGCCCTACAGCAACAGAGATTAATGTATTCCTAATAAAATGTATTCCTAAAAATTAATGTATTAATGAGATTAATGTATTCCTAAAAAAATACTACTGCATCTATGTGGTATTCCAAAGGTTATATCTGAGTTGCAGTTCATCAGTGTTGTGTTTTAATCCAGCAGGTAGATAAACAACACACTCACCAAAAAAATCAAACACTCACTCCCTGCTCATGTTTGAGGTGAAATTGCAAATTTAGAGGTGACCACTGTACTAGGCTGTACCAGCCCACAGACCCTACTACCACCCATAGCTACCCAAAGCCAGGGGCAAATGTCTGTGTCATATTCTTAAATAGTTGTTACACTCTGAACGAGCTGAAACACTTTCAGGAGACATAGCAATAGGAACACGCTGTTTTGAGCATGCCGAGGATACTGAGAGTTCCTCCAGAGCTACTGCAGTTAGCCTGGAGGAGAGGGGGAAGATGGAGGAGCGTGTCCCTTGCAGCCACAGCGTCTGAGGAGGGAAGGGGCACGGTGCAATTATTCCTGGTTCCCGCAGATGGCTCCCGAAGCTCGGAGATGGCGGCAGGGAAGCACAAGCACCGCAGCAGCCTCGCAACCACAATGTTACCGGGAGCCAGCGCTACAAAACTCCGCACAATGAACAGCTCAGCCCAGCCCCCAGAGGCGATCAGCAGCACAGAATTGTTACTTATACAACATATAGACACTTATACATATATACACTCAGACATTTAAAGCAAGTATTGTCGATATACAACACAGCTCTACACACAAATCAATACTGTAAGGCAAGGGTAGGTGAAGATGAAATATTAGAAAGAATATTTTACTGTGATGAGGCACTGGGAGAGACTGTGCAGAGAGGCTGTGGATGCTTCATCCTCACAAGTGTTCAAGGCCAGGCTGGATGTGATTTGGAGGGACACAATCTAGAGTCTAGTGGAATGTGTCCTTGCCTGTGGTAAGGGGTTGGATGGAAGCAGGTAATCATTAAGGCCCCTTCCAATCCAAGCCATTCTATAACTTTACAATTACAACAAATTGTAATTTGTTGTTTGTTTCAACATGCTCCAGTCAGATCTTCCACTGTTTCAAACCCTTATGACCCATACTGGGTGCCTAAAAAGGAAATGTTGTGATTTAAGCAGCAGGTAGCTAAACACAACACAGCCGCTCATTCCTTCATCCACAGTGGAATGGGGAAAAGAGCAGGGGGGAAAAAAAGTCAAATATGAGGGTTGAAGTAAAGATAGATTAACAGGACACAAAAGGAAGAAAAATAATTAAAAATATATTTCTAATTAATTAATATATACATAAGTGAAGCACAGTGCAGTTGCTCACCACTTATAGGCCAAGGCCCAGCCAGTTCCCAAGCAGCAGACCCTGATCAGCATTCCCCCTAGTACATACATGCCATATCCTATGGAATATCCCTTGGCACAAGTGGGGTCAGCTGTCCTGGCTGTGTCCCATCCCAGCTCCTTGTGATCACCAGCACGTGGAGTGGAGTAAGAAGCTGAAAAGTCCCTGACAATACAAACATTGCTTGGCAACAACTACATCATCAGCATGTTATCAATAGTATTCTCATCCTAAATCCAAGTACAGGTCTGTAAAAAAATGTGAAGATGATCATCCAAACGACTGCAAAACCAAGTTAAGCATCCATAAATGCAGTCTAAATGTGCTATCAGGAGCATACTTTTTCTAACTGTATTCTTTCATTAAAAATGAACTGTATTCTTTCATTACCATGTTTATAGTTATGCCCACAGAGCTGTAATAGAGAAAACATTTTTTCAAAGTTAGTAAAAATTTAAAGACCACTTTGTAGAAGAGAAAATATGCATTGCTCTTCACTACTACTGCTATAATTAAAGTGTAAAAAAAAATCTGCCGTGGTAAGACACCAAATTATATTACTTTTCATACTGTTTACCTAAACGTTCTTTGAAGTAATAGGCAAAAATCAGGTACTGAAGTAGCTCACCCCTACAATTTATTTTCATATTCTTGGGTTTAATTAATACTTTCAATTTAGTATTTTATCATTGCAGGCTCAAGAAGAGAAAGGATTCAAATTAAGGGCTCTAGCATTCAAGATTCATCTAACCTCCCAGCCAGATGATGTGTAACCAGAGAACAACATATGTTCTTTATTCTCCTGCTTTTTTTGAATGATCTTCTAATTGAAGCTCTCACCTCCCTTCCTTCCCAAGTCAATCACAGAAACACTTCATCTGATAGAAAATTACTTTCTGTTCTGTCAATAAGTTTGGGGAGGGGAGGAGAGGGACAGACAGTTATTACTGTTATTAAAAGATAAAAATTATGATATTATAAGAATCAAACAAATTGACACACAGTAATTACTCTGAACAGAGAAAAAATACTGCAAGACACTTAAGAGTAGAATTATGCAGTTACAAAGCACTAAGTTCATCTCTAGTACAACAGCATGAGGAAAATATGACCACAGCTAAAGCATAACATCAATTACTCTTCTAGACTAAATTAAGCTTTTTCCATTTCGTCATGTTATGATCATATGGTGGCATGGTTTAGTTAGGAACTAAAACATAAATTAAGAAAACAGAACAGAGACTAATGTGGTGTTCAGAAAGACATTCTCTTTCCTTCTCTTCCCCATTCCCAAATCCAGAGAAAATCACACACTGGTGAACTGTCAGCAGCATTCTCCAAGGAAATCTTTTCCATCTAAAAATCACAAATAAAGAATCTTTTTGCCAAAGTGTCCAAAATCATAAATGAGCATCAACTGCAAATTTCTGCAATAGTTATTTGATCAAGGCTGAATTCAGTGGATTTACAAAACTTAAGCATAAAAAAACCTTAAAGTTCTTCGTTCTTCATTTGCTTATTCCATACCAATTATCTCTATTTTAGACAATTCTTCAAAATTAAATTCTTAAACATACGCCAGAAATTTTTCATACCAAACTCAGAATGAGAGATTTCTTTGGCCAACAAAGAGATTACTACAAACAGCTACTACTATTTAATGACAAAAAAATTGATTGAAATCATTTTATGCTACATATTCAAAAATTATTTAACTATTAAACAAACCCAAACCCGTTTATCTAAAATATTAAGTATAAGCAATGATGCCTCCACTTTCTTCACTTACTCTGATTTTCATAGTTACAAACCAATCTCATGTTATTTCTTAACAAAAATTGTAGATAGCACTCAAGTGAAAAGTTGCAGAGGTATTTGGCAAGTATTTGCCAAAAGGCAGAATTCCAGGCTGTTTCTTACACTAGCTGAACTGCAATTCTCTCATCTATCAAAACCTACCTGTGTATTACACATGACTGTGTATCGTACCTAACATCTGAATTTAAGAACACAACTTTAAGTAAGTTTTAAAACCAAGAATCATGACTGTCCTCATTACACATTCTGTTTTCAATGAAAAGCAGCTTGATGCATCATATTTTTACATAAGGATCCTCTCCTCATTCCTCAGCAGCTCATTACTTCCACACAAAGTGTGCCTCATTCAGAAATCACTACTCTGCATAGTCAGAACCAGACCCTTGAAAATCACCCACCTTCTCTTCACCTCCTTCACCGACATTCTCCCCCCTCACGCTCTTCTGCAAATAACAGTTAAATTCAAAACTTCACACTTGCTAGTACTTTCAGCCCTATAACAGAAAGTGAGCTAAGAGGAAAAATGTAATGGTCATTAGCATTTCAATTCTAAAAAGTAGCTTAAAGTTCACCTCTGCTTTGTATTTAAAACTGTCTTGGACACAGTATCACAGTTACAAAAGTAAAGAAAAAGTATTACTTGGAAACTCTGAGTAAACTTAACTGCCCTGATGCCTTTTAAAGTCTCTTACACTCCCACTGTACAATGAACCTAATAGAAATTACAGCTACATCAAGAAGTACAGCTACAAAAGAAGTAAAAATGTGCTTCCATAAGAAAAGGTAATTTCCATTTCTATCGTCCTAACAAGCAATACCATGAAACAAGATGATCCACCTGTTGAAAGATGTATTTTACCTATTCAGTAGACTGCCATCAATATCAGAGCTAAGTGATTTCATATCCTCATTAAATAGGAGAATAACATTATTAATGCCTTTCATAAGGGTACTGGATAATGCACACTTCTAGCCTGTGATTTAATGCTGTATCCCAATTTACATCTGTAAGTATTTAAACACTAAGATCACACATTGTATTTTACAACAGCAGAAGAATATAACACAGCGAAACTTCAGCAGACTGAAAAAAAACAAGTGAACATGAGTCTCTAACAGCTACTTAATAGAAGAGATTTAGTGATAACACAGGCATACTGTTATCTAACAGTAATAGCTGTGATGCAAAAACGTCAAACTTTTCCAGGTAACACACAGAGATATGCCCAAGATAACCTCACTAACTCCAAATTTTGATAAGTTAAGCTTCCAGCAAGCAGCACTGCTGTCAACAGCAGATGCTAGAAACAGCCCCTGCAGTCAGAAACTGCTGGACAAGAGCTCTTGCAAGCTTTCTGCTCCTTGAGAAGATTTGCTACTCCATGATTCATAACAGGCCAACAGGCCACAGTAATTTGATATACAAAAGTCGCAACACTGTGGAGGGTTTACTTTGCTCATGTAACAAAATTCTTAAAATTCCTTTTTTCTTTTCTTCTCAGATACAAGCTGTGAACACTTTCTCACTCACATTTTCCCAAGAAAATGCTGGCAGCCACCCTGAAGTGCTAAGTTGAACACAAATATACTAAGGCTGGGGCCGTGCCAAAGACACAGCTGCCACGCCACAGAGAGTATCTTGAAGCTGTCTTAACACACATGGCTTTTTCTCCTCTGGCTTTCTTCAACAGCTTTTTTTTGGAAATGACACAGCACTAGAAGCTCTAGCTGCTCCTGGAGCACTAGGAGACAAACAAGAAGAAAGAAGAAGCCAGTCTTGCCCACTGCCCCCAGACAGCACTCCCTCCCAAAGCAGCGAGTTCAGCAGTCTGTTTCCCAGCAAGTCTTCACTTGCTGTCAGTTAATGGCATCACTGTCATTTCCAAAACCTAGGCTACTTTTTCCAAAGTCAAGGGTTCAAAATGATGCCAATACAAGAACACCCGTCATGCTTCAATTACTTACCAGTGGTACAAAGATTATTTAAACCACTTTCTTTTTCCTTAAATGTGCAAAGAAGCTCAAAGGTTGTACATCAGTCCTAGAGCTGTCCAGTCCTCCTAAAATCTGACACCTCATGACTATGCATTACATTAAGAACATAAAAAGTGATTAGAAACACACATATACTATTCATCCCCTGGAGAGCCTTTACTTCTTCCTGTCAGCTCTATTAGAAAGACTCTTACTGGAATTAAATATGCTCCTTTTGCTCCACAGAAGTAGAAAATGTACTATTCCTGAAAGTATGAACAATATGCATAGATTGGAGAATCAAGCCTTAAATTTATTTTAATCCTATTGCTATGACAATCACAAAAAAAAATAACTGATGTATAGGATATTTAATATCTAATATTTCCAAGTGTAATTCTCTCTAACTAAAACTTCAGGACAGCTTCCTACTCCTACGTACTCCTACATGTATTATTTATATAAAGCTGTATTCTAACCAGCAGTAATGCACAAAATATATACAGAAAATACTAATGAATATCACTGTTATCAGTATGAACAATAACAGTACCTTACTCCAAGATCAACAGCTACTTTCCCACCAGCTTGCTGCTCAAGTACTTACTGTCTGGGGAGTGTGAGTACACAGAAATGGAAGAGATTAAAAAAAAATCTGTCTCAAGAGTCTTATAACATGATTTCAGAACACAAAGACTTTGCAAAGGTCTTTCTCCTGATATCCCATTCATCTATATGCAGCATCCACTCCAAATGCCTCAAATTTCCACATTCTAGATAACACTGACATTCTGACTAATAATTTAAATTACCATGAAATATAAGTTTAAAAGAACCTACTTTTGCTCAAATGGTAAGATACTGACCTTCAGAAAACTTGAGGTTTCTTAAACACACTGCTGCTGTTATTAATTCACCCTTTCATTGGGAAGTTCATTTGGGTTTGCTGGAAAGGCAAATAATAATCAAGCATGCTGCTAATTCTATCCTTTCCTCAAATCCCTACCAAAATCCCATTAACACTACACTGAAAAACAAAATTTCTCTGAGGGAAAAGCTAAATCAAGCCAGAACAATAATCTCAATTGTGTAACAAGCTCCATCCCATCACCTTGCTTGTGTGATGATATGATATAAATTAGTTTAAGAACAGAAAAATTTATAGAAAGTATTATGGAACTCAGTGGACAGGAGGTAATGTGCAGTGTTTAACATGAGCTCTTCAGAGAGCACCAGCACAAAAAGAGGTAGAAAGAAGGAAACTAGAATGTCACTGAGTCAAGCCCTTTAAGTAACACTTGCCCTAACAAAGTATTTGCATCCCATCAAGAAGGCTAAGCCTAAGAATTACAATGCTAAGTAAATAACTTCTGAAACAAGACTCAATACATTCAAATTCCAAGAACTCTGAAAAGGAGACTAGCTATGGGAAGCCTACGCATTTCCAGGGAACATATTGATTGGAAAGAATCAATGTGAGACACACTCTACCAAGAAAAGTCAGGACACTGAAAAGGCAGGCGTTAAAAAGAGAACTGCAGCAATCTAAAGGTCTTTAACTTTAGATCTGCTCCAAGTGGAGTAAGCTTTTTTCTTTCCTTTTTTTTTTTCACAGTAGCAACAACTTCATTCCAAGTTGCAACAATTCTATAAATCACGAACATCTTATATTAGTGCTTTAGCTTCCTAGCAGAGAAACCAGCAGGTGAAGTCTGTGCTCCCCAAGACAGTGCATAAATCGATTCAAGATCTCACATAAAAAGATGGGGGGAGAGTCTCTCCCAGCAACTGATGAAAACCAGAAGGGTGAGTTACAGCAAGGCAGTGGAAATCACAGCTGAGATGGAGTACATAGGGGACTATCACACTTGCTTTGCCTTTTTACTCTGTTTTCTACAGTTCAGTTCATTTCTCTCCAAATCCTCACTCCCTCTTCCCTTATCTTCAATCAAGAGGAGAAAATCCTTTTCTTCAGAACTATGGTGTGAGGACCCTTTACCTAACAATATAAAAATAAGAACATAAATGGTGTTTTAACTTACGCAGTCTAGGGCTGTCTGACACGGTTCCCATTTTTGTCAAGGGTGGCCAGAGACAGATGATCCAGGTCAAGAATGCAAACCACAGCAAATACCTAGACATAAAGTGTCCACAGTAATTCCTGGCTATCAGCCATCTTACAGCTGGTAGTCCAACTTCACTGTAGAGTTCAGTATTCAGTGCAACTATTCCTACCTGGCTTTGCCTAATTACAATTTTAACTCACTCACACTTTTTCTGCTCCACTATATCACGTGGCAAATAAGTTCCACAATTTAATTACACATTGCTTGACAAGCTACTCTGATTTTCATCAGGTAGCAAGTTTAATTCACCACGTGGCCTAATTCTTGTCCTAAGAAAAGCAGCTACTCTTGCTTTCTACTCATCATTTCTTTATGATCTATGGATTTTATAGATCTCTATCATCTCTTTCCCCATTGTTCTGTTTCTCAGCACAGAGTATCTTCCAGCAGAGAGTATCTTCCACATCTCTTATCCACTTTTTCAGTATCTATTAAACCCTTGCTGTGCTGGGATGATCATATTAATGCACAGTTAATGATTTTGACACACCACCAATGAACATAATGACCTAACAGTGATTTAATTCTTTGTGAACAATTCCCAATAGCTGTCTGACCACTGCCCTTCTCATGCATGTATATATGTAACAGCAGCAAATTTAGAGCTTATCACTCTGTAGACAGGTTTGCATTCTATTCCCCTGTATGAGCATCATTTGGCATTCACCAGAACTGAACTACACTTGCATGTGAAAGAACTGGGCAATGGCTTTGGAAGAGTTTGCTGCAAGTAATTGATAAGTTCGTATTTTACCAATCCGCAAAGACCAACAAACTGCTACAGTGCCATAGTACTGTCACTCCTTAAGAATATTTTTTAATATAATGAACCCCTTAATCCTAGCAGAAACCTACTGCTAACATTGTTCCAACATGAAGCAATCATTTATCTACCTCATTTCTCATCTTTTAACCAACCATACTATCCCACAGGATAATCACTTGTCTTCAGCAAATAAGCTTTGGTTGAGGTCCTTAGTCAAAAATTTCACCTACTTTTAAACCAATCTGCTACTGACTTCAGTAAGTGCTTTCCAATTCTAGCGCTGCAGCATTCAGTGAGCAATAACTGTGTAGGATTTGGTGAGTAAGAGATCTACTTTAATTTTATGTCCTGCCTGCAGATTATATAAACCTCACCAAGTTCACTCCCTTCAGTTCTCTCTTCTGCAAACAGCAGTGTTCCAAACGTTAGCCCCCTACCTCCTTCCATCTCCTTATTTTACTCATCCTTTTTTTCAACTTTTAATTATAGCCCTATATGTCTTTATTATATTTGTAACAATTCCAGCTAGTAAGAGTTATTTTTCAAACACCTGGCATCTTCTTTAAAAAGAAGGGGGAAAACAGCATCTGAATTAGTTTCTAGGGGTTGTTTCCCTTAACAGAATGCAAAATGCTGGACCTTTTGCACTCCTCCAGAGTGAAAATGACATGAACAATTCAGGTTCTAACTACCCACTACTGGTGACCCAGCAGGAATGCCAACTGATCAGATCACCCAGTAAGGGATACACATGAACAAATAAAAAATGCAATGACATAGCATTTTGTTTTGTACTGGCATTTTGAGATTTCATGGTACCAACCAAACTTCACAAGATTTTGCTGTCACAAAAGAAGTCTCAAGAATCTCAAAACAGATGCATCTCTCCTGTGAAACACAAGATGTGTGTTATGCTTGTGTCTAAGGAAAATCTTGTCTCCTGCCTGAGCTTGCTCAATATGCAGGAACCAATTTCAGCTGTGATTTCCAAAAACACTTTATTGGAATAGGAAAAAAAAACATGAGGGAAAAGCAGATCATCTTGCAGAATTCTGGAAATGACTACTTTGCCAAATGCCTGCTGTGCTCTTAGAAAGTGGTGTTAGATTCTCCCTTTGAGAACTTCCTTGTGTTTCCAGGCATACACCTACTTTTGCTTTAGAGTT
The DNA here is from genome assembly GCF_028018845.1 of Melospiza georgiana. NCBI lineage: Eukaryota > Metazoa > Chordata > Aves > Passeriformes > Passerellidae > Melospiza > Melospiza georgiana. The sequence continues at coordinate 47,974,369 of NC_080431.1, forward strand.
TGGATCATATCAGATGATTAGTTCTACAAGAGGACACATGTGAACAAACCAATCTTAAACCCAGTATGCAGCACATCACCCACTTGCTGAAATACCAAAAACTCAGTTTAAAAGTCTGTTGCACAACAACTTGACATTTTTCACTTACAAAGAATATACAACCACAATGACATTAATATTAAGGTTTTCTCAGGGACTGTTAAGCAGTATTCTTTTGTTTTCCAAACAACTAGTACAACTCCATTTCCCCTTCATCTCTGGGAGTAACTTTTCATAGCCACAGCTTTGTTTACATAATCTTCAAAATAGATCATGCTTTACAAGACAGTATTTTTTGCCATAGAGGTACTAATTTCTACAGCATCACACTGCAATAAAAAAAAAAACCTCCACTAGTTGCCAAAGAACTCACAAGTACATTTAGCTGTATTAAAAAAATCTTTACTTATCCAGTTTGCACCTCTTGCTTTCCTACAGAGATCAATCACCAGCCCCGAGATCTGTGAACCACAGGCTAAGCCTGCTGTAGGCCATGGCATATTTTTCATTTTTGACAATATGTTGGCATTTCTATGTAATAAATTCCCAAGTTCTGCAAAGATCTAGGAATGCTGTAGAGGTCTTGACTTTTCATATTCTCTTGTGAAATGCCACCCAGGAAATTTAAACAAACAAACCAAAAAATACACCACAAAAAATTATGTTGCAAGCCAGTAAGAAGTGATTTACGACTCATTGTTTACATAAGGGGATGTATTCAGCAGTTCTTCTGGACTTCACTTCTAGTAATAAAACTGGATTCACTAATTCATGCTCCATTAAGGCCCATATTTTAATAAGAACATTGGAAAACTGGTTCTGAAATTCATTAATGTAACTATAACAATACAAAAGGGTAATTCTGCAACTTGGCCTTCCTCATGTTTGATAATTAAATAAAAAGTTAATACAGAACTTCTGTTCCAAGACAGAATATCTTTTTCACTGACACATAATACAAACACCTTATCTCTCCCCTAGCTGGAGCCAATATCTCATTCCAAGGAACAGTTCAGTGCATAACAAAAAGAACTAGCACCAAAAAATTCTGACTTCCAATGAGAGCTGCAGGGATTTGTCTTCGGAAAAACTACAATTCTGCACACAAACTACAGGGGCCTCTACAGGTGCCTTTTACTCATTTTCAAAAAACACCACCATCACCAAAAAAAAGAAAAAAAAAGTCTCCCAGCTTTACCTACCACTGTTACATTTACTAGGTAGGGCTACTTTACCTTTCAGAAGCTGACAAAAATGTAATTAATAGACTGAAGGTAAACATTACAAATTCAGAGACAATTTTATAACAGATTATTCTGGCAATACCTGGTTGAGGGAGGGGAATAAATATATAATTACTGTTCAGTATTAACTACACTTTATTACTGTTCTACTTGAAAAATAACCTTATTTTTAATTCAGAATCACAAAAGGTAAACACTAGTTGCAGAAACTGACATAAACAAGTGCCTACCTTAACTCGCCAATCTTGTAGGGTTTAAGAAACTTACTGTAAAATCCAGTCAGTACAGGCAGTATTTTACAAGCTAGCAGATTTTAAGCTAAGCAAGGACAACTTTTTTTCTTTTTACTTGACATGCCATGCAGAGCTTCTGCAGTTTAAGTGGGGCCAGATTTTAACAGGTAAACTCAGTTTTGCTTTTGTACTAGAAAACTTATCATTCTGACATCAGGTGACAGCAACAGTAACGACCAATTTGGTACAAAACATTATTTAATCACCAGTGTAGTCTGCTGCATAGTGCTACATTAAACATCACTGAAGGCTCACTCACAGATGTGTTAAATAACTCTTAGATCTAATAATATGAGAAAAATCATAAGAAAGAGCAATAGCAAAGCATGGATGTTCAGGTTACTACTCTTTTCTAAAGTGCATAAACACAGCTAAGCAAGATTCCCAAATCATTTTCCACCTCACATTCCTCAAAAGTATATGTGTGAATTCCTCTCTCCTTTATACTGCCCTTCCCAATGCAACCGGGTCAGGGCATAATTCCAGTGGACCTGATAATGAGCCCATTACTTGCCCCTTCAACTTCCAGCCTCTGGCTCCCACCCTACAGAATGCAAGAGTAACAACTGTTGAGAGCCATTCAAGAGTCTGTACCCCCGAGGAGGGCAGAAAACACTGCAGAGGGACAGACTGCTTCAGAGGCACCTCATATTTGTGCTGCCAAAAACCTGAAAGCCGTTTACCAATGGCACTCGTTCAGCTGAAAAGGCAGTAAAACAACTCAAGAGCTGAAAACTGTGAAAAAAAATTGAATAGGCAACAACAGAAAGCAAGAAAAGCAAACTAAGAAAATAAAATTACTTTTATGGAAAACTTTTGCACTTTTGGAGAGGTCTAAGTACAGGAAAGGATAAGGGCAAGTTTCAAGTCACAGTCAAATATTCCCGTTAAATTAACTAATGTTATAAAAAAGTAGCAAAAATAGTAATGATTATTTCAATTCAGCAACAGCCAGGAGCCACAGGATTGTGCACCCCAGAACCACTTTGAACAATATTTCTGGATCTTGATACACTTATCCAGAAGCATACCAAAGGACACCTAATTACTCTGTCTGGTTACTATTACCAGAAAGTAGCAAAAGCTGGCCCAACAAACACAGCATCTCCGGGGGTTAAAGGAGGTGATTATCCCACTGTATTCAGCACTGGCATGGCCTTACCTGGACTGCTGTGCTCACAATTGGAAAATTATGTAAAGGTCCTTAAATATGGAGGAGGGCAACAAAGCTGCTGGCATGTCCTGTGAGGAGCAGCTGAAGACCTTGGCTTGTCTCCACTGGAGAACAGGAGGCTGAGGGGCAAACCTCACTGCTCTGCTTCTACAGCCTCCTGAGTGGGGGAAGTGGAGAGGGAGATGCTGGTCTTTTGTGCCTGGATCCAGTGATAGGATGAACAGGGATGGCTCAAAGCTGTGTCAAGGAGGGTTCAAACTGGATATTCCTTTACTGAGGGCATGGTCAAACACTGGAAGAGGTTTCCTATGGTGGCAGTCAAACGTTTAAGAGGTATTTGGCCAGCGCCCTTAATAACATACCAAGATTTGGTCAGCCCTGAAGTCATCAAGAGATTTGACCAGATGATTGTCATAGGTCCCTCCTAAGTAAATTATCTTGTTCTATTCTAAATCACAGGATACTCACTTTAACCTTTTCCATCTTGAAACCACAATCCAGGCCAACCACTAATGTAAACAATAAAACAGAAATATCCCCAACACACTACTGGAAATAACTTTGTGTAAGTTGCTTTGTGCTTTAGCAGGTAGCACTAAAGGTTTGGTGAAAGACTTTCCAAGTAGTTATGGAGAAAAGTCAGCATTGACTAGTAAGAGAATCACTTCAACTAAACAATCAAACAAACAAACGAAAAAGCCCCAAACCAAAACAAAAACTTCCTACAATGCAACCTCATCTCTAGACTATCAAATAAGTGTTTGCAGCAGGTATTTCAAAAGCACAACTCGATGAAACACGCTGTTCCAAAATGGACATTGTGTGCCCAACGACTGGGACTCCGTAGAAAACACAAGTACCCGAGTTCAAGCCTCATGTGTGGTTCATTTACCCCGCCTTAACTCCACTTTTTCATCTTGCCTCCCTTACCGAAGGGGCGCACAGTGCAATTACCAGCCCCAGCACCATGGGCCAGGCCTCCGGGCGAGGCCGGTCCCGGGGCAGGCGGGGAGGCCGCCGCCGATCCCGAGGGACCTCGGGGTGGCCCCGGGATAGGGACGCCAGCCCTTCCCCGCAGTGCCGGCAGGACGGGCCGGGAGCTCCTCTGCAGGACGGGCCGGGAGTTCTCCTCCGGGACGGGCCGGCGCCAGGCCCCGAGCGCACCGGGGGCAGCACAGCCCCCTGCCCGCCACCGACGGGCTCCGAGCGGAGCTGGGGCGGGGACGCCCCCCAGCACCGCACGCCTCGAACACGGGGCACTGCCCACCCCGCCCCGCCGCTCGGAGTCACCCCGGAGGCGGAGGCGGCGGCGCGGCCGAGCTCGGCCCCACTTACCAGCCCGACTCAGAGAGCGCCGCCCGCGCCCGGTCGGCCATGGCGCCTCCCCCGCCGCTCGCCCGCAGCACTCGGGGCCGGCGGGCGCTACGGAGACCCCCGGCACTCGCTCGGACGGGGAGAAGGGACGCGGGGCCCGCTCGTTCCCCCGCCCCGCGGGCCTCTCCGGGCTCTCGGGCCGGCCAGGGGGAGGGAGGGAAGGGGGGAAGGGAGGGAGCGGAGGGAAGGAAGGGGCGGAGGCGGCGCAGGCAGAGACGAACAAAGCCCGCGACCGGCGGCTGCCTGGAAGCTGCTGCCGCCATGGCGGGGAAGGGAAGGAGTGAGGGCAGCGGCGGCCTCGGGCCTGCCGCCGTGTAGTGTCGGGGAACGGTTTGTTTAAATGCGTTTCGTCTGTGAATAGTATTATTGACAGTAGCGTTGTTCTGGGAGAGGCCCTCCTTAAAACGCAAGTTGCGGGTGAGGAGGGATTTTTAGAGTAGTCTGGAGCGCACATCGCATGAGGAGCAGCTGTGGGAGCTGGGGATGTTCAGCCTGCAGAACAGAAGGCTCGGGGGGACCTTCCCCCTCTTGACACCTTCCTGAAAGGAGCAAAAGTGGGCCAAGTGGGGCTCGGCATCCTCTACCAAGTAACAAATGGCCTCAAGTTTGTGCCGCAGGAGGTTTAGATGGGATATCAATCAGGAAAAACTTCTTCACAGAAAGAGTGAAGCGTTGGAACAGGCTGCCCAGGGAAGTGGTGGAATCACCGTCCCTGCAAGCGTTCAGAAAAGCTGCAGTGTAATCCTTACGGACATGGTTTAGTGGTAGACTTGGCAGTGCTCATTAATGAATGGTTGGGCTTATTGTTAATAGTCTTTCCCAACATTAATGATTCTTTTTGAAAGACCGTTCCTGTGTTTCTTTTACATTTGGCGGTTTGTTGTCTGGGGCTTTTTCTTTAATGATTTGCCCTAAAATGCTGGGCACCGATATGAACGTTTTGGGGTTTTTTATCGGCCTTTTTAAAGGGAATTATACTTTAACAGAATAGCACTATTTCATTATTGCTGTTACCAGTGCCCTCAGGTGCCAGTGACGGGCGAGGTGGGAGCACTGTCCTGTTTACTCTGTGTTCCCAGCATCCAGAGAAATATCCAGAAGGTGAACGTGAGCAGATCAGGAGTTAGGAAAATGCTTGTCAAGGCCTTGGTGCTCAGGGTTTCTGCCTGCAGGTGAGGTCAGCTGCCCTGCGGAAACACTGACCATTTGCATTAGTGCGTCAGGTCCAGCTACTTCTGTAACCTGTCAATGCTGAATGGTTTTTTTCAGCACTGAGGTTTTGAAACTTGTCTGCCTGCTGTGTTTGTCTATTAAAGGTGGACTTTTCTTCATGAGTTATTGTCATCCTTAAGATGTTTCAGTTTTTATGCAGCATCTTCAAGTCAAAGCTTACAGTTTTGCTTTTGTTGATTTTTTTTTTGTTTCATTATTTGATCCACCTGAAAACCTCTCTTTGCTATACTGAGTACAAATCACTCAGGATTTTTGCACACAACACTCTTTGCTGCTCATTCATGGTATTTTCTTTTGTGTCTGTAGATTATATACTCTAGGGCAAAGATGTTATCATAAGTAGGTATGGTGTCCTGTGTGGCTGCTGATTTTAAGAAAGCACGTATATCTTTAAGGTGATGATTGTTAAAAGCTTGACACAAATGAAGGAAACAAAATCTGTATAATTCAAGTTCAACTGAATATGCTACACATATCATTGAAACTTTCCTCATCATGATCCTTAACATAAACCTAAAATAAAATCTTAAAAAAAAAAAAAAGGCAGCTAAAAATGGAAGACTAACATGTGATTTCTGCCAGCAAAATCTCAAAATAATTAATATAGCTATAGGAAAGTGTTAATCCTAGTGGTGGTCATTAAACATCAACAAAAAAATTAGCAGAGGGATCATTATTTGTTGGGGAAGTGGATTATCAGAGGTTGTGCAGTCCTATGTCATGTCAAGGCTCCAGGTGAACATGAGCTGCAAAAGGAATAATGTCAAGGAGAACTAACTAACCCAAGAGCCTTGAATCAGACCCACTGTATGTCTGTAGCTAAGAAACTCTTGAATTAGTGATGAGGCATACTGTAAAGCAGAAGAGTCACGCTGAAATGTCGGTGGCCAAGTCACACCTGTGTTGCAACAGTAGCAGCCACTGACATGGAAAAGCACTAGTAGCTAAGTGTGGTTTCAGTTCAGAACTTACTGTGCAAAAGAAATGGGAATAAAAACACCTTGCATTTGGAGTCTGACCTGTCTGCACATTAGATTATCAAGAAAAGGTTGTAAACATTGCAACTCAAAATGGGATGCCCATAGAACCAATTAGTAAGGGATGGAGTATGACCTAGGAGAAGATAATGAGAATTACAGACTTTATGCATTGCCTCGTGTTAGTTTAAGACATGGAAGGTTTTGCTTACTTAAATCTTCATTAAAATCACCAGGCAATTATACCAGCAGTTTATGCTGGCATAGGGCTAGCTGTTGCACCTCACAGCACTAAATGCCATCTATTATAAAGGAAATGTAGGTGTTGTCCTTCTTAAAGGTCTGCAGGCATCTGCTCTAATAAATTCATTATATGCAAGCTGAGATGTGTGTGTGTATGTATTCACATGTGCCTCCTTTTGTGCAGGAGAGGTCCCCATTAGTGGGTGTTCCTCTGCTCACAGAGGGCACTGCCTGAGCTTTGTAGTGTGTAGCTGCTGTTGGCTGTGCTGCACCGAGGTGAGCAATTAGTTCCACTGCAAAACAGAGGTGATGCAGTGCCTGCCAGGCAGTCAGAAACCCACAGATAAGACCCTCTGTACCAACTGTTTGTGATAGAATATTCTTAGAGCTTATTCTCTATATTGATCACCTTTAGAATAAATGACATTGCTGAAGGTAATGAGCACCACCAGAGGCTGTACAGGGACTGACCTAAACCCCTGCACTCCTGTCAGGGGCTCTGTGCCTTCAGAGCTTTCTCTGGAAAATGCTTGTTGCTCCAGATGCATCAGTGCATCACTGTCCACAAAATCCACATGGACTTCTTCTGTCCAAACTTCCTAAAATGCAGCTCTGTTTTACTGCTGCCCATGTGCCCTGGGACCACTTAATCTATGCCAAAGAGGTTATTTCACAATGTTCTGTAATTTAAACACCTGAAAAGATTGGTCTACTCGAGCACCTCTGGTGAGACAGCTCTAACAGACAGAGCTAGCACGCAGCAAAATAGCAAGAGCCAGTTTTTGGAGCAGCCCTGCAGGTTTCTTGATTCATTGGATTAATTCATCCTTGCTCCCTTAATCTCCTGCCAGTTCCAGGCTCACTCCTCTTGCTTAGCAGTAAGCTCACAAACCTGGGGAGCTGAAACTTTTGACCATGCTTTCCAGAAACAGGCAGGAGCAGAAACCTGTAACACTCCTGAGTTATGGCATCATTCAACCCAACCTGATGTGCTGAAAGCAACAACATTGGGGTGAAGACCCTGAACACCAGGTCCAATAGGAGGTCCCCACAGCAGCAAAAAAGGCTGTTTTGGTCTCAATTTTTATTTTTTCTCCCACAGAATAAGCTTTCTTCATTTCATTGTCTGAAGGAAACAGGTCTGCTTACTGAACATAAAAGCAGATGAATATCTGCTTATCCTGGATCTGTAGCTGAAAGTTACTGGGCAATGAATGTAAAGGGCCTTTCCTTCTGGTCACTCTATTTCTAGGAGTGTGCTGCAGCTTCAACAAAAGTGGTTGCCTCTCCACGTCCTGTGATGGACTGGGTCCTGAACTGATATGACTGCAGTCAGAAGGATTAGCTTTCCTACATGTATTGTTGCATGTCAGCTAAAATATTGTGTGTGTTCTATCTGAAGGACAGTACTCAGCACTCAGTCTTTCTTATATGGCAGCTGGAGAAGAGATGGACTTTTCACAGACTAAAGAGAAGGGAAAGTTACAGAAGTAAAGATTTTCTTCATGAGGGGGAGGAAGGAGAGAGGCTTGGAAAGGAGTGGGATGGAGGAAAGACAAACAGCAAGTACACATCCTTCATGGAAGTGGGAAAGGATTATGAAGTCTTGGACATAATGCCATCACCTATAGCCACAGACTGTAGTTAAGGTGGTGTTGCAAGGAGAGATAATTTCCACTAAAGGTTAAGGCTAACATTTTTGTCAGGCTGCTCTAATTGATTTTGCCACCTGACTATCCTCTTCTGGAACCCTTCAGTTTGACCACACTCCCCACTTTCTCCTGCAAATCACTAAGTGTATGTCAGGCATCTTAAAGGTATAGTTCACACTGGCATTACGTCAGTCAAAAAGCATCACACTCGGCGAGGCACTGGGGCTGTCAGGATTGGGGCATTTATATATGGCACAGTGATGCTGTTGTTGGCTCTGTGCATGGCTGCCTATCAAAATCTCAGCAGTTCAGACCTCAAAGTGCAGATGAACCACTGCAATGATTGCTAGGGTATGATGAATCAGTAAGTACTGCAGAATGTAATTCCATATAATTATGATGCTTTCAGGGCCCCTTGTGGGCCAGCAGAAGGGCTGGTGTTTGTCAGCCGTTCTGGCAGAGCTCAACCTATTGCCCCTCTGGACACTGACTTGGTAAATAGCCAGGGAGCAGAGGATCAAACAGCATATGGCTTTGCAGACTTTACTGGGCTGCAGTAAACATCCCAGCCCTGAACAGCTGTGCCTTGTCTCTAACAAGATTACTTTTAAGAGACTGATACCTTCTGGACTGGATGAAAATCTGGAAATAAGCATGTTGTTGTCAGGGTTTTGAGTGCACCAGAGGCTCTGCAGCCTCTTCCCTGCTCCCTGCGGCTTGGTTGCCCATCCTCCATTGCAGCTCTGATATGGTGCAGTGTAGCCTTGGATTAGGGTGCTGGGGACAGAGCTGTGTGAGGAGGAGCTATGGGAAGCCTAATGGGGCCCTCCAGTTCTTTGTTTGGGAGCTGCATTGAAGCTCAGGCTTCCATCCTTGAGACTTGTCTTAGGTCTGCCTGTGCCTGTCCATGTGCCTTGGTGATCCTGAACCCCTGGGTTAATTTGCTAACTTGACCTCACACCTGCTTCCCCCCGTGCAGACCACTGTAACGCTGAGTACTGCCCTACCCTGATCCCCAGCATGGCACCTGCTCAGGTACTGTGGGACTGTGCCCTTCTGGGTGGGATCATTGCCCTGCCTGCTTTGCTATTGCCTCAGCTCCTGGCTTCCTTCTCCTGTGGGACAGCCCATGCTTGGTGCTTCCTGAGAGCTGCTATCCCAGAGCCATGCATGTGCTGTTGCATGGAGAAGTTAGTGGCCCATTGGCTGGTGTCTGAAATCAGTACACATGATGCAACTGAACAAAGCTCAGTGACAGTGGAGACACTGCTGGAGGCCAGCTGCTGGCCATACAGTCCCTCTATGTACAGGACAGGACAATGCCCTCAAATAGGAAGAGAGCGAGTAGGGAATGTGTGGTCCTCTCTGCAGGCTTCTGCTTCCCTCATGCTTCCCCAGCTTTCAAGTTGAAAGCTTGTCTCAGTAAAATTAAGGCCAGTGCCTGCGAGCACTAGTGGGCAGAGCTGCTCGTGAAGGGCTGCCTGCATGCTGAGGAATTGTGGCCTATGTGTGAGCAGACAAGTTAGGGACACCACTTTTACTGTGGAGGCTAAAGGCCTTGTGGAGTAAGTGCCATGCAAGGGGACACCTCACACAGTGTCAGGGAGCTTTCTGCAGGATGTAAGAACCTGCAGGGTGGGCATGGATGGAACATTGTAGGGTTGCCTCTCAAGCCACATGGACATCTGTTAAAACTAAGCCAAACTCTCTAGGGTAGGGCAGCAACACCCCAAACACCATGGTAATGGAGGCTGTAGATCAGCCTGTCAGAGCCACACAGGCACAGACACCATCATCCTGCAGAGTACACGAACAGGATATGTCCTTAACTATAAACACAGATTAGATTGGAGAGCACAGCTGTGCAGCAAAACAGTGATTAGTGTGACCACCTATTACATGCACCACCTATTACCTATTCATCACCTGTATGTGGCTGTGCAGGAATTCTGTATATTGGGTTTGCTATTAAAAGTCATAAAGGTTTTATTTTGTATGTCCACAATACTAGAAGGCATCATCTCTGTTGAACAGTTTGGGGCATAAATTACCCAGTAATCTGTGTCAGCACTTGACTTAATTGCAAGGTGAGAGAAAAATAAGTGAATAAATAAGTGCTGTTTTCTCATGGAAATCTAAAAAGATTATTTTTGGATTATAAAAGATTCACTCTGTGGTTTTCCTCAAGTGTTGTTGTATGTTTGTGCTTGAGGAAAAGCAAGTTATTGGAAATCTATGCCAGCTCCAGATAAGCAGTTGACTTTCTATCCATGATTTAATACCCACTAAACAGGCAAGAATGCTTCTTTGTTATTTCCTGGCAGTGAAAATATACTGTGTTAAGCATCTTTTTTATTCAGATGTGGCAGCTTCTGCCTACAGCTGCTCTTGCCCTGAGTCTGCAGGTCCAAAGCAGTACAGTTTGGAAAAATAACTAAATTTCTTAAGAATTTTCAAGGAGCAGCAAAATCAATGCTTCTAACAATCAAGTGCAATAACTGGGCATGCTGTCTGCTGACCTTCACTTATGAGTGATTCAGTTCCTTTCTTTTCTAATTCTTATTTATGTATCTCTGCTGTATCTGTTGATTTTGGTTGCTCTGCCCTTTGTGCTTCTTCTTTCCTGCCTATTAGTAAAACACAACAAACCAGAAGAATGTGAATCATCTGATCTTCATGGCAGGTTTTTAATCTTCTTTCAAGAGAGAACTGGGCCCTATTTCTGAGTAACTGCATTATTATGAAGGGAATTACCTAATTACAGAATCATCCTTAAAGCAGCCTTTATATATTTTAAGTTATTAAAAGCAACATTTTCTTTTTCCGACTACGTTTCAGCTAACTTTTTGATTAAATTATGCTGTTCTCAAAGATGAAGGATGAAAAGAAACAGAAATGCTAGAGCCCTGAACAAATTCTTACTATTTGCAAAGATACACTTGGAACTTCTCTGACTAGCATATTTATCCTAACTAGTTAAGACATTTCAAATGGAGTCCGTACAGAAATGGGGCCATAAGGGCAAAGTGAAGAGTTTCAGGTACTTAAAAATATTCATAGCCCCATATCCTCAAGTGGGCTCCTGCTAGCCACAGTTGTTTTAAAAGTGTTCATTCCTTTATTTCAGTACAAAATCATAACTCCACTTTTTTCACAGCCTACGAAAAATTGTGATTTAATACAAAAGCGAATATATGTGTTAATGCAGCAGCTGTCCTGTACAGAGTCCAACAGTTGCCAGTCTGGGAGACACAAATATACTCCAGAAAGCACAGTGCTGTTTGGCAGATTAGTGAACCACTGAAAACTGGCAATCCCCATGAAAAATTACCAAAAGGGAAAAAAATGGAGGAATGAGAGATTAGAAGAAGAAGTTGTGGAGGAAGACCATAAAAAAATTGAGAGAATGAAGAAAAATTGGCAACAACTGGGCCACAGCACAGAGCAGCAATTTGGGCTACTTGTGTCAACTGGGATTCAGACCCGTAAAAGAAGATGCCATTAATGAAAATAATTTATCATGAAAATAATATATCAAGTAATGCTACTAGTAAGCAAACCAAAGTACACACAGCCTAAAAATGTGTAGAGAGGTCACTAAGGACTCTCCTTTTCTTCTCCTGCAAATGAGGTTTTTGGCTTGGAGAGTGAGTACAGATTTTATGAGTTTATCTTTTTCCCTCATCTGGCCACAAAATCAGAAATAATCAGTACTCTGTTCCACCCTCTATAAAATTCACTGAGGCATTCCTTTAATTATGTTTACATATGCTTATGCTTGTGGGGCTGCTGTGTGGACCAGGCACCTGGCTGAAAAAAGGGAAATTGGAGAGAAGGGATGCTGAAGTTTTTACTTTGAAGTGGATCCCTCTTCTGGTCTAATTCACATTACAGTCCTGCGCCTTGTTGACATGGGGGTAGAAATCAATTAAGCCAGCATTGATGCTGGAGACAGTATATCATCAGATCATTGCCTCTCTGGAAAAAAAAAAAACAAACCCATTACTTGTGGAGCAGCGTAGCTGCAAATTAAAGGTGTTAGGAAAACACATAACTGAGGGGCATATGAAAGGCAAATGTGAGAAGGACAGGAAACCTGCGTGGGAAAAGCATTTGGAAAACAACCGAGGGATAGGAAGAAGAGGTGTAATATATGGTAGCAACACTTTGACCAGCTCTCTGAGCATCTTTATAGAACCTAATTAAAGCTTTCAAATTTTGTTGGGCTTCTCTTATTTTCAGATTTTCTGTGATACTGCTGTAAGTTGTCAGTTTACCTCAGCAGAGAACAAGGATAGACTAGCCCTTCCTGATAAAACTGAAACAGTTGTTTCCCATCAAACACAAAAAGCAAAGCAGCAGAGGAGAATCAACCAGCAGTTATTTACCAGCAGTTTGTTATCTATTTCAGTGCTCACAACCATGTTCTCTTAGCCCGATAAACACGGCGGCCTGCTGCTAACAAATATTGCCTGAAGCAAAACACCGAACAATCTAAAAGAACCTTTTATTCCTATTTTACATATTTATTTCCAAACAGCTCCCAACAGCTCCAGCTAGTGCATTAAGGTGCCCAGTCCTTGCTGGCTGCACAAATCAGTTCCTCACGCTGACGCCAGCAGTATCGCCATGGTTACGTGATTAGGGTGGCTTAACCTGGCAGGTGGCTTAGCAAAATGCCGAGTGCCAAAGCAATCCTAGCACACAATCTATACTTTTCCATCAAACAAATTAGTATATCACAGGCTCTGTTGTCCATGTCGTGGTAGGGTGGGTTGTTTCTGGTTTGCCATTTGTTTTTTTTTCCTGAATAACAATGCTGTTCTCAAAGTTTTACCACTTCTCAGCTATAACATTGCAAACAAACTATTTTCTAAAAGAAACACCCTGTTTCCTCTACTCACAGTTTTGTAGATCCAACAATCGCCATAAAGATAACAACCAAGGAATAAAAAAAGATTGCATAAACCACAAAAATTCAATGTGAAGTCTATATTGATAACTACATTTAGGGTTGGACTAAAAATCTGGAAATATCCCATGCCAGCTGAGGGCTGGCCAGGTATTATTTGTTTGAGGGGATTCTTTGGGAGATGCAAAGGTCAGTATTTTTTTTTTAACTAATGATTGCAAATGCATAATGATTCTGAGATCCAGAAGCTTTGGAGATAGATTCAGCTGTAAACAGTTGTGGTTGATACTACCAAAACTGCTCCATCAAGGTATGAGAATATTTCCCTTGCAAGTATCCAGACCAACTAATTCACATACAAACAGCAAAATTACTTAAAGCAGTGTGCCTTCCCGAGAGGAGAAAGTATCAGAGAAATATAGAAAGTGAAAACTTAATGAAGAGATCAAACTTTGGCAAGCAAGGTACTGCTAGTCTTTTCTTAGGTGGAAGCTACTAGACTTTGCAAATCTCAAACTAATCCAAAGCCTTAATACCTCAGTTAGTATTATTTTAGCTTTAAAGATATTATAATTGTTACATGTGTAACATGCAAAAACTTTCTTTTTTTCCCTTCTGTTGAGTGGGGTACAATACTGAAAGAGCAGAGAGGGAGTTCATTCTTAATACTTTCACGCTGCTTGCCAAGATGCATCTTCTGATCTGAATATAGGACGGTGTAGTAGCTTATATAATACTTAAGGTATAAAAACACCTTGGAGTGTGTAGAAGTTTTATAGCTGATCATAGATTCATTCATTCTATTGCCCAGTATATTTTTTGTCCAAAGGAGCTCCACAAAAACTGTCGTGTTGTTTTTCACAGCTTGTTTGCCATCTCCCCTTTCTCATGCTGATTTCACTGCTGTGTTGATGAAGCTCCAGTCCTCTGGTCTTTATACTGTAGCATTCAAGTTTAGAGATTCTGAAGCCTTCCTTAGAAGTGACTCAAGTAATTTTTTTGCATTTGGCGGAGAAAGCTGAAAAGCCTTCAATATTTAAATAGAAACATAAGTTTCAAGTGTAGTATAAAGGCTTCAGATCTCTTAACTTTATTCATCAATTAACATATCTGCAACAGCTGGGGTTTGATCCATATTTTCAGAGAACAGTAATGTTGCTGATACAGCATTTCCAGTTCAGTCACAGGAATACTGAAGTGGTTTTCAGAAGATAATTTAAAAAGCACTCAGTTGACAGGATGTTTCTTCAGGGAACCATTGATCGCATTTTCAAATTGCAACAGAGCCAGAGATTGTCTTCATTTTAATTTCAATATCAGGAATGCCTTAAGTGACGATCACAGCTAACCCATTTTAATGACAACCCTGAACATTTAGAAACTCTTATCTATTCAATGTACTTCTGTGCAGAGAAACAAGAACAGATGGATACTTCCTTAACACCTGCTGCTGTGGGAGTCTTCTGAAACACTTGCAAGTAAGAAATTATTACTGCTATAAAGTGTCTCTGAGTTTTATTTGTTTAGAGGATTTCTACAGAACATGCATGCAATTTACTTCACGTTTCTCAACTTAGTCGTTGCTTTTGGAAAGCTGAGGAAGGATCACTTATTGAAGGAAAGCTTATTTCTATGCTCTATTAAAAAAAAGGTTTAGGATAATAGATTGGAGATTTACAAGTATCTGTTGTGTAAGAAGGTAGAAGAATGCACATGGTATGATACTACAGCAGTGAAGGAACAGCTCCAGGAACAAAGAGCCCAGACCTGCAAAGCAGGAGGAGTTCCATTGGAGAAGAGAGGGCTTTCTAGAGAAAACCATGTCAAACTGAAACCTAATGCTTTTCTGACTAGGAACTGAAAGATGAAGTGCAGAAGCTTTAGCTCATAATTGTCCTTTGAGCTTTCTATGGGTGATTTAAATGTTTCTCTGCTTCCACAAGTCTCCAATATTACAGAGGCAAATTATTTCCTAGATTTGGAACACTGTTCTCTTCTGAAGTTATATGCATCGATTTTGTTTGTTTTGGAGATTTTCATATGCAGTAGATGAACTTAGTATGTAAGTTCAAAGGATCTGAAAGTGAAATGTTATTAAGGATTCTAATCCACCAAGATTATTTAATGGGTTTCATTTTCATTATGCTTAGTGGTCAGAAACTGCCCTAAAATAAATCTAGTTAATTGCAATAGGAGATACAACCCAAGTTGAAATACCAAAATAAGACATCCATCTTTTGGAACAGATGTTGCAATAATGAACGCAGGTGATAAGAAGTTTGTAAAATGGAGAGGATAGCAGTACCTAACACAGAAGGAAATGGTTTCTTCCAGTCTAGGAAGCATTGGGGATTGACCTTGGAGCACATCACTTTGATTCCATTTTATAGGTCCACAGACTTCAAACTTGAAATAAATATGCAGACAGTTTACTCTGAGCTATTGCATAACAGAAGTCACAATACTTCACCTGGTAATTCTTGACCTATAATTTCTAACTGGACTGGAGAATGTCTCTTAGAAAGAGACATAGTCATAATTTAAAGGCTTTGCATTGTGATAAATTCCTTAATTCCCAAGATAAGCTGTTTTGATTGTAAATTGCTATCATGCTAAATTGGTGTACATTATATTAGCTTGAATTTTTCTTCCAGCTACAGAACTTTTTTATGTTGTCTTACTGATTCCACAGTTCTCTGATCTGTCTCATCCCACTGTACAAACAAATCAATTAACCCCTGACTTTCCTGTTGCCTAAACTTATTAAATAAAACTCATTAACTTCTTCTGGCTTTAAGGTATGGATTTTAAACCTTAGAAAATTGAAAAAGATTCTCAAGAAACTAAAAGTATTTGGTGTATATTTTTGAAGACCAGACAGAAGAAAGTAATGTTATTCCTTAGTCCTCTCTGAAGTAAAGCCATATATAAGCATAGAAATGCACCACTGTTAATTTATCTAAGGATCACAGCAATTAATTCAAACACTTTGGATATTAGGTTTTCCTGCCAATTTACATGCATCTAAGATAAATCTTGTAATTTGTTTTGGGTCCTCTGTCTCCTGAACACAAAGATGAATTTGCTATATGTCTAGGACTTGAATTCCAAGGGCTGAACTCTATACGACGTTCAACACACAAGCTTAGATAAACCATTTATCTACTCTCAGTGATTAAAACCTGAAGTACATGACTTATGAGGACAAGCTTAAAAGGACTGAGTTTGTTTAGCATGGAACAGGCTGGGGAAGTCATTGTCTACAAAGCCCTTTGGGGGGTGTAGGGAAGATGAAGCTGAACTCTCCTTGAAGGTGCAGAGTGAAAGCATGAGGAAGAGTGAGAGATAACTGCTACAAAAGAATTTCTTAGTAAAACACTAAGAGGAAAAAACAATTATTCCTACTGAGGGTAAGGAGCCACAGCTATCTCCACCATTAGGAACCACCATCCTTAGAAATACTCAAAGCTCAACTGAGTGTTCTGATCAACCTGCCAGACCTACTCTGAAGGGTGGATCAGAGCTGATCTGTTTCAGAGAAAGGTTCTTTCCAGTTTACATTACTCTATGACTAATTAATTAGGTCTGCTGGCCTAACTCAGTGGTGTAACTGAAGCTATGCTGTAATTTAGGCTTGAAATGCAGATCTTTCTTTGCACAAGACCTTATGTGGTATTTGACAGGAACAGAGATTTTTTATCAGGGTGCTGATTCATACAAACAAAATGCTATTCAGCAGACAACAGCTCAATGTCCACCTCATCCAACCATTCATTGTGCTTGTCTTGGCCATCCCTGTCTCTCCTGCATGAACTAAACTACTTCACTTAACACCACAGCCTGTTATGATAAACTAGCATAAATTCCAGTTCTACAAAATAGACAAGTTTTAGTTCCTCATGCTATACCATGCCATAATTTCCAGCAATATAGTAGGTAGCCCCTGTATAAAACAGTGACTTTCCCCCATGGCAGGTGTAGAACAGATGATTGAGAAGAAGCACAACTATGGGTAAAAACAATTTCTGAATCAGCAGCCCTCTTTTTTGTTTTCATTGCAACTAAAAATTGGTCCAAAGACTTGTGTTCTTGATGAAGCTACATGCTGTGCCAAAGCTAAATGTTATTGAGCTTGCTTATCAGCCACGATAAGAAATGCAAGGTATATAATATAGTTAACAACTTAATTTGTACCTGTTGTGTTCAAAGGAATCATCCTATTATCTTTACTTAACATTCTTTTACACCCAGTTAAACTAATCCAGTGAAATACACATACATAGGAATAAGGTCTTTGATATGATCAGTAAATTAAATTAACTTGACTCCAGGAAGAAGAAGAAGAAGAAGAAGATAAGAAAATGCCTGTCCTTATGAGAAAGGTCACAAAGAAAGAATAAGAAGAATGCACACTTAAAACCAGAACTTAAAGAAATAATGGCCAGAGGGATAAGAGGCCTGCCTTTTTTGTATGTTTCTGTCTGTTTGAAAAAATCTTTTTCCTTGACACTTTACTGTATTCCAGATTAAGGATACTTTCTGTTAAATGTTCTGATTTGATATGCCTTATGTGGAAAGATGACTGGGGGTAAAATTAGAGACAACAGAGGAGTTACATTCACATCCTAACAGAAGTTGTAATGGTACAGAAATTATATGGCAAAATGCAGCTGCTACTCCTTGGATGGAATGTGATCAGTATGCTCGAAACCTATTCCACCAAGATTCCCCACACACCAAATCTGCAACCATAAGCACTGCTCATGGGGATGGAATGGAGGGTGGAGCAGAGTGGAAACCCTGTGGGCAAGGCTCTGTGGAAACCCTTGCAGGGAAGTGAATTTGATGGCACTTTGCAGCTGATAAACCCCGTAGCAGCTGTCAGTCAGGGCAGAGGGGAGAAGGTGTCTTTGCTGCCAGGACAGCAGCTCTGGAGAGTTCTCTCTCCTCAGATGAACTTGGTTCATTACAGCCTAACTAAATACGACACACAGCTGCATCCCAAGTTACCTGCCCACAAGGTACGACCACCTCTCATGGAGCGGAGCAAGAGTCTAAATTTTATTGGCTATACTTGAAGAGTGAAAAAAGGAAATTTTGCACCAACCAGTAACAAACATCTGTATGACTAGAGTTGTTCAAGCTCCACCTAAACATAAAGAAATGCTATAAAAATACATTGAGAGTGGGGGAAAGTTAGGGAAAACTCCACAGTAACTGCTGGGATTAGTTGATGGGCTGAACCTGTCCTCTCACTCATGGGGACAGGTAAGAACCACATTCTGAGTGTACTGAACACTTTCATTGGGGATTAGAGTTCATCTGTGCATCACTTTGAACATGTTTCTGCAGTCAGGTACCATCACAAGCAATCCTTGAACCTTAACCTGTCACAGTTTTATATTAATAAAGTGTATTATTCTGTAAACTGTTGGTGTGAATCCTTCATGGGTGCTGGCAATCACCATCAGAGGGAAATGCTGGAATAGAGGGAAGACTCACTGAGGAGCCTCTGTTATGGTGTCCATGTGTGTCCCTGAATAAGTCAGCCAAACCACCCTCAGATCCAGCAGGTTGCTCAGTGAAGGGTCCCCATAACAAGATGCTGACAGAATGTTGGGCACAAGAGTCTTGGCTTTCCTGGAGCACTGACAGACAAACCAAACACTAAGGGTCAAGGAAATCTCCCCTTTTCATGTGAATCCTAAAATGCTGCATTTTCATTGCAGGAACCAAACGTACTCTATTGCAGGAAAAAGTGAGGAATAAATGCGTTCATGGTTTAAACAACAGGTACATTGGCCAGTAGCTTGTGAATATACACATTTTCTTTGCTGTTTTCATCTCCAGTTTGAGGGTCATATCAAAGCCACATCCTGTATTGACAGGAGAAGTCAATACTTCAAACAATGGGGAAAAGAGAATATCAAACTGTGAATATATGAGCAGTATGGGTAGCTCAGCTAAGGCTGTGGATATGGAAGAAATGTCTTGCACAGGGATAACACCCTGGGAAAAATTGTTTTCTGAAATATACTTCTGGCCTTAAAGAATATGTCTCCAGTTAATTACTCCAAGATCAATTATAATTGAGGAGATGAATGTGTAAAACTAATCTCAGAACTTTTTACTGTTTTTTCCAAAAGCAGCTGTTTTATCTCAGCTGTCAAAAGGTTCAGTCTATAAGATCATCTGGTCACACAGCCAGAAGTTTTAAGTGGTATGAAGTGTCCTGGAAAGGGCAGCTAAGTCAAAGTTGGGCAACCTGACTGGAAAAATAAACATTTTCTGCAGCAGATGAAATGTCCAATAGTCTTAATGACTGCAGTAAGGTTTCTCCAGTTAATTTCTTTGAAATATCTTGGCTTCAAAAATAAGCAAAAAAATCTTTCTTCCACTTTTTGAGTGGATGCATCAGTCACCTGCTGGAATCCAGCCTGAGCAAAGGAAGACATAAACTTGCTAAAACTCTGTCTTTTCAAGTGTCTTTGTAGACTGTGTGAGGTGTTTCACATTATAAGTTAGTTTTTCTTTAACTGTGTATAATGGTTTGATTTTCATTCTTGGCAGGTGATAAAGTGATCAGACCCAAATAGCATTACCAGGATCCTTCTTTTGCTACAACAGCTCACCCACATCTTCTAACAGTGTTGCTCAGTGACTCACTCGCTCTGCTGCCACACAATTTCTTGTGAGAGCAGAGAACAGCAGTAGTTTTATCTTTGGTTATTCTCTCAGAGCCCTTTGCAATTCTGTTCCTACTCATCTGGTTCATCTCCATTTTCTTAACTGAAAACTGAGATTTTTTTTCCCATACAATGCATAATGGTGTGTGGACTTGCCTTTCAAATCTATTGATATGATAAAAAATGTATTTGCAAGTAGTTTTATCAAAGATTCTGCAGCCATAACAAGACTTTTAACTGCATTACAGCAGACGGTGTGAAATGTGTATGTGTGTGTACATACACTTGTCCCTGTCTTCTCACACCATAACTTAATGTAAAACTTTGAGTGTTATTTATGCACCTACTTAAAGCTCTGGAGTTTAATTACTGTGGAGTAAATTAAAAAATAAAAAAAAGAGCGATGCAAAAATTATAAATCTTGCTTTATGTTTGGGGGCTGTACTAAACATAATTTGCCACAAAGCTGCATCTTGTGTTTGCAGACTGTTTATCAGCTTTCACTATTTATAACAGATGGAACCAGAGCATTCTGAATGTTTCTATTAAACAGAAAATGACACTGCAACATAAACACAATATTGTGGAAGTTTGGTGTTGCAAATTAAATTCTACAACCTGGCAGATAGCTTACAGTATCATCTTATCCTCTCTTTTGTAGAATATAACTACAGCAGATATCCCTTGTCACAAGCTCAGTGAGGGCCACGTTATGGCTGCATACTCTGAGCGAGGAAAGGGAGGATAACACTGATATTCCACAAGGTTCCAGTGCATGGATTTCACAAGGCACTATCATGTATTAAAAGAAATGAATGGACTAGCAACAAAGACAATCTCTCCTTGTAGCTAAAGAAATCTCAGTCTGATTCTGATCCTTAGGCACTTTGGTCCCACCATATTACTGGTTAAAATACTTCTCCAAACTAACCTTTTCTGAGTAAATAGACAAAATAGCAGCACAATCACAACCATCCCACACTGAACAAATGGCCATTGCTGATCTTGCAGAAACGTCCTCTTCCACCAAAGAATGTGTGCTCTGACACTGGCCATCTTTAGAGACTGTGAATAATTGTTTACTCATGGGCATTTATGTAAGTCCTTTGGCTGGTAAGCATCCCTTTTGCAGCTTTCAACATATTTTCTTTTCTCAGAGGCCAAAGTGTCTTTCCTCCTGGGTTTCCATAATACCCTTCCTTGTAACAGGTCTACCCAAGACTAGAATTAGACAGTTGTTCATTGCTCATAATTTCTGTCTTCATTTATTTAAAACAAACAAACTAACTTCATGCATGCAAATAAAACCATAAGGAATGGCAGCTATACCATTGAGTCAATGTGTTGAAATTCTCCCACCTCCATTAATTTATATCCCTCTTGAAAACTAGACCCACGGAGATGGCCACAAAATGGCACCACCATCTGTAGCTTTGCTCACATAAAAAGTTATATCAGAGTTTTTATCTTTAAACCCTTGCAAAAGTATTAGCCTCAGATCCTGTTCCCTTTAGAGTCTGCAGCCCCTGAAGAGTCCATGGAGAAGCAGGTTTACCCTGAAGGACAGCAGTCCATGGAAGGGCAGATGCTGGAGCAGAGGAAATCTAAGTGGAGGCAGGTCTGAGAAAGAGGAGCTCTTATGGCCTGAGTGCAATCCCCATTCTTTCTTCACCAGGCTGGGGGCAGGAGCAAGTTGGGAATGAAAGAATGATGTGGAGCCTGAGAAGAGGGTGGATGAAGATTATGGGAAAGTGCTTTAGTTTTTGTTTATTTTTCTTATCATTCTACTCTATTTTAATTGTTAATTTTAACTCATTTTCTCTCAATCAAGTCTGTTTTGCACACAACAGTCATTGGTGAGCAATCTCCTTGCCCTCATCTTAACCCATGTGTTGTTTTCATGTTATTTTTTAATCCTGTCCCACTGAGGAGGAGCAGGGAGAGAGCAGCAGGGTAGGAGATTGTTAGCCATGGCTAATCTACCATACTAGTGTATCATCTTTGTAGCATCTCTAATTTGATCTGTATCAAATGAGAGTATTCAAAAAGTCACAATTCTAGAAAAATATGGGCATATAACTTCACTTTTTAAAATTAAGCACCTGAAAGATTTTGGTTGCCACTTTGTGGGTAAAACTGGACATTCCAGCAAAGGACATGTATATACGCCTTATAATTTTTTAATTTCTCAAAAGTTATTCTTAGTAGTTTTCCTCATTTCTCATTTTTAATTACAGAGAAGGGTTGGAAATTAATTCAAATTACCCCAATAACATTTGAAAACTAATTCCACTTCTTCCTACATGTTTTCTATCTGTAAGATGTATGCACAAAGTAGCATTTGTCGAGATATGAATGCATAACCATAATGACATTAATGTCTTATCCAGGACTCCCTGCTGGGGCATCATACTTGCCAAGCAGAGCCAAGGCAGTCTTCTGTACCTTCCTCTTTCTTTCTACAGCTCAGGCTCTCTACCATTATCTCCTCCAATCAAGCATGAATACATACATGGCTTCAGCTGGCATTCTGACAACTCAAGATGTCAGATATTGACAAATATAAACAGGGCTCTGAAATTTGGAAATCAGTATGTAAGAGGTGGTATGGTTGAACTTTGGAACCAATATAAGCTGTATCTGTATAATACAAGGAATACTGCAAATGGTATTAGACATTTCAATATCTATAAGTACCTTTAAACATTCCAAAATATATTTACGGTATCTGGAAGTGTTTCTAATGGATCTTATGCACATGCAGTGTTCAGTCAAGTGGATTGCCCCCACAGAGGTTATGAACACATCTGATCTATAAAACTCAGCTTCCTCACCGACTTGTGTTTTGCCTTGTGATACCTAATTATTTGAGCTAGCAGATCTAGAATGTGCTTATAGACTTGTAATTTTATTCTGAGTGAAGAATCAACTCAATCTAACTTCTATCCAATTTCAGAATGGTGTTAAAAATACTTGGCAACTGAAAATCTGCAAAGATGTTTTTCATCAAAGCAGTTGGGAATTATACTTCTTAAATTGCTTGCGGCCATTTATAAGATTTTTTTTTTAACAGTTCCTCTATAGTTATGACAGTGGCTCATCTATTGCTACAAACCAAAGCAAAAAATTTCAACATATTGCTAAAAATGAAGTTAAAGTTTGTAGATAAGCTTCTTCAAAAAGGTTATGAATTTGTAGTTAGAGTACTATCATGTCTTTTTATTTCATGTTTAACAACTCATTTTTGCCTGTGAGTCTTTTCTTTCTGAAACTTGGCACAACATAACTTGTTATTAATCTCCATTGTACACACTCGAGTCTTGACCTTGTTGGTTGCCCCAAGTGCCATAAAAACATTAGGAAGGCAAATATCTCAACTAAAAAGCTTAAATTTAATGTTTTGTCACGATTCAGCTGTTATGCAGGAAGCTGAATGGCTTATAATTCTTAGGTCTTGAGCTGATACAGGACCAGAGATTTTAGAAAGCTTGTGTTGTTAGCAAGGCCAGCTATTTCATTTAAGGGAAACAAGGAAGCAGTACAATTTCTGACTGTTTTACTGATGGCAGAGAGCAGTGGAACCTTAGAAAAGGATAATCATCCAGTCCAGCTGACTGACCAGTGCAGGACTGACCAAAAGTTAAAGCATGCTACTAAGGGCATTGTCCAAATGCCTCTTAAACACTGACAGGCTTGGGGCATGGACCACTTCTCTAGGAAGCCTGTTCCAGTGTTTGACCTCCCTCTCATGAAGAAATGCTTCCTAATCCAGTCTGAACCTCCTGTGGTGCAGGTTGAAACTATTCCTTTCTGTCCTGTCACTGGGTTGGAGGGAGAAGCGATCAGAGCATCCCTCTCCACTTCCCCTCTGCAGGAAGCTGCTCCAGAGAGCGATGAGGTCCCCCCTCAGCCTCCTTCGCTCCAAACTAGACAAACCCAAAATCCTCAGCTGCTCCTCCAGAGGACTTGTGTTCTAAATTCAGACTAAGTGTTAATGGATGACCAGAGTTGAAATTACTACGTATACATGTGTGTGCAGCAGAAGGAAAACACAGGAAACAGCAAGAGAATTAAGTCAGAAAGCAATCCAAACAAGAGAATTCAGAGTAAAATGTTATCAGATGAAAGATGTGTCTCCTGTTTCTTATTTTCCACCATATTCAGGAAAATAGGATTCCATGTACATTTTTCAAAAATAAACAAGATTACAACAAAGACATTTCTGATTGCAAAATCAATTTCAGGGGAAAATAAAACAATCTGAAAGGTCTCAAACTGCTTAACTTCTCAAGCTATATCTCTGTGGAATTGTGTCTTGCTATTCTTATTATAGAGCTGTAAGAGAAAAGAAGGTTTTATTTCCAAAATGTTATATTTTGTGAGTTACAAACTGAAGGAAAAACAAAAATATATTTGTGAGGCGATGAAGGATTATTGCACATTCATTTAAAGCTAAAACATACAGTTTGTAATTTAAAAGTAAATCATTCTATATTTAAATGTTATATTTTTCTTATGAAGCGACTTCCCCAAGCAAAAACAGCAATGCTGATTTGTCATAAGAAATCCATTTTGCCACAGAAATAGAATATTTTTCAGTTAGAGTTATTTTGATCATTCTGTGATACAGCTATTTCTTCTTGCATTATTATTTTTAACTTGTAAAAATAATCCTGTCAGTGGTTAAGCAATAAAACAACTTTTCAAAGTTTACATTTCTGTTCTTATGAAGAAAACATATTCAAAAAGAAAAAACACAGACTGCCCAATCTTCTTATGCTAAAACAGGAAGTGTTCTGAGCATTCTGGAACAGGGGGAAGAAGCTTTGGTCCTTGCTCTGAAGGTTGCTGGTATTTTTAAACAAACACAGTTTAACATAAGCATTCCTGTTCAAGAAGCCTTGTCTGGAAATTGGTGCTCTCTTGCCTCTTGGGTGATTCCTTTATCCACAAACCTGTATTTAGGCTTTGCTTCTCTGCTTTTCCACGTGGTCCTTGTATGCTGAGCTGCACAATGGTGCATAGGTGATGATGTGCTCGTGTCTGAAAATCAGGATATACTGAGGGGGTTTGGGTGGAGCCAAAGGAATGCCTGCCTATGTGGGGATTGCAGTGGAGGATGAAGTGACAGGCAGGAATACACCGTCACCAAATTAGAGTGAGTAAGGGATTAGACCAAGTTGGAATGGATGGCTATGGGCAATGTAGCTGACTTTTAGCCTCATTTATAAAGGGGGTTTAGCTAGACTGTATTCTTTCTGATCATGTCAGCATCCTGCAAATGTACCTATTGATGTAGATAGTCACTGCCTTTTTCCCACAGATAAAATCTTTTTGATATTTGTTGTACAGTAACAGCAGCCAAAAAGCAGGAGTGTCCCCAAAAGCCAGGTGATGAAGTGTGTGGCCTAGAGGCATTTCCAAGGCAGATTAACACTCTGGAGTAAAACTGGCCCTGTTTTGACAAAGATTTTTCCTATGGAGTGTAGCAATGCAGCAAACAGTTGCAATACAGGAAAATAGCACTGAGAAATCATCATTCAAATGTCACCAAGACAAATATCCCCTGTTGTGGCAGCCAGAGACCACAGAGCTCTAGATATGCTGTGGCAATTCTTCAGGGCTTCTGACAGTGGTAGAAAACAGGTCTCACCTTTCCCTCAGGAAAAAAATCACTGCTGCAACTCCCAAGGCAGCAGCTCGCAAGCATGCTGAGAGTGAGAAAATCCCTGTCTCTACATCTGCTCTTTCAGCTTTGCTCATCAGAGGTTTCCTTTTGCATCAGTGGTGAAAGGTAGGAATGGCATTCAGATGTTCTGAGGTGTATTTGGAGCCCCTGAGCCCCTCCAGCACAGACAGCTTGCACGCCTCACATCGCTCTGCTCTAAGTAAAGGCCAGGGTTACTTTCAAACACCACAAAGATGTGAAGGAAAGAGCCTGAGAGTGGACCTGTGTTTCTCAATCAGTGAAACAGATCCCAGCACTGCTTAGGAATGACAACACAGCCTTAAATTACTGTGCACTTTTGAAGAATCTTCCAATCAAATTTAACTGTATTCAACAAGCAAAAATTTGGTTTCTTTCCTATTGCACAGTAAATCACTACAAGCTTTTACTCAGTGTCTAAACTGAAATAGAGTCTGGTTTCAAATGGAAGATAGTAATGAAAATAAAACTCAGAGATATTCTTTGTGAAGACTGACAAATTTCAAAGAATGCAAAGTACAAACATTCCAAATACACAATTACATAAACAATTTCATTTTGCAATAAAACTCAGTAAAACATTAAATTTTTAATGCTTCTTTACCATAGAATATGCAAATCAACTTTTACAAGTCTACATCTTCCAACAATAGATGGCACTACAAATTCCTATATTCACGATAACATTAAATAATGTTATAGCATTTTAACATTTGCAAAACTAATCATGACTGCCTAAGTAATATATGATGATCAACTTAGCTCTAAAACACTTACATAGATTTTTTTTTCTCACGGTAAAATGGAAAGTTACGGTAGAAGGAGCAACATCTCAAAAATACTTTACTTCTTACACTGATTTATCTGAACTGAGAACTAGGAAAATATTCCCCTATCAATTACAATGGTGTAAATCACAACACTCAGTGTCAAAGATTAAGAGGTTTCTGTTAATTAGCAGCCATAAACACAAAGCCTGTTGTCTACTATGGGAGCAATAGGCTGAATTTTACATTTCATTTAAAAATCAGTGAAGTAATTTTAGGCACAATTTTAGACCTTTTCTAAGGTCGTCCTTAGGAAAGTACAAAAGTCATTCTTCAATGTACAAAGCTGGTCAATATTTATTTGTGCAACAGGAACACACCTGCTACTTCAGGACAGGAACAACCTGGGTTTTCCTTCACAGGATCCAGCCTCAGGAGCTGCTCATCGTGAGGAGTACTGCAAAAACAGCGTGGTATCTGAGAATGCTGCTGAAGCAGAGGAAGGATCTGGACTGTGGTGTGCACACCTCAACACAGCCCCAGGTTAGACAACCAGGCTGTTATTAGCAACCACAGAAGGCTATTAACCTTTGTATAAGATGATACATGCACTACATCCCCTGTGCTCTTCAGCAAGGTGAAGGTAGGATTGAAATCAGCTGGTTAGCAGCTGGTGGGAGAAGAATGGGCACAGATTTATAGGTCTGAAGTACTGAACAGAACAGAGGGCAATTATGGCATATATGGATTCATGTATTAGCAAATCACAAATCAGTCTTCTTGTGCCTGTGATTTTCTCAATAGAACAACTCCTTACTAGTATGGGGTTACTAAAGAGTCTTCAGCAGACCAAAAGAAAAGGAGGAGAGGGACAGGAATGTGAGCTTCACATCAAAGTGGATGTTCATGCTGATATGAATATGCAGGTGTAAGAGAGGGGTAAGAGGTGTAAGGAGAACATGGGGATGACCTCTGTCTAAACTGGAGTAGCGCACTCCACAGTCTACATGCCATCAGATATCTTCCTTCCTGTGGACCACCAGCATCGGCTCAGATCATCACCATCATTACAGAGCACTACAAGGAAGCCCATTTTTGACAGATTTTAGGCAATAAAAACCATGACTTCAGAAATGGGGAAAGCAGTGAGGGAGCAGTGTCAGCTTTGGCATTTGTTGTACATACAGTTTCAAGATACTTCTGCCACAATCCCCTCATTCAGCCATTACCAAAACACACTGTTGTGCATCAGTAGTTAACAACAGTTGAATCTCAGTGATAGTCCCTGGGAGGGAAATGCTATCAGGTAATTTAGGAAGCCCTGCATGCACCTCTGAAATGTAGTCCTCCTTCTCTAAGTAATAAAAATAGTCTGTTCCATGTACTGTGGCAAATCTCCAAGCACCACGCAGGGCTGAACTTTAGATGAAGTTGACATATTTGAAACAGCCAGCCTAAGTCAGTCTCATTGTTTGGATCAACTGTCTCTAAACAGACCTTAGAAATAACCATTCAATTTCTCGTTTAATATCTTCGTTTTTAATTGGCTTGTTGCATTCTTTATATGCATTGAAATTCTAGTACACTGGCTCCTGTGGGAAAATAGTACTCAGCAATTTGAATTTGTTAGCTGCTCTGAACATAGGGGACCTGATTTTCATTTATGTTACAGTCGCTTTATATTGCTCAGGCAGTAAATTGCATTTACACCCAGTAAATGAGCAACCAGAGTAGTGTAAAGTAACTTTAACATGAATGAGAATTAGGCCCAAAGCCTTCCTAAGTTTTTATACCAACTCTGTTATTCATCTCAATTGGTGAGATAGGGATTGATTGACAAACAAATAGCAACACAGTATTGCCTAGTTTGGAAGGAGAATTGAGCCAGGGATTAGAAAACCCCAATTCAGCGAAAGAAATCAGACTGGCTATTAAAAGCTTGAAGTCCAACAAAGCACTAAGGCCAGATGGTTTCAGCATACATTTTTACAATCAGCTAAGTATAAAAAATGGAATAGCTCCCCTGCTGGTTAAAGTATTTCAAAATTATTTACAGATGGGAATTAATGTTAATGAGTCGTGTAGCTAACTCCCTACATACCATGCTGAAAATTTACCACCCTCAAGTTTAGTCCCAGCCAATGTACCAGAAAGTTTCATCATTTGAAAATAAAAATAGATTTTCCTTGTTTTACCACGTATAACTAACCATTTCAGTTTCACATCTAAGAGGCTTAAAGAGAAGTAGGATAATGAGGGACAGAGCTAGTACCAGAAATGTCCTCAACGTGAAGATTATTTTCATTGTAAATTCCCATGGCTGGAAGATTTACTCATAAAATATAACAAACAGTACCAGTGTGCTATGGAGAGGACTGATACTGAAGACATGTGCAAGAGTGGTTGAGGGGAATACAGAGCTCTCTCTCGGGGTGAGTGACTCAGAGCCCTGTTAGGTCAAAATGCAGATTTCACCATTTGATGCTCCCATGGCAGAGCATCAAATGGTGAAATCTGCATTTTGACCTAACACAGCTCTTTTATCACTCACATGATAAAAGTGCTAATGGGCCACCTAACTGCACTTGTCAGTGAAACACCAAGAATATTCTGCTCTTTTTATCTGAACATATGTCTTAGCTGTTTTCACAGGAACAATTCATTAAATCTAACCCAAACAAAATTTATAATAAACAATAAACAAAACAGAAAATTCCCCACTTTAAGCCATCTTATATTAATGTAGATTTTCTACTGTGTACAAATTTGAAGTCAAGCTTTTCCTCACTAAGTGGCAAAGTGAAGTAGACTGGAATCTGAATGAGCAGTTTGAGATTTTTCTTCTCTCCACAGATAAAATCTCCCTAATAATTGCACTCCCTTAACAGATTCATTTCTCTGAGGTACAGCTAGCTTACTGTTTGATCTCTCTTCTCTCATTAAAAAGCAAACAATTTAAAAATACTCCTTGATCAAGGTCCTTTCAATTTCTCATTTTACAAATAGGGATAATCCAAAATGAATGAGACCAAGAATAATTTTCTGCTATTAGTCAAATATAATTGCAGCCAGACAAATGATACTTTTTTATTTTAAGATTGCATTCTGGATCTGGGCTAGCATGGCAGGTTAATGCAGCACTCAACTTTCACCTTTTCCTTTGTTTTATTTTGACTTTAATTACATTTATTTGGTCTGTAATAAAAACTGACTAACCCCTCCTGTATACTAAGAAACTACTATCAGAAACATTATTAAAATAGTCTTGGTTTAGAGGAAGGTGAAGACAGGTAAAGCTTCTGCAGAGATTATCAACTGATCAACCTTTAGCCCTGCTGAGAGAAAACAAACAAAAACACTTGACCAGAGAAACAAATTCTAGAAACACATCTTCGGAAAAGGTAAGAGATTTCCTTGTGGTCATTCCTTGAACGACCTTCTCCTGACTTTCTCTTCACTTAGTTATGTCCCTCTTTAAATCATTCTTCAGCTTACTGAAATAGCCAATGCTGAAATATGTTTGATGCTCTCCAATATTGGACACCTGTGGATTTTATTTTTTTTTTTAGCTCCAGCAATGCCTGAAGTGTAAAAACCATTCCCCCCCACCCCCTCCACAAAAAAAAAAAAACAAAATCAAAACCAAAATCAACAATAACAACAACAAAAAAACCCAACCAAACAAAAAAGCCTGGCTAACAGCTGATTCACTTGTAGCACATTCACTTGTCAGTAATAAGGACTGACACTGAGAAGCCTGGGGGCAATTCTCTAAAAGCCAGTTCATTATCCAGATCGTGAGAGGCCACTCCTGATGGCACCAGCACGCAAAGAGCCGTCAGCCAGCTGGCACTAACTGCAAGGAATCACACACGCCTGTGCCACACCTTGCACACAGTACATGCAGGCACATTTCCCAGAGATCTCCACTGCTGGTCAGTAACATACACCCTAGCTTTCATTAATGCTTAAGTTAATGGTAACAAACTCCTACCAGCTGTTGGGAAAAGTCCATTTCTACATCCATGTTTCCTGTGCAACTTTGCTGAAATATCTGCTCTGCCCTTGGCAAGAACCCCTCCTGGAATACCATGTCCAAATCTGGATTCCTCAGTACAAGAAAGACATGGATCTGTTAGAGAGGGCTCACAGGAAGGCCACAAAGGTTGTCAGAAGGCTGGAGTATCTTTACTATGAGTACAGGCTGAGAGAGCTGGGGCTGTTCAGCCTGGAGAAGAGAATGCTCTGAGGAGACTAATAGCACCTTCCAGTACCTGAAGGGTACTCTGAAAAAGAGGGAAAGTGAGTTTTGATGTGGGCAGATATTGATGGGACAAGGGGAAATGGTTTTAGTGGTTTTAAACTAAAAGAAGAGGGATTGTGATTAGATGTGAAGAATAAATTCTCTACTGTGAGGGTGATGAGGCAGTGGAACAGGTTGGCCAGGGAAGCTATGGATGCCCCATCCCTGGAAGTGTTCAAGGCCAGGTTGGATTGATCCCTGAGAAACCTGATTTGTTGGAAGGTGCCCCTGCCCATGGCATCCTTAAGGTTCCCTTTCCAACCCAAACTGTTCTATCATTCTGTGATTCTGGTTCTATGTACCCTATCAAATCAAACACTGTCATCTCAACAACTCCAATACACTGTCTATTTTCTGTGAGAGGAGATTTTCCTCAAAGCCATCCAAGTTAACTTTTGTCTGATGATATCTTATTTTTCACTGAAAACTTTTTCTCTTCTCCCCAGACTGAGAATTCCTTTCTCTCAGTTACTTTCTTTTTGAACATTTTCATTATAAGGATGAGAAATAATGGGTACACAAATACTATAGCTGATATATTTCAGTCCTGACATGTTGAAACAGATACAGCTTGAAAGAACAAATGACTCTCTACAGTTTTCCTTATTGTAAATTAGAAGAAATTTAGATTGCAATATAAAGATTTAATAAACACATTAAGACGTAAAGACCATTACTTATTAAACTAAAACTGAGATAATGCAACAAACAAATTAAAAATATTGTTGCAAATAAATCAGCAAGATGGTGGTTATTTGATTTAGATTATCAAATTATTTCCAACTATGAGTCAAACCCTGCTGTGTGGTTGAGACAAAAAAAAAGGATCTTTTTTTTCTAGTCCTGTATTGGGAAAGAAATTGGGTTTGTGTCTCAATTTAATACAACTATTTTGTTCCCATTTTTTTTCCATAGTAATAGGGATTTTCTGACAATGATTCAACTGTCGTGACTGCTTTCACAGAGTAATGCATAGACTGGATATTTTCTAGGAAGTACAGTGAACAAATAGGCTTCCTTGGCTACATTTTCACTGCTGTTTTCCCTTTATCTTAAATGTCATAATTGTTCTAGTAGCTATTCTTTTGCTTTTCTTATTACCTTCCCTATTGCACATAACAACATAAAAACTAAGCAACAGAAATAAGAGAGTGTTTAGTACGACAGGTTTCTACACAACAGTTGCTCCAGAAAGCACTTCTGTAACTTTGACAGCACTTACTCACATAAAAGACCAATTTGGGAGCTCATTTTAAGGTTTCAGAAAGTATTATCAGAAGGGTTTTTTTCACAAGTACATAAATTCATTCTTTGTGCTTTCATGAGCTGGTAGGACACAAAAGGATTATTCCCTTAACACAAGGCAGGGAGAAAAAGCAATAGAAGAATACACTTTTACTTCTTGGCCTACAGATCTTTGATATATGCAGGGGCTGCATTGAATAGCTGATACAGTACCTTGCTTAATTTTTTTAACACCTGCATCCACCTAATGGAAAGCAGAATTGCCATCTGTCACACCCAGCTCAGACAGTGCAGAATCTAAAAGGAAGATGGGACAATCCTTTTATCTGCTCTGTGTCCACCTCACATGTGCCTTTGATCTCTCCTGGAGGTGATTCTCATATGCAGTCTCTGATAATAGCAGCAGGCTTCTTAAATATCAGATTAAATAGCACAGCCTTAATAGTGGGCTGTATGGCCTATGTACAGGTAACACAGCCCAGTCATATTTCCCACTTGATAGGCTTTAGGGCTGAGATCACTATAGGGTCACAAAGTCACCCAACAACCACCCTTGGAAAAATTCTCTCTTCCATCTGCCAATGAGGTAAGCTCCGAAAATATTACAGCTGAATTCTCTTTTATCTGCGGTAAATCAAGACACACTAATGCCGATCCCCCAAAATATGATTAGTAGGAAATACAGTGCTGGGATACTGAATAAGCACCGCTGAAGTCAGCCAGCATTCAGCATGAGATGGAGCTGAGAACAGAAGAGACTCAGACACCTTGCTGTGCCCTGTAGCACCCTCTGATCAATGGTTTCTGGCACACGGCCGCAGATCTGAGCTGGCTCTGTCTGCTCCCAAAGTGCTGCTGAGGGAGTTAATAAGCCTCCTGGAATTCAGTGCCCTGGGAGGAATGATGCAAAGCCGTGAGGTTGGCTCTGTGGTGCTCAGCAGGGTGCTGGGACTGAGCCAGAGCAAATGAGCCTGGCTGATTCTGCTGAGGGACAGTTAATTGCCTCTGAAACAGGCACCCCAGGACTCTTGGTTCACTCTAAAGAGCAGGCTCGGGCTTGTAGGAGTCATGAATTGATCAATCAGCCATGGAGAAGTAGCTAAAACTGCTTTTGACTTACTAGAGCTGACCCTGGAAGCAGTGCAGTTGTGATCATGCAATGCTCTGTCTGAAGAGAGCCTCTGCACAGAGCCAGCTCCTGTGCCCTGCTCTCTCTCCCTGGGGGAATAACCCCCCAGCTGGACACTCACCCACTTAACCCCCTGAGCATTAAGCACATCAGTTGCATGCAAACTCCAGGCAGAAGGGGCAGAAGTGTTTCTACCTTCTCTTAACAAATAAACCATATTTGAATCTTTCTTTAAAAATGACTAATGACCTTGTGAACACTCAATGCTCACACTCATTCATCTTTTTATCAAGAGATGCCAAGTCATTTCCCTCCTTGCATGGAGGGAAATTAGGGAAATATGTTCTAAGATTTTATCAAGGAGTATTTTCCTGATCTGCTCAGCAGAAACTGCTTCTACACCTTCTTACACTAAATTCTATTTAGCATCACTTAAAAGTAAGGTGTTTTTTAACAGACACTTTCTCCCCCCCCACCACTCCTCATGGTTTCTTTAGCACTTGCATTTACTGCAACTACTGGTAGCAAATTTAATGGAACTGCTGGAAGTAGTTTTTCAACAGAAAGACACTTGCTGCAAGATTCCTCTTCCCCATTTCCTCTTCACCTTTTCTTCTTATTGAAGAGGATGGAAATTTAGTAGTTTCCCCCATGCCTTGCAGCTCCTTCTCTAGGCCACCTGCTGGATGTTATTACATCACCATTACCTCTATGAAATTGATTTCTGATCAATCTGCCTCAAAACTGTGACTGTGGTTCTATTTAGATGGGAGTAATTCCACACCTGCAGTCTCATTGACATGAAATTAAATTAATTTTGTATTATGATCAGAAACATGAAATGGATTTGATTTTGCAGAGAGTTGACATTTCAGCCAAGGGGGATGTATATTATACTGATTTATGGGATTAGGGGAAAACACTGAGCTGTTTTTCCATTATGGTACTCAACTGTAAGAGAGAGATTCTTTATTTATACGAGCAGAGGGAAAGTGCTTTGACCTAGGAATGAAGGAATTTGATTGTCCCCTCCTGCCATTGCTATGCTGTATGTCTGTATATCTCAGAAAGCTCATTGTGTAGCTAAACCTCAGACTTTCCCTTAGAAAGCTGCTGTCACCTCCTAATTCATCATAAAGTGGCACTGCACACTAACTCTTAGCTAACATTTTGTCAGAACTTGACAAAATCACTTTCTTTCAGGAGCCTCACTTGCTTGGCAGAGTCCTCCTGGAATGAATGTTCAAACAGAATTGTGGATATTTGCTAGAAGGGCTAAAGAGCATTCAGACTGCTGAAGGCCTGAGAAAATGAACCTTGTGGTCATATAATAGAGATTTTCCCCCTCCAGTTTTCTTGTAGAGAATAAGTTATGTGGTTATTTGTTGAGTCGTGGTTAACTATTAATTTAAAAAGCATCATCAGTCAGTGATGGCATCACATACTAAGCACAGACATTGTTGCCATTGGGGGATATATTTTTGGATCTCCTTTATAAAATCTTTCATTACTTTGTTAGCATTTCACACTTTATTGATACATCTTATCACATAGTGACAATATTGTAAGTTGAGAAATACGTATACAGGGCATTGGCATTTGAACAGCAAAGCAAATCTTGTGGATATCTGTCTGCTTTTTATGCCACCTTCCATTCTAGGCTATTTGGTTTTGTTACAACACTTCCACAGGTTTTTGTGGGATTACACAGGAATCACAGAAAAATGTGGGCTTTCATTGTTTTCCATTTTGGTTTGGTCAGTTTGGTCGGTTGGGGCTGGCTGTTCCTGATCCATGTCCCTTCCCAACCTCCTGCTCATCCTCAGCCTCCTCACGTTTGGGGAAATGGGGAGAAGCTGGGAGACAAGGAACAAGAGAGGGCCTTGCTGCTGCAGGAGCACTTCTCAGCCATAGCCAGCACACTGGTGTGTGCTCCGTGCTGCTTTAGCCACAGCTGCAGAACACAGGGCCTTACAGGCTGCTGCAAGAACATTAACTCCATCCCAGTCACACACACTGCAGGGAGCTTCTTAGTGACCTCTCTGGACATGAAATCTCTTATGGTGTGTCCCAAAAATCTCATGTTTCCTCCTCTTTGTTGCAACCTTACAAGGGCTGGCAAACGTTAAATGTCAGCATCTGGATTTTCTTATTCACTGTGCCATGAGATGTAAATTACTTCACTTTAAAAAGAATAGTATATATTTTAAGAAATTTAATCCAAAGATAAAGATTTAAAAGTTTTCCCCAATCCAGAAGTATTAAAAAATGAATACTTTGAATCTAGAGCTCTTCACTCATTTTAGGACTTCAATTTGTGCAGTCACATGTCAAAGGTAACTATTAAAAACTACAACATATTAAAAAAGAAAAGCTTGGAAGTAAATTTGTTTGATATGGCAAATAGTTCTTGGCAGTGAAAGAAAGAAGCTGTGATGTGAGCAGTCCTCTAAGTTTTGCTTGTTGTAAGAAATGCCACCCTATAGACGGAATTCAAGCAGTAATTCAAGATTATTAAATTATCTATTTTTAAAATGAATCAAGTAAGTCCTCCCTTTTTAAAAGCTGTGAAAAAGAAATAATTTTTTTTAATTGCCAGTAGAAAAGGGGATAAGTGGGAAGTACAATTGATCTCATCTAAAATCCTATAGTTGAGAACGTTTATTATGGCATAAGGCAGAAAGGGAGAGAGGCTTATAAATGAGATCCAACTGTCTCTCCAGATCCATTTTGCTGAAAGACTATTCAGAGTGAACCTTTAAAACTTGAATTTGGAAAGCATAAGCCATGCTAAAATAAATCTAAGCTGATATATTCATTTGTAACAAAATGAATGTGACACATCATGGCTATGACAATATGCAATTTCACCCTGAGAATTCAGTTTTCAGAGGTGATTTAATTTTCTTTAAAGCATTATTGAAAACTACAAGACATGGATTAGAATAAATATCCTTGTCTCATATGGGTATTAATTTTGACAATGCTCACCCTGCAACTAAGATACAATAGGAAAACCCACTATTTGCTAAGTCATCTATGACAGAAAGCATTGGTACATAATTATCTAAATGCTCAGTAGGATTATCGCTGTAATGTTTAAAGACTCTGAGCAGGAGATAGGATAAAGGTTAGAAAAATTAGATGATTTATAAATGCTTAATTAAATATTTTTTCAGGCATTAACATAACCCAGAAGAAGGAAACTAAGTCAACCTAACCACTCTCTGTAACGTTTGTCCATAGAGTGTGAGGCATAGTAGAGTCAGGCTGCAGTAAGAGATATGTCCATGGTATGGAGCTGTTTGATAAATGCTGTTGCAGTGTTGGTCTTAGTTCCTAAACTGTGCCTACTAAAGTCAATGGGAATTTTTTACTGCATCTACAGGCAATGAATAAGGCCTAGATTCTTTACATTTGCTTTTACAATGTGCTTGATGTTCTCAAATACAGTGCTGTGCTCCCTGCAGTTGTGTGTGTGCACAAATGCACACGGACATGCTCGCTATTAAGATGTAGATGTGGGATAGGATTCTCTGCCTCCACACCCAGATGTCTACCAGAATGAGTCACTGTGCACCTTTCACATGCCAGGACATACAGCCTTCATTATCCAAGCTGCATGAAAATCACAGCTCCAACATTTTGATTTAGCAAAGACTTTAGTCCTGTGCCAGCCTTGAGCATGTAAGTAGTCCTGGTGGGTTAATGCTGCTCCTCACACGATTGAACTTGAGCATGTGTTTAATTGTCTGATTTGGGGCCAGAGCCCTGAGAACACCGTGAGAGGGAGCTGCAGGCAGGGGAGTGTGCCCTGCTAAGGCAGGCACCACTCAGGTAGTAATGGCTTGGTTCAAAACTCTTTCTTTCCAACAGGCAAAAACTTTGAAGAAGCCAAAAGTTTTTGCAGCTGTTTGAAAGGATCATCATAGCTCAAAATTCGAGGCAATAGGGTGGCAGTACAGACTGGATATAAACCAGAAAAAAATAGGATCAGAAAGAACAAGAAGCATATGAGATACAGAAAAATGTCACAACTAATAAGAGGAGATTTCAGCTACCCAGACACACAGGAACAGGGACACAATGAGAGAAATAAATCAAGCAACAGTCATGTACTATATCCTCAATGTATTAAAAGGTGGCAAAAAAGACCAAAGTTCTGACTTTCAACTGTGCAGCTGTTAGGAGACAGAGGTGGAGGACTCACTAATGACCATAATCCAGTTGGATTCATTACTGCAGACTGAACCTGCAAGAGGAATAAAAAACCCCCAAGGACTTTGAACACAGAAGAATGGGGAAGTGCTGGAGGCAATCCAGTGGGTTAAGCACCTAATGGGAGGTGTGGGAGGAGGGAAGGACACGGAGGAAATGGAAACTGTTCAGAAAGCAATTACGGCATATCCAAGGGTGGTTCGTATTATCCAACAATATGTGCACTACAGTGAGAAAAACACTATAGCAAATAAAAACAGGATTGAAAAAGATATTGAGAGATAAATAAAAAGGATACATAAGCAGCATAAAATTTCAGGTGCAGAGGGAGAACAGAAAATTGATACAATTAATTTAAGATAAATGAACACAAGGATACAAAAAGGGCAAGCAGATAATTACATTAAATCAGAAATACACTAATATCAGAGTATATCCCTAGAATATGTAACATAAACTCTGCACAGAAAGCAGAAGGTTTTCAGGGTGAAATAAAAGCAGCATGATAGCATGCATTGGTCCAAGCTCTATTCGTCATGGCTGAATTTGCCATTCCTGAAAGGTTGAAAACAATAAAACAATTGGAAACACTTGTTTTTAGACAAAGTTTTCTCCATTTACTAGACTCTGGAAGAAGGGCAATCGTTCTATCACCATCTCACAGCAACCTTCCCCCGTTCATTGCAGGTAATGTGAAAGGTAACCACATATCATCCTTAGCAGACCCTGCAAGATGCTTGGGCAGTTGCTTCTTTCACTGCCATTCCACCTCCCTTTTTCACTAGCTGGAAATTAGAAATTATAAGAGGCAGTGGGTTTGAAGATGATATTTACAGTTCTAGAAGGATTCATTTGTACCTTCAGGCCAGTTTGAGCAGTAAGATGGCAAACATAGCTTGAGTGTAATTTGGGGTGTAATTTTTGGATAGACAGTTTGCCTGAGCCAAAAACATCCCAAGAAGCATCCTGAAAAATGATAACTACCTACAGATAAGCTACCACACCAGAGAGTGCTCCTCTCTATTTCTTCAGACAGCTGACATGGGTCTTTGTGAAGAGCATCCTTTTAAGGACACCTTTTCTGTCCTTTCACTAGCAACAGAAGAAATCTTTGCAGATCTTCCTTCCCAAGCCAGTCCTTGGCCTCTTCCCTTCTCCATCCCCCAGCTAAAACAATTTAAGCTCATATTACCAGAATAAGACAAGGTGGTTCAGGTCAAAGGACTCATACTATCTTGGCAGCATTATCGCTTACAGCATTAGCAACTCCCATCTTTCACATCTACTTGGTAGAGTTTCACAGGACTTTATCAAATCCTTTCTTAGGAATGGAGCAATTGGTTTTTGAGCTGCCTAAAGTGGTGCTCTTAGAGCCTACCCTTCCTATGTTTTTTCTCCATGGTAACATGTTTCTGTCAGAAAGATAGGGTTGTAATTTAAAAACAATTGGAAGAAACAAAACAATAGACAAATAGCCAGTAAAAGCACACTACCTCTAATATTAATTAGTGAAGTCCACACCAGAAAATCTTTTGCTAAAAGCAGAACACTGTGTCTCTTCATTTACTCCTGTATTTGAACCACAGTAATAAACTGCATAGGACAGTGTTGTTACTTTAATTACTTCTGTGTAGATGTCTCATTTTGTGAGCAAATTTTATTGCATTTTTTTTCATTCAAGATTCTCTATTGTTTTGGAAGGAAAAATACAACACAGCCAAAGCCAGTAACAACAATGTTAAATGACAGCTGGCCATTGGAGAAATGCTGTACAGTTTTAGGAACTGGTCCAGTCAATCAAATGCTGTATTTGGAAACAACAGATAGGAGGGCAGGTACTTCCTTATCAACATTTGTAGTGGAACTACGGCTGCAGCTCCAGTTCTATTTGAGATGTGCACACAGCACACAGTGGGATACAGAAATACAATAGTCAGAGAAGCTGCTTAAAGCCACAAGAGAAAGTGTGGACTGGTTTGACAAAGATACAAAAAGCTCTTGATATTCATGAGATTCAGTAAGCACTGATATAAAACTTCTTCTGATACTTAATGCTTTATAACTTATGGTTGTTTTTATTCTCACTGTAGCATGTGCTCACTCTCCTGTGAGCTACTGGGGAAAAAGCTGAGGACCATATACACCAGATATCATATGGCACCACTTCCCCTGAATGGTATAGCACAGTTAATTCCCTCATGACAGCTCCTAAAATGAGGAAATACGTAAAATATATATTAAATATTTGAAGGCTTTTATCAGAATTTTTTAGTGTTTTTCATTATATCAAAGTTGCAAACACAGATTTCCTGTTCTCAGACATCTCTGAGTTCACTCTGTTTTTTTCAGAAAAATAAGCATTTATCTCAGATTATAATTTTTCTTTAAGACAAAACAAATCCTGAAAACAACACAACTATCTTCCTTAAAA
The DNA here is from genome assembly GCF_028018845.1 of Melospiza georgiana. Lineage (NCBI taxonomy): Eukaryota > Metazoa > Chordata > Aves > Passeriformes > Passerellidae > Melospiza > Melospiza georgiana. Next base: position 48,013,996 of record NC_080431.1, read on the forward strand.
ATCCCAGAGTTAAAAAGAAATACAAACTTGTCCTTTATTGATGATTATACTAAATTACTTTGTTCTTTTGGTTACACATAAAATGTTCATTGCAGTTGAAGATATCAGGGCTATCTAATGTATAGAGAAGCTGTTGCTCTTTATACAACTTTTGCATGAGAAATATACAGATTTAATTGTATGATTTAACTCTATTAATCTCACCTAATCAGCACAAAATGCACTTGACTAGAGATATCTCTGTCCCTTCTGATGTGAGTCTATAAACCAGTGTATGTATGGCTTGCCCTTTATAATTCCAGTCAGTGGCACACATGCTCTATATAAATGTGTCTTGATTTTATTTGCTTTCAAGTTCTGCATCAGTGAGAATCTTCAATAATGAAAGTAAAGCACTTAAAGCTCTCTGCTCCCCTCTCCACCTTTCAGCAATAAATAAATAAGACCCCAGTACTGAAGGTAAGGCTAACCCTTTGCTCTAGCAGGGAGACCTTATTTCAGTAGTTTCACACAGATCAAGTTAAAGGGTAAAGGTTTAAATTACTAACTGCAATGACTTGTCCTTTTTTTTTTTTTTTTTTTGCACAACTCTCTTTTTTTCTACAAAATTTCAGAACGTGGAAAACCAGGACATTTGACATAAACTTTTCATTTGAGTTTTTTTAAACAGCTGAATATACACTTTATTTCATCAGAACAACAATAAAGGCATTTGAAAAAAAAATACTTTCCTAAAACCGTAATTAAAAAAAAATCTTTCCTAAAACCTTTTTTAGGTGAACTAAATTATACTGGACATATATAAATAAAAAAGAGCAAAGAAGAACATGAACATATATTACTAGTGTAATTCATCAAAAACAGTTGACACTTCAATCTAATCCAGAAATGAAAACACAGAACTTTATAGAGTTATAGGAAGTAAGCAATTTAAACGTACCGTGGCACAAGGTCATCTAACAATGAAGACAGGAAGACATTCTCTTTTTATTCACTCTCCTTCACTCCTTTAATCCTTCTGAATCTATCAAGTACAGATTAATATAAATCTTTTTAACAGCCAGAGGTGATCTTGAAATCAGATAATTAATAGTAGTGGTCCAAGTTTTGTATAACAGGTGAATCTTTCAACTTTAATATAAAATGAAAGGGTACCTTATGTAACTAAGCTATTACTCTGGGAAAGGTTTCTTTTTCCATATTAAAGTAATGCAGGTCTCAACTAATTATTTCATCATTTTAAAATGTAATTTTTTGGTAATACTCACTGAAATAGTTCATCTTTCTTAAAAGGGTGCTGAGGTGGAAAAAAACAATTCTCAGAATACACTCACTGCTGCTCATTCAAAACACTCACTTGCCGAGTCATTCCCCACGTAGTTCAGAGCTAAATGTATGAAGCCGAGGAAATGCACTCAATTTGCTTTGAAAGTAAACCTCCAAGGCAATTTCATAAGCAAAAATCATATGCATGTCATACAGATACTGTGGTTAAGTTTATGATTCCAATTTGGCCTGCAAAGCTTTCAATACTCTAGAAGAAAATACTTCACCAATCTATATGTAAATACTTCAGTAAAACCACTGAACAGTGATCAGGTTCAGTATTAATATCACAAATTAAAGATGGCATCTGAAAACGTACTGTCTACAAGAATGATCAGAGCTCATGCTGAAGAATAATCTGTGTTTTCAGCAACCTATAAGCATGGAAAAAACATTGGTGTTTCAGTCAATAAGTCACAGTGTTATATATAAAGAAAACACTACATACTGAAATACAGCCAATGGTTTGGTGGCAGAAGGGTGGGTAGCAAACAATCACCTGGAAAAGTCAGCCTAAAGAAACTCGTGGTAGGACTAGCTATGGATTAGGACTATGTTGTACAGTTCAAATTGACAATTAAATATACTTTATGAGCTTGCATTTTTTCCTATGTCCTTAAACAAGAAAAAAAATCAACCAAATAACCCACATGACCTTTCCATTTCTAACTATTTGGTTGTCTTACTGAAAGCGTGCTTATTTAAGCAGATGTGACATCACATTTGTTTGCCCCACGGGAAAGTGGGAGAATTAGCCAAATATCCTGTTGAAGTCCTATCAAGAAGCCAAGATAGTTGTACTGCAAGAAGGCATAACCATTCCCACACTTTCCAATGGTTTAGGGGTTTTGTAGCTCCAAGACATACATACTGTCACTTGTTTACCCCACTGCCCACCTTCATGTGGACCAGCATTGCCCTAGGGCTCAGCTTTCACCCAGCTGCACAGAGAGAAGCCAGCTGGAGTGGGCCAGTCCGTGTGGTGAGATCTCTCAACTGCTCTTGCTCCTGCCCCTCTCCCTTGGCTTCACTCTCTTATATTGAGTCTTCTGGATGTGGGACACAGATTCAGACAGTATAATTTCTCCAAGTAGCCACTAAGTTGAGGTGTAAATTAGCTGCAAGACATATGGAGCAGGATTGAGGTTCAGACTATAGATACCAAAATAGGGGTGACCATCTATGCACAGGACACACAAGGTCTCACTTCAGATAACAAAGGTTGACTTGTTACCCATGGAAAGCTGCTAAGCTTCATTTCAGATGGATGCCCTAAGGTCTCAAAGACATCAGCCAAAGGTTAGCAGATGTGATACAGAACTCACAGGAGATTCTCAATTGCAGTTGGGATTTGTAATACCACTGGCATTAGAGCAGCATCCTACAGGTCTCAAATGACACTGGAGAGCCACAGCAATGTCACACTTCCCTGCCTTACCTTCATAAACCTTGTCACTGCAAGACCTATTAACTAAGCTCTATTACAGAAATAGCATAAGCAGAAAAAAAAATCACTCTTCCATCCACAATTCCTCATTGCTGGACCTTGTCAGGCCAACCCAGCATAAAGAGCAGGAAGCACCTGAGTTCAACACGTGTACTCTCTGACAAGGCAATTTTCACACAGAGATTCATAGGCAGAGGAGGGTGCTCCACCTTTCAGTGCAAGGTAATTCTAAAATGGTTTTAAATTGCAAGGTGCTAAGAGTCAGAGACATTCTCTCTGAGAGATGAGCTGCCACAACTCTCACTGCTGTGCCAGCATGGAGATAGGCACACAGGGAAGCACTGGACTGCTCTGCCATTTGGGGGCTCACAAGAGACTTCAATGTGCAGTAGGCGCCAAACAGAGGACAGGACATCTCTGCAGCAGCAACCAAGAACCAAAACTTAGTGGACAAATGTAAATTATGAAAAAACATTTTTCTGTTGCTTTTCTTAACATAATTTAATGAATTAGATATTCTTCTAAATGCTGTTGTGTCTAGTCATTAGATATCTACTGATTTTTGGTATGACCCATGAAGGAACTGAACTGTAGGAAGAGAAGGTCATCAAAGCCTTCTGACCCAGTTTTAAAAGAGTTATTCTGTATACTGTGAAGGACATGGGATTTGGCATGCAGTTAGGCTGAGAGGAAAGTAAAAAAATGGCTATGGCAAAGGCAGAGGCTTAAAAAGGAGCATAAAAGCCAATGAGTATATGCAAAGGAGGGTATGAAAGTCTCTGAATGTGTAGAAAGGAAATCTAAACTTGATGACAAAAGTGTCAGATGTCATAATAATTAAGCAAACCCTAAGAGACTGAAAGTCTGCAGGAACCAACTTGCCTTTTTGAGTGGAGTCAATGTAGGAGAACTTTGAATCAGTTGCAACCTTTTCTCTGCTTACTCACCATTTTCCATGTGGCAAAGAAAAGGTAACAAGACACAGCTCAGAAGGTAAAACAGTTTTTACCCACAAATACAAAGAGACAGGAAGGCTCATGTAGCCATCCTGTGATGTGGGAGAAGAGGTCTCTGTTCTCTCAAAATTTGTATCTGATAAACAACACCAGGAGACAAGACACCAGGAAGTACACTAAGAGTACTTACCACAAAGTGCAAATTCTATTTACAGTTATACTGTAACTGCTTTTAGCTGATTTCAATCTTCCCCAACTGGAATTCACCCAAACAATACATTACAGTACAAAATATTTTTACAGATGTTATCTAGAATTGAAAACTGTGGCACCTACCCATGGCCAGTGTGCAAGCTATGTGCAATAGGGATGACCATTTGTCCTCACAAAAATTATTTGACCTCAATATGTTACAATAGTCCATAATACTGCAAGTTTGTAATACTTTAAATAATGGCCCAAATCTGCCTATGGTTCCAGATCTTCATTTTGAACTCACTATTTTATAACAGTACAAAGGGAGTTTAACTTGTCAAGTGGTTGGCAAAGCTGAAAATGAAATATCATAAGAAAATATGTCAGAGGTAGACCTTTCTGACCCAAACTTCTCTTTGGCCAGCAGAACAATTTGTCTCACCAGTCACTGTATAGGCTGCATCAATTGTACAGCTGATGTTTTTTCTGGACTTGCATCAAACAATCTCAGCACATTGATCAGGACATTCTTAAATCTCTGTCCTTTCATGCTAAATCCAAAAGCTTTCTTTTCATGTGCACTCAACAAATAGACATTCATAACCTCAGAACATAAAAATATGATGGATTTTATCTTGAAGGACCTAGAATAATTAAATGCTGCCAACTTGTTTCTGAAAGGTTTTCTTTCAGCTCTGCCTCAAGGATGTGACATATTTGCTGTTTTCCTCAGTTTTGATTTCTTTTGCTTTGTCAGGGAAAGCAGTGCTGTTATACATCACACAAAATAGTGATGCAGTAGGGAGAGATGAGTGACAAAATCCAGCAGAGAAAAAGAGTTCAAATAAAAGTTTTCATATCTTAATCCCTACAGGATTTTTCCAATAGCATAAAAAATCTTAAGACTTGGCAGATGCTATTAACCAGGATTTGCTTTCTTTAAAGCAGAGGAAAAAAAACCAACTTACCACAGATAGGCATGAGCAGTCCACAAAAAACTTCATCATCATTAGGAATGCAAATTCAGGGTAAATTTATCCAATGACTTTACTGGAGAAAAACTGTGAAAGGCAACGTCTGGAAGTGAAAGATCCAAAATCCATACTGCTATCCATTGCTCATTTTTACATGCATTTTATTTCACCTTATGCACCCGTGTAATTCTCTGGCATCTGCCATCACTGTGTCCAACATCCTAAACACTTAAAATACTTTTTTAAAAATTTCCCTACTTGCAGAAATAGTTTGACTGTTTTATGCTCCTATACATAAGAAAAATTAGAACAATTAGGTGAAGGGCTTCTTTTTAAATGTTCTGTTCTGAACACAATTATCTGCATGGTTCTTCTCATGGAAGAGCAGCAAGTAGAGGGTGCTATCAGGTAGCCTTGGCAGCACCAGGCCAGCATGGCCAGCAAGGGACTGGCAGCATGGGGCACAGCTAATACAATCACCACCATATTGGCTCATTCTGAATCAGTGCTTCCCAGTAATCCCAAATAATCTCAAACTGTGAGTGCAAATGACTGCAGAAGAAGGAGCTATTTACACACATATACACACACCTCACAGGGAAAAAGACTACAAATTGTTATTGTTCTTTAGGAATTAATTATGGCTATTTTGTTTTTCTCATCTCCATCAAATAGCAATATTATTTATTGTGTCATTTGATTCATGATCGTGCTTGTCAAGTCCAGGCAGATGCCCAAGCTAATAAAAATTCCAAATAACAAGTAGAATATATGCAATATCAGCTTTTAAAAGCTAGACACTCTTCCTTCAGAATAATTGTTGTACTCCAGTTCTCATTTCCATAGGCTATAATAGCTGAATAAACAAAACTAACTAGATTAAAATTTGATCATGCAGACACCATTAGATCATGATTACATTCTTTAGTAAAGGAAGGATTGTTTGAAAGAAAAATATGAAGACTTATCAGATACAAAACCCCATCCTAAGTAGACACTATCTGTAAATACAAAGTAAATACTTTCATAAAACAGGAAAGAGATCTATTTAATCATTGGCACATAGCTGGCTCTGTAAATCCTGGGTAAGTTAAGATCATAAAATCAATTCAATTATATTGCGGCTAATATCCCAGTTCCCTTCGTTATTTCTGATATTCCCATTTCTAACCATCAGCCACATTGAAATTCAAGGACATATACCCACACTTAGTTTTTATTGTTAAATACTGGCATTTGAAGCCAGGTCCTCTTTGTCACCAGAATATGGAAAGGCCTATGGAGACCAAAGATAAAGAGATACTGCGAAGAAGATGGAGCCTCCGGATAACTGAATGAGGGGACAAAAGCAGTGTAAGGATTATGTTGATAATAGATCTCAGCCAGATGTTCACTGACTTTTTCTGCCTTTTAAAAGCAGTGAAGCTTGCCTAAGTGAGACATTTTCAATAGTACTACTGTACCTTGGGGATTCTGAATAAAACTGCTGCTTGCAAATGTTGTGTACTTGAATTTTTTTCCCTTAAGAATGACAAATTTAGTAGTTACTCATTTTTATTTCTAGCCTGTACTTCATATTTTGTTAGGTTTCTTACAATTATTTTTCATCTATAACAGCAGTCTACATGTACAACCAATTGTCCCTTGCCAGGAGAAGGATGAAGCTTTTCAGCCCCAGTTTTCTGCTTTGCTGGGATTCAGAGACACTATCATGAATAAACATACTACCCCGATGGGAAGTATTGAGCTCAAGACTGTAAAGAAAGTCTGGTTTTATTTTAATGTCATCATAGTTCATAGAAAAAAAATAGTTGACTTGTAATGCTCACAGACCCCTGTGTAGGGAACAAAGCAGAAATTCTGATATTTAAAGGGCAGACTGTCTTCTACACTGTGGCAACATTTACCTGTTGATACTTGCTGTGACACACCCCATGTCTTGTTTCTATTGGCACTCTAGGCATATAAAATGGCTTTCCTTGTGTGGAAGACAGGGCTTCCTGAGAGCATGGAGGCCTCTCTAGAAGCCTTGCCACTCATTTCCTTCATTGTGTGGGCATGTTCATCCTATTTTGTTGCACTGATGTCTGGATGTGTCCTGCTTCCACCCATTTAAAGCATTAACTTTCTTCTCTCAAAACAGCATTAAAGTTTCCTCCCAAATCAGAGATGCTGTCCCCAGCTATCTGCAACATGTTGGAATTCATCAGACAAATCTACCAGTGAATATATTGTACCTGCAACTCAGCCCTGGTGAGGCCACATCTGGACCATTGAGATTCCCAGTGCAAGACAGGGATTTGCTGCAATGAGTTCCGTAAAAGAAAACAAATAATTTTAAGGGACTGGAGCATCTTTCACATGAGGATATGTTGGGAGAGACAGGACTGCTCAGCCCAGAGAAGAGAAGGATCAGAGGGGTGTTACCAATGTATTTAAATATCTGATGGACAGGAATGAAGATGAGAGGCTGTCACTAATTAGTGACTAAGAAGAAGCAATGGCACAAGATGAAACACATGAAATTACATTGGAACACAAAACGACAATTTTTTACTGTAAGGGTGATCAAACACTGGCACAGGTGGCCAAGAAAAGTTATGAGGTTTCCATCTGAGCAGATCTTTACACTGTGCCTGGACACAGATCTGGGCAACGTTCTGTAGCTGCCCCTACCCTGAGCTGGTGATTGAACTGGATGATGTCCAGATGTCCCTTCCTACCCAAACTATTCTGTGACTCTGTGAATCAGTCAAGATCCCTGTGTTACAGACTCACAGGAGAACTGATGCCTAACTAAATTAAGAGTTTTACGAATTTATGGGAAAAGTATCTGAAATTCTAAGTTTTCTATCTTTTTTAAAATACAGTAAATTGTAAATGGCACCAACAGAAATGCAAATCTTGTGTGTAAAAGTATATGCATGACAGATAAAACCAGTTAAATTAGACATGAGTCCCCTTTTCTCATATAGGCATCAGTATTTTTGACAGATATCCTAAATCCTTTTTTTTTAAATTGGCTATTATCAAACAGAAGTAATTTATCTCTTTTGTTAGGTTAGGCAAATAATCCATTCAGAATTAACATGCAGTTCTATCCCCAAGAATATTTTGTAGGAAATTATTTTAAAATAAGATTCAAATCTTTATAATTAAGAAGGGCAAAAATATTAATAAGAATAAAGAGATACATTTCTAATCTTCAAGTTATGCAAATTACTCTGTGATTTTTGTCATTTACTTCAGAAACAGCAGAACAATGCAGTTTTTTCACATGCATGACAATCCTTCTCATTTATGTGCTTGACACATTGCAACTGGATATTTATTCCTACACACAAACTTTAATGGTATTGAGACTGTAAGTGCATACCTTTCATTTAAATACATTCACACTTCTAAAACCACAATGTTTATAAATATTTTTCTTTACAAATAACCTTTATAGAATTCTGAAAACTAAGCCTATTATTGTTTGAAATATTCATTAGATACATAATTACAGGTGGCTAAGAGGATAACTTTGCTTCAGAAAAAAATTCATATTTCCTTTTTGGCTTTGCTATTTTTTTGTCCACATGCCAAATAGCAAATACATTTGAACCCTGCAGTTGACACACAAAATACATTTTTACATCTAGGAGAGAATTGTGCAAATTCAAACAGCTTGTTGTTGTCTCTCTTCACTCAGCTAGGATGAAGAAGAACCACTTGCTGACAGCAGAACTGTGCAATCATGGCACACATTGCACAGTGTGTGTATGGCACACTGAGACTCTGCCTGTGCTCAGCTGAGGGATTAGACAGGGCATGCCCAGATTACGCAGAGCACCAGCCAACAGAGAGTCCTAAGGTAGCTCAAAACAAGGCTAAGGCAAGTGACTTGCTAGCACAGCATCACTGCTTTAAATAAGCAGTTCCTCTGTAGTAGACACAGGAGCTCTACAAGCTCCCTCTTTCCCTGTTTTTTTCACTCAGAATGGGTTCTAGAGCCTCTCAGACTACCTTCCTGATGCTGAGAGGCACATCCTGAAAAAAGATTCATAGGTTAAGAGACAGGAAAGAGGAATTTTCTCAGGGACCTGCAGGCAGCAGAGCAAGGAAGGGCTGTGGACAAGAGAATTGAACAGCAGTGGGGAGGGATAAGCTGTATCCCAAGCTGTGCAAACAGGTGATACGGAAGAAACACATGGGTGTTAGGAATCCTTTCAGACTTAGGAGTGAAATTGTGACTGTAATGAAACCTGGACTGCTTTGGCATTTTCTGTTTGCACTATTTCCCTAGCTTCAACCACTGCCTTCTAAGCACCATCCTGTTCCCTGTCTTTGTCATTTGTCTTTTGTGTGCCTTCACTGTGCTTCTTTTACACGCTCTCCAACAGCATGTCCTCCTCGAATGTACTATTTCAAAAAGAAAAAAAGAAATGAAGAGAAGCACAGTTGCTATGTTGCTACCTCCTAAAACTTACCAAAACCCCATGTCAGTAAGTTCACATCAAGTTCCACATTTGATGTCCACAATTCCTTTGGCTTTAGTAACTCTCCATTTCACATACCCAAGACCACACCTATGTACTGAAGCAGCTGACCAATTTGCACTGCTATAAGGAAACATGATTCGAAGCTTTTTAAATATAACTAATCTTGTGTAATGATAGAAATACTGGAAAGCTTCCTCCTGTGAGGACTCACAATATTGGAAGCTACATTCTGTCAGCAACATCACTTTCCTGTAGTCTGTGTCAGAAACCTTCATTGCAGTCACAGCTAATGGGCAGTATTTTTCACACTGAAGGAGTACACAATTCTGCTTCTTAAAAGCAAGAGATAGTGGAAAGAAAAAGAATCCCAAATAAAGGAATATTTTCTAGATTCTTTGTCACAGAACTCCAGCACAAGTGCCAGTGCCAAGACCCACATCAGAATGGGATATGCCATAAACACTAGGTGCAGAAATACATACTAGAACAGGAAATATGTTGCCCTGGCATTGCAGCTGTCTGTGTATGCTTTTTCCAATCACATGAATAGAAGGGACTGGAGCAGCTTCTGCCTCCACTAAAAATCTATCCTCAGTCTCTTTTCAGTGGCAGTAGAACAGGTTGACCTGATACTAATCAAGCAGTGTCTTTGAAGTAGGCTGAGCTCTGCCTGTTTTGTTTCACAGAAGCTTTTAAGACAACACTGACCAGTAACAGCTTTTGTCTCATTCTGGCTGCATAAAGCAAAGTAGTAAAGGTGGCAATATTTATGTCACTCAAGACATCAGTGTTTGTGGGCTTATTTTACTCATCTGCTCCAAATCCTCATTGATCTTATGTCATTGTCTCAGAAAGTCAATAGGCCATTGCTAGTCAGAACAAACAGCAATTGCACTTATAAACAATTAATCTTGTGAGTGTCTTGAAATGCCTTGGGAATCATGGCTCAGTTGAACACTAAAAAGGAAGAGGGGGTCATCTGAATTGCAATGGCATCATTAATTAGTACCAATAGCTTGTATAAATTCTTATTAATAAAAAATGACTGCACTGCTCTTCAGTGGCTAATCATTTTGTCAATAGTCAAACACATTAACCAAGGGGCATATTCTGGCACATTTTTACTTGAAATATTTTCTTCCTGAAGTCTGTACTTGTGATATTGCTGATTGTTTAATGAAATACCTTCAACTCACTACCTATTACACTCAGTACATTCTACTTACTGCATAAAAATGAAGAGTAACAAGGAGGTGCCACTTTGCAGGCTATGGATACTTAATGCCTGTAGTGCAGCTGCAGTGGAAGGATCTTTGCATCTCTTTCAGACAGAGGAAAAAGTTATGGATAGTCAGTCAGTGACAGAACTAGAGACCACGTCTAATTCTGTCTTGTAGCTGGGTCAGCAGTGGTTAACATCCAAACTCCCACCCAACTGCTTACTCAGCCCCCTGCTCAGCTGGACAGGGGAGAAAATATGATGAGAAGGCTCATGGGTTGAGATGAGGACAGGAAAATTGTCCCCCAGTTACTGTCACAGGCAAAATGGATTTGACTTGTGGAAAATTAATTTAATGTTTTAACAATTGAACAGAATGGTAAGAAACAAGCACAAAAGTAAAAACACTTTTAAAAAGTAAATCCCCTGCTTCCCCCCTGCCCCCCCAAAACATGCTTTTTTCTCAAGTTCCACATCAGTCCTTTATTCCCAGCACCTTTCCCTCCTCCTCCTTCAATGATGCAGAGTGATGGGAGTGGGGGAGTTGGAGTCAGTCCATAAGAGCACCACTGAGTTACTCCTTCCCCCTCACACTTTTCCCATGCCCCACCATGGTCTCCTCCAGGGTTTCAGGAGAACCTCTGTTCCTGCCCTGGAGCACCTCTTTTCTCTCCTCCCTCTCTCATTTTGGTGTCTTCAGGGCTGACATTTCTCTCATCTTTTCCCCCCAGTTCTCACTGCATGTGCAGGGTTTGGCCTGTTTTAAAACACCTTTTCTCTGAGGCGCCACTCCCGTGGCTGCAGGGCCCAGAACTGGCTGTGTCTGGCATGGGGCAGCCCTGGACACTCCTTGCAGTGGCTGCCCTGCAGCCCCTGCTGCCACCATGGACACCCAGAACACAATGACACCAGTGTACATGACAGGCATCTCTACTCAAGTGTAAAGGACAGAATCAGTCTCCCAGACACCATGTAGGATCCATGGTATGTAATAGTACAGACATAAGAACAACAGAAGAGAGATTGAAAATATAAAGCCTGCCTCACATAGATTCAGAGTCCACTCCTCAAAATACTCTTCTAGGAGGTTCATCCTCGCTCTACCTCTTTTTCTTGAGCATCAAAACTTTAGGGAGGGTTGAATTTATCTTCTTGTTTCAACACTTCTATATAAACAGAGGTAGAAACACAGCTTTGGTTCACACAAACTGAAGAGGAGCAGATGCTCCAGGTGGATTCCAAAGGTCCACATGTAGCAAAAGTCGACTTGGAATGATATATACACCAGATGAGTTCTATCCCATGGAGAGCAGCACCCCCTCTAGTGCTTTTCAGCCAGTGAGGATGGCTCTGCCTCCACAGAGAGCTAAGGTGCAGATTCAGACTTCTCTGCACGTGTCTGCTCTCTGCTCTTGTCATGCTTTGCCAGGGCTGCTGCTAGCCTGTTTGCCACCACACTTACTGCAGGAGAAAATCAAGACTTAGACAGTTTTTTCCTAGTTGTTGCAAACTTCTGGTGGAAATGAACCCTAGCAGACCAGAGGTAAGAGCTCCATCTGATGGAGACCAGCCTACCACAAAGGCCACCCTTACCCTGTTCTCCTGCTGAACCTGAGACACTTTTATACCTGGGACTACAGGAAATAGCTTTCCAATCTCTGTGGCTCTGGTCCTCCTTCAAGTTCTTTCTCCCTCAATTAATTCTCCACATTTTGAATTTCTCAGTTCTGCCCCTCCCCCCACCTGATTCTTACCAACTGCTCTACTACTGAACTTTTGTAATTAATTTTAGAGTATGAGATACTGCCGAAACCAGCTCAGAATCAGGAGATTTGCGGCAACTGACTGTGCTTATTACCTACAGAAATATAAATGCCCAAAGAAGATAAAATTCTCATCATAATAATGAAGAAAATGTGAGAGAATGTAATTTTAAAATTCCAGCACTTATTAACTAAACAATTCAAGTGGGGGAATTGAAATTTACGTGAAATAATTAGAAATACTAAGTATTCTTGAAACTCTCAAAATACATTTTTAGTGTGAAAAGTTCATGCATCCCTATGCAATATTATTATGAAAAATTGATTTCAATATTAAAATCCTATCAGTGCAATGCATATGTCATTTTTGTTGCTGTAATATAGATTTTTACAATGATCAATTCCCAATTATTAGCCTGAAAAGCATCTCAGCAGACAGAAATAGAGATGAATACCTCATTGCTATAGAGCCAACATCAAGTACTTTAGTCATTTTTTCCCTTTTCTTTCAAAGGAGGAAATTAAACCTCTGCTTATAAGATTTAGTGGTCCTTCAAAAAACAAAGTCATTAGAATGAGTGACACATGATCAAAAAAAGTGTATTCTGAGTGTCAGAGCAGTTAATAAGCTTTTGGACTTTGAGATATTAAAACAATAAATTTAAGATACAAATTCACGAACAAGAAAAGCTGAAGTGGTAGGCAAGTTCTCTATAACATTCCATTTATTTGCTTTATGGCAGTGAGTCCATGTATATTACAGTTCAAATCAAAACCCATAATGGAGACAGAGGGAAAAAGGTGGGGAGTGGGACAAATTTTAGGGGACATGTTGTAAGAGGCACCAGATAAAGTGAGGAACAAGAAAAAATGGAACTCAGGTGCCAGACTTCACCTTTGCCATTTTGCTTCTGTCTTCCTTCATCTTACTGACTTGTATTTAACTGCTGGGGTAAGGATTAATCTTTGAATTTTGAATGCATAAAATCCACTTTCTTTTTTTTTTTTTTCTTTACCTATTGCATGTGAAAATCATGTAAAAAGAACAAGATTAGCCAGCTGTGTTGTTTGCATAATAAAACCCAGCCACATGGCATTGTGTTTTCCTAAGTCATTATTATACAGAGTCACAGATTATCACACTGGGAAAGGCAGTATTGAAAATTATTAAACCAAAAAATCCAGAGGAAAATGTCATGTAAAGCTTTAAGAGACATGGGCTGCTGGTGGATAAAAAGCTGGACAGCAGTCAGCAGTGTGCATTTGCAGCCCAGAAAGCCAACCACACCCTGGGCCTCACCTCAAGGAGCGTGGCCAGCAGATCGAAGGAGGTGATTCTGCCCCTCTGCTACATCCTCATGGAGCCCCACCTGGAGAACCATGGTGAAGACTGGGGCAGAGGAAAGACAAGGACCTGTCAAAGCAGAACCAGAGGAGAGGCATGAAGAACCTCTCCTATGAAGCCAGGCTGAGAGAGTTCAGTTGAGGTTGTTCAATCTGGAGAAGACTCTGGAAAGACCTCACTGCAGCTTTTCAGTACTTACAGGGGCTTATAAGAAAGGTGGAGAGCAATTTTTCACACAGACAGTGATAGGACAGGGGGAAATGTTTTAAACTAAAAGAGGAGAGATTTAGATTAAATGTTAGGAGGGCATTCTTTACTGTGATGGTGGTGAGGCACAGGAACAGGTTGCCCAGAGAAGCTGTGGATGCCCCAGGTTGATGGGACTATGAACAGCCTGGTCTAATGGTTGGTATCCCTGCCCATGGCTGAGGGGTTGGAACTAAATGGTATTTAAGGTAAACTTCCAACCCAAACCATTTTATACTATGATATGGGCAGTTTGTTGCATGAAAAATTTGAAACTATTGAAACAATTTTCATCAACCAAACCAGCAAGGTTCTAAAATACAAATTGTCAAACAGTTTTCACAAAATTGTAGACTCCACAGTAAAAGAAATAAGTCTCTGTAGGAATTAAGGAATGTTAGTGATCTGAATTTGCAAGTGTTACCTAGAAAAATCCCTTCTAGAGGGATTAAGTAGAGAAAACATAAGGTTTTTTTTGAAAACTTTTCAAGTAAACAATGAATCTATGCATCATTACAGATTAGAAGAAATCTCTGAAGGAGAATAACTAAGGTGATAAAAAAAAGATGCACTAAAATATTAAACATATTTGCTTAAAAAACCAAGGTAGTCAATTCCAAACTCTTTCTTTTATGCATCTACATCTTTAAAGCCAGAGATCCTTCTAGCAACACAGAAGGATGAAGAAGACGCCAAGATCCGTGTTGACCCTGTGAAATTTACATTGCTTTAAAACTTGGACTAGGAATAAGATCAATTAGTGGGTGACAACCACACCTCAGCAATGAAGATCACAGAACTCAACTGTAGAACACCACCTCGGAAAAGGACTTCAAATTTTCTTCTTTGTCTTTGGGATTACAAGTGCAGGCTATCTGCAGTCTTTACTTTTTAATAAATAAAGCTTCAAAGAGAACACAATGAAAAATAAATGGGTCAATTGCTGTGTGAGGTCAAAAAATCAGCTTTACCCTTTGACTTGAATAGTATTGCACTGGGTGCAAATTAGGATTAGTATTTGAATAATTCTGTACCAGACAGTCAATTTGTATGATGAAAATAGAACTTGCCTACTCAATACTCTATTTACAATTGCAAATGAAGGATGAGATTGATAAATCATCCAATTTCTGCCAACTTCTACACAAATAAGTTACCTATAGGCCAGAATTAATTTGTTGCAATGACATTGCAAGGTCAGGTGTTCTAAGGAAGCATTGTGCTAACCCCTACACAAAGGGATGATGGCAGTCATCTATTTGTCCTCTTTGGGTTTAGAACTGATGTCTTTAGCAACTTTTTTTGACATGAAGAGGTGATGGCAGGTCAGATGAGGAGGTTCTGAACCAGCAATTTTATAGTGACCTGCATACTGAATGGAGAAGAGCAGTAGTTGCATTCCCAGTATTACTGCTGGTTCAAAGACTGTGAAAATGGAATTTAGAGAGCAAATTTGCATCCCTGCATAATCTCACACACCAGGCTGTTGTAGGGAATAGGTGAATATAAAATTCCTATCTGCATTCTTCATATGTAGTTTTAACGTACTCTTTTCACCTGGGAAGTCTGACTCAATGAATCACTTGTCTTATCTAGACTCTTCTGCCTTAAAGGTTTGATAAAGGAGTATGGAAAACTACAAAATCTCTCTGTGGGAAGAGGAAAAGCAAAACAAAAAGTTAAAGAAGAAATAAGCTCTTCCTTAGCTACTGCCAAGTATCAAATTAGTTTCTTTTCATTTGAAGACTCACTTTGTATTAACTTTTCTTCTGACATTATAGGAAACAGAACTTGCCTGAGGCTTCATCCTTTAAAGACTGTTTCTGAGATGTTCTGCCTGTAATTGTTGGTTGTCATGAGGTCGCCTTGCTCTTGGATCACAGTTTGTGAAGAGAAAAATCTGAACAAACATATTATTTTTAAAACCACGATGATATAGGATAGCAAAATGTCATTCATGTCCCATTTCTGCATAGTGATCTTTTCTCTGCATTCGTGAGATATATACATAATGGTATGCTTAAAGGGAAAAACATGTGCTTGAAAGAAAATGACCCTGTTCAACAGTTTAAAATGCAAAACAAATCTTATTTACCAGAAAAAGAAATTCATATCAATGCCTATGATTCTCCTCGCCTCCAGATTGTAATGGAAAAAATGAGGCAATTAAAACAAAACTAGAAAGTTTATTTTAAGTTTGTTTGGAGCACTGAGATTGAAGGACACTAGAGTGGTAAGACAATTGATCCTGATTCTGTTCCTTATTGGACACACTGTAAAGTCAGTGAGGATCTGTATATGCAGCTCTTAGCTGAATTTATGACTAGGTAATGAAATTGTTGACCCTGAATGCAGGTATTTCTAAACAGTGCAGAGGAGCAACTGTTAGTAACGATGAATAGCAATCTTAGAAAAACATATTTCACACTGTTAAAAATAAAAACAAAGTATGAGATTTACTCTGTACCTGCCACAAATGCAAAAATTAGAATGAAGAAATATTAAAGTAAATCCTCAGGTTCTCTCTCTATTCAATGGAGAGAAGTGTGGCCTTCAAAAAACTTCAACAGGGAAATTTCAGGCACCTAATTCTGGTGTCTAAGTGCAGACACCCTTATCCTTCTTTATCTTGGCTTTTTTTTCCCCCCCTACTGTTTGGGTGAGAAAGAAAGCCCTTTGTCAATACAGCCCTGGGGACTCTACTGGGAGTATAAAGGCCAAGGAAGGGGTTGAGTTCCCATCCCTGGAGGTCTTTAAAAGGCGTGTAGCTGCTAAGGGCCATGATTTAGCCGTGGACTTGGCAGTGCTTGATGGGACTCGATCTTTAGGATCTTTTCCAGTATAAACAATTTTATGATTACAACTGTATTGATGGCAAGAGCTTGTGACTCATTTGCATAGTTTGAGAGATTAAGATTTTTCAGTAGGAAGACATCCTAAGACAAACTGACCCATATGCTTATTTACCATCCACCTAGGAACATTTTCTCCAGAAACACACTTTCTGGTGAGTACCTATGAAACTGCATGAGAGAATATTAATATAAGCACAGACAAACAGTTGCAGCTGTAAATACAAAACCTTTGTGCTCTTGAACAAAACTTTTATCTTCTTTGCACTGGAACAACCAGCCAACTAACCAAATGTGCAGGTACCAGATAGACCATGTCACTCTTTGGGTTTCAAACCAAACAGATAACGCACAGCTGTGCTACTGACTCCTTTAGGCAAATAGGGAGCAATATTTTTGTGAGTAGTGCCAGAGTTTCATAGAAAATAGGTACACTATGATGTATCCAGGTATCTGACATAATTGATGAAATATTTAGCTATGGCTTTAGATATCTTGCAGAATTAAGATCAATACCTGAAAGTCCTTCCTTTATGAGAGCTGTTAGGCCAATGAATATTATTAAATATATGATTTTTTTAATAAAAGCAGACCTCTATGACTAAAAAAACCCCAAAACCAACTTCTAAGTCTTGTATTTCTAAAATCTTATATAAATTATCTGGGAAAGCATGTTTGAGAATGCAAGGACTTGTGCAATATCATGTCACTTTTCAAATTACAAGTTATGAATTTATGCTGCATTGTTAAACACTTTTTGTAGTTTTTCAGCCTGAGAGTACAAAGTGCTAGTTATACATGACATAATGAAGTCATACAAGACAGAAATGAATTATTCACGAAACAGGTTATACTTATTCTGAAAAATTTTGCATTTATTATTTTTCACATTTTACTCTATATAGCTGGAAAGAAAACCTGGGAACAAAATGGGTAGGAGGTCTTCACAGCCAAAGAACCCCAGACAGAGAAACTTTTCTAACTGTTACCGTTTCTCAAACTGCTGCAGCTCAGTCTCACCCTGTTAAACCCAGGTCTAATAATCTGCTGCTATTTGGGGTGGTTATAATGACAAAGCAGCCTCTTGGCGTGTTTGAGATGGAAATAATAGCAAAATACCCTCAGAACCTTCTGCAAGAACTTGAAAAAAGGAACACAATACATTTTTTCTCGGAGCTACTGAATTGTAGGATAAAGAGCACCTACTGAATCTAACCTACACTCTTGAACCTTATCATCACATTTTCTTCGCCCTTAAAATGGTATATTAATTAGGTTTGTCTCTAAATTATTATAAAAGTAAAAGAATATGACATAAATTACTCCTAAATTCCTTTGCTTGGTGAAATGGTATTTTTGAGGTGAGTAAACAATAAATTTACCTTTTCATGTAATTTCACAATTTATTATTTTTCATTATTGAAAAAAAGGGTTTTTTTAAAATACAGGTGAGTCTTCAATGATTTCTGTTCACACATTCTTGCTCTCTTCCTGAAGAATATTCCATTTATAAAACAAAAAACAAAAAAAGAACTGTTTTATGAATTCAGTTACAACAATGGAGGAAAGAATGAGCAAAGCAGAATGTTAAAAGTAGAAAAAATTTCCTTGCAATTGGCAAGGCACTACAAGTACACCTAGGGCACTTGAAAGTATTGGGATTGTTCTCTGTGATGAACAAAAATGCATAAAGCAATTCAGTCCTTCAGAGGTCTGGATTTTGTCTTCTTTGATATGAACACTGAGACAAGTGTTTGGAGTGCTGTTCCTGATAAGAAATAAAATGAAGTAGGAGAAGGAATTTGAACAGTGCAGGGATAGTCACACTTGTAATGATTAAACACAGTTTCATACAGAGCAATTTCAAAAGCAAAATCATTACAAAGGGAAGAAAATATACTTTTAAAAGAGCTTTATCTGACATGGCAGCACTATTCTAATGTTAGTAACATATGCTAGTTTCATAGTCTCTGTTTTGATTGTTTATGCAATCTATTATGTGTGCCAGGGTCCTAATAATTGCAAAGCCAAGCATCCCATGTTCCTGCTTTGTCCTTTTCCTTTCTCATCTTCATTCTCAACTTTTAGAAGTTTTGCTGTTACTATCGTTACTATGTTTACTCTTAACTTCCAAAGGGAGGACGTGTAGAAAGCAAATGTGGCAAGGTTAACCTCAGTAGACTGAGAGCAAGGTACGGAAAGACAACAAACTGCAGATTTTTGAGGACCTCAAAAGACTAGGACACCACTCTAGAAAACAGGAAATTCAGTGTGGGCTTGTTGCAAAGTTTTCTGAATCGCTTTGCTATTTTAATCCAACATAATCACATGCTAATAATCTGCAAAGAGAAAAAACTCCATGCAACAGGACAGACAGGGCTGGAAAACAGCTCTGCAGAGAAGGACCAGCAGGAAAGCTACCTTGGTGGCCTGTAAGTTCAATGTGAGACAGCCATGTACCCTGTTGTGACAAAGGTTAACCACATACTGGGCTGCACCAGCAAAAGCTTAGCCAGCAGGTCAAAAAAGCTGATTATTCCTCTTTAGTCAGCACTATGGAGGCTGCATTTGAAATGCAGTGATCAGGTCAGGGCTCTCCCAGATGAGATATGTTGTCAAAATAAACTCCAACAGGACGTAAGGAAAAAATTATTTCCGAAGGTGGCTTAAGAGTTGGAAACAGCCTGTCCAAAGGGGTTGTACCATTTCCACCATGGAAACATTCAAAACCCAGCTGGGGAAGGCTGTGAGTCACTTCACTGACCATGGAAGTGCTCTGCTATTATAAGGAGCTGGGGCTAGCTAACCTTCAGAAGTTTTTCCTGAATTATGCTATGAACTATTAGGAAACCCAGTTTCTTATTTATCCACAAAGCAATTACAATGTCATAATTCTGCAGAAATTTTCATGTAGCATAGGCCAGCTAAATAAAGAGATCCATTACGGTTCCCTTGTTCAGCCTTTCATTCCCATCCTTTTATTAACTGCTCACTTGTGCCAACATAAAAGTTTGTGTTTTGCAGGCAGTAAACTAGGCAGAAAAACTTGTCCAAGTTAAAAATTGAACATTTATTTTGCTTGCTCCTCCACCATCAGCTGTCTTTGTCCAGCACAGCTGTTTGTGTGGGCACAGCAGCAAGAAAAGTAATCCAGGAAAGGGTGAATGTCTCTTTTGTCAGCTCCAGGAGTTTAAAGTGATGGCCAAACCACAGCATAAATTTCTCTAGCTTATTCACAGCCAATGATCTTCAGCTCTCTGTAATAAACTGTTTCTGTGGGTATAATCTCTCTTTGTGATTTCTGCTCAGTTAGCTCACCTCAGGCAGTAAGTTGTGACCTCTGTGGCATGTTACATCTGCTGTGTAATATTAACCACATCAGAAGCCAAGTTTTAAAAAATGTCAAATAATTTTTCATCCCTCGTTTTTAAAATTCCTTATTTACAGGGCACTAAGGCCCTCATGTGCCTTCGGGGGTCTCCAGCTTTATTAACTACAACATTATGACAAGATTCAAACCCAATGAAAGTAATTTATGACAAACTTTTTCTTCCTTTAAGTGGAGGAACCCAAAAAACTAGTTACTGAAAATATTCCTCTTAATCTTGGTTGTCAGTGTCTCCATAATTATAATACCTTTGTGACTTTAAGGACAATGTCAGGAGGGAAAAAAGTTAGATCTGGGGAGTACCCAGCTAAAGCAGTGTTAGACATAATATTAAACTGTTACCAGCTCCAGCAGCTCCAGGCCTGGGGATTCCTCCTGCCTGGCCACTGGAGCACAGCCCAGGGAACCCAGGGTCTCTGTCCAGCCTGAGGGACATGGCTGACACTTTCTTCTTTACAAGTTCAACCAGCAGCAAAGCTAACTACATACCCCAGAGGCACACAGACACACGTGGATGCACACATTCACAGAGGACACAGAGCTGGTCACACAGAGAGCTGCAGACAGACAAGGTACTGCCCCAGCAGCCCCAGGACTCACAGCAGGCAGAGGGACACAGGGACACACCTCCTCCTCCTCTTGGGCTGCAGAGGCAGAAGGTCACTGGTATAGGAAACACATCACACTGCCCAGGTTCTTGGAATCACAGAACGGTTAGGGTTGGAAGGGACATCTGGAGATCTGCTAAAGCTTGGGCACCTTACAGCTGGTGGCACAGGATCATGTCCAGGCAGGTTTTGAATACCTGGGCAAGGAGAACTCCACAACCTCTTTGGGCACCACGTTCCAGTGCTCTGCCACCCTCACAGTAAAGAAGTTTTACCTCATATTCAGAACTTTCTGTGTTTCAGTTTCTTTCTATTGCTCCTTGTTTTGTTGCTGGCAACCACTCAAAAGAGCTTGGCTCTGTCCTCCTTACACCTTTCCTTAAAATATTTATATACATTGGTAAGATCTGCCCCCAGTCATCTTTTCTCCAGGCTAAACAGTGCCAGCTCCCTCAGTAGAGAGATATTCCAGTCCCTTAATCATATTAATCATCCACCACAGCACCCTCTCCGGTCTCTCTTGTACTGAGGAGCCCAGAACTGGACACAGCACTCCAGATGTGGCCTCACCAGGGCTGAGTAGAGGGGCAGGATCACCTCCCTTGACCTGCTGGCAAAGCTGTTCCTAATACAGTCTAGGATACTATTTGCCTTCTTGACCACAAGAACACAATGCTGACCCACGGACAGATTATTGTCTGCCTGGGCCCCCAGGTCCTTCTCCACAGAGCTGCCTTCCAGCACGTCAGCCCCCAGCCCAGTCCTACACTGGGACATGGGGTAATTCCTCCCCATGTGCAGGGCCCTGAACTTGCCTCTGCTGGACTCCATTGGTTTCTTCGCTGCCCAACTCTCCAGCCTGTCCAGGTCCCACTGAATGGCAGAACAGCTTTCTGCTGTGTCAGCCACTCACCCCAGGTCTATATCATCTGCAGACTTGCTGACAATGTGCTCTGTCCCTTCATCCAAGCCTTTGATGAATATGTTGAACCAGACTGGGCCCAGTGCTGACACTGAGGCTCGCTGCTAGGCCTTGGTGTCACTGATCACTGAGATCTACCATTCAGCCACCTCCTAATCCCCTCACTGTCCCCTTGCCAATCCACACTTCCTGAGCTGTGCACAAGCACACACACATTTACAGATCCCCTGAGCACTTGCATGGCCCCTCTGCCCACCTGGAACCCTTCCCACACCTTGTTCCCCTTACTCATCCCACAGGCCCCTGACTGGCTGGCTGGTCCCAGTGGAGCAATGTGTATGGTCCCAGTGCTGCGTGTGTGCTCACTGCACACATCCAGCACTCACACACTTGTCCCACAGGTGTCCCACACTCAGAGGTTCCCCCAAGTGTTGTATTCACGTTGCTGTACAATTATATTTCCTGAGTCCCATACCTTCTCTCGATGGTTTTCTCATGGCAGATCTTCCCAGCAGTGGTGTTGTTGCTTCTCGGTCAGGGCTCCTCTCCCCAGGCTCTCCCTGACCACCCCGCCCCCTTTTATCTCAGCTACCTCCATGGGCTACAGCTGCTGCCCAATCAAGGACATCACAGCTGCAGCCCATTTACAATAACCAGAATCAGGGCAGGGTCACTAATACAATAGAGAGATCTTTAACTGCCATACATATATTTACAATACATAAGTTAACTCAGGCCCCCACACCCAAGTACCAGCACAGACCTTCTGCCCACCTGATAACCCTGCCTGGACCCCGGGCCTCCCACTTCCCAGCCGGTTCAGCTTGGAGTTTGCTGGGGAGTGCACACCCCCTGCACATACACATGGTTTGGGGCAGGTATGGCACTTAGAACTGGAGTCTTTACTCATCCACAGATTCAGTGTGTGGCTTCTGATAAGTCATTTGAGCTACTTTAGTCCTCAGTTCTTTTTCTCCAAGGCGGTGGTGAGCCCTCCTACTTCGCTGTGCTGTTCTAAAGATCAGAGCACTCAAGTTTAGAGGTTGTCAGACATTTAAATAATAAGGCCTAAAAAAAAAAAAGAGAATACATTGATGAATATACGGAACAAAATCTCCCTTCAAAGCAAAAGAAAGGAACAGGGAAGATTAAAAAGGGCCCCTCACTGAAGGAGTTCAAAGCACAAAAGAGGAGGAGGGAACTTCTTTCACCCAGCCTCAGTCAGGCGCCCACATTAGCAGGACATCGTGGAGGTAAAAGAGAATCAACCTTCATGATGGCAATTTATGCAATGTGTCATTACTTGTTAGGGAAATTTCATCCACTACATCTATAGTGAGAAGCGTTTCCTGGTCCAGGCATTCACTGACTACCATGGCTGGACTGCACACACAGATCAACCCTCCATCTACCTCTGGGTACTCACAGAAAAGGAATGTGCATTTGGGGAAGACAGACACAGAACATTTCAGTTGTTCCCTTATTTAGAAAGCTAGGAATGATATTGAGATTAATCACACTAGAGAGATGTCAGCAGAGCCTTTGTGACTGGCTTTTACAGCCTCAGCTTGCTTTTTCAGAGTCACCATGGATCTGTAGCTGAGCAAAAACAGAACTGGGTCCTATATCCCATTCCAGTAATGTATTCATATCCTTCACGTTTAGAAAAACTAATAAAACAAAATACTTCCAAGAACTTCTATTCTTAGTCCATATTGCCTTGATTTCTTGTGCCCTAGCACATAGCAAAGCCTAAGTTAGGATCACTGAGCAAAGCACATAGACCCCCTGCCTGTGAAGAATATGAGATCACACAAAATCAAAGAACCATAGAATGGTTAGTGTTGGAAAGGGCCCATGGGAGGTTATCTAGTCCAACCTTCCTGCTCAGGCAGGGTCCCCCAGAGCTTGTTACTCAGGGCTGTGTCTAGACGATTCTTGCCTATCCCCATGAGGGAGAGTCCCCAGCCTCTATGGGCTATCTGTTCCAGTGCTCGGCCACCTGCACAGTAAAAAAAGTTTTAACTCATATTCAGGTGGAACTTTCTGCTCATTGCCTCTTGTCCCCTATTGCCTGGCACCCCTGAGAAGAGCCTCTTGATGCCCTTTCTCCCTCCTTCCCTTCAGATACACATGTGATAGGTCTGGCTCTCAACCTCTCTCTAGATCCCTTCTTACATGACTGCTGCTGGTTGACTGTTCAGTCTGGTCTCTGCTTTTCAGTTTGTGATTTATCTTCCTCTTGAAAGAGATTTAAGAACTGCCTCATGAAAGGACAGGTGGCCTTGGTGATTAGCCTCCTTACTTAGCCAGTGCATCTCTCCAAGTAGGAAGATAACTGACAAATAAGATGTATAATACTACAGGACTCCCTACTGTGGCTGCTACCTAATGACTACCTGTCATTAAAAGTGTCTCAGAAGCTTTTAATAAACTCCGGAAAAAAAAAATCTTTGCAGTGGTTGGTGTCCCAGAGGGCACAATGAGATTTATTAAGAATTTCTGCAGACTTTAGACACCTTGGTGTTCATGCAATTCCCATATTGATTTATGCTAATTTCCATTAAATGTAGCTCTTTGTCAAGAAAGAAAAAATGTGGTTTTTTTCTTTAAGGAGTAAAACATACAAAAACTTCACATTCCCTTACCATGTAGTATAATTGAATACTATTTGTTTCTTTATTAAGATTGTTAAGGTTGGACATGTCCTCCCAGGAGATATCTCTGCTGAGATTATACATCTACACCCAACACTAATCAGCTCCACAGACTTTTAAAATATGTCACTTGGCTAACATTGAAGGCTGTAAAGGAGAATAAACCAATCCAAAAAACCACTTTATATTCTCAGCCACTTGACAGTGAATAGATATAAAGATAGATTTAAACTTGTTGAAATTGTTCTTAGACTTTTTAAAACTGCATTGCTAGTCTTCATTTCCACTTTTACTGCTTTCAGCTAATTTTCTGCTGAACACTAACAGTAATCAGGTGTAATAAGAAACAGAAGAGGACTCACAAAACATATGGACTACATTTTACAAAATTGGGCATAATCTGGTGTGTATGTCCAAATTATGCATGCAGAAACTAATACAAGGTAACAGACTGTGTGCAACACTAATACCTGGCTTGTACTGCACAGCAGGCATTTGATTAATGAACTGCATATTTCAAGTTTTGAGTGTCTAGTTTTGAAAATTTAGCCCATGTATCCATTTACTACAAGTAACAGTAATGAGTAAACCACTTTTACTCTTGTTGTCTATTTAAATGACACTTATCCAAGTAAAATAGACAGACATTTGGACTACAGGACAGTGACTGTTTTATCTCCTTTCTTCTCTATCTAGAGACAAGTATTCCATAAAGCAAGAACAGGAACTACAAAAACCAGTTCACATACTGGAGTTTGAAGTGTTTTCTGCAAGGAAAAAAAAAAAAGAAAAAGGGAACTCATACACAGCTTGTTTATGACGAGAAGAGTGTAAACACACATCTATTTTATTTAACTTGCTAATCCTCTGACACAACTTGGGAGGTGTCTGATCAGCAGGCTTCTTGTTCATCTTCCGCTGTAGAAGTATCTCTGCTTTCCTTAGGGGTACTGACAGCTGGCAGCAATCAGAGCCATCTAACTGCTAGGATCTCATTTAAAGGCAATGACATTCAGCTACAGAAATGAAAATTACTTTAATTCACTCTATTGTACTGTGCATCTCAATGAAAAAAATGCAAACTCTCTTGAGAATGGAGACATTTAGACCCTTTCTTCTGGAAAGGGTTTTGTTCACTAATCAGTACTTCAGAGGTGAGCAGTGCAGGACATTCTTGTTCTTGAGCAGGCCTCAGGCATAAAGCAGCTACGCCTATCATAATCCGCTTTGGATATGTTGTCTTCAAGTTCAACATTAGGACATAATTTTCTTCAGAATTAGCATATTGTTTTATTTGTTCTCTTTCAAGCAAAGGCAAGACATTCTTCAGCAAATCACACTTTTGAAACAAATCCCTCCACCTATCTGGATTTTCAGCTCATTCAGGGCAAGTCAAGTATAAGTTATCCTATAATGTGCTGGAGTAGAGTCTTGTGTAATTTCCTTCTATCTTGTCCTCTCCAATTCTCTAAGAAAGTCAAGCCAAAAGGGTTTTTAATGACAGAGATGGAAGGTGAGAAAACTTTTCCTAAAAATTTCAAGTGGCATCAAGCTTTCTCAGCATATTGTCCTGGCTTTGAAAAATGTTAAGGGCTTAGTCTCCTAGACCCAGTGTATATTAAATTTCCTGGAACTACCAAGTGGCCTTCCAGCAATTTTCAACTTCTCCCAGTGTGAGGTTTTGATATAGCACAACTCCCTAGAAAAGTGAAAAAGACAAACTGAATGTCCCAGTGCTCTAGAGAACTTTATATATTGCTGAACTGATGGACTAACAAGAACCAGTGATGGGACTGGCACAATCTTTTTCTATGTCATCACTTGTAACTTCTGCAGAGCAGTGGGGTCTATTTTGCTTCTTACTCAGCATGTTAGTAATTGGTTACCATAGTATGACCAGGCCTGTATCAAAATTTCAGCCCATGCATGTCTATATCATATGCCTATCCTCTTTCTTGTCCTTTAAGTTTCAGAGCATTGTAGGCTTCTTAAGCATAAATTGGTTCTTCTGAATTCAGTTCTCAGGAAATGCTAGCTATGTCACACCTCTATACATTAGTTCTGAATCTTCAGCTGTGTATTTCAGTTTCTAATTTCAATCAAGATTTTTATCAGAGGTCTCCTTTTTCCTGGCATTACATATTTGGCTTCTGTATCACTAACAAATTCTTACATATTTTCAGACTTTTTTTACATTCATCCTTCATGCATTTCACATTTGTGTGAGAGGCCCCACCCTCTGTCCAGCTTCATAGTGTATTGACATGATGAAGTTACTCAACAAGTAGCTTAAGTTAATTAAAAACTATGAAGCATAACAAGTGACAGAACCAGATATAAGTTAAGGACATCACGATTGTCATCCTTCTAATTCATTGCTTAGATGGCAAATGTAAGTGTTACTTAATTTTTTTGTTTGACTTTGACAATCCAGGTGAAAATTCTAGTAGTCTTTTACATGTCCTATTTTTCAGATTTTTTCCGCTACCATTTACTCACAATACTTGTGTTCAGTAGCCACATCAGGGCAAAGCACTTGGATGATATCTTATTTATTCAGTGACAAATGCCAAATGTTTCTGCATAATAGAACACATATGTAGTTCATTCTTTGGCTCTCTAATTCAAACCCAGTTATTATAACAGTAGATTCCTCACATTTCTTTCTCTCTTTTAACATAACATATTTGCTGTAGTCCAAAACAATTTATTTAAAATATTTAAAAAGTTGACTGTTCCCCATTTCATATTAATTGCACAACCTACTGATCAGGTTACCCAGATGATGAGCTGTGCTAAAATTCCACACTAAAAGAGATGCACAAGACAAAGTACCCAAAGCTTTGAGTTGTCCTGTACCAAAGTAGACAAAAGTCCAGTTGTGGGAGCTGCAGTGACAGGCTGCAGAATTCAAATTGTTTCCATGGAATATTCTATGAAAGAATGTATCAAGCAAAACCTTGGAGTAGGGGAGAGCTGGTATTCTATCTACTCACTACCCAGATAAATAACTCCACTGATCCAGAAAACTGACTATATTTCCTTCAGCTATAAAAATTAATCAAAATATTATCAGTTCTCCTGTACACTTTTCTCTGCCATTTTTCCTCATATCTGTATACTTTCCCAAACCTATTTTGCATGTTAAATTTTGCACATAGGATTAGAAGGCATGCATTGAGCAGTTAATAATGGGTACTCCTTTTTTTCCAGTTCCATTTCTGGTCCATTTTCTTGGTATTGTAGAAGGTCTTTGTACAGTTTCCCTAAACTGAGTATTTCATCAGTCAAAGCCTAGGTAAATCAAGAGTAGAGAGATTAAAAAATGTCATTAGTTCAGCTGTTTATTATTTTTTCCTTGAGGTGACATCAGATACAAAACCCTTGCAGCTTAAAACTGAACCAAGATATATACTGCAGCAGATTGCCCATCTGGTGTGACTGCAGAGTATTAAAATATTCTGCAGGCTATCAGCACAAGGACCAGTCAAAATCTTTGCAATCGCCCAGACATCTTATTTCACACTACACAGAGTTGTGTGATCTCCAATTAAGATGTTCAGAATCACCATTATTAGCTTGTGATGAATGTTGATCATATCACCCAACCACAACAGTTCTGCATTTCAGCTGTAACCATCCAGCTAATATGCAGTTACTGAAACAAGGTTTTGATCCAAAATATTACAGAAAATCAGGAACTGTCACTTACAGAGTGTGATATCAAACGACTTTCTAGACTCTGTTGAACACTGTCACTGTAGATTAATGTGATACAACTAAATGATTGCAAAGCCATGATTTACATAAGACTGAATCTGAATGAATATAGCTTGTATAATCTCCCAGTTTAAAATAAATGGTTATACAACGACAACTTTGATTCTAGATACACAGATCATTTTCCTCTATTTCCACCTAAAACATAAATGAATAATTATATCCATCCCCACCTCCCTCTCAGAAGCCATGCTAATAGACCTGGGCATAAAACATTCAATTATGAGATTGAGCACGTGTATAGTCCAAAGCTAGAAAATACCACAAGTCTGAAAACTGTATTGAACAATGTCAATTATAAAGTATGGATTATTTACTAAATATGGCAAACATTTAGAAATTACAACGGGTACTTAGTTACTTGTAATACTAGTTGAAGCCTGGAAAGTTAAGTATGAGAAGCAAGCATTATTTATTCTGAAATATCTGTTCTGGTGAATTTTCTCATGTAAACACCAGCAGAAACTAACAGAGAAAGTCTAGAAATCAAACAGAGTTCAGGTGTTGTAGTTTTCGCATGTAACACAAGTGTCAAGCTCTGTGTATTAATCAAGACATTTATTATTGTAAAATGCCAGAGCTGTTTAGAATGGGGGGAAAAAAGCAATGCCCCAGAAGCTTGCTGTCTCTTTGTGGAAGACATACAGGAAGGAGAGAAGACTAAACCAGGAGCAATACATAACAATGAGAGAGGCTGTATTTAATTCTTCACTTCTGTGGGCAGATTGGCAATGGAGAATTCTAAAGAAAGATTAAAACAATTAAGTTTTTTGCAGATGCTTACATACGACTTCTTCATAGACTGAATACTATCTGGGGAGAAGGCACAAAGGTACCTGTTTAGAAAATTAACATCTTCATGATGGGACTGCTGTCATGTACCTATTATGGAGTTAATTTCTTAATCTTGCAAAAGTTTACAAAGTTGAATGCGAAGCTCTGCAAGTGAGAAAAAACCCCAATATATTGTAGCAGAAAAGAGGAAAAAAAAAGACAAAACAGAAAAATGGAATAGATTTTGCCAAGAACATGTTTTAGAACGCTTAGGTTAGTAGCAGCATTAATTCTTTTAATCACCATCCAAGTGATTCTGTACAACAGGAGAGTGCATTTGCAACTTAACACTTTGCACAGTTTTTGAAGTAGTTTAATATCCATAATGATAACAGCCTGCAGCAAAAGGAGTAAGGGAACTAGTCATTAAACCTTTCAGGGAAAAAAAATATCTGCCTTCAGTTTTCAGACTATCAAACCCTATTTTCAAAGACGTGCAGATTACCTTGGAAGTGTGATTATTCAAGATTTTATTCTCTGAGGATCACAAAAGAATTTTATTGTTAATTCCAAGGAGTCATTAGCATTGCTATTTAACTATATCTGTGATTCTGAATTAATATGAATATGTGTAATAAAATCTATTGAAAGGGAGTGAATTTATTGACTGAAGATCACTGAAATCCCCAGAACAGTTTGAGAGAATAAGTTTTACTTCACCTGCTTTCAGTATTTAAATATAGTCTTCTGGTCTAAACCAGGTATCAAAGCATCTTCTATAGTCAGTGAAGACATAGAAGGATCTCCAGAGGTTCTTCTTTCCATTTGTTCTAAATTCACATTTTAAGAGTGGATGAACTGATTTTTGTAGATGTTAGTTTTTCTTCACTACATAAAAGTGAGAACCTCAATTAAATGTTGATTCCTTAATCATAAAATGAGCCTAGCTTAGTTCTTTACTGATTCCATTGTTCTTAGCCAGAGAATATGGACCTCTTCTACACATAAATGCTACAAAACTCCCACATATTTTGTTTTACAGAACCATACCACATTGAAATACTTTCTCATTTCAGTTATATTGTCACTTGTTCCCAGTATCGTTACTGACTTGTGACACGAAGGGCCACAGGGAAGTCACATCACCTAAGCAGAACTTGGAGTGATCATTACAGGGACAAGGAGTCTCAGAATGAGTAACACCATTGTGGGGGGGTGGAGGGTGGATGAGTCAAGCTCATGATATGCTGAAGCAATGCAGTTTATTTGGGATCGGTACATTCCAGCACTCTGTTCTCAGCAACATTCCATACATAAGCCTGCCTGCTGCTTTGAGCTGTGAGCTCTTTGCCCTGCTCTTGCTTCTGGGCATGCTGTTCTTCCAAAAATACTCTTTTTTGGTATCCTATTTCCAGCAAAGAATGAAAAAGAGTCAACCACTGTACTGCTTTTAATTATGTGTATTTTGAACCATCTTTGGGGCAACATTCTTCCTTTTTCCATGTTGTAGTTCACATAAAGAAAGCTGCTTAAAAGTATATGTCATGCACCCAATGCTGTATCTGGATTATTACATCTTGGCTGCCTTATTAATCTCCCAGCATCCTGCAAGCCTGTGCAGACAGATCTTCATATTCCCTTTCTTTCAGTGGGACAAAAAGAGGTCTTTGTTGGTGCCTTTGTAAATAGAAAACCTGCATCTATTTAATGTCCAGATTTGAAGCTCACAAAACATACAGTAAATAACAATTTTATGAGCACTTAGTGGGGTATAGTGATTGACTTCTTGATGACCTCCTGCTTGATTTAAAATCTTGTCAAAGACCTTCCTTACTCCTTCAAGGAGACTTCCTCTTCATTGGAACCAGCACCAATGTTCCATACAAGGGAAAATGAACTCATCAATGAAAACAAATAGAGTTTTGTAGACAGATGTGAATAAATAATTGCATTACTTTTCAGAGACCAATACGCACATTTACAATACTGGATTTTTTTTCCTCTCATATTAAGGGTGGCTGCAGAAGTAACAGACAAAATCTTGAGCCTCATGAGTTACTCATCATCCATACATGATGGATTCCTGTTTATGCCACATCACAGAAAAGAAGACAGACTTTCACTCTGCCAGGTATGAACCCTGTTGATCCCACACAGTGTGGGACTCCCAAGCTTCTTGTGCTTCATTACTGCAGATACACACAATCATCTCCAGACCCTCGTTACAGTCACTGGAACTGCTCCTGACCCTGGTCTTGTTGCCATCCCATTGCAGGGGTTCCGTACTGGTGTCTCCTATTGCAAAAATTTCATACCTTCTTGGTGTTTCTTGTGGGCATCTCCTCAACACACTGACTCCTTCTTCTTCACAAAGCAGCCAACTGACTCCTTCTCATCCAGCCACCCCACTCTTTTATAGCACTCTTCTTCTCATTGGTCACAGCTGTGGCCTGTTAAAGTCAGGCCTGCTACTGGTCTTTGATAATTGGCCCAGCTGCAACTCCTTAGGGGTAAGATTACTTTCTACACTATCTTTATTTTCTTATATCCTATCCCCCTTCCTCAGACTTGCTTCATCATTCCAAAGTTGCCTGACAGTCTGGACTACTGGATAAACCTGGCTATCACTGTCCTCCTTTCCTCTGGCTGGAATTAGTGGGATGGGTCCTGGCCAGCAAGGGCCCTTGTCCTGCTGGCCATGGTATCTCCCTCAGCACCATTTCCCTTAGGGAAAGCTGGTGTTCACCATGCCCTGACACCTAAACAGAGGCTGAGATTCTGCTCTCTCTAAATTTTCCATTTATAAGGAAACAATGTCAACTGGCTTTTACTTTTCTGGCAAATACACCTTGGTTTCATAAGTGTCCATTCTGGTTGGGCTGTCATACAATGAAACAAAAGCATCTTGAGACCCTGTTGCCTATGGCCAGCTGAGCGGCAATCCTGTAATTGTTACAATAAAATTTCTTTCACTTGCCTCCCTCCCCTCAAACATATATCTGACAGCTAATTGCATCTCTAGGTCCTACAGGATATCACACTCCAATATAATCATATCCCCATTTCTGCAGAAATATTTTGTGAAAATAAGTTAAAGTGTTCATTTTTCTTAACCAAGAGCTTTCATTTATTATAACATAGGTGAAGGAAGATGGAAACTTATGAAGTTTGGTCTGATTCACACTGTCATAAAACTGCCACTTAAGAAACTTCCTAGGAAAAACCCTAAGCTTAGCTGTGCTGCACTGGAAGACTACTTGTGATGCAAAGTACACCCTCCAATTACACTCTTCATCATCCTATGACAAGAGATGAAGCTACTATTTAGCATAAGAAAGACAGTGCATTGCACTCTGTAGAAATTTATGACTATGAGTGTTAAAAAGCCATTAAAATCAGGTTGTCCATTGAAACTTGAAACCAAGGAACAGAGCATCAGAAAAATAATATGCAGTTTGGATAGCAACAGGTGACTTGCATAACCCAAAAAGTTTCTGATTATGTTTCATATACAATGTATTTCAGGAATTTCCCCAAATGATATATATTGGTTTTTTAAAAAAAGAAGATGCCTTTTTCTTAACTACATGTACAGTACTTACTGTAACTGAATATTAAGTTGCAGTAACCATAATATGATTATATCCACTACTCTGGCAAGTAGACTGAGAAACTTAAAGATGGATTAGAATAAGAAAATCAGTCAGAGAGAAATAAAAGCTATATATAAACAAATTATAGTCAATTTTGAGACTTCTGCAATACATAACTAACACATAAAAAGCATTATATATGCACATACATATATGTGTTTATCTCTCCCTCCCTCCCTCTCTCTCTTTAAAAGATACATCTGTCAAAAGAAAATAGGGGATTTCTGAAAGCAAAGTGTATCATGCCCTAGTAGAAAGTAATATAAATTATCACAAGGAAAAATGAAAGACAGAATCTTAGAAGGAAATTTGGAAAGTGAATAATAAAAAAATACAGAAGTATATTAAAAAAGGAAAGCTATGAGGAATTTGGAGAGTTATCAGGAAGTAATGGAAGATAATTACATCTCAGAAGTCTGACAGAAGGCTTGAAATCTTTGCAGTGAACACCCTGAAAAAATCACTAAGCTTGATCACACTTCTATGGACCCTTATATTCACCAAAAAAAAAAACCTTCAGCATGTGTGGGGGCATAGAATGTAAAAAAACAAAGATAGTGCAGAAGGTAATCTGGCCCCTGAGGAGTTGCAGCTGTACTAATTACCAAAGATTAGGAGCAGGCCTGCCCTTAACAGGCCACAGCTGTGTCCAATGAGGATGAGTGCTATAAAAGAAAGAGGGGGAAGCTGGTTGAGAAGGGAGCTGCTGTTTTCTGCCTGTGCTGTGAAGAAGAAGGAGTTAGTGCTGTGAGGAGATGCCCATGAGACCATGAG
The DNA here is from genome assembly GCF_028018845.1 of Melospiza georgiana. Classification (NCBI taxonomy): domain Eukaryota; kingdom Metazoa; phylum Chordata; class Aves; order Passeriformes; family Passerellidae; genus Melospiza; species Melospiza georgiana. Next base: position 48,047,359 of record NC_080431.1, read on the forward strand.
AAATCACCAAGAAGGTATGGGACCTTTGCAATAAGATGACAACAAGCATGATTTTATCTCTGATTTTTTTTTTTAAATAAAATGGAATGATTGTAATAATTTTACTAGGAGTATAACTATAGAATAGGCAAGGTTTGAACAGATCATTTAATTCTTTAGGCGGCTCTGAAAATCCCACATGAAGTATAAAATTAAGTAACACAGCCTTTATTGTGGCCCATGACACTCAGACCATTTACAATTTATATCACCTGTCAGGCTTGGCCTAGTCACTTCAACTAAAGTTAGAACTGAAGATAATTTGGTCCATAATTAAATTACAAACCTGAACTTTATAATAATGTAGCATGCAATGTATCTTAAATAGTGCCACAAATCACATCTCAAATATCCTCGTAAAGATCCATTTGATGAACTGTATAATAGACTTCTTTACTGTTTTTTTTCCCATCTAGGCAGTATTTTGAAGGAGGTGTATTAGATTTCCTCAGCTGAATGAGAGGCTAGCCTAAAGTATTTTGTGAGAAATTATTAGCAACTTGTAATCCACAATAAATTGATGAAGCAAACTACTTTCCTACTTCTTATATCCTCATGTTTTACAGGGTGACTTTGAAAGCTTCAGGGAGAGAGGTGCTATTCAGAATATAACTATTTCTGAAAGTCCTTAAATTCTAACTCGAAAAGACAAAAAATGAATCCATTGCATGCTAAATTTTGTTTGAAATTTCAAAAGAGTATGACTGATATATCAATAAAGGACTGTGGCATATGCTGTCCTCAGGAATGCCTTTCTTGTTTGTCCATTCTGAAGTAAAGATGGCTATACCTGCAGACTCTACTAAAACCTGCAGGATCTTGCTTTGTTGTTTTCTTCAGTAAAAACTTTCCTCTTATAAAAAAAAGATGTTGTAGTTGAGGCACAACTCTCAGTAGAAATTTCATTTAAGCTTGAGTCATTTAATTAGATCTTCCAAGTGGAAAATACTGCCATGCAAAAACCAGGAATAGGCCTGAAGTACTTTGTGCTTCTTTAAAATCCAAGTATTTTTTATAACTGTTGCAAGATACACATTCCATTGACACTTAGTACTGATACCATCCTGCAAGTGTGGCAGTCCAAGACTCCTAGTGATAAGGATGGCAATCAGGGATATTCTGGTTTCCAAAAGTATTTCTTCTGGTAACAGAAATAAATTGTAAGAAATACGACCATAATATGACTTTCCTGAAATACAACCATAATACTTTTTATATAAGGAAGGGAAGAAAAGGGCTGTTTTCTGAAGACTCTAGTTCAGATGTTTTTAAGAAACAAGAAATATATGTGCCAAGATGTCTGATGAGTTCAGCTTTACCAACATTGTGACTGAAATATCTAAAAGATACTTGTTTTTACAGACTGTTTGCCAGGCAAGACGGCATTTTCTTTAATTTTTCTTTAATTATCTGTCCTTCCACAAGTCCCCCTCTACTTCTGCCTAAACTATTATACAAATATTAACTAGCACACACTACTTGTCTTCCAGGGTGCCACTGAATTATGGCAAACAATTGTTTAGAGTACTTCTAACTGTACATAGCATGCTGGGCAGTCAAGACAGATGACAGCAAGAGCAGGGCTTTAAAAGAGACGCATCATAAGACAAGTGCCATCATACGTTCTTAAAGCATCACATGAGCTCTTCTTTAGTAATAAGATAATTTTTCTCAGGGAATATCAAAGAGAATTACTATTTTTTTAGCACTGTCTTGGTTTAAGACAATTTAAACAAGTGGATTTGCTAAAATGAGTTACCTCCCCTCAGTTTCTACCAATCCCTTTCCACAATAAGGAATGAATATGAGTAGATATAAGTGAAAAAATAACTATTTGCTAACAAGCAAAGCAGCAAGAGGCAATATATAGCAGTGAGTAATCACTAGATAGAAAATGGCTAAATCTCACCAACTCCAGAGGAACAAAGAAATGCCCAAAATGTTTCCCAAATCTGCTGACCATGTGTAGAGAGACCAAGGGAGAATGGTGTCAGATCCTTTCCAAGGGTGCCTATGTGACACCCCAGTTACTTAATTCCAGGGTTTAACCAAGATTTTTTTTTTTTGCTCTGGGTAGATACAAAGAAGACAATCCCAACCAGATACTCTTAAAAGGCAAAAAACCCCACAAAAGTTGACTGGCAAACCTCATGAAATAAAGTAATACTGGCAAAAGAGTAAATGCAACATAACATTACTTATCACAGAAAAGACTTAGCCCAGAGAAAACATAACACTGAGTGGGTTTAAAGGTTATGGGAGAAAAGAGAAGAAGAAAGGGAGAAAACCAGAAAGGCAGGAGAGGTATAGAAAAACAGTCATAGCTCCCAATTCATGGGTAGCAGCGGTGTCAAACCCCAAGATGACAGCAGGGCTAAGAGAAAACAGGCTCGTCCTGTGGTCTGGCTTTTTAAAATCCTGGACCCAGGTGGCACCTGCGGGTCTTGGTCACTCAGGGGCTGGGTCAGACAACACTGGGGCTGCTCCACCGTGCTCTGACTGACAGACACTGAGGGGCTGGGGGGTATTGGGGGCACAGCACCCCTCACCAGAGCCAGCTCTGACCCACGCCCTACCACACATTCCAAGCTTCCCGAGATGCCCTGAAACAGACTGCTTTTCCAGTCTCTGACAGCCGGCCGCGGGTGACGGTGTGGTCTGGGAAGCAAAGGGACGAGGGGGTGGCCAGAAGACCTCTCGCAGTAAGGTCGGGGTTGGTGCAGGCGCTCTAGTGGCCGGTGGGAGGCGCTGGCGGGCCGGGGTCAGCTCGGGCGGCTCCTCCTGCTGCCCGGGGCCGGCTGGGGCGGAGCGCAGCGCTCTGCGGGCACCAGCGCCGGCTGCCCCAGCCCAGGAACCCGCTCCCTTGGCGAAATTAAATTTTTTTGAGTGGATACTGTTTCAAGCCCAGAAAAACAAACAAAATGCCCAACAGGCAAAAAGCCAACTGCCCAAAACAAGCCCTCTGAAGCAGAGCCTGCACCTGCAGCAGCGCTGCCAGGCACAAGCGCAGGCTGGCTCAGGTGCCCCAGCCTTGTAAAGGGACCCGGGGACCGGCACCTCCCAGCTGCCCTGCAATGCCAGATCTTGGAATCTGCTGGGTCTGAGAAAGACAGTAACAAGTTTGGGGCAGAGACAGATACGGAATATAATAACGTTCTGTGTTACCCACCACAAGCATTTAGCCTGAACTCAGTTCTCAGAATCTCTTCAAATAGATTCATAACAAACATAAGTTATCCTGATCATGAGCTGAAGCAAAAGAAAAATTCAATCCTTTATGAAGAACGATTAAAACCAAAATGCCTTTTTATCACATTTTAGTAGACTTACAATTCTGTAAGCTTTTGCAACTAAGATCATAACCATAATCATATATCAGAAAATGCCTAATACATTTTTCTCTTGTAAGAGCTTAAGGTCAGTGTCGTATTAGTTGGCAATTTTTCAGTTCTTTCCTTTTTCTGATTATCATGATCTTCAAGGATAGGTTTAGCTATGGATTTTAATTTTTCCCAGTCTATGCTAGCAACAGAATGTAGAGATGACACATAGTACTACAGGGGCAGTGACACTGACTAAAGAAGAATCAAATTATGTGCAAAAAAGCCAAAATAATTGTTTGTTTTAAAGGAAATAAAACTAAAACCAAATTTTTGTCAATTAAACTTTATTATTTGAAAGAGTATGAATTTTCTCATAGCTGTACCATAAATTTGTTAATTTATTAGTATGATAAACTTACAGCCATGTTCCTTAGTAAACTTAATAGGCTAGACTAGATGAACAATTTGAGATTTTATCTTCCCATTATCCTAATAATGAAATAATATGTTTTGTGAGCCACCCATGCTGTGAAAATTAAGTAAGATCTTATCCACAGGTTACATTTAAGGATATTACATTGCAATAAATTTAAAATACTAATGAGTGTTGTTTCAATATAAAAATACAACTGTTAAAGACTTTCTTAGATAAAACAAGAATCAATTGCCTCTATAAGACATGAGGACAGGCCATGTTTTTCTAAGGTAATTTTTATTGGCCTTGTGAGTTAACAATCACATATGTTTTTGTAAGTCCAGTATTAACTTTTTGAATAAGATGGTAGGAAAGGTATAAGATACATATTCAACTGGTATAACTTACAAATAGCTATGCAAGTTTGAGAGATTTGGGCAAGAATTGCCTGTTTGGGGGCTTTCCATGGGAGAAAGAAGACATTTTCCTGAAAAGACTTTTGCCATTTGCTTGTCTCTGCCAAGCCACAGGAGCTGTGGCTAGGAATGCTTTCCTTGTTAGCATACTTTAATAGAGTAGTAATAAACTTGTAAAAACAAGTTGCTTGCTTGTAAAAACAACTTGTAAAAACAACTTGTTGCTTGCTTTGTAAAAAGAATAAAACTGCTGAAAAAATCCTTCATAACTTTTATGTGACAGGTCAAAAGGATGAATCTCACAAAAGAACAGTTAATTGACTGTTTTATCTTCTTCTTATGGGAAAGAACTAGGTGTCTCCAAATGAAATGTGGACAACTGACTAAACACAGGAAAGGCTGCCTTTGAAATACTTTGTACAGGAATATATTTGGAAAACTGCCTCTACAGAACAATGAATATTAGGTGAGTATTCTTTTCTTTTTTTTTTTTTTTTAAGTCATGAGCCACAGTATATTAAAAAAAAATAAAAGAGAGATGGAACAGAATGCTAAAAGCCTAAATGAATCCATCAGTCTAAAGGACCACTTCTGCAAATCTGCATGGTTAACTTTATGCGCTTACTTTGTCTCGGACTTTCATATTTGAAAAATTCTCATTCCAGAGCAAAAATAATGCAAAATAGCCAAGCTATTTGCATGCCCTGGACAATCTGCATGGTATGACTACATAGAATCTCTGCACAATTTTAGTATTAGTGATGCATTTCTTTCTCAGAATTTTTTCCTCAGTCATGATTAATCTTAGTAAACTGAGCTGTTGCAACAGTGTATTTGTTCTGTGAAACACCTAATGAGCACAAGAGGGGCAATATAAAATAATAATAATAGATCAAAAGTACTAACATTTACTTTTGGCTTAGTAAAACCGTCTGATAAATTATTCCCTTCAGTGTTTCTCTGTTATTGCAACACAGTACCTTGAAAGTGATATATTGGCACAAGCCATTGTGTTCTACCACAGTGCAATTAGGAGGTCCATTTAAACAGCTTTATCATATGCACACATAGCTTGATTAATTTTCTAATCAAATGTTCCAGGAAATCATTAACCATGACATTAAACACTGTTCTGCTAATTATACTCTCCACAAAGAATTCCAATATAAATTTACAAAACATCTATAGAAAGGTGCCAAAGGATGAAACAGTTTAACTTATACAAATAATTACAGCATCTACTCTGTGTGGCCCCACAGCTCCTCGCCCTGCAAAGGCAGAGTCTGGGGCTGAATTCTGCTGTGTTTCACCAGAACTCTGTGTACTGGCAGATGTTACATTTTGTAGGTCACTGCCTGTGTAAGTCATGGCGAAGGACTGAATGACGGAAAAGAAATTGTTCTGTTTAGGAAATACTCTAGCGGTACAAATGCTGAGTATTAGCATTTTCTTAATGATCCCTTACACTGAGATTTGGAAATAGATTTTCTCATACATAAGTCTCCAGTTTGCATCATTATTCTAACTACTCTTAATTTAAAATAAAGATAAATGCAAGGTATTGATTGTAGTAATGAGAATTCAATTGCCTTGTAAACCATATGCAATTTGCTAGTTTACAGCATAATGAAATCTCTATTTATGTATTTCCCCATAAACCACAGTGTCTTGCAGGTCTTTCAGTGATGGAAAACAACAGATTGCATTAAACAAATGCAGACTGTAGGTACACCTGTTCTTTTGGCCTTGGCAGAACAGTTAGCAGTTCCTCCACACAGACTGTGTCCATCACAAAACAGAAACTCAGCCGCAGGAGGATGATGGAAACACTGCCACTGCTTTGGATAGGGACTGTGTCTCTTCTGTGTCATTCTGCCTTCTTAACCCAATACCTCCAGGCTGGTATAAAAGTAAAATGAGAAGCATTAATAATATATAATATATATAGGTAGGTATGTATATCTATGTATGTATTGCTCTCTACAGCTACCAGAGAAGAGGTTCTAATGGAAGTGGGGGCCAGCCTCCACTGTGACTGCAGGGCCAGGACCAGAGGAAATGGCCTAAAACTGACACAGGGGAGATTCAGATCTGTGGAGGGATGGAATGTAGGAGAATAGTGCAGAAGGCAATCTCACCCCTGAGGAGCTGCAGCTGCACTAATCACCAAAGGTTAGGAACAGGCCTGCCCTTGATAGGCCACAGCTGTGTCAAATAAGAAGATGAGTGCTACAAAAGAGTGGGTTAGCTGGGTGAGGAGTGGTTGGAGTTTGTTGGTTGTGCTGTGAAGGGAGCTGGGGGTTCATTGGCTGTACTGTGAAGAAGGAGTCAGTGCTGCAAGGGGGTGACCATGAGAAACCGCCAAGTAGGTATGGGACTTTTGCAAGATGATGACAACACAGATCAGGTATTAGAAAATTATTCTCACTGTTCAGATGGGCAAGTGTTGGAATAGGTTGCTTGGGGAGGTGATGGAGTCCCTGTCCCTGGGGGTGTTTTAAGAGGTGGTTTGGATTTTTGGACTGGATGATTGTAGAGGTCTCTTCCAAAGCTGATTCTAAAATTTTGTATAATAATGTATATTTACATATAAAAGTCAGTGTTCTAATGATATAAAAAGGTTATGTAGAAATAGATGAACCACTTTTCACCTGTTAAACAGCAGCTTGAGGTAAGGAATCGGAGTTTTTAACAAAGCCACTTGTTGGCAATCAGCATCCTAGGCCAAAGAGGTGAGGGACCGGCCCCGTGATCAGACCCCGAGCATCCAGGCTGCAGAGGAGACAGGATTTGCACGATGAGGACACAAGCTCTCCCCTCCTCCGTGTGTCCGTGCGCGCACCCCGGAGGCGCCGTTACCGCCGCCCGCGGGCCGCTCCCGTTCCCGGCGGGGCGGGGCCCGGCGCGAGCGGCTGACTCACCGCGCACGGGCGCGGCTCCCGCCAACCGGGAGGCGCCGCCGCGGCCGCGCGGGCGCGGATTGGCCGGGGCGGGCGGGCGGGGGCGGGGCCGGCGGTGGCGGGACGGTTCGGACGGCGCGGACGTTGCCGCGCTCCGGCAGCCGCGGCCGTTGGGAGCGCGCGGCGCGGGCGTGGCGGGATTAGAGCTTGTCCCGGCTAAATCCTGCGCTGCGCTGAGGCCGCGGCTTTAGCGCTCGGCCCCGCTCCTCCCCCCGCGGCGCCCTGCTGGCCGAGCCCAGCTAAGCCGCGCTAATCGCGGGCGCCCAGCTCGGCCGGGGCCGCCGGGCCTGGGCCCGATCGCGGGCGGCGCTCCCCCCTGCCCATGTCCCTTCCTCGCTCGTGCGCGGCCATGGAGCCGCCGCGGCCGCGTTACTGCGCCCCGTCCCCGCCGCCGAGTCGCGGCGGGCGGGAGAACAAGGGGCTCCGTCCCCGGAAGGGCCCGCCGGGCACCGGGAGCGCCGGGGGTCCCGAGGAGGCGGCGGACAGCAGGAAGCCCAAATTCGTAAGTACGAGCCGGGGCCGCGGCGGGGTGCCCGGGGAGTGGGGCCTGGCGGGCCTGTGCCGAGGGGCCCGGCCGGGCGGGCGGTGACACCCCCGTGTCCGTCCCTCCGGGGCCAGGCACTGCCCGGGGCCCGCCGACACCGGGCACTGAGTGGGAGTACGTGGCACTGTCAAGTTCAGCTGGGCTTCCAAGGCTGATCCCGCCTCGTCCAGCTCGCCTCTTGCTCGCCCCTGTGAAAGGGTGCAGGAAGTTTTCAGTTCTCTCCCGAGAACCTCATCGCAAAGGTTCATTGCCTTTGCTTGCTGCGTGATAGCCCTGGTTGCGAGGGGAATAGGACAGACTTCCAGCTCTTAAACGGTGTTACTTCTAATAGGACTGTGGAGTTTGATTTTTGTTATGGTTCTTTGGTGGGTTTTTTGTGTTTTTTTTTTCTTTTTTATTAACCTTGAGTGATATAAACTCTGCAGTGTAAAAGCTGTCTTTGAATTTAAAGGACTTAGTGAAGTTCTCTTCCGTAGGCCCATTTTTACAAGCTGTTTGTTAGCACACCAAGAAACTGGGAAACTCAAGGTGGCTTGTCATGAGATAATGTGTCTGCAAGATGTGCTCTAACCAAAGCGTACCCAGAAATAACCAGTTTTTGTTTGGACATGATGAAAATTCCAAGCATTAGAGTTGGGACCAACGTATATTCTACAGGCCTTGTATCCACGCAATCAATTGGGTTGGAAAACACCTCTGAAATCATCAAATCTAATCTGTGACTGACCACCACCATGTCAACTTGACCGTGGCACCAAGTGCTGTGTTGAGTCTTTCCTTAAACACTTTCAGGGATGGTGACTCCACCACCTCCCAGGGCAGCCCATTCCAATGTCTCATCACCCTTTCTTGAAGAAATTCCTCATTATGTCCAGCCTAAACATCCTGTGGTGTAGTTTGAGACTGTGTCCTGATATCCTGTCGCTGGTTGCCAGGGAGAAGGGGCTGAACCCATCTGGATACAACCTCCTTTCAGGGACTATTTGCCGCATGCAGAAGAAATGCACCCTGTGCTCATATTTAGGTGATATATGTTAATCTTTGTTCAGCTGTCCCTGATCCCACCTGCTCTAAACTGTATTTGTTACATAATTACAAAAGAGATACCAGAACGTTTATATTAGACTCTTGATTCTAAGGTGTATTTATGAAATGTTCAGTACTTGAGTGCTTGGCACTTGTGCACAGGTTCAAAAAAGTTAGCCAATAAGCAGTATCAAACAAGCTGGCCAGACCTGGTCTGGAGGGTCACAGCATGCTCCTGGAATATTCCTGTTTGCTGCAATCTTTTTGTACTGTGGCTGCAGAGACTGCTGTTTGAACCATGTCCCTGTGCCTTTTTCTGTATGTGAGAATGGGCATCAATGAAACTGACCAAGAGGAATTTGCTTGGCTTTGTAAGGGGCTGTGTATCTATTCGCTGGGGACACGGGTGTTTTAGTCACGCAAGTGACATGTCCCCTCGCTTGATGAGGCTTTCAAAAGGGCTCATGATTGTTCTTGTATTCTGAGTTAGAAATAGCAGCAAGATATTCTCAAGAGGTCGAAACATCAAAAAAGACTTTACTGGCAACCTCAGACAATCAAAGATCTTTGGCAAAAGGTTTAGTGCAACATTCAATCAACATAAAATTCATCTCTAAGTATTAACTTAGCCCATTCGACTTGGCAGACTTTAAGCCCTTTTAAGTTACTCAGAAATTCTAAGAAGTGGGAATTAGAAGAAAAAGAGAGAGAAGACAAAAAGATATAAATAAGGACGTATAGCTACCAGCTGCTGGGTTCCAGCAGTGCTCAGCTGACAGACATTCCAAGGGGAGGTAGGGTGAAGACATGTGCTTGTCTTGTGTTCAGCTTTAAATACCCCTTGGCCTTCTGGGGCCCCTCCCCCAGGTGGGACTTGTGTCCGTTTGGCTGCTCAGGAGCTGGGTGAGGGGCTCCAGAGGGCAGGTGTGGAGCATTGCCTCCTCTGTGCCAGGGACTGGCAGCCACTGTGGGGCTGGGCTACTCCAGGAGTGGGGTGTGTGTGCAGAGCAGGGCATCCCTTCACCAAGGCAGGGCCCAACCAGCCCCTTGCCCCACACACACGTACCCCAAAATGTCTGGTGACACCAGATCTTCCTAGTCTCTCAAAATATGCTTTAGTATATGATCTGTGAGGAGAAACCTGTGTGGTCTGGCCGCTGTAAAAGATTGGATGGTGTTGTTGCTGTATGAGTTGAGAGTTGGATTATTCCTTTTGTGAGAGTCATGGATTTTGTGTGTTTGTGACTGATAAGCGCTCTGGGTCAAGAGAGTTAAAGTACTACTAGTACTTTAACTGCCAAGTTCTTATGCAGGTATCACAATGGTTTTCATTTTTCCTCTAATTATGTGCTAAAACAGAAGTAGTATGTTGCCATCACATTCAGTTTTGCTAATCATGTGTTAAAATGGCAGTACAATAGTTTATAGGGAGAAGAACGTGGATAGATATGTGATAAAAGCCATTGAGACTTTTTTCTTAGATGAAATCTCATCTTTTCAGTGAAAGCAGGCCTTTTCTCTGGTGCAGGTGAGTTTGTTGGGTATATGTCTAGGACTCCCAGGCTGTGCAAGGGTGATTTTGATAATGTTTCAATATAGGTATCAGCTGACTGTTTTTTTAAGGTCATGGTGTTGAGGTCACAGCTACAGAAAATAAAGGAGGTTGAATTTGGAGTTCTGACTCAGGTTTATAGGGTATATAATAATCTTGTAGGTAGGTGTGAATTTTGATAATTTTTTTTGCCTCTTCCTGTTCCCCTGCCCAGTTTCTCTTTAAGCAGGAATAGGTGAGAATGCCCTTAATTCATGAGAATGCTTTGTCAAGCTGCAATTTTCAAAAACACCATACTTCTAATGATAGTCCTATTTTTCATCTTTAAATAATGTCTTAAAGTAAAGATTTTATCCTTGGGTGTTGATAGGGACTGCAGAAGTATGGATTGAACATGGATTGTTTCTAGGTGTGCCATAAACTCACTGGCTGACCTTATTGCTCTCTACAACTGCCTGGAAGGAGTCTGTAGTGAGGTGGAGGTCAGTGTCCTCTCCTTAGTAACAAGTGACAGAACAAGAGGAAAGGGCCTCAAGTTGCACCAGAGTAGGTTTAGATTGGGTATTAAGTAAACTTTCTTCACTGAAAGGGTGGTCAGGCACTGGAAGAAGCTGCCCAGAGGGGCGATTGAGTCACCATCTCATAAGGTGTTGAAAAGATGTATAGATGTGGCACTTTAGGATGTGGTTTAGTGATGGACTTGGCAGTGTTTGGTTTATGGCTGGGACTTGATGATCTTAGAGGTATTTTCCAACTTGACTTCTTTGCATCTTACTCTTTCTGTAATACATCTTCAGTGTAATTTTAATAGTTAAATTAGTTTTGTGTCCGAATGTGTAAAGCCTGGCTCTCATGCCTTTGGGCTCTCTGTAATCCAGTCTTAGATTTAGTTTATGCCCTTTTCTCTGTCTGGGGTGTTTAGAGTGCCATACCTCATGTTACCTCAGTTTTATTTCTATCTGTGTACATTTGTCAGATTAAAGTAGCTGTTAGATTTATTGATCTCAAGTAATACAGATTATGTGAATGTAATATTTCTCAGTGTTCAAGGCTTGAAAATAAGTTCCAGGTTGGACCCTTCCAGTCAATGCAACATATTGATCTGTCATAGCAGATATGCTAATCTGGAAAATAATTTGATTCCCTGACAAACCTTGAGGTAAAATTGGATTGCTTATTGACAAAGGTGACATCATTAACATGCATCTCGTCTTTTTTCCCCCTTCTAAAGAAAATTCTTTTTTAAAGTGGGGAAAATACAGTTTTTAAAAACCCACTGCATATGAGGGGTGGAGGGGGGAGAAAGAGGCATTGGAATCAGCCACTATAACTGTTTAGCCCTGTCAAATGAGGCCTTCATGGACTCTTTTTGAATAAACTTCTCAAAAGAAGTGAATGAGTTTCAAGTCTCAGTTGTCTTGGTTCTTTTGCAGAATAATTTTAGATACTTTTTTTGGAGGAGTGATGGTTCATTTGGAGACATATACCAGCATGACTTTGTTCAACAGGTCCAAGTTTTTAGAGGAGTGGAACTTCTAAAAGGGTAAAAGAATTTCTGTGGTACTGTGGTATACTTCAGCTTATTGAAAGCTCATCCCTAAACCCCTTGTGGTTTAGGATCTTGTGAAAAGAGAAAATCTACAGAAGGATGGCAGATATTTTACCTGTTCTCGATGTAGACATTGATTGAGCAAGAAACTTCTGAAATCTGCTAGGGCAAGGTGGGGCAAAAAGCAATTGTTGGCCACTTGCTCTCCTTGATTTTCGCCCTGCTCCCCCACCTTAGTAATGTTTGAAAAACATTACAGTGCATGCTGTATTACGTGACTTCCAACTGCACTTTACAAATACTACGTATTGCAGACAGTGGTCATCAAGAGATCAATTTCTAGCTCAAATTAGAGGTGTTTCTTTTAATTTCAGTCTAGTGTTGACCTGACTTCAGTGCCTTTCAGGTTATGTTTTTGATTAAGTTCTTTATGAAATTTATGAGTCAAGAAGGGTTTGTTTACACCAATCTGTTAAAAATAGACAAATTAACAGTTGCATTTAACAGTGTCTATAAATCAAAGAAAGATGTAGTTAAGAGGAAAAGCACTTCCATTTCTCTGGCATAGAGTAGAAAGGTAAGACCAATCTGTGTCAATATCTTTAATTACAAAGTGACTGAATTATTGCTGCAGTTATGCTGCAGTGTAAGACCTTGAATCTAAATTAGTCTTTTAAAGAAATGATTGCTGAACAGATGTTACCTAAAACACTTTATCGCAGCTTTGTAAAATTGTAAATTCTTCATGCTGTTATTTTTGTTGGCATGAATTAACACTGTGGGTTATGATACTAAATTTTAGTGCTGTGTTCTAGCAGTTTGTTATATGATCTTACCTGTAAGCACCAATTTTGAGTTTAACTCATCAATGCCTAAAGAATATCACTGTGTAGAACCTGTCATGTTAAGGTAGTTTTGCTCCTGATTGCTTTTCAGACTGCTTTTCAAGCAGCAGAGACAGTGTGTGATAAAGCCATTATCTAAATGCTGAAGTAGTATATTGGAAATTAAAAGCAAGAAGTGGTGTGCAGTTTGTAAATTGCATTTTCAGACTGAGGTAGCAAAATTACTGAGGGAATATTGTTACAAAGGAGATCCTAAAGTGATAGCATTTTCTGTAATCATCCAATTAACTTTTCTCTGAATCTACAGGTTTCCTTCAGTCCTTGATTTGGTCTTCTACTTGTGTTTCTGCTGGAGAATATCCTTTGGGGGAAAAAAACCAGCTAGTGTTGAATCTTTTTTTGGTGATAATATTAATGGCAATGCATTCTTGCTCACTTTCGAATTTACAGAGGTGCAGAGGGTTGTGATTATATGAATATCCCTAGTCTTCGTTTGTCATGTTTCAGTGTGCATGTTTTGTTGGTCTTTCTGTTATACTAGCAATGCCCATCCCTGCCAGGCATGATCTGAGTTTAAGTACCAAACAATCTGTGTTTAAACTATCTGCTTTCATTCAGAAAGTTAGATGTGCAACATCACTTTGTGCTTGTGCCACGGTGAAAAGACCACTTGTGGAGAATATAGATGCTGCTCCTTTTGGTGGAGTGCCAAAACTCTTAGATGATACCAGACTATACTCAGTATTGTACTAGGTGGGTCTTCACTGGTTCCAGGCCACACTGCCCTGTAGTGCTGGTAGAAAAGCTGAAGACATGGGATCAGAGTCGAATGTGAGATGTCATTATCCTGAATTCTGATCCTGTTTGCTTGAACTGCTTGTACCACACCTAGAGAGAGTTTTGTCCATAAATATGCATATGTAAAGGCAGGGAAATAGATGTAATGACACAAAGATCGGACTAGTACTGTTGATCCAATTAAGTAGGATTTGTCATTGCTTTGCTTCACTGTCTCTACCTGGATTTGACTGGGGTAATTATATAGGAAATCCCTCAAGTTATTACATTCTATCTATATATTATCTATCTATGTATTACATTCTATCTATATATATATATATATATACTATGAACTTCAAGTGTGTACTGCTGTTTGGATGTGCAATATAAGATCATCATCATCTTGTGTATTGATACCTGGGCAACAAGGTAATGTTACTCAATCACCCTCCCTGGTTCGCCCCTCCTCCCTTCCTTGCTTTTGATGCCGAGGCAAGGAGATAATGCTGGAGCTGTGCAAAAAGCTGTAGCTATGCGGAAAGAAGTAGTTACTTTGTAACAGGGTGTGTGAACGAAGCATTTTTTAGGAATCAGCAGATTTAGCAGAACAAGCTAACTGCAAAAAGCTAACCACTGTCTGTTTGAGCAGACAAGCTTATAGAGCATGTGCAGAGACAGAGGTGAAAAGTTCACACCCGAGGAAGACTTCTGAGCCTTCATCCAAAACGACCACCAGGAGGCTGATGACCACCTTGTTCAGAAACCACGTATGTGCTACAAGAGCTTATGTAATCATTAGAAAATATGGAATTAGAAATTAGAATATGATAATTAGAATATATGTAATTAGAAAATATGTTACAATGTGGAGGTTAGGAAAGTATAATATGCGCATTAAGTAGAAAAAGTATAAAAGCTTATACTGTGCGAAGAATGGAAGAGTGAGTTTGTGGTGGAGCTATCCCTCACCACTCACTCCTGGCGCTGAATAAAGAAATACCTGCTCCATAGGCCTTATTCTGTGGAGTACAGTTTTCTTGCCTAGTTTTCAGGCATAAGTATGACAATAAGATGCTTTACTGTGGATGTATATGAAGCTTAATAGTGTTTGGCTTCCTTTAGCTGGGTGGTGTGAAAGTTGCCTCACACCTGTCTTCATCATGTGTGACCTTTTCAAGAGGCACAGTACTCTTTCTGTCTCCGGAGCAGTCATCTTGTTGCTGTGCTTGTGTTGTGAAACCCAGCCCTTGTATCCTGCTGTACCTTTCAGCTTCTGTTTAAGACTCTCACTATCTTTGGAGTTTTGCCAGCTCATCAAGAACACGGTATCACGTGCTGCATGTGTGTGTATATCCTCTGTCTTATGACACTGGTTATTTAACAGTATGCCTGAGGGACATCATCTCCCACAAGGGCTAATTCTGTCAGATTGCTTGCTTACTTCAAAAATGATATACCCGTGCATTTCTTTCTCATTGGACTTAGCTTCAAGAGAACTGCTTCTACTCAGTTGCAAAACAAAATGACCTCTTCCTCTATGTCCTAGACTAAAAACTAAGGTACACTGAGGAGTGCAATTTTAAAATTTAGTTTATAAAAGTGTTTGTATATCTGAAGACTAAGCAATGGTGTTACTTATGCTTTTCTAACTGTAGGTGCAGCTGACAAATCTCTCCTTCTGAACTGTCCTATGTAACTCTTTAATCTCTTAGTGCTTTTGTATATCTCTGACTAGAAAACACAATGTCAGCATATTTAAAATATTGATAATTTGTGTTTTACATATCTGCTTTCTACATGATAAACAGTCTGGAGGAACACTTGTACATAGCTTCTATGCCTTCAAATCAATAATTTTGTTATTGTGGAGTAGTTCATGGAAGGCTCAGAATAGCATAGAAATATTGTCATCCATTGTAGCATTGAAGCAGTATTCTGTAAAATTACTTAATGTTTTTAGCAGTGACTGAATATTATAGGGATATTACTTAAGTCATATTTATTTACTTGCAGGCCTGTGTTTAAGGCAACCTGTTCACTTGAGCAGAATGTCTTTTGTGAGCTGATATATCTGAGCCTGAAAACAGAAATATGTCCCCGTGGTAATAAAGCACTCCAGCCTCTACCTGGTATTTACCTGACTCCTAGTCTAGTTATTTGTACCCTTACTAGAAATATGTTTCCTTTGGCTGTCAAGAGTAAAAATAGGCTCTTGTTCTTGAGCCACAGCACTCCTCTATATGCAATGCCATTAAAAGATCCAGTGCGGTGTGTTTCTTTGTTGTGGTTTTTGTTGTTAAGACCACATGCAATGTTCCACATATCTGTATCCTCGAATGCTGTAGGAGACCAGTGAAGCTGTCAATTGATTTTACCTTTCACAGCCTTCTCAGTAGAGAAGGACTTGGTGAGGGAGTGGGGAAAAAGAGATCCCTAGTTCTGTTTTAACCAGCCCCTCTGACTGAGAAGCATTATAACATAAAGTTTACTAAATGAGTATTTAGAGATGTCTTACAGCAAGTCATTCAGCCTTTTGAATTCTGCAAGAGCTGAACATTAGGGTGTAGTTTGCATGGCATTTCTTCTCCTCTATAAAGTCTCTAATATGTCACCAGTGTTGATATTTGATGCTGGTTAAGTAGATTCTTACTTAAGGACCTGCTTTTTGCACTTGCCTTCAAACTAGGCTCCACAACTTTTTATGAAAGAAATGCTAATATTTTTAGACTTCTGTACTCTAGGTATCCAGTAAGATGAAGACTTTGAGAGGAGGCTCATATCTGTATGTTGAATTTGTTATACTGTTTTGGTGCCCTTACTTGTTTGTGTGGTAGTCTTTTTTCACTAATTACTCAGATGATTTGGGTCAGTGAGGTGTTTTGATATACAAAATGGGAAGATTTTCACTTGTTACCATATTAAATTACACTGCTGATTTTCATTACTTAAATGAAAAATAAAATACTGGCTTGAACTATCCCACTAACTTCTGTCTTTTTCAAAGAACAAAACCTGAATCTGAAATTGCCTGGTTACCTGCAAGATGATGGTGTCTTGTATGGAGCAATTTCAAAACATCCAACATCTGTTCTTAAGTGGAAATGAACCTGATGTTGTTGCTTTCCTGTGTACATGGGTTTGATGTGAATCTTGAATTTCCACTCAAAGCATAGAATGCAGGTGGTTTTCATTCTAAGCAGATTATGTAATCTCCTGCCATGCTAGAGGAGCTCCACGATGGTATTTGTGCATTGCTTAAGGCTTAGTGATTTAAGTCATCTGTATGAAAAAGGAATAAATTTTCATGTTCTTGTCTACCTAGTTGCACTGTCAGACCATATGTTAGTGTTTTCTCTTGCAGTTTTGCTCACTTAAGGATAGAAGTATTATACCAAATCTTGGTAAATGAAAAGTCATGAGCTTTTGCAAATGACACCAGTTAACACTTTTACTGTCTTTGCAGATAATTGGCAGAATGGGAAAAACAAGTGATAAACCCCAGTTCTATAGCAGTGTGTGATGCCAAAGTCTGATCTACCCCTGTGGCAGGAGATCACCAGTGAGAAGACTGAAATACAGATCTTCAGTCTCCTGGTTGGACTGGAATAGTTCTTTTCATTTATTTCAAATCCTCACTTATTAGAACATGGAATGGAATTATCATAAAGGTTCAGTAGTGACCTAGCACCTTTTTAAGCAATTTTTTTTGTTTGTAGAACATAGTGTGTCACTGAATACTGTGTTTCTTTGCACCTTGTTTGTCTTTTATTTTTAACTCCATAACCATTCATCAGACACTTCTTCCTCAGTTTCTTGACACTTTTCAGACTAGACCTATTGTGTGATAATATTTGACTTAACACATATTGTTCTTTAATTCTGAGGGATGAGCCAGAGAAGATATCAGAAGTAATGGTCACAATCATAGAACCATTAAAGTTGAAAGCCTCTGAGATCATCATCATTAACCTAGCACCACTACTTTTGCTGCCAAACTCAAGTGTTACATCTCTGTCTGCCTTTTGACCACTTCCAGGGATGTTGATTCCACATTTCCCTGGGCAGCCTGCTCCAATGCCTGACTACCTTTTCAGTGAATAATTTTTTCCTAATATCTAAGCTAACCTCCAGTGGTTTAACTTGACGCCATTTTCTCTTGATCTATTGTGTGTTAACTGAGGGAAGAGACTGACCCTTACCTTGCTAAAACCACCTTTCAGGTTGTAGTCAATTATTGTTGTCTTGGTGAAGAGTTTCCAAATCTGTTAATTAGGATATAGTTGTTGACAGTTGCTGTAGCTGTGGCCAAGCTGTGTACACTAGGCAGAGAGGGGAATCTAAGAGAAGGGTAAGAGTCTACCTCAGTAAGTCTCTGACTTCACATTCTTGACATTTTCCTGCTTAGTCTGTTCTCAGCCTCCTCATAAAAATGATACATGGGATCCCTGCAATACTGACCCATCCGTTGCCAATGTTCTGTGCTGCTCTTTGGTTTTGTGTAAGAGCTGTACATCCTGACACTTGCTGTGTTTGTAAATATGCAGTGGAGAGCAAAAATTGGTTCAGAAACTACTGTTTTGAGTGATCTATAGATTTTTTTAGATGCTGCTGTTATTAAATGCTTAGTTCAGTTTCTGCTCACAAGTTCATGTTCTGCTCGCATTGCTCACATTACAGAGGCTTTACTTGAGACTTTTCAACAATGTGAGTAGTGTGAGTGTTGCAGCTTGATGGATAGTTTTGAACTCTTGAGGAGCTCTGTGTTCTTCTATTGAGTTTGAAATCTCTGGATGATTTGTTGTCAGTGTCCCCACAGCCATCTTGAGAAGACGCATGTCTTGTATCTGAATTTTGAATGTGCAGGTCGTCTGTATATTTAGCTATAAAGCATAATTTAGTTATGAAATATCATCAAACACAACTTCTTTCAAGCTGTGTTTGGTTCACAGTCTTTTGATATTCTGTTGGAGGATCAAATGGAAGATTTTTAAAATCTGTATAACTTGCTGTGCATTGTAAACCAGCAAGGTACAACTTGCCAAGAAACTTGGTTCATTTCAGGCGTCAGGATTCAACACTATTTAACTTGCATGTGTTTTTGAATTAAAGTAACCATAAGCTTAATTTTTTTTTTTTTACTAAACAATTTTGATGTGACTGCTTTCCTGTTTGATTTACAGCACTTAAATATCAAGACACTGACAGATGATGTGGTAAGACAACTTCAGTTTTGCTTTGGCTGGGCTAAGCAAATAACCTTACTGCTAATGCAATAAAAATAACCTTACTAATACAGGAAACTATCTTAACTTTGAGGATAATTTAGTTAATTGGCAAAGTCTCACTGCACTGGTAATTAGCTGTAACATAATCAGTATGAGTAGCAAAAATGTATGGATGGCTTTGAAGTATGCTCTAATCACAGCTAAATGAGCATGACACAGGTAATTGTGCCAATCTACATGCAGTATAGTTAAGATATCTGTGATTGCATGTTTAATATCAAAGTTACTTAGGCTGCATGGCTAGCTTAAAATAACATGTTTAACAAAGTAACATTTGCTTGTGAAACTCATTATTGCTTGCTCAAACCACCTTAAGTATATTCAGTGTCATGTTTAATGCTGTTTCTCAAATTTGATCAGAGATGAGTTCTGTATCTAACCACAAACCAGATTTTTTTCTTGCTCTTGAAGTTACCTATTTCACTTCCTGTACTATTCTTTTGTGCATAATATTTTTTTCTTAAAATACATAATTTTACAAAGCCTTTGAATTTGCCTAGGAAGTAATGTTTTGTCATCACCTGAAGATCAGCTGTTATGACTTCAGTGCTATACAGAGTTCTTGCTAAAGTACTTCTGTGTGTAGCTAGGAGCTGAAGTGCAGAGAGATTTATGTCTGTCAGTCTTAGTTTTACTTAAATCATCTGTTTCTATTTCTTTAGCAGAATTTCATTGGATGGAAATCATGATTAAGAAAATTTGAGTTTGACTGGCTGATAATACAAGTTTGATTGTATAAACTTGTGTTTATGTTGGAAGGCTAAGAAAATACTATCAGCTTTCTGAAAGCAAAAGTATTTTTTGGTAACTAGAAAGCAAGTTTTGAATAGTGTCATGTAAGTGTTGTAGTCGGGATACATGAGATCTTACTGTTTGTTTTTGTGAGGTGCATTTTTTTCCTTTTAAAGAGGCTAGACTGCTGCATTTTTGCATTTTGCAAAGCTTATTGGACTTGTCCAGCTTGTAATCGTAGCCTCAAAAAATTGGCAGGTTTATTGTTCATTTTGGGAATAAGAACAAAAAGTCTGCCATCTCTGTAGTAACCAAACTTTTCCCCAACTCCATAAATTTCTCAGAGCATGAAAAAGGCCCCTTCACAGAGTAATGAAATCTCATTTGCAGGGTAGTACCAAATTTTTCATATGAATACATATTTTTGAAAAGGGGAATGACAGCTATTTAGTAAAAGGCTAACAGTGAAATAAATTACAGCGCCACAACATTTGAGAACTTTTAAATACACGTAAGGGGGGATATTCTGTTTACTTGCAGCATCATCTTGGAATGAGGGTACGCTTTCAAATGGACACTTTTTATTCCTCTATTTCACTTTTCTGTTGGTTTAATCTTTCTGTGTGTGATTCTGGGACAAGAACAAAATTAGTAGTAAGAGAAGGTAAAGAAATTGAAGGTTTAAGATAACTTGATTTTGTAGCTTTCAATGAAATAATCTTCTCATGGGCAAGTAAGGTAACTTGCATGTTAACTTACTGCTTCATTATGCTTTATGAAATATTTATATTTCTGAACCCATTTCTTACAAATACAGTCGTATTTGTAAGTTGGTTAGTGACCAGGAACTTCTTTTGTTTTTAAATTCACGTGTGTTAGCAGCATGTTGAGAATCTAAAAATGCAGGCTGTTTTTCAATATCTAAATTGGATTATTTGTAGATGCTGATGAATTGTCTACTTTAAGTGATAAATCCTCATTAAGTTCAAAAACCTTGGGTTTTACACATGTGCTTCTTTTAGCTTGATTGTTTGCTATCTGCAAAGTTGGCAATTGCGTTCTTGCTCCACAGAGGAATGGAAAGCAGGTAGCTGAGATATCAAATTATCTCTCTCAAGTGCTCCATATTCCAACAATCACAGAATCATCAATGTTTGAAGATACCTTCAAGATCATGTAGTTCTACTGTCAACATAGCACCACCATAATCACCCCTAAACTATATCAAGTGCCACCTCCAGATGTCTTGTGAGCAGTTCCAGAGATGGTTATTTCATCATGCTCCTGGGCAACTCATTCCAATGCCTAACCACTCTACCAGTAATTTTTTTTCCCTAATGTCCTATCTGAACCTCCCTGGATGCAACTCAAAGCCATTTCCTCCCATCCTTTCACTTGAGATGGTGGAAGAGGCCACATCCCATCTTGCTAAGACCTTCTTTCAGGTATTTGTACCGAGCAGTGGGATCCCCCTTGAACTTCTACTCCAACATAAACATCCCCAGCTCCCTCAGCTGCTCCTCATAGGACTTGCTTTCTAGACCCTTCTTTCACCAGCTGCATTGCCCTTTTCTGGACACACTCCAGCACCTCAATGCCTTTTTTGTAGTGAGGGGCCCAAAGCTGAACACAGGATTTGAAGTGAAGCCTCACCAGAGCATCACCGGCGAGATGGTCAATGTCCTGGTCCTGCTTGCCACACTATTTCTGATACAGGCCAGGATGCCATTTGCCTTCTTGGCTACCTAGGCACATGCTGGCTTATGTTCAGCCACTGCCAACCAGCACCTCCAGGTCCTTTTCTGCTCAGCCACGTTCCAGCCACTCTGACCTCAACCTGTAGCTCTGCAAGGGGCTTTGTGTGACACAGATTCAGGATCTGGCACTTGGATTTATTTGAACATCAGGCTGCTGTCCTCAGTCCATTGATCCAACCAGTCCAGATTCCTCTGCAGAGCCTTCCTGCCTTCCAAGGGATCAACACTTGTCAACCAGTGTGGTGTCATCTGCACACTAACTGAGAGAGCACTTAACCCCTTAGTCCAGTTAACCCCTTAGTCCAGATCACCGATGAAGATATTTAACAGGACTGGCCCCAATACTGAGCCTTGGGGAACCTCACTTGTGACCAGATACCAGCTTGGTGTGGCATCATTCACTACCACTCCCTGGATTCAGCCATCCAAACAGTTTTTCACCCAGCAAAGAACGTACCTGTCCAAGCCATGAGCAGCCAGTTTCTCCATGAGAGTGCTGTGGGAAATGGTGTGAAATGCCTCAGTGAAGTCTAGGGAGGCACCATCCACAGCCTTTTCCTTATCCACTGACTAGGTCAAATGATTATAGAAGGAGATCAGGTTGGTCAAGCAGGACCTGCCTTTCCCAAACCCATGCTGGCTGGGCCTGATGTCCTAATTGTCCTGTACATTCTGTATACTGACACTCAGGATGATCTGTTCCAAGACTTCCCCTGGTACCTAGGTTAGTTTGACAGGCCTGTGGTTCCTTGGATCATCTTTCCAACATTTCTTTTAGGTGGCCTTTATATTTGCTAATTTACAGTCAACTGGAAGTTCTCCAGATAATTAGGACTGCTGGTAAATGTTTGAAAGTAGATTGGCGAGCTCTTTGACCAGCTCCCTCATTATTCCCTGGTACATCCTATCCAGGCTCATAGACTTGTGGGTGTTTAACTTGCATAGCAGATCACTATCCATTTCCTCCTGGATTATGGGGGCTTCACTTGGCTTCCTATCCCTATCTTTTATCTCTGGGAGTTGGGTTTGCTGAGCACAACTGGTTTTGGTATTAAAGACTGAGGTGAAGAAGGCATTAAATACCTCAGCCTTTTTGTCATCCTTGGACACTACACTACCATATGCAAGCAGCAAAGAATGGAGACTCTCCATAGCTGTACTTTGCTGTTAATGTATTCATTGAAACTTTTGTTGTCTGTAACAACAGCGACCAGGTTCCAGTTTGGCTTTGATTCTTCTACTTTTTCACCTAACATAACCTTACAACATCCTTGTAGTCCCCCCAAGTTATCTGACCCTCCTTCCAGAAGTGATACACTTGTTTTTCCTTTTTCCTCCCCTGAGCCTTTCAGCCTGAAGTTCTCTGTTTAGTTAGGCTGGTCTTTTTCTCCACTGGATTTTCTTATGGCATATCGGGACTGCCTGCTTCTGTATCTTTAAAATTTTCCTTATTAAAGTATCTTCAGCCTTCCTGGACTACTTTATTCTTCAGCATTGATTCCAAGGGGCTTTGTCAGTCCATGTCCTAAAAAGGCCCAAATCTGCCTGCCTGAAACCCAAGTAGCAATTCTTCTGGTGCCCATCCTTACTTTATTCAGAATTGAGAACTTTATCAATGTTGTACTCACTGTGCCCAAAATGGCCACCTTGCACCCCATATCACCCACTAGTCCTTCTCTGCTCACAAAGATGTATTGGGACAGCTCCCTCGGTAGGTTGGGAGGGGATTCACCTGGCACCCCAAGCAGGGACCTACATCCATTCTCCCTGTCTCTTAGATCCCCTCCTGCCTATTGGGGGTGAAGGTCTACCACTTCCTGAGATGCAGTTTGCTGGCATGCCTGTCTCAGTGTTGGCAGAGAGAGAGGGAGACAGTAAGAGTCAGAAAGGTTAAAAAACCTCCATATTAACAGAATTTTATTAAAAGGTATCTTATGTAGACAGAAAAGAAAAACATACTGAAATTCCTTAGAGCATCAAATTATACTGTTTTCATAGCAACTGCTAAAGATTAGAAAGGCTGTATAATTTTCAGTATACAGAGAAATAAGATTCAGAGTGAAATATTGTCTACGCATTTAGGATGTGATTGTGCACAAGTCTAAATTCTATAAATTTAAGATTGGTAAAATAATCTCTGAGATTGAGTTTATTAGGAATAAGAAGTCATTTTATCAAAGGGATTCTTCTGTGTATCTTGGTTTATGCAAGTCTTGCTCTTCCTAAAAGCTCTACTGCTGGCTGTGGAATTTCTCACATACTAAGAAGTTAATCTTGTAGAGCAATTTGGCTGTCAAAGAAAGAATATACTTTTTTAATCTTCTGGAGCTTCAAGGAGGAAAAATATGTTAAGAGGTCTTTGACTTAGAGTCATTGGAAGTAACTTCTTTGATCTTTTGAGAAGTATTTCTGCTGGTAAGTGGGTTACTTTAAGTTCCAAAGATACTGAAATAAATTGTTGCAACCCAGTTCATCCTGTTGGTTGCCTATCCAGTAGGAATAATAATTATTTCAAGTCAAGACACAGGATTTGTTCCACTTTGTATTCTCCTTTTGTTCCTTCCTATGTTGTTAATGTTCCCCTAAGCTTTTGTTTTCTGTCAGCATCAGGGTTTTACAGCAGACTTTCATGACTGAGCTGTTGGCTTCTGTGACTAAAATGACTGGCAAAATGTCTGTGAGACTGAGTTATTCTGTAGGGCTTGAGCAAATTTTTCAGATGTGAAAATGTGTTTACTGAGTATATAAATAGCAAGCAGTCAAAAATGTGAACTTGAAAATAAAGGGTGGCAGTACTTTTTGTCCTACATATCTGTAAGGCAGAGTGAGAGGAACACCTGGTAAAAGAGCAAAAGCTATAAGCAACACTCTTGGCTTTATGCTTTCACTCAGGAAAGGAATATTTTGTACCTGTAGATATTTTATATCAGAACTCTTCTAAAAGACTGAACTTAGTGATTGCCATCCGTGTTTTAATGGTCCATGTATATATGAATATATTTTTTATATATATGTGAATGTGTGTGTCTCTTCATGAGAATGCGAGTGAAAGAAAGAAGGTTCTTCAATGCTTCTAGTAAGGTATTTTAGGTTAAACCATAATAATTCTGTAATGCTCTGTCTTCATAATGAGGTATCAAAAGTTGTGTCCTCAGAAAGACAACCTATGGGGAAGATACCTGTGTCAGGGACCAAAGACGAGTCTAAGGCCTAATGTATTTGGTTTGTGATTGTGCACGTCAACAAGATAATGTAGAAGAACAACTTATTGTTAGTTGGCAGGACTAACCTTCAGAAATGAAACTATGTATCAGTGGAATTCATCCTGTGAAAGGGGAATGATAAAGCTGTTGTTGGCATGGAGATGTGATCATGGGCCCTTGTGACCTCATCTCATGCACTGGGCCCCATGTGAGACGATGTTGAAACTGGCCACTCCTGAGGGGGAGATGTAAGGGTGGAGGAGAGAGGATGACATGATGCACACGGTTTTCAGCAGGGAACACGCTGAAGGTGTGTCGCCCTCCCGCCCCTCCCACTCAGGAGCCGTGCTCTTATCTCCTTCTGCTCGGCAGCTTCTCCAGCATCCAGGGGTCGGTATGTATTTATTGCAAACACAACTAATAAAATTGACTCGCTTTGCTGTTCTGACTGCGTCTTGAGTTTTTTGTGCACAGGCATTCTCCTGAACCTGTAACGATACCTTCGTACATCTTTCTTCCCTCCCCCTTTCATTCCTTCTCCTCCAGACTGATTACAGTAGTCTTTGAGAATTTTAAAGATTTTGAGTATCCTTGAAACAAACCTGATCTTTCTCTTGGAGCCAGTATATTATTACATATGGTTCAGGTCTTGTTTAAGATCAGACTTTTAATTAAGAACATCACCCAGACATTTGCCCAAAAGCTGGGTAATTTGGAGTGGTGGAGTGTGTGGCACTGTATGGGCCAGTGTCTAGGGCAGTGGCCTGCGTTTAGACTTTACCCCTAGCGAGTGCATAATCCAGAAAAACCAGTAAAAGTTTTGGCCTTGGAAAAGGTATTCTGCCACCCTGGCAATGCAGGAGCATCCAAACCCCTGCAATGTGTTGGGGCCTGGCCCAGGCCTACTGAGCCGTGCCCAGCACTGCCCAGTGCCCTCGGGTGAGAGAGAAGGTCTCTGAATCTGACAGTGAGACACCAAGCTTGCAGCTGTTCTAGTCACCGTGACAGACACTGTGGTTAGTTCACGCCTGATGACAAACAGTGCCACTGAAGCAGAGAAACAACATGTGCCGGTGTCACTTGCCCCTGTACACAAGCAGAAGAAATGTATATGAAGGAATCTTTCAAAAAAGATTTAGCAAAAGCAGTCAAGGAGAACAAGGAGGTTGGAGAGGAGGAAGAAGCAGGGCTATCACAAGGGCCGTTTTCAGTGCTGTTGCTAAGGCCATCACTTACAGTGATAATGTGTTTTTTTTACATATGTGTGCTGGATTTCTTTTGTGAGGAATTTCTTAATATAGGAATAGGTGTTTTGATGTGTTAATTAAGGGAGAGATGAGGGAGGCAGGGTGGCACTGAATTAACACCTTTCATTCCTGCATGCATAGCAGCTTTATTAATAGGTGATGTCTTGATAAGCTGTAGTGCCAAACATTATTCTAGCAGTAACTGATCCATTGATTCCTGCGTTATCAAATGTGTAAGTTCAATATATGCTATTTTCTTATGGAGAAAGGTATAAGAAGTCATCACTAAGATCAAAATCAGAGCACAAAAAAATTTACTTTCTAGGGACCTAATTAGAAAGCGTGATGAGTCAGAAAGTTTGTATTGTGGATCTCTGTGTAACTGACTTTTGAGGGCCATGGTGTGGGCGTAAAATCACTTTCTTATTTCATGGGCTCTCAGTGGAATAATAGTCAGCCTATGAAATAAGCCAATAAAACCTTGCCGTTCATTCTTGATGGTTGCCTGATTTTGGCTCATACAGATATTTTTCTGACTTTTCTAGAGCACTGTTGCTGTATGCATCTATATGTATCCATTGATAAAATAAATACCAAAAAATAGAAAAGATGCAAGGTCAAACCTACTTTAAACTCTAGTGACACTGTATCAAAGCTAAGCTTAGCTATAGCCTGTTGGTTAGCCTGATTTAAAATGTTTTGGTGTAACATGGAAGATTATTGAATTTTTTTTTTTTTTTGCCGTTTCCTCCTCTATGCACTTGGATCGCCAGCAGCATCAGTGGTAGATTTCATTACGCCCAAGCAATGAAATTTCTATTCTTTCTGTATAGTGCTTTCTGTGGACCATGAAATTATTTGCCTGTGTGGAATACTGAGAAGTATTAACTTTTCTGAAGCACTATCAATGTATAATTCAAAAGGGAAGTATATGTAGAATATCCACACTCTACTGTGCAAATCTTGTTATGAATTCCCTTTTATTAATGTATGGGAATCTTCTTTTTAGGTTGCATTGTTTTAAATTATTTAAAATAATTAGTTTGACACATTTTTAAATGTATTTATAATCCTATTATCTCAATTTATCTTAAATGTTCTGTCTGATCAAATATATTCCAAGATGTGCTTTACTCCTCTAGGATGAGTGGCATAAGATTTGGTGAATATGGGGAATATAAAGGTTACGGCATAATGTATAATGATGCAAAATATCTACTAGATATTCAAGAGAAGATTAAAACCAAAACATAAAATAAAACTGGGAACCAGTGAAATATCTCTTTTCAAGGAGGAATAGGCCTTTCTCCCTGAATAAGGGCTGTCTGTTTCTAGAGACCTCTGGCACTGCATGCAGTTCTGCCTGGCCAGAACTTCTGTTGCTGCTGCTGTGTGGAGCAGGAGAAGGAAGAGGAGACACTTGGGGAGCACAGACAGTAAAGAAGGGACTGAGATTTTTCAGGAGATACTGGAAAAGAAATTTAGGGCACAGCTGTCTTAAACATAATTTGTTCTCTGTTCACTGATTCATGGGCTGAAATCCATTATTTAGCCAAAGTGTCTTCCCTCTACACCTGTTTCAAGTCTGTACATGAACCATCTACAAATACAATGGCTTGTATCTTAGGTTGTGCACTTTATAGTGAAGATATGGGGGCATGGAGAAGCTACTGGCAGACTCATTTTTTGGAGTTAGGCACGCTACCTTTCATCAGTACTTATGAAAGACATTGCTTGAAAAGAAAAGTATCATATAATACGATTTTTTTACAATTCCTGTCTAGTCACGTCAGTTTGAAGTCTGGCTTCATCTCCCCATGCTTACCATAGACTTCTGATTTTAAAAGCAGGAAGGGAAATTGCTTTCCAGTCAAGATGTAAGATGGTTTTTGTTACTGATGACTACTACTTCACTTCCAGTGATGTTAGCCTCCCTTTTGCTTTTGTTGCATTCTTTGTCTTCCTGGGTCTTGCCTATGTAATTATTCCTGTAGAGTATGCTCTTCCTCATTGCCTGCTGGTTTGATGTGACACTGAAGGGCCCCATCATCCATGCTGAGCTCTTTTATGTTTATGCTATATTAATTTTCTGCTTTTGCATGTTCTACAACCATCTGTGAGTAGCTTACGATCTATTTCTATGTTCCAAAAACTGTTTCTTTTCAATTTTGAACTGGAAGAATTAAAGTCTTTATATTTTTCCTCTAAACCTCTCTTCATGGATGTCTGATAGTCAATTCTTGCTTTGACTAGAGTGGAACACTTGTACCCAATTTTTGCTACTGATTTCTTTGCTCTCTCTGATCTTAATTCCACAGATGCTATAATAATTTTACTTGTCATTTAGTTTGGTAACTGATGTACTTGTCTCAAGATACTTATCTTAAAGATATATTGAAGCCTCAGAATATTTTTGCATAGCATTCCAAGACAGAAGTCAGTTGATACGGTTGAAATCTTGTCCAAAATCTCTTATGCATCAAAAGTTTCCGTAACTTTCTTTTGTGTTGAGGAGTGTGATGTTGCTGTTCGTATCTGTTCAAAAGGGTGTTACAAAGATGATGATGTAGCACATCTCATTAGGTGTCCTCTGCTTTTGCCTGCTGCCCCCATGTGCCTTAAAACACAGGCTCTAGCATGGAAAATGTGTAAAGCTTCATTTAGTAACTCTTGATCAAAAAGTTGGTAAATATTTAACCAGTTTAAAATCCCACAACCCAAACCACTTTTCTAAAGAAGGTTTTTGGCTCTTGGAAGGGTTAGTAAAGCCAGAGTGATTGATGTGTGCTGGGGATTAGTCATAAGGATCATTCATGGAATCATAAACATACTCTATGTAGCTTTAGTAGGGGAGTCAATGGTTTCTCCAAAATTAGTTTTTAAATAATTGGAACAAAGGCACTAAATTTTGTATTACATGATGCAAAAAGAAATAGAAATATAAAGAAAATAAATAGAACCGTGTCTTAGTTATGCTAACTTGTCTTTTAATAAAAAGTAGTTTCTTTGCATGTCCATATATTCTGTAGCCATGTTAGGAGTACAGCTGTTTCTGGGTAACTAAAACCACTTTAAAACTATGCTTTTGGTAAATCAGCCTGCTTTCTCATATTCTACATGTAACGCTTGGGAAGAATTCTTCATAAATTGGTTTTGTAGATATCTATTTCTCCAAACTTCCTGTAAAATTCTGATGTTCTGCATGATTTCTTTCTAATGTAATGGGATTCTGGTCAGTTAACTCCAGTGCTAGGCAACTGACCATCATATGTATCTTTAGGAAAAGCCTTTAGAATAAGGCAGTTAAAGAACAGGTAAGCTACCACAGAAAAATAAGGATTTTCAATTTCCAAGAACACCCATGTTAATTAGAGTTACCCAGAATGGAAGCAGTATGTGATATATTGCACCTTTTATATTTTCAGTTGGATAGATTTGCCAGTATAAGAATTCCAAGAAGTAAAAAAGAAAGACCTCCTCTGCCACATATGAAGCAGTCACACTCTACAGATTGGTCATCCACACCCATGGACCTGGAGGGTTTTGCTACAAAACCACTGTCGGAAAGGGAAATCATAGCACTGTTTGAAAAAATGATGGTAAGAGTCTTACAGTTTCTTTTACTTAAAGAATGACAACATGGCTAAGTGATAGGTGGAACAGGTATTCTTCTGTGCATGTGTTCTAATCTTTACCTGAATTATTAATATAATTGTTGTTGTGAGTTGTAATTGTGTATTTATTAGGATGTTTCTCAGGAAATAAAGTATTGGATTATTTTTGCAAAATTTTGGTCCAAGTATATTTAAACAGAAATTAGAAATGAGATTATGCAACATGTTTTGAGGAGGAACAATAAATGGGGGATCTTTCTTCCTTTTAAGATGATCTGAAACTTTTACAAAGAGATTTTATGCCTTCAAATGTCACAGTCACATTTAGTTCTCAATTTATATGCCATGTCACTCTTGCACAAAAAGAAAGAATTGCCTCCAAAGCAGCATTTGTCTGCAAATTTGCTTCTTTCCTTAGTTGTCATTGTTAGTGCACTACAAAAGAGCAGTCACCAAGACCATGTGGCATTGGTAGCACCTCAGTAGGTTGAGCTTTTTGTCGTGATGATGACATTTTGGGCAATTGAAAACTAAACACAAATGGCCATGAGAAAAGAGTGACTGAAATCTGAAGAGCACAAGAGAACACTAACAAGGAGAATGATGCCCAGATTATTATTTCTTTCTCTGCCTTGCAGCAAGTAACAAGTAACTCTTGACATACAAAGGGACTGCCAGGGACTGGCATGTGGAGAAAATGCAATGTGCAATGAGAGAAGTACCTTTGTGGAATTTCTACTTCCTAGTACTCAGTGATAATAGTTTAGTTTTGAAGAAGCTGTTGTAGAACTCTTGAGAACTGTAACTGAAGGATAACATGCAGGTTTTTCACGGTTAAACTGGTGAGGGAAAGGAATAATTAACTGTTACCAACTTCTCTATTTGTACTTATTGCCAAATGGTTCATTTTTCTTTGATGTCTTGCTTCTCTTAAAAATTTCGCTGTAACAGATAATTGCTCAGAAAACGGGATAGTTCTTTTTAATAAAATTGAAGGTGTGCCTTCAAAAACACCCCTTGCATTTAGATTGTATTTCTCTACCATCCTACAGACATTCTGGTATAGAGTAGACTGTGATGTTGTACTGTGCCATAAATAAATAGAAACTTTCAATAAATCCTCAGAAACCTACTACTGCATGTCTAGATAAATATAGATGCTTATATCCATGGATCCTGAAATAATTAATTCCATTTTTAAAACTACTTTGCAAAATATGTTAAAGTAGTGATGACATCTGGATAATTTGAATGCTTTCCTAGTTTCATCGAATAACAAAGCACTTAAACTTGTATTAAGCTGCTTTATCAGTGTTGTTTTATCTATAACATGCACTACAGAAAGGATTTTTCAGATTATCCACATTTGAATGGGCTGGAATAAAGCTAGTTTAGTCACAGTAGATTACATAGCTAATTATATATTGTAGCCTCTAGTTTGCTCTTCTGATCAAATTAAGTGATTTGGAGGGGTGGATTGGTGAACAATTTGAACAGTTTGTTATAGCCAGGCTTTTAGAAATAATTTTGCATGGAAAAAATAGTCAATGTGTTAGTACTGAAGGGAGAAGTTTTTCAATTCTTAGGGTTTACTGAATGTCTTACCTTGGGGTTTTCCTGGATGCATATGGCTTCCTTCTCCCTTTATTTTATCCAGTGGCATCTTGTGTGGTTTTCATGGCAAAAATTATGAAAGAGCTCATAAAACCAGATAATAAAGATAATAATTGTCATTTACCTCCTTTAGTTTCTGTTAGTGCTATTAGGAAAATATCCATGTGAAATGATATATTCTTCTTTTTCAAAGAGGTACTGCTTACCTGTAGAATATACTTCAGTTATTTAAGAGATAAAGGATGGAGATGAGGTATTTTATTAACTAAGCAATATCTGTTGTGCCCCTTGTATCACTCTAGTCTGTATAAATTAATTGTCTCAATGATGTTTCATTTGTTAAAAACACGAACAAAGAAATTACTTTTTACTGCACACACAGACAGAATATTTCTCATAAATTAACTTGCTGTTATACCTAGGCTTATGGAATACAGTTTATGTTGACAGTTTTCTTAATTCTTGGGGCTTCTTTTTGTGTTTAGAAGTTAGATACTTTTATTTCAGTTTAGAAACTACTTTTCAGAAAACATGAAAGAGCAAGTCTGAAAGAAACTATTTTAAATAGAAGAATGAACTTTGCAATAGCTACATGATAACGTGAAAAGGGCTTTTATTTTTAGTTTAAGTTAAGTTCAAAATTAATCCTGTCCCAGCTGAAACCAGGATAGGGGTCAAGCATTTTCTGCAATATCTTCTCAAAGCTTGGATTTATGCAAAAGTGTAAATGTTTCTAGGAACTGTGCTTCATTCTCTTCTACTCAGCGTGAAAGCTATTGAAGGACAAAGAAACTTGAGTTTTGGTGTAGTACAGATTCTAAGGATTGTCTGTACTGTTTATCTTTGATTTCTGACTAGGTGAAATAACTTTGATATCAAGATGGTTACTCACTGATTTTGTAGCATTGCTCCTGCCAAAGCTGATGAGGATTCACCTCATGAGTCTCAGCTGAAAATAACTGCAGTAATTCTTGCTGAGCTTGAGCAATGCACATAGTAAATCACATGCTATGTGTGCTTTATATGTGTATGCCAAAATTGATAATTGTTCCTGCTAACTTTTATTTTAATTTTTTTTCTCTTTTCCCTTTTATTTATTAACTTATGCCATGATGAGAAATGCCATTTCTCACATATGTGCAAAAGATTGCAGTGATCAGAGCATGTGTAGGCTGGAGCAGTAGAGCTCCCTGTGTCATAGATGCTAGTGACATTCAGTGTCATTTGTGTGGTTTTCAGTGTAGGCCACTCTGCTCTTTTTGACCTCTGGATTTATATTGGGGTAAATGAATTATGATGGGGTTTTGATACTGGTTGAATGTTTTGATTTAATCCTTAAGAATTTGGCCTTGCTTATTGCAAAGGTGTTTATTAATTCGTGAACTTGTTTCAGTGCAAACCACATTCTGCTGCCAAGATGAACCATTTGGAAACAGAGGAAGAGAATTACGGAATAAATTAAAAATTAAAAATATGTAAAGTACTGGTTTGAGTCCATTTATAAATGTTTTGGGAAGTATTAAATAATGCTCTTCTGTAGTTTGGTGCATACATGTGTGAAACTGTGGGTCTTTCCTAAGAAAAGAGTGTACTAAAAATGGTTGTGATGCACTTGTTAATCCTAGTATAGTTGACTGGTTTTGGTTTTTTCAGTCTGAGTTCAGAGGGATATGGATAAGGATTTTTATGGTTTTGATTAACATCTTATGAAAAGTTGTTTGTATAACAGCTTTCACTTGTATGAGTTTGTATTTTTGTGTCTTTATTTACTTAAGTCAGTCTCTTACCTTAAAGTAATTCTGTTGATGTATGGTATTTAAGACTGTTTTTTCTTTTTTTTCCTATCCTATTCTAGGAGGATATGAATTTAAATGAAGACAAGAAGATGCCATTGAGAGAAAAAGATTTTCATACCAAAAAAGAAATGGTGATGCAATATATTAGCAGTGCTTCCAAGTCTGTAAGTAAATGACTAAAATCTTACATTATTTCCTGTTGGTCAGAAAAAGAGATGCATGCATGTTACATTCCTTTGACTAACTTCTGTTTCTCATAGTGCTCTTTGAAAATGTTTGTGTCTGTCTTGCTGTTTTACAAGTTACAGTGGCAGATAGTCACTTGTACTTAGAATGTGTCTTCTATACAGAAACCAGCATTTCTTTTCGGTAAAGATATGGCTAAGAGTAGAGATGGAAAATTCTACAAAAGCTTCTTGCAAAAGTTTGGTGTGAACCTTTTTCTTTTCTAGCATTGTTTAAAAATAATTCCTCAGCTGATGAGCCTTTTTCATGCCTGACTTAAAACAAAGTTCATGTTTGATGTTATGTAATAGCTGATAATGAAAGTGTTGTGCACAAAATCAATTATTGTCCATTTTTTACCTATAATGATTGGTTGCTCTGAAGTAGTGCAAGGAGTTGTATATAAAGGCCAAATTAAGGATTCACTTGTCATAAGAAGGCGGCTTGGTTTCTGCAGAGTGAGAACTGACTCCCATGCTAAATGCTGCATAGCTAATCCTGTCCTCAGATATTCTGATTGTTTTAGAATTCATGTGTTTGAATCTTCAGCTCTCACTGCTGTATGTAACTAGAGGTATCAGTAAAAATAATCTGGATGTAATTATAACTAAGTACTGAGAAACTAAAACATTAAATATAGTCATTTAAGTCAGATGTGTATCTTACTGTCTACTTCACATGATGTATATTATTGGTGTTATACTTTAGCACTTTTAGTAAGGTAGGTATGCCTAGTGCAGGACCTAACTGCCTGGAGATTACATTTTTTAAGATGAGTTTATCAAAGCTACTGGTCTTGTCTATAGCTTAACAGGTCCTTAATACCAGAAGATTAGGTCTAGCTTGTTTTTCTTTTTTTAGAGATATTGCATGGGAAATCAAGAAACTTCAGACTAGTAGATCTTACAACATTCTTGAAATTTATCTACCCAAAATAGTATGTAAGGGTTTATATATCATGGGCACCCCAGGCCTCTATATGTATTTTAAGACCTCAGTTTTTTGATCTAAAAAGTAATGTTGTAATAGAACATGACTGGCTGTGCAGAGTTGCTGCATTCACATCTGTTGCTTAAATCATAGCATGCTGATGGCGGTGATGTTAAGAATCTCTTGTCAAGAGAAAGATTTTCAGGTCTTTGCTTCTTGGCCACAGAGTATGTCTCATTGGTCCTTCTTTCTGAGGACCATTCACAATTTTCCTTTTTTCTTTGGATGTTGTCACACTTGTGTTTTGGCAATGGAGCTTCTTGCACTATGCCCAGAGGAGCTGTATAAGGTGCTTTCTGGAAGAGGACGGGTCTGTTTCCTCCCCCAGGACAATGATTTGTTATCACACACTGTTGTCTTGTGTGTTTTCCTAAGCTCACAACAGCATTTTCTTTTTTCTATTCCCTTCTCTTTTCTTCCTCTGCTGCTAGACCATGTATTCCTCTCTCCGTTGTGGGAGATGACTAAAGAGCAATCTGTGCAGGCAAACTTGTCTTTCCTGAGCTCTTTTTCTGCTGTTGTGTCTTTACTGGAAGTGACATTCACCTATTGTGTACTGGAAGAAGCTGTTTCAGTGAGGCACAGATTCAGTACTTCAATCCAGTTGTGCTGCAGATGATTTCAGATTAGTGCTGGAGCTATTGGGATGGGAAATTTCTTCCCCATGCAATTGAAAACTTTGTTCTAAGCATGCTCTTTCTTTCCTTGAGTTAGTTGGACTGAGTGCCTTCTGAGTCTAGAGAGAATAGTGCACTGCACCCCAAGAGCACTTGGTTAACTTTTGGTGTACCTTGACTTTGTGGAAGTGTCATACTTTTTTGGAACAGGTGAAATGCCACGTAGCTCCTGACTATTGTGTGCAACTAATCCCACCTTGGGCCTCTCCTTCTATGAGTGATAATGCAGTAACTTCTTTTGGTAGTTCGTACTTCTTTTCATACTTCTTGAACTTTGAGGAGATGGGTACTAAGATATTTCGCCTTGGGAAAGAGATCCTTTTTCACAAATATTATGGAGAGTACTGATCATGTTTCATTTAAAGCAATTATCATTTGAAGAACTATTAAAATGAAGAACAGAGACAGCACCTCTAATGAATCCATGAAAATGAAACAGCCTCTGGTGATCAAAGTGGACTCTACTGTAATCAAAGCTTTATTATTGACTTCAGTGTCAGGATTTCTGTTTCTCAGAAGTGCACAGCTCCTTTCCAATAATCACAAAGCACACCTCTTTGCATAGTAATACCTGCAGAAAAGAAAAGTTTTGAAAATAAAATTTCATGTTATGGAGTTAATACTCAAGGGGAAATAAAATGCATTGCTCTCATGTTACTCAGCCATCGTTTTTGCTGTTTTATATGTTCAAAACATACAAACTGGGTTTTTAAAGTGAATTTTCTTCTTAGTATTTTGTTTTTGTTGTTCGCATTGTGCCCTTGTGATGTTTTAACTAGATTAATTAATGCTGACTTCATGCTGCATCTGCTCACAGACCAGTTGTTCTTCAGTTGAGCAATTAAGTTTCTAGAGGCACTGATGCCTCAAGATATTTCCTGTTTCTCAGTAAACTTGAACATTTTGAACTTAAGCAGCTTTTCTCATGCTGAAATACAGCTAATATAATCTGTTTCACAATTGACACCAAATGCAGCTCTCATTTTATTTAAGCACTGCAGATGTATCATATTCTTATTATGTTGCAGAACTTTGGCATAATATGAATAAGTGGTACTTAGCACTGTGGTAGTTTGTTGTACAGACATGTTTACTGGTTCTTTTGCATAGGGTGATGTTCCAGTGGGGAACTGAGTCTGAAATGGGATGACTGGTTACTCTCTGGATGTTGATGTGAGTCTCCACTGCATGTGGCACTGTTTTCAGATGGGTCACATGAGGCTCTCTGAAATGTCATTCTAGTGCTTTCTTCTAGTCTGACTGGGCTCCTGTCCCATGTGACCTTTGTACTGCACACATTTGCTATTGATTATATTAAATTCCTTCCAAATATCTTCTAACCATCTTAACTGTATGTCCTACCCATATGACTGTCCTATATGACTGTGCATCAAAAGAAAGAAATTTTACTGACAACTTACAAGTATTTTGGTTACATCAGTTTTGTCAATTTTACAGCAGGAACTGCTGGGAGAAGTCACTGGAAATGACAGATTCTCCACACAGGATATTAATCCTTATGCTTAGGCATACAAGTAGTGCTTATCAAGTAGTGTATGCACATCAGGAGCTGCCAGCAGAATTTCTGACACGTCTTGAAATTTCCAACTCTCTTGTAACATTTAGTTAAATACTTTGTCTGCTGGGAGTTTGGTCATTTTGTCTCTAGTCACTCTGTTATCTTATCTATGCAGAGTCCAGCTGGAAAGAGCCATGAAAGAAAACTGAAGTCAGTGAAACTACTGAGTTTCATTTTGTTTGCGGGAACATTTTTTGTTCCTGATTTTTAAAAATTTTCTCTGGGTTTCCTAGATCTGTCTTCCAGATTCTCACCTCAACCTTTGCTGTACATCTCATCGACTTTTTTTTGTGGAGCATAGTTATTGGAAGTTACCCTCATACTTAAGCAAGTAGGGATATCTATCAATTCAGAAGCATGTTTGGAATGACATTCCATGTATTACACATGGTGTTTCAAAATATAACATGAGATGCTATATTTTTGGGAGGATTGCTGGCAGCAGGTGTTTAGAATTAGACTGGAAGAGACCCTGGAGACAGTTGCATCCAACTTCTTATCTATTCCAATTTTAATATCTTTGATAGGGGAGATTTACTACACAGTGTGCCTGAGCAACCTGTTCCAGTGCTTCACCAGCCTCGTGCTTAAGAAAACAGAGGGAGGAGGGGGAAAGTTTGTCGTGGTCCTATGTTTAACCAATTTCCTGTATTTTAATTTGTTCTTCTTGTCCTTTCACTAATAGGGTTCCCCTGAGCCTTCTCTTCTTGGGGCTAAACAATCTCAGTTCTACCAGCCTCTCCATGTACTACAGATTCTCTTGTAATTGTGCCCACAGCCCTTTCTGGATTCATTCCAATATGTCCATGTCTGTCATGCTGGGGAGTCAGCAACTGGACAGAATTCTCCAGATGTCTCACCACTGCTGAGCTGAGGGGAAGGGTCATCTCCCTCAACCAGCTGGTGATGCACTCACCTGTGCTCAGCTTGTCATTCATCACAACCCCTATTTTCCTACAAGCCTACATTCCAGCTGGTAGCTTCAGCACATGTTGGTGCATGGGTTTATTCCTCCTCAGGTTCAAGATTTACAGTTTTCTGTTGTGGAACTTCCTGAAATTCCTCTTCCCATTTTACCTTTCTGTTGATGTTTCTCTCGATGGCAGCTCAGCAGCCTGGTCTGTCTGTATACACTTCCCAGATTTTAACTTCATTTCTTTGCTAGAAACTATTTGATCATCTACTTCATAGAAAAAAAGATTACTTCTCAGTATTTCCTCAGGATCTAACAAAGGGAGAAAACACCACCTGTATGAAACTAGCTACAATAATATAATGAGACTACCTTACCATTTACATTGAATAATTTCAAGTTATTATTGCACTGCAAGTCTAATTCTCTTCAATTACTGACCTAAGCCACTAGTTAATCAAGAGGTATTTAGTAAGACTCTTTGTGCAACATGACAGTTGTACTTCTATTTTCAAAAAAAGGAGTCTTGCAATGAATTAAGTCAAATCTAAGTTTTATGCACCATTGTATGCCTGCTTTTTTGTATTTAGATATGTTCTGTAGAAAATATATGGTATGCTGCTTTTTTGCTCTGTATGCTTATGTGAATGCAGTTACCCTTCTGGACATGTGCCCTGTGGTCTCTTCAGAGGACCTCATAATTGGTCTTTTCTTCTGTTGACTATTGACTTATTAAGATCTTTGCAATGCATAAACAGAATCCATTCAATACAAAAACTTTATTTCACTGAGCATGTGTGATAAATTTGCACATTTCATGCCTGTTGTTTTTGTCTGCTGGTAATGAATTTATTCATAAAATGACCAAATTTAGTCAGCGTTTGTCAAATAGTAGATAGGCATCAGTTACAGGTTTGCAGGTCTACATTATATATTATTCAAGGAACAGAACTGAAACTTAGCCATTAATAATCTGTTTAAGTTCTATATGCATCAAATAAAGTGTATTTTCTGTGTTTCAGGGAAGTCTCAAGAACAGTAGGAAGATTTCTCCCCAAGAATTTATTCAGGATTTAAAATCTGGGTCAACGGATGAAAGACTAGTCACTTGCTTAGAATCTCTCCGTGTGTCCTTGACCAGTAATCCTGTCAGGTAACATCATTAGCACATGTTGAAGAGATTAATCATATTCTAATTTCATAATGGATTAAAATTAATGGATATGTAGAAGGTTTTCTGGTTAATGAGTATGTGTGCATTAGTGAGTGATTTTAACTTCTTTCTGTTTCATTGATTATGTATCCTCTGTAGGTCTGTTATTTTTAATAGAGTTGGCTGATCTATACAAGGTAATACTAAGAGAAGGTAAATTAAATGTGGTGCAGAAGCAATTCCCTTTGTTTTCTAGTGCTAAGTAGTCAGTTGTTTTTCATTTTAATTTTTGAAATATTTTCTAAGTCTTTGATCTTGTAACTTATTTTTGTCAGGGTAATCAATAATGGGAGTTAGGCACCTTGGTGTAAGTTTGTTCACCAGAAAACATATATATTTCTAAATGTGTCCTGCTGCTTCTGTCCAGTGTACTTTAGGCTTTCATCCTTCCTTCCTTCTGGTATTTTTTTCTGTACCTGTAGGGTTTATCTATTCAGAAGAAAGCACAACCTATGTTTACCTGCTTTATTGAAGGAAGGTTTAACTCTTCAGTAACCATTGATTAGACTTAATTTTGATTTGTTTCATGAAGCTTGATTTCTGAATGCTGATTTTATTTCATTAAATTATATGTTTTCCTATTCTATTCTATTTAAATCCTTTTGTTTAGGGTTACCTTTTAAGACCTTTTAATCATGTGGTTGTACACATGATTTGGGGGAAACTATTTAGGTTGTAGTTTAAAATAATGCAAATGAAATGTTGGGACATGATTAGAAAAGGATTGCACAACTTTCTTTTCTCCGTGTCTGACTTGGCAGAGTTGCTGATATGGGTCTTCTCTATGGGTATTTGCTGCTTTCTTTCTATTATTTTGTTTCTGAATTGAGTTGTCTTATTTACAATATATAATGGTTTATGAGGAAGGAAACTTGCTTTACAGTAGCCTGAGTTATTCTGACAAAGGGTTTTTAATTAGTCTTTTTTGTAAATTGTATTTTTAGTTCACAGAGAAAAGCTAAATCAAGTGTTACTGATTTGTTTGATCTCTGGTACTTAGAAACAAATATTGAAATCCATGGTTTACTGCAAAAAGCTGTATTTTTTTCCCATCACTATAAAAAGTAAGCTTCTAAAAGGACAATCTTGGTCAGTAATATTCAGGTAAATAATTTAGGTGTTTTTACCTCATAGCTGCTATCACAGTTCATTAAAAGTGGTTCAAGTGATCTAGCTGTACATATTATTACAGATAGCTAGTTATCTGCAACTATTTCTTCCCCTTTTTTGTAATAGTTACAACAGGCTGAATTTCATTAGGAGGACGTTTTTGATAAACACATTGAAAATAGAGGCACTGATAACTTAGTATTTTGTCAGAATGACAAAAAGCTGAGTGTTTTCTTTGGGTAGTGTAAGTAGTTTTTGTTCTCTTGTGGAAGCAGAGGTAAAGACAGTAAGAATGCATCAGTACATTAGTCTGTCATCCCCAGCTGTTGGATGTGCAGCAAAGTGGCTGCTCATAATTCTGCTAATACAAAATGTTCCAATAAGTGAATCTTGTCGGATTCTCTTTAGGACAGATATGGGCCAGATCTGACAAAAATAGTTTCCAGTTATTTGCCTAATCTGTTTCAGAATAAAACACCCATCCAAGAAAGACAGAATCTATTTTCATAATGTATTTACTTTTAGAAGAAAAAATATAGAAATATCTGATTTTCTCTTCCTGTAATTGTTAGTGCTGCTGTCAGTGTGGCATTACTTGTATTTGATATCAAGGGGTTTTGAGCAATAGTAAACAGGACCATGAGGTATCTGTCATATGAAGAAACAACTGGCCAAGGGTTTAACCTCATTAAAAGATGCCTTTGGTAGTAGCTGAAATTTTAATTTTTTATTGTGTTGGAGATATTTATCTCTTGGAGATATTTTGTGTTTAACACCACCCAGTTATGCGTGCTTTTATTTATGGTGACAATTTTCTTTCACTCTGATTAGTCTTCAAAATGTCAATTTTTTAAAATGTCTTTTTTCTCCGTCCTAGCTGGGTTGTAAACTTTGGCCAAGAAGGTCTGGGACTGCTGCTGGATATTTTGGAACGATTGGTTGAGACAAAAAAGTAAGTATTTAGTATAAAATTAGCTTTTCTAAATATAAATAGAATATAAATATAATATAAATTATATATAATATCTAATTATATATAGAATTATCTTAATGTAAAGTTAGCTTTTCTTAATATTTAAAGAGCATTAATTTACACTAAAATTTTGATTTATTCAGTCAGGACAGACTTGTGAAAAGGAGTCAGCATAAAGTTATACAGTGTTTGAAAGCCTTCATGAATAATAAGGTATGGGATTTTATTTATTCTAGAAACAAAATTACTACAGTTCAATTAGGTAAAGTACCTGATGAGTATAAGTCCATATGCAGTTTGGTGAAGTGGTGGGTTGGTCACTTGTGGTTTGAAGTTCTTTCTGTCTGCCAGAAGTCTGCCACTTTCTCTCTGCAGAAATATTGCAAGAAACTAATGCAAACTTTTGGTGCTGTTATATGCCCTTCTTACAGAATAAGGGACCTATTTGTGACTTTTTCTCTCTTTTTTTTTTTGTTTTGTTTTGATTAGTTCACAGACTGAAATGTCATTTGAAATATTTATTTGAGGGGAACTATTGATGTCATTAATTAGATACTTGATGGTCATTTGGATTCCCTCCCTTACAAATGTTCTTCTGTTGTTTAGTATGGGTTGGAACGAATTTTGGGAGAAGAGAGGAGCCTTTTGTTGCTGGCCAAAGCAATTGATCCCAAGCAAACTAACATGATGACGGATATAGTTAAACTCTTATCTGCAATGTGCATTGTTGGGGAGGAAAACATGTAAGTACTGTATTTAAGCAAGAAATATAAGGCAATTTTACAATATCACTAATTATATCTGAATGAAATTATAAAATCTTCAATTTAGTTTTGAAAGTAGTATCTGTATTATATTGTCAGTTTTCAGCATACCTTTGTGTGTTTTTTTATCATGGCCATATCAGTGAGTTTTCTTTTTCACATCTGTATGTACTGGTAAGATGGAAATAGTTATGCTGAAATTCTTTTGCTTACTATTTCTTACCACACTTTTTTTAACCCTTGTAATCCAGTAAGTAATTTTTCAGTTACAAAAATCTCTAAAGGCAGCAAGTATTGCTTAAACCTCCTAAATTTGTTTACAAGAAATTGAGGCAGGTTAATAATTTGGCAACATGGCTTTTAAGATAGCAAATAAACAAGTTTAAATATCTCTCCTGAGTGAAATTATTCTCTTTTCTCACAGCCTTGAAAAAATATTGGAAGCTGTAACAGCAGCAGCAGAGGAGAGGAATGTTGATAGATTCTCTCCTATTGTAGAAGGTCTTCAGGATAACTCAGTTCAGCTGCAAGTAAGTAATTTTTTTTTAATCACTCTAACAAGTGAAAATAAAACTACATGGTTTTCTGGACTGAACCAATCATTGCAATAAAAGGGAGTAGGAATACTGTTTCAAGTTGGGGTCAAATTTTGGAATATTGTTTATAATTTTGTCTTTTAAGGTGTGGTATGGGAAGATTTGACCTGGAAACATGGGGATGTTGCAAGTCAATTTGTTGATTTTCCACTGAGATCTTAGCTTTGTGAGCCAAAAGACTATATATTTAAAATAAAGGATAAGTCATATGTTTGGATGCAAAAAGATCATATCACTTCTGGAAATATTTGTTGAAATTGAATATTGATTATAGTAAAAAAGCAAGTTTTTAGGCAACTGCATTTTATAATTAATGCTTTAAATTATTGGGAGGTCTGTCTCTCATGGTCACTTTATGATATCATAAAATTGCACTCAGAAGGTCTGAGGAAAGAAAACTTGCGCCTTATTTTCAATTTGCCTCAGTTGGATGTAGAGTTTACTGCAGAAAGGCACAAAGTATTAACTTTGTTTGAATGATCATTAAGAATCATTGGTCTGTGAGTGTAGATATGAACTCATTGATATTCATGTAATCAGGTTGAACTGAGAGCTGTTCAAAATTTAAATCTTTAAAATCTTCTACTATCTTGCTTAACATATTTATTTGCTTACATGAGACATATTTTTACTTGCTTAAAGCATATTTCAGCTTAAACTACAAATCTGGATTTTTATTTCATGTCTATTTCACTATTCTATTCTAAAGCTTCAAGCCTTCTCCAAGGTCTTGGGTCAAACACTGTATCTATCTCTATCTCTGAGCTTGTGTGTTTGAGGCCTTGGTAGCTCTCTGTGCTTGCATTTCTCACATTAATTCTTTGTTACTATTACAAAAATAGTAAAAGATTAAAGTTTGAAAGAAATGCTTGCATTACTCAGCTTTTATATTAAATAGTTCTTGTCTGACAATAAGAGTTGCTGTTTGTTTCATTTGTCTCGCGGAAAAGCTAACCATAAAGGAATATTTACAGGTGGAGAATTGATTGTAGTTCAGTTTTTCCAGTACCAATGGAATTCTCTTTTGAAAAATTGTCCCTTCTTTCTTACTACTTCTCTCTTCTAATCATAGACTGTTTTGGGTTGGAAGGCCCTTTAAAGGCCATGTGCTTCCAACCCAGCTACCTTGAGGAGGAATCTTTTCACCAGACCAGGTTGCTCAAGGCCTAGTTCAGTTTCATCTTGAACACTTCTAGGGATGGACATCCACAGTTTCCCTGGGCTATCCATGAATTTTATGGGTTTCAAAAAAATTCTGAGATATCAAATTTTCTCTGGGATATAAAAAAAAATTAAACTATTTCGATTTTAAAATATATTAAATGTAACTATTAATGATTCATTTATCATTATTTGATTCATTGATTCAATACTTTAGATCACAAAAATTCTTTTTTCAATTCCAGGATGTTGTATGTAAGTTAAGAGAATTCAAGAACCTTTAGAGCATATAAGGATTTGAGGACTACCAAGTTGAAATTAGGAGGATGTTGTTTTGAGTGTAGTGCTGAATTTTCAGGGCTTGTGTATATTTGCATCTGTGTAGATTTGATGAAGGAAAAAAAAAACTACTGTAGATTTAATAGAGAAAAAAGTTAACATCTGTAACTTCCTTTTCTTTATAGTTGAAAATGCATATAGTTGAAACTCCCTTTAAAGCAGGCTGTTACTCTATTTGAGCCACCAGGCAAGTTAAGTTAATCCTTAGTATCTCTCATTTTACCCATGATGGGCACCCACTGTTTGCAGAGGTGCTCAGCTCCATGAGCAAGATACCACTTGTGAGATAACCAATTCAGTGCAGAAAACTTCAGCTGAATTACCTATGCAGCAGCAATTTTAATTTTTCTAGGACTACTATTCAGATATTAAAAAGTTTGTTTCTACTAGTTCTGCCTTCTATCTCAGTTGGGCTATACCTCCATCTGGTATTTTGTTATCCTCTAATATAGAAGATAGAAGCATTGTTAAAAATGAGAATTTACTCTAAATGTTACTATTGCAATACTTCTGCTAAAATACTTATGCTAAATATATTCATTTGGTTTTGCTGAGAGTGTTGGCCTCAAGTTCCTGCAAATAGGTAATGCTTTGCCATTTAGTTTGCTATATCTTGGGTAGACATGGAAACTCATTAAAAGTTCTTTTCTGTTTATCTTTTTTAGTTAAACTTTCATTAAAGTATGTTCCTTCTGCTAAAAGGCTTTTTGATATTTACTTTTTCAGTCTTCATAAATGGTTGCTAGATTTCTATTTTTTAAGACCAGAAAAATCAAGCCTTCTCATGTGAATCAGCTGTAAACTTTTCTAACAATGACATTGACCTGGTGGTTAATTTGACAGGGTTTTAATGAGACAGAAGTTTACAGTTGTCAGTTACTTGGCATACTTGCCTTGATTGTCTGCTTGATGTATGTATGCTTGCTTTGTGGCAGTTCAATTTGACACTAACAACTGACCTTTTCAATTTTGAATTGACTTAACATTTCTGTTACTAGAAGACTGAATACATAAAAGGCCTCAGTAGGGTGATTT
This sequence comes from Melospiza georgiana, assembly GCF_028018845.1. Lineage (NCBI taxonomy): Eukaryota > Metazoa > Chordata > Aves > Passeriformes > Passerellidae > Melospiza > Melospiza georgiana. The sequence continues at coordinate 48,091,631 of NC_080431.1, forward strand.
TTGTATTTTTAGTGGAAGCTCTGTCTATCTATTTTTTGCATTTGTTGAATATAAAAGATGTTCTATCTTTCATAAAATCCAAAATTATGGAAGGCATACTTAGTTGATTTTGGTTCAAGACAAGATTAGTAGTCTTATTCTGAAAATATAACTACAGCCAGGAGTATTATCAAGTTTCTGGTTTTGTTAAAGTAAATGTAGTTTAACATCTTAAGCCTAAAACGCGAATAGGGCAATCTTGTACCTTGTTCAAGTCATGGAGGCAGGAAATACAGCTCTTTGACACAACCCATTTTGATATGTAAGAAAGTTAAGAAAATAACAACAACAACTTGTTTGTTGCCTACTTCTCATTCTTCTAGGAGAATCAAATGAGTGCTTATACTCTATAATCATCAACTTTCACCACTGCTTCTCAAGCAGGTGGTTTAACTAACAGGAGAGTGCTATTCCTCCATGCAGATCTAGTTGCAGATGCCAGCTCCTTCTAATTTTCCAGTTAGGACTGAGAAGAGGAACATTGGTGAAGCAAAGGTGCAGTTTTTCCTTTCCTGGATAAGTTCCTGAAAAATGAATACTCCTCATCCCTGTGGAAATGTGCAGGTTCATGCACGTTCAGGTTCATCCTAGGAGAAGCCTTTTTGTAAGAAAGTAAAAGATCCTAGGTATTCATCAATAGCCTTATCCTCCCAGTGTTTTCAGTTGTCAGGGAATACCATTTTATCTTTATCATTTAATACTATAAGAATGTGAGATGGCTGTGACATTTTGGTTTGCTGAATAACTTGATGATTCTTGGTTGCTCTGTGCTAATGAGGTCCTTCCCATAACTGCTTCTGTAGCAGGGTCAATCAGAACAAAGCTTACCTTGCCTAAATGTCAAGAATGCAGAAACTAATTTCAAATTATTGTGGTCTTGTGTGACTTAAGTAGTTTATGCTAACCCGTAGGTATTGAATTAGTTTCACTTGGAATATGATTTAAATGTTTGTGATTTACCATCAGGTTCCTGCTATTGCCTTTATCGTTAGTCCTTTAAAAAGTTTTTAAACTTGGAAACAAGAATTTGTGATCTAATTTACTCAAATCTAGATGTGTAAGCATTGTGTCTTGCTTACACTTGTTTTTCTTTCCTCTTGTGTAACTTTTTCTCATTCTGCTTTTTGTAGGCTTATGTTTGGGACTTTCACTATTACTTCGTATTCCTACACAAATAAATAGTTAGCTAATATTATCCAATGGATCTTTATCTTGTTTGTTCCAGGAAGGCTAAAGTATATTCTTGTTCTGAGCTGCAATTTAATTCCCACTTGATCGAATTTGACTAGAAATACTAGAATAGCAGTACATCTTACTGATTAATTTATTGCTTTTCATCATTGTATCATGGCTCTGTTTGAGTAACACATGTGCACATGTATTGTGTTGATTTGGCAAATTTAAACAAAATAATATTTTTTTGGTACAATTACATCTGTAGATACCCTTTCACTGAAATTGCCCTATTATCTCAAAGATAAAGCTATAGTTTGCTCTTGATCAGGATTTTCATAGTAGTACTTTTTCAGTCTCTGATTGACTCCTTGCTCATAGTTTAAATCATCTGTGATAAATGCTGTTTCCTTGCTTAACAGTCCATTCACATAGTGTTTTGCAGGGAAACATACTGTGTTTTAAACTGCTGTCATAACAATGACAAAGATTCCAAATTGTATATAATCAAACAACATGGAGTTGAAATGTAAATGTAACCTTGTAGTAACTGTACTTCGGTACTGACTCTGTGGTAGTGAAGTCTACAATCATTGAAATGCCTCCCTGATGTTAACAGGAGAGCAGGTGTTGGTGGCAGCTGTCAGTGCACTGAATTACTGGTTTTGAATGGCACAACTAATTGAATCCAGAAAATGCAATTGAATGAATGATTTTGTACTCTAGAGAGATGAATTGGAGATGATATAACTTGTTTCAACTAAATAAGATCAAAATTAGAGGAAGTAAAAATTTTCATCTTGGCTGTTGAAGGGGAGGACAAATACTCATAAAGTGGACCCATACCAAAACAAATACAAAAAGCTTTAAAAATAAAGCCCATACTCAGATAATAAGACAATATATTCTTTAAGGGTTTATTGCAGTAAATTTAACTGGTTTGATTGCTTGCATTTTAAACCACTTGTGACGTCCAAATTCTTCTGTTGTGACATTGTAACTTGTGCAGTTTGTGGGCCTAAAAAATACACCTGGTATTCAAAGCCAAGGACTTAATTTTTAGTCTAAGTGATGTCTTAGTGATCTAATAAAATTGCTCTCAGTAGTGCTAACACTTCTCCACCCCATCCCATGCCTATACATTTCTATGCTGCATTTCATTTGTGGTCATCATATTCTATCCACTAATTACAGAAATGTATGTAACAGTAAACTTTATTCCAGAGACTTGTCCAAGGCTGAGAAAAATGTACACCTAGTGGGGTGATAGTGATTGTGTTACTCAACAAATCCTGTTGCAACTAAATAAGCCAAAACTGAGCTCCAGACAGGCAAGCCAGGTCTCGGTGAAGCCTGAGAGGTCTGGAAGCATGTAGTGTTAGCTTAATACAAAACCTATAGCCTATTACTAGCAAAAATAAGTGGGCTACAAGGCCATGTGTCCTGAACAAGACTGTAGAGAAGTACAGACAAATATTCAATATGAGGAGCTTTTTCTTTGTTCAAAGTTCTTGGTTGTGCAGCAGGTTGTGCAATCTCTGTTGGTTGCTATCGAGACAATTCCTGGAAGACTTTTTTCAGTCTACTTTTGGAAAGTGGGCTGTGCACCTTAGCTGGTTTCAAAATTTTGGGTATTGTAGTGTCAGCGTCTGGATGTAAGAGAATTATATTATTTGTATTTATCTTTTGGTTTTTGTAGTTTCCTTTGCTGGGGTTAGCACCCTTCTTTCTCACCTTGTGTAGAGTGATGCTTTGGCAGTAACAAACATTAGAGTAACTCTCAGGAAAAAGTACTTGTGCAGAAACAGGCAACAGGCTTGAAGAGTAATATGAAGAGTAATACAGAGGTTTTGTTTGAATTTGAAGAAAATAATTGATAAGTTAACAAACTCCTATTTTCCCCTAAGTTTCTAAAATACTGTAGACATAGATACAGAAGCAAATTGTGTAAAATGAGGGCAATAACACATTTCAGGGAGGAGAAGTATCATAAGAATTGTTCTGACAGGCACTACAAAGATGAAAAATCCACTGTGAGAGTTAAAGGCTCAAATTGTTATCTATTTAGCAGCTTTATAAGAAGAGAAGAATAACCAAGGGTTGTTTCTTATTTATAACTTCAAAGAAACCCCAAATCAGGAGGATCTTTCTCCAGGAAACATACTTTCTATAAGGCAAAACAGTCTGTGTTGTGGTATTGTTAGCTATATTCCTATTTACCTGAGCTCTTTTAAAGCTGAGTGCTACTTATGGGATGCCAGTACCTTTTTGAAAGAAAACACACTGTAAGTATATTCCTCTTTGATACGTGAGGTTATTTACTTTTCTTCATCAGGTGATGATCTAATTGCCCTCACTGTAAAGAATATGGAGAAGGGACAGGAACAGGCTTTCATTGCCTTGCCAAGTCTGTTAAACACTTTGGTAACAAAAACATACAAAGGCAGACTTACAATGAGGCAGGGGAAAAAACATTAGGAAACATTACTTGAGCAGAATTTAATATGGCATAATTTTTGAGCCATAGAAACTTTTTTAAAAACAGACTTTTAAACATCAAATTCAATATTACTTATTGCTAGTAGAATTTTTGATTTTGTCTACTTAGCATGCTGTTTTCTACATTTTTCTGAATTATTTTGGTATTTGTCAAACTTGTTTAAATTTTTAAAGTCCAGACTTAGATTGGAACATTCTTGCCTGTTCCTTGGGCCTTTCAAACAACTCTCATTGATTCATGAAATAGGACTTTGCTTTGCAAAGTCATTTATTTATACTGTCTCTTTATTGATATTACATTTTTTGTATTAGTCATTAATTTTGTTCTCAACTATAAAAAATATATTTCTACTGTAGAAGAAGTCAAACTTGCCAATCTGTAGTTGTCCAGATCTTCCTGAAAGTGGCTTTTTAAATGTCAATACAATTTTGCCATCTTTATTTTCTTCAGTGTCAAGATACATTTCAGTATAAAATTGGATTATTTTGTCCTCAATTTTTTTTAAAGCTTTGAATGTTTGAAGAGTGAATGCTCTTTTGTTACTTCTCATGTTGGCTTCTCTGAGTTCTTCTGCCACTTTGGAACTGTTTTGTCTCTGTTCTATTTTGTGATCTCTTCTCACATGCCAGAATGACAAAGTGTTGCTATTTGTGTTGCTTTGTTTTCTTTGGTCACTTCTTTACACCATGGTCTTTTACTGACTCTACAGATTCTGTTGTCTTCCTTCTTTTGCTATCTTTGAGGAATTAGATGTGTTAGTCATAGATGCTTTTTGCAAATTGTCCTTCAAAGTTCTCTGTCTCTTTTATTACATTTTCAAATTTGATTGGTTAGTTTTGATTCCTCCTCCCCTCCACTGCTGTTGAATTATTTTGTTTAGGTGTTGTAACTTGATTATTGTCTATCACTGGGGTAAGTTACAGAAGTCTATCTTTACACTTATGCAGTTGATTTAAATAATCCTTTTGAGTCCTGTATGCAGTTTTGGGTCCCACAATATAAGAAGGACATAAGACTGTTAGAATGTGTCCAAAGGAGGGCAATGAGGATGGTGAAGGTCCTTGAGGGGAAGCTGTATGAGGAGCAATTGAGGTCACTTGGTTTGTTTAGCCAGGAGAAGAGGAAACTGAGGGGAGACCTCATTGCAATCTGCAACTTCCTCGTGAGGGGAAGAGGAGGGGCAGACCCTAATCTCTTCTCTGTGGTGACCTGTGACAGGACCCAAGGGTTCTTTCAGCCTGAAGCTGTGTCAGGGGATATTTAAGTTAGATGTTAGGATTGGGTACCAGTTTTTCACCCAGAGGGTGATTGGGCACTGGAGCAGCTCCCCATGGCAGTGGTCACAGCACTAAGCCTGTTGGAGTTCAAGAAGGATTTGGACAATGCTGTGAGGCACAAGGTGTGGTTCTCAGGACTTCCCTGTGCAGGACTGGGAGTTGGAATTGATGATCCTTTTGAATCCCTTCCCACTGAGGACATTTTATGATTTTATATCTTTAATTTAGTGTGATTTTCCTTATTTATGTCAATAAAATGAAAACAATACTTTTCTATTATTATTATGCAAATATAGATATTTGCATATACTGAATTCCATAAAAGTTCTGAGGGAACAGAAATTAATTTCAGCTCTTTCTTCAAGTAAGAAGAAGGAGCAAAGCTTGTTTCATCTATAACTATTTTGAAATTATTGTTGAGGCAAGGTATGTAGTATGACAGGGTAATCAAAGAATAAATGCTGTTGTGGCGGCTTTTATCCAGGAGAGGTATTGGATGGGTTAGTACAGTGGTTCCAACCATGGCATCCTCCCTTGAGCATTCTTGTCCTTTCAGACATCTCCAGAAGTTGAAAAGATGGTCCCAACTCCTAATGCAGAGTTGTGGGGCCCTCGAGATTCTCTTTTCATGTGACTCCAAATACTGTCATTTATGGGTTTGGGTGAAGAATACCTCATGCTTAATTGGGTCATTCTAACCCTTGGTCCCTAAAAACCTGTTGTAGCTCACAGTCTGCTTGATTTTATCAGCAGGTTCATTGCTCTCACATTAACAGATTGTTTACATTTGTTACATCTCTGTTCTCATAACTAAGCTGCTCTCTTCTAGAGTGTTAGCCAGTAAGTTCATCTACATAGACTAACACTGCAGTCAAACAGGCCTAAATTATGCTAATTGCCATTCACCTCCATAATAGTTCAGCTTAAATTATAAATAAAGCTACTCTCATGCTTACATATTTGCAGTAGGGTAAAGGTGAGATAATGGTAGTGGTCTGTGCTATTATGTAATCTTAGCATGTTGCTATTATGTAATCTTAGCATGTTCCTTTTGGAAACCTAATGGATCTTATTGTTTCTCACAGTCTGTTTCAAAGTAGCTTGTACATCTTTGTACATAGTTGTTCTTGTGGCCATATGTAAGTAAATTCAGTACTTGGAATTATGCATACTTTGGAGATGACTGGGATAGCATCTTTCTGGTATCACCTTTTGCCTATGGCATAACGCATCATCATTTTTTAAACTATAAAACGCTTTACAGCAAAGTATTTGAACCAGATTGCTTTAATTGTTGACATAGTATGTAAGGTCCAAATAGAATTCTAATGGTCTGGTGTTTTTAAAAAGCCCTTAAAATGCTGGAATTACTTGAATAACCTATTTTTTGTAAATTGAAGCAAAACGTGCAAACAATAAAGAGGGTAAAAAAGGGAGATAATATCTCTTTTAATCTGTATTAGAGATAAACAGTAAGTTGCCATTGTTCTAAAGGCTTGTGAATCCAGACAGTGAATTCCTGCTGCTCCTGGCTGTGGGTTTTCAAGATGGGTCTCTCAATTTCTCAGAAGAGGGTCTGCTCAGTAGTTGGCCTGATTCTTTCTTTTGAGCTGAAGGAGTGATTCCCTTGAAGTATTCTATAATACTCAGTATGTTTAAAGAATGACTATTTCAAAAAACAAGCAGGAAAAAACTCCATTCTGTTTTTCAGGCTCAGTTTAATTTACTCAGCATTTTAAAGAAAAGATATGTTTTACTGTACACAGACAGCATTCTGTTACTAACTTCTTGTATATACGTATAGATAAATGTACATTTGCAATGATTTTTATATGTCCATTATTATGCTTTATCTGCTAAAGTTCATTGGCTAAAGGAACTTGATGTTTGTATAAAATGACAAAATTCAATGGAGTGGAAAAATATTTAATTGTAATGGAAATTTGTGAACTAGAATTTGATATTTATAGCTCACGTGGCTGATGAGGAATTTAAGTAGCTTATTTATAATATTACAGTAGTTTCATAATTAGAAATTATGTAATATCTAATTATTAGTTTGTTGTATCTTCTTGATTGTGATGCATATTGAAATCTTAGAAATAAGATTATTATTTACTCTGTTGCAGGTGGCTTGCATGCAGCTCATCAATGCTCTTGTTACATCTCCTGACGACTTGGATTTTAGGCTTCACATCAGAAATGAATTTATGCGCAGTGGATTGAAAGAGTTATTGCCAGTAAGCGTCTTGTCTTCTCTCTTTGCATTACTGTTTAAATTTTTTAATTATTTGAGACTGAGAGCGGGAATTTGAGAACAAGTTCTAATAAATTATCTTCAAAGACATTTTATTAAGTTTGGGAAAGAGCAGTAAGGGACGAGAATCAGCCTTAAAATAAAAATTAAAAGGTGAAATGTGCTTTCTGAGTTTTATTCTGATTTTATTCTGATTCCTCAGCATTTTATGACTTTGCTTAAGAACATGTGATACTCTGTTTTTCAGAAATTTTAAGCCAGCCTGAAGTTACATTTACCTTTTGAATATTTAACTTAAGTCATGTGTTGTTGTAATTTTAAGCTTTTAAATAATATAAACATATGGAATTTATTAAAAAGATATATTTATTTACATATGAAAATACTAATTTTGCAAGTCTTTGTGCTGTTTCTCATTGCAGCAACTACGATATATAAAGAATGAAGCACTAGATATTCAGCTGAAAGTGTTCAATGAGCATAAAGAAGAAGACATGATAGAATTCTCTCATCGTTTAGAAGATATTAGATCTGAACTAGAATATCCTTTTGATGGTGATATGATCTTTGCTTGTGTCAGAAACAGTGTGGCCAGCAGGAGCAGGACACGATCATTCCCCTGTATTAGGCACTGGTGAGGCTGCACCTTGAATTTGGTGCTCAGTTTTGGGGCCCTCACCCACAAGAAGGACGTGGAAGGGCTGGAGTGTGTCCAGAGAGGGCTCTGGAGCACAAGTCCTGTGAGGAGCAGCTGAGAGAGCTGGGGTTATTCTGGAGGAGGATGCTCAGGGGGGCCTTGTAGCTCTCAATGAAAGGAGGTTATAGTGAGGTGGGGTCAGCTATTTCTCCCGATTTACAAGTGACTGAATGGGAGGAAAGGGCCTCAAGGTGTGCTGTATGAGGTTTAGATTGGATAATAGGAAAAATTTCTCAGAGAAAGGGTTGTCAAGCACTGGAATAGGCTGCTCAGGGAAATGATGGAGTCCCCATCCCTGAAGATACTTAAAAAGATGTCCAGATGAGACATGTAGTGGCATGGCTGAATGGTGGACTTGGCAGTGCTTGGCTAATAGTTGGACTTTATCATCTTCTAAGAGGTCTATTCCAACATAAATGATTTAATTATATCAGCAGGACAAACATGAACAAAATAAAGCATTTAATGGATTTTTTTTGCTATAATTTCTGTTTAAAGAAGTTATCAGTAAACATTTGACTGAAATTTTTTGATTCTTTGTTATTATTCTCCTTAACACTTTCACTGAAGTAAATGATGTTTACAACATGGTGTGGAATACAGTTAAGGACACTAGTGCTGAAGGATATTTTCTTTCTATTCTCCAACATCTTTTGCTGATAAGAAATGATTATTTTATCCGGTATGTTTAATGCTGTTTTAAATGTTAATTATGGAATTTTTTTTATTATGCAGTCATTAATAGAATATTTTTTCCATAAATCCAATGATAGGTTTTAGTCTTTCTGTGCAAATTTTAATTTGTGAGCTTGTATTCAAAAGAATCCACTTGGAATCAATAATGCCATCTATATGTTTTTATCTCTTCTGCTTAGTATATAATTTTATTTTATGAACATAGAAAACTATTTTTGTTAAGAGCTGGGCCTTTTTGATTGCAAGTAGAAGTGATCAGGAGAGATGTCTTAATCAGTCATAAATCGTGGCATTATAATTTTGTGCTGTATTTGAGTCAAAGGACAAAACTGAGTATGCAAAGAAATGCACTATGTACAGAAATCTGAATATATGCCTAATTAAGATTAACTTTTGGGTTAGAATTGAGTATTTTCAGTATATATTATAGGTCAGTGTAGACATGTTTGTGTCTCCTGGAAAATTCATCAGGTAAATTAAGGGGAAACAGTTAATAAAACTCTAGTGTTTCAAGCTGACAAATACTTTCCTTCCAAAACTCTTGTGTTGTCTTTGAGGCAACAGTGGAGGAATGAGGTGTGAACTGAGCAAGAGCCATCTGTTTTCTGCACAACATTCTGCATAACCTTGCATTTCAGGCAAGGTCTAGCACAGATGTATGTTTAAAGGTTAAGGGTGCTTGCCTGCTATGGTACATCTGTGCTAGACTTCTTCCACCTGAAAAGGTTTAAATTCACAGCTTGCATGTTCTGGGCAAGTGACCCAGCTGTCATACCCCCTGGCATTTTAGAACAAGGTGTTTTTCATTCCTTGTACTGAAGCAGGGCTGCAATGCACTTCTACTTAGAAAAGTCACAAAACTAGTGGAATCAAGCTGAAGGAAGAGCATTTTCTTTACTGAGAGGAAGCAGGAGGTCTTTCCTTCCTATATTTCTGCAGGGAGGGAGATGTAGATTTTATAATACAAGAATTATTTATCTTTAGGACCACTGTTTTTTCAGGCTTTTTGTAAACTCCTTTTGTGTAATAAACTGCCATATGTAATTTCCCTTTGAAACTTTTACCTTTCTGTGGAAAAAAATCAGCCCGAAGCTTTTGACTTTGTTCACAGACAAGATTTTAAATATAGATTGATTAATAAATATCTGTAAAATAGCTCATTTCTTTCTTTAGTCCACAGTATTTCAAACTAATTGAAGAGTGTGTATCACAGATAGTGTTACATCGAAGTGGAACAGACCCAGATTTCACGTATCGTAAGAGATTAGATATAAATTTCAGCCACTTACTAGGTAAGTACCATGTTTGGAAATTATTACAGCATCATACTTTCTTATATGAAACTGAATAGCTGACGAAGAATCTTGTGTTCCCTACATATGTGTAAGTGTGCTTGTTGGTTTTTTTCCAGATGTTTGTGTAGATAGAGCAAGATTAGAAGAATGTGAAGAGAGGGCTTCTGAACTTTCCAGAAAAGTAAGTCATTCTTCATCACATCATCATGTGATCAAAGGATGGACATGGAATTACTTAATAGAATAATGAATGGCATAACTGAACCATGGAATAGTCTTAACTTTTACTTACTATTAGTTCTGTGTTAAAGTGGGAATTTGGATGTTTTTGTAGATTGGGAAGCAGAGAGGTATGAAGTAGTGAACCTTAACTGAGAATCTTTCTACTATTTAATTTTTCATGTACAACTCTTCCAAAAAGCAACTTTATTTCAGCAGTTATCAGTTTCCCTAACAAAATAAACAGTGGGAGAATAAAAAGAGACTCCTTCATATCTACAGACTGTATTAATGTACATCCATGGCTTTTAAGCTCCTCTGTGTAATACTGACTTAATATACGTTAAGTATATTACATTAATATACGTTAGCATACGTTGAGTATATTCGTTATATACTTAATATACGTTACGTATATGCGTTATATACTTAATATACGTTAAGTAGACGTTATGCCATTTTGTATAGTGAAGACCTGTTGTGGCGATTCAGATGATTCTTCCACTCAGCAGACACATGGAAGTTGGAATAGCAGACATGTGTCCTTGGTATTGTTATCATGTATGTTTTAAAAAGCACAAAAGGAAAAGGTGGAATTTAAAGAAACTATGCAGAACTGACTGGTACCAACAATTTTCTTTTTACTTCTCTTTTCTTAGTTTGAAAAAGATTTTGTAGTTCATCAGGAGACCCAGGCCCTGCTTCAAAAAAAAGAGGAAAGAATCAATGAACTTGAAAAAGAATTACAAGCTTTTAAATCACAGGTAAAAGACAGTATAAGTGAACGTATGAAATACTGTTTTTGAAAGGGACTCCTTTTGCATCTTCTTCAGATTTTGATAGTATGGTTGAGAGGTTTTTCGAGAATCTTTGTTATCGATTATTATTGAATGTTAGTTTCCTTTATTTCTGTTTTATATAAATAATTGTAATGTGACAATAATTAACTGTGAGTTCCCAGATGATGCTTTTTATGCCTGAGCTCAGTTAATTAAACTAGTTTCTTAGGTTTCATTTGGGTTTTGCTTTCAGAGTCATACATTTCCAAAGTAATTAAGCACATAGGGTAATAAGTCTTATGCTTTTAGATTAGCATTCATCATTGTGATCTTTATCCCTGCACAGGAAATTGCTTATTATGCAGTTTGCTATACTGAGGCCTTACCATGGATATCCAGCAGTGAAAGAAATAACCTGTGGCTGGATAAGAACATTTCCTGATAATTTTTCAATTTTCAAGCATAAATATGTGATGGAGGGGAATAGTGCAGATTTTTTGAGAGTAATACTTGTGTTACTTGTAAGTGCTTCAACTCTTAAATCTATGTAAGAAGACTGTGTGACCAAATGATATTTCCTGTGTCTGGCAATAGCAAGAACAGTCTAAAAGTGCCTGAAGAAGAAAACATCAGAAAAACATGTTTTCTAGGGGTTTATTTTAATACTTCTGAGGATTTTTAAAAAAAATTTATTGGCTTCCTTAATTTTCTTAGTGAGGAAAATTAATTTAGCTCTCCTTTGGTCTATTTAGAAATGTCATTCTCATTCATGTTTCTGGTCAAAATTAATTGTTAATGTCAAAGTCAAACATTTAACAAAAGCAAGAAATTGCTGCAGTCTAAAAAACCAAATATAGTAAGAGTGGCACATCATTCATTAAGAAAGTACTTTTCTGTGTTCATCTTGAAGTCATACTTAAATACTTTTTGTAAGTGAAATTGGTTTCCTCCCTTTTTTACTTTTTCTGTTATTCACTGCATGAAATATAAATATTTTTATATGCAGACAGAGCATAACATATGATTCTGCTCACTAATTATCATACCATGAATTATCCCACTGTTGTTAATGGGATACATGAAAAGTTTTGTAGATGTCAGGTAATTGATTACTGCAACTTAGTACTTTTAATCTTTGGCTTCTGTATGGCATCAATTGCTACTTAGCATGTTGATTTCTACCTCTAATACTATTTTTTTCTCTGGTCTCATTCCTTTACTCTCTTGCAACTGGTATATGTTGATGTATTTCTTTCATTTCTGGAGCCCAACTGTTCCGTGTCTATTTGTCAGTGTAAACAATGCTTATGCTCAGAAATTCAAAACATTATCATGTTGTTGTGCTAGCATTTATTTGTATTCATTGATATTCAGCTATTTCCTTTTAGAAATTTAAAATCTTTTGCATATTGTATTTCCTTTAATTTTCTAAAATAATAATTTTCAGCTCATAGTTAGTTGAGGAGGTAATTAGTGCTATCACCAGTAGATAAATATTTCTTATTTCTTCTTTTGTTATTTTGTCAGATACTTTCTCATTTATGTTTACAGGCCTATGATAGAGATTTTCAAATAGTAGTAGTAATTTTATTAGACTTGCTGAATCCTATTTTGATACATTATAGATGTCATTTCTATATGGAATAAGAAGCTAGTGTGTAAGGAACACTAATTTTTGGATGGATATTTTTTCATGATTGCTTCATGTTTTCAATTCTGTAGAATGAGAATGCTCCTAAATTGGAAGATAACTGTTTTTCAATAGAATTATTTATCTCTTCAGATTTTGCTGTTATGTACTTGGAATGTTTCTCTGTCATCTGTAGGATGAAAACAACAGAGACTAGGATGTTACTTTTTTTTAAATTTGAGCTAAACCATGGTAATCTAGGTAAGGTCTCAGGATATCTATCATAGCCTTTTTAGTTCATGGTCAGTGAAATGTAAAAAGTGGGAAACACCATTTCAGTTTGTCATTTTTGGTGTGCACCCCCCAGGTCTGAATGTCCGCTTCAAAATATTGACACATCCAATCATGAAATCAAAAGCACATTGGGCTTTTGATTTCATGATTTTGATTAAGAATGTTATCATTCTTGTTTGACTGTTCTATACAAGACAAGTGGCCTTGACTTTCAACTGGCTTTCTGTATTTAATCTATAAACTATGATTGTTGGAGCATTTTGTTGACAAAACAGTGGAACTGAATAAGACTATTTTCCTTATCAGTATGGCGCTCTGCCACCTGGTTTTCTGCCATCAACTCATGGAGATGCATCTGTTGTTCCACGGAAAGGTGCAGGACCACATCAATTTCCACCCCCTCCTCCTCCACCACCGCTGCCTTCTAATGGAGCAATTCCACCACCACCGCCTCCCCCGCCTCCTCCACCACTTCTGAATAGCTTGGGAGCTCCTCTGGGTTTTGCTGGTGCTCCTCCACCACCACCTCTGCCAGGCCTGCCTGGAATACAGTGGTCCCCGCCTTCGTGTGCTTTGCCATTTGGAATGAAGCCTAAAAAAGAATTCAAACCTGAGGTTACCATGAAAAGACTCAACTGGTCTAAGGTAGTGTTGATTAATGACAAATACTTGATGTAAAATCTGACATTGAACTTGGGGAAAATAGATTGTCAGAAGTAAGACTAGGCAAGCAATTTATACATTAGTTAAAATTATGTAAGATATGAATACTTGCTGTCTTTAGCTTTTCATTGTTTTTTGAAAACTGTGTTTCATTAACCCATGAATCATCTGGGCAAGTATCTGTTGACTTTATGAGATGCCTGGAAAAGTCAGTTCTGGTCTAAAATAAAACAACCTTGATAGCAGGATGCTTCTTTTGCTTCCTATTACGCCTTGTTTTTCAGCAGACTCCTTATGTTAGATCAGTCACTGAACTATACTGATAGCTACACAGTTTCCAAACAAGTGTCTTGAATCTATCTAGCCTGGGCTGGAACAGGGAGTGCAGATCTCTCCATTTGTCTGTAGTACTTCAATGTACTTCCATAAATTTAATGACTGACAAAATACAGACTGAATTTGGAGTTTGGTTGGCTTTGGTTTTGTTTTTTTCTCCTTCTCCATTGTGACAAGATTAAGTATACCAGTCTGCTACTGAGTTTGGAAACTATAATTATTTAGACCAAAAATAAGTCAGTAAAGAGATTTTCACAATTAATGAAGTAATCAAAGCTAAATTCTGAAAAGTAAGGTACTTTGTATCTGGCTAAAACAAATGTCTTCAGAGATTATTTGAAGTTTGCCCAAGTTTTAACTCTAGGCCAAAGCTAATTTGCTCCTTGTAGATCTTGGATAACAGAGTTTGTTGTCTGCATGTTAGAATCGTTTTTTTTCCAAACTCACTTATTTTAAATATTATTATTTTTAATTAGAAATATATTAACAGCTCTGAAGATGAATTGTGTACTAAAAATTAACATGTTTTACAGAGCTCTTAAATGTTCAATGTGCTTTAGACTTTACAGAGCACAGTTTCTGCATATTATCAAAATAATGAATAAAATTTTATTTTGTCTCTGGCTTGTAGATCAGACCTCAGGAGATGACAGAATCCTGTTTTTGGGTTAAGGCAGAAGAAGACAAGTATGAGAATGCTGACATGCTTTGCAAATTGGAACTTACATTTTGTTGTCAAAAAAGGGGTAAGTAGCTGATGGATTTAATTTTCAGCTTTTGGAGATACCTTTAACATTCTTAGGACTTAAATAAATATATGAAAAAACCTTCGGAGTATAATATTAATGTTCTTATTTCTAAGTGGGATGTATGAAGAAAAATGTCTGAAAATCCTAGACTGCTTAAAGCAGTAATATTGAACTATTTTATGTAAGGATGACAATAATTGTGTGACCTGTAGGAAACTCTTACAGAAAAAAAACCCAAGAAGTTCTGGGTAATACAGATTTTATTTATCACATTAAAAAAAACTATAATATTTTATCAGAATACCTTCATCAATTACTGAAATCTAATCTGGAGCCCAGAAAGTGATGTGTTTATCCTCAGAATGGATATGATAATTGATGTGTGTTGGATCCGTGATGGATGATAGTCTTTCAGTGATTATTTTTTACTTCCTGATAAACCTGTAGGAGCATAGATCTCCTTTGATATTTGCCTACCTTCTTTAGCTTTTAAGGCATTGTAAAGCAACAGAATATTTGAAAGTATTCCTGACTTTAAAACTTCTCTCCTTTCTGTGGCAGTAAGTTGTTTTAGTAGTAGTTTAGATTATTCTGTCTCGTATATAAAATGCCTGTTGTTCCTGACACATTTTTTTCTATCTCTTTTTTTGGTATCAGAGATGTAGTATTTTAGAGCAGTCAAAGGCTTGTGATTTCTCTGCAAATTAAACAGGGACTATTGTATTTTTACTTTGTTTAAAAAATTCTGGTTTGATATTTTTATTAATTAAATGACATGGCGGTCTCAAATTTTTCCTTTTTTAGGCGTATGCTTTAGTGAGTATAATCCAATATTTTTTTTACCATAACCAAGAACTTTATTCCACTCTTGTCAAAGCATGATTTTTATGCCTTAGCAGTGTTTCTGATTTAAGTATTATAGCTTGTTACTGCTGATACCTAATAATATTAAGAATGTTGCACAAAGATAAAGAGGCAAGAAAACCTCACCATAGACATATTTGCTTGAATCTATTAAAATAAGCCTAGAAGCTAATTATGGTGCCTTTAGAATGTTAGAAGAATTCCCAAGAATATTCCCTGAATTAATAGGTTGGAAGTTTTAAAAGCCACTGGAGGAAATAATTTCCTGTGTGTAATTAAACAGTAAAATTTGGGAGACAAGATGATGTTCAGGCCAAACATTTTAATGCCTCAGAAGAGGATTGTGAGTCTCCACAGACAGCAAGAACATTAGAGTTAACAAGATTAACATCCTTCAATATTTAACAGAATGGACTGAATACATTGTTTTGACAAAACCCAATAGAAGAGAGTTACTGGATCTACAGCTGGAAAGTCAGTGAAGTGCACTTTTATACCAAACATGTGTCTGTGTGTATGTGTCTGTAGCAATTTAAAGGCTGTAGTCCCCAGTGACAAATTTACTTCTTTTTTACAAGTGAGGCTTACTGCTTAATAATTTTAGTTTTAAGTTTTGAAATCTCTCTCATCCCACATGGGTGATATAAGTGTGCCATTGTCTTAATTTTTCAAAGGAAGTGAAGACACTAAAGGTTTTATTTAGAACAGCAAGTAGGTGTTTAAAGGGCAACATGGAACTAAATTTCATCTTTGTTCAAGTGAGTGGTTTGCAGCACTTTAAGTGAAAGCTTAAGTGTGTTAGTAGGCAGGACCAGATCTCAAGGTCCCTTGTTGACAGCATGAATTCCAGGACAGAGGACAGAAAAGCAACTGCTTTTGTTCTCATGACCACGGAGAGAGGGCATACTTCTTTGCAGCTTATACTTAATTTACTGATTATAACAAAACTTACCAAAGAAATTAGAGACATACAGTCTTCTTCACAATCTTGAGGAGATTTAACAACAGGGTCTTTAAAGTAGAATCAGCAAGCTATTCACTACTCTCAAATTGGGAACAGTCCTTAACTATTTCTAAAGCTTTGTGTCTAAAACCAGAAAGAAGAGAAATTGAAAATGATTCTGTAGCCAAATGATGGCATGCAAAGAATGAGCTAGTTTCCACTCTGCTGAAGGGTCTGCTTATGCACTCTTTTCATGAAAATCTTTGCATAAGAAGAGGTATCTGGTAGAGGAAGTGGGGATCAGAATGTTCAATGATGCTTCAAGTGAACTTTATTATCATTAAGTAAAATCAAATTGAGGTACTCAAATATTCAGTTGGTGCATTTTGCCAGCTAATATGCCAAAAGTATGTCAGCTAGAAAAGGAAGTCTTATGTCTATGTAAATAATCCACTGAAGAATTTTCACTAGAAAAAAGAATACAGAACAGTATAGAATAGATAAGAAGATTCAGCAGATGTTTGTACAGGAGTTATAAAATATGTTGATTCTGAAGGGACATTGAAGCAATTGAAAAACTGAAGATGTTATGGAGCTATGAAAGAAATACTGTTGCAAGAATAAAGTAAAAGAGGGCCTAGCTTCAGACTGTAGGGAATCTCTGTTGAGTATATCCAGGGATATTTTGGAGACATGAACCACAGAAGAAACCCCTGAAGGTCATCTGAAAGTCTAACGACTTTTTGTAAAGGGACCAGTCTAGTTTATCTTGTTCAGGACTTTCTCCAACTGAGTTTGAGGTATTTCTCAAGATGGAGATGTAGGGATGGATAGCCTGTTCCCATGTTTGTCATTGTAGTGAATTTTTTTTCATACTCTCTTTTGGGATATCTTTTGTTGAAACTTGTGCCTATTTCCTCTTGCTGTTGTGCACCTCCGAGAATTCTGGTTCCCTCTTATTTCCAGCCTTCTGTCAGGTTATTATTTTTTTTTTTGTCATCAGTAAGTTTTCCCTTGTTCTTTATTATCCTTCTCAAGACTGATGACTTTTTCAACTTTTCTGTCTGCATCTTTATGCTCCAGCCCTCAAATCATATTGATGATTTTCTGCTCTACTCAGTCCAAAGTACCTATACTTTTTTTCAAGTGGAGAAACCCATACAAATTACTCTAGGTACTTCTCTCTGAGATTGGGGAAGTGTCTCGCTGAGAAGGGGAGTAGAGGGAAATAACCACTTCTTTGACTTGTTGCTGGCAGCAGCCTTGGTACTTTACTGGAGGAAAAGTTTTCACTGTGCTGCTTGCTGATGGTGGTTGTGGAAAGTCCATGGATGATATAGGGTATTTTCTTTGTGTTTTATAAAGCTGGTTTTGACACTTTTCAAAAGTTAAATAATTTTGTGAAAGCAACATGTTTTATAACAATAAAACCTTGAGAAGGTTTTATTGTTATTGAAGGAATATTGTTATATTGTTTGATACACTGAGAAGTATCAAAGCACCAGTTGTTGATGGTATTCTCGTAGCAACTTACTGAAGGTGAAATGCAATTTTTTTTCATTGATTTAGAATTTAGTCAAAGGCATAATGGCAAACCAACTCTTTTGTCATAAAAGCCTGAGTGAGAGGGCTCCATGTGTTTCTGTGCTTGAGTGTGTACTTGAGGTCATTGTTCCTGTGCTTGTTGTGGTGATATCCCTGACTGATATCCCTGAATCTGTCACCTGTGAAATGTCACTGGATTATCATTGTGGTTATCCTTGTTGTGGGTTTGTTTTGGTCATTGGTTTTGGTTGTGAGTTGGTTACCTGAGTAGAGTTGGTTTTGTGTACCTCTTACAGTTCCATGACTATTCTCTGGCTGGGAGGAAAGAAAAATAATTGACAAGTTCTGGAAATAAGGTGATGAATGTGAATGGTTTGTGTGGGTGGTCTTTGGTTATGTGATACATTTTAATGGGAAAAAGAAGGATTAGTATGAAGAGTGGTTGGAAGAGACATGAAAGAGAAAGAAATGAAAAATCAAGAGACTAAGAATTGGCCACCAGGGTTATCCTCATGATCTCAGACCAATGAAGAAATTCTGTGTAAACCCTTTCTGGCAACAATGATTTTAAAGGAATCTCTTACTATGATTTTTGGAGAACATTTAACTAAATGTGAGACTTAAAGTCAATTGATATGTGAAATATTGAATAGCAGAGCTGGAGCTTACATGTGCTTTTATGTTATTTAGTCCTAAGAGATAAGATGAACAAACACAAATGCTCATTATTGAATGTCAGCTGCTTTGTAATACACTGGAAGCCTGATGGAAGAATAATCACTGGTCTGTAAAGCTAACATGCTGCTAACTTCGCTGGAATTACTAGATGTACAGGCAGGGGAGTGACATTTTGCATAAAAGATAGCATGTGCTCTAGAATCATGGAAATCTTGTGCGGTAAAAGAAATCTCCTGTGCAAAGCCTTGGGAATAGAAATTCCTTCTATAATAATTTATTGTAATATTAGCTCTTGGATCACATCATGTATATGATGAGAAAATGTTAAGATTAGAGAAGCTGAATATTTTGTGATAATAAAGTGGGAGATTTAACTATATACAAGATTTGAGTAAACTTTGTGTTGTAATACAGAAAAATTGCCAGCAGCTAAAGCTGTGGGGTAAAAAACTGCATGTGTCTTGATAGGGAAGTTCAAGATAGTATTGCAAGAAAAAAGTTAGCATTAAAAATGTAAAAGTGTGAAGGTAATGGGAAAACTCATTAAATGTATCTAGATAAATATAAACAGGATGCTTTTCATATATTCATTGTGAATCTTGAATTTCTTGCAAAGGAAGCCTTTGCTAATTAGCCTAATTAGCCTTCAGGTAATTTTGAAATGTGTATTTAATTTTTTGTAGATTAAGCTAGCTAAGGAATTGGTGGTACCACTTGGAGACAACTTCAAAAGTTCAGTAGGTTCAAAGAACATTAGAAAAATTCAGGGAAAAATGGTCCAAAAGAAATAGAAAGGGTTACATTTGTAAGAGGGAACTTTCTCTTTTGCTGAGTGAGGAGAATGGATTATAAGAAGTGGTAAGGCTGGCATAATGTCATTTCCATAAACCTCTCTTATTGAAGTTCTTGTTTTTAAATCATTGATAGGACTGTCATGTTGCTTGGAGTGGCTTCAAACTACTATGTTTAAGACTTAGAATACTTACCTTTACAATAAGGTAAATTTTAATATGCAAACACTGTGCATTTGCTTTGAAGAGTTCTGGTGTGGAGAAGATTAGAGCAGTAAGTTGCTGAAGTCAGTGAGTAAGTGTAATTAAGGTAGTGAGACTGTAGTAGTTAGGCATAATGTGAGATATGTGTTCAGGATAACAAGAGAGAACCAACTGCAAATTCCTTACAGGAATCCTTTGGGCCGTTGAAGTGGTTTGCCAAGGTGGTTCCAAGACTTACGAAGTTGTGTAGAGTACACAAGAAGGCAACCTCTAACCAAAAAAGAAATCTTGAAGCATTTCAGTCCAAAATGACAAGCTGGAAACCTCATGTATGCAAAATATAAGAAAGCTAGTAGTTTCATGAAATATGGGCTTTATAATTAATGGATTGTATTTATAAATATCCTACCAATATGTTGATTTGGCTTGATCCATAGACTCTTATGTTTAAAGTGGTAAAGTCCAAATGAAGATTAGAAATTGCACATCAAACATACAAGAAATCACTTGTAAATTCTTCATTATTTTTCACAATATGCAGATAACTGCAGCTAATGGGAGATGGCATGAAAAAATTAGAAATGTTCTCTTCTTTCTTTTGTGGATATCAAAGGGAATTAATCTTGGAAACTCGAGAGAGAAAGATTGCATGATCTCTCTTATTTTTTTTTTTTATCAACTGGGACAGATTTTCATCCTAATCTTATTGGAAATGGCAGTGTCTGATCCCATCACACCAGAGCTCCTGCCAGACTTGATTATTCAGAAATAAAGCACTTCTGTGGGAGTACTATCTCTGTTGGCACTTGACTTGAAAAGGTCAATATAGTTATAATTTTTTTTCCCCGTATACTCTGTAAGAAAAATCAAGACCTAAGGTGCTATAGTGCCAATTAAGTCTCAATTTTTTTAAATCAGAAAAGAGAGTGAATGCTACCAAGAACATCAAATTAGCAATATAAATCAGTTTAGTGCCATGTTTAACACACCACAGCCTACCTTGCATAAGCAAGAGAACATGCTGTCATCCATCTGAAAGATTAGGTGGAGCCCAATAACCTTGTATTTTCCTCCTCCTCCAGAGGATTTATCAGAGATAGTTCCAAACTGTACTTCTTGTAGAATCTTATTATTACAAACCTGTAAGACTGCCAACAATATAGTTTAGCAACTTCTGCTATAATACAGCACTGGGTAACCCGAGTTGCCTTTTAATGTAACTGTACAAGTAGAAGTAATTAAAGCCTGCTATGCATTTGTTTGGCTGCCTTTCAGTATTATACTAACTATCCTGACAGCACAATTATTCAAAAAGATTTGTGCATATAAAATGAAATAAGGAAAACCAGGTTATTTCTGAAGAAGGCCGGGAGTAAGTTACAAGCATTTGCAAGGAACAGCAACTAATGCATTGAAATGTCAGTGGTATCTTGCAACTCGAGTGTGTCATCTTCACATGGAGACACTGAATGGTATATTTAGTGTTGCTTGGTTATAAATTAATAATATAATATAAATAAACTATATTAGTTGTTTATATTCTTAGCAAATAGAGATATCTGCTCTTGTCCTTTTAAAATATTTGTAGCAAATCATATTTGTTATGTGGAGACTGATGCATAAGAATCAGTGAGTAAATGTACTTCTGTGGTGCACTGAGCTTGGCTGGCTGGCAGATACCTATTACAGCGTCCTGAGTGGGTCGCTGCTGCTGAGAGAGAGACGGTGAACCTTGTGTCTAGATCAGAAGGCTGGATTTATTGATATATGATATATAATACATTATAACTATACTAAATAGAATAAAGAGAGAAGTTGCAGAGGCTGCTGCTAGGCTAAGAATAGAAAGAAAGAATCCCAAACAAAGTTGTGTCCAGGGACTCAGTCC
This sequence comes from Melospiza georgiana, assembly GCF_028018845.1. NCBI lineage: Eukaryota > Metazoa > Chordata > Aves > Passeriformes > Passerellidae > Melospiza > Melospiza georgiana. Next base: position 48,113,148 of record NC_080431.1, read on the forward strand.
CCTAGCTTGCACTGGTGATTGGCCCTTAATTATAAACATAGAAAATGAGCCAATCAAGGTGCATCCCATTACATTCCCCAGCAGCTGATAACAATTGTGTACATTCTCTTCTGAGGCCTCTGCCTTCCAGAAGACACAGAAATCTGAAAGAAAGGATTTCTGTGAAAAAATGTCTGCGACAAGATACCCACCCACCCGCTCTCTGATAAAATACAAAAGCTTGTTACTGATTACTGTCATGGTGAAACAGAGCCAATGGAGGGAAAAGTAATCCAACTTAATTTTTTTTTTCTGTTGTCTTGTCATGGATAGGAGAAACATTCAGTTGTTCAGACTATTAAATGCATTTAAAGAAGTGGAATATGAATAACTCTTAAAACCTGACTGATATCCAGATAATTCTGTGAATGTGTGGCAAACAGAAAATAGAAAGCCTGAAAAAAACCTTTAGCATAGCAGCGGTTAAACAGCCTAACAATAACTTTTTTTTTTGTAGATTGATTTTTTTGAAGCTAAAATTGTGACATGTTTTCCAATTTATTCTCCTTCTTTGACAATTTCTTAGGATGAATTCTCCCTTGAATTAATGAATTATTGAATGACTGTGTCATCAGTGTTCTAATCTATGTCAGAATCATGAGTAACATCAGATCATTCTTCTACTAGGACTGTAGGAAAGGGTGTGTCTGCATATATTGTAAATAGGATTAGAACAACCTTTTATTAGATAAGGTACTTTGATTTGTATTTTCAGTTAGGAACTACTTTGTCAGATAGTGAAAATATATTATTGAAAAGCTTGTTACAGCATTTGTAAGCATCTACCTAAGCACAGTATTAACCATACCTTAATTTTAATTTATTTTACCTTTTTCTTTTTGACAGAGTAGTAGTATGTGCTGTTATTAAATGAGTGTTTCTTACCTTCTACCCACAGACTATTATTTGCTGTCAGCTTCAAACCAGATTGAATTGAGTGCTAGCCTTTTCTGCTCAGTGAAGTGCCTGGACAGAGTAGTTCCTTTAGTTCACCTTTAGCTTTTGCTTTCAAACAATTTATTCTTTTTTTTTTAATAGTTGATTTCCACACAAAATACAATATCATTCTGCAGTCGCTTTATGTTTGATGAAAATATGACAGTATATTCAGGGTAACAAAAGCACTACACTCCCCTTTCCCAACACTGTGGTAGGAAAAGCCTTTGAAGTCTTCATGTTTTAGAAGCAATAAAAGCATTCCTTTATTGACTTCTACTAGAAAATGTTTCCATAGTGTGAACAAGTAAGATTTTAGAGGAGGTAGATATTATTTTCATGTATCCAGAAATCAAAAAAGGTCTACTCAATTTCATAAAGCCAAAACTATAAATACCAACAGAATAGAGAAATGAGTTTGGATCCTAAAATGGAAGTTATGGAAAGTCATCCCAGTGCCCTGCTCAGTCTAATAATATTGTTTATTTAATGGAAAATACTCACTTGAAGAACTTCAATATAATTGTCACTATTCTGGCGAGGATTCTGCATGAATTAATTTGCTAATATTTGTATCACACAGGAGGTATAAAACTCTATGCCTGCTACAAACCTATTTTCATGGGTTTTTACCTGCTATTTGGCTTTGCCACATGTTTATGCACTAAATGCTTTTGATGAATTTCCAATCTAATGTTGCAAGCATTTACGTCTGACTAAAGGTAACACTATATTTGCGTGTAATAAAATCTTCATTACACTGCTGCTTTTATTGCAGCCTTTTTTCATTGTGAACTGAGAAAAATAATTTACATGCAAGAAAAGTTTAACAAACCTTATTTGGCAAACCTTCAAAGTCACTGTTGATGAAAATTATTAGCATTTAAATTTCCATGAGCACTAGTTTTTTGTCCTTTAGAAAATCTATCATTTAGTTTTTCAGTGAATGCCTTGTTTCAGAAGAAATTCATTTCAAGGACAATTCATTTTGAAAAAAAAAATCAAGGAGATTATGCATTAATGGAGCAGTGATGTCCAATTAGGCAGCTGTTAGACAGTACTTGGGTACTGGCATGCCGTGCAGACTTGAGCAGTATTATATTTGGCAGTCTTTGGTTCTGTTTGCATTTGATCAGGTTCAGCTGGAACAATATTTTAAGCTATTCATATGTATGGCTGTAGACATTTTCTTTTCTTACCCACTAGGATTACATACTCTTCATTATCTACTAACTTTGCATAAATATGGCCTGGCCTTATCGAATGCATAATTTATTTTCTTAATTAAATTGAGTTCTTAATTAAAAAAACCCAGTAAGTTGAGTACTTCATATGAATTTTTGCGAAAGAGGCTTCCATTGTGGGCTGCTGTTCTCTGCATGATCTCAACATCATAAATTTCTCATACAATTTTCTCATTCTAAATAGATTTTTCTAGTCTCTATCTTGCCCTGATAGTTTGCTGACAGATATTTTAACAGGGCTCTTTCAATATTTTTTATGAAATAAACACCACCATGAAGCACTTTTGTAAATGTTCTGTACATGATGTACCCCCCCATTAAAAGCAATCAGGTTCTGAAGGTTATGTAAGAATTGAGAGAATTTATTTGATCTGAAATAATTGGATTTTTTTGGGGTTAAATCAGAGCTTTAACAAAATATTCTTTTACATAGGATATAGTCTAGTTCCACATTCTGAAAACTTTTGTAATAGGGCAGGATGTGTTTGCACTGTTGTAGTTGTTGGCTGGCACAATAGTTGAATATTTACAGTGAAATAGTTGTGTTTTCAGATACATTCTTCTTCTGGATGAGTTTGTTGCATTCAGTGTCATTTAAATTTAAGAGAATGAGGGCATGGACGACATAACCTGTCGATTTTAAGATCTTCATATTTCTGTTTTATGGCTTTGCTGCTCCACTCTTCCTATTCTTACAAGTTAGTGGAACTCTACTTTTTTAACTCACGATATAGTTCTTCAACCTTACTCACCTCTAACATCAGTTACTGAGTAATGAAACTTAGAAATTTCATCTGCTGCATTACTCAGCTTAACAGTTGTAAAGACTAAATATTTCCTGCTGTGCAATCTGACTTGTCCTTTGATATAGAAATGGCTTTTTCTAAAATTGTAAATGCATATGTATTGCTGGCAAGGATAAGAAGCTAGGAGGAGCCTGCTTTATGGTGACTGCTTATCTTTGCCGTTCCTAGACTGCGTGGTGTAGTGTCTTGGGGCACTTAAAATTTGGCTGCAATGGACTTGATATATATGAAACAGAATTATGGTTTTCGTTGCTGGCGTATCAGTGTAAGGTCTTGAGAGATACTGGGTCATCTGTTGGAAGCAGTGGGAGGATGAAAGAATCAAATCGGTGTTCAGCAAGATTGTTTGAATAACAGCTGCTACCAAAGCTGACAGCATGAAAGGTGGCTGTGGCTGGAATGCTGGAAGAGAAACTTGGATTCAAGGAATGGTTGCACATTGCAGCAAAAATCTTGGCATCTGTAATGTTGCTGTGAAAAGAAACAAACATGGATAGATGTAGCTAAAACCAAAGCAGGTTAGATCGCCTTAACTTCAAAAAGCCAAAAGAGAAAGTTTATTTTCAGTACTAATCTAGCAGTGTGAACCACTGTTCTGTGAACTGCTCTTTTAATGCTCTATAGAAGAGAAGCAGTAATGATAAATGGACTTGTTCAAACTTTAAAAAGGGGAAGATAAAATCCATTTGCTGCTAGCAGTTGACTCTCAGAATGTACCTGGGATTGTTCCTTATTCAGCAGAATAAGGAAGAGGTAGTGATGAAGTGGGAACAAATGGTGACATAAGCTGAGCTGAGCAGATGCATGCTTTATAATAAACAAAAAGAATCTCAACCACTTCAACAAAAATAGGGTTTTTGAGAACAGGATGCTCATATGCACTAGAAATAGACAGTTCTTATCTCCAGGTTTCTGTTGCTGAGAACCTGGGAGTATAGACTGAAACTCAAAGTAGGAAGCATATTTGGAACTATATTAAAGCCCTCCTGAAACTACAGTGGCAAAAATAAGTCAATATGAAAAGAATAGGAGAAATTAAGGACAAAGCATTGCTTGTGTGAAGGAGATAATGTGCTTCTGACTTGTCAAGAAAATTCATTTTGTTAGAACTCATGCTTGCCTTTAGGATGAAATGTAAATTGCATTATGCTTAACTTTCTTAAAAATAATAACACAGATGGTTAATTTGTAGGAGTCTTGTTTGTTTTGGATTGTCAGTACAGCTCTTGGTACTTAAGCCATTCCAGGCTCTGAAGCTAAGGCTTATTCTTTGATCACCAGCTGCAGTTTTCTGTTTACTCAGGGTAATGTATGTATTCCACCTTTTGAGGGGGAGGCAAGTCATACAGATTTAATCAAATTATAATTCTGCTGCAGGAACTACATTTACATATAATGTTATTTAGGTCAAATAAAATGACTATGTTGTTACTAGTAGAACTATTAACTAATTTTTATGCATCTAAAATTAGACTAATTCCTCAATATCTGTAAGGTCTAGTGACTAGGTAGTCAACTGTTATGCATACATGAATGTAACAGGAAGAGAGGGATAAAATCCTACTGCACAGTGTTTAAAGATGCTAACTAAACAATACAAAAAGGACTCCATCCAGCTGGTGCAAAATAGATTCATTTTTCCCTTTTTGTCTTTCTCCAGCGTTTAAAAAACTGTGGCTAGTGCAAAGATGTGTGAAGAGATAGTATAGAAATACTACTATTGTTCTCATATGATAAACTATATTTTTCTTCACAAAAGATGTGTGCAATAACCAAATCTGCATACTAGACTAATTATGCAGAACCTCTGTAATAGAGACTACATCATCTTTAGTTTCGTAGAACTCTTGCACAGACTTTGAGGAGCAGGACTTCAAGTAGCTGTCATTATACAAATATTGTTTGCCTGAATTGCTAGAGGAATAAGAAGCTTTCTGGACAGAGGCTTAAAAACTTGCAAATTAGAATTAGCCTAAAACTATATTTACAGTATATTTGTCTGATATTCTTACTTAGGTAGATACACTAGATTATCAAATATCTATTTTTGTTGCAGAAATACATACCCTCTTTAACATAAAGGTAAAGATATGTAACATATGAAGTTACATTCACTTTTAGAGTGTGATGTAGTGTTAATGCGTTCTCCAGCCAACAAAGACAAGAATTCACTTGCAATTCCAGAATTTCTGTTGTTTGGCTTCTGTCAAATAGTGTGTCAGATAGAACAGCATTTCAGTGAGAATGAATGCTGCAGATCTCTCCAGCTTGCTTTTAAAAAAAATATTCTAAAATGGTGAATATTCTTAAAGCTTGCTTGTAATGGATGCTTTCTGAGTTGGAATCTTTGTGTTTATGATTGGCTCATCACTTCATTCCTTAATGTACCACAAGAGTGTCTCATAGTACAGTAAATGATCTGTATTACTGAATAGTTATTACAGGTTTGGTGAAAGAGGAGAGAAAACCCTAATACAGATGTTAGAAGTAATGTCAGTTGTACATCTGTAATAATGCATAGAAATGTGATTCTGTAATTGGAAGATGCACAGCGATGGTTTTAACTAGAAAACTTTTTTGCACTTTTTGGAAAAGTGAAGTCAGTGTTATTTTCTGCAAGATTTATTTTCAGGGAAATAGATACTTGTCTTGTAACCCAGAATCCAAATGCTTCATTGATTCCTGTTTCTGTCATATTTTTCATATTTCTCTGTCATATTAGAGAGAGATTTTAACAGAATATTTTAATTTGAAGAAAATTGTAGCATTTTCATTGCTATTTATATGGAATAGTGCAATGAATGTTAAATCTTTCAGTCTATTTAAATATTGCTAAGCACTTAGCTTGTGAATTAATGGAAAAGGTTCTTTTGTGGATTCTAAATCATGTGGATTCACCTTAATTACAAAATTTACTTCACTCTTTGTATTTTTTATAGTAATGATTAAAAGCTTTTAATGTGCAAATTGTGCAAAACTGTTCTAAGATTAGAACACTTATGTGTTGTTGGAAAATGGTGCTGCAGATTATTATATAGTCTTCAGTTATACTCTCCACTTCTGAGGAAAAGGTTAAGGTGATTTACACATTTGATATGCATCCTGTTTACTTTCCTACAGAAACTGGAACTTTTTTTGTCACTTTCTAAATATTGTATATGTCTTAACTGAGCATTAAAATAGATTATGTTTATGATTTAAAAGAAATCCTCATATCCTGTTTCAGAGTTGAGAACTATGTAACTCTTTACATTGTATTTTGCTGCACAGCTCATGCCACTGACTACAAATAAATAACATGTACCTTTTTGCAGAGTTTGTGTGGCTCTAACTGTTAAGTGCAATCACAAAAAATACACTTTAAAATATGAGGAAATTTATGCAAGGAGGAAGTGCTGTATAAATGCAAATATGAAAAACAATGAAGTTTATTGGAAGTATTTTTACCAGGTAACTTTGTATTGTTGAATACAAGTGAAGATAAGCAGTAGCTGAGAAAATCATACTAAGTGGTATAGATTATAAAGTTTTTTAGTGTAACTTTCTGGAAAGTGACAGTAGGAAGTAAGGACTATTTGCACAAAATCAGCCTGTGGATGTGTGACGGCACTGCTAGGTTAAACTTCTTTTGGGAATGAAATACATGCTTTTGTTTCAATATCTTAGTTCTGGCACTGCCGTATAGCAGACTTAAAATAATCAAGGAAGTTTTATTGGTTTTAGTATATAACCAATATCTCAAACTTATTTATTTGGAGAAAAAAAAGATGTAAACTGTTTGTATCTTTCAAAAGGTTGGATAGGTGCATCACTATCAGAAGCAGCACTGAGAAATCTATATTACTTTCCCCAGTTTCATTTTATTATTTTTATAATCTGGAAAGAATGGATGTTGTTATTTACAGTAATTAACCAGATCAACCTAAAACCCCCTCTCTATTATATGTTTGGATATACATTGATAAGTGTATTGATAGGAGTCAATCATGGTAGTTCTAATGGCTTGCTTTTCTTATAGATTGCTATTGAAAAATATTGGTTAATGGTATTAAATAAATCTTTTGCCGTACAAAGTTATGTCTTATTTACTGAGTATTTTATGTGAGAGTCCTTGTATCCCTTGTATCCCTAAGGAAAGAAAATACTCTGGTAGCTGAATAATCTGGTGTCTATAGGTATGTGATGCAATTCTCTTGTGCCATAGATACCTTCATGAGTATGTTATGAATAGAGCAATTTTATTTGTTTCTGATAAAATGACTTGTGGATAGAGTTCCTATATGATCCTTTCCCTCTTGTTTTGCCTTGTTAGTGTTCTTGTCTTTCAAGGCTTATTTCAACAGAATCAAAACTTTAATCAACAGTGTATAAAGTCATAAAATTGGCTAAATTATCATTGCCTCATTTTATATGTTTTTCTTAGTACTTTTTATTAGATTTTTCCTGTGTCAGATCTGTCCAAAATCAATAGCTTAAATGGGCACTCTTCTGAACAGACTTGAATAATTTGCTTATTACAGGGTATATTAAAGCATATAATCTAAATAAAGGTATGCTCCATTTACCTTTATTTGCAGTCTCATTATGGCTTGAGACTATGAGAGTTCAGTATGATGCGCACAGATTCTTAGCAGTGTAACTCACGAGCTTAGAGGGAATACCCTGTAACAGTGTAATCTTTTGCTTGACACACAGTGCATTGAAGCTTCCAAAACCTCATTTACTTTAGCTGCTCTTAATATACTGGGCAGCCCTTAAAGTAGTCTTACAGTTTGATGTAAACTGTACAGTGTTCGGTAGAAACTTTTAATGTAGAATATTTTGATAGAGTCCAGTTGTATCCAGCTTGAATATATGAGGTCAGTCAGATCCCTTGGCCTATAGAGGACTCAGAAATGGCTATGGTTTCTTGGCTGTTAAACATCCCCCTCCAAGAAAAAGAAAATAATACCCCCCCCCTCCCCCCAAAATGGCCTGCCTTTGCTTGTGCTCTGGAACACTTAATTTCTTTTCACTAGTTAATTTTCTATAATTTTCTAACATTTTTAAAGGTGTATTTAGGAAGTAAGTTGAAATTGTTTATTGTAATTGTAAGTTGAAATTGTTTATCAGACTTTTTAGCAAAAATTAATATAGAAATACTTAAGAGTAATTTCTGTGGTTTATGAGCTGAAGCCAGCATTAATTGTATGAGCTGGTATTTAATTTTAAAAACATTTAAAAAAAATTACTGTTAGCAATGTTAACACACTGGAATGAGTGTGGAGGTCAAGGTGGGAAATAAGGTTTAGGTGACTGCATTCCCTTATCTTTTTCTGCTAAGGTTCAGCATACTTTTAAGTATGAGTGACCTCTTGAATTTAAAGAACATCTCATAAACTAATTGTTAGTGTTTGGTCTGAAGTCCTCAGACTGTTCTCAGAAAGCTATTTTTGGTGTGCATTGTATGACTGAAAGCGTAGTATTTGTGATAGTTCATGAACTCCTACTGCAGAATATGTAAGGCTATTAATTATCTATCTTATTGAGGAGGTGCAGTACACACAGTAGTTCTTTATTCTTTAATATTTTTCTGCAGAATGTGGACGATGTTGTTAGTATTCATCTATTAACAAGTTAATGCTGTTGATAATACCTGGATTTATTTATTAAATATGGGAAGTTGAGCCACATGGAGATTTTGTGTGACCTTGATTGACGTTGGCTTTAGTTATAGACCTCTGTAACTTGTTTATCATGCAAGTACTCCCTTGTGCTCTGGAGATTTGCTGTTCAGTACAATTTGTTTATTACACTTAAAAGTGGATTACTTTGTTACTTGCTGCTTTAAGTTTGAAAGATACATTTATGCTACTTTCAATAAGTTAATAATCTGGTTCATTCGGATTTTTCTCAGAAACTATTCTGACATATTTTTATCAAGTGGAATGTTCCCACGTGCAACTGAGAGCTTGCTCACCTGTAACATGATTGCTACATAAATATTAAGCTTCAAATGTCAGGTTGAGTTCCTTCACAGAGACTTTTCTCAGAAAACTGTACATGCATGCAACGATTTTCTCTGTGTTTCAGAGAGAAAATATCTTCTCCTATTTCTTGGACATTCCAGAGTAAATCTCTAAGATGCACATAGCACAATAGCAATGCACTTTGTGCATCTACACTGCAGGTTGTCTGCTCACTCCTGTTCATACACTGTCTGTTTCTGCAGTGCTAATGACTGTAGTTTAGTTGAGGTGGAATGTGACATTCTTGTGGGGAGACAGATGTGTGAGATATGGACATTCCCTTAGTAGAGCAAACCAAACATTCTTATAACTGTAACTTCTATTGTTCATCTTCATTTCCTTAATTCTGGGTAATTTTAAACCTTAGTCTTTACTAAAATAATGGCTATGCAGCTTTAAGTACAGATCTTTTTTCCCCAGTCTGAAACAATAGCAGTTTTTTAAAATGTGTTTTCTATTATAGTTAACTTGGGGTTTTAAATATACCCATAGAGATTTAAAACAATGCTGCCTTTATAGTTTCTAATGAAGAAATGTCATCTTATACCAAAGTTTCAGTTTTTCTTGAAGAAGGCTTTTATCATGATATGTTTCAAGATAAAATCATAAAGTGATATTTTGTAAATTTCTCTAATATACATCAAAGGAATTTTTTTCTACCAAATTTCAGGGAAAATGCAGATCATAGCTTAGAAATAATTATGCTTCTAGATATGTACAGTATTTAAATGTAAACAACAATAGCTTTGCATATTTATTGACAGAATTAAAATGATGTCTCTGAGCGCCATGTATAGTCAAGTTTAGATCTATGTGTTGATTTGAAGTTAAGTGGACAGAGAAAAGAGTATTTTAAAAGTTGAACAGGTCTGTTATTGTTTTTTGATTTGTAGCTTATGTGGTTGCATTTTTCTTACAAAATAAATGCAAGAAGGCAACTCTGGATCATTTTTGTGAGAGATAGCTTTAGAAGTAGAATTACTGTGCAGAGTCTCAGTGTCTGCTGCTGAAAACCTGGACGATAGTAACCGAAATTGTAGCTGTCAAGTGCATGTTCCAATCACTGAATAATGAATCAATTATGTTGGTACTTTTGATCAACAACAATAAAAATATCAACATTACAGAGCAAGTGTGAGCTTGTGTATTTCTAATCTCAGTGTCATATTTTTGCAAGTGGATAGCGTAGAGAAACATTGCTGTTTGGTTTTAGATGGTACTGAATAGTTATTTGGAACATTGGAACAGTACAGACTCAGTATTTGGGGACCTAGCTTTTGAAACATTATGGAATCTTTTTGATTTATTTGGTTTACTATTTGAAATATTTGAAGCAGCATGGAAAGAAATACAGTTAAAAGGGACTGGAAAGCTTTGGAATAAGAATTTTGCATTTTTTCATTGTCTAATACAGTCCTGGTTATCTATGGTGTTAGTATGGACAGTTTTAAAGTAGTCATGAAAAATTGAAGGCTCTACTTGGAAGTGGGAAACTGCTGTATAACCTCCCTCCTTCCTCTTATAGAGCAATGTAAATACAGCCACATTTTCCTTCAGGTTGACTGGGTAAAAGGCATTTTGGATTCAACTGCTGAGTGATTTCTGAGGAACAAGGGCTTAATTTTTTAGAGTGGATAAAAAAGACAAAAATTGGAATTAGTGTCCTGATTTTGAATATTGATCAGATCAGTTCTTCTTAAACCCACCACCTCAATTATAAAACATGACATTATAAACATGTTGTTATGACACAGTATCTCTTTCTTTTCTTATCCTAAATTTAAAATCACTAAGCAAAATTTTGTAAAGTGTGGTAAAAAAGGAAATGAAAAAAAACCCCAACATTTTCTTCAGAGGTTCATGAATTGAACTATGATCATCTAAATCCTGCATAATGAAGGCAGATCATTGTATTTGACTATGGACAGAGTTCAGACCACTTCCTATCCTGGAGGTGTTCAGTGTTTGTACCACTGGTAGGGGAAAAGAAGGAGAGAAGGGCAGGAGCATAGCTGACAAAGAACCTTCAATGGTGACTGCATAATGTTTAGAAGTCTTGATTTCTGAAGGCAGAAACCAAAAAATGCTCCCTATGACTATATGGCATTTTCCCATTCTTGTACTTCATTTTGGGTAAAATTAAACTGCTATATCAATGCTGCCATGACACTTGTTTTTGTTTTTACATGTGAAGAAATTTTGGTCTTTTTCTTTACAGAATGGTTTATCCATCCAGAATGCAGAAATACTGGATATATATTTATTTATTTATAGCTGAGGCTTTTTTTCTGCTGTAGATTTTTGGATGAATTTTCCTTCCAAAAGTTTATCCATCTGAAGTTTTGGTGGATATGTGTCTTTGGATGCACTTGAGGTCCAGTGGAGCCTTAGTAGAGAAAATAACTCAAATGGGTAGATAGAATTCCATCTATCTTCTCTTTTTCCATAAAGTCCTTCCATAAAGCACTGTTAGCTTTGATGTGTTCTTAATCCCATTTTCCAGAGTAAGTGTGGGAAGTCTAAGAGCTTTTTGAACTTACTCTTTCCAGAGTAAGTGTTCGAAGTGTGAGAACTATAGACAAACAATGCTTAAGTATTTGGGAAAACAAACCTGTCACCACCTGTCCACTAGCCCTCTCCTCCCCACTTCCCCCCACCCCAAAAAAAAGCACCATAGGAGAAACACAACCAATAGTGCCAACAGCTTTCTCTCCATTCTTGACTTGCACTGGTATAGTTAAACCAAAACAAAACATCATGTTTGCATCCCATCTGTTGTAAGTGTGTCAAAATCTGTATTGTATAGAGGCTCCAAAAGACTTCATTTGCAGATGCACCAGACATTGTTATAAGGGGAATGAATGGGTGGGATTTAGGATGAATAAGCATTGATTGCTGTATGGAGAGAACTTTATGATAATAATGTGGTTGTTGGTTGCTTCAAGTGCATTTATGATTTTACCAGCTGTTCTCTTGCTGATATCTCTAAGCATCATATTGCTTTTAAAAGGGTGATATTTATTCTGTTAACCCCAGGATGCTGTTCCAGGTAATGGATGGTGTGTGAGTAGTGCACAGGAGAGAGTTACACAACTGTTAGAGAGAGAGAGAGATTGACTGTCAGTGATTGGAACTCATTGAGACATGTTATCCATGTGTACAGATGTAACTTTTTCTATTTTGAACATATGAGGTTGAAAGTAAAGTTCCTGCACCATGTTTGTATGGGAACATTCCCAGTTTTGGGGAAGACCATGATGACTAAAAAGTATGCTTTAAGAAATGGCAATGGCTCAAAGACTTGTGCCCTTACACTGGAAACTATAAGTGCATTTGTTCTCAGTGCTGCCTTTGGGAGGTAGGTGCTACAGAAAACAATTAATTGATTAAAAACTGGTTTTAAACTGTACCTGAAATCTTTCCTGATTCCTGAAGACTTGTTTGCTGCAGAAAAGTAAGTCTTGCACTTTTCTTTTTTTCTTTCTTTCTTTCTTTCTTTCTTTCTTTCTTTCTTTCTTTCTTTCTTTCTTTCTTTCTTTCTTTCTTTCTTTCTTTCTTTCTTTCTTTCTTTCTTTCTTTCTTTCTTTCGTTCTTTCGTTCTTTCTTTCTTTCTTTCTTTCTTTCTTTCTTTCTTTCTTTCTTTCTTTCTTTCTTTCGTTCTTTCTTTCGTTCTTTCTTTCGTTCTTTCTTTCGTTCTTTCATTTTTAATTATGCTTGTCCAGCTTTCTGTTATGAATAGATGCAGTGGTCTGGCTCCATGTTGTCATTTTGTGTGGTCTTTTCCTAAGGCAGTGGAAGATTTTAATTTAAGTCTGTTTCTTTTTTAAGTTGAAATTATTTTTTCCCTACACAATTGCCTTCTATGTAAATTGACATCACTATCTGTTGCTGGAGGCCCATTTACTAGTTTCAAATTGAAGAATTTGGTCAGGATGTAGGTTTCTAATGGATCTTCAATGCAGTTTTTTTTCTGCATCTAAAGTCAGACTTTCTGTTGAAAATCTGCTTTCATTTTTATAGCTCTTCTTTCATCACCAAGATTTTCTTTTTATCCTAGTAAAAAGACTGAATAATTTCTACAGATATCTGTCACTTAATAATAACAATACAAACAAAGCCCATTTTTATTATGAAGTCAGGCTTCTTACTATGAATAATTTAAAAGAAATAATGTTTTTCTATATATGGAGATTTTTCTGTTGCTGAAATGGAACACTTTGATTTTGACAATTTCCTGGGAAACTACAGATAAATGTAGATGATGTTATCCTCTGACTTCAAAAAAGGCTGAGTTTTGGGGCAGCAAAAGCTACAATTAATGCAGCATTAAAGTTATTCTTCTAGAAGAGACAGGGAACACTATCAGCACATAGGAGTGTATTAAAAGAGTTAAAAATCTGAAAATTGTTTAAATATAATTTATAAGTAAGCTTGTTAGGTTTTGTGGTGTGGGTTTTTGGTTTTTATTTTTTATTTTTATATCAGTACATTATAATAACCATAGATTAGGTAGATATATAGTCTATTTTCCTTTAGCTTGTTGCGGAATACAATTATACAGCTCTATATACAGTTGTTTTCCTTAGTGATTTGTACTCGATCTGAAATGTTTTGATATATTTCTAAATATGACACTTATCTTGCAGAGGAGTACAGGAAACTTATAACCATAGTTTTGTAAAGGTGGTTTGTGATCTGGGAGTTGTATAAATAATTCTTGTTATTTTATTAGCATTTAAATTGATAACTGACAAGCTAAGCTTCAGTTTATATAGTGTGACAATTTTATAAATGCTAGAGAGTTGTGAGCTCACATATTGTGATTTTTGTCATGTGTTCTGGAGAAATTTCTATCTTAGAAATATAATGCAACTGGGTCATTACAGCCTAAAATATGTTAAGATTTCTTTAGTTGCTAATGAAATATCTTGAAAGCTGCTGAACAGGACAGATGACTTTTAAAGCTAATTGTAATTCACTGAGGCACACTATAATCTATAGGAAAGTTCACCTCTGCACTGTTCCTGTCCAGTTGTTGTCTCAAACAATTATCACCAAGTTATTGTTCTGGTATGAGCCATGTCATGCTTCAAAGTGAGATGAAAAAAATTAATGAGGGTGCATGAATGCTTGTTAAGTAGATACAGTTATGCTCAGTTATGCTCTCAACATTCTTCACTATGACTGTTGAGATTGAGGCAATGTACTCTAATGAGACTGTGCAAACAAATGTGCTGACTGACAGCTCTTTCTTTAGCAATAAAAAATGTTGGCTAAATTCATATTTTGTTTCAGCATAATCCTTCAAGTGCTTGTGCACATAAAATTGAAGTGCTTGTGCACTTGAATTTAACTTACACTGTAGACCATTATTGTTTTTTTCTTTATTCAATTATGTAAATCCATTTCACTGCTTTTATTAGAAACTGTGTATGATATTTAGTGATGATTGCAAGGGAATCATGCATCATTTAGTAGTTATAGCAAGGGAATACTGAGAGGGTTTTTATTTATTTTTACTGGGGAAAAAAGACAGCACCTTTTCTAGAAGTTATATTCAAAAATGTCTGAGGACTTTATTTCATAGATTCATTAGTTCATTATCAATTATATGCAGAAACACTGAACAGTTTTTCTACAAATTACAATCAAAGCCAGTGATAGAGTAAAAAAAAGGAGAGTGAAGTGTGTGTCAGATTCAGCATATGAAAAGTAAATTATGCTAGGCAGTAGATAACATTTTAGTGTTTTGAGATGATGACAGTTTTTCTAAGCAAAACAAATATGATCTGTTTAAACTCTGGATTGCAGTAGGACTGCCATTGTACCAGTATTAATGAAAAGTGGGATTAGCTGCAGACTTGTAAAACAGGTAAGTTTAAGAGGATGTGGGGAATATTGAAAAAGGCTGCATTGGACTATGAGGCTATTAGTAGAGTTTTTGAAGGATCAGTTTTGGGAATAATTATTTACTAAATAGTCTCAATGATCTGTTGCATATGTTAAGAAAAGGCTGAACTTTGTGATGGCAGAGTTTGGAAGCATTTTCAGATTCAAGAAGGGTAGAAGGTTACAGAAGCTGGATGAGTAGAAGAAAGACAAATTTGAGAACAAAGCCACATACTTCAGTATGATTGGCAAATTTTATGTTACTTTTAAGTCCTGTTAGTTCTGAAAGAGTTTGCTCTGTTCGAGTGGATTTCAAGTAATCTCATGGTATTTTTACTACATGTAGGATTTACAAAACTGAAACTGCAGGACTTCTTTTATACAAAGCCTTTAACTTCACTTGTTGATTTGAAACAGAACTTTTCTGACATAGCAAAGAAATTTTAACATGTTTAATCCCTTTTTCACATTGCTAAATGCTACTGCATTTGCCTACCTCATATTTACCAGTATGCTGTTGAGACCCCAGCATGTACCTGATGGCTGCGGGAGCCAGTACAGAGAGCAGGACAGGAAGATAGGTAGCAGTCTCTAAAATGCTTGTTACTGGCTTTGCGTGGCAAAGCCGGCATTCCTTTGCTAATAATGGATTATGGAGACCTCTGGTAGCTGACTGACTACTTAAAGGTGGCAGAGTATTGATTGATTGTGTTTGAGAATGGAGAGTGTGAGTGTGAGTGTAGGTATTGCACAAGAAAGCAAAGAAACCTGGGAATCAAACACGTGAGAAAGAATCAGTCTGAAACAAGCTCACACTTCTCCCGTCCATTTGGATGAATTTGATATTGTCTAAGAGCATGGCACAGTTCCCTTGCCTTCCCTTGTGGTCAGGGAATCAGAACTTAGTGGAAATTTCAGACATGATGCCTGAAATTTAACACTGTGAATACAAATTTTAGGTTAGCACTAGAATATGTGATTTTTTTACTTCAGTTTATGTACATATGGGTATTTTTAGATATATATATGTATTGGTTGTTTACAAAAAAAAGGAAATAAAGGTAAGGGAAGGAGAGCAGAACAAATCCTGGATTTCACAGAAATGTTTCCAGTAGGGAAGCATTGTCATTAATATGTTTACAAGTCACGCTTTGTAATGTGGCTTTCAGTTCTACTGTCCCAGACTCAAGGCAGATTAAATCACAGATGCGTAGAAGCTTCTGGTATCATCAGGTGAAGAGATTAAATGGATTTGAACTATTTAATTAAAAAAAATCAAAGATCATGTTGTAGTGCTAAGATATTTTGACATTCTTTAAGAAGAGCATTAGAAAGGGAAAAGGACTCTTTAAACCGCAAGAAATAAGTAAAAACTAGTCATGAATAAATAGAACTGCAGATTGGTTCCAGACAAGTAGTTCAGAGAGATTCAGGCACACTTGCCTTGGGAATGCCTCTTTAAGAAAAAGACCTCAATATTTTAAAAATAGACCTAACAAAATTATGAAAGATGTATCTGCTGTGCTTTGTTTTAGGAGTGACCTGAACTTTGGACTATGAGTTCCTATTTTACATTTATTAGATGACGCAGTAGTTACTATTAGTTGTTTCAAAACTTCACAAGTAAGGGATAGATTTGCTTTCCTTTATGTTGTCTCTCCTGCTCCCATACAACACATAAGGTACACGTTTGTAAGCAGCAGGTTTATCAGCGGTGCATGAGGAAGAGGGTGGGTTGCACGTTGCAGGATGGGAGATCCACAGTGATTTGTCTGTTTTTTGGCTTGGCTCCCAGATTTTCGAGCTCTCAGGGAGTGTAACAAGGGGTAAGCAGTCTCACTCTGAAGGTTCAAACCCAGGCATCTGACCTGCAAGGCCACTACTTTCAGGCTGCTATTCAGCTAATGCCATCATCCTGGAGATCTAGTCGCACTGGCTGGCTATATACCAGCATTTCATGTCTTAGGCTGATAGAAGTGTCCCGTCCTGATCTCCAGATATGCTTCAGGTGCTTTGATGTACTTTAGGTGCTAGTGTGGGAGTGCTCTTTATTATCTCTGATACTCTTGATTTCCTGCTGCCTTTGTAATTTGGCAGTTCACTGCTGGCCATGGCTCTTCATTCCATTTCAGTCAGAATACACCGGCTCCTCCCTAGTAATTCCAGTTTGCTATTCTTGTCCATTTGCCCTTTTAGTTTGGAGTCCCATGTACTGCTGTTTCTTGTCACAAGTTAATGATCAGTCCTTTGTCAGGTTGCTACTGCCCCTGCCTTTGTGGTTTGTGAGGCACTGACAGTGCTATGAGGTGACAGTGGTAGCTTAGTAAGTTTTTTGTCCCTCTTATGTCAGATCATTCATTCCTGCCCTTGCACTACCTCATCTATTCTAGTTCCATGTCTTGGGGTATTTTTGTATAGTCACTCAAAGAATTAGCTTGAAAGCCTAATCCAGTGTTTTCCTCCTGGAAATATTTTGAATTGTTTAAGTTAATATCAGACGTTAATAACAGAATTAAAAATAACATCAGAACACAAAGAATACTTTTTATAAAGTATTCAGCAAAATTGTTCAGCAAAATTACTTACAGATGAATAACATATACTGCTATATGCACTATATTGTACTACAGTGTTCTGCAATGAAATTACTTCTACATAATAACTAATAAAAATTGTCTTTCTTGTGAATTGAGGTATTGTTCATCAATAAGGATATTTAGTTAACCTGATTTTGAGACTGGATGCTGGTAAGTTTATACAACAATATTTTACACAAGTGAAATGAACCCCATAGTTTAAAGGAAGGAGAAGAGGTCTTGATGGAATAATTTTTCTGTCAGAAAATGTCTTCAACCTATATGTATACTCAGATGGTACTTGTTAACTTTAAATCTTACAATAACAAAGATCAAATCAATTATGAAAAATGTCTCTCCAATCAGTTGCAGTGTACTATTCTGAGAGCAATTACCCTTAAAAACAAATAGTTAATTAAAAATGTGTAATTTTTGTTTATAATTTACTATAGCAAATTTCATGAATTTGTTCTGTGCCATTTCAGTGGCAGGCAAATCTGGTGCTGCTAGATGGGGGGAGTCCAATTCTTTTTCTTGTTTGATAGTGTTTATATGGCTGTGCAGGGAAGTGACACAACTGAAAGCTAAGTTCTGGAATTCACTATACAGATAAAAATAGGAAAATAGTGAATAGCTTGCTTCAGATGCATTGCAAGCTTCTGCTCTGCTGGGATCACAGGATGGTGCTCTTTGAGCAACAGAGTGCATGTCAGTTCATTGATGCTCAGTTGAAGAGGCCTGACTGATGTCTTCTGCCCTGCTTCTGGTCACATGGTCTGCCTCTCTTCAGTGCTCATTTGATTACTCCACAAGCTGATTAAACTTGCTACTTTAATGTCACACTTCCTCCCGTCCCTGTTAATTTTTTGGTCGTTTTTGTGAGTTGAAGTTGTTAAAGTACACTGATTATCATGTTTCCCTTTTCATAAATTCTAGGACTATGCAAGCAGGACAAAAGCAGAGTGTGTGTGTAGGGGAAGGAATGGACTCCCATATATTTCCGGAAATGATCAGCTGTGTCTCCATACTGTGACTTTTGGAATTGTAGAATAGTTGGGATTGGAAGGGACATTTAAAGGCCGTCTAGTCAAACTCATCTGCAGTGGGCAGGGACATTGTCCATGACATCAAATTGCTCAGAGCCACATCTGGCCTGCCTTTGAATGTTTCCAGGAGTGAGGCATCCACAGCTTCTCCAGGCAATCTGTTCCAGTGTTTCCTCACCTGCACTGTAAAAAATGTTACCTATGTATCTAGTCTAAATCAACATTTTTTTAGGCTAAAACCCTTGTCCTGTCACAACAGACACTAATTTGTATAAGCTCCCTTGAAATATTCAAGAGCTGAGCTTCAAGGTCTCCCTGGAGACTTCTCTTCTCCAAGATAAACAAACCCAGCTCTCTCAGCCTGTCTTGGTAGAAGTGCTGCAGCTCTCTGATTGTTTTTGTGGCCTTCCTCTGGACCTGAGCCAAGAGGTTCATGTCCTTCCTGTGGTGGGGACCCCAGAGCTCGATGCAGCACTCCAGGTGGGGTTTCACCACAGTGAAGTAGAGGGGTAGAATCACCTCCTTTGATCTCTTGGCCAGGCTGCTTTTGATGCAGTGCAGGATGTGGACAGATTTCTGGGCCACAAGTGCACATTGTCAGGTCATGTCCAGTCATTCATCCACCAGCATCCCCACGTCCTTCTGCAAAGATGAAAAAACTTAAATTACTACATGTTCAAAGACTTGCAGTCTTTAAAACTCAAGGCTGGAAACATCTGTATTAAATTGAAAGTTAAAATTATAATGAAGCAATTTTTCCCGTGTAGTAAATTAAGATATAAAAACCAAAAAGATGCTTCTACTTTTTCGTGTGAATAAATAATAAATACCAACATTTTCAAAACTTGAACAGTAAGAAGAACTGAAATTAGCTTTTTTGTTGGACTTTGGTCTAGAAATAGGCCAAGTCATGCTTCTAGAAGCTATTTAGTGAAGTTTAAAGACTTTTGATATCAAACAAAGTAATGAATTCTTCATTAAAAGATAAAAAAAATATTTTACTTATAGACTCACCTTAAAAAGACCCAGAGCATAGTTAAGGAAATACAGAGACAGCAGCATATTAAGCATATTTAACAGAACATATGATCTGTAAACAGCAAAAACCACGTCTTTGAGTGTCTCTTTTTCATGCAGATTTCGCTTAGGAGTATGCGCTTGTATTTTAATGGTGAGGACTTCAGTAGGTTTCTGATTGTAAATGCTTTGCGATTTAGAGCTAAGGTTTAAAATTTTCATACTATTGAATTTTAAGCATGGATAAAGATCTAATAAAAATGCTATACAAAGGTATGATTCAATATGTCATATCTGCCTTCCAAAGGAAAAAAAAAAGAGTAAGAGACTTTTTTTCCTGCTTCCAAATGCTGAAGCTCTGAATTATTTCTGTTTGATAATAATGAACTTATCTCCAAGCTGGACTTGGGGAGAACACCACATTAGCACAAGAAACATAACTCCCACGGTCAGTAGAGTGAGTTTTAGAATAGGTCAATAAAGTGGACAGTAACAGATTGCTAAGACCAGCTGGTATTCACCCTGGACTTCTAAGGGAACTGAAGGATGAAACAGCTGAGCTATGAACTGTGTAAACTATCGCTGGAATTTATGCTAACATCAGAAGAAAGGAAGCAAGGTGACAGTTTTAAAAAAGGCTTGAATATCTACCATTGCCAAAGTTGATATCAGTTGATACAATCTAATAAATTACTGATATACTGGCAAAATAGGGTTTTGGGAACTGTTAATAAAGGAAAACACAGTAATCAGTTAAAGTTTCATTATAAAAGTTCAAACTGTGCCCACGTTCTGCACACTTTTTATGGTTTCCTTTCTTCGTACTATTAAAAAGTATAGTAGAGGTACAGCGAAATGGATCAAGATTGTAAAAAATGATGTCTTTCTTTGCACAATGCACAATTAAGAATTGGAACTCTGTGCTGAAGGACTTAAAGTTTAAAATTTATTAGGGTTAAAGAGGAATTACACAAATGTGTGGGAGAACAATGTGTCAGGGATTATTAAATGAAAAGATTTTGCTCTGGAATTCAACAGTGTCTGAAAGGCAACTGTTGAACACCAAACAGTGGAGGAGAACAGTTGCCATTCCAATTTACAATCAATAATGTTATGGTGTTTCTTGAATCAACTATGCTCCCTTTGGATACAAGTGCACTCAGAGCTGTTATTCAGCTTTTGATGCCTTTGGCAAGTGATGGCTCAGCTTTTTAAGGCCCAAACAGCTAAATCTTGATGGTAGGAATATATCTTAGAATGGGGAGATCTGGAAACTATAGAATTATGTGTCTACTGGCACTAGTCTCTGTTCTGCTGGGAACAGCAGTATGCTTTGTTTTTCCCTGTCCAGCAAATTCCATTGTAGCTGAAAGCTCATTTCAGCCTCCCCTTTTATCTTTCCCCTCAGACAAGAATTAATGAAGTTTCAGATCTTTCCAGGAGTTGAATCACTCTTGGTTAAAACTTTCAGTTCTAGTGGGGAGCCCAGCAAGTGTTCAGATTGTAACTAAGAGAATGATTGTTCTGATTTTGCATGCTGTATTTCTGTGAGCATTTTAGTTACTTCCTAACAAATAAGACTTCAGGGTTGGTTTTTTTTTCCCTTCAGAATTTTGTCAGCTACTGTTGAAAAATGTGAGAGTTTAATGTTCTCGGTTTAGAATGAACTATAATTTAAAAAAGATCTTTTAGTGATGAGAAGTCCCTGATGCTAACAATTGTGTTGATGCAACCTTAGGTTGCTTAGTTTGGAAAGCAGAATATTTATCAGCTTCCTGGTATTTCAGTGTTCAGGCATTCTTCCTACTTCTGTGAGCTATGCCTAGAAAACCTTATTTTAGCCTTGTGTTCATAAAAAAAAAAGAAAGCTATTTTCAAGACTGTTGTAAAACTACTTAGATCTAGTTCATAATTTCTTTTGTATTTTAATGTAAATTGTCACAAATAACTGCTGGTGAACAGCTCAATATGAAATAAATGGATCTGATGGCACCTGTGTAGTGTCATGGTCTAGGTAATAGGCTCAGTGGTGCCTTTTTATTTTTTCTTTTGAGACTAAAGGTTTGTTTTGTTTTGTTGCATTTCATATTATAAGATAGTAGTCATGCAGCTGTAAAAGCAATCCAAGTCTTCAAAAGTTTCTGTCCTGTCAGTCAAAAGGCACATATTCCCTGCCTGGCTTTTGATTTCAGCACTGGCAGGGCCACAACTGGAATACTCTGTCCAGCTTGAGGCTCCCCAGTGGAAGAGAGACATGGACGCAGTGGGGAGGGCCAACTAAGGGTCATGAAGATGGTGAAGAGACTGAAGCTGCCCTCCTGTGTGGAAAGGCTGAGAGAGCCATGAATATTTAACATGGGCAAGGGGACACTCCAGGAAGGTCTTGCCAGTTTGCATAAATACCTGAAGGGAGAGTGCAAGGAGGATTGAGCCAGACACTGCTCAGTAGTGCCCAGTGACAGGACAAGAGGCAATGGGCACAAACTGAAACACAGGTTCCTCCTGAATGTCACAAGCCACTTTTTTATTACTTTGAGGGAGACTGAGCACTGGCACAGAGTGCCCAGGGAGGTTTTGGACTCTCCCTCCAGCCTTGGGGTTATTCAAAAGCTGCCTGAATGCAGTCATGGGCACCTTGTGTGAGTAAGGGAATTGGACCAAATGACCTCCAGAAGTCACTTCCAACCTCAATATTGGTTGATACCAAGGTTATGAAGGATTTGTTATTTACCTAGAACCTAATTTTCTATTAAAGATCTGTTCTTTTGATTCCACATAACATTTAGGAGATGAACTGCAGGTCTTCCCATTGCATACCCTGCTATATGGGACACAAGATATCATTTACTTTTAAGAATTAGACTTCTATACAGATGAAGTAGGCATCTGCTTTCATAACGACGCCTGTATGGGTACATCCTTTGAATCCATGACCCCAGGCAAGTTCTTTCATTCTTCAATGAAGAGAGAATGCAAGATGACTGTAGTCTTAGCTAAGCGGCCAGGAAAAGTGTAAGGTCACATGTAATCTTTTGTATGCTCTTTTATTTAGTGACAAAATAACTCTTCTTAGCGACGAAATTACTTCAGTGAGTGTTCTGTGTAATGTAGTTTTCAAGTTTCATCTGAAATAGGAATTCAGACTTTTAAAAAATAAATACTCATATCTAAATGTTCAGATAGATTCCTTTTGAATCTTGTATTTCAAAGGTATTTTGTTTTGGTTTTTTCCACTAGGATGATGTGTTTTAGAAGATTTTTTTTCTTTAGCATACAGATGCACAGACATGATTTTTCTTACAAAGATTGTGGGTGGCAGATTATATCAAGACCTGTGGCAGAAATAGAAATGTGTATTGCAATTCATGAATGTAGATTATTTCAGTGGCACCTACCAAGAATGAAATTGTTTCAGAGTTTTACAGAGTACCTCCCTAGGATCCAGTCCACAATTTTATGAAGTGCTGTTCTGCAGGCTTCCAATACTTCCAAGTATTTATGACACAGTCCTGTCACCACTCTTTTCAGGACCCTAATTTCAGTCAGGTCATTCCCACAGATGGAGGTAGTTGACTACATTTGAATGTATATATGGATCTGAATATGAAGGAGACAGTAAAAGCAATCTGTCCAGTATCCAAAACTCCTTTGAGGTATTAGTGTGTGTGTATGTTGGCAACCACATGTGGTAATTTTAGAGTCTTTTTAATAAGGATGTAGGGTGTGAAGATAAGAGGAACTGCGAAGGGTGGGAGGTGCATTTTTGTGTGGTTCAAAGTGCTGTAGCACTTTGTTTCTCAACCTGAGAGGGCAGAGCAGGAGCATCAGATAAGGTACTACTGAAAATACATAGCTCATATGCTGGGGGCCATGTGTGCGTCCTGCAGTGGGATAGATTTGATGTATAGAAAGAACTTTAAAGGGTGTGTAGTTTCCTATTGTATAATAGCTGAAAAGAACTTAATTTTGAAAAAGTTCATGCTTAGTAAGATCAAACTTCTGGAGCTGTGAGAACTGTCTGTGTATTTTGTGATCCCCTGGTTTCTTCTCTCATTAGCATGGTAACATCTCACATCTATTTCATTCAAATAGTCACATCCTTTCTGCAGCAGCTGCCCACTCCCACTAGCCTGCTTTATTTTTTTTCCACTGTAAGCAGATGTTCCCATTTTCTTTCTTGTGTATTCTTTCCCTTCTATTCCAGTGCTCTCCACAAATGAAAATTTAACTGTATATTTTCTCTTATTTCCTTTTAGTCTAGATTCTTACTTAACCTGTTCAGATATTTCTATTCATTCCCTTCAGCTGTGGGATTTCTTTCTCTTTTTACTTGTTGGAAATAGAGAATAGTTATGTTTCTTGGGATTTTGGGGCCTTTTTTTTTTTTTTTTGCCACTTGTTATAGTTTAGGACCGGCGCTCCCTCGTTCAATGCCCCTTACAACCTTCAATGGGAGATAAAAAAGTCAGAGATCGTGGGTTGAGATAAAAGCAATTTACTGGAAACAGCAATGAGATAAGAACAATAACAGCAACAATATTAATAACAAAAGTTTACAAAGAGAGAGCGATTTGCAGGGAATTGCTCACTGACTGGGACAGTGAACAAAATTATGGACAGACCATCTGCCTCCACGTTTTGTCCCCAAGCCCAACACAATGAAAAAAATGGCAAACAGATCATCTGGTCGGGACCAGTGTTACCCCACCACTGCATTTGTTGCTTGGTTCCCTGGCAAAGGAATCCTTCCTCCTTCCCCTTCTTTTCCAGGGAGCAAGAGAGAGACCCATTTCTCTCCTCCCTGGCCATGAGGTGACATGGGATTGAATTGCAGTGTGTCTGGCCATGCCCACATGGTTCCACATAACCCTTGTCCTTGTCCAAAACCAGGACATTGATAAAGGAGGTGAAAATTTCTAGAGGCATTAGGAGGTATCAGAGTTTTCAGTGAGAAGTGCAACAGCAAGAAAAGTAATACATGTGCTCTGCTTCTTATTGCTGCCAACTACATAAGGACGTGACCTGAAGTCTACTAAAGAAGTATCATGTAAGTTTGCAGTAGTTTAGTTTATTGCATAATTGTAGAACTCTGCCTACAATTCCTGCATGAGTTGCCTAGAGTAGACACACTCTATGCTTAAATGTTTTTCCTTAGTGTTGTGATGCCTTAAGTAGTGCTGTAACATTGTGTATAACCCCCTCCTGGGTGAAAATTCCTGAAGCTATTAGCCAGTTCATTGTTTCTTGATTTGGAAGTAGGGAATTAAGTAGTGCATGTTTAACTGTTAATTCTTTTTGCATGTTTGTGTGTTTGTATTATAAGACTCGTAATGAATAAAGTTTACTTTCTAGTGCTGAAAGAGGCAAACTTTTTTTTTAATACTTTTTTAATTTCTGCCCTTTTAGCTTCCAGTTTGAGGCTGTCAGGGCACACTTAAGGAAATTAGTAAATTTAGATAATTTAACTACTTTGTATTCTGACTACAAAGGAAATTATTTTGTTTCTTGTAAAGTTCCAGGTTTCTTTGCAAAGTTCCAAGGTAGCCATGAAGAATTTTACTGTATTTTCATTAAGGCATGAAAATTGCTTGGAACCTGTCCTGCAGGGATGTACAGGTTTTCTAGGAGAATCTGCAATTCTAGCATTGATAAGACTTTGAGGCAACTCAAAAGTCATGTTTTTAAGAGTCACAGTTTTCTGTGTGTAGTTGAAGAATTTAAGAAATTTGAGAGGTCTGTTAAAGTGTTTCTCTCTGCGAGAGAAAACAGTCATGTAATTCTGGGATCTGCAGCCCCTTGACATACCCTTCTGGGTTCAGTAAGGGCTCTTCTTCAAGCATAATCAGAAAAAGTGAACTTTTAGTGGTAACCTTTTTTTTATCCAGTAGCTTTAATGTCATTCTATTCCTTTGGTGCCTGAGCTATGGAGTTCTCACATTGCTGGTGAAAACCTACTTTTGCTTTCACATGTGTAGTAAGCAGGGTGTGTTGCTTTTCCTGGTACAGGAGAGTGCTAAACATTCTGTTCAATGTGCTAAAAGAAATTCAAGACCAAGTGAATTTTGTGGGTAGACTGGGAGCAGACAAAAGAGGAGGATTGTGGCTTTGTAACCTGTTTTCCAGGATAATGGTTATCAGTCCTTCTTCTAAGGACTGCTTTATGTCTTAGCTTAGTGATTTCATTTTTGCAGAATACAGGTTCTTTTCTGCACCGTGGCATGTTCTCAGGAGCATTGTGCTGCCTAGCAGGTGTAGAGCATTAAAAGTGATTTAGGAGATGATTCAAATTTCTCTCTCCACCTACTCGGAAGGGACTTGAATCTGGTTCCTTCAATCCCTGTGTGAGGTCTTGAATTCCTTATCTCTTTGGTTGTATCCTAGACAACAAAGATCAAAGACCTCAGCAGGTCATTTAGTTTGTGTCCCAATCCTTGGCAAAATTTATCATGCTTCTGAAAACATTTTTTAAGAATTATGTAGCTCTTAAATAGCTCTCTTACCATTTTTGGAATTAATTTCAGCTTAGGAAAATCCTCTTGATAATTCATGCTTATGTCGAGTTTTGTCAAGGATCATCACTGAGCTAGAAATTTTAATCCTATGTCTCCTTGGCAGGACTTCTCATCTATGCCTATCTCCTTTGGAAGTCAGTAGCACATTATACTATTGTAGCATATTTTCTTCTCTCAAATATTTGAAGCATGTATAACTTAATTTGGAACAACCATACTGTAAAGCTATGAAACGAATCTCATTTGTGAAATAATATACAGAATTAGCTAAACAGTAGCAATGTATTTGGTAAATAGCATTTGACAGTGAAGATTTGTGCTCCGGGAAGGAAGAAGGAAAAGTTAAAAAAAAGAGTATTTTGTATCATGTGTTATTGTAAAATAATACAATAACAGATCATATTTAAGGAAAGATTTGTGTGGTTTTAGCTTTTTAGTTTGTTTGCATAATAATTCCTACTAATACTTTATCAAGCCTATGTTGTTATTTTAAGTGAAATTCTTATGATAGTATGTGAATAATGAGAAAGAAATTCAGCTTACACAATGTATTTGGGAGATCCTATTTGTATTAATTATTTTCTATTTGTATGAATTATTAAAAGAAAGAATAAGCCAAAATCTCCAGCAATGTTAATATATGTTTATACAATCACTTTTTCTTTGTGATATTTTGTAATAATGTGATTACATCATATATTTAAAAATACATCTTTTTGAGGAGGGCAAGAAAATAGAGATATACATATATATACCTACATGCTATATAGGTATATAACAACTCAGCTGTATTCTAAGCTAATGTTATTTTTTTAATAAGCTGGTGATCTTTGATAATTTTGATGCATATAGTTAGACAAAAGCAATCACTTAAATAGATAGATGTCTCAGTGTTGAGACATATTGCCATGTTTTTTAAGATCTGTTATTATTAAAATCCAATTCATAATCCTAGCCTTGCCAGGGTACTGGAGCATGTTGCATGATATTTTAAATATGATTCAATTTGTACAATTAACATTAGCATGTTTATTCAGGCCCTGTATCTTGAAAAAAATAAATCTAGAAGGGTAACAAGCTGACAAATTTGACTGAAGAGCAAAAGTATTGAAATATAACAAAACATACAAAACCTCTCAATTTTTTGTCTGTGTGTTTTATGATCTGTGAATTGACTATGCTTGATAGCAAATATGCCTCCTGAATTCATGAATGTTTCCTTTAAATATGAAGAATTAACCATGATTGTATTTGTGATTAATCTGGCAGTAAAAAGAGAGGAAGAGGATTTTGAAGAAAAGAAATCCATTAAGAAACGCATCAAAGAATTAAAAGTTTTGGATCCTAAGATTGCACAGAATCTGTGTAAGTAGATTCTGTTGGTTATTTTTTTTTCCTCAGAGTAATGTATAAATCTTCCATAAAAATGCCTTTCTCTCTTGTGTGATTACCTGGTAACCACTTATTGTTTAAAATGTGTTTAAAGATGTGCATATTGTTTTAAACACAAATATGAGTTTACACAACTGAAACACTTAAAAAGACCCGAGAAGTAGTTAAAGATTATTCCTTGTTCAAGACTGTATGTACTGAAGTGCAAGCACACAGCTATGTATCTAATCCATCTGTATTTTCAATATATCCATCAAGGAATACTGGATACCCCCTTCCCCTGCATGTCCTCGCCCCTTGTCAACAAAAGGATGAAAATGCCTGCAGCGTGTCTGCCCATCTCATGAACTTTGTAGAAATTAGGTGATACTCAGTATTATGGAATAATATACAAAGAAAATAAAGTTTTGATGGAGAGGAGTTCTAGGAAGAATAGGTTCCTAAATGCCAGCACAGATTATATAAGAAATAACTGTATTATGGTGACTAAACAAAGAGTGTTTATAAGAACATTTAACAAAATGTTCTGTTTCTGTGGCTTGGTTTTGGTTTGTCATGGTGCTTCTTTCAGAGAAGGCTCTGACAAGACTATTGAAAAAATTACAGTTGTCACCTTAGCACAAAATACCGTAATAGCAGTGATTCTTCTGAAGAGTAGATTTGTCTCTGACTGCCTATGGAAGTCTTCTGTGATGCTGGATGTTGTATATAACAAATGGATATGGAGAAGGCTGGAATTGAAAGAAAACAATAATTAAAAATACATTAAAATTGTTATCTTACCTATATTATTTGGCATAGTGTTTGTTAATCTGGAGATGCTATGACCTGTTTTGCTGCTGTTTTTTAAATAGAAACAAGATAGTTCTTGTCTTGCTTTCTTCATTATTTGTTGAATCTCTGTTTTAGCAATTTTCCTTGGATCTTTCCGAGTGCCTTATGAAGAGATCAAAATGATGATATTGGAAGTAGATGAAACACAGCTCTCAGAGTCCATGATTCAGGTAACAAAAATAGCACTTAAAATCCCAGTATTTCAAGAGAAGCTTCTCAGTAAATAGAAATGCATAGCTAAAAACACCCCTTGATTTAAACTTTTGGCTAATAATTAAAGGCAAGAATGTTCTTTTCCTGTGAACAGTAGATTTTTTTTTTAATTTGTAATGCTAATATTTTTATGAAAGCAGCTTGTGTTGGTTTTGGCTGGGACTAAGTTAATTGTCTTCATGGTGGCTGATATGGGGTTATGTTTGCATTTGTGCTGAACACAGGGTTGATAATAGAGAGATGTTTTTGTTATTCCTGAGCAGGGCTTACACGAGCCAGGGCCTTTTTTGTTGGTACTGCCACGCTGGCAAGGGGGCTGGATGTGTATGGGAGGTTGGGAGGGGACACAGCCAGGACAGGTGACCCCAAATGACCAAGGGGACATTCCAGACAGTATGACATGATGCTCAGTATGTAAAGTGGGAGGGAGAAAAAAGAAGGGAGATGGAGTGGTGATGTTTGTCAAGTCAGCATTACATTTGATGGAGCCCTGCTCTCCTGAAGATGGCAGTAAACATCTCCCAGCCCATGGGAACCAGTGAATGAATTCCTTGCTTTGCTTTGCTTGTGTGCACGGTTTTATCCTGTGAGTTTTCTGACTTTAACCCTTCCAACCTCATCCTTATCCCACTGTGGGGGGAGTGAGTGAGGGGCTGCTTGGGGCTTGCTTGCTGGATGGGATTAAAGTATGACACAGCTGAATTTATATTCTCAGTGTTCCATATTATCCACACCTAAATAGAGACTTTTTCTTGTGTACATATGATGTTTTGTTTCTTCCCTACTTGCCAAATTTTTCTTTGCTTTGTTTTAGCTCTGTCTTATCTGCACAAATCTCTATTTTTGTTGTTTAGTTTGGATGGTTTTTTTGTTTGTTAGAGCTGTAACAATCCAATGTCTTGCCCTTGAGCATTTACAGCATTCACCACTTCTCTTCCATGGAGTTTATTTAGGTAGCGTCTTCTCTTTCAATATTACTTTTTTAAAACACCAAGTCAGTATGACTCTATGTGGAGCCAAAATAAACTGGAAATTCTTCTATATAAGTGTATTTAAGGGTTGAAAAGCTGAATAATTTAATGAAATAAACACAAGTGAATCATTTTAAACATGGGAAAAATAATTTGGAGGGGTGTCTTGAAGTCATTTGAGCCAAGACTCTCAAAGCCAGGTCAACTAGAGCACTTTGATCAGGGCCTTTCCCATCAAATTTTTAGTATCTCTGAGTCTGGAGACCCATTGGCTTTTCTGGAAACCTTTTTCAGTGTTGAATACTTGTAGTAGAAAATGTTCCTTTGTTTATCTAACTGGAATCTTAATTGTGATAACTTGTGATCTTTGTTCTTCTATTGCACAACTCCAAGAACAGCTTAGTTACGCCTTCTTTGTACCACTTAGTTGGGTATCTGCACACATTAAGGGCCCATGAGGCTTTCCCAGAGTTCAACAGAGTGATTTCTCTGAGTCTGTCCTGCCTGTCATGTGCCATATTCTTGAGTCGTCTTAGTGGGCATCAGTAAATTTGAAAACATCAGTCTTTAGAAAAATTACCTGTATTTTGGACAGGACTCTGGCATACTGTGATGAACTTCAAATTATTTATATTATGGCTCATAAATGTCAAAACATAATATAAGAATAATTGATAATTACTGTCTATCTACTTGTAATGTGGTGTAGATTTTAGATAGCTGATCTCTTCAGCATGCTTCAAAGTGTGTTGCAGACGTGGGTACCAGTCCCTGCTGAAATGTGAAAGAAAGCTGAAGGTAGATTGGTTTTTTAGAAACATAATCTATTTGCAGGAATATTGATTAGTTAAAACAAGTACAGGTATCAGGGTCATAAAATTAGTTGTTACATTAAGGCTCACTAAAATTCAGGTGTGGCTTCTACTGCAACACATAGGAACTTGTATTCAGATGTCAAAACAAGACAAATCTGTATTTCTGTTGTTTTCCTGCAAAATGAATTTCCACCATATCAGAATATCAAAATAACATCTTGTCTTATCGCACAGGAGGCTGTGCAATGCTCAGCGTGCATTTTTTCCTGCATGCGGTTTTGCCCTCACTTCCCGTCACTTGGATTTCAGAGATGTTTAATTTCTCTTCAGCTATTTGGACTTCACTTTCCCTTCTTCATTGAAAAATGAGATGTTTCTCTTAAATATTTGAAGGAGCAAGCATGAACCATGATCTCCAGTGACAGTATATGTAATCATTTTATAATTCTCATTCTATTCTTCAATGATGCAGTTAATATTGGAACTAAAACTATTACTTTAAGGTTTTTGGGATGAACATAGTTTACACTTCTAAAATGTTTTTTTAGTCTAATTTGCACTTAGATCACTTTTTCAAGGTTTTTTTCATGCTCAACAGCAGCATGATGTGTATCTTTATCTTATTTTATTTGGTATAACAGTGGAAATTCTCTATGGTAGCATGAAAAAATGAGAGATGGAATATGCTCTTGTTATGCTCTGCTGAAACTCTGTCTCAGGTAGTCCATCCTTGCTCTGAGATTCTCTCATGCTATTTGATCTTAGCACTGTTTTTCAACAGTTAACATTTAGCTTGTTAGAAAAATTAGGTCCGCAGCAATTAAGTGAAGCAACCCGTATAAATAAGTACTGTATATCAAAAATATAAAAAACTGTTATTTTGATAATTTCTATGTGTGTTATCTAAAGAAGGTGAAATTTATTTTTGCATTTAGACTCTGATAAAGAAAATCATCAAACCAATAACGGGTAGTTAGTTAATGGCATACTTCTATGTGAAGATGCAGTAATCTGAGAAAATTTATTTTCATGGATAATTTTTTTGCTTTTGTATCATTATTTTTAATTTCTTCTGTGGACTATTATTTTCATTATAATTGTGTATGCCTTGGGATAAAGAATGCCTAATTTTCAATATATTTAGAACATCTAGCACACCCTATCCCCACTGGAGCTTTGCAGTAGGCATAGCTAAAAATATAATAGGATATAACTCTTTGACACTATGCTGATAATCTTGTGGCTCTATTAATTGGTATTGGCAGTAAATTATGTTGAAATTCAGTGTATACAGTAACCTCTCTATGTGGTTGGCATCAAAATTGAGTCCAAAGTGGTTTCAACAGTGGTTGAGCCCTTCCTTTCATGTTTCCTTTTGGAGGGGAGTGAACAATTTTATTTAAGAAAAGGGTAAGAGAAGATGAAGAGCCAAAAGTGAGAAATTATATCCTACAAGAGTACAGTGATATTATCAGCTGCTGTGATTATGTAAAATTCAGTGGAATGGAATGCAAGTGATCATGTGCACAATATCCTGTATGAACACAATCATATAAATCACTCAAGAATATAGACTGTATTTTTTTGCCAAGTGATAAATCCCTTGAAGACCTAAACCAGGTGGAAAATTCAGTAGAACTTAGGCTTAAAATTTAGTTTCCAAGTTTAGATGTAATAATATTTATCAAATGAGTTCATCCAAATTGCTTGTTTCTGACTAAAACAACCCCATAATAACTTTGAAAAAGGGACTAAGTTTGAACTTGAAAAAGGACTTGAAACACCCATCTTTCTTTGAAAGTGGTAAAACAATGTGCCCCATTGCTTCAAAAAGTTGGTATGCACCTTCATATATACTTTTAAATAACTTTAAGTATCGAGCTCTATGTCTCTATTTCTACCTTCCACATCCTTTTCAAGTATACATTATGACCATGCTATGAAAATGTGTTCCACGTATTTCATCATTCTGAGAAGAGGGAAATAGTATATAGGTTTACAGCCATATCTGGCTAATTTTCTTCATTCATATAGGTTACCTTAGAGAGTATGGTTCTTCTCCTTTTCAGAAATTTCTTGCTTTCAGCAGATATTTTTGTTTAGTTGTAACTGTTTTGTTCAGTGGGCCCTAATAATCACTGTTTCTGAAGTTGGAAATTTGTTCTTAATCCAGCTCTTGTTATGCTTAAGAAATAAAATGTATTTTCTCTCCATCTGTCTCCATTCCCCACTTCAGTTAGAAATTAAATCTAGCACTTCAAAATGTAAAAACTCCAAAAGCCATGTTGTAATCCAAAGACTCATTGACTAATTATTGAAATATTTCCCGTGACACAGTCAAAATTCTTTCTCCTGCTTATTCCTTGTTTGATATTCAAAATGTGTTTCATCTGTAGCTGCTCAAAAGCTTTATCTGTACACCATAAAAGCTGCTTTGATATCAGCTGCTCCTTCTGTTTTGGTTGCTTTTTTTTTTTTAATATTCTGATGCTCAACGTTGAAAATATTCATCTAACACTTGACTGTTTTTGGTTTTTGAAAGTTTTGTGGACAGTTTTTCTTCATATGAAAACTATTTCTGCATCAAAGAATAACATTTTAGTTTCAGTACATATTAAGGAATTGTATTATATTTAGAGCTGTGTTTGGGAATGCTGGGTATCAAAAAAAGAAATAGGTGCGTTATGAATTTCTAATTTAAAATGTACCTTTTTACGCTTTTTACCCTTTCATTTTTGCTCAGTGTTACTGATTTATTGCCAGACATCTTCATCCATAATTAATAAGTGTAGTCTGTTTTACAAAAATATTTTCCAAATGTGAGAGTAGTAAGGATATGTATGACTGCTGTTCCACTAAAATTCAGTTTCATCATATCTAAATCAAGCTCCTAAAATTTAAGTTTACATTATTGTTTTAAGCATCTTTGTTCCTGCATTTTTAGTAGTTTTGTCTTTTCTTACCAAAATCCTTATTTGAGCATGGACATTCTGTTGAATCAGTCTACTGATTTAGGGATATTTTTCAGCTCCTACTGAAAAGAGTAAAATTTGTTCTTCTTAAACTAAAGAAGTGTGTTAAGCAAAGCACAGATATGACTTTTTATCTGCCTGGCCCCAGAGAGGCAATTTTTATATCTTAACTGGTTAAGTTTCCTGTTTAAGAAGGAATCAGAATCTTTAGTGGGTAAAATTAGGGTTTTTTTAAGACTTTCAGGTGGAGATTCAGCTCAATAACTAAAACAAATTCTTTTTTGCTCATTGTATATCAATAAAGCTATTTGCTTGAGAGATAATAAAACAAATGTTGGTAACCAAAATGTCTGCCTTTTCCATCAAGTAATGGGGAAGTTGGTCTTGTTTCTTTCTTGAAATATGATAATAGCAGTGGGGTGGCTTCAGTGTTAAAAGGATTGAATCTTAAGTTCAGGAGAGTGAACTTACCAGTAGACCAAAGAGTGTTTTAAGTAAGGAAAATCTCTCTTGTGTTTTTTTCACTGTGACAGAAGCTTAACCAATGTGCAACCAGAAACACCAGAGTCATGATCTGAGAGACACAGCAGGCCGTAGGGACTCTGGCTATTGCCTGGTAGTTGCAGCAGTCATCTTGGGAAGGGACAGAATTGAGCTACTGATTCAAATTTTATACCACAATTAAGTGTGTGAGAAGCTTTCTATTTCCAGAATATCCAAAAAGCCATTTTTAGCCAGCCTAGCAGAAGCTAATTAGAGTGGGGTTCAGGTGCCCAAATGTGAGTGTCTTTTTGTAGATAATATGTGTCTAAGTGTTCAGGAAGCTTCAGGGAGACAGAGGATTCTTCAGGAGAACAGATGAAGATGAAATGTTTGATTCCCTTACCTGTAAGACGTTGACTTTATATGTGTCCAACCTCCCCATTTTGAGTTCAGAATTCAGCTGAAGCTGAATCTCGCCTCTGATTTACTACTTTTAGCAAGTTTTCGTAGTAGTAGTGTAAGTAAGTAAATAAGTGTAATGGGTTTAAACTTTTGTTTTGAAATGCTAGAAAATTAATTATTCTTTTCCAAAATACTTTTTATCTAGCATTAGTAATTCTTGCCAGACTTTGGGTGGTTATGTTATACTTAAAGTTCCTGTTTTGTTTGCTTTGAAGTGTTTTGTTTCCATCATGCCTATCAAGCACATTCCTTCTTTAAAAACAGTTTTTAAAAAATGCTACAGAAGTGTGTAGAATCAGTGTCAGTATTACAGTATTGCTGGCAGTATTGCATCACTTATCTTTTACATTCTCAGTTACTTTAATTTGTGTGTTGCTATGTACATTCTGCTGTCTTCAGGAAAGAGTGTTGTCTTTGGAGTGTATGGCAGTAATGCATGTGTAAACCTGTTTGTTTACAATAACAGAAGGAACATTGAATCTGAGATTTTTAAGCCTATTTTATTTTCCTTTATAGAATTTAATAAAACACCTCCCTGAACAAGAGCAATTGAATGCATTGTCCAAGTTCAAGAACGAGTATAACAATTTGTCTGAGCCAGAGCAGTTTGGTGTTGTGGTGAGTTCTGTTTTATTATCACTGGTTGTTTTTTTTTTTTTTTTTTTTTTTTGGCCTTTCTGGAAATACAGTGTTAATATAATATTATAGAAAAAAACCAAAACAGTTGCTTCTTCCTAAAAGTGAAGGGGTTCCAGACTGGGAGAAGATTACAGGTGCTGCCATTCAACTGGACTTTTGTTGGACATATCCATGGAGGTGAAAGGCCTGATTATTGAAATATTGCTTCTGGAATGATTTTGGATTCTCTTTGTTTAAACAAGTTATTTGTATTTGCAAAAGAAACCAAACCAAAACGATAAAAACTTAGTTATTTTCTGTGGCAAAGTTTCACTGGGAGATACAGAGCTATTTTACAGAGCTATTTTTGAATTTTCATAGCTAAAATAGTTTGGCCTTACTTTTGTTTGCATTAAAAAATCTGAACTTTTTGAACTGAAGTTTTCTACACTTATGTTTTTCTTTCTATTCTCCGTGTAAATGAGAAGGACATAATGTCATAGTGATCACGTTGACCTATTCTGCCTCCTGCCGCCTCTGTTTTATACCATGTCCTGTAAAGAGTATCCCTAATCACTTTTTCCCTTCCCTCTGGAAAGATATGTTTGTAGTATCTTCCAGGTTGAATTCACAAAGGAAGATTGGAAGTGAAAAAAAGAAAATGCTACTTCAGAGCTGGCAGTTGATGCTTTTTGTGGAAATACAGTTTGCATCTAATTTCTCTATAGGTCATAATTCATAGTTGGTAATTACTTCATCCAGACAAACACAGAGTAATGCTATGTAGTTTCCTGGCGCATAAATCTGTACAAGGCTTTGATTTTTCTTGTCCATTCCTGGAGGTTAAACCTAAGGTGGTTATTGCTAAGATTATCTTATCTGAGGGAATTTCCCATGAGGGAATAATACTCAGTTAGATGGAACTGTCAGTTGATGAGAAGAGCTAGACCAATAACAGTGTAGGTAGAGTTTTGCTGCATCTGGCCCAACTTTTCTGATAAATTTGTGTTTAAAAGTTGAGGCAAGTGATAACTCAGAAAAATAAAATAAATGGACAAAGTGATAAGAGTTCTTATATCTCAAAAATTTCTGGAGCTTATTTTCTGAAGGAACAGCCAGATTCCCACTAACTGAAAAGTGCAAGTTCTTGCTTTTCCTGGTTTTCTATGCAAAACATTAAAAAACAAAGTCCACAAACAAGACCAAACCCCATCATCAGGAACAGTTTCTGTCATGTCACAGCTTCTATGCATGTAGTAGAGGGGATTTGAGAGAACAAGCGACAATGTTTATTACATGAAACATTTTTCATTTCTGTTCCAATGGGAGAAAATTTGAATAAGTCACTTTCTTTTACTCTGAATGTGGAATCCTATCCATTTACTTTTCCTCAAAGTTCTTCAAGCTCCATCTGGCTCTCCTGGATGTTTTCTGTTATTGTTGTCCAAGGAGGGGGCTGAGAAATTCTTCCCATTTCTTAGGAAGCCACTGATAATGCTAATGTCAATCTTCACATTATTGCTGGTTTTGTTGGTTTTGTTTATTTTTCCTTAAAAATATTGGTTTATGCCTTAATTTTTGCTGTCTGTTTTAAATGGGAAGAATCAAACTTGAATACACAATGCAAGGCTTGAAGTCTTTTAGATAAGTAGTGTTTTATAGTTATGATTTTTAGAGAATTAGGAGATTCCATGGTAATTTTCTCTGAAGTTGTGATTAAAGGAACAATTAAACTATTTGACTCTTAAGGAAGAATCTAAATAGTGAATAAATGGCTAATTACTACTTGTGCGATAAATTTTTTTTCATCATGGAAACCCATTATCTTTCAGGCTTTGAATTGAAAGTCAGGATTCGATACTCTGAAACCAACAGCGAGACACTTAGTGAGATATTGGCTGGCAGTGACTGTTACAGTATTGTATGTTTCAAGAAAAGTCAATTAAATTTTGTTGTTGGCTTAAAGACCTTGAGAGCATGATTCTAAACAGTTCAGGTTTCCTTCATGAGTGTTGCTTGTGGTTTTGGGTTTTTGTTTGGGGTTTTGTCTTGTGGTTGTGAGGATTTGTTTTCTTTGAATTGACCCTATGAGTTGCTTTTGTGGTTTCTGCCTTCTCTGTTTTAGTTATTTATAATTTTAATATTTTCAGTTCATTCAGCTGTAAGTATAAAATAAATCCTTTATGGCCCTTATCTTCTCTTCCAGACTTTGGGTTTTCTTTAGATAAACTACTTTGTTTTCCACTAGGTTCTTTCTTTCACTTACTCCAGGCCAATGTCTCAGAGCACAGATATTATCATGTATTACTGTGGAGCTTTGTTTTTGGTTTAGAGTTGTGGGGTTTTTTTGGGGGTGGGAGGGGGACAGGGAGGGGCTTGTACAGATTCATTAACTATTTCATGACAATTACATTAATTCTGTTCATCTTACTAAAAATTTAGTTTGCTACTGTTACCTTAACTTGATGTTATATTGAATGTTGTATTTTCTTGCCCAAATTCATGGGGTATTTCAAATTCATGATGAGGTTTTCATCAAACTTGTGCTTGATGAAACATAAATACTCAATTGCATCTTGTTTTACCATGGTTCTTGTTTTGTACTTGGTTTTACTTACTGCAATCAGCTTCTCCAAAACTTCTTAAAAACTTCCCTAACCTTCATATTGTTTTCTTGGTAATTTCTTTAATTACCACAGAATCACAGAGTATTCTCAGTTGGAAGGAATCCACAAGGATCATCGAGTCCAGCTCTTAAGGGCATAGCCCTTACGGGGATCAAACTCACAACCTTGTCTTTACTAGCACCATGCTGAATCATGCTAAATCTTGAATAAAACTTGATAATGGTGAAGATTATCTTGGAGATGAATGAAGTTTCATCTAGATGTTCATCTTGGTAACTGTTGAGAGAGGTTGTATTTTGGAGGTTTTTACTTTTTGTACCTGGTTCTTTCTTCAATGGACAGTATAAATATTTTGTTGCTTTAGGATTTTTAGCAGTGTTGATTTGTTTTGCAGGTAGTTCTTTCCTACTAAGAAAAAGGTATTGTTTTAGAGAGTATTTTTTCCTAATTTTTGGTGTAGTGTCTGTCATCATATCAAAGAAATGTTTAAGGAGTAGATAATTTAGTAAATATTAATCTAATTTATTTTCAGTGAAGTTGATGTAATAACTACTAGTTAGATTTATTTATCATGACTGATACTTTGAGTGCAGTAATCTGTTTAATGGATTTTTACTGAACTATTACCATACCACTGGTTAATATCTTATTTATTAGGAAGTTGGGCACAAGCATCTTCTAGCTGTTCAGAACTTGAATGTTCTGAATTCTCATAGAATTCCATTCTGTGATTTGAGGTACACTTGTTTATTTACTGTGGCTGTAATTCTTTGTGTTGTAAAATAGTCCTAGACTATTTCAAATTTATTATATGGTTTGATATCCATGAATGCAATTCCATTTAAGAAATCACAGTTTGATGCTCTTTATCAGGGATCCCTGTGCCTCTAGGTCTGACATTTCAGGGCCTTTAGCGAGGCACAGAGGTGCATGGCAATGTTTAGTCCCATATCAGATGGCTCCAGATCTTTGCTGCACCTCCCCTGCCCTCAGTGTCCTGTAACTGCAGTTCCCACCTTTACAGCACCACTCATCTGCCTCTCCTCCCTCTCTTGTCCACACAGCAGTGCTAAGGCTTCAGGCCTACCCATGCCAACATATTTTAGCTGTTTGTTGCACTAGGAACCATTCGAAAAAGTAGTTCTGAATTGATAATGCTCCATGCATATAGCTGAATCCAGTAGTAAATTCCAGCATGAGACAAGTGGAACAGGTTGCCCAGAGAATGTGGATGTCCCATCCCTGGAAATTTTCAAAGCTAGGTTGAATGAGGCTCAGAGCAACCTGGTCTGGTGGAGGGTGTCCCTATCCACGGCAGGGGAGTTGGAACTAGATGATTTTTAAGATTCCTTCCAACACAAAAATATTCTAGGATTTTATGTAGCCTCATCAGTGCCTGTAATCCTTAGTGGTATAAAATGGTCGTGGTCCATATTAAATTTATTATGTGGTTTGAAATCTATAAATGCAATTCCATTTAAGAAATAAAAGTTTTGATGTTGTTTATAAACACTTCTAATGTAAAAAGTTTCTGATGCTTGACAGGATGCTATTAGTAGGCATTTGACCTCAGGTGTATGCAAGTGTACTAGCATTCTTACATATGAGAATACTGTCTCAAGAGCCACATGTGATAGCTCCTGCTGTCTTTCTTTTCTTGCAATCTGAGACATTCAGAAAGATGTTCCCATATTGTCTGGTAGTGAAAAAAAAGGAAACAGATTTTTCCTTGATCACTTATATTTGCTCAAAGACAAAATTGAGGGAATTACAAAATATTGTTTCAGAAATAATTAATGTTCAGACCTTGTGAAATTCACTGACAGCTAACCCAAATAGAATTTGGCAAGCAATCCTCATGTGGCTTCACAGCTTGTTCACTGATGGATGTGTTTTTAATGAGTTCGTACCAAAGGAAAAGATTTCACTAGAGTAAATTGAAGATTAGAGTGAGGCCTGATGAAGGCTAGTTTGTCTTAAATAATTCAGAAGACACTTAAATTGATCAATTCCATATTCAGCTGATAGTTTCACCTGTATGTTCTCGTTGAGGATAACTCAAAATGTATTAATGTTTTTTCACTGTTGTCTGGAAAATATCATACTATCACTGTTTCTGCAGAAGCGTACTCTGCCTTTCATAAGACTTGATGCTTGGACAGAGCCATACCTAGTGACATTTCAGTCTGTTTAAAATTCTGAAGTGCTGACGTGCGTCTGGGCTGTGAGATATTTTGATTGTGTTAATTTCTATCTGCAAACCTTATCTTCTGTGTCTTCTAGATGTCATGTGTATCTGCTGCTCTGCCTTGTCAGTGTTCTTTATCAGTATTTCCAGCCTTTCCAGGAGTGTTGCCAAAAATTAACTTTCTCTTATATGCCATCTGTGAGAGTTAAAGAATCTTTATGACAAATTGCAGTCAAGTTACCTATGCTGTTGCGAAGGAGAACATCCTTAACTCCTGTAATGTTGATGTTTTTCAAACCTTGAACCTAGGTAAGGGTGGAGAGCAAGGCTCCAGAATACCTTCTGAAAATGGCCATCATGAATGATCTGCAATAATCTGACTGTTTGCAATTGCCATTGGATTGGCTTGTATTAATTCCTTTGTGATGCCATATTACAGATGAGTGCTCCTGTAAATGCTTCAGTAGAAGCAGACCTTACTCTTATCTCTTGTTTAGTTCTGGTAAAACCATTTTGTTTGGTAATCTAAAGAACAATTTAAAAAAATTGTCTTACTGCCTGATATTAATTCAGATGGCTAAGTGGGTGCTTGTTATTTGTTCTAGCCCACACACAGGCTATCTCAGTTCTCTTCTTGGCAGATATTGCTGCAGCTTCAGAGCAGGAATGTTATTTCTCTGAAGGGTCCTCATCTTTTGCTTCCACCCATTCACTTTGCACATTCTATCAAGGGCCTGTCCTGGATCCGATTTGATGTTTTGCTTCACTAGTAATGTAAGCAACCCTCTAATGATCATGTCATGCATTACATATCATAAGGAAAACACTTCTGTGTGTAGTAGGGACCATGGTCCTGCCATTTTAACTCATTAAATTAAAGGATTTCTTGGAATTTAGCCACCTAAATTGAGTTAGGTATCCAAATGACTGGCTAGTGTAGGGCAGCTGTGCTGAAAGAACCATGAGGCTGATCAGTACTTATTTAATCCCTAGAGCCTGAAATTAATATGCAGATATTTCACCTTTCCCGCTTCAGACATTAGAGCCCAGTGCAGCTCCAGGTGCTGTAGGATTTGCTTTCCCTGTGATCATTTTGTAGAACTGAGAAACTCTCCAAGTCATGCAAACTGTCATCTGCAGCATTCACTTATGTGACATGTCAGACTGTTTTTGCCACAGATTAACTGTGGTTCCAAATACACCAAATAACCATTGGATAAAAATTCCCCAGTCATTACTGAATTCACTGTTGACAGGGCCACAGAAGCTCTACAGTGGAGTGTTTTTTCCTTAGCAGTACTGTCATGATCATAGACACATATCTTCCCTCTGAGAAAATTAACTGGGACACACCTTGTTGGGTCAGTAGAGAAGATGATGCAAATGGTTGGAGGCCTGACCTTTTTTTGAAGTGGGTCTTGTCTGTCGCATCAAAGACATCAAAATCAGCTGCAAGCTATGTAACATCAAATTCCACTATTATGTGGCAATTGTTATGATGGTTCAACCTGATGGGAAGTACTAAACTTGCTGTCATGATTTTGAGACATTCTCATCCAGACCTTGATCATGTGTCTTCATGACCTCTGTTTTGGGATATTCCTTATAGTAGACTTTTCATTAGGAGGTGGATTCCTAGTAATAGCCAGATAGAAAATGAGGCATTTATTTTAAAGTCAGGCTTACCAGATTTTTCGATCTGGAATACAGTTTCAGAAACTTTTCTCCATTTGGTTTGATGCTATAATATTTGCTTTTAAATTCCTCAATGACATCTGCCCTTGACTTCTGGTGTTACTTTATTTATTCTTGCTACCTGTATGAATTAGAGGTTTTACAGAGGATTTTTACCTATATTAAGCTCTTGACTTGGTTTCCCATGAGGCAACCTTTTCAGTCTGATAGCATCTGCTCCATATGTGTCTTTTAATGAAAATAGCCTTTCAGACATCTGTTAGGCCAGCTAAAAATAGAAGAATTTTGGAAATTTGGACCCTCTCCTTGGAAGTTTAGTTTTTAGGAAAATATTGTCTGGTTTCAACTTGGAGAAACAAAAGCGGTCTCCATTTCGTACTGATCAGTACATCTAATTGTATTTTTTTGCATAAGACAAAAGAAAAGGGCTACTTTCTTTTCACAGAACTTACCTTCCTGTGAATTTCAGCCTGAAGATGGTAAGCTCAGCTTATTTTGACAGCTGTGTTGTAGCCCCCATTGGCAATTCTGAGATGTGCTCACTGACCTTGCTGGGCCATCTTTGTTGAACATAATGCAATCCAAAACAGTACCAGGGATTTTCTGCACTGTGAATCAGTGCGCTGTCATCCACAAGACAAAGAAGGCTGCCTGTGTGCAGCTAGGAGGTAATTGATAGGTGTTGTCCCTGTGTCACTTACAGTACACTGCCTTCTATTCTGCTCTGAGTATCCTTTAGGAAAATATTTGATTTGCAAGAAACTTCCTTAGTGGTTCACGCTGATTATAATTCAGGCTGGAGAAGCAGAGTAACAGGACATGCTCTCCATCATTGCTAATAAGGCTGAAAAGTCATTAGTTCAATTGTTTGCATGTATACATACATATAAATATGTGGGTATGTGTGTATATATATATATATATATATATATATATATATATATAATATATATATATAAATGTTTATATGTGTACTCAATTTCTCTTAGGTAATTTTAATTTTGCGTTGGCAGTTCTTGACTTTATTAGTATTTCCTTGAGGAAAAAGAGTATGTCAAAGGTGAAGAAAGAGGTACTATTTCCACTATACATAAAACATTTCAACAAAAATACTGATTTTCATCGCGAATTGACTTCCCATAGTATGAAATAATGTTTGATCTTTCCAGAATGCTCCTGGTTTTCACTAAGATTTAGGCATGTTGGCTGTCCTTTTCAAATTGAGCAGGATGTTCTTTTATCTTCTTTAAACGTGATAAAATACCTGTTAAGGTATCAGTCCTTCCCTGTCTGATTTTTTTTTCCTGTTTTTCAAGTGCCTGGGTTTAAAGGTAAGTGTCATTTTTACCTCTGCACTCTTAGGAGTTCACTGATGCTGCAGAGGTGAAAGCCATACATTATCCACAGGGAATGGTGTTCCAGTTTGCTCTCTTTAGTCAGCTTGGCTGTAACTGTTATTTTACTTTTTGGATGAGAACATTTTCAGGTGGTCTGACAGCCTCAGCACTGGTACTCC
The DNA here is from genome assembly GCF_028018845.1 of Melospiza georgiana. Classification (NCBI taxonomy): domain Eukaryota; kingdom Metazoa; phylum Chordata; class Aves; order Passeriformes; family Passerellidae; genus Melospiza; species Melospiza georgiana. The sequence goes on from NC_080431.1 coordinate 48,156,007, forward strand.
TTTTAAAGAAGGCATGAAACTGAAGTGCTTGCAGTGTTTTTTTCTATGAGCTTGTGACAGGAATGAAACCCCTTCAGTGATCAAATGTAGTGTCAGTGGAACTTCTGTGATGCTTTCCTTTACTTGACATCATCAGAAAAAGATAGTGAGAGTACACATATATCAGATTGCACATTCTTGTAGTTGCCTTGTGATTTATGCTGTATTTGAGAGGAGGACCTGTCTTTGCTGTTGGATGTGAGATCTGTGAGAGCTGCTACTGGGTATCTCTACTCATAAGTCAGTTCCCATTTGGAGTTGCTTGTAGTGAAACTCTTTTTGTGGACTATTACTTAAAAAGTAGTACAATTCATTACCTGTGCACTGAGTTCTCTGACATGTATAGGTTTCTAATTCAACTTCCTGTTTTAGTTATTTGGATTGTTTGTTTTCAGAATTCCACTATCAAAACTGACGTAAACTTATGTCCTTATACTCTGATTAAAAAAAATAAGGGATGTTAACATAAGATGGTCAGCATTGCAACACTTAGATTCTTAGCACCTCTTGTGGTAGGGTGTATGGATTTTACAGTTTAAATATAACTGAACTACGTGTCACAAAAAAAGCCATATGTTACTAAGGGAACTCTTCTCAATTTTTGACTTAGCAAACAAGTAAAGAAATTATACCAACAACATGCATCTCTGTGATCTAAAGTACGTGAATATTTCAGTTTCAAGGATCTGCCTGTCTGAAAAGCCAAGTTTCAACAAATGATAGATCTTCTGGTAATTCAGTAGTATCTTGAATTCAATATCATTTAAAATCAATGCAACTTACAGCGAATTTTTGTAGTTTCTATGGTTTAATATCAATGATCATCTCTATTGCACCCTGAGTATGGTATTAAATACTAAAAATCTGGATAATTTCAATGGAATGTTGTGGGGGTTTTTTTCCTAGTCTAGTCCAAATTTTTTTCTGGCTAACTTTAGGACAAAACTTATAACTAAAAACATGTTCTCAAGATGCTGAGTAGTAGTAGTACATATACAAATTCAGTAAGATAATTGAGGAAAAGGAGTTAATAATGATTCTTCCTGACAGAACTTGTAGAATGAATTTATGACACTTGCTTCTGTCTACTACCTTAACATTCTTTTATGTAGTTATTCTTAAATTAGGTATAAAGTTGTTAGAGTACTGTCTTAATTTCATGTGGAATTCAGGTATTTCTGTTTCTATTTTGCTGTGAAATGCCCTGTTCAAATTCAAGTGCCATTATCCTTATTTATCCATTCTTAAGAAAGAATTTTACCACACTTGGTGGATGCTATTTCATGTAGTATAAGAACAGAATATCTGCCTACAGTTGGTACTGAGCTAATAATGTTCAAAGTGTACATTTTAAGTGTTTTACTTGACGACCAGGCTGGAGCAGTCAGTCGACTAAAGTACAACAGTTGATTTTCAACCTAGTTTAATCTGAAAGACATCCTGATTATGTGATGTGCTCTATGTGAAAACCGAAATACGGTTAGTGGAAATTATTTCCTATTTTACATCATGATTTTTTACCTGAACTAAAATCCAAATGGTGTGTTTACTTCAATGAGACATCATCATGTGGCTGCACAGCTATGCAGGCATTTCTGAAATGGCCTAGTGACATAAAATGTTAACTCTACCTGATTTTATTTTCTTCTACTGTCACAGGAAAACCAATAAAATAGATTGTAAATTCCATCCTCTTCTGCCTCTATATCAAACCCTTTGGATGAGACAGGCTTCAGTTTCACTTTACACTGAAAATGGATGGAGTGTCACCATTATCCTTTACACTGAGTCTCTGGGGATAATCAGTGCCATATGACTTATGAATGCTGCACTGTCAGAGGAATTTTCACATTGGTAGGCTAGATCTGTGTTGAGAAATAGTCTGTAAAACCCTTAGGTATCACTGTGGTTTGGAGGGGGATGTGTCCAATTTAGAGGCAAAAGTTTAAGGCCATTGTATGAAGCCTACTGCTTTGTAGGAGAAATGCCAATATTATTGCTTCTTTCTTGCATCGAGAAGTACTGATAGCTGGAAACAACGTGTTCCTTATGAAGAAAAAAAAGTAAAAACTTAGTTTAGGATTTTGAGAATTGTAAAGAAATTATTGTCTTGAACCTTGCCTTGAGAAAGAAGAAGACAAGCACAAGGGAGGAGATCTTACGGAATTCATTAAATTGATGAGAAAACAGGGATAGGGAAAAAGAAGATAAGCAGCTAATTGATAATGTTTTAGTGTTCCTTGTGTGGATGTAGTAAACATGTGCAAAGTCTTTTTGGAGTGAGAATTCGGTGACCTAGTATATAAGAAGGTCAAAATTTCTGTTGAAAATACATAATCACTAAGCCATAGAAAAAGCCAAGTCTTTTGTATGTGATCAGCAGAAGCTGTTTTCCTGGAAGCATTCAGCTGCAGCTAATGAACTGTATTAGGTTAGTATACAGGAGAGTAGGGGCTATGAATATTGGTATATATTAGTGTATACTATATTGAGTATTTCAAAGATTTTTTCAAAACTGTTATTTTCCTGCAAGTTTATCATAGGCTCTTATTGACGTCAGCTTTCAAATATTCGCACCAGAAAATGAGATTTGTCTTGTTTTGGTACATCCAGAGTTATACAAAATTTGTGAACTACTTTCATTCCTTTGCAACTACTGGGTCATAAACTTGGATTAGTTTTATGGGATTTGGTACATGAGTTGACAGATGTGATATATGATGACGCTTTATCTTTTATTGCTTACACATACTAGTTATTTGGAAATGATGGGGGCAGTTCATATTAACCACAAGATGGGATTTCAGTTGCTTACCCAAGTGTCTCTCATTCATTCATTTATTTGCTATCAGTTATAGCAGATATATTGCTTCTTCAAGCCTGTCACACCAATAAATCATTTCAGAGCGTATGCATTTGTACAGTGCCAAAGTGTACCATGAATTTTAAAGGAAATCTTCTATTTTTCTTTTCAATCAGATGAGCAACGTGAAGAGACTACGGCCACGGCTCAGTGCTATTCTTTTTAAGCTTCAGTTTGAAGAGCAGGTGAACAACATCAAACCTGACATCATGGCTGTCAGTGCTGCCTGTGAAGAGATAAAAAAGAGTAAAAGCTTTAGCAAGCTACTGGAACTAGTATTGTTAATGGGAAACTACATGAATGCAGGTTCTCGGAATGCACAGACCTTTGGATATAATCTCAGCTCCCTATGTAAAGTGAGTTTTGAAATGTCCATATACTGCATAAATAGTTTTGATGCTTTTCCTGCAGTTAATTATTTGCTTACTATTTTTTTCCTTATTATTTGCATTAGTTGATAGTTTGAAAAGTACAGTTGATCCATGAACAGTCATCTTAAAACTGGCTTGCATTTAATCACTTTTAAGTGATTTTATTCTGAGGGAATAATAAACCCAGACTAAATAAGGTTGTGTAAGGATCCAATCACTGTGATCATAGTAGTTTTGTAATTTTAACAGGTCTGAGCACTTCTAAGGCATCTATTACATTTTAGTATGTTTTAATACAGTTATGTTTTCTTTTGGACATGAATTTACTCCTTATGTGATTCACTTATGTTGCTCAGTTTCATCAGTTTCTTGCTTCTTCTGCTTTTTCTTAAATTTTCACTCTTTCAACTTTTGTATGAGGTATATACAAGAAAATGTCTATACTTTTCTGGGTGTTAATTTATAATCCATTCTAAAGCTAGTTACCTTTCCCATATTTAGTGTTGTTGTTTTTTTCCTATGCTCCCTGGGAGATTGCTGAATAATCTTCAGAGTGCACATGTAGTTCTTACAAGGAAGGAATTATTTGAAACTTTGTATGTACTCTTTGTCTTCATGTTTCTTTATCTTTTTGCACAAGAGAAAACACAATATGTTAACTTCTACATTCATGAAACTGATCATCTTTATTCTGCCATATTTCAGAAGAATTCTTTCACTGAGTGTTGAATGTGATACCTATGACATAAATATTCATATAGAATAACTTATATTCTTTCCCTAGTCTAAAGTAAGTATTAAGCATGAGTCATCCACCTGAAATTAATACATTGTAGATGAAGTGATTGAGTTAAAAAGACAACTTGCTGAGGAACATATTCAGAAGGAAGATACTAAAGGTTCTTTATTCTTTAGATGCATTTACTTAAGTATGATTTGACAAGAATCTGTCCTATGTCTGGTTATATTCTCTGTATTTTTAATGCACAAGACAAAAATATATTATGAAAAGAATAAGAGCAGGATCAAAAGTAAGAATTTATCTTGGAGAAATAATTTATTAAGATCTAGAATATGAAGATTTTGAAGATAACCATGGAGTACTAGAAATAGGAGAGGGAATTGATGTGTATAGATAATGAAAGTATGGAATGAATGACTGTATTAATTCTTCTACAAAAGAGAACAGCCATGAGTAGTCTCAGGAGATACAATATTGATATGCTAATACTCAATCATTCATTAATTAATGATGTATTAAATTATATGCATGTTTATAACACAGGTTTGTATTTATAGCTAACTATTGTTATGTATCACAGTGTATTACATACACCACAGTGTCACATTGTAGAAGTTTTTTGTGGTGTTATTGAGACATCTTTCAGTGAGATTCCCAATACAATAGAAGTAACATATTTTATAACATTGCATACAGTAAGGTTCCTAGAATATATTTTTGGGTTTTGATATATATGTGTTCCATTTCCTGTTTATTTGGAAAACCATGTTACTAATCCACTTTTCTGGAGGAAAACATGCATGCTCTGGGAGAGTATATCTCAGCACAGTAGCATTTTGATCATTGGAAATAAACAGACTTTTTATAGTTAATTATGAAAAATCAATACCATATTAAGGACTTGGTGCCATGATATTCAGATGGACAAGTCTTTGTGTAATTGTGGCAGCCCTTTTTATACTCCTGTTTACTTTGTGCCTACATGCTTCTATACTTTTCATAATATTTTTTTTTAATGCAGAAATAGTTCTTAAGTAGTGAATTAACACTTTCATATGTGATGCCATTTTCTATTTATAAAAAATGTCTTTGATTTGAAAGAACATCTCATTTGAAAGACTGCAACAGAAGTTTGTCAGTTGTCAATTGTTAGTGTTTTTACTCAAATAGCTGCAAGATTTAAATTGGCCAGGCTTGAAAATAATTTTATATGTATAAAGAGTCTAGAAAGAAAGCTTTACATTTAAGAATTCTTTAAGTCAGCATTTTTAAACAATAACACCTTATGAGCTCTTATTTACTGTATTGAGAATTGATAACAGGAACTTGTGTGTGTTGAACTTCTGTAGCTTCCACTACATAAATATTTTTAGGTTAGAATTAATTTTATACGTAAAGAAGGAAATCATGTCATCAGTGGATACATGCATTATGTATAGTTAGATTTTGTTGATTTAACTTTGATTTTTCTTTTTTGTACTTTCATGTGCTTATTCACAGTTTTGTAAATATCCCCGTATTGTTGAATTAAGTACATTTTAAAAAGAAATATGTATATTGTTTTTGAATATGAACACAAAAATTGTGTGAAATGAAAAAATACTTAGTCCAATCTTTCTAGGGATTTTTAGCAAGGGGGGAAATTAAACAGCCCATTACTGTCTTTAAAAAATGTACTACTCTAATAGTTTCCTCTTTCCTTTCTCAGATGAATAATTACTAATATAAATCAATTATTAAAATGCCAGAAACAAAATTTTTCTCAGTGTTTTTCCATTTCTTTTTTTCCCCCTCTTCAGCTGAAGGACACAAAGTCAGCAGACCAGAAAACAACATTGCTTCATTTTCTTGTGGAAGTGTGTGAAGAAAGCTATCAGGATGTCCTGAACTTTGTTGAGGATTTTCAGCATTTGGATAAAGCTAGTAAAGGTTTGTGTAACTAACTAAAAGTTTTGATTTTGACACATTTCAATGTCTTGTGTATAAGATGATGCTTTTTTTTACTAACAATATTGAAAAAATAGATATTAATAATCAATATCTCAGATCAGTAGTTTAAGCTGCTGTGAATGATCTTGAATTGTTTGGTCCTCTAACACTTACTACAGGACTTCTCATTACAGTTCCTCTAACATATTTTCTAGAACCATTTTCCATACTGGATTTCTTTTAAAAGTTCTTTTCTGTTACCAGATCTTAATTCCAATCTTTGATCTTTTATACAGTAAGTGTATCACTCACCATCTTCTAATTCAGACATGTAGAAAGGCAGTCCTGGCGTCGCTTTATTTTATTTTTTTCTAAACATGGAACAGTTGTATCTTCCCTACATGTATCTTTTTCATGCAACAGTAGCATTGGAAGTCTGTAAAAATGTGTCGTTTCATCATGCAATATAGAATCTGTATAAGCACCAGCTGAGTTTTTTGAAATTAACGTCTTAATTAAAAGTTCCTTTTCCACGTTTTATAAGTTTAAGTAATTTAAACAGGCAAAGCATCTGGGTAGAAATTGATGTTACCTTAACACTGTTATTCTCTGGCAGGAAAAAGTGATTGGATGGGCTCAGTTAAAAATAGTTGATGTCAGTTTGGAAAATATCAAAGTTTATCTATAATGTTTTGTAGAGTGTCACTCTCATACCTCAGTCAGTCCCCCTGCCACAAATTACAATTTTGCAAAAGCTGCCTCTGATAGAGGACTTGAGATAGTGGCCACTTACATAGAGTTCACTTTCTGCTTCTTAAAATTTCCAGTTTTACTTGGTGTAATATAACCCTGAAAATTTTCAATTATTTTTAAATAACTGTCAAATGCTTCAAGCCCTAGCTGTTTGTACTGGTAATAGAAACAGTTTCTGCTGTATATTAATTTGGTGTGTTTGACATTATTTTCAGTGTTAACTGGTCACTGATTTTTTTTTTAATCACTAATATGTTATTGTGGTTGAGTTTATTTTTATCCTTAATAGAAGGTGGTATTTCAGTGTAGACAGTTGTCTTATATGACACTGCTGACTGTTTTCTGGAAAATTTCTGAGATCTAGATCACTGGCCATTCAAAGAGTAGCCAGTAAAATTATCAGTTAGCCCTGGCTTTTTGTTCTGTTCTAGGCATCTGGTAATAACTAGCAGTCTTTGATCTCACTCAGTATGAGGTAGGATGGAAATCAATGATCATGTTTTCAAGTTCATATATTGAATTTACTACAGCGTATTCTGAGATGCATTTTGCATTTCACTTTTCCTGTGTGAAGAAGACAAAAGCTTAGGATATCTTTAACAGATTAGGGTATCAGTGTGTTTGTTTATATTAGTTTCCCTCCCTGCAAAACTCCATTCTGTTTTTCAAAGACTCCTGCTGCACTGGAATTTTGGAAAACTGAGCAGATCACAAAAAACTGTAACTCATGGAGTTTTCATAAACCTTTTAGTACTTCTGCAAAAGTACATTTTTATGAAGCAAGTTAATTTAATATGCACCAACTTCTGTACATTAAATTTTTAATTAAATGGCTATTTTTGCTTGAGCTTAGCCGAAGGTCAGTTATAAAGAAAGTCTGTGAATCTGTTCAGTCACATCCACTGTAATGGTCTCATGTATTACTGATATGCTGATGAAGTCTAACAAGTTGACCAAGAGAGCTGGAAAATCATAGCAGATATTACAAGCCATCATTATGGGTGCTAGGAGCAGTGATAGAGGGGAAGTAATCAAAAATCTTTTCTATAGTCAGATATCTGTATTCCAGAAAAAAAACCCCAACAATTTGTGGTAGAACAGAGCTTTGGTACTGAGGGCTTAGAGAATTTCCTCCATTCTAAGATAGTGTAATTGAGGGTTTAGTAGAAATAATCCATCCTGATTTGCATTCCTGGGAGGCAATTTACACTTCCAGTAAATTTGGAAAACCAATGGATCCAAATGTTATGTCTAAGCGTTACAGGCTGCTGATGGCCCAGAAGGGAGGAAGTCAGCCTTGGTTTTTCCTGGCATCCAATAGAAAGGTTCTATTCACACATATGCTGCTTCGTTCCTCAAAGTTGTTGGGTGAAGAGACAACATTGCTCTTTTCTGCTTTTCTGTCATATTAATACATTGTTCAATTTCCCCCTGAACCATAGAGGTAGTATTTTGTTCCAGTAATTGTTTTTAAATCCTCTTCTGCAGCTTTTGTTCTGGCAAAGGTTAGGGCCTTATACAGGTGGCAGAATTTAATTCCCTTCATGGTTTTACTGAACTTTGTTTTTTGAAGCAATTCTTAAAAATATTTTCCAATAATAAATCAGTGAAGTTGGATAAGAATATTCTATTCTCCTATACCTTTGTTGCAAGCTGTTTTTTATTGAGCTGGTTTTATTACCTGTCTGCATATTCATGTCTTCAGATACCATAACTTCACATTTTTATCTGGCATAAAAGAATTATTTGCAGCTATTCTTTAAATTATAAATCAAAATTATTGTGGTAGAAAGATGTGTAAATGCCATTTGAACAATATTAACAGAAAACTTGAAGCTGCACATATATTTTTACATAAAAATGGAACTATACTGTGCACTTGTTAGTTTTGACTTGATCATCTTCGAGTAATTGTTGAGTCTTCCACAGGTTTCTCAAAACAAGTGTCTTAAAGGATGCTTTTTTGTAGAATTCTTCCTTGGCATGACTGTCATTGTATCAGCCAGCCTATTTGTAGCATGCCTTGGATTTTTTTGGTTTATGCTTGCTCATTCTTAAAACTTCTCTTTCAAGTTATTTCTTATTCAAAATGGTGAACATTAGAACATTACAATGTTCAGCACCTCGTTTACTTTTTATACTTTCCAGAAGAAACATTCATGCTTCTTTAATTTCATTAAACATTGTCCAGTGATCATACAGTGTTAAAATGGCTTGTAAGACTTCAAGGGCAGTGTCAAGTGACTGCACCAAGTTAATGTATTTTATAAATTATTAAATATTCACAGTATGTAAATAATTGTTGCAGGAAAAATATTTTTTAAAATCTAATTTTGAGAGGCAAACAGTAAGGGACATATGACCTGTGCAATTGAAGTTTGCTTCAGGGTATTTAAGGTATTTAATTTGTGGTTTTGGTTTCTTTCCATTGTATGCTAAAGTTTGAGTTTTTACTTCTGTAATACTAGAAGTAGATTTAATTCACTGTTACAGTACATGAATTAAAGATACCTTTTTACTTTGAAGTGTAACAAATCCTGTTTTTTAAGTGCTCTTAGATCAGCAGGAGGAACTTTCATTGCAGCTAATGAGCTTACAGATATGACAGTTCCTGAAGATTTCTATAATTAAAGCTGTCCTTTCTTTTAAACGTAATTAAAAACTTCCCTGCTTTTCTGTTAGTATTTCACACAAGAAATATTTTGGTAATTCAGTACAATTTACTAATTCTTATTTTATGGTATTATGAAGTTTTATATTGCATTTATGCAGGCTGCAGTTTTACTTGATTGACTCTAATTTAGTCAGACCTTACAGGTAACAGTGTATTGAGTCTTTCATATTGTACTAACACTGTAAAGCTGCAGATTTTCCTTTCTCCAAAAGACATTAACTCGTCACAGCTTTACAAGTAACATATCCATTTTCTCTTTTTTGAAACTTTTTTTTTAATAGACAATTAATTTCACTTCACAATTAAAAAAGCTAGAAGCCAAATTGAAAATGTGAAGTTTAAACTATATCAATGAAAAATAGGGCACCTCCACCTATAAAACTTAAAGACATTAGGGCAGCATGAGAGAAAAATAGTAATATATATGTCGTAAGAATTCTATACATCATAAGGAAAAGTTGTTTTTCTTATTAGAGAATTTCTAAGGTAATGATAAGTTTCTCAGTACTATTAAATAATATATTTATTCTATGCATTTCTTGGGTTTTGATTTGGGTCACAAATTCACAGGCTCTTGTTTTCAGGCCATCAGGGTTATATACTCTGTAGGGAAAAAATGTGGATATCTGCTGAAATACAAAAATATTGACTGGGTTACGCAGAAATCGATTGCAAGAAGTACCTTAAAATGGTGGAAAAGGCAATTAAAAAAGCTGAATGCATTGTGCAGTTGTATGGGCCTTTAAAGGTGAGAAAGCTTAATTTTAATGAGTAGGAAGGTGCTGAAGTTGCATTTAGATGTACTTGTAGACTTGTGTATCTTTCTACCTATATACCTCAGGGAGTTTGATTTTAGAGTGACAGTATTGGATAGAAGATTGATAAATGTGGCCACTTTTAAACTTTTATTTTTAACTCTACTAGACTGATATTCATTGCCATTCCATGCTAATAGTACATTTGGAACCATTATTAACCACTCTCACTGCATATTCAAAACAGTTGGATATTAACAATCTTACCCTAAATTATCTGCAAGTATACAACACACTGCAGTCAGCTGAGCACATTGTGGTCCCCGAGGAAGCAGGTGGTGAGGCTCAAGAATTCCTCAGCAAGGGAAGCTGCCACTGATGCAAGGGTCTTCTTTGTGCACCCTCCTCTGAATTTAATTTCTTCTGTTATAAGATGGTTTTGTCTCTTGACAGATCATGGTCCACCACTGTACCAGATCACTGTGTGCTGCGTAACACTGGGGGACCTTGGTCCCTGTGCTGAGGGCTGGTGCCACATCCTGTTGTTTGGCCATTTTTCCCTGCTTGCCTTAGCAGCTGCTTCTTTCTTTCAGTAGCAGCTCAGGGATGAATAGCTGACAATCAGTGAATTGTCATTCAGGTGTTTCTGTTTTCAGCTGTTTCCCATATTAACAATTTCTGAGCTTAAACTGACCATTAAAAAAAAAGATGTGGTGTCAGACTGCATTTCTCCCAGGAGGCTTTTGAAGTTTATAACAAGTTCAGCAGGCCAGGGTTCTTGTGGAGGTAGTATAGGGCATAGTTGCTGTAAGATCTGAGGCCTAATACTACTGGTGATAGTGCTGGTGAACTGGGCACACAAATGCTTCCACATTGTTTACCAGTTACACTACACTGGCATGCTCGTATTTGAATTAAAAACAGGAGACTAAAATCCTGCTTAGGTGTTTTTTTCATGTGTGAAACTAACATCTACTCTGGCTACAGAAGGGAAAGTCTGAGTGCTAAAGAGCCAGTGGCATTGTCAGAGCTTTGGGAAAAAAAAAGATCTCAAAAAGAGTGTTGTATGCACCTTAGGCACACACACACAAAGAAGAAAGGGGAGAGAAAAGGCAAGAAAGCCAGAAAGTGGCTGTAGAGACAAGGGAAGTCATTATTTTTTGAAAAAAAAGTATAATTTTTTATATTTCCAGTGCCGTGTGACACTGAGTACATCCAAGTAGATCTTTTGCTACTTTTAATGGATATTTCAGACCTTTGCTGGTGTTTACAGAAACACTCAATACTCTTCCTCTGCAGTATTTCTTTGTTAGTTGCTCTTAATCCACCTGAAAACATGGGTGAGGGTTTTTTTTATGTTTTGTCATTTAAGTTTTCTTTTCAATGCCGCATTTATAATATGATGACAATTTTGGAGAATTATTCAGTAAACTCAGTCAGTCCAGTGTGATTTTCACTTGGCAAAACTAATAGTACGTTTCCAGAATATTTTTAAATAATATGGTATAATTTTTTGTATCAGGCTGGAGGTCAGTTTGTCACTGTCACTCTCTTGGAATAAGGGGGCTATAATAGCACAAGGGAAGCAAAATACTGGTAGACAAGAGGATGAAAATCATGATTAGGAGATGGCAACGTCCAAGCAAATTGTCATAGAATGTGGGCATGATGTCTGAAATACTGACTGATGCAAAAAGTAGCAAAAGGTTTGCAGCAATAAAAATGAGAGAACATGCAAGTATTGCTTCACTTTGGGGAATTATTTCTGCTATTTAAGATTAAACAGGTATAGTTTCAAAGCTAGATTAAATATTGTTTTATTTTTAAGCAAGAATAATGGTCTGGGAATGGGAGTGAAAATTCTTCATAGAAATTTTTTGAAAGAAAAAAAATCAGAGTACTGTATTCTCATACTGTAAATACCAGTTTCATATTCTGCATCCTGAGATAATTGAGATGAAACTAGAAGTTTAGTAAGTACATTTTTTATCAAGTTTTTCTGTGGCTATAGTAATGTTTTGCTACTACAGAATATTTAAGAATCCAAAAAAATAATGTAAGAGCAATTTCATGTCTCTTTATCTGACTTTAGTGATATAAAGATTTATAAGGGAAAGCATAATCCAACACAGAGAGAGGTTAATGAGAGTAGCATAAAATAAAAATGAATTTATTGGTAGCTTTTAATTTATTTTTTTCAATCCCATAAAATATCTGTTCACTTTAGTAAAGCACTTGATATTATGTACAATGAGAGAATATTCATTAGAATAAAAATTACAAGAAATAAAATACTGTCTTAAAAGGAACATGGTTTAAAAAAAAATTGTGATATTGCACCAATGAGCATGTCTAACACAGGGTTAGATAGTTTGCCAGATGGAAGGAGAATCAGGTTGTCATCACTGAGTGATCCTGAGGAAGCAGAATAAAAGAAATGAAAATCAATAACATGAAGTACAAGATCATGCATTTTGATACTGTAATAAGGGCTTTGGTCAAAAAAAAAGGAGGATATTTTATTGTAAGTTAATCAGATAAGGTATTCCCAGAATAACTGGAGAAATTGTAATGCAAGAATTAAAGGGCTGGTGAGTCATCACCTGAAACACTGCAGAAATATTTGAAAACAGAAGCAGGTGAAGAGGTTTCTGGTAAAATTGTGATATTAGAAAACCAGATTCAGAAGCCCTAAGAACGAAGTTGTTTTAACCATGAAAAACAGATGGTGGGAAATCTAATTATTGCTTACAAAAATAGCAGGAGCCATTCTGGAAGAAGACTGTGAGAGCTTAGGGGGTAGGAGCAGGTGTAAGTAGGAGATTGTTTAGCCACACATGCATTGTATTCAGCAAATAATTTGGCTTTGTGGGCTCACTGACATTCAGAACCCCAGGGTTTGACTTTGTTTTTTAACTAGCATTTCAGTTGTGTATTTCAGTTTGGTTTGGGTTTATTTCTGAATCCTTCCAGCATTAGGGGTTAAAGTTAAGGAGGTTTTTTTTTCATTTTCTGCCATTCTTCTATGTCCCTTCAGATTTTATACCATGGCTTTCAGAGTCACACAAGAAAAGATTGGCAATTATTTTATATGATCTTTTTTTGGAAGAGCTGCTTATATTTACAGATTTTTTTTTTAATGTTTTCACTAAATTGAAATCTGCAAAGACAATAGACCAAACTTAATAGCAGCATATTGTGAACTAGCCTTTATTGGAGGCTACCATCAGAAATATAGTCTTAAAGGAAAATATATCTAATAGTTATACGCTGCTGAAATCAAAGGCATGGTGAAATCTTAAGTTCAAGAACAACCTAAGATCATGACAGAGGAAAAAAACCTCTTCAGGACAAAATAGAGATATAAAGATTCTTGATCAAACATGTAAATGTTCAATGTCAAAAAACCTGAAGAACTAGAGTGAAAAACTGGCTTTGCTGGAAGCAAGGGCTTGCAAATCTCTTGTACAGAATGTGTTAATCAGCTCTAGGCACTGAGTTATTTTGCTGAGTTTCTCATCTGGGTAAAAGAGTATAGCTGTTACTCAGCTGCTACCTGCAACTGGTGTAGAGGATTTTTTGGTGTGTTGGGCTTTTGTAAGGTTTTTAAATTGGTGTTCCTTGCCAGCACTCATAATTTTGACATTATGTACTATATGTACTATGTGTGTGTGTCACATTAATTTATACTGTGAACTCTCTATGCAAGATAAACGGTCTTGTGAAGAGTCCAAGCAATAGTTAGATTAGGCACAAGTTGTTGTATTCTGTGTTTCTTGGCATCAATGACGTAAAATGGTGTGTGCCTAACCCTCAGATGCTTCTCATGACAGCAGAAGTATGACTTTCTGTTAAAATCAGGTTTGTTTCTGGGGCTGGTGAAGACTGAAACATGTCTTAGTCAACATTGTCAGCTTCTAATTTTAGCTGTGCTCCCCAAACAAAACAATTTTTTAACTACTGAAGCCAACTGACCTAACTGGTGGTGATTTTGGCTTACCAATTGCTGAGTCAAAACGTGCAAGTCTAAGATACAATTGAAAAACTATTTTTTAAGTAACCAGAGGCTTTTAAAAATGGTGATTATAAAGCAATTTGTCACATTGCAATGGATGATTTTATAGCTGTCTTAACCTTTCTGCTGTGAATGGGATTGTAGTTGCTATGCAGCATTTTACTGTCGTAATTTGGGGATTCTGTCAGGCTTTTTTCAGAGAAGGATGTGTTTATTCTATGTATTTTATATTTTCTCTCACATAACTATTTGGTGGATGAAATTAGGTATCCACTACACGGTGTAGTAACATCATAGGGATACAGACTTTCTCCAAGTTCTCCAAGGAGTTTTTTTTTAAGATGAAGATGAAGGTAACTATACCTTTAAGATATTTACACTATATTATGAATGAAATAAAGCATTAAAAAGAAAAAAAAAAAAGTCTTTGGACTAGAATCACAGTGTGTTCTTACGTCTTTACATATTGCTCCTATGAAACTTGAATAAATGCTAAGTTGCCTTCATAAATAATTGAAAATAAGTTTTCACCGATGGCAATAATATAGATCTAAGAAAGAACACATGTTAATTATCCTAAGATTACTCTGGTCACCTTGATATTTCAATCAACTATTTACAGATAAAACATTCAACTTTACATGCATTGCTTCAAATAGATGAAAGTTGTATCTCTCTTTTCCTGGCAAAGAAAATTTACACTTTTTCTTCATCCTTCTATAAATCCCTCATGTTTCAGCTCCACTCCTTTCTTTTTCCTAAGTCCCTGTGTTTCTCTGTGTTTCTCTGTGTTCTCTGTTTCTCAAATGCTTGGCGAGCACTTTTGCTCCAACAAATGCTGTTGTGTTTTTTACCATACATAGTGCTTTTAAACTAGGGAACTGAGATTTAGGTTTTATGCATAGGTGTTTAATAGCCCAATTTTCTGTGTTTGAGAATCTTATTTTCTTTATGGTCGTTCATAAAAATATTTGTATTTTCTGTTTTAACAGAATGAGATGGAGAAAAGCTTTGTGGTTTCTTAGAATATCTTGAAAACTTGTCCTTTGGTTAATCAGAGGAGACAGACTGGCATATGTATATCTCAGGTTCCCTTAAACAGAGTGTTAATTGGAATGCAAAACCTTGGGCATAAAACCAGATGAAAATACAGCATTCAAACAGCATACATCTAGTGAGAATAAGGAGTCTGTGTAAGAGGAGAGAGCTGAACACTGTAGAGCGACCTCCTCATCTTGCATTGTTATTTGTTCAGTGTGCTTTTATTTCAGAATTAACAATGTAGCTGACTTGGGTAAGGTTTTAACTCTTGCATTTTGGAAACAATGGTTTTTATTTAGTGTGTTAACAGAATGTATGTTCTGTATTTTAGTCTCAGCAGAAAACCTGGAGAAGAGCCTCAAGCATATGGAGAGGCAGCTTCAACAGCTTGAGAAGGATTTGCAGACTTTTCCAGTTCCTGAAGATAAGCACGATAAGTTTGTAGCAAAAATGTCAATATCCTTTGAGGCACTCTGCAAATCAAAAATCCCTAAGTAATTTTACTGCATTGCTTTAAATTTTAAATTTATTTGCATAACTTCTGTCTAGTTTGTACCATGTATTTTTGAAAAATATGACTTTTTTTTCCTCTCAAAAGCGACATACATGAATAGTCCAATTAAAGGATTCCCCTGAAGTGGAATGAATGAGGGAAAATGCTTACTGTCAGTATATGAGTTTCTTAACTTAGTAAAGAGAAGTTAAAATAGGAATATTGAGCACTCTAGTGTTACATGGTATTTTTATGTCAGAGTCTCTTAGAAAAATATGTCTGTCACCCTGTGTCTCTTTGTTTTTTAGTGTATGCATTACCATTGTGAATGTTTTTGTACATGCAACCACAGAACCAGAAAATTTCTGTTATTTCAGAAATGAGATTCATAGCTCATGAAAACTGTTTTCTGGTGTTATTTTTGCCAAAATTCTTTTTCTCACTATTTGATCCAAATCATGCAGCCAACTTCACTGCCTGTCTTTCATAAGAATACCTTGTGACATCAAGATAATTAATTAAACTTGGAAAAAAAATTCTTTTGCTTAAACCTCTCTAGCAAATGTTGGCCATATATGCTTGGCACCAAGACTAATCTGGAAGCAGAAATATGAGCAGACAGGTTGAAATTTGCTCTGCAGGCATGGTTAGGTTGTTGCCTAGCTGGAAGACTGCTTTGTTATGTACAAAGGCTGGAGGACTCTGGGCATAATCGTCTTTATTCATCTCATCCTATCACACAAGCCTTGGCAAATGACCCCGAGGCCAGGTGGATGCACTTGCTCTTCCTGTGTGAGGGCCAGTTCTGTCTTTGTTAGATGCACTGCAACCCAAGTGTTTGCAACTTAGCTTCAGGCCTTCTGTGGCTGCTGTGGGTTATCTTAACCTTCCAGCGTCATTACTAATATTTTGTAAGGTTGGATATTTTGTTGTTGAGTTTGTTCTGTTTAATGTTGGTGGTGATGCCTTTTCTTCCCAGCTCAATGTGGTTTTGGGAGATACGTTGCAGCCCACCAGCATGGTGTCTCTACAGTATGAAACATCAGTTTGATCCTGAAGAAACTGACAGCATGATAGGAGAACTAGGAGATGGGTCCTGAAGGCAAGAGATAAAATTTTGCTAGGAAGTTAGAGGAAAATATATCCATGAGACCTTTTGGAGAATATTGCTAGGACTTAAAAAGTCTGTACTTTGTTTGGAAAATTATATGTAGTCTAACAAGTTAGGAATGGGAAGCACTTGATAAAATATCTAAGCTATGAAAAAGATAGGCCCTTCTTTATCTGTTAAAATATAATAGACTATTTCAGTTGGAAAGGACCTACAACAATCATCTAATCTGAAATAGTCATGATGCAGGCTCTTCAAATATCTTCTAACTTTTTAAATTTTTTTTCTAATGACTAAATTTTGAAGGAATAGTTAGTATACAGCTTTCCTTGGATATGTAGTTGTAAAAAAAGATAAGAATTAAATTAGCAAAATTCAGTTGAGAATGAGTGAATCCTCCCAAAAATCTAAGGAGAGCAAAAGAAAAGTGGATAAATAAAGATGTAGTTTATGTACATTATATGCTGATACCAAACATCTAATATCCAAAAATAATTATGTAGGATGCCTCATTTCCCTTTGTGTTACAAACATTTTGGGCATTTATGAAACTTCTTGGCAGAAGTGAGTGGAATACTGTGATAAAAAGTTATCAGTTGTATTTAAGACAGAGTAAGCAGGTAGACCTTGTTGATAAGAAGCATAAACTTTTTCCAGGATTGAAATTCCCTCCCTATATATGAACACCATTGGAGCAGATTACTGGTTGCTTAAAAAGGATGGTGATCATCTTAGGAAATGCAAAGGAGGATCTACAATTCTCTTTTTCAGGCATCTCAAAATCTCTAATTCTGCTAAAGAAGATGAGGATTATCAATGTCTGTCAAGAAGATAAGTCATAGCCATAAAGTTAAATTTGTTCTTTGCATCAGTTTTCTCTAGGGAGAATTTCAGTTCACCCTACTGTGTAATATTTGAGATGGAAGGATGATGTTAAATAAAGGAATCAGTAGAATTCTTTTTCTTAATATAAAATAAGTAGCAATAAATCCCCAGGAGTAAACAGTGGTCACAAAACACTTGAACAAAATTCAAAATTAACTCAAATATAAATAATATATTATTATTGTTATATAAATTATATATTTATATATTTATATTATTATATAAATTATATATTATATATTTATATTATTATATAAATAATATATTATATATTATTATTATATAAATTATATAAATAAGTCCAAACTTAATGGACTACAGACTCTTACATGACCTTAGCTAGCTGGAGGCAGAAACTTCCTCATGCAACTGAGGATTTGTAGAATAATTTGGGTTGGAAGGAATCTCAAGGATCATCTGGTTTGCACCTCTCTGCTGTGGCAGAACACCTTTCACTAGATCAGGTCAAAGCTGAAAAGAAGCCCACAAGTTTTTTAGAAGGGCTGCGAGGATGATCTTCAAGTCAGGCTTTGCTACCAAGAAAACTGATGAAGACTAAATATGAAATGGACATGTATTAACTGGAAGTAAAATGTGATGGAAGAGAGTAATTGTGTATTTTGTAAGGAGAAACCATCCTTTGCAGGTCTGTTGCAGCATGCAGATAAAGGTAAGAAGTCAGTAGAACATAACTGAATTTCCATTCATGTTTCAACAAGGTGTTTTCACAAAGACTTATAAGGAAAGAATTTTCTTAGGTTAAAAAGTGGTTTCATTACTTTTTTTTTAATTAATCTGTTTGAAAAAAAACTCCTTACATCAAAGTGAGATGCTGATAGATGCTGACAAAGCAACAAGTGAACTTCAGTGATTATAGACTGATAGATCTGAAGGAGAAACACTCTATTAGAACAATTGGGAACAAATCCAGTTGAGAACAAGGAGAAAACGTAAACAACAAGATACTGTAAAAACCAGCAAGACTCTTACATCATCAGTTCTTCCATTACTCCATCTCAAAAAGTGTAGTATGTATCTACTGATGTGGCAGAGAATGGTGGCAATGAGCAGCAACTACCAATAAGTTATAAAGAAAGAATGTTTTAATAGAGTAATACTCTGATGATGGAAAATCAAGTTTCAAAAATAAAAAAATCAAAATCAAAAAGTTAAGAAAATACAGTAAAAATACTAGTAATTTTGTGTCCCATGCAGAAGGACAGAGAGGAAGATATTCTTCGTGTCTTTAAATAACCATGGGTTCATCTCATGTGAAATACTGTCCAGCAGGTTAAAACACACTAACAGAAATGTTTTCATGGACAGCAGACAAACTGAAAATGTGAATGAATTTCATACAAGGCCAGATAGGTGGCTAAACAGTAGCCTAGAGGCAGCTTTAGCTCAGAAGAATGACTAACATACAGATTTCTAGAAACTGAATACTACATCACTTGAATTACCATGCTACATTTGCCAAGTTTTGTTTCCTCCTTGTTTTCCCTAATTGTTGGGTATTGACTGCTGTCAGAAACTGGCAAAATAAATATTTGGTCTTAGAATAAATCAGTACAGGTAAAACCAACTCTTAAGATCCAATTAGTCCTGAGACCATATGCTGAAGTCAATAATACACATTTTATTTAACTGTAAATGGGGGTAGGTAGGGGGAAAGGAAGGGAGATGTAAAGCAGGAGATAGTCCCCACTTGTGGATCCAATGGTGTGCTGTTAGTCTTTCTTCACCTTAGGCTTCTTGGTGATGGTATGTCCTGAGGTGGTTCAAAGCTTTTCACTATTTGTATAGTTTAGCAAACAAATAAATTAATGCTCACTGGCTACACACTTCTCTTACTTTTAGTCCTGTGCTCAGTCTTTCTCTTCATTTTTGTTCAGTGGGTTGTGATCTTCCCTGCCAGAATTACCTTCTACCCAGCTGGAGCTGATTTCAGCACAGTTACTGAATTGGCTTTCCTTGTGGACTAGAAATTCTATATTCTTTGTGTCCATTGTCAGTGATCTATTCTTCACCTCCAGCTTTGTTACCTTCCCCTAGGTCTGAGATAGCGCCCCAACAACAGTATCACCTTTATCTTATCTTGAGTTCCTGTCACAGTGTTTTAATTTCTAGTCCCTCATATTTGGAGGCATATTCTTCAGTAGTCACTGTTGCTCGTCTATCCCATAACTTGGGGTGATCTTTGTTTGGCCAGTGATATTTGTGTTTGCAGTTGCTTCTTTACACAGATTTCCCCAGAGGGAATTGTTGTCTGGATGCATTAACCAGGATGTGCTACCCAGATCTCACCTCTGCCAGGATAGAAACATCCTGTCGCTCCCTTCTGTGCTGATCTCATGGTAATGTTCTTCTGTGGCCTGAGGAGTGTTTGAGACAGGCAACTGTGCTCTTTAAGTCCTTACACCAGCCATATTACTACATATTTCATTGTGTTAGACTATTCAAATACAATATTTTGAATAGTAAATATTATAAACAGAACCAGTTTACCCTCACCTGCTACCTGACCCAGCAGACAGACAGCAATTTCTAAACAGCATAATTGCCTATGGTTTCTAGTCATGTCTGTGAACACACTAATTAAACCAACTCACTTTTAGGAAAACAGGAACTTCAATAAATTACGAAGCAGAAAAGGTTTGATGTAAAGGTTAGATAATCCTGCACAGCATGATGGAACCTGGACCTGTTTTTACTTTTATTCCTATGACAAGGAAATCTGAATGGTGATGATGTCTTGAAAAGCATGCGGCTCATAAAAAGAAACCAGCAGGAAGTCTTAAAAAAGAAGGATAGTGCTTTGTAGAAAAGAATTTTTCATCCTGAGTACAATTAAGCTCCATGGACAAGCAGGCCATTACATCCTGTCACTAAATATCACAACCCAAAGCCCCCTAATGAACTGATTAGCATTCTTGTTTCTTTAGGAAGTCAGAGACATGCACAGTTGGTTCACTCTTTTATTGACAAAGTCTGTAATTATGAATATTTCTCCTATATATTAGGTTGCGTTAATTTGTGAGCCATCGTGTGTATGCTAGCTGAAAAGAAATAGTTATTATCTCAATTCTTCTGTTTCCTTTAATTAGGAAAGTCAAAGAATATTGAATTGATATCGATCTAACGTATTAAATCCATCGAGTGAAATGTTCCATAAAAAGCACAGTGAACAAAATACATTTGTACGTTCAAAATAAAAATTTAGTGGGTTTAGGAAGAGTATTTAAATTGCATATTAAAAGTTTAATTAAGTGATTTAGTCAACATGGTGTTTATCAGAATAGCTTCCATCTTCTGATTTTCCAAGCAGCAGCTGGGAAAGTTTGAGCTTACTGATAAAAGTGGTGTTGATGGTGTTCTTTTACAGAAACTTATGGAACTAATACTTGAGAGACAATCAGCTGATTGCTGCTTTTCAGCTAGGAAAAAAATCCTTTATTTTGATCAATTAGCTGTTCCTTTGCCATTTAATTTGATTTGTTGACATTGCAGAAAGGAGAGGAAGAAACAGTACTTAAATGAGTCAGAGCCTTCACTACCAAATGAGGTAAAAGAAACCCATTTCAGCTGCAGGGAAGGGACTTGCTGCCTCCAAACTCTTGGTTACTTAATTGACCTCATAGTTTGAAGTTCCCCTGTGCAACATAAATGAATCTGTAAGATGTCCTTGCATCCTAAGGACTTTGTGGATTACAGAACCTAAACTCTTTACGTAAAAAAAGGTTGTGTGTTGCTCTTTGGTAGAAGGTCAAGATGTTAACTGTGTGGACGGGTAATGAGATAGGGCTTTGGCAACCAATGTAAATTTAATTTAAGTCTATACTTCTTTTAATATCTGGTCCGGACTTAAGGCATATATTATAGCTAGCAATGGTTTTACTTGTAATATGTGATACATACACAGTGGATGCAGCAGCTTTGTTTGATACAAATACCTGCCAATTTGTTTTAGTATTATAACCTAGAGATAAGTAGGAGCGAATCAAAGAGAAGGTGTTATTTGACAAGTACTCTTCAGAAGGAACTGATTTAAAAATCGAAACATTTCTATGTTTCTTGAACTATTATTTTCAGATGCAGAATTTTTCTGTTGAACCTTGGTATATGCATATAAAAGGAATTCTCTCTGACACGTATTTTTCAGACAATTGCAATTATTTTCCCAAAATGTGAGAAATCCCTAACAGTCCTACAGCGTTCACACTGTTTGCTCTTAGTAGAACATCATTTGTTGAAATGGCTTGAAGTGACCACAAAGTGTTTTGCGCCAGTCTTCAAAAAGTTTGCCATGTTTTGTGGAGGCTGTTGTCATCCAGTATAGTGGCAGTCTCAGTTCCCTTTTGAATATTCTTCTAAAATACAAATGGTGAATACTGGCGTCTTTTAAGAAAGTGTTTAGTAGAGATTAAAGTTATTCATCATCTTTTCTAGGGTAACAGCTGTTTTTACTTAGCTTGATATGCTACACTATGTTAGTATTTTATATACACAGTGTATTAAAATCCATATAAATTTCAGACAAGCAATTCAATGTGAAAAGACCTGCCAGAATATGCAAGACCAAACATACAGCAGTTAGAAATTTTGCCACAGATCTTGTCTCAGCCGTGCAATGCTGTCCTGTTACATTAATTAGCAGAATGATCTGTAGTCCAGTGATTCCAAAAAGGCAGTCCATGAAGTAAAGCCATTTCAGAAAAAGTTAACAAATATCAAACTATTTGATTTTCTTTTTCTTCCTACCTGTGTTGCAGCTCAGCTGTACTTCTATCTTCATTCATCCAAAACCAATGAATTGTGTAGTTGATAATGTGTATATATCAACCTGTTCATGATAATTACAGTTGGGATTGCTGTACTCAGTATTATTCCCTGTTGTTTCCAGTTCAGCTAGAGTTGGCTAACAAAAGCCATATTAAGGAGAAAAGGAAGAGGAGTTATTAAAAGTACCTAAATTGAAGCACAGTCTCAGTAGAATGCCAAGAGCTTAGAGGTATCCCATAATGCACCAGATGGAAAATAAAAATCTCAGGATTCATCATGTCTGGCATTGAAATATTTGACAGCAAAACATCCTGCCAGAATACTGTTATTTTGTGTTTAAAATTATGCACCAGATATTGAAGAGGAGTCAGTTTTCAACAGTAAAAAATTAACCATCTTGTATGGACTCTATTAACATAGCTGTAATTTTAGCTGTGTCTTGAAGAATATCACAGAAATTTTCTCTCACTTCCTCCACTCCCCAGGTTTTCTTTTCACGATATTTTTTGTAATTTACAAGATGAAGTCTACATTTGACTGATAATTTCAACACTTTTTTTGTTTTGCTTCCTAGAAAATGAAAAATACTGGAGTGTTTAATATCTGGCATTTATGTAGAGAGGCAGGAAAACTAATTTATTTATTTTTCCTTTACCCTTCACTCTGTAGAAATAAACACCCTCACAATTGCAAAAAACTATAATTTTTCATAAGAACCGTTAATAGTCAAAGAATCACAAATAATAAGTATCCTAAATTTTAGGATCAAAATTTAACCAGATATAGGAATTATTTTTTCTAGTTTCACTCTTTTTTGTTGTTTTGGTTTGTTTGTGTTTTTGTGAACTGGTGACATTTCTTTTGATGGTTATAGCTTGTTTTGTCATGTCTCGTTTCACATGATCCTTTTTTATTTCGTCCTTGGGCAGCCTTTATAGACAAACCTCTCATCAACTTTCTTTGCTTTCCTACCAATAGCTTTTTAAGAGTCTGAATAATTTTTTAAGAATCTCAAGTGTAAAGATCAGTTTCCTGTGTGCTATGCTCATCTTGGGAGCTGAGTAAAGGAGATTCAAATTGATGTAGAAGAAAAGAGGGCTGGCAGCATCAGTTCTCTTTGATCTGTTGCCAGCCAGTCAGCACAGGCAGTCTGGAGCTGCTCACGAGCTGCATCTTGTGAAGTTACTAAAAGCATGAAAAGAAGCTTCTACTGGCAAAAGAGCCACATTGAGAAAGACTGAAATTAGGTGGTTGATGGGTGATGGAAGATGTATCTTTTAAAATTCTTGAATCTTGACTTTATTTAGTCCTTTATCGCAAGACTGTCGTAGGGGAGGTTGTTCTACACTTACATAATCAGCTATTAGCCATTAGTGACTAATTAGAATATTGTGAAAGTGCATTATTTCTCCCTTCCTGCACATATCTGAGATCACCATTGTGTGAATTTCTGGCCTGGATTCTAAATCACAAAAAAAACCCCGGAACTTCGTACTTGTTATTTTTAAAGCAACCTTAACATACCAGAAGGACACTTAATAGTGCAACTGAAATGGAATTCGGCTTCTAAACAAAACTAAACTAATAAAGGAGTGCATTGCAAAAAACCTGAAGAATGAAAACAGTCATCCAGCTGTAAAACATTAATATGTACTGGTCACTAGTGGAATTCCCCAGGACTTGGTATTGGGGCCAGTCCTGTTCAACATCTTTACTGATGATCTGCTCTACAGGATTGAGCTCACCCTCAAGCAAGTTTGCTAACAACACCAAATTGGGTGGGACTGTTGATCTGCTGGAGGTGGGAAGGCTCTGCAGAGGGATCTGTGCAGCCTGGGATGATGGACTGAGGCCAGTGGTATGAGATTCATTTAGAAAAAATGCCAGATTCTGTGCTATTCTGGACTAGATTTGGACTAGATTTTCATGCACTTGAATAAAAATTCTGCACTTTATAAAGTGACCATAGTGTATTTATTCTGTAGTAGAAAGTGTGCAAACACAGTAAATTCTCTTTTGCAGTAGAGGTGGGCAATTTAGAGTAAAAATAAAATAGCTATTTCTTGTCTTTTGTAGCATTCACTGCAGAAGAAAAATAATGGAGCATAAATATTTGTTTATCTACCCTTCCATTAAAGTACACACTTCCTGAAGTTGCCCAACGTAGAGAAATGGCTATGTAGAATATTTTGTCTTTGAGCTTCTTTGGCAAGCTACATTATTGGAAGTCCTGAATAAACATAGGGGTTTTTATTTTATACGCAATATTTTGATGCTGTTTATAAATTGCTTATCTTTTGTAGTAGTTTTATTGTTTTCACCTCTAATTTAATTAAGTTGTGTTGACATTGCAAATAACCTTAGAAAAAGCATAAATACCTAACGCGGCCTTCAGGAACAGAAATAAATGCATTGCTGTTACAATGAAGATTTTTATCTTTCATGATTTTTACTTTTAATACTGTTTATCAATAGTTCTGTTTTTACTCTTAATTTTATTAGGGACTGTAGTATTTATTTATAAAGTATTCAGGTTAATTATTGGTATCTGTACCTAAATTCCTAGGATATTGTAATTCATATACCTAAGCATTTAGCTTCAATAAGAAGACAATGATACTAAATAAACTACATGGGTGCTTGAAGTTAGATTAGTTACATACATTTCATTTCATAAGAAATTATGTAGTAATAGAATAATCTTTCAATTTAAAGTGATTAGGTATTTTGATGAAAGTCCCTGAATTTATTCATAGGCTTAGTATACACAGTAAATACCAGGAAACACATACAATGTGAAAGGAATTCTTTTGGTCCGTATTTGAGGAAATAAGAAATTGGTATGACATACAAATCAATCTTAAATGAAAGCAGTGGTTTTGATTGGATTCACTGAGTATTCTTGAAGCCTTAACAGCGGTGTACAGCTTCCTAGTTCATGCCAAAGAAGATTTTCAGAAACTTTCACGGATGCATGAGAACATGGAAAAACTCTATCAGAATGTGATGGGGTATTTTGCCATTGACCTGAAGAAAGTTTCGGTGGAGGAGTTTTTAACGGACTTAAACAACTTCAGGATGATGTTCATGGTACAATATGTTTATTTTATATCTAATGTTTCTTAGAAGTTATATTTTGTAGCCTTATCTATATGTATGAATTTGGATAATAAGCTGATTTGTGTCACATCTGGCTTCTTATTACATAGCTTTATTTACTGACTACGCTCCTGCAGAAATATTGTACAAGCATGAGTTTCGTGGCAAAATCTGGAGGAATGATCCAGCTAATGCCTATAGATCAAAAGAAAGATTGCAAGATTCACTTAGTCATTCTGCCACCTATTCCTCATTGCAGCCTAGTCATTGCAACTTAGCATTACAACACATGTATTTAGGTTGCTTGCATGTTTCCCAGTCTTGTTTGGTTTTACTTGGATAGTGTGGTTTTTTAATGATTTCAAACAGTCTGAAGATATAGGTAGAAAAAATGACTTCTTTCACAGGTATTGAGAAACAGTTTGAAATTCATATAATTCATATCCATCAGTTTTGGGGAAAGCATTTAAACTGGAACCAGTATTTAGCAACCATTTGGAACATGTAACGATTACTAAGCCTCTGCTGCTTCAGAGTTTCACAACTAAAAACCAAGATACTATTCAATTGCAATAATTGTGCTTGACAAGTTACATATGTCAGATTTTTGGGAGCAGGGGCATTGATTGTGTTTTCCTAACTTGATCAGTGCCTAATATGAAGCTCAGTAGTCTGATTTCAGAATTAATAAATATTATAAAACAGGTATATTACTTTAATTTCTGATGTTTTAACCGTACCTCCCATGCAAGTGTTGTAGAATTTTAAAAGCTTAGGTTCATGTTGAGTTGAAGGCTCTAAGCAAGTGGTTGTGCTTTGCATTAATTTTCTCATATTTCTTCTTTGTGTCTTTAAAATTAACACTGATGCTAGCCTCTACTTCACAGCAGTTTCATGAAGATAGATTAATTAACGCTTCAAAACAGTTAGGTATTATTGATGAGCATGATAGAAGAAACCTTGAGGAAAATTAATAATTCTGTCTTGCAGAGCAGTTTGAAGGCTGTATGAAAAAGATGTGTAGATAAGGCATGAAACCTCCTATCATTCAATGACACTAATCAAAATCTTGAGTAGCTGCTCAGTTTTGAGACTTTTCAGAAAAGATTTTTGGGATGCCTAGCATGAGACAAATGAGCTGATTTTCATGATTGTTTAGTATTGGGTGATGGTTATCTTAGAAAATTTAGTTCAGAAGACTTGTAAATTTGGTGCTAAAAAATTATTGGGTGATTTTGAGGCCCAAACTAAAAGATGACCAGTAGGTATGGGAGAGTGCAGTTCAGTCAACTTGTTGTCATGCAAAGTTGATGATTTACATGAAGTATTTTCCTACTTATATATTTTTTTTATTCTTAATTAATGAAAATTTATTGAAAAGATTTTAAAATCTCTGTGTTTAAATCTGGAGCCCTAGACTTGTGTTTCATAGCTAACTTTGATTTGCACTTTGTATTTCAGTGTTATTTGGTAGCTGTGGCAACTATTATTTGCACTCTGTGAGCACCAAATCTAGAGTAGAGTTACTTGGCCAGATCCAAAAAAAGAGGTGAAGCATCTTGCCTTCAGAGCTTTAGCTTCCACAGCTAAATTACTGGTACACTCAGTGGAACATCTTGGGTATCAGATATCCCTGTTAACCTCTCTGTGTGCGTTCACAGCATCGTGGGTGCTGCTAACAAGCTCATTCCTTTCCTGGGAAAGATAGCTTTCATGATGAAGAAATTGTCTAATGGTTAGAATTTTCCTCCAGTTGTAGGAGAGGGAGCCAACACACCTTGAGGTAACAGCTCTTCTGTCCAAGACTAGGCTCATCAGGCTAATAGGGTACAGAAACCCCTTGCTCCTGTTGGCACTAGGTTACTCTTCAGCAGAGAGGAACTTCAAGAACCAGAAGAAGAGCAGCAGAGTCTAGGGTACAGTACAAGTGTACCCTAGACTCTGTTTTTCCTTTATATGAAGCAAATACTTAAATAAAAATTAGAAATTACCCTGGAAGTTGCAAGAGAGAACCCAAGAATGCCTCCAGTTTGGAAAATCAAGGTCTTGGCATTCCACTTGCATTTCATGTTGAAAACACATGTTGGATAGAATTTGGCCTTAGGGCATATTTGTATGAGAGTTTGAGTGTCTTATCTTGTGTTTTAGTCAAAAAAGATGCATACTTCATTAATTTAGTGGAATTTGGAAAGCTGTCTACCTGATGTCTCAAAAGAGATGTAACAACAGAAGTACCTGGTATCCTGGAGAAGCATCTAAATAGTACTCAAGACATCATCAGCCTGAAATTTCAAGCTTTAACATAGAATTTGTGGAAAATTGGTTTCTTGTTAGAGAAGGGCTGAGGGCAAGGTGTGATACTCCAAAGCATCCAATTTGCACTGTATATGAAGGTATAAGCTATTAAGTCAGGCCCACTTGTGCCGTGTGGTTGAAAAGAATACAAATCTGCATTTGAATGACTGCAGTCTGAGGCTGAGTCCTGCTGATATTATTTTTGGGGAAAAAGTAGGTGCAAAGTAGAAATTTCCTTCATCACTCTATAAGGAAAGCGTGTAATTTCTGCCAGTATTGTACTTGTCAAGTACCAGGTCCCATTTGAATTTTATCCAGTAGTTTATCCAGTAGTTTATTCTATAGAATGCTCAGTCTGAAAATCAGCAAATAATTTGTCAAAATTATTTTAATCAAAAATTTTACAATTTTTTAGGAAGCATCTACCCTCTTCTCCCTGAATCAAGAAATTTGACAGAGGTGACTTTGGAGTAGTCACTGTGAAAGTACAGTTTTGCTTTGTATAAAAAATCCATTCCATTGTCGTTTTTCATGATGGAAAGCTTATTCTTCTTCAGTTATCCAACACAAGTATTTCTTCACAAGCTTTATGTGATTGTTTTTTCCCCCTTCTTTTGGTCACTCTCTATGGCAGTGATGCTGCAAACAGTGTCTGTGTGCCTGTGCAATTATTGCTGTAATCCCCATTTGTCTGTACTATGTAATACTTGGCAGCTCATTTTTTTCTTTCCAGCTCATTTTTTTCTTTCCTGAGTGCAGTCTGGATGTTTTCCCACTAAAAACAAATGAGCTGCAAAATTGCAGTTTTTGCCTCAGACCTTGTGAAGATGTTTGTAAGAGGGGACACTTTAATATATTATCAGAGTCAGTGTTCTATATAGCTGTTATGAATAAAACAGCTTTCTGCAATGAAGAATAGGTGCGCTTATGCAAATGTAGATTCTTAGAGCACTGAGAGATTACCAGTGTACATAGCTGATGTTAAAATAATGAAAAGGTAATCCCAAAATACTTCTGTTAAAAATGTATTGAATGTAACAGAGTTCTTTTGCTTAGTGTCTGAATATGCAAAATGTTTTTATTTCAAAACTCTGAAACTCATTGTTCTGTTTTAGCTTCACTGGAAGTTTTAGAGTGCATGTTTATAATTCTAAATAAACAGTATTGTGCAGATATTAACCAGAATTTTTAAACCTAACTAAATAATGCAAATGTTGATAAGAATAAGAAAAATGCAACACTGTTACACAGGCAGCCTTGTTTTGATTGGTGTAGTGGCAGCATGAGAAAGAAGAAAATGTTGAAATTGTTTTAGAACTACAAATCGTAACATACATTTTTGTAGAACAATGTGATTTAGACATTTTGAATTCTTCCTACATGTATATTCTTAAGATACATTTCTTGCTGAATTTATAATCCTCATTTGGGAGCAATTAGTATGCTTTTAATGTATTTATTCTGAATTTGCTTACTATTCTGAATGAAATGTTCTAAATATGGAATGTGAAATACTTACTTGATTTGATAAATTAAGGTTAGTTAGGGATTACAGTTTGAAAGCTTTTTTCTTTGTTTTTAAGATTCAGCTTTGTTTTTGCTAAGACTTCCATTTTAATGGAACTCTATTAACTTTTTTCATAGCAAGCAGTAAAAGAAAATATGAGGAGAAGGGAAGCAGAAGAAAAACAGAGACGTGCTAAAATAGCTAAGGAGAAGGCAGAAAAAGAAAAACTAGAGAGACAACAAAAGAAAAAACGCTTGTTAGAAATGAAAACAGGTAAGTGATGTAGAAAATACATTTGACTAAGCATTTTACTGGAAATAAATCTTCTATTTTTTCATTATCTGAATGTGCTA
Source organism: Melospiza georgiana (assembly GCF_028018845.1). Classification (NCBI taxonomy): domain Eukaryota; kingdom Metazoa; phylum Chordata; class Aves; order Passeriformes; family Passerellidae; genus Melospiza; species Melospiza georgiana. The sequence continues at coordinate 48,185,714 of NC_080431.1, forward strand.
TGAGAAAAAAAAATAGATGAATGCTTTTTCATTGATCAAAGTTTTCAGCAAAGAGGTGTTTAAATTTGGGGTTTTTTTAATGAGCTTTCCTAATCGCCTGGAGTTATAAAATAACTCAAATTGCTGCTTTTTATTTTTCCCTTGGAATATACTGAACCTTGTGTGACCACGTGTAAGTTCAGTTATGCTCAAAACCCTTTATGTTACTTGAGAAAAGACATTTTCCAAATCACAAAGCCGTTTTCTTTAACTAAGGTTACATACTCATTTTTGCTCTTTTATAAGACTAAGCTCTTCCTGAATTACTTGGTATTTTTCTTTGAGTATGTCAATTGTTATTTTAACAAGTAGGTCCCTACTGAAACACCTCAAAAACCCCTTCAGCCATGCATTTAAAATTTACTGGTGCTATATTGTCTTTTGTACCAAAAGAGATGGCAGATGCTGTGAGTTTTCTGTTACTAAAAGAAGTGTCTGATGATCCTCTATATGCCTGTATTTTATCCTAGGCTGAGCTTCTGTAGTCCTTCAGAATGATACATGACTTACTGTGTAAATTGCCATGAGCTTCTCTTTTTCTTTTCCTGAGCAGATCTTGTTAAACAGTTCTCTACCTAAAGCCTGGTTGGCACTTTGGCATAAATGATTATCTGTCTCTTCCAGTTCTCACTAATAGCCAGAGTAAGTGTGCTTAGTTTCAGAGATGTTTCAGACCAAAAGTCTTTGATTCATTTTTATAAGCCTGTCCATGTTTTGAGTTGTGAGTTCTTGTGGGAAATCAGGCAGCTGCTCTCTGGACACAGAAATTCTAAGTAAAATTCAAGACCCAATCAGAAAACCACCAGTGACAATCTTTTCAATGTTCACCGAAGACAGAGGAGGCTGCAGAAGACTAGGAAGGGGTAAAAGTGGTGTCTGTCTATATTTATGTGTGGTTGGAAATGTTTCACACAACATTTCTCTCAGACATTTCTCTCAGATTTCTCTCAGTATGTATGACTGATAGTATTTTGGATGAAAAATTGATAGTCTTTTAGTCCAAGTTAAAGCTGCTCTCAAGTCCTGTTCTTCACAATGTCATGTTCAATCTTCCCAGAATACAGGTGCCAGCATTGGAGACCTATGTGTTATACACATATGTGTATGTAGGCCTCTGATTGTGAACCTTTCCACTTCAGCTGATGTGGTAGGGAACTAAGTACTTGTCCTCTACTTGTCTTTAAGTAGCTTGGGGTTTTGATATCATGCAAGTGTACAGAAAGATGTTTCTTCTCCTGTGAGTCATGGAAGGTTCAGTTTGAAATGGCTGCTCTAAACAGCAGATAGTAGAAGATGGTGTTAAGGTCACTTCAAGCTATAAATATCTTGAGCCTGATATTGAATAAATTGGCCACTGATGAGTTATAAGGTCTCTTGTGCCTTTTTGCAACATATTTTCAGGTCTACTAGAAAACTTGAATTTTGGGAGTGGGGAGGAAAGGACATGTGGTAGATTTGTTTGTCAAGGAGGACCACAACAAATGTGTGAAAAATGGGGTTGTTTGTTTTGGTTTTTAATGATGATAATTATTATTATTTTGACAGTCTTACCAAAATTATACTTACAGTATTTAATTGGAGGCATAATGAAGCTCTGATTTTTTGGAGTTACATAGCCAATTAAAAAAAAACCCATTATTTTTTCCTTTTTCCCATTTTTTTCCTAGCTATGATTTGTTCATTTAAAGGCTGTCTTCTCATTAAGAATCTGTAAATCAGTCATGTCTGATCTTCTAAAAAATTCATAACCAGATCCTCTCTCTGTCAAAATATCAAAACACTCTTACCTGAAGTGTGACTGTGGAGTAACTGATTTTTGCTGCCTGTTATTTCTTTATATGGTGACTAGATCACATGTTAGATTTGTAGGATATTATTTCAAATATTGCTCGAGTAAAAATCATTGATATAACCAACCCAGAAGTTATTTTTGGGGTTTCAAAGAGGTGTATACTTGGTAGAAGAGAAAAGATGGGAGCATATATACTAAATAGTTCTTCAATGTTTTTAATGTTTTTTTTTCTCAGTGGATAGATCATAGTGTATTCTACACCTCAACTCTTTTTTTTTTTTTTTTTTTTTTTTTTTTTTTTTTGTAACATGGCATTTTAGCTGAAAATGATTTGATGATTAGGAATGGCTGTGAATCCCTGTACTATGTGCTACTTCATGATTTCTTAATTGTTTCTCTTAAACTTCTTTTAAATACTCTAAGAAGCAGTGTCAGCAAAAAACAATAAAAAAATAATCCAATCCCATTTTAGTGGGCTGACAGTCATTAGCAGCACTGGTTGTGCTATTGTCTTACCCTTGTCACTATAATGTGTTCTTAGTACCTATCAATCACTACCTCTTCATAGTGTCCAAAATTTAATGTCAGGATAAAATCCCATGTAGTTGATACTGTAGTGTTGGTGATCATGCCTACCAATGATGTTTCTAGTTGACAAGATGACATACTGAAATTTCAGAGGTTTTCTACAAGGGAAGCTAGAACTGAAATAGATTTTTTTTCCTACTCTACCATCTCACTTTCTTTCTCTAGGCACAGTTTTGGACTTTATTCTTTTATAAAATGGTTTAATTTCTAGATAGTTCAAATCCTCTTGTTGATTAGCTCCCCAGGCCACAGCAATGCCTTTGATTTTCTCTTGCTTAGCTGCTGCTCCTTTTCTTGAGGTAAAAGCAATCTTTCAGTGCTTGAGGTTGTGCTTTTATTCAGTGACTGTTAATTAGCCATTAGTGACTACTTTATGATTCTAGAACTGCTCCTTCAGCCTATACTTCATACCTTTCAAGACCAGATGTGCCATCCAGTGCTTAAACGGGATTTTTATCATCATCTTAAGCTTGCATTGTTAACCATTGGTCTCATTTACTGCACAGATATCTAACCTTCCCCAGATTCTGCTTTGTTCTTGAAGTCCTTTTCTTTGGGTTTCTTCATCTTTCATCTGCTTTTGGAAGCTATTTGAAGAGGAGGGATTGTTGCCTGTCTTGCTACCTTTGGCTGCATGAGGTGGAGGAAACTAATTTTGCATAAAAGTAATCTACATAATACTGCAAAAGTTTTTAGTTATTTGGGGTTATTTGCTGACTTTTTTCCATTAACAAAAACTTAATATTGAGTCATAGAATAATAGAATGCTAGGGGGTTGGAATGGAAAATAAACCCCCAACCCCTCTGCCATGTGCAGGGACACTTACATCGTAAAGTAATATGTAACAAAATATAAATTTTATTAAAATATACCCAGTATGTGACTTGAGTCATTAATTTGCATACAGCATGTTAGGACTGTATTTATACCAGTTTTGTATGAACTACAACAAAAAAAATGAAGACTACAAAGGTCATATTAATCAAAAAAAAAAACCCAATCTGGATTAAAGGTAACTCCTCAGTTTTAGTTTAAACTAATTTCTTCAGGATGAAAACAATAATTTTGTTAGTAGTAATAGACATTTGTGACAAATATGAGTTCCAAGGTAGTCCTGTAATATATTGGCCTTCTCACAAACTATAAATAATCTTTCTTAGCCTGTGTTGTGCCTTTGATATGCAGGTGACAACTGAGCCATCTAGATCCCAGGTATACTCTGTCCATGCTTCTATATCAGGCTTCTTTTGCCATACTGTTGCACTGTATCAGTGTTGATATGGTCATTTTCTCAAATTAGATAAACACGTGCACTTTTTTATAAGTCTTTGTGAAGTTTAATTTTTTTTTATATATCTCAGATATACATGTATTAATATTTTATAGTTTGTGAAGTGTGTAGTATTTTATGAATATGCAGTACAGCATGTTTTAGGAAAACCTGAAACATTTTAGGTAGTCTTTGCAATATATATTTTAACTTCTGCTAATAAGACCACAGATTTCTGTTATTATATGGAATAGTTTCATTTGCCCTCTTGCAAATTGTTTTTGAGATTTGGACCTGCAACAAGTGTCAGATTTACACACCTCTAAAGTGTTGTTTGCTAAAAGTCTATCTCTACTTTACATCTTAGCAACACCTTCATGTCCTAGTGGTCACAGCTCAAATAGCTCACTGATAAAGAGGGCTGTGAGTCTTCAGTTTACATAGTAAAAGTACCAGCTTCATATTTTCCTTTCAGCTCCATCCTAACTTGAAAAGTAACTGGAATTCAGTAAACATTTTGACTAAGTAGTGAGTGATACTTAGCATTTTGAAATTTATGTTAATAAAATCTGTCCACTGAATATTCTCTAGACTACAAAATTATACTCATCGTGAGATACTTTACTTGCTTTTGTGAAGCCAAATCAAACTATCACACACTACTCTTCCAAAGGTAAATATCCAGTGAAAGGGGATCTTTATGTAAATGCCGCTTGTCTGCATACTATTAACATTCAGATACATACTTCCTCATGCTGTTCAGATTCTTAGTAGAAGCACACCAATCAATTATTTTGATCTTATCAGAATGTAAAGAATTGTATAGCTGAGATAATAGCAGCTAAATTTTTTGCAATATAATTGAGAACTCCATCATTGTGGCATCTTCATTGTGTCTTACTTTGAATGCTATTTAAGTAACAAGCCACTATTATCAGTGGTTATTTACAAAGATTGCCCTTTTCTTGCATAAAAGCAGTGAAGTAATGCCAAAATGGAATATCTGATTTCCAATATAGCATATTAGTTTGTTCTCAGTTGTGTCATTCAGTTTCATTTTTATCATCATGATCTAGTTTTAAATAAGTTTTAGTTCATTTAAACAGTTATGACCTTATTTGCAGTCAATTTTGCAGCATTTATTTTTGCAGAGGTTTTATATTGTTTATCTCGTTTTGGAAAAAAACAAAACAAAACACATTCCTGTCTCACAAACTTGCTAAGAGCATTTTAGGCTTTGGTTCTTCAAATATTTACTGCTTTATTATTGTCTGCTAAGTTGAGCAATATGAATATTTTCATTAGTTCTGTAGTGTTCTGCAAAACAAAAGGATACCATGGATGCCAGTACTGATAGTTTAAAAAATAAAAGTAGTAAATGTAATTAGGTAATTAAAGTTCAGGTTCCAACAGATAAAATGCTTGCCTTTAAAATAAATTAAAAATCCCCAAAGCTATTTATATTAGTAGGTATCCTCAAAGACCCTACTCTACCTGCTTAGCTCAAGTTTGTAAGGCCTCCATTTTATTAATTTGTTCTCACTAGGGTAAGAGATTCAATACTCCTCAAGAGTACTCCTTTCCTCTGAGGGGAGTGAAGGACTGCAAAAGTCATTGAAATGACATCATTAGTTTCTAACATATGTTGGCAATTTGTTTTTTCAAAATTTCTACTGGGATAATATCCTGAAAAAATACAGATTTTTGGACAATAGTATGTATATTACTAGCTTTTGGGGATTTAGGAGTATGTTTCATTCAACTAAATTAGTAAATTTAGTTGTAACGGGGATATAAGATCTGACAATGATATATAAGAAGAAGTCCTAATATCCTACAAGCATTTGGTGTAAGTTATTTTCTCCAGGTAGTTTCCCCTTTCAGAATTTCAAGTGCTCCACTCAAGTTGGTTCCTCCCTGGTGCTGGTAACTTTTTCCTCTTGTTCCCTGATTGCCTCCACTTATCCTCAAATTGGGCCCTCTTCACCAAGAGGATTCCTGAGGTCACTTTCTGTTATTTGAATTCATTCTTAAGAATCACTTTTATTAGGAAGCCAGTGGGAAATAACTCTTTTCCATAACTGTGAGGAGTGTAAGCTCTTCCTCTTATGTTAAATTACAGTGGCAGAAGCAGAAAGAACTCTGAGACCTTTCAGAGTTGCTTACTCAGTATTTACTCATGTTAATATTTACTGGACAGTTGGTAGAGTAGATCTAATTTTTGCATAATGTCTGTTTACAAAAAGAAAAAAGAACAAAAAGAAAGTCATACATATGAGGAAGGGGATGTGAGACGTTGGCCACAAATCCACCAGAAAGGAGTTATCACTTGATACTTCCCTAAGTATGGAGGTTATTTTTCAGCTACAATTGCATTGTTTTGACAGTAAAGTATAAATCTGGGTAAATTAGCAAGAACATCCAGATGTTCCCTCAAGAATAATTGGCACATACATGCTTGAAAAAGGTTCCAGAGAATGATAAAATACAGGTATGTTTAATAAAAAAAAAATCTAAGAGACTCAATGTGATACGTCTGATGTAAAACATCTGCAGAAGCCACAGCAAAAGATGAGATACAGCAAAACCTTATCTGTTCACAGAATTTGATGTTTTTAGTGCAAAAAAATTGAACTGATCTGAATGTATATTAATCTAATGAACAACTAATAGTCACAGCTTGTGCTCTAACAAGATGTCAAAGGTGTTAAGTCTTCTGGAACATGAAGGTTCATGCACTTATTTGCAGCCCATGGGCTCAGAATGCAGCAACTGCTGTTAGTTTGTACTATGTAGAAGCTCTAAAAGAGCAAGTTGTTTAGAAGAAACAATTATTTTGCTTCTGAAAATTTTGCTTAGAAGTGGAATCTTTGGAGATAGCAGCTGAAAAGCATTTGTGAAACTGAGGTTTACACAAAGCCCAAGGGAAAATAAATAACAGCTGTATTTGGAAGACAGAAAAATAATTAGAACAAACAGAACTGTTGAAAAAAATTAAGGGTCAATAAAGAAATGTCTGTAGATTAATATTCTCATAAGGCTTGCCATTTATGTTATAGCGGGAGAATTTCTCAACAAATGTGAAAACAATGCTGCAAACTTAAAATGGCATTACCATGAAAAACAATTACAATCTCTGGAGACATCTTTGAGATTAAGAGCTCTAACAGCTCTAATGTTTGTACAGATAGTAGGTTTTGATTTAAGTAGGCATTTCCTAATCCAAATACTGCCTCACATCTCCTCTGTAAGGAAGTAGACATCAGAGTCCTCTAGAGTCTCACTCCTGCTATATGATGCTTTTATTCTTTCTGTTTTTTTTCTGTATCATAAAAAGTTTCTTTTCTCAAGTTGCAGAGGAAGGGAGGAATAAATATCTTTACCAAAGCGTTGGAGGATATGCTTTATTTTTACTTTCCTCAGTTCAAGGTTGTAAAAGAGCCAAGAACCTGCTCTGTAATTGTTGGAAAGCTAGCTGATGGGAAGGTCATGTCTCTGACTCTTCCTTCAAACTGAGTCTGCTGCTGCTTCTATTACTATGTTGTTTGCTTATCTTCACTCAGCAATACCTCAGTGGTTGTACAGAAGTACAGCCTTGTTACTGCATACCAAAATATTCTTGCTCTGAAGCTTGCTGACAAAAGTGACTTGATTTCTCTGGCAGCTTCTCCCTCTTGAAGACTACTAAAATCAAATACAAAGTCTTTGAATCATTAACAGCTGGAGACCAAGAGACCATTCTAGAAATGTAATTATATATTTATCCTGTCCTTTGTATAAATGTTCGCTATTGGCTACTAGTGCACAAAGGATGCAGGGGTAGGTGGGCTGTTGGTCTGATTTTTCTGGGTATTCTTAGGCATTTTCACCTACCCAACCCAAGACCAAAGGGTCTTTCCCACCCAAAGCTGCTCAGAAATTTTCCTTAGAGTAAGCTCAGTCATTCAGTCCAGTCTGAACTTTATCACTCCACCCATGAAAAAAATATTTAACCTGAAAATTTTCTTGAGCCCCTTATCTCTGTAGCACAACTTTCAGTATGAGCAATCAATGTGTATATTTTCTAATTGATTGCCTGTTTATAAATTTAAATGGAAACAATACTGGTCTCAATAAGCTTCTTCAGAGGCACACAGTAACCAAGAAATAAGATGTTCACACATACCTACAGAGGTGTATTATGTCCAGCTCCATATATTCTTTTAAGAAGCTATGTTCAATAATAATGCTCCTATATTTGTTCTTCCTGCTTTCTAAATGAAATTGTAATAGATTCATCTTAATAATAGATGTTTGTATTTTTTTTCCTCCTGAGAAACAAAACTAGTGAAAATACCTGTTTTTTGGCTAATCTGGAAAGCAGATTGGTTGTATTCTTGTCAGTCATTGGAGTTGTCATGTGTAAGCAAAATGGGAAACTCCTTAATAGTAAAACATGTTGACTGACTTCTTCATCTGTAATCAATAGAATCAACAGTTCTTCCTATTAGCTGTCCTTTCAAATCATAGCTGTAGATAATACAGGTGCATAAGTCTGATCTGTTTTGGTTATAAGTGGTTAGATAAAACTAAAAGAAACTTAACATTGTTCTCAATTTAGCAGCTTTTTTCCCCACTGAAAGGCACAGCATCCATAGCAAATAGGAAAGGGCTATGAAAAGATTGAGACTTTTAAATGGCTGTTAAAAACATTAGCAGGAAATGCAATATAAAATGCATTTCTAGACTATCCTGTATTGTTGAGTTGGTGAAAGAGTAGGTGTGTATGCAGAATTCAGTGGACTTAGTGAAAAGGTAACCTCTTTGTAATCAGTTTGTGCTCATTGCCTACTGTCCTCTCTGGGCATCTCTAAGATGAGTGATGTAGTCCCCTTTACACCCCACACCGTTCCCCACAGGTGTTTATATATATAAAGATCCCTCTGAGCCCCCTCCTTTCAGGCTGAGCAGCCCTAGCTCTCTCAGTGTGTTCTCATATGAGAGATGCTCTAACCTCTTTAGCATATTTGTGGCCCTTGACTTTGCTTGGATATGTCTGTCTCCCTTGTACAGGGGTGCCAGAGTTGGGCTCTGCACTGCAGATGTGTCTCACCAGTGCTGAGAAGAGGGGAAGATGCCCTCTTGTGACCTGCTGGCAATGCTTTTCTTTGGTCATCTTTGCCACAGAGCCACAATACCTATGATCAGTATGTTGTCCACCAGAGTCCTCAATTATTTTTTTTAAAGATGCTTTCCAGCTAGTTAGCCCCTCAGCAGTGCTCCTGGATGAGTTTCACCTCATCACATGCAGGTCTTTTGTTGGAGTTCCTTAGGATGCTTATGTGTCGAGCTGTTCAAGGTTCTTCTGAATGGGTCAGCCATTATTTTGAATTTTGCACAATATGCAAACTTGATCAGACTGCACTCTATTCCATCATTCACGTCATGAACAAAGATATAATAAATATTATCCCCAGTATCAAGTCCTGGAGTACACAATTTCAAAGGCTTAGCTTTCTGTTAATTCTTTTATAAGTCCAGTTTACCTAGATGTCTTTCAGAAACACTTGCTTTGAGAGTCATTCTACTGTATCTGGCACCAATATAAATAAAACTGGATAATCTCTGTGGAAAACTCAGTGTGAGTTTACAGTGTTTTTTTTCTGTTGTCATAGAAAGAAGGGACTTACAGACTCACAATGAACATCAGAAATGTTTTATTAACATTTTTATTAAAATGTTCAATATTAAGATGATTTCACTCTCAGTCCTGTTATTTAAATGAGAAATTGTAATCCAGCTGAGATGCAAGAATTGGTACCTTACACCACTGAACTATTTTTGTATGTCGTAAAGAGCCACCTCTTACCACAACTTACCTTTTGGTTTGTCATATGAGCAATCTCAAATTAAATTTGTGTTAAGTATCAACCTTAATTACAACAGCTGATTTGAAAGGGACAGCTGTCTTTCAGACTTTATGAAGAGTGGAGTTCATTTTGAATTTAACTTGTTTTAACCTCTCTGGAGCTTGGAGCTCTCTTTGTTATTATGATTAGAGTCAAAATGTATCTATTTCTAAATCATAAAAGCACTTTAGGACAGCTCAACAATGGGCCAGTTTATCAAGAGCAAACAAGATGGCATGAAACCCACTCTTCTCAGCTCAATTTGTGGAATAGGTGCATCAGTCATTAGGAGAAATCATACTTTTTTAGATTATACTTGCCAAGGGCTCTGAAGCACTATCAAAGGCTTTCTACTTTGTGTTGGGCATAAGTAAGAAATTTAACTCTTCTGATACTGTACTACAGTGTTGATTTGAAATGTGAGGTATGTGTGTGCATGTGTTTTGCTTTTGGAAGGGCTGTTATGTGTCCTTCGCCTGAAGTCACTGCAAATAATGATACTTTTTTTTCTTAAGTTTCATTTAATACTTCTAAATGTAAAAGGAGCTGTCCTTTCAGCCAGTCCATTCAAGGCACACTTGGCACCTGTTTCTGCTTTTAACTGTACACTGGAAATTTTCTTTTTCTTACTGTATTGTAACAAGGTTCTTCCAAAATTGTATCAGTGTCAAAGGAACCCCTGTGTTCTGGGTCATGGCTGTAGTTTGTGCACTGTTATTGAAAGTCAGACTGATAGCCATGTATTCCTTAAGTCACCTGTCAATGAAGATTACCTGGTTGCTGCTATGGCTTTACCAGAAAAAATTTAAAGCCTTATAAAAAGTTACCAGAAAAAATTTAAAGCCTTATAAAAAGTTCAAGTTGAAGTCTACATATCCCATGCATTTTCTTGACAAAGTTGCTCTTATCATCCACCCACAGATCCTTTATAAAATTGTATCTGAATTTCATTGGAATGAAGGCTCAGAGTTTAGGTAGTCATTTTTAAATGACAACCGAAATGTTTCAATGTTACATTGAAACATTAAGTTTGCTTTATATGTTTATGTTTACAATGTAAAAGCCTTCAAAAAGTCTTCTACCCTGATCATATACATGGCTGAAAAATCTAGAAATTGTTCACATCAGCACTATGAATACTGCACAGAATCTGGCTGCCTTACACACTGAGGATGAAAAGATGGACCCCATATCCAAAACATTAGAGCCCACTGCTGCACTGATGGCTTCAATTATTTTTCTCCCTGGGATCTGCTGTTCTGCTTCCTGGAGCCTAAAGGCATGCATTCAAAATAATGCATGCCTAAAGCTTTCTTCTTGTGATTTTGTACAGAGAATGTTACTTCAAATTTAGATGAAGGCCTTTAGTCAGCTGAGCAATGCTTTGTAGCCTGCATTAATCAAAATCAGTCCTTAACTTGTAAAAGCAAATATATAGGACTTCTCATGATGTCTTTAAAGTAAAGGTATAACAATAATAAAATTAAGAGATATAACTTTCTTATTTCCTTCCTTGTGCAAATAGTCTGGAAACATCTTAGCTGTCACTGTCCCAAGCCTGGCAATCATTTGCCTCTGAAATTTTTGTATGTAAAGCCACAAGACAGGAGGGAGCTAAACCTTGAAGTAGGCTGTGAAGGGCTTGCATTTTAGTCAGTCAAAAACTGGGTGAAGTATGTCTAACTTGAATTATGTCCTGAACAGAAGAGAAAGGAAAAAACCAGTGTGTATTCTAGCAAACAAGAGTAAAAAATCATCAATTCTGGTATTTGCTGAATTGAGAGGATTTAATTCTTAAGATGAGGAAAACAAATCCAATACCCTCAGCGCTCCAAGTTTGTTGTTGGTATAAACGAAGGTTTGAGTGCTGCCAGTAAGTTATGTCAAAGATGAAACGAAGATAATTAAACTCAGCTAACCAGCTGACTTCAGGAGTGGCCCTTGAAGTGTTTTGCATCCTTTTCCTTCTGTAGCAGGTATGGAATCTGTAAGGTCTCTTTTTAATGTAAGTATTTTTCCAAGTTGTGTGGTTTTACTTTCACACGAAACTTAGTGTTTAGCTTTAGGAGCTGGTCCTTTTCATTACCTGCAGTATAACAAAAAGCTGCACATAGTTGCAATGCCATAAATAAAGACAGGTGGAAGATGATAGTCAAGATTCCTGTAGCTAAATCTCATAAGTGTACAGCTTGAGTAAGCAACATCAACAGTAACCATGCTAAAGAATCCATGGTTTGCTTTTCTGAAACTTCTTGGTATTTTCCTTTGTGAGAAGAGTAGCTGAATAAAGCTTTGATTTTGTGAAAAAGGAAACAGGCATGTTATTATGTTTTCTCCTGGTAAAATGAACTTTTGGAGTCCTGGTGTTCTGTGGTTTATTTTATATTGGACAGGTTCAGGGAACTGTAAAAATAAAGCATTTTTCATACAAAATAAGATTGTTACAACACTCTTTTTTTAAAACCACATTGCTAATGGTATTTGTGATTCTATCATGTCAGTGGACTACTGCTTCTGGGATTATGGTATATATAATTTGTTCTTTATAAGTACATGAAATGCAGGTGTCACTACTAACTGCAGTATCTGTTGATATCATTATAAGACATTATAGGTGCACATGTAAAGCTAATGATACTCACTGCACTAGAAGAGCAGGGTCTTTAATATTCTTAACATTTTTAAAGATGTAATTATGAAATTAGGTAGTTTATATCTGACTTGGCACTGAAATGTCAAGGGCAAGACTCACCGGCTACTTTGGAAAGTTTACTTCTCCTTTAGATGGTATTTAAAAGACAGTTGTATGAGTTTTAATTAGGTATGATATTAAAAAGTGTTTAAATCTTCTATTCTGCAATTGAGGGAAAAGAGATCATTTAAATCATAAAAGGGTATCTTTCTCAAAGGAATTACTGTGGACTATGTAACTATCTGCAAGCCAACCAGAATTCCTAGTTCTGTGGTGTCAAAAGATTGATGCACTTGACTAATTAGGAAGCTGGTTGGGACTGGTGCCAGTCATCTGCAGCAGCTTGTGAAAGCCGATTTAAAGGCCCCTTAGGAAGTGTTAATATCGAGCAGTATTTGTGACTCTTGTACTGGCATGGTAGCAACATTGTATACGGCTTTCCCAAGGTAATTTAAAAGATTTCTCACATAGTGCATGGTATACTCTCATTTCTTAATCTTCCCATCATAGGCACTTGGACAACATTATTAATAGTGTGGGTACTGATAGTTACCTGCATAGCTTAGCAGCATTTGTCACAGTCAGCTGCTTATATAGGTATCAGAAACTAGAATTTGGAGCCTACTGAAGTTACACAAGTTTGCAAACCATGTTTCTACATGTTTTGGGTACAGAGATTGTTAAGTATGTGCTTTTATTTGCAGTGGTTAGCTTGTTTCAATACATCCATGTATACAGAGCAAGTATTAAATGAGTTTTTTTCATTCAAGTTTCAGTCTTATACAATTTATTCTTCTAATACTGTTTTGCATGTCAATGGAAGCACAAATCTATAATCCACTTTGTGACTACCAGAATATTTCAGATAAGTGTGAAAAACAGATAGTGCATGTAAATGTTACAGATTTACTCCAAGAAGTTGTGGGTTTGCAATATTTCTGTTGCATTATTTTAAATCTTCTTTTTTTAAAAAAATATTTGATTAGCCTTTTATAGTAATCAGGGTTTTTTATACTGAAAATTGTTAAGTTTTTGAAGTTACTGTGAAATCTGTAGTAGTCTTGGACAGACTTAAGAGGAAACAGATGACATGCTAAAATATAATTGAAATTTTTCTTCTGTTATTCCTATTTCCTAAAATAAAACTTATTAACTCTTTTCCATAGACATGAACGGTATCATTTTGGTGACTGTGATACTATTCAGTATTGTTTGAATTGCCATTACCTAAAATGCTTATAAGCTTTCCTCCAGCATTTATGTTTTTCACGTTTCTAAATGTAACTAATGTCTTGGCTCAAAATTTCTTCAGGCATGTTGGTTTGAAACTATTCACTGACTATATTCATTCTAGACATCAGTATTTTATAGACTTGCGTGACATCAGATGGAGAAAGTTAAACAAGTAACAAAAAACCCCCTACCAAACCAACAAGAAAAAAAGACACCACAAAAAACCAACCCCAAACCAAAACGAAAACAAAAAACAAAACCAAAACAAAACAAAATCCAAACTTGAACAAAAAAATAAGAAGCCAAAGACGTAGTCTGAGTGATTTTTTATAAGGTGTATTCCAAGCCCTACTAATATGTGTGATAGTCCATTAGTCATAAGAGAGCAAACTCCAGTGTAATAAATAAAGCATGTTATAGCAAACACAAAGAAAAATAGAGAACATTCTATATTTCAGTCTTCATGTTTATTCTATACCTGCCATAAATATAAATGTTAGGCAAAATTATTATTTATTTGCTAATTTTCACTTATTTGGTTTTGTATGTAGCACTTTTGTCTAAGGTTGAAAACTAGTCTGGTAGTGCAGAGTATAGAGAAAGGAGAAGAACTAAGGGTTACTGTTTCCTGGATAAAAAGCTGGCTGGATGGCTGAGCCCAGAGAGTGGTGGTGAGTAGAGTTAGATCCAGCTGATGGCTGGCCATGAGTAGCCCTCCACAGGGCTCAGTGTTAGGCCCTGTCCTGTTTAGTATTTTTCAGTAATCTGGATGAGGGAACTGTGTGGCCCCTCAGTCAGTTTGCAGATGACACCAAGCTGGGTGACAACTGTTGAATTGCTGGAGGACAGAAAGGCTCTGCAGGAGGATCTGAACAAACTGGATCAGTGGACTGAGGCCAGCTGTATGAGGTTCAACAAAGCCAACTGGTGGGTCCTGAATGTGGGTCACAGCAATCCCCTGCAGGCTGGTGGTAGAGTGGCTGCAAAGCTGCCCTGTGGAAAAGGCCCTGGGGGTGTTGATTGACAGCAGCTGGAAGTGAGCCAGTATGTGCTCAGGTGGCCAATAAGGCCACTGGCACCCTGGTTTGTGTCAGCAGTAGTGTGGCCAGCAGGACCAGGCCAGTGATGGTCCCCCTGTACTCAGCATCTTGTTATATGCAGCAGGTGGTTTAGATCCTGATTTGCATATTCACTGTTAGTGAAAACTGCTGACTCTATCCAAGAGTTGTGTTGACCTAAGGGAGTTTTGCCCAGTGGGGTATGAGATTTCTATCATGGAAATCTTTATTCCTCCATGGAGATTTTTTTGTTGTATAGTTAATCCCTGGGCTCTGTTCTTTGTCCTCCCATGCATACATACAATGGGGTAACAAGGTTAAAAAATAGAACATTTTCTGATGTGTTTATTAACGGAAGTAAAAGGAGAGTGTTTAATACTTGCATTTGGTTACCATCTCAGAGTAACATTCATAATTCTTTTGGGGGTAATTCTGCACCTCTGTGTATTATTAGGGATTATAAGCATATAATTTGATGAGTAGAATTTTCCTGAACTCCATCAATTATTTATTATTGGCCAGAGGTTATTAAATGTGAACGGAAAATGGCTTTTGATTAAAGCTACCTATGGATATCACTATATCCTATCCAGTCCAATACTGTTCACTCTGCTCCCTGCTGAGAAACAATTTTAACTTTTTATCACAATAACTGAATGGTCTTTTGTCAAATGTAACAAATCATATAAAGGACAGCTCTCGAAAGCTGACATGAGACTGATTATTTGCAGTTGTAGAAGGGTACTAAAATGAAAATATGAGTTAAATGACATTTTGCTTAAAACTATGCTTGACTCTCCATATAGAGAAAGAGGAAGGTGAAATAAGTGGAATAGAATTTGGTCTAGTTCAGTCACTAGAAAACCAAATCTGTTGTAGTTAATTGCAAGAGAGCAATTCATAAATATTAAAGTACTGGTCGAAATTTGAAATGATTTATTTTAATAATAATACTGGTATCCATTATTATTGGTTTTTGTTGATGTTATTCTTTATGCTTTGATATTGCTATTGTAACCAAGAGGGTTCTTTCTTTTTCCTTTGCAGAAGGTGAGGAGACTGGAGTGATGGATAGCCTGTTGGAGGCCTTGCAGTCAGGTGCAGCTTTTCGAGACCGAAGGAAAAGGACACCAAGGTCCAGAGGTGAATATTCTATTTTAGATTTTATTTTCCAGAGAAAGTTAAAAGCATTATGGCTTCAGTGCTCTAGAATTTAGATAGTGTCAGATTTAATTCGTTAGTACAATGAATTTTCAGGGATGTTCAGACTATTGCTTATGTCAATAAGACTGGGAATTAATATGCTGAACTTATTATAGCCAGATCATTATGACAAGACTTTTCAATACAGCCAAATGTACTTTAGCTTTTTAGGTTTAATAGTTGTATGGGGGAAATGACAGTTATCTTGCTCCATAAGTGAGTCTGAGTCTGGTATATAACTGTCATTTATTCCAAGAAATACCTAACTCGTAATTGTTAAATTCCTAAACTTCTGCTTTGTCATGTTGTAATACTCTGGTAGCTTTCAAACAGGTGTTTCATTTCCATTGTTTCTTTGCTTTTGCAGACACACCACAAAATCTCAGTCCAACCACACAGCGGCCTGTGCTGAAAGCTTGTAACCATGGTAATGAGCCACATTCATGAATTGCATGCACTTCTTAGCTTAGCTTATGTAGTTGATCTGTGCTTTCAAGACTGCTGTGATTATTTTTTTCAGTTTTGTGCTTTAGTGGAGTACTAAACCATATTGGAATTTGCTTTTTAAGAATTATCTGAATATTACAACCTGAAACTATACTTACTGATTCCTCTGCAAAGCTCTTCTATCTTTTGTGGGATTTTTATTTATTTAAATTCTGATTATGTTTTTAAATTGTAGTACTTTTAAAATCCTTAAGAATCATTATGCAAGTTTTTTAGGGTTCATGGAATTGTAATAGAAAGCAGAGATTGTGTAGTGTTTCAAGTGTTAGTTACTAAGTGCCTATTATACTGAATCTGAGAACTTTTGGCATTCATTCTGTGTTTCTTTGTCTTGGTTTTCTTGGTGCTATAGCTGGAATGGTTTAAGCTATTGTTTATCAGTATTAATTCAAAAGGAGTGTTGACTCAATGAGGATATAGTAAATGTTTATTTGTAAACTGCTAAACTATCTCACTGTGATCAGTAGGACTTGTTCTTGCAAGTTTCAGTGCAGGTGTGGGTGCCTGTTAGCTTTGTTAGATAATCTACAGAACATTGCTATATTGGCTGTGTTTTAATTAAGCTTGAGGAGTCCAGAGTGACTCAGTTGCTCATGACTAGTGTGCTCAGGAAAAAGTTTATATCTGTAGTCCTTCTGTTGAAGAGAAAGTTGAATAATGGGAGGAAAAACATCTTCTTTCTTAGTTTTTAAAGCAGATTGCACTATTCTTCTAATATTTATATGCACTGCAGGTTCTATGAAGCAGATGTCATAAAATTGATTATATTAATTTTACCTCATATGTAAGTGTTTATTTCTCTAAGTAAGTGTAGCAAAAAAAAATCCCAAACCTCTTCAATTTGGTAAATAAAAACAAAATTGAAGAAAATAGAGCTGAAAGGACAGTTTGTCGATAATTACAGAAATTGGATCAAAGAGAAATCAAGTATATTTGACAGGTTCTTGTCTAGCACATAACATATTGATATTTAATTAATGACTATAGAGCACATCTGAATTTACCCTGTAAGTGGTTCTGCTTGTAAGAGCATTCATATTGGGTACTGCTCGTATTGGATATTGCTCTTACTGTTCTTATCAGCACATTCCATCTAGGTAGCTGTCTGTAGACAGATTTGTAACTTCCAGTTTTCAAACTTAACTGCCTTTGGTCAAACACTATGGCCATGTTTCAGATTAAAAAACAAAACAACAAAAAAAACCACTCACACTCACCAAAATTTTTATGCTGAAAAATCTTAGTCTAAACTATGGATGAATTTGTACATCAGATGGATATAATTTGGTGCTAAAGTCTGAAGTTCAGATATCTAATTTGGAGAGAAGAATAAAAGTAAACTCTTGGATCTTTTGTTGTTTTTACCAAAGTCAGTTTTTCCATAGAGCATTTTGAGAAAGTCTCATTCTAAGACATTTTAAAATGAATTCAATGTTTCTTTTACTTGTCTTTTTGGTTGAGAAACAGGCTAGTACAGATCCGAGCTTGATTTTAAGGAATGAGCATGTTTTTGATTTGTTGACACTTGTCACAATGTCTATGTGTTACATCTTACTATCTTGAGCCAAGTAGAGTACCAAACCTGGCGTAGATTATGATGAGTTCAGAGCCTTTTCTTTCCTTTTTAGTAAAAGTATATGGTCATTTAAGTTACTTACTGTCTAGAATGGATGCTAGACTCTGAATGTCAAAGTCAATTTTGGATAATAATAATATTAATAACGTTAAAAAAGTTAATGTGGTCAGACAAGATAGGAATTATAATGATAAAGTTTCTTTAATTTTCTGAGTTCAACAATGTATGTCAGTATTGTTCTCTGTATCATTTTTTTCTTGCACTTTATATCTGATGCTCAATAACTTGTTCTTTCTATCTATATGTGTATAGTAAGTGATAAATGCTCTATACAATGGTCTATTATGTATATACCATACAAGCAAGAAGGCCATGACTTCAGAAAAACTGGGATATGTTATTGGACAGGAGTATTGGCTTGGTTGTTCCTAATTTGCTACTTTTTTTCCCAGCCCAAAACTTCAAATGGATGCCAAATTTTATATCACAGGAAAAAAAACCCTGTCTTACTGTAAAGCTAAAATATGTGGAGATTGCTGAAATTCCTTAACTAGCAATTCAAGCACTTTCCATGTTTGCTTCTGTACTGGTTTTGGCTGTTTGGGTTGGCTGGTTACTGTTTATTCTGCTGAGACTGACAGATTAATTTATAGTAGATATATTCTATTAATTCACACTGCAGATTCATACCTAGGATTCATCATACAGTCAAAAAGAATTACTAGCCATGACTTGAAATGGCTGTCCTGAATCCTTTAGAGTGGAGTAATCTCTGTTGGGCAGGTGCCATCAAGTTCTAACTAATCTCTTCTGTTTCAAAACACAACCAACCAAACCAAATTAAAAAAAGTCTAGTTTCATCTTTCTGATTAAAGATATTTCTCTTAAAAAAGTGGAAACCAAATCAGATCCAAGCATAAATGGTGTTATAACCCCAAGCTGGCAATTAAGTGCCTCACAGCCACACACTCTGTCTTCCCTGGTGGGATGGAAATAGGTAAAGCTCATGGGCTGAGAAAAGAACAGTGTAATAATTGAAATAGGGTAATGATACGAGTACTACTACTACTACTAAAAATAATAATAATGAGGAGGAGTAAAAAGTAGAGGGAGGGAGAGGAATGAAACACAAAAGAAACAAGTGATACACAGTGCAATTGCTCACCACTGTGGGCTAATGCTGAGCCAGTCTCTTCCTAGCAATCAACATCTCCTGACCAACTTCCTCAGTTTGCATGCTGAGCCTGATGCCACGTGGAATGGAGAGTCCCTTTGGCCAGTTCAGGCCAGCTGACCCAGCTGTGCTCCCCCCAGTTTATTGTGCCTCTGCCCACTGAGCAGGGCACTTGCAGAGCACGTGAACATCCCAGAGCATGGGATCCTGAAAATTCTTGACTTAGGCACTGCTGAGCAACAACTAAAACATTGGTGTGTTACCAACATTCTTCATAGATTCGGTTCAAAACAGAGCCCTGTACCAGCTACTAGGAAGGGAATTAAGTCTATCCCACACAAACACAAGACTGGAAACTGGTTCCATGTCTCATGAGGCATGACAAGGGGGAGAAATATAGCCTGAATGCACACTTTCTCCATAGCTGTCGTATAAATGGAAGCAGGAAGGAAATTTTTCCAACCACTGCCAGTGTCACCCTCAGTACAATGCTACACAAGGTATCAAACTAGCATTTGCTTTTCAGGCTTAGCCAAACCCTGTGAAACAAAATAATACAGAGGAGCCAGCCAACACTGCTCATGTCTAGAACTGGGAACTGGAATTGTTTCCTTTAACTAAATAGACTACTTAAGGAAAAAAAGAGCAATAATAAATCTAGTGAAATGCTGGGTAATGTGTGGGCTGTTTATCTCTTTGTGATCTGTTGAGCTCCCCTGAAACCTCTGGTAGTGTTCAGCTTGTACTTCTAGTTAAAAAAGACTGCTTGTTCTCATGCTACATTCCATGCTAGCCAAATGTGTGTTATTTTATTTTCAATCCTACTGCTTTCTTCTGTTTTTGAACAGATTGCCTCTTTCTAACCTGATATGTGTTTAAAAAAACGTGTTTAAAAAAAGATTGGATGTGGCACTTGGTGCTATGGTTTAGTTGAGGTGTTAGGGCATGGGTTGGACTCAATGATCTTGAAAGGCTCTTCCAACTTTGTGCTTCTGTGATATGTAGGTTTTGTCAAGTTTAAATCTGCTCTAATTGTGTGACCAGAATTACCAGTTGTATTTTTAATGCTTGTGACAAGGCCTATCAAGTCACAATATTTCCTGTGGAGAAAAATTCCTGCTGCATAACTAACAGAAGTTATATACATTAAGAATTGCCAAGTCTTGGAAGTGGTTTAATGCCTTAAGAATGCAAGTATGATACACTAGATTTTAGTGGATATAGATACGATTGGTATATTTCATTCCCATTCATAATGGTTTTTATTTTTGTGTTACCTACTGAATTACATCTATGTGCAAAACTATGTGTTAATGTTACAGTTTGCTTTAACTGCAAAGGACCACGGACTGCAGTAAGTATTGTGGTACGTGCTTTTGCTGTAATTCCAATTCAGAGCACTGTTTGACACAAGCAAAGTGTTGGTATAGTTTTAGTGGTGTGCTTAGGATTCAATAGCATCTAACAGAGGAGCTCTTTTATTTTATTTAGGAAGCAGAAGAAAGCACGTAATTTTCAGCAATCAGGATGTTGCACATTAGAAGATCATTTCAAGCAGCTAATAGCTGTGGCTGATCTGAGTCTTTCAGTTGTTTACAACAAGAGTCAAGGCATATTTGCAGCTTGTATGTTTACTTCAAGCTACTAAAGTCCAGATACATGGAGCAGCATATCCAAGGCAGGGCAGAGCCCACTGCAGCACAGAAAGCTGCATTATTCACTAAGTTTTTGGTCAGATTTTGCAGCCTGCATCAAGTTCTCTGCTGCTATGGCTACGCATTTATTTGCTGTAGCATTAGCCAAGCTAATGCTACCTGAATTGCATGAATACAAATTTGAGATGCAGCTTTGATTGCATGTAAACACATACCTCAAATGCAGCAGAAAGAATTTATCTTTACAAGTTGATCATATTAAAAATGTTGTGAGTAAAGAAAAGCTATAATAAAATGCAAGCAAAAAATACAGATTGCTTTTTGAGACTGCAGAGCTTGAAAGAAATCTTTCTGTCACAATCAGTAATTGCATTGTGGACAACATTTCTAAAGGTGACAAAAAGGTCTTGTTTCTATATTGAGATCAAACTTCCATTGTAAGACATTGTAATTATTACAGCTTTTTGTTCAGTAAATCTATACACAATAGAATAATTTTCATGTCACATCTAGTCTGAAGCATTTTAAAGACTTCTGTTAAATAAAACCCTTATATAGTAAAGTCATTCTCTCCCAATTAAGCATAGGGAAACCCTTTTTTCATGTGTTCGGTTCTTTTCATCTCATATTTATAATAGAACTGTCATCTGATAGTCATATTAATGTCTCTGCTACCTTATTTTTGACAAGCAAAGCTGACAGTGAGCTCAAGCTCATCTTAGTTCTTGAAACTGTGTGACCACATAGAGGTCATTTTTATTTCATCATTGTATTTGACAGCAAGCTATGATTGGCATTTCAACCTAATTTTTCCTTAACTCTGTGTATGTGGTTGTCTTTTCCTCACCTGTATGTAGTGAACATTAGGAAGTACCTAACAGTGAAGAAGCTACCCATGAAGATAACTTTTTCCCCAGAGCATGTTAGCAGTAAAGGCACCCTCTTGAGCATTAGCAGTCCTTCACAGTAGATACTGCTTTCAAGGCATTGTGCATGTTTAGCCGTGTGATCACAAAACATCAGTACCTCTGGTGGAGAAAATTTTTGTTAAGCTTTGTGAAGTTTTACTCAATAGACAAGTTTTCTCAGTAGAAGACATGGAATAACTGTAGGCACTGTTATGAAAGGAAAACATTTAATAGGATTTCTATAAAAAAATGGTTCTCAGATGTTGCCATTTTAAGACCAAACCTTCACTTCAATATTGCCTTCATAGGTCAAGTAAAATTGCTGCTTATTCTAACAGAAATAATTCCCCTGGAACCATCTACAGTGTTTATAATAGTTTTTTTTTCCTAGAGCATACTGCAGAGTTCAAAGGAACTGACCATAAAAGTCAATTTTGCATGTGTGGAAAGAAAAAATAATATCCAGACAAGGAAAGTGAATTTACACATTTTTATTTCTGTCATTAGAAGTATTTCTGCATTGCTGCAGTTGAAAACACATATCATCACAAAAATATCCCTGAAGAATTTCATTCCAAAATACCTAGGAAAAAGATTAATTTTGATGCAGAGTTTTTAGCAGTCTCTCACACTCATAATTTAATGTTAGAATGAAGAAAATTTCCTACTCAAAAAGGATGGCAGCCAGCAAGAAGAGTTTAGAATGGAAAATGAGAATTTTTTGGGGGGGGACCTTTTCTAACAAAAGGTTCTTTGAAATAAAGAGTGACGTGGAGAGGTATAAACCACTCATTTATTTAAACATTTTATTTTAAAGTGCCAAATGCTAAAAAATGGTTGGAGACTGCCAAGAGTGGAAAAGGATACTTCAAATTAGTAGTAATTGGATATTATTACTGTGAAAATACTGATCTAGACAGAAAAAAAATGCTATCTTTCCCTTAGTATAAGCTAAACACACACTGGCAACCTGTATTTAGAAAGATGAGGAGGAATTGTAATCCTATAAAAAATGTCTGTATTTTATTAAAATTTTGTGAGATTTCCCTTATCAACTCTTACGAGTGAGGTTGCATGCATATCCTTCACCCTGTGTCTTATCATATAGCATTATATCTGAACATAATGTAGACAAAAAGGAGAACCCAAGCTTTTTTCAGAGTAAAAATTTTAAGTACTACCCTGAGACAAGGTGGACCTTATCATGTGACCCTTTGAAGATGCCAAATTAGACACTCAGAAGAGCTAATTGCTTCTGTAAATATTTTGCCAGTGTTCATTGGTATTAGTTGAATAAGATCACAGCTCTCAAGGGAGGCGAGGACACGTTCTGCAAGATAAGAACAGTAGCAAAGAGGTGACATTTGAAAGCAGTGACACTGTATATTCCATAATTGCACATACCATAAATGTCAGCTTCATAATTGCCTAGGTAGGTAACCGGATTTCCAAAAGCTACAGCAGGCAAGTTATATATTCAAATCAGTCAGCTGAACATTTATCAGTGGAAAATCTTAAATCTGCAAAGGGAGCTGTAAATTACCAGCAATTTACCCATATTTGTCTTTTCATATTTTAGTCACACAGAACTTCCCATTCAAAAACAATTACCAAGTTGATAGGTATAGCAAAGAGATTCTGTCACTTCTCAGAGCACTTTTCAAGTCTCTTCCATATTTGTTAAACAAGATTTTAGGTATAAATTTACCAGTCTGTTTCACTTCTGTTTTCTGAATGTTAAGAACAAATAGTATCTAAACTTCTGCCTCATTCTTCAGAGGCTTTTAGAAATTTCATCTGAGTAGCAGATTTGCTGAACAGCAGCCGTAAAGCTCTTTATATTGTGGGGTTTTAAAAATAGCTAGATAAATATACACACATATATATTTTCTTAAAGGGGTTATCTTTCATAAAGAAACCACCAATAAACCACAAGTGAAATATTTGGTAGGAAATTTTCATCAGCTAGACATTAAAAATGAGCTTTCTCTGGTTAAAGACTTCACCGGGGACAAAATCTGAGATCCTAACAGAGTATGATTCCTGACCTGAGTCTGTTCTGTGACTCCAGTGATGTCTGATTAATGCAACATTGTTTAGTCAGTCAGGATTCAAAAGATTTAGAGAAAGCACAAAATATTTTGCATTAAATTCTTCAAGCACTTTTCTTAAGTCATCTATTTTTGCCACGTAAGTGAATGTGTTCTATTAATGTTCTGGGATTTTTTCCTCCTTTGGGAGAATTTTGTTCATTTTTTTTCCTAAGTGGTTTCTGTAACAGAACAAAAATGTTGTGTAGAACTACTGGAGTTACTCTGCAAAGGTGCAAACATACAGAGAAAACAAGGGTATCTTTAACTTCTCCCTTTTGTTGGGGTGGGAACACTTGGAAAATTTGCTTTCAAGTTTTTGAATACTCTAAAGAGAAATTGGCAGTTCAGTTGTATCAGAATTAGTGCTTGTGCCTGTAAGTTGCTTGATAAATCCAGTATCTTGTTTCAAACAAAAAATAGATTAATCTTGTGCATTTCTACCACACATACCTAAGGCAATGTCTGCATCAATCATCCAGCAAAATAATCTGAATCCTCAGATTGCCTTTTGGTGGCTCAAACCTGGAGGTCATGAGTGGTAAAGGAAGGAAATGCAAGAGTCAAATGCAGCTCTTGCTTGAATGGCTGGAGGAAAGATGGTAGCCAGGCTTCCACTGAATGATCTGGATAGTGTGAGCAAGTTACAAATCCTAGATGGGAAGCTGCAGTTCAAGTAATTCAGGGAAAGATCATTTGGATTTTGGAAGATACTGGGCAAATCAGTCTACTCCCTTTCAGCATGCACTGTGTAGTTTGGCTCTTATCCTTGGCATGGTATTCTTTTGATTTTAAAAAAAAGCCAACAACTTTTTAAAGCAAAATTGTTTTAACCAAACAGAAAAACTATGTGAAGTCTATGCAATTTCCTAGATGATTTTACTTCTTGGAGGATAACTAATATGTAGCTTCTTTCTGTGAGAGACTGTAACTGTCTAGTTAGTAGCATAGTCTTTCTGTTACAATAGTTTGTCATGATGTCTTCAAAAGAAGACTTTGTTATAATGGTGATGGTCTTTATTTCCATGAGAGAAAGAGTTTTCATCATGCTTTTTCTGTTTCCTGATATTATCTATCTCCATATACCAGAGAACTAAAAGAAAAGCTGTTTCCTGACCCTATAAGCTTGATCATATTTGCCATAGATATTAAAAAATCTAAAGACTGGGATTTGGAAAACTAAGAGTGAATTTATTCTACACTATTCAAGCTTGCAGTTCTTGATTTTTTTCCTTCCTTGTAGCATAGCAAAAGGATAAAATAAGAAATTGAAAAGATAACATCGGGACTACTTAGTGTCATAAACAGGGAAATGGAATGAAATCTCAGCAGATTTTCAGCACAGACAAATAATTATTCCAGAGGTATTTCTTTTTATCTGTTTTCTTAGGCTTTAAGCCTGTTTCCTTGTATTTGAAAAGAGATGAGTGTACATGGTGCATTATAATACTGTGCACATAAAAATACTTGAATTGGCTCTAGACAGTCTACTTTGTGTACTTGAGGCAGGATAGCTTTTCGGTCAGGAACAAATTTGGATATCACAGCCCAGTTTGGGGGGTTCAGAAGATATTTGGACATGTGTGTACTACACCTAATTGAGCTATGCAGTTTCAGAAGCATGTCCAAGAATGTGGCAGGAATCATTACCATCCATCCCCATCCATTATGATTATTTGAATCAGTAGACTCACTAACATTTGTTATTTATAGTGGCACTCTGTGAGCAGAGGGGTGAATGAAAAGAAGGGAACTTTCAAGGGATCTAGAAAACATGGTTTAAATCCTCTCCTTGAGGGAACAATATATCTTGATGAATCAGGGTTAAACACAGCTGAGTGAGAGCTTTCATTACTCAGTTTAACTTTGGCACCTAAGTTTTACTGGTCTTTTAGTTTGGTAACTAAATTTATTTACAACAGAAGAAATTCATATCAGAGTTGTGTACCTTAGCTGAAAGGCAGCTATTTGAGTTACTACAGTTACATATTAGCCAGAAAAATAAGTTTTAAAGGTGGTGATCTTCTCATTGTTTTCTCTAGGCTCTAGAGAAAGGATCAGAATGTAAAACCTATTAATTCATAACGACTTCTGCTACTTTTATAGCTTTGTATAAGGTTGGTATTTTCTGATTTTGTTTCTTTATTTTTTTTTTTTACTGTAGTCATAATTACATTTGGTGATTTTTTTTAAGGTTGCCTTATTTTCAAAAGCAGAGACTAATCCCCAAATACTCTCAATTCCTTGCCGAAATTGCTTTCTTTTCGGTGCATAAGCACAAAAACATTTATCTGGGGACATATTCTTATTTCAGTGGGTGCATTTTATTGCTGTCATTACCAGACAAGGGAGACTGAATATATATTTTTTCTTCTGATGCTTTAAAATATAAATATCTCCTTTGATCCATCTTTTCCATGATAAAGTGAACTTTATGGTATCTAATCTTTCACTCTGCCATCAGTAGCTCAAGAGCTGTCTGAGTCAATCTAATGCTTCCAAATCTGCTGATTAACTCATACTAACACAATTCCAAATTAGGCTGAGGGAGGAGTTTGTGGAGGACATTGTTTTGGTCAGTATTTATAAAGTGAGATAACATTAAATGATAGCTATGTCAGAATAAATGCTAGAGGCTAATAGAGTGCCCCATCCTTTCCTCTGATCCTAAACATTGTGGAGGTGAGTGGGAAGTGGCTTTGGTTTTGGGTTGCTTGGGTTTTTATAGAATCATTAAGGTTGAAAAAGACCTCCAACAACATTGAGTTCAACCTTTGATTGAACACCACCATGTCAACTGAAGAATGGCACTAAGTGCCACATCCAGTAATCTCTTGAACACTACCAAAGATGGTGGCCCTACCACCTCCCTGGGTAGCCCATGTCAAAGCCTTGCCACCCATTCTGTGAAGATTTTCTTCCTGGTGTCCATCCTAAACCTATCCTTGTGCAACTTGAGGCTGTGTCCTCTTGTCATGTTGCTGATTGCCTGGGAAAAGAGGCCAGCCTCCACCTTGCTGAAGGTGATAGAGTTGTAGAGAGAGATGAAGTCTACCCTGAGCCTCCTTTTTCTCAGGATAAACAACCTCAGCTCCATTGCCCTTCTCTGCACACACTGCAGCACCTCAATGTCTTTCTTCCAGTGAGGGACCCATAAACAGAGGTCTTGAGTGCCTCACCAGTGCTGAGTACAGGGGGACAATCAGTGCCCTGGTCCTGCTGGCCTCAGCATTGTTGACACAGGCCAAGATAGCATTGGCCTTCTTGGCCACCTGGGCACACATTGGATCGTGTTCAGTTGCTGTCAACCATCACCCCCAGGGACTTTTCCACGGGGCAGCTTTCCACCCACATTGCCTCCAGCCTGTGCTGTAGTGCTGCAAGGGGTTGTTGTTATCCACGTGCAGGACCCACCATTTGGCCTTGTTGAACTTCATTCATTTGGCCTCAGTCCATTGATCCAGCTTGTTCAGATCCTTCTGCAGAGCCTTCCTGACCTGCAGCAGATGAACACTCCTGCCCAACTCAGTGTCATCTGCAAACTGACTGAGGCTGCACTTGGCGCCCTCATCTAGATCATCAGTAAGGATGTTAAACAGGACTGGTCCCCATGCTGAGCCCTGGGGAACACTGCTAGCAACTGGCTGCCAACTGGGTTTAGTTCCTTTCTCCACCACTGTCTGGCCCTGACCATCCAGGCAGCAAAGACTGCACCCTCTCTAAGCCATGGTCTGTCATCTTCTCCAGGAGAATGGTGTAGGAGACAGTGTTGAAGGTCTTACTGAAGTCTGTGTAGACTACATCTACAGCCTTTCATCAGTCACCTGGGTGATGAAAGGAGATCAGGTTAGTCAAGCAGGACCTGCCTTTCCTAAACCTGTGTTGGCTGGGCCTGATGCCCTGGTTGTCCTGCACACGCCATGGGATGGCACTCAAGATAATCTGTTCTGTAACTTTTCCCAGCACCGAAGTCAGGCTGCCAGGCTGATCCTCCTTCCCACCCTTTTTTTTTACAGTTTACAGGATCCTCCTTCCCACCCTTCTGGTAGATGGATGAAATTTGTCATAATTTGCATTATTTGGTCCTTAAACTTAAAATTTGGTTCTTAAAGAGATCTCCAGGCTCTCTTTACAGACATCTACAATTGCATTGAAAGGTAGAATCAAAGCACTAAACACATGAAGTGCTTTATAACGTTAATTACTCTGGTAAATCAGAGTAATCAGGGTTTTTAGCTGACCTCCAAAATCAATCTCTGTATTTAGTCTCTTGAAGAGATGAAATACCTCATAAATAGATGCACAGTTTAGAGTGTTTAGGCTCCTCATAGTGGCTAGAGAGAGGCATATACCCACCGTATACAGGAGTTAGCTATATAAATTGTTAATAATTGATGACTTCATGCCTCCAATTTAAAGTGCTTGAGGCTGAGAGACCTGATAATGATTGTTCATGTTTTAGTTCTCTGTCTCTGTTAATAAAGTTAATAAAACAGGACACAGCACACTCAATACTGCAAATGAAACAATAACTTGAATAGCTGAATAGCTGCTCTTTAAGTTCATATTCTGTCCCAGGCAATGAATGATACAAGTGCTTCTGAGGGGCAAAAAAAAATTTAATTCTCTTACACGCATGCACACAAAATTTACATTAACTTTGGATAGCTAACTTTGTTATGCTTCCAAATTCTAGTATTTTGATACTCGTCTCTTTTCCTTTACTATACAGTATGCTTGTGTAATTTGTGTTACGCTGCTATAATAATATTTTTTATCTACTCATGCTTTATTTAACTGAATTAAAAGTAAATAGATCAGCAGTGTGGCTTTAAGTTATGCAGCCTTCCTGAAATGTGAGGTGAGTTCTTAATTTCAGCATGAAGAGTAAGTCAGGATTGATGTGTGAGTAGCTGCAAACTCTGTTTTGGCCATTCAGCACAGAATAAAAAGTACTTTGCTATCAGGTAATCCCTAGTTTTATAATTGTACTGTAGATGGTAGTCTTCCCCTTTCTCTAAGAAATATAAAATCATTTTAATTCTGTGTGATCCATCATCAGGCAACTACTCAAAAAAGTAACATTCTTAAATGCTCTCAAATGTCCAGTAGCAAAAATAAATGAAGGGCAGAGTGCATTAAGGGATTTCCAGTTGTGTCTCACAGGGCAGAGAAAACTGCTGTGAGAGAGCTCCTGGGATAGCTCCTACCCTTGCTGCCTTTAGCAATAGCTTCCTGACTAATCAGTCTCTGAGCTTACCCCAGTGCTTTAAGTCTGTTCTTTCTCTGTTGCCAGCTGCTGACTGAAAACAGGACACAGCCAATTACTCTCCGCTGAGCTTACCCAGTCTCTGTTTATCCACCTAACAGCAGTTGCTCTGAGATCATTTTATTGAAAACTTGTTATGTAGTGACATCTGCTATTATAAAATCTTGTATTTGTTTCAGTGGGGTCAAAAATACACGGAATCTTACAGTCTAAGATTGGATTATATTATTTGGAATAGTTGCTTCCTATGGGACAGAAAACAAAGCACGCTGAAGTGGAATTAATTTCTTCCTTTTCCACATTCCAATGCCCATCAAATAGAAAAAGGGGTATCTTTAATATAAGAAGTTAAAAAATAAACTGTTAATGACTTTTTAATTGTAGATACTACTGGCTATATCCTAATTTCTTGCTTTAGGTTCTGATCTTCCTTTACAGATCTTTTTTCTTCCTTTCTATTCACTTCAGAAACCGTGTGAATGATGCCTAATGATAGATTTTCTTGTCCCCAACCACATCTCGTAGCATCCTTTATCTAACCCATCTTTATTACTCATTTATCAGTCCTATAGAACATTAGCACATTCAACAGAACCACTTAACTCTAGTTTCTAAAACATTTTACTCCTATTTCTGTCTGTAACTGCAGGTTTAATAAAAAGGGCATTTTTGACCTGTGCCAATAAACTATAAAATGTACTGTGGTCTAAAAATGAGAATATTACTTATTATAGAAGTCTTTTGCAATCACATTAAGAATAAAGCTTTGGTGAAATTGTGCATGTTGCAGGAACTAAGCAGCTGGAAAGGCTGCAAAACACCTTCAGTTGATGTTTTCTGGGAAAGCAGTAGTAACACAAAATATACTTTTATTATTTTTCTAGTAACTGAAAGTCCAAAGCCATGCATTAAAAAAAATTATGTCCTAACTGCTTAAAGCTAAATGAGAGACAGGTCAGAAATAACTTATAATAATGTGCTGTCAAAAAGTCATAAAATATTTTAAAATTAAATAGCCATACAGTTTACATCCTTTTAAAGTTCTGAGGTAAAGCTGGTGGGGTGGGATTCAAACATCGTATACTTAGTCCTCCCCTCCAAAACTGGGTGGCACTCAGAATCCAGTTTTGCTCAGATATTGCTACAAGATGCACTTTAAGATCTACTAGCTCTGGGGTTGCACCATGCAGTCAAACACGATTTTCTTCATCTGTACTTCTGCAATGCCAGTGCATTGAGCAGTTGCAGGGTATTTTTTCCTTATACTTAGTAACTCTTTGCTTTAATTTAGCCCATTTGAAAAAAGTCACCAAACAAACAGGTGTTGCTTCTTATTTTTAGTTTAAAAATCTTTATGCCCTTAACCTGCACTGACGTAGTGAAAGTTATTTCAATGTTTACATTACAGTAATACATTTCCGCAAGTGATAAGAAAACTTACTTGGTCAAGAACACTTTTTAACAAAAATTTCATATGGAAATAAAGTTTGACTAAAATTAATCTACCAGCACCTGGCTTTTTCAAAGCTAAACTAAACAAGTTAGGGAGAACAATAGGAAAATATGAGAAATGGGAAAGCTTTTCTTAAGCTGCCAGTGTGTTTGCTAGTAAAGAGTGCAGTGCACTGCCTTATGTTCTTGGCTTCAATTGCAGATTTCAGCCTTAATTTTTTTAGTTATTAATGTAGAATTCTCTTTACATCAAATTGTCTACCTTCAAAAACTAAGTTGAGTGCAATAAAATTTTATAATCTGTTTTCTTGGAATATGATGAACAAGCTAGTGGAGAAGTCTACTTCATGGTGCTTTGTATTTGGAAAAAAGTGCTGCAGCATTGCTGTCCTAAACAATATTTTCAGATTTTGGAGCTAATGATATACTGTTTGCACTTACATGAGGTATACTGATGAGAAAAATATATTGGTCTTGAAGTGTTTTCTTGTGATGAAGCTGCTTCTCTGCAGTATAAAGTTCTGCTGCATATCTTTGGACAAAAAGAGTTTGGTAATTTTCACACTGCATAATACTAAAAGTATCATAATTGGTATTTCAATGTCTTTTAACATGTTCATATTTGGTGCATCACAGACATTAAATTTGAGCTTTGAGATTATGCCATTTTCAGTACATATTGAAATCCTTCCCCTGTTTGATGAAAGTAACATACTTTAACAGATGTTTTACCTGTTGTCTTTGAGGAGTTACTTAACTTTGAAGTATATGAGCAGTACTGGGTTTGATGTTTAGTTCTTAAACTTGTATAGAAGTGGTATGTGGGAGTGAACAAATTCACCCAAGAAAGCTGAAATATCTTTCAATTTACTCAGTAAATCAGTCCAGGCTTATTAAGTCAGCCTAAGAATAGAACTTCTATCATCTAAACTTTCCACTGGGATTTATGATTGGAGTGCATATAATAACTCATTACTGATCAATGCACCAGAGATGCTTTGTTGTATTATGTATTCATGGGAAGTATCTGTACTCGTTTTCCATTTTACATTTTTGTAAATAAAATCCCATTAATTATTAACAAAAAATTGAGTCAACCTTGAAACTCTCTGGATCACAGTGCATCAATCAAACAGAAGCAGTGATTTTTCTGGGAATTTTTTTTTTTCAAAATAGGTTTCCAATTAATAGTACTTACTTCTTACTTGTTGGCAAATTACATTTTCAGCAGTTAAGGGAAACAAGAAATACTGCAGTCTAACCGACACTATTTGTTGAACTGATTAATCCTTAACGCAAGTTAATAAGACTATCATCCAGAGCCACAACAAGATAATATAAAAATTACCCAAGTTCCACTACAGACACATTTGATAAAATTTTTCATATTTCTTCATCACAATTGGAGTTTACCTAAAAGTTTCATTTCTAATACAATAGAAATAATTGCAACTAAAACTTGGCACAGAGGTCTATTAGTTTAAAGAAAAAGAAAAGTTTATAGGTTTTTCTTGTTAATTTTTAGAAATTGTTTCATTTGTGCTCATAATAATTTGATATATGAAGAGAAGTAGGGAAATAAATTATTTCACTCAAACAGTGGTGCTAGAAATGAGTTTGTAGAATGAGTTTTAACTTCTGAGTCACTTTTTAAAACCTACTCTGATAATAATCGTTCTCCCCATGTTAAAAAAAAGAGAAAATAAAGCACTTCCTTTGCAGAAAGAAATCAGTGAAGTATCTACATTCCTTACTTTTTCCCTACATATAGTACACATGGTACAAAAATGTGGCAGGTGATATCATAGTCAAACTGATTCTTCAAGTCTTGAAATATACTAATTTCTTGGGACGGGTATTTGTTTAGTAGCCAGTTCAGTGGCCCAGCTGTGTTAGCATGAGTCACCTGAAGAACTGCTTATAACCATTATTCTGGATGGAGTTTGCATTTGCTAAACTCAAAAGGATTACCAAAAAAAAGTGGCAAGCCTATGGTGTTTTCAAAGGTTTAACAACTCACAGCAGCTTCGTGACTTAAATGTATGGCCCAACAGGAAGAAGCAGCTTGAAGTTCGCTGTTTTGTTTGGGATAAAAGTTTTGAAGAGTGCTTCTGAAACACTTTATTTACGTGTTTTATTTTCTGGTACAGTATTTTCAGTTAATTCAGATTCAGCTCAAATTAACAACTCTGTGTGCTTTGGGATAATTAAATTATGTTTCCTCTTATCTTGGCTCACCATGCAGACTGTTGCCCACCCCTATAGCTGCCTTTACTCCATTGCTATAGCAGCTCTGTTATTTAGGGATAAATCTTTTCTTCTCCCCATCAGCTGTTGTGAAAGAAATGTAAGCCACCTGTGAAAAAAATTAGCATATTTGGAGTGACTTCTTGGGTTTGCTTGTCTGGCTGTAATCCAGGTATTTTTATGTCTCTGTAAGGGAAGGAGCAAATAAAGGTATTTCAGCTGTTCCTACTTATTAAAATTGAGCTGGATGTGCCATGGACTGGGAGGAAGGGGAACGGGAGGATGAAGAAAACCCGATTGTTGTGAATCAAAGTGGGGAATGAAGGAGGAGGGACGTGAAGGGTGCCTGAGCCCAGGGCTGCTGTTGGGAGCATCAGCCGCCACATGGTCCGGGCGAGCCAGGTTGCCATGGGGATGGCAGCAGGACCGAGGGATGAGCACAGCTCCCACTGCCCGGCCTGCGGCTGCCACGTGAGTGTTAGAGACTCCCCAGACCTTGTTCTGGCAAAGCACCTTGGCTCCCCGAGGGGAGGGCGAAACAAAGCTGCTGCTGGGTTTACAAAGCTGTTGCACATTCAGCAAAGCTTTACAGTCATGGGTGTTCCTTTCTGGCAGTTGGTGAAGAGCAGTAGGGCTTAGAAGGTAGATATAGAAAACAAACAGTGGTTCTGCTCCAGGGAAACTTGCCATGATGCAGTTGATTTTTTTAAATTTATTTATTTAGAAATACAGGTGACTAGTAATAGCACAGGCACTCTAATTGCCTCCCAGGAAAACAACTTAAAACTGATATTGTCCCTGTTATTTGTTATCAAGAGGTCATTACAAAACAATGCATTTCTATAGTAGTAGCACACTTCATTTTTCCTGCACAAATAGGCATTCTCTGTCGTTTCAAATGTGAGTTGTACTTAACTCTAAATGGAGATTTTAAGACACTTGTCTTTGCTTACCAGAAAAGAATCCTTTAAACAGCCAATTACATTCAACCTTAAAAATTTCATCAAAGAGGGACATCATGTGTGTTTGTTTCTGGAAGGTTAAAACTGCTCACAGTTCAAACTGGTTACAGTATTTTTAGATGACCAAGATTTGTATCACCGTTGTACCATATCAACTAGCTTAAAAGGCAGAATGTTTGTTTTTCTGCTTTTTTTTCCAGTCTGTGCACATATATACCTATTTGTAACATCCAATCCTATCACTTGATTATTTCCTTGAACTCCAGGAAAACATTTGAAACTGACTGTTAAATGAGGTTTTTGTTTGGCTTATGTTTGGGTATTTGGGAGCAGGAGATGTTTGCTTGCTTGTTTGAGATTTTTCAGGGCTTTTTGTGGGGTGGGGAGGAAGGGTGAGTATTGTTGTTAAAGTTGTAATGTGATACCCAGAAAGATTTAGTAGAAATCCTAGGCTGAAAATAAATGTGGTAACTCTTCTGTAAGTGAGTCTGTCACTGAACAGCAGGCTGACTGCCATCAAGAAACACTTCTGACACAGTAGATGTATTTTGGGAAAGGGGGGAGTAATGGAATGGGTTATTTGATGGGGAGTCTGAGAACGTATTGCCTGAGAGAAATGTCTGGGGTAGAGCTATGATACCTACTCTTTTTTTCTTCCTTTTTTTTTTCTGTTGCTAAGGCAAAGGGAAAAAATAAATTTTACCCCAAATGTGCATTTTTCTGCATTGTATTGAAAACTGAAATTTCTTTCCGTTTGGCATGAAATATTTGCTTTTCTGAGAGAAAGAAAGAAAAGCAATTGAGAAAGAAGGAGATGGATGTTACTGCCGTTGCTCAACGCCCAGATTACTTCATCATTTAGCCAGGAGATGAGAACACAGATTCAGTTTTGTTCCTTTGTGTGAGAATGTTTGTGAATTTTCTAGAAATAAACAAGTCACCTACCCACAAAGCTTAGCTGTTCTTTCCCAATCACATGCATGAATATCTATGAGTAGTGGAACAGTCCCAATGGATTAAGTCTAACTTGGGTCTCAGTGAGAAATGGGTTTGACAGAGTTAATCAAGACATCCAAACACTGGATTGGATCATCAGCTTATTTTTTAGGTGAAGTTGCAAGGTTTATGGCCTCAGTTACTACAGTTTAGATAACCCTTAGGTCAGGGTATAAAATCTAAGAAGATATAGATTGATCTATGTGCCTTTTGTGTGAGGTACAGGATTTTCTCTGTAGATGATGTGCTAGTAGAATCAAAAGAAAACATGCCTGCAGCCTTTCTTTTCACATCTTTTATACAACCCTTCTTTTTGTAATAACCTGTGAAAACATGCCACAATAAGTGGCAATTTTTTTTATCTGCCTTTGGAGAAAAAGAATCCCAAGGCGCCTTCCCTGAATACCTTGGGAATAAAAGCTACTGTGTTTGACATAGTTCTCAATAGGACCAATACTATTTCTTCATGGTTTTTTTCTCATTTTTCTTTCTTTTCTTTTGGAGTTTCTCTTTTTGCAACAGGATTAAAATTACCACAGTGACTTCTGAAAAAAGTTGATGTTCTAATTTCGCTTCATATTTTTCCAGATCATCTCCCTCACTGCCCTTTTCTGGGGGCCTTCACGGGAGAAATTGTTTTAAAAGGATGATGAATCAATTTAGGCAGAAGCAAGATAAATTCTCCTACACTTTCAGGGAAATGTCTCTTGTATTTTTCTGTCAAATGATCATCAATATGTATTAAGGTCTGGTGTGCAAGTACTAACCAGTCATTTCCTGGATATTTTATTTATTTCTATTTTTTTCTTTCCTTTTTTTTTCCCATTAGTTATGGCTAAGATAAGCACTGAAGAGCACAGTGTATGTTTGTCATGTCCCTACCATATTTTCCTACACTAACAGAAGGATATAAGACAGCATTTAGGTTAGGGTTTCATCCCAAATGAACATGTCCTTCCTGGTCTTTACATTTTATGAGAACATCAATTCATTCTTTCTTGGGTTTTACATTGCTATGTTAGGATCTTCCATCACCTCAACAACCCACCCGTTTCTCTAAATGCATTCCTAGAGTTCGGTACATCTAACACAGCGATACATTAAAACAAACAAAAACAGAAACAAACCCCAAAACCTCCTACTCTTTTTGACTTGCTGCATGTTAAAGACTGAAGTAATTGGTTGGCAATGAGATAACATGGTAGGCATATGTGTTCATTGGATAGCAGGTGAAATTTTTGACTTTCCATAATGTAAGAGAGGAGCCTCTTGTTTAAAAAAAAAAATAAGTGGCAGAGCACTCAGAGGAACATCAGAAAAGGAGTTTCCACCAGCTGATTTGTGTGGCTTTGGTTGGTGTGGATGGTGTTGGTTTGCTTTTTCAGTAGAACTGGATGTCCCAAAAACTGCCAGGAATCAGTCTGAGGGGATTTTCTTGTTCTTTTATTAATCCTTTACACTTTAGCTTAGGGAATCCTGGGAATGTCTTGTGATAGTGTGAGGGATTTTTTACAGAAGGAAAAGTGAAATTATCTATTGATCAATTAATATTCTCCCCAAGACAAGTGCATACTTTAGTGCTCTGTTCTGTAAGACTTAGGTGCTAATGGAACTATTTTCTCTGATTTAACTATATAATATTAATACTATGGATCAGAAATAAATTTTCTAAGTGATTTTAAAAAGGATTTATTTTAGTCAATGCAAGTATTACCAATGTACATAATAACAGTGCTATTAAGTTCCCCTATAGAAATATCAGTGTTATCTGCAGTGGAAATACAACGTTTTTCATCTCAAAACACAGATACATTAAAACAGCATCCCCCTGCAGAAACATCTCAACAGTGGTTTACTAGAAAACTGAGTGTGACAGAGTTTTATTTTTTAAGCATACACTGTAACCTGATACATACCATGGTTTAGAGCTTCACACAAACCAGAGAGCTGAACCGTTCACCAACTGCTTTTAGCAAAGGAAGATTGCAATTCGTTTAGTGATTCAGTTCTTTCCAGATCAGCTTGGAAACTTAGATGTGAAGCAGATCCATATGTTAAGATATGTAGCATCGCTGTTGCCACACAATTCATTGTGCCACTTAGTATACCAGTGAATTCCGTAATATAATACAAACTTATATTTTTAACTACTGTTTGTGTTTTAAAATAGTGTAATAGCTTAAAAAATATTATAATTATTATTTTTCATCTTTGTAGAACATTAAAGATCTTCTCTTTTAGTATTTAACATCCTAGCTGAGCATGGTAGGAAGAATACAGAATTTATCTATCATCTCATGCTTGGAAAGTCTGAGTTTCATTTAAATGATTCACTGTTCAATTTTCAGGTATAATTACTGTAAGGCCATAATAACAGGTCAAAAGAGCAATTTCTTTTTGGATCAGATGATAGTATTACCTAATAAAGAGAAAATTCCCAGCAAAGCTAGGTGTCAATAAATTGTTAAAATTACAGAGCATGATTCTCTTGGTTCCTTCCTACCATCTTTAAAAATAATTGATGCTTTATCTTTTCTAAGTGTTGCTCTGGTGTCAGTAAATAGGAGATTCTAAACAAAACCAGTTTTATACATTAACCTTCCTGAATAGTTTTTGCGTTAAAAATTATAACAGTAAAGTGAAACCAGATGGACTGAGTAGAGTTGACAGCACCTTTCTGAGTGATGAAATTGCTATTGATTTATGACAAATGCCAGTAAAAGCAGGCAGGGACTGTTTTGTTGCTGTCAGATGAGAACTGAAAGTAGGCAGGTTTTGTTATCAATCATTTGTTGTCGGTGTAAGACAGTGGCAGGCTGCTATAATTGATTTGATAGCTCTGTCTGACTTGAGCTCCAGTGACCACCACAGATCGTGGCAATGCAGCAGTGCAGAGAATTGACGTGAAAAAGAAGTGACATGACTCCTCAGAGGCCAAGTTGTATGATTTAAAGGTGCATGTTTGTCAAAACATTTTATAAATCAGAATTTTCAGTCTTGGAAGCAATTTATTGATGGCATGCAGTTTTGAGGTTAGTCTGGAAATGGGCTTATTTTATATTGTGGTATTAATTTAATAGATGTTTTATGACCTAAAAGGATTTGCGTGGGTAAAGAGACTTCCTTTTTCTCTTTTCTTTGCTTTGAAGAACAGCTTACAGGATTTCATTCAGTTTGGTCTTTTGATGAAACTTTTCCCCTGATATAGTATCTGTCCCAGTTATGCCTAGTGTGATTGTAGAATATCACTATGACACTTTGATCCTCTGTAATAGACTGGGTTTTGTGTTTTAAAGAAATAAAATAATGATGGCTACTGAAGACCTAATAGGACTATTGAATAAAGCCTTGGGGACTTAATTCCGAGGTAACCCCAAATTAATCTGTAATGTAGTGTCCAGAAAACCTTACTCATTTCTCTGTGAATTTTCAATTTCTGAACAGTTTCAAGTGTGGTGCAAGCTGAGTTAATTAACAAACACAGATTGTCTTCTTTTCCATTTCCTAAAAGGGTAAGGATTATAGAATTGGAAAACACACAGCAGAGAATTATCTTAAGAAAGATGAAGTTATGGATACATTCTGCCTTTTCCTTATTTCAAACATTAATTAGATACAATTAGATACAAACTTGATTCCCAAACAAATCTCTGTAATGATACTTATTTTATGTATATGAGAACTCGAGAGATAAGAAAGCATCATATACTTTATATAAACAGAGGATTCATGAGCTAGGAAGGACTTGGACAGTTAAGTAAGTGTAAAGATCAGACTTATTTGTAATTCCACTGCTGTGCATCTGTACAAAAAAGTCAGTAATTCTCTGTCTGGGTCAAGAGAAGTATTTTTGCAAATAAAAAGTGAGATATCAATAGTGTTCAAAAACAATTAATTCAGCTAGAGTTAATGTAGAGCATAACTGCTAGGTAAATACAGAAGAATAGGCTGTTTAAAATTAAGTGATTGAAACAGTGTGGCTTGTTTAGTCTAACAAAAGGTAGACAAGAAGAAAGTGTATGTGGATGTAGATATGTGTGTGTGTAAAATACACACAGATCTGTACTACATGCAATGTAAATATATATGCAAATATAATATATACAATATGTTGTATATGTTTGGGAGGGTAAATAGTGGAGAAAAAATGTTAGCAGCTTAAACACAAGAGCACGTGGAGATCAGTAACTAGTGCAGTTCTGAAAATAGCATTCTGGTAGGCTGGGTAGTTGGTCCCATTTACATGGGGACATTTAAAAATTTCATCTATTAATCACCAAGTGAAAGTATTTTAACATAATCATTGAAAATAAAGAAGGAACTGGAATCTCTTAAATCTTTTAACTGTGGCTTTCTCCACACAAATTTTTTCCCCTGTCAATTCCTGTTTGTTTAAAAGGCTTATCTTTTTAAGATAAAATGATCTCTCAAAAAGAGATGTTCAT
The DNA here is from genome assembly GCF_028018845.1 of Melospiza georgiana. Classification (NCBI taxonomy): domain Eukaryota; kingdom Metazoa; phylum Chordata; class Aves; order Passeriformes; family Passerellidae; genus Melospiza; species Melospiza georgiana. Next base: position 48,224,759 of record NC_080431.1, read on the forward strand.
CAGTTGTGTTTGTTTTTCAGAAAAAAATTGTAAGATCTTTACACTCCAGATGTCAAATATTGCTAGATCTTTTAAATACATATAGCTTTCCTAATTTTTTTTCAGTTTTGTTAACATCCCCACAGTCAAAGAAAAGCAAAAAATGTTTATTTCATACACTGATGGATATTAGTTGCAGAATAATATTATAGATAGGATGAAGAAAGCAAAGACAACTGATGGATGTAAAGAGAGGTCACATTTCATACTATTTCTGAAAAGATTCTAGTTTAAAGAGAGTATCAGGTGGATAAGACATGGAAAGCTACTTCAGCTACATGGGTGTTTTGATAAAACACTTAAAGGTAAGATTTAAAGACAACACAAAAGGAATAGTGAATTCTGCGTGGAGCCTGAAGAGACAAAAAACATTGAAACGAGGATTAGAGGCAGAAATATCGGAATAATCTTGAAGTCCTTGAGTTTCTACAACTGGAAAAAGTTGTAGCGAGTTTCCTGTTCCAACTCCTAAATGTTACTCTAGGAAGAGCTACCCAAAATCTCTGTGAGAAGAAATTTTCTGAAGAACTTGAGTCTAAATTATTTGCACTTCATACAGTATGTTTATAATCTTAAATTTTACCTAGGTACATTTACTGCAAGGCATTAGAACAAAGGTGTAATACACTCCTGCAGATTACTGAGCAACTGCATTAAATGTAGAAATACTGAGTAAAAACCCTACACAACTATAACATAAAAAATTATGCATTTGATTGCTCTACTTTTATGCCATGTTTATATTCAAGAGTAATACTGTAAATGCAGTCAATTTAAGCTGTAAGATACCCTGAAAATCTGTACCACAACAGGTTTGAAACTTGCAGAAGATGATCTGGGTTAATTAGCTGCAACCTTTAAGACACATTTCTAACATGCTGAAGTTCATGGGTTTGACATAACTGGAGTACTGAAATATCAAAACTGCTTCTGTCAAAGATGATTGTGCTTAATGATGTATCTCAACTAGTGTGTGTCTGCATCCTTGTCTCACTATTTATCTGCCTCACTTCATCATTAATGCTGATCTCTATGCTTGTTTCCACAAGCAGTGCATTTCTGTATGCCATGATTCCTTTAATACACTAAGTTCCCTGGCTGAGTGGACTGCTCGCTCATTACGGAGCTGGCACTGCACTGAGGAGGCTAACTGAGACTCAGAGTTAAAAGTGGCTGCTCTGCACTCTTGCTATGCTCATTACACTATTGGTTTCTAACCTTTACCTCTTGCCATCCCCTAAAAAAGTATCTGAAAAAATCATTTCAGTTATTAAACTTGTATTTCTCTCCACCAGTACTCTGCAATTTTTATTTTATATGTGCTGCTGTAGACTCCTGTGTCCTCTTAACAAAATTTGAAACAATTCACTAGAATGTAAAAACAATACTGTAGCCTCTAACATTAAGGGTAGAAATTCTGGAAATTTCTCATCTTTCCTTAGATACTGTGAACCCATTCTTTTTTAAGTACTACCGTTTGACATAAGCCATAATAAGACTCTCTTCTGAAACCATTATCTGTATTAAATAGATATTAAACCATTAAAAGGTAAAATTTTCTATATCATATCCTGTAAACTATATTTGAGCTTAGTTACAGATGGATAAAGTGAGTAGCTTGTTTCCATAATTTCGTTACTTGAGCAACTTGTTTTGAAGCTAATATATGACTACTATTTTTTCTTAAGTGTACTAATTCAGAAACTCTCCTTCTGGTCACCTGGATTTGACCATTAACATTTCAGAGAGCATTTCATTAACATTTACATAGTATCTCATCAGACTGTTCTTTGACTTGATATAGCATGAGACCAAATCACCTCTGAGATTTCCCAAGGTGCTTCTTGCCTCTGAAGCTTGTGTGTCAAAAGCCCTTAGGAACTTGCATATTTTTCAGCTAGAATATAATGATGGGACTGCAATTCAGAGGGAGCTTTGAAGGAAGTGTACCAAAAGACACAAAAGGCTCCCTATTTATCTTCCCATTGTGGAAGAATATAAAAAGAATAAAATAATTATGTATGTAGCAAAAAATCAAAACTGGTGGGTGAGATGGATGACCTGAAAAACTTCAGAACTCATTTGTATCCTGCCCTCAGTGTCCTCTGAAAAAAAGTTCATCTACTTCATCCCCTTCTATTCTGCATTAAGAAACTTGGCTGAAGTTGAGCATGATTACTTCCTCAAGCAAGAAGCAAAATGCCCCATCTCCAGAAACTTCATATTCAGCTGTCTTGCATTTGTCAGGTGATAGTAAACCAGCTTTCCCCCACTGTGATCTTTTCACAAAATGGCTGTTACTGCACCTATGCAGTGAACAAACAAGCTTTACAGCTACTTTCTATATAATCCTGTTACCTAGAAATAAGTAAAGATAAATAGAATCACTTCAAGGTGTGCACATCTTAACTGGTGCTTTGGTGGGGAGGGGAGCAAAGAAAGCTTTCAGTGTTTGCCTCTGCAATATTGTCTGGGAATCTGTAGGTTAAATTTCATTTCTTCCTTATAAAATATCTTTTTTGTCAGTGGTTCTTTATTGTCTTAATTTTACTCCCCCTTTCCTTAACTTGAAGGGTAAGGCCGCATTATACTGCAGTAAATTATATATTTGTAGCTTAATACTTTGTATTTGGAGTTTTCTGGGGATATATTTTAGCTTGAAATTTTAATTGCATGCATTTGTATGTAATTATGTATGCCATTTCTACTTTTTGTGGTTTCATTATTATATTTTTCATGCTTTTCTGTCCATTATTGCTTTGCAAAAGTCCAATGGAAAAGAGGAAATGGGTAAGTTAAGCAAGGTAAATAATGCAGAATGTTCCCTTATAGGGAAGAATTATTCCTTTATCTTATTTCTTTGAATTGCAGTTGGGCAAATGCGATTTTTAAGTTGGCTGTGTCCTTTTTGAAGCACTTTAAAACATTTAATCAGGTACTGATGGCTAGCTAAATCTTCCTGAGATATGAAACAATCTCCTTCATTCTTTATCTTCCTAAAATCTTCCAGTTTTCCCTTTCACCTTTTTTTTTCTGTTTTCCTGAAAGAACAGGAGACTATAAACAATGACTCTCCATTCTCACACTATTATTTAAGAGTCTGTGTACTGAAACTTTGCAAGCCTAATAAGGCCAACATGGTGATCACCTATCACAGGAGTTTTACACTAAGACATTTATTTCACCATTTCTCATCTGCCTCTGTGTGTAGGTGCACACACTTAAATATTATGGTTTTGCATTATGAATATATTAATATCTTAAAATCTGCCCTTACCATGCCAAATCATCTCTAATTTGAGATGCCTATGGGTTAATGCTTCAAGTATTTGACTACAATTCATTATCTTCTTCCACATCAGTTTCAGTGTGTTAATATAAAGCAGGTCTGTGTGAAGGTGTATTCCAAATGAAATGAAACAGCTATAGAAAAGTACTGTGGGTTGTGCTGCTAAAACTGCTATGAAATAATATACTGTGTATTTGTGTTTTGCTAGAAAAGGATCTGAATGTACTGTATGGATAGTAAAAAAGAGGGAAGGGCTGTTTATTAGTGATCTAGTGCTCAGGCACCTGATCTATGGAGACTTTACAGTTAGGAGTCTTAATTCAGGGGGAAAAGCTGAGGGAAAACCTACCAGAGAGGGATAATAATTATTCCTAATAATCCTGTTGGAAATTTTGAGTAGTTAAGAAAACAATCTGTCATTTTTGATTGAGACTGGTAATTTTAATTTAGGATGGCTAATCCTAAACTATGGATCAGTCATAGACATGTAAAAAACAACTGTTTAAGAAGCAATACATTAAAATATTGTAGTTGGGAACAGAAGTGAATACATGGTCTGATCTGTAGATTTAAATGCCTGGGTGTTAAATTAATGACACAAGTGGTTAAATATAGTACTTAGAAGGAAATTCAGGAGCCAGAAGAAAACTGCAGGGATAAAAGGGAGAGGTGCTATCGCTTCTGATAGGCATGACTGGCACAGTAGTACATCCTCTACTTCATTTTTGCATATAAATACATTTTAAACTTGTTGTGGTAGAAATTCTCATCATTGTAATTTGTTTCCTTGTTTTTTTAAATTAATTCAGACTTCTAATGTTAATATAGCAACCATTTCCAAATGAAATCAGTTGTTTTTTTTTTTTTAATGTAACTCAAGTAGATTTAATACAAGTAGTATTTATAAATACTTAGAATATCACTGTCTGTCTGTTCTACAATTGAAAATGTAGGCTGCATTGACTGTAAGGCTTTCACTGTGATGCTGCAGTCCAAGATTGTTCTTATGTCCCGGTTTTATATATGTTCAACTTCCCAGAAAAATGAGTTTTAACTAAAAGTTATTTGATTATTTTAGAGATATAAGTAAATTTAGAGTTATATCTCTTGCCTCTATTTATTACCACTGTGGAATTTCTGTTAATAAATGTCAGAAATATGTTTATTTTATAAAGCTGGTTTACAGATGTAATTTAACTGTTAGCACATGGTCTATCACATCTTCTCATTGATACTACAACAAGAATTACATGAAGTTTCATGTTCAGTGTGACAAATGAGCTGCAGGGGGATTTTTCAACAAATCCATATATACCTTATTAGTGCTCTTGCTGTACTCCTTATTTTTGTTACCCTAATTCTGAGTAAAATAACACAGTTATATTACTCAGGAGAAATAATATAATCACTTTTTTTGCATGGCAGATAGCTCTCCTTCCTTTCACTACATTTAAGAATCATAAAACTTAATGGATAGTTAAGAGTTTATTTAATCTATTTCCCTTTAACATTGTGAGCTCAAGGGTACAAATGCCATTCTCAATGAAGCTTTCTACGAAAAAATTAGACAAACACATCCACACTGGACAAAATGAGCAGCATGTTTTTTTCTTTTTTTGCATATTTGTTTCATTTTTGCTTCTTTATATATATTCAGAAAAAAGAATTACTGAATTGAGTGTCTTACTGCAGAGGAAGACAGCTAGCACTGATCAAGGCAATAAGAGGCTTATGTGGACTTCTGAAGTACCTTTATCATCCCATGTTTTCCTTGGTATTTTGCTGTCTCTAGACATAGCAACATGATACTTTTTTCCTGTCTGCTCTTGTAGATTAGGATTTTCAGCTATCTAAAAGGAAAAAAAGTCAACTTATTTCTTGTAGTTCAGTGTCTAAAACTAGACAAAAATCTGAAGTTGACGAACAGGAGAGCTAAGACATAGTTCATGTTTTTTGAAAGATGATGTTCTTGTTCATACATCCTAGAAACAGCCTGATATTTTGACTTGTGTTGAGCAATTCTGTGACACTTCTGTCCTTTGTTATTATTAGAATCATGACTTTAACATTATTTCAGTTTTCTTAAATCTATTCTAAAAAAATTTATCAAGTGTAGCTGCAATTTGGTGGTCTCATCCACTCAAAGATTTTCTTCCCTTTTGAGAACGAACCAAGTCTTTATTTGGTCTCCTCCTTATCAGTATACCTAAAGAGTGATTTTTTTTTTCTTTCTTTGCCAATTTTTGTGATGCTATTATTTTGTCTTTACGCAATTGCATATATTCATCCTTACTAATTCTCTCCAAAGACTGTGGTTTCTGCTTTTCTTTTCTGAATTGCAAGTCATCGAAATCTCTGTGAATTGATCAAGTTGATTTCTTACTATTTTTCTGTACTTTCTCTGTGTTGAGATAATGGGATTTCATTATTTTTATATTGCATTTGTTTAAATATGCCATGCATTTGTTAAAATATGCCAATGTTTTGAGTCCACTCATTCCTAGTATTTCTTGGTGAGGGAACTTTCTTCTATGCAAAAAATAATGTGGGCAGCATTTACAATAAAGCTAACAAAACCCATATTTATTTCTCCAGTTTCAAGGTATTTCTTTTGAGGATATAAACTATTTCTAGCATTAATCTAAATTGGAATGTTGGTGTTCCAACCTATTTATATTAATAAGCAGCAGTAATAGTTTCCTTCTTGAAGACTGAGCAAAATGCTATATCTAGTGACTTGAAAATTTCTTTTTTCGGAAAAAATATATGTTCTTCTAGAGAAAACTAGTTTTTATTTAATTTCTTGGTTGCAATCAAAAAGATAGAATAGACAGGTTGTCTGACAACAGTTCAGATTTTTGGAGTATTTAAAAATCCATTTTCTGGTAAGATTTCTGCTTGATAAATTTTCTCATTTCCCGTGTCAAATGGCTGAGGTAGCTGTTCATACCAATCTGTTTGGACCAGAATTTAAGGTAGATAGTACACTTAAAAATTGTTTTTTAATATATCAAATGGGAAAAGTGTCAAAAATTACATTTTTGGTGGCATTTGGGAAATGCAGAACATTTCCGATGATTTGAGTCTGAGGCCATTTTAGATAATGGTTTATGTGAACACCAGAAATGGTAAGCTCTCCTTGATTTTGACATACTACAAGGCTCTCTTTGTCATATAAAACTTATTTCTTGAATATAGTGAAGAATTTCCCTATTCATATGTTTTTTCTACCTTTCTATGCTGACTGTCCTGGGTGTTCTAGAATATTGCAGTACATTGACAGAAGGAAGTTGTTTGCCAGGGCGTTTGTTTCCTGAGCTGTGTGTAATCCTCTAATGTTAGAGAGTAAGCATTGTGGTGTCAGATAGGTCTCACTCTTAGTACAAAGCGCTGTTATGCAATAATTACACAATATTTTCATTAGAGATGAAGATATAATATTCCTCATTGAAGTTACCTTAGGAGAGTTTGATAAGTGAGCAGTTAGCCATTTTCACCCTAATCCTAACCCTAATGCCGACCAGCACTGACACCGTTTCATCTTCACTGGGTGGACGCATTCAGGAGAAAGTCTGTAGATTGTATCTATGAGTTTGTCAGATAAATATTTCAGATATTTAAAAGAATATAAAAGCAGTTCTGAGAATGACTTCTGCCATGGAATTAAGTGGCTGTGTTGCCAAAGAGATTACATAGATGCATTGTAGATGCCACAGTTGTGATGTATGGCTTGCAATCCGTTACGAGGCGAAAGAATCCCCTTCAAGGATTGTGATGCCAACATGTAATTGGGAAGAAAAGCAGCCAGATGACAAACTAAATAGACCTAATATCACATCCATCAAATTAGAATTGCTTTCTACTTGCTGAAAGCTAGTAGCTGAGAAAACCCTGAACAAGGTTTTTTTTAAGCAGCAGCCTGGGTTGGGAGATATTGAATACAACCTGAATTTGAGAAGATTAATATAAAGTTAACTAGACAGGGAGGAATATTTTAAATACAATAAAACTTGTTTGTTGAGAAGATTTTTATATTTTAACAAAAGAAGTTTGCTTTCTTATTTTAGGAAGGTTAAAAATGGATTTTCAAAAGAACTCTTATCTTTTATTTTCCTTTTTGTTGACTCAACATAATTTCTAGACATTTTTTCATGTCTTTGTACTTTTTCCCATTATAATATGTAAATATTATTTTTGAATCCTTGTAATGCACTTGATAAATCTTTTTTTCTGAGAATAAATTAGTTAAAGGTGAAGTGCCTTTTTGCAACTGAGTTTAGACTGACAGCTGGGATTTTGCAAAGTCACTATCAAAGTATTGGTGTAGATTCTTAACAGAACTTCTCTTGGCATTAAGAATTTTACTAAAGCCTGTTGAGTCAAGAAATCTGGATGTAATATATATTCATGCATAATATCTGCATATGTGTAAAATGTCTATAGACATCATCATTTTTATATGTATTTAATAATTATATATGTTAGAATCAGGCATTCATTTTTTAGTAGTATCAAAATTAGGGTTTTCAAGAGTGTTAGTAATGAAAAATATTCTCTGTAATAGTTGTTGTTCAATGTAAATACGAGTTCAGTTGCTTATATTTTTTCAGCTTAAGGGAAACAGTTTGGTTTCCAGAAACAGTACATTAAAAAACTGTAAGATTTTTCACTTGTCTACCTAAATCACTCACTAGAATTCATAGGTCGGTTATGTCTGAAATTCATTGACTTTAGATTGACCTAGGTAAATAATGTGTTGAATAGAAAGCTGTTTTACAAAGAATCTCTACAATTAATCAGTATTTCATATAACTGTTGTCCTCTTTTTTTTTATGTGCTGACAAGTTAAAGACGAAAATTAAACTTTTTAATGAAATGTTACCAAAATACCTAAAAAGTAGTTTTGTATTATGAGAACAATCCTATTACTGATTAATATTTACTATTGTTCATATTTGTGATTCAGATTTTTCTTAAGCTCATTTTTAAACATATTTACAGTGCTTAGTTAATTTTCAAGCAATAATCACATTTTAAACTTTGAATATCAGTTTCTTCTTGTGACAGTTCTACCAGAAGAGAAGCCCAGTTTGCCAAATCTAGTTACAATGAAATTCTGATTCCCTTAGCCTTGTTATTGGCAAGAATTTTGGCCATAGTGGAATTATACTGGTGGTAAAATTGTATCCAAAAAAAACCCTACAAATGCAAAAACTTTCATATTTGGGCTTCAGGTTTTTTAAGGTAAAATCGTATATTAGGCATTGCCAGATTATTTTTTAGCCAGTGCAGAAACAGTCTGAATTATTACAGTGTGAAGTTCTAGCTATTTACTACAAGAATGTAAATAATGTGGCACAAAGCCATATTTATGATGACTAATGAAAGCTGTTACACTGCAGTCAGAGTGATGCAGAGCAACAGGGCAATTCATTAGGAGAAAAGCAGTTAATAAACAGCTAAAGCATGCCAGTTTGGACCTTTTCCTTTCAACTTCAAAACATACACTCTGCTCTTGGTTTGTTATGCTAAATAATTATTTCTAAGGTAAAGTAGATAAGGAAAAGTAAGGTTATTCCTGCCTGCTGATGCTTGCTTACTCACAAAAATGCAAAGAGAAGGTGTCATTTCTGGCTTTGTTATGAACAGATAAATATGCTTGCTGTGTTCTGCTTGTTAAACATACTGTACTTGTGATTTGTTGCAGTGGGATGTTGATTCAGCACAGCATATAAGCACATACATAAGTCCCTCCTGACTTCAAGCTCCTCTGTTTAAATTCAGTATTCAACTAAACTAGATCAGGGAGTCAGTAAAGTAAATCAGGCAATCTGGACTTAAATTGTATGCTTTTAAATTACAGCTTCTGTAATACTAACAATGTGTATCTCAAAAGACACTGCTGACATTTTTGATTGATTTTTGGTTCCATTTTCTGTCTTTAAGATACTATTACAAGAAATAGAAATTATAAAGCTGCATTTAATTTCAATTTCTCTTTTATATAAGCTATATATATATCGGGAAAAAGCAAGTGTCACAGGTGCTAAATTATAAACTTCGTAGTTTTTAGGACAGGCTTCATCTGATATTTTATTTTTGAAATAGTGTGAACCCAAAATTTAAACAGATATGAGTACTTAAAAAACACCTTGCTATATTTATTTTAGAAATAGCATTTATTACAAATTAATTTTACCAAAGGCTATTGACAAAAGTATGTGTCCTTATCTTTAAACTTTAGCAATATTACATGCTGAAATCTTATTGTGGTTTTAATTGTATTTGCCCATAAATCACCATTTCCTGTATATTTTCATTGAACAGCATTTCAGGAAATTAATTTATTAAAAGGTGAAACATTCAGGCAGTAAAATTGTAGTTTGCTAGGACAGGAGAAGGAATTTTTTAAAGGTGTCAAATGACCTGACTGCCATATTCCCATCACTTCTTCTCCAGACAAAGCAGGATCTTGCACTTATATGATGTAGTTCAAGAAAAGGTCCATTTCATATTGACAGGTTAGCTAAAAATTCAAAACTTATTTGCAACTACAGTTATTTATGATCTTGTTCTATTTCTAAAGTAGTTATATTTATGAAATATGTCAGACCTCTCTCTAATTGTTGAGGTTGTTTTTGTGAAATATGCTCAAATTCTGCTCCAGTTGAATTTTATGTATAACACAAGAATACAAACTTTGTGCATAACATAAAGTTGCTCTAAGTCATTTCCACAACCAGCAAGTACCTCAGGTTTGTTACACGTAAGACAGTTTACCCATAAGAAGCTCCCTGCTATGTATATGGTAAGGTAGAGTTTCTGTAAACAGATTTGTGGTCTGTCCCATGCATGTCAGCCTGCTAAGAGCAGAGGTGCTTATGCTTTCACAGAAGCAATATTTTCTATTAAGTTGTTCTCACATCTCTACTTAAATAAGAAATCCAGACTTCCAGAATCATGCTGAAAGTTTAGAAGTATTAAATGAACAACTAATCATAGAATCATGGAATGGTTTGGGTTTGAAGGAACCTTCAAGATCATCAAGTCCCAATGCCTCTGCCATGGGCACAGATGCCACTCACTAGGATGAAGTTGGTCAGAGCCCCATCCAACCTGGTCTTCAACATTTGAGGGATGTACATGCACAGTCTCCCTGCAAACCTGTTCATTCTTCTCCACTCTCTGAGTAAAGAATTTCTTCCTAACATCTAATCTAAATCTGCTGTCTTTCAGTTTAAAGCCATTGCCCCATGTCAATATCTGCTTGCATAAAAAGTCCCTCTCCTTGTTTTTATAAGCCCTCTTTAAGTAGTAGAATGCTTCTTTAAGGTCTCCCTTAAGCTTTCTCCTCTCCAGACTGAATAACTCCAGCTCTCTCAGCCTTTGTAGGAGAGACACTCCAGCCTTTCCTTTGTGTTTGATACATTTACTGATTTTCTGTAAGTTTTCCAAAACACAAAACTAGCTTTTATAATAAGTTGTGGGCTTTTTGTTCTAGTATAGTTTTAAAGGAAAGTTTTAGTAGTTTGAAAATGTGAAATCAACACTGTCCAAAGCATATTGCTGACCAGAACTGCAATTGTAGACTTGAACATGAACATTCTGCAGAGAGTGACAGTATTTGGAGTAAGCTGAAGTGCTAAATTAGGTTACTTCTTTGGTTATGTTTCAGATATAACTACAAGTAGGGATGAAATGATTCTTAGCAGCATTTAGAAGATGTCCACCAATTATCTGAAGAAATGTTTTTGTTTCTAAGGCATTGCATTAGCTGTTGAGAAAATAATCTTAGGAAATGACAGGTATGCAGCAGATTTCCCTTTTTCTTAGCTCTAGTCAAGCAAAATGATCCATTTGCTGTAGAAATCCTTTGTATAATATTTTCTTAAATTTGATAGGGGAGTAAATAACATTTGGACCTGTAATCAACATGATTCTTCTGAACAATCAGTGACAGATTGCTTATAAGACATGACCATACCTAGCACATTTTCAAGCAACTCCAGAAGTAACTTCTTATGACTCTCTAATCTTCTAAAATTATCATCTTTACAACCCAAACTTTCATTTATGTTTCAGAATCTATTCAATATATTCAGTAGCACTTAAATTTAATAGGTTTCCGTCAACTGAGTCAGTAAGAATTCTAGAATTTAATTCCTAAGCCTTTTTTTTAATTTGAAAATGGCAATAGAAAAACTGCACACTCAAAAAAAGAAATAAGTCATATAGGGAAAAAAGCTCCAAAAGATTTTGCTCTGTGAGCTGTATTGTTCGTGAAGCTTGGTTACTGTACATTTGTGTTCATTAGTTGATAAGCTGTTGAGGTGAACTTTACTTACTGCTCTGCATAGACTAATCATGCTGTCCTACATGGAATGGATGAGCATTTTTGGTGTTATCTTTGACTACTTAATTCAGGTGATGTGATTAAACGTCACCAAGGTTAAATTATGAAGTTTGAATCTTTAACAGTCTAGCCTTTGAAAAATTTTATGATCCGACTTAACAACTGTATCTCACTTTGAAGCTGGGTTTGAACCAGATGACCTCTATAGAGGTCTTCACCAACCTAAGCTTTTTCATTATCTGAGAGAGCTCTATCTCTTTATTAAATTTTGTGAATTAAAACATTTAAGTACATTTTGAAGTTACGACATATGCAAATGTCTTGAACATAAAGGACTTGTTTCCATCAGGTGCCATGTAGAAGATCTGATCATTAATTTTTAGTAATATTTTCACATCCATATAAAAAATAAGAAGCTCCTTGATTAACATAAAAAGGCATTTGTCTTGCATTTGTCATATTCAGGTTTTAGTGGGGCACCAGACTTATTTCAGATAAGTGTCAGGAATTTTTAGGGCACCTATTCTACAGTACCTAAATCTTCTCTACTTGTGTTTCATGTCAGCAAGAGCCTTGGTATTTTTGCATTCTCTTTATCAGGGAGATAAAAGGCTGTATTATTTTATTGGTGGTTTTGCATTTAGGCTGATAAACTGAAGTATACATTCTTTGGACTTCTTTATAACTGTGTTTCCATTGGTCATGTGACTAAGCAACTATCTTTGCATGTCTCCCCAAAATCCCACTGGAAAGTTACTTATTAGGAAATCACCTAATCCTAAATTTTATTTTGTGATATTTAAGGAGAATCTGTTTACCTCAATGGCAAGCTGAGCAGTTCTGGAAGCAGTACTACTGTGTTTTACCTCGTAAGGATTCACTTGCACAGCTTCAACAGGTCACAAATGAGATGGCAAAACTTAGTGACTCTGTCTCATACTTTGGCCACTAAGAGATTTTCCCTAAAGTACATATTGCAATAGTTACAAGTTTTTATCTCTAACTTCTTTTATTCATAGCAATAATAGGCATCTCAATAAAAATGGGAAAATGCTTTGCATTGATGGAATTAAGCTTACTGTAAATGCAGTAGCCAACCTTGTCACATTCAAATTGGAAAAACGAAAAAAACACTGTCAAAAATTCAATTTAGCATTACAGAGATTACTGCAGTATAACAGCCCTTTATCTGTAGTAGTGTATAAAAGCACTTCTAACAATGCATCAATTTTCACAGCCATTTAGTAGATTAGAAAGCAATTGTAAACAGAGTAAAACCCACATTAACTCCTGTCAGCAGCCTGCCTTTTTCTCAGTTATGGATTTGTTTGAAATAACAGTGAAGTCTAAAGTGATTGCATCAACATCACAGATTGTATTATAAATATGAATGAACCCATTGTAATGGACTGCATAGTAATAGATGGCAAGAATTTGTCCCCTCCCCTCAAAGTAACAGCTTTTGTAAGTGAAGAATGGCTGTGGCATAAGGAAACATGTCAGTCTTCAAGAAATTACTGCTCCTGTTGTGAAACAGTAACTGCACCAAGTGACGGATTTTTCAACTGCCCCAATTTTAATATTTTAGCAATGCACCATTAGTAAGTGTCTGGTATTTCTTTTAACTGAAATAAGCTGAAAGTTATATATATTAAAAAATCCTAAATCAAGCATTTTTAAATGACCAGTTATTTAAACAACAGTACTGATGGTGTTTTTTGAGGTTCAGAGAAAGAAAGTAGCCATGCATGGGTTTGTTTATTTTGGAAAATTGCCTTTCTTTTAACTGCTTCAAAACAATAAATGCAGTGAAAATGAGAAGAATACTATTTTTTCCCTCATCATCAGGTAGCACAGAGGTAGTTACAATAAACTGATTCATGGCCAGCGTGGTGAAAGCTGATCTTGAAAGACTTGAAGATTCTTCATACACAACATCGGGCAGAGTGGGGTGTCTTTGACATTTTTTCATAAGATGTCTTATGTCTCTAACAAACACTGGTCACTAGATATTTCCTAACACCTAAAAGGTTTCTAAAAGGTATTCTACTGCATATCTTGTTAATTGCTGCTGTCCATTTAGCTATTCCTTACAGACTTCAATAAGTCGACTCTTCCACTATTTTGCTATTCAATTGCTTTTGTTAGAAAACTCTGGCTCCCAGTGCATTGTGATAAATGTCCCACAATCATTATGCGAGGGTGCTATAAAATAGTGCTTCTTTGAAGTAAAAGGGACAATACTGTATATTTGAGTTCCAGTTTATCACACACAGGATATTAAATGTTGAGGACCAAATTTGCAAATGACGACAAATGCAATGTTTCAGATTTATGGGAGTAAAATCTGTTAGTAAAGTAAGTACAAAGATAAAAATAAAAGTTTCTCCAAAATGTAAGAAAGAAATGTGACAATATTTATCTTCTCTCAGCTGTTGCATTTCATTGTTATTTTGTGAAATACTGTGGCAATTACTCAATGAAACATTTTGCACAAAGACTTCATATAAAAAGTCTTTAAATTTTGGCTGAGAAAGTGAATGGTTTTCTCCATAGAGACTGTATATTTCTTTGATAACTGTATATTTCTTTGATGTGTAATTGTAGTTTTTAACCTTCAACTTTGTACATTTAAGCAAAAACAATTTCAGGAATGGTGATTTCACATTAGTGAATTTTCTGCTTTACTGGGTTATAGCTATTTTTGATATTTTTGATATTTTTGTAAATATACAAGAAAATATAATTGATCTTTTTGAGAATGAAATGCTTAACCAGTGCTATATTTGGATTTATATTATTTCATCCAATAAAAAAATATCATTCTTTGGTAATAATAATGGATGTTTAATGAAACTTAAAGAAAAATAATTATCACTAAAAAAATACAAAACATCTAAGAGCTAATTTTATAGTTATCTGATTTCTTGATTTATATTTTTCAAAAAAAAAATCAAACATTTTTTTCTCTTTTTTTTTCAGAAAGTGCAGGTGAATGATTGATTTCTTAAATTGGACCCAGCATTCTAATGTAACTTCCTGTTGTTAAGTTTCCTATTCAGTGGATTTCAATATTCCAAGTCAAATAAGTGCACAGAATTCAAGTGCTGTTCTGTGTCCTAGACTTGCACAATCAGAAATTTGATTATCTTGCTTTTCCCTATCCTTCATTTACCTACACACTCTTGGGTGCAGCTGAAAATGTTTTTCCAAAACTCTCTCATCCATCCTAAGTGCTCAGTTCTTTCTAAGATGCTTTCTCATCTAACTCAGTTTCACATGTAGCCAATGTTTTATATAAATCAATAAAATTAACAGTATCTTGCAGTAATTTTATTACCATTATCTGTCTTCTTAAAGAAGACTTAAATGTCACTTAAAAGCAAGTGAAACTACAAAGGAAATAAGCTGATAGAAGCTAAACCAGTGAAGGTCCCAGGGCTAGAGAGCAAGCTGTCATCTCATTAAGACCTGCTTTAGAATGAAATCCTCAAGAAGGAATTGCAGTTGCAACTGAACTCAGACATTGTTCCTGAACTCAGACAAGAATGACGTCATGTCACCCCTAAAGCAGTCCAGAGTCTCTTTTCTCTGAACAGCAGAATTGTCTTCCCAAGGCAGGTGAGGACTCCCTGTCCAAGATTTACCAGTCTTTCTGGCCAGGAAGTCACATCAGTGCACGCTCTGCAGCCATCCAGCTGCCCACACTGCTGCTCTTACAGGTGTCTGTCTCTCATATACTCTATTTAACTACTTCAGCCCACTTCTCTTTCCAAGTTGCACCACTTCTGTTTGAAAAAAAACATCCTTTGAATACTATTGGTGAGAAATTACTGTTCAAAGCTGGCAGTTCTCAGACAGGTATAGACACATGTAAAGCAGGTAAATAAACTTTATGTTCAGGTGTAGATATATTCCACTTAATTACATGGGATCTGTTTTGCTTGCCTTCACTATCTATTTAAAACTAATCTAAGCTAGGCTCTGTCTCTAATCGAAAGAAGCCAATAGATACCTAAAGTATGTGCTTTTAATTGTGCTCTGAAGATTGCCTTTTTCCCTTGACTAGTCCCTTGACAGTGCAATCTCTTTGCCATTATTGTTCTGCAGAGTCAGGCATAATGATTCTGCACCAGGACTACCATGCTCTACAATGATTTCATTATAGTGAAATACAGCAGTAGTGGGTACGTAGGATCCATAGATAACATTCCACACTTTGTATCGCTCTCAGAAATTCTGTATTTTGTGTAATTAGTACGGTACAAAACAACCTCAGCCACCCACAAATAGATTTTTCCTATAAATGAGTTTTCTCTTAAATTTGAAATACCTTTCAGCTGAATCTTTGTGTATCACAGTCTTTCCTATATGCACCAGTGACTGTGGTGCTGTGCATAATCTGATGAGGAAAATGGTATTTGTGTTGTAATTCTGATGGGCATAGGTCATTTGGATTATTTTCTGAATGAATGATGGAATATATACCAAAGTCTGTTAAACAGTGAAAAGGTTGTTGAAAATAGTCTTTTCAAATGATTGAGTCTCAAATAACGGCAGGTTTTTGTTTCATACCAAAAATAGCTTTGTGTGTTGACATTTTATATTTTTTACCATTTTGAACTCTTAATGCTTTTCTTTGCTAGTTCTTTAGCTTTATGCTTTATGGAATAATTCAAATTTAGCATAATATTTAGTATGTTGTACAAGTAAGAGAAAAATATTCTGTAATATATGCATAAAATGATATGATAAGGCCCAGTTTTTATCTTTTTGTCTTTAACTTGGAGAATACTCTGCAAAAGCAGCGCTATGGGTGTTTTGGTTTTTTGAGTTATCTTGTTTTTTTAGAGAGAGACTTCATAAAACATTTTCATGGAACTCAAATCTCTGTTACTTTAATTCTTTCACCTACTAATCTATTTTACTTAACAAAAATGCATACACTTCAGAAGTAATATCTAATAATCACAGGGTTGCTTTCCTTTTTGAAGTATCATCTCTAAAGACTAAGCTTAAACACTTAGTCCTCTGTAGATGTAAAATTCTTATGTTTTGATGTATACAACTCTAGTTGTATAACTAGAATTTTGTAAGTTTGCATGACCAGGACTAAATCTAAGCCAATTTCAGTTTAAAGAAGTGATGATTTTCACCTCAAGGGTAGGATTCCATGTACCAATGCAGAAGTAGAAATAATTTATTGCATAGGCTGATTTTAAAATCCAGAACATGTTTCAAGCTTGTCAGAAACTTGCCAAGCTATACACAAGTTTGAGTATACCAAATCTGTCAGAGAGAAGAACCTAAACAACTATAAGAGCTATGTCTACTGGAGGTGTAGGTTATTTAAAGGATATTTAAAAGGGAAAAATGGTGATAGGTAATGGCTGAGCAGTGTGCTCAGTAATGGTGCCTCACATCTACAGTTCTTGTCAGCATATTGCATACTAAAGAGCGTTCTCCTGCTTATATCCAAAGTGTTCACTGTAGCAACTGTAACTTTTTAAATTATATTCTTCATGTAGCCAGAAAAAGCTTTGTGAAATTTTACAGCTTCTGTTAAATAAGTGGTGAGATGTAAACTTAATAATCTCAGTCCTTAAAATCCCCAAATCTGCACCCTGTCCTCCCCCATAGGGGAGCTGTCATCTCAACAATCCCTTGTCCTGGTCCAGACTAGGAAATGCACCTTTTATGCAGATTTTGCTGTGGTCAAAAGTCTAAATCTTCCAGATAGAGAAGTTACTGTTAGATATCTGAAGTGTGGGCTCTCTTTACCTGTTTAAAATGTCTACATTAGGGTGAAATGAAGCACAGTCTGAAAGTGCTTGTTTCTCCTCGCTGAATGTGAAGGGAGCCTGAGGCAACCAGCACAAATTCTTTCAGTCCACTTAATCTCACACTGGATCAAGGGCCTTTGGTCAGGCACAAGGACGCACAGGACTTTGCATGCTCTTGTTACAAACAATTTTCTATAACACTGAAGAGTCAGGTTTGTTTCTGTACCTGCAAAACAAATGTATCCATAGTCAATGAGTTATATCTATTTCATAGTTGTAGTTCTAATAAGGCCAGTTAAATTTGCAGTTTATTGTTTTAACTTTTTAAATTTAACTGAGGATATTTCAAAGCATTCATTACCACACAAAAAGGAAATGCATCTACACAAATGTAATTGAACGTTTTGCTTTAAGCTGTACTCTGTTACATAAGCAAAGAGTTTTAAATTTATACATCTGCTTCAGCCTATTGGAACTGTCCTGATTTTAAGCTTAATTTCTGGAAGAAATCTGTTTTGCTACTAAGCTCAGAAGAAGCAAAGGTTTTTAAGAGACATAAGATAAATTATAGAGTGCCATAACTGAATTCTTAGACATAGAGGACTAAGACTTCCTTCACACTCCCTTCCACAAAGTTTTCCTCAGTTATGTTTCTGAAATAAAAACACATAAATATCTAGCCTACTATTTTTGCTGCAAAATTGTTACAAATCTCCTTGGAGTCAGCTGAATTGTTGTTCTTAACACTGCTGACTAACAATGAGAATCTAGATAATAATACCAATTGTATATGGTATTATTTTATTACACAAAACTGAAAATTATATTTCTTCTATAGGATGTTGCTTTAAAATTAATAGTAATATGCATGAAATTTGCATTTTAATAAATTTTCCTTAGACAACTGAACGCCTGAACATTTTGAGATTTTTCAATCGCATTTGTTTTTTTCCTTAGCATTTAAAGCTACTCAGGTGTAGCTTTTCTCTGGAAATGATCACTAATGAAGGTGCTAGAAAAGACTTGAGAATATATCTCTAACGTGTTTGGTATGAGTGACTAATTTAACTGATGAGCTAGCAATGAGTTTACACAATATAGTTGTTCTAGAAAAAAGTGTCATTTTAGTAATTATTAGGTATATTGTGTTTCCTAAAAGGTGTTTTTATCATCTCTTTAGAACACGGTGGGAGAAAAAGAATTGTCTTCATGAGAACTGCGTGGTGATTGTGCTTGTGTATAACTAGGAATAACCTATAGACATTCTAGCCTGAATGAATTTATACACACATGAATCTGTGTGTGCATCTTGTGTCCTAAAAAAATGTTTTCAAGTTTTTTGAGTGGTCTTAAATTTTTGAAGAGTATCCAGAGAACTTCCCATGGCTGTCTTCTAGTTTCTTCAGCAATGAATGGAATAATGGGGAGGAAAATTGAGGAGATTTCTGAGCAGTCAAGTGATTTCCATCACAGACTAATTGGGTTCTGGAAATAAGTTGTTTAATGGGTTGAGGGTTTTTTGTCTACATCAAGTTGGCATCTATAGTCAGTACAGCTGCAAAGTAGTAAACACTAATGATTTCACAATTGGTAAAGCTCACCCCTAAACAAGACTGGCAATGGCTGGTTTAAAGGCAGTGAAGATTCTCCACATCACTATTTAAGAAGAAATTGTCATTATTTAGATATGATCATGTATGGGCTTGAAACTGAAGTCTAGGCTTGCAGTGGGGGTGCATGGCAATATAAACTGATACAGTAAACAACTAAACAAAAGCCTAAACAAGAAAAAATGGAATTGTGTAAAAGTTTGCCTTTAAAGTCTGAAATCTGCCATGTGAACAGCTTCCATCAAATTCATATATGCAACGGCATAGAGTTGTTACACCATCTCTGGTTTTATTGGGGGTGCCAGGGTTGGCCTTTATGTTCTCCATGGCAGCCCATAAGCTGCTGTGCTTTATTTTAGTGACTGGTGATGCCACCAGACCAGTGTTTCAGCTGTTGCTGAGCTGTGCTTGCATGGTATCGTGACTTTCTGTCTGTCCACACACAAAAACACAGAGCCAGGAGGCTCAGGGTGGGAAAGAGGTCGGAAGGGGATAACTGACATGGGTGACTGATGCTCTTCCATATGATGTCATGCTCAGCAATAAAATCTCAGGGAAAAGAGGAAAAGTTCTTTTTGAACACGTTCCCTTGCATATCTTAAAGGGACTAACTTTAAGCATATCTTAAAACGACTACATTTTTCCCAACTTCATTCAGAAAACCCCATAGATTTTATGCTTTTATGTGTCATAGTATGAATAATATTTAGTTGAATGCCCAGAGTAATTGAAGAAAGAAAAGCATTCATGCTAATTCAGGTAAACTTCAGTGGTCCTTGCTGTAATATGTTGTTCTCTGAATTCTTGCTCTGTTCAAGCATTTACATTTAACATGAGAATGTATTTGACCATGCATGCTATAGAGAAATAAGTTAAACATATGGTTTTTTCTTTGTGAGCTTCTGAGCTTGTGTATTATTATTTTAATTACCCCTCAGGCAATCTTCTGATATGTGATCAAGTGCAGGTCAATGTTCTGAGAGTCCTTCAACATGACAGTTCACAGAATAATTATCCTGTCATCGCACCTTGATTCATTGTTACATCGTTTCTTGGACTTTTTCCTCTTTCTCACATTTGCTTAGCAACCAGATCACAAGTCTCATACTTATTATTCAAGTAATCACCCTCTGCAGCACATAGATGCATCAATTAAAGCTTTACAATGAGGTATATTGTTCTGTGTGGAATCCTCAGGTGTCAGGAATTAAAAATTGATTTTAAATGTTGCAGGCTGCGTTCAAATGGCTCATCTGTGTTTATGTTAAACAAACAAGCATGCTAACAATTCCGAACAAAAGAGATAGGTCAAAATCATTAGGAAATTAATGATAAAATTATATTCTGTTCTTAAAGCACTTAGTCTTTTAGAGATTTCCCAATTAAATTCAGCTCTGAAATGTCTGAGTGCCAAACTTTTTTTTTAGCTCTGTTTTTTTCAGATGCAAATGAATTTGATATCTGCTTTATATGTTCTTACCTATGGTCTTTGTAAACATTTTCTGGCTAATTTTCCGATTTGTGTAAATTTCACAGCAATTTATTATTAGAATGAAATTCAAGTACCCAGAAGCTGTCAAGATGGTTCAGTGATTTAATGTTGGCGTCCTGCAGCTTTGACTTTAATCAGCAGATGCTCTGGCATTACCATAAATGTTTTCTTAACCGTCTCTGTCAAAAAAAAAAATAAAAAAAGAGAGAGAGACAATTTTTCCTGTTTGGAATCTCCTGATTAAATTCGGTTTGGGTTCTTTTGCATAATTAATATACCATGATGATCTCTAACCATTTGTTTTTAATATCACCTTTTGAGCTAAACTCATTTGCAAGACTGCATCATAAGTCAAAACAGACAAAAGAAAAACAAGTCTATGTTTAAGTCTATGTTAAAACTCTCTTTCCTTGGCCTGGGAGGTCTTATTGCCTTCTGCCTTGTTTTCTCAGTGAATATAAAGGCTTCAGGGTTTCAGTAGTTCAGTTTTCATATTCTATGTAATATTTTAAGTCCTTCCATGAGAAAGAGCTTGTTTTTTTTCTGTGCGTGCAAAGGTGTGTTGCATTTTAGATTTTTGAAAATTTGAAAAAAACCCCTCCGACACGGTAAGATTAACCTTTGTTAGCTGGTGATTACTAAATAGTATTTGAGTGCAATTGATTAGGAATAGAAGGAGGAAGTACTACAGTTAACTTCTGTTGTTTTTAACATACCAAAGTGGCTGCTAAGAGTTTAACTGGTCAAATATAGGGCAGTAAATATGTTCATTGCATAAAAAGTGCACACCATTAGTGATATTAAACACAGCATGTTGAATTCACATTGACCGGATTAATTACCCATGATAATGTAGCTTGAATTTGTCTTGTGATAATTCAGTGGTATTTGGAGGAGTCAGTAAAAGCCATTTTAAAATAATAATTCCTCTTTCAGACACTGTTGAAATCAGTGTCCCTTTTCAGAGCAGTTTGTCACACTTGCAGAGTACAGTTGTTAGTGTCAAATACACATATGGCTGGATCATGTGCAGAGTAGAAACATTTTTTTATGTTCCATATCTCGCCACACATGAACAAGGCCAAATTCGTCCATCCCAAAGAGAGGGAATAATTAGGTGAAAGCACATAGCATTAATTAGAGCATCATCTAAAGAAAGAGAGAATTATCAAAGGAGTATATTTATGCAATCTAGTAGAGTGAGGGAGAGATGAATAACTTTTCCTCTGCCTTTATTTCCCAATATTTACTTTTGCACAGAAATCTTCTTGAATATGTACTATTTCCTGCTCCATGATTACAGTCTGCTCATTAGCATGCTGTCAATTATTTTCTGCAGAGCTTTGTCAGAGGAAAGTAACGACCATAATAATAATAATATGAAAGTTACATGAACTAGGATGATTTGGCTTCATTCCATTTCCATCCAGTGTATTTATGAAGGCAATCTTGGATGTTAGTTTACACAAGTTAAACTGCACAGTCAGGTCTGCTTCTGTTCTCTTAAAAAGCACCCATGCTATAAAGAAGCACAGATTAGAATTCAGAGTTCTCATAAATACTTGTCCAGGTTAGTAAATCACTACACTCTTCCCTGTCATAGCATTAACAGCATGTATTGCTCTCTGTTGCTCTTCTTCCAGAGACCTCTTTTAAAAACATTTAAAGGTAGAGCAGCCTGAGAGCCATATGCTATTCTTGCAATCTTTTGAATAATAGTGAATGACAGCCCACTGTGACTGTGACCTGTGTGGGCAAGAGCTACCCCAGGACGTTGGTCCTGTGCCTCTTACAGCAATGTGAGGAGACTGTGTTTCTATTCAACTGTTAAAACTAATACCCACCTAATTTACTTTCAGCTCTAGCCTCTCCTCTTTATGCCGTTCCCAAAAGAATTTCCAGGACTCTGTGGATTTATTTCCCTTTAGCTCAGAAGTAGTTTGATTCCTTAGGAGAAAAGAGCAGCAGATGATGAGAGAAAGATGAGTTTTCTCATTGGTTTGATCTGATATTACAAAGTATTTGTATTCAAACTTAAATCAGTTCAATCTATCAGTACTCTCATTACTGGTATAAACCTGGGAATGGAAGTTTGGGATAAAAAATAAGAAATAAAAATTGTATGGATTTGTAGAAGCTACTGGAATAGCTATGGAATATCCTGTAATTATTTGATATCAAGAGTAGTGGATAAGAAATATTAATAGTGTCAAACTTTGAAGGCAATTACTAGAAATAGATACATGTCCTGGTTTAAGGCAAATTTGGGAGGAAACTTCCGAAGGGGTCCCTCTAGAAAGCAAATTCAAGCGCGCCCCTCCCCAGTTTTGCAGACATAAATCTCCTTCGAGAAAAGTGGGAAAAATTGTTTATTTAACAAAGTGCTCACAAATGTGGAAAAATGAATAATATTAAACAATGAAACATCTTGCTGTTGTGAAGAGATGGCAAATTCAGAAAGTCCTTGTCATGGGCTGTAGCTTGGCTCACTCAGTCTCTTATCAGTCCCTCCTGTGCTGGAACCTGCCACATCCTGGGCCCCCGTGGGACACAGGTGTGAGCTCCCAGTGTTTTTCTGGGTTTTCAGTCCAGAGCAGGTTTGAACAGTTCCAAGAAAAAGAAAAAAAAACACAGTCCAGGGAACTTCTCTGCCTCAGCTAGCTAAAACCTAACTAGGAGCAAAGGAGAGCTTTGTCCCTCTATCCGTGCTGCAGACAGCACAGTCCGAGAGCAGGAATGTGGAGGAGTGAGTGCAGTGTCTGAAAACAAACTGCTGCTTCTTCTCTGCCCCTTCACTTTCAAACCAAACTTAAAGGTGCAAAACTTAATATCCAGCATAAACAGAACAGACCACTGGGGACACAAGCATCATATAGCCATCCCAAGACGAGACATAAAATCATAGAGTGGTTTGGGTCAGAATTGGCCTTAAAGGTCATCTAATTCCAACACCCACACCATGGGGACAGACACCACCCACTAGATCAGGTTGCTCAGAACCCAGTACAGCCTGGCCTTGAACCTCTCCAGGAATGGGGCATGTTTTTTGTGGAGTTTTGTGGGTTTTGCTTGTTTGTCTGGGTTTTTTTTCCATGTGTATGCTAAATAGTATATACTCAACAGAAGCAATAACAACATTTAGAACTGTAGTGAGTAGAATCTCATAAATATAAGGTCAGTCTTTAAGATTTGCTTTGTTGTTTGGATTTGTTGTGGGTTTTATTTTCCAGAGGAAGGAGGCTTCCTACTGTGTTTTTCCTCAACGGTTGGTAAAAGAAGACAAAATTGTGTTTCTTTTCCATTTCAGTTATTTTCACCAGCATGTTGCTTATCATTCCCTATTGCATCCGCTAGTGGCTTTCCTTTGATGACAGTAGTCTTTATGCATATTCCTGAAGTTTTTTTATCAAAGTGCACCTTGAAAGTAGTATTCATCTATAGGGAGCTGGTTTGCAGACAGGTCTGGAGACTAAATGTGTCTGCTGCTCGAAGGCATTTTAGTATGTGTGATCTACATTAATTATCATCAGCTGAAGAGAGTAGCTTTAGACTATGGACCTCTGTGTATCTTGTCACAGGTCACTAACTTAGACATTCATCATTTTTGACTGTTAACTCTAAAGACAGTTTGGAATGCAAGCTGCAATATACCTGTGAAGAAAATAAAACAAGTAATAGACCACATTTCATGACTTTAAAATACTGTAAAATATGTTAACTTCCAGTTTTATTGTCATTTCCCTGCTACTTTTTGACTTAAGAGAAAAAGTTGATGTTTGTCCTATTTGTACCTTGAGAGAAATCCTATAAACACCTAGGCTGCGGATTGTTTCTGCCTTCTGGGGCCTGAAGACCCCATGCCTTTGGTATTCATGTAGATCAATATTTACCTTTTAACCACCTTTGTCTGACATAAATAAGAAGATGAATTTATTAGTTATTAATACTAAAGTTATGGCTTATGATTTATTCATTTTGAAATTAAGATACTTAGAATTTAGTTTTTCAATAATATTTCAAAGCATGTGCTCTAAAAATCATTAATGACCACAATGAAGATTTCTGTTTTGGAAATTTCCATTTTGCAGTTTTCCTAGAAACTGCCAAATGTGCCTTCTTTTGGGGAAGAATGCATTAAAAGACACTGAAAATCAACTGTAATTCAGGGTGAAATAGGAAGGATGCCAAAATCCTAAGTCTGAAACAGTTGTCTTAGAAGACACCTGCAGAGGACTCTTCTCTCACTGACCTTGGGCAATTTCTGTCAGCAGCTTGATCCACACTCTTGTTCTCTTATCATCTTGACAGGTGCTCAAGACTTTTGTTAAAATCCTAGTAAATGAAAGTTGCATTTCTTGTAAAAAAAAGTCATTGTCTTATCACAGGCGAGAATATATTAGTTTAAACAGAGAAATTGGTTCAAACTCATTGCAATTGCAATCAGTCTTCAGAAAAGATAGTTAAAACTTTGAATGGAGTGATCAGCAGGAACTTAAAGTTGTCTTTGAGAAAATAGAAGGAGGAAAGGGATTAAAATAATTTTTAAAGGCTTTACTTTGGGGCCAAGTAAAAGGGAGCTGGTCCAGCATAGTTCCTCTTGTCAAAAATTTCTTTGCTCATAGTTTGTAATTGACTGTCTTTGAAATTTAGTTTCTGTAAATTCTCTGTATTAGTCACACTGTGTGTTGATGTACTCATTTCTTGCCTTTGAAATGCACATAAATCCCCTGTATCCACTATTTCTGAAAACTGTCTCATCTAAATTGAGCTTACTGATAGTGTTTATTCCTTGTGTTTCACACCTTTTTTAATGCAACACTCAAGAACAGCAGCAAATATTAAATGATATGTGCATAGTTTAAAAAAGAAATGTTCCAAATATCAGTAACACTTTTTCATGTCTCATGAGTTATTGCCTGCTTAAGATCAGTAGAGTTGTGAGCATTAGGTATGAAATGCAGAGGTGTAAGAAATTGCTTATCAAGCAAAGTTCTTTTGAGTACAGTTCACACTCCTTTATGGATTAGGGTTGAAGCTGCAGGTTCAAATTCGAATAAGTCATAGCAACACACAGTGCTCCTTTTGCCAGGGACATTCTTCAAGCCTACCCTTGTCAGTCAGAGATATTGTTGCAAAAACATGAAATCAATAAAAAAGTACTTAAAATATTTTCCATTAAACCATCCAGAAAGAAGCTATCCTATTTTTTCATGAATGATCTTATGTAATACAGATGGACCTTCTAGCTAATAGCAGTCTTTCATGTTATGTCTAAATTCTGGTTCTGAGGGAAAAGGCAAGCTTTTAGAAGGATCTTTTCCCCTGATGTTTTTCTGGGAAAATACATGAGTACAGCATCAGCATAGTGTTGGTCTTTGAGAATTTCAGTTCCATGCATCAGGAATGAGGAATGAGAGACAAACTATGGCACCGAACTGGGGAGCCAGTGGTAAGAGTTATGGCTCAGGCTGTTACCTTTTCCAAGATAAAGCCCTTTGGTATGGGGACAGTCCTTCAGAGTATTGTCTAGGACATGAGTTAAAAGACAAGTCATGACTTAAAATGTAAAAATAATTTGCATTTCCAGTAATGTCAGTATGGATGGGCTTTGGAAAATGTTGGCATAGACATAGCTTCAGGAATATGAAGTAGCATGTGAGGCACAAGTCATCGAGATCAGAAATATTCCACTGGGTTTTTGAGCTTTTTTTCCTGTTAACTTGGTAAGAGATGTAATGAGGTTGTAACTGCAATTGTTCTTTTTATGTTACAGTTTTGTCATGCCCTACATTTAGATGTATGACTGTAATACGAGCATATAACGCCACGCAGTGCTGTTCTCTTTATTGTATTTGCAACTTTATTTTTCAATCAGTCTACTAGTATTTACATAAAACCAAAATATGTCCTTAGTATCAAGACATTTACTGAGATGCTGTGATGAAATAAAGCTTTTCAGCATCCTTTTTAATGTTAAATATTTATTCGTTGTTTTAAAAAAATCTATCTCAATTTTAGTGAGTCTCTGGCAATCATTTTTGTTCTCTATTAAAGGTAATATATAACACTATTGTGTAGGATTTTAAAATCTCCAACTGATGATATTTTTTTCCCCAAGTTCACAGCAGGCAAGTCTCATACTACTGATTTTTTTTGTTGTTCAGATACTAGGGCACAATTTCCTTTTTCTGAATATGATGTATCCTTTAATAGGCTATAAGCATCCAGTTATAAGCTGTATAAGTTGTGCTGTGTTTGGACATCATTTCAACTGTGGACAGCTATTTTAAGCACAATTCTCTGTCATCTGAATTTCCTGAGCATTGCTGTTATAAGTCTTGTATCTATATGATAGAAACTATTTGGCTCTAGGTTTTGTGAATATGGCTTGGGAATGGTTTTGATTAACAGCAATGTTTGAACAATTAATATCTGCAAAAACTGCATTTGAATAGGTCTGGAGGACCCACAAAAGTTCAGTATTGAACAAGGGAAAGAAAAGATTTAAATATCCTGGAATCTAGACACTGAGACTTTTGTAGTAGGCAATATAATCTCTGCCTAACCCGTGCTCGGGAGCATTCACTAGCAGTAAAGTCAAAACTATTATAGGTTATCACCTGAGCATTTAGAAAACTTAATAATTAATTTAAAATTATTGATTTTTTTTTTTTAAATCAGCATAGTGATTGTTATGATACGGCTGAATGACAAATTTTGATTGTTCAAAGTGACCAAACAGTAGAAACTTGTCTCAACTACTTCCAGTATATACAGGAAATTAATAAGTTCTGTCTTTATCCAGTGATTTTTAATGTCTGATTTCTTATTGTCTTGCTACTGCCGGAAGGTGCGCCTTGCTACAGTAGGTGGACAAATAGTGCATCTCCAGAAATGTAAGCTTTCTTCTTAACAGGAATTCATGCAGAAGTGCCTTTTCATGAGTAGCTTTTGTTTAACCTTCTGTGTGTTTAATTATATTCAGTTCTTTAGAAGTGTATTTGAACCAATACATGTGAGTAAATACATAATTTGTTTCAAATATAGTTTATTGTCAAAAGCAGAAAACAAGTTTATGTATGTCTATGATGTAATGGTTCAAAACATTTTAGGAAAGTCTGTTAAGACCAGTATGGTTTGTGGATCTTCTGTGTGTTCCCTTTTTCTGGAAGCATAGGTGGCCAATGTGACTAAGCCATGTCCTGGCTGTTTGGGCAGCCATATCAAATACTGTTTTCAGAAACAGGTCAAATTCATGCTTATGACTGGTTATGGTTTCCTGCTTTCACATGTATATATGTGAATTCCAGAACTTTATTACTCTGGTAGTTCAAGGTTTTAATGTCTAATAGCAGTAAATTAATGGCTGTTTATTCTTGTACTTACTTTGTCAGGTAGTCTTGACTTCTGGCTTTTTTTGCAAGTAAATAACTATATGCTTTATAGTTTTTATTGTACGGTATTAAGGAAGTCTGGTTTTTCCACAGTTGTGGTCAAAGCTGTGTGCTAACCTGCAGCAGTTTGCAGCCATGTAGTTCTGAATTCACATGCAAGATGCACTGGTTTTTTTAAACCACTGACCTCAACACTGACAGGTTGAAAATTAACTTCTTTGGTTTCATCACTATAGCACAGGATTTGAGGAAGGTGAGGTTACAATCCCAAGTCAAGGCAGTGGGATGGATGTGGTACCAAATGCATGCGAGTTTTGAATCAGTGTGTGAAGCAGTCTAGAGTGCTTAAGAGTTTGAATTTAACACAAATTAATTTCTGTTGTCCTAAAATAAAAAACTGATGAATTAGTGAGACTTTTTACCTTGATAGTTGTAATTTTACTAATTTTACACTTTGATTTAAAGAGAAGCCATCTTTTGCTCTGATAAGAATGCCACGAGCAGCACATATACCTCAAGTAATACAGTGGTTAATTCTTTGCATGCATGCTTACTGAAATGAAATCTAGGGCTGTAAGTAAATGTGTATGCTTTCTGAGCCAAGCCAAGCAAAGTTCAGTGTTTCTGAATGAAATTCACAACAGCCAATTTGCTAAGCAGGGCACTATCTACCTCCACATCTGCTAATACTGGACTTGCACTTAGGCATAGCAATGCTCTCTGAAGTTCCTCCTTGACTGAAGAACATAAGCTGTAAAGATGGCACCTGATTTAGAAAGCAGCTAAATAACAACTTTGAGATGATGATAGTGGATTTAGATAAAATATGTGTCCAAGCACTATTTTTTTTCATTTACTCTAGCTGCTCAATATTATTTGTAACATGTCTGAGACCAAAGTGTTCTCATTATTATGGAGTGCTGCTAATCACTACTGTGACTTTGTGATTTTTCTGGTGAATCTTGACATCATCAAGGAGATAAAACAAAAACTACTCACATAAACGAAACACTGTTTAAGGCACATTCCTAATGCCATTTTTCATTTTTTCAGGACCCTTCAGAGTGAAGGGAAAGGCCGGTCATTCGAGTTAAGTGTTGCACTTATTAGTCGGTGCCTAGAAATTCACAACTGCTGTTGTATTAAGGGGAAAAAAAGGCACAGTGTCTTCAGCTTTACTCTGTCCTATCCCTACACAACAATTCCAGATTGCAGGCAGCAATTTGTGGGACACACTGAAGTGAAAGCCTCAATTACTTACCGAGTTTCAAAGTGGTAAAGGGGTATGGACAGATCCCATGAGCTACTACTTATTAATAGCTAGCTTGTAGCAGTTCCCTGCTTAGGCTGCAGTTGTGAGTCTCACTCTAAGGCACCTCTACTCTGCTCTGTGTACACTATGAGAAACTGGGGGATTTTACTGCTGGATTGAGGCCTCAGTTAATAAGAGTTCCCCATGTCTGTTATACAGTCTAATTCACCACCCCTAATTCATCCTCACATTTTTGGGTGAAGACTGCTGAAGTGCAAAATAGTTAAAATTTCGTTGATGGTGCATTTGAGAAGCTTACTTTCAGTGCCTAATTTCTTTTATACTTTTTTAAAATCCAACAATTATGTTTCACCTCTGATGATGATATGACAGCGCGTTTTCTTATACTTCAAAGTGTTGATTTTTAAACACCAACTATTTTTCCTGCTGCCCCTAGATTGAATGTAAACAGGAAGATCTGTGGTGCAGCTGGTAGTTTGTATATTGACACCGGTAGCACGCTTTTATCTGCTTGCAAATATGTGTTCAGAATCAATAAGCATAAACATTTAAGTAGAATGGGACATTTAAGAGTGCACATACAGGGGATATTTTAATTATATATGACGGGTTTATTACATGTAATTATAAAGCTATGTTCATAACCAGTCATTGGCCTCCTGTGATTCAGGAACACTGTGCTGCTGCATATTCAAGGTCAAATTATTTTCCATAGTGAAAAAAAAAAAATTACATTTTTCAGCTAAGTGTCAAATTTGTCTTAAGAAATTTTAATTAAGAATTGCTTATCTGATTTAGAAGATGATGGAAAGGAGGAATTTATTTTCTTCCCACCTCCCAAAAGGTGATCGTACTTACAAAATTCGCTGAGATTGTCCAAGAAAGTGTGTAAAATCCTCATCCATCACCAAGAGCCCCTGGTCAGGGAATGACAGTGCAGTAAATATCTTCAGCAGCTGCCTTTTAATGTACAAGCTGTTTTCGGTAGGAATTTTCAGCACTCACATAAAACACACTGTCATGAGTGACTGCCTGTGCTCCAAAGTCATTACTATTGGGATGATGGAACATCTTTCAGCGAATAACCAAAAAACTTTAAATGTCATGTCAAGTGTGTTGAAGGCATTTTCAAGCCTTGCTCAAGGTTACATGAATATTGAGTAGGTCTGTTTTTAAAAAGTTTGAGATCTATGAGAGAAGCCACTCATATGCTGGTTTGGAAAACAGTCACTTGATCTGGAAGGGGGATGGGGAGTGACAGAAAAAGAAATCTGTCTATTAATACATGCCAAACCTGCAAAACTCCTGCCTGGATATTAACTGAGTGCAACTTTGTGTGACAGGCAATGCTAGTGATGTTTAGCAAAAAAGAGTGAATTATGCAATTCCTTGAAATTATTTAGCTGCCTAAAAGTTCCCTAAGGAAAGAAAAGGTATAACAATGGATAATTAAATTAAAATAGATTTTAAAATACATTTTAAAATTTGAACAATTAAAAAGTATGTAGGAAATGTAATTAATGAGGTAAAACCTTGGAAGAGGTGCTAGGTATCTCTTTGACTCCAGTAAGAAAGGAGGATCCTGTCATGCTATATCCGTGATTTTGTAAGAAATATGGATGTTAATTTAATGAAGACGTGTAAAGTCTGTATCACTTCCAAGGGACCCAGTCCACTGCTTTTGAAGTTGGATAATATATTTTGTCTTACCTCCTTGGCATTCATTACTTCTTGTAGTACATCATCTGCATGTAAAATTTTTCTGATCAAGAGGTCTTTTTATATTACAGAATATTGAAACTGAGTGTTTTAATATGAAACAAGGTTTGTTTGATTTGTCTCTGCAGAGAACCAGAAAGGACAGCCCGAGAAGCCGTGTTCACACCACAGTATCACTTTAAACTCGACAAGAAGCCCAGTCACCAAAGAAGTTACATATGATGTGGAAACAAGCTCTAAGGTGTTGAACAGGGCTGTTGGGAGAAAGGAATCCTGTCATGGAGAAGGTGGCAAAGAAAAGAAAATGGATCGTATCGGGTCCCCTCCTAGGGGAGAAGCCATTCCAGAAGTAGAAGCTCTCTTGGCAAGACTGCGAGCACTATAGACTAATCATATACCAGATTAAAGTTAAAAACAATAGCCTACACTACATCTTTAAAGAAATAATAATTTTCTATTTTTGACATTACATATTTCTGACTTCCTGACTTCTCTGTGGATGAAGGATTTGCTTCTAAACTTTGTTAGCAAGACTATAGAAAACAATACGATAGTTTTGTATAACTGCAAGACTGTTTTTTATTATATGTTTTTACTTAATAATCATATGAAAAGTATCAGAAGAAGATAAATACTAAATTGTTCCAAAGCACAATCTTTCTAGTGGACAGGCTGCTAACCATCTGTTTTGAGTGCTTCTGAAAACAGGAATATCTTTTAAGTATTGTTAAATCATCATGCCTGGGAATAGGGTCAATAAATAACAAAAAAAGTATTCTTATATTTTCTACTGTAGTTTTTATATTTAGGAGGCTAAAGCACCAAAAATGTATCATTATAGTGTCCTTTTCAATTACAGTAATATACAGTATCAGCTATATTCCAGTTTGAGCTCATCAAAGAGCACCAAAGCTTGATGAATTATAGATGTATTTACCAAATGGTAATCCATAGGCAGTAAACAAAAAATCTATGCAAATAATATACTTTATGTGTAATTAATATATCGCTGCTTTAAAGGTTATTATGATTATTATATCAAAATAATATATACAATTGCTTTGATTGCAAGATTTTGCAATTGTGTCCTTAGTGGAGGAAAATGTCTTCACAGTTATTTTCCAGTGTAATATTTTATCTTTTCACATGCGAAATTAATATGTTTCTATAAAAGGAACATGTAATGGGGAAGATTTTTTCAATTGGTTTTTCACAAACTCATTTTCCAGTAGCCCATAAAGTCTTACTGCTGGCATAACAGGAGTCTTGCAAGTGATTGCATCTCTTTTATCCCACTGTCCCTGTACAGGGTTGCGTGTTCGCTATCGTATTTATTAATTGCACATCAGAAAGAGCTGCTACCAGTGTTACCAAGTAGGGAGCTATTGTTAGTCTCTTTGCTCTGTTATTTAAAGCTTCCTTAATATAAGAGTGTATTAAGAATCTAATATCTTTCTTCTAAATTACTTTATTTTTCTTTACAAAATGCTGAAAAATATGTCTTTCAATAAGAGTCAGTTACATGAAACCCGTGTTTCAATGCTCCAGTGCTTTTTATATCCTTGTTTAAGTTGCCTTTGTACTTCCTGCACTAAACATTAATAAAGTTAATTAGAACTCAAAAACTGGGCCTGATTACACACATGGCATAGGGGGGTTTTCAGCCATGGTAGGAATCAATCTCCTCTTTCTGGGACTGTTGTAGCTGTCATTATATACTAATTACATTTCCCGCCTTTGCTGAAAAAAGAGAGGTATAAACACAAATCAGGGAAGGATTCAGAGCAGGCCTGCAAGACAGACATTTCTTCAGCTCCCCTTGCAAACAATGGGCACAGCTGTCATACAAAAGACACCTTTGGTAACTTGAAATATGTCTTGAATATATAACTCAAACTACAGCGACTGATAGTTGTTCTACTATGGTCTTCTGCACCTCCAGTATTAACACTTACTACCCCTATTTACAGGGTGCAGTAAAAATTGCTATCTAAAAATCCAATATGATTGACTACATAAAATGTCATTTCAAACACAAAGAAAATGCCTGTTCAAGGGGAATAAAAGTTAGCAGTAC
The DNA here is from genome assembly GCF_028018845.1 of Melospiza georgiana. NCBI lineage: Eukaryota > Metazoa > Chordata > Aves > Passeriformes > Passerellidae > Melospiza > Melospiza georgiana. The sequence continues at coordinate 48,257,788 of NC_080431.1, forward strand.
ACTGGATCTCTTCAGTTGCTGGGGATGTGCTAAAATAAAAGGGCTAAAAGTATTAAAAGTAGAGGCCATACCTAAAATGTTAGGATGCTCCTCCTACATTTGGAGGATGGTAGTGTAGGCGGAAGTAAAAATTATTTTCATGAACTCTGTAAACTTGTTCATTTGAATTAATGGGTGAAACTCCACCTCAGAAAACTTACAGTTCAGGATGCTACTGCATAGCTGATCAAGCAAAGAAAAGTTACAAAAGTATCTACTGAATTTTGCAATGAACAAAATGCTGCTCAAAGCCTTTAAAATAAATATTTACCTTTAAATTACAGAATTTAAGCTACATTTTTTTACAGTTTGGGAAGCTTTTAGAAAGGTATTTCAGGGCTTTTAGCCCTTCTAAGGTATTGTGTTTCTGAATTAATCCTTTCAAGCAGCCATCAAGTTAATTTGCAGAGGTTTTATTTCTGTAATAAGGCAAATAAAAAGCTGTGCAACTTCTTAGAATACATGTAAATACAGTATCCAGTTTTTTTCTCCTTTTGTGCTTCTTTGTACCATCATAACTTAATCTATTCAGAGTTAAAGTACATTGTCCAGTTGAAGTACACAGTAGGCTTTCTTTCTACATTTTATCTTTTTTTAATTTCCATTAGACACAAACTCATACACAGGATGTTTTTGATATGAAAAATGCTAGTATTGCCTAATGAGTTCAGAGAAAAAAAAAACTTTGAAAGTATTATAGCTGCATTGATTTCTATAATTTTATGTTTTTATTAAAGTATAAAACTTGGCTTGTAAATTATATAGAGTAAATTGCTTTAATTAAATTTTAAAATGAATTCATTTATTCAGTTTAAAATTTAAAGTTAATTCAATCTCAGAATACTTGGTATGTGCTAGTCATTTTTAGCAGGTATCGAGCCTACTCCTACGGCTGAAGGATTGAGCCGTGAACCACTTCTGTTAGAAATGGACAAAGATTTCACATACTGTGCCACACCCTCTCTATAATTCACACCTGAAAATTAAATCCTTCTAAAAAGAGCTTCCTGATTTAGTCAAACACGACTGCTCAGATAAAAGCATTTGAAGTTATCTTGCAGGGCTCCTTCCCTACCTGAGCAGCAGACAGAAGGCACAAAAATCCATGACTTTTCTTGCCAGTACAACTGTAAAGGTCTAACACATCTTTTTGATACTTCATATGCATTTTGGATGACTTTTCATTTCACTCAGTAAATGAATTTTGATTACTACATTAATTTTTACTTCCTGTAGACACTCTATTGTTTGTGGTGGTAGTCTAAATTTGTATGAAATATTCTAATGTTTTGACCTTAGCAAGGCAGGAGTGTTTGCAGCAGCCTCTTCAAGCTGCACACAGCCAAGCTTGACACCTGACTCGCAGGTTGTGGCTAATACCCCAGTGTGTGTAAGCCCAGAAGCAAAAGTGGAGGAAGTGCTTTCACGGCAAACAAGTCCAACAGTGCCAGCACCTGGTGGCTGCCATGAGATGTGATAGTGCTCTGGATCGGGCGCTTCATTGAAGAGGCATCGACCAGCAACCTGAAAATACTTATTTTTAGCTCCCAATTATTATGGCAACACTACTGCTTAGGAGACTGAAAGGACCACATGTAGGAAAAAAAAGCCTCAGATGCAGTTGCTGCAAATATTTTTTCTCCAGCACAAAGTTTTCTTTGTTTTCCTTCATACAACCATTCCTCAGCCTGACCCATCCAAAGTCAATTCTCCAGAACTGCACAAGTTAATGCTGACCAGCTGGAGGTGTTGCAGCCCTTCAGGCTTTTATAATAAAACCTGAGAAGACGACATTTACTGCTAACACTTTTTCCACAACCATTTCTAATGACTAGGACCAAATTATAATTTTTACACTAATCTTTCCAAGCCTTACAATACTCAGTAACTATAAAACAAATGGGCAACAAACAGGGGTCAATAAACCCCAAGCTATGGCACCTAAAACATTATAATAAGCAAGCAGGGTCAAGTGAAAGAGCTCAGCAAAAAAGCAATTACATGACAACATTGCTTTCTCCAGAATGAAATAAAGCATTACTATACCATTTTCTAATTTTTTTTTAATGTAATGTATGGATTCTACACAACTGAACTGCAGCAGAAAAATAACTTATCTTGAAAGTTTGAGGAACTGTTTGTCTAGTTTATTAAATAAAAGGAATTAGACAAATTGCAATTTATCAATTTTTCAATCTAATTTTATGCCAAGATTCCTATATCTAAGAAATTCTAAAAATACTATCTGCTATTAAATTAACTACAGCACCAACTAATGAACTTGGTTTGCGTTTTTTTAACACAAGAAGCAAGCACATTTTCTTCTTTTCCAAACGCATTTTCTCTATTGCACTCCTGTGTGTTTTAGGTGAAGTATAGTATTTAGAACAGGGCTCTACCCCTCACTGTAAAAACATGTTTGATAAAGCATTCTGGTCACTCTGACAGCAGTACAAAATAAACAAGAGGTGTTCAGGCACAATTTTTCTCTCCCTCCCAGCTGCAGAGGTAGCCATTAAGTTTCATATGTTAGCTGGGTACATTTAAACTCCTTTGTGCTTCTTCTTCCATAATGCAGCTTTTTCTTTTTTTGTGATCCATGCAAAGGCATACACTGAAGAATTGTTAAGGGAAATATTTTCTAGCAGCATACCAGAAGGACACTAAGCAGATGACTTGCATACATCAGCCCTATATGCTGTAGGAGGCATAACACTTGAAATGTAACCCAAACAGGCAGATAAGGTATTTCATTTATTTCATTCCACAGAAAGAAAATGGTTCCTTTAATCTAAATGAGCTTATTCCACCGCTGATACCAGAATTGTATGTATTTTGGGAGGATAATGTACCCCTATTTTTAAATCTGTATTACATTAGCCAGAAAAAATAAACTATGGAAAGACAGAAGTGCAGAGACTGGGGAGCAGACTTGATTAATGTGCTGCCTGATTTCACTTCTGGGACCTGAAATTGCATTCAGTGCAGAATGAAAGAACTAGGGGGGGAAAAACCCAGTCTCATTTGACATCTATAAAGGTCATGAAGGAAATGATGGTGGGTGATCCAGAGTTTGTATGGCCACAGGTGTCTTGTCTTTTCAAAGACATATATCAGAATATCCTCAGAGTAAGCAATGCTGTTGGGCTGTTAGTTCTTGAAGCCCTCAAATGAATCAAAGGAAGGAAAAGTCTGGCAGAGATAAATATGACCTACCATAAAACCTGAGAATATTTTCATCTTAAATCCAAGCACCAGCCCTGTTCCTCTAGCAAAAAGAAGAGCATGAGGAGAGAGGATTCCACATGGTGGCCATACCTTCCCTATGGCTGTGCCAGACATTGCTGCTCTTGGCAGCTGCCCTGGCTGGCACAGTGAAGGCAGCGCAGATGCCACTCTGCCCTCCCAGTGTTTCAGACTGTGGAAAGGCACAGGAACCATGGCCAGCAAATGTGGCCTCAAATCATGGGATCACCATAAAAAGACTCCATGGTTCTAGAGCCGCACATTAAGTACAATTAAAAAAGACAGTCTTCTAAATTATTCAGGTGTCAAAACAGCACCAGAATGTGCACATATTCCTTATGCCTCCTAAAGACAGCTATTACACCCACTCTCCAAGTCTAATGACTCCATGCAAGCTGCACAGAAGGAGCTTAAATTCTCAATTATTTTGCCTTCTTATATATAGTTTAGCCCTTAATTGAAATTTTCTGTCCAAAGCAAGCTATTTTAAACTTTGCAGTCTATAACTGTTAGTTAAAAAAGAGGCTTTTGTAAAAGCTCTGTTTAATTTGTATCATTTTAATGTGAGGGTTGTTGCACATAGTTGAAAACATGGAGTGCAACACGACTCTTTCCATTAACTAAGACAGAAATGGCAATTATGCAGTCTGTTGATCGAATTCCTTCCTAACAAAGGGTACTTTGTGCTAATGGATAGAAAAGCAGAGCAGTCCAGTCAAACAAGTCACCTTGATAGTGGAATGTAAGACCCATCAATTTTACTCACGACTTCTTCAGTAATGAATCTCAGAGCACAACCCATGAGCATTGCTCCTGAAAGACAACCACTGAGGCAGAGGAGCCACAAAAAGTGGTTTGAAATAAAAAATGGGGTGAGAGATTTCCACCCCTTTAGAAGGGGAGGGAGTTGGTTATGGACAAATTTATCTCCAAGGTGCCTGGGAACTGCATTAAAAACATTTGGACGGGAAAACTTTCCTGCCATGTGGAAGGTGGCACCTTTCCTGCAAGGTGGCCCCTTGCCTTTTTGTGCTGCAGCATCATGACAAGATAACCAGACCCCTGTCTTCATCTATCCTGGAATCCACTGACCTTGTGGAGAATCAGAAGGAACAGTAACCATGGCAGTATGAGAATTTTTTCACTTGGGATGTAATGGATTCCAGCCTGCAACCCCACCCCACAGATTAATTGCTCAAGCCTCTGGACAATGGCTGGAAGAGCCAGCTTTCTCCCTGTCCCCTCAGTAGGGGACATGGGGCACTCTTGTCCAGAAGGAACAGAATGAGCTCTCATTAACTTTGGCTCCAGAATACAGTTTGCTATTCTTTGATTGCCAAATCCCCAAGGAGATATTAGATGTTTTTATTTTTTGCAGAAGGGCTGTGATACAGTAAATCTTTCCATTATCTAATAAACAGTTAAAATTGAATAGCACCTAGGTAGAGCATCAAAATCAGCAGGCAAGAACAAATTAAGTCTTTCATGAAAGAGGCTGTGCAGGATCTTTTCTTCAATTTCCATCTCCAATATCTTTAATACTAAATACACAAACCTACATTAAAGTTAAAATTGCTTTTAATTAGATAAAACCAAGAAGACTCAATGTTCATCTTATACCTTTTGCACTGGTGCTTTGATTAGCAGTTTCAGCACCTTGTCTGAAATTATTAACCTGCCCCATTTTCAGCTCAGAAGTCCAGTATATGAACACAGGCGCCCAAAACCTAATCCTGTGAGGTCCCCAGCATGTCCTCGCAAGTACTCGTCATCCCCAGGCTGCATGGAATTGCTCTGATCAAAGGGTGAGTGCAGCCTTTCAGGATCACGCCCTAATGAATAAAATATACAAAGGTGACTTGAGCAAAATCCTCTCCAATGTGCTGACAAAGGTAAAATAAAATATTCCCCTTAGGACATTTTCCTGGCAGAACAACTTGACCCCTTTGTGATTGGCCTTCAGAAAGAAATGGATAATGCTCCAACTAACTAATTCATTCACTGAACTTTTGGGCAATTTTTTGCCAAATGATTGGCATGTTCCACCATATATACAGCAGATACATCTCAAAGCACCATAAAGTTTTAGATGAGTATATAATACATTTTTAACTTCAAGCCCCTTGCATGCAAACTGTACTGCTAATTGCTGTGGTTTTTATTTCTAAATGCTGCCTATTTTCCAACCCTGGATTTTGTTTCTGACAAACCTCTCCCATGCTGCACATCAAGCATTACCCCAGAAATTCAGCTTTGTCCTTGCTCACTGATGAAATTTTACTATTATGTAGTAATTGAAGTGCCCTGAACTCTCATCCTCCTGCAAATTTTATGTTCCTCCAAGGAGCATGTTTCTTCTTAAAGTGATATTATTTCATTGGTACAATGTGGCTCACGAAGCTTGCCTTTTGCCCCCTTGTTCTTAGACTTTAAAAGGAGACTGTAACAGTCTGATCCAGCACCTACTGAGAAGAAATCAAAGGCTCCTGTTGACTTCAGTGAGTGCTGTAGACAGCTCCTAAATAGGATGACTCAAAGTGCAGTTCTAGCCTGGAGGCAGCTATACAGCTGATACTGTGGGGCTTTATTGTCTCATTGCTTCCAGCTCCAATCTGTGCAGTTTTTTAGTATAATTATAATTTTCTTGTTGCCAGTCCAATAAATATCATGCTGGAGAGGAGAGTTGAATTACTGCCTGAAATTTTAACCAGCAAAAATGATCCTATAATCAGATTTCTTATGTCATGCAGGAGTCAGGATTGTGTACAATTCTAATTTTCCTTAAATGAGCCACAATCATAAAGACCCCACAGCAGAAAACACATGGTCTACAAGGCAGCATTCCAGTCAATGGCTGAGCCAACTGGGAGAAAAGCAAAGGGCAAGCAGTTTTGAAGGCCATGTCCCAGGACACACAGCCTCTGTGTTGTCTGTTTTGTCACCCCACAAACTGCATGGGCATATTGGTATAGGTCACACTTATTTCAGGGACAGATTTACAATTATATAACGTGGTGGACAGTGGGCCAATGCCTCAGCCCATGCTATGACTCCTTGAAGAGTACTGTTACACTCAGAGACTTGGTGAACTTGAAATCCCCCACCTAGTATTCTTACAAAAACAAAGTCTGTTACCATGCTTGTCCTGTCCATCTGCAACTAACTCAGGCATGCAGTATTGGCCCGTAACAGAAAATTTCCCTGCATCACTGAGACAGTCACACTGGACAGAAACAACTCCTACCTTTAAGGTAAGTCATGTTGTTAGTGCTCAGCACAGTGCATCACCCTAAGAGCCCTGCTGGGTGTGTGTGCAAGCAACAGCCACCACCAGCAGCCCCTGCCTTTGGTCACCACTAACAAGTGGAAGAGAGTTAATAGTGGTATAGTTAAATTAACGTGAAATGCCTGACTTGTCTCATTGACATTCCTTTGACAGTAGCATATGTTCCTGCTTTACACATGAAAGCTTAATTACAGCATTTTAGGTAGCAAACCAGTTAATTATATAAAAATGGGGCCCAGAAGTCTGTGATATGACACCTTTCCATGTTTCCCTGGGAGATCTCATGAACAAAAGAAGATGTTTATTGTCAGCAGCATCAGGCTGAGGGCTGCAGGGGAGCATTGCCACTGAAGCCTGAGCTCCCTGTGCACAGTCCGGCTATAATGGAGAGCAAAATGCGTTTTATACAAATTGCTCTTGCTAATAGTAAAAGTGAAAGGAAAACTCTTTTTTGCCTGGAACAATATGCAATCTCTTGTGCAGGCTTCATATCATCTCACTTTAGATGTTGCTGATGTTAAAATCCCCAACAGAGATCATCATTCATCTCAGCTTTTCTTTATCACTCATCACAGCTTTCCTCCTACACAGGACAGGCCAGTTTGAACTCTTTCAACTGCACATGTTGGGAAGAGAGAAGGCAGTCTGCAGCCATGCCTATTGCCTCCTTCAACTAGAAAGAGAGCCTGAGGGGACCAGCTCAGGTGTGGGCAGATGTAACTGAACATTTGCAAATGATTAGAGAAACCAGTGTGCCACCTAAGTCTAGAAAAAAGGGAAGATGAAGCTCCTGCTCAGCATCATGTCACGAACTCCATGTGCTTTATTCTTTCTTGCCAGGCTTGAGACACCAGATGTCTCTCATGTTCACAAAAGAAGGAGGTGAATTGAGTCCTCTTGGTGGAAAATTCTCTCATTGAATGGTATTAGCACAACTTTTTTCCTTCAGAACCTAACACAAGTACCTGGACAATTCTTTTCCCCAGGGGCTCTTCCGTCTGCCTTTCAGTTGATGATGCCCTGGAGGCTACCACACATACAGCATGATCCCACAGACTGCATGTTTTGGACCCTGTTGGTGGTGTTGCCTGTTGTCCCATGGATTTTCTGCTCAGTTTGGACCTTGAAATTAAATTCCCACTTTTGACCCATCCACCAACAGTCACTCACTTAGCCTATGGCAAAACAATTATCCACTTAAAACCAACCCACCATCAAAGCAGCAGGCACTGCAGGTCAAAAGTTCCCAGCAGCATAAATTTGTAGCAATCACCTGACAGGAAGGTGTCTTGTTTTGTTCTTCCTCCTGTGTGTTTTTGTGCTTTGCATTGGACTTTGGCTGGTACAACAGCTAGTCATAGCCTATGTATATTTCGAATAATCAACTTCCACAAATGTCCTGGCATTGCACTTGCATGCAGTCACCTGTTTTCCATCTCATATCCTGCAGCTGTGAAAATTCTCTCTTAAAAACAATATATATAAAATGTACAATAGGCTATTATTATTATATTATTATAAAATGTACACCTCATGCTCTTGATGACAAGAATAACTCCTTGAACTTCATCTTGCAGGTTTATAATATGACTCTAGGGTTTTTAATAAAAGCAAAAAGAAGGTAGAGCTTTAGTGTTAACATAGTAAAGGACTTGCTATCTGTGTTTTTAGAGACTACCTCAGAGAGCCCTGTGAATGGAATAGAATAAATTAAGCTTGCAAAAACAAGGACATCTCAGAATGCTGACCTCCCAGTTTCACCTTTATCTCACCTAATTATTTCGACATGCAGAACTGGATAATGCCCTGCTACAGCTCTCTAACATGCTTTGTAGACCATAGGTGCAGCAGCACACTGAAAGCCTCGGGCTTTAGAGCAGATTTGCACTGTTTCAGGGAAGGCAGAGGGAGGATTGTGTCATGTTCCAAAAGGGTGAAGAGTGCTACTTTTGCACAGAGGGCTTCTGAAAGGCACAGCTGCTATCAGATGGCAAAATACCTAGTATTGATATGTTTACTTTTTTTTTTTTAAGTAATGGGAAAAGCAAAATGCACAATCCTCCAAGACTGCTGCAGATGTGGTGTCAAGACAAAAAGCAATGAGATTTTATTCCTAAGAAAAGATTGCTGTGTTACTGAAGGCAAAGAAATCTTTATGCCAGCAGCTCACAAAAGAAACCATGAGATTTTCTAAAGGTAATTGAATACTGGTAAAGGAACATAGCAACAAAAACAAACCATCTCTGCTCCCTGAAGGGGAATGCAGGGACTTACCTGTGTCTAGCAGTTGGAAGCTATGTGCTATGGAAACGATTCAGTTCTGTAAACATGTCTAGTACTCATCTGATCTCTCTTTCTGCTGCTTTTCCAGTCATGTAAACATCTCTTGTGTACAGCGTCCTTTGGCAAGGAACTCAACTCCCTTACTGCCCCCTCGGCACTTCCCTTTGTTTATTTTGAGCCTGACTCCTACTGACACCGTGTGCTGGCACCAATCCTCATGTCGCAGGTACAGCATCAGTCTCACTGGCACTTCAGGAAAAGCCACACACTCGAAAGGCTCAGCAATTCATCATCATTTCCACAAGAAGCAAAAGAGCAGTGGTGGTGACTGCTGCCTCTTTCCTGAGGGCAACAGAGGAATGTATCTGTCAACCAGGCATGGCATCCAGGGAAAGCTAACACCAAGTGCTCCTGTGCTGCTCATCCCTATGGTATTAATAATGCTGACAGGAATGACCATGGCTGAACAAAAGTGACTACAAGGAGTTGGAGCATGGGAGGAAACCCTTGCATGTGCCAATTGTTCCTAACAAGAATCATGTTTTGGGTAACAGCAGAAATGGACTTCTAGGGTGGTGCTGGAATGCTGGTTTCTCATGTATGGGCTGTTGCTTAATAAGCAGCTGGGTAAGGATTAAGGTAACTTAATGAGTGTGTTTATATTTAATAGAGGATAGTGAAAAGATGGAAACCCATCCTGGAGGATGGCATCCAACCCTGGGGTCCTCAGTACAGTGACCTGTTGGAGTGGGCCCAGAGGAAGGCCATGGAGGCAAGCAGAGGGCAGGAACACCTCCCTGAGAGGACAGGCTGAGAGCTGGGTCAGTTCAGCCTGGAGAAGAGAGGCTGTGGGGAGGCCTTATTGAGCCTTTCAGCACTTAAGGGCAGCTTACAAAATTGAGAGAAACTATTAGCAGGGCCTGTTGCACCCAGACACAGGATAATCATTTTAAACTGAAAGAGGGTAGATTCAGACTAGATACAAGGAAGAATTTTTTATGAAAAGGGTGGTGGAACACTGAAAGTTATTTCCCAGAGATGTGGTAGACAACCCATCTCAGGAAACATTCAAGGTGAGATGGATCGGGGCTCTGAATAACCTGATGTAGTGAAAGGTGTCCCTGCTCATTGCAGGAGAGTTGGAATTGGATGAACTTTAAGGTCTCTTCCAACACAAACTATTCTATGATTCTATAAACAGACTGCCCTAAAAATGGGAGGAAATCAGGATATGCCATAGGGTTCATAGAGGAGGATGATAAACTAACCAGAGCAGTTCAGTTCCTGTATTCTACTGCAAGTACCTGAACAGGAGATTATGGAAAGGTAGAGATACATGATCAAATCTGTAACTGAATCAGTGTAACACATTCAGATGGATAATGCTTACCAGAAGAAGGAGAATACCAAACCAACCTTTAGGGTTTCCAGTGGGAGACTTTAATGAATTCAGAGGTTTGCATGGTAAAATCACCTGTGATTGTCATCCAAAAGAAATAAGTGTTAAAGATTGCATTTCCTAAGAAAATATCCCTCCAAAATGAAACACATAAAAGATGGGAAGAGGTAGCTATCTGTAGAGAAAAATGTTAGCAGATACAAATATGAGTAAGTTGGATTTGAGAGTCATAGAGGTTGCACAATGGGACAAACATAACTCAGGTTTCAAATGACAAAAACAAAAATAATTTCAAAGACACAGAAGGAAAAAAAAAAAAAAGCAGCAACGTAACATGATATTCTATATCTATAACTCTATATAATTAATAGAGAGCATAGAAGATAGCAAGAAATTGGTTTGTAAGAATACTACGTATCCACCAATACTGAGAAAAGTTGTTGGTCTGATACTCAATGGAGAAGGAAAATAATCAAGAGACAGCTTCAGGAAAGCTTGAAAGCTCTTTAACTCTTTTGCATGCCTTTGCTGAAAAGGAAAAACAATCACATGGCTGCCATTTCATAGGCGTGAGTAAGGACAAAATAATGCAGGGAAAATGATAGTCCACAAAGAGGACTATTCTGTTCTTCAAACCTTTAATGGTTAGGACAAAAGTCACAGACAAACTGAAGTGACAGGACTTCAGACAGACAATAAAAGAGAATTCCTAGCCATATGGAGAAGGGCAGTGATTCCACCATACATCCTGCTACCATCACACCCACCCCTCACTGCAGAGGATGCACAGTCCTCACATTGTATGTCTTTTAATTGCTTAGTCAATCATCTATCAGGATTTCCATAATTAGAGTTGAATTTGACATATGGCAGGATGATGGATTAAGTAAACAATCTCTCTTTCCCCCTTATGTTTTTTGTCCATCTAAGAAAACAGGGCTTTCATCCTCCTCCTCCCTCATGATACGGTAGTCAGAATAATTGTCTGACACCTGACCTGATCTGCTGGTGCAAATCACCCCCAGATGGGTGTCCCACATTGCTATTCTTTCTCTGGAGCCAAACCAGAATATTGACTGCCCTGTTCTCAGCAGATGAGGTGCTGATGCAGAGCCCTGTCCCTGGCATGTGGGAGGGAAATGGGAACAGAGGTCTGTTTCAGTCACAAGAGGCAGCATGTGGTGCTGCACCCCAAATATGGCAAAGGCTTTCACTGAATTCAGTTCAAATGGGTGAAGGCGAGGGTGGAGATTTCAATTTCCAGTCCTAGTTTTGCCTGCTAGGATTCCTTTCCTTTTCTTTCCAAAGCTCAGTATGAGCAGAAGGCTGCAAGAAAAAGGGTTTGTGTGAAACAAAAGAGACAAAGGACAAGACAGCAATAGAGCTCTGAACACCACCTAATCCTGCTCAAACAAATCTGTTATTTTGGATATTTAAAGAAAGAAGCCTGTCTACTTGACAAACCAGAGTGGTTCCAAAGAAACGATTACAACCTGTCGCATCAGGTCATGCTGAAAAGAGTTTCTATACAGCCCATGGTTCTGTAAATTACATTTACAGTCACTTCACTTCCCAGCCTGAAGCAGCACAGAGCAGGGCAAAATGAACAGTGACAAAATTGTGCAGGTTTTACACAGTGGGATTGTAAAGAATAATATGGAGATGGGAAAGAACTTGATCGAATCGCAATGAAAGATTAATTGTGTGACGTGTATATAATTGGTTAATGGGACTGGGTCAGCACCTGGTGTCTGATGGTTTGAAAGGAGGATAAGAATGCAGCTTCAGCTATTTGAAAAAGGTTTTACAGGCCAAAATGTTCCCAGCTCTGTAACTTGCAGAGTCTGGGAAATTAAATAAATCTAAATGTAAATTACAGAGTTGTCTGAGGCAGAAAAATCTGCTTTGAGACTGATATTCACATTGTCCTGGTCTGAGGCACAAAGAGGCCAGAATGGGAATCCAGAAGGGGAAAAACATGGGCTGGGCAAATGAACCTGAATGAGACGTGATGCATTAACCTGGAAGTAATTATAAGGAAAGGGCAGGGGGTAGACTTGTTAGCGACTCCTCAGTGTGTAACAGAGAGCCATTATGGTAATATGAGACTGTAAAAAATGAGGCCTTGTCTGCTCTGCAAGGACATTAAAGAATGAGTGACACTTCTCTCATGAAAAGAAGGATTGCCCCATTGTCCTTCGCCAACATTTTCTCTCTCTTGTCAACAGCCTACCTGGCTATTGCCCTTCCCTGCAGGTTGGCTACATCTCAGCTGTGCTATAGCTGTGTGTTTTGGAAAGGTAATAAACTCACAGCAGCTCTAAGACAATTATAATGTAAAGAATATTTCAGTTGGTATTTAAATAGGCAATTTTTCAAGATTATTCATGAAAGGCTTTTTTCCCCCCTCTCTACTACAATATGAAAAGTTCACATTGCACTAGTTGGAAATAAAAAAAATTTCTAGGTGACCCAAACCAATTTTCTTTAAGCATTAAAGACCACACTCATTCAGATGTTCAGAAAAAATGTCAGTGCTGAAGATTCCATTTCAACATCTCACAGAGATGGGATTTTAGATCTGGACTTCCATTTTTGGCTACAGAAATTAGTAAAACTCTAGTTCTAGATCTACTTTATTTGATCACACCACTATTAAGGAAGAAGAAAGGGATAAAATCAGGAAAAGCCATTTTACAAGGAACAAAGGACATGAAAGGAAACTAGAAAAAGTTTCATGTTCAAAAATCTCTTGCACGAGTCTTCATAAAAACTGTTGTGTGTGATCAGCTGCCTAGAACAACGGTTTTAGAAGGAGACAGAAACATAAGCTAGGAGAAGAACACAATAAAGAAATAACACTTAAAGAGTCTGGATGAATTCTTGTCAGTATTACTCAAAGAAATGCCTGCTTAGGTATGCAAGAATTGAGAAAAAACAGACTGTAATCCTTGTGGTCTTCAAGAACTCGTGGATTCAAGGCATGTTGAAGTGATCAAGAGGAAGGTAAATATATCCCGTCTGATTAAACAAAAAGAGCCTGGGCAACCAAGAAAAATTAGTTAAAGTTTCATCCGTGATGACACACAGGCACAAATGACTCCACAGCAACTGGCAAGCTCTGGAATAGCATTCCTGACCCTTATGATCTCCTTAGACATGTTCACACAGCAGAGCAGGTAGGTCTGAGGTGAGACCTGGCAGGCTGGATGCTGGGAAGAGGACAACAAAAAGTGTGGCTCCTTAAGGACCAGATGCCAATCATGGACCAACTCCATCCCACTTAAAGAGGTGTCCTGGACCATGAGCAGTTTGACAGACACTGGCCTAAAGGTTGAGGCTGGGGTGGACAGCCAACAGCTGAGATCTATGAAGGGTAAACTTCAGGATGTGACAGGATGTGATAGACTTATGTCATTCTCTGACAGGATGTGATGGATCAGAAGGTATATGTCTTTTGAGATAGTCTGACTTTGCTAGAGTTCCTAATGTTAATCTATGTTACTTTTTAATAACCAAAACCCATGTAATTTTATCTAAGTGAAATTGCCATGTGGTGCCTTCACATCTGCTCAAAAAAGGCCTCACAGGTGAGCTGCGCTAAGTAATACACTGATAAAATGAGAAGAACATTTTTCAGGAGAACCAGATCCTGAGAGATTGACCATGGGTCCACTTCTGTGCCAAGTTTACTTTGAATTGGTTGCGTTGCAGGAGTGGTTACATTTGGAAAATGTACAGATGGTACCTGACCATGAGGCCTTGCAAGCATTTGGAATAATAGGATTAAAGTCTTAAATTGTTCTGTAAATTGGGGACATAGTATGAAATAAGCATGATGTTATTCAGTAAAAAACAAAGATTAATACTTAATAGAACAATAAAAATGTGGAAAGCTTGATTAATACAGTAGTGTACGGTTAAGAAATCCTATTTTGAGACAACAAATTACCATTGCAATTTGCCTTTCTTTTGCATTTTGGGATGTATTTATTGATATATTCACTCAGATACCTACTTATTGTGTATGTATATACTTTATGATTTTCTTATGCCTACACTCATGCACACACATGAAGGGACTAAGGCCAGTCATTGTCCAAACTCACTGAAAGAAAAGACAGGGTCAGATTCACTCAGGTCAAAACTCTGCAAAAGTGGATTTGAATATCAATAAATTAGTAGGAATGACAGAAATGCTGTGGTCTCACTGTGCCCCCACACCAGAGTAGCTGAGGAGCAGCCTGACCTTAGAGACAATCCATGAGAGATCATCTGTTCTCTGGTACACCTTTTAAATAACAAAAAAATGAGAGTATGCTGCAGACCACTGACACAATTGGACAAATGTACAACCAACACTTTTGCAATACACTGTGCATGGAGTGCTGTAAATCCAGGAGATTTTTAATGTCTTTTCTGTGGAGATAAGCTGCAAATCCTGAAGCCTAGAGGTCTTCTGCTAAAAAGAGGAGAAAGAGCAGGCAGTCTGCATCTCAGGCCAGCAGTGAAACAAGGGATGTATTCCATTGTTAAGATGAATTTTACTTCACTTATAATCTTGTTTCTTTCAGCCTGTGTATCTATCCCTTTGATATATGACAACTGGATAATTACACTTGTAATTTGTTTCATTACAAAGACAGCCTAGTTTCACAGGATGAGCCAAATGTCATGGGATGAACCAGGGTGGAGATGATAAACTGGGAAACATTGCCTCTGTGGAAATGATCATCCTAAGGCAAAGTGTAGAGATCTGAGCCCGCGAGAGGTTCAGTGGCTGGTGAATACACTTTACAGGGAGCCAGCACAGGATGATTGTACTGCAAGCTGTCATTCTTGGAGATGAAAAGTATCAGGAAATGTATAATTAACTGCTCCCCCTTCTCCCCCAGGCATGACACCCATCATCAATGATTTTCAAGGAAAAGGTTAGACAAACACCAGTGCAAGGTACTCGAGGGAGGGCAGGCTCTTCCTCAAAGCAGGAGGATGAACACACTTCCTAACTTAAATTTATCTCACTAATTTACCATGCTACAGTGCACAGGACAGACAAAAACACCTCCAGGGTGTTTGTACCAGCCCAATCCTTCCAACAGTCCCCCAGCTTCCTCTGCGGTCTGGCCTGGCCAATTTATTACATTTTGTAGCCTGAGAGGGTCCTTGTTAAATGAAGGAACTCACAGTCAATTAACAGTAATGTGTTTTTATTCCTAGTGCCATCCACTCAACACTGGGGAAGTGCTATCCTGTTTCCCAACGAGTCTAAATTGGTCTTTAGGTCATTTTTACTCTGAGGGCAAAAATAATTGGCCTTGTGGTTAGATCTCCTCCTGGATGTGCACTCTACATTTTACACCCAGTGAGATCCATAACTCTGCTTGAACAAGTGATTGATCTGGCACTGACCGTCCTCACACTGCGAGTGCAAACAGGATGCCAGTTCAATTCTCATTCTGGCAACCAATCTCTGCCTTGTAATATGCTTTTATTTTGCCCTTTTTGTTACACAGAGGAAAGAATGCACCACCAGGTTTTCTAACATATATGCGAAGAGTGGAGTTTTCAGTCCAGCTCTGCACTGTGACAGTGCATCTTCACAGATTGTATCAGCTCACATCTGCTGTGGAGGTCATTCACTCCACTGGCTCATGGTAATGCCTCACTTCCATCCTTTCTGAGCAATGCAACATGTGCACTTCATTTTCCTTAGAGCCATCTGATTTATCCTTCTTCCAACCTCACTCCAAAAAGTGTTTGACAGGGGATTTTTGCCTCTTTTTTTCCCTTTTTTACCCCTCCCCTGCCCCCAAAGTGTCCAATTTTTAGTCTTTTTTACCATTAATTTTATTTTCAAAATCTCCTGTTGATGATCTCCTCAGAGGCATGAATTCTTGCCAGACAGTCTTCCCATTTTGTCTGTTTGCATCAGTTTGACATGCTGTGAACAGACACTAAGTCTTCCAGTTCTGTCTTCATTCTAGTGCTGCTACCAAAGCAGAACTGCTCAGATCACATTCCCTTCCAGCAGCTACTGTGCAAGAAAGCTCTTATTTCTGGATAACCTAGATGAGTCTATTTTACACTATTTCCTTTATGCCAGCAATTTTCATACAGCTTTTCCCCGTCAACCACCATGTCACAGGTGAGGGCTGCTCAGCACAGCACAAGGTACCTCCAAGTGAAGCTGGTGTGCTTGCAGCAAGAACTTACATGCTGATCTTGCATATCATTTTACAGAAGAAAAGATCTCACTGAAACTCTCTGAACGCTGCAGCCAGCATTATATAGAAACTATCACAATCTAGGCTGTTGCCATTTCTGTATTTTCCAAGTCTTGCTGGAGGTTCCCCTGCTGCCAGTGGTAGTCGAGCCACATCTCTCCTTCTCCTTAGTCATAGAATCATAGGATAATTCAGGTTCGAAAAGGCCTCTAAGGTCATTGAGTCCAATTGTTACCCTTCCACCTCTGAAGTCCTCACAGCACCCTCCGGCCCAGCAGCTCTGCTGGCTGCTGTGGTGTGTCAGACACAGAAAGTAAAGGACAGGGACACAAATAGAGAGAGACAGAGTCCGGCCACCCACTGCTCAGCCCACAGCAAATACAGGAAAAGACAGCAGGATGGGAGAGGGAAGAGGAGATGTTGGTGAGAAACTGGCTGTCAGTCCAGTGCATACTGAGCGCTCCTCCCTCCTTCAGCCAGGATTCAGGGTCAGGAGCTTTATCTGCAGGAAAGGGAGGAGAGCACTGTGGCAGGAGTACAAAGGTTCTGCACAAAGGTCTCACTTCAAGAGGATGGGGAGGTTCTCAGACTCAACAGAAGGAAATGTAACATCCCACAGAGCTTTAGTCACTAGAGGGGTGTTCTCAGCATGTCTCATAGCTGGCATTCTGTGCAGCCAGGGTAGCAAAAGGCACCAGATCTGCTCATGGGCATAAAGAGGCAGTCCAGAGTTAACTCAGGGCACTACACAGAAAGAGAGATTTTGGGGTCTGCTCCTCATTTCAGGGTATGACATAAGTGTAATATGTAAACACCTGACCTGATTTTTGTCACTTTGGCTAGGTGTCCTGGGCACAAGACTAAAGAATGCCTTCCTATTATTTTTTTCTTTTCTTCCTATTATTTTTTCTTTCCTATTTTTTTTCTTCCTATTTTTTTCTTGCCTTTTTTTTTTTTTTTTTTTTTTTTTTTGTTAGGGTTTGGGGGTTTTATTTATTTGTTTGTTTTGTTTCTGTGTTGTTGTTGCTGTTGTTTTTGGATTCTGTTGCTTCTCTTGGGTGGTGGGTTTTTTGCCAGCTATGCAGAGAGCTCTCTTGCATGCCTGGCCATACATTTAACAAGAGAGCTTTTAAGTCTTTGCACACCAAATGCTCCAATGGACTAAGATCATTCTCATAGTTTATCAGAGACTGGTGTTCAACCAATTTTAGGCTGAATAAAGGTTAGAATGAGGTTTAGCTATTTCTTGTGTATGTTCATTTATTTCCAAAAGCATAAATTGTGCACCAGCTCCTCAGATGAAGTTAGCCATAATGTCAGCCCTGCCTAGACTTTAGAGTTGTTTTTGTTTTTCAGGTGGCTTGATTGAGGTGTTTATCCACTTTCCCCTGAACTCAGGATGATAAATGACAACTGTATACTTATATTCCCAGAAAAGTTAATGCTGAGAATGTACATCACATAAGGTGATATTTTATTACTCTGTTCTGTACAGGGCTATATAGTCCTGAAACACTTATGGTAATTTTTCATTGCTTGAGCCCTAACTTGGGTAGAGATTAAGTTCACAGTTGCTGTGTATGAAGGCAAGTTTGAGTCATGTCCTAAGCAATCCAAAAGCTTTAAAAATATATAAGTACACAAACCCACAATTTTATTTGTAAAGAAGTTTTAAAATAAAGTTTTATTTTGTGTATTATTTCTATGAATACAGCCACATAGTACTGCAGCCATGCTAACACTTGCTAAGTCAGCCATGCTAAGTCAGTTTAGCTCCAATGCAATGGGAATCCCTCCTTCACCTTCTTCCCTCACCCTGCTTATCTGGCTGGTGAACTACAGCTGGCTTGTGGTGGAACATCTGCCCTCCATGACCTTTGCTGGTTCTTTCATGATTCCTAATCCTGAGCTTAAATACTTATTTTTCATTTGTGTGTGTGTGCTGGACAATCCTTAATGCAGCAGCACTTTACTTCTTCAAGTGTTGCCCACCTCCAAGTTGTAGCCTCAGCCATGTTCCACCCACCTTAAAACAGCTACTCACATGCATGCTGCAAGGCATCTCATGAAAGATTTTCCATCAATCTACATTTAACAACATTTCAAACCACACAAGATCCATTAATATCTATTCCCTGAAGCACCTGTGGCGTTTGGAAGCAGGCAGGAGTCTTGCAAGTAAAACCAAACCTACCAATTTAAGCAGGCCAGCAAAGCCTTGGGCAAACACAGCCTGGGACCAGGTCTCTGTAAACAACTGCAGTGTTTTCATTATCATGAATTCTTAAATTAGAAGTAAGATACCTGATTTTCCATAGTAAAAAATGCCCAGCAGCTTGCAGCACTCCTAGTGTAACTCCAGCCTTGCTTTCCAAAAATCTCCATTTGGTGGTTTTCACAGGTACAGTTTGATGTACAACAGTTTTTTTTCTCCTGTTTAAGCTCTTGTCCACTGTTACAAAGCCAAACTTGGGAGCTTTTTTGAAAGCAGACTCTGTTCAAAACCATTGCAGTTTGGAAAGTTCAGATAAGAATTGGCAAAGTTCCACTTTACATTACAGAAATGCCAGTCTTTCAGAGTCCCACAGACAGAACTGAACTCTATATTATAACTATTTCTTAAAAGAAAATGTGGATCAAGTGCAAATGAAGGTCTAAATACTGCAGAATCAACCATTTATTTCAATACTGCATCAACCACAGTTCACACAAGTACAAACATTTTCCCCTGTTTGAGTCTCATTAGATCTTCAAATTGAGAATTACTATTTGACTTAAAATGAGTCAAGGTAATATTTCAACAAGGTTTCAACAAGTTTGTCACTTAAGATGAATCAACCCCCACCTTCCTTGTAAACAGGAAATGTGAGCTTAATGAAGTACCTGGCTACCACTGTGAAGCAGAGGATTCTTGCTACCATCATCTGCAGTGGTGTGTTCAAGTATGTATTCTTAAAATTTCTCCAAGAGTGTGGGATGCTCTGATCAAACTGCTGGCACAGAGAGCACTGGAGAGAACAAGCACATGGGAGGTAATTGCTGACAATTGTGGAAAGAAAATGAGGGAAGCAGTGACTGCTAGCTGTGCTGGGGAAGCCAAATATCTGTCTGGACTGACAGCAAATCTGAGATTTCATCCTCCAAGAGGACCTGCACACAGTACCATGTTCTGTACAGGGAAGCACAAAGACTGCAGATCCAAATTTGGCAGAAAGGCTAGGCTACAAATGATCTAATTTATCTCAATTCGTATCAGCTTAGCAAATTTGGAAGAGTTTATATGAAAATAGGTAACAAGGGAGTCACAAAAGCACGGATTCAAAAGTCTTTAAGCAATAATGACTTTTCATAATGCCTGATCTTTTTAATTGATATCCCTCTGGTAAACAACAAGGAAATAACGAAGAACAGAATGGAATTTTTGTTTAGGAAAGGTAAGAAATACCAAAAAGCAGGCAAACAGATTTTGTAATGCTTTAACAAAGGAAAATAGCCTACAATTTCACTGTCAGGGTGAAATGCAAAGAATACCTCTGTGCATGTTTACACAGAAAACAGTAATCAGTCAATCATCGACACAACTGATTATATACTTTGATATACAAGCATGAAGCATAAATCTAAAATGCCATAAAATTACTCTGCTGACATCATTTGCAAAAACAAAGCCCTTATGACAACAAGAATGATTAATGCCGGAAAAAAAATCTCATAAAGAAAATCTCAAAAAGAAAATAGTCATTTTAATGCAAAAGCATTTAAATCACAAGGGAAGCAAGAAATAAGGAATGTAAGTAATGAATAGTGGAGAGGAAAATAATTGCTATCTTCTTCATTCTTTTCCCTATAAGACTGAAAGGACATCCAGGCACACTGAAAGACAACAACTCCGAATTTGAATAAAGAACAGTTTGATTGAGTAGGGAAATCAGAAAAGTGTGACCATCCTGTTAAACGGACTGTCACAGGGCACTCTTGAGATTAATAAACCAGCAAAATTAAAGGAAGTCTACACATAATCCTATTAATAAAATTGTCCAGCTATAACATCAAGCAGCAATGCCAAACAAAAATGAAGAGGCGGAATTTAGAGTTTCAGGGCTGATCTGTAAGGAGAAAACATATTAGGAACCGTATGATATCCCATGATGATATCCTACCAACATTTGGTATCCCACAAGCATTTGGTAGTAGCTGCTATGTGGGGCAGACTATTCTTTAAATATACACACAGCCCAAAATCAATGAGTGTCAAGTGTCAATACCCTCAAGTATGATGATTCCTAAATTTGTATGCTGTGTCTACATTCCATTGCTGTTTACAAGATATTGTTCCTGATAGTTGCATACAATGTAATGTTTCTTAAAGACCTGTAAAAAAAAAGGGAAGGCTTGTTTGTTTGGTGTGTGTGTGTGTGTGTGTTTTGGTTGTTTTTGATTTTGTTCTTTTAGTTAGAAAGAAATCAAGGAGGGCCCTTGTGGCAAGAAGAGCACTGGCAGGAGACAGAGGGAGGTGATCCTTCCTGCCTGTCCAGTCCCAGTGGATCATCTCTGGAATGCTGGGTCCAGTTCTGGGCTCCCCAGTGCAATACTGACACAGATGTGCTGGAATGAGTCCAGTGAAGTGCCATGGACGTGGTAATGCACCAGACCAACCTGAGGATGGTTTCCTTGGAGAAGACCAATGGCAAAACTTTAGCAAAAGAAATGCCACAAAAATTGTTGATATAGAATGTTGAAATGTGAATAAGGCTTTCTATAAACTAGAGTTGGTTAGGATACACAACTGACATAAGAAAACTTAACACATATCACTATTAACAAACCTCTGTCTGGGATACTGGAAATATTATTATTTCAATAGTCTATATGAATAATTTGTGAGAGGTTAGTTTTTCTTATAGTGTCCATTCATTTTAGACTTTCCACTATATGTTGTAATTTTAAGGAATCTCCCCCATTTCATTACTTCTAACTGAGACAAAAACACTGCATGGACTTTAATTAATCTCCTGGAAAAATAGAGTTTAGAAATGACAAACTGCACACAGACAGCTGCCTGATCAAACCATGTGTTTGAGTTATTCCCAAATCAAAGCCTCCCAGGGACCTCATTCATTAATTTTTTTCTCTCATTCCACCAATGTTTCTACTGCAGCCTCACTATTTCCACAGTATAAACCTCTGAGAGGAACCTGAAGATATTTCAGAATTAGAATCTTGTCCAGAACACAGAGAAAAAAAAAGGGGTGTTTTTAATTGTTTATGTACTATTATTTATGTACTCGAAATTCATTGAATCTGTAGCAAAACTGGGCTGAATAAAAAAAAAAACACAGACCCACAGGACTAACTATCTCAAGCCTAAAAAGAAGAACAGAGGGTTGTTTAGGGTCTTATTTCTCTGTGGTTTTGGTTTTTTTTTTTTTGGCACATGTGATAAAATGCAGTGTGTGGCCTTGGACTGCCACTCACTGCTTTTTATTATCTTCAGATTTATTGCTTGTTTTGCACTTAGACACTTCTCTCATTTTTCTGTCTGAGTATGTTTGTAACATGGCTAAAGTTGTATGAAGAAATTCTCATTTTGTCCTTATTTTTCTGAACACCTTCCCTCTAAATAGCAACTCATATCCTGCCTTTCACCATTCATTACTGTTACATCGTAGATAACTGGCCCATGTGAACTGACTCACTGATCTCAGCCCCAGCCTAGCAAGGTGCAGAAATGCTGTCACAACTGCTGCTGGTTGGCACCTTATTTATAGACTCAATAGCATATTAATCAGTATCTCATGGAAAAGTGCACCACAACTTTCCCTTTAAAAAATGTCAGTAGTTTTCCAGTAATGTGGCAGCACCACATAATGTGTTGTCAAAGAGTCATCTGATATTGCTTCAGTGGTTTTATGCTGTACTCCATAAAATGTAAAAGGGGACCTCCCAGGTTATTGCCCTGCTCATGGATAAGAATAAGATTTTAATTACCTCCAAGATAATTGGATCTCTTACTTTGAGCTTTTCTGTAAATGAATGGTGATTTATGGAATGCAAGCAAAAAATCAGGAGTATTATATGCTTTCAGAAAAAGAAATTTCTTCACTTTCTTGACAAAGCTAAACTGTGTCTCCATTAATCCCAAGGTCATTTGGCCATAGCTTTCCCAAATCTATGGCAAACCATCTTCCAATACGTGCTGAAACTTAAACACATGCAGCAGTTTGCAATGCATGGCCAGACCTGGTGCACACCGTGGGCAATGTGGGCACCGCAGGGGTGTAATCACACTGTCTGGGTGGGCTGACAGGGTGCCAACCCCCTCTGCCACCTGTAGCTGCTCCCTCAGACCTTAACGCTGCTGCCTCTTTGCCTCTTGCAATGTTGAGTGTGCCTGAGTGGCCAGGAGAAAGACCAGCTGTGATTTAAAGAAGTTCCCAGTCCATACTGGGTGGTTTCTTTTTAGCCTGATGGTTTTGATGCTTTAGGTTACAGAGCAGCCCCAGTAAAAGAAATGTTTGTAAAACTGATGGGCTGGTGAGATGCAGAACAAGTGCCTGTGGGGACAGAGGTTCCTTCAGCTGTCTTTGTTACCAGCTAAAAATTGTCATGGACAGCACTGAACATTATTGTCTCTGGGAGATTTTTCCCTTTGGACTGTTTCCGTCTTTCTTCCATGTACTCAGTGACCAGGCCACTCTCTCAAAAGATGAAATCTGAAATGGATCACTGGCCAGACATTCCCATTTCTCCAGCTCTGGTAGCATGACAAGTGCATCTGGCATCTGTGAGCCCTTCTTCCTTCAGGGATTTGTGACTGCTGAGCCAACTGCAGGTTTTTTCAGAATTTTTTTTTTCAGAACAAAGCACTCTCTTATTCAAAGTTACACACATGCAGAGAAGAGAGCTAAAAATAAAATAACCTTTTCTGGATATTTCCTTCCTCTCTCAAAGAAAATTTTTCCTGAAGCTTTGATACATTCCAGTCAGCTCAATACACTTCCTTCAGTTTATGCACTCCTTTCTTTGTCAGAGACTCTTACCCACCTGTTGGTAACCATTCATCTTCATTTCCATTAAAACCTGTCATCATTAGGGCTTCATTATCTCCTCGAAATTTAGGTCTAGTAAGACAGACGAAAATTTCTCAGTCTAGTTAAACTACTCTCAAAAACTAACTTGTCCAGAAAAACACCCTTATGGTACAAGACTGATTATTTTTCCATCTCCCATAGCTTTCCCTGCTCTCCTGGTTCTACCTCTTAAAATCTTTAACTCTGTCTGGGGAGGCAGGATGATATCTACCTGTAAATGGAGGTACACAGAGAGCTGAGTACCAAGCACATCAGTATGGTTTCATCCTCTGCCAAGTAACATGGATATAAATGCTTTTCAGATATATTTTTGAAGTAATTGGGAACTGAGCTCCAATTTACTAACAGGACCCCAGTTGTTACAAATTAAGCACCTGTTATATGTGGGAAGCAGTAATAAGGAGGTATCCAGAAGAATGCAATTTCCTGTGTCCTCAGGAGAGCTGCAGTACAGTATGTGCATATATTCCTTTCTGCTCATTCCTCAGTGGGGAGTGCACTTACTGAGGTCATGGTTAGCGTCTGGTTAAATTCCTACTATTTCTTGAAAGGGTTTGAAGACAGTGCTGGTACCTAAACAAAAAATTTTCCAGTGAGGAAAAGCACAAGATTATGACATGAGAGAGTAGGACATCTCAGCATGTGAATCCTTACATCTAAGTCTTTTTTCTTGTTCATGCTCAATTAAAAAAAGTGCAAGATGGACCTGTTGGGAAATGGGATTTTGAGTCCAACCAAGCCAAGGAAGACACTGAGCCAGGTTTTCTGCCTTTTGAGGATGTCTCTTTAACTCCTGTTCTACGGTAGAAAAGGCTGCTTGTTACTTTCAACCTTATGAACCTCAGTTGCTGGAAAATCCATTTCCAGTACAATTCTAATTGCAATATAGGGATCATGTTGGGCCACAGTGCTGAAGTCTGGATTTTATTTTGCCAAAGTTCCTCATGCATGGAGGAGGTAATTTCTCCATAAGAAAAATACAAAGTTCAGATTTCACTTGATAATAATAGATGTTTTCCTGAACAGGAACTGTGGGATTTGGTGATGAGTTTTGTCTTGATATGCTGATAGTAAATCTGCCGTTGATGGACATTTACCAATTTCATGTGAATCCTTTTTTTCTTTAATTCTTCAAACCTAAAACTAAATGAGAATATTTCCCAATCTCACTGATAAATTTTCATTCAGAATCTTCATGTGAATCGCATTACGTAAACAATGGCCTTTTGTAGGTAATATATTAATATATGGGAATTACATTTAGCAAGTGCATATCTTTTAACATGATCAAACACAGAGCTTAGCCACATTAATATAAATGAAAACCTGATTGTATTACTGTTTGCAGTCGCACAGTGCACTGCACTGATAACAGACGTGCCAGTGCACGCACTACAGGTTATGCAGGACAAAGAAGGATTTTGCTCTGTGAGTCTTTGTTGCTGAATATGTTATGGAGAACAGAGATTGTGGTTGTTAATGCCATTTTTCAGTAAAAAGTCTGAAAAAATTTTGGAAACTGTTGGCAAGAATACAGAGAAGATGAAGAGACATATCTCTCCCCTGTATTTATACAAAGCCTTTGAGTTAAGAGAAATTAATCAAAATAATCCTTTTTTTGCCTCCCTTTAAAAAATCTTCTTTGTAATAGGTGAATAATTGTTATTTCCATAGGCCCTGGGTGTGTATGATTTTGAAAGCCATAATAAAAACATACATAGAGCAGGAAACTGACCAAACTAATTGCTGATAAATATTTTCAGTATCAGATAACTTTCCCTGTACATTTAAGGGTCCTAAGCATGGGTTATTACTTAACTGATGAACACTTACTTACTTTATGTTCTTTTTCAAGAAATGAAAGCATTTCTACAGACAGCTGTGAGAAAAACTAAAACACCTTCTGATATTTACCATCCATATTTATCAAAATATTCATATTGTAGTCTTTATAATCTGTTCTTTCTCAAAAATTGTCTTGTATTTTGCCCAGTCTAGATTTCCCAAAATTAGCAGATTTTGAAGCTAAACCTCATTTTCAGAAAGGGGGGAGACATTTTGAATCATAAATCTCCTTGGCAGTTGATGTCATTTTACTCCTAAATTATTTCTGGGAACAGGATTTGGAAATGTAAATCAATGAGATTTTTGTAAGGATTTTTTTCCTGTGGCCTGTTGGAGGAATCTGAAAATCTTGAAAAGAAATATAAATAGTAAATAACCTGTTCTGGTTGCTTGCAAGAATTGATGGTTTTTTCAGTCAGCATGCTTGGTTCAAGACTTCTCACCTCTATAGGCAAGGCTGCATTTTGCCATCTTTGTGTTCTCAAAAAAATACTTTAAAAAGTATTTCATGGAAAGGTCACAAAGATGCTCGGGTCTGTACCTTTCTTTTCTTCTTCTCAGGAGCACACACAAAAGTTCCAGCTAATGGAGTGAAATAAAAATAGAGGAATAAAAAAGGTCCAAGGAGCAAGGCACATCAGTGCGCTCCTCATCATTCCACTCTTGGTCCAACCTTGCACTTCTTCATCTGGGTCTCCCCAAGGCAGCCCTGTGATGGAAAGGACCAGGGACCCCACGAGTACAATTAACCTCAGAGCCAACACTGGGTCCATGCAATCCCTGGAGAACCACCAGTTAAGCCAAAATACCTGTCCTAATAACTCTAATTACTCATCAAGTAGAGCTCACAAATTTGGGTGGAGCCCGAGCACTCTACCTGTCATGCTAAACTGGTGGACAGTGCTTGAAAAACAGAACCTCAGTCCCCAAGCAGAAAATTAACTATTGTTACCTGAAAAATATCTAAACAGCCGTGTTTGATAATGCACATTGATATCTACTCGTGTGCTGGAATGCAGCCAGCTTTGCCAGATACTGACAGCAAATAAAAAAGGCATCTTCTTTTAATTAGTATGTCCAGATTAATCCAAAGTTGCAGCCTTCAGTCAAGCAATGCTCTAAAGAGTCAAACAACACTCTAAACATGACAGAACCTGTCAAACTTCAGTCCATAATAACAAACACAAGTCCTTGGATATCAATCTCCATTTTTATTTCTAGGTAATTTTTTTTATCTTATCTTTTATCACCTAAATAAGGGGATATTAGTACTTGAAAAATAAAAGGTTACAGGCAAGATTAAAAATATATTTTTCTCTCTTCTCCCTAAAGCAGTTATACTGACTGTTGGCCAGGGAAGTAGTGGAATTGCCATCCATGGAAGTGTTGAACAGTGGGGTGTGGCACATAGGAGCATGATTTAGTGGACAAGTTGGTGCTGGGTTAACGGTTGGACTCAATTATTCTGGAGATTTTCTCCAACTTAATGATTCTATGATGCTATAGCAGGCATTTTTACTTGTCAAGGCAGTACCAGAATGAAATAGTGTTCAATACAGAAAAAATAAAAATTACCAAATGATGTGGGTATTAGAGTAAATCAAATCTGCTGTTTAGAAAAGGACTTGGCTAAGAAAAAAATTCAAAATACATATCTTGATGGATTCTCATATTGATGAGAATATGTTATGAGCTATGCTGCTCAGCATTTGTCAATATAGGAGAAGCTATGACTGCCCCCACCATTCTCCCTAAGGACTGGACTTGGATGTTTAACCAACACAGAAATCTTTCCTGATTTTACTTGCATAAAGACTGAAATTTGATGCTCTGTGTATCTTACATAAGTACTGGTATCTATCTGGAAGAAATTTCTAACCAAAAAAGAGGCACTATTAGAGAATAATATACATTATGAGGCTGATTTTGTGTCTATTAGCTAGAAATTAAATTTTAAATTACCTTTTGCAGGCAGGATGCTTGATGTGACTTCAAGAATATATGATGCTGTTTGGTCCCTGCCACTGAGAGATTTTGTTGTCATGTTTTGGACTGGCAGAAGCAGTCTCATTCTCAGCTTATCACAGGGACATACTGGACTGTGAATAGCTTTATTGAATTCAATATCCTGTGAAGATATACTCATATCCTATGGAGTTGCCAGGAAAAAGGTAGAAATAGTACTCAGCTAAAGCTTAATAAATGCAAACAGTTTCTCATTACATCGCTTCCCTGTCCAGAAGCACGTGGTACTTCTGCCAGTGAGTATAAGAGCAAAATCGAACTGTACCTTGTAAACTGAGTTAAACTTCACTTGAATTCCAGCATCCTTTTAACCTTTTGCTGATGTACTAGAGGGAAAAATGGTCATGGAAGAGCTTGAAAATATTAAAAATCAGGTAGAATTCTTTCTTAACACTTTCAGAGGCTAGTAAGGAACCACTGGAAGACTGGGGTTGTTGCCTGACGATAGAAGTCCTCAAGGAAATCCTTGTAACTGAATAGTACAGCTAAACATAAAATCCTATGAATCCCAGGAAGATACTGAAATACACTGCAGAAATAAATATCTGACTCAAAATAAAAAATCCATCTACTCGCTATGGTTGCAAGAATAGTTGAGATGATTTTAAAGCAAGACACTAAAAACACTACAAAAACAGTATGAAAATCATGAGTGAGTTAAATTTAGTATCTGTAACCAAGTAGTTTACATGGTGTGTAATTCTGTGCTGCTCTACTGGACAGACTGAAATTCCAGTGTGAACTGGAGATGAAGGGACTGGGGTGTGTGAATGAGAGGGCAGCCTGTGGAGGATCCCAGGTGGATTCCTGAAGGAGAATGTGACATGTAACCTGTGAGATGCCTGAGATGGAGCAAGTTTGCTGGCAGGACTTGTGACCTCACAGGAAACCCATGCTGGAGCAGTTTGTGAAGAAGTGCAGCCTGTGGGAAGGATCCCTGTTGGAGGAGTTCAAGGAGGAGTGTCTGCTGGGTGCAGGACCCCACAATGGAGCAGGGGAAGAAAAGATTCCCTTCCAGCCTGTGGTGCAAATCATGGTGAGGCAGGCTGTGCCCCTGCAGCCCATGCAGGACTGTGATACAGACTGTACTAATGATGGGCTCCAGCTTCAATGACTTGTTAAACAGGTTGGGAAAAAGGGGAAGAGTTCTTTGCAATGTTAAACCAGATAACTGTGCCCAAGACAGCCAGGGGTGGAGATTGAAATGGATGTGCCTTTCAGTTGTTGTGAACCATGATTTGAGTTGTGTGTTACAGGAATCAGCATAACAGGAACCTCCTGAACCATGGGAAGCAGTGAATTTCCCCATTAAATTGTCTTTATCTCAACCCAAGAGTTTTCTATCTTTTACCCTTCTGATTCTCTCCGTGATCCTGCTGGTGGGGGAGTGAGTCAGTGGCTCCGTGGGGCTTGGTTGCTGGCTGAGGTTAAACCACAACACATGGAAAGAAGATACACATTTTAGTAATCCTGAGACAGCTGGGGATACTTGGAAAGCTAGACTGAAGTTTGCAGATTTTTTTTTCTTTTAATATATAATTTTTATTTGCTGTACTTTATCAGTTACAAGACAGGTTTGGGGTTTTTTGGTAACACCATAGATAAATACTGATGTGATTTAAAAAAAAAAGGCATCTGTTTTATTTATATATAGTTAGGAAATATAAAAGTCCCAGAGAGCATATAATTTCATTTGAGTTATTCAGAGTGTGGGGTGGGGGAGAAAAAAATTGTTCTTCTGTAAAGCTCAAGAGAGCTGTCAACTCTAGGGACTCTGAGGTATGCATTTGCTTTCAATGTGCACAAAATAGAGAAAGAATCCAGACAAGGGACAATCTAAATAGCTCGAACAAATGAAACAGCTGAAATAAACACTCCCGAGGGGATTCAACAATTCCCGCAACTACTCCGACACACTGGCACTTGTGATTGTAATGGATTTCATAATGGTGCTGACTTTTCCTAACAGAGTTTGCAAAAGCAAAGTGGAGTAATGACATACTCTTACACTTATTACCTCTGAAAAATACCTGGTATTTATTTATATTTATAAACTGGGTTAGGGACAGGGTTTAAAGTGCAAGAAAGCTTACCGCTTCAGGGAAAGTGGGGCTGGAAAAGTCATTCCAAGTGGATCACAGCAAGGCAGTAAGATTGCTGCCTCCACACATTTCTAATCTGGGCCACCCATGGTGATGGGATGAGGGCAGCCATACAAGAAGTGACTGAGATCACTCGGTCTGTTCAGCCTGGAGGAGACAGAGGGGAGACCTCGTCGCAGTCACAATTTCCTGATGAGGAACAGCAGGAGCCAATCTCTTCACCCTTGGGACCAGTGACAGGACTGGAGGAAATGGCCTGAAGCTGAGTTGGGGGTGGCTTAAGCTGGATCTCAGGAAAAAGTTCTTCACACAGAAGGTAGTTGGTAGGGCACTGGAATGGCTCTCCTGGGAAGTACTCACAGCACCAACTTACCAGAGGTCAAGCACCTGGACAATGCTCTCAGGCACATGTGATTGTTGGTGTAGCACTGCAGAGGGCCAGAACATGGATTTCAATGATCCTTGTGGGTTCCTTCCAACTTAGGATATGTTAGGATTTGATAATTCTCGATTCTTGGAAATTTTCTTTTCTCTCAAGGCAAGTAAGCACAAAGGAAGGTGGAAGCACTTTCTGTTTTCCTGAATTAGATCAACTTACAGGTTTTCAGCACAGATTTCAAAAAACATTTAAGGCACAATCCCATCAAAATGATCTTATTGTTGCTTTAGAACACTTCTTCCTAGTGCTACAAGGGTTGGATTTTTTTACTTGTTCGTTTGTTTAATTTTAATGCTTTTTGTTTAATTTTCAGCCTTGATTCCTTAGGTCTCACACTGTTTAAGATCACAATACATGCAAGTGAGAGCATGCATGCACATCTTTCTGTCCTTTCCCTTACAATTTTTGAAAATGGAGACATATTTTAGAAAAATCTTGCTTACATAAATGGGCAACTAATAAAGAAGGTTCTCCATTAGTACCACCTCTTCTCCAAAGGAAAAATTGCAGATATTACTCAACAACAAATTTCTGCGGTCAAAAATGCATGTTAGGAACTTTCAGCTAGCAAACACTTCAGCTGAATTAGATCAAAGAATTCATTGAGATGACCAATTCCCTTTGCATACCAGGCTTCCTTATCTCTACTTCTGGTAGAGCTACCTTTTATCCTCATTTGCTTTGAAATGCACTGATCTTGAAGTGTTCTTGACTCCTAGCGTGCCTCATTTTTGGAGATTAGGGCAGATTCCTGGGAACTGTACACGTCTCTGATAAATTCTATAAATACAAATGTAGGAGAGCGCAAGATTTTTATGACAATTAATAGGAAATAACTAGTTGCCTCCCTGAGACATTGCTGAGAGTACTTACTATAGACAGTTATATTCAATGAACAGTTTAAAGTCAATAATGTAAATATTACTTATGACCTTTCAGATAAGACAGTAATAAGCCAATATGACCAGTGAACTTGGTGGATGATCTACTAACTTATTCCTACAAAGTGCTGACCTTGTCAGTTAGAAGACACACCAAGTCCACAAAGTCAAACTCATTCCTGCAGGACCATATGGGTGCACACAAACATGCACACTTATATCACTGTGGATGGTTGAAAAAGATTTTGGTTAATAAATTATAATTATTTCTTCAAAGTACTGAGCTTAAATCAAAGGTAATTTTTCAAAAATAGACATGGTACAGTGAAAACAATGCAAGATTAATAGCTTCCCCTAGCTGCCAGCCTCTCTCAACATCATGCAGATATGATGAAAAAGCCTCTGATAAAACAGACTAAGGCTAATTTACATATCCTTTGCCCTGACGTGAAATCCCTTTTGGTTGATAAGGTCTAATTTTCTCTTGAATGCGGTGCAAATTCTAAAAAATGACGAGTTCATTCACAGAACCAACGAAGACCTTCCCCTTAAAATATCTGCCTTTCTTATTTTTCCAAGAATTTCTGTAGGTATATTAGTTTTCTTTCCATGAAGTAACACCAAAGGAATATATCCAGAACCAGAAGCTGGCAGGAAGGCAGAGGACAATGCGAAGTCTCTAACAGACTTGCTTCTGTTACTCCTGCAAACTAAACTCATGATGGTCAAGAGCCAAAGAGGGGGAATCACTGAACAACTTCCTCCTTAAACCTTACTCACAAATGGAGAAGATCCCGCCCAAGAAAGGCGATACCCAATGACTTGAGAGAGGAGATGGCTCAAGACAAAGACCCCTCAAATGTACTTCTTGACGTCATGTTTCCAAGCAGTGATTTTTTTCTGAAATACAGCTAGATATGGACTTAATATACTTCAAGCTTTACCCAGGCTAAACATTAACTAATTGACCCTTATAATCTGACACTTTACCTCCATGGTGAAAAGTTAGCACAGTACATATCAGTACTTTTTCCAGACCTCTGATAGACAATATGTATTATATATCCCACTTACAGAAATCCTTAAACACTCCATAAAAATAACTTTTCTCTTGGGAAAGGAAAACAAATCAATGGCTTCCTAGCAAAACAAGGCTCTTTCCCCATAAAAAAATGAAGCAGAACATTAGAACGTCCTGCCAGACAGGCTTTCACAAAAAATCAGTGAAAAGACTGGCAGATGCTGACACCAAAATAGGGATGGGGCATTTGCACCTCAGCCATGCTTACTTCTGTAATTTGCACTTCAAGAGACCCTTTTATCTAAACATGTTAAAGTACCTGGCAAACATTAAATTTGTCAATCAAAAGTTTCCAATATATTAACTTCCTTGTACCTGAAAGGAAACTGAGGCACAGTATGATTAATCACAGTTATCACAAAAATAAAAAAAAAAAAGAAGATATATTAAAAACCCCAAACACTACAGAGATAGAAACATGTTTTTAGGTAACTGGCTTTCTATCCTGTATTTAAATCATCAGTCAAAAAGTTCCTTTGTAAATGAGACATATTTGCCTTCCTAATGAGCTGACAAAAGGCAGCAATCCTGATTATCACAGCATAACAATTACTTTTGTGTTACTCTGGCATTTTTGCAGAGCTGCTGAGACAAAAAGACACACAGGAAGCCAGGCTAACACTGTAACAACCTCTCTTGCACCCTGCTATCACACATTAGAGAATAAGCTAGTTGTTGAGCTAATGGGGCCTATGGAGATTAACATCAGTTTCTCCTACTATTACTTTAGTTTTGAACTCCAAAACTCCAGCTCTTAGAGAAATATATATCCGTGAAGAAACAATAGCTGATGCTGTCAAACTACAGACCTTTAAAAACTGCTGGGGGAAGGGAACTTCAATCCACACCACTCCTACCAGTTTGATGCTAGGGCCAGTGAGAAATGCCCAGAGGCTGGAGAGGGATTGCAAGTCAGGAGAGCACCTGAAGTGCAGCACAAAGGAATTCCAGCCACTTCAGCCAGCAGATCAGCTTCACTGTCAGTCAGTGAAATGCCCCTATGCAAACACATGTAGCAGGGGGAATAAGCAAAAGGAGTCAGAGATGGAGTCAGGCCTCCGTGCCTGCAGGGCTGTGATCCTATTGGCAGCATGGAGATGTGGTGGGATGGCTGGTGCTGGAATGGAAGGACACAGGCTCTTCAGGAAGGACAAGCAGGGGAAACCCGGAGGGAGTGTCATGCTCCATGTTAGTGGCCTGCTGTAGTGCATGGAGCTCCACCTGGGGATGGATGAGGAGTCATTGAAAGCAGGGGCAAGGGAGCACTATAGTGAGATTCAAGAAGGCTGGGTAATGTCAAGGAACACCTCCTTCAAGCTCAGGAGTGACACATCCTGAGGAATTCAGACAAAATTACCAGTAGGCCTGTATGGATGAACATGGACCTGTTGGAAAGAGCCCAGAGAAAAGTCATAAAGATGATCAAATGAATGGAGCACCTCTCCTAAGATCTGTCCTTGAAACAGTTTGGGCTTTTTATCCTGAAGAAAGGCTCCAAAGAGACCTTGGAGCACCTTCCAGTACCTGAAGAGAACTACAAGAGAACTGGAGAGTGACTTTTGACAAAGCTATGTAGTGATAGGACAGGAGGAGAGGCTTCAGACCAAAAGATGGTAGATTTAGATTAGAAATGATGAAAAAATTCTTTACTGTGAGGGTGGTGAAACACTGGAACTTGTTTCCCAGAGAAGATACAGATGTCCCACCCCTAGAAATGTTCAAGGCCAAAGCTGGATGGGGCTTTGAGCAATCTGATCTAATGGGTGTCCCTGCATGTGGCATGGGAATTGGAACCAGATGATCTTTAATGTTTCATCCAACCCAAATGTTTCTATGTTTCCATGAAAATTTTCCCCACCCACTTTCCTCAGGGAACATTCATAAAAAATATCTTCATGAGGAACTTGCAGTTGTGATCTAGTCTGGCCAGAACAGGCACATTAGCAGGTGTAAGTGCCACATGAGTTCTACATTATGTGCACAAATTCTCTGCAAAAAAATGTTGATGGGAAAAACCCCAACTAGTTAGCATGTTTCTGTGAACTGGAACATATCCTCAAAGCAAGCAAAGTGTCTCTGATTGGCTCCCACAAAAGCTCTCTTTCTGACTGCAGTCCTTTATCATCAGGTTGAGGTCAGAAAGGCTGGAATAATATTTAATTACTTGGGCAAAGATGAAGCTGCTTTCATCATTCTTCCATGATCAGACAGTAAGAAAAGTTTTACATGAAGCTTTAAGGTCACTGATGTTTTCTTTACTCTTTTCAGAAAACTATTTTAAAATGCAGACATTTTGTGGTTTCTGAAAAATCCTAAAGAATCTGAAAAGAAGTGACGGCTGTGAAGTTGCATCACTGAGATAGTATAATCCTTTATTACATTCTATCATTTTTAGAATAATTTAATCTGTGCTGGGTCCTGAAATACTTCAGAAAGTATATTCTTGAAGAATAGCAGAGAAATCAACTTTTTTATTAGGAAATGATAAATTCTTGTCTCTCTGACTTCAAGGATGTGTGCTTAGTATCTGTCCCCGTTCCAGGAAAGATCATGGCAAATACTTCATATAGGAATATACTGTGAAGAAGCCTGTGAGATGTACCTTTATGTGAAAACTGAAATAGGAATCACCACCTAAAGAGTTTTGATCTGTGTCTTTGACTCACTAGTTTTAACGTGTACAGGGATGGGTAAGGGAGAAAATACAATGCTGGCAGAATGTGAGTGAATGTACAGCTATATAATAGATAACGTGCTCTGTGACCAGGCTTTTTAAGCTTGCCCTTAATCTCTTTCCTTATAGACTCACTCAGGTTTCCAGCAAAATCTTTCAAATATAGTACACTTGAAGCCAGTTTTCTTGTCCAGTTCCTTCCTCACCTCCCTTTCCCTCACCAGTGTGTTTCCTGCAGGGAGGTGGAGAAGGTCAGGGCTAGTGTCTCCTCTCCTCCATCAGGGTCCATGTCATGGAGGCATCTCATTTTTGTGCCTTGTTCCCCATCTGTGGGAGTCCAAAGGGCAGTCTGGCTCTCAGTCGCTGTTGTGGCAGAAAAGAACAACTTGTACCCACCAGCTGTGAGAGACCCGAGCTCTGTTTAGCTCTGGCTTCAGGTCTGATGATCTCAGGCTGCAAAAAAGTGAGACCAGATCTGGAAGGTTTCCAAGCAAACACTGTCTCAGGATTATTGCATGTCACTCGACATCTGTCATTCCCTACATCTTTGCCTGCCCACAAGTCATGTGTGGGACAAACTAGCTCTTCCCTGGATTAAAATATCTGGTATAGTCCAAGAGGGAGAAGAATTACTATCTATATACTGTGGATTTCAACTATTCAGAATCGTTCATACTCATGTATCTCTCATACTTCAGAGAGAGAGAGAGAGAGAGACATTTCCAGTAACTGTAGAGGGTCATTTTGCCAATAATCCTAATAATATAAGAAAAGAAAGCCTTATTTTCACCTAGTCAATAGAGCCACGTTTGTGAAAATAGAACACTGACAGGAGACACTAAAGGTTTAGTTGTATCCTAATGTGAATGACATTTTTAATCTAAATAATATCAGAATGCATTAAGAGAGATTTCAGAAGGGAACACAGAGAGCCGCAGTGTTAAAAAGTCAGGTGAAAATCTGAACTGAACCTTTCTTTTCCTTCATGCTGAAATTCAGCAATGACCTGTCTGTCACTACACAGTCTACATTTGTCCGCCACCATCCAGGAAAGAACAATTCTAGTGTCTGCAGATCATATCAGCTCTGTTAAATCTTGCCCACTTTTGCCCTCATTAGGCTAATGACATTGTTTCACATTGATGATGCTGGTATGAGATAGAGCCTTCCTTGGTCAGAGCCAGTGTTTCTACAAGAAACAGTAAAAGACAGACTGGCATTCTCACAAAGAGAATATTTTCAGTTCATTTTTCAGGGAGTATGTTGAAGTCAGACCA
Source organism: Melospiza georgiana (assembly GCF_028018845.1). Classification (NCBI taxonomy): domain Eukaryota; kingdom Metazoa; phylum Chordata; class Aves; order Passeriformes; family Passerellidae; genus Melospiza; species Melospiza georgiana. Next base: position 48,293,683 of record NC_080431.1, read on the forward strand.
ATATTCTCTATTTCTGTCACAGCTGTATGGATGTAGGCACTTGCATAATACTGTTTCCTTCCAAGAAAATAGGGCAGAAAAAGAAGTGTTCTGAAGTAGTATTTATCAGAAAAAACAAAAGTGCTGTTATACAGGTTGTGAAATATTAGACTGTAATAGTGGGAGAGCTGTCTGAGCAGATGTAAATAACAGAGTGCATATAAAAGTGTGCTAAATCAATGGGCAAAGCAGCAGACTGATGAAGGCCCAGACTAACTTCATTTGTGTTCCTTTTAAATTTGAGCAGCTGGGACAAGGAACTCACCTTCTGTACATGCAACATAGGTATGTTTTGTCTTATGGATGGAGGAAAATATTGATGCTTCAGAAACATAATAGCTCTTTAATATTTTCAATTACCTAATGACATTTTGCTTTCATTATAACAGTTGTCTCAGCCGTTTTTTTCTTCCTTCCTTTTGTCTTTCATATGAGGCCCTTTATTATACAATCACATTCTCTATTGTATTGCATTATGAACAAAAAATGGCCTATGAAATGTTATTTGAGTCACCAGAAAAGCAGAGTAGGATAAAGTGACCTATATAAAAAGCAACCATTTTACTTCACAAAACAGCTACAATTGATATTGTGGCAGCACTCCCGTGTTGAAAAATGCTCCCCTCCCAGATACTGTATACATTGAACACAGCGCTGCTTCTGCCCAAAGATCTTATGTGAAAGCATAAACAACATATTTTAGAAATTAAATGGCAAAAACTTCATGCTATTTTCTATAGCAAAGAAAAAAAAGAAAATAAAAATCCTATTTGCTTCTAATTCCACAGTTAAGCCACCAGTGTTATGTGACTGTACAAATACGTGAAATTAGAATTTCAGGAAATTCTGACTTTGAAAGATCTTGAACATTCTGCAGTTAATACCAAGCCAAGAAACATAACACAATACCATGAAAAAGTAAAAAGCAAGTCTTTAAATATCTGAGACACTTTTCCATCAAGCATGTCTGTTTTAATATTTTAATATACTTAAGCCGGATGAATCCTGCACAGATGAATCCAGCTTTCCATTAGCGGGCATGAAATGCAAATGATACCAGGTTTGCAGACTTACTCTATGGAAAGTGAAATATATTAGAAATTAAGTTTAAGAAAAAAAGCAGTATTTTTGACAAAAGTGCCTTACAATTAGCGTTAACTGTATTGGTGGGTCTATTACACTGTGCCATTTACCAATGCAATCTAAAACATCTACAGTTTCTCTAGCTGCTTCTTTAGGTGGAAGTTTGTTAGTTTTCTATGCTTAATAGAAACTCTTTAAATCACTTTTTCTTGCAAAATATTGAATGAAAGAAGAATACCTCAATCTTTTAATTAGCATCATGGCCAGAAAACATCAACAAGATGGCAATAAAGGAAAGTGCGCTGTGATAAAAGGATGTCTCACCCCAAGAAAAAGGAGAAGGCAGTACTATTAAAATTGCTAATCGCAACCAAATAATAAAATTATTTTGAGACATTTCAAGAATGTCTGAAGTTGTAAAGTGGATTATACTATCTATTATGTTGAGGCCTGACTCGAAAATGCCATACTGTATATGCTCCTCTGAATCACTGAGCTTCATGAATTGGACGTCTGCAGTTATAGGCAGATCCATTTTCTCTACTTGAAGGTCTGTGCTTGAACAAAAAAAGATGAGAGGTAAAAAAATATCATTGTCTGAACAGAAAACAACCTCTTTTTCTCCTGAAGAGAACAAACCACAAATAGTGAGTGTGAGGAAATGATGGAGACTGCATTTTGCACAGACATATTTGTCAAGACATGTTTTCAAAGTAATTGCTTGATTTCAGTTCCTGTAAAAGCATAAATTGGGCAATCACTCCCCAAAGAAATCAGGGAATCCATTGCAAAAACCAAATGGACTACAACATCCTTACATTCCTCTAATTTCTGTTCTTGCCCCTTGCTCTGAAGCAAGCCATTTTTATTTCTTACCATTAAAGAAATTCACTACAACTGAGTAGGCAGATCATGGTCAAGGAAAGAGGGCTATCTAGGCATACACAAAAGTTTGTGCAAGGTCAGAATGGGAAAGAAATGGACAAGACAGTTCTTTATTCAATGTAGAACCAAATAAATTGCATTTTAAAGAATTTGCTTAACAGCTAGTTTCTAAAGCAACACTGATTGGTGTCCATGTCTGTCTAAGATAATGGACAGCGACTGCCTGAAGGACCCATGGGTAAAAATAAGGAAGAAATATATTTTTATCCAGAAATATCATAAAGAAATATTCATGATGACAGAGTCGCATGTCAACTTTTTTCAATTTTTTAATATACATTATCCAGGAAAAACAGCTGCTTTATAAAAGGTGGTGACCACCTAAATGTGAACAATCAGAGATGAATGAAAAATAAGAAAATGAAACAACTTCTGAGTAAATATACTCACAAGTGGAAAGAGTCATGAAAAGAGTCAAACTGGTCCCAATTCAATTTTTAACAACTAAAATATTATGAGATTGGAGAGTTAATTCTAAAATATTGATGTCAAATCTAATTCACATCTGACTATAACTGAGCAGGGCTACCAAACAGTAAATTTAGTTTGAATACCAGGGTGGTACTGTGGACGCCAGGAAAGCTGGATTAATAGTTATGTTTTCAAAACCATTGGACTGATAACATCTTATAAACTGAGTTTTGTCACACTTTGCACTTCTGATGACATTACTATAACAAAATCTGACTACTTTTCCACTTTTTTCTATATTTTGACTTTTAAATTGAATTTTTGATTGCTGCATCTTTGGAATTTCCTTAATACTGATTCAACATGAAACAATGAGGTCTGTATCTTTTAAATACTTTTGCAGTCAGATCAGAGTAATGCTTGTGTCTTTCCAATGTATCCAGATAGAGACAAAAAAACCCAATCTTTCTCTTCCTGTAAGAGAGAAGAAAAAAAAATTACAGCTGTGTTTTATGTCTGTTATGTTCACTGCTCTTCCTATGACATTTTGCATTTGGACTTGACTGACAAAGAAATGCTCCACTTCATCAAAACTTGTGCTGAGTTTTATTCTTCCTAGTATGAATTCCTGCCAAGTAAATCTCAATTCTTCTGCACAAATGCATGAGCAATGTGTGCTGGACAGCAATCTCATGGCTCAGAGAGTGCGTGTGTTACTTCTAATGTAATTAGAAGTCAAAACTGGCACCTATTTACTTCTAAACTCTGCACAGCACAAGTACCCTCTTTTATGATCACATGCTAAATGTGAAATAAAATTTTGGGGTTTAGGCTTCTGTTCTTTAGAATCTGAAGAAGAATATGCAAAGGACCACAGTACCAATCATCTCAGAGAAAGAATCTGAATGATTTGCATTTTTGTTTGCATAATTTCAGAAACAGAGCTTGGAAGCATGAAAATAAATTAGATGGGGTCGTGTAGAAGTCCATCCGAAAATCCTTCATTTTTTGCCTCACAATTGTCATGAGAAAAGACTACTGAAGAGTTAAAACTGCTGAGCCGGTTGGGAAAGAAAGTCTCCTGCTTATCTAGTGTGTTCACAAGTGATGTTTGCAGAACACGCCATGCTGTACTCGAAGGGGGCATGCTGCCCTTTTCTGGACAATTGAACTGGACTTTCTTCCAAACTCCTGAGCTGGCTGGACTGAGCTCTGGGGTGGCTCCCCCCCGCTCCATGAGAAGACCCCTCTTGCCTGTCTCCAACCACCGTGACAGACCAACTGAGATGCGAATCCCCTCATCGAGGAACCAAGAACCCCTCTGGCACCCTATTGACACCCCCATGGCACCCCCATGGCACCCCCATGGCAGCCTCCTTCCAGAGACTGGGACTGTACCCCCTCCCAATTCAGGGAGGGGGAAAACTTAATGTACATGTGAGCATTCGGCCATGAAAACAATGGACTTCTCCCCTCCATGGAAACCTAATTTCAGCCACCCTTCCCCCAACCAAGAACAGTATATATATTGGGGTTCGGTCCGACTGTCCTTTGAGATCTCCCCAAGACGTGTACCAGCGAGTTTCGGCGGCGGGACCCCGAAGACATCACGTTTGGTAGCTATACCCCATTCCCTGACCTTCTTTCCTCCCTTTTTCCTTGTCTTACCCTTCTCTTCCCCAGATCCCTTAACCGAACGCATATTTAGCTGTGGTTATAATCAATAAATTGCACCTTGTTGATTTGTTACTGCAAAACCCCCTGTGCCTTGTGTTGGTTATTTTTGCACCCAAAAATCATTCGTCACCCGTTTATTTCGGGTGGACCTTCACAGGGAGTAGGGGAGAGGGGGAAAAATACCCAAAGAAAGAAAAGAGGGTGTAAAGAAGAGATCAGTGCAACTGAACATATACCTGCAAAGAAGAGTGCTGGAAAAAAGAGAGGAATTGAAAGGACAGAAATTAATTTGCTCAATGATCCTTCATGAGGAAAGAATGGAGGGAAGACCCAGAAAGTAAAGTTGCCTCACAATATTGTCTGAATTCTGAATTCAGTCTCCAGTTTGTCTGCAAAGTGGAAGTAATTTTAGTTCCCTTACTCTTAGCTTCAGAGGACTGATTCTTAATCCAATCTTTATTTAGGCAGGACTGTTAAAGACCTCAAAGAGCACTTAGCCTCAACAAAAATCTGAGCAAGGGGATATTGATGTGGTGTTCTGTTTGTTTGCATCCTGTGATTAGCTCTGAGCTGGTAGCACCTTGCTGGCAGAAGGAAGGCTGTGGAACAGAATGACCAGGCATGAGTGGAGACGTGTGAGTCAGCCAGCATCGACTCTGGCAGACATGGGGGAAGCTTCTGGCAGCTCCTCAGAGAAACCACCCATGTAAAACCCCCCTGCAGCCCCTGCTACCAAACCCTTGCCATGCAAATTCAATTAATATCAGGTTAAAAAGTGGGCAAAGCAAGTAGAAACCCCTAAAATTAAAAGAACTCTTATGACATTTTGAATTACTCTATTTTAAAAACAAACAAGAAAGTCAGATTTCAGATTAAAAATTTAAACATAAAATTTCTTCCCTGTGGCATCTTCAGATGAAAAAACAGCTAAAAAAAGACATATTAGCACCATATAAAATATGAATTGAATGTAACCTGCTGGGTCACTGATCCATGTGGTGTTGCTGGCAATTACATCATGTGGCTCCCTCTGTGAAATGATTGTATCATCTCTGCTGGATGCTTATGAAATATGACATCATCCTCAGAAATTAGATCATGCATAACCCTAGTTATCAGACCATTACAATGACATTATATGCAAAAGCGAATCTGCAAAAAATTACCTTCTTTGCTTCATCTGTTCATCTTCACCCAAAATATACTTAGACCAGATTCTTGCAGTGACTGAAGGAAGGCAAATCTGGGTCATACCCAGCCACTATGCAAATTGTTCTAAATCATCCTAAAATACTCGTCAAACTTGTACATTTTCCCCCCAATCTCTTTTATCATATGTACCTCAAATATAGCCCTTTAAATTCTACAATATTATTTCCACATGTAAGCAAGGCATTTTTGCTCCTCCTGGATAAAACATAGCATGCAGCACCTGTGTCCTTCCTACCTATCTCTAATTTGTTTGGAAGATCTATTTGATGAAGTAAAAAGGCCAGTTACAACACTCTAGGTTCAATGACTCCATGGTCACTGCTTATGCTAGCAAGGTGTTCTATGATATTAATAGAGGCTTGATTAAGATTATGCTGGGATCAGAACTGGTATGTGCTGAATGTTTTTAGATAATTATTTTCACTGTGATGCAGCCATTACCTAGTTATTTAGATTTCTTTGTTTCTTTAGCATAGAAAAATCCCAGCACAACTCCCATTCACTAAATCATCCAGTCCAAATAAAGCTTAGTTTATAACTATTGAAAAGTTAATATTCAGGATTTTGACCTGTCAAGAATAAACTGGACTGTAGCTTCTTGTGCCAGATTGTTCTAACTCATCACACCCTGATTTTAAAATGGCACTCCTTCTGATCCAAGTAATTAATTTGGTTCTGGAAATATCAGTTTCCCAAACTCTGTAGAATGAGAGACTGAAAAAGTGGATTGGAGAAAGGAAAAACTGAAAGATAGATTAAAAAATCAAATAGGAAAGCAGCAATAAATATATTAAAATATGCTATAAATACAGAGAAGAGAGGAAAGAAGATCTATTTTTTTTAATTTAATAGTTAGGTGGCAAGAGAAAAATAAGCAAATGAAAGAATCCACAGTAGGTCAGGGAGTGGAAGCATTATGGATCTCCCAGTTCATCCTCCCAAAGCAGAGGTCAAAAAAAGGTTGATAACAACTGATTGAACTCACTGAACGGTTATGTGGCAAATTCCACAGTAGTGTGCAGGCTCATAAGAGCACAGAGTCAACAAGTCAGGGGACACACAGAGAATTAGGTAGGAGAAACTGGAGGGCTATCACTCCCAAAGCTTGTGTTAAGCAATGGAAATCCTTTTCAAACATCAACAGCTCTCTCTTAGCATATGTCACATACCTAATGTATGTGTCTCAAGACTCCGAGACAGCAAGAGTGACATGCAGCAACCAACATATGCCTGGCACTTTTCAAGTACTGACACACTGAGCGAAACAGCAAGTACAAGGGGAAGAACAGCATGAGAGTATTAGCATCTTCCATTTTCCTGGAAGCTGGGAGTGAGAGACATTCTGTAGTTGCCAAAGGCAATATCAGCCTTACACAGAGGCTCTAAGGCACACAGCATGTGCACTGTGTGTGTTACTGGAGAAACCACTGTATATGCAAAGCTGGATGTCTAGCCAGGTACCAAAATACGTAATTGATCACCTTCACCCCCAAGTATTTTATTTGTTTGAATGTGGAATTGTAGAGGTGTTGGCCGAGTCATGAAGCCTCTTTTTACAAGTAGCTATTGTGGCAACATACAGGATGAACTCCACTTATAGAAAGGGTACTAGAGGAAATCCTGAGACCTACAGACTAGGTTGGATCTGTAGGTCTCAGTGGAATTCTGGCTTCCACTGTTGTTAAGATAGTGGTGTTTATAATAGACAGTAACATCACTGAGAACCCAAATGGATGGGGATTGCTGCAAAAAGAGTAAGCACAGCTTCTGTAAACTGAAATCTTGCAAAACTAATCTGCTTTTACTTGAACAGGAGATACCTAGACAAAGACAATACCTGCCTAAATAATATATTTGAGGTTTTTTTAAAAGTATTTGATACATCAAAGATTATGAAAGAAATTAAACTGCCACTGTACGTAGTGAAAATGCTCACTTGTAGACCAGAAGCTGGTTAAAGATTAGGTGTTTCACAGAGAGATTACTGGTCTTTTTTTTTAATTAAAAATAATCTTCAGTGGTCTCCCAGAGATCATCAGTGTCTTAGAGAAGGAAATAAACAGCAACATTTCCCAGTCTGCAGACATAAGGCCACCTAAGGCAAAAAGGCTGGCAGGTGAACTTTAGTGTAGACAGACATGAAGTAATGCACCTAGGAAAAAAGGATCTGAACCCTGTGTACATGGTGCTGACATCAGGACTGATACTAAATCTAGTGAAAGAGGTTTTAAAGCAGCAGAGTTGGCAGTTCTCTGAATCATTGAATCAGTGTGCAGGGGCCACCAAAAAAGCCTGCAAAATCTTGGTCACCACCAGGATGGATGTGGTGGACAAGAAAGGGTGTCACTTTGCTTCTGTGCAAAAGCTCAGCTGTGCACACACACACCCAGTCCTGTGTGCCATTCTGCTCTCTGCATCTCAGAGAAGGGAGTAGTGGAGTTGGAGAGGGTGCAGAAGAGGACAGCTAAAATAGCCCATGATGAGGAGCAGCTGCTTTCTAAGGAGTAGAGGCTGAGAATCTTCACATTGGAGAGGCTAAGCAGGAGACAGGATATGAACAAAGTTTGCAAAAATAACAAGGCAATCGAATAGCTGAATGCAGAACTGTTATTTGCTAAATATTGAATACTAAACTGGATTGAACTGTGGGAGTTAAGTTTAAACTGAATAAAAGAAGGGGCTTTTTGAGCAGCAGATAGTGTTCTGAGCACTGAGACTATGGAAGCAGACAGTATCAGCAGGGCTTAAAAGAGGTTAGATAAATTCATAGACAGCACATCTGTTAAGGGGTACTAAAAGGGCTAGACAGGAATGCAATAACTTTAACTACTCTAATACAGCACTTCTAGATGCCATGGGAGTATAAGGAGAAAGATCATAGAAAGAAGTCAAGCCCATGTGCCCTCCCTAGAAAACATTCTCTTTTGCCACTATCATAAACAGAATTCTGGTCTTCGTGTTTTCTTGGCACCTAGAAGTCAGATACAGCTCAGCAGTACCTTGCCTTGGGAGACAGATACCCAGCCCTTGCCAAAAAGTCCCAAAGCCCCAGGCAGAGATGGTTAAGTTTCATACAGACTCATAGCTGCCCAAGCTGAAAAATGTTTAAGAGATGCTGACAGAATTAATTAAAAACAAATACAGCAAATGCTGATTATACCAGCACAGAACTGAGTTAAAGCACAGCATGGCTTTAATACTGACACTGTCCCACACTTGTCTGACTCAGACCACAAATTAAACTGTGCTGTGTCTGTCTACAAATGATCATGTAAAGTCAGCCTTGGACTTCAAGGCAGCAGACCAGAGCACAGAAAAGTAAAAACCCAATAATCTTACAATGACAGTCAAGGTCCAGTGCTCAAGCTCCTTGGCCCACTTTTGTGTAGCAACACACTTGTGTTCACTAGTGCTGGATTGTTCCACCATAAACACTGAAATGGGGCCAAGAATGACTTCTCCCTGGTCACCATACTCTTAACTACAAACTTAAGTGTGTTGCTCATCCTGATGTAGCACAGGCTGCTTTAACATTAGTGAAGCTGGATCCTGCTAGCAGTGTCATGAGGGCAGATGGGAGCCCAGCAGGGTTATGTCTCCTAGTTACATGCCTGAGGTCTGCACAGACTTCTTCTGCAAGATTTAAGCTCTGTGTTGTTTTTACTGCATTTTGTTGTAGCAGAGCTGGCAGCCTACAGGAGCTGCACTGCATTTTTGGCTTCAGTGTAGGCAAATTTGAAGCAGAAAAGGAGGTAAAACTCACTATGATCTCTCACTATGCCAGTAATTTATTTTATAGAAGTCTGTTTTTCCATGCAGACACTTAAAATATAGATAGGAACAGGAAAATATCACTTTTTCACTTCAGCCAGGAGAGAAACTTTTCCCTGAAGTTCTCTGATGGTGTTTTTCTTTGCACAAGTTTTTGCCACATTTGCTGGCATGTGATTTGCTCAGAGCTCAAAGGTGACACATGTAGAAGGAATGGACTCACTCCATCTCATGACCAGCAGACATTGATTCTGGGCTTCATTAAAAATCATTCTAATCTTGCAGAACTGTAGCAGTGAGCACTAACTAGCATCAATTTATCTGTGTGCCTAAATATTCATAAGGATCTGTTGCACTGTTTCTATATATTTTAATTTCCTTCACCTGGCACGGCAACAGCATTAACTCACAAACTGCAGTTCTGTGAGGCCCTTTTGTTTAAGAGCAAAACAAAGAAAACATAACAAGCCATTATATAAGAAAGACAGAACATTGGTTTTGGCAAGGAAAATCTCATTGTATATGGGGAAATGAAACGAGTTTACAAGACATCCCCCAAATTAGTCGGGTTGCACAGAACAAGCCCATAGATAGGGGGCTCTGCAGGACAGGAAATAGAAGAGATTCCTTCTCAAGCAGACTCATAAACCTAACATGATCTTTTCGTGCTCATATCCCAAGTACAGTAGACCTTGTCCCTCTGTTCAGATGATAAATGATGATAGATGTCCTTCTAATGCATTTACATATTTTTTTCCTCCTAAACAGAGAATAACTTACCTGCAGATAGTTTAAATAAGAAAACAGTTTAACTGGTTAAGAGAACAACTATGCCATAAAACCAACAATAGTGATGCTGCCATAGTTTATAGCAGACAAACACCCCAGTCTGTTTCTAGTATTTTTTTTTTCATCACAAACTTTGGAACTCTGTATCCTGCAGTTCCACTGTTCTGTGCTTTACAGGGTGAAGTCAGGAACCTTAATGGTGCTCTGTGATGCACCAGTGCAGGGGATAACTGCAAATCTAGGACACTAAATGTTTAAAATCTCTTTTCTTCTCAGAGTGTAGCAAACACTATTTAAACTTGTTTAGCTAATGGTGGTATGGCTTGTTTGGCTCTTATTAGTAAATATCCTTCTCTAACATTCACAGGGCTAAGTGTGCTGGCACAAGCCTCTCAGTGGCCACAAGACACAGCAGTATCACACCTACCTCAGCTGAGCACACTCACTCCATGGACACTGCTCAGTTCCACAATTTGTCCCTGGAAGTCACCAGGTACCTGAATGAAAATAAACCTCCATAAATCCTCCACTCATTTCCATTCCAGATACCTCCTCAGCCTACTTTTCTGATTTGTACCTGTCCCATGCCATTTCTGATCCTGCAAACATCACTCCATCATCCTTCAAAAACAGCATCTGCTTCCTGCTCCTCCCTCCTTCCTCTCCTCTCCTTTCCTTCTCTTACTCAACACCATGGCACCTTTTTTCCTAAAGCCATTCAAACAACCTGGCTTCTTACTGAGCACTCAATGAACGACTGATTATTCACACACATACACACATACACTCATTCTCTTTCACACAAATATTTGGTATTGTCCTCACCCAACTCTCTCTTTAGCCTTTCTAACAAACTCAGCATTCTCATCTGCCATCCCCCCAGTGACAGCTATCTATACACTACTTTTCATCTACCGCTCCTATCATATCACATCAAATTTTTAAGATCATGATGTCTTTCTCTCCTTTCACTAACATTTCCTCTCCAGCATTTCTTCCAGTTAATGTTTAAGCTCCCTGTTACTCTGCCTGATGGACATCCCTTTCCACCTCTCTCAAGACATAAAAAAATGCAATCAGCTCTGCAGAAACCAGGAAGATTTGAATGGTTCATCAGGTGGGACTGTGCCACATACCCACCTGAGCTGCAACCTGATGTTCTCGGTGGCTGTCAAACTCTCACTCATGTCATGCACAAGCAGGGTTTCTGGGCAACAGACCAAGCTTCCCCATCTGGATATCCTTCCCACAAGTAGCAAGAGATCCTTTCATTCCCTAATCCAAGCACTTGACTCAGCTCCACTCCTCCTGCAGAAGAAATTGCATCAGAAATGCACAGAGGGATCTGAGGAGAAATAAAGACGAGTCAGCTTGGATGGTCAAAAATCAGTTAATGATACAAGACTTTTACTTGTAATTGATCTGAAAATAATCTATTGTTATGCTTCTCACTTGTAATGTGTACTTTATAAGGGACAGATTTCTTGTGTAGCAAATTTATTTAAATTTATATAATTTGGTGTGATACTCTTTCCTCCCTTAGTGTAGTGTGTGTGCATCTCTCATAATATTCCATGGTAATTCTTCTGTTTTTATCTTGAAATCTGAGTACTTTATCACATAGAGATTAATCCTTTTATTTGCCTCCTGGTAATAGCTTTAATTTCCTTTTGTCTTCTAGGAAAAATGTACTTCAAATAACACAAGTAAAACATGAAATAGATAAGACAACCAACATGGCCCATTGGAAAGAGGGAAAAAACCCACCCCAAAACCTGAGATAAGCAATTGAGCTATCCCACAGGAAAGAAATTTTAATACCTGGAATACTGAAGAGAAATAGCTCCATTTCACTACCTGCAGTTTGAAGATGACTTATACATTACTCCATCCAGCAATTTATTTGTGAATTTTCTGGTCACAGAGTGGGAGATATCTTAGTAAGAACCTAATGAAGTAGAAAGATTGCTTAGCATATTCAAATCAATATTTATTGAAAGGAAAAAGACAAGATAAAATAAATTTCTTGCCTAAGATATTGTTGGCTACTTAGAGACAGGAAACAGTTTAGGAGGGGATGTATTTGGCTGGCATTTTTCTCCCTAACGTTCACACAAATTGCAATAAAATATTTTGACGGCCATCTACATTTGTAGAAACTTTGGACTGCAACATTGCCTTTATAAACATAATTGTCCAACCACTGACTAGCTGCCAGTTATTTCTCAGTCTATCAAGCATTATCTTGAAAAATGTTCTTTTCTATTTGATGAAAAATCCCATTTCCCATCAATACAAAAATGTTCCTTTAAAAGAACCTAACATTTAAACCCATCCTTTGAAAGAATGCAAGCCACTGGTTTTTAAGGTGTACAGTGAGAACATCAATTTATTTGTTAAACAGACTTCTGAAAACTGTTGCTGATGACATTACCAAGCTGATAATCTAAAATGTGAACTATTACTGAATTTGCTGTCAGAAGTTTTAGTTACAATTGCTTTTGACAATCCAATGTAACAAGGTGCTTTCTGTTCTGGAAAAAGGAAAATCTCAGTGCACTGCTGCGTTTCTGTTATTGTCACAAACAGATAGTGCAGGGGGAATTCTGGATAGAATTACATCTGCTAGTAAGACCTGCACTGATCCTTGTACAAATGTGCCTTGTCTCAAAATAAAGAGTCAGGAAGGAGCTTTTCAGATGCACATTAATTAAGCCTTGTTATCAGTCAGGCAGGCTCTACTACCTGGAAAGTAGAAGCTGATTTGCAACTCATGATACAGTTCAACAGAAATCAAATACCCATTCGGATGAGTTGATACACATATTCACTGTAGTGGAAAGATCTCTCTCCTCTGGCTTACTACGGATGTGACTTACATATATTCAGGAATCAGCTTTGTATATCTGCTTGCTGTACAACACGGGCAAGCACAGCTATGAAAAGCACTGTGAAACTATTTCTGATTGCATTGTCTCCCTTCCCTATAGTCCTAGGTAGTGCAGAATTGCTCTGAAGAGCAGATCAGACAGAGGTGCCTGGAAATGCATGAGGAAGAGGAGGTGCATGTAATTTCTGCTATGGTTCTGATCTCATATAAGAGGACCCAGATTAGTAAATCATGGAAACTTCCTAAGGAATATTAATGTTGAAAAGAGCAGGGAATTACTGCTTTCTCATTTCTGGCTGCTCCAACATGGTACATCAGGCAGGTATAATTGGTGTGTGTCAAAGGTTACTCCAGCTGACCTACCTCTGCCACCTTTCAACCTTCACCTCGATTACGCAGGAGACAAACAAAATCAACTTCCAGACTGCAAGAAAAGATGACATATATGATGGAATTGGAACAATTGGATTACGAGGTAAAACTGCACACATATTAATAGATTTGAGACTTGGATGTTCTTTGGGAGATTTGTGCAGTCAAGTCAGTAATCTGTGTTAACATCTCATCTCTGAAATGTTGACCTGGTTTGAGTCAGTGTTTCTAGAAAAAGGATTCACTTTTCCTTAGTTTCAATCTGATTATTTGGCTTAGAAAATAACTGCTTTAAACAGGAGGCTTTATACTTGTCTGGGTAAATTTTGTTCCAATTTTTATTTTGGCCACAAGTCAAAGATAACAGCTGTACACTTGTGGGTTCACTGAACTTTACGTGCTTGTTGGCTGCATCACCAACTAGAGGGAATAACCAATAATTAGAACATTTCAGGTCATCTTGAGAAGAACAGAGTTTTCCCGTGTTTGAAAAGGTCATGTGACCTCTTTTTCAGATGTTCCCAAATGTGGAGCTGTCAGCCATAGAGCACAGACCTGCATAAACAAATAAAACAGCCATCACTGTTCAGAGACTAAAAGAAAACAACACAAGGATCTACATCTTATGATGAATATTGGGCAGAGACTTTCAACTACATATAACAATTTTAGCTCTCTAAATTCATAGCAGACTTAAGGAATAGCAGAAGAACTCAGTCAGGTATTCTTTGCACATAAGCAGCCCTGGTCATAATGATTTTCAGCACAACATTGAAAGTCTTGGTTTCTTCATCTTTTTCTGTTTCTTTTTTTCTTTTTTTTTTTTAAGTTGAATCAATACTGGTTTACATAAATATGTGTTCCTGTTTTCCAATTGTTCCTGCAACAGTATTTATATCTATCCATTGGCAAGAAAAACAACAATAAATGTAGTAAGATAAAAGCAGAAAGGAGAAGAAAATAGACATGACTCAGATTAAATGGCTTTAGGCTGTGCAAATTTTTTTTATTTCTGTTAGAAGTGTAAATATTTTTTGGCAATTTGAGATTATCTTAAAGAAAAATAAAAAGCAGCAAGCTTCAGAAAAACTAGCTGACAAAACTGTGCTTTTCTTGTTACTAACAGCATAGATCCCTCCTAATATCGAAAGGAATGAAAATCGTTTTTGTGTCACATCTTTTAGTCCTCAGTTATCCTAAATCTGCCTGTAGAACTTCTATTTAGTAGTCCATGAGTTTGTGCTGTAGATGGGTAATTTATTTGACAATATTGGACACTCGTACGTATTCCACAGCATGTATTTGAAGGACTGAATGAGAGAAGAATTCTTGCAAGGCTACTACAGTTATCTTTTGTATCACTACAGAATAGGCCTGGGAGCTCTCAGTTACAGTTGGTGCAACCTTGGAGAAAGGAAACTGCTCAAACATCACTTGATACAACCAAAGGATGGTACCACTGAGATGCTGGTACCTTCTACCCTGCTATGGGTATGTACTGTGAGGTCAAATGCCAGAGGGAGGGCTTCCAAAAGGCAGAGTGCTGTGGGCTCCTTATGCTTTGTGATATTCCCAGTACATGTGAGGTTGATGCTAAGACCATGAAATATGGGGATTCTCATGCGTTTATATTTGTGTGTTCTCCTAAGTTAGGAAAGCTCTTATTCCATGTGATTAAGTCCAGCAATTGAAACTTCAGCCTGAAATTCCAGACGAATGTCTAGCCCACCAATCTACTAGGCGTTTGAGGAAATTGAAGTGTTTGCTAGTATCTCTTACTGAGCTGCTACTTGCTATATGTATAAATAAATATCCTTCAGGACAAGTATCTAACCTTTCATCTCCTGTACCCAAAAGCAGTGCTGAAATTAATCTTTTTTTAATGCAAAGTGGAACTCTCTGAAAGGTTCCTCTGGATACATCCAGAGTTGTTGGAATATGTGATGATCAGGCCACTCATCTAATAATGAAAAGTCTGCAGATTAAATTCTTCCGAATCTTCACACTGATCTCTCACCTAATTCTTAAAACTTCAGGCTACCAGCTGTTCTTGTGGCTAAAGAGCTTTCCTGTTTTGATCATAAATTCCACCACTTTGGAAACTAAACTGCGAATACTTGCAATTTAAGAATTATTACCTACAAAAATCTTTCTCCATCAAATAAAATTTCCCATTGGAAAAATGCTGGCCAGTTCAATTTATGCAACTATAACCTTATTGCTTCATATTTTAAACAGACTACCACTGTGCTGACAAATCATACACATTACACATAAATGCAGAGTTAAGTCCATTGTTTACAAGATGCTGCTAAAATGCACTGCTGAGGCTATTGGATATGCATTCTCATGCTCATGTTATTCCACAAATGCCTTCTGTATTTCTTTGTGAAACTGCCATTGAGTATATCCTTGTGGATAATTGGGCAATTACACAAGCCTCAAAAGACTGAGTGCATGAAGGACCCAAAAATGCCATAAAATGCATAGAATAGTGATAACAATTGCCCGAAATTCACACCCCCAATCTGTGTTTGTGACAGTTAGCTCTCAGATTAACACTGGCAAGACACTGACCATCTCTTGATGAGTTTTTGAGTGCCAAGTCTTCAACAGTGAATAACTGACTTGGTAGTCTAAGGAAAACTTGAGTGATACAATTCCTCCTAATGCCTCTCAGGGGAGCTTTCATCTTCTCTGCTGGTTTCTTTTTCAACTAATTGAAAGTGAAACAACTATTCACTAAGACTCCAGGGGAAGAGAGGCGGGAGAATGAACCTGGATAGAAATAGGCAAAATAACAAATAAATATACCTAAGGCAGCCAATTCCATTTAGAAGCATTTGCCTGCACAGTTCAGCTTTTAAACAGCAGTTTCTAGGTGCCTGCTTGTCTACAAATCCTTGATAAGAGGATGGGAAAATTAGTTTTGCAGAAGTCTGTCAGTCTTTCAATAATATTTATGCCTAAGACTGCAGACCTTTTGAAAGCCCTCTTGAACAGCAAGGCAGGGGGACAGTTGTTCACTAACCCCTGCACAGACCAGAATGTGGAGCGCATGAGATTTATGGGAATTAATTTTATATCCTGAGACAAGTCTAAAAAGCTCAACCTACATAATTAAATTTGATATTGAGGTTACTGAAGAAAAGACATGCAACAGGATGCCGTCAGGATATATTGCCAATTTTTATCAGATCCTGGAGTCTGTGTCTCAGGAAAATTCTTTATTACTCATGCCAGCAGCTTGTTAGTAAAACAGGAGAAAGGTTCTTGCTGTACTGGAGGTGCAGCAGTTCTGCTAAGATGCTACTGACTGGTATTTAAAATGCAACAGTTGGAAATACTGGGTTGGATGCAAGATGAGTTTGAACTTGTTATACAGCAAATAAAAGTCACTTTTGATTCAGTCTAGATAAATGCTATAAACCACTAATTATCACCTGAGCCACATGTATAGTCATACTCTCCCTTTCTTTGTCCAAACTGCATCCTTAGAAGATACATATACTGATCAAAGAAATAACTGTCATTAAAAACAGACAGCTCTTCCAGTTTCTGGAGACAGTGGGCAGGAAGGACTGTAAATATAACTCCCCTTTTATCAAGAGAACAACATTATTCCCCCGTTCATCTCCTCTTCAGTTCAAATATTTGGTTGGATTTTTTTTAAAGTATTGCCTCATATCCCTGTAGTGTAATATCCACAGAACATTTGTGGAGCTTTAACATTTTGTTAAAATTAAAGGGATTTATTTTGCTCACAAAATGTCGAGATGCATCCATGACTCCTAAATCTGCTGAAAAGTAGAGCTTAAATATTGGCCATACTGAAGTCAGCAATCAAACTACCATAAAGAGAAACATGTTTCTACCTAATGAGAGGGGAGCCAAGCATCTTCTAAAAGGGCAAAGTACAGTATTACCAAAACAGAATATGATTCATAAGTGATTTATACTTTTTTTAATGATGGGTAAGTTATTATCTAGAACACAGTAAATTATTCTGGTCATTTGCAATAAAAAAAACCTGCAGCTGGTTCAGACATAAGATGTTAGGATAAAGACTGAAAAGGCAAACTCCTCCAAAGCAGTTTGGTTTTCTTTAGCTCAGCAACATGAAAGCTGTGAGGCGATTTCACCTGTTTCTGAAAGTGCATTGCAAAAATGGGAAGGCAAGTCTAGTTAAATTAAAGGATAAGCCTGGCACAGAAACTAACTGTGTAAACACAATTAAGCTGTGAATTAGGGAAGGGTTTCTAACCTTTATAGAAATGACATTTTGAACAGCCATCCAGTAGTAGTAATGAGATTAAAATCCTAGTTTCTAATATGGAACTCAATAAATTTTTAAAGTCATGTGTGTGGTTGCTTGAAAAAGTAGAAGCCTTGATTTATGATGTAGGAGATTCCTTTCAGACCTATGTAAAACATGTATCTCATGGCTATAAAAATATATTCCTGATGGACAAATTTGCTGGGGTTTTGATACTCTAGTGCATTTGGGTGCATGTTTATTAATTCAGGAACTAGCATAGGTTTAACAGTCCTGTAAGTATCCAAATAGGTATAGCAGTTCTAAAACTAGCATTTTCTTATGACAAGATAGTGAAAAAAAGAAGCCCAGGAAAAAATGCAGGATGAACAATTTTTTTTTGTGGGTACTGAAAACCCTTTGTGCCTCAGCCACTGAGTAAACATTCTGTACAATGCCAGTATCAGTCTGGTTCAAATCTAAGTATGTCCCATGTTATAATGCTTGGGTATATGCAATGAATGTTTAATGTGCTGTTTGCTTTTGACCAAATAAAGTTTAGTGTAAGGCTTTTGTCAGTCAAATGACAAACCTCTACAAACCAGGAAAACATCCTTTGAGCCTGATCTTAGTAATGAAGGCTCACTAAGACTATGGAAAATCTCCCCATGCAATGCTCTGCCACAGCATTGTTTGATCCTGGGGACTGAAATAGGGTCCCGAGTCATGGGCAGAGCTGGAGGACCCAGCTGGGGTGGGCAGGGATAGGCAGGGCCCCAGAGCTCTGGCACTGTGTAATTTTCTATTTTTTTTTCTCTCCATGAACATCTGAATGCAAGTGAATGAACAGGAAAACAGAAAGCTATGCCCCAAATTCTTTTTGTGCACTGGTGTGAGTAATCAACACTGAGGAATTACTGGGAAAACCTTGTTTTCCTCTTTTGTTGGCATACAGCAGCAGAGAAAGCCAGTCTGATGTTGTGTTTGTCCCCTGTGGTCTCCTATCTTCTAGTTTTACCTCTGCCCTTGGAGATATTTTTTCCCACAACTTTAATGGTCTGGACGGCTAGGACCTTCCTAACTACATAAAATCTTTATATTTTTCTGATCAGCAGAAGAGCAGTGCTTGCTTAGCTTGAATGAGACAGGTATTTCCTCTTTGTTTCTTGGAGAAAAAAAAAAAATCTCATCAGTGTCTCTTCTCCAGTTATGAACCACTCCTTCTCCAAAATTTTTTATTTAAAAATGATTTTCAGAAACCGGTAATGAAAACTTACTTCTCTGCACTTCAGTGGGAGTCTTTTTATGAGCACTCTTTTGTTTACCTGCTCCTCTTGCATTGTCAGATTCCCTGTCCTGTCATCAGATCAGGGCATTAAGCAGCAGATCACATTTAATGGATTTTGACAGGCCTCAGTTGCTGGTACCTCCTACAGTGACAGCCCCAGAGACAAACACAAGGCAATGACAAGGTTTAACATCTCTGTGTTTTAATCACTAGAGCTCACATAATTCCTCTGCCTACTTGACATGAAACCACTTGTGTGATAAATTATATGCTTAGTTAAAGACTGAAAGGAAAAAAATAAACTTCTTCCAGAGTAATTTTGGAAAATGCTTTCAGGTATTATATCCTACACATTTCACTTGGTCATCAGGTAGGAATCCACAATTTGCTTGAACTTTGGCATTCTACATCCCTGAATTCAGAGAAGCTAGCCAAGGATTTCTGCATCTTTCGAGTCAAGTTTCAACGGTCCCACCCCACCTTGGTGCTGTGCAGCAGTGTAACAGGAGAAAAAGCAAACCTTTGTGAGATGCTTTATGCAAAAGTTTTTGAAACCAATTGTACAGCTGAAATTTTAGAATTCATTTCCATGTTTTGAGCAGCCTCTTTGGGGTAGAGCCATTTTATTTGCCATTGTCAAGTGCCTGTCCCAACCAGTGGCTTTGGTCAGCAGGTCAGTTGGAGGCACATTCCATTAACTCTTAACACAGCAGAGGCACACAGGTCAGTTAATAAAGAATAGGGCAAGAAGATCCGTGAAGCACTAAGCTTGATTACATGCTAACAGAAGAAAAAAGTCCATGGGCATTTAATTCCTTTAATGAAAAAAAGAATATTTACCACTCATTCAGGATATGACCTCAAAATATGACACTTACTTTTCATGGCTAAATGTCCTTTGCTAGCAACACTGAGCATCTTGCCACTATTATCTTTTAGTCAGCAGTAAAGGATTGTCTTTTGAAAGAGATTAAAACCCGCTATTAGAATTTCTGGTATCCAGTTTAAAATGCATTATTTAACACTAGCACTGTCCTGGAAGTGCACTATAGTAGTAAAAAAAAACCAACCCATATATCTAGATATATATGATAGTTGAAAAAAGCTATTTATAAATCTGACACTTTTATGAAGCCATAGCCACCTATTTTGGCAATTATGATGTCCAGTGAAAAGAAATACACTTCTTTTCATAGAAAAGAGAACAGAATTGAAGTCCCCCAGACTGGGGACTGCGCAGTGAAAGAAATCATTGCAGCTGTTCAAGTAACATCACAATTCTTCAAAGATTTTATTAATATATTTGTCACTGGCATAATGATTTTTCTCCCGCTCAAGTGAAAATTAAATTTCTGAGCAAGTTACAGCACTATTTAAAAAGAGACAGGGAGATATGCAAAGTTTCAGGGGTAAAATGTCCACCCAAGCTAGCTGCAAATATAAGCCTTCTGCAGATCATTAATAAAAGTAATAGTTGTTCATACATGATTGCCTCATCATAATAGTGACATTCCAATTAATTGTTTCAGCACCTTTCAAATTGAACAAATTTTCTTTTGACGTTCTTTATTGTGGCCTTTATATTCTCTTGCAAAAGAGAAAAGCCCTGGTCTGCTTGAAAAGAAAACAAATAGGAAATTTGCAGGTGCTATTTTTTCAAGTAAAGTAGTGGATTTTCTCTTTCAGAAGAAATCATAGGGAGCATAAATCATATTTTACTCAACTAAGAGAGCAATCATGTATTTTTCAGCATCTGAAAACATCCCAGATTTGTGTGTTTCCCTTATCGAGTGCAGTTCTTTAATAACTGTTTGGTATCTGACTTCTGTAGGAAAATTGTAAGCTATGCAACATGCATTAGAAATATATCATTACAGTGCTGAACCTTTATACCTATGCAATATGATTTGATGTTCCTTTCCAGATAGGATTTGAAAATAATTAGAAAATAAAAATAATTAATTAAGGTGTAATAAAATACAACTTTATTTGGCTTCCAGTTTCAGCCTAGTGCTTGCATGCACGCATTTGGGTGTGCAGGACACGAACACACTGACTGTTTTAAAAGAAATTATTTAAAGTGTCTTAAACATGGCTTTCTTCACACAGTTCCTCTTGGCAGACAGTACAAATAAATATTTGAACTGTCAATGTGCAATATCAGTAGCCCATTTCAACGTCCAGATATTTCTACAATAACCAAACATACATTTATTATTGGTTTCAGTAAAAGCTGTGATTAAAGACAGATGCAGATTTGAAATTTGGTCCAAATTCCTAGACAGACAATATGCAAAATGAAGACCACAGTGATGGTAGCAGCAGTATACACATCTTCAAAAAGATGACTATTTTTAGTATTAATAACTGCTGTAGCTTAATAAATTATAGTTCACTCAATTTCTCCACAAAATGTGGAAATCAGCATAGCTAGTTCTCTTCTGCCATATTCCTCTTTCTCTTATTCCTCAGTGTAACTGAATCTCCTCCCCTTATGATGCTATAGAAGCGATCAGCTAAGGTCAAGACTGTTCATAGTTTCACAGAATCATAGTAGTAAGACTATGATTCAAGATACAGCCTTTTCATCCATTCCAATTGCATGTATGCATTGCAGATTACAATGAAAAGCATTTATAAAACAATAAATGTTGGATTCAGTTCCCCTTGGTCACATCAGTAAATGATCAGTGATTATTATTTCCTGATCACACGGTCACTGAGATTTTTCACTGAAACCCTGCTCCTTTCAACACAAGAGCTAGATAATGCTCAAAGAGTGAGCAGATGCCAGGTTTTTTTTCTTTTATCCGCAGAATTTGATGTGTGGCCCCAGGCCCTATTTGCTGCACACTATTCAAATGTCATTCTGAAGACTGAATTATTACTTTCTGCATGGGTATTCCCTATAGCATCTATTATTATTGTATCTGAATACTTCAGAAAGGAGCAGTTAACCATCCTCCACTTTACCTCTGTGAGCTTTCTATACAGCCGAGCCACTAGCGAACTCCTCAGCAGTGTTTAATGTCTTCATCAATGGCTTGGGCAATGGGGCAGAAAAACTCTTTGTGAGCTTCTCAGATGACACCAGACAAGGTAAAGCAGTTGATACTCTGGAGGGCAGGACTGCAACACCTCCACAGCCTGGAGGAATGAGCAAGCAGGAACCTTGGCACCCTTGGCAAAAGTGAATTAAAAGTCCTTCTCCTGGGATGGAATAAGCCCATGTATGCTGGGCCTGAGGGGACAGGCAGCAGCTCTGCAGAATGACACTGGTGGAGGAGCTGCAGTCTTTGCGAACAAGTAGAACACAAATAAGCAGCAAGGCCTCCTGGAGGTGAAGGATAGCCACATACTAGGATGCAATAGCAAGACGGTAGCCAGAAAATCAAGGGAAAGGATTGTTTCCTTGTACTCCAGCCTTCTGAGGTTTGGAGCACTTTGTCCAGCTTTGGGCTCCTTGGCATAAAACAAACATTGACAAACGGGAAAGTATCCACTTCAGAGTTACTAAGATGCCTGTCCAGGTCACCTAGCGACTAGGGGTGCAGAACACTTCATACACAGAAAGAGCCACAGGAAGATCTGTTTGCTTAGCCTGGAGAAGTGAATGTTAAGTATGAATCCAATTGCTGCTTTTGATTTCTGAAAGGGCAGTTACAGAGAAGCAGAAGAGCACAGTAAAGGACAAGAGGCAATAGTCACAGTCTGCAGCAATGGGAATTCTGGCTGGATAAGCTGGATAATATTCTTCAGTGTGAGGTCTGCTGAGCACTGCAAAATGTGACTGAAAAAGCTGTTGGAAACTGTCTCTTGAAAGATTTTCAAATCTGAATTGTTTTATAATTCTGTGATTTCCAAAGAATTTTCCATCACTACTACACAGAAAGGAATGCCACAGAAAGGAATATTCCTTAGGGAGACAAAAAGGAAGAAACTTGTATTTGCAGCCTTGTAATGAGACCAGTTCTCTGGAGAGGAAAACATCTTATTTTACTTCTCATGAAGATTGCTCTACT
Organism: Melospiza georgiana; assembly: GCF_028018845.1. Lineage (NCBI taxonomy): Eukaryota > Metazoa > Chordata > Aves > Passeriformes > Passerellidae > Melospiza > Melospiza georgiana. The sequence continues at coordinate 48,316,437 of NC_080431.1, forward strand.
ATGATATTACTGGAAATTACATAAACCTCAATATCCTTGGATAGAACTTGCAGAAAATGAATGTGGAGGGTATACAAAATAAAATGCAGGTAAATTTCAGTGTTAAAATTCCCTTATTGTAAGCAGTTTTTATTTGGATAAGAGCTGCTACCTCTCGCAAGGTAAACAAGTTTTTGACAAGGTCCCCCCCAAAGTAATTTGTTTCTTTTCGTGTTACAGATAATTTTTCACTAGTTGAATTTTATGCACGTCAGTCTCAAAGCCATCTGTTCTGTGAAGTTCATAAGTTGATAAAACATTTATTAGGATTATGCTGGAGATATTTTTATTAAGGTTAGAAGTATTTAAAGAGCAATCAGTGCAGAACTCCAAACAGTAATAAATTATTTTTTAAAGATGTGAAAGAGATGCTTTCTTTAGAGCAAACACAGCAAATCTTTCAATCTTTGCCGATCTAATATGATATTTTAAACTCCTATAACAGTGAAATAAGATTCATTTTCTAAGATAATTTTGAAGTGGCCAGCACAAATACATAAAGATTATACACCAACATATGACGTGTCATGGGGCCAGCTGTAGTCAAATATCACATTACAGGCCTGCACAGAGGATGCTGGTGAAGGAATTCCACTCCCAGGTTATCCATACTGGATGCCTGGGGAGGAACAACCCCAGGCACAAATATATACTGGTGGCTGCTCATCTGGAAAGCGTCTTTGCAGAACAGGAACACGATGCAGTGGCGTGGTCTTGCAGTAATGAGGGGTGCCAGTATTCTGGGTTGCATAAAGGGAGCATTGCCAGCAGGAGAAGGGAGGGGGCCAGCACAATCCTTTCCCCCTGTTCAGCTCTTGTTAGGACACAGCTGGGAGTCTGAATGAAGGTTATAAACTGTGGCTGACCTCACTTGCTCTGTTCAGCCTGGAGAAGACGAAACAGGAATGAGGGGAGACCTCATTGCAGTTAAAACTTCCTTGTGAGGGGAAGAGGAGGGGCAGGCACTGGTCTCTGCTCTGTGGTGACCAGTGACAGGACCTGAGGGAATGGCCTGAAGTTGTATCAAGGGAGGTTTAGATTGGCTATTAGAAAAAGGTTCTACACCTGGAGATCTGGAAAGGCTCTCCAGGGAAATGGTCACAGCAGCAAGATAGAAAGAGCTTAAGAAGTTTGGGCAGTGCTCTCAGGCACATGGCATGATTTTTGGGGTTGTCCTGTGCAAGACCAGGAGCTGGACTTGGTACTTGTGGGTCCCTTCAACTCAGGTTACTCTGTGATTCTATGATTCTCTGACACTGTGCCTCATTCTGGGCTTCCCAGTACAAAAAAGACATGGACACACTGGAGACAGTCCAGGAGAGAGTGAAAAGGATGGTTAAAGGACTGGATCGCTCTCATGATGAAAGGTTGAGGAAGCTGGGGCTGCTTAACTTAAAGAAGGCTCAGGGAAATCTTATCAATGTATACAAATACATGAGGGCAGTCTGTAAAGAGGACAGAACCAGCCCCTTTTCTGATCACAGGACCAGAGGCAAGAGGCACAAAACTGAAACACTGGAAGTGTTCCGTGTGTGTTTTTGACTGTAATTCCGTCCTCGTAGTCAGTTTTATAACCTCCCCCCCTCTCCCATTTTGTATTGTTATAGCATATTTTACTACCAAAGGATTGTTCCTTTCCCCCTTGTTGTTGGCTTTGCCCTAATTGTCCATCTACCCAGAGAGCTTTCCTTTTGTTCCCTGTTGCTCCTCTTGTTAAATGTCAATCCCTTCCCATGGTTGCCTCTTTCTCTAGAAACTTCTCCATTAATTTTGTATCCTTCAAAACCCTGTTGGTTTGTTTAAGTTGTTCTCCTCCCCTGTACTCCCCTATTGGTTTAGACATTGTATTCCCAGCCTTGTGTTCCACCCCCAGTTCCCCCCAATTGGTTAAAGATTGTATCCTCCCCTGGGACCTCCTCCATTTATAAGTTGATGGATGCCTTTGTTCAGGATCATTCTGTCCCTGACCTTCTGGGGTGTAAAGACTTTTGGAAAATGTACAGATGACCTCTCTCTGTTCCTTGTCCCTACTCTCAGCACAGTCCTATCCCCAACACAGTCCACCTGTTCCGTAGAGCAGCTGTGCCCTACAGCTGCACCCCGGATTCCACAGATATCTGGGGGTGGCCCACTCTGGCTGATGGTGTTGGGAGTGAGCAGGGCCAAAGAAATCTGGCACTGCAGCATGGCAGATCTGTCAGAGCACCATCAAACATGTTTTTTTTTTTTTTTTTTTTTTTTTTTTTACTGTGATGTTGATTGATCACTAGCACAGGTAGTCCAGAGAGGTTGTGGAATCTCCTTGGAGACAGTCAGAAGCCACCTTGACATAGTCCTTGGGAGTCTCCTCTAAGTGGCCCTGCTTGAATGTAAGGGCTGGACTAGCTGGTCTCCAGAGGTCCCTTCCACCCTCAGCTCTTCTGTGTTACTCTGTGATCCCATTATAATATTGTTGCCCTATAGACAAAGTTAGAACTGGTCTTACCATTAGTGTGTTGTGGGAGTATTTAACCATGACACTAATATCCAATCACAATAAAATAGTTCTGCTGTGTATCTCAAATGCAAGATCAATCATGGCATATGTAAGGTCTGAGTGTGTACGTATGTCTGGATGTGACAAATCATATCTAACTGCTGAGGCTCAGTGACAGGGGTTGGATCTAGGTCCATGTACCTTGATCAGGGAAAGCTGATCCAGAATCTGGATAATCCAAACCCCTGACAAGACCCCAGTGTAGTTGAAAAGTCTGTTGAAGATAAGCAGCAAGATCCTAAGGCAGAGTTCAGGAGACAGGAAAAAAGAGCAAGATTAGTAAGCACAGCTTCCATCAAATGGCTCTGTCAGACATCAGACAGATAATAGGTGGGTGCCCCCCATGCAAGCTCACACCTCTTCCACCTAGAGTTTGCTTGAACTTGGCTAAGTCAAAGCCTTTCTCTGTGGGAGCTTTGTTGGAACAGTTTTGGTGCTTCTTTGAGTTCAAGATCAATGTAATGTGTTTCTTTATGAACCAAGGTACTGTGGCATTCAAAAGTAATAAATTCTGTTTTTTATTTATTTCAGTCTCTACAAATAAAAAAATTAAACCCACCTTCAAACTGAGTTTAACCATGCATTATCCACTTTCTTTTTCAACCCTCATTCTTCTAATTCACCTCTTTTATCCAATTTGCTGCATTTAACAAATTTGAAGCTTGTCACAACAAACATCTATGCAGAAACTCAATTTATATTTCTTGCGTCTGTAGTAACGGAAAATACTCTGCTGGAAAAACAGAAAAGTGGATCCATGTCTGCATTTTTTGATGGGCTTATGAATTATAGGAATGAGTAAAATTTGCCTCCATCATAATGGAAAGGCAAATTTGTCCTCCAAGGTATCTGTGTTACCAAGTATGTAGTGAAAATATAAAAAGTAGCAAGGGAATTGAAAAAGTCCTGAAGTTTTTCCTGCTGACATATTTTTAAAATCACTTCTGAATTTCTTTAGTTTCAAAAGGACAGTCCAATCTGACCTTTTATTCTGCTGAGTAACCAGACATATTAGCCTTCACAATCTGACCTTTTATCTCCAGAGACCTGTTTCTTGCAAGTATAAAGGTGTTAAAAGAAATCTTCAAGGAAATCACAAATTTCTTTTGGTTCATGTTTCATAGGTCCAATACAGTCCTTAATTGGCAAAATAGATATTTTTAAAATTATTTCTTTCCCTGTCTGAGGTTGTAAGCTAGCAGCGTATGAGCTTTATTGTTTCCTTTGAGAAAATGCTGTTTTAGTAGTTTGAAGTCTGTCAGGTTCTGCCCACAGCCCCCTGAGTTTAGTGTTTAACAGGATTTTTCTAATTTTAGATCCTTCTCAAGTCTGTGACCAGCAGATCCTTTCCTAAAAAAGGCTTTGCATTTTCTCTCTTCCCTCAATCCAACCCAAAGCTGTATTAACAACTTCAGTTTATTCACTTTCAGATGTTTTCCAGGCAATATCTGATTTTTCACCACGTGTAGCTTTTGCATTTTCCCTCTGTCTCCTCTCTCAGAAAGTATCCAGGTTCATTATGGTGTTGTTTGTTCTGTAGACAGAGACATTTCAGTGCCGTCCTGCCAGGGTATCTAGGCTGTGAGTGGGTTCAAGGGAAGACTTCAGTAGAAGAGAAAACCACTGAGGCCATGAGAGCTTCAGTCACTGCAGGGGACCACACAGACCTTTGGTCTGCTCTGGTATGGATCTCACCAAATTAATGTCCCAGATACTCAAAGTACTTCATGTGGAGCACCATCAAAGGATGCAGAATTGCATTGAATTTAGGGGGCAGGGGGAGAGTTTAGGTTTCACCTTTGAAGATCACATAAGGAGCTGAGCCACAGCAGTATTAAAACAAGTGTTTAATCAGGATGTATGTGACAAGCAGAATGGTCCTTCACATAGGGTAGTATACACAGCTTCCATTGTTTATTTTCCCTCTGGAAAAGTAGAAGTTTTGTTTTATTTTTCTAAGTTTTAGCCCTAACAGAGATATCTGGGCAGAGGCACGGATGATGAAGGGGCTCTTGGGGGAGGGCTGGGTCTGCCAGGTGCCACAGTGTCTGAGGGACAGTCCACTGGGGGTCTGCAGCTTTTTCCTCTCCTCCACAGCCAGCCTGGGCCAGTAGAGAAAGAGGGGACAGGAATATAAAAGACTGCTCCTGTCTTTCTGCTTCCCACTGGTTATCCCCAAGTCTGAGGAAAGGGACTGGAGGATGAGGGAGTGGAACTCTGCAGGCCAGGGGCTGTCGAGGTGTTGTGCTTGGAGAAGGACAACCATGCCCCGTGCAAGGGGCTCGCAGAAGGTGCGGATAGAAGTCAAGAGAGCTGATTCTGTCACTGTTTGGCCTACCCAGGCAGTTCCCTAGGCATAGTTGTGGGTCTAGGTGAGCTCAACCTTCAGCTGCTCTACCCTGTGCCCTGTCTCTGAGGAGAGTCTCACTGAGAGGTGTTGAGCCTTGGCTGGCCACCGATTTGGCCTGGAGTGAAAGCAAGGTGCTGAGTCTAAGGGCAATCTGATGAGACAGCAAAGATTCAATCCTTAAGGCTGCATTCAGGGTTTTATTATCAGGGAGGGGTTTTTTTCAGGGTTTTGACAATCCAGTGAACTGATTTTGGTTGCTGATGAAGCATTTCCTTTCTTTCACACGAGGCAGTACTCTTGCCCATGTCACAGACTGCTGAAAGCACTAGACTGATGACACCAGTGAGTAACATTTGTCGATATTACCTTAGCAGGGATTAATTTAAGCTTCCTCATATCACTAAATCTCCTTCTATCACATCTCAATTTAGCTATAATTGATCTCTTCTGTCTCTAAAGTGCAAGCTGTAGAATAATCTATATTATATCTGTGTTAAAAGACACACCTCTTTTAGTCCTAAGCCCTCCTCCCTGGTTCTCAAAATGTCTTTGTTTACTTCACTAGAGCAGACATTGAAAAACCCACATTTCAGTTCAGCTGTGGGACTGCTCTCTTTACGACAAGGGCCTTAGTCCTAGCATAAAACAAAAGAATGATTTGTTCCATAATCAGTAACAGAGGATATATAACATCCCCTTATCATCTTGCTATAATATTTTCATGACTGCCACGGGTTAAAGTCTCCAAAGGGTATTTTCTTGTGCGACTGCACTAAAATAGAGGTATTTCTACTTGCATCAAGCTACATTTTACATCTCTCAAGTTCTCTCTTGGCATGTACACATGGCAGAATTTATATAACAACATGACTAAGAGAGCCAGCATTTTATCCTACAGAGTTATCTTCAACACTAGTCCCTAATCAAGCATACTGTGTCAGGAGCACTGCAAATTAAAAAGATACATACTATGTGGGAGGGGACATGAGACCTGGAGCTCTAGCAATAAGCTCCATTTCACAGTGCAGTTCTACACAGAATAGCAGTTGTAAATTGTCTGAACCACTGACATAAAATAGAACTAGAAAGGTAAAGAATATTTCATAAATGTCTTCAGTATTATCCAGTGCTGGCCCACATGACCACCAACAATAAAAATAATAGTGGTAAATCATACTTCTGAAAGACTTATTATAAAGCTGCTTCCAGCCTCCAGTTCTAAGCAAAATATAATCCTGCACATTGTGTTAGTGTTTTGTTTGGTGTATGAGCCACTTTCAGGATGTGCCACTTGGCCAACATTTTTGTCTCATTGCCAAGAACAGCAACCATGCAAAATCATTTTTTGAAACTTGCATTTCTGCCATTAGAACTTTTATGTGAAAATATCATTACTTCAGTGACAGTGGTTTGGGTTTTTTACAATCTGCATGATATTCCTGCAAATTCAGGTAATAGAACACTCACACTGAAACCTCTAAGGATGTTTACTTTTTAAAAAGTAAAGTGGGGCAGCAGGACAGACTTCAAAATTTAAGGAGGCACAGGAGTGAATACACTGAACCCAGGGGCTTTAACTTTTGGCTGTGTGAAGAACAAGTTCATTGACTGAAAATTTCAATGGAATTTGCCTTTTTGCACATTATAAAACAAGCTGAATATTTGAACTACTTCTGCTGTTTCTAGAACAAATAGAACTGTTACTGGTGTTTAACTCTGTATCTGTAAACACTAAACTCTTGTCCTCTAAAAAAGGCTCTGCATTTTCTCCTTATTTGCTGGGATTGACAGTAATCCCAGACAGAATATTACTGTTTAAACATGACTGATTAAAAACCTGATAAGCTTTGGGATATTTTAAAACACTCACTATACACATTTTTGTTTCATGTCAGTTTTTAGAAACTTGTTTTTGTAGTGCTATTGTGAGTTCCCATTTTTAATCTTTTTCTTACTAGTGCTGGCAGTCATGTATAAATAGATATGTTTTAGATTCAGTCAATCTGTGTCACTGCCTCGGAAAGAAAATTTAATGATAGAATGTTTCCATTAATTTCTTTTATCTCAAAACTTTTATTGTCCTTCTTGCTTACTTTTTACTATTATTTTTCTTTCAGGAAGAAATATGATCAAAATTACATTAGGCTTAGTCCTAAAAGATTTTTGAACACCTATAATTTTAATTTAATTTAGCAGAATCTGACAAGGCTTGGCACCATTTATCATGCCCATCAAAGAAGAGACAGAGAGGTTTGGCAGAGCAGTTGATTGAGTTTCCTTTTGTTAATGAAAACAATACTGCTGACAGTCCATTAAAAACATTCCATTTCTTTTTAATATTCCTGGAGTAGCAAGAATAAAGCCAGAGGGAAAGCTGAAATTGGAAGAATTGTTTTAGACTTCACTTCTCTCATTTGTGTTTAGACTTATAAGGCACTGGGTCCTCTTGGTATTTTTTAAATTCTTATATCTGTGACAGAAGATGAAAGGAGGAATGGAAATGCCCCAGAATCTTGCTTTGGACCTTTAAAAGCAGCTGCACCCAATTTGTTCGATATAAACTTGTAACCAACATTAAAAAGATACTTTTTATGTTTTGTTCCTCATGAAAAGCAAACCCAAGTGTCCAGACTTACCTACCACACAAGTGTTCAAAGAATACATTTTTAATACATTAAAATGTCAATGAAATGGGAATTTTAAAAGTAAATCTAAAAAAATAGAATATACTTAGACTTTAATTATGTGATACACTCAGTTTTGAGTCATCAGGCCATCAGGACAATTTTTTTTTTTTTTAAAGGGGGATTCTGCAGTTGCCAAGAATGGCAGCAGTTTTCTTTCCCACTGGAAAATATGTCCTGCACATGCAACATGAGATCAGATGTTTGCAGATAAAGTGTGTACCTAGAAATCAGCTTTTTGTTTCACACGCCTTCCATTCTCCTCACAGCATTTTAGCAAAAATAGGAGAAGCAGCTGTAATCTTACTGCTCTATTTGCCAATGATATATATTCTGAAATTTAATTAAAAAATTAGGAATTAATTTTGATTTTCTTCACTGTTTTGCTTTTAAAACAAAGGAATATAATTAAAGGTGTAATATGTACACTACAGAATAGCCTAAATTATGCCAGTCCAATTTAAAAGAAATTTGTACGCATAGATGTAACTCTGCCCTATTTTCTCTCAATCCTCCCACCATGTGAACCCTGGAATACATAAAGATGATATTTCTCTCTGCCCTGTTCTCTCTGATACTGTTTCTCACAATCCTAATGCAGTCTTTCCATTTTTGATGGGTACCCAAAACTAATTCACAGCTGAGTGGTAACATTTGCTAAAAAGATAATCTTGAACTCTGCTTACCTGCCCAACAGTATTCAACAAATCTGTTCCATATCCTCCTTTAGTTTTTATTGTCTCTGAATCTTTGCATTTGTGTAATGATTGGACAAAACAGAAAAAAGGGAGAGGTTTAATTAGTAGAAGCAAAACCTATGTAAATTATTCATGGAGATTCACCAGTTTCAGTTGCCAAAACCTCACTCTTGTTTTATTTAAACTTTTTTAATAGCAATAATAAGATTTCAATGCAAATGAAGCTATTCTAAATTAAGGCTCACTTCTCAAATACTTACTGCAAATAAGAAGCACACACCCTATCCTCTTACTGGGCTGAATAATAATTTGAAAACAAAGGTAGAACAGATAAATCAACTCAGATCTAATTTATTCATTAAATATCACATATATCCAAATATGATTCTTCTTTGTGTTGAAAAGCATAAACAGAGACAGCATAAAATTAACACAACAGCAGAACATTACAATGAAAATCAAAGATAATTGAAATTGCTAAATCAATTATTTTTATTTTCTCTAGAAAGCACTTAAAAATATTCCAATTTCTCCCAGGTTTCAGAAAATTAAATAGTCTTTGTTATTTGGGTTCTATTGTTTTGAGGATTTACCTTTTTTTTCCTCCCAGTGAGAAATTGTGTCAAAATCAGAGAATACAGAGAGACTATCTAGTGACTCAGCAGGACTCTTTATTCTCCTTTATTGCTGTGGCAGGCTATACTTGTTACATTTTTTTTCCTTAAAAAACTTCTTCCTATTTTCTTGAATTAATAACATGAAAACTGTGAATCTAGTTTTTTTGGGTTTTTTTTTTGTTTGTTTGTTTGGTTTTTTGGTTTTTTGTTTTTGTTTGTTTGGGTTTTTTTCTGTTTTTTTTTTTTTTTTTTTTTTTTTTTTTTTTGTATTTTTTTGTTTCTTTTTTTAATTTTCAGGCCTGCAATCCCTCCTTTTGGGAGTTACAGTGATACTACTTGTGGGCACAAAGAACCATACCAGAAGTCAAGGTGTTCTAGTACTAGAGGAGAATGCAATTTTAAACACTACAGAGTACAGTATTAATGTAAAGAAGCAGGATATATCAAACAAAACTTCATCCAGAGACTGCAGATGAAAAAACTGTGGAAGAAAATCCTTATAATCGTATGATGGGCTTGATTGGTTTAAAAGCTCTGACTGATAATAGAGAATATCACTACAGCAGAAAAAAAAAAAAAAGCTCTGTCTTGAAAGAGGGAAATCTGTTCATGATAAATGTTCACACTGAGATTTTGCCATCTTGATTATGAGTGGTGCAGGGCATGAAGAGACATTCAAAATGTAATGGTGGGAAAAAATGCAATGGGGGAAAAATATTTTTTTTCTGGGGCAAAAAATATATACTCTATTAAAATGCTGACACATACTGTGTCCTTTAAGGCTGTTCTTAAAATAATTCCTTAGGCTCATTGAATGGAAGCAAAATGAAAAATTTTTTATTTATACAGAATTTTGTTTCACCTGAATGTGAGCCTTAAGAAAAGATCCCAACTTTATGAAGGCTCTGGCTTCCCAGGACTTATTTAAAATTTATGGCAATGTGAATTTCTCTGAAGTAAATATTTTAAGTAGAAAATGTATCATCTCTCCATGAGCACTAGCATTATTCTCTTCATCTCTGTCTCAGCAAAGCGAACCTCTAGCACTTATCCAGCAGAACTAGCTTCTGGTTTTCCTGACGTTTCATATTTCAAAAATAAAAAATACTGCTTTTCTTCATACAAGAAGACTTTTTACTTTTTCTTTCTCCTTCTTTTTGTTTTGTACAAGTGTACACAAACACATGTACACACATATTGTTACAGACAGTTATTGCTTGAAGTGTCACATATAGACACAATAGGAAACAGTTAAACTTATAAGTCTCTTACACCTAATTTTTCTTACAAAATTTTGACTGCAGCTGGCAAGACCAGATTACTTTTATTTCTCCCTTATCCTTCTATAATTTCTTTCTTCTAACAATATTGAATTTTCCATCAGCCATGTTAAAAGCATGGAATTTTCCCAGCATTTCTCTGCCATTTATGTTAAGGCAAAGGTGAATTAATATTTTTTTTTAATTTTTATCTAGTTTCACTTTGTTTTGCTTGTAGAGTACTGGAGAATTCTGTACTGCTGTATTTTAAATTTTTAGTACTATTTTTAATAATTCCTTTGATTTCTCCTTTAAAATTTGTTTTCATTCCTTAGCATCTGCAGCAAACAAGTTTTCAGAGGGTACAATATTAGCAGTACTCTCTTTTGCTCAATTACTGTGAATCTCTTGCAGTATATAAATTTTTAAGTATTGAAAATTTTAAAGTTACAGATTGAAAAGTTGCAATTTAAAAACTTTTAAGGCTATTTTTTTAAACCATGAAGTGTCTTGGAAATATCAAAATCTGTACTCAGACTTTAAATTTCAAGTAGCACCTTAAAATTTAACTTGGCTCAAGTTTGGTGATATTTTAACACACAGTGACTCCATTATTATCTTCTCAAAACTTTAACTGAAATTTTTCCTTACAAGTATCTACTCAAGACATATGCCCAAGGACAACTGTCTAGTTACCTTGGATTCACCTTACATGAAAAATTTGAAACCTAAGGAAAAAAAAAGGAGCACAGCACTGGAAAGGATGTGTGTATCACATATGCCCTGAGAAAGGAGTGGAATCTAGAACTAAATGTACTGTAGTTTCACAGAAACTTTTACATATAGTTATAACAACAAATATGTTGAAATTATTGGACACCAATTTGTGAAGAAATCAACCATCTCTAGGAGAAGTGAGTATTATTAAAATTGGAGCTAACTTTACAGAAAGCTGTTATTAATTGCTATCCAAATTGAATTTGATATGGCAGAGTCTGAAATATTAGCTCAAGAAACTACAGAGCATGTCCGTCTATTAATTCATTAGGAGTGCAATTGCCTAAACAGTGGCAGAACACTGGCAGAAAAATCGTGGTTAACAGCATACAGCTCACTGGAGCTACTCAGCACCAGCTTTACATCATCTCCTTTACAGTAAAACAAAAAGCAATGCTTCATGATGCAGGTCATCAGATCCTCCAGATTCCTCATAAAATGTTTTTAGGGATGTAAGTGTAAAAAAAGGGACATTTTGTAACGCCTGTTTTGTTTCTTTTTGCTAAAATCAACACTACTACGACACAAAAGCCAGAGAGAGTGTTGCTAATCTGCCTGGAGGCTGATTTCTACAGTATCAGTGAACCAGTTACCAAAGACCTTTATAATCAGTAGAGACACAGGTGTACATAGGACACACACTCCCATCCTAATCATGTCAAATGCCTGATGTAAACCTTAACACGTACATTTGTTTCTCCTCAACAAAAAAAATCTAAGTTCATTACATCAGGGATGGATTTCCTGAGTAGAAACACTTAATATTAAATGACATGTTGTATTTTACAGTTTATATACATTTGTTTGCACAACTTTTGTCTTGTTTGGCAGACATTTGCACCCCTGTTTTACAGTTACAGTCTAACCAGACAAAACTGTGTAGAAATGAAGGGGCCATGGGCTTCGTTATTTTGAATATTTTTTAATGTTTCTCCAGTTATAGAAAGCAGAATATATTTAGTCACTTATACTGGGGTAGCCTGATTTTGAAATATGCAGAAGATATATGTGAATATTTTTGATATAAGCAAAATGATGTCTTTCTCACTACATAATGCTAGTGAGAAATATTAACAATTGTCTAAATGCAAATTCCCTGCTCCTTTGCATTTCACTTACCAAAATGTATAGGTCTTCAAAAAAGTCATTGTGTTCAGAAAAACCACAGAATTGTTGCCTATTGTTTATGTGTTTCTATATCCATGGCGTTTCTGGTAGATTGACCTTGGCTGGACACTGGGTGCCCACCAGAACTGCTCTCCTCAACTGGACAGGGGAGAGAAGATACAATGAAGGGCTTGTGGGTTGGGATAAGGACAGGAAGAGATCACTCACCAATCATCATAATGGGTAAAATAGACTTGACTTGGGGAAATTAGTTTAATTCAAATCAATTAAATCAATTCAAAACTGGAGTAGGTTAATGAGAATAAATCCTTTTTCCTCCACCTCTCCCTTTTTCCCTTTCTCAAATTCACTTCTGAATTCTCACCTTCAGAGTCTCAGGGGAATGGGGAATGGGGCTGAGGTCAGTTCATTGCATGTTGTCTCTGCCGATCCTTCATCTTCAGCGGGAGGACTCCTCACACTCATCCCCTGCTGCAGTGTGGGATCCCTTTCATGGGACAAGTCCTCCATGAACCTCTCCAACACGAATCATTCCTACAGGCTGTAGTTCACAAACTGCTCTATTGGGTTCACAAATGTTTCCATAGGATGCAGTGTTTCAGGAACAGCCTCCTCCAGGATGTCTCTCACAGACTCACAGGTTCTGCCAGAATCCTGCTCCAGGGTGGGCTTCCCACAGGGTCATAGCCTGCTTCTGGCACCCAGTGCTCCAGTGTGGGGTCCTCCACAGGCTGTAGGTGGATATCTGCTCTACCCCAGACTACAGTCCTCAGGGGCACAGCCTGTTTCACCATGGTCTTCACCACAGGCTGCAGGGGAATTTCTGCTCTGGTGCCTGGATCACCTCCTCTCTGTCTTTCTTCAATGACCTGGGTGTCTGCAGGGCTGTTTCTCTCATGCACTCTCTGGCAGCTGTTTTTGGCAGTTTCCCACTTTTCTTAACTTCATTATCTCAGGTTTTACCACCATTACTGACAGGCTTGGTCTTGGCCAAAGGGGTTCATCTTGGAGTCAGCTGGTATTGACACTCTTAGATGTGGGGGGAAGATTTTAGCAGCTTCTCACAGAAGCCACCCTGGTGGACCCTGATAACAAAAGCTTGCCTTATAAACTGAACACAGCATTTCACCATAACATAAGGAGGGAAGGTGTCTGTAGTAACAATCTTGCAATCCATATGCATTAAATATGATTTTCTCTCTGTGCTGGTTTTGGATAGGATAGAGTTAATTTTATCTGTAGTAGTTAGTATAGGGCTATGCTTTGGATTTGTTCTGAAAACAGTGTGGGTAGAGATAGAGACAGAGATGCTTTAGCTATCACTGAGCAGTGCTTACACAGAGCCAAGGCCTTTTCTGCCTCTCACCCCACCCCACCACCAAGAAGGCTGGGGGTGAACAAAATGTTGGGAGTGGACCCAGAGCCAGGACAGCTGATGCCAAGTGCCCAAAGGCTTGTTCCAGACTGTATCACATCATGCTCAGTAAATAAAGCTGGGGGAAGGAGAGTGGGACATTTGGGGTGATTGTCTTTCTGCACCACCATTTCGTGTTATGGAGCTTTGCTTTCCTGAAAATGGCTGAACACCTGCCTGAACATGGGAAATGGTGAGAGAATTCCTTGTTTTGTTTGTGCATGCAGCTTTGCTTTACCTATTAAAATGCTTTTATCTGAACCTATGAGTTTTCTTACTTTTCTGATACTCTTCTGCAGGTAAAGGAATGAATGAGTGATGCTTAGTTGCCAGCTGGAGTTAAACCACAACAACATGCAAGACAAAAATAATACAAATATTTCATTTGCTGTGTAAGAGATTACATGCCTCGTGTATCCTGGAAGGTGAAGTTGTGTCTGAAATGGACTGTTCCTTGGCTGAATAAAGTAAATTACTGGCATAGCAGTACTGCAAACTGAAATACTGGAGCTTCAGCATGACTTTCCCCAAATTATTTTAGCCCTTTCTCTGAATATAGCTTGGAAATTACAGTTGAAATCCAACAAAAGATACTACATATGAATTATCAAGTGGAAAGTTGTGAAACAGTATAGTATAGTACATTTATATTAGGAACAGAAATTTCATGTTTCTGGTTTTATTGATGAAACCATGCCAAATTCATGAAAGTGTGATAATTTCCAAGGTGGCAGAAGAAGCCTAACAGTTGAATGAATCTGAAATTACCCTTATAGAAAAAGATCTGTAGAATTAAATAGAGAATAATCACCTTTCTCCAGGAACTTTAAGCTTCTCTATAGCAAGGATGTAATTCTCTATTAAATTCTATAGTCAGGATTAAACCTTGAAGAGAAAGAATCTAATTTCTTGTTAAATTTCTTAACTTTGTAGAGGAATTTTTTATAACTGTATTTCATTCTACAGAACCTATAGAAATGGATTTTCCACTTCACTAGACCTTCTGCAAACTGCATTTCCTGACTTTAAAAGATAGCAAAGATCATCTTTTGTGAAAAGGAGCATTTATGCTTAGACTGACCAAGCTAGTCTCTCTTCCGAGTGTCAGAGGGTGAGAGGAGTAGAGGTCAGTATGCTGAGATCTTCTGCAGAGGGAGGAAAGAGTATTCCTCACACAGTGGAACCAAAGACCTTTAAACATAATCTCTACAAGTTAAGGCATGTAGCTCACAAAGAGGACTAAAACTTCTGCTGTTCTTAGAACTGTGGTTTCCACTAATAAATGTATATATCTAGCTGTTGGCTCTAATGGGTATTTCTGGTGAAAGACCTCAGTCTGCAGCTATCTTTTGACACACAACTATAAACCTACACCAGCTGGTGTAGATTTTGTCATCTGGATGGTTCTCCAGAGTCCTCTGACTGTACCGATGAGAACAGGATAAATAGCTCCATCTTTGAGGTTGCCTAGGGTGACTGATATGATGTAAGAACTATGGTTGACATGTGTCCTTCCAAAAGGCCAGGAAGAAAATCATAGAGAAGCTTAAATGACACTGGTCCTTATCTATGTGCTGTTGAATGAAACCACAGATTTCCATAGAGTATAATTCAGCTAGCTCACATGTTCATATTTCTGGTGATAGACAGCAAACTCTGGTCTTGTCAACCTGTAAGTTAAATTCCACTACTTTGTCACATTAGGGACTGTTCAGATGCCTAAACTCAACCGTTGAGTGCCTTTCAGAATTTTCTAGGATATCTGGTTGATAACTGAGGCTGGGACATTTGGATCAAAAGAAACAGAAGATCTATGTTCTTCTGGTCCAGCATCTAGAAACCCAAGGGAATACCTCAGAGTCTGTGTTTAGCTCACTGCCAATGTTAGGCAGATGTGTTGAAACTGTATAATAAAGTTTATATCATAGAGTCTATTTTAACTTTTGTTTAATTTCTAGATGTGTGTAAGAATTTTACAGTACATAGCAAAAAAAAAAAAATGTAAAAGAGATCTTTCGTAAAATCTTCTGGAGCAACCATCACTTGCCTGAGAACCAGAGGTTCAAGTGGCCCTCCTGTGTTCCCAACTAAAGAAATTATTTATTATTAATTTGAAATTATTTATTATTCATTCATTTAAAGCTTTTTAATATGACAAATATTGATCAACCTCTGCTATCAGTCCTTTGGCTAGTGTTTATACATAGCTAGGTTAACTGTTTTCTACTTTCTAACAATCTTAATCAGCCATGTTCATTTCCCAATATTTTTCTTATCTGATCACTTTTGAAAGGCCAATTCTTCATGCCAAAAATTCCATACTAAGAAATATACTAAGAAATTAATCCCATCACAAATTTCCACATGTGTATGTTTGTGAATGCTTTGAGGCCTCTGTCCAGTCCTGCAAAACAGCTTCAGAAAGCCCTGAGGAACCATTATAGCAGTAGGGTGCAGCGTCAGTCCTAAAGTGCTCTGCCATGCTGCTTCAAAAAGTCTGAGAAGATGGACAATGCAGGCAGGAAAATTTCTGGATAACATGTTAAGCCAGCTTCTTTGAGGCTTGGTGATGCATTTTATTTTGGCAACAAGCATTATATAGACTGTATTAAAAATAATGACAGCAAGCAGATGGTCACTCTTCATGGAATTATACTGGAGACATTTGTGAATTTTTTTTCTTTGAATGAATTGCTACTAACTAACATATTTCAAAATCATGTAATATTTAAAAAGTGAAGCAATTTAAATTATGTTCTTGTCAATTTGTTTAGTATGAATTTTTCACTGAAAGAAATTAAGAAGTCAAAGCACAAACACGCTTCCAAATATTTTGGACATCATGTACAGCTAACATTGGTTTAAACTGTGTGTGAAAAAGCAGTGTAATAAAACATATAAATAGTGTATGAAAGATTATTTTTTTCAGGAATAAAACCACATTGTTCAGTAGGGAAATATGCAGACATATGTAAAAGCTTTAATCTCATGAAAAGCTTTATCTGAACAGAGTACATTAGTCTTATGTTGTTTTTAGGGTAAATAACCTCTATAAATACAAATATTTTTAATCATTATGAAGGGCAAGCTGGTAACAAAAGGTTATTGAGAAAGACAGTGAAAAATCCCATTTTATGCATCAATCTTGAGCATTCCATGAGCAGGTCTCTTCACTTATTTCCCTACAGTGTGCCATTAATGCCTCATCATGAATTTTTCTGTCAGGTTGAATCCTATTGACTTCAGTTTTGTCTGATTGAAGAGTGTAATATGTGGTTTTTACTTGTGTGAACAGTAAATAAGTTTTAAAAGAGACTTTCCTCTCTAAATTATTTATGATGTTGTATCATCAGCCATTTCTGTGAAACCCCACTGAAGCTGTGTGAAAACACACCAGATGTGTTCTTCCTTCCCTTCAGAAATGTGTCCCAAACAAAGAATGGCTGTGTGGGGCAGTATCTGGGGTTAGTCCATTAGATCAAGGGGCAAAGAACTACTCTGCAAAGCTACAGATTCCCCCTCTCCTGATGACTCTTCTGAGTGGTCGTGCATTTCTCTGTAGTGGAAAATAGAACTTACTTTTAATTTGATTCTGCTAAAAAATGGAGATTGTGGATTTGAAATTCAGATCATGCAGTGCTGTTTTTGCATTTTTTATGTCATTAAACTACCAGAATATTAGCACTGCAAAGTCAAGCACTTAAATTATCAAATGCATTATTTAAGGTCCCTAAGCAATCTTAAATCTTCCTCTCTTTCTTTATACCCTTTTGATGTGAGACCACGTTATATTTTTCAGGTCGTTCCCCTGCTTCATTTGTTACAAAGCTAGATATTGTTGGGACTCTCTAAAAGAGTCATAGAACTGTGGAATGGCTTGAATTGGAAGGGACCTTAAAGATCATCTAGTTCCAGCACCCCTGCCCCTGCCATTCACTAGACCAGGTTGCTCAGGGTGAAACTGGCCTGGCCATGAACAACTCCAGGGATGGAGCAGTTTCTCAGATTGGCAAAATTCATGGGGTTCGCCTAGAAGAACCTCTACCTTTTTTTGTGTATTTGTAGTGAATTTGTCAGGGAACTGAGGAGATGAGCAAGTTTTTTCTTGTGGTTAATGCAGTAAAATGTCACCCTGGACATATGTCTGCCACAAATGCCCTGAACTGAAAAGTGATACAATAAATGTTTATCATTCACTACCTATTCCATCAGAAAAATGAAATGCTTCTAATTTGCTTTAAATGAGTGAAATAATCTTCCTTTACTGACAATGGAAATTAACAGATACTACTAGATTGCCATCACCTTGACCTCTCTGTTCCCCATCTTGAAAATTACTAGAGAAATCCTAATAGCTACAGATTTCAAGTGAAATTGAAAGAAGCTGCCTTTTTGATCAAAGAAAACCTGCTTCCAGATGTTTCATATGTAGCACAAGTATTAACATTGAGTTGTGTTGAGCTGTGTGAATGTATCAGCTTAGTTCTGGAAACTGGCAGGCAAAAAGAGAAGTGTTTCCAATTTCAAGCCTCCATACACTTCATTAACATGAGCACTCATTGGCTTGGACTGGCATCAGCTCAAGAGTCTCTGCACAAGGTGATATTCCCAGTAGTGCAGTGTAGGATATGTGCTGGCAAGTCGAAAATCTCGTTTGCACTTAGTGGTGAAGCTGAACAATAGCAGAATTTTTATTTTGGAGAATGTTATTTCCAATTTCTGAAACACAAGAACAATGTCCAAAAGAAAATTAAAGGAACTCATGCACGATAAATTTGATTTGGGGGTACATACATAAGGAGTCAAATAAAAATGGCATTCAGTGGTTATGAATTTAGAGCAAAATCCCATGTCCAGAAGAAGCCACATTGTGGATCTTTGTAAGTATTTATTCAGGCAATTCCCTGTATCATTCTGGTTAATTGAAGGATGTAGGAGTTTATAACAATAAAACAAAAATCTGTATGTACAAGGACATAAATAACTAATCTATGTCTATCAGAGGTTTAGCATATAGTAACATGATTTTGATAGCTTGAATATCTGGGGTAAGAAAAAAGGGAGAAAGTCCCTAAGACGTTATGTATAGCTTGGCTCTAATGGTTGCAACTATTTTTATCAGCTGAGGATTTATTTGCCCTTATTACTCTATTATCATACACCATAAATCCTACAGACCAAACTCTATGATTATACACATTGCTTATGCTGTGTATTTGAGAGAATATTAAAAAAAAGGAAGAAAGTTTTAGAAATATTTTAGCTCATTTCTTTTTTTATTATTACTATTTTTCATGCCCTTCTACTTTGAGTCAGGTTGGCTTCTTTACCATGCCCTCCAGATCACGGGATACGCAAGGAGAGGAAAATGGTAGCTAATAAATTTTTGAAACCTCTAAAAATTACCTTCTGTAAAATAGCTTTTCTATATATTATAATGTCACTATTTTATGGCCTGATGTTGCCTGACCTTCCATTATGAGAAGCTGAGGCCCTTCTTCAATGGTGTGAAGCTCACATTTATAGCCCTGTGTGGCTGTAAGATATTGGCCCCTAAACATGTTATTTATGGCTAAGAGAGAATTTCCTGTTCTGGGGCTCAGTATTATTTGAATGCATAGAAAGGAAGATAGAGGAATCATGATTTTGGTATTTGTGTCTGACAATATATACTTCAGAAATAGATTTAAAATTAGAAATAAAATTCTGACACTAAAAGCCCCAGTGTATCATCGACTACCAAGATTTTATTCCATCATGTGGATACTTTACCATGGCTCTGTGTGGCAATACAGAGCACTTGATAGAGTAGAAGTCACTTTCAAACAATCTTAAAGAATTAATTCCAACATCTATAAGGATTTAATAAAGATTGTAATGAAATAAAGTGAGAGAAGTAGCAGACCTCAACTAGGTAATTTTGCAAAGTGATATGTACTTAAGGTTGTTAACAAATTAGGTTTACTTTAAGAAAAAACATCACTAGTTTTCCAAAATCCACAGAGCTATAGTATCGATGTTCATCAGAAAAGTGTCCAGTTCTCTGTGTTTTTACTGTAAGCATAAAATTATTTATTTTTAATATTTGAAAGATGTATTTCTTCAAAATGTTTCAGTGACAGTACTGGAAATATTTAATTTTGAATGACTGTGGGTTTTTTAAAAGGATTTGCCATGTTTGGTTATTAACCCCCAGTGTTAACAAACTCAGGAGGGTAAATACCTGCTACTGCTTCCAGTTTAGTCCTTTACCAGTCTCCAAATTTACACTGTTGGAAGAGGAATTTAATTTTTCTGTGCAAAAGTTACACACATATTTTATTTGGTTTTTAAAAAAAAGGGAATCCCCTACCTTTACTGGAATTCTGCTTGCAGTTTGAAACCCTGATTTTTACAGAAGATGATGAACAAATATAATGTGAGGAGGATTGAAAAAACAGTTAGAGACTAATGATTTCTTTTGTTTGGTACTCTATTTGCAACCATAAAATCTGTGCTGTGCTCTTGAACCATACTTTCTGCAAGATGATGTTTTCTACATCTGTATGGGAAAGAGCTGATACTATGTTTGAACACTCTCTGCACAGGAGCACAGGTTTCTAAACTCAGTGACATTAGATTGAATGTTTTCAAGCGCTTACTTTAGCTTGAAAATCTTTTTCTACTCAGTAAAATCTTGTGTTTTAAAGTGCTGCTGGAGCTGCACAGGAGTTTTATCTGGAGTATAAGTCATGAAAGATCTCAATATTGAGTCTCAGAGGTTTTAGGTATATTAACATTCCAACAGAATGCTAAAAATGTTGTTTTACTAGCAAGAACTTGATGTAACTTGACCTTATAATAGGAAAATGGGCTTTTTCTATTCAGGATTTCTAAATGCAGTATCAGGAGAGATGGGGAATTAAAAATCCCATCATAATGTTTTAAACACCTCTTACAGTAACTGCATTTGCAGTGCTAGAAAAGAAGTTGTATTTAAGTATTTTTTTAGGAAATCCAAATTAAGTACTCCTATTTATCCTCGTCATATCTCTCACAGCTACATTTCCTTTAGAAATATTGCAGAGGAATGAACATTTTGTGAAGGAATTCCTGAGTGCTTCAGTGCAGTTAATTTAAGGAAAGATTAATAGAAATTTCAGCTGAACACAAAGGCAGCCCAGAAACCTTGAGACAGTTGGTTAAAAATTGCTTTTTCGTGATTGCAGAAGACTACATTGCTATTTTTTGAAAAAAAATCCAGTGTGTTGCTTCAGTATGATAAATCCTCCTCTACAGCCTAAGCATTTTAATAGTGCCTAGATATCTTCCAGTTGAAATCTTGGGTTGTTATTCACTTTCAGATTTTGATGAATGTAAACCAGGAATCTTAGTAAACAATAACAGATTAGATGGATAGATCCTAAACACAGGAGGTGAGGAAACTGCAAAGCAGTAGTAGTTCTCAGGTTACAGACTACCTAAGGAACAATCTTCATGCACAAAAAAGAAGAAATAAATGACTGATACACCAGAAGGCTAAAGCTATGTCAAACACTAAAAGAAGAAATTATGAGGTGGTATTGCTAAAAATTTGAAAACTTGCTTTAAGCATCCTTCTACCTCAAAAACACTCCAAAGTTTTGGGAAACAAAAGGCTTTTAGGTACTGCTTTAATTTGTTTCTTTTCTTTTTTCTTCCTCTTCTGTCACAAGGGCAAGAACAGCTGACTCTCAGGGTCATGGCAAATTGATTTTGTGTTGTACACTTAGAAGGAGATTTCTAAAGTTTTGCTTTACTATTACTTGTCCTCAAACATTTCCATTTATATTATTGATTCTAATTTTTTTTCTTTGCTGTGAAATGCTGTAGGAACAAAAGACATTACTTTCATGGAGCAAAAGTGTAATCCTGTATGGAATACCTGTGAGCATTTTGGTGTTGTACATCAAATTCAAAACTAACTAGACTAAAAACTCCAATGCATTAGAAAATAACTACAATGACTATTGTGTGTGGCTTTTTGTTAACTGTAACAGATTTTGCGCTTTAAAGGGCATGACCCTCGATACAGAAGGTGGATGCTAGAGGACAGAGAGCTAATCGTGGGATTAATGTAGATTTTATTTATAATCCCTCATGTGTTTATATGCTTTTATCCACTGTTAGTGTGGAAACAAGACAAATCCCCTTTTAATTCTTGTTATTAATGAAGATTTGTCCAAAAGCTTTATTGTGTCTTCAGTGAAAGCCTCATGCTTGGGAAATGCATAAGCTTACCATTGCAGCTGGAGGACTTAGAGGAATTATTCCTCAGGGACTTGCAGCACCATCTCAGGTTCCAGAGAGGCGTGGTGGGAGCCCATCTGCTGCTGCATCACATCGTGTCACATCCTGTTCTGACACAGAAGGACCATTGCTGTGAGCCTGGAGGGGAGGGAGGGCAGTGCTTGCCACCAGCTCCATCCTGGATCCTGACCTTTGTCACAGAGTTATGCTGAGCAGCACCAGCTTGCCCTGAAGAGTGTAGAAATCCTGAGTAGGCATGTGTGGGCTCAGGGCTCTTTACACAGGACACTGAGCATTAGTCCCACTGTCTTTTTGCTCATTTAAGGTTTTGCTCATTTAAGGTTTGCTCATTCATGGTCAGCATGACAATGCCTGAACTCAGAAGAGAGGAATGTTGTGCATGGCTGTTGTGAATGGCATGAGGAAAGGGATGGAGACTGAGTGCAATAATTTCACAGAAGTCAACCATTCCAATTTTGTACCTTCTCAGCCAGAGCTGATTTGCTGAAGTGTCCTTTATCAAATTCCAAAAGTTGAATGTTGCACAAGATCCCTTGACATACTTTATGGTTGGAAGTATTTGGTTCAAGGGCTCACAAGTTTTGGTTCAAGATTTGGTTGAAGATTCACACCATCTTTACTTTTGACATTCCTTACGAGGCACTTTTGAGCAATTTTTGCTTATCCATACTTTTGGAACCTGCCTTTTTTCTTGAATATACACCTGCTGAATGCTCAACTAAGTGAAACCATTTTGTCAAGGTAAAGGCTTGATATGAGCTGTCCAAATTTTAGTGCTCTATAAGAGACATAGCTAATATAAACTGAATGGCTTTTGGTTTTTGTTCTTTATTCACAACCTCAGTACAGGATTTTCTTGTCAGAAATGTCTGTCTCTGGGTCCAAACCAATCCATTTTGAAGGCTAAGTTATAATCAAATCTTTTATTATCTTTGTGTCTGTCGACGTTCTATCAGATAATGTGCTGTTGGGAGCCTGTGCCTGACCAAAGTACAATGTTAATAAATAGCCTATCTGTGCTTCCTGTGGTTTGAGCCAGCATCGTGGAGTGCACAGGCTGAGCTACAAAAGGAATGTGGTAAAGAAAAAACACCCAAATACTCACAAGATTATAACAAGAACAACTCAAATTATGAGGGAGAGGAATCTTACGAAGGTTTTCTTGATGAAATTACTTTCTTCACTGCATGAAAATTAGAGAATCCCTAGATCCAAGCCCCTTTAATACCCCAAAAAAGACTCTTGCCACCACAGGAAGTCAATTATCTCCATGGTAACCAATACAAACAGTGAATATTGCTTTAGCAGCCACAAAGAATAAAAATTGCATCTAAAATTAATTTATGTCTTGGGATCACACACTTGAGATGAGAGAACTGGTCCATAAAGTACCCCAGAGGAGGTAGTAAAAGGAAAAGAAAGTCACTCCCTTTGAGGAGCACAGGGAGCTGTGCTTGCGGTACATAAATTTGCTTTCCTGCTTTTTAAAAGAATACTGTCAATGTGTCCATATTTGCATGCATGCTCCCATAACTTCCCTCTATATTTCCCCTTATTTTTGGCAAATGTTTGGCAATAGTTGCCTGAAAAGACAATTACCTCATAATCTCCCTTGCTATGCAGAAGAATCTCTTCTATATTTCATTAATTAATTTGGGATTAATTAACTTATTCTCATTTCCTTCCTTGTGTAAAAAATGCATAGAATTTGTTTAATAAATATTTCAGTGGAATAAAGAAAAAGAGAATTAAAACTTGGAACAATATAAAATTTCCTTTACATTTATAAAGTGTGAAGGCAAGCTCAATATAATAACCAGTAAGGTGAATCAAAGTAGGGAAAAGGCCACAAAAATAATGTGATTTCCGTGTAAGAGTGCAGCTAATCTGGATATTTGTGTACTTGCAGCCTATACTGTATTTCTCTCAGCCAGAGAGAGTCCGAGCGAGCCTCTACTGCTAGGGCATGTCTCATGTCCTTACAGTAAGCATAAATAATGCCCAGAGTCTCAAAATGCTCCAAGTCTGACATCTGCTACTACAACACCTCAATAAGTGAATTTTCAGAAAACTTTTTCTCAGGTCGACCTGCTGTGTAGCGAATGCCTTGAAAGTCTGTCCCTTTGCTTGAATTTTTGTGTAATTTTTCTTATTTGTGTATTATGAAAAGTGTAATTTAGCTCTGTCTTAAAAGTGTGTTTTCCCCAACACCCTACCCCTCCTCGCCTTTTTCTCCCCCCTTTAAAAATATAGTATTGTGACATTTGAATTGGTAAAAAAACACTAAAAAAATCTTTGGACCATTACTGAGACACAGCAAAAAGAGCCTGGAAAAGTACACAGACAGGCAAGAATTGCTGTTATTTAAGTTAAATAAGTCTTGCCACATCTTTCAGGTTTTGCTGTGAATTATCATCTTATCTGCATTATAGTATAATGCAAAGAAAAAAGCTAGTAAAGAATTTTGATCCATATGCTTTCCACAGCCGATGACATTTTCTCCAATTTAACAAAACAAGAAAGTGGAAGAGGATTTCTTGCCATTTGAATATTATTGCCAATTATTAAATGATGAAAGGACATTACAGCCAGCTCTAAAATGTCCCCAAAGGGAAGAGTCTGTGCTTGGTCCATTTTTTCCTTTTGTTAATTTATTAAAAATTGAAAAGAAAACTGTCGTATAAGAAATGTTTTGAAATTATGGTCTGTGGGCTAAAGTTGATTGCAGTCACTAAAAATAACTCAGAACACCTTTTCCTGTTAGCTGTAAAGATTCATCTTCTGGCCTGGCTGGCCAGTTAATAAGTGCAGCCAGACATGACAAATCTGAGCCTTAGCTCCCTTTTTCATTCATTAAATTTCATTAAAGAAAATGCAGACATTTAAAATAAAGTCCTGCTGTCACTTTAGCAATTTCTTTCATGGAAAAGGGATTCTGTGTGACTGCAAAACGTGCCCATGAGATAATACTTTTCCCAAGTAATTTGAAGTTTAGACATTCAGCTGTGTTTGTCAGAACTCATTGGGACTGACAAAAGCAGGGCAGGCCGGTGGCCATTGCTTTGGGACCAAAATCATGAGGCTGTGTGTGACATACCTGTTGTGAACATCCCTAGTACATTCTAGTTCCCGGACTGTGCCCAGGAGCTCTTTCAAAATGAGGGAATTAGCATTGCCTAATGTCCTGGCTTGACTATATGATGCTTTTATCCCCAATCATCTCATTCTGTTTATGTTGAATAATAAGTTTTGCACCTTTAAGAGTGTTCCAGAGAGTGAAGGGGGGGAGAGAAGAAGTGCACAGTTTCTTTTCAGACACTGTATTCCACTCCTCCACATTCCTGCTCATAACTGTGTTGTCTGCGGACAGACAGTGGGACAGAGCTCTTCTTTTTCTTTTTAGTTAGTGTTAGCTAGCTGAGGCAGAGAAGTTCCCTGGATTGTTTTTTTCCTTTTCTTTGGACCTCTTGAAACTGCTCTGGACTGAACACCCAAGAAACTGCTCTGGACTGAACACCCAGGAGAGCACCGGCAGCTGCACCTGTGTCCCACCGGGCCAGGCCTGGCCTGCGACAATTCCAGCACCTGAGGGACTGATCAGAGACTGAGTGAGCTGCAACCCGAGGATGGGGTTTTCTCAGTTTGTCATCTCTTTTAGAGTGGCAAGGGGTCTCATTGTTTGATATTGTTTTGGTTTTATTGTTTAATAAACAGTTTTTTCCACCTTTCTCCAAGGAGGTATTTTTTTCCTCCCGGACCAGTTGGGGGGGGGACCGATTGGATCTGCTTTTCCCACCGGAGCTCCTTTGGGGGATTCTTCCCCAAATGTGCTCTAAACCTGGACACCTAAAATCATGCCAGGCAAAGTCTGAGTAAACGCCACCAGTGGTCTTGCCTGGAAGGGATTCTGTGCGTTACTTACCTCATTAGCACACACAGTCCCCAGTGTGTGTCCCCTATTCCTGCGTGAAAATTCATGTCTTTGTCTACTCTAATTAAAGAAGGAGTAAAAATGGCCGGTCAGGATCACTTGCTTACATTTTAGAGGGCTGAATCCAGAGGAGGTAAATATAATTCCTATATATACTTAATGTGTTCAAAACATTTTCTTCAGATGTTATTTTATACTTATCACAAAATATCCACACAGGACCTCAGAAAGGAGAAGAAAAATCTTTTACACAAACTGATGTGGAAGCCTCTTACAATATACTCTATCTTGGGTCAGCCAGGAAACCTAGAACAGAATAAAATAATGTGTAGTAAGAGAAAACAAATAAAGGAAAACTCTTATATAATGATTTTATTTATTGAATAAGGACAACATGTTACAGTACAGTAACTAACATGATCCATATTCTAGATTAAAAAAAAAACAAAACAGAGTGTAGATCATGTTAGTAACTGTACTGTAAATATTATTTTAGTGCTTTAAAGATGTACAATTTATTAATCAGACCTTGAACAACGTTCTGTTCAAGAACCTCAGGTATTTTAAAAGTTATTGGTAAGAAATCTGTTCAAATCATCTCCTACATGCTCAATGTAACTCGACCTTTTTGTAACACTGCAGGACTCTTGTTCAGTGTTATCTAACAAGCCTTGGAAAATCCTTAAATACAAAATGCAGAACAGTGAAAAAGAAATACAACATTGTAAATACAGAAAAAAAAAAAGAGAAAAATTTAGAACATGGACACGTCTTTACACTAGGAAAGGGTTAAAATCTGTATGATATGACAAGACATAGTAAACAAACCAGGAAAATTAGGAAACTTGGACAAAATTAATGTATTTCAGAAAAGATAATGAATGAGTAGAATAAATTACCAGTAAAGGCAATTGAAACAAAGATTATAAATAAAATATGAAATATAAAGTATAAATGAGGTTGGAAGACTTAGATTTATTTCCTAAGAAAGAGGAAAGTGAATGATCACACAGGGAAAAGGGGAAAGTGTGAAGGTGAGACTAATATGTTAGACATGAAAGGTTGCAATTGCATTCAATAATTTACTTTTCTCACTTCATTGAAGTAATTATTAAAGATAATTTATAATATGTAATTAAGAAACAGTAGTCGAGATGAATTTTTTTTTTCCCTTGTGATTTAGAAAGACCTCTTGACAAAATGGAAAATCAAGGAGAGCAGCAGCACAAATAAAGATCATTATGTATAAGCTAAACGTGGTACTTTACCAGGAGAAGTTACAATGTAAATATTTAAAGAGAACATACGAATGTGAGGGCTCCCAACATAAAATAAAGGGGAATAATAAATACCCTGCAAGTTTGAAAGGTCAAAAGTCTCTCAGACACAGATTAAATTTTCATGGTGTTTTTGCTAGAAATATGATTGTGTTCCCTTAACAGAACCATGACCTCAATTAATTTGTGTTCTAAATAGAGGAAAAGCAATGCAGAACAGGCTTTTTATTGTTGCAAAATAAAAATAAGTATGCTAAGAATCTTCTATACACAACAGACAATTTATAAAACTTTATGAATATTAAGTTTTTCCTCAATTCTTTTTGCACATTGAATGTCACAGTCTTTAGGAGTAGAAAGATTTGCTGTGAAGCATCTGCAAATGTCCAATAGAAAATCACACTAATTTTTTAAAAATTATTTTGTAGTTAAAGAGAACAATAAGACTATGCAAGGATATACAGCATCATTTCAAAGAAGAGAAAACAGAGATCTAACACTGAAATAACCCGACTTCAGTGGGATGGTGCCTGTGTATAAGGATACCTTTGTTCTAATCCGGGTAGTGTTACTGCCTTGGGCAATACATTGCAGAAGACAAAGAATTTCACTATTGCAGTCAGTGCCACAATACTAAGACATCAAGAACACTAACCTCAGCCAAATCTTTTAAAGTTGATGTTTTTTAGCTCCGTGTTTTGGCTTTCTCAAGGGCATATCCCTTTTAATGCTAATTTATTTGCAGTCTTTTATCTCCATAGGAAGAATCAATGCCATTTAATACTCAAACCTCCTGGAGGGGAAACAGCAGAAGCTGGGTTAGGTAAAGTCCAGAATGAACTTTCAATCAGCATAGCATGAAAACATACAAAGACCCTGAATTAATTTCTGCCTCCTCACAACTGGTAGCCCACAGCCTGAAAATTACTTTTCTCTGGCAACATTTTCTTCAAAAGAAATGTGTAGCAGTCCAGTGTCTTCCCTGCTCCTGCACAGTCCTGTGCTTACCAGCCATTTCACTCTGACAGAGAGGAGTAATGGGGTGACTCTCTTGTAAATGTGAGTGACCCAGTGGAGATCACTGGGCTTAAGCTAGCAAGGCAGGGGCACAGCTGAGATTCCTTTACTGCAGCTGTACCCCATTTCTAGCCCTGTGGTTGGAATGGAAGCCTATCACAATACAGCAGGGACTACAGCAGTAAAAGTTGAAACTGGAGTTTGCAGGTGACATTCCAGAACTGGAAGTGGTGTGGTCTTGCAGCATCGGGTTACACATGTTTTGCCATAGGTGTTCATTAGCACATGTATATATAATGATTCAAATAATGACAAGTGAAATGGGAATATTTCCAAATGCTAGATTCAGCTTAGTGGGAGTATTTTGTCAAGGCTGCCTTTACAGACAGTGGAGGGGAGCAGCTTGATAAGGCTGATTGCAAGCATCTAAAATTAGATTTTTATTCTGAATCAACTACAGAAGGAATCACTCTTTTAAATGGCTGTAAACAAAACCTACACAGGCCACTTTTGATAATGCAAAAGATAGGCTTTGTGCATACTTTACGCAGTCTCCTCCTTAAGTCTCATAATTTGGGTATCTGGGCTGTAGCTTTGGGTTTTATTTCCTCTGTTGTTGTGCATTATTTATTGAAGGAGAACACTCATTGTGCTGTTGAATTCCTTGGAAATAATTTTCATTTTTAAACAATTGACCTCTAAAGGCTTTTCAGGCCAGCAGGGTTTTGGTAGTGGAGGGCTACAGGGGTGGATCCTATGAGAAGTTGCAAGAAGCTTCCCCCTGCCTCCAGCAAAGCCAGTGCCAGCCAGGTCCATGAAAAACCCACTGCTGGCCCAGGCTGAGCCCATCAGCCATGGTGATAGCACCTGTGGGATAACAGACTATGGAGGGAAAGCTGCAGAAATACAGGCAGAGAGTATGTGAGAGGAGCAGCCCTGCAGACACCCTGGCCAGTGAAGAAGGAGGGAGAGGCAGGAGTTGCTCCAGGGGCTGGAGCTGAGATTCCCCTGCAGGCTGTGGTGCAGACCATGGTGAGTCAGGGTGTGCCCCTGCAGCCCAGGGAGCTCAGCTGGAGCAGATGCCCACCTGTGGCCCATGGAGGACTCCACACTGAAAGAGGCTGCATCCCTATGGGAAGCCTGTGCCTGTTCCTGGCAGGACCTGTGGGCTCATGGAGAGAGGAGCCCACTCTGGAGCACATTTACTGACAGGACTTGTGACTCCATGGGGGACCCACTGGAGCACCTTGTTCCTGAAGGGCTGCACTCCAGAAGGGACCAGTGATAGGGCAGTTTGTGAGGAACTGCAGCCCATGGGAAGGACTTACACTGAAGATGTTTGTGGAGGACTGTCTCCTGTAGGAAGGACCCCACACTGGAGCAGGGGATGGGTGTGTGGAGTCCTTCCCCCAAGGAGGAAGAAGCAGCAGAGAAACTGTGATGAAAAATCTTAGAATGAACTGCTGAAAAGTGTCCAGTGTCTGTGTGAAAGGGTTTTGCATTCTCTGTAGTAAAAAGCTTTGGTAATGGTATAGTTAACTCTGTAGTTATATAGAATAACTCTATAGCTGTTTTCTATTTAAAAAAAACCCAAAACAAACAAACAAAAAACAACCCCAAACCAAAACTAAAGAAAAAGTGAAAAAAAAGGTGGAAAAAATATCATTATAGTATGAGGAAATTCTGATTATTATAGAGGTGTGCCTTAGGATAAGATGTAATATACCATTCTATTTCCATGTACTGTCAATAAAAGGAAATCTCGCTGATTATCTCAGATGTAAATGTTTGTTTCTTATCACTTGAAGCAAACCCAAAAGTCCCCCTGCATGTGGTGTAAGGAAGGCCAGTTTGCAGATCCTTGTCTCTGACTTGTCGCAGACATCTTTTGTGAAAATCCTTTTCTTTAAGAATTTTCCTTCTGAGAAGCTAAGAGGCCTCAGAGACAAAATGTAAACAATGGTTATCTGCTGCTGTGGAATGCAACAAGTGGATCCGTGATTGGTCTCGTGTGGATGTTTGGATTTACTGACCACTCACGGCAGAGCCGGCTCTCTCTCTCTGTCCGAGACACAGATCTTTTTTATTCATTCTTTTCCATTCTTAGCTTAGCTAGCTTCTCAGGAAACCCTTCCTTTCTATTTCTTTTTAGTATACTTATAATGTAATATATATATATATATCATTAAATAATAAATCAAGCCTTCTGAACATGGAGTCAACATTCTTGTCTCCTCCCTCACCTGAAAACCCCTGTGACCACGGTAACACTGACTCTGCTTACAGTTTCATCCAGTGTTTATAACTTTAGTCTTACTGTTCTTGAGACAAGACCTTTGTTTCATTCCTGGCTGGGAAACCCACCAAGATCTATGTATTTTTAATTTGAATGTAAATACACTGGTTGAAAGGTGTGTTGTAGGAGAGTCTGTACTCTCTACACTAATAGCACTCTTGTCATGCTCACTAATCCTTCCTTTCATTGTGCCAGAAGTCTTTCCTATGCAAATGAAGTCGCAGGAGCACTTTAACATGTAAATCACAATCTGCCTCACATGTGAGGAATTGATGTATTTTAAATTCCTTGTCTGTGGGGAAGTAATGAATGGTACTTATTTAATATAGACTACTACACTAGGTGCATCTCCAGTACTTAGTAGCACTCTGTAGCAACTCTAATACAGTGATCATGGTTTTGAGAACACGAAAGAGAAGGACCAAAAATCGATGCTAAATGTATTTATTTTCCTGTTTTCATCAGTAGTAATGTTGATAAAACGTTTAGTGGTCTAGGATTTTTGCTGAGAATATGGTACTGTTCTTTCATTTTGGAGTGAATGCTTACTTCTAGAGGAAAATGTTACTGAATACTTATATGTAACTGAATCTAAAACATTTCACATTAAAAAATGAAAAATAGAAAATTGTTCAAGTCAGAAGAGAGCTGATTCGCCAAATGACAATATGCTATCCACAAATCAGAGGCAGAAAAAGTTAGACAAGCTAAATTTGTGAAATTTAACCATGTAGAAATTATGATTTCTGAATAATATGCAACCTGGTGTATAAAAGGAATGAGAAAAAATATGTGATCCATTTTTTTTTGGTGAAAATTTAAGTGAACTTCAGAAGAAGGTGGAAGTTTGTGAGGGAAAAACCACCCAATACTAAAACTGATATCAAACTGCTGTGGAGTGTACTTATCAGAGAAAGTTCACAGATCCTGTGATGTATATGTGACCATATCAATATGACTGTATTATGCTAAAGATACCTAAGATAATCTGTCTAAAAGATAGAATTTTTCTTTACCAGAAAAAATAGAAGATTTGTTTCAATTTGATTTAAGTCAAAAAGTGAAATTTAACCTAGTGATTTAACATATGATAAAGTCTTTGCATGCTTTTTTCTAGCCATTTTCTCTGCTGTGTGGTCTATTCTATTTTTAATAGTTAAAAATTCATTTCTACGTAAATTTGTATGTCATTCTGCATTCCCTATCTGTTTACACTGAAGAATGACACATGGAATGAGGTTTTTTTTTTTGGGTAAAGAACATTGTTAGGCCTACAGGGTTTATCATTACAGAGAATATAAATATTTAGGCACATTTTGTGGTGCAGAATTGTAAGTTAACTTTTTTCAGCACTTAAAAGGTAAAGATTGCCTTTAAAAAAAGGCACACCAAAATCAACAATGTGACTTTTCTGAAGTTTTCCTTTTATCTGAACACAAAAGTGTGATGCAGTGCAGTTTAGGAGATCAGAAAACCATTTACAGGTGGAAACAATCTGGTAAACCATGCTTGGAAGGCTGGAAGAATTAAAAGTATTTAACAAGTTCTGAGATGCTCAAACCATCTGAGAAGGAAATTAGGTCCATGTAAAATTAAAATCCAGATCATCTTTGGAATTATATCTGTATCTATCTATCTACCTATATATACATATAAATGTATAATTAAGTAATTTTACCTTTTTCCCCTGTGCCCTCTTCCTCAACCTAAAATATGGAAATAGTCCCCCTCATCAGTTAATGATATGTAACCAAACCCACAATACTTAATTTTCAGGTCTTTAATTTTCCAGACTAAGAAAACATAATGAAATTTTCAGAAACACTTTGAGAAATGAGAACCAGTTCACTGAATGTAAGTGTAGAATATGAAGGACTACATCCAAGTAAGTAATATCCCTTTATGAAGAGAAATAGGCATTTTCAGGGCATGAATCATCTGTTTCTAAAATAGGTCAAAAGATTTGTGCCTTCAAATGCCCATTTTTCTTCTTTGAATAAAAATGGAATTTCAGTTGAATGATTCAAGTGATTCAGGCAACATAGGTGTCTAAAATGAGGTGAAAAGCATATTGCCCATTATTATTTCAATGAAATTATTAATTTGAGAAACACTTTTATAAAGGTGAAGTTGCATTATCATCTCTCACTTACCACACAAGTATGTCCAAATACATCAAACATTTTTCTGTTGGGCTACAGCGTATTTTATAATTACTACTCAAAACAATAAAATTTCAAATTATTAGGTTGGATAAATTATTATATTAATCATATAATCTCTGGTACAAAGCCTTTTTCTCCCATTTGGCTAAAAACCAAATGTAGAACTTGCATCTCTCTCTTTCTGTCACACATACAGTACTCTTTCTGAAATTGTTTGAACTTGCACAGACAGTTGACAGGTTGTTCCTGTTTCTTTGCTTTTATAGGAAACATACTTGAGATTTTTACCTGCTCCCTCTTTTTTCCATGTAGCAGCTTTACATAGATGAATGTGAGCAAACAGAATCCTCAAAGACCATCTTTTCTTCTGTGGTCTAGTGGCCACAGAGGTCAGATTTATCTCAGCTAACTTAGGTCACCACTGCAATTTTCCTTAGATTAAATAGTTGCTATTGCCTTCTTTTGTAATCACTAGTGAGAAATAGGTGTTTTAAGGCATTATTAAATTAAATATTCAATTCCTGTAGGTGAATCATTCCTGAGAAGTACCTTCCTCTCATTCATTGGAAAGAAACTTAGTATGCCAATCTCAGTGATGAGGCAACTATACATTTCTCACCAAAAATGATCCAAGGAGCAAAGTTTTGAACAGGAATTAGTGCTCTCTAGGTTCTTAGCTCTGTATTTGAGTCAGGTTTCTCTTGCCAGAGAGAGAGAACATGTAGAGGATTGAACAGGAGTTGGGCCCAAAGTCAATTAGTCTTGGGATCCAGGACTTGTTTTCTTACTTTGGCCTACACATGAATGTTTGCTTAGCAGATTGTCTGCATTTAGTCAAAAGAATCCCACTTAAGGTCTTTCATTGTATTTATAGTATCCTGGACAACAAGGCAGTGTCAAAATTGCTTAGTTTCCCAGAACAGAAAAAAATAAAAGAAAAAGTCAATTCACTCTGACAAGCCTCTAGGGAATTTTTGTGTGATATCCTAAATTCATACATTACTACTCCCCTAGATGAAGCCTATCTGAAAATATGGAATCTATAAGAAACAGACCTTTCTTTGCCTCAATAATTGCAAGCATGGGGAAAACCAGAAAGAAATGCAAGACTGAAGTAAACCAAAGACATTTAGTGAAATGGAATTGTTGTTGTATCTGTGATTTATGATTAAGAAATGACTTGGAAAAATGACTGTTAAGGTACAAATAAATTCACAGTTGCCGAGTGTTGGCTACTCCTGGCATGACATTTTCCACTCTCTTTAATATGCCAGTTCGTACAGAGCTGTGATTAAGTAATAAAATGCATAGCATCTTCAAATAAACAGCTTGAGGACAAGTGTGGCATACAGTGGAAATTTAAGCTTTGGTGGTCATGCAGTAGTTAGAAATGTTAGAGAATCATACCTTAGTACATTACAGTACTGTAGATAGTAATCTCATTTTTTTTTCTCTTTATGTGCCATCCTACTCTTGTGATGTATGCCAATTTCTTAATTTAACATTTTTATAGTATTTCTCTGGTGCTGACTGATTCTGTTTAGTTAGATGCTTCTTAAAAACACAATAAGATGATATTTTGTGCCCTTTTCCCTAGCATTTATGGCAAAGTTATAATGTTAGTAATTCACTGTTTTTCCACAGTTATTTAGTGTTTTTTCCCTTTTGCTGTAAAACAGAGCTGAAAAAGATTTGATAATCCCCCTGAGAAAGGTATTTTTTGCCTTCCATTAGAATTCTTCAGAGTATGAATTTATTAGGATACCTGTTTCATGTTAAATGCAATATGCTTTTTAAAAGTAATTTGAAAAAGTTGCTATGTACGTTTTCAATTTTCTTGCAGAGATGATCACACTCCTATGTATCCAAAATGAGAGTAAAAAACACAGTGGTGAATTTTCATTCCATTCTCTTCTAGGCAAATCCTAACTGCTTGCAAAGGAAACGAAAAGAAATTCTGTGGCTTTAGAAACCATTTAAAGGATCTTTTGTAGGTCAGTTGTAGTGTATGAAAAGGTGGTGACAGTACAAAGAAGTGACCTTTATTTATGATCTTTAAACGCTCTTGATATTTTCAAAATAAGTTTCACAGTTTCAGTGATCTGGTGGAAGGGTTTTGTTTTGTTTTATTTTGTTTTGTTTTGCTTTGTTTGCTAGTGTTTGAAGGTTTAGACAATATAAGGTCAATAAGGGACTTGTTCTGACTCTGTACCCCTTCATTTCTGCTGATGTGAGTGGTATTGAGACTTCTGCCCTTTATAGCAAAGAGGGTTGGGTTTTTAGGAGCACAGTGTAGCGTGCACAAAATTTTTGAGCCTGTGTTTTTCATGTTTACATCTTTAAAATATAATATGATGTATACTCTCCAAAAGACACAAAGAGGGCAAAGAAAATACCATCCAAATAAATGCATGCCAAAATATATTTACAAGATCCTTCAAAACCATGCTCTAGTTTTTTCTTTTATCTCTTTAGGTTAATTCTCTTTGTGTCTGCTTATATACACGTATGAGTTGTTAAGGAAAAGAAGTGTGTGAGAAGTCTGTTTCTGTTGTCACAGCTTGATGTCTAGTCATCAGTCCATAAATGTTGTCTAGTTTTGATTTTATTTGTTGGGTTTCTAAAAATCATTGTACAATGAGAATATATGTGTTCGTACATATTTACTTATCTGTATATATTTTAGTAAGGAGATTAATTTGCCTGGGCCAGCTGGAGGACACCTCCTTGTCAACATGAAAATGTCTCTGCACCTCTTTGCTGCCAGCATGGTGTTAGAGTGGATTTCTGTGAAAATAAGCTCTTTACTGTATTCATATTTGCCAGGTCTCAAATGATTCAATAATAGTATCACCTTATGTAGCTTGGAACAACTATGCCATTTTTGGGTGAATAAAGTGCTATTGCATTAATAAAACCAGCAAAAGTGCTGTTCATTATATTTTAACAAATGAAGAATTTAAAATCCATCAGATTGTCATGTGTGAGACAATAACGTCATTTACATATTAAAATGCCCCTGTGGGTGGATTGCCATTGAAAAGATCATTACATAGTAAGGCTGTTTTTCCCCTTCATCAAAATCTCTTTTAAAATGTCTCTTAGAGAAACAAGTGAAGTGAAAACTGTCTTGATTATATATCTCATTTCATTTCTCTTGTCTTTAAAAATCAGAGAAGTTGAAAGCACAATGAAAAAGAAACAAAAAAAGAAACCTTAAGAAATAGGAGTAAA
This sequence comes from Melospiza georgiana, assembly GCF_028018845.1. NCBI lineage: Eukaryota > Metazoa > Chordata > Aves > Passeriformes > Passerellidae > Melospiza > Melospiza georgiana. The sequence goes on from NC_080431.1 coordinate 48,352,148, forward strand.
AATCCTTGACAGACTGAAAACAGTTATGGAAAGAGGAGGGAAAAGGTGGAGCAGAGGAAGAGAGGAATGTATTCTGAGTTTATCAATACATGACTTGAGTTTGCACAAGCAGAATGGGCCTAAAAATATTTATGTCAAAACCCAAACTAGAATGTTTGTTCCAAGATCAGCTACTGTCATGTGTACAAGGTCAACAAAAGAGAACCGATTTATTCTACAAAAAAAAAATCAATTCTAGGAGTGCATTTTTCCTCTCTGCTTATCTATTAAAAGTACAAGAACAATAAAATAGTGTGGTAGACAAAAAAGGACTAAAGTATGTAATCTGTAGTCCTACTATATAGCATGTAGAAGACTTTGACTGAAAGAAGTTTTTGGTGCAGCAATCAGTCATGCATCTCAGATTTTATACTCTCATAATTGCGGAATGACTGCTTTTGCCTGACATATAAATGCTAACACTGACAGTTCTTGGAGTTAGAATTTCCATCTGTAAAACATATGCAGATATGAATGTCTGCATGCAAGTTTAGTCCTTGGACCTCCAGAGAACTGATGCTACAAAAGTGTAGACAAGTGTTTACACATCTAAACAAATGTCCATGCATGTCTTTTAGAAAAAAGAAGAGAATAATTTGAAAATTAGACAATGAAGACCTAAATTTTTTCACATATTTACTTCATGGCAACACTGCACAACTGCACACACTGGTGAATTTTGATTGTCAGTATGGCTGCAATGTTTTGTTTGGTGTGGGGTTTTTGCTGTGGCTGGGGTTTTTTTTGTTTTTTCGGGGGTTTTTTTGTTTGTTTGGTTTTTTTTTTTTTTTTTTTTTCCTTTTACAGAACAGACTGCAGTGCCTTTTCTGTGATTTACATCCACTTCCTCTGATGAAGCAATGCAATGATGCTTTGCAGAATGAAGCTTGAAGAGTTTCCTAAACTGTAGCCTGTGGTCCGCCTATGACTTGCAGCAAAGTCTTGTTTTTTCTATATAGATTGCTAATGCTGACATATTCCAGCCCTCTTGATTTTCTTTTCTCCTTATAAATCATACTAAAAAGAAAAAACATAGGATTTGAGATAACAATTTACTAACACTATGGTCTGATGAAAATGATGGCCACTGTGTAATCATTAGTCAGTTGTTAGTGGTCAATGTGAACAGAGGGTGGTCCATGAGACAGATTCAATCTTTAAACACATTCTAAAAAGAAGTTTCTGGAAACCTTATCTTTTAAAAATTAAATTGAAGCTGACAAAATGTCTCTGTGCTGGCTGCCACAAATTCCTAAAGCCTCTAGCTGCTGATATAGAGATTTTTTTGAGATTGTATATACTTGAGGCAAGTTTAATAAAAACATTCTGGTTTTGTATAATCAATCTTTTTGTCTGTGTGTTTGCTCTGATCCAAAACCTATTAAAGTCAATTAGAGTGACTGTGTAAATGAAATGATGCAATGATAATGTAGGAGTCATTGTGCTGTGACTTGCATTAAGCTCTAAGCCAACTTCTTGTAACTCAGCTATTTCCATAAACCTCAGCAGATTTGGACTGACCGAGTGATCATTCAGTTAATGAAAATGTCATACTCTATCTGTTGATAAACCCCTCTGTGAAATAGTTTCTAATAGCAGAGAGGATTTTCCATGTCTTTGCCTCTAAAATTCCTTTTGTTTGTTGATAGTGGTCTGTATCAAGTAGCACTGATATTCTTTGGCGTGTTATCAAATGAAAATTATACTTAATATTAAAATTATTATTAATATCATATTCATGACATAAGAAATGGATAAATCTTTATTATACTGCTTTGACTTAGGACATATAAATTGTGTCAAGTACATACTTAGGAAAAAATGGGTTTTTTTGCCTCCCATTTTAAAGAAAATAATACTTAATTTAAATTGGCTGTTCCTATTTTGAAATCTGACATTTCCTCTTAGGAAAAACATGATATATACATGGACGGAGAAAGAAAAAATAGAAGTTAATAAGAAAGTGGATTATGAAGATGGATGTCAATTAATTTGCTAAAAGACTGCAAGGATATGTGACAAGATCACTGCTGCTGTCACAGGGTCTCTAGGATTTTAAAAATATTTGGTTTTGTTTGTTTGTTTGTTTGTATTTTTTCCAATGTGGTACAGTCAAATGTTTTTGTGTTGGTTTAGCATTGATTTTAACATGTTAAGGTACAAGAGTAAATGGCAAAACTGGAACACAGAAGATTGGTAGAACAATAGAAAAAAGGTAGGGAGTACGAGAAAGAAGGCTGTTTCCATTTGTTTTTAGGGAACATACTGAAAGAAATTATGTTATTTGGTTTTCCCTCTTAGTTTATTCTATAACTGTTGTTTAGTTACCAAGAAAGGAGCAAAAACCGAAAAGCAGAAGACAGCATTGTTATCTTGCGGTGCTGACGAGGACTGACATTCCCTAAAATGTAAGAATGAGAAATAAGATGCCAAATGAATTAATAAATGCTTTTTTAAAATAGACACACAACCTTTCTCTCAGAACTATCCATCAGATCAAGAATGCAATAGTATAAGAGTTGTGTGAATGCATGCACCCATCCCACTGTAACAGCCCTGTGGTCTTGGTGCTCCAGCAGTCCTGTAAATGTGCCTGGACATGTGTCCATGCAGTTAACAGTCCTAATTCAATAACCATCCCTTTTTTTTGTTTCATCCAATTTTTTGTGTTTTCTTTCAATAACAGTTTTACTCCTGTCATGTAATTTTCTAAAATGGGATTTATTGTCACAATTGTGATTTTTTTTTTTTTTGAAAGCAAAAAGGCTTTAATTTGCTCCCATGAAAGTAAAGTTAGCCCCAATCGTCATATACTCAGAAATTGAAAATCATTATATTTTCAAATCTTTTTGTGATCTTCAGCCTCACTACAGTTCACTTCAACCTGCTTAGGACTTCTAACTCACTATTCTTCAAATACAAAGATCAAAAGTCTTACAAGCAGCTGTTACTCATGTCACATACTTCAGATAAGGAAAAGTTAAATATTTGGTCTGAGCTAGATGCTACATTATGGAGTCAACACACTTGGTCTCCAAAGTGTCTTTCATTCCAAAACGTTTAGGCCTGTTGTTCTGAATGTAATTTTTAATAGAGAGTTTATTCTCTTCAATAAGATTATTTTTCTTCTTTAGCTCTGAAATCAAGTTTCAGTTAGATGTATGTTTCTTAGGTAGCTACCTCTAAGTGAGAAATCCCATTGTCCAGAAGAATTTGAGGGAGCATGTATCCACCGTAAAGCATCAATATTGCCCTGAATAAGATTCCTCATAATTTCCCAGTCAGGAGATTTTCCTTCAGTGTTGTAATTGCCACAGGAAAAAAAATTCCTGAGAGTTATCAACCAGAAGCAGAAGCTAAGGAGCACCTTGCAGCCCCTTAGAGTCCTATTTCTTGTCCATGGAAAGCACAAGCTTCAGTCTCTTTCAAATGTTTATATAAATTACATTCAAGAGATTCTAGGGCACCATTGGAAGTACAAAAAATATTAGAACAAAAAATATTAGAACAAGACAGTAAGCTGTATTTTTCTTTCAGTAATAATCTTATTTCACACTGGGTAAGATTGAGTGCTGCTAGCAAAGCTTCTGCCTTTACTATGACCATCTTCTGCTCGTCCAGTACTGCTGGTGTGTTAATACTAGGGGGGTCACTCATTCATTCCTTTAATAAACATCCTGTCTGAGCAGGAAAAACAAGGGCCACAGTACATATTCTATATTATTTAAATTTATCTTTATAATCTTACTCACACTTGCCTGTTATCAAACAAATGGCATGAAAATGAAGACACAAGCAAAATATGCCAAAGCTTCAAAATTTGAGTCAGGACATTTTTTGGCAATGTAGCAAATTTGGACTAATTATTGTAGAGTGCCAAAGGCATTCTCGTCAAAAGCATGATGAAATTCTATCCTCCCACATTCCCATTAATTTACTTTTACCTCTGCATAGCTTCTGCTAATGTCACTGTGATTCTGTTTTAACAGAATATGAAAAAAAACCCCTGACCCACACCACCTCAGGAGAAATCATTGAAGTTTTTCTGCAAAACTCTTCAAAATTTTTAGTGTATGTAAAGAATATATCATTGGAACTGCAACATCTTCAAAAGTGACTGTTGCCTTCACTGAGATAGGATTAATTTTTGTGGGGGGGAGTTAGATGTATCCCAGTCTTTTTCATATATCTACCTTTAGGGGCACTGGGGGTCCTGGGAGAGCAAAGAAGGAACATCCCATACATCTAACAATTCTGGCTGGATTTTATTTCTGTGGGATCCTTGGAGAACCACAGAATACCAGATTAAAAGCCACGCCAAGGATCATCTGGTCCAAGTCTTCTTGGCAAAAGCATGGTCCAAACAAGATGACCCAGCACCCTGTCCAGCTGAATCTTGAAAGTGTTGAGCGTTGGGGAATCCACCACTTCCATCGAGAATCAATTCCAATAGCTGATTATTCTAATTGAGAAAAATTTTCCTTTTGCCTTAAATTGGAATCTCTCCAGGAGGAATTTGTACCCATTACATCTTATCTTTTCCCTATGACTCCTTCTAAAAAGAGACTCACAATTTGAGGATGTTTTTTCTGCTTTTTTTCATCTTGAGACACAGCTAAGGAACGTTTATTAGTGTTTTGTTGTCCTGTTTTATTCCCCAGTTGCTTGCAATGGGGTTGCCACTTTGGACCGCTCCCTGGGGTTTAAAGCCCACCTCACCAAGATGGGCAGTCCTGCTACCACAGGCTAAGAGAGGTAAAAATAAAGACTATTGTTTCTGCTTTTTGACATGGAAACCAAGATTAATTTGCTTCTATATAATATTTGTCATGCAGAAGAAAACATATAACGATTAAGTTAGCATGCTCAAATGGAGAAGAAGGAAGCAGGAAAAAAAAAGAAAGAAAATATATATACCTAAAAAATATTTTCCCTGAGTTCATATATTTTTAAGCATCACACTTAGTAATAAAATAAAGATTTTCATTTTACTTGTCTCCTAATCAGCTATCAGAAGAAATTCCCAGAAGCTTTTGTGTTGAAATTCAAAGGCTTCATGGGCTGCTGAAGCTGCACATACTTCTATAGAAGATAGGAAATATATGCCTTACAAGCCAAGATTTTGCTGGTGCCAACTGGGGCAAGCTGCACAGTTGCTGTGTGAGATATCTGTAATAAAATTTTACTCACCTAGGGGGACAGCTGAACCACAGGTTTCCATCCTTCTTCTGTTGCTGTTGCTGTGTGTGTGATCTCTAGTGCATCATTTTTTCTGTTGACATAAACATAGCTTACCAAAGAAGTGTCTTCAGTAAATATTTTAGAGCAGGCTAATACAGTTTCTATCTCAGTGCTTCCTTAGAATTGAGTTCCAGGCTTCTGAGTGACACCAAAGAAAACAAAACCATTTTGTTTCAGTGAATGAAATAAATGAAAAACACTAATTGTATGAAACTCAAATAGTGGCAGCTGAGGTTTCCTCACACCTCACACCCTCCTTAATTTTCTTTTGAGAGAAGACTTCACAGCAGCAATTTTAGATGTGCAGCTGAAGCACAAGGGTAATTTCATTTGACTGTTGAAATAAAACAGCACTGACACATACTTGGGTGGAAAAGCATAGAGGGAGATTGTAACCGCACTGAGGCTATCTCACTTAAAATCTAGAATTCCTCTGCCAACAAAGAAGCAAACAAAAGTTTTTTATTTGCTGCACTGTACTTAAAATCAAAGCCTTTCTTGGATTTTATGGTTTGAACCTCTTATATCATTGGAAGCCAGTTTTAATTTAGCAAGATGGCCTCTGAACTGTAAAGAGCTGGAAGATAGGATGCAATTTGTGACAGCTAAATAACTTGCACAATTTCTCAGCTTTTCAAGAAAATCTACACAGACACATATCTCAAAATGTTTTTACTTTTAGGCATTCTAAAGATAGATGGAATGATAATGACTTACATGTATCACCACACTTTTCATACAGAAAGATTAAAAATATATGTCATAAAACGAACCTATAAAATAGCTCGAAAAAGGGCAGGCACATAGACAAATCTGTATTATAAATTCAGTAAGTGCTAAACAGTGACCACCTCTACAAAAAATGCATAATGGAGAGTAGAGAAGATTATTGTATCTAATTGAAAAACTGCAGCAGGGAAATCTGGTTTGTGTTTCATTACTCACACTGAAATTTTTCTCTATTCTACCCAGGTTCTGATGCAGCCCTCACCCAGGCAATATGTGAGTATATCCCAGAAGATCATTAATTGATGTAACTAGCATTTGTCACATCTTATTCTCACTCCTTTCTTTCTAGTGGAAAATTATCTGAAGTTTTTTGACTTAGGAAGATGCATATACTTTATAATTTATGCCCGAGAAGCCATGGATATTTGTGATTGAAAATAAGATCAAGTGAACTCTTACAGGATTCGAAATGGCAGCTGCTGAAATTCCGGTAATGATCACAGAATCTGGGAATGGCTTCTGTGCTTTGAGAGGGGACCACAGATAGCTTTATGCAAACATATTGTGTTCCAGACTAGAGCTGCAGTTTTGCTTGCTGGTTGGTTTGGCTGTGGGCTCGTTTTGTGTGTGTGTGTTGTTTTCAAGCACTGTTTCCTTATTTACAGTAGCACAGGAGTGTCACTGTGCAATAATGCAGTAAGATTCATTGGTATTTACCTCAGAGGAATATATGAACTATGGATAATCACAGAAGATAGCAGAATTCAGCAATGCTATCAATTGTCAGTATACCAGAATAATAATAAGAGAATAGAATTACTGTATATTAATATTTTTATTTTACTTTTAGGTTCATGTTACGAGGTCCTTTACAGATCTAAGAATTTTTGATGAGACTTTCATATTTAAATATATTGTCTTACACCATTTTCATGAGTAACTAAAAACTCCCAATTTACTGGCATAGAATGGTTAATTGTAAGAATTTCCTCATTGCCAAGAGAATATTTTATTTTTTACTTCATCTTTAGTTTGTGATTGGATGTATGTGACTGTGAGGAATCTATCAAGAAAAGTGAAACTAATTATTACCTTTTCTCCCCTAACGTGGTAATTTAAGAAGCTAGTGATGAAGCACTGGGAAAGAAAATGAGAAATTGAAGAGGGCTGCTGGAGGATACAAAGAGATATCAGCGAGATCTGGAAAGAAAGCCTTGAAAAATAGATTTTATGAGATAAACGGGGTAACATGAGATGAAAAAGATCTCATTAATCTCTCATGTTTTTCTCTCTTTACAGATTGAGCACTAAAACAGAAATAATGCAGCTGTTTTGAGATCAGCAGTTTTGTTGCAAATAGAAGTCTGAGGAAACAGTTCAGTTAGCACCAGAGTGTTATAGGGATAAGGATGCAGATTCTCCCTCAGCTCAGCCTTTCAAACCATTCCAGCCTACTGTGATTGTTCTTGAAAGGATAAGAGAGGCAGGACTCCCAGACCCATAAATCATTTAGGAAAGTCTGTTGTATTAAATTTAAAAAGGAGGGAAAAAAACCCCCAGTCCCTCTGTTGCAGTGATTCTGCTCCATTGTTGATTTCCTGTATTCTTCCTTTACGATGAGTCCTGCATGCTGTTTGGAATTTGACCATTTGATAGAATGTACTGTAGGGAGGATTTTCCTCTGTGTTTAGAAAAACAATGCAAAAAATTACAAAATTTTTCATTATTTTTTAATCTAATAAAGATTAGATTAGTAGTGGTAAGCCTAAAAGTTGCAATTCCTTTAAGATCACATTTGAAATTTCAACACAGTTTTAGAATTTTGCCTTTAATAGTAGTTTCAAAGGTCAAGGAGAAACTAAGGGTGGATGTAGACACTCTGATGATATTGGCTAAATTGTGAATATCTATTTGACTGTAATCTTGTAAAGTGGATTGACATGTCCTTCAGAACTGCCCCCTCTCTTCTACTCTTGCTCTGCAGTTACCCTGGGAGCCATCCAGACTTTAAGATTCTCAAGATCAAAGCTAATCAAAACCACCTTATCCCTCTCCACTAATTCAGTGTCTGCACTGTCTGTTCCTTACCTCAAAGACATGTAAGACTTCTGCAATAGAAATTATCACTGCCTGCCCTGCTCTGAACTGTAGTACCATGATGTTGTTGAGAACCAAAGGTACACGTTTTTATCATGTTTAGAGGATGTCTGGCTATAATGGCACAGTCTGAACCTGCTCTAGCAGGCCAGATGAGAGCTGTGATGTGCTCCCTGAGTTAGCTCTTCTGTCTCTGTATTTTCAAGAGTCCTGGACCTTTGATCATGCCAGTAAACTCACACTTTGTGCCAATGAGAGATATAAGTCAGTATATTTTCTATTTAATGTTCCCCAAAGTTGTGTTACAGTGGTTTCTAGGTGAGGAGGCACATCTACATATTGTAACTGTGAGCTGGTTTTGTCTTGATCTGTGAAATACAGTATGGACCCAGATAAGACAAAGAGTAAGATCCCTTCTGGATGTGAATTGTAAAGCCTATGTTGTCTCATGGAAGGAGAGCAAGAAAAACGATAATGATGTACAGAAATTGTGTGAAGAAAAAAGTCTAAAAGCCTAGGAGTTTTTTAAATTGTGTGAGACATAAACAAAGAAAACGAATTTTAAAAATTGTCAGATTTTGAAACCGATTTTCACCAAGAAATGTAAGATTTCTTGAACAAACAAAACATTAAATTCCTTAAAAGGAAGTTTTTCCACTGAAAAATGGGCTTTATCTGTTGCTTCCTAGAGAAATACTAAAAACCCCAACCCTGTATCAACAAGAAAACCACTGACCTGAATCAGGCTTTGAGGCTGAGCAGAGAACTGCATTCAGCCTGTGGCAGCACTGCTGTATCACATTTAATTCAGAGAATTTAATGTATAATTTTCTTTCTTGTCCTCTAGTTTCAGGTATTTTCTCCATAGACATTTGAATGAATACAAAATATGTCATTCATTTCAATTGGAGAGACACAAGAGACAGCTGCTTCAATGCTCCTCTCTCTTTTACAAAGAACAACTCTCTGATGCAGATTCTCATCTGGCAAGCATATCATCATTCTTAAATGGTGTTATCACGCTCGTCCTCTCCTTTCCCCTTTATATGAATCTTTAGAATAGACAGAATGTTTTAACCTTTGGAATTTATCACAATGGCTGTTCTTGCCTTATCAATTCTAGTGGGTTGAGCTCTCTGTATCTGCATGGAAATCTTTCCTATCTTCTTGCTTTTCTCACATTTCAAGAAGTCTGTCTTGTTGCAAAACTCTTGTTAGAAGACATTTATAAATGTTTTTGGGTTTCTAATCTGAAAAAGAAATGGCCACATTCTCTGGGAATTAAAATTAAGTCTCCAAAGGAAATAACTCTCCTTTAGAAAATCCAGATGTCTAAAGAAAGATTATTATCTCTGACATGATCCCATCCCTACCATGCCATTTACTGTTTTTCTTTTCTCTTTGGATTTGATCATATTTCTGCCAGAACATTTAGTTTTATTTAAATGCAATGACACAAACATTGCTAATCTGGTTTCCCTTCATTCATTTGTGTACTTGCTGTCAACAATGGTTTTATCAGCCATCAAAATCTAATTGAAATGGCAGTGCTGCATGTAGTCATCCAATAATTACAAAATAAATAGACTGAACTTTCAAATGCATTTTTAAAAAAAGCCCCTAAAGTGACATAAACAGAATAAGGTAATTAAAGAGCCCCCTCTATGATTTTTAATTCTTTTAAAATGCGTATTTACCTGAAGACATCACTTCTAAGCTCCAGAGGTAAGTTACTATGCCTTGTTTCTGTATTTCTAAAAGAAGACTGGCTGGATGGAGTTAATTCGGAAAATTGTTCTGGTAAATAGTACAAAAAAGCACTTCATCATCATACCACCAAACCATGCTTTGCTTTCTCTTCAGAGAACTCCTGCAGTAATACACACATGACAGTTAATAATAGATTATAAAAAGCAGTGCCCTTTATCATCTGAACACCAAATCTTTAGAGGCTTGCAAATAGAACAGCCTGTTCAGTGATTGTAGAAATGTGACGTCAAAGGCTTGCTTCTTATTTGAAATGTCTTCATGTTGCTCTAGATACTCCACGCCCTATCTTTGAAAAAATCAGGGCTGTGCATTGTGGTACACAGACAACAGAGTTTTGCCTTAATGGAAGCTATATAGAAGTAGTATATTTAAACTTTTGGAAGAAAGGGTAACAGAGCTCTCAAAATAAGCCCTGGTCATGAATGTGCACATATATATATATAGTCCTATGATGGGTTGGCATAGCAACTATTTCTTAGAACTCTGTTGCTGCCTAAGTAAACAGCTAAAGCACTGAGAATGTCTCAGCTAAGCTGTTTGTCTGTGGTACCAGCATGTGCTATACACGAGCATCTCCTTCCAAAGATGTGGATATTCCAGTGCAGCTCATTTATGCTGCCATTGTTGTCAGTGTTTTTATCAAAAACCCTAATTTTCTTACTGATCTCATGATGTAATTTATCTAAAGATTCTATTTTTTTTTCAATTCTGAACAAAGATTGGCATAAATAGTCTCACCCTGGACACTTTTTTATGCACTTAATTTGTATAATTTTGATGGCATATTTTTCTGAATGCCAGCAAAAGCTAAATGTGATCATAAATTAGTCATGGCAATCACTTAAATGAGCAGCATACCAGATTGTACATATAATGAAAAGCTATTCCATAATTCAGTCTTTTTATTTGTATTTGTGGCCATTTTTATTAATTGTGTCACCCTAACAGGTTTTTTAAATGCTAATCACTTAGGCTGGTAGCATTTCTTAACTGCAAAACATACATTTAAATGTATATCATCTGATCCTGAAAAACAATTGAAGCTTGTGATCCTTTAAATAAAGATACATTTATGAATAGTTTGTACTGAGTTTACAAAATGATTCTTTAAATTGGTTAATAATTTATAATGAAGTCTAACTGATTCGTATGTGTCTTATAATCAGTTCAAACACCTATCAACATGGTTATAATTATCTGCAGCAGATGGTACTAATGTCCATAATATACTGGTAAACTATTAATAAATACTGTATAGATGGCAATAATCTGCTCATTAGAAGTTGCTATTGATAGATACAAGCTCCCTACTATTCTGTTTAAATCTTTAAAAAATGACTAACCATTTTAGTTAATAAACCTTTGCAAACCATTTATCCATTTCTAATGAATGAAAGAATGTTTCAATTAGTGAATTTTAAGTGTCTGATTCCCAGCATGGAATGTTAGATTCTCTTTGATGTGGTTTCCCTGATCATTTTTCTCTGCACCTGTCTCCCTAGTGAATTTGACAATTCATGCCATCAAGGCTCAGTAACGCACTCTCCTCTCCTTGTGCTTTAATTTTTCTTTCCTAGGATCCTCTTAACAGTGTTTTGTGCTTTAATTTTTCTTTCCCAGGATCCTCTTAACAGTACTCTTCTTTCTCCTGCTTAGAAGGGTGCAATTAATGGGGGAAAGCCCTCACATCCCACCTGAGAGCATTTGGGCACAGAGGATGGTAGGGAACCAAAATTTTTTTGCTCTTTCTCTGATGTATTTAAATATTATACAAGGTACAGTGCCTTAAATACATCACCACAGCATTGAGTGACTATAGTATTATTTTGAGGAGGGATTTGTCTCACTTCACATTAGTCCTTCCTTGTCTCTTTCAGTAAACTGCCTCTGATGGCAGTGGGGAGAAATAAGCATCTCTGAATAGGCACATGAGATCTTTGGAGAGGTGTCTTAGTAGATTTGATGAATCAGCCTCTGGAATGTTTTAGTTCTCAAGCTTCTGGTGACTATGGAAAGAAGTTGGCAACATGCTTTGGCTGCATACCAAATTCTAGATAATTGAAATTAAGTGATGTGAATATGCCACTTCAGTGTGCTTCAGCTAAAGGTTAAAAATCCTAAATTATGTGTAAAGTATCTATGCACCTATATGTGCACCAGGTATCTAAACTTCGATTGGAGTTGGTAGTGGCCTGTCAACACACCAGTCTGGAGACTGAAGAATAGCTATCCTCTGTAAAACAGACAGAACTATTCCTTCAGATGAACAGTCTTAGGGATTTCCTTGGCTGAGTTGGTTATATTTCCAGTGATTGTAATAGGGTTTTGTGCTTCTACATTACATGCCTTTTCAAACACTAAACATGAACTGAAAGGATCTGAATTTTGTCACTCAAGTCCAAATAGCCTTCTACAATGAAGAAATAATCTATATTGATTTTCAAACAAAATGCCAAGTTATAGTTATGGCTGTGGTCTGTTCCAAAGCCTGCTGAGATACTTTGTGACTTTATTGTCTTTTGTCCAATACCACCATTAGACTAAAAACCTTTAGCAAGCATAGTGTCCTGTAGGCTAGCTTCTGTTTCATCATAAGCATGACAAAGCTATTTCTGAGATGTCAGATGTCTTGGCTTGGTGCAGCACTGCTGAAGAGAATGGAGTGTCACTGCATTATGGAGGAGCAGGATGCTGTTCCTGTAGGACTTCAGCGTGTACCTGAGGGAATTTATTTTTACTGACCCTGGGCTTATATTTAGTTGGTTTTATATATGATGCTGTGTTGGTTTCTCAGCTCATTTGGGCAGTTCCAGTATTGTTGAGAAGCAGACAAGGCTTCTCCCACAGCGTCTGGCTGTCCTGACAGAGTGTGACAGAATGATAAATGCACGCACTTGTAAATCTATGTCTTGTATCATTTGTTCTTAGATGTGTTGTAGCCCCTACCTTGAAACTGCACATTGCAGACTTAGCTGATGCTTCTGCGTCTCTGCAGTTTCTGCATTAATATCAGGCTAGAGATTTCACATTCTTGTTAAGTTACTGTAGTTGTGCACTGCAAGGCTGCTCTGGATAAGAAATCAGCAATGTATTTGTCAGTCTCTTTCATGCTTACACTTTGCAGTTTCAGTAGCATAGTCTAAAGGCTTTCTGTGACTCACAGTGTTTTTTAAAAGCACTCCCAAGTGATTTATGGGCACTTCCTACTGGAATATTTTATCTATCTTTCACTATATTGTTTAAATTTTTGCATGCAAACACTGCTCCAAGAATTTTTTTTTTTTTTATTTTGACTGTTTTGGATTTGAGTGATGCTAGTAATCTGTATGAATATTGCCCTGTGTCCCATCTCACTAGCATCACAGGGACAACAGTTTCTTTGCACATATCTGTGTCTTGATATGTTTAATTGGTCTGTTTTATTGAACTATTTGTGATATGATCTTTCAACAGTGGAATCAAAGATTTGCACACACAGGTTCTTTCCCTCTCCCTATAAATACATTTTGTAATTACTAGTAGTCTTTGACTAATTAGTATCTCAGGTATAGACATTACTCAGTTTGTATTTACTTTTTTAGATTTGAGGTGTTGGGGGAAAAAGACTGTTCTATGTGACCTATGTTGCAGTGAGTATGGCTCACCATGAAGTCATCTTGCACTTATGCAGTTTTGACTGATTTTCCTGACTCTTGTATCATGCAAAAGAACTTAAAATTGGGGTGTGCTATACCCTCTACAACACTGTGCCTTTCCAACATCAGCTATGGTATAGTTGGATTAATTTTCATTCCAGGGAACATCAGCAGAATGTGGTGAGGTCAACACTTTTGCTACTTGCCAATATGTCTTTTGAATCTTGGAATTTGGCACCAGGTCTTTTCCCTGTAATTTTTAATTTTTGCTTTTGCCTAGGCAATATTTCATGACTCTAGACATTTGGCAGTTAGCACATTTTGTGTTTTATTCAAATTGCTCGAGTCCATTCAAATGTGGTTTTTGCCTGACATTTCAGTATCTGCCACACTACATAGCCAACATATATTCTCCGACTTTTTACAAAAGTGTCTTTATCTATCCCATCCTTATTGGTCCTTCTTCTTTGTATACTCTTTTTCTTCTAATCCACTTGATATCTTGAAACAAAGATGCTGTTCCAGCAACACTGCTTCAGCTACCTTCATGTGTAATGTAGAAAAAATCATTTCAGGTTTTTTAAAACATGCTAACCTTTGGCAAACGAGTATCACTGTGGGTTTGCCTGCTCTGTGTGTTTAGGGTTTCTATGTTTTAAAATTTTGATTACACTGAATCACTGCTCTCAGCCTGACTCTACTAAATTTTTAAATTAACTCCTTTATCTGAAAATGTTATTCCTGTGATAAAGAAGACACTTGAAATTCCAACCAATTTCTTTGATTTTGTGCTTGCACTTTTTATTGAAAATATCATATGATTTTAAAGGTTAGTCTGACTACAGTCTCTGTTGCTCATGTAATGCTAAGGAAATCTTCATTTAGTGAACTTGCTATCTGCCCTTTAATTGCCTATATTTTCTATTATCTTGTCTTTGCAGTTGGTGATAGTCCACACTATGTAAATAATTTATTTTTGCTAATTTCCACTGCATTGCTGTGATATATATGCAAAAAACCCCCAAAGCCCTTTGTATCAATACTTACATTTTTTGACTTAGCAGACTGATTTCTAAAAGCTTTTCCACCACTGAGCTCTCAAGTCTTCCTTGCAGCCTTCATTCTGCCCTTTGTTGTGCTTAGCCTTTTGGATGACGTGCCTGTTGCTTTCTGTAGAGCTTCTTTGGGATGCCTGAGCATTTACATTTCAGCTGCTCTATCTTTCATCTCTATTGCTGGTTTATCACAGGTTATCTTCTTGTGTTGAACTGATCTCAGCTGGCATCTGCCCAGTTGTTCACTCACCCCCATCCTTAGTGGAATGGGGGCAAGAGACAGAGGGTAAATGCGAGAGAAACTTGTGGGTCAAGGCAAAGACAGTTTAATAAGTGAAGGGAAAAACACTGAGGGAAACATGAGGTGATGCAAAGGCAATCACTCACGGCCTCCCATCAGGAATTTGATGCCCAGTTAGTCCCTCAGCAATGGCTGCACTGGAAGAACGCCCTCCTGTTACAGGGCTTGCAAGGGTTGCAGGGTGAAGAGATAGATGAGAATCTTGACTCTATGATCAGAAGGCTGGATTTATTATTTTATGATATATATGTTACAGTAAGTCTATACTAAAAGGAATAGAGAGAGAAGTTCAGAAGCTTGCTAAGCTAAGAATAGAAAAGGAATGAATCAACAAAGGAGCTCTCTCTGATTCTGTCCCAGAGAGAGCTTGGCCCCTGATTGGCCCTTAATTGTAAACATGCAACATGGGCCAATCACAGGTGCACCTGTTGCATTTCGCAGCAGCAGATAACCAATGTTTACATTCTTTCTCTGGGGCCTCAGCTTCCCAGAAGAGGGAAAAATCCCAAAGAAAGGATTTTTCACAAAAGATGTCTGTGACACCCTCCCACAGTTTTAGTGCTGAACATGACTTTGTATGGTTTGTGAAATGTTCTTGGTCAGTTTGGGTCAGCCCTGTGCCCTTCCAGCTTCTTGCCCACACCTCAGCTCACCTGCTGCGTAGGTCAGAGTGAGAAGCAGTGAAGATCTTGACATTGTGCCAACACTTTTCAGCAACAGGTGAAACATTGCTTTTCTGTCAACACTGTTTTTGTCACAAATAAAAAACACAGAAATGTATGGGCTGCTGTGAAGAAAATTAACTGCATTCCAACCAGACCCAGGGCATTCCTAAAATTTCTGAATCACTCACCAGCCATCCTGTGAAATTTAACGATATATTTTTTATTTTATCGGTCTTGAATTTAAATTATTGAGAAAACTCATGCAGCATTTTTCTGTATACATAAACCTTTTCAGAGGATTTGTTTTATAATTTAGAATTTTTCTCTGGGATGCATAAATTCCATCATTAAAGCTTGGATGATGCATTGCAACTTACAGAAGATGATTTTGTGCTTTTCTACACTGAGGAGTATAATAATGCTTCTCACCCTGATAAATCTGTCTTCTGCACTGTCATTCCAACTTTGAAATAACATTTTCTCTGCCTCTTCTTCACACCCTTGTTCTTGTATGAAAGAAATCCGAATTTGAAGGAGGATCATGGTATGCTTCAGTTTTGTCTTCCAGTTTGATCAGTCAAGGGAAAGGACAAAGGAGGCACAGTCTTGGCCTCCAATCTTGAAACGTTTTTAGTTTGCATCTTTTTAAAATGGGTTACTTTCCAATTTCTCCTGAATGGGCTAAAGATCATTTACTTAGGGAATGTCCTCATGCTTATCTCCTAATGGGCCTGAATTGTGACGTTTTATTAGTTCCTTTTTTTCCCTGCTTCTTTCTGTTTCTGATTGTACATTTCTGCTGGGATACATTTATCATACAAAGTGGTCAAAGAGTGGAGAGAGAGAGACAAACAGGAGGGTGGGAGCGAAGAGAGGTGAGGAGCAGAGCAGAAAACAGAAAGCTGAGCAGTGCCTCCAGATCTTATTTCTTCCTTTATTCCAGCTGTTGTTTACTATCAATGACCTCCTGGAGCAAAAATGCTCTAAGTCCTACTGATCACAGTATAGGGCCACCCTGTCAGGACACTATTTATCTTGGTGAAAAGAAATATGAATCCACGATCTGAATTTACAATAATACAAATACCTGGATCAACTGGGATCTGTATTTAGTGATGATGGTGGTGATGATGATAACAACAACAACAACAAAAACAAAAACAACAACAACAACAACAACAACTAATAATAATAATAATAATAATAATAATAATAATAATAATAGTAATTAGGTCTACTTTTGGTTTCTGGTCTTGCAGTTCACAGTCCCTGTCTATATATTAATAGTAATTTATCTTACTGTCATACAGAAGTGCTGAAACTTTTCAGTAGTGCTTGTAAATAGGATTAATATGCTTGTCTGAAATGTGTACAGAAGCTGTAATGATGTAAACTGTTTCTTTGAATGTAGTTTTTACACCTGACTTTTGTGTTAAGACAAAGAATTCTCTGTACCAGATCATATGATGAATGTATGAATATTTTTATTGGAAAAGTAAATGTGTTGGATACTGAGACCTATCAAGAAGCTGTTTTGCATACAATGTGACTATATTATAAAAGTTTTAATATTCAAATTTCTTACCTATGCATGGTGTGTGATAGTGCTTGTAGTGCTTGTAGATTTTTTTTATGATGATAGAAGCAATGCAACTGCTTTGAAGGAGATATTTTGATGTATAATATTGATACACTGTCAATTAAAATTCCTGTAGTTTCTCCTCAATAACAGCAGATTAGAATTATTATGATCTATTTTTCTCAACAATCTGAAGATTCCTTTTTTTCTGTTTAACGATATAGAGAATGGGGAAGCACAGCCAAAAGAATATCTGAAACATGGGAAAAATATAAACTAAGAAATTCACATTTTAAGTTTCAAAACTATTGCTTCAGAAAGTATGTATTGATTTCACAGTCCTGGGAAACAACAGCAAGACAGAGCTTTGATAATGGCATACCCACACATAATTCTTTTAGTGCAAGCAACAGCAATTTCAGAAGCACAAGGTAAAATTTTGTACTATTCCTGATGAAATCCTAGACGGATGAAAAAAATGCCTCCCAGATTTTGGGGTTTTTTTTCTGCTTTACTCCTAATCATCTGCTACCTTGTATCTTTCAAAAGCATAGAAAATAAGTCAAGAGGGTGTTGCAGAGTGGAGTGCAAATGTTCTGTTGAATTCTTGGTGGCTGAGGTCAGACAATGCCTTGCGTAGGGTTATGTGCTGTGGTTACAGAATACAAATTCTGTGGGCAAGAAATAAAAGTTGTGGAGGGGAAATGCTCTAAGGGTCTTGTGTGAGATGCTGCAGTGGCTTAAATGTTAGGTGTCGATGCAGACTGAACATGCCTGGGGCTAGAAAGCTCAATCCAAACCAAAAAAAAAAAAAAAGACATAATGTTGAGCTTTACAATGCCTAACTTTTATGCCTCAGACCCTGGATTTCAGTTCAGGATTCTCTAAGGCATCCGCACTCTGTGCAGGGTACAGGAAGAGACAAACACCTGCAGAATGCATTCACAGTAAACAGCATAGCACACAGGTGCTGTCTAGAGGCAATCCATAAAGAAACATGGAAAAAAGGGACGTTTCTGAATGCCTTCCTCTTTCTAAAGTCCAAGCATGTAGATATTGTGTTTTCTCACAGCTGAATTTAAAAGGAAGCAATAAAAAAATTCTAAGCATGTATTTTTATCTTTGTTCTATATGCATGATACCTTTCAGAGAAATCAGCAATTTTATTTTGTATGGAAAGGCTACAATTTAAAGATATAGTCTGCCAAGAGCTGTACTCTGCAAGAAATGTGGTTTGGGTTAATGTGCATAGTTGTCTCAAAAAAAAAAGAACAAGGGAACTATTGCACAGTGTGGCACGTGATAGGGACTGGGAGAACACACTCAAGATTTCTCTAGGGTCAATTATAAAAGCAGGAAACATTTCCACATGTTGGCTCTGGAGATACCCCCTGAATGGAGCTCGTGTAGTTGGTGTGTCATCCTGCAGGGCAGAGTTGTGCCAAGGAATGAGTTCAGATACCCAAAGCAGTGCTGCAAGTGACAGCTGTGACTGAGCCAGCAATCCCAGCCTCTCAGCAGAGCTAGATAGGTTTAAAATGTGCTCTGTTGATAGTTCTGTACTCCTTCTTGCTAGGAGATAGCCTCAGTGATGAGGCTATTGCAGTGTTTTCATACCACACTCCATTGCTTGTTGGAGACATGCCTGAAATGTCCTGATTTGCTGTTGACTGCTTCATTAGACTGGTCTGTATTTTCATACTGTCTGGAGTAAATTTTTCAATGCTTCAGGGTAAAATACCACCTGGATGTTTTTTTCTTTTTGCTATTTGTTGGAATAACTGGTACCTTGAGAGTACCACAAACATAGGTAAAGATTGTTTCTATTTAGACAGATATGTGCACTTCTGTCCTAAATATGTGATGACATGTGTAACCTGTGTGAGGTACAGGCTTGCAGGCAGGAAAGTACACAGACCAAATTCTCATTACAGTAATGTTACCCTCCCCCCAGTCCATTAGTACATAGTTTAAGGTTTGACACAACTGGAAATTAAACTTTATTTAGCAAATGAAAACAAGCTTTCATTAAGTCTTCAATTGTGATAGAATAGGTGATAGAATAGGTAAGGTCTTTCTGTGTTAACCCTTCAGAATCCATTATAAAAGCATTATCCACAATCCTTAATAATAGCTGAAATAGCAGCAACAATAACAATAATATGTTGGGGTTTATTTTTGTAGAGAGGAACCCTTTCAATTTTTTTTTTGATCATTGTGTTATTGATTTGCCTTTCTTTTTGTTTAAAACCTGACAAAGCCTTGGGGAGCAGTGTCTGCAACACTGATGGAGAGCTGCAAATACTGTTTCTGTGTATGGGGGTCTTTTCTTTCCTGGTATTTTTGAAAGATAGGCTCTTGATCACACTAGCAGGCGATCTATTGATTTATACCTTGGGCTCAGCTCCTGAGGACAAGTCATCCTACATTCTGTAGGCTGTATTAAAAACTGCTATTGCATTCCCATGTGCTGATGAATTCTGTGAAGAAGGATACATATTATTAAAAGAACTTTAGTGATAATAATTGTGAAATCTTAGCATGTAGGTGAGACATGACTTTTGTGTCACATATAGTCCCACCAGTGATCCTGCAGTTATCCAATGCATATTACTGTCCACACACTCCAACACTGTGCCAGCCTCTCCTCTTTGTTTTTAGAGCTCTGAAATTGAGGGTGAAATGTTCCACAAAAAAGCAGTCTCCTTATTCTAGTACTGGGGGGAGACTTAGAAAATATTTTGTTAGCTCACTCATGCTGTTGATCAATGGCTTCTACATTTTCCTTCCATGATGAAAGAGCTAAGATTCTGCTAATATTTTTTGGTGAAATACTGGAATACCTGGAAACATTATCTGCTGAGTGTTAGTGCTGGGATGTTCATCAAGTACATACTTGTCTTAATACAGGATGGTCAGCAGAGAATTTCTTCACTCATGTCATAGTAAAAGTTAAGTCTGTATTGCTTCATCTTGAGTAACATAACTTTCATTATGTGTTGTGAGCACCTGAAAAGTGTAGTGCCTACCAAAGCATTTCCCACTTAAATAAAAACAGGGTAAGTATGAAAACTTCACACTTCTTCTTTTCTTATAGTTTTGTGGCTAAATCACAGCATTGCAAAAATTGCAAAAAACAGCATTTTAAGTAGAATGTTTTAGTTTTGGTCTGAGTAAAATGAAAGGTTCTGAAAATTTCTTTTCAGAAAAAAAAAAAAAAAGATTTATATGCTGAAAATGAAGGTATTTCCCTTTTCCAGATATCTATGTTTTACAAGTTCAACTTAACATTTTTCATTGCAATTTTAATTTCAAAATGGAAAGATACACTCAAGTATCTTAGTTTTTCTAAATTCAACATATTCACTTGAGCAATACTTGTGTAGTTTAAATTTGCTCATAACTTCATTTTTCATCTTAATTTTTTTCCCTTACAGGGTTTGCTCGGTCATAATTTGTACTTGCAAGTTTCTCTGGAGATATGAAAGTGCTATTGGCAAAACCCAGTTATCCTGTTCATATAGATAGCATGATTTCTTATTTGACTTATTCTGATGAAATTGTTCCCTTGATGAAAGCACCTAAGACAAGATGGCAGACAGCATTCCTTATTTCCTTCTTGGGAAAATTGAGAAAGTTTCACCCATTCTATCATCCTGTCTGATGAACAACAATTAATTGGAAAACTATTTAGGTGCAAGAGATGTTATGTGCAAGATTCATTTAACTTTTACATTAATTGTTGGCAGCTTGCCATTCTTATCACTTCTTTATTTGAATTTGCCCTTGCATCCTTATGCAATTTTTTTTACTACAAGTTTCTTACATGAAAGACAGTTTTGTTTTCATTTTTTTATAATTAATTCTCATAAAAAAATAAATTGTCAAGATGTAATGCTTCACTGATGTTATCCTTCAACTTAATTATAAGATGATCAGAGGCTGATTTCACAAGCTTTTTGATTTTGAGCTATATTTTCAGATATTTTCCAGCTACCACTGAAAAAACTCTTGTCTAACCTTTTAAAAATAAAGACAGTCAAAACCCAGGAAGTAACACCTTTGGATCTAGACTCTGCAAATTGCTTACCCTCACGTGTATGGGTGCATTTAACTCCTCTGCAAGGATTTTTGTTGTCTGTGACCAAAATCCTCCTGTCCATATTTAGATGTGACTGTGTTAAGCATAGTATATTTGGCAGGAGTGGGTACAGTACACATGCCCATGGAGTCAGCTGTAATATCCATTGGCAAATCTGGCTCAGGGAAATGAGACTATAAGTGTAGGAGCAACGAATTTCTTCAGTTAACATAAATAATTCTGTGCCTGATTGTTCCATGCGCTGTTCCTCCTGTCACAAATATGAGTTATTTTTCTAACAGGGCTTTTGCTCTTGCTGCACGAGGTAAACACTAATACTTACCTTACAGATATTGTTTCCAAACATTGTCTTTTGTTTTGGTAGGCCTAAATGGTCTTACCATATCTTTTTCAACATTTTTTTCTTATGTTACTCTGCAGTTCACCATGTGAGGTATCTTTAAAGAGCTTCATATGAAACTGAGAGCTCTGGTTTTAGATAAGGCTAGTGACAGGTGATAACCATTCCAATTTTAAGAGTTAGGACCACTTCCTGCAGCTCCCCCTTCTGAGAAATTATTCTGAGGATCAAAATCTCCATACTTTCTAGAGTACTTGTTATAAATTCAGTTTGATGTACCAGTACACTTTAATCAGTACTACCTCACTCCTGTCAACTGTTCTGGAGAGAGAGTACACAACCCTCAAATCTTTCTTAGACCTGTGTTTGATTTGCAGATCTGATCGCTGTAATAAAAAAAAAAAAAAAAAAGTTTATTTTTAGGGAATGGGATCCACCTGTTACAGCTTAGTGACATTACTGGCAACTGCATTTTATCAGCTAGTGAACAAGTTTTCTAAAAATGCATGCTTCACTTCCCCAAAGTGACTAAAAGGCAGTAGCTGTTTGTGAACACCTCCAGGGGGAGATGCTGTCTGCTGGAGTTTCACATGCCTAAGTTTTAACAATACATGTCAAAACAAACAATTTGTTTTCAGATGTGGTTGGTGTGTTGCAGTTAAAGAGGTGAGCCGTGCCATATCCTGTTTCCAAGGCTGTCTCCTGTTTCATGGGGTCTCCTCCTGTGCCCGACCATACTGACACGCAGGGCTTCATTCAGGATTCCGGCTCATGGGGCCGTTGGGGCCAGAGTGCTCTTATCGGACTGGATGTGAATCCGGAGACAATTTCCTTTCACCTGCCATAGCACCTTTGGACTAGGGACTCTTTCCTTAAGATCTTTGAAAGTGTTTACAAAGGTTTGAAAATATTTGTCTTTTACTTTCTTTCCACAGAAGCACTCCTGTTCTCATTACAATTATTCTTTCATACTTCACCATTTCAAGGACTCCTTGTATTTCTTCCCTGCCATTTTGGGCTGGCATGATGATCACAGACTTAATCACATCAAAAACAAACTCAAAACCTTTTATCACTTGCAATGTTTTCCACGTTCATTAGTCCCAGGAATCTGCATGCTTGATTGTTTAATTTGAAATCTGTTGCTCTGTTTTTCTCCAAAGCTTTCCAGAGATATAGGTGATATTCTTCTGCTTTTTTTTTTTCCTAGATCAAAACATGAGCTTTCTGACTCTTAGAACATCCTGTGACATTAGAATCAAAAGACAGTAAATGAACTAAAATAGGCTTTTCCCTTAAAAATATCTACCAGAAATATTGTTTATATATATATAATAAAAAATAATGATTGAGTTGTCTAAATACTTCAGTATTGTTTTCTTTTTACTTTGCTAAAACACTCACATAGTTCTTTTTAGCTACATTTCAGTAAAAACTCTTGACCTCTTTTTCTCTTTAATGACCACTGAGTGTACTCACTTAGTGGCCATTCTAGTGACTGTATGATCTTAGAACAGTGAGTTGGCTTCATTCTTGATTGACCTTTATTAAATTTGAGCTTCTTTTGTTACTTGAAAGAGAATGTCAAACTTCTGGAATCATTATGGTCTCTCCCACCTCTAGTAAATGCAGTATTGCCATAATGTTAGAGTTCTGCATGAATCGTTTGAAAGTATACTTTTACATCTGCATCTTTTCTTCATTAGCCAAAATCCACTTTCAGTTAATTTGAGATAATTATAATTGATAGCTATGACCCTTTATGGAACCAGCTAGTTGAAACAGTAGCTTCCCCCCAAATTCAGCCACCTGTCACTATTCAAAGCCCTGAGAACACATGAATGTGCCCATATGGATGAAGGAGCTTTGCTAGCTACTGTTTTTAAAGATGTGAATCTCTGTGAGGGAGATGCAACTCCAGAGAAGCAGATAGGCAAGGCTGTAAGCGAGGATCAGATGTATTTTGAACAAATCCTGAGAGTGCAGCTTGAAGAAAGGGTAAGATTAATAGCTTTTGAGAAAAATTCTGCATGAAAGTAGCACTAACAACTGTGTCCAAAAGCAATGTTTAAAACATTTTAAATTTTTTTATTTCTTGCTAATTTCCTACTTTGTTATGAAAAGCAGAATTCTGAACATTTTCACAAAAACCAAGATTATCAAAGAAAACTCTGACTCTATAACCAGTTTCTTTTTGAGATAGAAATCATAATTATATCTTCTTGTTTAGGTAGAAGGCAGACACAAATATATGTATAGATATATGTGTATCTCTAGCCTTCTAATGCTGATTTTTAAAATGTAAATATAAACATAAAATAAATAAACATCAGAAAACTTAGTCTGAATGGAGTGATCTGTATTCCCTGTCTCTTTGCTTTTTATTTACCGATTACACATTACTTATTCACTCTCTGTTTCTTACTCGATTACAAAATCAGTGTGTCAAAACATTGGTTATTGGTCTGTGCTGTTGCAGAAGAATATGCCAGCTACAAAACACAGACAGGGGCATGTGAATTACAACTTATTTTTCTTATACAGTCTTTTTTCATAATAAACACGAGTAAGCACGGTATTTGGTCTTCATTTGGAATTTTATTTATTGCTTATTATTAAGGAGTTGTGGCCTTTGAATTGGTTTTCATATTCATTTCTATATAAGTGTGTGCAGATATTGTTTTTATTTTTTTAAAGGAGATTGAAATTGGATTGCTGTTTCAATAAATAGCAAAATATACATTTAGCTTCTAAAGCATTAATTGTTTATTTGTTTAAATATGTATTAGGCCTTTTATGAAATATATATAATTTACTCGACTGCTAGTTCATAACATAGCTCTTAAATAACATGCAATTCTGCAATTCTGGAAAGTTTTTGTAATATCAGTAGTCTTTTTCATTTAATGCTGCTATTTGGAAATTTCTGTACTAAACAAAGTCCAGCATACATTAATATAATGAAATACCTACTTAATAGCAAAATGAGACAATTTTTTTATTGATGAAGAAAGACAAAAATTTGCCATCTAGCTTTCTCTGTTGGTATCTGGATACTGCAAAACTCAGATTTATACCTTTCTGGCTTTTCCCACGGGATTGCTTTGCTGCATTAAAACCTTATAGTAAAAATCCACATGCTGAGTAGGCTCTTTCATCTTTCTTAGTTCTGGAGATCTCAGTCTGTTCAGCTGGGATGTTTCCCTTAGGAAGACAGCAACAGTAAAATGGTTCTCCTCTCCTGTTTGTTATCTTCCAGCAGACAGTTCTAGTAAAGTTGCAGAGATATGTATTTAATGTTTGCTAATAGAGGACTTGAGATTTATTGTGGTGTGTTTGAACAGTCAGTCTCTGACTTGTATCCACCCTCCACATTTTGCCTTTTGTATGCTGAGGGTGTATTTCCTTCTTGCTTTCTTTGCAGATCTTTGTTTGGGATGCTGAAAGTTAACCTGGGGCTTTGAAAAGTGAAAACTTGGCCCTGTGCAAATAAGGGTTTTCTTAGCTTTGCTCTAAAAATATAAACATTTTACTGTTCAGCTGAAGGTTTGCACCTCCACTTTCAGCTTAGAGATCCTTAAAGATGTATTGCTGAAGCCCAGTCAGAAAAGTAAAGCCCAGTGTATAAAAGAATAACGTGCAATGATGAGACCTTCAAGTTGGAATGTGGTTTCAGCACAGTCACTAAAGTTCGTGTGGATGCTGCCAGCATCCTTCTCTTCGCTCTTCCACTCACTGATGAAAGACAGTGCCATCCTCCCAGGAGTGTACTGTATGTGGTATGCAAGAACATGGCAGGGGCTTCCTTTAGCTGGCTTTGCATGTTTGTAAAAATGAACGTGAGTCATGATTCTGCACAGACCTAGCATTGTGGTGTCTTTCCTCCAGTGAAAATTGGATGAATTAAATTTAAATGGATGCAATTCCTGCAAAGAGATATTAATATATGATATTGTTGGCACAAAAACACTTTTTATTGACTTTCCACTGGGAATTTTTTCTTTTTTATCCATGAATGAGATGCTTCTCTATAATTTTATTTTGCATGAGAGCAGTTTTGTAGAAAACTGAAATTTATTGGATTGCAGTCTTCATAGATCTTTGCATTCAGGCTTCAACAATGATATTCAGCATTTTCAGAGATAAGTCTCTCTGACTGGTGTTCACATGGATACCATTGCTTCTGATGGGCGAATATCATCAACAGTTGTATGTGGTTGATTTGCAAAAGCTATCATTACTAACAGCACCTTATTTTTCTGTCCAAAATTTTCTAACAAACATCCTGCTTATGGAATGTAAGATATGTAGAGTGCTGGCTTGTGAGGGAAGGAGCTGGATTTTGCTGTACACCCATATACACTTCCCTACTTGTCTCTGCCAATACACCACAATCTTGATTAGTGATACAGTCTAATATTCCAATCCTTCACATCTCCTGAGTCCAGATTTCCACCCATGCAGAACTGTGCCATATTTGGAGGTTCAGTAGGGTGTGATAAACAACTCATTTGAGACTAAAAGCAGTTTTTGAATTTGGATCTCCTGAGGTAAAAGGCTAGTTCACTTATAATTTATGTTGTCTAGCTCATTCATGGCAAAGATTTTCTGCACCAGAAACACCTTGACAGGTGTTAGTACAAGACACTGTAGTTACAATTAATGCAACAGCTTTATTAAATTTGACATTGACATGTGTATTAATAATCCTTGGACTGGCATAAGAAAATCACTCAGCTATAATTTGAAAGTTTGCTTATACATGTGCATATTTGTGCTTGGTGTATCACACTGAAAGCCCTTTTTCCTTGTCTAATGCCTTCTGTCACATCAGTATTATAAAGCAGATGTTTATTATAAATTATAACTCTTCAATATATGAGTATGTAAGGATGCAAAGTGAGTTTATGACTTTTCAAGATTGTGCCTAACAAATTAAACTACATATTAACATCAATCCTACAGATTCATTTACAAATAAGATTACCTGAAGTGCAGTACTGCATAACTGAATACTAAAACTCTTAGAAAGTGTTTACCAACAGTTGAAGCACTGAAACATATCAAGTCTAAAAGATACAAAAGACTGCAAGGGAAAAAAGTAGTCTCTTTCACTAACAGAGTGAAAGATTTCTGCATTGTTTATTTTCTTAATATTCTTTTCTACTCTCTGTTGTTTGAATTCCTTCCTATTCTGAAAAAAAATAGAAAAATAATTTTTTCAAATTGTTGGGTTTGTATGACATGGTAATTTGAAAATTAAAAAAAAAACAAACCCTGAAATAATTGTAATTTATCTATAAATCTGTTAATTGCAGTAATTGCAATTCATCTATAAATCTGTTAATTGCACTTTAATCCTTGCTGAGTTGATGGCTTTGAGTCCAGCTATACCAGTAGTGCATAAAATTTTAACCCCTTTTCTTCTGTCCAGAATTAGAGCTTGTGAGTGTCTTAACATGCATGAAAACAAATAGAATTGTTTAGAATTGTTTAGAATGAGTCAGTAGGAAATGGGGCCAAACTAGGAAAAAGAATGCTCACAGTAATTTCAAAAATAAAGAAACCTCTAAAAATGCATTTAAAATTAAGGTTTTTTCCTTTAGGATAAATCAACACTCCTCAAGTTCATATATTTTGAAAT
This sequence comes from Melospiza georgiana, assembly GCF_028018845.1. Classification (NCBI taxonomy): domain Eukaryota; kingdom Metazoa; phylum Chordata; class Aves; order Passeriformes; family Passerellidae; genus Melospiza; species Melospiza georgiana. The sequence goes on from NC_080431.1 coordinate 48,379,345, forward strand.
TTATTTTTTATGAGGACACTAGCAGATGTACCACACAGAACAAATTTGCAGTGGTGGAGAGTTAGCTGACCTTTCAGTCTAAAATTAAGGGAAAAAGATTATATACTTCTTTTGACCCACTTTGTGCGGATGAATTGAGGTATTTGAGTTCTTTTTGAGATGCTGTTTGACTTTTTATCTTTTTTAGCTTTTTTTTTTAACTTTAAATTTGTTACTTAGCTTTTGAATTTTAGGTTACAGCACATACCAGGAACTCTGGCATTATTTGTTCTCTTAGTCCTTTTCCCTCTTTTTCTCTCTTGGGCTTGTTTTCTTTTTATGTCTGGGATTTATATGACAAATTAAAGATGTCTACAGTGAGGGTGTGCAATGTAGATGCCCATGTTTGAACTCCTATGGCTCACCCTAAAAAGAGACAGTACTGAAGTACAGTTTAGCTCATCCTAATGCAAATATTTTAAATGGGTCAGAAGAAACACCTTAAAAATGCCTGTTCCTCCCTACTGACTGCAAAAGGTGACAAGGGGGAACAGCAGAAAGAGATGTGTGTAATAGCAGGAGTCTAAAAGTAATATAGGCATCTAAAAGAAAGTGATAACATTTTGTTATCTACCCTCTTATATAGCAGCAATTTCCATGAGTGCTGCTGATGCAAGATCAATCTCTGCCATAGGGAAGGCTGCTTCTTGCAAGTCTCACTCTGCTTTCCAGTGGTTGGAGTTTTAGAGGAGCTGCTGCATTTCCCTTTTATTGGGGTGCAGGAAGGACCATCAGTATTGCCCAGTGATGAAGAAGAGAGCAAATACATCTCCTTACATATTTCTCATTTAGTTTCTGATAGAACAAATGCATTTCAACTAAACAAATTTTGATGAGAATTGTTTCAATTTTGGCTTTGGCTCTCCACTTAGAAATAATTTTTACATCCTCACCACTTTTATACTAAAACTCAAGTAAGTTTGGAGCAATAAGGGAGAGTAAAGCTGAGCTAGGATTTCTTTTAATTTTTAAACCAGTTCTCCATGCACTACTTCTATATTTTTCTTGTCACAAGGGTTATAAGCCAACACTTAAAAATTTTTTTTTAACTTTTTAAGACAATGCTATGGTTAGGTTGGAGGTCTAAGTGATGTTATTCCTGACAGTAACTTTCCATGTCTTCATATGCCAGATTTCTTTTCCATTCCTAGCAAAAGTGATCTCCTGATTTATTATTTAAGATTCTAACCAGTCCTCTTCTTGTAGCTTTGCTTGTGGCTGTGCTTTTTTCGATCAGGATTCCCAGTACACAGCACTTGTTCATGAAATGTTCAAAGTTGGTTATGAATTCTGTTTTCATTAGGGAATGCAAACAGCATTGTATTACTTGGGATAAAGGTGAGGATATCTGTGAAAATACACCAGTGGAACCAGACAACTGAAACCATAGCAGTCACCTGTAGGACGTTTGAAATACATACCAGTATGGAGGTATTTTCTCAAGTTTTGTGTTTTTAGGGTATGAGACCTTGTGACAGAGAAGCAAAAGCTCAGAGAAAGGAGGGAAAAACAGGCTAGCAAGGAAGGAAAAGGACATGTTTTCAGTAGCTGGATAACAAACTAGAGTAAAATCTGAATGGGTTAGTTTTGAAGCTGAATGTTACCTAGTGTTGGGAGGAGAGGGTTAAGACTGGAAAATTTGTCAAAGAGGAGGGAATAGTTTTACTCAAAGTGACCTTGCAGCTGTGGATGCTAAAAATGTCACTGTGGGAAAACCCTATTTTTTATGCTAAATGTGTTCCAACCTCTGCCTATTTTGAGAAGTAGAATTCCTGCAGAGAGAGAACACACTCTCACAGACATGAGTGTGAAGCCATAAGTAAAGCTTTTGTTACTGTGAGGTGCAGAGTGCCCCTCATCCACCTCGGCTGCCCTCCAGGATGAGCTGAGCCTAAGTAAGCCTGTGTGTCCCTATGGGTCTCTGCTGCCTGGAGTTGTCAGAGAGTAATGAAATAAATCTGCACTTTGTGTTTCAGCTGGGGTTTGATGGTTGCCTTTGGTTACCTGTGTTTGTTGATTCACACACCTACCAAGAGCTGGAGGCGCTTAGCAAGGGATATGCCTTGTGTGATTCCAGTTGAGCTCAAGAAAACCAGTATGTGCAATTTGATGTAGATAGAGAAGGCTGAACCAAATATATCTGAAACATCAATATGTTCCTCTAGTTGATTTACTCTTCCTCAAAGCAGAATAAAATTAGATTAATTGATCAAGTCAAACAATCTAATGGTACGCGGGGGAGTAGAATAGTTGGTGTTGGCCTAAATGGACAGATGAAAACAGTAGTTTCCAGCAAATACTGATTTTTTGCCTCTTTCTTCTGTCATTTTTGCACTTGAGAGGCCTGTGGGCTCTATTGTCATTTCACTGTCTAGCAACTCACTAGTTGCACTGATGGCAATATATTTTTGTAGGTCAAAGTGATCCTCCACATGTGTTTTACTGCGCTAAACCTGAGGGATTACATTTGTTCTTTTTTTTTTTCCTAGCTGCTGTTGTCTTTCTTAAATTATCGCTGTGCTTCTTATCAGCACAAAACTTGGACATCCCTCCTTGTGGTATACCCTGATGAGGGCAATAGATGCAAAGATTTCGAATGTCAAACTCTCCATTATCGAAACACTTGAAAAGCCTCATTACAAAACAGAAACAAACAGAAACACCTACATCCATTTTACTTATCTGTGTCATCAGTGACAGTTCAGAAAGACAAACATGTTTCCCCTCTATTACTGGCATCATTCAAATCATAAAGCTTGAAGGAAAACAAATGCATATAAATACATGAAACTTACTGAAATATTTGATTGTGGCTTTAGTCAGCTGAATTTGAGCCAGCAGCATGCCCTGGAGGCCAAGAATTCCAATGGCATCCTAGATTGTATCAGAAGTAGTGTGGCCAGCAGGACCAGGGCAGTGATTGTCCCCCTGTACTTGGCAGTGGTGAGTGCACACCTTGAGTACCACGTTCTGTTTTTGGCTCCTCACTACAAAAAAGGCATCCAGGAGCTGGAGTGAGTCCAGAGAAGGGCAATGCAGCTGGGGAAGGGTCTGGAACACAAGTCCTATAAGGAATAGCTGAGGGAGCTGAGGGTGTTTAGCCTGGAGAAAAGGGGAGGTCTTCTTGCTCTCTCCAAATATCTGAAAGAGGTTGCAGCAAGGTGGGAGTAGGTCTCTTCTCCCACATAAAAAGTGAGAGGATGAGGAAATGGCCTCAAGTTGCTCCAAAGGAGGTTTAGATTGGCTATTTAAAAAAACATTTCTTCACAGAAAGGGTTGTCAAGCACTGAAACAGACTTCCCAGGAAGCTGGTTACATCAAGAATCAGGATATTTAAAAAATATGTACATCTGTCACTTAGGGACATGATTTAATGGTGGACTTGGCAGTATTAGGTTTATGGTTGAAATGGAGATCTTAAAAGGTCTTTTCAAACCCAAAAATTTCTATGATCCTGTGATTCTATGTACTGCAGTATTATTTAGTACTAAGTAATGCCAGGAAATACTTGGCAACATCCTATTGTTTTTTCAATGACGTACAGTGCTCCTTGAAATCTGCAGCAGAATATCTGTATTATTTCCATAGGAGCTAAGATAAATAACCTTTCAAGAGCATTTCAAAAGGAGAAGAAAGGATTTAATTACTTCCTTTTTGATCTAAAACCAGAAAATAATTTTTCTAAAACTGAATCACTGAGGAGTACACATATGAAATCGTCACAGATCATCTTCTGTGTAGTGCATGTACAAAAACTGCTTCTACATTATTAAAGCCTTTAATTACTGTGGTTGTGGTTTTTGTTTTGGCGGTTGTTTTTTTTTTTTTTGTCCCCAGCAAAGCACTATCTACAAGCTATTGGGCAAACTGCTGTCTGCAACATGTAAAAAATACAACTGGTAAATTTATCAACTGCACAGATATATGTAATATGAGATGAAATAAAGTACTGTGAGTGCAGAACTGCTACCACACTCCCCACAGTCTCATTCTCACTTGTTTCTCTGGTATACGTGTGTGGTTGGCTGGCAAGTCACTTGATTACAATGTAGGAAGTGTCTAAGTTCAAAGTTAGTATCGCATCTCTATTTTCCCTTTGGAGATTTTTTTCTTCCTTACCAGTCTTTTTCTTGTTTCTACTTTTTATTTTCTGAAAGGAAACGTTATAGCTCTTTATTTCAAACAAACTTTTTCATTTCACATTTTGCTGTACATTTTCCCCCCAGAGGACTAGAAGATGGCTAAAATAACTTGAAAATAAAGCCAAATATTAAGCTGAATTTTTATTGTTGGTTTCTCAACTGAATTAAAAAAAAACCCAAAAAAACATCCACAGTTCACACAATTCTACTTGAAAGGCTTTTGTAGTGATTGTAGAGATGCATATGAATAAGCATATAGCACATAACTCATGCAGTAAACATTTAACTTCCCAGATGAAATGCCAATAGCATTTGGATTAATGTAGCTCGTTGTGCCTGTGTGCTGTCAAGGTCTTCTGAGATCTTGTGTCATGTTTTTCATTTGCTCCACCTGGGCTCATGACTTACCTTCCAGTTATTCTGTCATTTGTATCACTCTTCTTTTTTATTTTTCCTGCATAGCGGTTAGTAAGTGAAACCACTTGTGCCCATGAGGAGACACATTTATTCGTTTATTGAAATGTGTCCCATTTTATGTTTCAGCAGTAGAAATATGACATGGTTTCTGCTTATTTTTATGTAAATGCGTTAGGTGCAAGTGTATAATTATTTATTTTGTTGCCTCTTGAGCTCTATGTGCTAATAGCAAATCAGTTCTTTCTCACAGCTTTCTTTTATTCAGATGTTTATTCAGGGTTTCTATTGCAATGGAAGAGTTAGAGGATGCTTAATTTTTTTTACACTGTGTAGTTTAAGTACAAGTTCTTCAAAGTGAATGTTTCTACTACAGTAGTAAAGCCTGGATAGTGAGCAGTGTTTGGAAAAGTAATTCTTGCACCTGCATTTGCTATAGGTAACCCCAGTCTGATGTATCAGCTGGGCTGATGGGGAGCAGGCTGGGAATTGTAAAATAGGCTGAAGAAGTTGTGGGACAAAATGGATTAGAAAATGCAGCATTTTGTTTTTTGAGTCTGACTGTACTGAGAGCCAAGGAAATGTGTGTTCTGTCCATCTGTAAAGCTAATCTAGTAAGATGAAACTGCATTAGTTTAATACAGGAATATTATAATTACAATAGAATCAACAGCAACAACAGCAGCAATAATAGTAATATTAATAAAGGATGTAATTAAATTCTTTGCAAAGCCTTTGCTGGGTAAAAAAATCACAGATTTAAACTGACTACATTTATTTACAATATTTTCTTTCACATTCTCCTCTGCTTTTAATATAACAAAACCTCAATTCTTTTAGTGGGATGTTCCTACTGCTGCTTTATTTTGAGCTTTTCAAAGGATTTATTATCGATAATTAATTTTAGATAGGAAATGCAGCTCCTTTCTAGACATCAAAACTACCCTTATGAAATTAAGGAACAACAAATAAGAATAAACTTTTGACTAAGCATTAACAAAAAAGTCTGTTCCTCTTATATTCACATCTTATATTTTTACTTTTAATGTTCTCTGCCCTTCTAGCTTGATTTTAATCTGCTTTTCAGGGTTGCTCTCAGCAGCATCACTGTGTTAGAACTTGTGCAGACAGCTATGACAGAGCCCTGATAACTGGTCTCTTTTCCTGCTTGATGACTGCTACTGATTCCTGATGCATCTTCTGCTAAGACAGGAGTGTCCATTGACTTCAGCTCAGCTTAGTTAGGGTGAGCTGCTGGTGGCCTGTCTTATCAGCCACTGACTCATTGTCATTCTGTGCTTTTTCTTTCCTCAGAGGCAGCTTAGGTTGGGTCTTCCAAATGAATCCTAGACTGGATGTGTTGGCTGAAGCCCATTGCAGCACTCACAGAGGCCCTCTGGATGGGAAGGCACTTACAGGTATATCAGGGGTTGGTGCCTTTTCACTGTGGAAGGTTTCAATGTTTAATTTGTATAGTTGCTTAGTTGGCCCATAGTGAGTCTGAGAATCCTTAACTATTTATCCTTACAGCATCTCTGAGAGCTAGGGAATTGCTTTTCTCACTGTTTTACAGCTAGAGAGCTGAAATGTGCTGCTAACCAGCTTTCCCAAGGTCACATCAGAAATCTGCAGTGCAGAAGGAAGCTGGCTAGAGCCCTAACCTCTACCAGTGTGATCCTCCCTCTACTAGATACAAAGCAAGAACAAACTAAAACCTAAGCCTCAGAGGGAGTTTTTCAGGCTGCTTTGGCAGTGTGTTGTGTTTCTAACTATTTCTATTAGTTAAAGTTTTTCCTTTACACTTAACCTAGATGTTCTCTGCTGCAGCATAAGCCCATTAGTTCTGTCCTCATTGACTAAGGAGAATAATTTGTCCCTATCCTCTTTATAGTAACTCAATGTATTTGTAGACATGTCATGCCTCCCTTCAGTGTTCTTTTGTTTAGTCTGAACATGCCCAGTTCACTTAACCTTTTCCCACAAATCTTATTTTATCTTTTCTGTTGCTCTCCTCTGAACTCTTTCCAATTTGTCTGCCTTTTTGAAAATGTTGTGCCCAAAACTAAACACAGTAACCCAACAGAGGCTTAATCAGTGTCAAGAAAACTGCAATCCCCAGCAATCCCTGGGAACAATAAATCAGGTAAGGAGGGCAAGAGACTGGCATGCCTGGGTAGGGAACTGCAGGTCAAACCAAAGGAAAAGAACATGCACAGGCAGTGGAAACAAGAACAGGTAACCTGGAAAGGAAGAGTCTAGAGAGGAAATTTGGTTGGGTAGGGACGGGGTGAGGAAGGCCAAGGTGAAGCTGGAACCCAGCAAGGGAATAAAGGAAAACTAGAAGGGCTTCCATCAGCATGTGAGCCCAAAAGGGAAGGTCAAAGGAGGGGTACTGCCCCTGATGAACAGTGTTGGTGAACAGGAAATAACAGATGGGAACAAGGCTGAGGAACTCAACTGGGGGAGCAGAGGCCCTCCAACTGTAAGTAAAGATCACATTCATGGCCACCTGGAGAACCTGAATAAGTTTATGGAACCCAATGAAATGCATTCCAGGGTTCCGAGGGTATTGGCTGATGTAGTTGCCAACCTGCATCCTGCGATATTTTAAAAAGTCATGGTAGTCAGGGGAAGTCTCAGGTGACTGGAAAAAGGGAAACATTGTACCTATCTTTAAAAAGGATGGAAATGAGGACCTTAGGAACTACTGACCTGTCAGCTTCCCAGCTGTCCCTGGGAAGGGCATGGGACAGATCCTCCTAGAAGCTTTGCTGCGGCGCATGGAGGACAGGAAGGTGATTCAGGACAGCCAGCCAGCAGGTCAAGTCCTGCCTGACCAAGTCAGTGACCTTCTATGATGGGATGACTGCTTCAGTGGTCAAAAGAAGGGGGCTACAGATGTAATTTATCTGGTCTTCTGTAAAGCCTTTGACATAGTCCCTGAGAATATCCTTCTCTCTAAATTGGAGATAGATTGATTTGATGGGTGGACTGTTAGATGGAAAGTTGTTATCCAGAGTGGGTAACCAAAGCTACATCATCTACTATGGTTACATCCAGGGGTTAGCAGCCAACAACTCAGAGTCCCAATGGCATCAGTGACGAGTGGCATCTCTCAGGGACCAGTGTTACTTAATAACTTCAGTAATGACACAGATGAAGGGACCAAGTACACCCTCAGCAAATTTGCAGATGACACCAAGCTGAGCAGTGAAGTTGACACACCTGAAGGACAGGATTCCATCCAGAGGGACCTGGACAAGCTCAAGAACAGTACCAAAAGGAATCTCATGAGGTTTAACCTCCTGTGTCAGCACAGGCTGGGGATGCAGAGATGGAGAGCAGCCCTGCTGAGAAGGACTTGGGGTGCTGCTGGGTGAGAGGCTGGACATGACCCAGCCATGTGCACTCACTGCCCAGAACAGAAAGCCAGATGTGTCCTGGGCTGCGTCCAAAGCAGTGTGGGCAGCAGGGCCAGGGAGGGGATTCTGCCCCTGTGCTCTGGTGAGAACCACCTGCAGTGCTGCATCCAGCTCTAGGCCTCTCAACATGGGAAGGACATGGACCTGTGGGAGCAAGTCCAGAGTAGGGACACCAAGTTGATTTGAAGGCTGGAGCAGCTCTCCTATGAGGAAAGGCTGGGAGGATTTTGTTTGCTCAGCCTGGAAAAGAGAAGGCTTCTGTGTGATCTGTTTGTGGCCTTCCAGCACCTGAAGGGAGCCTACAAGTAAGATAGAGAGAGAATATTTACAAGGGCATGTAGTTTCAGGAAAAAGGTGTAGAGGGATAGAATATAAGAAGATAAAGATAGTGTAGAAAGTAATCTTACCCCTAAGGAGTTGCAGCTGGGCCAATTGTCAAAGATTAGGAACAGACCTGACTTTTACAGGCCACAGCTGTGACCAATGAGAAGAAGAGTTATAAAGAGTTATAAAAGAGTGGGGTGGTTGGTTGAGAAGGGAACTGCAGTCAGTTGGTTGCTTTGTGAAGAAGTGTTAGTGCTCTGAGGAGCTGTCCACAAGGAACACTAAGAATGTATGAAACTTTTACAATAAGGAGACAACATTATGGAACCCCTGCAATAAGATGACAACACAAAGGGGAAAAGTTTTACCTGGGAAAGAAAGTAGTTTTGATTAGATATTAGGAAGAAATGCTTTATTGTGAGGGTGGTGAGGCACTGGAACAGGTTGCCCAGAGAAGTTGTCGATGCACCATGACTGGCAGAGTACAAGGCCAGGCTGGATGGTGCAATGAGCAACCTGGTCTAGTGACAAGGGTCCCTGCCCATGGTAGAGAGGATTGGAACTAGATGATCTTTGAGGTTCCTTCCAACCAAAGCCATTCTATCTTTCTATAACTATATAAAAAAACAAAATAATTACCTTGCTTGTTTTACATGTGACATGTCTATTATCGCAATTCAATATAAAAGTTGTCTTTGTTAAAGTGCGCTATTGTGGTTGCATTTAGTCTTTTATTTAAAACAAAGCCAATACTTTTCATGTAGCATTATTCTTGCTAACATGCTATTGGTTTCCATACCTACTGACTTGATAAATATACTTCACTTACCCTTATTACTGTTATTGCTTGCTGTCTGTCTCTGACTAATCTGAATCAGAGTATGTCTTGTAAATTAAGGTGGGTAGGGTCCATTCAGATTTGAGTGGACTACAAGGCACCTGAGAGTGGATGGAAAAGAGAAGTTTGGTGGAATTTGTTGAATTACTACTCTTTTACTAGCATATTACTGAGTTGTGGTCTCTGCTTTTAAATTCATTATCATGTTTGTCTTTTGAATGTCCCTGCTAAAGAGCTAACAATTCCTTGATTTTTCTTCACAAACCCCATGACTGTAAGAAGCTTTGACAAAAATGTCTTTGTCTTTTTTTTTTCTTCTTGACCACTAGCAGCCTTTCTGCCAAGAAATGTAAGAATAAGAAAGAAATATCAAAACATTGTTGGTTTAGACTGGGGATTTTTGGTGCGAATCTCTTAAGGGTCACTGATACCATCCTACAGTGAATGTGTCTTTAGTGAATCACATTTCATTTATTTTTAACAAAGGTAACATCTTAAATACATCAGGGTCACACATGGTAAACATGCCATTCCATGTCTATTTTGTACATATATAACGTCTATAAAATCTTTGCCCAGTTTTAATTACTATGGTAGCTGAATTTGTGTCATATGCCTGTCTTTTAACCTGTGGTTAGTCATTACACAGCTGCCAGTTCTCTGTCTTCTAAACATTTGTGTATTTCTATGGTGTGCCAGTCCATAATAGTTCAGCCTTGAAAGTTGATGCATGAATTAATAGTTCCCCCTGGTGACAGCTGGTATACAGAGATCTACATTTGTCAGCATGTAGCCAGATTTTAATTTATTTATTCAAAATATTGAAGATTAATATTTCCGTTATTAACCTAAATAGGAAAGGACAGCCTGCACAATGCTGAATGTAAATATCTTGAGTCCTGTATGAGGTATTACAGAAAAAAATCCTAGTTAGTTATTAGAAAACTAAGCTCCAAGAGAGCTGCTGAGCCGATGTAAATCAAACATCTTGAGTGACATATTTGCCTCCATTGTTCACAAAAGGCCACAGCCTCAGCCAGTTTCTAATCACACTGTACTTCAATGCAAGGCACTGTAACTCAGAGTAGCGGGAGAAAACAGTTTTTTAAGAACTACAAATCAAAACACTCTGTATCACACTACAGATGATTTTGCGTTCTTTTGTTTGAGGCTGCTGCCTGACACGCATCGAGCTGGGCACTCATGAAAAGAGAATGTGTAACTGTGTTAATTATATTCTGGTTATTGCCTACTGACCTTTAACATCCTGGGAAAAACAGAGAAGTAATGTTTCCTCTGTCTTCAGTTAAAGTTTGCTTTGCCATCACAATGTCTTCAGTAATTACCTTGTGTTTCAGTATTCTGGAAACTCAGCAGACAGTGTGGTGTATTTGAGGAGCTGGATCCAGTGCTAAGGAAGAGCAGCTAGAGCATTTGCAGAGATCTAGGTGATAAAGACACAAATCTGATTTAGATAGCATTTTGAGTAGTTTATGATATAAAAAAAGAAAGCCCATAACAGTGTGCTGGCTTGGGCCCCCCTTCATTGGCAGTGCAGCAGGTTTGCTCCTAGTCTAGTTTATTCCTTTTTGTCTTTATCACTGGATTCAGTAGAAAAACAGTAACCTTTAGCTGCCTGGGCTGACCAAGGCTATGGAAAGTAATATATCACTGCATACAGTCTAGCCCAACAACAGTGTATGGTGTTGGAGTCTCTCAATGCTGCAACGCAGTCCAGGATTTAATGGAGAAAACTCCATATGAGAGGCTGTGTCTGTTTCTTCAGTGCATAGTTTACTGGGGAACTTAAACTGTGGACCTGTTATACTCTCCTTACATCAGGGTTTCTAGGCCAACAACTAAATCTGCTGCAGTGCTTGCAGTGCTCTGCATATGCAGGCTGGTCTTACAATTTACAAAATTTAAAATGTTTTTTTCTTGGCAACTGTTATAAAAGCTATTTCTTTGAATGTTGTCAAAGATACAATTACCCCTTGGTATAATAAAAACTTTTTTTTTTGAAAGACATATAAACCCTTTAAAGTGTTGCTAATTCATTAACAGTGAAAATTCTAGAGATCTGCTCTGGCTGGCCATGGTAATCCATTAGTGACTTTTCCAGCACTGCTCTGTGGCAGTGATATTTCTTGGGTAGCAGTGCAAGCTGCTGGCAGCTGGAGAGCAGGGACAGGGAGGGAGGACCTACACTGTCTCATTTGTAGCCTACTTTTTTTTGAATGGAGGTTGCATGGAGTAAACTTACCTGTTTCACCCAGATGATAATTTTCAGTGCTAAGTTCCCATTATATTTTTAAGAAAATTATGTTTTTATCCTAGTGTTTTGGTTTCTATTCAAAGTATCAGAACAAATTCTAGGTTCTTTCATTAAAAAGACAAATATACATCAAACACCCAAGGTAATTTTTAAATTTCACAGGTTTTTTTTATGTAGGCTAGTTAACCATTCTAGTCTTTGAATATTGCGGTTAGGAGGAAAGAAAAAAATACAAATTTTAATTTCCTACTGAAATTTGGACTTTGAAAAGATAATAAAAGAAAATTCTTAAGTAACTGCAGCATTTTATGCCATAAAATTTCATTAGATATAATGAAACCTGTCATATTTAAAGACTCTGTGTCCATCAGAGATCTTTGCTCTCTCATTCCTCCTCCACTGATGGTTCCTCCTCTCATTCTTGCTTAATATCTAGGGCAAAATTTCCCAGAATTTACTAGTCCGTGCTTACATCAGGAGTGCACTCCTTGGTATATATAACTTCTCAGTGTAATACTTACTGACCTCCATATAAAATATTTGCTACAAAACCAGTGGAATAAAAATACTTTGATGCACTTATTCTACTCTGTTTGGTTGTAATACAATTAGATTATTTAAGGATCCTTCAGAGGAAATTACTTTCCAGCCTGCTTAAATCCAAGAAATTATTCCCTCCTAATAAAGGGGTGAATATTGGCAAAATAATTAAGCTATTTTTTCCTTGAAATTTAGATTAAAACTAAAGGCAAAAAGAAAATATTTTTCAGGGAAAATGATTTGTGATTTGAAAAACTCCACAGACCCTGTAGTCCTACATTTCCCGAGCTCACTACTGGTTATACAACTCAGCGTAGTTGTCATCCAAACTTGTGTTGCCTGTGTAACATGTATTAGAGAAATGTGAAAAAACTTCAAATCTCTCTGATTTTCTCCTAAAATGTAGAAAAGTCCAGTTTTCCACTTGAACTTGACAAACTACAGAAAAATGCTGTTTGCTTGTCCAGCAACTCCAAGACATGAAACTCCCCCTGGCCTTAACCCAGAGGCACTTGTCTTTCATTGCAGGGTGCTCTTCCTCCTGTTGAGGCTGCTTGTGTTTTTTTGTCAGTCACTGTTTAAACTTACTCACTCTTCCTTTTTAAGACAGTTACCCTAGTGCAAAAATAACCAGTCATTCCAAGTCTTTAAAAAAGCAGTTTGTTTCCTGCACTATGTTTCGTGTCATCCATGGTTCCATCCCTTCTCTTCCCCACACCCACCTCCTCCAGCTTTCCCCATTACATGAGTCACTTCCATGTAAATTATCACTGCTGTTTGTCACTCAGCCTAACCCTGAGAGAGTATTACACCTATTAGAAATGTGTGCATTTTACAGAGCTTGGGAAGAAAGTGATAAATAAAAGAAAATAGACATGTTTTTACCACAACCTGCCTGCAGAATTCACTTTCTATTGCAGATGTATGGCAAACCACATTGCAATCAGTGGAGTTTTTTCAGTCTAGTTATTCATTGCAAGTGATAGGTATTATTATTATTTTCGTTGTTGTTATTGCTATTAATAATATTAGGAAAAACAGTTTTAATATTTTTCTGAGTAATTTAAGTAACAAAGCAAAAGTGTCTTGTTTCTATCACTGAAGAACTCCGCTTTTTGTAGTACTGTTTTACTGTTTCACATTATAAATATACCATAAACAGCTTTTAAGGTCAAGCAGAAAGGAAGATTTTCTTTTACAAACATCTGTCAGCAACCACATGGAAGAGAAGACAGTACTAGCATAATTTAGCTTGCTTTCACTTGGTGAAAAATGTTCCTTGGACACTATGTCAGGACACATACTTTAAGTAAAACTTTTTCCAAGTGCTTTATCTTGTATGGCTTTGCTCCTCTTTCACTAATATTTTTCATTTTCCTTGTTTTTTGGGGCTACAAATATGTCAGAAAAGGATCATAAATGTTATTTATTCTTCTGGCATGCAGGGCTCGTTGTGATAAGAGTGAGCAGTTGCCACTCTGCAGATGGCAAGAAAACTGGTTCCAGGTTTTTGTGTACCTGGATGTCATTGATGGCTGTGCTGGAGCACAACAAGCTAGTGAGGAAGCATTAGGTTTGGCAGGCAGAGTGTGGTTTGACTCGTGTCCTTTTCTGTCAGGGGCTGCCACAGGGCACTAATGACCGCACATATCCAAGGGACTAGAAAATTATTTTCAGTTCCCTCCTCCCATTCCCCTCTTTGCATTTAGCATAAACATACAATGAAGCTGTTGGTTCTGCTGAGTCAGAAAAAGAAAAATTACTGAATCAGTTCAGATTTAATATTCAATATAAATGGTCTTGGATCCTTCAGTAAAATATACCTAAACTGTGCTGCAATTATCTCCTTGGGTAGGAAAAACATGCAAATATAAGATATAAAATCGTAAAATCCTATTCATTGCAAAACAATATATCTGAAGGGAAGCAAATTTCTGCAAAGAAAGTAGGCTTTAAGCTTAATAGGAAAACTCTGACACTAACCATAATCTGCATATCTGCAAATCCATAACCAACCCTGTCCCTGGCCAACACAATGAGGAGCCCAGGAAGCCGGTGAAAACTGAAAACATTCTGAAACTGAAATCCTGTCAGATAACACCAAGGTCTGTAAAGGTACAACGAACAAAAAGGAGGATCTCTTCTCAGTCCAGAGGTGAAAAACAACCTAGGTTGTTTTTAATAGGTAGACTTCAGGGCACAAAGTCCACTTACTGGGTAAGATATGCCTTTTCCAGCTTAATTGGAAGATATGAGATATATGGCTTCTTCCAATTAGCCTTTTTAAAGAATTCTTTCTTTTCTGATTAGGATTTTATGGTTAGATTACCATATCTGCATAAGCCTCTTTAATTGCATTTAAAAAGTAAACAGCTGCAGAAGGGAATTTGGGAGACTTTTAGGGTAGGTCAGAGGAGTTACTTCTGGAGGCCTTTTTTACTGTTAACTGGGAAGAAACCTGGCTAAAGACTGAAATGTTTACATTCTGTATGTTAAAATGCACGAATCCCAACACTCATGTCTCTTACGTGCTGAAACTATCACAGCTGAAATACTATTGTTTATAATTTTATTGTAAATAAGGCATATAAAAAGATTTTGTGGGATCTACAGAAGCCACTTCTGCTGTCTGCTTATACAGCAGGTTGCATATATAGCAGTGTGGTTATATTGCCAATGTTTTGTTTATTGAAAAAAAATTATGTGATTGTATTGCTTCCTATTTTTGCTTGTCTTCTGAGAGAAAATAGTGGTTTGTGGTGCCCAAGGAACCTTCTACTGATGTAGAAAATTGTGAGATATCACCATCATACAAATAGTAGTACAGGGCAAACTCAAATTAAGAAATAAAAAATGGCTTGTGAGGTAAAGAAGTTCTGTATTTTTCTGTAGAGACATGTTGGTATATTATCTCTCCATAAGAAATAGGACTTTCCTGGAATTGATTACAACAAATACATTTATTCTATAATAAAAAGTGATGAGAAAACTACATTTTCAGAGCTGAATGAGAACTGTGTGCCAACAAACTTTCAATAGAAACAGACAGTATGCACACCAATTTAGGGACTCAGTTCTGACATTTAACTGACTTTACTCCTTCTAGAGAGTGTCAGCTTTATCCCCTTTTTTCATTCACGGGGCTGCTGGCTACAGCTTTATAGCAAGGTCTGATAATCTAGATTTGCTGTATATCTAATGAAGCAGTGTCAGGATTTTTTTAACGACATGTCTTCAATCTCAAATGATTTCAGAATCTCATTTAGCTGTAAATAAAAGCTTGTGTGAAAATATGTAGTTTTAAATTATTTTACTTTTAAAGTTTTGAGGGATGGGGGGAAATTTATGTTGTGGGAGAGAATTTCCTGAATCATCTTCAGTTCAGTGCCTGTGGATTTCACTTGAACTGTGGAAGAGTCAGCTGTTGCCAGACTTGGCTTCTCCTGCAAATATTGTTTGTGTGAATAAGGAAGTGTTCAGGGAACTAGTCTGGTCCAGATTTCATTTGTTCTTGATTTTAGGTGCTTGACCAAAATGTCTACACCACTAATTTCTTATTTAGTGGTTATTTAGCGGTCCTTTATTTTCATATATTTTTTATTTTGATGTAAATGTCCACTACAGAATGTTGAGTTCTCTAAAATATCTTTCTGGAAATTATCTGTTCATTATTGAATAGCTAGATAGGTAGGATGGATTTGTGCTTACATAAAAATAACCTGAATGCATTTATGAATGTACAACCTGGCAGCAGAAAATTTCATATTGCAGAATCACAGAATGAATTAGGTTGGAAAACATCTTTGAGGTCATCAAACCCAACCTATGACCTAATAGGAACTTGTCCGCTAGACCAGGGCACTAAGTGCCACATTCAGTCTTTCCATAAACACCTCCAGAGACTGTGACTCTACCATCTCGCAGGGCAGCCCATTCTAATATCTAATCACTCTTTCTGTGAAGAAATTCTTCCTAGTGCCCAGCCCAGACCGCCCCGGTGTAGCTTGAGGCCATGTCCTCTCTGCCTGTCACTACTTGCCTGTGAGAAGAGACTGACCCCCATGTGGCCACAGTCTCCTTTCAGGCAGGTGTAGAGAGAGTGATAAGGTCTCCCTGAGCCTCATTTTCTCCAGGCTAAACAACTCCAGTCCCCTCAGCTGCTCCCCAGAGGACTCCCTCTCTAGACCCTTTACCAGCTTCATGTCCCTTCTCTGGACTTGCTCCAGCATCTCAATTCCTGAATTGAGGGTCCAGAACTGAGCACAGGACTTGAGTGGTGGCATCATCAGTGTCGAGAACAGGGGGACAATCACTGCCCTGTCCCTGCTGACCATACTATTGCTGACACAAGCCAGGATGCCACTGGCCTTCTTGGCCACCTGGGCACACTGCTGGCTCATGTCCAACTGAGTGTTAGCCAGCACCCCCAGGTCCTTTTCTGCTGGGCAGCATTCCAGACACTTTTCTGTATATTTTGTGACTTTTTTTTTTTAAGTTCCAGTTCCTTTCTAACGCACAGCAGAAAGTAAGTAGTTGAACATCAGCATTTTTCTTAAAAACTTATTTTTAGGCTTGTCAACAGTTTATATTGAGTTCTGTACTGTTATTTAGTTTCCTAGCCTTCTACATAAGATTGGAAGCAACGAAAAGCACAAGTTCTGATACTTTTTTTTATTATGGTATGTAAGAAGTGCTTTTTAAAGTGAACTCATCTTTTATTTATCTCACCAAAAAAATAGCCAGATTTCTGAAGAGTTCAGCAGTGAATATGCTGAGCTTTGGGGAAAAAAAAATATGTACATCTTGCAGCTCTGGACAAAAAGTTATGATGAGAGTCACCCACTCACTTCAAAATGTGGCTTGTAATATGTTGTGATAGACATTTAATCAGTTTGGTTAAATCAATGTCCGTTGTAATGTATAAGTTTTGCCACTGAATTCACCTGGTTGAGGATTGTACCTTGATCGGTACTGTTTTACTATATTTGAACTTAAAAAAATTCTTGTTTAATGATTGATGGTGAAGAAATATTCAGTCAGTGGTATAGTGAGATTTTTCTTCCCGCACACTAATTACAAATCTTTAGTAGAGCTGCTGGTGGGTAAATGCCCCGCAGTCTTTCATGCAGTAGGCATACATGCTCTTAACTTGTTCTGATGTCATCTTCTTTGGAGGAGGTTCCTGGAAAAACATTGATGCAAAAGATATGTTAAAAAAATCAATGACAAAATGTCACTGAGAATCGAACTCGTGTAAAGATCCTTAGAGTGGTGGAATATAAAGTGAAAGAGATGCTGTCACTCCACTTTTATCTCTTTGATCCCAAGTTCAAGACTCGTGTAGGCCTGCAGCAGTGCTTAAACTATAGCACAAGAGCAGCTATTGACTTTAGCACTAGTGTGAAGCTAATACCATTGATTGGATTTAGCTTTTACTGATTTTGAACACTGACAAGATTTCTGTAAA
Organism: Melospiza georgiana; assembly: GCF_028018845.1. Lineage (NCBI taxonomy): Eukaryota > Metazoa > Chordata > Aves > Passeriformes > Passerellidae > Melospiza > Melospiza georgiana. The sequence continues at coordinate 48,396,806 of NC_080431.1, forward strand.
GATAGATTTAGTAAAGGTTTCATTTGTATTTCTCAGGAAATTCCTCTAATTTTCAAAACAACAATAGCAACAACAACAACAACAATCAACCCACCAATTTACCACACAAATTAAAATAAAAATCTCACCCACAAATGTTGACGGGTATATACAGGAGTTTGTAATAAATATGACTGAAAAGGGGAAAATTTATTCCCATTTTCTAATTTATTTCCATTACATGACTGGAAATAGCACAGATGAATAATAGTAATTCACCTTCTGATGCATGGAGATGTTACTAATATTTTACTGTCTGCAAATGTGGATTTTGAAAGAAAGCATTCTGCTTTAAAAATGTATGGATTTTATTTTTCCCAAAAGTCATTAAAAAGAAAGGAGACTGATTGTGGAATACATAGATTGGTCATTCCAAAAAGCTACTTTGGTCTCTGTTCTGTGATGATAAATTATGTCTATGGTTTGGTTTCTAGGTCAGCTTCAAGTTAGTGGTAACACTGGAGTATTAACATGATTCTGTATCTTAGCTTCAGGAGAAACAAGCTGTCAACTTTTCATTTGCTGGTTTCATCTCTTAAGTGAAATTAACTCAAAGTGAACATATCATGGTGAAATGGTCGTGCCAAGGCATAATGAAGCATCAGAATAACACATACTGGAGCCAAGTTTTGCCTTATGCAGTACTGGAATCTTAAGCTATGGGGGCAGCCCAAAAAATTTTGGACTTCTTTTCCTAACCTAGTTTGAAATGAAGTTTCTAACTAAGGATTTGTGAGTTGAAACAAGTGAAGAGGCATGCATTATTTCCTGCCACATTTTTCTGTTTCTTGTCTATGATCAACTTGTGATTTTATGCACCCTAAGTTGCACTGAATAAGCAGTGGCAAAGAATAAGTCTCTTCCTATTCACAGGTACCGCTTTCCAAATTGTGGTTATATGTCTGCTTGTAGTGCATTGGAGAGGAAAGTTGGTGACTTGCTTTTTATGTATAAAAATATAAACATACAAATTGAGTGACTAAGCGTGTTTTAGCTATGAGACATGAATGATCTTTGAAAAATATACATTTGACTAATTTTCTGTTCTGTACTGGGTTTACTTTTCTTGGTTTCTGTGCTTTATTTTGTTAGATTATAAAATCTAGTGTTACTGATAAAAACTAGAACAGCATGGGCTTGACTGAGGAAGTAAAAACTTTTAAAGGTTTGTCTTATATCTCAAATATTTCCTCCATTTAATTCAATTTAGTATGGGAAAACATACATATCTTGAGAATACTTCACTTTTAAAATAGATATTTTTCTATATAGCAGCAAAAGTAGCCTGAACTGCATTCTACGCAGAGATGTGTATGTATTCCAGTCTGCAGTTCATACAAGTGTACTGTAAAAAGCACAGCTGAAAATCACCAGTCACTTAAAATGTCATAGTCTGGAGTATGCCTGAGTTGTGCTGTCAGTATGGGAAATGAATTCAAATAATAGGTGCCATTACTGTAGCATGAAACTATTAGTTAAAGTTCACGGTGCTTGACTAGATCACTTAAACCTTTATTAGGAAAAAAAATGAAATTTTGAATGTTCTTCTTTTCTTTCTTAATTTGAGCAGGGGCTCAAAGTTTAACCGAAAGCATCTGGAAATAAGTTCCAGTGCTGTGCTCCTGGTTCAAGTTTGAAAGAACAGAAGGCAAAGCTCCCTGAGCATGGTGCTAACTAGTATCACGGGGGTGTCAAACTTGATTTGAGGTAGATTGACGTGTCATTATTCCTCACATTCCTGCTTCCTTTTTAATGATCTGCACCTGAGCTCTAGTGTGTATTTTGTGACACTTATTAGCAATCTACAGGTCTGAGAGAACTGTTGTTTATCCATCTCTCACCTGTTAAAATGTTAACAAGACGAGACGTGCCACAGTGTCTGGTGCCAGCTGAAGGTCATGGATGGAGTGAGGAAGCCCCTGACATCTGTGTCTCGCAGTGGGCTTTGCGCTGTGCTTCACTGAGAACAGCAGGCTGAGCCATTTCTCACCATTAATATCAATGGGTCCTGAACGCCTGCTACCGGCGCGCGCTCCTCGGCTCCAGGAGTGCAAGCGTGCAGCTATTAACACACCTCATTCACATCTGAATTAAGGAATGTTGAAACAGTTCCACATGGCAGACAAACCAAAGAAGTCATCAGGCTTATTCTTGTCCACATGCGCTCCAGTGCCTGATGGCTGCTGCCCCCCACTGCTTTAAATCAAGACTGAGACTCAAGGCTCCTGAGTATCAATCAACATGGAATAATCTTCTCTTGCTCTTATTTTTCTGCTTCAGAACAACTAGGTCTCGTTAAGTAAATCATTTATTGTGATTTCCAGGCTGCAAGATATTCTAGTATTAATGGCATTTGCATTTTGGAAAATGGTCATACCATTTCAATTAGAAGTTTTTCAAGATAGAATAGATGACTCTCATGTAAAGCACTTTCAAATCCCAGAATCAGATTTTGTGTTGAAAGGAACCTTAAAGATCTAGCCCCATATATGCTGCCATAGGCAGACATGCCACTCAAAACTCCTCTCCCTTTCCTCTCCCTTTCTGTGAACCTGTCTGCTCCCCTTCTCTTCCTTTTCTTCTCTCTTTTTTCCCTTCTTCTTCTTCCTTTATTTTAATATTTTCAGTGTAGTGGCATCCTGTGCTGTGTTTTTATTTTTTGCCTTCTTTTTGGTTTGTTTGATTGGTTTGGGTTTTTTTGGTTGTTGGTTTTTATTTACTTTTTTTTCCTGCTAGTAACATTTTCTTTCTTTTGAAAATCATTCAGACATTTTAGCCCATGCTGGGCTGTCACAGACTCTAACAGCTTGTTGAAAAACCCTTCCATTTCTTGTGGAACACATGAAACGATGCTGTTCAGCAGAGACAGTAGGAACAAGGTGTGCAGTCCTTTCAGTTTTTATTTATGGCAATGGGGAGCGTGTTGCTGGAGGTACTAAGAACAGATTTACTTTCTGAAAGAGTCAAATTTGTCTCAATTGTCTCTGGATGGAAACCCATCTATCCCAATAGCCATGGAAACAGCTCTTCTGATCCCCTGCTACTTTGTGCTCTGAAATATTTGTCTGTTTCGTGAATGGTTAAACAACCTCATTCTTAATCTCATTAGTGTAAGGCTCTCACGCTGCACCCACTGAAAACAGCTGAATGGCACTCCCGAATTTGAGTAGATTTTAGTTCTGACACTAACAAATGTCCCACTGGCTTAGCCTTTCAAAAGGCAGACAAATGAAAAATAACTTTAAGCACTTCTATCAAAAATAAATACCATTTGTTTTTGGAGGTCTGATTCTCAAAGGTTCCCATTGATGCAGGCTATAGCAGGCTGTGGAATATGACATATTTTTATAGGCTTGTTTTTTTTAAAGCAAACTCCGAAGCACTGTTTTGTTTTGAGGGCTCATGGCTATTTAGAACAAACTTGCAACATCTTGCAAGTTACAGCCGCAGTCCTGAGTACAGTAGTGGGCAATAAATAGGAAATATTAAGTATTCTGTAGCTGGATTAGAGTGGAACAACAGCAAGAGACTGCTGCATTCTTTCAAAACAAACAAAAAACATAATTGGAAAAATTCATTTATATATTCTCTTACATTAGATGGGGCCACTGAGTGAAACATTCACTGATGAATTACTCCTCTAATCTGTGGAGGGAAACCAGCTCCTGGTGAATTAGAGTCCTGGAACAGAGCCATGAGAACTAAATGGCTAAAAATGAAAACAGGCAAACATTTGAAGAGTATTCTACAGAACACAGATCTTTCAGCACCTCCCCCTTTCCATGGCTAATTCATTGTCATGGAAACTGAATTTATCAAAATGTTCTTGTTCACTCCTAGTGACCCAGTGAGTCGACTTACAGAGCTGGTGAAAGGTAGCTCAGGCTGAAGCAATTTTTACAAATGATATGCAGCAGTTCATAAGTCAGTAAATTTTGAATGGCATCGTTGTACTTTCCAAGTAGTTTTCCCTAGTCTCAAAAGACTCTTTCTGTCTGCAAGCTGGAGGTGTCTGAAACACTTACTAATAAATTAGCATGGGTGGTATGTATGACTATAGCTCCTTTCTTCCCCCTCTTCTTTCCTTTAATGTTTTTCTTCTTACCCGTGAATTTATGCTAAAATTTTGTTGTTTGTGTCATTTCTTTACTTGATACATTTTCCACAGCATTTTCCTGTGTTGATATGTAGCCCAAGGATGCAAAAATCCTTCATCACCTCATGACAAACATCTCTTCTTATCTGTAACTGAAGATAGGTGTTGACTACCAAGTGTAATGCACAATGACTACTGTATGCAGCCAGCTCTGCCAAATCCAAAATAACCCTGGAACTCAGTGTTTTCACCATGTCTCAGAAGGTGGGGCTGCTTGTATTTCTTCATCATACATGAAAATTGTCATATAGCTATTTGGAAGGTTTTTCACCTGCCATGTCACTTCTAAATTCTGTCAAGGTTGATTTTTATTTTATTTTCTGCTAGCAATTAGTGACTTGTTGTCATGGAAACCATCTTTACATGATTTTTGAACTTAAATGGCTGAATGTGATCAGCACCCTTCATTCTTTAGCCTTAGTAGTTAAAGGCTTCTTTGTGTGTGTGATCTTGATTAGAGAATCGCATAAAATATCTATAAACACACAAAATAATAGCAGAAGGCTACATCAATTAAAATGGAGTATTCAATAATTCATTCTTTAATTAAAGCTCTTCCATTTCCTCTTGCTGTAACCTTTCAAGTGTTAAAGCAGATATAAAAGCTAATAATTTGTATGAAGTATCTTTTCTAATTAGCAGTTTGCGAAACATTAATGAAGGAAAACAAAAAATGGATATTTAAATACTTTTGCTTTTACTCTTATTGCAATAAATGGAAAAAATATAGTATAGAGAAAATATTTTCTAGAGGATAAGTCTGTATCTGTTTATGGACAGCATGAATTCACGTACACAAAAAAGGATACACTTGTTTCAGTTTTTTGTTTCTAAATAGATGAAATTACTTTGGAAAAAAGAAAGGATATGTCCCAATATAAGCTCAATAAAAGATACATTTGAATATGTTCATCCACTAATTTTTTTATCTCTAAATCTGTCTTAAAACTTTATTTCAGAGGCTGTATTTTTCAATAGAAACTGCACCAAAGGATTAATATATTGCCTTTTTTTCATGTGAGTGGCATCTCCACTATTTAGAAATCTTCCAGAAATATTGCTTCATCATAAAGATCTGTTTTCATTGAAGAATTTCTAGATATATTGCTCTAATAATGGTGGCAGAGTAAGGTGAAGCAGCTCAATATAAAGACTTGTGTGGTCTCCTATTCCAGATCCTAATCCCATTCCAAAATATCTACATATTGCTATTTGTGTGTGTGTGTGTATGCACATGTATAAACTCATTTTATTCAGAAAAACAGTTCTACATAGAAGAGTTATGCAGACACAGCTCCAATATTTTAAATTCACAGTTTGCGCTCGTTCAATTTCTTTGTCCAGATAAATGGTTCATGTGGTTGCATGTTCGTGTCCCTGTCTGACTTGAAAAATGCTGAATGGTCTGTAATCAATAAGAGTTCAAGTTATTTGAACTTTGTAGGAAATTATAAGAATTAGGTCTGGGCATGTGAAATTGTAAATGTCACTAATGAATGCTAACCAGTAGACAGTGATTTTTGAAGACTTTCCTGGTGCTTGATGCATGAGAAGATTCAGTCTTGAAAGGACACTGTACTTATTAAGCTTTTCAAATGCCTCTTTGGAAAATTAGGACTAAACTAAACTATTGGTTAATGTACCTGTCAGAGAAAAATGCAGTCCAAAGGCATGATAAGACAATTTATTCCCTGTGGTAATATCTGAATTCAATGTTATTTTCCCCTACATCTCCTCCCACTCATTACTTGGATTCAATAATTTTACACAGTAAAGATATCTTTTTGCTTTCAGTGATACAAAACCAAATACAAATAATTTTAGCATGCGTTTGCTGTGTTCAGGTGTTACTTACAAAGAAGCAATTGTGAAGCATTTTAGTGGAAAAGCGTGCAAATATCTACACAGCATGTTATAATAACATCAAGCATTTAATTAAGCACTTTTTTTTTGCGAAAAAGGGAGGAAAAAATAGGCTAAACTGTCTATTTCTTATACTTGGGATAGTAAATACATGTTCCATAAAGCACCATAGTTATAAAATTTAACCTGTTTGCTGAATATTTTTGTTAAACTTTGAGTGAACGGGTACATATTTCATATTTGCTGTCTGTCTCTGTGTTCATTCGAGTTCTATTGGTTTTCTAAAGATTTGGGTTTAACTAACACTTATTACTGGTAGCATGGTGTATTTATTTTCTCAAATGTGTGAAATTCTATCTGTTTTTTTTTCTTCCCATTAAAAATGTACAGAACAAAAAGCATCAAATTACTAGTTCAAGTTTGTACTGGAGTGAAACATTTGACCTTACATTTGTACAGCGTCGAATAGTTCTACAGAACTGTTGTTATTATTAAAGCAATTTTAAAGAGAATGCTATGGAAATAAAAATAGCGAACATGATTCTTCAAAATGTACAATCAGGAAAAAAGTTACTCCTTAAAATCAGATGTAAATGTAACTTAAAATTATGAAGCTAAAAACCAGCTGATTTTCTTTGCTGCCCAGGATTCCTGTGGGGTATTATTTCAGTCTTGGAATATTTTTAACTTTTTTATACTTGGAAAGACAATGGAATATGACAGGTTCTTTGACAGTTTGCTAACACAAATTAACCTCATTTATGGGAAAACTGGTTGTGCGTGAACATCTACTTTTGCAGTGCTTTTCAAGACAATCTCTAAACTGCTGAATTTCTGGGAGGTATGCTTCCTAAATTTTAAGCATTCTGCTGAGTAATAGCATTTATAATGCAACATGTATCTTATGATAGGCCTGCATCTTGATGACTTTATAATATTTGTAGAGTAAAAGGAAGAAATAAAGCATGCTTGATTTGTTCTTTCAAACTAATGAAAATTCATTGCTGCTTTGCATATGATTTCATCAGGTAGCAGAGTGGGGTATTTGACCATGGTTTATTCTTTAATTCATAAAGAACCAAATCTTAAGAGATTTGTGGTGGGAATTTGTCACATAGAAATAATATTAGTTTAGGGGAAATATGTAACATAGTATTTTTTTCTTTCTAGCCTGAAAAATGAATAAATGATTGTTCCCAGGAACAAGGAGAAGAATACAGGAGAGTCTGTCCTAAATGTAACCCCCTTACAAATATTGGTAACCAAAAAGACTATTAGGCTATACTTATTTTGCTAAATTTCATTCTTTGTGGACGGAATCTATTTTATAGTTAGATAAGAGGTACTATATAAGTTCTGTGAAGATGATGAAGAATATCTATCAAATAATGTCCAACTCTAGTACACTTTAAAAAGCCCATAAATTTATTTTAAATATAATTGTAAACAAAATGGCCCAAGGGTCCTGTCTCTCCACCTTCTAAAATCATGTGTATTTCTGAATTCGGTTTAAGATATGCTGTTGAAAAAATACACAGCTGTACAGCAGAAGACAATACAAAATGTTATACAAACTCCTATATTTCTTCATTGATAGGTTTTTTCATGGTTTTGGTTTTTGTTTTGGTTTTTTGTTTTTTTTGTTTTTTTTTTTTTTTGTGTAGAACCACTGGTGCTGAAGTAAGGACCACAAAAGTTTCATAGAGGGTAGGGACAAATGCCATATTATAGTCTCTACAGTTTCTCTGCAATGAAAAATTTGCAACTGTAAAGAGAAATATTAGCTCTGTGGTAAACCAAAAAACAAACAAACAAGTAAAAAAACCTGACTTGTTCTTGAGTACTCTGAGCCTGGACTGAAAGTTTTCACTTTAGGCTACATTTTCTGAAAATTTTTGCTATCTGTTTGATTTGTTCTGGATGACCTACATTTATGGTCGTAAAACCTTTCATGTATAATCATATTTTCTGAACATGCCACATATGTTAGAAATTGACTATTGTAGGTGCATATCAAAGCATTAAAGTATGTTTATGGATTATCTCAAACTGTTAATGTAAAGTTATATTCCCTGTTTACTGGGGTCCACTTGTGTGAAGGTTACAAAGAGAGCCTTTGAAATCTCTAAATATAGCATAAAAGACTTTCTCTATATTTAAAATGTCATGACATTAACATCCAGTGTCTTGGGATGCTCCAAAGTTAGAAACTGGGAAACTGATCCTTTCCAGTGGCGTAGAACTCTAGTTTCTAGCCTTACAACTATTCAAAGAAATGGACCTACCTTCTGACATTTTAGATATAAAAAAGGTTTTGTTAGTCCAGCTCATCCTGTATATTAGGAAGCCATATTTTTTGAGGAAGAATTACTGATTTCAGAATGGTTAGAATGAATGACCTGGTGTTGTATTTAATTAAAAATAATAATAAGAAAAGTCCCTACTGGTTCTTTACAGGTATTCTATGGTTCTGACTTTTATAAGAGGGTGTCTAGGTCATAAAAATCATATTAGTTACTCAAAAAATCTATATAAATTTTATTATAATCAAATTCATATTTACAAAAAATGGACCTACTTATGTAGTCCTAAGTGAAACTAAGGTTTGAAGATGCAGACATAAATGCTTTTTATGAGCAGAGAAAGGAGATTTTATTTGTTGCTGTTAAGAAGTAAGTTCAATTAAAGAGAATAATTCAGATGTATTGTATGCTCAGTTTTTCTTTGACCCAGTGCTCATCAGTAGTGATTGTCTGTTCTGGGGTTTTTTTGGTGCTGAGACTGAATGTGTAATTAATTACAGATATGAATATAAAAAGAAATTTACTTTCTCAGTGCTCTTCAGTAAAGCATTTCATTGAGCTGGGTGACAAATCAGTGTCTGAAGTTGTGTGTCACAGCCTGACTGCTTTTCCATTTAGGGCCTATTTCACACTGACTGAAAAATGGTAGAGTGGTTCAGCTCCATTTGCTGAATAACCTGGAGGTCCTTAGGGGAAAAGGGGAAAAATCTGCTGTGTTTCAGAGAGTGTTGGATCTAACTTGAATTCTTGGCATGCAGGTAGCCTATTTCTCTTGCTTGCAATAACTTGCATTAAGCCTGGCTTTGACTAGTGTGATGGGAATATCAGACATCTCCCAAGAGTAGCATCTTGCAGTACAGCAGAAAAAAAAGCAGTTACCTGTATGTCTGCACAGAAAATTATATATACATTTCTGAGCTGGATCAATAATGCTTCTTGATATTGTACATGCCACTTTATGGAATAGAATTCAAAACCAAAAATTTCAGAATTGTCAAATGTACTACCATTTTTCTGCCTGGATACTTTGGAAAGGCCTTGTTTTGAAAATATGAATTTTCACAGCATTATGACCATCATGTCATGGATGACCATTGGACAAAATGGAGAAAACCAAGTTCTTTAATTTATATTAATACTGTCCGACATAACTTCAGAAACTTCTCTACCAAAATTCATTTTAATTTACACCAATTTCACTATTTCCTACATAAAGTCTGCAAAAAAAAGCATAGTATATGTGAATATATAGGCATGTTAAAAAATTGCACATAAAAGGTATAGAACTAGATACATATATCAACTGCTTTAATGTACAGCAGTTTTAAGAAATTCTATCTATATTTGATTATGTAGCAAAATAGGCTTCAATATTTTGTTTACATGAAGTCTAATTTAATAATGATCTATAAAAATAATCATCACTAACAATGATGATTCTGGAAAGGCCAGCATTTGAACTGCAGATAAACTGGAATATTTAGAGCTGGAAAATAAAAAAACATTTGAATTTAAGTGAGTAGGAAATGCTTGCTAGATAGTGAAAGTGTGCCTCATTCAATAAAACTCAGATGTCAGTTGAGCTGTTTTATTTTCCTTTTGCACTTTCTCTTCCTCCCTCTATTATCTTATTTCATATTGTCTTCTTTCTAAATGTGAGGTCCTAAATCAGTTATTCTTAGTCATCTAGCAGTTCCACAATACTCTTAGAGAGGTAAGAATGGCTAAAATTGGATGTTTTTTTCTCCAGCTTCTGCCTCTTGCTGACAGATGTTGAACATGATCTGAAGTGAATTTTAACCCTAAAGAAGTTTTATAGAGAAATTGTGAGATAACCTTCTCATAATGAGTTCATTGTTAACAATTCTAAGCTGTACTTTCACATTATCTATCATGGCTTAGAGACAAAGAATCCCTATAATTCTCTCCAGCCAATTCAGCAGATCTGACAGTGTTATAGTTGTGGTGATGTGTTTTTGCATGTAATTGGGGCATGGAAGCATCCTTCACTGATATTTTTTGCTCCTGGGAGGCCTTGCATAAAAAGCGGATTGATCAAATGGTCTCCTACAGGGGTGCCATTGCTTCAGGCTGGTCATTTAGGGTGGCCAACCAAAATATAAGGCAAATATGAGGCAGATAAAAATAAAAAAGAAAAAATGAAGGTAGCTAGAGGCAGAAAAACACTGTCAATCCATTCTTTTGTTATAGCTGTGCTTCAAGCATCAGTGCTTGTAAGAAGCTCCAAAGTGGCCTTAGGATGAAGCTCTGTAATTGCAGGCAAGCAAGGCACAGATGTTAGCTTTTATTAAATATCAACAGAATTTAACAGTGCCAACAGCCCTTTGCTGAAGGAGAGAAGAGGATGGGAAGGAAATTCCTTCTTTGAAATGATTTCATGCTTACTGTCCTTCAGACTCACTCATCAGACCTGTCATTATGCTCTGTGCATCTGACAGAGTCAGGCTAGGTATAAATACCTTGACAGCTTTATGCACTTGAGTTCTGTATATAAGCTTTTGCTCATGAGAGGCAGTAGGCTGTCCTGCCTGGCTCCCAGCTGTGGTTACTGAAAGACACAATTCCCTCTTAAGTCCACTGTGGGGTCTGTTGTCCTTATGGATACATCTTTACTTCCTTGGAGTGCCTCAGAACTCATTAGACACTAATGTGTAGGCAACTAAATCCTTCCCAAAATCTGAAATGGATTCCTTGAGTGGATGAAGGCATATATTAGAGATGCTGATAACTGTGCAGCAAAATGTTCCTTTGTCCTCACACTGAAATGAAGAAGGTTTATAGGAGGCAAAAGCATTGAGCCCTTATCTTCTTTCTGCTCATTAGCACCTTGTAGGTTTGTTTTTTCTAAATGAAAAACGAGTTCTTAATTTAATTTAGAGAGAGACATTATTGGGTTCTGGTGGTTTGCCATGACATGGCTTCATCCAGCTGCAGAATGGATTTGTTAAGGCAGATTTACTGATGCACTTGGACTTCTCTATATTTTACTCAGTGGGTACAAGTGAGGTTTAAGAATATCTCTGTTCTAAGATCTCAGATCTCTTGCCCCTTTACTACATTCACTACACCAAACTAGTAATTTAGGAATACCAATCTTGTTCATTTAGGTTATCTCACTCTTCAGATTATTTCAATTGCACTGTATTCAGATCTTTCCCTAAGATCCTGCAAAAAGGAATTTTATATAAGATTATTTTACTTTCTCTAATTCAGAACATTACAATATTGAATTGCAAAGCGTTGACAACTTATTTGGTTGTAACTTGTCAATGCACCCACACAGTACTTTGTTTTTTTCAGATTGACCAAGCTGCCTTTATGCTGAAGTATCCTACCCCGAAATGGCTACTCAAGAGTCATTACTCAAAGGTAATTGTAGGGTTGAAATGTATTCAGTGCTAACAACACAATCCCTCCCACCTTTGCCTCCCCTCCAATCCCCCAAGGTGCTACAGGAAATGCTAGCAGTAGAGATTGTCCCAGGAGACATTGCTTTGCTTTGCACTGTTCATGCCAAAAGACAGCATTATTTTTGCCTGAAGTTCTCTTTTATGACATGTACAGATCAGCATAAAGTACTCTGCAAAATTAATTGAATTCTCCAATAATTGTTCTAAAGCCAAATACCATACAGAGCCTTAAGATATATATGCATTTTCAAATAACTTTGTAGCCCGGATTTGGGCCATTTACCTCACAAAATCTCAGCTAAAGGCTGAGTGCATTAATGAAACTGCGATTCAATGTACATTTTTTTTCTTTTCTACCTTTATTTTTTTGATGTGGATGCTTTTGTTTTCTGCTACAGTTTGTTTTCTGCTACAGTGAACATATTTCCGAGGTTTACTTGATTTGTCCACCTGTTGGTGACAATATGAGCAAGGATGGGGAATAACAGTGAATAGATATGAAGAGAAAGAGAATTGTGTCAAAGAAGATTAGGGAGAAGTATGCAGACACAACAAATCCAGCTTGATAGTTCTAGGAGATTTAATAGAGCAAGGAAATCAAAGTTTAGTCTTACAAAGCTGTCTAAACTGGGGGCAGCATTCCTCTGCTGTGTTCTGGCTCCTACTGCACAGGTTCTCTGATTCCATCCCACACTGAGGGGGTCTGCTGTCAAGGATGTTGTGTCAAAAATAATGAATAAATTCACTTTCATTTAGTATGAAAATTGGATATTTCTTCTAGAACATACTGAGAGATGAGACTGGTCAAAACAAGCTTGGATTAATGAAGATACATTGAGTTGAACATTGGAGCATTCAAAGGATCACAAGGAGTTCAGCTCCTGCTGACACAAAAGGATCGAGCGGTGTTCAGAGATAAATTCTAGAATGGATATGAGATGTTAAACAGTTGATTTGGGAGCAAAAAAAAAAAAAAGGATAATTTGAGCATAGTAAGAGTTTTAGTTGGAACAGTCCTTGTTACAAAAAAATCCATCAATGGCAGGAATTTGAATGTAAATTACCAGAAATTATGGACTAAATTTACATTAGTAAATAATTCAATCCAGTAGGGAAGGATCAGAAGATCAAAGTAGGACATGTTGGCATTTATGTCTGCCATACATGAAATCTGGAGTTTTAGCTCTACCCTGGATTTAACATGATTTTCTTGACTGAACATATCAGCTCTGCATATGGTTCAAAGCAGTCAAAAGGACCAGTCACTGTGTCACACCCTTTTGTTGGTTGTGACATGAGGGTACATTTGATCCACACATCAAGCCACCATTTTAATTTAGATTCCTGTTAAAGAAATCAGCTTTGCAATGACTGAAGCTACTCTGAGCTAAATTGCATGTTTTGCTCTAGAACAAATGACAAGAGAATAATTGCTTGATAAATTAATAAAAATATATCTGTTGTTCATATACCACAAGGTATACCTAGTTATAACTCCAACTTCAATGAATTTATATTCAATATTTGATTTTTCCCCATGTATCTATTCTACCCCAAATAAAATATTAAGTATGTAATAGGAATTACATAAATGCAAACATTTATAGACTCATAGGATGATGGGCAGGAAGGGACCTAAATTTTTTTTTATTTTCCACGCCCCTGCTGAGGGCAGAGATGCCACCCTGATACAGAAGCATTTTATAAATGTAAATTTTAACTGGGGTTATGTTAAACAATTTTTTTTAATTTCCCTCTCTTCATTTCTTTGTATGTATGCATACAGTGTTTTCACACACTTTTTAAAATCAGTAATTAATTAAATTTTTCATTTGAAAGAAAGACTGTACCATGTACTGCTAGTGCTGTTATGTCACATATGTAGCAGAAGAGTAAGTGGTAATATTATAGGTTTGTGCTTTTAATTATTAATTTAGCAATTTTATTTTTCAATGCTGTATGTTTCTCTCATATTTTGCATTCTAGATTTTTTACTATGCTGTTTTCCCCTTCTTTTTAAAGCACCACTAATTCACCTCAGTGCAGCAATAATCAGTAACTGGGAAGGAGTTTGGAAGGAGAGGGAGGGAAAAAGAGAGCTATTGAAGTAAATGAAGCATTACCCATGACTGCTGCACATGCCAGGGTCTGTTTCTCTACTAGCATCATATCCCCTCTTCTGAGCATTTGAATGATAACTCATTTCCCAGATCATTCCATGCTCAAGGGCAATAGTTACCTTCACCACAGAGAGAATTAGCACTGGCTGTTATAATTTTGGAAATACATAGCAATTGCTTACAGCAGAAACTTGGATCTCAGAATCCATTAATGAGAAATGGCAGAGCTGAGACCAGAGATGGTGGCCCAGAGCTGCTGGATTTGCTGTTCTACACAATTGGTTCATGGAATCCCTGTGCAGATCATCTTCACTTTTCTTTTTCTGTCTTTCTTCCTCCTTTCCACTAGTCTTTATGATTTGATCCACTTAGCCTCTCAGCTGTATTACCCTTGTTCATTGCATTGCATTTCCTTATCATTCTGTTTGGGTATTTTTTTGACTCATTGTATCTTAAAAAAGAAAATGCATAAATTAACTATGTTTTACAGTTGCTTTGCATCAGCACGAACTCTTTGTTTTTCTTGTATATTGCCCAGATAGTTGCTTTTTTTTTTATTTCATAGAGTTATATTCGTAGAATAGCCTGGGTTGGAAGGCACCTAAAGGCCATCTAGTTCCAACCTCCCTGCTGTGGATAGGGCAATTTTTCAACTGACCAAGTTACTCAGAGCTCTATCTTTGACCATCTGTATTTCAAAATTCAACTTCATTTTACTTTGGAGGTCTTAAGGATGTATGAAAGCCATGTGTACGTGTAATATACCATGTATTTACACTGTTGGGGGTAACATAACGTTCATAAAACTTCTTTTGGGATTCTGCAGTTTGTGATAAACCAAAAAAAGATAACATTAAAGCTCACTTCTAAGTACACCTACTCTTTAATGACATTTATTTTCAAACTGAATTACAGAAAATCTAAAGTCTGAACCCGATGTCTGTCTCTCTGGATGAGTTTCATTTTCACATACTATCAGAAAGATATTTGTAACTGGAAAAAAAAGGCTTGAAGAAATGTCTGAGAAAGACTGTAGCTAAAGATCTACATTGTTTTTACTTGGCACTAGTACTTTTCTTTCTGAAGGAATCTCGGAGACACTTGTGTTTAAAACACTTATGATTAAATTATTTTATCATAAATGTGCCATCTCATGCATACAAATTTCCTTGAGCTAGGGACACACTGCAGAATGATTTACAGCTTGACTTCGTGGCACTGACCACAGCCCTCAGAGACTAGTGGCTCCACCAGTTTCCAGAGCATACTACTTTCCACTTATCTTTTCCATACTTCCTCATTTTGTCTATGAAGATGATCTGGCAGACAGTCTTGAAAACCTTACTAAAGCTGGAATAAACAACAGCCACTTCTCTCACTGCCCCCTTTGCCTCCCCGAGTTGAGCTAGTCCTTTTGTTGTGAAGGCTACAAGGTGATCAGGCATGACTTCCCTGTTGTAAATCCATGCTGACCAATCCTATCGCTTTCCTTTAACACATTTGGGAAAGGTTTACAGGGCTTTTTGCTCCATTGCATTCTCCAAGACTTAGGTGCAACTGGCTGAATTGTAGTTATCTGAACCCTACTTACCTTTCTTGAAGGCAGGGGTGACCTTTGCTTTCTTCCAGCCCCTAAGGAACCTCCATTGGTCATCATGACCCTTCAAAAGTAATTGAGATTGGCATCAGAAGGACATCAGTTTCCTCAGAATTTGTAGGGGCATCCTAAAAAAGCAAGGCCTCAGTGACTGGAAAAAAGGAAATATCACACCCATTTAAAAAAAGGATTAAAAGGAGGATGCTGGGAATTACTGACCTGTCAGTGTCATCTCAATATGTAGTAAGATAATGGAAGAGTACCTCCTGGAAGTTAAGTCAAAACATATGAATGACAAAGAAGGGAATAGAAACAGCCAGTATGGGCTTCATCAAAGGCAAGTTGGGCCTGATGAATCTAGTGGCCTTGTAAAATGAAGTAACTGCTTTTGTAGACAAGGGAAGTCATTAACAGATGTTATCTGGACATTTGTAAGACCTTTGATATGATCTCCCACAATAATCTTGCCACTAAACTGAGGATAAGGGTTTGATAGATGAACTGTCATATGCATAAGGAATTGGCTGAGTGGTCGCATGCAGAGTTGCAGTCACATGTTCAATGTCCAAATGAAAACCAGAAATGAGTGGTCTCCCTCAAGAGTTTTGTACTGGGACAAAACCCATTTAATATCTCTGTCAACAACACATACAGTGGAGACAAGTGCAACCTCAGCAAGTTTATAGATGACAGTGAGTGGTACAGTTGATACATGAAGAATGCTATCCAGAGGAACCTTGACAGTATTGAGGACTGAGCCCAGGTGATTGTCATGGAGCTCAACAAGACCAAGTGAAAGGTCCTGTATCTGGGTCAAGGTAATCCCCATTACAGCATGAACTGGGGATGAATGGATTGAGAGCAGTCCTGAGGAGGGACTGGTGGATGAGAAATTGGTTATGAGTTGGCAATCTGCACTTACAACCCAGAGATTCAACTCTGTCCTGGTCTGCATCAAAAGCGATGTGGCCGTCAGGGCAAGGAAGGGGATTCTCTCCCACTATTCCTGCTCTTGTGAAACTCCACTTGGAGAGCTGCATCCACCTCTGGAGTCCTAACAAGATGAAAGATAAGGATATCTTAGAGTGGGTCCATAAAGAAGAGGGTAGATTTAGACTGGGCACAAGAGAGAAATTTTTTATGAAAAGCATGGGCCCAGTTCTGCAGAGTGACATCCATCCTAATGACCTCCAACCAGGCTGAGGTCACCTTTGAGCTGGAATAGCTGATCCAGATTTTCTTGTTCCCATCTATACAAACTGCTGCCCCTTTGTGATCCGCTGTAGATCCAGTACTTACATTGGGATCTCCATCTCCCTGTTGAAACGTTGTGTGACCTTCACCAGTCAGGAGTCAGCTGGAGCAAGAGCTCAACACCCTTTGATCGAGTTTCTGAAGAAGGTGAAATCTGCTTTCTAAGGAGGGGAGTGAAGTTACTAAAACTGTCTTGAAAAGAAGTGACATATTTTATCATTGGCTCCAACACTTTATCTTGGCATAAGACCACTTGTTGTCTACCTACAACAGACTAATAGAGAAATGAAAGAGAGAAAAAAGGGCTGATCTACAGAAATTGTAATTGCTTTAAAAGGCTGATTTAATTGCTAATGAAAAGTAATCCCATGGTGCAGCAGCACTAATGTTTACAAATTTTGCCACTTAGGTTTGAATTTTGAAAACTTCCTGTCCTTTATATTATTAGTTGTCTTACATGACAATAATCTTCAAGAAATCATTTTAAAAAATTAGGCTGATTTTGAATGCAGTTAAATAATGCTTATTTGGCTTTCCCTCCTTACACATATGCTCTTCCAGTTCTTTAATGTTTGTGGAGAAAATGAAGAATTTCTAAATAGTGCCTGAGGGACATTGTGCTAATTCTTTGAGAAAGAAAATCCTTACATTTTTAGCATGCCTTAAGCACTGCTGGTTTATGATAGGGTCTTTGTAGAGGTGCAATAATGATAATGGCTTATTTAAAATACTATCAATATACTTGGTGGTATATACTTGGTAGAAACGAAAACCCCAGTTCTTCATGCATTGTATTTAATTGAGTGAAACTTCTTCTGTTGAAGGATTGCAATGTATACATGGGTACTCTGTTATGATGGGGTGTTTTCTTGGTGTAACTGTTTGTATGTAGAAATATGGCACGGATTAAGTGCCATCCCTCTCTGAAAGAGTTTTTTATGAGAGGAGGGTGAATATACTTTGAGGTGAACAAATACCAGTGCAGATATCTTTTTAAAATCTAAGTGTGAATACAAATGCCCATGATACAGAACATGCAAAAGTATGTTCTAATAAGTATATTAATTATTTTTGAAGGGAGCTAATAATGCCCAGAGCTGAATAGATTATTTAAAAAAAAAATCAGGATAAGTAATCTAAGATTTTTTTTGCAAATTTTGTGTTCCATTGCATGTTCTTTGTCGTGGGTTTCAGAAAAGGGTGTTAATGGCATGTGGCACTAATATAAAGAAGGGACTACACAGTTTACTTTCCACTGGCTGCTTTTGGCTGCAGTAAACCGTTTGAAATGTGTTCTGGCAGTAACTGAAAAGGGAGTGCAAGGATTTATTTGACTGTCCAGGGAAGAGGAGTTCAATTATCTTCTTGTGGATCTCTCATCACATGTGTAAAATATGGGTGTAAAGTAATTTCATCAAAGCTGAGCAACAACATGCCAGCAGCACTGTGACAAGAGCTTTAGATATAGCAATATGCTATGTATCATCATTTTTTCTCCCCGCTAAAACCTAATGGGATGGTATAGCTTTTGATCTCTGCTGATAAGGCCTTCTACGCATCCTGTATGACAATGTGTATTTTGATTGTGTTGTCCTTCTGGCCTATATAAATAAATATTTTGAAGGCAGATATGAGTGCGCTCATTTCAAAAGTTTCCTTCTTTTCAACCAGAACATTTTTTCAAGCAGTAAGTTCCAGGGTTTCTGATAGAGATTATATGTCGAATTGGAATGTTTTCCTTACCTCTGCTAATTTCAATATAATAAATTTTAGCTATATTTGACCGTTTTAAAAAAATGCCACTCTTGATACATCTGATATATTACTGTAGGTTGTTATAAATTCTGCCATGCATCCCTACAATATTTTTTAGTCACTTAAGTAGCCAGTTACAATATGAGCTGCCTGTATCCTGATATTTTCCACAAATGATGGCTCACAGTAATCCGTTTATAAGCCCATCGAGCCTTCAGCCAGATGTTATGTTGCTAACAGTTCCACTGGCTCCTCCAAATGCTGTTATCATTTTCCTGACCTTTCTGGTGCCACACCTTTGACCTCCTATTGATTTGGTATATTATAATGATTCTACTCTTGTGAGGAAACAGTTACCACTATTCTCTGGATATTTTCAGGTAGAGTGTTTTTCCACATCACTGTGTGAACAGTATTTTCCTGTGGTGAAATAATTTTTTCTCCTTGTATTCAAGGGCTTTTTTTGAGCCAGAATGACAAAATTAACATCTGAAGGGCTGATATTTTTTTCAATGTCTCATTAATCTTGTGGGATAAATACTTGGCAGATTCCAAACACAGAATGTGTTAAAACAGAGACAGTTATAATACGAGAATAATATAAAATGTAGTAAGAATTTAATTTTTTAAACATATATGCTAATGCCATACTGAAAAAGGCAAGTACTGTTAGGCTCAGAGAATCAGTGCAGAGAAACAGAATGGGTAAGTAGTGGAACTGCCCAATTTTTTGCGCGATATTTTAAGGAGCCAAATTAACTTTCCTAATTTCCCATGAAAAAGATGGTGTGATGCTTAACTAGCTGTGTCATACAGTCACAGAATTTCTGAGGTGGGAAGGGAACTCTGGAGTTCAGATGGTCCATCCCCATGCTCAGTCTGGGTCAGCTGCAGCAGTTTGCCCAAGAAGTTTAAACTCGCTAGCTACTCTTTGAGGCTAACTAGATCTTCCTATCTGCAATTCAGTACTTCAAAAGATTAGACTCCACTGTTAGCAATAATTTGTACTGTGCCACCTCTTCCTATTGTAGCTAGATATGGGTAGTTTTAATATTTCTTCTGTGTTTGTCATCTAGGAAAGCTCAATGAGCACAGTAGCAATCAATTAAAAGTAAATAGGTATCTCTGACAGTTTAAAGGAGTCCCAAAGAGGATGACAGGAGATTGGTACAAGACAATAAATAATTTATAGCTGGAGAAAATTAATCAAGAACCCCCAATTCCCTCTGTCCCCACACGCAGGTGCTCAATTACAGTACCTCTAAGAAGAGGCAGGAGACCAATAACCAAACATCTGTGACATAAATGAATTTAACTATTAGGGAAGAAAGTCTTGAAGCATATAAACACACTAAAGTAACCAAACCAAATTACAATACAATGTACGTTTGCTTTGTGTAATGCCTTTCATTATACTATTTCCCAGAACTCTTCACATAATTAAATAATATAAATGTTATGGAGTGTAAGTGAAATGCAGCAGCAATAGAGAGATTTTCTAATGGAGGAAGAGAACACAATTATAAGCTATTGCAAAAAGTAAAAAAAAAAAAAAATAGAAAAAGAGAAGCTATTGCAAAAAAAGAAAAAAAATTAGAAAAAGAGAAGAATTCAGACAAAGATGGCCATGAGATTCAGTTTCATAAATCTGGTGTATGGGGGGACAGATGGCTTCCCTTTGTCAGCAAACAGCATCTTTGGTCATAAATTTGTCAAGCTGTTGAAGACAGCTTCAAACTACAATTGCTGTGGGATGGGAATGTCAATCTATCCCACTCATATCAGTTTGATGCCAGGGCCAGCAAAAGATGCCCAGATCCTGGGGAGGGATCACAGGTCAGCAGGAGAGCATATGAAAGGTAGCAAATAGTAGTTCCAGCCACTCCAGCCAGTAAGTCATCTTCATCAGAATCCAATTTAAAAGTCTCTAAAAATGTGCATGGATCATGGGGAATAAGCAAAAGGAGTGAAGAATATGCACACATCTGCAGGGCACAGATGGAGTGTAAGGATACAGTCTCCTTAGAAAGGAAGGCAGGAGCACAAGGGATGGGTGTTGTCTGCCGTGTCAGTGACCAGCTGGACTGCATGGAGCTCCACCTGGGGATGGATGAGGAGCTGACTGAGAGCTTATGGATCAGGAGTAAAGGGAAGGCAGGGACGGGTGACATTATAGGGGGGATCTGCTACAGGCTGCCCTATAGGGAAAACTGAGTAGATGAGACTCTTAATGGACAAATAGGACCAGCCTCACATTCACAATTCCTGGTCCTCATGGGGGGCTTCAGCCACCCTGATATCCATTGAAGAATAACACAGCCAGGTGTAAGAAACCCATGGGGTTAATGGAATGCATTGATGATAACTTTCATCTCCAAGTGATAGAAATTCCAGTGAGGAGAGATGTTATGCCGGACCTCGTTCTTTCCAAAAAGTAGGGGCTAGTGGGGAATATGAATCTCGATGGCGGCTGGGCTGCAATGATCCTGAAATAGTGGAGTTTAAGATCCTTTGGGCAGTGAAAAGGATGTGCAGCAAGCTCACTTCCCTGGACTTCAGGAGAGAAGACTTTGGCCTCTTCAGCAGTCTGCTTGATCTACCATGGGATAAAGCCCTAGAGGAAAGAGAAGTCCAAGAAAGCTGGTTAACATTGACAGGTCACCTCCTCCAAACTCATGAGAGATACATCCCAACAATAAGGAAGCTGGGCAAAACTAACAGGAGGCCAGCATGAGTGAACATGACCCTGTTGGAGCAGGTCCAGAGGAGAGCCATAAGTTGATCACAGAGCTGGAGCACCTCTCCTGCCTAGACAGATTCAAAGAGTTGGGGTTCAGGGACACCTTATATGAGCCTCCCAGGTAACTAAAGGGATCCTGCAAGAATCTAAAGAGGGACTTTCTGCAAAGGTATGTAGCAAAAGGATGACATGCAATGGCTTTAAACTGACAGATGGTAGGTTTACATGAGGCATTGGGAAGAAAATCTTTGCTGTGAGGGTGGTGAGGCACGGGTACTCTTGTAGATGTCACATCCCTGGAATTTTTCAAGGCCAGGCTGGATGACCATCTGAACAACCTGCTCTAGAGGAAGGTCTGCCTGTCCATAATGGGGACTCGGAATAAGATGATCTTTAAGGTCCCCTCCAAATCAAACCATCCCATGAGTTTAATAGAGGGAAAAGGAAGAGGAGTAAATAGATATGTGACATCCCTGAAGAGTTTTAGAAATAGTTGTCTGCCTCATTGCTAGTTTTCTTCATTTTGATGCCTGCACAATGCAGATGAAATTAGTGAATTGAATTAACAAATCTACCCCAGTTTAAAGGACAGACAAGACTAAACAGTGCAGTTCAGAATGGTTTCTAAAATGATTGTTGATCCCTATACATGTGGGAATAGCCCCTTTTATTACATATTTACCTCTTTTGTTTTATAAAGCAGTAGTGCATGAATCCTACTGGAACATTGCTTGTGAGTTTTGAGACTCCCAGGGCTCATTCAGTGGGTTGCTCATCTGATTGCTTCAACACAGTCTGGCTTGCTGCTACTGCTGTAGGAGACCATTTCTGTTTAACTCCTGACAAATGAGATAGATAATAGCTTATGTAACATAGTTGGATTTACTCACCTATTTTGATTTTTTTTCAATTGACTAAGGGATAAGCTAGTCAGAACTATGTTTTTTTTGATGTATCTTGACTTTATATAGACACACATATATGTAACTAAAATCAAAGTTTATTTCATAATTTCTATCAATGATGCAATTTATGATTCTATTTTGCCAAATAATACTTTGGCAGGTTCTTCAGAAGCATTCCATAAGACTCAGCAGTCTATCATTTCCCTTTGCATGGGTATTTTTCTGTCCAAAATACTTTTTCCTACTCTTCTCTTTTTTTATCTAGTAACTACATGGAGGTGGGCAATTCCCTTGTCTGGTGAGATATAATTTTTTTCATTTCTTTCTAAGGATGCCAGAATGAATCATCCATCTTGCTTCTCATTATAGCTTATAAAACTATTATTTTCTTTTTACACAAAAGAGGGCTTTAGTTGTTGTACTGATGTAGTTAAAAGATTTATTTTTATATTATTCAGTTCCTGAATCTAACTAATAGAGTCATTTGAATGAAAAAGGATTTTCATCAGGAGCTGAGGGTACAGGACCCAATTCCTTATGTTTGACAGAAAAGATAGTCAAATAAAAATCATAGAGAAAAGGGATAAACTACTATCAGAACAGATTATTTCTGAGGAGTACAATTGACCACCAAGGATGAGATTCAGCAGACACAGGTCCCCTGTATTAATAGATTTCATGTCCACAGGCAGATTCTAGATGACTATTAACAATGTTTCATTAAATGCACTTTCACTATGTTTCTGATTATTTTGTAACTGTATTTTAAAATACATTTTATTTATAATAGGAATTCCAGAATGTAACTTAGCAGCCTCCATATTGCCTTTACTTTTTCAGGATAATTTATTTTAGCCTGTTTTAGTAAGGTCAATAATGCTTATTTTTCTGAATGATACATACATCTTACCATTCAGAAAGTGGACCTGCTTATGCTGCATTTGTTTAATTTAAATCTTTTTAGTCCTTTCTGTTGCTCTGTTTAAATTTGCTAAATGTTGAAGAGTATGCAATTTCATAATTTAGCCTTTTTTATCCAGTTACAAATAAATCAATTGTGCTGATTTCACGTAAATGTAAGAAAGATAATATTTTAATTTTGTTTGGCTATTTCAAGCAATATTTCAAAGCCATTTGTATATGAATTTAAGAATCTATTATGGCTTATATGTAGTTGGAGATTCTAAATGGTTGTTTAGCTACAGAATTTTTTTACATGTGAGAATCTTTCAAAATTAATCCTCAAAATTTAGTTTCAAGGGGTACTAGTCACCAGAAAAAAGACTCAGGAAGTGTAAAAAAAAAAAAAAAAAAAAAAAGTATATAGTTTAAGCCTGTGTCCAGGCACTTTTCCAAATGGTATGGGGTCATTTTTGAGTGATTTTGAAATGTACTAGAAGGTGATGTCATGATCTGAATCTGTCAGTTTCAAGTCTGTCTTATATATATTCCAAAAGGTCCTTGGAGTGATGCCATATGGAGTATGAAGCAGATAATTTGGGCTATTTTGTAGAGTTGGATAGCAGATGCTGAATGTGGCTCTGATACATACAGAACTGATCAATAGATATTTTAGGACTCATTTTAAGTCATATAGAGTGTAATGGATTTAAACTCTATGGAGCGCTTGCCAAGGAACCTGCATTCTCCTTCCTGGGAACCCCCTCTCTCTGCTGAACACTGCAAATGTACAGTACAGCCAGTATTAGTATGTAAAGAAATTGTTGCTTAGTGTTCACTATAGGTAAAAATGTTGAAAATTCAATCTTCAAGTCTAGCCTTCAAAGTCCTTATTGTTATCATTTCTTCTTTTTGTGCATACTCAGAACTGCTCAGGCTAAGATCACCCACCTACACCTTCTTGGGATCTAGGACACAGGCACTGAACAAAGTTGAATTAAGCATGTAATAAAATGCTGCTGAATCTTCTTTATTTTAAAAATCTGACTGGAAGATTTTTTTTCCTTCCCTCTTCACTTTTCTCTCCTCTGGTAGTAAGGGCAATCACTTACAGAAACAGAAGATCCTAGTCCTGATTTTTTTAGTACAAAGGGTATGAATCCTAGCATTGTCATTTGCCAGGAGTGCCACTTAAAACCTCAATTTATAGAGTATGCAACAAAGGGTGAGTCAGGTGGAATTGTGTGCAGACATAGATCCATGCTCCTGTTGATACTGTACCACTGTAACACTGTAACACTGCAGTAGGTGATGGGCAGGATCAGGAAGAGCATTCCAAGGAAGAGTAACTCCATACTACAGTTATTGAAGTCTTCCCTTCCAGGAGATCATAATATTTTATTTTCTGACTGTTTTTATTTATGTGTGGAGGTGGCATAACCCCAGCCAGCAGCCAAGCCCCGCGCAGCCCTTGCTCACTGCCCCACCAATGGGATGGGGGAGGGAATTGGAAGAATAAAAGGTAGAAAACTTGTGGGTTGAGATAAAGACAGTTTAATAGGGAAAGCAAGAGCAGAACACACAAGCAAAAAACCAAGGAAATGTCACCTCCTCCCATGGGCAGGCAGATGTTCAGCTATCTCCAGGAGAGCAGAGATAACATAACTGTGACTTGGGAAGACAAACACCATCATTCCAAATGTCCTCTATTTCCTCCTTTTACCCTCCTCAACTTTATCTACTGAGCATGACATCATATGGTCTGGAATATCCCTCTGGTCAGCTGGGCTCAGCTGTTACTTCCCAACCTCCCTTGCACCCCCGGCTTCCTCACCAGTGTGGTAGAAAAGGCCTTGGCTCTGTGTAAGCCCTGCTCAGCGACTCTATCCTGGTCAAAAGCTGCACACCGGAATAGTCATTGGGAAGGCATACAAAAAATAATGAATGAAGAAAGTAGAATTCCTTAGGGTAGAAGGGTTTAACCCTATGGGGTTTTTTTTCACAACAAGCACTGTTCCTTCTTTGAAAGTGTAAATATATCTTAAGCCCTATCCAAGATACCTCATTATTTGAAAAAAAAGCAGTAATTGCAGTCTGGATCCAGGAATGAATTCAGATGTGAATCCAAAATGAAGAAGGGTGTCTAGGTTTTTGAGTCTCAAGTCCAGACACAGCATTTAATTCCAGGCACGTTTAGTGATCAGGACTTCCTTGGGTCTTATTTTTGGCTTCTTATTCATCATATGAGTTTATTTTCATTATCCTTCTGAGATGATCTTCATTCCTCCTATATAGGCTATATGTGTTTTCCTAGTTCTAAGATTAAAATTTCATTCTGGGAACCAGGCCTAAATTTACCTGTTATAGGGTACCTAGGTTAGTTAGGCACTATTATTGCATCTGGTCCTCAATGACATGGCTTATGACGCCAAAGAAGCTGTAAAGAAAAGATTCTCCTCACAAGGTTTTGTGGAGGTGGACAATGCCCTCCTGCTTTGCAAGGGCAATTCATAATATCTAGCTTGTGTTTTTGAAGTTATTGAACTGCAGTTTGACTCATCTCCTTGATGGAATATGTGTTTCTGATCTGATTAGGACACTGGTTCTATTCTCAGAGATATTCTGCCACCTCTTCAACATTTCTCATCAGCTAATAAATTTCATTTCTTGATTAAATTGCATGATTCAAGAAGACATATACATATTTATGATCTCCCCATCAAATTTCTAGAATTAGTACCAGCTATAGTTTGTTCCATTTACTTTGTATCTTTGAGTTGTCCATATTATTGACTTACTCTTTACATCCTTGTGAGAAAGTACAATTTTTTTTTTTTTTGTGGATAATTTCTGTACTTTTTATTATTCATTTTTAGAATACAATAAAATTTCTTAGATTATACCAAAGTTTCTTTTGTACTTGCTTTAAGTATCTGGACAAAAAGCTTACAAAAATGATAGTGCTACCCCAGGCAGCCAAGGCCATGGAGTGCAACTGGTCCATTCCTTCTTTAGAGAGTACTATAGCATAGCATAATAAATCCTTATATCCTTCAATTTTTAAAGCTGTGTTTCGTCAGAAATAGAACAAACTAAAACCACCAAAAAGAAATCAAACTAGATAAAAGGGTCTTGCTTTTCAGACAGCAAAATTTAAACTGAGCAGTTTCTGTACAGTCTGGATACTACTCATTTACCTTCTCTGTAAGTTTGTTCCTTGTTTTTCTTGTAAGTCTCTTGGATCTATTTATATTTAAAGTCACCAATTTTCTGTTTTTCTCTGTCTATTTCACTGGGATATTGGACTTGCATGGCCAGGTTTTGATTGTGGGGGGAGCTAGGGCTGTGTCCTCTGTGAGAAGTTACCAGAAGCTTCTCCCATGTCCAGCAGAGCCAACGACAACCATGTCTATGATGGACCTCTCAAACTCAAACCAATTAGGAATGATGGTAATGTCTCTGTGACAACATATTTAGGAAGTGAAACAAAGTTATTGCGCAGATGTAATCGGGCCAGAGAAGAGTGGCATGAGAAGGTGTGAGAGGAACAGCTCTGCAGACACCAAGGTCAGTGGAGGAGGAGGTAGAGGAGGTGCTCCATGTGTTGGAGCTGAGATTCACCTGCAGGCCATGGTGAAGACCATGGTTAGTCAGGCTGTGCCCCTGGAGCTCATGGAGGTCAATGGGACAGCAGAGGTTCATCTATAGCCCTACAAGGCATGAAGGAAAACTTCCTCCCCTAGTCTCCAGGTACTTGAATTTTCAAAATGAGTAGCTATTTGGATGTCTTCTTCTTTCCTACTTAAGAAAATGAAAACTGAATGTTTAAAACAGCTTCACTCCAATCTTCTCAGAAATGGTATTTCTTTAAAATGCATAATCTAAAGGACAATGTCACTTAGAAGAAATCGAAACTTTTGAAAGTCTTAGCCATGTTGACCAAACCATGGAGTAAGGGACAAATTTAAAAATCAATTTTTTTTGTCTGTACTAGTTGCAGAAGCAATTTTCTGCTTTTTCCCCCCTGTTCTTATATTTGCAAATACACCAGACCAGGCGTAACACTAAGAGAATGTTCTGGATATAGTCTAGCCACCCAGCCATGACACAATGTTGATATTAAGCCAGTAGACATTATCACCTTATATTGAAGAAAAATGGCTGCGTTATAGATTTGTAGTGAAAATGACTGAGTAGTGTGTTCTGCTCTGTGATCTGTCTAGGGAAACCAGGGTATCTGCTAATATGAGCATTGCAGCACAGTTTCTGATCTATATATATTTACAGACTCTTTCAGCATCAACAAGAAGAGCTGAACAGCATTTATAGACTTCTCATCCTGTTAGTTCTCCCAGTGTTCATTTCTTCTTATCACCAACTCCTATGTGTCCTAGCCTCTCTATAATGCAGATAAATAAATTATCATTACCTATGGCAGATTGTAGCTGTTCAAGGAGATATATTTTCTGCCATCAAGGCAGCATCTCCCTTAGATGAAACAAACACATGGTAATCTTGCAGCATAAAACTACAGCTGGAAACTCTTTAGAGAAACTATGGACTTGGATTAATTTTTCCTACCTCTAAATCAGAGACCTCACCAGGGAGGTTATTATCTTTGAGAGACTTCTCTAAAAACAAGTTTCATTACCTCACCTTGCTGATTCACTCCCTCTCTGCCATAAATATGGTGGATCAGTGATGTTTTGTCTAGATTTTTTGACTTCTAATGATATGATTGAAGCTCTCAGTTTGTTTTGAGGGAGGGAAAAGCAAAGAATGATTTTATGGAGTTTTGGATAAGGCTAGAATCCAAAATGTTGTAGTTAAAACATATGGATAGGCAAGATGTCAAAATGGGCTCCTTAGCATCCTACATTTATGCAAATAAAAATACGAGGCTCTTGACATGAATTCAGAAGTAGGGATTTTTGAATCTGAATACACTTCTAGCTTTGCAGATGGACTCCAGACTAGGACGGGACTAGCTCAAATCCCCAGAATACCTTGTGTGAACTTTTTAAGGGGAACTACACCCATATCTGGATTTTAGTTTTGCAGGTGGAGCACATCTGCATTTTGAAATCACATTACCATGAGTATACAGGGTGTGTGTGAGAGCAGAATGCTTGATGAGGGTTGCCCTCACCCTGAAACAAAATACATTTTATAAACTTATGTGCTCAAAGAAAAGCTTGGCAGGTGGCACCTAATAGGAGTTTGAACCTGCACAAATTTGCCACCTCTAACTTTCACATTGTTTGCGAAAACAAACTGACAGGCACGGCTGACTTTTCTTGCCATAGCTTTAAAGCAGGGCATTGTTTCAGTGTGGATTTAGCATACACATGCAATGGCAAGACACACTAGATTTAAGTATTTTTTGTTCCTAGATTTTTTGGATTTTGTTTTTGTGATATTTTTTCTCCTTTTATTTTGTCACCGATGGAGCAGAACCTGCTCCTGCTCATCATTCTTTTTTAATCTAGCCCAGCGATGAAACACACAACTGGGGCAAGCTTGGCAGTTGAAGGATCCAGATGCTAAATTCCAGGATTAATTTCTCTAGCGGAGGCAACTGGGAGTCAGATCCTCTCTCTGGCTTTGCTAGCAGCTTGGTTTAACCCCCAGCAATCCAAAAGGCTCCTTTTTGTGTTAGACTGGGAGTTCAGTTTTCCTGGAAGGTAAAGAACTGCCAGATTGGCTTTGTCAAATGAAGGATTTTGTATTTAAATATCAGTGCCTTGATTTTCCCAGTGATGGGAACTGAGTCATTGAAGACTTATGTGTGTGCTAATGATGCTTC
The DNA here is from genome assembly GCF_028018845.1 of Melospiza georgiana. Lineage (NCBI taxonomy): Eukaryota > Metazoa > Chordata > Aves > Passeriformes > Passerellidae > Melospiza > Melospiza georgiana. The sequence goes on from NC_080431.1 coordinate 48,425,675, forward strand.
CATTTGGCATCTTCCTCAGAATGTGACAAAGGAAGGAAGTTGACATTAGCAAGTGAAAACAGTGAAGGGGGGGGGGTAAAAATAAGTAGTGATACAGGGACATTAAAACAGGGAAGGCAACTGTGATACAGGAAGAGTGAAAATCGAAGCAGCTTCATTCATGTAGAAATGCAAAATCAGTTAAAATGCCATCAGATTATTGTCATTTAGCCTGCTTCTTTTTATTTTTTTTCCATTGGTTGTCTTTTTTTGTTGGTTTTTTTTTTTTTGCTTAGTTAGTTAGTTTTGTTTTAAAGTGACCTTCTTTTATTCTTGATATGAGGGAAATAAATTGTGACAGAACTGTAGAACAAAGAAATCTTGCATTCTTCCAGTAAATGTTTTACCTTGTTAAAGTAGTACATAATGAAAAGTAAACCCTAACTCCACCTCTAAATCGGGTGCATTGGGGTTGCAGGGACTATTAGCCATCAGAAGACAAAAAGCAATATAAACACAGTTTGGATTTCCAGTAATAAGTTATGCATTGTGTGTGTTTTTTAAATAAGTTAATTCTGTATTTATCAAGCAATACATGTTGAAGGTGCACTACATACTAAATGACAAATATGCCATTTTACAAAGATATTACCAAGGAAAAAAATTAAAATGAAAGAGAGTTAAAGTGAACAGGAAAATACTTAATGATGCAGTGAATGCTCAGTTCCACATTTGAAAATAGATCTTTTTTGTATGACCATATGTAAATTAATAACTTACACTTTGTAATATCACACCAACTACTAGTTAAAAAAAAAAAAAAAGCCTCAAACACAGTATGCATCTCAAGACCAGATAGATTTATGTTTAAATAATTTTTCTTCTTCCTGCTATTGAGTCTTTCAAACCCATTTGGCAGTAGGTATGGATGACTTTAAAAGAGGAAGTTTGGCAAGATCCATAGAACAGTGGGAAAAACTGGAAGTGAAAAATGAAAATTAAACTCCACAATGAAGATTTTCAGCATGGAGCCAGAATGTGATCTTAAAGGTTATACTTGTTTTAAAGATTTATTCTTATTCTCTTAGATGTATTCCTGCATTTAATAGCATTCTTGACCAAACAAGCGCCAGAAGTGCTCTGTGGGAGAGGACCTGGAATGCAGCTCTGCAGAGTGGGGAAAAGGCTGCCTCTTGGGATTTCTCCTTTGCTTTTCTGGATTAACACATTCTATCCAGACTATTAAAGTAAATCTAATATCCTGAAGGAAATAAATGAGTTTATGCTTATTGTTTCTATGTTTGTGCTATGTGCATACTTCAGCTAGCACACCATCAAGGTCAGATGGATTTTATTTAACAGATGAACTAAGCGTATGCAATATACGTAGTGTGTCTGCTTATGTGTTGATCTGAAAAGTAATCTGAGAATTTTTGGCTGCGATCAAGCTCTAATATGATGCCAAGATTCATGACCTGTGGTTCATAGATGGGAGCAGAGGTCTTAGAGTTGTTTGTGAGCAATAAATTACAAGCTCCTGATTAGAGAATTTTGGAGTGTGGCTTTGGTCAAGGCCTTGTCAAGTGAAAAACTGATGGATCAGCAGAGGGATTAAAGTCTGGTCTAAAGAAATGCATTGGGATTTCTCTGGGGATAATCAGACCTTTACTCCAATAGAGGAAAAGTGAGAAGTATTATATACGTGAAAAAACCCCCATGCATAGTGTCTATAATCTGTGTTCATGTTACTTTATAAAATTAGAGTTTTCTTGTCTGGAGGAGGATACTTTACAGCAGGCAGGCAGCAAAGTGCTATTAAGTAACCTGGCAGAATTTCTTATGCCTCCCCTACCAGCATTATTTATTATGTGTGACATCCTGACACCATTGAAAAAAGATAAAATTCCCACTGAGTCTCTTGGGACCATGATTAGAGGAGGTTACTTTATGAAGAAATTTTTTGTTTTGTGGTAGTTGATGTGACTCTTTTCAGGCTGGGATGAGTAGATGGACAGGATGACCTCACTCGGCCTGCTGGCAATGCTCTTCCCAATGCAGGCCAGGCTGCCATTTGCCTTCTTGGCCAGGGGACACTGCTGGCTCATGGACAGCTTGTTGTCCAGCAGGACCCCCAGGACCTTCTCCACAGAGTTGCTTTCCAGCAGGTCATCCTGTGCTGGTAGGTTATTCTTACCCAGGGGCGGGTCTCTGCATTTGCTTCTGTTGAATTTTGGATGGTTCTTCTCTGCCCATCTCTCCAGCCTGTTGAGGTTGTTCTGAAGGGCTGCACGGCTCTTTGGGATATTGGCTGCTCTTCCCAACTTTGTGACATCAACAAAATTGCTGAGGAGGCGTCTGCCCCTTCATCCAAGTCATTGATGGATAAATTGAACAATTCTGGGCCCAGTATCGGCCTTTGGGGATACCACAGGAGACAGTCATCCAACATCCATCCCTGTGCCACTGATTACAATCCTCTGGGATGTGCTGTTCAGCCAGTTGTCAATCCACTCACTGTCTTTCCTGAGTTTGCCCACGATGGTGTTGTGAGAGACAGGGTTGAAAGCTCTGCTGAAGTTGAGGTGGACAATATCCACTGCTCTCTCCCCATCACTTAGTTTTGCATTAACTGTTGTTTTAGTAACTCACACCCAGTCTTAGGTTCAGGAAAAACAGAGATAACCAGTTACAATTTTTTGGTAAGGAAGAAGCAACATGGTTTGTAATTTTTAGGATATTTTTGGCCTTTCTTTCAAAACTGTTGCAACTCACATTGATCTTCACTTTAGAACGTCCTGTCAATAATCTCAGAGAACTTGCAGAGAAAATAACCTCAGAAAAATTACTGTTCTTAAGGAGTTCACTTCTGCCAAATAAAACAAGAAAAATCCGTGCCATTCTTAAAGTACCAGCTTTGGAGCTTGCAAAAGGAGGCATGAAGGTACCATGAATTGTTAATCGTGCCAGAAAAGTGCTTTATTCCAGGAATTTTTTTCATTTGAATCACCAAAATAACTATTTAACAGCAAAGTTCATAAAAAAAACATACGGGAAGATAACACAAGGGAATTATTTAATTTATTCAGATAATTTTTAGTATAAGAACTTCATTTATCATGTCATTAGGGCATATAATATCATTGTTCAATTTTGAGTTAGAAATAGCATGTTGTCTCTAAACAATGTTGATATTATGCTTATATTCATTTATATAGGTACTGCTGATATCCTTGTTTGTCAGATTACTGCTGTGAGAGATTCTGTAGATCAGTTTAATTTTGAGTAAACCTTGCTTTAATTTTCAGTAAACCTTTGGTAAATCATGTGATTAATCCATGGAAGCCTATAAAAACTGTAGGAACTCTTTTTGAGAGGCATAAATTACTTCTTTATTTCAAATACATAAAAAAATTAATTCTGAATAAAGGAACATGAAGAACTACAGAAAACATACCATTAGTATTTCATTGAAATACTATAGAATTCTATACAAGATTGATATTTATCGTATCAGATTCATGTCTATTCTTAAAATATTTGGGGATGTAAGGGTTTTAAATTAGATTGTTGTGAATATGGAGCTGTGCCTCAGTTGCTGGAAAACAACTGTTCATCTGACAAAGCAGTTATCCCAGGTTGTGTTTAGGGAAGAATTGGAAGGTATGATGGTGAAACATCAGTAAGTAGCCCTGATTTTCCTGAAAGGAAACTTTATGCAATATTTCTGTGTTTTTTCAATTGGTTCTTCTAAGGTTTTGTAATAATCTGTTCAGAATACCAAGTAATCTTTCCTTTTAAAAGTTTTACCAAAGTAAGTTTTTTCTAGCCAGTAAAATGATATATTCAAGTGTGCCACTGGCATCAAGAAACTACAGGCAACAGCCTAAGAGATGAAAAAATTTGGAAGCTTTAGCATTTTTTTTTCAGCTTTATATTCAGAAATTGAAAAGGCTTTGGGGTATAAGTTTTAACAGAATGCTCCTTATTGAGTTGCACCTGAGAGGAATAGTCAGTGAAAAAATGTTAACTTGTGAATTATTTCTCAGGAGATAGTTACACTAGAACTCCCCTTGGATAAATGGTTTCATTTGGATTTTGGTAGACTGTGTCTCCCTTTTGGTCAGTCAAGTGCTGTTAAACCCTGTTTAGAATTCTGTAAGCTCTAAAAATGAATTTCTTCCCTAATTCTCTTGAAATATGGAATCAGACATGGCATGTGAAAGTAGAAGTACATAAAATATGTATGCCATGTTTTGTCTGGGGAAAGAAACACAAGGCAAATGGATGTGACAGTAGTCAATGTGTTTTCTTTATCTGTTCAGTCTTGACACCATCTCTCTGTACAACACACTTCTGCAAATTTTAAATTGAATTTTGAGTTGAAAACTTTGTTGCAGAGGTTGTGTCTTCATGGCTGCCTTTTTTTTTTCCCAGAAATCCAATCTGAAGTGATGAGGGTAATCAAATTATTATTTATAGTGTGTTTCTATGTTTCATATTCTATAGAAATAATAATTTATGGCAAATAGTGAATCAAGTCTAGTCAGAAGAAAAACTGACATCAATCCCAGACACATATACATTCAACCATTGCCAAAATATTATTTTGATTTTTGTGTATACATTTATGTCATTATATTATCTTTTTTGTGTCACTATTATGGTATCTGTAGTACAATTGTAGAACAGTAAATATGTACTTGAAAAGTCTGTATTGTTATCCTTTTTAACAAAGTGTATTTATTATTCTACTTTTCATTTGATAAAAAATTACATAGTTTTATTAAGTGTCACTTTAAATTAGTATATGTTAGGAGTATGTGCCCTAAAGATCCAAAGGTAAACCTTTCAACTGACAGAGACAGCTTTGTCCCAGTGAAAGACTTCACACATTAATCTGTTAACAAAAGGTGTCTTCCCCTTACTCCCCTTACTGCCTTATCCCCATCTTGCAACCATTTCAATTACATGGCCCATAGTTATCCTGCTGGCAAATGAATTAAGTTCTTTCCATTTTGTCGTTTCAAAATGATAGAATCCTAGTTCATAGCCAAAAGTATTGTTATTCCCAAATTGCAGGACCTTCTGCTATATAATTTTAATTTTTTTTGTATGATTTATGGTAACAAATTTGTCATTGAGGTCTGCATTGGTCACTTCACCCTCATTTAATTTACCTGTGATTAATTTAAAATCATATGTGAAGAACATCTAAGCAGTCAATTATCCTGGCCAATACAATTTTTATGGCCTTGTAGGGTTTTTAATCTTATTTTCTGTTTACTTTTAAGTCTTAAATCATTCTTTCCTTCAAATTACTTTTAAGTCATTAGGTAACAACAGTTGCCCAAATAATACTTCTATTTTCAAAACTACAGTGCTACTATATGGACTAAACCCAGGATCTACGCTCATTTGAAAGAATTACCCAAGAGATCATATAATCTTTCAGATAAGGATTATAATGTCTTCAGACCTGAGTACATTGAATATCTACTGAGATTTTTTTGCGCCCTACTTAGAGTAATTTGCATTTGTAGACCTTGATTTCTATAAGGCAGCTTGCCTCTTCTAATATGCTTAATGCCATCAACTTTACTTAAAACTGAAGCAAAATATTAATTCAAGTTTTGGGGCCATATCTAGATTATATTTAATCTTTTTCCTTGATCTATTTTTAATTATGTGGATAAGAAACTTTTCACTATTTGTTTAATATCCTTTGCAAGATCTAATTTATCTTGACTTTTGCAGTTCTCACTTCTCTAAACATATTGACCTGTAACACATAACTTTCACTACTGATTAAACCCTTTTTTTCTTTCTTGCAGGTCTTCTGTTTTTCTCACTTTTGAAGACACTATTTTCATCCATTTTGATTTGAGTGCCTTTTCTCCAAGTTTCCTCTACTTTGTATTGAAAAATAGAAGGAAATTCCCATGCTTATGGGAATGCTTATGGCTTAGGGAGATTCTAAATCTGTGGTACATTCAATTCAACTCCCACAGGTTTTCTCTTCTGAATTTAAAACCTTCATTATGGAATTGCTTTTATTTGGTTCCCCTTCATTTCAGCTGAGTCACTCACAACCACTTGATCCAGAGTTACACCACTAAAAACAACTTGATAAAGAGGTTTTAATTTTAGTGCCTCATTTGAGGCTCTAGTCTCATAGAATTCCTATTAGGAAATAAAATTCTTACACATCCACAGGAATTTATCTGAAATAGTCAGTCAGTACTTTTATATATTGCAATAACTTTGACCAGGATGCATTTCTACCCCTAATGTGAAACTCATTTATTTCCTGTTTGTAGAAATTACCATGGAAAAAACCAAAAAGCAACCAAGGAAAACACCAAGAAAACCCCAAATGTAACCCAAATGAACCCCCATGGGAAATAAGTTTGGGAGAATACAGTAACTGAAGGAAAACAGACGTAATAGTGAAGAGAATGGATTACTACTTCTACATTACCTCAATTGTCCAGGCAGATTGGCACAAAAAGATAGCATGCATTTTATTATGGTCCAATGTAATACTTAGAAGAAAATAACCCAATTATAAAAACAAAGAAAATGTACATGAAAAAGAGACTGAATTACTTAGTATCTAGGATCAAATTTTTCTTGAATCCTGTTTCAAAACTGACAGAAGTGAAGGGCCATTCTGCATGCTACTATAACCCAGTGAGTGATAATTATTCCATAAAATAGTGGAACAACTTCAACATGAAAGAGAGACAAGAAATATATGCAGGAGATGGATTTACAGGATGTAACTTTCATGCATAATGAAAGCTCAAAAAATTGACCTGTTATTAAAAGTGTAGAGATATTTCCTTCTCCACTGGCTGAATTTTCCAAGGTAAGAAGGACTTGGAAATGTAACAGCAGGATACAGTCATGCTGCTGAATACCTTATTTAGATTTACAATTTTTACTGAAAGAGTTTATGAATGCTTCCCTCAGATAGAAGTGAGAGGAATAGTCTAGAGGTAATCTTCTTGTTTCAAATATAAAAAATAGAAATCATATAGCTCACCATCTTTCCATCTTAAAAAGGCAGTCGCCCTTTTCAAGTCATGCAAAAATACCATTCTCAGCAATACAATAAACTACAAATCCCTCATAGAAGTAGAAGTTCAATTAATAAATGATATACAGGCAATTAATGTATTTCTTGCAGTGTTTCTCAATTTGAAAATATAAGTCCCACAGAGTTTTTCTGGGGGAACTGATATTCTAGTGGTCCCAGTTGACTGGTAGCTAGAAAATCTACACGAAGGATCAGAAGGAAGATCCAGGGAACTACAGCGGTGTCAGAGAGACCTTGGTGCTGGCAAAGGTCAAGGAGCAGATCATCTTGAGTGTCATTATGCAATGTACAGGACAACCAGGGCATTTTTGCCCAGCCAGCGTGGGGTTATGAGAAGCGCATCCTGCTTGAGCAACCCCAAGTCCTCTGATGGCAGAGTCATCTGCCTAGTGAATGAGGGAAAGGTTGTGGTTTTCTGTCTGGACTGTAGTAAAGCCTTCAGCCCTGTTTCCCACAGCATTCTCCTGGCAGCTGGCAGGATGGCCAGTCCCAAAGAGTAGTGATGAATGGAGTTGTTTCTTGTAATGGCCAGTCACAGAGGGGCTCCCCAGGACTCCGTGCTGGGGCCAGTCCTGTTTAATATCTTTATCAATGATCTGGACAAGGTGATCAAGTGCACCTTCAGTCAGTGTGCAGCAAACAGCAGGTTGGGTGGGAATGCTGATCTGCTGGAGGGTGGCAAGGATCTGCAAAGGGATCTGGACAGGCTGAATTAATGGACCAAGGCCATGAAATATGAAGTTCAACAAGGCCAAGTTGCACTTGGGTCACAACAATCCCCTGCAGTGTTACAGACTGGGGGAAGAGTGTCTGTAAATCTGCCCAGCAGAAAAGGATCTGGGGGTGCTGGTCAGCAGCTGGCTGAACCCAAAGCAAGGGTGGTCAGAAAGGCCAATGGAATCCTGGCCTGCATCACCAATAGGGTGGCCAGCAGGACCAGGGCAGTGATTGTCCCTCTGTGCTCAACACTGGTGAGGCCACGCCTCAAGTCCCATGTGCAGTTTTGGGCCCCTCACTGCAAGGAAGACATTGAGGTGCTGGAGCACACTCAGAGAAGGATAGCAAAGCTAGTGAAGGGTCTGGATCACAAGTCTGATGAGGACTGGCTGAGGGAGCTGGGATCGTTTATCTTGGAAGAAAAGCGGGCTCTGGGGAGACCTCATTGCTCTCTATCGCTATCTGAAAGCAGGTTGTAGCAAACTGGGTGTCAGTCTCCTCTCAGAAAACAAGCAGTAGGGCAAGAGGAAATGGCGTCAAGTTGCTCCAGGAGGTGTTTAGGTTGGATATTAAGAAAAAGGGTGAAAGGGTGTTAAGCACTGGAGAAGGCTGCCCAGGGAAGAGGTGGAGTAATTACCCTTGGAGATATTTAAAAGATGTTTAGATGTAACACTAAGGAACGTGGCTTAGTGGTGAACTGGGCAGTGTGAGGTTTATGGTTCAATTTGATGATCTTAGAATTCTTTTTCAACCTAAAATAGTCTATGATTCTATGATTTTACTTAATCAAATATGTAAATAGGAAGCCTAGAAAAACAATCTTTGCAAGACTCCTATTATGTTATACCAGATGCATGTGAGACTCTTGTGCCCATCTGCCTGTTTCATCTAAGATAAGAAAACATCATATTAATTGTGACTATCATATTAATTACATCAGATTGTTTAGGACATGAGTTACTGAATGCATCTCTCTCGGTGCAGGTGGCACAGTTTTCAATGTGATGAACTATAGCAGTCATGGAAAGCTAGATAATTTATTTCTAATTTGCACTGAAAGAATGAAATTTAGTTTTTAGGGAAAATATGTAGATCTTTCAGTCATTAAGGAAATTACAGTCACTTTTGTTGTAGTAATTTCTCTTTTATAAAAATCTGGCTTAAGGAAGAAAAATTACTTGACTGTAATTGATTTCTACTATATTTTATTCTTTTATGCTACACCTGTCATCTTATCTATATGTGTCTCAGATTTAAGACTACAGAAATGACTGTTGAAGAAGATAGTATTTGTGATGTGCTATGGATTGTATTGAAATCTTTTGAACTCATTTAGGCTATGGCATTCTATGGCAGATTAATTAAAATAATTCACAGTTCCTTCAGCCTGGGACAGGGAAAGGGAAACAAGCCTCAGATGTAAAATGCACTCATCAGGTTCCCTCACTGCTTGATTACTCTTATGTATGAATGTTATGTAATGAATCCATAACATTCATTCTGAAGTGAGCCATCAATATTTTGGCCATGATAAAAAGAAGCAGATGAACACTCCTGTGATACAAGGCAAGTCTTTTCCTGCTGGAGACACAAATAATCTTTCTGTGTCTCTCCAGAAGTGATGTGAACAATGGAAAATACCCTTCTGCTTCAAATACTTTATCAAAAGCTCTGTCTGATTTCCCTCCATGACCTATCTGAGCCTCTGTTCAATGGGAAAACCAAAAAATTGAGTCTCTCTGTCTTTTCCCCACACTTTCAGGGCACATACTTCAGCACATCTACAAGGCTGACCACAAAATGCTTGAGGTGATGACAAGAATTTTGTTTTGCTGGATGTTTAAAATTCACCACAGGAGGTAAAAAGCTATCTTACTTCACTTAATTCATATAATGTCCAAATTAAACGGGTTTTTTCCAATTACCGACAGTTAGCAGTCTTTTTAGCTTAGCCTGCCAACCGTCTCAGGAATTTTTGATTTGGTTTTGCTTTTATTGTTTTTTTTAGGGAGGTGCATTCTTATGTGAACAATGAAAAATTAAAAACCCATCTATTGAAGTTGATTTTGACTGTCTTGATATTAAGAAATAAAGGTTTTCTCTGTGCTTAATAGTGTCATATGGCTCAGCTGGGACTTGAATTGAGCTTTGTGCTATTTTCTCATTTTCCAGCTGAAATCTTGGGCTGGGACATGTTACTACTGTGTTTACCTTCAATGCTTCCTGCTGTTCTTCCAGAGATCTGTGATGACATGTCTTCATCTTTTCATTCCTAGTTTGGTCTGTCATGTAGCCAGGATTAAAATGTGTGTTATGTGCATTTCTGATCTTTGAATGTGATAAGGGCCTCCAGGTTTAAAAAGAGTACTGAAATGTCAGAACCAAGATGTGATGCCTTACATCTGCCATCTGATTCATGGGAATATACGGAAAAATCTCTTAGGGAAAAGTAGAAATTAAAAAATTAATGTTTTGCAAACACAAATTAGTTGTCTGAGCAAGTCAAACTCGTGAGCCTAGGATATGTTTAATTGAATGCAGCAGACAAAGATGCTGGTGTGACATCTATTTGCCCTGTCTGATGCCTTGTGCAATTTCTGTGAAGTAGTAAGCCCAAGGGCTGAATTGTGTTCAGAGGTGACAGTGAACCTCATTGCTCCTTAAAAAAGCATTTTCTCTGCTTTACATTCTGATTCTATTTCTTTTAGTAACTCTAATTCATGTTTTACTTATCCATGGTACCGTTAAAATGTGAATCATTCTAAGGAACTCTTTATGACACCCTGACTGTGGAGTGGGAAGACACCATAGTAAAAAAAGCATAAAAGAACACTGTGCTAGAAATTGTAGTATAATTCAACTGTTCTCAGATGTTTGCTAAAGATGTGAGCCCGCATTTTTTCTGAGACAAAGAGGCTAATAGGGTTTTGGTATCCTAGCCCAGAATACTCCTTATAAAGTGTTATGGCCTTTTCTAATTTTTCACAGGATTTTTAATTCTCCATTTTAAGATGAAAGAGGACAATTTTTTTTTTTTTTACTGTGACAGCACCTAAACTCTGTCATCAAATTCATATCTCTATTAGGTAATTCAGTGGAAATATGCAACCAGGTGGCAATTTCATTTGACACACTGAACTCTAATATAGCAGAGGTAGAGACAATAATTAGCTGTTTATGCCTTTTGGCACAAATATGTGATTCCAACATATAAAAAAATCTTCCATTAGGAGGAGAAGTTCCTGACAGACAGGTATTTATTTTTTGCCACCCTTATTATTTACAAAATCCTTTGTTTTTCAATGAGATACAACAACAGGCAGTTTCTTTGCTCAGTTCCTGGCAAATCTTTCCCTACTCTGTGCTGTCTCACCAAACAATGCTCTCCACTGCTGAGATACTTGGTTCCTTCACCAGCTATATGTAAAAGAAATTTGGCATAATGAGGACCTCTGCCTTTAGTCTCTGTTAGCTGTGGTGTTTTGTAAGAAATGTTACTCAGCCATTAAAATCAGAATGGACTTAGGTGCTCCTTACTTCTTTCCCTGACACAAAGGGGTTTGTTCAGGCTGTGCAATTAGCTAAGCTGTGTTACTAGGTGACTGTATTAGTGAAGGTATATATTTCTTACCCTGGGTGTGAAAACATTTTAAAGTTTCAACGCTTAAATATTTTTAAGCTTCAAAATGACCTTTTTCTTCTTAATCACATTATGGATATTTTACACACTGTGATATTTTTGTCCCCGAGTGTGACTGGATTGCTCTTTTAGGCCCTGATTCAGCAAAGCGCTAGGGTATTTCCTGCTTTAAAAATCAGCAAAACACTAATATATTTCCTACTTTAAAAAAAAGATTAAAGGTCTTAAAGTAATCCTTGGAAATTCTGCCCCAGTTTATTGGAAATTTTATTTAAAAATTCAAAGAGAGACTGTAATTCTTCAGAATGTATTGTTTCTTTAACACTTCTGATGGAGGAATATAAAACATTTCTCACTCACTTACTTTTTGTTTTCTATGGCAAAGTTCATAAGGCTGTGATGGCTAATTTGTTTTAATGATATTGCTTATTTCTAAGAGACAGTGAGACCTTTACATCACAAGATGTTTTCCAGTAAATTCAATACATAAAACTATGTGGATGATGTTGAAGAAATGATTAATAATACTTGCTTATCTCTGTTAATTACTTCATTTCTCTGAAGAAAAAAATGAAGATACTGGAAATACAAATCTCAGAAAAGAATCTGATGACCTCGTGCTTTGTCAGAAACTGTAGCTTTTGAGATATGTATTTTCCCAAAATATTTGTAATTGGAAAAGTTCTGTTCTGTAAAAGAGGTTTCCTATAGAAATGATGCCACTCTTGATCACAGTGCTCCCTATTGAAAAGCACATAAAAGTATTTCAGAAAGCAAATTATTGTATTGTGAGTTTTAACATTGGCACAAAAAGTGGTTGCCAAACCAGCTGTATGAGTCCCTGCAGAAAATATTCCACTTCAGGGCAACATTCAATTGATGTGCATCTGGCACCGTAAGTGCTAAAATGCAAAAAATGCATGTGGACAGAAGTAAGCTTTAAGAGATTGTCCTTTTGCTGTTCCCAGCTTGCTCTTTCTATCAAAGGACAACTGCAGGAACTGGTCAGATTTGAATAGCAAAACTCCACTTGGATGCTTGATAGAAAAGCATCATGTTCAGGCACTGGAGCAGCATCACAAGCGTCACAGCAGCACAATGGGGATCAAGAGCTGTATAATAAGGAGGTGTCACACAGGCAAAGTAGCACACACGACAGAGAAATGCAGCTAGATAAAGTGGATCAGTGTTCTTTCAGCCAAAACTCTCACACTTCAGTAGAATTAGTTCACATTTAACACTACTTCAAGTGAGAATCCTCCAGCTCTGTTTAACAAATGAATATATAAAATGATTCTATGATTCTTTTATTTTGGATTTTATGCTCCTGGCATAACAGCAAAGTGAACAGACCTGAGACTTCTGAAGACAAAATAAGCGCTGAAACAACACTGTCATGATTCTTTCCTCTGTAAAGCCACAAATGAGACATTTGGGAACAGAAAACTGTTTTGAGGGAACATTAAATTGGCCAAGAACAAATTGCTACAGAAAATGACATCCTTTTCTGAACATCCATTAGTTTCTGATAATCAGGAATTCTCGGATGCTTGAACATTCCATTAGTATGAAGCAGCGAGTTAATTGTAATAATTATCAGCAGTTTTAATTGTTTTGTTATAATGTATTTTGCAGTTTGTTTGACAGTATGAAATCAATATGCACCTCTAGGAAAATTATCTCTTATAATAAAATTAGGCTCCATTATGCCTCCCAACCTTGGAATTAAAATTTGCACATAAATATGTATTTCTGTTTGTTTACCTAAAAGAATTATACTGAATGAGTGGAGATGCATAAATAAATTGGACTTGGTTTTAAAGTGGAAGATGGATTCTCCTATTAGGAATATTTTGTAACTTTCAAACCTTTATTTTTCAGGCATGCAATTTGAGAACCACTGTTATCTCTCTTCAACTTTACTGATTATTTTTGCATGCCTCTAAAAAGTATAGGATTTTACAGAGATTTTAGCAGTGGTTTCTAGAATATCTGTATTTATGTGGTGAGGTATGTGAAAGTTATTTGTAATGATGATTTCCAGATGGGGATCCCAAAGAACATAGAATCAATAAAGAACTAAATATTTCAACAACTGAGAGAAGGTTCTACTTGCAGTTATTACATCTGGTCTAGCAAAATCTGAAAAATCTGGAAAATATTTACATAACAGTCTTCAATATGATGAAAACTAAACCCCAAACATTTTAATTAATGTATTGCACTTTAACAGCCAAATAACATTGAATCTTTTCTTACACTATTGAAGTCATTATTTATGATTCCTCAATGTCCTATAGGCTTTATACTCGTCCTCAATATCGTAGTATTGCTGATACTGTAGAAGGATTCAGTTTATTGTATTTTGAAGAAAATGTTACAAAATTAGAGTGGAGCAAAAGAAGCCATAGGAAAAATTTAAGGAGTGTAGAGAGATGTACTTCATTAGGATGTGCTCACAGTTTTATCTGTCAAAAGGTACATCTACATGCAGTTTGATTACAGTGTTTAAATATTGTTTTGTAAGAATATCCTGTATACTTAAGGGCTTTTAAATTTCATTTAAACTCCCCCCCCCAAAAAAACCCCAAAACCCCCCTGTAGTTTTAACAAGAATTAATATCACGAAGCTAAGGATAAAAAAAGAAATAAACAACCCTGGAAATAAGCCTTTGGGTTTAGTAGTGATTTTAATGTCTAATTAACTGGCAGAACAATCTACCAAAAGAAATGAGAAATTCTGCATTTCTATAATTTTTCCAGATATTTTTTGAGAATATTTGTTCTAATCAAATGAGAGTTGCAGACTTTTATAAAGGCATAAACAAGACAAGGTGTAGTGGTCTAAGTTAGAATGTTTTATGGCCCATGAGCTGTCAGACAAAATATGATTCCTTCGGGCCTTTTGCTGTGATTATTACCCACACAATGTTCATCCTCCACATTGAAGTCTCTTAAGAAGAGGTGTCAGTTCCTGTCACTGTCTTGCAAGAGTTAAAAACTTCATTATGTTTATTCTTTTTTCATTTTCCACAGGAAAAAGACAGAAGATGCTGTGAATCCTGGAGAGACTTGAGAGGGTCAGAAGCTTAGCTGGATTCCAAAGGAAGATAGGAAGTCTTCATTCTTTCCTCTATGAAGACAGAAGTTGGGGAAGAGAAGAAATTAGTGAGGGGAAAAGATGACAGATGGGATGGGGGTGGGAATCAGTGATACCAACCTGAAAAGATTTCGGATTGCTACACTAGGCAATAGATGAAATTTTGGAGCTGATTTCCTTCAGTCTCATTTACATGCAGAAATCTGAGGTAAGGGTCAGTGCCTAGTCTGGCAAGGAACAATATAAAAAAGTTTTCTGATGACTTGGACCAGATCTCTATAAAGAGCACATTCAGAATAAATTTGTTATATAGTTATCTTGTTTGTGTTGAAGAGGTTTTTTTTTTTTGTTTGTTTGTTTTCTGGGTTGGTTTCCTTTTTTTTTTCATTTGTTTGTTTTTTTGGCTTTTTGGTGAATTTGGTTTTTTGATTTCTTTTTTGATGTTTTGTCTATGTGTACTGCTTTGCTGTCATTTTATTTGTTTGGTTTTTATTCTGTTGGTGGTGGTTTTTTTGTTTCATTTCTGCTCCTGTAGGCAAGTCTGTTTCTGCTTTTGTAGATATACAGGATTGCTCCTGGGCTGGAGGGAATGGTCCTTTCTCTGCTCTGCATGGAGCAGGGCATCTGAGAACAGGTTCAGCACACCTTTGCAGAGTTGCCACAATGCGTGCATACTAACAACATCCTTGGCTAAATGCCTGTTTCACACTTCAATTTTTAGGGGCACAATTTCAAGAAATGAATGTGAATACTGCCTCTCACTGCTTCTCTGGTTTGTGATCTGTAAATAAAAAGAACTTTAACCTTTTGTAAGCTCAATGATAAGTTATTTGTTGGAGCAGCAATGTGTCAGCCCCAAGCTGATTCAGAAATGACAACCAAGGAGCAAGCAGACTATGCTTCATGTAAAATCCAATTGTAGTGCCATCATTATAAGGAAGACTTGAGAGCTCTGCTGTCTTTTCAGTAGCTGTCACTGCCTCTGTCAAGGGCTTCATCTGAATTCAGAACATATAGCTTTATTTCCTTATAATGTCTAATGATGATTCATGGTTTTTGCTTTCCACTGTCTTCAATTCCAACAATGCGTGTTTTTATACCTGCTGTCTTAAATCCCTCTATTCACTGTTCAGGAAAACTTCTAAAGCAAGCACACTTAGCCTTCCAAAGGGAATTCAATAGCTCCTGAGGATTCTTCCTTTTTTTTTAATACTGCCCCATGCTGTTTCAGCTTTTCTGCCATCTTCGAGATTATAATTACTATTGTCATTGCTGGGCTAGACATCTACTTGGGGAGTGCTCTAGAGAGAAGTGAGCTGCACCTCCTCCCTCCCCTGAGTCCAGAAGGACAGATCCTTCTCATCTCTGCTGGTCCCAAAGGCAGGAGGCTTCTGGCTGTTCTTTAACCCTGACCTCTCGCTTTGCAGTAGATAAAGCTGAAGTCAAGTCACTGAGCTGACAGTTTATAAAATGTATTACCTTCTATTACCAACTTTTAAAAGCCTGAAGCAACTTTTTGAATTTTAGCACTGATGTTAGGTTTTGTTGTAACTTTTTTTTTTTAACTATAGCTACTGATGGTTATTTCATGTGACTTAACACATTTATTTTTATGAAGGCAACTGGTACTATCTGCTTTCTCTGTCTCTCTCTTCCAGAGACTTGACTTTTAACTGTGTTGGCTTTTGCTGAAATTATTTAAGACTCTCTCCCCTTTTTAATTTTTGAAACTACTGGGATGACATCTAATATAGTCTCTCTACGTTTCTGAAAATAGGTTTATTTATTCTAAGGCTGTGGCTTTGATTTTATTTCAAGGTGTTGCTGCTTTCCTCTGACAGGGAAAACCCAAACTGATGTCACATTGTTTGGAGAAAACGGCAAAATGCCTACAGAAGGATGCTCAGAAGAAGGAGAGGTACGCAAATGACACATCAGCAGGTGTACTCAGAGACCAGCTGTGCCTCATGCATACAAGGTGCACACCAATGGGTGCAAAGGGAAAAAAGGAGGGTATGCTTTGGGGGAAAACCAGTATTTTTCACTGAATGATTTTTGTTCCACTGATTTGTAGGGATGAATTGATTATATATTCCTTCACAAGCTAGGTCTTTGCAGGAATATCCTGTGCTGGCACCATGCGATGACAGAACTGCTGCAGACTTGAAAGGACCTTCAGCGCTTTTTATTGCGTGGTTAACAAGAACAGACAAGTTTCCTCCCCATTCCCAAGAAATAGGCTACTACTTCAAAACCTTTCTCTGCAACTGCATGGGAGCAGGGCGGCTCTTCTTTGGTCCAGACCTGATGAACTAGTGCAGCTCACTGAGGAGCAAGAATGAGCACCGCAGGAGTTTAACTGTCTCACCAGGCTGCAGCAGATCCATTTATTTTTAGACTTCCATGGCACAGCTGGAGCTGACAACTCCAGGAGTAGTAGTTCTGTCCAAGAAAAGTAGTGAGAGTTGTGTTCACAACCCATGCTCTGAAAGCCATTAATAATAAAAAAATAGAGCACTGTAGGAAAAAAAAATTAAAGGATTCTTTCAAGATGGCTTGTGTACTGTCAGGCTGGATGCAGAGTAAAATGTGTGAGCAAGTTTCACTAACAAGGTATGAAATGTTCAGAATGTCATGTGAGTAATATCCAGCCCGTCATTTCCAAGAAGGGCTTAAGTAAGAGAAAAACAAAATGCAGATGTGCCTTTCCAATTTCTTTTTGCTGTATTAAGAGTCCCTGTGGTATTTTAAAGTGCGTTTTCTGCATATTTTTGCATTAAAAATATTAGGTTATCACATCCTTGTGTATGCTTAAAGATGAACAATTTAGGAGACTTCACAGGAGACTGAAATTTTTGTACTCTTATAAATCATCTGGGAGGGTAAAAGAACTCTTTCTGTGTGAAAGAAAAAAGGATCTTTATACTTTGATAAAAGGGAGAGGCGGTTCTCAGTCTTCTTACCTAGGAGATCCTAAATAAAACTGAGACTGCTATGTCTCAAAGTTAAAAAGATCATTCAAACCACTTCATCTTAATTGGGAAAACTACAGCTTTTTGCTGCATCTCCACAATCAGGCATAATATTCCTTTCCCTGATTTTATCTTCTTAGGAATTTTCTTTTTTAACCTTTCTCCCTTATATCACCAGCAAGTGTTGTACAAATACACTATAGAATAGAATTTGAAAATGGCCATAAACCTTACTTACATGTAAATAAACAATAATAGAGATTCTAATTCAAATCACAGGCTAATTCTCCTTATCACCACTCTAATCCTGCTATGTAAAATCTGCTTCATTAGTGTTGTTAGAAAGTTAAAAGGTTTTTCTACAGGCTTTGCCTGCTGGATGGAGTTCTCTAATAAACAGTAGCTACGATGTGACCAATGTGATAATGTGTTAAAAAATTGTCAGAATTTTAGTTTTCAAGGGCCCTGGTGTGTAATAAAAGAAATGTGTGAAATTGGAGACTGAGGCTACTGATTTCATAATTTCTGACTAGTAACAGATAAACTCCTAGTTTGCTGAAGCATACAAAACACAAAAATATCATTCATTACACATGTGAAATTGGTATTTTCTCATTTTATTCTCTGATAAGAAGATATAAGATGAAAAATTTAAGTTATTTTTTAAAAAAAGTTATTTATAAAGAAACATGCAGATACAAAAGACATCTTAGAAATTAACTTACTATTTTCCTAAATTATATTTTTCAAGATAATTTCAACTCGAATAATTAAAATCCCCCTTTCTTTCTTAAACACTTAAAACTTTACAAATGAAAAGGTTTTTTCATAATATAATTATATTACAAAAGAAGTGTATTTCTGAAGAGCCGAAAACCTGTCTAATTTGTGGTTTGGTGCTCCTCTTCTTGTTTTGAAACCAAGAAAGGAGGATTATGGGTGGATAAAAGAAAAGTGGAAGTATATGGAAGAAGATTTCATTGTGGTGAACTAATCTCAAGAAATTTTTTTTTCAGATACACTAATTATGTATGAAGTTCTTGCTAAAAGGTTAAGAATATGTTAGTATTCCTGATGTTTTATGTTTGTAATGAGCTGCAGCTGTTTTCCCACTGTACCTTCTGTATTCTGTACTCCTGTAAAATGAAAATAAGAGAAACACAACGTATTTTAATGCACATGTCTCTAATTATTTTTCTTTTATAGAGATTTTTCTAGCTCATTGCGGTTACTGTGGTGTTTTGCCACTTCTTAAGATTTAAAAAAAAAAATCTACTACAGCATTTGCTATCAGTATAGATTCTTCTCCCAGTTTGCCAGGAAAGAATATAGTATATGCTAGTTATTATGTGTCTGTTTTCCACAGATGCTAAATTTATGTTCTAAAAACCAAAGTTAAAAAAAAAAAAAAGTGGGGTTTGCCTCTGAATCTTACATCTGTAGGTTCTGTGATTTTTCTTGGCTTTTCTAGAAATTAATTCCAAAGGCAATATTATCTTGCTGAGTAAGCACAGCAGTCACCCTCGAGGTAAATTAGCTTCTACGTCCACAGGAAGCAAGCAAGAAAAGATAAGATTCTCAAGAAAACCAGTGAGACGATCAAAAGAAAACTACTTACATGGTGAGCTTAAACAAAGCCTAACAAGTCAAGTTTCAGCATCACCATAAAGTAATGAAACCAACATTGTGGTAGCACAGTAGTGTTTCAATCAAGGTGTGCATGGAAGCAGATATTTCAGCCCAACAACAGCCATCAAGGTTTTCAGATTCATAGAAGAGAAAAAGTTGATTAGCAGAGAAAGAGGGGGGAGGAAAGAAGAGACGGAGGAAGAGAGAGAGATCCCTGCTGTTAGCAGGTTACTGACTTCTTCCAGATCATCCATGTGATGTGTGATGCTTCATGCTGCTTTAAACCTGCAAATGTTATTGCTGCTGTAAAATGAGTGGCTTCTTAGGGTTGAATCTTTCTATGTTCAATCTAAACTTGCTGATGTTGTAGCTTCCTTGGAAAAGCCATGGTGTTTGCAAACATTTTGAAGCTGAGAGAGAGAACAGAGCTGAATTTGTTTCAACAGAGGCAAATTGGAGGGCTTTGAGTAACAGGACTATTGAAGGACAAAGAGCAATAAGTAAATGGATTCAGGGAGAGGTTTTTAAATTTTCTTTAGACCTCTGTCTTCTATATACTAGCTAAAGTGCAAACTGATCTATCTTGTATGCAGAATTGATTCTATATTTTACAGAGAATATAGAACTAAGTCTGTGAAAAGAGGTTCTTGCAGCTTTACAGTATGCTTAGTTAATTTTCGTTACAGCAAGAAGTGGTAGAGAAAAATAAGCTGGGGCTGGGTTTTGGAGCAGATAAAGAAAAAAGTGCACTATGTCTTTCCAATAATTTAATTAACATTTCAAAGCTGTTATTTTGCATATGCCTGAACTTCCAAAATAAGCATAAATATGATTTGTTGAAACCAATGATGTGCACTTTTCTCAATAGGTTACTTCACTGGAAAAGATGTCTCTGAAAAGATGGCTCTACTTTTTCCCCTACAAAAACCCCCATCAATCAGATAAATTTCTCATTATTTCCATCTAGTACAAAATGCAGGTTTTGGCCAAAATTAGTCAAAAGTATAATTTTGGAGCATAACTCCATTAACATATGTAGAAGTAAAGAAACCAGACTGTAGATGGAAGTGACTGATGTATAAAAAAACTTCCCATGATCTCTTCAGCTTTTGAGATTCTACTGATATCACAGATGTTTTGATGGCAAACACATTGCTGAGATTTCTTTTTTTTTGTTCTTCCTAGGTAAGCATATTGTCAGTCAGAGCTTCCATGTCAGCCACCTTGGGAAGGAAGCAGCAGCAGCAGATACACTGAAAAGACCCTTCTTTTCTGACAAGAAAACTTTAGTTCTACTACTATTCCCTGGCAAAAATTTTCTCTCTCTCTCTAAAACTGGAGAGAATGCTCGAGACCAACAGCGATCTTCAAAATGTGACTGCTGGAGAAACATATAAACTGCTGGCACTTCAGAGCCAGCACAATTGGAATAAAAATGGTTTGCAGTTTTGTTTGTGGCAGCACTTGAGATATCATAGCCAGTAGTAGTGAAATAAATAAATGAGTAAATAAACATTAAAATAAAAAAGCCCTCAATAGAAGAGAAATATAAACAGAGCATTAAAACTGTCATTAGAAGACACCAGATATATCTGAAAGAAATACCAACTTGTGTTAACAATCTCTCCTGGAGACCGGATGCTAGGAATAGATGGATCACTGTCTCATCCAGTGTAGCACTTCCTCTGTTCCTTTTTTAAATGCTATTTTTAAAACTAAGATAAACTGTATTTAAATACAGGAAGTAGACCGTGGAGAAACAGTCTGTCATAAGAGATTAACAAATTTCCTTTTTTTTTTTTTTTATGAATATGTCTTTTCCTGTTCAAGAGAGGCCTTTTGGTGACCAGAATGCATTTAATACCTTCCAAGTTGAATTTTAACTCTGCTCTAGTGAACTTTAAAAACTGTAATTTATTATAATTTGTTGATGTCACCAGGATATTTTCCATAGAGAAGGAATAATTTTGTCAAATAAATTAAATGAGAAATGTGTTTTCCCTCAAGGTATAGGCTTATGTCTATACTTCTTCTTGCTTCAGATAGTCTGTCTTTTCTATTTCAGTCTAAAGGTACTTTTACCACCACCATGGCTGCACAGGTTTTGGACAGGCCTAGCAATCAAATTTCTTTTAGCTTCTCTGCAGGCAATGTCAGAGGAAAAATACTGGGCACTGGGGCTACTATAACTTGTTTACATTTTGTCTATGTTGAGGCACTTTTAATTGAATCATAGGTGACATTGACTATTGTACCTACTGAATTAGGATTCAGGCTATTGGTCAAATTACGATTCTTTGAAAGGGGAGCTCTGTAATGAAGTCACAATTAAAATCCAACTTCTTTTGTAAGTCAGTGGGAATTACATACCCAAATGTCTTCTGTGCCTTTGAAATTCTCCGCATAAGTTTATAAATTTGATCACAACAGTCCCTTCTGGCCCTCTAATCTATGAATCTCTTAAACTTCCTACCATGGGAATTAAACTAATTTTCAGCTCATAGATTGGTTATGCTGAGATCCACTTCATTTACTTACTGATGGGATTTATTTTTCCCTGTTTTATGCTGAAGGAAATATAAAACCCTCTTATAATTCATGCTAGCTGTTGCTGAATTTGTTTGTTTGCCAGTTTATTTTGGGAGGTAGATGACCATTTCTGTATATGTCATTTAAAGCAAACAACTCAGTTTAAAACAAATAGTTACAGTTTTTACTATGTGTTTTTAATATTATTTCAACAGTAAAGAGAACATGCAATCAGCAAAAAGAGAAAGTAAGCACACTGTAGGGCTGGAAGAGAAACCTTACTTTGATTTTTCCTTCCCCAGTGATGCATGGATGAGAAGCCATTATGGATTCATGCATGATTTCTATATCCCAGGAGGACTACAAAGTGACTTTCTTCTTTCTCTGTAAGACTTTCTCATGAAACAACAATGTGAGACAAAGAACTGGTAGCTCAAAAATTTTATGTACATCTCTTCCTTTGTCCTTTAAAAGAACCTTGAAAAATATTAGTTTTTTTTGCCTAAGAGCTTAGGGTTCCTGTGAAGAATGAATCTTACTTCTCAATGTAATATAGGAAACTATTTTCCAACAGCATGGGTTGGACTTACAAGACTAGTCCCTGAAAACCCTGTACTGTACAAGTGTTCAGCTCACTGCCATTGTTGCAATATTAGAAGACATGGTGATGAAAAAGTTGGATGTATCTGAAATATAAGCAGTTGCTTATTTGTTGCTTATTTAATTCCTAACTCTGCTTCCTTCTTACTGCTCTTGCTTTGAACATTTGTACATTATGAGAATAATATAATTCTGAGATGCCTGTGAGTTCACTCATTTAGTGAGATCACCATCCTCTTATTGATAATCACTTCTTGCTCCAAATTAATCTTTGCAGGAATGTTTACAATTCACAAGAATATATTTTTACTGAAATGAAAAGCTTTACTGTGTTTTGGAAACCTGCTTCCCTGTAAATATAAATATCAGTAGGTCTATTAGAAAATATTTCACTGCTTTCAGGATTTCACTGTTATAAAAATTTCAGTGTAAACACCTGTGCATCTTGTTTGTCAACTGCATACTTTTATAATATGTTGAGAGCTAACTGGACTGACAAAGGTAGATAGTTTTCTTTAGAATTAACCTAATAATCATGGGACAAAAATCTAGATCAGCTTTTATTCTGGTCTGCCTAGAAAGATCTGGCAACATTGTTACTCCCAGCTTTTTGGAAAGGTGCTATGGGCACCCAAAAAAATCCCTCTAGGGCCAGCTGAGACGCCTTACGGTGCCTTGCCTGCCCTCCAGCAGGCACAGACTTTGAGTGTTGTGTTTTCAGCCTTTGTATGAGCTCTCAGATATTCTGGTTGTTGCAGTGGAACCAAACACCTGTGTGTCAGCAGCTGAAAGAAGGATTCTGTTCCAGGCTGTGTCTAAGACTGCTCAGCCTGCCTAGTAGCTCAGTGTTCATCTCCCATTATGGAAATTGCTCAGTACAGTCAGTGGGAAACAAGTCATCTCATGCTAAAGTCGTCACCTACAATTCCCCTCACCATGAAAAGTCTGAGAAGGCAGGAAAATAGAGAAAGATGATTTAGAGGCAGGTAGAAACAAATTAATTTTTTTTTTTAGTAACAAAGTTAGAAAAAATATTATAAATTAATTCCCATGAAAATTAAAATTGAGACCTGCTAGTATCTCTTCCTTCAGATCTTCAATTTCCTATTTTCTTTAGCTGATGTGTTGCTACTTAAAAGAAAGCCTGGTTGAATGACAAGTTCACAGAATCTTGGAATGCTTAAGTCATGTTAAAAGTATATAAAAATTGTATTGATTTTCATCTTCTCCATCACTTATATGTAACTCCAAAGAAAAGAATTGCTTTGGGTGCAATTCAGTGGCCTTAACCCATGCATGTGGTGCTGTTTCAGTTTTCTGTATCTCATACTTTCATGTGGGGCTGACAGATCTGACACAGTGGGGTTCAGTGCTTTTCTTCTGGAGTGACAGATGATCTGGTGCATTATGAAAGCATGCCAAAAGTGATATTGTTTAACTCCAGTTAGGCAACTAAATCACACCTTTTTAGGATGGAGATAATGTGTGAAGTCAAGAGAAAAACTTTCACTGATTTCCACGAGACAGGATTTTTTTATCATAACCCCGTGGTTATGATAGCCACAAAATATTAATCACAACCTCTTGTCAGAGGTCTCGAAGAGTGTCATTGGTATGGAACTTTTCCTCCACCAAACATTAGCAACATAAGACATTTTACTGACTTTTAAGGAAGTTGAAGAAGGACATAGATGTCATTCTTAAGAATATCTGTTACCTGTGAAAGACATAACTGAGATGTATTAAGAGCCTTGTGTTCTCACAAAAGATGTGCTGTAAACTCTGCTAGCATGACAAAAGCAATCAAGTTTACCTGCAGAAAAATACAGTGGCATCTGTATTTATTCAAGTTTGATTAGTTGTCTTAGGAAGTTTTTTATTTCAATAATTTTCATGGTGGTAAAACAATTGCTGGTAAAATCACATCATTATTTAAGCAGAACTATCTTTTTGATCATTTAAACACTAATTAAAATCACTACTTGAATTATTCATAAAACTTTCTTAAGAAATGGCACACTTAAGAATGAGTGCCTATGAACATAATTGTTTTTGTGAATTATTCCATTTCTTTTGCATGACAGCTTGGCAAAAGAAATTCATAGTATCACACTTCACAATTTATTTTGCTTTGATGTGATAGGAGTTTGAGCATGATTCTGCTTATATGAAGTGACATTTGATTCAGTCTGCCCTGGCATGGTCCAGCAGCACTCTAGTTAAAAGTTAATACATATGACAATTTCAAGTGGATTGCTTGATACTAGTAAGTATTTTGTAGTACTAGGACTAATCCTGATGGAATAGCTGGGAAATGTGACACAATATGAACAATGCTGAAATAGATTGTTTGCTTCCTTAAAAGGCAAAGTCAAAGAGGCGTCGCACTGCTGGCTGCCAATCAACTGGATTTCTTTTAAAGAATTACTCTGCTAATAAAATGCCAATCAGTTCTGAGAATTAATTTCAACATAGGCATTAGGAAGTCCTAAAAACCTTTTAAAGTTCCTTAGAAAACATCACTGAAGCAACTACCAAAGAATTATACTGCAGTGGTTAGGATGGCATCAAATAAAAGAGAAGGGTGAAAAGAGAAAACACATGAACTTTCAGAACAGAATTGTGATGCTGAGAACAAAATTAATCAAGACACCAAAGGACGATGAGTGAAGAAATTCTTTAATCTTTAATTGCCTATATACCAATGATAGGAGCTTGGGTAATAAACAAGCATAATTGGAATTGCTTATTTATGAGCATAAACACAACCTCTTTGGTATAACAGAAACCTGAGGGGATGGTTCACATGACTGGAATTTTAAAATCACCATTTATGAATCTTTTAGGAAATATCATTTAGGCAAAATAGTAAGGGGAGGAGCACTTTTTCTTATAAAACCCCAAAAGACAGTTCTATCTTTTCTTGAGTTAGAAATAACTTTGAGAGGGAAAAAAAAAGGGAAGTATAGTAACCAGTGTTTATAATAATACACTCGGGAAAGGGTAGCATCTACAAATCCACGCTCATCGGCAGCTATGCAGAGAGAACAAATTTACAAACTCCAGATTGTCAAATCACACTGTAAAATGGATAGCTGGTTCCTTCACTACTTATAAAATTCAGGAAAAATTAAAAATCTGAAATGGTTCTCTGTAGTCAATGGTATTCATACTTCATGGTACAAAGGAGAAACTAGGACTACCATTGCTAAAATACTTCTGCAATTTCTTGTTATTGTGTAAGTCAATTCTCAAATGTCCTCTAAAAAAAGCCTCAACAATAAACAAGTGGAAAGCCAGGGAAATCACTGGACTGAATAAACACAGCTAAAGGCCACTGCAAAGTGAAAACTCCCTGATATTAAGGTTATCTTACCAAGTGAAAGATTAAAAATTACCATATAATAATTTATTTTAAAAATTAAAAAGAAGACATTGAAAGATAGTTTATCAACACATAAAGAGAGTTAATGTTCCAGTGTTCAATGCTTGTTTTGGATGAAATGTGTTTTATCTACACTGTGTGTAAGTAGTTCCTGGAAGATCATAGCACAGATCCCTCTCATACCAGCTAAGTAGTTGTGAATCTAGATTTTTATCAATGGAAGGAAGACAGTGACCCCAGAAATGGAACAGCTGGGAAACTACTGTTACATTTCATGCACTTTGTCACAGTGCCATGACAACACTGGCCATCGCTCTCTTAGATTTGTAAATTTTTTCTGTCTTTGTCAGAAGTATTTCTCTTAGAAAAACAAATCACACCAAATGCTATTGAGTATTAGCTGTATAATGAATATAATCTCTGGATAATTTTAACTAGGGTAGAAAGCTATGAGTGTGATGTAGTTTGTAAGGAAGATAGTAAAGTCCTCATCCAACTGCTTGAATTTGCTACAACTTCTATTAATTTCTACAATTTCTATTAATCAGCATTATGTATGTTATACTGAGTTCATACTTTGTGTATATGAGGCAATTTTTTTGTCACCTGCTGTAAATTTTAGAGTGACAGAAGGGTAATGAGACAAAGTGCCAAGCTGTTTGAAAATCAAATTACTGCACCTTGTGTAAAGAGCCTGTAAACTATTACTGCTCAAAGATTTTCATGAATTTAAACACATTGTGTCCTTAAGCTGTAGCATTTAAATACCAGAGCCTCAATTCAGTGTAGGTAAGCACACCTCGGCTGTACATCTATTAACACAAAAAAATTTTCTTTTAAGTTATATTTTGGTTGGGAAAAAAAAAATCTGCAGTCTTTTCTTTAAAAAGAAAACTCTTGCGATATTTCTCATGATTTAATTTTTTTCTTCTCCTGTGATTATGGCTACTGGCTACTGGGTATATAAAATTATAATGGTAGTGTAGTAAAAGGGATTATAACTCCTGAGAACTGCTCATATACATTAGAAATAATAGGAAATGTAATAAAGAATGATTAGCAACTAGGCATGAAGGTTCTGTCTGATCTGATAACCTAGTTGTAGACAGAAAGAAATGTGACTCAGTATCTGAATAGATGTGAGATGCAGAAAACCTTCCAAACCTAACAAAGTTTAATTCTAAATTATTTTTAAATTTAGCAGATATATAAAATCTCAATCATACAGTCTTTTAAATAAAACATTCCTTCTATACCCTCAAGTATTCACTCATGTGACTCTCAAATTTGACAGTATAGAATTCCTTTATTTACCCAAATTTTTAAATTGTGTCTAATTGAGTCTCCTTCTTGGCTGTGATGTCAGACTACAGATTACAGGAACGCTGGTGCATCACAAAATGAGTACATTATTCTGGTTTCCAAGCGACCTGTGCTGCACAGACACAAAAGAAATTAAATCATTTAAGTGAGGATTGTTCCCGTTACCCTTGTTATTTGGGAAAATCAGCCCATAAAAAGCATTTTAGTTGCTTAAAATAAACTGCATGTTGCCCTTAACTCACATCTTTGTTTCATTTGTAAAATCATAAACTGCTTTTTACATACAAAGCACTGTAAGGCACAGAATAATACCTGCAAAAGTTTGAACACTGGTCCAGAACAAATACAAACATAATGCAGCCTTTGTGACATAAAATGCATGTAGCCTATCTAATCACAGCAGTATATCAAAAAGGCCAAGAAAATATGGTGACTCGTTGTCCTTGGCATAGTGTCTCTAAGTATTTGTTGTGTGCTCTGCATCTGTTACAGGACAGGTTGTTAATGCTGTGTGTGTTTATTAAAGTTAAAGTGCCTCCTGTGTGTTGTAATCCTCAAATGTGTCTCTGAAATCCCTGCTTGAGAACCCATGATACATTTTACCAGATTAGGTCCTCTGGGAAGTCCAAAGAATGACTAGCAGTTTTTCTGTTCTCAATCAATTTTTCTATCAATGGTAACCATTGTTCATTTATTTTAAGTCACATAAAAATATTCATTGTAGAGTTATTCAAGCAAAAGACAGTAGAGCAACCAGTCCTGATACAAGTAATTAAACATTATCCAATACAGCCTCACAGATTTCTGTCATCATCTTTGCTTTAACAGGCCTTAGGCATATTCATAATGTAAAAGAATATTCTTTATTTTCTATTGTATTTGTCTATCTGCCCACAGATGGAATTGCATTATCATGGGAAATTAGTTGTGTGCAGAACATTCATAATCTAGCCTCCTTTTTCAACTTTTTTCTTCATCTTTTCCAAATGAATTTCATCTTCATCCATTCCATTGACTGAAGTAATTGATAGCCTATTCTTCAGCTTGGTCAAGAAAGTGCTCTTAATGTTTTTCTTCTTCCTTTTGATCTTGGTGATTTCTATAATCTATGCTTTTGCACTTGTCTGTGCTCATCAGCCCTCTCCTCAGGGGTTGCTGATTTTGGTCTCCAAGGCATCCAGTACTACTGCCATGAAACTACACCCTTGCTCTGGAATCATTGTTTCTTAGTTTGAACTTCTGCTAAAACTGTGAAAAATCAAAATCAAAAAAGCCAACTAAATTCTAGAGCAATGGGCATCCTTGAAATAGAAAGGATTTACTTAGCTAGAAAAAAAAATATTTTGCATAGAATTGCTCAAAAGATGCACAGTTTAGCTGTGGTAAAAATGTATTTTAACAAAGCATCCAAATTAAATTTCATTAAAGCTTACTTAACAAGCTTAGATTGATAAAAATTATTTTTATAAGCTGAGGAAAAAGGAATTATAAACAAGAGATAGTAAGGATGAACAGTTCAAGGATTTCCATTCTTTCAGTCACAGTTATAAGTGCAGAAACAATGAGGGCTTTGGTAAAACAGAAAGGAAGTTTATAAGAAAGGAAGTTTCTAAGTCTCCCCCTTTGTATGGGAACTTCAAAATCACTAGACAAGTTTGTTTTGACTAAGAAAAAACATATGCAATGGATAAAAATAGTACTGATGTTTTGTCATGGGTGTTAGTGGGGTTAAGATATGACACCAAGGAGAGGAAATATTTTTTTATAGTCTTGTAAGGCATGTGGTTTCCCTCAGAGCAGGTGCCCAGGCAGGGGAAGTGGGGGCTGCAGGATGCCCTTTGTGGCTGCTGCCCTGTCTGGGGCTGCCCTGTGTTGGACACAGCCAGCTCCAGAGCTGCCCAGCTGACCCACCACAGCGCACGGCTGGCTCTGCAGCCAAAGGGATGCAGTCTCAAAAATGCACCCTGTGGAACAAGGCTGGATCAACTTACACAAATAGTGGTTAGAGTGTTTCTTGACTTTTTTCACATCTAACTAGGATGTTCCATAAGAACAGCTGTATATTGGCTGCCTTTTGCTTTGTCATTGGCAGGGCGCGGTGGGAATGCAATTGGGACAGAATGCTCATGGTACCATGTGCTACACACAGCCTAAATCAAACACTCAGTTTTTATCTGCTGGAGTGGAAAGAAAACGGAGTTTTCACCTTGTAAGAAATGTATTTCCAACACTAAGGTCTCTTTATGGAGATTGCTGAGGTGAGGTTGTTACTGTTACAGTGCTGTCAATATTCATTAATTGCCACATTGTCATGTAGAGCATGAAATAATCAAAAGGAGAAATCATGTAAAAGCAGAATTACTTGGATTTTTTTTCCTTTTATTGAACCTACACACCAAATCCTGCCTTGGTGAAGCCAAAATTTCTCTTTAAATCTCTTTCATTAAAGAAAAGTAAAAGTCACTTTTAAGTCATAAGCTTACAAAACATTTAAAAAGGTTTTCTTCCTCCCAAAAATCAAAGTTTGCATATGTGTAGATATACAACAGTACTATACAACTGCATCTTGATATATTAATGCTACTTTATTAATTGTTTATTACTGATGACTGGGGTCAAAACAAATAGAAATACTTGATGTTTCAGATTATAAAAATTTATATGTAGAAATAAGTCAAGACAACTGCTACAGATGCCATTATTTGAGTGCATGCTTTAGATCAGCTTGTGTCTGTGTTATGGTGAAACAGTCCAGCCTTAGGGGTATAAATGAAGACTATCTATGCGCTGGATTGCTAACGTTCCCAAGTTCAAGGTGTTCAATAGGGAGAGATATGTTCCCCTGGAGGGCAAGGAAAAATCTAAAATTAGATTCAGTATTATTCCTCTTCTCAGGATTATTGAATCCTCTTCTGAATTGCCTGTAGAGATTCTTCTGTCTCTCCACTAGCTGTAGAAAGAGACTTGGGAGATTAATTCTCCTGTGCTAAAGTTCATTTTTTGAAGCACTGCTCTCCTATGATTGGTTCAGGTCATCTCAATAGGAACTGCAAGACTTCTGCCCATTTCTGTGGACTTTAGATACACCTATTTCTTGACATGGGAAGAGAGCATTCATCTAGAAATTGGGATGTTTCGATTTTTTCTAGGAAAAAAATTGTCCTAATATTTTAAAACTGAAAAACAGAATATCAAAGAAATAATATGCTGTAGTGGACACTATTGCATTGCCCCTCTTGACCTATAACAGAATATTGTTCAGATGAAAAGTAAGTGAACAGAAAATAAAAGAAATTAAGTACAACTTTTTCCCTCCATGAAAGGTTTAAAAGTCATATATAAATTAATTTATATCATTTAATAAGAAATGCCAAATATTTTATCAGTTTTTGTGAATGAAATGTTGAAAACAGATTTACCAAAATTTTACAACAGAAGTCTCTCTGGAAACCAAGCTAATGACATTTGGCTTTTAATAAGAAAAAAGCTTATGCTGGTTAGCTGTAGTTGTCCAATTCTTCAAAAGACCTCTGGTGGATCTCTAAGATTTAATAATTATTTCTACGTTGCTAAATACATGGTTGCCAGGGAATTAAATTTAGCTCTGGGACACGATGTGAATATATTACAACTATGCTATTAGGAGTAACTCTGTTAGTGCGTAGAAGCATCCACCCTACATGGCTGTCAGTCTCCTCTCTGTGTATTTGTCCTTTACAATTACTATTTAATAATATGATATTTAGGGTACATGTGGCCTGCCAAGTTTCTAGGGTGCCCTCCACTGTTCAGTTTGTTGAGACAAGACCTACACGGAAAAAAATTATGGAGGAATATTTATAAAAACCTGGAGATATTCATAACAGAGGGCAGGTGACATTGTGGCTGGTGTGAGAAACTTTAGTTGTCTGAAGCTCAGACATACCATGGCCTCAGCCCTACTCCTGCAGCATTCATGCAACTATTATATCTTTGTTTTTGTAAAGCTAGGTTTTATTATGACACAAACAGACAGGTATGAGGCAGCTAATAGCAAAAGATCTGTTAGAAGTGAGCAATTAAAATATAAGTTGCAAACAAATCCCCTTTCTGACCGTCCTTGCAGGGTAGATTCTTTCCTTAAGGTTTACTTTATAATACAATTTCTGCTTTACAGCAAGGTGTACGGAATTCCTAATATTACTTTGTTTTTATCACCCCTGTTTGTCCCAGGACATCCCACAATCCTACTGGTGGCTTGCAAGATCTCCACTGCCCCTCCACCTCCTCTGTGAAAGGGCACTGTGTCCCTCTCAGAAAAAAAACTGTGAGGTAAAGTCTTTTTCTTTGCTGAGGCTGAATAATACCAGCTTCTGAAAAACTATTATTTCATACAATTTTTTTGTCAGGATGTTAAAAAAAGGAAAGTGGTATCATTATAAGCAAAACCTGTGATAAATAATTGAATCTTACTGAGATATTCATTTTAATAACATTTGTTCTGACTGCCCATGAAAAGCATAATGACTTCCAATGAGCTAAGCCCTTTAAAACTTTCTTCAAGATCTGGGGTATAATTCAAACAGAATAAGTCTAGAATATTCTTTGATACTTAAAACTTATATAGTTACTTTTATCATAAGTCTGCTTGAAGTCAAAATTAGCACTAAGATGATTTAGAGAACAGCAGAGGATAATGCCTGCGCTTTTTCAAATTTGGTTAACACCCAAACATTCCCTTCATACTTAAAAATAATACCAGATTGGGGCCAGACAACATATATTTGATCATATTAGGAAATAGTGTAGTTAGCATAAAAAATATGTGCTAAAATCTGAACTCAACGAGTACATGATAATTTTAAAAGGAAGCGCTGTTTTCCTTTTATCAAGGAAAATTGTAATTTCACATTTTTTGAAAGGGAGATAGTCACATAATCAGTACAATATGAATACAGAACTCTTCACTTTTCCAGTCTTTATTGATTAGAAACAATGCAAATAATAAAAAATTTAAGTATCATCAGGCATTATCACCTATTGAGCTCATTTATTAAAAACACAGGCTAAAAAAGAGTAACAATTTTGAAACAGGTTTTTCATCTTGCCAGAAAGCCTAGCATCTAAATATATAGGACTATGCAAGCATTAACTGTTTCATTTAAACAGGAGATATAATTCCAGATCACTTGACAAAATGTCTAATTATTTAATTAGCTAATATGAGTATTTATCACTGAAATAAGTGTATCTGAGGGAAGTCCTTTAGTGTTCATTGGTTTATATAGTTATGTGTTGGATTCATTGTAAGTAGCCCCTCAATGAGTCTTGAAGAAAGGATATTTCAAAGAGCAGTCACTTGAACATTTGATATACTGATGAAAAAATACTGATAAAACAAGTTTGATGTTTCAATAGCTGCTTTGCTGAATGTGTTTCTACACTGGTAAACAAGACATATCAGCCTCAATTTCCCTGCTGTAGCATTTTGGTGTAATTAATTTTTTCTGTTAGTTCTTTTCAAGAAGATTATTACATTTCTCTGTCAACTGTTATTTTTTGAAAATATAATTAGACTTAAACCTTTCTGGGATCATTTTATCAAATTTGATAGTTTAAATGAGAGACATTGTCCTTTGCAAATTCATATGTTTTCATTAGATTAAAAGGTTTCCCATTAGAACTTTTCATTTAAATTTATATGAGATTTCTGATGTGTAATTCCATGCTTCACAATATTCAATTTCTTCTGCAATATTATCCAAACACTGTTGCTTTTTCATTACATTTAGTGTTACATTTCCCTCCTTTGGTGCTCTTATGCTAGAGGAGATGATAATTAAAACTACACAACTTTAGTTGTGTTTTTTTTTTTTCACAGAAAAAGATATTTTTATGGGCACCAAAAAAAAAAAAATCACTAACAGCTTCACTAAACCTTTAAATGCAGTTCTAATGAGACAAATTCTGTACTGAAATGGATGTTGGTTAGCACGATGCAATTTTTTTTCCTCAATCTGTGTAAGTTAGGGTACTGCATAATATTATTAACCCTAACAGAAATAATAGCAGCAATTGTTCCTGTTTGTTTGATTTGTTTTGATCAAAGACAAAAGAATGGGATTTGAATATGAATGTGAATGTGTGAGGAAATGATTTGCTGGCTGCAGTGCCGTTCTGGTGAGCGTGATTATGGGAGGGACACACCTTAAGGGTTTGCTATGCATTGAAACCCACCCTTGGGCAAGGAGATGTCACTCTTGAGACACTGTCTTGGTCTGTGTTACCTGGAAATGAAACACCTGCACTGTGCACCTGACTGAATATCCTTTCAAATTCTACTTTGTGATTGAAGCTTTTGCTTGTTCTTTAAACTTGAAGTGAGGGAGCTGGCCACAGCCTCCCTGCTCTTGGGAGAGGCAAATCCCTCTTCTGAAACAGATTGTTGCTTCTGCTGAGCATTAAAGTACATTTCACTGATAACACTGAAATATGGCCTCGTGCTTTGAGGGTAAGATTGTCAATCAGAAGGAACAAAATGGGAACTATTTAGATAATCTTAATTTATTTCGGAAAATAAATTGTTTATGATAGTTAAGTTCAGAACAATAGGTCCACAATTTCAATAGGTTCTTTTGAAAAATATGCTGCATATGCCCCGTTCCTGCAACTCCTCAAGCATTTTCTGCCTACAATAGCAACAGATAATCTTAAAAAAAATAAATATTCAGGATTCAGCTGCTTGAGCAGGCTAGTTACTTTGAGAATCTGAAAATAGAGACGGGGCCTTAACCCCCAAGAGTTGAACATGGTCAGACATCATATTCCAGAACACAGAGAGGCAGTGATTTCCCACTGGAAATCCCTCTGATAGCAGATTGTCAGCTATGAACTTTCTAGAATTAAGTACTTATGGCCAGCTCCTCTCCTGGGAGGCAGGCAAAGACTTCCCTGACATCTATGGATAGTCAATACAGTAGTCACTGGGACAAGGCTGTGCCTTATCTTGCAGTCCCAGTGGCATAGCTTAGAACAGAAACATAAATCCAGGTTTCCTACAGCCCAGGTTAAAAAACCAAAATTCCAGAAAGCAGCAGTCTGAGGGAATGAATAATTTCATTACTCTATCTCAAAAAAAAAATTTGCATATAAAAACCACCACCCCGAGCCACCAAACCCCACAACGCACAAAAGAATCTGATTTCCCATAAAAGAATCTGATTTCCCATGTCCCATATGAGAGCTTGACCCACCAAGTGAAAAATCAATCATTTTGTTTTCTCTTTTCTGCCCAACTGATTCATTAGATTCAATGCACCATTCCCCCAGGGAATTGATGAGAAGTCTTCCTAAGTGTAGGAGACACCAAGGGCTCTGAAGCACTCAGCAAGATCTGTGTCTGGTCAAATACATATGACAATTTATGGATGCCTACATATGTGTCTCTGTGACTGCATCACAAATGTAGATACTCTAGAGATATGAAGCATTTCCAACAGAGGAGAGCATCTGAATGTGGAATCTGTAGTTCAGTAACTCTAGGCACTCTAATTAGACACAATAAGTCACAATTAGACACTCAAATTTCTGTATGCTGAGGAGTTTCAAATATGTCTAGGTGGAAAAGAAACATAGGCTTAAATAGTATTAAATTCAACTCTGCTCTGAAGTCACTTTTTGAAAACTTCATCTGATCAAATCAGCCAACTGTCTGGAAAGGGAAAGGTGGCCCCAGCTGCTCCTAAAGTGCTTGTTGCCTTACAAACGAAGCACATTCATTTCATACTTGGGCCACTGCTTTGCAGCATGGCCAGTTTGCAAACAGACTTAAGGGATGCACACGCCTTCAGGATTCACTGAATGTAGCTGATATGCTCAGGGACACTGAGATGATTGCACTTGCCTGGTATCTTTCCCATATAGTGACAGTGAAGGAAAAAGTACATCTTGTCAGGATCATCTGGGTTTTTTTTGGCATGTGTAGCCCTCTGTAGAGATGTAAATGATGGTACAAGTTGCAAGGTTTTATAGTGACATAGGCTGTGTCTAAAAACCAAAGCAATATGAAAGTGGCAGGCTGTAGTGAGGAATGGTTCCTGCTCTAAGGACAATCTGAGGACCTGAAATAATGAAGTGGTTCTGATAAGGTCTGACATAATCATTACAGTCCTATACAGTAAATTCACTGTCAGTACCAGCTGTTCAGTTGCAGGTAAGGCTGAAATTTTCTGCTTTTCTCATCTTCTCCCTGTTTCAAGAGAAATGTTTATAAAAATACTGCTTCCTCTTCAAACTCATAGAATGAAAATTCTTGCCTCAAAGGTCTTTTATTTATCTCACTATTGTATTGCTCCAGGATGCTCTTCAGAGCATTTCTTTCTTCCCTTTAAGAAATTTTTATGTTGTGCTTGCAGAGCAGAATCAGCTGCCAGGAAGTGAACTCTTTTATTTTCACAATCATGAACAGCAACAACCCACAACTGGCACTCTCCTGTATCTTTTTGGCCACTGCTGCAGGAGTGGAGGCAAGGAGAAGCAGGACATGACGTGAATTGTGTCTGCACTAACCAGGACCAGTATGCTGGCATGACATCTTGGTGAATGCCTCTCCCCCAAAAACCTGCAGTGCTCTCTTGTGGGTACACAGCAGGCACTTCTGGTCTGCCTGGAAGTGTGTCTACAACGTTGTCTATTGCTTTCCCTTTTTTTTCATTTCTACTCACCCTTCCCTCTTAAGAACATGCCTATCAACTACTATCTGTTATTATCAAAACACATTTTGTGTTTTGTTTGTACGTGTACTTTTTACCTTATCAATTTACTTTGTTATATCCATTACTTCCACTTAACTGAACATGATTTATAATTATCTATTATAATTGTCCTTGTGGAATTATGTCACTGGTGAATCAGGGGCATGCTTCTTCATTTGCATGTGATTTTTCAAGTTAAAAGCTATTAAAAAATCAATTGAATCAATCATGTACATTAAAATTCCTTAGATACTATGGTTTCTCCATTTTCCTTTCTCAGTTTCTCCATTTTCCTTTTCATTCTTTTTTACTGTTCTTCCAGAATTCCTGTTTTGTTCCCCCCCCCCCCCCCCCCGCCCATGTTTATTCTCTTTTTTTTTTTGGCAACATTTTACTTTCAGCTTTATTTTGTGGTCTACATAAAATTTCTACACACCAAAAAATGTAGTTACTTCCTTGCTTCTGCTTTGTTTTTTGGACCTCGCAGAATTGGCAGGGCATCCACAAAATGCCCATAAAATACTAAAGAAAACAAAGTAATTTCAACATTTGAAACTATACTAAGTCAGGTGGCTTTATCTGGAGAGTATAATATTTCTGAAACATGGAGCACTGCATACTTACTGAAAGGCAGTATTCAGAACAAATGTTTTAGTATTTCAAGACCTGGACAGTATTACTTTAAATAAGAAGTAATAAATATTTTGACAAACATTGCAAAATCTGTGTCACATGCAAGAAGTGGTTTTCTCTTTTCAGGTTCTCTGGAGCTTCCAGGTGCCAAGACAGACTAAAACAACAAAGGGTGTGGAGACAGATGAACATTCACCTTATTGAGACTGAAGATAAATGGAAAATTTTGGTGGGAGAATTGTTCTTTGTATTGTCTAAACTATATTGGCAGAAATTCAGAGAAGGTGATTTGCAGCGTTATATGCTTTTAGGCAAGTGAATGAAGCAGTTTTGCTGAGATGACCAGATGATTGGAAGCATGGTATGGTAGCAATTTAGGAAAGCAGATATAGAAGCCAGAAAATATCCAGTAAATGTGATTTCAGAAGTAAATAATATTACTGAAAATCACATAAAAGACTCTGGCATGACAAATTATCATCCTGATTGTCAAATAACCAAAGGGTTACCAAAGGGATTGAGACAGATTTAGAAATGGGATTCAAATAGAGTTAGGCATTTAAGCTCTGGAAGTCTAATCCCATAAGCAAGCAAAATAATCTAGCAAGTTGCCTATTGACATAAGAATTTCTGGAAAGCAGGTTTGTGCACAAGGGCAGACCTCTTGTGCCATACACACTCCAGGAGACCTTAACTTGATTTTAACAGGTTGTCTATATCCAAACTTGTACCTACCTGCAGTGAAGCATTTGCAGAATTTGAACTGATCCAGAAGTGTATGGAGAGTGACTTTTAGGCTGTCCAGGTGACTCAGGAGGATAGCCACTAGGAGGCCCCTAAGTTTCTTGACACTTCTAAAAATTTCTGCAAAACAAGGCATTTTCTAGGACTCGAGTGTATTGATTTAGTTTTTCTTTGTGAAGTGTTAAAGCCTATTTTCCAGTTTGTCTTTGCCTTGATTGCAACACATCTCTCTGTGGTCAAAGTAGGAAAGCAGTCTGTGAGAAGCACTCGCACACACTCATCGTGTGTGCTCATCTTTTGATCCCTCCCTTAAAACCCTGCACGACTCATGAGAATGTGTTTATAGCTGAATAGCCCTGAAATGTTATGTAGCTGATGCAGATTGACCTCCATAAATAGCGTGTCCTCTATACCAAGATCCATTTTCTCCACTCTCTACTGCTCCTTTGAGATGATTTTTACTGTTGTTCCTAGCTCTGGGGATTTTTGTTGAGAGCCTGTTTGCAGAACACATACCACACATACCTTTCAAGGCTCTCTGACTCTTATTACTGATATTACTTTTAAAAATGATTTAGTGAAGGCTGCAGATGTGCTAAATGGTTTGGCAAAAAAGCATGGAATGCCTCTGGAGAGGGGCACCCACCTGCTGACTCATGAGTCAGTGCTTCTTTGGTTTTACAGTTCTGAATTTAAAATAAATAGCAGATGATGAGAAATTTTGTACACTACAATAAAACACAGAGCAGGCACAGTTCATGACAGAAAAGTAAATCACTGCTGCACATTTTGTTACAAAATATAACTCTACTGTTCTGTTTCTCAAAATGCTTCAAGTGAAAATGCAAAAACCTCCTGTTGCAAAGCATTTTAATTTCAGATCACTCTTGCAATCCTCTGGCCTGTCTGTTTTCTCCCACAGGAAGCAGCACCTTCTTTAAGTACTAAGTCACAAGTGGCAAGTGCCTGACTTGAAGTACTTGGCTGCTATTAAGTTTTTTCAAAAACAAGAGAGAGGGAGAGACAGATTAAACATCACCATCATAAGCTGCTGTTGAGAAGGAAAGTGGCTAAACAAAATGCATTTAGCACAGACTCAGTTCAGTGCCACAAACTGCACTAATGTGATGAGGTAAAGAAGGAAAAATAAAGGAGTGTTGTTTCATCCTCCCCTGGATTGTGGTTGTGCCCAGTAGTGGGTTTCTTAATGTTTCCATCACATCCCCCTATTTTTAGAAGTTAATAGCTTGACTATAACAATTTGCTTCAGGCTGAAGCTTGGCGTACAAGGTCTCAGTCAGGCAGCACATTTAGTGAAATAGAAGATTACCCATTTTAAAGCCATATTTTTTTTTCTGTCATAAAATCTAAAAATATTCTCCTTTTCAGAAATTACATTTGGCATCTGATTTATCTATAGTGTAATATGATACATTTTCTCACTGCATGAGAAGCCAATTAAAATCCTCATCAGAAAAATAAAAAAGATGTCAGTTTTTTGCTTGTTTTTGTGTACTGATGTGAGCCTGGTGACCACTGTATTCACACTTTTCAGACTTTAGAAAAATCTGTAGCTATTTGAAATTCAAGGAGATATAGAAGGAATAGATTATATGACATTTGCCTTCTGTGTGATTTTTTTGCTTTGGGGAAAATCAGGAGAAAAGATATAGGACTATTCAAACTCTGAGTTTAAATTAATACTGCAGTTCTTATTTTTTATAATTTTCACAAACCTTTATTGCTTGGGTACTTCAGCAACACCAACCTGAAAAGATAATTGCTAGAAAGACAAGGTGATTTGTCTGAACAAAATGTGAATCTTACAGCACAATGCCTGTAATTCTCCTGTAAATTTATTTTTCTGTATTTGGACTTATGCTAAGTACAGCAGAATAGATGGATGAAAGGAGAGCTTTAGAGAGGAGGCAAACACTTAGTCTTTTAGACAAATTAAGATTATTGCAGAAGTGATGCAGCTGTAGTTTCAAAAGTAGCACACTCACATTTTAATGATCTAAAATACTGCAAATAGCATTAGATATTTTGTGTTTGTTTCGGAATTCTTTCTACTTTTTGGAGGCGCATTTATTTTTGTTTGCATTGTGGCTAAGTGAATATTATTTTCCCAAGATACTATTACCTTGTTTTATAATGCTTCCGGGACTTTTATGTCCTGAAGAGCTGTAGCAAAGTCCCCTTTTTCCCCACATCTCAGTTAATTTTACTTACATAAAATTAAAATACTTTAATTTTTTTTTTTTTGTTAAAGCACAGATGACACAGTGAAATACATGAAACTTCCATGGAAATAGTGAAAAAGAAAAGGTATCCTGTCTCTCAGGCTTTCAGGGGTGTCTCTGCAGCCCAGTGTTCTGGACATTGACCTGCTCTGAAATGGGACTATGGCTCTGTTAAACAGTCTGTTCATTGACATAGCATCATGATAATGTGCCTTTTCACTGTAGCATCTACACCAATCCTTGTTATAACTCAGCTAAAAAACATAGTATCAGGCACTCAGTGCTTTAAAAATTACCTTGAACTTTGAACTTTTTTTCGTGCTATGGAAGGCACTTTGCTATCACAAGTTTCTCTATCACCCCACCCCCTTATTTGGGAGATTTTATTAGCATCTTTCGCCTTTTTCCTTTTTTCCATTTTGATGTGAATGACTCAGAAATAGGGACAGCCTTTGTAGGAAGCTGAGTCACCTTCAGGGTACTTTTCTTTCTTTTTTTTTTTAGACAGGTATGGCACTACGTTACAGGGTACTTAGAAATTAACCAATTTGTAATACATCTTGTTTGGGTGACTTCTTATCCTCTCTCCAAAGCAGGGAATCCTGGCTGATCTTCTCCTGCCCTCAGTCTCCTACCAAACAGTGAGAGCATGTCACAATGGAAATGTGCTGGACAGGTGCTCTAGATGCTTCTGACAGCTCTCTAGAAAGTTGTAGTTACTGGCCCTTTGTCCAGTGTGGACTGGGGAGTGTCTATGCATTTCTTACACATTATGACATCTAGAATAAGTACAATATTTGTGGCAAAAATTTCAAAAAACAACTATCTTCAGTTTAATCAGGCAATGGAAAATCTGAGTTTGAACAGCAGATGTCTTCTGTGAAATATTGAAGAAAGGAGAGAAAAAAGCCTCAGGCAGTCTTTGGAATGGGCATGTTTATCGAACAGATTTTAACAGACTGACCAGTAAGTCTGGTTGGGTTTTTGTTTTCCATCTTTCTGTCATCTACACCACAGCTAGAGTACAATAAGCTTTGATAGAAAGGCTGAAATTTATTTTTAATTCCCTATTCCTAAATTTTGTGAATGTCCATGTGACATAAACCAGATTTGGTGAAGAATGATAGTTGTCAGATATCCTTCCTTCCTTCCTTCCTTCCTTCCTTCCTTCCTTCCTTCCTTCCTTCCTTCCTTCCTTCCTTCCTTCCTTCCTTCCTTCCTTCCTTCCTTCCTTCCTTCCTTCCTTCCTTCCTTCCTTCCTTCCTTCCTTCCTTCCTTCCTTCCTTCCTTCCTTCCTTCCTTCCTTCCTTCCTTCCTTCCTTCCTTCCTTCCTTCCTTCCTTCCTTCCTTCCTTCCTTCCTTCCTTCCTTCCTTCCTTCCTTCCTTCCTTCCTTCCTTCCTTCCTTCCTTCCTTCCTTCCTTCCTTCCTCCCTCCCTTCCTCCCTCCCTCCCTCCCTCCCTCCCTCCCTCCCTCCCTCCCTCCCTCCCTCCCTCCCTCCCTCCCTCCCTCCCTCCCTTCCTCCCTCCTTCTTTCCTGCTTTTCTTCCCTGCTGCCTTCCCTTTCTTTCCTTTTCCTCCTCTAAACATCTACATTTATCCTTTGAATTTGTAAGTTACTATATATCATACCCAGTTAGTTTAAGGTAACCTTCACTTTAAATTCCATGGGTTTTGTTGGCTAAGTCAGTGTTTCGACAGCATTATTACAGTTTTCTTTGTGTGAGTGTTGTCAGGCTGACACTTAGCACAGGTAAGTATATTGCAGTTCTACTTGGGGCTTAGTGGTGAATGTCACCTATTAGGCCTTTGCAAAATCCTCACAACTGCTCAGAAATTCCACTGTATGGAAAAATTGTCTATTGTTAAGCAGAGCTTTAATTAAAGCCATACTTTGTTTTCAATCCAATTTAAGAACAAATACAAAAAAAGGAAGATGTAAATTTTACAATGCCTGGCAATGTATCCAATTCTGAACTGAACAAAGAAGCTTATATGCTGAAAATCTTGTAGGAATAAAGCAAGTAAGATAAATAAAAAGCTTCCAGTGCTTAATTCCAATCGTCTCCACAACAACTGGAGCTGCTGATAAGACACCTACTCAGAGTAATGATGCATAATGTGAAGAAGCAATAACCCAGCCTGCATAAGTATGAAGGAATGCCATTCTTTAAAGAAAAGTGTGGCAAATGTGAAGCTCTGTTAATGTTCTGAGCCATTTTCAAAGATATTTTTGTGAAGACAGAAAATTGTGAAGGTTTATTTTTTTTCTAGGTGTTATAGAGAGAACCAGAAACATAACTAATAAGAGGGTATCACACATTTGTCCATGTACTATCATGTAAATATTTATGTTCTGTCAGCTCATTATTAGTGGAGGGTCTAATAGGAATATAAATATTATAAAGTGTGTTTACAACAGATAAATCATAGGGGTGCTGAAGTAATTTGCAACATTAAAGCTCACTTTGGATAATTACAGAGCCCCAGAAGATTGTATTTATGTATTACAAAGGAAGGGGATGTTCAGAGGAAAACTGTTCTAGGTTGCTGACATTCTGAGGAGGCTGATCCTGCCTGGAACTGACTTAGGAACATATGCAAATACTAATGAAGTATTTTGTGAATAGAAGGGTAAGAATCAGCACAGTTTCAACTGCAAGGCTAACCTTATTCATTTAAATTTCATGCAGATGAATTACTCTAACTATTGAAGTAATGTAAGAAAAGATTAGTTAAGATTAAGCTGGCAATAAAGATACTAATGTCTTATTACACACAGAGTTCTATTTTGCATTTTATGTGGGGGTAAATTAGATTGCAATGCTGTTTATCCTTGTTTTATAAAGGCTATTTTCATATTCTTATTAAAGCTTATTCTTGCTCTTGCCATCCCTTCCCTCCTGATCCCCATACCCATTTTAACCAGGCAAACTAAATACAAAACGTGTCTTCTACTTCATGCTTTAAATGCAGTTAAGAACAAAAGAAAGCAACCGATTCTCTCCTACATCCCAAAAAGGACTAAGCAGAAGAGACTTTGGAAGGTCATATTATAATGAGATTAAAATTGTAGCTCTTTGAGTTTAGCAGCAAATAAATGTAGTTCAGCTCTTTTCCATGAATGTTTTATTAATAAGATTAATTTAAAGTGAAACATATATTATTCTATTCTGTGACAGGGTAGTCAATGTCTATCTGGTAGATGATCGCTCAAGTAAAAATCCATGAGAGTGAAAATTATTTTCTGAACAACAATAAAAGAGCTTAAAATTATAGCGAAATTTATCTATCTCACGCTTTTTTGGTCATGGTTGTAAAAGCTATCAAAGCCTTTGTTGCTTGTAGGTTTGTAATTTTTTTTCTTAGACTGGTTATTGGGCCTGGATTGCCATTAGAGGACAATTGATATCGTACCTTTTGATCCTTTTCTACTTTCCCCAAAATGTGGTTGGAATGGTGTGGTTTTTTTTGTTTTGTGTTTTTAGTTTTATTTTTCATAATAGATAAATTGATACATAAATAAAGCATACTAAATACAATAATATGCAGTTAATTTGTTCTTTCAAGGAAAGGGATCAGGGTAGCATCTCTCTGAAGCAAGGGTTGCATAACTTCTGGATTTCTTCATGCAGAGCCCTTCTTTAGACAGAAACCACACATTTGTAGCAGCATTTGTCCTAAAGCCCAGCATGTTAGAAAAAGACAAGGCAGCTGTCTTCACACAACTGAGACTCATTGTCCTGCCCAGTCTGGCTCTCTCAGCTCGTCATTACAAACCACCCAGTCTTCCTCTTGATACAGCTGAGAACTTCACCTGCTCGGGCTTGCATCTTTGTCTCGCTCAGTGCGCTAAAGAGCAAAGTTGCCATGCAAAACAAAGCTGTGAGTTACTGCTGGGAAGCCCACAGCTCACTGGGCTGCCTCCAGGGATCTCTCACTTGCTCTCTTCCCAAACAGTCTTATTTTCTTCACGTGCTCCTTTTTGACTTGCCAATGCCAATGTTCATCTTTTCCCTCATGATGTGCTAAATATCCTCTTATGGGATAGGCCTGGAGAGAGAACTTCAGATAGTGAAAAAGTGAATAGGAGCTGACTTGTTAACTAGATTCGAGAATATTATAAGTACTTTCTATTTCTAGTACTCTATCTCCTGTGTGATTCAAAGAATTAATTTAGATAGCATTTAACCAGATGGAAGTTGAAATTTATTTCTGAGAATAGAGTAGGTTTAATAGATTTTTCCATTGTTATTTTTGTATAACCTTTTTATCAGTCTCTTTCATTTCAGATGTCATCTCCTTTCCTGTGTTCTATCTTTGCCTTCAGGTTTTTAGTGGACTTTGCCATCAAACCAGTTTCAAAATTTAACCCTTTAACTCTTAGCATTGTTTAGCCAATGGGATATTTTTATACTAACCTTTTGTCTACTAATAATTTCATACAGATATTTTTGTATGTTCAACTAATGAGCGCTTATTAAAATATAATCAAACTGAATGCACTGAAAATCTGTTGCAAAAAAATGAGAAAGAGAAGGAAATTCAGCTTCTCCCCTTATACCACTTTCATTGTACTGAGAGCTGTTAGACACCTAATCTTCTCAAGCAGTGGTTCTATGCTTTTAAGAGGATTATATTATTAGTAGTTTAATTATTCATTATGCACTCTTTTTACGAATGCTCCAAAGTTTTTGTCACTTGATTTTCAAAAATATAATGTAATGCTTTAATTTTTTTGTCATGATTTGTTTTGGTTTCACCCATCTTTTCATGAAAGATTTCTTCAAGAAGGACACAAGGAGATGTCTGTAGGAGAAACAGATAGATCCCCTGCCAGTGCAGTGACTCGAGCCACTGGGAGACTACACGAACTGGCTGTACAGAGTCCATGGTTTGATTACTGTCACTGCCAGTCACATCATTAATCACAACAGTGGTAGTGACAGCAAGTTCCTTGACCTCATCATGAAAGGCAGGGAGGACATCCACTGGAGCAATTCATCCTCCAGGCATAAGAAAACTGTAGGGAGGATGTCTTTGATTATATAGTGTGTTTTCTTTTATCCATTAATTTTGTCTATAATCTTGGCAAAAATGTGATAGCTGCAGGAAGGCAAGATCTTGCCTTTCATCTCCTCTTGGAGAAACATCTTTTGTTTCTGATTACATTAAATACATGTTCATTTTCTCAAAATTCTGCATCCCTGAGGATGTGGTAGCTTGGCATTGGAAAATTGCTACGGGCTCCCTTCTGAACACCAAAGCATATATACCTTACAGAATAGTTGTTCTCTAGGGGCTGAGGAGTATTTACAATCTCTTGCTCCCAAAGGATTTAAGCATGAAAACCCAGAGAGACTTATTCAAAAAAAATGAAGATTACAAGGTAGAAAATATCCAGTTGCTGATGACACAGACATAGCACTGCAACCCACCTTACTGTCCATGAAACATGTGGTACTTTTTCTTGGTCTTCAAAATCTGTGCCATTTTGCAGACAATACTTGCTATTTGTTGTGCTTTTTCATTTCCTGATGGAAACCTCTCTCATTTTCCCAGTTATTTGAATACAATCAGTCTTCAGAGA
Organism: Melospiza georgiana; assembly: GCF_028018845.1. Lineage (NCBI taxonomy): Eukaryota > Metazoa > Chordata > Aves > Passeriformes > Passerellidae > Melospiza > Melospiza georgiana. The sequence goes on from NC_080431.1 coordinate 48,470,587, forward strand.
AATTATCTTGATCAACCTTGACAACTAAAGCCAATTTGATACTCATTTTCTTGTAAGATTATTTGCAAAAATTATTAATTTTGTCAACAGAGGATATAAAAATGTGTTTTAAATATTTTTCAATATAAGCAAAGTGAAGTTGCAAGGAATTTCTGTTGTGAGACTGGTAAAATGGTTAAGAATGATAATTTCAATGAAAAGCTTCAAAGACATAATCAAATATAGTAACGTAGTACTGGCAAGTCTTATGAAGAATTGCAAAGTATCTATGCAAATAAATACTCAAAAGGGAAGGTAATTAACATGGATATGTCAATGAGGTCTCTTCATTGCTTCCTTTTTTCTCTTCACCTGCCACACAATGTAGGCAATGCAATATCATTGGATGATTAACTAGAAACACACACATTCCAAGACCATAGAGAACTCTTCATTGGGCTGTTTTCTGCAATTATCTAATTTATATACTGCACTGAGAGCTAATGGGTACTTAAATGGTTTTAAAAGAGGTTTTCAAAATGGAATTTTATCAGAAATAGCCATAATAAAACTCTAATCATGAAACCTCTCTTTGCACAAAGTAGTGTGCCTCATTTGGATGGCCATGTGTGAAGTGAAGAGGCACTCTGATTCATACACACATAACTGCAGAGCAGGCACTGGTCATGACTTCCAGTCATAGCACAGACCTTGGGAATGTTAGCTATGTGTATAATAGCATTCCTATTTTTTATTTACATTATTGGTGCTAAATTATAACTGAAAGTAATAAATCAAGTCAGTGCACCAACTAAGTTGTTTGGTACTTCAAATAAAGTATTTAAAAGGCAGCATTTCAAATGCCAGCTCCTGAAAGTGCCATGAAAATGGGCATGAAGCTGTGAGACTTAATTTTCATTGTGTTTACTTAAAACAACAACATTGCACTTCATAGCTTGCTATTCAAACTTCTCTGTTTCCTGTCGTTGTAGGAAGAAGTGCCAAAAATATTATTTTGCTTCTTGTTTCATCTATATAATTTAAACTTATATCTCCAATGGTTGAAATTTCCCCAGGAAATAGTCACTTCATGTTAGATTTGTTTGGACTCTTGCTTAAAGCCTAAATCCTACCCTTTAGTTTAACAGCTGCTGAGACTCAGGCATCTTAAATTCTGGCTTACCTTGACCAGCAGGATTCTCACTTCTCCAGCTCTGCACAATTCTAGTTTGGATCTTCTTATTTCAGGAAATTAGAATTTGCTGCTTTAATTGAGCCTTGCTTCTCTTTGACCTGCAATTGGATATTCAGCTGGTGCTTTGTTTATCACTTTTATTTCTGATTCTTCTTTTTCACTCTTTTTTTTATCATATATTTTCACACAAGCAGTTTGCAATGTTAACATATAGTCATGTAAAATTCTTTGGCAAATTCCAGTACTTATGCAAGCAGCCACCGTTAAATCTCAGCTAGTGCCAAGTGTTAGCACTTTGCAAACTTCCCAAATGATGCACTAAAACACCTTAATCTTAATCTCTGTCTCATCTACTTAGTGATTTGAGTTTAACATTACAGAGAATTTGTAAAGTGTAAAAAAGTGACAAGCAGTTATTTGTTTTGCTCTTTCTCTTAATATACAGAGAAGGCAACATGTCAGACTTTGAAATCAAGCCCAATGAAAAAATTTCAACAGCAACAATAACAATAATAATTTTAGAAAAATCTTATACCCTGTTTATCAACCTAAGGAACCATAGATGAATTAATATTTTAGGGTCAAGAGCTGACTGTAGTCACCTATAATTTGGGAGGTTTGTCAGTAATTTGAATTAATATTTTAGGAAAATTAAAAAAAATCTGTCTACAAATCCTCATAAATTTTAAGTACAAAAGTAAAAGAAATTTTTAAAAATCCATTGAATACAAATCCCTGTGATTTTCCACAAAATTTTAATCTGTTCTAATAAAATTTACTGATGAATTCATTTCATGCACTAATACAAAATTAATGAAAATGTAAATGTTTGTCAGATTGGAAATACTACATCAGCTTTCTTGTCTCTAGTTTCCAGTATGTTTTCAGGTGCATGCCTTTGAGAGATTATGGAGAAGGCATATTGCTGTTGAGTGCTAAAAGGCAAAGAAAAAAAAACCCAAACCACTAAATGTAAATGGAGAAAAAGATAGTAAATTGAATTATGACGCCTTCTATGGCAGAAATCTTGCTTTTATGCATTCAACAATTTTGTGATGATAATGTGCAGTTTGTTCTCTGTGCTAAGGGCACTAACTGAAAATCATATTCCATAATATATTGTTTTGTTTTGCATGTAAAATCCTCCAATGCAACCTACTTTAGACATAGAACTTTCCTAGCAATTATCCTCCAACAATTTAGGAATAGGTAACTAGATTGACATTTTGTTTAATTAACCTTATTAAAATGCAAGCTTGTGGTATATTATTGTAGTAAATTCTAGCAATAAATGAAATGTGTTGGGGTTCCTACAAAGAATAATCTTTCTTTTTGGGTGACAATTTATATCATAAACATAAAAAGGCTATGTCATATGGGCCTGTATTAATAATAATAAAAACAACAATAATGGCAATATGAATTATATGATTATCACTGTATTAAAAATTTTACTTCTCATACCTGGAAAGGGTATGAGCAAGCCTTAGCTTAATCAGCGTAGTATAAAGTGTGATTTTCATCCTTGTTTCCACTAAGAATACAAGGTTAAAGCTCTGTCATTTTCCAAGTTAAGCCACTACTAGCTTCCAGAAGCAGATTGTTCTACATTTTTCTATGGATCCCATTGGGCTTCTATCTGATCTGAAGGTTACCAATATGGATTGTGTTTTGCATCATGGTCATAGTGGTCTTTTCCAAACACCTTAAAAACTTCAAGACACCTGTAAGCTCTTGCATTCATTTTACCATCTCAGTCCAGGATTTTCCTTGTTTTTGCATGTGTTCCCTTATAGGTAAAGCACTGCAAGATGAAGTCTAGAAGCAGCGTAATTTGTGGAAGTTCTTAGATGCTTTTAGGAAATGGATCCATTAAAACTGAAATTGTTTCTGAGGACTTGCTTCCTAAAAATTTTTTTTATAAAGGACTGTGTCTAAAATCATGAATTTCTAGTGCACACAACTTTTTACTTTGACCCAAAGTGGCTTTGTTCTGGAAGAATGCACCTGGAGATTCTTTTTAAATAGTGCTATCGAAGAATGATTGCTTCTCTCTTTTATCCAACAGCCCCACAGGTATCCAAGGCACTCTTCTAAATGCAGCTGAATCAAGTTCTGGCTCTTCCCTGGCTAGGAGGGAGTCTGAGGATATCTCTTTTGCCTACTTTTATCACTGAGTTCATGAGGGTTTTTTTGGCAAATTCTTCTCTTTTCCTGCTTTTAAAGTTTTTCCACTTTGCATAGAGTAATTACAGATTCACAGGGCTAGAGCAAGCAAGGGGGAGTGACTGTATAGCACTACAGGTAGAATTAGTGTGCTTAGGCAGGTGAAACTCTAGTTTCTCCTCCAAATAATAGTTCACCATGTGGTTAGGTCTTCTGGACATTTTTGATTTCAGGTTCAGTAATAAATTACATGCTTCCAAAAGCTTTAATCTTTGTTGCTCTAGATTAAAAGAACAGAAATGGTAGGATTTAAGTTATGAACATTTGGTCCAATATAAAAAATGACTGGCTTGAGAGGGTTTCTGACAGATGTTTTTACTTATATTTCAGAAAATACATAAATTTCAGGAAAAAAATTGCCTGCATTTCAATGCATAACTTTTCTTGCCAGTTATCAGTTGGTTGAATTGGGGTCATAACGTTTAGACTGAAAATCTTGATATCCTGCACTTTTAGTAACCCAGAGAAATCTTCATTCTCTGCACACTTTCTTTAACTTACATTGATTTTAAAACTAAATCAGATATGACCTCTTTCCTCACACCTGGGCACACAAAATCTTGCGGCCTCTTTCTTTCTACCTGTCAGACAGATTATGCAACTTCTGTGTTCTTTTCAAGCAGCTTGTCTTCCTTCTTTCCCTATCCTGTCCCTGTCCCTATCCCTATCCCTATCCCTATCCCTATCCCTATCCCTATCCCTATCCCTATCCCTATCCCTATCCCTACCCCTACCACTATCCCTACCACTATCCCTATCCCATGGCATCCTGTCCTGTCTTATCCCATAAGATTTTTTTCAGAGAAACACAAAAGCATCTTTCACTTTTAGTCAATTTTCAATGTATAATCCATGTTTTCTAATTACTATTTTCTTCTGTCTCTAATTTGGAAGTATGCATACTCAGAGTCTTTTCAGGAAGGGTGAACACACCCCCTTTTTTATGGCATTTAATGATATAGTCTAAACCAGAAAATTCACTATGGGCTAATTCCCAAACTCTCATTTCCCTCAGTCTTAATTCCAGTACAGGCAATTGTAAATCCTTCTTTCCTTACAGCAGATGAGTGATGCTCTAAGGACTGAAAACTCTTTACAGGTAAATAAGAGAATTTCCTTTTTTAAAAAAATCTGTTTGTTTTATCCTGCTAACTAACATTGACATTTTAAAATTTAATAATTTAAAAGAATTTCCTGTCACAGATACAAGAGGTGGAAATATCTTTTTAAACAAATGCTAAAGTTTTGATATGCCCATATCTTTTTTAAACAAATGCTAAAGTTTTGATATACCCAGCATGAAAACTGTAGTAAAATAAAGTTTTTTCTTACAGCATACTTTTTTTGCTGGGGTATACTTTTTTGTATCCTATATTTTGAGGGATCAGCAAAATTAAAGTATTGCTAAAAGAAATCAGCATACTTCTCCATCTCTATTTCTATATATTCTCTACTTTAAAGATGAGGCCTAGGGAGGCTGGCGGTGTCACTGTGCGATCTGCTTTGCAAAATCTGTATGGTGATATATGACATGCAAGGAAGTAGGCAGCTGAAGATAGAGAAAAAGATTGGGAAATTACTTTCTATATTGAACTCTGCTATGCAGTGAACACTGATTTTCTGTTATATCCCGCAGCTATCTTGTCATAATAATTTTTTTTGTAAGTCCTTTCCTTTTGTTTCTAGATTTTCGAAGACTTAGCAGCCTGCCTGAAAGAAATAAACGGAAAGTCTGAAAGTTTTTCAGTACAGTATGAATACCGATTAATTTTCTGATGTATTTTTAGTCATGTTCCATTAAATATGTAAAATGATGAGTCGCTAGTATTGGTGAGAGTGGGAAGTGGAATATAATTAATAGATGAAAGAATGCCCCTTCAAAATGTAGCTGCTATAAGTACACTTCGCTGATCATGAAATTTCTAATTCCAGCCCTCATATCTATATTTTAGATTGAATATGCCCCAGGGCCTCAGAAGTGAGCTCCATTTACTGAAAAGTCATGGGAAGTCATGTTTATTGTCTCAGCAGGTAGCTACACTTTAGACTCAGTACTAAAAAACAACAGAAAGCAGAGGCCAGTTTATATTATTTGATGCACACTGAAGCGTCCTGACGATGCATATGGCAGAAAAGAAAGAAGAATAAAAGAGGTAAAAGAAAAAACAATAGCACATGCATCAGGTTCTACCAAGCTTCAAATATCTCTGTTTGAAATGTGTAAACCTAAGTTCTTCAGTGTTCCCGAACACATTTGCAAGTGAGAACAGTGTAAGCAGTTTCCTCTCTGGAAGGAGATGTGACCAATTTAACACACAAGAAACTCTTAGCTTTTGTGCAGGCTGTAAGCATTTCAGCAATATCCTTCAGACTCCTATCAGTTCTCTAACCATGCAAGTGGAAGGATTTGTGTGTTAAAATTGACTACAGTAATGAAATATTTTGTATGAAAAATATCTCAGACAAGATACTTATCTCTCCGAGGTTGCAAAGCAAAACATTATGCCAATGTATTTAATATATGTAGGCAGCAGCGAGGCAGCCCCAGACAGTCTGCTCTCTTTTTGTCACACAGTGTTCTTGGTGCCTAATAACATTGTGATGAAGGGGCTGCCCTGTATCTGCGTAGCCATGTTTATTGCCATATGGTGGTTCCCAAATTACTCTGCACTCCCATGTGGTGGGATCGGCCAGAATGGTCTGGCTGGCTCCCAGCATCGAGCGCTTGCTGACAGGGCTGGTGCAGCTCGTGGTGCAATATGGCTGGTGATGCTGCGCTTTCATCCACTTACCTTTCCTGACAGCTATTATTTTCTGCAGCTTCAGAAGGACTTCTCTAGCTTGCCTTTATTATTCAGTATTATATATCCCTAAAACACATCACACATGCTTCTGCTAATAATGCTTCCCTGGGGTATAATATTAGCTAATTAATCCATTAACTAATTAATCCAAATCTTTGAAAAAGTTCATTTGAGGTGTCCCATTAAGACTGTCAGTCATTTTAGTTACTCTAACCCTGTGACTCCCAGGCCTGTTGCTAGTATTTCTGGGAGAGGCAGCATATTTAATTTTTTGATCATGAGTCTCACAATATTGAGTGGACTGAACCAGGAAAACCTGCTAAGCTTGGACCAGCACCCCAAATGTGTTTGTTATGATTCTTAACCTCCTGACCTAAAATAAGCAATGAGCTGCACCACAGTTTCTCTGACAATTCCACAGACTTTACTTAATTTTTTGTCATAACTAAGTTCCTGTATCTTTATCTAAATTGGCATAATCCAAACCTGAGGTGATCTAACTATTTTTATAAACCCAGCCAAACAGTCCCAGTATGTCAGCATGTTCACACTGTATCTGCTACATAAGAGTATCTGAGCTAGCTCTAATAAATTATATTCCATACTAGATAGCTGAAAGTTTCTTTATAGGTTAACCTGGTTTCTTGGAAAATTAATGAATTTACATTAATTCTTTGATTTTTAGATAGTTAAAGTATCGTGCAATCAGTAATGGTGACAACTTCTGTTATGGTCCATATGTGTGCTTATAATAAACACTATGAGTGTAAGGAATGTCTGTAAAAAGAATCATTTGCATTTTGCAATTATTGAAGTGTACACAGAAAACCATAATTACATCTCTTCATATTCTATTATATCCTGTTATCCCACAGTGGATTAGCACTAACATAATTCCCAAAGTGTTTCCAGAACTGAAATGTACAAGAAAAGTCAGAAAGCTTGTATTAGGTCTTGAATTCATGAGGGAATCTTAGTCTGCTATTATACCTAGCACTTCATAAGCTTTTGTTTCTTAAGACTAAAACTGCAGATCATTTTGTGAAACAGAAAGATGCTAAGATTTTATAGGTGTTGAAATTTATTTAATAGTGTTCATGAAATATCTTTATGTCTTAACTAGAGCTTTATGAATAACCTATTTTTAGCTGAACATAAAAGTCCAGACAAAAGCATAAGACAATCCTTTCTGTTCTTTGCAGCATTAAAAATCTGAAAAAAAAATGTCTCTCTGAACAGGGGATTTTTGTTGGCTCAAGTAAATTTTATTTTTTCTCAGAATAGTCTTTTTATTTGAAAGATATACTTAGCAACATTTCCAGATGAATAATTATAAGAAAAAAAAAAGGAAAATACATGATGGAATTTAATGATTTTTCTTTGAAAAAGGTGTTTCAATATTAAAAGTATTCATCAAATGCAATGTAAATTCATTAAAGATGTCTAAGTTCTTTGTGGATACATCTCTGTTCACACAAAGCATCCCCGCAATTACATGTTGTTATAAAATGCTTATGTTTATAAGCAAATCTACTTATTTATTAAGTCCTATTCATAAAATTAGACCTTTAGCTTCAGGAAGGTTTTTCCTAGATGAAATGCACAGCTTCTTTTCAATAGAATCAATGAAAAACCATAAAAAGTCTTGGTTTGTCTGTAGTGATTTTTTTCAACAATGAGCTCTCACAGAAATTACTCTACAAATCCTCTGCATTGCTTTTATTTTCTCTAGCTCTGTGCATCCTCTTGAAACTTATTCTGACACAAAACCTGCTTCCATCCTTAGAAGCCCTTATAACCTACATTTGGTTATAACCCATTGCATTTAACTGTTAGAGATAATGGGTATTTTTCCAAAAGACGTTGAAAAGGAAGGCTCCTAGCCAGTAGTGATATGGTGCAGATCTGACCTTGAGTCAGACTATTGGGAAAAGAGCTGAGTCCTGGCTTCTCTTTGCTTAGGAGGGGTCCTAAACCTCAGTCTTTCCAAGAGTTTTTGTGCCTGCCATGAGCATCACTGATCCTGGCCCTGACCAGATTAACTCCTGCTCCCAGCTCTCCATCCGCAGCAGAGCACAGCCCCACTGCTGTCTCTCCCTGACGGTGGGGCTCACTTTACAAGACCCTACTTCTGTATTACTGCTCTCTATCAATTAACACAACTGAATCAAAAGGTTTACAGCAAATTTGGGGAAGAATCCCCCAAAGGAGCTCCGGTGGGAAAAGCAGATCCAATCGGCCCCTCCCCCCAACTGGTCCGGGAGGGAAAAAATACCTCCTTGGAGAAAGGTGGGAAAAAACTGTTTATTAAACAATAAAAGCAAAACAATATCAAACAATGAGACCCCTTGCCACTGTAAAAGAGATGACAAACCGAGAAAACCCTGGGTTGAAGCTCAGCTCACTCAGTCTCTGATCAGTCCCTCCTGTGCTGGAATTGTCGCAGGCCAGGCCCGGCCCGGTGGGCCACAGGTGCAGCTGCCGGTGCTCTCCTGGGTGTTCAGTCCAGAGCAGTTTCAGGAGGTCCAAAGAAAAAGGGAAAAAAACCCCAAACCACAGTCCAGGGAAATTCTTTGCCTCAGCTAGCTAAAACCTAACTAAAAAGCAAAAGAAGAACTCTGTCCCGCTGTCTGTCCGCAGACAACACAGTCAGGAGCAGGAATGTGGAGGAGTGAGTGCAGTGTCTGAAAACAAACTGCGCGTTTCTTCTCTCCTCCCCTTCACTCTCTGGAACACTCTTAAAGGTGCAAAACTTATTATTCAACATAAACAGAATGAGATGATTGGGGATAAAAGCATCATATAGTCAACCCAGGACAACCTATGCTTTGCAGAAATAAGAAACAATAAAGAAAATGGCAAAGAAATTTCTGTTTAGGAGTGGAGCAGCAAAGAGAGCTCTAGACAGCTACTTTGGTTTGTTCAAATGGCTAACCCTCCTGTGGTCAAGATGTCCTTTGCAGGAGTGAGAGATGGTTGCTGTAAAGAGCCTGTAGGTTACAACCCTCGCAGATACACATTGCTAAGGGGAATTGAAATACTGTAGGAAAATTACTTGGCATAATGAAAACATCACTTGATTATCATTCATTCAGTAATATTATTTTCATTAAGCAAATGGAGATTTCAAGAGCTTTCATGGCTCAGTCTCTCAGAAAAGAACACTGAAAAGCTGACCCTCAGCGTGAATGTGAGCTAATAAAAGCTTTCCCAAATTGGAGGTAGGCAGTGGTGCCTACCAAGGTGATGTTTGTCACTGTTTGAATCGACCTTTCTGTGAAGCTTGAAAACCAATTCACATGTAATTGCAAAGCTGCCTTTTGGTAATATCCTATTTTATTGACAAAAGGGGATGAGGTCAACTCATTTTCATAACAATCTGCTTGAAGAAATCCTTAAGCACTCTATCATCTATAGTTGTTTTGCAATACAGCCTATAAAAGTATTACTGAGCTTAGAACAGGCAATAAGAAGGGAGAAATTACAAGTTTTGAATTAGTTTTGCTGTGGTTTTTTAATAACTATTTTAAGAAGCTGCCTAAAAGCCTAACATTAATGAGCAAAAAAAAAGATAAGCAACATAGTTTTTTTTTCTGTTCATTGATCTAGTCTAGCCTTGAAATGTTGCTTCCTTTAAAATCAAATAGTTCTTCTTGAATCCTTCCACAAATGCAAAAATGGAAAAAGAAAGAAAAATATACAATGCAAAGGAACGAAGCAGTTTTCAATATCAGACATATTTGAAAGGTTCCTCTCTTTTGCAGCAATAGCTACAAGCATCAGCAATGGCTAGTGACAATCGGTGATAAGTGGTTATCAGGACACCTGGTTCCAGCTTTGGTTCACTACTTATAAATATGGTTTCAGTGAATTTATTCTTTTATCTGATTTTGGATTACCCTAGTTTGAGTCAAAATTTTCACTGATTAGTTAACACTTGTGAATGAATAATTATCTTGGACAAATTGCTGCTTTTCAATTGCTCCTAAACAGTTCACTACAAGTTATCGTAATTTTCTCCCTCAGTTGCATGGATGGCTATCTATGTCAGATAACAATTTTTTTGGTCCTTGTTGGAATTCAACAAGCTTTCTGAACTAATGTGCCTGAAAACAGAACCCCACAGTTTTGATTCTTGTTATTGAGGCTGGTTACAGTAGATTGTTCTTTGAGCATACAGAACAACAGATAAAGGTAATATTAAGACATAGGATACTTTAGGATATTTGAAATATTTTGGCGATTTCTCTTAGCCCAACACAGAGCAACCTTTTTTATGGATCCCATATTTAGAAAATATATTATGAAATTCATAAACAGATTTATCGGTGGCTGTATAATAATACATTCTCCTTTGACATATTCAAATACCCAGCAAGAATATTTCTCACACAAGAGCTGAACTAGATGTGTGTTTTGTTCACCTGCTTTTTTTCTGTAACTGAACTAAAAAACATGCTATTTAGGAAGCTGCTGTGTCATTTCCCCCTCTTATAAACAGTAAATGACTTTTGAATAGCAGCCAAAGAAAGGCATGGATTGAATATTCTGCTCTTAGTTCCATATTGTCACCAGTTACTCTCTATTCTTAGCAGCATAAATGTGTACAGTGGCCTTTGTCTCTTATCAAATGTGTTAGTGCCAGGTCTCTGCTTTAGGCTTCTAGAGAACATCTCACTGCACTGTGAAGTATTCAAAGTTATATATAACCAAAACATCACTGGTTTGGCCCATGCTTAGTTGTGTTCAGGCAATTGACAGAACTATCAGATGCATCCTTGGTTCTTAGGGCCTCCTAGGATATTGGGCCCTCTTGAAATCTTGTGGTAGAATCACTTCAATCCACGACTTGTGTCTTCTACTACTGCTGCTCATTGTTTCATTTGTTCTTCTTTTCTTAGATAGTGGCCTTTCCCTTTCCCTTTCCCTTTCCCTTTCCCTTTCCCTTTCCCTTTCCCTTTCCCTTTCCCTTTCCCTTTCCCTTTCCCTTCCCCTTTCCCCTTTCCCCTTTCCCCTTTCCTCAGTTTTTGAAAGCACAGTACCTATTTTCATATAATCACTTGCAGATTTGTGCCTGCCCAATTCCTGTCTACACTTTTGGATTTTGAATTTTGAATAAAATCGAACCTTCGTCAGCGCTTCCAGGAACAAGCCCAGCAACTACAGGCAGAAGCAACTGTCAAAGTGCTGTTATTTGCAAACATGATTTCAAGTTTTCTTTTGCTGTATGTCCCTGGTCCAGCGTAACTCCCTCAATAAACGGGTCATGAGGACTCCAGGGACAGTGCTGCAGTAAAGGAAACTGGCTCTGCTCCAAAGCTGAAAAGTGCTTTATTCCTGCTGAGGATCTAGGCATCTATTTTTAATTACCAGTTTTGTGAGTACTCCTTCAATATTGCTACTACCAAAGAGAGTTCTTTCATTAAGTGTTAGGCAATTCAGCTATTTCAAAAATAACCAGCACCCCCAAAAATATTTGTTTTAATTGATTAAAAAGGGCAAAACTCAGAAAACAATTAAATATTAATAAAAGATGGCAGTCTTGAAAAGGGCAAAAGGGAGATGAATACATATGTGTATTATTGTATAGGGAGAAGCCATTTAAATAGAACTGTTTGCAGAGTCAGACACAACAGACTATCCATTCTTGCAAATTGTTCTTAGTAAATCTATCTAATCTATTTATTTATCTTCAGATCATGCACATTTAGGTCTGAGTTCTGCCAGCTGAGTTAATAATTCTTATCTGAAAGTAATTATGTTGGTCCATAAGTTTTCACCACTGTGCTGTTCCACATCATATCAAACTGCGTGACATCTCATCACATTAGCATAAAATGCATTGTGGTGGTGCACAGCATGGTGCAGTGGCAGACTAGAAATGATGCAGCATTCCTAGCAGTAGTGAACGTGGAAGTCACTGGTATTTAGAAACTTGAGCCTACTGCAGTTTGATTACTCGCTGGAGGATTTGGGTTTTTCGTCTTTCCTTTATATTTGAAGAGCTTGAACTGGATATTAACTTTTACGACCCAGATTTGGTGCTCAGGAGAAGCACTGTTAGAACCCCAAAAGCTTTCAAACCTACCTTTTAGTTACAAAAATGTGTCAGTTTTGAATTTATTGACCATCTGTCAGACTTCACTCACCAAGAGCTAGCTGTCAATGTTTGTTATTTGATGCACTTCTATAATGACTCACTGCAGGGAGCTACCAGCATCTCCATCACAGCAATTAATGAGGTCACTGTCTATCTGCAAACATCTCAGCCTATAATTATTTTTAGTTGCTATTAGCTAGTGTGCCAGGTCAGATGAAAGTAATGTGTCTATAAATAATATTTGTTATAATTAATAATATTTACCTGTTGTGGAGATATTTGGCTGATTGTATCTATTAGTATTTTCCTTTAATTTTATATAAGATGACTCCTAATCAATCCCCATTGAAAATCACGAGCAGTAAAAACAACTGGCTTTCATGTAGGCTTTCATGTCCTAAAAATATGATGAAATTTCCCTGCTATAATGTTTTTAGAACAGTAGTTCCCCAGGAACCCCATGACTATTTCCACTCCATTGTGCAAAGGATTTAGTGTACAAGAAGATATAATTCCCATCCTGAGGATATTAAAATCAAAAGAGGCAAACTAAATTGTGTATGGGGCAGAAAAGAAGGATAAATGTTTCATCAGAGTTGAAGAAGAAGGATTTTCTTGTTGTTCAAGTATCATAGCAAGAGGAACCTACTTCAGGGCTTATTTCCAGAAAATGATTTCAAACTGTGCAAAATGTCCCTTCCAAACTTATAGATTTATTTTTGGTCCCTTTTTTGTGGAAGCTAAGACAAAAATGGTCGAGATTCAGAAAGGAGAAAAAACAGTATGGATTCCTGGGTTTTTCTCCACCTAGTGCACTTTTCCTATGGTAACACAGCAAAGAGGGGGCTTATCCAATCCACAGGAAGTGTCAGGTTCAACTCTCTCCTCTACCAAAGGGATTTAACACAACCCTACAAAAGCAGAATTATAACAAGAATTTGTAAGATATATCAGACCTTTTTGTCATGATAGATTTGTGTAAACTATTGGAAAATTTTGAGTAAAACTGCAAATAATTTTGCCTGTCTTAATTTCCACACTTGTTGAAATCACACAAGAGTTGCCAATTTACAGTCTTAATTGAATCTTTGGGCCACTATTCGGTATTCAGAAAATAATTTCTGAGGATAACTGTGGCAACATTGTGACACAGTAAAATACTACAATGGCATAGATGATGTACATAAAAGGAGGCAATAATAATCTTATAGATGACACGAAGGGATGTTTTAATTTTTTCTGTCAAACTGAAGTTTTTTTCATGAATAATCCAATTGTTATTCTGCCTATTATTATTAGCACAAAATGCTACCAAACAGAAGTAAATAGCTACAAATGATATGTTTTACCATTTCTTTTACATCTTGAAAATAAAATTCCTCTTCAACTGCTTCCTTTAATGATGACCATTATCTTCTGCACTAATTTCTTCTTTTTATCTGAATACTTTGCTGTAACTACTATTTATTATTAAACTAATTGGCTTTTCTATTAAGATATGATAATCAAATTCCTTTATTTTCTAAAGCCCAGTACAGGTCCACACTAAAACCCAGGCCATTTTATTGGGGTTATAATTTCTTTTCTTACCACCAGTTCTGTTAATTTACCCTTTCTGTAGTGAAAAACCTTCCCTGCACAGAGTAAACTGTTTGCCCAAGGAGCCCAGTGAGGCCTGGAGTGAAATCCCTGCTAAGATACAGGATCCAGCAAGATTTCTGGGCAGAATTGGAAATACAAGCAGAGATTCTTGCCTATAGAGCTAGCAGAGATAAAGATGGTAATAGCTGGGCAAACAGCACACTTCCCATGATATGTGGTAGGAGATGAGGAATAGGAAAAGGGTTGGGGTAAGGAGAGCAGCAGAAACCTTTCAGGGTTTAATCAGAAGAAAAGGAGGGAAAGCTAAGACAGCAGCCTTATGTGCTGGTTAGTCAGTGCTGGAGAGACAAGGGTAGAGACCCCAAAAGACATCACAAAGTTTTTCAAAAGGCAAGAAAGTGAGGGGGTACTGGCAGTTAGCGAGCCTGATGAAAGGAGGAGATAATTGTGGAAAACATCTGAGGAAGTCTTGCTCAAACATCTCCAGAGAAAGGCCTGGGAAGTTACTTCAGTTAATCACAGATTAACTATATTGTCTGTGTAATGTTGTACCAGGGACTTCTAAAATCTGATTCCTCACATGACAGAAAGTTTTTATGGAGATATTTTGAAGGGTGTTTCTTGTACTCCTAGAAAAAATTCTCCATATAAAATTCATTCTAAGGCTGCAAAGAGCAGTTTATTTTCAGGAATCACTACTTTCAGGTAAGTACAGTACTTCTTGGTTGCTTCCCCACCTTGATGGGAAGAGTAGTCAAGATTTTCCTTTCTTCTTTAGCTTTTGAGATGTAACTTTGGAAAATGGAACGGAGACATAAATTACTTTTCCTTCAAAAAGGAAAAAAAGGAAGTGAGAAAACCTGATGGAGATAATGCATTCTCTTTGTCCCCTTTCTCTGAAATCCTTCTTTGGGAGACATGGATGAATAACTTTCAGAGGAAAAGTTAAAAAAGAAAGAAGTTAAAATGGAAAAATTGAATGTACATATTTAATTGCTCGGGTGGGTAAAGCTGAGGATTTGAATGGTTATTGGTTCTTCAGGATTATAATTTATATGGGTAGGCTGGGCAGGATATAATCTTGTGGTTCCTTTCGATGTCTTGGTTGATGCTTCAAAATACAATGCAATGAAGCACAACTTGTCCAGAGAATGTTTAACTCTCCTTAACATTTTGTATGTCATTGTCCAGATTTGGGAGAGTGAGCTAGATGATCTGGTTTCCAGATACTTTGAAGGTGGCTCGGGCTTATTTTGAAGAAGCTAGTCATGGAAAGGTGTACTTAAGAAAGACCTATCAACTGGGAGGGTGGCAGCATGTTTCATTCCACCTTTTTGTACTTAGAAAACCTCCAAACAGTTCTAGTAGATTGTACATTCTCCGCTAAAATAATTTTAGAAGGTAGCATATATAATACTGAATCAGTCAAAGGCACATTACAATCTCAAATACTACTCCTTTTCTTAATTATTTTTATTTAACAGTCTATTTGCGGTAAAATGTCATTTGTTTAGGTTCATAATACCATAGAATTAGTATTTTTGTTGTAAAGAATAAAATTCTTGTTTCATCAAAAGCTTTACTGTGTAGAGCTGTAGGAAAATTGTACAATCTTTTTCTCACATTTGCTATTTTTATTTTTCTTTCAGTTTGGTATTGTTTTCCACCACACAGCTTTGTCTCCTGCAGACTGTCAAATTTGTCAAGATTCCTTATTTGTTGGAAACTTTTCAAGTAGAAGGGTTATTCTTTTACTAGCAGCTCTAAAAATATATCCCCAGAAGGTATGACTTGTATGATGATAACCTAGGCTGCAAGAAGGGAAACAATTGAATAACAGAATACTAAATAAATAAAACTGACTTTTCTTTCATCTGCACAATTCAGATGGGAGTACTTTCTTTATATGAGCTCTTGAATTTGAGTAGATCCAGTCATTTATTATGACAGGTTGCAATTAGTCAGCATGCTGCTTATGTTTCCTTCCGTTTCTGCTTGCTGGAACAGTGAAAATATTTGAACAAAAGAAAGTCACAGGACCTTTCACTAACTAACCTAGCCACTGGTCTGGCTGGAGATATTAGTTGGTTCAATGTTTACATGAACAACAGTTTTCAGGCAAAATGCTCTAAAACACAGCTTTGTTTTGAGTACTGTCCCTTACATTACTTTATTTATGCAATTTTTGAAATCTAATTTTATAATAAAAGATTATTTGGGGTGTTTTCTTTTAAAGTATTATATAGCCTGCAATTTCTAGCACAAGGGGAGCCTGAAATGGAAACTTGTATCTATCTCTACTATTACACAAATAATAAAAACATTTAACAGCCTTTTGTCTCTGAGGCATTAAAACAGCAAATTGAGCTGCATTAACGACTAATTAGTGTTTTCAGCATCTTCCCTGTGCATGACTCAAGAAAAAGGTAATTTTCTTGACTTTTAAAAATGTATCCTGCCTAAATATGAAAATTTTCTTAAACTGAGTATCTATATTCTTAATGGGAAAGTGTAAAATTTTATTTTAAAATTTGAAAATATATCACATTTAACTTGAAGAATTTCCAGCTATAGGAAGTTGTGATTTCTTTTCTCTGCATTGTGGAAAATCTGTTGTTCTGACAAATATGTTAATGTAAGCATCCATTGAAGAAAAGAGGGATAAACATTTTTTATATCTTTGTCCATAGATGGAAACAGGAGATGTTGCATTACCCATATCTAGTCATTATAGGGTCCACTCAGTATTAAACACGTAGTTTTTCAAGTGATTGTTCAGAACTCCAGCAGACTAGCTGTTGAGGTTTGCAGCAAGAAGATAAAGTTGAAAGGGAAGCTTGATTCAATTTGGTGAAGAAAATATAAAAGCAGGAAGGGGTCTGGAGGATATGAAGCCATCTGAATTCTTTGGAAGAGTTAGGTGAATAACTTCCAGAGTAAAAAAGTCCCCATTACACTATGGGTATTTTTTACATGCTTGAATTTCTTAAAAATAATTTCAGTCCACTGTGTTCTTGACCATGAAATGAAGGTTTTTCCCCCAGATTTTAATCATATCAATAAACTTGGAACTAATAAATTAAGAATGCTCTTAATAATATTTTTAAATTATTAAAAGAAAAGGGTTATTATGAAGTGAAAGAATCCCTTTTCTCCCTCAGATTCTTTGCAGGTTTCTACCTCTATCCTGCCTGCTCTGGAAGTTTGTTCTCAAAGCTTTGTTGCTCTTAACAGCTATGGATCACATGCAGTCACATTGAATTTTAAAGATCAAATATAGATTAAATTTTTCTCAAAAATAAAAAAAGAGGCACCTATGGAATTTATTTAAGCAGAGGGACAGCTCCTGTTGACAGATCAGAAATCTTCTGAACATATTGCAGGACAACAATATTTTAAAAAATGTTTCCAGAGAAAGAATGCACTGCTTTTGCTTTCCTGTGTTGCAGATAGACTTAAGCCATTCCTGTACTGCAAAAAATTGGAGAGGAAAATATTTTTATATTTAAGCACTAAATTTTACTTAAATCTCAAACTCCTGACAGAAGAAAACTGAACTCTCTCCAGGCTGCAGGTCTGCTGTCATTTTAAAAGAACAAACATTTTTTGTCATTTTTTTCCTACATGCCTTTTTAAATCTTGTATAAAGTCTGCATTTTTGTATCTTCCTGAGAGCTTGCTATCACTGTTCCTCAAATAGATATTACAGTTAAAATTATTTTTAAAAATATTCAGTGCTCCATCAAATATCAGTGGTAAAACTCTGCTCAATTTTAGTGGATATTCTAACAAACTTCATTATGAATATGAAACTCTGCTTTTTATTTTTTTATTATGTAATTTTTAACTTTTCCTGAGTTCCACAGATTCTTCTGTTCTTGCTCTGGGGAGACCATCAATTATTTGAGTTTAAATAAATAACATAATTTTGATGTGTCTATCTCTAACATGGCTTCAAGAAGAATGGGAAGTAAAACATCTGATATAGCTCTTCTCCTGTTGATCAGGACACTTTGTATAGAACCTGGTTACATCCAGTTTGAATTGCCTAATGCTGAGCAGGATGATGAACCTGAATTTTCCACCTACAACAGTGTTCCATCTACTAGGCTATAAAAGAAAATGTAACTATAACTTGATCTTTTTAAATAAAATTGGCAACTTTTCATAAGCTGTTTCTCCAAATATTTGTGATTATGGGAATACAGACTGGGTTTGTTCTCTATTAGGAAAGAAGCATTTGTAATGGAACTGGAGGGCAGAAAGGGACAGTTCTGAGATGAGCAGAAGCAAAACCATGAGTTCAAATAGCTTTTCATTCAAACTGAATTACCTTTAATTTAACATTCTGCAGTAGCAGGATAGGGGTGTTGAACTGAAGTCTTATACTTACCACAGTCTTGCTTATGTTCCACCTTGTGATATTCTCTCTCCTCTTTTTCTCTGCTTCTAAATCCATTGAGATAACAGTGATTTACTGCTGCTCTGACTCATAAAGATGCACTAAGAGTTCTAATCCAGGAAGTCAGTAGGATTTTTGCCACAATGAATCAGTATAACCCATGTTGCATAAAATGAGCAGATATAAAGTGCACTTCAGGACATGATATGGCCTTGTACTGTCTCCTGTGATGGTGCATGGAATTCCTCTGAAGAAAGCAGCTACAGTCTTGATGTGGAAGAAACATTCTATCCGGAAGCTCTAGTTTTTCCTTCTATTTCTACTGATTCTCTATGGACTCTGTGAGGCCAGTATAAGCCACATAATTGCCAGAGTTAGTCTTTTTACACCCATACCAACTAAGCCTGTAAATCTGTCTGCCTTTTAAATGTCTGTCTTTGAGAAGTACCAAATCCCACACAGCTTGCAGATTTTTAGATTTCTGATTTCTCAGGTGTATCATGCTAGGTAACTGCACCCCAAAAGACACAGAGAAAGGAAAAAGGAAGAGACAACTCAATACGATATGAGGATAGATAATCAGTCAGAACTTGCAAAATCAGGAGCAGATGTAGCCCAATTAAACTCAAGTTTCACAGGTGTTCATAGGAATGACTTTACATGAATCACACTTCACTTCAGTGCTCCTTATTTTTTTTTCCTAGAGCTCTAAATTTTGTAAACTTTACCAAACTAAACTAGAAAATGTATACAGGAAAGACTGTTGGAGCTTAGTTGGATATAATTGACTTTAAATTCAACGTGCTGTTTGATTTTGGAATCATGATGAGTCATATTTATTGAGTGGATGAGGGTTGGGTGATATCACATATTGATTTGGTTTTGAACTCCTGGTAAAAGGCATTCACAATTAAAGTGTCATATGCAAGATCTGAAGGTTGCTAGAAAATGCTGGAACTCTAGCTCTAATTGGCTTCAAGATGTACAATTCATTCTCAGCAGCATGTTCTGGAATTTGTTATTGTCTCACTACCTGAACATTGCGCTATCAGCCAGAAACACAGCATGTATGCCATTCATTCTTTTCAAGCTGGTGCTTTCCTGACTGCAGTTTTAGGAGCTTATTGAAAGGAATAGGCAGAGTGATAATGCAAACATTTTTCATGCATATCTGTTGTTATGGTATTAACATTAATCCTTTGACTTACTATCATATTGCAGAATGAAAATTTTTCTTCTGATCAGGTGCTGTAACATCTGGAAGACAGAGTCCACCAGAATCCACCTATTTTTTTTTTATTTTTTATAATATTTCAATTAATTTATTTTTCCTGGAAATGATATAGCCCATTTCTTCCATGGCACAGCTCCTTTGATGATGTGTACTTTCTTGGTATGTTAGACCTCACTAAAGTCCTTCCTTGCATTCAGGGGGAGCTGCACCTGCAAGTTCAAAGAACAGACTGGAAACTATGCATGATATTACCATCTTGAACTACCAAATATAAAAATTTTGGTAGTTCTTCTATAATAGAAAAGAATTTATATTATTTGGCTTCGTTTAACCTGCTCTTCAGTGCTATACTTTTTTCTTGTACCAGTGCACAACTTGCTTCTTAAGAAAATGAGTTCTACCTGCCAGAACTTGTCAAAATACTCAGGAGAGTTGGGTTACTCAGCCTTGGCCAGCAGCCAGACACCTGCCCAGTTGCGTTCTCACTCCCCTTCTTCAGTAAGGCGGGGGAGAACAAATGATGAAAGAGCTCATAGGTGTGGTGTGGGCTCCTCCATAGGCTGCAAGTGCAACTCTGCTCACACACGGACCTCCATGGGCTGCAGAGGGACATCCTCTTCGCCAAGGTCTGTACCACAGGCTGCAGAGGAATCTCTGCTTGGGTGTCTGGAATGTCTTCTTCTATCTTTTCACAGTCTGGGTGTCTGCGGGGCTGAAGCTCTCACATATTCTCACTTCCAAGAATCACAGGATCAATTAGGTTGGAAAAGACCTCTGACATCACCAAGTCCAACCTATGACCCAACACCACCTTGTCAACTATACCATGGCACCATCTGCCGTGTTAATCTCTTCTTAAACACCTCTAGAACTCCACCACCTCCCCAACTAGCTCATTCCAATGTCTAATCATACTTTCTGTGAAAAAATTCCACCTAATGTCCAACTTAAACCTCCCTTCGCATAGCTGAAGACTGTGTCTATTTGTCTTGTTACTTGTTCCTGGGAGAAGAGACCAACCCTCAGTGTGCTACCACCTATTTTCAGGTCCCTGAGCTTTCTTCTCTCTGGGCTAAACAGCCTCAGCTCCGTCAGCTGTTACTCATAGGATTTACTCTATAAATTCTCTCTCTCACTGTGCAGCAGTTTTCATCATTTAATGTTTAACCCAAGGCTCCAGCCCTTGGCTGTGGGACCCTGATGTGGGGTCCACCTGGAGACAGCTAGAACCAGCTGTGCCCAGCATGAAACAGCCCAAACTGTGCTTCTCACAGAGGTCCCTGCAGCTCTCCCCACCCCTTCAGTATTCATGTCCTCCATGTCACGTATTACTGTATCCCTCATTAACATTTATATCCCCCTTAATTAATACATCTTCCAAGACGAAAAAACCTATTTACCTCATTTTGTCCCAAGAAGAAAGAGGATGACATTGATCATCTTTGTTTCCTTTCACTGCAGGTTTCCCAGGACCCTGCCTCTGCAGTGGGAGCTCAGCAGTGTGCATGGAGAGGGGTGGCTAATTTGTGGGATGGGGCTGGCGTGTTCTCCAAATGACATTCAAGGCACAAACTTTCCCACGGAAAGAAGATAAAGTTTCCAGGTTTTTGCTTTGTTCTTGCCACTAGACAGCCTTCAGTCCTGGATGTTCTTAGGGCTGATGCTCTCACATAGTCTCACTTCACAGCATCACAGAATCAATTAACTTGGAAAAGACCTCTGAGATCATTGAGTTCAACTTATAAAGACTTGGGCTGAATACAAAGTTAAGAGTTCTACTCTCTGTTTTTCCAGGATAAGGATATCTATCCAAGGTAACTTGAAGTCTCCATGTTAGTTTTAATCATCTGTAGTAAAATAAACTGTAATTTAAATATTAGGATACTATACAAAATAATATTTGATATTTGAACATTGATTAAAATTTGAGGTTTATGGAGTAATACGTATTTTTATAAATACGTTATCACTCTCTCCTTTGAGGGGTTCATGACAGCTGACTTTAAGATTTAACATTTAACATTTAAACATCTCTAAACCAAGGGTGTTTTTAAAAAAAGTTAAAAAGTATTTCACAGCATGAAACTACAATGAGTTTCTTATACTTTTTAAATGTAAAGTAAAACAATTACTCAGCTAAGGAATTAAATTATTTAAGTAGCAAGTCGAATTTGTTACTCTTTCAAGTAATTTTTTAAAATTAATAAAACATTACTTAAGTAAATTTAGTGCTTATATCAAATACAATGTAATAAATTTCACACAAATGAATAAGTCATTATTTAATTTAAGTGTTAATGCTAGATCTCTGGAAAATGAGATCATTTTCACCCTGAGAGTCTGTGGCTCCTTGTGCAGTAGACGTTGAGTATAGGGTGAAACCAGCCTTATCTGCTGGCTTCCTGAAGTAGTCTGGGTGACAAGAGAGCAGGAGCTGCTACCATTAATACATGTAGGTCTTAGTGAGGAGGGAAGATTTGATGGAACTGATGGATCTCATCAGTCTGCTTCACTGTACTTCCAATTTTAGGCACAGCACTGTCCTTGCCAGAGCTACACATCATGCAGAATTTTCTTTGGGCTATGTTGTTTAAAATGAGTTCTGTTAGAGCAGTGGTCACACTGCAGTGTAGAAACACTCTGCAGATCACATCAGGAAACCATTATGCTGTTTGACAGGCCCCTGTAATCCATCCACATCCCAGCTGGACCCCAGAAACCTGACCTTGGGCCAACCTGGCAGGACGGAGGTGAGATTCCAGAACTGAAAAGGGACATGCTTCTAAGATTAGCAGCCTCTTTAATGTGTGACCTGCCTGATGCAGGCCTGGAGAGCTCTGCAAGCCAAAAGAGCAATGTGATACATCTTGAACTCCAAGGCAGAATTTTGACTACCTGCATTTTAAAAAATTCCCTTTCATGCAGCTTTTGATACATCAACTTCCACTTCCAAGTAGATGATTTTCTAAATTGCTTTTCTACCCCATTGTCCCTCTGTGTTCTACTCCCCTAACGTACTGGCTTGATGCATGGCTACAAACACTTTTTTCTTTACTCCTACTCTGTAGCTCTAGATGTTTCCTCTGGAAGCTCCAGCTTAAGCTGCCAATTTAGGCTCTTTAGCTCTTTCAGATCAGGCAAGGAGTCTAATCATTATAGAATTTTTGAAATTCAAAGGCTTCTGTACATGGGTACTGAAAAACGACTACCTTAATTCTAAATACTCTTAATCAAAGCGCTGCAATTAACATAAAAACCTTTATTTTTTCTTTTTTTTTCCCTAGTTCCCTGTGTGTAGTCAGTTAATAGCCACGTTTTACAAGGGATGCTTAAATTATATTTAATACAGTAGGTTTTTAAATTACATTAATAAATACTATTTAGTAGGATATGATGTGCTAATAATTTCTATGAAAAGCAATTGAGAGTTTCCAAAAATTGGTAATTAAACTCAACTGAAATTCACTCTGTCTGCTGACATACAAACTGACTATCACAAACCATTGGCACCTCCACTCTGGTTTTGTGTTCCTGTCTACATTTAATTACATAAATGATTGCATTTTATTTCACCTTTCAAAACTCCGTATGTAACAAGGCTACGCTGTATTATGCATGACAAGTGATACAGGGTATTTTCATCTAATCCAACAATACTCATTCATAATTGCTTTTTAATTGTGTAAATGACTTAATAGCATTAGATGACAGTAAAGTTATATCTTCCTGCTGAAAAATACATTATGGGTAAGAAAATGTTCAAGTGAGTGAGAACTTAAGGATATCTTGACTCTCACTTCTCCTAGGGCTCGGAGTTTTGCAATTCTGGTAAAGGAGTAGTGTCAAAGCTCATCAGTTCCTTGGGGACAGAAAGCCAGAAGGAAATTAAATTATTAATCTGTGACTAGTACACTAGGTCTAACAAAAGCCTTCAGCTGTGATGCTTGCTCATTTCCATCTATCTCTGAGTAAGCCGAGTCATGACTGATTCTCACCTTCGGGTGGTTAATTGGCAGAGTTTGGTGAGCTAGCCAGCAAGTCTTTCCTTTATATGGATTTTTTATTAGGACTAGGCAGACCACCAAATCTGGAATATTTACTAAAACTCTTATATTTTACTTTTCAGCTCCAAAATAGGCACATTTCCTTTGGAAGCCTTAATTTTAGGGCTTCTTTGGAGACCTCAGGCCATGAATGATCCCTTGCTGCAGGCCAGTGTTGCTGTGCAGTGTGCCCTACAGCACAGAAGCTGCTGAATTTGGGGACCTACAGCTTGATGTATTTCTTTGTGCTTTCATTTTCAAGCTCCTTTGATAAGGAACTTTTCTTGACTTTTATGGACTCCTAGGTGCATAAGGAGGCCTTCCTCCAGACTTCAGGAGTTTTATTGTTATATTAGAGAAATGGAATAACTATTTCATCTTACAACCAAAATTTTATACAGAGCTATTATGTTTTTCCTTTTTATATTTTCCTATTATATTTGCCTGTGTTTAATAGTGTTTTATCTGTGCAAGATGATGACATTTTTAATTAACCTTTGAAATCAAGACATCCTCTTCCCAATTTTTCAATTTCATCCAGCAAAAATGTCCAGGATTTTTATTATTGATGATCACAGGGTAGAAGCAGCTTTTCTGTGAAGACAGGCTGGGAGAATTGGGGTTATTTAGCCTGGAGAAGAGAAGGCTTCTCAGAGACCTTGCAGCACATTTCAGTACCTAAAGAGGCTCCAAGAGAGGACTTTTGAAAAGGTCACACAGTGCTAAAACAAGGGGGAATGGCTTTAAACTGAAAGAGGGTAGGTTTAGATTAGAAATTAGGAAGAAATTGAGAATACTGTGAGGGTGATGAGGCACTGGAACATGTTGCCCAGAGAAATTGTGGATGTCCCATCCCGATGTTCAAGGCCAGGTTGGATGTGGCTTTGAGTAATCTGGTCTACTAGAGGGTGTCCCTGGCTGTTGGAAATAGATGATCTTTAAAATTCCTTCCAAAACAAGCCATTCTATGATTCTATGATTACCTGCAGATGTCTTTGCCCAAGGTAGATTACATAGGCCTTTATCCAGTGTGCATTTCTTGAATTACTTAAGTTAAAAAGTCAACAATTCATGTAAACACATTTTGATTTTTGAAGGAATTTTATTAAGGTGTAAAAGTGCTTCATTTCAATTAAATTAAGAATTGTATTTCAAAGAGACAATTATTTTTCTAAAACTGACTTTATATTGATTTAATATTTTTTCCTGCCTATGTCATATGCCAATGAATCCCACCTTGAGAACATTATGAATTATGACTGGGGAAAAGATCTCAAAAAAACCCCACTTCTTCTGAGTTAGCAACCTCTAGTGCCAATGAGTGGTTTTGCATCGAATTTTCTGAAGCAGAAGAACTGACAACAGTATCAAAAATGTGAGCAGCCATGGGCTAATAATAAAACAGTGCAATGTTACTGGAAATTCCAGCAGAGATCATGGACAAAAGGAGTCACTTGAAGGTCAATAGTTGGGCAAGGAATGATGTCAGCTTATATTTTTTCATAATGCAGAGACTTCACATTTCCTAAAGAGAATTAAGGATAGAATTGAAATGAAAGTTTTAAAAAATAATTATATTTGACCCACTAATGCCCAAGATGTCTCAATGTTTTGTCCTCATTTTGGTTGTGAATTTATTTCAGAATCTCAACAATTTTTACTGAATGGAAGTTCGGTTATAAAAAGGAAGTTCTTACTTTTGACTGCTTTCCCCAGTCTGCTCTGTCTTAGATCTGTGACTCGAATATCCTTGAAGTCAGCACAGCATATTGTGGCCAAACCCTCACTGTTTTATTATAAATGTCTAGCAATCCCTTCAACAAGTGGTTATTATAAATATTATAAAATGATTGATATAAATGTATATATAAATATAGATAAATATATATATGCACATAACATTTTTCTAATCTCTTACTTCCTGAATATGAAAAAAAGGTATGAAATGCTGAATGCTCTACACGCCTTCCCTGAAAACAGCTACCTAATTTTCTGGCAGATGAAGAAAGAACATATGAAGAAAAAATCAAGAAGAGAGAACAGAATGGACAGAGGTGAAATGGAAGTAATCTTACAATGAGTTGCCGTGAATAATTGTACTCTTTCTTTCATTCATAGAATCATAAAATGGCTTGGGTTGGAAGGGGCCTTGAAGACCATCAAGTTTCATCTGCCTCAACCTGACAGCAACATCTTGGGCCTGACACTCAAAGATTGTCTACATTTTTCTTGTCAGCAGCTAAGCAGTATGGCATAGGACATGATACTCAATCTCATTCTTCTAATGATGGCTCAGGAGATGAAGGAAGATAGGTTACCATCAGACATGTAAAGGGGTATTTGGAGACTGGAATTCTTTAATGGTTTAGAGACACTACTTCTAAGTCCTAAAGTATCTTCTTTTCTTGGATAGTAATTTGTGTTAAATCTGTGCTATCAGAAAGCCAGTGGCATGCGGAAAGCATTATTAACCTTTGTAAAACAAGCTAGAGGAGCTGCTAAAACTGAAAGTATAACGATTATTTTGCACTGACTTATGAAATCAAGGTTAGCACAGTCTTAGGAGAAGTCACAAATCTCATGGTTTCAATTTTGTTAAGTGTGTGCTTATTCTTGTACCAGTGAGAAGCTACTGTGGACACATTTGTCATGACATTTTGTCCACTTCTCCAGATAATGTAAGGATTTTCTCAACTGTTCTTTGCCATCATGAGAAACTCTAAAAGCTTAGCTGTATGAGACACATTAAATCATCTTTTTTTTTTTTTTTTTTGGTACCACCTAGTGAGATCTTTTCTAGAATGAATTGAATCTTTCTGGCTTTACTTTTTCTTCCTGGGTCAAAAACCGCTCATGCTCAGCTGTCAGTTGGGTCCAATGCCTGCGACACAAAAGTTACCCATTTCTGAGGCTTAGAACATACTTGAGGTTAGCACCTTTGGCAATGCATCTTTTTTAAGAATAACCTGTATTACACTATTAAAAGAAATTTCCAATTTTTTTAGAACACTGCTTTTGCAGCTACCAATCCCTTCTCTGGACAGACAAGAGATTAGTTATTATGGAATGAATTATGGGCAAATTTTATCTGCTTTTCTCCTGTGGTAGTGGGATTAATACCAACACCATTTTTCGACTGAAATTTTGAACAACATTTACTCTTTTCCCAATTGGCCACGAAACCAGAGGCACCACAGAAGTTTAGCCAGGGCTCCATCACCGATCCTGTCTCCAGGCAGCTTTACACGTCAGTGTTAAAGATACAGAAAATATTTTTGAGTAGTAATGCTTTAAAAAAGGGTTTGCTTTGCTGAAGATCTATACCTATTGGGAAGTTTCAGACGACTCTGAGAAGAGCAATGGATTTTTTTTTTCCTTACTAGTGAAGGAGATCAGCATAGGCAGGCATAAATCAGGAGAAGCTTTAACATACTATATTTTAGAGTAATTAGAGTTTTTTCCTTACTAGGGAATAGTAATTTATGATTGGTGGAACCTTACATTTCTAAGCTATTGTATTCTTTGTCCTGCTTCTATGTTTAAGTATCAAATGCAAAAACTATTTTCAAGAACAAAATCCATGTTCAAAACACGTAGTAGAACTACAAAATACCAAGAAGCAGAATGATATACATACTAGTGAGACCTTTTTTATGCTCCTATCCTCCAGATGCGGCATGGAATATGGGCTTTGCTGCATCATCATCTACTAATGTCAAGGTACTTTGTTAAGTATTCTGACACATTGAAAAAGTCATTTTATTACTTGCCTTTTGCCATATTACATGCATATCATGCAAGTAAAATATATACTCATAGTAGGTAAGACAACAGTCTGGCATAAAACTTTCTGAACAGTAGTCTGATTTAGAAGTTTTAGTTAATATTTTGGTTCAAAAACATTCATTGCTACAATTTGCCTTTAAAAGTGCTCCAAAAGCAGAAGTCACAAATTTGATGTTACATTTCTGAAGTTTAATCTGGCAGAAATCATGTCAAATTAAGATCAGCTCAGCTATTTGGCTTAATTTTTTTTGTTTCACCTGTAAAGCTGAAATCTTCTTCTCACACGAGTGTCTTTTTTCCTGTTGCTTGTTACTTGTATAAAAATTAATTGAATCGTTAACTGCACTCTACATAATTTCGATTAAATATTGTCC
This sequence comes from Melospiza georgiana, assembly GCF_028018845.1. Lineage (NCBI taxonomy): Eukaryota > Metazoa > Chordata > Aves > Passeriformes > Passerellidae > Melospiza > Melospiza georgiana. The sequence goes on from NC_080431.1 coordinate 48,498,332, forward strand.
ATTAATCTTACAATAAGTGCTCACATTTTCCTTGTAAAAATACTTTGATTTAATAGATTCCAACAGCACTATAATCATTACCTAAACATGAGCTTTCATAAGCATACCGATTTATGCTTTAAGATAAACCATGTTGACATGAAAAAGGCAGATGTTAGTTTTATTGTCTAAATCACCTTTAAAATGTAGTTCCTTGATTTGAAATGTAAAGTATTTCAGAGTATTGTGAAGCTGGAGAAATAATGCATTAGCTCAACTCTGGAAGTTTAAGATATGTTATTCTTTACCTCACTGAGCTTTTTGTAATAAGCAATGGAAAATGCCTTTTCATTTGTGTGGTTGATAAAGTCAAAACTTCTTAATTAATACTCTTTTGCAGAAATCAGGTACTGCTATGAGTATATCTTGGTGTTTGTAATTTTTTTTTTCAATAATGATACAGCTGATAAGGATTTTATTTATTAAAGGTAATTGCATTTGAAGGGTCTGACTGTTTAATATTCCTTAGGTATCTGTACTGACAAATCTAAAAAATGTGAGAATCTCTGATACTTGACAACGACTTTCAGTGTCAGAATATGCAAGCCTTATTCAGGTAAATGGTGCAAGGAATAAGGTTATTCATTGTTCTCCTATTGACATAACATAAAAATAAGGCCTATAGGTGGTCGATTCGGTGGGCAACTGAATCTCAGTTTTCTTTTTGGCTCTGCTAATAATTAACACAGTTTTGAAATGGCATCCTTTAAAATCCACATAAAACTTACTTCAAAGTATACTGGAAGCATTTCAATATTCTGATTATATCCCAAGTCACTTTGGAATAATCAGGTTATTGTCCTACCACTTTAACATTACAGTCACAAGCACTGCACAGGCATCAGCTGCAGGATGTAGTGACCATATCAATACAAGTTAAACCTAACTGTGAACTTTCCTGGGTGCTGAGATCAGCTGGTAAGAAATGGCACCACCAGTCTTAGCTTGCAGAAGGGAGAATGAATGCAGCCTGTCTGCTGGGAACAGTCCTCAAAACACATGAAATGTCGATCCATGTTCAGGATTTATTTGGTAGAATCACACCAGGATCCCAGTCTAGAATTGTGACAGGGCCTTATTAAAAAAGAAAGAAAGAAAAAAAGATAAACTATAGTCTCCCAGTAGCAGGAGATGTTGTACAATACTAATTTTTCAAACTATGTACCCTTGCTTTGCCAATTGTCTTGGACAGAGTGCTGGTTGCAGTGGGACATCTATGATTATTAGTGAGAGAAGAAGCATGCAAGGTGTTCTAAAAAGGAAAAGAAAACAAAGGAAGGGAGTTGGTCTCTTCTCCCAGGTAACAAGCCATATGACAAGAAGAAATGGCCACGAGTTGCTCCAGGGGAGATTTAGATTTTATTAGGAAAAATTTATTACCCAGAAGTGTTGTCAAGCACTGGAACCCAGGGCTACCCAGAGAAGTGGTGGAGTTGCTGTCACAGGAGGTATTTATTTAAATGACATGTAGATTTAGGAGATGTGGCTTTGTGGTAGACTTGACAGTGTTTGTTTTAAGGTTGGACTCGATGATGTTAGAGATCTTTTCCAACCTAAACAATTCTGTTCTTCTATAATTCATGAAATTCAAGAACTCAGGAGGAGAGAATAGAGTGACAAAGGAGAAAAAGGTCAGCCAGAGGATATATATCTGCGCTTACACAAGTACATAAATATTTGTATATGCTAGCACACTGTTTCTGAGTACTGGAGGACAGTGGTACTGGTGATGCAAAGGAGATCTTCAACTCGGTAACTCCCTTGTCTTTAAGCATTTCAGTAGCTTCATTAGCTTCAGAATGTGGGATCTAAGGACCAGATGTTCTCTGTTGGGGATTGACTCCTTCACTGGAGGAGGTGACAAATTATTCACAAGTGCATGGAATATTTAAAAATTGTGAAGACATTTTAGGTCTCACAGGGACCCTATGCATTCTCTTGAGTTTACATGCAGCATAAAAAGCCATCTGTATCTTGTGGATTTCTCATACAAGGCAGTAAGAAGGAATCCTTGTGCATGAAGCATCAGTGACAAAGTTAATGGAAAATACACATTTCCTCTGAAAATTTTACTTATCTATTTTCTCAAATGAATATGAAATATCCACTGGTTGTGGTTGTGCAGTTACTGTAAGATGTTTAAAAACAATTGAAACCAAGGGGAGATTTAAAGCCTGAAGAACTAGCTGAAGACCTTTGTGCTACTTCCACAAGCAAGTGTAAGACACTTACAGGACTTCTAAGGTTAGCACTTAATACTATACATATTCATTAGATTGTTTGTCCTTCTCCCCTCCCTCCCCCTTTCTCATTGTCTTTCTCATGGATATCTGACTTCTTTAGGTACTGTTTTTTATTCAATAACTCTAATTTTGTTTTAATTCCACAGTGGTCAGGTCCTCCACTAAGTTTATGTATAGCTTTTTTTTTTTCTCCAGGTGTCATTTCATTGATGACTAAAATTTCGTTAATGGTAGCAGTGAGATATCTTAGCTGATTCAGGGACATATTTCTATTTTGCTAACAATCTTTTTTTGAAGAATTCCTTTCTAATATTTAAGACAGAGTAATCCATTGTGGGCTGATCAGAACTTTGATCCTGGTCTTATCCGTGATCACTTTGGCATTGATTTAACATTATTTTTGCCTTACTAGGCCAGCTAGGATAAAACTTGTCATGTGCATTCATCTTTGTTAAAAGATGAATGAGTAAGACAGGCTTTAAAAGCATTTTAAAGAGCAAGGTGCTGGAACTGCATTCTTAATCTGCATTCCTTCCTGCTGTCTTATGGGATGTTCTGAAAATGTGGTTTTTAAGAGGTCAGATCACTTTTCTTCAGGTTTTTAAAAGGGATGAAAACCATAAATTAAATGGCCTATGGGATAATTTCAAGAGCTAGTCCATTTCAGCTACAAACACCCTGTTCCCTTGAACAGTTATGACTCATCAAAACCAAGAATTATATCTAATTTCTAGAACTCCAGCTAGTTTAGCTCTTATCCATTTGTGGATTGAACTTTGCCATTTATAATAAAATAAAAAAATACCAAAAACCAACAAACAACAAACCCCAATAGAAAATTTCAACCCTCCCCCTCAAACTCTTTTTAGTTCCATTAATTCAGGACAGACAAGTACAATCTGCTGAAATAGAAAATTCTTAAAGGAGGTCTTGATTGTGTTATCTACAGGGCCATTGTGACATACCGTCATCTTTTATTCTACTCTAAATTAGGCGTCAAAGGATGGTTGACATAGTGTGCCATATTGTAATTAGCTGTCCAGAGTCATCTCTAAGTGAGAAAAAAAGAGAAAAGTAATGAATTCCTTTGAAGTGCTGTGAAAAATACACAATAACAGGGAAGAATTCTCAACATGGCCAAGCAAGCTTGTCTAGCATGACAAAAATAGAAGTGCTCATTGAAATACTAGGTCTGAAAATTGCCTGGCTTTGTGGAGAAAGTCCCTCTTTGTCAGTACTCTTGTTCTCAGGTGAAGAAAAGAGATCCAAGGATATGTGCTTCATTCTCCATTTTCTTTATAAGTGTCAGTTGGAGTATATATTTCTAAATACATCAAAAATGATCCCGAGTTTTGTTATTGAAATTAAATTAAGAGAAACAGATATGCAATGTTTTAAATCACTACTTTGTGGATATTAAGTAATGCTAGACAAACAGTGAGATTATGCTGAATAACATTGTCTAAGTAGCCTGTCACTGCCTTTTCCTTCTGCTACACAAGCTGTTTTTCCAGCAGACAGTCTTGTACAATAGATGTAGAATGGGGATTTGAGTTACAGTGTAATGTAAGATTGCATTTGGCACTTGGATTAGGGCCCTTACTTCCAATTCTCCTCTGGTTTGCTGTAAAAAACTAATAAGTATGTGTCAGATCCTTTTCTCTTTTGCAGAGGCTTGTGACAGGGATAAACCATAGTCTCCTGTTATTCTTGTTAGCTGAAGGCTCAGCGATCGGGCGCTGTACTGTTTTGCTCATTTATTCAGCACTGCGCTACCTTCAGTTGTGAGTTGATTTGAAGTTACTTTAACATTTGTACTCCACAGGGAAGATTAGAACATTTCCATCCTTTGAAGACTTTCTCTTAAGATTTTGAGTATGGCAGGATAGTCACAGCATTCCAGATCTGGAAGAAAAGTCAGTGACTGACTAATAAACAGAACCTTGTCCAAAAACAGAGCCCAGAAATCAGAATCAGGAAATTCATGGTCAGCTAATGCCTGAGACTTGTGACATGTAAATTTTATATATACATGGTTTTGTTATCTTTGATACTGAGTGCATGCCTGAGCATGTGCCTAACAGTACATAGTACCACCTGAATGGGATTAAGGAAACAGAAAAAAGTTTGGGTTCAATTAGCTTTAGTTATCTCGAGTGCAGAGTCAGCTAGTCTCCTCATCTAGATGAGTAGAATGAACTAGGCATTTCTAGGGTGGGATTCATCTCATTCTAACCTAAACTGAACCAAAATAGAACACATGAATCATGCCACAGAAGTGTTTCTTTCTCTTCACTAACTGAAAAGGGAATCTAAGCAACTATGTCAGAAGATGATGACAAAAGTTTATTGTTCTTCCTTCTAGCTCTCTGGGGAGTTAAACATTGGGTGCCTTCTCAAAGCATGCATAACAGACAGAAGAGGTTGGCCATTGCATAAATGTAACTTTATTTAGAAGAAAAGTCTTGTTAGTGTCTTTGTGTCACATTTCATAACAAAGAAATAGCCATGGTAACCAACAGTGGACAGTCAGTTGGTTTACATGACCACAGTGATGCCTGGATGGTCGGTGACACCAGCATGCCACCTCATGCAGCATCATGAAGCAAGAAAAAAATGGACAGAGAAGACAGCAAGACTGTCTCATATCAGGGGAAAGGGGATACTTGCAGCATGTCTGTGGTATAAGACCTCTTTCCCTCTGCTGACACCTGATATATGATATACTCACTTGTGAATGACTTATGATTTTCATGGCTGTTGGATTTAATTTGAAATCCATCATTGGTTATTTTAATGAATGTTTGCAATTCATCAGTTCAGACATGCTGATACCATTCTTTTGCACTACTGAAAACTGGAATTGTTTTATTCCTATTATGCTTAAAAAGATGTTTCTAACTTATGGCATACAGTGAATCAAATTTTCTCTTTGTTGTATTATGAAAAGTTCTTATTTCCTACAAGAAGCAGGTTATGATTTTAGAGTGAAAATATGAATAATTAAGGTTTGGATGACATGATGCTAACTGCTTTGGGGTGTCCCATTTGCAGTTAAGAAGGAACTGTTGAGCCAGTTTAACTTCATGGTTTTTGCTATCAACTCACATCGCTTTGTTTGCTCTTCTGCTATATGTTAGTGGAACATTGCTCTGTTCTCCTTTCCCTGAGTAACTACATGTTGAAAGTGGGATAGCATATAATAGTTAGCTTCATGGTGCCAATACAGCCTCCTGAAGTATTTTTAATTATCTTGATATTTTTAGAGAAGTTAAGAGTTTTGATGAAGAAGTCCCTTATGATATTATCCTTTCCATACCAAGTTTTTATATCAAAAGATTTTCAGAGACAATGGAGAGGATTGCTGATCCATGGTTTTACCTGAAGAAATCTCATGAAAAATAAAGGAAGACACATCAGAGATGTTTTAGGACAAAATAAAGGACAGAAACCACTTTGATCATTGGTTTTGATTTGCTGTTTTGTGTGCTAGCAGTTTGATTCTAAGAGTAGCAGCAGTTTGCAGGGACACGCTCAGCAGTATAAGGTACCTATTGGCAGGTCAGCACTAACGGGTCTAACTTGGTGCCATTCTTTACATCTCCCAGGTTGAAAAGTGACATTTCCTGCTTTATGGTCTGTCTTTGAATATTCTGTTGCTGGTAATGTTTTCTGCTTTTTCATCTCTGATTCTGGGTTTGGCTAAACTCAGCTGTGGTGACAAGTAGATCAATATCACAAACTGTTACTCATTCTCAGGAGTAATATTAATCTAAGACTGCTCTTACTTAATTTTACAGACACTGACCTTTGAGCCCATCACTACTTGACACCAAGCTCTGTTGAGGGGTCAAGACAGGCTTGAGTGGTAGGTCTCTGCAAACTTCATAAAGTTCAAGGAGTCCAAGTACAGAGTCCTGCACCAGGGTGAGGGAAATCCCAAGTACAAATATAGTCAGGGTGGGGAATGGATTGAGAGCAGCCCTGAGAAGGACTTGTGAGTGTTGGTTGAAGAGAATTTAAATGTGAGATGGCAATGAACACTTGCAACCCCAAAAACCTACTGTATCCTGGATTGCATCCAAAAGAAACACGGCCCACCAGCCACGCTATGATTCTGTGATTCTGAAAGCTTCCAGAAATTTATCTCCAGCTTTTCTGTACTGTAGAAGCATTCTGTATTCCTTGAAATTAGAATTATTTGATTATTCTTCATATTTGCCTGTCCTTTGGCTGATACCCAAGCTGCTAATAGTTTTCCCTGTGCACATTGAGGAGAAAAACAAATCCATATCAAAATTAACACTGATTTGTGATGAACACACTACTCGTAGGAAAAGCTGCACGAACAGAAAGCAGTTGTGTTGCTCTGGCTACAGGGGGTTTCTTCAATGTTGTATGAGCTACTGTGTCTGCTACTCCCCATCCTTGTTTTGTAGAGGTTGTTTTTGTGAGCCCCTCATGCCACAGAATCTCCCTTTACTAAAAAGGAATCTGAGTTCTTTGCATTCACAAATCTGTCAAAATTCATTACCACTGAACCTATGAAACTGCAGCATCTGGGATTTAATTAAAAAATTGAGAAAGAAGTTTCATAACAGTTGGCAGTATCCAATACAAATAAGATTCAACTTCATGCTGCACATTTACATAACATAGAAATCTCTAAGGTAATGCTCATTCATGAGAAATTTGGCTTCTAATAATTGAGCAATTTATGGTGATCCTTTCTTGAATATACCATTCAGACTAGCCTTTCTCAGGACAAAAAGTACAGTTTTTTAACATTAAAAAGAAAAAGAAAGTAGTCTCAGAATGGAAAACTATAATGAGTATCAGTAATTCTTCCACTGGGAATTATTCATGATTATGTCAACATTTCTTAGACAAATTCTAGTTCTGAGAGAGAAGAATGAGACCCAGGGAGCTAGGATTCTAATTCTGATTCTAATTCTATTTCTGTGTGTGTGTGAGAGAGAGAGAGAGAAGGAAAACGAAAACCATAGAACTAGGAGCAGAAATTTTCCAACCCATTTTTAAAAAAAATAAATGTATTATATTGGTCTGACAATAAAGTTGCAGGATTTGGCCTAGGAGTGATAGACAGCTCTTTCTAATGTCTAATTATATGCAATGACAAATCTACCAGGATAAAACCCCAAAGGAGGTGGGTGAAGCATTAAACATCTAGTATTGAAAATTATGAACCCATTACCTTTCTGAAATACACTGGTTTTATTCTGCTTCAGAATTTAGTGGATGCTTAAAACTTTTATATTCTTTCTTTGTTAGTCTTCACCCAGTTAAATGACAGAGTAAGGAGAGCAGAACTTAATCCTTGTTGGAGTCTCCCTGTCATTCAGAAATCTTCTTATAATTAAGGATAGTTTTTAAAGAGATTTCATACTCTCAGTGTGAACACTACAAATCCCAGCACTGGCTGCAGTTGTACCTTCTGCATTAAATACACATAGGTTAAAATACAGACCCAGTTCAGGGAGGAAGGATTAGAACCCATAACTCTCCTCCCAGCTTAGTGCACTAATAATAGGCTGAAGTCTGTTACTCCCTCTTTGTAGAACAGCTTCAATAATCAGAGCATAAAATTAATTTCCTCACCGCAAGCAATCTGTGAACTTGTGGAAAGGCAAAAGATACCAGTGTGTACTCTACCAAGCCAAAAAGGATAGCACAACCAGTCTCACATTTTAAAAATTCTTTTATGTAGAAAAGAGCTGTGTACTGCGGCTGCCTCTTTCATTTGTACTTTGTTTGTCTTTTGCTTGCATCTGTCTACTCGGTTTTAAATAGCATGACCAAAACAAGTATTCCAAAATGCAAATTATGAGTAGACAGAGGTGTTCTCCAGACCCTTCCTTGATTACTGACACTCCAGAAAATGGATTTGATTTGCATATACACTTATCATGTTGTTTAAAACCAGAATTTTTTCTGTGCTTACAGGTTATGGTTTTCATAGATTCACAAAATGGATTGAGTAGGAAGTGGTCTTAAAGGTCACTTATCCCAACCCTTCTGTCATGGTGAGGGACACCTTCCCCTGGATCAGGTTGCTCATAGCCCTATCCAGCCTGTCCCTAGACAATTCCAGGCATGGGCTATCCCCAGGTTCTCTGGGCAACCTGTTCCAGTGACTCATCGCCCTCACAGTAAAGAATTTATTCCTAACATCTAAATCTCTCCTCTTAGTTTAAAAATCTTTTACCTTGTTGTGTACCTTCATGCTCTGTAAAAAGATGCCCTACCTCTTTTCTATAAGCTCCTTTAAGTACCAAAAGGTCGCAATGAGGTCTCCCCTGAGCCTTCTCCAGGCTGCATAACCCCAGTTCTCTCAGTATGACCTCACAGGACACATGCTCTGATCATCTTTGTGGCCCTCTTGTGAAAGATGTGGTATATCTATCTTGTGCTGAGGGTGCCAGATCTGGAAAGCGTTCTCCAGGTGGGGTCTCATGAGGGTTCGCTGTCTCAGAGTAGAGCAGCACAGTCATCTCCCTCACCCTGCTGGCCACGGTCTCATGTTCTCTGGGCTGCAAATACACACTGTTGGCTCATGTACAGCTTTTCATCCACGAGAATGCTTAAGTCCTTCCCTTCAGGACTGCTATTGATGACTTCTCAGTACTTCTGTCTGGGCTTGCCCTGACCCACATGCACTTGTTGAACCTCATGAGATTCCCACAGGCATCCTTCTCATCCAGTTGCCCCTGAATGCATCCCTTCCTTCTGTTGTGTCAGCTGCCCTGCTCAGCTTGCTGCCATCTGCAAACCTGCTGAGGTTGCACTGGATCCCACTGTCTGTGTCATTGATGAAGACATTGAAGAGCGCCAGTCTGAAGACAGAACCCTGGGGGAGCCCACTCATCATCTGCCTCCACCTGGACAGAGAGGCATTGACCACACCTGTTGAATGCATCCATCCATCCATCCATCCATCCATCCATCCATCCATCCATCCATCCATCCATCCATCCATCCATCCAATCTCCATCCATCCATCCAATCTCCATCCATCCATCCATCCAATCTCTTATCTACTTAATAGTCTACCGCTGTTTGTGACTGTGCTGAAGGCCCTAAAGGTGTCTGCATGGATGATATCAGTTGGTCTTCCCTTGTCACTCCATTGTAAAAGGCCACCTGCTTGGTCAAGCACAATTTTCCCTTGGCAAAGCCATGCTGGCTTTTTTTGGATCACCTTATTGTCCTACATATATGTGCTTTAACCTTGCTTCCATGGGGATCTCTTCCATGATCTTCCTAGGCACAGAGGTAAGGCTTGTAGTTCCCTGGCTCTTCCTTTCTCCCCTTTTTTAAAAAATAGAGGTGTTTCAATTTTTCAAGTTAATGGCTTCTTCTGGCCACTATGGCTTTTCAAATATGATAGAATGCAGCTTGGCAACTACATCAGCCAGCTCTTTCAGGACCCTGGGATATTTGTCATCAGACCCCATAGACCTGTGCTTGTTCAAATTAATCAGTTTGTCTCAAATCTGCTCTTTGCTGACAGTGGGTGGGAATTTTCTCTCCCAGTGCCCACCCAGAGTTTCAGGAAATTGAGAGATGTGGGAAACATGACTAACAGTGTAGACTGAGGCAAAGAACTTGATGAGTACCTCAGCATTCTCCATATATATCACCAATTCTTACTTCTTATTTATCAGAGAGCTACTCTCTTCTTGGCTTTTCTGACCTATGTATTTATAGAATAAATTCTTGTTTCTGTTTTGTTTCTGTTTTGTTCATTCCAGGATAATTTGTCTTTTGAATTTTATTAGAAGGTGGTGTGTGGCAATGTTCATTATCATGTTGCCTGCCACTTGCTTTGTATCACTATGGACCCTTTTTCTCTAATAAGAACAATCCTAGAGGTAGAAGACTCAGAGTATTGATGTTTCAATGTGATTCTATGTTTTTGTTTTTTTTTTTAACACTAAAAAGATGGTCTTCATTTTGATTATATTTTTTAAATTTCACATAAATTTAATTTTTAATTGACTGAAGAATGTTGAGGTTTGTTACATTAATCAGCATAATTTTGATCCTTTTTCTGTTAGCAAAAATCAAAAGTTGTGAGCTATAATCCCTCCTTCCTGCTATTTCTGCAGGCAAGGGAGGGCTTGTACTTAGAAGAGAACCAGTGTAACAGTTCTGAGCTTTGTCTCAGTATGGAGTCACTGCTGATATGGTGAAGATAATAAGATTACAGGATGTGATCACTAGTGTGACAGCAACTCATACAGACAAGATCAGCCTTTTTACAGCCTAGCTCTCACCCATGCTGCCAGTGGGATAACTGTGATAATGCAGAACTCAGAAAAGGGATGCAGAACACAAATGGTGCATGGGAAAAGGGATTGGGGTCCCTTGAACTGTCTGGCCACAGCTAGACATTAATATTGAATGTGGAAAATATAAACTAAAATTAAATGCATTTATGTAATGTACAGCCACCTTTGTGACTGTACACAAAGGTGTAGAAACTTGTGGACAGTTTCTAATCAGAATATGAATACTTATTGCAGTATGTTCAGCTCTCAGTCTTTACACCCAGCACTGTAATATGACTGCCTACCTCTGTCATTAGTTTTCCCAAGTTTATGGCAACCTCATTGCCCTAATCCTGGTCCCCAGTGTTAAAGAAATCAAATAACTTGGTGATGCTGATTAGGATCATTCAGGAAAGAGAGGGAAGAAATGTGTGGCTATCAGGAACTTGAAGGACAAGGAAAAGAGCATTCTGTGCTGTTCTTACCTCTCTGCCTCTCTAGGTCTGCAATAGACTCACAGAGATAATGTGTGATATAGTTTGATAATGCCTTCAGTATTTAGTATAGTGCACCCAAGGAGATACAGGAAGAGTCATACAAACAGACACAAGGGCAAAACAGATGCCATAATTCTTAATATGAACTTTGTCAAAGTGTCTAGATAAAAGTTTTTTGTGTGTGTTAATGATTTTTATTATTTTTCCACAAGTATTCTTATCAGTAGTGCTAAAACTGATTTTTGGTTTCCAAGTGATTTAGCACTGTATGAATTTTGTTGTTTTGGTCTATCTCTTCTGGCTCTTCACTTGTCTCAGTTCTTTTAATCTCACTTTTCCAAAACTGGCAAAAGTACCATCCATCATCATGGAGCTTGCAGGGACTGTCCAAGGGACTAAGCACTTGATTGGACAAATTTATTTAACACACTTGGGGTGCATTATTATGGTCTGAAAGCAAAGGGATTCCTTCCTCTCAGTTTGCTGATATTTTTTTTTCTTTGTGGGCAGAACCAAATGCTTCTGAATGATGTGTCAATTAAAAAAAAACAAAAAAACCAACAGCATGAGCAAAGGCTACAGATACTCAGTTCCCAGTCAGTTTGAGTAAAGCCCTTTCCTTTTTTCTGACCTGTTTCTGAGGAGAATTGAACAGATGGATATCTCCCAAAATAGAGACAAGTATAGAAAACTCTTATGCAAAGAAAATGATGCAAAGCACGTTCTAAGAATTTAAAATGTCTGATAGCACTGAGAATAGACAATGAAGGGTACGAAGCTAGGCAGAGAAGAAATTAAAAATGTAATACAGAAAGATAAAATATAGACAATTCATCAATTAAGAGGGTGAAAAGGGATGCGTAAGAAGGCAGGAAAAGAAAAGCAAAAATATTGAGGGAAAGCAGTCCTTCTTAAAGTGAAAAAAAAGTTTTTCTGGTGACTTACACAGCCTCTGAAAGGCAGAAATTACATAGGTGGTGCACACTGAACAAGGAATGTGAATGGGAGTGTGCAAACATTGTCTGCAGTGACTTGGGACAATGGACACAAGGCAGGTCCTGTTGGTAAGTGTCACAGAAGTGCACGGAATTTCACAGCCTGGAAGAAGACTGCTCACCAGTGGGACTGGCTGTAGCATGGAGACCAACGAGTGATTAGCTTAATTCACCTTTTTGTTAATTTAAAATGTAGTTAAGAGTTTGTTATTTCATTGTTTTAACTTCTGTTCTAGGACAGTATTTAGAAGGAAACACATGGCTGCAAAGAACAGTGACTGACCTATAAAATGAAGTTTAAGTAGGATACAGATCCAAATGTATTGGCTGTGGGTCTTTGCTCATCCATTTTAGCATTTCAGCTGAAGCAGAGGTTGCTTTAATCCTCCACAGGCTTCTTTCCACACAATACCTAATTTTCCCAAGGTTATGCTTTCATCTCCAAGTTCCTCTGTGAACAGGAGAACTGCATCAAGAGCTTTCAAGTGTCTGGATCCTCATGTTTGTAGAATATACATGTATATTTTGAATATACATGTATATACATATACATATGTACAAACACATTTTATGGTCTTACAAAAGGCTGGATAAATGGCTTTATGTTTCCTTGGGTACCTTGATATTATCTTGATATTTACCATTTTCTGAATAGTCTAACACAGTCTATAAATGCTATCCATACTTCTTTTTTTTTTTCTTGAAAATCTTAAGCACTCTTTCTTGGATTCGTGAAATAGAGAGGAATGAGAAGAATATATTTTTCCCTGTGTTTCCTAACTGAATCTTGTGGGATCCATTTTTGCATGAGGGAAGGGGGAGGAATGAAGTGATAGGACAAGAGGGTAGTATCTATTTTGTTCTAAAACCTTATGAGTCTTGAGAAGAAAAGGCAACATTTTCACAAACAATTGAATTCAAGAGTCTCTAATTAGGCTGTTCCTGAATGAAGAAATATAAGATTTTGTCTTCCCTTAAAGCACATTTAACCCAAGGAGAGAGACACTATAACTGCCCTAATTTATAGGAAACTAGTTAATCAAACATTTTACATTAATAAGCATCAAAAATTTGACTTTTTGATCAAAATTTCTCTAGTGAAGAAGTCTGATAAGACTAACAAACATCAGGTTAGGCCTTATAGCTGTAGTAGAAGTTAAAAATTTAATAGGAAATCAAGACACAAATTCATTAAAGGCCGGAGTTCCTTAGTTCTTCTGTTTAGGAAAGTACTTCTTGTCTCAATAAAGCAGCTGGTGATGGATTAGATCCTACCACATCACATTCAGCTCTATATTAGGGAGAAGTTCAATTCTCAAAACTTTGATTATGGGTCATAATCTTCCTGACAGTATTTTAAAAATATCCAACATTGATCTAACTCTCTGCTTACTGAAACTGAAAATTAATATCAGTTTCATGAACTTGTTCATTCTTGGTGCTTATCACTTCGCAATTCATGGTAGGACTGTAGTTTGAATTTGGTCTAGTAGTGAATTAGATTAATTTCCATCTGATACACAATTTTTAGATTGCTTTGATAAACTAAGGTTTATTCTCAGAAAAAAAGGGGCAGAGGTCCACCTGCTGCTAGGATTCCTATCTCGCTATGACAGCAGGAAGCCCAAGAAGGGACACGACATACAACGACAATATTAAATCCATTAGCCTCAGGGAATGAGACTCTACTAAATGCTGCTCAGTGATGCATCCACTCTGCTCACACCTCACGTTTTCTTGAGCAGACTGTTGTGCCTTTTCTATGAAGCACTTGGTCCATGGCTTCTTTGAACCTCAGATAAAAATTTCTTGTGTATGTGTCTGTGTGCAAGTGTGTGGGCACAGGTGAGTTGGAGGCATAGTGGCGATGCTTCAGCTTGCAGAAAGTGTTTTTATGTCATGAAACTGATGCAAGTTATGCATAACCTATAATATGGCACATGAAAGATGAGATTATTTAAGAGTATGAACCTTCCAGCATCGTGATAGATGACTCTTTGGTGGGGAGAAATTCAAAGCTTTCAGGAAGATATTCCTGAAGTCTCTTCAGATTTCTGAAGTATCTGAAGTCTCTCAGATCCCATCCCAATCCTGCTCCAAAGGGAACTAGATGATTTGGTAAGCAGTGACTGAATGAATTATTTGTGTAGTGGAGATGACAGGAGAGTAGGGGATCAGGATCTGCTTTTGGCAGTGCAGGAGCATTTATTGCCTCTTTGTAAGCAAAGCAGGGATTGAATGAGAAGGCATTGCTTTGCTAATTAGATCCAGAAGGCAAAACAGAGATCCTATCCAGATCCATAAAGAAACTCACTACTGACATAAGCTGTTCCTTTTCCTTGCCTGAACAGTGACTGGGAGAGTCAGCATAGCCAGGAGGATGCTTAGAGTTAAAGAATAAAATGATTTGAAGGTCACTGTTTGATCTAATGCACTGACACAGTTTTTCTTACTAAAAGGGATACAACCAACAATCCCATGTTTTTTACAACTGCTTATTCAGCATTTCTAGTAAGGGAGGAGTTTTGTTGGTTTTTTTAAGGAATGAATATTTAAGAAATATATAATTTTAATCTAAATAAATAGGTGCATCAAAATCCATTTCATGGGTATACTTCTCCTAATTGCTTTAAACTGTAGTTATTGAACATTTGCCTTTGGTAATAATTTCAAAATTAAAATAATTTCAATTTCCTTTCAAATGCCTTTGCATTTAGTTCTCCTCATTAAAAGCAATAAGTACACTGCCCATACCAACTTATTTTTTGGGGATAAAAAGAATAAAGCTGTACATCAGAGGCCAAGTGTAGGATGCAGAGAATGATACTAGAGCATAGTTTAAAACCCCTTTAAATTTAAGTTAATTAAAATAAAGATAAAGGAATGAGAGAAAGAATGGAGAGGGAGGTCTCTCACATTCAATTCATCAGAAAGATTCTGGATATGCAGTTTCTGGATACACAAATATTTTCTATTAAAACCACTTTTCTTGTGGTTATTTCCATCAGGTTTGTATGTGTTCAAGCACTTAAGGAGTTAATCTGTTTCAGCATGTCAAGTTGTTGCTTCCACTTTTACTGTTTGAACAGAAAAATTCCAAGTCTCTCATGAGACTGGTCTTAGTTATGCTAGATGCTCTCTGAACACAGAGCAGTGTCTTCAGTCTCCCTGGTGTAGGATATGGCAGGAATTAATGCTGCCTGGAATAAAAACTGTTAGTTTCATATGTCAAGACAGTTGTTCTAAAAAAGAAAAAAAGTGCATCAGAAAGGGGATATTATGGGACAATCCCAACTCTTATGTCAAGTCATAGCCTCGCTCAAAAACACACGACCAACAAGTAGCCTCAGGTTAAATCTCCAGCTGAGTGGAAGCTAATAAATCTTTAGATTCGATTTATTATTTTTCTCCCTGAAGTTACTGTTAGTTTTTGTCAGAGACAAAAAAAGAAAAAAAAAAAAAGGCTATGTTTTTCAATCTTGTTGGTAGCCTGCAGATTTTCCAACACACTCTGCTGTGTTCCCTGGGTTATCTTCTACCCTACTTCAGCAGTTTTGACAGGTATATGTGGATCATAGTGTTGACTGCTTTCCATGTGTTTTGGTCCTGCTTAAGGAGCTGCTGTGCTATCTAGAGCATTTTGTTTTCTACTGCAGAAAAAGCATTACATTTTCCATTAAAATTCTTTGGCTTTAAAAAGATTCACCTAGAAAGCAACATCAAAAGAACTCTACTGGCTGGCCTTCAATTACCAAAGTATGAAAATTCACAGTTGGGTAAAACCTGTGGAATTCAGTTCATCAGTACTCTCTGTAGTTTTAAGGCAATGACAGAGCATAAGTAGGCAACACAGCTTTGATTTTCAGCTGTGCTGTCTACTTTGTTTCAGTCAGCAAAGTAATATTCCTTTCATTAAATATTTAATTTGAATTTTCCATGTTTAACTGCAATTTTTTTCAACTTGATAAAAAATCTTGTTCGCTTGGGGCCATTATAGTTGCAGTACCATTTTGTGCTAAGTCTGCCTGTTCTTTTTCTCCTTCTTTCTCTCTATTTTTTTTTTTTTTGCTTCTCTATTATTTTCTTTTTTCTTTTTTTATTCTAAGTCTTCCTTTATTTGTGTTTCTTTTCTTTTCCCTTCCTCCCTTCTTTCCTTTCTTTCTTACCTTCTTTTTTGACTCAGCACTCCTCTCTTTCTCATTCTCTCTCTCATCCTTCATTTGCTGCCCATTCTTCTTAATAGGCCACTGTATGTCCAAAAACTTTGAAATAAAGTATTAAAGAAGTAAATTTCTTACGAAAGCATACTCTCCTTTCTGTTCTTGTCTATTTTATTTTTTTTTACCTCCAATGAAGTTACTTGCCACATGGCTCAGACCTTATTGATAAAAGCTATTTGAAGAAAACAAAGGTAAGGAAAAAATACTCAAGAAAACACTTGATGTCAACTCTGTTGATGCCAACAGTTTTTTGCACAAGAAAAATAGACAAGACTGGAACCCAGCAGGATATCAGGACTAATCTAATTTATTTTTCAGAGCTTGGCTTTCCTCATAGCCTGCTAATTTTTTGTCTCCAGCAACATCAGTAATTCACAGAAGAAAGCAGATACAGAGGTTATTTTTATTAGTCATTTGGTAAATCTGTGAATGACTGTGCCTGTCAAAGGCTTCTTTTCATTCAGACCAGCAATAATTTCTTCTGCATTAAGTAGTCCATTTGTATGAGTGCAGGTCATTAAAGTTCCTATGAGAGCCTCATGAATTAGATTTGGATGAGTTTCAGTTGGATATGTTGCTATTCCCCATGTCATATGTGTAATATTATTTCTGAAAAATGTTTACAGCACTGAAGATAAGGGAAGAAGGATGGTATTTTCATGCTTTCTCCAAGGTTTTACATAACTCTGATAAGAATTTACTTTATACACTGTATTTCATATGAATAAGAAAAAAGTCCCCCTATATTTATCTTCACACAATTTTCACAGATAAAATTCAGTGCAATGTTTGTACAAAGCTCCTTAAAATACTCAGCCTAAGGCTGAAAGAAGAAACAAAAATATTTGAGGTTAGTGTATTTTTTTGTACTTCAGGTCTGAAAAACCTCCAGTACCATTTGTGTGTTTCTGAAGTACCTAGCTTATCACCAATTCTTCAGTTTTTGAGGAATGATATCTTAGATTCTTGGAGATCTTTCCCAGATGGATATTGAGAATTCTGCATTGTAAAAATATATCCTAGATATCTCTCCTGGCATAAGGAGGCTTTGAAGCAACACCAACCACGACAATCCATTTTTTAGGTGTTAATGACAGTAAATTTAACTGACATGCAACTGGGAACTAAAATTTTCTTTTTCTTTTGTCTGAAAGCCTCCCAGGAAATTATGGATGGGAGATCTAAAATAAAAACAGGTATTCAGATTACTGTAAAGAAAAAGTCATCTGTCTTTAATCATACCAATGCCATTTCATTGTCCTAGAAAGATCATGTATGAAAACATTGTTCATGTTCCTCATAGTTTTGCCTAAAGACAACGTCAGCTCCAAAGAGCTTGCCATCCAAGTAAATAAGAGAGATACACAGAATAGGTAATAAATACTAGCCCAGCCACCTCATGCTGCTATAAAACTGTGCTTTATGGGCTGCTTGCTAATTAAGGCTCTCTACACTTCACAGATAGAATTTAGCATAATACTAAACCTTCTAATCTCATAGCTTTATTCATCTTCATCTACACCCACTGATTTCTCCTTCCTTTTTCTACATTCTCTTCCTCAAAGATGTGCAGGTATAAAATCCACTTTTATCTGTTCTATTGCCAAATTGAATGACTTAGCAATCTAAGACCAATTGACTTTCAGTATATCTTAAGCTCATAAACGTATTTTAACAAGTCCTTCTTGGCTATTCCTCAGTCTCATTCTGACTGATAAGTGTGCCTTAATATTCTCTTTGGGGCTGAGTCAAATGATTTTAGAAATCTAGGTTTACTGGTGAAACCTGAAGATTTTTTATCAAATTACAGAGAAACAGTTTGGTGTCCAGGAAAGTGATTCAAAACAGTCCACTTTTAAATGCAAAAGAACAGTTCATAAAACTGCTTTTAGTAACAACTGAATTACACAAAAGCCCATGCTTCTTCATTTTAAAACAAAGATTTCCCTTGGGTTGTGTGGATAATAACATATGAGCACAATATGTTTGTTTAAATTACTTAGTAATATTTAATTATTATTGTTTAAAAGAAATGGCGTCTCAATTATATTTAAATGTCACTCTCCCATACAACTCACAGGCTTGTTTAGGAGTTAAGAGAGGCTGGGTACCTTTCATAGAAGTAAGGCTGGAGTCAATCCTCTTTCAGGAGGGTAAGAATATTATCTACTACTACCATGCCTGTTGGACCCAGTGTCAGAGAACAGTTCTGGCCTTATTTAGTTGGCTAGCATAGGTATGGCCCACACCAACTAACCTATGGTTTCCATGCATACAGGAGTGCATTGTTAGATGCAACCTGTTTAGCTTCCTTCTGAGATCTACTCTTATTCATTCCTTTTGTTAAAGAAGGTACCTAAACTTGCTAAATTCCAGCAGTGGGTTTTCTGGACAAACAAGACTTGCACACAGAGACATCACAGTTGTCCAGTTTCTCAAAACAAAACTGGCAGTGCAGCAACTCCTTACTTCTGCCCAATTTCTGCATATCAGACAAATATCTGGAGCAGTCACCACTGGGCAAGAAACATGAGTTCTAAACCTCCTCAAGATTGTATTTACACTCCATTAAAGATTTCTAATTGTGTGTATGGCAAGTCTCTGAATGAATCTGCTGAAGATGAACTATTGCAAATGTAGAAATGTTTGTTAAGAGTCTGGAAAAAATCCTTAAATCTATAGCTTGAAGGAAAGTATGACCCAAGTCTAATAAAAGGTTTTAGAGTGAGATTTTTGAATCCATCAAAAGGGCAGGTGTTCAAACATGACTTCTTTGTAACTGATTGTTCCTTGCAGTTGTCCTGATCAGCATAACTGTGAGATCTTTCTCTTGGGATACACTACAAGCCTAAGTACCTAATTCCAACATTTCTTATGATCCTGTGGAGATGAAGTTTTTAGTTTTCAGTGCATTATGGTGCTCCCCTCACCTTGGCCAGTCTCCTTAGGATCTCTGTCGTCAATGGAGAGAATTAGTTTCAAGGTACATTTATCTTAGTTTGTCTGCATTTGGTAAGAAGATTCACACTTTGGAAATGACAATTCTCTTTACTATTTCTAATGAAAATCTAGCTTAGATTTAACCATTTAAATTCTGCATATTTTTAGTAATTCCAATCCCTTTTCCTGAATTTAGCTTACAGATACCTAAAAATGTGACCCAAAAATGTAAAGAACAAAATTCATTTCCTAAATGTTTTGTGTCTCTTTGGCAGATATAGGCTCTGACCATGCTGGATGAACTAACACATTCATTTTCTGCAAATATGGGTATCCCTTCAGCCTTCAAGAATGGTTCAGATTCATATTTGATCATAGTCACATAACTAAAAATAGGATTTCCTGTTAGATTTAGCTGCTAAAGTTTAGAAGATATGAGGTTGTTTTGTGATATGAAAGTTGGCATCCTAAAATTGTGCAACACTGTACCTTAACTCAGTAATAGCTTGTTAGAGAACACCTATGATCCTATAACTTTCATCGTATTCTTTAATGGAGCCTCTGTTGTTTAAATACACCCTTAATTCACAAAAAGCACTTTCTTGTATTTTTTAAGTACCAGACGAGAGAGGAAAAGTTTCTAACCTCCTCATTCCTATTGCCATGTACTTTCATGACATTAAAAGCTGCAGATCATGGCAACAGAATAACTTTTAAGGGGGAAAAAAAGACAGTAACAATTAATTTGCAGAGGAGCACTCAAAACCCATCAGTTTCATATATAACAGCTTAGGACTGTAAACACAAATGTCCTGGTTCTGGCCAGGAAAGGGTTGACTTTTGCAGTAGTTGGAATGGGGCAAGGCTGCAGCTCAGAGGTTATTCTATACCATCACATGTCATTGCTGGGGATGGGGAAAAAGGAATCTCAAGGAAAAAGGAAGTTCCTTCTGGTTGAGTGAGTCTGGCACTGGTCCTGAGCCAGAGGAAATGATTGGGCACGGCGTGGCTATGGCCGGGTCATGGGCTCCTCAGGAAGAATTTTTGCATGATGTGAATCACTCTTTTTTGGACAATTCTGTCACTGCTGTTATTGTTTACTTTCTTCTCTCCAGTATATTGTTCTTATGTCCACCTGTGATCTCTGCCTTTTGTGCCTCCAATTCTCCTGCCACCCAAAAGTGGGGAGAGGGGAGTGAGGGAGTGGAAATGTGGTTTCAGCAGGAGCACTAAACTGGAGAATACCATTCCTAAAGCTGGACAACAACGTTTACTTCAAAATATTGTAATATGCGTATTTTGTATAATAGCCAAGAGAGGACAAATATAGCATTAATTAAATGATTAACTGAAATTTCTTATCATTGGTTTTGCCTTCTACTTGTTGAGCTACACAAAATTGCCTGTAGAAGTATGGAAAAGTGGCAGAAGCACAGCAGGAGTCCCAAAGGTGGAAGCTTTTCCTCTCATTACAACTTTGCTCCATTCTTTACAATTACACTTTGTCCAAGGAGTTGGTATGTAAGCCTACCTGTTTTGATAGCCTTATTTCAAACTTGAGTTACTGGTGATTTTACTAGCCAATTCTCTCCAGCCCTACAGAGTGATAAGACTAATAGGAGAGGATGATGAATGAGTATAGAGGCAAGACTCTAGACTAATTATAATTTTTTAAAAAAGACTGTGAAAGGAAAGTAGTTCTTTGCCATCAGGGAAGGAAAGAAATATGAACATCTTTGGATCATGCAGTTCAGATGACTTCAGGCAATTCATAACCAACTACTAAAATAGAATATACTGTCAGCAAACAGAAGAAGTACAAGGTATGGTAACTGAAAACAGGTTTGTCAATGTATCATCCACAATTTAGTAGAATAATAAAATGAACGTGTTAAACGGTATAGTATTCAGAAATATGGGTAAAGTGAAGTTGAGAGCATGCTACTACTGTAAAGTAATCCTGCAAAGAAATTCAGGTCTCTCAAGTGAAGCTGTGTTTACCAGGTTAACTCCCTGCCCTTTTGTTTTATAAAGAAAGAGATCCAAGAACAAATTCATCTGGGCTTGACACTGAATGCCACAAAAGAAGGGCCTGACATGTCTCGGTGTTTTATCTTTATGGAATCACAGCATTTCAGTGCCTACTGTTACTCCAGTCCTATCATAATGTTCAATCATCAAATGTCCATGGATCAAGTCATCTCTTCTGAAAAAGCTAGTTTTGATATTGGTCTTCCATAGATATAGCTGTTTGTACAGTGAGGGACTTCATAAGTTTGACTGTATCAGTGGATTTTCAAGGGTCGCCCAGAAAATAAACTGATCGTGTTTACCAAAAAGAGATTGTATTCCAATTCAGTTTTAATTAAAACTCTTGGTGCCAAGAAACACTGTGTAGTCAGTTGTCTTCTAAATGCAATTAAGCACAAATGAGATCTGCTGTTGAACAAAGCAAAAAGACATAAAATATGGGAAGATGCAAGGTCAAATCACCCTTTATAAGAGAGGAGATATTCTATTTAAAGAATTGTTTTATTTCTAGCACTAAAAATAATATTTATCCATGTAAAGACACTTCACAATACAGCTTCGAAAGAGTACTTAATTTCTCTTCCAAATCTCAGTTTACAGTATTGCTGTAAGCTTGTAAAGATTTCTCTTTTTCTAAAAAGTCACACGCCAGCACAAGAGATTAGTTCTATAAAGATTTTTCAAAACACCTGTAACATGAAATAACTAATCCTGCCTTGGTGATAGACTTAAGGATACCTAATTTAAGACTAACAGATTTACAGCTACAATACCTAAGGGTAGGAAAGGGTTCTGTATATGTGGGATGCACAGATACTAGGAAGGCATCTATCTTGAATACAGTGCCACTGTAGGTTTTGAATATTAATAGGATGATGTAGATGTCAGCACTTAGACTTAGTCTGTATTTTTATATTGGCCCTTTATGGTCTGTGCTCAGAGAAAGGAATAGCCCTTGGTAAGTTACCATGGTAATAGGTTGGGTAGACTTTTCTCAGGTAGAGAAATGAAAGCAGAGCCAGGGTGTGATTCACCTGACTCACTAGAATAATCCAGAGCCATCCTAAATATGTACAGTACTCCTCCTAATCTCCAGCTATTTCATCAGAAAGGTACGGGATTCTAATGTCTTGTGTCTCTCAGCTCCACATTTAGACTTCAGGTACATTAGATCAAGTCAGATAATTTAAAATAACCTATATTTAGGTAAATTATTAATTCTATCAAACTCCTTCACCACTTTTATCCTACAGATTTAGCTATGCCTGCTTCTGTATAGCTCAGCTTCTCTTTTCACTGAGAATGCCTTTCTAAAATGTGTTTCCTCCAGCATTTCCTCTTGCTTTTCAGTTAAAACACTTGCACTTTGGTGCAGACTGTGAAGATTCTGAACTCTTTTGCACCCACACAAATATGCTGTGGACAATAATACTACCAGAGAATGTCTCAGAACTCTGCTATCTTTGTAGAAACCAGTCTACCAATTTGGTGCGGTTAGGGTAAATCTAGAAAATAAGATAGTATTCCAAATAAATATTGCATAGCAATGCTTTTGCACAGCTCATGAACTTTAAACTTGTTTCATATATGCTTTCTTGGTGATCTTTGGAATTAGGTGTAATGTACATGCATTCCTTTTCTCCTTCTTTCAATTCTTGCTACCACCCCTCCTATTCTATCAGCTGTCAGTGTAATTTGTACAATGTTTCATTGGTTCAGCACACTAACATGAATCCCACTCATTTTCATGTCTTTGATAGGAGGAAAGTAAAACATGAGCATTACTATACTGAAGAGACCACAGGGGAGAAGAAATCCCCACAACATTTTTATCGTTGTGAATCAAAAAGCACAATCAGTCATGTATTCTTGTCTTCTTTAATTGAACCTGTTATTCTATTGAGTTTTTCTCATGATTTACAAATGAAATTCAGGCTCTTATGCAGTTACTTAACACATGAGATCCAAGGGAGCGACTCTAGCTGTTTTGATAATGTATGAATGACAGGATTCTATCACTGGCAGCTGTTCTACATGGGCCTTGTTATACATGGATGAGGCATTACATCCGTGTCTAACAATTTGTCCTGACAGTCAAAAGTCTTGTCAGATATTGATCTGACATCAGATTCATGTATAACAAGATTTTTGATTGACAGATGAGCAAATGTCCAGAACGAAACCAAAACCCCACTGTTTTTAAAAGCTAACACTGCCAGTCAGTAATCTGGCTTTTCTGTAGTATTTACCTACATCTACAATGTCTCACATCTTTAATTTTATATATAAAAACCCCTTCAAATTAGTAATATTAAAAAGAATGAGTTTAACTTTTTAATGAAATTTTGAAGATAAGAACTGATATAACCATGTTAACAAATGCTTTAGAAAACCATCCTTGGCAGCTTCAATTTCAGTGCAGACATATGCGATACTGAAACAGCAGGGAGAAAGCGAAAAGGCTGAGGTGATGTCTGTGAGAGAAATGTGTTAGACATGAGGTTTTAGAGCCTGGGTATTATCAATAAAAATCCCCAGTGGAAACCACCAATGGGATTTTTGAATTTTATGGAAACTTGACCAGAAGCATCTCATAATTTCTGCTTTCTTATCTCTTACAATATTTATGCTATTTTGAAGATGCTTTCTGGATTCTAGTGATTGGTAAGAGGAAAAGGAGAGAAGAGCAATGTCAGTTTCACTAATCTTTTGGCAGGCCTGTTCAAAGGACATTTTTGCAGCCACAAGACAGAGAGGGAATAAGAAAGAACATAAACTAGAGTAAAGAGATTAAGCATTCATCGTGAAAACTACCACAACACCCAAATCATTCAAGGTGTATCATCAGTAATAGAAAATTATTCAGGCATTGAAAGCAACCAAAAACATCGCTCAGATTTTTATTGCAGAAATGCTATCTACACCACAACCATAGTTTTGGATTCACATTAAAAACACGCTTTAGCTAATGTTGTGTGTTTTAAGCCACACTGAAGTCCCTGGTTTTTATTTAGAAAAAAGGGCTAACAACCACTTTTTCAGGTCAACACTAGAGTGCAGGGGAAATGGCTGATGCAATCCATTAAATTAGACTAATTATGATCAGCAGTTTAAGACAAATGGGAATCCTACTACTGATGTCAATTGGCTGGGGATCAAGCTCTAAGGGATCTCACCTACTTCAAAGGTTGCCTTCCCTCCTTTACTCCAACTGCTTTGAATTAATCTGATGACCCAAGGCATCCACTACAGGGATACAAAGTACCCGTTAATGTAGCTTAACTGGCTGGTTAAGTTAGTTTTATGGCTCCTTTGTGTTACTCAACCAGTGCAACACATCCAGAACATATAAAGCCTAAAAGCTACAGAGACCGATTTTCAACATGTATAAACACGTGTGCTCCGTTTCTCCTGTGCTTATCTTCATTTTATTCAATATCCTAAGCCACTTAAAAACCATTAATTGAACTTTACCATAGTTCTGCAAGAATTTTACTTGGAAGGGCTTTATGTCTTCTTTATGCTTCAATGAGCAGTTCCACAAGGACCAAGACAGCTTGCTTGGTGAATTCTGTATTTGCAGTTACAGTTCTATGGTATTGGTTTCAAATTATTCACCGCTCAAACAAACAGATAAGTAGACAGAATGACTGGTAAAGACAGATGTCCACAAACACAGGCAAATAGAAATCAATGTGTTTGTGTATGTGCACATTTCCCTTTAAAATTTTCAGATTCAGTGTTGGAATCTAAGGGACACCAAAGTCAGAATATTGTAGAACTGCAGAGCTTGGAGGAAAACCGAGTTTAAGCTACTGAAAGCCAGCTTTCAGCTTTACTGACGAGGTTTGATGCTGTTATGAAACACTAATTCATTGGTGGAAATATGCATTACATTTGTCTGCCTTAGCTCCATGTGCCCCAGGATAGGGAAAAAGTAGGAAAAAAACTCTTTGTCAGTGTGAGGATTTTTATGTGCTGTTTGTGTTTTATTCAGCACAATCCATTATTAATTTCTATATTCCTAAAACCTCCAGCAATGTTGAAACCAACACTTTCAACTGCAGCCTGAGCCGTGGTATCTATAAAGCAAGATCCTTGAAATTGCTACATTTGAAACCACTCTCAAATCAGAAAATCTGCTAAATCTCCAGCCTGTGCATACATATTCCTGTGAAAAGGAATATTTTCAAAGAAATTCCTGTGTTTTTTTCCCACTAGGTTGAGGGTGGCTTCAACCTGAGAGCTGGTACTTCAGAAGCTTCCAACTACCATCTGATGTGACTGAGGCTGAATTTCACATCATAGTTTCGACAAAGAATGAAGCTTTCAGTGTCTGAGGACTTAGTTACTTGAAATTATTAATTTTAATTAACTATCAATTGTTAATTTATATTACAATGTGTTATTAATATAGTATGGGGAAAAGTATATGTTTTTATTTTGGATGTGGCCTGTAACTAAAACACATAGTAAGCTACTTCAAAAACCTGAAAACCTAAAATGTAAACCACATTAAAATTAACAGACTTATATAGACCTGTTACATTACAAATAGAAAGAAACTTCTATTGCACATCCCAAACAAGTATTTTGGGATCTTTCTTCTGCTCCTTGCAGTACCCTGATCTAGCAAGGACAGCAATTGTAATAACTTTTTTTTATGTACCTTTTATGCTTCCAAATCCTGAAATACAAGTAGATGTATTCCAGAAGGCTGTCACAGCCTTACTTTATTTAGAATTTCTTGAGTTCTTCTGTATTGCGAGTTTTTCTCTTTCATTTTCTTGGGTTATAACATCTGTCAGTTCTGTTTTATGGGTTTGTTTGTCTACAGAAAATGGAAAAAGTAATGATTGTGCCAAGAGACCTCTGTATCATTTTATATGACCATGAAGAATGGCCATTCATGAATTGCTTACAATGGAGACAGTGAGTCTGATGCTGATATCAGTTACACTGATGTGAACCAATAGAAGTTACTCTGTATTTCACCAGTGTAAAATTAAAATAAGATTTGAGGAAAAAACTGTTCAAAATCAGGTATGATATAAAAGAAGAGTTTGTGAAAGGTCAAATATTGCTTTAAAAAATAATTTTATATTAGTCCTGAATCTCTATTTTCTCCACTTAAAATATTCTAGTTTGTCAGAAGGAGAATAACACATTCTAGGCCTTTCACTTTCTTTGGCAATACCAGATTTCTCATGCCTCACTATCCATCCAAGCTGTGGAGTTTTCTCACAACAGCTGCACATGCTGTCTTGAGTTATTAACCCCAGGAGGAAGCCTGAGGAGCTGTTGAGTTGCTTCCTCTCCTACAGAGCTTCTACACTGGTTTGTTGGGCTCCTGCATGGAAAGTGGATGGTTTAGGAGAAGCCATCCTCTTAATAAGGACTCCTGAGAAGCTTGGTACAGATACCAGAAAATGCCTATGCTTCTCATTCTTTGGGGAATGGAAAGAAAATAAAGTTGAGGGCAAAAAGAAATGTTCATCAAAATGTCTTCTGTTCTGTCCAGCAGAGAGTGGGTTTGCTGAGAAATTTCTCTCTGTGCACTGTATGTCAGTATAACTTCTGTGGCAGTATTACTTCTATAGATTGGGTTGATAACTTCAGAGAATAAATAATTACTTTTGGGGTATTTAGATCCTATAGTGATGGGTGTTTACATGAACTGATATGCATGTTCAGTATGCAAAATTTCCTAATTGAGCTGTACATCTGGCCAGCTGTACATCTGGCCAGCAAGTTGTGCAGTGTATTACTTGTTTTTCAGTAGCTTGAAGCAGAGTACAATGAAAACGTGGGAGTGATAAATTGTCTTATGAGACAATGAAAAATCTTTAAATTGATAAAGAAGCCAAGGAATTAACCTGTAAGGTAGCTTAATTTCCTCACTACCTCTACACAAGAAAATTTACATTCAGTCAGTTTTGCAAAGCATCTGGGTTCTTCCCCATTGATGGAAAAAAAATACAATAGAAATAACAGCTTCCTTGAGTATTTTACAAGCAGCTGGTAGATGTCAAATTGCTAAAATTGTTAAATCTACTGCCAAGGTGCTTTATTTTTAACCTTTTAGTCTAGATACAGGCCAAATGGACACACAATCAGTTCATAACCAGGTATGTTGCCAAAACCATAAGTATTTTCCAACATGAATTAGATTCCATATTCCAGTGGGATATATAGTTAGAATCTTCCTCCAGAGTATGTGAGCCATGTATTTGGCAAATACCTATTCTCCTTAGTGAAAGAACCTCCTTTTTTAATTCCAAGATGCCCTTCCCTCTCCTTCACACACTATTGCTTATGCAAGGTGCTCAGTTAATGGAATTTATAGGCAAAATTTAAAAAAATAACTTTCTTTCTCAGTCCTTTTTTGTCTTTCTATGTCAACTAACTTCTGACATAAGGATGATTATGGAGATGCAAACAAAGTGGCTGAGTGAACACTTCTGGCCATTATCTTCATCCAGATTAAAGAAACCCCAACACCTTCTCTCAGAAATATTTGTGCTGTAATAATGCTCTTGGCAATATAATTCTGAAAAAATAAATATAAGGATCCTGGAATAAAATATATGCAGATTTACACCTGTGTCTTAAAGTAAGAGGTGATAACTAAAAAAAAAAAGATAATAATCAAATATCTGAAGAAATTTGATCTGCATATTTAAAGGATTTTTATTAATCCTTTGCTGTTAAACTGATGGCAAAATGTAATTGACAAAATTATGTTCTCATGAATTTCAGTGATCGGCATGTCATTGATTTCACTGACTTAAAATTTTCAAACTGCCTGTGTATTGTGACTCTCTGTTCATTTGAATTTAAAAGTAGTTTGCTATCTACTTAGTGTTATAGTATCTAAATTTGAAATTTCCATTATTAAAAATAACAAGCAAAAGTACCTGCTCTATTTCATTCTTCCCAAAGCAATGAAGAGATGTCTGGCTATATTGACTTTTTGATTCTATTTTATGGATTGGTAAGAAGAACAGAAAGATCCTCTACCTGTCTATTCAGCACTAAAAATTCTTTACTACTGGCTTGGCTTGGGACACATGAAGAGTTACAGAGCCCATAGAAATGACTGGAACTCAAAGCAAAAGTCAGCAACTACTGCAGATGCTGATGAATCTAATTTTAGCTCCTGAGAAGTTAAGATTCTTTCATATATGCAATCATCACAAATTAGTTTTATGTAGCCATTCCTATACTGTTTGTTGTTCCTTGCTTAATTCTTTCAATGAAAAAAGGATGTATAGGAGTGAAGTTTTGTTATATAACACAGGTGCTGTACTAATGAAATCTGGGTAAACATTTGGTAAAAACTATATTGGGTAAAAGTGATGAGGAATGTCTGATGCTAAGTAAATACAATTAATTTTTTGATAGAACATATGTATCTAAGCTCCAGTTACATGTCTTGGGCAATCCTTTTCAGGCTTTTAAAATTCTAATAACTCACTGCTGAGATATAAATGTTGCTGACATTAATACATCAATCAGGCTCTGTACCAAATGGAATGATGTTGCTTAATAAAATTATGTAAATTATTATGCCTTCCCCTATTTCATGTAAGTCCACTTTAAAAACCGTAGAGAAAGGTCAGCAATAACAGAGGCAGAAAGTAGCATTAATTTTATCAGATTTCTAAAGGAAAATTAGAAAGTTTTGATGGTATACTTTAAGGATTATTACAAATCAATTATTCCTTTGTCTGGAAGGAAATAATGCCTGAAACGTTATTGCTATGTCAATACTAGTCATGAACTAAGTTTGGAAGCATGGGGAAATGCAAATTACTACTACATGCTGAGTATTCATCCTGTAACTAATGAATATTCACTTGACTCTTATAACCTAGCCTAATTACCCATAAAGCCACAGATAGATTTCACTTGACCCTAAACTTTAAACTGTTAGCTGCTCCTTTGCCTGATAACAAAGTGATAATGCAATTATTTGTGTACCAAAGCAGAAAGAAGTTGACCCCCAGTAAGATGTCTGTGAAGTACATAACATGGAAAAAAGTATGAGTTTTGGAAAAAATCTCTTGCATTTTTAAATTATCTGCCTAAGAGTTGTAGGAGTCTCTTAAGAATGATGCAGAAGTATTAGTTCTAAGGGAAAGGAGCAAAAAATTAGATAAAATAACCGTAAGGGAAATAGAATAAAAGAGCACATTTACTTAGGCTTAAACCAAGATATTGCAGTTTTACTTTCATTTTCTGCGTAAAGTAAAATGGTCAAATCAGGGGATATGGGCCTGCATAATAAAGGAGTCAAAGCTGAAGAAAGGCGATCTCTTAATTTGATTTTCTGTTTTAACAGTGAGGGAAAATTCTCACAAGTAAAATGACCAAATGCTGCCAGCTCTAGCTGAGAGACACACGTGATAAATAGAGCCTATATCATAGGAACCGTTAGAAAAACTGGAATTTGCATCAGTACTTTTTGTATTTTTATATCACATCTGTATTTTCTAAGGAAGGATTTTTTTCATCTCACTTGAAATAGTAGAATTTGTTTTAGTATCAATACAAATTCTCTATCTGGCCATATTCCCAGCAACAGTAGACAGCAAAAGAATTGCTTCAGTCTAGTGTTACTCAAGTTGGTCTTGCAGATATACAATTATTCACCTGTTTTGTGGGCTTGATTGGAAGAAGTTTTGGGGTTTTTTAAGCCGCAACTTTATGTTCTTCAGTATACTGAAGATAAAACTTGTGGAATTTTTTCCCATCCCCTGCTTCAGTCTTTCCCAGCTTGATTTTTGTAGGGTTTTTTCCTACACAGGTAATTCCTATTACATGGCCTGAGTCCTGGATTGACTGGGAAGAAAGGTGTCCTTCAGCACAAGGAATAAGTGAAACAGTCTGTAAACTCCTCTATGAGGAGACCATATAACTCCTCTCCTGCTCTAACACAAAAATTTAGGAAAGATCCAGACAGACATACTTTTCTTTTACTTGTATATTAAACATTCTGAGAACTGAAAAAAGTGCACTTTAATACCATGGTAAAAATGAAAATATCTGTCTTTTTATCCATATACCATAAATCTTCATCTTGTTTTTATAAATTGTCTTTGTTTCTATTTGATCTAATGACAGTGATGTGTAACACAGAGAGTACAAGGCACCTGAAATACATTTGTGGATTCTTACCCCAGTGAGCAAACCAGCTATTTTGTGAGGAGCGTGAGTGTAAATAATCCTTTTCTGGCTATTTGCACTGGGAGGAATTGAAACAATAAAGCTGGGTCTTGACAAAAATTAGGATGGCACTGTCAACTTCTCTGTCATAATTAGTATTGCTGGAGCAGGGGCTGTACACTTGTTCCCTAGGGGAAGGATAAGGATTCCTGTTCCTACCTTTCAAATTTGGAGATGGAGATAAGTTTACAAAGCAAGTATTTATGCTTTCTCTTTTAAAGCTGGGGCTCACAAATTTCATTATTCCAGGCACTGTGGTGAAACTGCAGTATGGATTGCATGCAGCATCAGAAAGCAAAACCTAGTAAAACTTCTGGATTTGTACAAGAAGCTTCACGTGAACAGTAAGAGGAAGATAAAATAAACCCCACCTGTGTCAAAGCAGAGAGAGTGGTCATCCATGTTTGGGAGGCATGTATCAGTTCTTGCTTCATAGAAAGACTGGCTTGTCCAGGAAACCCTTGATCTCCCAACAGCTCTGAACAAACCTTGCCTATAGACCAGGGTTAATTAGAAATAAGAGGAGATGATTTCATTACTAAATACAGTATTCCCCTTTCTGCCCAATTTAAGACCTCTTCTGAAAAATGAAAAATGGCTTAATTTTGACTTTTTTTTTTTCTGAAAGAACATATAAATAAGTGGTAATGTTGGAAAACATAAAACATAAGAGAATTTGCTTAAACCAATAAATTTAAATAATACTGCATCTGTTCCTTTTAAAAAAAACAAATATAGAAATATAAGAGTCAGGATTCGAGGATCTCTGGTTGCTGATGGGAATATTTTAAGAAACAATGATACTAAATACTATGGGTCACTTTCAATGTCTGATGCCTTCAAGGAAAATTGCATTAATGTAAAAGTAATTGTTACCACATATGTCACTTTCCTTTAAAACTGAGTATCTGGGAAATTATTTTAAAAGCAGAAAATTTTTCAGATTAACTGCTGCTGATGTTGAAGAGGTCCTTATAGAGAGAGGTACTTTTGTGTTTAGTAGATTAGTGGTTTCAAAAAAGACACTCTGACCTGCAGCTAAAACATTTGTGAATCCTTCTTGTAGATGACAAGATGACTCCTGAAATTATTTCTTTTGTAGTGTCTTCACAAAGTGGTACTATTCTCTCTGCAGACAAACAAGAAAAAGGAAAGAAAAAAAGGCAAAAAACCAAGTAATGTTTCAAGGCCAAAGAATTCACCCTTTTCCCAAAGTAGCAAAATCCCCTCTGCTTAGTCTATATAGACTTAAGAGCTTAAAGGCAGAATTTTTCGGGAAGGATACTAGGGGGACTTCTTTTTTCTTATTCCAAAGAAATTAAGTCTCCAAATAGAAGAGAAAAGATACCTTTTTCATGATTAATGATGCCAACAGGCTGTTTGATATTCAATTTGGAGAACATAACCTATCAAAGATGACAGAGGACTCTCTGTCTCTCCAGATTGCTTTGCACACCATGTGAATAAATACCACTGCTTACTTCTGGACTCTGTTTTAAGGCAGAAGAAAGGTGAGGATTCTATGATTTCACCAGCCTCTCTTTAATCAGAATTCTATAGGGTTACCCTAATAAAACCCACAAGATGATGAGTTATGAATTAAGATAGAAATTAGCTAATATAAACTGCTATCATGCTGCAGTAATTTCCTAGTATGTGTGACCTCAGTCTGGATGGGACATTATAAAAAAGAAAAATGATGAGACTGGGAATAAAAATGATTTACATTGACTCTTTTCCATTCTTATGCAAGTCTGCTGAGAACTATTTCAGAATTGGTAAGCATCTGGATAGGTCAACATACTGCATGGCCAATTTGTAAGGGTAGGAAATACTGAAAGCAGCATAAATTGTGCCATTTTTTGCCCTTTATCACATTTGCAAAGCATTAGAGTTACTAACACCTGCAATTTCCTTCTTTTTATGAAAATCAAAGTAACTTTAATATATAAAATTAAAATAGCAGATCAATTTTAAAATTGGAAGGTAATTGTATATTTTGACCAAGAACATTGTATACTAGCTACAGTATAAAAGCTTTCTACTCTGGTGATCCATCACTGTTTTATTAACACACATATTTTCTCCAAAATTTCATAAATATCAGGTCACATATAAATCACATGTAGCTTAAAAACTTTTGCTGAAATAAAAGAAAAAAGAAAAAATTGCTGAAAATATTTTGGTTTGCTATTTTTTTTCCTGTTTGAAAAGTCAAAATGAAACATTTAATTTCATGTTGCATTCATGCTATTTTGTTTGTGTCTAAGGTCATGGGGATGCAGATGTGGTTTGGGTTGATGAAACTTACATGACTTCTGGGTTAAGCTGTCAATGAAATGTACAAAGTACAAGGTGCTCTGTATTTCACTTCCCTGTCTTTCAATATATTCAGTCATAAGTCTCATGTTCTGCCAAAAGACAATTTTAAATGTTTTTATTTGGTTTTCACCTGTTCTCATTATGAAGAATTCTTTCCATCTTATTAAATATTTGGCAGAAGTTTCTGGATTAAATGACTGGTTGATTTTTGGGGGAGTGGGAGGGCATAGCAACTGTTATTAGTAAAGCAAAAATTCTTTTTTTTAAGTTCAAGTGAAGACACAGATTTAGCAATGAAGAGCATCTAGGTAGGTTTCTTTTTATTTCTGAAAGCACATTAAATATTTTAATATTGGCCATATTATTTTTTTAAATACCTATAAGAAATATTAGATGTAAATGTGAGTTCTGTAGGTACAGGGATGGCATCCAGAGAGACCTTTGCAGATTGCCAAGTATTGGTATTCTCATTGTACCATGAGAAGCTCATGAAAGTTGAGAAGGCCAAGTGCAAGGTCCTGCACCTGAGCTGGGGCAATCCTCAGTGCCTGTAAATGGTGGGAGATGCATGTATGGAAAGCAGCCCTGAAAAAAGGACATGGGGATACAGGTGGATGAAAAGCTGGCTATGAGCTGGCCGTGCAGGGCAGAAAGCCAAACATATCTTGAACTGCACCAAAAGAGTGACCAGTAAGGGATTCTTCCCCTTTAGCTCCAGATTCATGAGACCCTACCTGGAGCACTGTTTCCAGCTCAGGGGCCCTCAGCACAGGAAAGATAAGGATCTGCTGCATAGTTGAGAGAGGGAGCATGAAAATGATGGTGGGCTTGAGCACCTCTTCTATGAAGACATGATGAGAGAGATGAGGTTGTTAAGGCTGGAGAAGAGCAGGTTCCAGGGAGACCTTTCAGCGCCTCCCAGTACTTAAAAGGCCTTACAATAAAGCTTGAGAGAGACCTTTATACCAGGACTTGTAGTGACAGGACAGTGGCCAATGGTTTCAACTGAAAGAGAGCAGATTCAGACTAGATGTGAGAAAGAAATACTAGATGATGAAGGTGATGAGGTGTGGAACAGGCCTCAGAGAATTTGTCGATGTCCTGTCCTGGAAGTGTTCATGGTCAGGATAGATAGAAGAGAAATTTCATTGTTGCAGTCATTATTTTTACCTCCTATACAGAGTAGATGTATCTGTGATGCTCTATTGAGCATCCTTCTGGAATTCAGGATGTAGCTCCCGATCTTTAATTTCTGAAGTCACCAAAACTGCTTGTTAGACACCCTATCACATTGTTACCTCAACTCAAATGGCTACCCTTTTCTTTACAGAGCTTCTTTTGAGGTAAAAAAGTGGTTTTACTAAGTTAATGCAAATATTAACTCTGGAACACCTCTTTCTCTACCTGTAGCAATTTCCTTAAGAGTAGTGCTTTCTGCATTTTATCTATGTTATGGAGTTTCATTATTTATTTACTTCTGCAGCCTTTCACATCTTTTAACAAAAATCTAAAGAAAAAGTCCATTGTCCGCATCTATTTCTAACTGCCGTCTTTTGGCCTTGCTATCTGACTTTTGTTGATGCACTAAAAATAGTTGATAACATTTGGCAATTCTAAAACCCCATATTTCATCTCCCTCCTTACGAAGTCTTCAATGGGCATTCACTGTATTTAATTTTAAGAAGACCTCACTAAACAGGAATAAAGGCAGTTTCTGACTGGATTGCCAAATAAGCCGGATATTCTCACATGATGAAACTAAGTGTTTACTTGGCTCAGCCACTGCTGCCAATGATTATCTTCTGTTGAGGCTATTGGAGGGAATAATTTACAGAGTATGGAGCCACAGAAAGAAAAAGAATGAGCCACAATTGATAAATTTCCTCTTTATCTTGTCTTCTTTGGGACAAAGTGGAATTCAGAGTTTAGAATTAGATATATGAATTCTTTCCTCATAGGATCTAGAGTGAGCTAAGCAACTCAGCATTGAATCCATGAAACCTCTAGGCTGCCTGAGGAGCTACCTTGATATAAGCACAGGAATCAGTGATGACAGGTGTATCTCTAACAACCTGACCACCTCTGAAGTTTGCTGGCTGACTGAAAGCTCATTGGAAGATGCCTCCAGCCACTTATGATCACTATACCCTGCCTAGCAGATAAGTTGCTTATTTAGAGTTCCTCTTCGAAGAATGAGACAAGATTCTCCCTGGTAGCAATGAAGAAGGTGTTAAAATTGCCTAATTGTGTGGGATTGTCTAACAGACATTTATAAATTGGGAGTTCTCTGGGTACAGAGAGCGGTTTTTTGAGCTGAAAGGAGGCAGACTCACATGTCTCCTCCTTCCCTAAAGACTTTTATATAGATTCAATTAAAAAGATGCCCTCCTTGTCTTGGTTTCAAGATGTATGGAGGCAGAAATGGAAATGTATGATGAATAATCCCAGTCTGCTGGGTTCTTGTCGGGCGGGTTAAAATGTTTGCCAGTTGTGCCATGTAAATATATAGAGAGAGAGACTGCATTTGGGGTGTCTGAAACCGAAAACAAGTTATCACAAAGTTCTAAAATTCTCAGTGAACAAAACATTCTTAGCCTAGTCATATCTAGTTTCACCTAACCATTAGCTGAGAAAATTATGGGCAAATTGCTTGCTACTGTGCTACTTGGGAGAAGGGCAACTATTCCAGGGATGTCTGCCTTACAGTTAATGGCTGCTTTGCTTTGGAGACACTGCTTGAGGAATGCCTGGCAGTGAAATTCAACTGATTACATTCAGAAATGTGCAACATACAGTGAATCATCCAGGAGAAATAAGTGCTTCTAAGGAGAAGTTCAAAGAGTTCTCTTGAGTTAGATGTCTAAATCAGGTCTGTTGTACTGTATGCTAAATGACTGTTTCTCATCAGCTATAAAATGAAATAGGTATAAATACCTAAACTGCAGCATGCTTAATGTAATAGGAAAATCCAGGTAATCATATTTATTCAAGCAGCGAGTAATTTATGACTGGTCAATCAAGATACCTATATTTCTCTGTATTACTAAATTTAATTAAAATATAATATCCATGTTACATACTTGTTCACTTGAAATTCATTGAGGGGATGAAATGTACATCTAAAATTGACAAAAAAAAGAAAAGTAGTAAAAAATATTTAAAATAAAAATATTAATTGAAAAATAATGGGTTAAAATTAATGAGATTACTGGAATTTGCAAAGATGTTCACGAAGTCCTGTTAACCATGTACTTAAGGAAGGGATAATGTGCACTGAGAGAAAAAGGAAAAAGAAAAATGATACTTTTTCTTTCTATTCCAAAGCAACTTTTTGATAGTACAAGATATTCTTGTTGACTTTGATATAAACTTTGAAACTCTTAAATAACTGCAACATCCATGGCAGATTAGTGAAAAGTCCAAAACTAGTCTTTTTTATTTCCTTTTTTCCTGTTTATCTACATTTACATCCAGCATCAACTGAGAAAGCAATCTTATCTAACAGGAAACAAGCCACAACAAGGACAGAAGCTATTCCTAGGAGAACAGTATCTCCTCTTTTCACTACAGTTTAAATTTTCTCCTCAATATATCACAGAGAAAATGCGGCTCCTGAATTTGTACATACAGAGGAAGGCAATCTGAATTTGACACAACTAAGGAGAATATCCAAAGGTGAATGCAATCAATAAGTAAATGCTCTTTGCTCCTAGGGGTTCTAAGCTGCTGGTTTTGGGTAATAGCAAACAGACCAATAGTGACAGCTTGCTGTGGCCTCAGTTGGGTTCAATCAGCTGAGGTGTCTACAAGGCAAGGACACTACTGCTAATCTGACCCCAGTAACTGGAGTGCATTGGGATGCAAGGCAATGGGTCACTTAGGCTCCGATTATGCAGCTGTTCAGATATTGCCACAGGTCCCATTTCTCTACTCACTTATTTTTCATGTCCTATGAAAATTAGAACTTGAGGTTCTCAGGCCATTGAAGAGCAATATTTTGAAAGTGATGATCTGTAAGGTTTTCAGGCCATCAGAGTACTGGGAACAGCTCAGGTGAGCATCCAGACCTGGGGATTCAGAACTGTCATGTCCCCAGGTATACACATAGACTGAGCCTGATCATCAGTGTGGTTTATGGTCTGTTTCACTCACAAGTCAAAACCCGGGCATCCTAAGCCTAGAGTATAGATTTTCCCAGACAGGTTTTCAAAGCCTTGGTTGTATAGGTTGACTTAGAACTTCATTACTTATTTGAGGTTTTGTGGAAGGCAGTAGAAGGGAAACTTCTATGGCTTGGTCAAGCCTGTGAGATTGTAACTCTTGAAGTCCAGGGCCTACAGCCACTCACTCATCTGAGGGTGCTGCTGCTTGTACATCAGACTCATAAACAAGGCTCAGTACAGTCCCCAAGCCAAAACTCATGGCTTATTTGGACAAGTGGCACCCACACAGTATAATCTGAATGAACATTGCATCCATTCTTTCAACATTTCCATTGAAAAGTCCCAGTGTATCGCTTCATAGAACAGATGTTGAAATATGTAAAATATTCTATAAAATATATCTTTATCTCCTTGTAATAAATTTAATTGATGTTATGAGAACTGCACCACGTAAACCACAGTATCAGTGGAAATAAAAGCATGACTTTGAAAATCTCCAGCGCAATTACTTTTGCACAACAGTTTTTTCGGGGAGGTAAAGTGATTAGAAACAGAAATATGTGCTCATTATTCTAATCCAATTACTTTTCAACAGTTGGAACAATGATTC
This sequence comes from Melospiza georgiana, assembly GCF_028018845.1. Classification (NCBI taxonomy): domain Eukaryota; kingdom Metazoa; phylum Chordata; class Aves; order Passeriformes; family Passerellidae; genus Melospiza; species Melospiza georgiana. The sequence continues at coordinate 48,535,911 of NC_080431.1, forward strand.
TTTCTGTCATTGATGTCCAGATTTTGACTTTATTTTAAATTTGGTAAAAACCACAAGACTGCCTTCATCACAGGTGCTTTTGGCTTTGGGACAGATGATAACAAAAATTATAATGGAAGTTTTTGAAAGTCTTAAAGGATATGAACAGGCTTGGCTGTGTCATTGGTCAAATAGTGAGATATGCTTTCTTCTTCTAAAGCAGCAAAATGTCTCTAACGTATATCAATGTTACAAAAGTTACCTGCAGCAGGCTAGCTTTTCCTAACAAGAATAGATAAACCTTTTCTATTTTGAATACTTTTTTAATGTTATATACTTACTCCAGGAGGAACTTACATAAGTGGTTGTATAAATGCACATATGTTTAAATTAAACATCACAATATAAAGTCACAGCATTACCAGTGGCAGAAAAAAAAATTCAGGTTTGTAATACTGCAATAGCATTATGCAGTTTTAAAACAGAAAGCAAACAAATCTATATATGTATGCATATATTAAAAATATAATTCAATATACTATAATACAACCTGCAGGTATGTAGTGTAATGGTTTCTATAAAATACCCCTTGAGTTCTTTTGAATCTCAAAACAGTTGATAATTGTAAACTTTAATGAATGTTACTTCTACTGAACTCTTCATAGAAAGCAAAAGACCCTGATTAATTCATTTATTTATACATCTTGTGTTCTAATATCTCTTGATGCATTTTGTGAAATGAGGGATATTTTGGAATACCTCTATTTTTTGACTTAAAAACAGTTCCTCTTCTAGCTTTTTTTACTTCAGCCACAACTAGAAAGTCATCAGCCAAATAAACAAGACAATAAACCTCTATGTTGTTATAAATAGCTTCAGCAATTCCGCTCCAATTTGAGTAGGAGTAAGCGTTTGCTATCTCAGGCCATGGAAATGGAATTAATCAGTGTGTTACTGTGTATTTTGAATTACATATATTGAATTATAGCCTAAAGTCTGTTAACTGAAAGTGTGAATTTCTTAAGAAGGTTTTTATCCCTGGAGAGAAGTGTATCCCTGGGTGAATCAGATATACATTTATCATAAACATAAATATTCATCTTTAGATGCAGATTCAAAATTTTTCTCAATATCTTGAACTGCCTTCCTACCAGTATGATACTGTCACTGAATTTATTTCTTGAATTTTCTTCTCTCTTGTTATATTCATTGTTTTATTCCATAATATTTTTCTTATGGGAATGCAAAATAAAAGGTTTATTTAAACAAAGCAAACATTCTTCTCCTTTAAAAAAAATTCCTTAATATAGAAAGTAGAAAGAAATTGATTTTTTCCCATATTACCCAAAAGTTTAATCAAGTATAAAAATTACATGCCTTGCAAATGACAGTGGAGTGTTTCCTATATGTTGTGTGTTAATTGAACAGTGCAGTAGACAAAAGAAAACATCACTAATTACAGCAGTGATTATAAAGTTATGCTATTGTATAGAGTTATCTGACAGATAATGACATAAGTTTAGGTTCAAGGCTAATGAATTAACACTTTTGTTTTATTTTGAAGAAACAGTGCAAAGAATCTCTTATTTTTAATTTGGCACTTGTGTGGCAAAGTTCATGACAAAGTTACTCTGCTCGAAACCAAAGTGCTAATAAAGGGCTCCAAGTCTAGGGTTTTTGTAAGTTTGTGCAGGACATCAGTAGAAAAGGAGAATTTTCACCCAAATGCTATTTGTCTAGAGAGCCACAGCCTAGAAATCAACTAAGGGATGTGGGTGTTTGCTGTTGTGGTAAAGCTTTTGGTACTATGAAGTCAGTGGAGAGCTACAATTCACAAACAACTTCAGTTGTTCATGTTCATTAATTGTTAGTTTTTTCTTGTTAAATGAGTAATTGTCAAAGACTACAATGTTTGTTGTTCAAAACACATTCCTGAAGATCCTTGCAGGATATAGTGCCTATATTTCATTCATTTTTTATTTTGAAAAATGTGCTCCTGTGTTCTCCAGACATTTTAGCAGTCTTTTTTATGTAATTTCTTCTCTAGTCCAGACAGATCTACTGCTTTTATTACCCGTTAAAATTTACAGCAACAGCTCTGCAATATTTTTCTACTTGAACTCAGCAGACCACATCATGTCTTGGTTACATTTTTCTGACCCTGAGATTGTTGTTTCTTTAACTCAGTGGGAGATGTGATGTTAAAATCTGCAAAGCTACATGCAATTTGGTTCTATTTGTTATGACTTACAGTGTCATCCTTATTGTAATGATATCTTGGCTTCTTCATCAGGAAGCACAATTTTCTTCATTGACTTCATGTCCTTCATTCAGATCTGTATCTGTTATGTTTTTCTTCTGGCTGTCTGCATGTAATTCAGCCAGTCGAAAATTCTCCTTGGTTTGTTTTATACCATGACCTACTGTTAGATCCATTTAAAAATTCTACAGAGCATTAGTCAGCTTTTGGTCTTCTATTTTTACACAAGCAAAATCCTTATACTGAAGGAATCCATAAATCAGCAAACATTTATGGTGAAAGAAGGTGAACTGGTTCATTGGGAAAATTTCATTTGAAAAAAGCATTGTTTTTTAAGGCTCAGGTGTTTGAAGAGAGTGAATAGCCTAGAAAGATCTGCTTTAAAATAATATTTAAAACCATTGTTAATTTTTAACTTCTTAACTTTTAACCACTGTCTTTTTAGATCTTGAATTGGCCATGAATGATTCATGGCCAGTTCAAGATCTAAAAACACAGTGGTGATCTAAAAAGACAGTCAGCCATTGCTGACTTCCAACTCAGCTGTTCTGTAAATAATCACTCTTGTGATTAGTATTATGCTACTTAGGATCTGAAAGGTGTTCAGGGGTTTTGTATACATAGTGCTTCAAATATATATGGAAATTTGTAAGCAGACATACTGTGCTTAGTAATATTAAGAGGATTTTCATTATAATGTATATGGATTTGGGGAATTATTCTTCTCAAATGACAAGCAATTCTAGCTCTCTGTTTTATGCTCAGTTTCTGTCTGTGACCAGAGGATAATGTTTGCTGCGTTCTACACGCAGTTCAGTAGCCTGTTCTCACAAATAATTATGTACATATGTGAAGAGCTTTACTAAGAGAATTGCCCACACAAAGTTACCCACATGTAAGTGTTTGTAGAAATAATTTATAGGAGAGACTGAGGCAGCGTTAAAATGGTCTTCCTATAATGGAAACAAAACTACAAGAAAATATAAGCTGGCTTTAGCATTTTGGATTCAACTGTCTAAAAATTCATCATGGGGAAGACTGCTTCTTAGCATTTGACATGTTCTATCTGCTCTACTGAGACAGCTAGTAGGTGTTATTTTGCTTCTTTGTGCTAGCTGACAAATCTAACTGTTCATGATTCTTTTTCTATTATGTGGTGTTAACCATATTTCTCTACAGTTTTCACAGGTACCAAAAGTGATTTTTGTATACCTTTTGCCATTTACACCATGCTAGAAAACAAGTCTTCACTTGGAGACAGAAGGAGATGTTGTGTTGTAACTTTGCTATATATTTTACCCGTTTCTCAATTTTTTTTCTTTCTTGCTTTTTTTTTTTTTTAATTAAAATTCAGATGAAAGTCTTTTCAACTAAAATATAACCTTTTGAAGTCATTCATTATTCCCTAGCAAAGTAGGAAAGTGTGAATATGATAAAAGCTCTCCAAAATGAAAGATAAAAAAGTATTCAGTTTGAAATTATAGAGCAGAATGTCTCTTTTGCATAGAGAATGTAGTTTCCTCATACACTGTATATTTGGTATGTATAACCATTATGATATATTTACTTTTCTCATATAGTCTAGTCTGGTAATGTCTTTCTCTTTTGCAGAAGTCAGTGAGCATCAAGGTTAAGCAGTCATATTTCTTTAAATGCTGCTTCTTTCTCAAAATACTACTGTGAAAGAGTAGGCTTGAAAAATGAATTTGGGATCATGGCAAATAACATTAAATTTATATCAAAGTATACCAATAATATCAAAGACAAACATATTGAATATGTTAGTTTATTCAGCTTAATAATGTTTATAATGCTGTGTGTGTCTCATAAGGGCCTTTATACTGGTTCTGGTTTAACTTCTTATTTAAGATTGCCTCATTTTCTACATGATATTCCTCATTATACCATACAAATTTTGGCAGATATCAAGCTTCAAGAAAATATGCACACTTGAAAGAAAGTCTTTAAAACTTCTAAGTTGAAGTTTACTTAGGTACCTCTTTAATTTCAAAGATACTTTCCGGTGATGTCTTTCAAAGCCTACTTAGAGAACTCAGTTGTGGAAAAAAGAAGAAAACGCATGCTCTGAAGATAGAGCCTTTTCAATCATCAAAGATACCCTTCACCAAATTATTTCTTAAGAAAAGTGTTCTTCTTTTGAAAAGAGGCATGGACTGAGTCCTCCTGGACTATCTAAAGGAATTTTTGTCAGTGCGTGTGTTGCCTGTTCTTTCACAAGTTATCTGGTGTCTTTCAAGCTCTTTTGCAGATCAAAGTACCCCTTAACTGTCAGATGCTGATATCTGTGAGAATGATACACTCAGTCTGTAGCTCTTATCTCTTGGTGTGTGCCCACATTCCACCTTTCTTCGCAGACCTTAGCTTAACCAAAATGTACAGGTCTCAGAAAAAAGTGAGGATGTCAGGAACAACATAAAGACAGAATTTTCCTCAGATTGTGAGTACTAGTTTAGTCTGGTCACCTGCATCTACAGATGACCATTATTTAACTGAACAGGGCCAGTTTGTGGGTCAAGCATTGCCTCTCAGAGCTAGGCAGTTAAAACTGGATCCGTTGTTGCCAGGCTTGCAAGGGTTCCTCAGGGGTGAAGAGAGAGATGAGAATCTTGACTCCATGATCAGAAGGCTGGATTTATTAATTTATGATATATAATACATTATGACCATGCTAATAGGAATAGAGAGAAAAGTTCAGAAGCTGCTAAGCTAAGAATAGAAAAGGAATGAATCAACAAAGGAACTCTCCCTGATTCTGTCCCAGAGAGATCTTGTTTTTGATTGGCCCTTAATTGTAAATGTGGAACATGGGCCAATCACAGGTGCACCTGTTGCATTTCACAGCAGCAGATAACCATTGTTTACATTCTTTCTCTGGGGCCTCAGCTTCCCAGAAGAGGGAAAAATCCTAAAGAAAGGATTTTTCACAAAAGATGTCTGTGACAATCCATCAGTGTGTAAACTGTAGCTGCTTAACCTTTTGCACATTTACATTATATTTACATAAGGTTTTAAACAGCTTGTATCAGGGTTACTTAAAGACATGTTCTCCTCTTTTCTTTGTTTCCAGCTAAACTTAACAGCAGCTCAGTAGTTATCATGTAATGTAGCGTAATGCAAAATTTAAAATCTCCATGACCCAGTTGCTAATTACAACTAAGTAGGCATGTGTGATTTAATCTTAGATATGCCCTGCATGCAGTCCTAGGACAATGTAGGAGTGGGGACAGTGTTTCCTGTGAGAAATAAGGATGACTACTGTCAGAGAGCAGTAAGTCTATTAGTTCTGGTTTTGCCATATCCTGGGGCTCAGTTGTTTCAGCTGACTCCAGCTGTTTACCCCAGCATGTGGAACATCGTGTTCTGGCTTCAATAGATTCATACTTTGACCTCTGAATGCATTTCTGCCTCAGGTGCTCTTTCTTGCAGTATTCTGGATTCTCTATCATGTCTGCAAGTCTCAGAGGACTGTCTGCAGACCATGGCTTTGTCTGGTCATTGTAGCTCTCTTTGCTAGACAAATTCTGATAACTGATCAAGAGTTAAATCTAAGACTTAAATTAATTTCTCCTTTAGGCTGTTTTGTTCCAGATTCCAATCATGATCTAATATTATCAAGGATTCAGTTTATCCCTGGATTGCTACATTAGCTCTTCACACATGAGCACTTCTATATTTTCAGGTTTTTTGTGCTCTCTGCTTGCAAATGCATTGCTGATGTGTTTCATTTTTATGTAATGAGAAGCACTTCTCAAATCTCTGTATTAAATCTCTGCAGTTTGTCTACTCTGCCTGAGCCTCATCTACCTGAATTAACTGCAAAATACTATGAACATTAAGTGATTCAAGACCAGCTGTTGCCAGCAGTTTCCTCTGTCTTCTTTTCTCAGGGTAACCATGGATTGCTACCAATTATTTGGTACCTTTTAAACCTTTCTGTTTTCATCTCCCTTTTCAGGAATGTCAGTTCTAACCCAGCTTTTAGCTACTCCATCAGAGACCAAGTGATCTTAGAGAGATCTATTGTTTCTATGCCACATATAAATTGATCTTTGTAGACCTAGTGTTTTATCATTGCAGGGCCCTGGTCCCCTAAAAATCTGAAATTTTCTGCAACTGCAGTGTTCCACAAACACAACCCCGTTATTTCTGAACACCTACATTTATTTTGTATGAAAAATGGATGGGGAGAGAGGTGGATGTGTCAGAATATTTCAATGGCTCCCAGCTGAATGCGCTCTCAGGGCAGCTTGGATGACACCATTAGTCCTGGGCATTACTGACACCCAAGGTCTTGCTGTGAGCCTCTGTGAAACATAACAACAGCACTTTCTGCTGGTTCTGGTTTTGTCATGACTTTGAACATCAGAAAGACTCCATTAAAATGCAAGGATGATGCTTTTATAGTACCGTATCTGTGACAAACCTATAACTTCTACAACACTCAGTTCCCTGCATTCTGTATAATTTCCTCTTTTTCATATGAAATTTACCTTTCATAAGATTTTTTTTCTCTGGGGATGCTTTTGTGACTGACTGATTTGGTCAGGGTCATGCTGTAGCAATTCTTCAGCAATCCTTTTAACAGTTGGCAGTGATTTGCTTTGTTCTTTTTTATCCCATGAGGTAAATACTTGTTTCATTTGAGTTCCTCCTTTCTTAGAATAATGACAGATTCATATATCTTTCATCTGCTAATTTTATAATTCTGCTTTATAAATTCTTTTCTTTCTCTGGACATGAGACTTGCCTAGTATGAAGCAAAATATTATTTGACCTGAGCTTTATTTTTCTTCATTCTCAAACCATCCCACGCTGCCAGTGAACTGCTGATGGAAGAGGTCATCCTTTCAAGCTTCAGTTTGTATTCTGTGTGTTATGAATCTGTCTTTCAGACAATGAAGTTCTTTTTCTCCCTCTATTTCACGTTACCCAACTAATTAAACTTATCTGTTACTCTAACATTCAACAGTCTCAAGAGTTCTTCTGGTAATGGCATGTACTTGTCAAATTCTGCTTTAAGTGGCAGATAGCCATTGCTGTTCCAGGATTAGATGATCTTGTGAAAGTTTTTCCTCCTCAATTAGTTTGGAATGTAAAAGTTTTCAGAAGTTTCAGGTAAGAGGTTTTTTGGTGGCAACAATTATAACAGTTCTGTTGAGATATGTAGGCTAGGGAATAGGGTAAAAACTGATGAATTTCCAGACTCTGCTCTACTGCCCATAAAATGCTAGCATCTGCTAGGACACCCATGTTTTTCACTGTGAAGGACATACAAAGGAAAACTGAAAACAGACTTTCCATTCAGAATTTGTTTCCAATGGAAAAAAAAAATTACCTCTAAAAAACTCCCTGAATGTCTCAATTGTTTTTTTCTTCTGGAAAGAGAGTGAAAAATGAATATGTTTTGTCTACATTTTGCATTCCTCTTTTGTCACTGTCCCATTGTAACATAAGGTTGTATCCCTTTATTGTTACTATGCAAGAATTCCTATGACTAAACCAGTCTTGAAGAGTGCTTACTGAATTGGGCTGTGGAGGTAAGAGAGATAAGGAAATGCCTAATCTGTGCATGGGTATTTGTATTGCTATCTGAACTAACTGCTGCTATATGGTGCTGTATTTAGAACAGTATTAAACTCCTTTTTTTTCTATTTTTGATGAACCTGGAATCCATTTTTTTTGATGGCTTCAAGGAGATCAAGGCATGAAAAACTGACAGGGATTTGATGACTGGTGGGCCTGCACACTACTCCTGAGTCTCACACTTTATTTTGGAATGTTTTGAATCAAGGTCTTGGACATAGATTCCTAAAATGTTTATAAAAATTATTATCAACATAATAAATGAGGAGAACACAAAGGTTTTTAAAAGACAACTAGCCAATTTTTATCTCCAGCAACACCTACAAATATTACCTAAGTCTGAAGCTTTTCTTCTTGTGGTGCTTTCTGTTATGTTGAACTTGCTTATATTAATTTGGATTGAAAATTAACATGAAGATCTAAGGATGAGAAAAACTGTGTCACTGAAGTGATGATTATTTGATAATATAGAAAAAAATATTTCCATTCATTAGGTTAATGAAATCCGCACAGCCTGTGTTACTGTAGGATGATGACATGCAAATAATTGCATCTAACATTTATAACATAGGACATGAACAGCTATGTGTCATTCATTTAGTGATAGTAACTTAAATGATGTTGAGAAGATAAAAAAGATAATCAGCTGAGTAAAAATGCATGATAGAGGCAAGAAAATGAACTGTTAAGTGATTGGAAACCATTACTTTGATTTAAGCCGCTGCAGAAATGACTGTATTGTCTGAGGCTTGTCATTACCGTAAAGAGTTGTATATATGATGCACCATGCCATGGACCTAATATTAAATGAAGTTTACGGTTAAAAGTTTTTGAGTGTGTTGGGATATTTTATCTTGAAGGAGATAGTACTTCGAACAGTCATCATAAATAATAGCTGAGCAATCTCTCTGAAACAGTAAAGAAGGTTTTGGGTCCCAGAAGCAAGAGAAAATAGACAGACCTTTTCTAATTACTGTAATTACAAAACCAGCAGCACTTTCAGGAGGAAGTTCAACTAGAGGATGTACAAAGGTCTCTTCCAGCCACTTTCCTATGAATATTAGGCTGGTAGATCTGGAACTAGTTTTCTAATCCACTAATTGTGAATGGAAAATCCACCTATAAAGTCTATTTCTGTGCTAGATACCCTGACTAAACTGTTTCTGTAATGTATGTAAAGATTCAATTTATCTTATTCTAATGTAGAGGTTTAAATTAGCTGTGGTGAACTGCCTCCTAAAAGTATTATATTCACAAAATCCCAATGAAGAGGTGTAAATAGGTAAGTGTCTTGTGCAGGGAAAAATCATTCTGCCACATTTGTGATTAATAAACAAAGACAAGATATTTTTCATCATTTTCCAGTAGATGGAATTTATTTCAATAATAACCAAAGAGAGCAGTCATGCCTGTTACTGCAAGCCAGTGCAGGACAGGCAGAGCTTTGACTTCCTTCATCAAAGAAGCCAGAAGGGCAGAGGAAAGGAAGACATGGTCCTGCGACTAAGTTACTGAAAACAATAAATATCTGTTTGGCTCCAAAATGTGACCTGCATAAATGTCTTGTGGCTTTTATCAGCACTCTCAGACACATTTTCCTGTTTGTAGAGTTCTACTTTCCTTTTCTTCTCATAAGTTTTGCTTGTCTGCTCTCCTGTGACTTTTAGCTTGTTAAGGATGGGACAGGTAATCCCAAGGGTATGTGTTCAGACAGAGTCTTGCATCACAGAGCCTCAAGCTGCAGGTGTAATGCAAATGTAAATTAACAACTAATGGGACACAAATACCTCTTGTGAGCATGGAGATCCAGGAAGCACAGGCTCAGCTGTGGGACTGAATAAACTGCATAACTGAGAACTTAATTAATAAAAAAAAATAAGGGACAATTCGTGCTGTTTTTTGTAGATCATCATGCTATTTTCAAAACAAACTGATGAGGCTGGAGAGAAGCTTCAATCTAGATCTGGAAAAGTTTTGCAGTATTGAAGTGCATTGTGAAAAAAATAGAGACCTGTGCAACTGAATTATTAGGAAATACAGCTGAAGGGAGAATACATTTTGATGAGAATTCTAGCAAAATGGCCATTTTAGGTGTTCAGAATGTTGATCCTCATACTTCATGGATGCATAGAATATTTTAGGCTGGTAGGGACCTTGGTATATCCTCTAGTCCAACTTCATCGTCACAGTAGTGCTGGTGTTGTGATTATATCAGGTTGCTCAGGACCTGCTCAGGAACTCTAGATAGACATTAAAAAACATCCCACAGCAACTTGTTTCATTCCTGTGCTTAAGCATTCTTAAAATGAAATTTGTTTTTCTTGTATTTAGTGAGAACTCTTTTGCTTCCTGTAGGATCATAGTCTCTTTTTCTTTCATGATGCATCTCTGTGAAGGGTGTGCCACAACCTCTTCTGTAGCTCACGATTATGTAGTTAAAGAGAGCAATTAGATCTTCCCCAAGCCTTTTCTATTCAAGTCTAGACAAATTCAGATTTCTCAACTTTTGCTGACATATCATGTGCTCCAGTTCCTCATGCATTCTAGTGCTGCTTTGTTGTATTTTCTTCATTTGGTCAACACCTTTTAAATCAAAGGGCTCAACAAAAGATAAGGCCAGATGTGGACTACAGGTGCTTAATAGATAGCAATAATTACTTCCCTGGACGTTCTGACAACTCAACCTACTAATAGGTGACATTTAGTCTCTATAAAGATGTTTTTCATGACCTGTTTAATGCTAAATAATATTCTTCATTTATTTATATTATTGCTAAGCATAAATAATCATAGTAATGAAAAATACAAGAGGAATACAAGAATATGTATAACAAAAGTCCTTTGCCCGTTGTTTCAGAAATCATAGTATTCTCTGAATTAGGTGAAGAGTAGGACATTTTTGCTGGTTTAGACCTAATATTTTGATATAAGTCTTCCTTCCATTCCAGGAGAGAAGGGGTTCCTGATTTCTTACTGTAGTGTTTCCTAGATAATTATAATTTCCTGAGGAATTCATACTGATTCATGGAAAGGTCAAACTAGAAAATTCCCTTTCCCTGCTAAGGTCTAAAATACTACAGAACCACATGGTAGACATTGCCCTGAACAAAAGTAGTATATAAGGAAGATTCATGGTTTCCAGCAAAAGACGTTATAAATATCCGTAATTGTTTCCAAAATAATAAAAGCATGGTTTCATTATAAATAACCAATTAGACATTACTTTAAACCTTCATTCTCTTTTGCTTTAGCACTGTGTAGAGGGACACAGATCATGCTCTCCAAAATAACCATTCATTCTTCAAAGAATGTAGATTTGATCTAACACATTTTTTTCCTTATATTTCACCTTGATACATAACTTACATAGTTTGGTACTTTTGGCTGGCACATCTTCTTACAAAAATATATAAAAGTAGGAAATATTATGTGCTGCAAAACAGTATTGGAAAGAATACAATGAAGACCTGAATATCCAGTGAGAGCATCTTACTGTGAAGGATTTATCAAGGTGTCTCTTGATGATACAAGTGATCAGGTAGAGGAAGGATTATTACTGAACATTTGTCTGATCATTTTCTCCTCCTCTGGGATCTTTTGTATGTGTTCCCTGCTTAGCTATGTTTTTCTTGGTTCCTCTTGATGCAGAGCTCTCTTCTTTTTCTTTTTGAAACTTATGAGACACAGATGGCAAAAAGAGCTCACAGAGCAGGAAAGACATGGCTGGCAAGGGTTCAAAGCCAACATAAAACAATAAAAAAAGGGTTGAGGAGGCATTGCTTCACAGACCTAGAATTTCATCTTATATGGCTGGATTTGAAAGGACTCGCCAAAAAGATACAATTGTAATGAAACCTGCTCATTTTCAGCAGAAATGGAAATACTGTAATAAAAGTTTCTGATTTTTAGTATAGAAATATAGCTTCTTTTATAATCCTGGTCATTGTGGTCCTTTTAAACAGGCTTTTAGGGAAATAATTCCTTGGTTATTTTCAAAGAAGTTCAAGATTATATTTTTGGTCAAATACGGATTAGAGAAGAACAAAGCTGAACTATTAGAATATTATCCATATACACACCATTTACTTTTTTTTTATTTGTTACAAAGAAAGAAGTAAGGACTCTTTATATGGTTTAGGGAATTACAATAACATGCAAAATTACCATGGGATTAATAGATTTACTACATTACGAGTATGCATCACAGAGAAAATGATTAGTCAATAGAATGTGATTACATTTCGCATAACTAAGAAAGAGAGTCACATACACGATTAGATAAGCTTTGAGATCAAGAAAACAAGTTCTTGTTCTTTTAATCCAACAAGTATCTCAGAGTTAAAGTGACAATTGAGTATTGAGGAAAACACACAGGGCCAAATTCATCCCAGGTGTGACTCTGCAGAAATCAGCATAATCCCTCCTGGAATTATTTTAATCTAAAATATTTTGTAAAGGATAAGAAGATGATGAAAAATATCATCAATACATGTAATTGTAAAGAGATATTTTATAAAGGAAATCTCTTTGGGTCCATCATCTACATTCAGATATTACTCATTTTTCTTTTTTGCTGCACAGAGCTCATGACAGAAAAAAATGTCAAAATTAAAATAAAAATCCTTTGCCAAATGAGATCAGAAGAGAGAATTAAGGAAGTAACACGATAAACTTAGCCTGGTATGCTATATAAATTGGGCTATTAATGTAAATGGTACTTCATTAATTACTCCATTTTCATCATGACATCTCTATTTGTCTGGGCAGAGTGAGGCTGGATTTTTCATGATAGTCAGTAGACTTCACCTGATATAATGACTTGTCTGAGTAGAATATAGTAGAATATAAATTAAATTGTCTTTTAAATTCTGGATTATCCATCTAAGACCAGTGTCAATTACCAAATCCTGAACATACTGCGGACCTGTGGGTAAAAAAGCATAGTGCGGCCATATGTAATAGAAAACAAATATATGATTGCTGTATAAACAGTGCACATTTGGGCAGATTACACTATAATTCTGATGCCTCAGATTCTATAACTGGAAAAGGTTGTGGGAGTAAAATATATATTTTGAAAACTAGACTCTTTTTGCACAATATTGTTACTAAAATCATTATCCTTTGCCTGTCAGAGAGAAGACATCAGCACTATGATTATGACAAAAGTGTAATGGATATCTTCTTTTCTTCAGCCTTCCAATAATATTACTATTTTAGAACATTCTTGGAAATTTCACCTGTAAGAATTTTAGTAACAGCATTGAGCCAAAACTGAGCACTTCTCACAAGTAAGATCATCAGAAAGAATATTTTTTTCCATTTAAAACATCACCCCCCTGTACTGCATTCTTTCTTGGATAATGAACGCAATGTTATGGGTATCGTTACCATATTTGAGATGGCATCAATAAGTGAACCTATCCATTTAGGGGTATGTATCTTTCCCCAAGGCAACCAGCATTGTAGAATGCCATAGTGAGAAGATTCAACATCTCTGCCATTTAGTAGGAAGATGTTGCCCTTTATGTGCTCAGGTTTTGAAGGTTTTTTTGGACTCTATTTCCTTCCTTCAGATTTAGTCTTATATCCTGATTACCTGATCATTCATACTTTGCTCCTATGCTTCCAAACTGAGACAAAATTAGCATCTGTGACCATAATTTCATCGCCCTTTATATGCCAAGGCTGTGAGATATGATTAAATCCTTGATATATTAATTAAAAGAATGAAAAATAGAAATAAGTAAGAACATCGTCACAAGTCAAACAATATTACTTGCCCTGCCAGATTCTTGTCTAACAGGTTTTTACTAAAGATTTACAATTGGAACACTAGGAACTGTTGGCTAAACACCTTTTCTTTGTGAAATAGATGAAACCTTTGGGATGTACAGGCATTTTTGTAGGTACCTACAATTTGTCTGAATAATTACTAAGATCCTACAAATCACAGTGAACCAGGTATAGTACTTCTCTAAATCACACTCTGTCATTATTGTCCTTAATTTACCTTTTCTATTCCATTCCTTTCAATGGTAGATGTAAGTAATGTAAAATGGACTGTGTAGACTTTTTTTTTAGAAATAATAAATAACATGAAGCAGGCTATTATATTTTCTAGGTATTTGGCTTTTTTTTTTCTTTCTTCCATTTTTTTTTTGTTGGTTTTGGTTGTTTATTTGTATTTTCTTTTAAAAGAAGAAAATTGTAGTCCCGAATTCAGATTTCAATTCACTTATCTTTGTTAATGAACTAAAATATAGCAGATTTTTCCTGACTATAATTTCCTCAGGATTTTTTTACAATAAACTGTTCAAGAGGAAACATAAGACAAAGCAGGTATTTTCCATGAGGAAAATGAGTTTGTTGGGAAAATAATAACTGTATGTTCTGGGATATTGTACATCATCCCCTCTCTTACTTTCTTCCCTAGGCACTAAACCGGCATTCAACACGTAACAGATGTATCTTATTGACAAGACCCTGGGCCAGATGAATTTTGGGCCTGACCTAAACTGACTCATTTTATTTTCCTTACATTTTGCTATGTTATAAATTTTAAATATGGCCACTATAACAATTTTTGGCCACCATAACGATTTTCCTTTGTTTTATGGCTAGGTAGACAAAGTAGTAGATAGTAATACTGCACAGGAAAATGGGGTTACCTTTCCAGTATGGAAGGATAGTGTATGGGTGAAGTACCACGGAGCAGCTTGTTCAATTGTGAAACAAAGGCTTTAATTTCTTAAAAATGATAATGTTTTGGCCATTTTAAGAAGTTTTTCAACACTTTTAAGAATCTTACCACTGAATTTTGCCATATGCCTTGTGCCTTGTCCTGACAGGACCTATCAGTGTGTCAGCAGTATTGAAGTACTGCTATCTTGGAAGGCCAGTGTGCCGTGCTGTACAAATAAATGGATGAACACAGCCTCTCCCTCTTTCCTAAGGCAAGAACAAATTTCTGATTTAGTTTTCTTTTCTCCAGAATAATTAAGAAAGAGCTTCACTTATGCTTCATAAACTACCTATTGCATGTATTTATGTCATCTACAGTTTGTGATGTTTGCTGCAGCACTCACATCACATTCTTACATTGCTCTGGATGGAGGGAGTATAGCCGGCCCGAAGTAGTTCTTGGGAAATGTAAGCATCATAGCTGAAATTGTCCCTTCTGGGTTAGGCTTAGTTGGAAAATGTCACCCTTTTTTGCAATCTCTGTAATCACTTGAGATTGGTGAAGTCTTTGAAATATTTTGGTGGATTCCTACCTTAAATGGTCTGAATTGTTTCCTGGAAGTGTCAGTTTCTTCACTGACTGATAAGGAGGGTAGAGTAAGTACACTCTGTATCTACTGCACACAAAAATTTTGGTTTTCTAGGTGGATATTAGGAAGATGTTTGCACCTCGAATCTAGAGGGAAATGTCTACTGCATTCTAGTTAATTGATTATTCCTATGTAATTACTCGTTAACAAGTAAGCATTAAAAAATTTCCACAACATTGGTCAAGAACAGGTTGGATGGGGCTCTGAACAACCTGGTCTAGTAGAAGGTGCCCCTGGCCATGCCAGGTAGCTTGGAACTAGATGATCTTTAAGGTTCTTTCTATCTGAAATCATTCTATGGTTCTATGACAGAAATAATGACCCTTCTTTGAATCAGTTCAAAACACTTGTACAAGAATAGATTTCTCCTTGTCTGGATGAACTTCAATTCTTGAAGTCTTCACTTAAACCTATTCTATTTGAGCCCTATAATTAATACAAAAGATGTACATTACTTTCAAATCAGCTTTATTTTCCTGAAAAGTAAGATATTCTGGGGCAGCTATGGCAAGCATAAAAGCATATTTGAAATAGGAAGAAAAAGGAGGAACATTTATTTCTCACCACACTCATGCCCAATTATTCTTTGGAATACCTTGTTGAAATATAGCTTTGATTACGTGTATATGTGTATCTTCTGGTTACACTTGTTATTTTTCTAATGTGAATAAAATATACCTCTGTCCCTATATATAATTTTTTAAAATTTCATAAGGATTAGTTATCTTTAAATCTGAAATTTGATGGAGTTGTATTTACAAAAAAATACTCCTTCTTCACAGAGTTCCAATTCAGACAGAAGATGGCAGCTCTCCCTTTTCAGTCTTTTAACCCTGGGTATTTTCTCCAGTAACAAATCAGACTTCCTGGCTGTGTTTCTTGTTTACAAATTGCTGTATACATTGACATTTCAGAATTTCTGTGTACTTCTGACTATCATACATCACACCATAAAATTAAAGACATTTATGTTCCACAGAATCCTGAGTGAGATCTAAATTGTTTTGCACTCTACTGGATGTTTTACAGTATTTCAAAATATGCATCCTCTAAAAATTATCCTTCTGATTCCCTCATTGCTTTGCTACCTGTACTTCTGGTAATAATGATGGATTTCTTGACTTTAGAGCAGCAATCCTGATCAAAATATAATTTAGCCATTTTACTTTTACATTTTAATGTTTTGTAACTAAAAGGACAGGGTGATCTAATATGCTTTGAAGGTGAACTCTATATTCTATAGATTAGATATCTTTTGGGAGATACCTTCTAAAATCCTGTTTAACAATGTTAAAAAATTAAATAACCAACAATGAAGAATTTAAAAACAGATAAGGAAATATAAAATGACTTTGAAGCCAGAAGTACTGAAGGTATAAGACAGATGAAATCTTTGAAGATAAGCTGAAAGAAAATATGATTAACACTGATGAAGCAGAATAGTGCCAAGTATATGTCATTTCTGAGCCAAATACATTATACAAGGTGGAAATTGAACTTTCAAGAGTCATGCTAGCATTTTACTCTTATGCTTTACCAAGGTAAGTGAGAAAATAAAAAAAAAAAAAAACAAAACCTGAGTATTGGTATGTCTATTTTAAATTGGTAAGTCTATTTTAAATATGGTCGTGTCAACACTCATGAATGGCATTGTCAGGTAAAGTGATTACAGGAATGCATAATGACTCATTTCTAAAGACTGGAAAATACTAATGTGAGACATCTTTTGTGGTTTCAAGCCTCAAATATTTTAAAGTATATTTTTAACCTCCATTTTTTTGGTAACTTTTATAGAGATCTGCACTTCACATTTGTAGAGATATTTTATGTTCTTGCACAATGCAAATCCTTTTCATTACACATTACTAACCGAAGAATTCTCCACGGAGCCGTCCTTGATCTCATTTCAAAATGATAAATCTGTTTTCTTGTCATTGTTCTTTGTTTCAAGAGTAACAAATTTTCCTTCAGTCCATATGGTATAACCTCTTCACAGAATCTTTACAGCTATTTCTGCTAAAGAATATTGTTCTTGCTTGGGATATAAAACATCATAAAATAAAGATTTGACTCTTTCTGTTTATGTTCTGTCCGGCACATGATAAAAAAGGATCAGTGGTCTTATGCTGTAAATAGCAAAAATCAACAATGTAAATTGTGTAGATAAATTGTCAGTAACAAAGTAATATTAACAATCAGGTGGAATTCTCACTGAGCTTTGAAACTTTATACAAAGGTAGCTGATCAGATCAACTTAGATTATGCATATGTATAATAATTAAAGGTCTGACTATTGTAAGTGCTGTATAAATGTTTCCCTCTCTCATGAGTTCACAACTCATACAATTAAAAAAGAGAAAACAGATCTAATGTTTAAACTTCTTGAAGTGCTTTGAGTCTTCTGAGTTTGCATATTTGAAATACTCACCCTAACTTCAATGGCAAGTGTTTGTTGTTGGCCGATGAAATATAAATACTCAAATAAAATACCCATAACTTATGCAACATACATCTGTAATCATTTATTATAAATTAAGGATCTATCTGATAATAAAAGCAGCAATATTAGTCATGTGCTTGACAAAGTGTAAATTACAGCATTAACTAAAGAGCTAAGTCCTCCCCTAAGAAAAGAAAAAGCCAATGGCTGATAATGAAGTTTTGAAAAGTTTCTAAGCCACTTTTAGATATCTAACTTAGGTGACATACAGTGTAGAACAGACAGAATATGGAAGAAGAAATATCTCCTAAGAATCTGGAATTTCTTTTTTCCATTTCCTTTCCAGAATAATCTAAATTTGATGGTTATCCAAAAATATTGCAAGATCTATTTGTCTTATTTTTTCTTGGGAAAAGGATGAAATTTTGTCCATTGCTAAGACGGATGAAAAGTGGAAACCTTCTTTGAACAATTTTTTTTTTTTTTTTCTGTTTGGTAAGATGAGGAAAACTGTTGTGTGCATTTGAGCATTGCTGTTGGTAAGCAGAGTTACTGTATTCTGAACAGTAATGGTATGTACTGTTACTAAAAAGAGCACAGTTATTGTCAAACACCCAAAAATATGTATGGGTGCTCTTTAGTGCTAACTCTGAAGAAAAATAAAATTAAAATATTTCAACTTTATAAATATATATATACATATGTCTCTTGGTGTTTTACTTGCTTGTTTTTTTATTGGTTGTATTTAATGTGATTACATTATAACTATTTCTAAAACAGAATAACTATGGTCCTCATATATACATGATCTATAAATCAGAGATTTATTGGAGATATTTTGTTTATTAATTCAAAGGATGAGAATTTTGCTCAGGAGAAGAGAAAGATTTTTTTTTTCCCTTAGAAGAGCATGTAGGAAAAAAAAACAGCATCTCCCCTGTTCTGTTGCCTTATCCTCCATGTGCTACTATGTCCAAAAAGGCAAAAAGAAAATAATTTCCTGAAGATAATCAAATATAAGGACTCCTTTGCTGCCTCTGGAAGTTTATTCCACCACCAAATATCTTCAGCAGAGACTGCTTTGTTGCCTAAGTTCTGTCATTGATATTTTTCTGGAGAGATTTTATTGCTTGATAGTTTATTTTTTCCTCTACAAAATCTAAACTTACATTGGGACAGAGACTGAAACCTGAGTGCCTCATTACCTAATATCTTACGAGCTATCTTACTAACTAGGATGCAAGGACCACATCTACCATCCTTGAGAACTGAAAATATTTATATTTTCCTCTTATTCTTTAATTAGAAAATATTTAAAGATTGTGAGCAATAAGATATCAACAAATATCCCTACTGTCCTCAAATATAAATACCCTAAAGTATTTAAATATTCCTTGTTGAATGCCTAATGTTTTGACCTGTAAGATATTTAAAGCAAGGTTGTTTTAAGCTCAGTGCTTGGAGTTCTTGTTCCTCACTTAAAAGCACTCAATGCTCTTTGAAATACAAAGTGAGAGAACCAGTCTTTATGCAAGTAGCTAAGATGTTCATAGAAATTCTTGCCCCTTCTCTCTTGACTTTGCTTATTAGAATTGAACTGTGTCAAGAAGACATTGTGAAAGCTTGTTTCAACATTTCCAAATATTCCATAGCTTGCTGGTTCTGACTCTGATCTTAGCAATGACTGTCAGGTCTTCAAAGGCTTCTTTAAGAAGCGTGGAAACTGAATCTTGGTCTCCTATCACTTACAAAGTCTGTGGTTACAAAGATAAGGAACCAAAGACAGCTTAGTGAAAGTTTTTTGCTCAATTTCTCATTTATAGAACATACTCCATTCTCTATTTGAAATGATGAATGAACTTGTGTAAAAATATTATCTCATCACATAATTATGAACTGCACCAAAAAGTACAGTGTGAAGATAGATGAATGAAGATTCCAGCACTTCTTAACTTCTGAATGCCTGATTCTGCTGCTTGACCAGTGTGTTTCTTTGCTAGTTTTTTGCTTGCAACATTGCAAATACAAGGATAGGTGGGGATAATCAATTGCTGGCCTGCATCCTGCTTTTTCAGGTACAGTAAGATACACTGTATGTTAGGGAGTTACAGTATGTCAAAAATTCCCCAGGTTTTAGGTAAGTTATATCTCTGAACTGAAATCCAGAGAGTTTTCATTTGTGATAACAAATATCAGACTCTGATGGGAAAAATTCCCGCATTACCTCCTATTGATCAATGTTGTGGTATTTTAAATCCCTAACAAACCAAAGCTAATAAGGGACACTTATATTTCTGATTTCTTGTGTAAAAGGCTCTCTTGCTGCATCTTTTTATAGATATATATCAGTAGGCCAGTGTGGTTTCCAAAGAGATTCTGGGGGTACATCTCTGTATATTCAGCTGAATTGTGAATTATTAACCATAAAGATATTTCCTCCCTGCATTTACTAAGGCAGTGTTATTAGGAATATTCCATAGTCCCTGAAAAATCAAACATTACTTAATGTAATAATTGCCTTAGTAACTGACATTGTTAAGATGAACACTTAATAGCTCATAACAAATCAAGCTAAAACCAATAATTTTGTTTGTTGCAAGATGCAAAGCATCACCAGCTTTTGAAAATCTCAGATAAGTCTTCAGGATCAGGAGTCTTGAAAACACTTTTTGATTGAAGTGGTTTTTTTTATTTTATTATTACTTTTTTTCCTTACTTTATTTCATTTTATTTTAGATTTTAACTAACAAACCTTTGATAAGAGGTAAAGGCAAAACTGCCACTGCAGCTTAATGAGTATGAATCCAGAAAGAATTTTAGAAATCAGATTGATAGTGTAGAAAGAAGACAAGAGCAATCATAAGGACTAGAGACTTATGTTTACAGGCCTGTGACGCTCCATCACTATAAAAAATGCTGATTATCCCTTTTATTTTATTCATAAAACAACAGTGATATAATAAATTATTATGTTTAACAAGTATTTAATTAACTTCTCTAAAAAGCTACAAGTCACATTTTGTTAAAAGTTCTTTCATATTCTTAAATGCAATTATCTAAAAACTATCAATCATTTTTATTAGTTAATACTTGAAACTGCATGCATATCCAATATCATTATTAACGCCAATCCATTTACTGGTTCATTTGAGTCTGGCTATGCACAATTATGTGTGACATTTTGAAAGGAAGCACAATTTTCATAATGATACAATCATTATATTTTTTCTGAAGATCAACAAAAGATTTATTTGTTTTAATTCTATTGCTTGTCTGTCTGCTATACAACTTATAAGAATAAGAGAATCCAGAGGGTAATAGAAAATATAGCTGTTGCTGTCTAAGTAATTGCCACTCATAAATTGTTTTTTCTTTTTTATACTTTTGCTACAGTACAAAATTAGGACAAAATAAAACCACCTAAGGGAAGATATGAAAGAGAACTACTTCTCAGAGGTGAGAAAGTTGATTTCATGAAGCCTAGAGCGAATAGACTGGGTTTTGCAAAATATCTGTTGATCAAAGAACAATGTTCTTTGTTCCTTTTACAAAAAATCATTTTGTAGAACAGAAGTTCATTAAAGAAATAGTTTCACAAGAATTTGGAACTTGGAAAAGGTTTTGATGACTCAATTGCTTACCCAGAACTTTGAGCAGAAGAAATTCTTTCCCTATTTAGCCTTAGATTCAGTTTAGATGTTGAAAGGTCACTTAGGTCACATTTAAAAACCCAGTGTAATTAGATTCCTAGTGTGCTGTAGAAGTCCTCTTATGGCTTAGATCCATTAGGACAAATAGACATAAAAATAGTCGGTATAAATGAGTGGATAGTCCAAATTTATTTTCTGTCTAGTGCTGGTGAAATATATGGGTCCTAAGGTGCTGTAGATCTTGTTAGATACATCCAACACACTTCATAATCCAAAATGCAGAGAAACAGACATTATAGTCTCCATTCCACTTCAGCAATTATTCATGATATGGTGAAAAATAATCTAGCTTATTCAGTTCTCTATTTGTCACTTCGTCACTGCTCAATATATGGGACATCTTTACTTCTCCTTATTAATGTGAATGAACAGGACTGGAAAGGAACAAGAACTGATGAAAGGATTAAGCTGGCATGCTCATATGAGCATGAGGGGTAGACTTCTAGGAAGAAACTTAGGAGTTAGAACTTTTATTAATCCTACACTTTCCTCATGGTCAATAGAAAGCAAAATGGTTTTTTCTTTTGATTTGATTTTGAAAATAGGTCACATATACTTTGAAGGTTGCTTCTATTTTTCATAGAATCGTGGAATGGTTTGGGTTGAAGGCACCTTAAAGATCACATTATACTAACCCCTCTGGCATGGGAAGGGAAGCAACTCACTAGATGAGGGCCTAATCCAGGGCCTGGTCCAACCTGGCCTTGAACACTCCCACACATGTGGTGTTCGCAGCTCCTCTGGGCAGCCTGTTCTAGTGCTCCAATACCATCACAGTAATGAATGTCTCTCCACCACCTAATCTAAATCTCTCCTCTTTTAGTTTAAAACCATTACCCTTGTACCAACACTCTCTGCCTACTCTTCATCATTTTTATAAACTCCCTTTAAGTGCTGAAAGGCTGCAATGAGGTCTCCCCAAAGCCTTCTCCGGGCTAGAACAACCCCAGCTGACTCAGCCGGACTTCATAGGAGACATGCTCCAGCTATCTGATCATCTTGGTGGCTCTCCGCTGGACTCAAGCCAACAGGTCCTTGTCTTTCCTGTGCTGAGGACCCCAGAGCTGGATGCAGCACTCCAGGTGGGGTCTAACGGGGGCAGAACCACTTATCTCGACCTGCTGGCCATGCTCCTTTGATGTAGCCCAGATGGTGGCTGAGAAGGCCAGCCTTCTGGACTGTGAGTGCATATAGTCAGCTCATGTCCAGCTTTTCATCCTCTAGAACCTCTGAGTTCTCTGCAGGACTGGTTTCAGTGAATTCTTTCCTTTCTGATACTCATGCCCTGACCCAGGCGCAGAACTTTGCACTTGGCCTTCCTTTTCTGACCAATGTACTTGCAGAATCCTTTCTTCTTATTCTTTTTTATCTTTTGTTTATTTTGGTTGGGTTTTTTTTTTTTTATTTTTGGTTGAGTTAAAGATTTTGGCTAGTAATTCAGACACTGATGCCAAACAGTTCCCTTCAGGGAAGTGAGATCATTACTGCCTTTGGGATCTGAAGTCTTCACTGCATACAAGTCTATTTGCTTCAGGGGGTCATCTATAAGGAGTGGAGTCAGATGGTGCCTTTACAGCACTTCTTTATATGTTATGCTTAAGACCAACCATGCTTTTCTTACATGGCTTTCTCTTTGCAGAAATAAATAAAATTTAAATATAACCTTGATATGATTATCAGGATTTGGGGAATAAATAACCTCTCAATGAATTTCAGTGCTTTCAAATTCCCATCTGTATTAAACTTCCTTTCTTTATAAAATATCTATATGATTTTTTCCCAAAAGCATTTCCTCTCATTGTATCAAATTTAGTTGCTATTTTTTTATTTCAAATTACTGCCATATCACATCTTTTCTGCTTTTCAAAATAACTGTTGTCTGTGTTCAACTACATAATCCACAGGAAACAGTAATTGAGAAACAAGACATTTTGAGTAGGTTCTTTCATTATTTTTCATTTCAGATTTTAGCAAGGTTTTTTGTTTGCTTTTTTTTGTTTGTTTGTTTGTTTTGGTTTTGTTTTGTTTTGTTTTTGCTTGTTTTTGAATTTTTTAGTATAATTTCCTGTTAAGGATTTTTTAAAGCAATACAAATATCCAGTAAATGTATTATGAAGAGAAACACTGGAGTGCAGTGAGCTCCACAATGTCAGATCAGAGACTCGGACAGATGACTTCTATTTTATATATTGCTAATTGCAGGTATAGTAATAAATCTGACCCTGCCTGTGAACAGTAATTATGCTTTTTCAAAAATTGTTTTATTATTTAGTTATAAATTAGTATAACACTGTGTGTGTATTAAGCTAGAAGGCTGCAGAAATTAACTAAGTCATTCTATTTTTCCACACCTGTAAAAAGGACAAATAAGTACTGTTTCAGGTCTAAGGCAGAGAAGAAAAGTTAGAGAGAGCTCTTGGGGACATATGTTTTTTACTTCAGTACTAAATCCCTGTGAAACAGAAATGCAGAGGGTTCAGTGCCTCTGTTTGACGGCAGCTAGAGGTTTTTCCATGTCTTATCTCTCTTTTCCCACAAGTCATGCATTAGCCTTTGGAATAAAGGTTTGTTCTGTCTCATTTTGAGGGCAAATAAGTGTTGTACCCGACATGTCCATAAGAATAGCACTGCTACTGTTTTGCCTTGAGGCTCTGTGCTTGCCTTCCTCTTGTGTTTTAATGTTTCATTTTGAATTTAATGGTTCTATGCTGCAACAGATGGACAGCTCTGCAGATGGGAGCTCACTTTTTAAATTATAGAAGTAGCACAGGTAGAGAATGAGCAATAGCCAACAACCTTCCCTCATGTAGCCTTTCCTACATGCTGGTACAAGGGGACATTTTAGCAAGATAATAGTTCTGTATTCATACTCCTTCCATCCTTGGCTTTTGTGGTAAATGCGCCAAAATGACAAGAAATTAGCTTGTTTGAGGAATGTCAGTCCTGCTGGGACTGGTTTGAAAACTGCAGCTAGAGGAAAGAACTTGAAGTAACTCTAATAGTTCCCCATCTATTCTTCATGGAATTAATTCTTTTTCTTTTTCCTATACTTTTATCCAAAATCTGATATCCTATGTGTATTTGACATCCACTTGGGATCTTATTCTTAATAGTATGGTGTGATGACTACTTAAATCTATCATCATATGATAAATTTCTGAACTGGTAATTGCTCTGTTCTGCATCATGTTCAAATTTAAACACTGAAAATATTATGTAACAATGTCACTGACGGCTTATTAGAGGCTAATGAGTCTCTTATCCAAACTGTCTTGAATTTTCTGGCCTTGCAATGAAATATTCAGTTTCTTGTTCCCAAGCACATCAGATATCCAACCCCAATTTACCAAGATATTAACTAAACATCTCCCTTAATTTTAACTGAACAGTTATTGCCTGCAAGGGATCCTGACCAGGTTACCCTCTGACTTAATGAGGAAATTATTCTAAAGCTGTTAACAACCAAACAGGGTTCCCCTAGGGAGAAGACAGGAATTCTTTCCTTAAGAAGAGATGGAGCAACCAGATGGACTCCTTCAAGGCATACACAGCTTCAAGGGGGATGCTTCAAGCGCCTCAGCTTGCCAGCAGCAGTGGTGCTTGTTTACCATGAAAGGATTTTCTATGTTAGCTTGTTTAAATTTTTAATTTGGGAATCATCAAATAGCAGGATAAAAACATTCTAATTGAGGTGAATTGTGTTAAACTCTTTAGAGTACATACACATGAACATTTGACCAAAAAGAAATCAGTGAGAAAAGTCAAAACAAATTCAGAGATTTGGGTCTCCTTTTGACTTAAAAAACAACAACCAAACAAAAAACAACCATGTTCTAGCAGTAATTGTGTATACAAGTTATATTTTTCCACTGCTTTTGTTTCATTAAACTGATGGATTGACTCCAAAATATGTATTTTTAGTGTTGAAATTTCCTAATATTAGAGATATCTGTGACTAATTAAGACATTAGATTTCTAATCAGAATGCAAATAGGAAAAGATAACACTCCTTTTACAAAATTTTATTTTTTAATATTTGACTGTCAGCATTATCTAAGAATTATTCAGCTTTGATATTGCTGCATCAGTCATGTAAAATTCTGTCCTATTTTAGAACCAGTACCCAGGAAACTAATATTCACTCTGCTTTAATATTTTGATATTTTAATTATAAGTCTCAGAGGATCAACTACTTTTGTGTGTGCATGTGCTTTAGAACAGTGCTGCATAACCTGCATTTTAACTCCTTACAGACAGTAATTGAATCTCTTCTTTGAGAAGCCTGTTCCAATAATAACCCTTCTGGGGATAACCCTTTCAGGGAAGAATTTTTTTTCTCATATCCTATCTAATATTCCCACGGCACAACTTGAGGGCATTTCTTTTTGTCTTATCACTTTTTGCCTCAGAGAGGGGACCACATATGTCATCCTTTTAGGCTGCAGAGAGAAGTGAGGTCTCCCCTCAGCCTTTTATTCTGCAAGCTAAATGACCTCAGGTCCCTCAGCCATTCCTCATAAAAAATGTGCTCTAAATCCTTCACTAGTTTCATAGCTTTTCTTTGGATGCAGCCAAAACTTTGTTCATTTCTCTTCAGGGATTTCATGGTTTTCATGTAGGGTACAACTACAAGAAAAAGGCTTAAGAATATCACCAGAAAATGCCATGTACAGTTTATATGGATCTAAGAAGTTCATTATGTAAAGCATTTAAAGTGAGGCAATGTCCATAAGCAGTCCTAAACAAGGTGACACAGTCAGCATCAGATCTGGTTCTCAGGATAAAGCAAGGTATGACACAGCTGAGTTATACTCACAGCAACCTTACATGAAAGTTCTATAAACACTAGTCCTGAGAAGATCTACTAACTGCTGCTACTCTTCTGTCATTTTTGAAGGGAAATGATTTTTAGGAAGTCCTGACTTGATCCTTACTGCTTGAAAAGTCTGAACACGTTCTAAATCCTGTTAGCATTTCATAATAACCCTCCTTATTAGTTCTAAGACTGGACTGTAAAATTTGATATGCTGGAAGACAGATGCTTACAATACTATGCTACAATAGTTAGAAAATTCTGGTAAAGGAAATAACTTTATTGTTTATGAATTGCTTGTATTTTTTTTTTTTTTTACCTAGCGCATCTCAGTTTTAATTCATGAAGGTGAAGCCAATGGTGGGAAAAACATTATTGACTAGTGTCACCTCCACCGTGAAGGCCATAGAATTTCAACATTAAAGTTTTTAATACAAATCCAGAGGAGCTGGTTTCCTCATTCTTAAAGCCTTTAAATGAGCAAAGATTGTTACAATGTAAAAGAAGATCTGTGCAGTAAAACCTTTTGCATTTTAATTATTTCACCTTTTGTAGTTATAATGTTCGTGATGTTCATCAACTTGATATTTTTCTGAATTGATAATGAAATGTGTATTACCTTTTTTTTTTACAAAATAACGCCTTTCTTTTTGTTTATCACACTACAGACCATAATATTTTAATTTGATTTTCTTCTCTTGGCCTGGTTCAGATTTTCCTTCTGAAAAGTCAGTTTGTTGCTTTAAAGAATTACTGTTTCAACTAATCTCTACTAATTTTTCACTTGTGGAGTTCCTGCTCTTCCACCTGACTCACGATCTCCTCAGGATTCTCTTTTGCTTTATATTTGCTTGTTCTGATTCCATTCACTGTCATGGCCTGGTGTGCCATATGGGTTCTGATAGCTCACTGGAACATTTGTTCCAGACTTTGCAGTCCTGGGAGCCTGCTTGATTACTAAGTTTTAGTGCTATTCAAGCACGCATGTCAACAAAATTTCTTGAACTTAGGAAAGATAAAACTGAGTTGCTATTGATTGGTTCTTCAACACAGATATCTCAGGTATAATTCATGCTCATATCAGTGAGTGGCAGCTCTTTTAGCTTCCTCAGATAATGACTATGACCTTGGTGATATTGAACTTCTATTAGAAGTCTTGATTGTACAATTTTAAGCATGTTATTACTGCCCCAGCTGTTAAAAAAAAACAGGATTAAATAAAGCTGGGTTGTTTTTGTTTTTTTTTTTTGTGATCAGGTCTAAAGCAAGAAATTAGAAATTTAAAATTGTAATCTGATAAATTTCTTCCGTGTTCCTTTCCTGTTTGATATGAATGTTATCTAAGTGAACCTGTCTAGCAGTCTACCCACCCAATTTAGAGAGAAGAATGTTATGAGGGATCCATATTATGAGGCATCCAAAGCCTTTACAGAAGGCCAGATAAATGACAACTGTAGCCCTTTCCTTTTCCACTGAGGCAGTCACACATTGTAGAAGGTCACTAGGTTGGTCAGGAACGGCTTGCCCTTGGTGATGCTTTGCTGGTTATTTTAATCACCTCCTCCTCCTCCATGTGCCTTAGAAAGCTTCTAGGAGGATCTGTTCCATGATCTTCTCAGGCACAGAGGGGAAGCTGACAGCACCTGGGGTTCTCATTTCTAACTCTTTTAAAGATAGTACAATGTTTTCCTTTTATAAGTGAACAGGAACATCTCCCGTCTGCCATGGCTTCTCAAATATCATGGGGAGTGACTTGGTAACTACATCAAACAACTTCCTCAGGACTGGGGGATGTATCTCATCTAGTCCCATCCAGAGGGTCAATGGCTTAGAGTCCCAGTAGACATCAGTGACTGCTGTACCTCAGGGGACTAATGTTTTTTAGCATCTTCATTAATGATATAGATAATGAGATGGAATACACGCTCAACAAATTTGTGGATGACACCAAGAGGAGTAGCGCTGTTGACACACTGAAGGACAGGATACCATCCAGAGAGACCTGGACAAGTTCAAGAAGCGGGTGCATAAGAATTTCATTAGGTGTGACAAGACCAAGTGCAAGGTGCTGTACCTGGGTTGGATGTCAATAAGAGCTGGGGGAGGAATAGAACAAGAGCAGCCCTGCTGAGAAGGACTTGGGGGTGCTGCTGGATGAGAGGCTGGCTGGACATGACCCAGCCATGTGCACTCACAGCCCAGAGAGCCAAACATGTCCTGGAGCAAAAGAAGCATGGGCAGCAGGGCCAGGGAGGGATTGTGCTCCTCTGCTCCCCTCTGGTGACACTCCCCTTGCAGCCATCCAGCTCTGGGGTCTGCAGAAAAGGAAGAACATGGACCTGCTGGAGTGAGTCCGGATGATGGACACCAAGATGGTCAGAGGGATGGAAGAGCTCTCCTGTGAGAAAAGGCTGAGACAAATGGGATTGTTCAACCTGGAAAAGAGAAGGTTTCAGGGTGATCTAACTCAGGCCGTGCAGTACTTGAAGGGAGCCTATGCGAAAGAGATTACTCACAACAGCATGTAGTGAAAGGACAATGGGGAATGGCTTCACACAGAAAAAAAGATAGATTAGATTAGGCATTTGGAAGAAATTCTTTACTGTAAGGGTGGTGAAGCACTGTAACAGGTTGTACTGAAAAGCTGTGGATGTCCAATGCCTGGAGGCCAGAGTGGATGGTCTGGTGAAAAGTGTTCCTGCCCTTGGAAGGGGGGATTGTAAATAGATGATCTTTAGGGCTGCTCCCAGACCAAGCCATTCTATGATTCTATGATTCTATAGTTTTTGATTCTATAGTTTTTGATTCTATGAAAATCACTATGGAGTTGTAAGGAAGACTTAACACTGTGTTTTATTTATCCTTGTAAATATTTACTGTGTTTGGTTTTATTTGTATTGTATTTAGGACTTTTCCATGAAGGACACTTTATGAAAGTAAGTTGCATATTTTGGTAGGCTGTGTGAAATATTTTCAGGAAGTACTATTTTATGTCATAGAAGGATATTTGGGAAGCCTGTGTGTTTCTGAGTTCTGAACAAAAACTGTGCAGATGTTGTACCAGACTAACAAACAGCACAGATTTTCGACAGAGTGTGTAGTAATTGAAGAAGAACAAAACTGTTTAGAAAACTGCACAGTTTGAAAGATAAATATTAGAACTATTTACATTCTGAAAAAAATTTAGACAAGTAGCTTGTGTTGTAAAATAACAATTCCTTATAAAATGTAAAACTGTTTAGTCTGGTATTCTCAGCATAGATAAATGTACTTTATTGGTTACATAACTTGCATGATTCTGACAAGGAAAGCTTAGAAAATCTCAGCTACTTTGATGGCAAGCAGCAATAAAATTCTGTTTATTAAAAAGTCAAAGAATTACAAACAGTAAAAGATAACTGAAAACCATAATAAAAAGAAGACTAGATTATTTGCATGCTTTATATACAATTTAAATACTGAGATATATTTTTGGTTGATGTTTCAAGCCTTAGAACATAATATATATTCTGTAAATTGTTTTTATATACATTCTAAAATGTAATTGAAAACAAATTAAACTGCTTTCTTTGCCATAACAGTACATATATCAAGACAATGTACAATCACGTTATTTTCAATGTATATTTTTCTTTTTTTATTTGGATGCCCAGGGGGATGCAGAGTTATAAAACATTGAGACATAACAGGCATAGACAAAAATGTTGGTATAATCATGACATGCCTGTATAGACTTATCAATGTATTATATCACAACAGCTTTGCTTCTTACATACATTTTAGAAAGAAGACTTATGTAATGAAACTTCACTTAATCTTTTCAATGTTTCTCAGTCTATCATGGTTAAACTCTTTGACTTGTTTTGTTAGAAAGGGAAGTTTGCTACTAAGGAGAGCAAAACACTTGGTCTGAAGACTTGACGTTTATCCAATACACGTTTTATAAAGTTTCCAACTCAGGCCAGCCTGATGCATGAATTTGAAGGCTCATTTTTACCTGGATTCCATTGAAAGCCTCAGTTTATTTTCAGTCTAAAAGAAACTTGGTTTGTGTGTGCTGAGACTGCTGCATGCTGTGATACAAAGTGTGATTAGTGAGAACAATTGGAGATTTGTTTAAACATTACTCTTGATTCAAAGTGAAACACCAATACAGGAACATGAATGCTTACTACAGGATTGACTACTTATTAATTCTAGCATTTAGCTTTCTGGAGAGTAGCAGATTTAAAAGCCAGGAAAGACCTTTGCATAGTTTGTTTTTAAAATTGCTGAAAAAAGAGATATGCATTCAAAGGATGCAAAGCCAAAAATCAGAGTGATGAGTGGAAGGTGAGCTGAGGCCATTTTACTTAATTGACACTGCTCACATGGGAAAGCAAACTACAGCCTTTTGCTCTACAGATGTCCCCGTCTCTAATTTTATATTTGGGTTAAAACTGGGGCCTGCCCTGTGCTTACAGAATTTGTGTTGCATGTTGAGGTATAATGCTGCTCACTCTGCATTCTCTCCATGGTGGAATGGGGAGAGATTGGAAGGGCAAGAATGGTAAAACTTGTGGGTTGAGGGAAAAGACAGTTTATTAAGTAAAGCAAAAGCTGCCCACAGAAGCAAAGCAAAACAAAGAGTTAATTCACTGCTTCCCAAGGCAGACAGGTGTTCAGACATCTCCTGGAAAGCAGGGCTCCATCATCAAGCAGGGAGCCTAATGATGACTTGGGAAGACAAATGTCATCACCCCAAACACCTCCTTTTTCTCATTCTTCCCCCAGTTTATATTGATGAACGTGTTATATACCATTCAAGACCCATTCTGAATTTTGAGATCAGTTGTCCCAGCTGTGTCCCCTCCCAGCTCCTTGTGCACCTTCAGAATCCTTGATGGTGGGGTGGAGTGAGAATCAGAAAAAGCCTTGAGGCTGGGTAAGCCCTGCTCAACAAGAGTTAAAGCATTCCTGTGTTATCAACACTATTGTAGTCACAAATCGAAAACACAGCAGGATACAAACTTCTATGTTTTTCTATCCTAAAAATAAACAGAAATGTGAGTTTTGAGCAAAGTCTCAGTCTCTGTCTCAGTTAAGTCTCTCTGCCAGAAATCAGTAATTGTCCCAGACACTTGTGAAATACAGAAGTGATAGTCACCTTGCAAAGTCATTCCTTCATATAGAAAATAGAAGGCTAGGAAGCCAGCCCTGCCCTCCCCTGGGTGAGGACAGACTAGATCCTGCTTCTGTCAGAGTGTATGCATTTTACATTAGATCATCATGAGAGAAAAGCAGAGTGCTTCTCAAATAAGAGATCAGAAGCTCACTTTCTACCCTTTCTGCTCAGCCAGGTTCAAGCGCCTCTTGTCTGTTTGGTTCCTGGTCCTATGACTCTTGCATTCCTCACTGCCAATGGTTTCGTTTCAAGAAGGCTGAAGAAGTCATTAAAATTGAAAAGCAGAAACTATGTCTGAAAGATGAAAGAAGGCAGTCTAGACTTTGGCAACATAAACTTAAGTACACAATAAAACAGGCCAAAAAAGATCTTGTGGAGTAATTTGTTAACAGCATAAAAATTATTAATATTTTTTAAATATGTCAGAAGAAGAAAACATAAAAAAATCATATAACCAACATAATTTTGATGTGTTAAAGAAATATCAGAAGACCATAAGGTCCTGCATAAAAGATAAAAGAATTCTCTGCATTGGTATTAACAGTAATGGACAGTAAAGAAGCTTTTTCTTTATGGGTGTCAAGTCTAAGGAATTGACCCAAAGATGTTTTATAACAAATTAATGCCTATGTATTGTCAAGATGAAATTACTTTAGCTTTAGAGCTTTAAAGAAAATCAAATATGAGATTGATGATCTTGTTTGTAATTGATAGCTTACTGCTTAAATTTGCTTTAGTATCAGATGAATGAATGAATGTAATAATTATTTTCAAAAGGACAACAAAAGCATATGGGAAATTAAAGATTTTTATGTCTGACTGCTATTTCAGGCAAATGTTGAAGGAAATATGTTAAATAATATCCACAGACGCATACTTTAAAGGATTAGACTATGAGTAAACATAGGATATTTGCATAAGTCTGTGTTTCACAAATGGAGTAGATGAACAGTTTCTCTTTAAATGTTAACAAACATGTATGTGTTATCTGATTGAAACCCCCTACATGTATTTCAAGAAGCTATCAATTAGATCAATCACCACTGGCTCATAAAGAAACAAAACCATCAATGAGTAAGATGCAATTTCATGACCAATAATAGATAAAAGAAATTAGGAGGTATACTTAAGTGTTTACTGGCTAAAATAAGAAAGATAATGTAGATATCCCACAAGTTTTGGTTTTTGAAGTTGCTTAAATATTTTTATGGAACTCAGGATTGGAGGTGAATAGCAAGATCCTAAAATTTTGTGATGTGGTATAGCTCTTTGGCTTCAAAAAAACCTGAAATTGATTGAATCTGCAGTTAGATTTCAGGGTACAGAGTACCCTGTAAGAAGGTAGATGAAATTCAAGATTCAGAAATTCCAAATAATGCACATGAAGGGAAAAGTCTACTCTGAGTTTAAAAATAAAAGCAGGTACTAAATCCGGTATAAAGTTCCAGAAATGAAGCTTTTGAAGCAGATTATTTTATATATCTGATTGTCAAATGGATAACAAAAACAAAATTGGAAATTGCAAAAAGAGGGTAAACAGTAAAATAAAAAATCAAATTATAACACTGGTTAATTCAACAATACAGCTCTCTTTTGAATGGTCCCACAGTTTTGTTTTCTTCTTCCTGGAAAAGATGTCAAAAATGGCAGCAAAAAATGGCCTTAAGTCTTCAGAGTACAAAATGGTTTACTGAATTTAGGAAAGATACAGACTCACAAGTTAAGGAAAATCATAATTAAGTGAAAGGTTTACAGACAACTTAAATTCAAAACATAGGTTTCATTTTCCTAGGATGTTTGGCTTTCCAGAATATGAGTTAGTAAAGAAAGCCAGGGAAAATTCTGCAGGAGCAATTAGATCTGCAAAGTATATGCAAGTTTTTGCTTAGGAACTTCCTAAATGTCAGGGAACTGAAATTTTTGGCAATTTATGGGAGAGAAGTATTGCCTAATTCTTGCCCCATTTCCCTATAGTTTCCTCTAGGCATCTTTCCTGGTCAGAGGACAGATTAGATGGACCATTCTTATGACCTCAGGAAGATTGTTTTTGATTCTTAAGAAGCCCATTTATATAGTTACTATACTTACTTTTTCTTACTATACTTACTTTTTCTCCCATCTATCTAACTCGAAAATCAATTTTGGTGATGTAATTTTTTTCTGCATATTGTCTAATAGCTGGGTTATATTTGGCAACAGCCATCATAAAAATGACCGAGGACACAAATGTATAGAAATTTTTGTGTCGATAATCAAGAACCAAATCCTACATCAGATGGAGAATTAGGGGAAATACCATAAATATCTGTACTATAACTAAAATTCAAATTTCTCTAAAAGATCTGAAGAATTTGATTGTCTCTGAGACAATTACTTTTGCATATAAAACATATAACTTATATGTGTTACTTGTTACATCCCATATAGATATTTTTTCTTCATATATTGAATACTGAACACAATCTCTGAACTGACAAGTGTCTAAAGTTACTATAATACAATAATTGCAATATTTACATCTTGCAGGTTTATATCTTAAGGTATTCATCAGTGTTTCAAAATCAAGAAGAATCTTCATTGCACTGCAGCTAATGGAGTGTTGAGCTATTTTCTATCTGGGAGCAGATACAAAAAGAAAAAAGGTGTCTTAAATGGAATGTACATAAATCCAGAAGTCTGCATTTGAAGTCCGTAAACTTGCTTCTCAGCCTTTGGCCTAGAACTACAAATACTCAACAGCTCTAGGATAGGTCTTGTAGTTAGCATGTCTGATTTACAAACTTTATTTACACACTTTTGTGTACCTCAGCTCTACAGGTGGGTTTGACTTTGGAAACATTTTCTATAGGCTCTTGATTGAATTAATTGATTTTCCATCTTAAAAAAGTTCTAAAATATTTATTTTAATGTATATAATGCAGATTTTTAGATTTCTATGAAGAAAAGTAGATTATTTCTTTAACTTTGTAAATAGCAAAGACATTATTTGATATAAGAAGTGATTGAACGAAAGAATTATCTCTGGCTCCACACTTGGATGCTGTGAGCAAAATTAAGAGATTCTCAAAGCTAGCACATGCTGGTAGATTTACAGCTCTGCTGTAATTGGCGAAACAGTTGACAAAACATGTTTATATAAAACTCATGAAAAAAGACATTTTTTTCTACATGTACTCAGTCTTCACAGGATTTCTTTTCCTCTTTAATTTTCACTATAGCAAGGGATGGAAATTGACAAGTTTTACAAACACATTTTGACAAAGGAACAAAATTGTTTACCTCATTGATAAGAAGTGGAAATTACTCAGTTTTAGTGAGATCTTTTCATGACCCCTCTGTGAAATTCAGTACTATCCAATCAGCTAAATTAGTTAAATAGGAATATACAGTCTTTTTCCCAGAATTTTTTTAATCAATGCAATTGTCACTGGAACCTGGAGGTATATGTAAATACATATTTTCAAAATACTTCCCAAACTCTTCCCTAGGGTTCATAAAAAGTTGTGTTTTTTCTGAAAACTCTTTATGAAAGAAAAGTTAATTTTACATAGGTCTAGTTTATGTCTTCTTATTTTCTTTTCTGCTTGGTGTTTTGCATGGTAGAAAAATCTCATCAGAAATGTCTTATTCTTCTGACCCCGCTCCCTTTGAAAACTATTTTGTCATCTTTCAGCTCCATAAAGAAAAAGATGAAAGCAAAAATATGGACGTGTTTCTAATGAGGATAATGAAAGCTGAAAGGCAAGTAGAAGCACTGGAGGAAGAGTGAAATGTGGATACTGATAGATGCTCAGCAGAGAGAGATGGAAATGATGAGTCTGTAATGTGACAATGACACTTTAGTGAAGAACAAAAGTTGTGACAAACAATGCTGAAAGCAGACACTTGAGATTTCAGTGAGAATCTGAAGTCCATATGAAGGGATTAGATTGATTACAGGCAATAGTATATAAACTTCTTGTGACTTCCTTTTGACAGAGTGTTTAATCTACTACTGAGAGCTAAATAAAAATATTTTGATACAAAAATATTTCTGAAACCAGCCTCAAAATATAATACTAAAAGGGCAGCAGAGATCAGCACAGAACTTTTCCTAACAGTTAAAGTTGGATACATTCTTATTGGAACTGGCCAAAAATAATTTTTTTTAAATGGAGTTTTGTTTTTCTTAATATAGTATGGGTTATATAGATATTTTTTATTTCTGATTTTTAAAATCACATTTGATTATTTTGCTGTGTGTTTTCTCAAACAAAGATATTTATCTGGTAAATGATGATGACACAAAGCTATTCCTGAAGCTAATTCCTCAGCTTCTCAGGCTGAGTTTGATAAAGAAGCTGACAGTTTATTGGCT
Source organism: Melospiza georgiana (assembly GCF_028018845.1). Taxonomy (NCBI): domain Eukaryota; kingdom Metazoa; phylum Chordata; class Aves; order Passeriformes; family Passerellidae; genus Melospiza; species Melospiza georgiana. Next base: position 48,571,572 of record NC_080431.1, read on the forward strand.
GGAGATGATTTGTATGATTGCTGCTTCCTGCATTGCTTCGCTTTGTTTTGTTTTCCCCTCCTCTCTTCATGTACTTAATCTTCAGAACTTCATCTGCTATCTATACTGATATTTTATTTTAATCTGACACAAATCTTTTGATGCATGATCATACTGAATATTAAATATTTGGACTATGTCATGAAATCATTTGAATATAATGAATTTTTTACTGTCCTAAGTGTAACATAAACTATTAATTATGTACTGTCTTTCTTATTTTATCAAGCTGTGGACACTGTAGATATAGTAAAATTATCTCTTGTTGTCTTACACTAGAAAATGTACAATGAACTAGATGAAAGAAAACACATTTTATAACCATGGTAACTGTCAGTAACATCTGTAGGTTCCCCTCTCTCTTATTTCTCTATGAGGGTTGAAAAATGTCATTAATTTTGTTGATTTTTATTTTTCTACAGAAGGAGAAAAGAGAAAATCAACGATAGGCATAATTTTCAATCACATCTGGCAAAGTATTTAGGAATCACTGGCACAATGAGTATGGCAGGCAATAAAAAATATTTACTTTCAAATAAAATTGTCAGAGATAGAATTAGTCTTTCCATAAAATTGGTTTGTCTTTATAGTATCTCTACAACCATTTAAATGATACCTCTAATGATACTTTGTGAAAAAATGTTGATGTATATAGTTATTTTCAAATGTTTTCTGAAGAGAATCTGATACTTTGTCAAACTGCATCCATCTGCCCAAAAATCATAGAGAATTTATATAAGAAAAAAGTCTTTGTGTGACAATTCTGACAGATTATCCTGGAATTTAGCAAGAAGGTTTTTTGAGAAAGGGAAGATTCCTGATTTTTACTTCAAGACTGCTAAATGTATTTCAGTGATACTTTGGAAGGAGCAGTCATTAACATGGAATTCAGTAATCAGCATTCTTGTGCTACTGTACTCAGGGTTCTAATAGTCTCCTCCACTCAAATTCAAACACAGGCAGAGCCTCAGATCAAAGGCCATGAATGTGCAAAAGACAAATCTTTCAGATACCCTACATGTCTTTTGTGGGTTGCCTGGAGTTATAATCCTGCTGCAAATCTGTTGCTAGGACATGTTCTCCTGACTTCCTGCCTGCAGAGGAGAACTCCAGGAGGAAGGAAGGCAAAGTGCCCAAGTCGTGTCACTGCCCAGAAGCCAGAGGAGTGGCTCCACCCCTCCACTTCTTTTCTTGGAGTGAGAACTAATAGATGGATGGTTTATGCTAACTGATTACACATTCTGTGTGCCTATCTGCCCTTTCTTCTGGATGATTTAAATCTGTGTGTACAGCAGCTCCCCTGTGATCTTTTGTAGGGAGTCACAAAGGCTTCTCCTATTCTTCTTGGAATACTGCAGAAACACTTCTTGCCTTTCAAAGGAGCTTTCAAAAACAAACCTACAGGGTATAAAGATGCAGTCAGTGGAGGAGAGGGGTAGAAGAAACTAAATTTGTGTTTGGACTTTCAAAACATTACCGAAAATTTAAAAATCTAGAATATCTCACTAAAAAGCAGTTTCAAAGCCTTTTAGATTAATACTTTCATTCTGAAAGAGAAGCCATACCAGAGACAATATGTAGCTGCCTTCTTTGTCTGGGTTCGACTATGCATCTAGATTGACAATTTTGGATTGAAACTGGCTTCAGTTAAAAACTGAGAGTTTCAGTGTAATCTAAATTGTATTCTATAATATGAGAAGGTTGTTTATTCTTAAAAGTGAGTCAGATTTCCATAGATACTGTGTTTTGTGAGAAAGTTCTTCAAAAGATTGAGTGTGTCCAAGTGTAATTTAGTAAATTGATAAAACAATAGATTAAATGTTACAGTCTCTGGGCATTCAAAGATCAAAATGAGTTCAAAACAGTATTAATTTGAAGATGATCTTTCTTTTCTGTTTTGCTTTTAAACCCAGAATCTATACACCTACTGTTTTTTCTTTATAAACCCAAATATAAAATCTTTTCAAGACATTTGAGATTCCTTTATAAGCTATTGTCTGACAAAAAGGAGTTTAAGCTTAAAAAACAACAACATATGCTATTATGAGAACTAGAAAAAATTCATGAGTTGACAATCCTGAGACATTATAGAAGACTATATATTAAAGCACTCCTCATAGGTTTTGTTGGATCAACGGAAGATGTTCTCATACATTGTTAGCAATTGTCTCTGTACAGCTCTTTACATGCAGCTCTTCATGATGCACTTCGATGTCCCTGTCACAGTTAATCTGTGTGCTGGTAGCAAAGTGCATTTCATACTTTAAATGCCATTCTCTTCCTTCCTGTTTTCTTATACATATTTCTTCCATATACCTTTAAAATATCTGATCGTATTATTTTCTATAAAACATTAACTTTAAAATAAAAGACCTTTTTCAAATGTAGCAATGGTCTTATGTTGATTTTAATGTGTCCTACCTTCTCATATTTTTTAAATCCATGACTATTTTCTGATTTAAAGTAGCATTTTGTCCACATCAGTATGAATGTTATTAAGGAAAAAAAATAGAAAATAGTCAGTTTTTTATGACTTCTCCATGTTACATCTAAAAAAATACTTCAGAATGTATAAAGAATACATGTCTAGGAAAGTCTCAAAAAATATCAGTATTATCAGAGGATTGAGTCATTCAAAGAACAGAGAAACAGAGTGCCTAAACCTGTAAGGATGTAAGGAGGTTTGTTAAGTATGTGGAGAAATAATAAAAAAGAAAGGTACAACTGCAAACCCATCTAAGCTTTGGAAATTTATATTCATACATATAATTATCAAATAATTGTTTTTAAAGTAGACTGTTATATATTCACATTAGATTAACTTTGAGAATAATTATTTTCCAAAAAAGAGTGAAATCTGGGGAAAATGTTTTAAATTCATGACCATTTGAGCATTGAGCATTTCCATTTGGAAGCTATTATCACATTGCATTTCTACAGTTTAGTTATATACAGTGTCCTCAAATTACTCAAGCACATTCTTGATATTTTTTAAGAAAAAAAATCAAAACCAAACATTGAACCTTGATTATAGCCTATAAAGCTTAAAGGCAGAAGACTTTCAAACATCTAATTAAAGTAGAAAACATCTAATAGAAAACTAGCAAACACTTAATACAAGAAATAAATGCACAACATCACAGAAAAGACAGAAGAATAAAGTGCTTTTTACAGTAGATTTCATAAAGCTGACAATGTAACACAATTAGACACATCAGGGAGTCACAATGCATAATAGAACATTTTAGAAGTGACAGTAAAGTCCATACAAATCGTGTGGAGTATTGAAGCACAGCTTCACTTGAATGGAAGTGAAACAGATGACTGCTGGGATTAGGCATTTTAGAATTTGTCTTGCAGACCGTGGTTTGCTTTTGGGAAAATTTTACTGAAACTAGAGATATTAACACTCATTTTTCGTTATTTTAAAAAACAATAGGAGCTCTTAAAGAAAAGACCTGGGTATCATGACGCCAAAAAAAAAAGCGCGTCTGAAATTTCTCAAGATTTAAATCTATTTTTAGAAGGATTTGCAGAGCCCTTATTTTAGGAAAGAGTGCTGTTGTGATTTAACTCCAGCTGGCAAGAAAACAACACACAGACACTTGATCTCTTCCCCACCAGCAAGATCAGGGAGAGAACTGGAAAGGTAAAATCTAGAAGACTTGTGGGTTGCAATACAGACAGTTTAATAGGCAAAGCAAAAGCCACACACACAAGCAAAGCAAAGCAAGACAAAGAATTAGTTCACCACTTCCCATGGGCAGGCAGGCGTTCAGCCATCTCCAGGAGAGCAGGGCCCCATAACAGGTAAAAGGTTCTTGGGAAGTCAAATGCAATCACTACAGAAGTCCCCCTTCCTTCCTTCTTCCCCCTACTTCATATATTGAGCATGATGTCATAAGGTCTGGAGTGTCCCTTTGGTCAGTTTGGGTCACCTGTCCTGGCTGTGTCTCTTCCCATGCTCCTGTACACCCTTAGCTTCCTTGCCAGCATGGTAGTATGAAAAGTAGAAAAGGGCTTGGCCCTGTAAGCCATGCTCAACAATAACAAAAACATCTCTATTATCAGCTCTGTGTTCAACACAAATATGAAACCCAGCCCCATCCCAGCCACTCTGAAGAAAATTAACTCTACCCCACCCAATCAGGAATTACCACGAACACAATCGTGTGTGTAAGTTCAGGCATTTCCAAAAGGTCAAGTTATGGTGTTTGGGACAAGCGCTGCTTGATAGAATTCTGGCTATAATACAAAGAAAATGAAAATTTAATTATTTAAAGGTTTCCTTTTCATTGATTGGTCCTGTGATTAGAAACCAGGATTCTAAAATGATTTCTCAGAAATAAGCAAGGCCATGTGATTAATACAAATTCCCATTATCAACTTTCTATCTGAAAGAATATGTAACCTGCTGAATAATGTGCTAGCAGCTTGATTTAAAGCAGAGAATTCTGTTGCTGCTTAAGTGACTTTATTCATAACCATCTTTTTCTATTATACATCCACACACAGGCCAACAAATATTCAGGATGCAAAGTCAGCTTTAGTGCTTCATAGTTGAATGTTTTATGGCCATTGTTATTAAAATCAGAAATCTCACAGTTTCTTCCATGAGCTGAAATGAACGATGCTGCAGATACTACCAAAGAAAGCTACCTTAGAACACATACATTAGACAGAGATGGTACAGATAAAGTATGATGCAACTTATGTCTATTTCAACCATTGTGGGTACTGGTGGAAGATGCTGCCAAGTCATGGAAAAAGTGGCCATAAGTTATCTAAAAGTTTTAACTATGTACTTCCTAGATATGGCCTGATTTATAAGCCACAATCTTTTGGTTAATTTAAAAACTCAATTCAACTATGAATTTTCTTGATCTGTCTCTTCCTTGGTGCCTGATTGCAATTAAATATTCTGCTCCCACCAGAATAGAGCTACGGTTACTGCAGTAATGTATTCAGGTTTTTATGTCACATTCATCTTGAGCTTTTCCAATAAGAAATGTGATGGAGAATTCAAATGCGGTCTATGCTTCCCCTCAACTTCTCCCAGAGGAAAAGAATCATATGTGTAGTGAAGTGGTTTTTGCTGATTTATTTATGTTTGATATGTGTCCTGTGCTACTTGGATTTATAGCAGAGAAGAAGTGTACTTTACCTTTCATCTGAAAGAGGTTACATGGTGATATTATCTATGCATTTCTGAGTTATCTTAGAATTGTTATTGTGAATAGGAAATGGTCAGTGGAAAACCAAAAATCTTTCAAGTCCCCTCCCTCTTTTATTTTTATAACAGAGGAATGTATAATGTTGAATTATATACAAGTTCTTAAAAATATATATTTCTAGTTTAAAATAACTTGGTCTGTGGAAAACCAAAAATCTTGCAAGTCCCCTTCCTCTTTTATTTTTTTAACAGAGGAATGTACAGTGTTGAATTATATACAAGTTCTTAAAAATATATATTTCTAGTTTAAAATAACTGAATGCCTGAGTGATTAAGTCATGCCCATGGAACAAGGGTTTTGAAAATCTTTTTTCTGAAATATATTAAGTACCGTATCATGGAAGACAGTTCTTCCAGGAACAAACTAATGCAGTGCCAGAAAATCAGCTTTTATAGCATTGTCAAAATATTTCCAGCTATAACACAGTTTTACTAGCAGATGCTGGCATGAACATCCAAATACACCTGAACTTCAAGATTTTTTAATTATTATCTATTTTTTTCTATCTGTGAGAAGAGGAACATTTACTAGGTATGTAGCAGTTAACATTATTTTTAATAAGGCAAATCCTCCAGGATCCTGTCATAGAATGTTTCTGCTAATAAATGCAAGCTTTAAGTTGTGCTGTTTTTGAACCCTCCTGTAATATGAAACTAGTGCAGGGACCCTGGAACTTGCCAAAATGATGGAAAGTGATACAGCTGTATTGGCACAATGATGTCTCTGAGGTTGTTTCTGCTGGCTGGCAGGTCCCACAACATCACAATTGCTGCACCACTCTCAGACACATGCTGGTAGCTCTTTCTAGCACTTTCTGACACATTCCTGTCCACGTGACTGGCTGACAGGTGGCTCAGGCACTTCTGTGCTATAATTCCTTTTTGTAAAGTAAGGAGATGAAGGGCCAGAATCCAGAAGCATGTGAACCTCTCTTCCATTGAAATCCATGTAGGTAGGTCTAAATGCTCTGAGCCTCTTGATCAACACAAAAATAACCTTGTGGAAGCATGGAAAACTGAAACTGGAAAGACTATGCAAGGATAAGATTTTTAAGCCTTATTTATTCTGACCTTAAAGAGATTATTTTTATGATCATCACCCCTATATATACATAATTTCTTTCTAAGATACTCTCAAACTGTTAAGCACAGGTGTATGACAGTAATTTTGGGAGCAGGCTTTAACCACTTCCTAGGTGCAGATTCTTCCTCAGTACTTTGTGAACTGCATCCACAGGCACTTGCACATTCATTAGGGAATCTTTATCTCCTTCTCAAAGGGAAAGAATATTAGTTTCTTTTACCTTAGTCTTAATTGACTTCTTTTGGCCCAGTCATTGAAGGGTACTTTCTGATGAACAACTTTTGAGATGACAAATAGTGCTGGTGGGAGAAATATGCTTATTTGCAAACTACTGATGTTATTAACATAGAGACTTTGCTAAAAACCTGATGCAGAATCCAAGATGCTAGAAAACACTAGTGCAGTTATTGTAAAAACAATCATCTTCAAAACCTAATTTTCCCTCATGTGCAGAGTGATGAGTTGCATGCCACAACATGAATTCTAGCTGTTGGTCTCTAAATTCTGGAACACTGTTCAAATATATGGATTAGAATTACACTTAGTTGTGGCACAATGATTGGAAACTCAGTCAAGCTGCTCTGCAGCAGCAACACGCTGAGGCTGTGATGTTTAAGTAACTGAAATACAGGGTGGAAAGAAGAAGTTATGCAAAATAAACACAAACAGTGCCAAACTACTGCTTTATGAGCTGCTCTTCTGGGAAACAGGCTTAGTGGTGGTGATACTTCTTTCAGGGAAATGAGTGTGTGGAGGGTTAATGATAAAACTGGATGCAGCTGGATGCTATTGCCAGTAACATCACACACCTCTGCATTATATCGTATTCTGACAGAGAAGTGCTCTTTTCTGTGGTTTTTGTTTTTTTTGTGTTTTTGTTTTTAATTTGGCTGTTGGCAAAAACCATGAAAGCAGCCACAGCATACACAGAAATGAGCCATACACCACAGGGAGTCCTCCACACAGCAAGTTGCCCAAATAATACTTTCTGAGCTTTTTTAAACCTCACTTTGTTTAGGAATAAATGTCAGCTTTCTCACCAACCTGAAGCTGACATTAAGAGACCTTGTCTAACTACTGTCATTGAGTTATTTCAGCTTATATAACAGAGGAAAATAAATCTAAGTGTCAAATAAACAAAAGACTCTTTCAGGACAACAGATTTAATTAAAACAATCTATTTTGTGATAACTATTAATAGCTGACCTTCACCTAATTCTCAACAGAAAATAGAAAGATCCCTTTACCTGATATAACTGTGCTCTTGAGAAATTTTTAAGTCCTTTATAAATGAACAATGCACGTTTATTTAACCTTTATAACTATGCTATTTTCTGTAACCATGCCTATATATGAATTCACGGATGTACATTTATGTGTCTGATGTTATTTAGAACTCCTCCTTGTCTCAGAAGTAACTCTAACAGTCTGCCCACACAGATTTTCTCCAAAGGATTTCTCCTGTAGCCATGCAGAAGCTCTGTGGACCAAAACTTTACACTTCCATAATGATATTTTTATTATTATTTATTAAAAGTACATGTAATTTGGCAAATTTTCTGAATGTATTAAACTCAAGTTGATTTACACATATAAAGACCCGTGTCTCAGTGCAACAAACTGACAAAAACAGTGTAATGTATGAAGAGCAGTCCTTCATCTACCAAAATATGACTACTACCTGTTTGTGATTTGAAATCCAATTCATATTAGGCATCTAAGAAAAAGGCAGAGATTGGGTTTCTAATGCACTTCTGAGAACTTATAGAAATTAACCTAAAAACTTGGAAGATACAGCTGCAGGGTTTTGCAAGCTTTTAAGGAATGTGTAGAGAATATATTTTTATGCATCTGGCCTTGCAATCATGATGCACTTGTTATTTTAGATTGCTTTTGCAGGCTGAATTGTTTAGAAGATAAAAATAAAAAACCAACAGAAGAACCCCGGACCTAAACTATCACTTTATTTTAGTTGCATTTGTTCATCTTTGCGTTTCTTCTGGAATATTTGATATATGACAATAATTTTCAGGTAAGGTGATCCAAAGAATCACAGAATCTCTGAGCTGGAAGACACCCACCAGGATCAACAATTCTAAATCTTAGGTGAATGGCCCATACATGGATCAAGCCCACAACCTTGGCATTACAAGCACCATTGTCTAACCAGATGAGATGATATCAGGTTTAGAGATAATCTAAGGTTTATTCATAATGTGAAAAAGAAATTCTTTTCCTGTCTTGAAAGATGTTTGGAATTGTAAAAGTCCACTTACACAAAAGCAGAAGTCAAAAGCCCTAATAAATATATACAGTGAATTACTATCAAGGAGAAAAAATACAATGGTATTAAAACAATGGTGCTTAAATACTTTTATAGCAGATGATATCTAGTCTTGTCCTTATGGCACCATCCATGTAATTTTTGGCAATTTAACCACATGCCCAAGGACTGGAATCTTGTAATGCTTCTCTGTAGTTGAGTTTTGAAGGCTGAAGGACACTAATGCTTTGTATTCTGAATTTCATCACCAGCTAGTGCATGGATTTAACTTCAGTTCCCTGTCCTCAAAACAAGGGTAATATCACCATATTCCCCACTAAAATAGCTGCAGTAAGTGCTTCCACATTAATGAAGCACTGGGATACCCTCACCATGAACTTAGAGAAGCCACTAAGAGATTAATCATAGCTCCTATTCAGAAGTAAGGTTTGAATTGTATGAAGTAAGTTAAGCCTTGGGTCACACACTGAATAATGAGGGTAAAAGAAAATATTGATCATCATATTGATCACTAAGTGAGTATCATACATTCATGGCCCATACAGAGGCTGAGGTCCTGTGGAAAACTTGTTGTGTAATGGTGTAATTAAAGATTATAACATAATGCATATGTATGAGGGACAAAATTGACATTGCAATAGGAATCTCAAATCCAACATTTTTAAGCAATTGAGCCCTCAATCTCATAAGTTCTCTTAACATATATTTGTGGGTATGTACAATGTAGATATAGGCAGTACTTAATTGTGCATATAAATTATGGATTCAGATAAGGAAATTTTAAGAAAGAGTCTTTTAAAATTTTCTTTGTTATATGTGTAGTCATAAATGGATCCTTTCCAACAAACTACACCATGGGGTTGAAATCAATGGTACTAAAGTACTGTATCATTGAATCACAGAGTGATGAGACAGGTTCCCTAGGATTTTTTTGGCAACTGGTGGTCTGATGTATCAATATTGAAAAGAATCATGTCTTGTCATCAAATAATTTTTTCTCAACTTCAAACTATAGATTTGGTCAAAAAGAAAGAGTAAGTGTGAATGACATGTAAATTCTGCAGCCTACACATAAGAATTTTACTCCATCTATCTCATGTGCCCACATAGATTGATATCACAAGAGTCCTTCAGGAACAAAATGCCATTGCAACAAACAGGATGAAGAAAATTTTAATGAGATCTACGCAAGATACTCTTTTTAACTTCCATACCATTGATAAATTTGCAGGACTTGAAATGATGCTTCTAATCCTGAAAAAAATTCATAATTTCATACAACCAGATACAGTCCCTTAGTTACTAACTATTTTGTTGTATCACTATGAAGGGAGGAGGAAAAGAGAGAAAGAACACATGCTAATTATTGGCAGCTGTTGCTGCTCTTTTACTAATTGAGTAAAATCACAGTAACACAAAAGTGAGCAGAGAAGTGAAAATGAAAGCTTTAGAAGTCGTGCTTACCTTTAGTTATGCAAAACCTGGATGGATTTTCTTTGTACTTTTTTATTTTGTTTATATGAAAAAAGAAAAATTAAAAAGAAAAATTAAATGTAGATCTAAATTTTTAAAACACCCTCTTCCCTCATCTCCTTCTTGACATATTTATGTATGTTCTGCTATATATTCATTTGTTTCTGTAGAGATTTCTTTATGCATTATATAGTATATTTTTATGCTTGTTGGATGTGTTTAAAGTTGCAATTGCATCAAATTAACTTGGCAAAGCATGTGGTTGCTATCATGGAATGCCACACTTCTCCCACAGAGATAATTGTGTTCCAGTAGTGGGTGGATTGTTCTTGTTCATGTGCATAAAATATAAAGCACATTGGGATCATCTGTGGGTGACAGAAGTTGCTGCTAGTGTCACTGACTTTTAATGAAGGTGGCCAAAACTCTTTATGTACTTTTGTCCCATCCATTTGGGGTTACTTTGTTGTGTTACTTTCAAACACAACACCAGCTCTTGGGTAGCACTCTGTGCTTTTCAAATCATTCAGTGTTAAGGAAACTTCTCAGTCTGACCATCCACGAGACTCCCTGGCAGCCACATCCCCAGGCCAGAGGCTGTCACTGCTGGGTCAAAGCCCCTTCACAGCAGGTGGCTCCCGTGACCGACGTGTCCCCCTGGCTCCCCACACACCCACCCACAGTCAGACCAGCTTTCCTTGCCCGTTCAGCCCCGGGTTCCCCACAGCAGAGTCCCAGATGTCTCATTCCATAAAGCCATTTATTCACAGCACAGTAACACAGGAACAGCCCGAGCTGGTGCCCCAAGGAAGATCCCAACCAAGGAACCCCTGAGATTTTACTGCCTCAGAGTCCATCTGCAGGTCTCCCTCTTCCTGTCCATGTCCATCCACCTCACTGGCAGTCAAGGGTCTTCACCTTTGTTATGCAAAATGTTGGCAGTTCCTGGCTCTGGTCTCTCAGTGTCCATTCCCCTGCCTGAAGTCACTCGCTTTTATCCTGATTTTTGTGCCAAAAGTTGGCAGTTCACAGCCTCTTATCTTGTGGTCCTGCCCAGAGCTCAATCTGCATCTCAATCTGCAGCTTGCCAGCAGAGCTACCTGGACCACATACATTCCTCAACATCAGTTGCACAGGCCCATATATAAAATGTATTTTTCTGGATAGAACAAAAATATTTTAAAGATTGTGTAAAAAAATCCATAAAAAGATATAATCCCCTTTCCAGATAATTTTAGAAAGTATTTGAACACTGTACAGATTACAATATTGTAGATAATCATTATCCAAGTTCGAAATCAAAGTAATCCAGTAACTCTATAAGAACTTAATACATATGATCATATTGTATATAAATATATTTCAAAGCACAAGATTTGACTAAGGATTTATTTTCTCATTAGTAAGTTCTATTAGGTCCCAATTGAGTTAAGAAAGTTCTTGGTTAATTAGCAAAATTTTAAGCATACACTTAAATCCCATTGACTTGAATAGAATGTAGGTATGTGCTCATAATCAAACATAATGGACATGCTTCCTTAAATGAATGCAATTACTGGTTTGTGGGTTTTCAATACTAAGAATCAGATTCTAGTCAATAAACTCATCATGAAGCCTTAATATAGGCAGAAAGTCAATAAAAAATTGTATAATCCTATATTGCTCTCTAAGCCAAGAATATGCAAAAATCTGTTTATTTACTTTACGGAAAACTCAATCTTTTTCACTTATGTTGGTCTATTATATTAAATCAAAGTGGGTGTACCTTGCCAATAGATATTGAAATGGATGACAAAGCTCAAAGCAAATAGAAACTGAAATAGAGGTTAAATAACTAGAGAGACTCTTCATTTTAGCTCTGCTACATGGTGCAGAATGAATGTAAAGTCTGTGGATACTAAACATGATAAATAGTATCTTTGTAAAGAACTGTACCATTAGCCTCATTTTATTGACAATTAACCAATGTGCCGATACACCATGGATAACCTTGGACTTCATCAGCTGGTATGAAAAGAAAACTTCCTGCTGCAAATGTCTTTTCTGCTGTCCTTACCTATTCTGCTAAGTATTGAACTGGCACCAAATTGCAAGCAGTGTCACTGACAAATACTGCATTTAGAAGGGCTGATTTAACAAAGTAGCAGAGCAGCAGGCTGGCTATGGCAGTGGCAGAAGCGCTAAGAGGATTTCAAAGCATTGTTAGACTTTCTAAATCTTTCCCTTATCATCTTTCCATTTTCTAATTTGCTCACTCATTCAATGCAATCTCTTTTCAGAAGTCATTCTGTTTTCCTTTCTGGAAGTCAAGTAGTAAACTGGAGTTATTCCCTGCTGCACTACCTTGGTTTCTTATTTTTTTGGCACATATACATTAATGACTTATTCAAGCAATTCCAGCACTTGACTTTCTGTATCCTGGGTAGAGTGAAAAGCTGCAATAGGCTGTAGAAGTACGTAATTGGCCTTTATATGCTGTCAGTCCTCCTGCTAGATATGACTATGCCAAAAACAAAGATGGAAGTGGAAGAGAGGAAAACTAATCTGCAGAAAGCATCCCAAATTCAATTAGAAATGCTTGGTATTATTGGAATTAGCATTGAACCGAATAAATTCAAAGCTTTGGAAGACTGAATGTATGAATGCCAGATGCAAAGCGATAATGTGTGCAAAAGTTGATTCATCATAGGAAGTAACAACCAAGATACAGGTGAGATAACCAAGAAACCAAAGGGGTGGTTTAATGTACTGAAATATGAAAAGCACTTGGGAAAGTGGTTTCAGAAGACATCAGCAAATACATCATTGGTGGAAAACAGGAGGGTCTTGTTGTAGTGAGTTGTTAAGTTTTTTATATTGTTCCCCCATTTTATGTATTGTTCCCCCCTTTCCAATGTAAAATGGTTCTGTCCTCCCCAGTTTTCCCGCCATAGCCCTCCTGACAGTTATGTTGCTATGGTTACCCCTGCCCTTGGTTTTGTCAGTCAATTAAGTTATGTAACTTCTCCTCCCTCATTCCTCCTTATAAGTAAACTTTTTCTCCTCCCTGGGCCCAGTCAATGACCCCCCCACTCCTCCTAGTTTTCGAGAACCTTCTTCTCTCTGGGGGTTGTGGTTGGCTGTGGTCCCGGGGCCCCTCCTTTACTTTGTATTTATTGGATACCTCTGTATGTCAGTTATGTTAAGGTCCTCCCTGTACCCTTCCCTATTGGTTTGCTATGGATCCCTCCCTTATCCACCCCCCTATCTTTAAAACCCTGCTTCTCCCGCCCCTCGTTGCCGTTTTGCTGGTTGATGCCTTCCCTTGGTTGGTGCTCCCAGGATATCAATAAACCGACCTTCACCCCCAGCAAGTGTCCGACTCCTTCCTCTCGTCCCGTCAGCGTTGCGAATCCAGTCCGCGATCCAGCCCAGCCCGAGGCCAAGACGCCAAGGGGGGCTGGCATTCTATGCAGCTGAGGCGTCGGCCTTTGCCCATTAGCTAGCCGGACTTCGGCCACATACGCCTCGCCGCAGTGTCTGGATAGAAGCAGTTGCTGGAGTAAGATTGGAAACAGATGAAAGGGCAACAACAGATGTATCCCTCATTGATAAGATTGTATATCCCATTCCATTTCACTAGGAACATAGAACAGCAGGGAAGTCTGCTCACATAATAACACTACACTGAATTGAAAAAGAATCTGCTAGAAATCCTGAACAAAACAGTGATTGGCTTTGCACACAAGAAGTCTGTAGAAATGACAATTGAGAAAACAACTTATGTGAATATACAATTGCACAGCAGCAGCAGGTTTTTGACAAACGATTGTTGAAGACCCAGTTAATCGTATAAACCTGACTAAATTACTTTCTTGAAAGTCAATGCATTATTCTGGTATAAGAGCCTTTGAATAATCCATGTAATATATACAAACTTTATAGCAGAATTCAGTCTGGGAAGGGTGGCAAACACATTTTGGAGGTCAAAAATGAGGATTTGAGAAGAGATGTTCCTTGAATTTCATGTGATTGATTTTAGACAGGTGCAATGTATTGAACTTAGAAAGGAAAAATAAGATACATACATTTGAGAAAGGTATTAGCTGTGCAGTTGGATGAAAAAGATAAAAGGCTTAACATAGACCTCAAAAGGAGGTCTAAGGACGTGTGATCTTGTTGCAGACCAGGAAAATCACATTCTTGAATGAATTAAGATGACTGTTGTATGTAAGACATAGGAAGATTTTTTTTTTTTTTAGCTCTTCCTGGATTTAGTGGATCCTTGACCAGAGCAGAGTCCAAAACCATGGTTTAGAAAAGATTGTGATAATTTGCAGTAGTAAGGCTAATTAAGCATCTAGAAAAAGAGAATATGAAGAAAAAGAAAGATTGAAATAAATGCATTTATGCAGTCTATCAGATAGAAAAAAACCCAAATTTTATTTTACCTGTCTACAGGTAGGACTAGGTGAAGCCTTCAGCTCTGTGATTTCTAAGATCCTGCGCTTAAATGACTGAGAAATTCACCAAATACAACAGAAATTTTCTACTCAACCGAAAAACAGAGAGGCTATTAATCAGGATGTTTTATGGAAAACTCCAGTGACTAATGAATTCTTGGTAAAGATGAATGAAAATAACCTGCCAATGTGAATGACATTCATTGATTATAAGAAAGTTACTGACTAGCATCAAAGAAAGAAAAATGCTGTTCTGAAAGCGACCCAAGCATAACAAAACACTATCTGCAGTTTCTGAGAAACAAGTGGGCTGGACTGTGGCTGACACAGATGGGAAAGAAGAAAAAGAAAGGCCAGAGCAGTGCTTTTTGTCTGCAGTCTACTGTGGTATATTTACATACAGTACCAAAAGGATCCAGCACAGTCTGAGGACACAGTGTGTGAACTCGGATGAGTCAAAATATCACTCTTATCCCATGTGTGCTGCAAAGACGGGGTACAACATCCCGCACGCAGGGTAATGAAAGTCCAGGTTCAAACAGGCTGAAAAGGGAGTTTGGGAGGGAATTTGGTTGGGGAGAGGGAATGCAGAATGCTGGTGTTCTGCCAAAACACATTTAGTTCTGACTTAAAAAAACAAAACCCCTACAACACTGAATGGTTATTGCAAATAAAGTCAAAAGAATTTGTACTCCCTTAATTTAGGCTTTAAATTTGGCCAAATTCCTTCAAAAAGGTGGAGAATGAAAAGCTACCAAGATGTCTTTATTCCCAAATACAATTTATTTTCTTATTGGAAAAACTTATTGTTTCTTGATGACAACAAGAAAAAGGTTAGGCACTTTTTTTTTTTAGTGCAGACACCATTTACTCATGGGTTTTTATAACCCCAAGCACCAGGATACATGTTCTGTCTTAGTCTGTGGATGTTTCTACTTTATAAATCAATGCATCTACAGCTGTACTGAGCAGGAGAAAAAGTAAGATAAAACCAAAAAAACCCAGCATTTTTTGAATAGAAGAAAAAAAAATGTGGAAAATGGCAAGGCTGAACTGTTCAAAAATCACAAGAAAAAAGTCAACAAGCTACCCCCACCTCCTGCATTACTCTGTATTAGCATTTCTACTTCTCTAATAGAGTACATTAAGAAAAGCATTGCAAAATAATCGGGATTACCTATATGGAAAATGCAATAAAATGTGGTCAAACAAACTGTAGGGTGGGCTCATTGTGATTGCAGCAGTCAGGAATGAAACCTAAGAAATGGGAAGAATATTACTATTATGTCAATAAGTGTAGTTAAGACTGAGGTGATAATTTTATAGAATATGTATTTACAGCTTGCTAATGTCTCTCTCAGAAATTTGCCTTTACAAATGATGCATGTCATATTAGTTCTCTGCTTGTTCATTCTGTAGTACACTTCCATTAGAGACAAGAAGAAGAAAAAAGAAACTATATTACAAACAACATCAATTCCTAGCATTAAGAATGAATTAATTGAAGGAAAATATGTTATGAATGCTTTGTCCTGGTTATTCTGAACTCTAATTGAATTTTCATAAAATCTTTACCTGTGTGGAAGAAAAACATCTGCTTGCCTGTTTGGTTTTGTTATAGGTTTACAAATACTTTGTTATTCTTCGCTAACTCAAAAATTTGTGTATAAAACATTGCCTTTGATCTGCGGTGTGAAATCTTTCTCTGAAATATGTGAGTGGCAGAAAAATCCTGTGGAGGCAGGATGGAGAGGATCATGTCCTGGCTGCCCAGGAACAGCAGTGGGTCCTGTGGAGCTGCTGTTTTGAGCCTTGGCTGTCGCAGCCAGGGACAGGGGAGTGCAGCCCCTTCCCACTGTTGATGCTGGGGTCAGCACCCGGGCACACAGAGGCATCCTGTGCTCCCATGCTGGGAACTGCTGCCAGCTGCATTTCAGCCCAGCTTCAGCCCTGCCACCTCACAGCCCTGCCTTCAATTGCCCTGCTGATCCAGACCCTGTCCCCATGGTTCCCTCCAGCCATCCACGAGCTGTGTCTGGCCCTTATTCCTTCACTGGGCCTGATCCTGTCCCTGACCCAAGAACATCCTGATCTCTTGCCGAGCCGGAGACTGCTCAGAGAGGTGAGTGCCTCAGGTTCTTACAAACAGCAGTGCAGGGTTTAATGCCAAGAGTCCTGTTGAGGCTAGATGGGCTGTGACTCCTTCTGAGGATTGTATACAGGAATACACCTTCAACACACCTCAGCTTCCCATCAGGCAGGACTTGGGCATGTCTGTCATCCCAGTTATCCTTGCTGGTGCAAATTCCATCCTGCACACTTGGCTGTGTGGAATCCTCTGTGACCACTGGTGGCAGCTGTGCCAGCCGCGATCCTGCAGCAGGCATGGGACCAGGCAGAGACCTTCACACAGGAATATGCCCTGGTGCTGGACACAACATGTTTGCAAAAAGTTGAACTTGTGTGATCACAGTAATGGAATAGCTGGGAGATCTGACACGTGGAAAGAACTTGGCAAAAGCCTCAAGGATGCCTTGGGTAGCTCAGAAGATTTAAAAGGCAATACATCCATTTCCCTTAATTCAGCAGTAATTTCTCTATCAACAACAAATATTGCAGCCACTGAGGAGGAGGTGTCAGGGAAGACAAATGGGCACCAAAAGTGTGCAGAACTGTGGTGAAATATACACAACCATAAGGAATTGTTGTGCAGGGTCTAGCTGTCTTCAAAGCATGATTTGTATTTCAGTGGCTCGGAAAAAAACTGAGTATGATAAATGTAAATGCATTACTTAAACCTAGTTAATTTCTTAATTCATTACAATACTTTTTTACTATAAGCAGCTTGGAAAATTATTGATTAAACAAACAAACAAATCCTTGGTTGATTTTTGGCTGGCAACTACTCTAGCCCTAAATCAAATGTTGAATCTGAGGCAGCAGTGTGCTTATCAGCCTCAGGTCATGTCCTTAATGCTCAATGAAAGGGAAACCTGTTTCTCATTCAGTGATTGCTCAGCTATAATAAACTGCTAACATTTTTTAATTTGGTACTTTACATACTCATTATACTCTGGTATCACATCACAGTACAGAAGGTTTGACTTTTTCCCCAGGAGCCATTTTCTCCTGAAGCCTGAACATTTCATTGCTGTAGTGTAATTTAAAGGGTTATGGAGACTTGATGGAATAAATTTCAATATTTATGAAAATAGCCAAAACAAAAGAAAAAGTTAAAAAAAAGACCCACCCAGCTTCAGACATGTACTTTTCAGTGGCTTCAAATCATACACAGGGGTGCAAGTTTTGGATAGAGTACTTAAAACTCTTCCAGTCTTTATCTCCACAGGAGGGGAAAACAAATTGACAGCATAACTATCTTAAAAGCTGATTTAATATGGTACTTGTCCCTCACATATTTTCATATATATGAAAAAATCCAAAACAAAACAAAAAACCAACCCACACAACCATGCTGAAATTATTTACCCAGTTAGAGAATACAGAGAAAATACTCATCAAAGTTCCTTACGTAACAGAACCACTAATCTAATATCAAAATATAATACAGGCTTTCAGACATCAAAGCTTAAGCTTTCAGCTTTCCTTCAGACTGTATTTCTACATCAGTCAGAGGGGGTGGGAAGGGTATGAAAGCTGTGTTAAATCATCCATTGCAGAGGGAAAATAACAAAGAATTTGGGTTAAGAATTAGAAAGAAATTTAAACTTAATTAAACAGAGCAACAGGACACAAGAGGTTGCGCTTTACTGAGCCAGGAATGCACATTGTGAAGCACAATATTGCACACCAAAGCACATTCAGTCACCTGAGGTACCTATTAAGAGATCAGTTAGACATGGGCTGCTATTTAAAACAAATCCTTAGTAACAAAAGTCTTTAGGATTTGTTGACAATTTGTACATACTCATTCATGGTGACAAGCAGTTTTTAGTGGGAAGATAGTGGTGACACACTAACAAAAATAATTTTGTTTCCCCATTGTAATCTCCTTCTTATTTCAGCCCCTGCAGCAGCTCCTTAAGGGCTCTGATATCAGGTGAAGGTCCATTCTCCACTACTTTGTGGATTGGTTTTGCTCACTGATGTTTCTTCGAATACTCTCTGTCGCTGTTCTTTTTGCTATGATGTTCAAAACCCAAGCCTAAACTCTGCTGTCATTCAATTTACAAATATTTTGTTCCATTTCTTCCATCAGAAGTGAGCTAACTGATTTTCCAGGCAGGGAAGCACAGACAAGATGATGGGGTTTTTTGTGGCAGGAAAAGAGAATTCAAATTTGTGTTCCCTTCCGACACAGCATGGAAACTAGCCCCTGTCTTTTGTAATTAAAAAGCAATCACTGAACTTGAGCACTGCTATCACAGGCAGTGTTCTTGTGCCTTTTAAGATAGAAAGGTTGGGTGTTTTTAAAAATTAGTGGAAAAAAAGTGTGACTCTAAAAAGGCAAACTGCTAAAACTACAGAAGAGTAGATGCTGCCTCCTGGCTTCAAAAATAAGTGAGCATTCTGGATGTGTGTCTCTTCTTCTTTACAGAATGGTGTAGCATAGGCCACAGGCTAGTCATAGACTGACAATATCTCAAGATTTGGAATGGGCAGAAAGGAAATCTAGAATGAGAGGGGAAGGAGACTAAGGGAGAAGAGTGATAGAAAAATAACGGCCTCAACAGGTGCTGATATAAATATGGGGCTGTAGAGGGAAACAGAGGATTGTGGAGACTGTAAGAATATAAAAGCCAAAGGAAGGTATGAAGCCAAAGCACCAGAATAGAGACAGAAAGAAACAAAAGGGATGGAGGAATTTTTTTTCTGAAGGCAGGTTTTGGTGCATAGCTGCGGTTGACTTTCAGGCTAAGAATAATCTTCCACCTGTGAAGGGAAATAAATGACACATGTAGATTAGAATTTTGCTATGAGATCAGATCCATGGTCCCTCTTTATTCCAGAACCATCTCCAGCACTGGATATATATTTTTTACACAAAAATCCAAGAACCCTGTGGCAGCCAACCCTCGTATAAGCTCTCCCATCCAAGTCCCATGTATTTCCCAAAAGTTAGGGGTTGTTCCAAGATAAAACTTGTCTTGTTATATTCCACACATGTGCTCCAGATATTCATGTTGTTCTTATAAACCTCTAATACTTCAAAATTTTTAAGTTCTTTGTATCAAATAATTCCAACTTTTAGCTCTCCTGAGGTCTGTACTGATTTCTCCTCTGGAAAGCTCTGTTTCTTTCTGCTGGGAAAATAAAAGGATTTCTGAAAACGACACTTGCAATGTTCTGATAATGCAGTTAGTGCCTGAAGTTAGCTGTGGTAATTTTGGTAATAAATTACCATGTTTGATATGTGTGCATTTAAATTACCATTTAACTCAGGTGAGGAAGACCTTCACAGCATATTTTCCAACTGTAACCACTTTGGTTTGCAATGTGGAGTTATTTAAGGGTACATAAACTGACTTACTTTGGGATAGAATTAAAATAATTCCAGCTTCTATGTGGAAACCAGAAAAAGGTGCGAGATTGGAGACAATCTGAAGTAAACCTCCAACTAACTGTGTATATTGTGGACATGAGTTTCAGCAACAGCTGTTTCACTCAATAGATATGCTCCTATTGCCTGAAAAGAAACTCTTAATGCAAACATAACCATAATCATCTTTAATCAGTTTTATAGGAATAAAGTTTTTCATGGAAACTCCTTTCTGATTTTTTCGTGTGCACTCCCCCAGTATGTGTCTTATTCTTTATACATAGAAAGAAACAAACCAGTAAATTGAAGTAAAGGAAGTTAGGCACAAGTAAGTGCTATCTAAATTTGTGAGGGGCTAACATTTGTGGTAGAAGAGAGGTGATGAAATTCAGTAACTGATTGAAGGAGGGCGCATGGGTAGGTAGAGATGTGGAAAGATTGAATCTCCCTTGAGAAGATGAAAGGACAGTTCAGTAATTGGGAACAGCAAGGACCCATTTGGAGGGCAGAGAGGAAAAGAGAAGTAGTTAAGATAGCATAGTTGTTTTCAGTTCTTCAGTTCAGCTCGAATGCACTAAAGTAGTGATCTGAAAATAAAAGAGAATAGGGTGGGCAAATGTAGGGTTTTTTTTTTTGATTTATTGAAATACACCCTTTTTATAATAAATGCACATTTGTAATTGATAATTTTTTATAAAGAGAATTTATAAAACAATCATATCTGTTCCTCTGGTAATGCACTAAAAATAACTAATGTTTTGGAAAAGAACCTGGACTTTTCCTACTCATATCAGGTATACCCAGACCTATTGTGCATGCATGGCATAGAACCAGGATTATACACTGAAGTATTATTTAAATATGCAAAGTCCCATTGACATAATAGTCAGGGGAGAGTATGGCTTAATGTATCTGTAATCCACATATTAAAGCTCTCTAAGTATGACTTGACATGACAGTCCATAATGCTTCTAAGCTTTAACTTTCTATTGTGCCTGTGACTTATACTCCACAAATTACAGTGCAGGACTGTCATGTAAAACTCCATTTCTGATCCATATTTTCTGTTACATTTATTATTTATTTATTTATTTGCATGTCTCTAGATACATATATATGTCTATAGCTTCTAGATATCCACCCCGACAGGATGGAATTCAGAGACGATTCCAGTCTTCAGTTCCCCCTGCTGTGCCTATGTGTTGAAGTTAAGTAACCTTGAAAGGCTTTAGAATGTGTCTGTGCCATCAGCAGGGGAGTAAAAAGGGAGGTGTACATGGGAGCACTAATACTTAAACTGGAAGCTGCCAGCTCCACTGATATATCGAAAACACTCAGGGAGCAACTGCATTCTCATCAAGCACTCACTAAATATGGCAAGTTCAAGTTCCTACTTCCTAGCCTACCACTGCAGGAAGGATCCTGAAGGGTTTGAAGGCTGAACCTTTCCCAAAGATCATGGATATCTGTGCCATTGAGTTAGTGGAGCAGGTCCTGGTGGCAGTTGTGTTCTCTCTTGTCACCTTGCTTTTGTGAAAAGTTGAGATGGCAGCTGCTGGGGAGGGGCAGCTGCATGTTTCTTCTAAGGACTGAAGAGCAGCTGAAATGGTAGTGACCATAACCTGACAGACCTGCTGCCAGAAGCATCTATGATGAACTTATGTGACTGCCCTGATAATTAAGTTTGAGATAAAAATGCACAATTGAGACTGTCTGGTATCATCTGTGGGTGCTAGAACCTGTCTGCTTGCACAGTGGAGCAAGCTACTTAATGGTGTGTGCTTTGGATGTTTAACTAGGCGTGTGATGATTTTTCATCAGTGTTAACAACAAAGCTGTATCTGTCAGAATTAGCAGGCAGCTCTAAAACCAGCTCCAGCTAGGTGATATTTGTGTGCCCATGGAATGGCTCTTTGAGATTTCTTTATGGGGAAAAGGGTGTATCGTGGCAGGAAGCATATGTGAAGGAAGAGGAACCCTATGTAACAAAAACCTTTTTGAATAATATTTAAAATTATCTCATAATCAGAATTTGTCATATATATACAGAGATATATATATATAGATATATATAGATATATAGATATCAATATATATTGATACATATATAGATATCTATATCTATATATATATTTATATACACACTCGCATAGATACTCATAAAGAGAGATATAAAATATATTGAGTTTAGAGATCTCAACATTTTATGACAATGCAGCCCTAGTCACTGCTTCAGGGTAGGAGGAGACAAGACTCAGGCAAATGTTATTTTAATAACCTTAGCAGCCATGCATTTACATCTCTAAGCCCTTCTCTGTTCACACAGACATGCTATCATTAGCTCCATCTAATGCTCCAAATTTAATATTCTTTGTCTTTTCCTTAAGGAATGAGAGTGCCTGTCTATATGATTAAACCACTATAAAGAAAAGGTCTGTCAGGGCTCTTCCTATACAGCAGATCATGTTGAGAAATATGATAGTCCTCATTATGCAGCATTCTCCTCACTGGGCCTGATCGGGTTCCACAAATAGGAAATGTTCAAATTGCCAATACTCATTTGCATAGCTTGCCTGTGTGCCTGCTGCTTTTCCACTGGGACCTGTCCCAGGCTGCTTCAAAACCTTTCAGTGCACTCTTACATTACTCTGTTTTTTCCACTCTTGTACTCGTGAACCGACTGATGTTTTTCTATGGTATCTTTTAAACATTTATCTCCCTGTTTACTGCCACCAAAGCAACATGTTTCCTGAGTCTTGTCTGTGGAAAAATGCACACCAGAGACTCTTCCTTTCAACAACTTCTAATTAGGCAGCTGAGGCTGAGGTCTGAGCAAAGCAATTTTAAGGGTAACTTCCTTGAGCTGGCTCCAGTGCTTCCTGCTTACCAGAGCTCGCTGCCTAAGAAGCTTATCAGCTAACTTCCTGCTGGTGAGACACTTGCCAATCATCTGACATTGCTCCTTCACTGTATCAATGAGCTGGACTGCTGTTTTGAGAATAATAAGAAGTAGAAGGAGGAACTGACCTTGTACAAAGGGGTGTTATGGCTTGCATGCGGAACACAGCCACTGTTGCAAGCAATGATTCCCTTTCTAGGGCACACACTGTATTAGGTGGAAATATTGCTGTTTCTGCCAGGAATCCATGCAAATCTGGCCTTTGCACAAACTGTCTCTTTTGGCTCTTGATATTGGTTGCCTTGAAATTTTTAAGGGGTTTTTCACTTTTCCCACAATGAAGGGAGGGTTCCCTTCTGTTGTTTTCCCTCCCTTAACTTCACTGCCTGACAATGTTATTCTAAAAGCAAACAAGTTTTCTGTAATGTTGTTCTTAGTTCTGCTTTATCACAAAATGACAAATCAATCAGTACAAGCAGCCTTAAACTCAGAGAGGTATGCAGCATGTAGTATCAAAGTTGTTTCAGGATTGGACACTGGCCCATTTGTCTCATATGTCTCATGTTTGTGAATTTATAGTGTCCCTCGTTTTATTGCAACTTGGATAACAAAAGGGATTTTTTTCTTTCCATTCTATTTAAGCAAAACCTCTACACATAGAAAGCATGTTTTTTATTTTTGCAGTTCCATTCCAAAATTTTCCCTCCTTACTAAAGAGTTACGTCATTATTCCTACTAAACCTAGTATTTTTCTTTCATTAGTCAGTAAAGAAATGGGGGGGTGAAACCATAAAAAGGTACATTTGAAGTTATATTGGATATAGAATAAAAATGTTCATCTCTCCAGACTGAAATTTTGTAATATAGATGTGGGGGGGAAAAACCACAACAGAGCAAACAAAGAAATTATGGCTTCATTGTATTCTGTCATTACAGAGCTGTCCCTGAAAGAGTGCCTGTATTTACACAATTTGTGAAAAATTCTGTAGGTTTTGTTCATAATTTTTAACCTTTTCTTTTCATACTGTCTGTTTGAAACTACAGAATTTGTTGAAGAATTAACCAGTATCAAATATCTTGAAGTTCTAAAATAAGGTAACATGTCTACAAAATTTAAATAGCTACTATAAACAGATAGAGGATGTTTACCGCTCAGTCAGTTCCTCCATACATTTTGTATGACAATATATCTAAACCAGCTACATTCTTATTACCAGCATTAACTGACTTTATGGAGCACTGTGCTCTCAGGGTTATTCCAATGGAGAAATTAATGATTTCTGTGATAAGTATATTCTAAAATCTCAGGCACTTTGAGAAAGATGTGGATAGGACATAACTTTATCCTTTGTGTAAGACTTTGAGACAGGGAAGGAATTTCTTTTTCTGATTTTTCTTTATCCCATATGTTAGGCCATGACACAACTCATTCCTGACCACGCTGCCTTAGGCTTTATTGGCTGCTTGCCCATTCCTTGGGGCAATTTCACAACATGTCTTGAGCTCTATTTGATTCCCTCCTCTGAGGTTGATTTTGTCCCTTGGTGCCAATGTCTGTAATATAATTGCCTGTGTACAGGCTGCTTGCAGACAGAATTCTTCTGCTGGGTACATTTTGACACACCCCATGTGGTCCTCATTGTTTGCCAAAGCACTTGCTGCATAACAACCTGTTTTCTTGTCAGCAACAGGTGTCTTCCATGATTTTTCCCCCCCTCTGTTGTCCAGGCATTATTTCTGTAAATATACCCGTATATTGGGAGGATACATCTCTGCACAAAAGTAGTTAATAGCTAAGGATAAAAAAAGCAATCACAGAGCTCGTTGGATCTTTGTTGTTACTGAGTCACAATTAAAAAGTTAAAGAGAGAGTAGTTTAATGACATTGATTAGATCCATAAAAAAATTCCAGGCACAACAGCTTCCCATCTTTCATGCAATAAAGTTATTCACCCAGAGAGAACAGAACTGGCCTAATTTCCTACTTTGGTATTACTAACCCCACAATGTCTTTTAACTAAACCAAGAAGTTATTCTAGGCAAGGGCACATCTTAGCCTTTCTCACTGAAACTGTGAGAATGCTCAATGCAAAGCTGAAGGATAATGTATTAAAAGTGAACAAAAAGGAAGCATCACTCTAGCTCAGTGGTTTGGGCATTCACCTAGACGAAAGAGTACTTTGTCTGAGACTTCTCTTCAAACAGCTGTTTATGCATTTTACCTTTAGTGGTCTTTGGATAAATGCATTAACACTACAGAATAAAAGGGAAGTCACTGTGCAGTCACTACCTCTAGGTCAGGCAGGAGCTGAGTTGGGGTTTGTTTTTGTCAGGATCGTAGTACTTTCATTTAAACATCTGAATTCCAAATTCCACCTTTTCATGCAAGACTTTGTAATTAAGTCTTGTGGACATTAGTTTGTCTACCTTAAAGGCAATACTTTTGCTTATATGATATCATCAATATTAGCAGGCGTTGTTGATCTTAAATGAGTTTGCAAGTGCTCTGGGACTTTAGAGATCAGTTTCTGGTACTTAGAGCTGTAGGTTAGTTTATTTCCAAATTGAAGGCATTAAAGTTACTGTGCAAGTGTTCAGAATGAATAAACTGCAATGAAATTTCATTTTTTTAAAAATTAATATTTATGGAAAGGTACAAAATTTGCACTGATATCCCAGCTGTACATCTGTATTAGTTGCCTTTTTGATGTTACTCAAAAGTTTTGAGTTGGGATGAACCTGCTGAGAATAACACTGTTAATGAAAACAAATTACATCAACATCATAATTCAATGCATCCTGCAGGCACTCTTTATGAACAAACTGTAAAATTATGGAACATGCATTTAAAGATCCAGTCTGTTGTTAGTGTTTTCTGTCTTCTTGAGCAGGATGCAGGAAGGAAATCCTGTAGTATCATGAGATTTTAGAAACAAAGAATGAAAAAATGACCATGATTACATTGCATTTTTTTTTACTCTTTCTTATTCTTGGACTGAATGTATAGACACACCAAGTGTAAATGAAGTCAGGTAAACCCAGGTTTTAAAAATCACAAACATCTTTGAATAATTTTAACATTTTTTTAAGCTAGGTTGTCACCCTGTCTACCCAGTTTTCTATCTTTCATCTGTATATCTATTCCTATTTGGAAAGTAGTCATTTTTTCTAGATATAAGTGCTAAGTACCTGTTTAACTGAAGTGTACATTTATTTATGGCTAGAGAGACATGCTAAATTACCTGAATTTAATCAGGTAATTAATATACCCCATTCTTCAGAAATGCCTTATTTTTTCAACTAAATTTCATTCCCTTTGATTGGTAAAAAGCCAAGGATGTCCTTCCCTCCAGTCTCTTTCTTTTGTACTTCAAAAAAGAAAAGAAAATGAAAGGAAGACAGTTCTGATTTCATTTTAAATAAAATGAAGAGGAATTAAACTTTCATCTTAATGTTAGCATTATAACTGAAATGTTGATTAACTGATTAGTGGCTGATACAGTGAGCTAAGGTTTAGTTTCTCACCTGCTGCACTTTATTACATCTCCACAAGAGTACCTCCACATCTCATCTCTGTGGCCAGCCAAGTGTGAACCTGTTGCCAGGCCCAAGGGCATGCTGCACATGCCCAAAGTGCTAAGTGCTAAAGGGTCTTGTGCTGACATTGTGAATTATGCACTCTCTGTGGTGCCCATATACACATCTTCAGATTTGGTTCCATCAAATTTACACCAAAAGAAACTCTTGTGCATTAAACCATGAAAGCTTTATGCACTCATAAAATATCCCTTTTTTAGTTCTGATGGAAATGGCTGTAGTACTTCCTGTGGAGGAAACATGAACCAAGATAGGCCTTCCAATCTTCGACTCTTTCTTTCTCCTTTTGAAAATTCCCCCCTAGAAATACTTTCTGAAGACAGGACTGCAGATATGGGTCTCCTCTTGGTAATGTGAAAAGAGCACTGTTAAGTCTATCTTTAAGGCTCTGTTCACATCAGGAAAACTGCTTTCTTTGATAATGACGTTATCAAATGCAGTTATTTATTTCATGATATGGAGCGCACTGCCTGGGGGATCATGAATAATTTATTGTCTGAGATTGAAAAGATATTTTTGTGCTTGGGCCTTGTATTGGGAAGATGAAAATAGCATTCCATTCTTTAAAGAATTCAAGAAGTTCTGAAAAATCAACAATTAATTGAATTAGAGCAAGATTATAGTTTTGGGTTTTTTTTCTAGACAAATGTGGGTGGGCAGAAACCTGGGCACATAAAAACCTTAGGTTATATATACTTCATTTTGACAATAAGACATTGAAGGTTACCCTTTCCCTTTCTTTTTTGCAGTTGGATAAAGGGAATAAATGGACTGTGCACACTGATGCTGCCCACAAATTGGCAGCCTGCAGAGTTCATCCAGCAACAGTGGAGGAAGAACCTTTACTTTTAGTTGAATGGCAAAAATAATTTTCCCCACAGAAGCTGGAAGAACTATCCTCCCTCTGACTGCCTACTGAGGTGACGTTGCTAGGACAAGATGTAAAGTCAAAAAACTTTTCCCCTTAAGTTGTAAGCTCCTTCTCTGTCTTGTTAGCCTGTGAACACCATGTGCATTTATAGTGCTGTATATGTAATAAAGTAGAACATAATAGAAGATTCCCATTAGCCATTTCAAACATGGAAACATACAGGGAGAGTAGATTTCTTAAAAAAACAAATTTCATGATTTGGAAATCTTCAGGAAGCTGTATTACACTTTTATGGTTCTTTAAAACTCTAGGAAGGGTAGGAGAGGACCAGCAGCATGCAGTTTCTGACAAAATTGTGAAATATTCATTCTGGTAAATAGACTTTGTTCTTCTACCTTGTTTTTCAACCTTTTGTGTGTTTTCCATTTTTGTATAGGTATTGTATTTGGCATTTCATCACTATCCAGGCAATGCATGAAGGGTGTTAAAAATATGGATCTGAGACAACCGTCAATGCAAAAATCATAGTTTTAAATTTAAATAATTGAGTCTATCATGAAGTTGCTAAGTAGAACGTATGGTAATGAGCACTCATGCAAACGAACTAAGACTGGTTTAGAGCAAAGTACTGGAAATTGTTCATACTAGGGAGTCTCAAGTAGAAGGTATGGCATAGCTTTTTCTGCTTGGAAACTAACCCTTCATGTCATGTTGGATAGGATATTTTCTTTTACTAAAATACTGTGCTTCAATATTATAATTGCCCTTTAAAAAATTTATTTTCAACTTTTTTAATTCTAAGCAGTAGAAAGAAAATATAGAAACAATAATAGTATTTTTAAGATCTGTTAAACTACTTGAACCAAAGCATTAAAAAAAAAAAAGGTGTTTCTAGCTGTAGGAGACTAAAAATATTAAAGTAGAAAAATATTAGCATGTATAAAATATATCTGTATGATTTTTTTTTAATCAACTTAAATTACTTTGCCATACATTTACAGTTGGTACTAAGTGTTTCATCCCAGATTTCAGGTATTGGGACAAACAATTTTCTGTATTTTCTTATGGGGCTCAACAGGAAATTCACAAAGTGTGCCACATCCTCTGTCAGGAAGCCTAGTATGAAGGAAAATTATTTTTTAACATAGTAGGGAAATTATCCTGTGTTGTTCATTATTCTGCAACTTTGCATTCTTAATGGATCAATCTTTTTTGCCATGTCCATGGCTGCTTTAGTGCAGAGTCAGTATTCCCAAATACCATTTTCCAATGGGCTGCTCTCATCACAAAGTTTCTAGTGAAGTTAGGGTATTAAAAGGCATTAAAAGCACATCTTTATAGCTTTCTAGAAAACAATCTCCTGTCCATCACAGTCAAAAAAATAGGGACATCTATCTAGCTCAGTACTGCGGGTGTCCCTGAAAAGGAGACAGATAACCATGCTGGGTTCTGCTTCTAGGATTTTCTAGATGTGTCATTAGAAAACAAACAAACAGAAAAATAATCAAACAAAAAACCCAGCACCAACAAAGAAAGAAAACAACAAAACAAAGAAAACAAGAATTTTTGGAGAGGAGATCAACACTGAGCACTTTTTTACTAGTTAAATGCTCCCACTGTAAGGAAAGTAGTAAACTGATCACCTTCCAGGACAAGAGCTATTGGGCGGAGAGCACAAAGTATGATCTCTCTCATTTTTTCTTCTTTTTTTATTTTTGTTTTTTTCTTTTTTTTTCTCTTTTCTGAATGAAAATGAATGTATGTGTTTGACCAATGTGTATGAATCATGCCTGATGTGTGGTGTGCATGTTTTGTGCTAGCCTAGCAAGTTAAGCTTTTCCTAGGACTTAAGCAAATGAACACATGTTCTAAGGATCCATCTGGGCTCAGGTAGGTGTAGAGGCCAGGATGAAAATGCATGAATGCACAGAAGTTAATCTGGAAGTTACCATATCTTGAAAGGTTCTGGAGAATCACATGTTTGTATTTGCAATTCTAAATTCTATGTCATCCAATTTTTTTTTTAATATACATCTCCAATTGTTTTATAAACATTTTTTGTTTAGCTACGTACAGGAAATCCAGTTGTTTGGGAAAAGTGAATTTGTATCTTTATCATCTTATCATTATGCTGGATCTCTTACAGCCTTCACCCAGTTATTGTCTCTGTGTGTCCATGTGTTTTTCTGCACTCATCTGAAACCTTTTAGCAGGAGGTTTTGAGATAAACCAGCACTCTCTAGTACTTCTTTAAATTAAAGATAAAATTTGTCTAAAACTGAAACCCTAAACTGTCTTTTGTGTTAGTTATCGTATAAATTGTGTATAACATTTTTTTCTGAGTTTTTTTTCCTGACTGTTGATGACATTTCTGTTAAGTTACTGACTCTACAGCAATGGTACTTCACTCAGAACGTCACAAACGGACAAGGTTTGCATGATATTTCTAGACTATGGCAATAGAATTATAAGATTAGATTAATTTTTGTAATCTGTGCTTTCTGACAGTTTTTGCAGAACTCAGATTTGCTGAATGTGTTGAATTTAGCATCAAATATCAGCATACACTAGGGATAAAAATGATGATTCTGCAAGAAAGGGAAGAATACTGAGCACAGGCCAATGCACAGGATGTGGAGGAACTGCGATAGTAAGAAATGGATTCTTTGATGTAAAGACAATTAAAATCCTCCAGTGTACATTGTGGTGGATTGACCCTGGTCAGCAGCTAGGCAGCACACAGCTGCCTGCTCACTCCTTATCCTGAGTAGAGTGAGGAAGAGAATAGGAGGAACAAAAGTGGGAAAATGTATGGCTTGAGATAAAGATACTTTAATAAGCAAAGGAGAGAGGAAGGAAGAGAGAGAGAGAAAAAAAAAAAAAGATGATGCAAAGCCAGTAATTTACAACCTCCCACAAATAGACCAGAGCCCATCCAGTCCCTGGGCAATGACTAGTACACCTCACAAAAAGAACTTCCCCAAGGTTTTTATTGTCAAGTGTGATTCCATATGGCATGGAATATTCCTTTGGTCAATTCGCATCAGCTGTCCATATTGTGTCCAATCCCAAATTCTTGGCCACCCTCCACCTACTCACTGCAAAGACAGAGTGGGAAATAGTCAATTGTGCAACATTTGCTCAGCAATAGTCAAATCACTGGTGTGTTATGAACACTGTTTTAGCCAAAAATACAAACCATCGGGATTGGATCAGCATCATCAGGGATGCAACCAAGGAAATTAACTTTATCCCAACAAGACCCAACCAAGCCAAGGAAATAAGTTGAAAAATGAAGAGGGAATAAGGGCTCAAGGAAATAAGTTGAAAAATGAAGAGGGAATAAGGGCTCAAGCCCACCTTTTCAGCTTTGTTATTTTGTTTGTTGCTTTTCTGTATGTTTGGTAGAACTTTCTAGTGTCAAAACAGCATTTTAAAGAAAAAAATTATATTGACAATTATACATGGGGAAATGGAAACAAACTCACAAAAATAAGTCATAAAGTATGCTACATCACTTTCTAGTATTTCTCTCAATATCCATTTCCATCACAAATAAGATCAGGTTTGATTTCTCATGATTGACCATTGCTTTAGTGTCAGAATTAGCAAAAGTGTTGTTCTGTGAGGGTATCCCACTTACTTTGCTAATCAACTCTGGTGTGCTTATCAGCAGTAAGGATCCCATGGCTCTGAGAGTATCTGTGAATGCTCTGTGGATTTGTATCTGCTTCAAAAGTTGCTGGCTTTTTTTTTTTTTTCATTTTTAACAGGATTACTTGTACTGGTCTCTACAGGAGATTATCCAGAAAGTTACAGGTATAGCCAAAGGACCACTTGGTTTAGATCTTATTACAGTTTGACCTATTTTAGATAAATCTATTAAAACATTAATCTGGCTTTAAATTCTCCAGAGATGTAATGCGTACAATATATTTTAAGGTTAAGGAGAAATCTACAGAAAATGTCTGCATAATCAGCAAAGACTTAGAACCTAGATGTATGCAAATTTATCTAAGCCTGATGTTAAATCTTAAGAAATATCCTTAGATTTTTTTCTTCTTTCTTTTTTATTATGATAATGGTCAAGAGCAATGGAATATGAAAAATTTATGAAAATTTATGGGGCTTAATGTAATTGCTGTCATACTTGCAAGGTAAAAATACAAGAATCTCTGTAAAGATTTGAATTTAATTTGCAAAGAGAAGAGAAGAAAATTTAGTTCATAAATTCAGGGTACTTTTTTCTTGTATTAATTATTTATTACCTGACTTTCTTTTCTAGTCATGAAATTTAGGAAAGGTCAAAATTCCTGGTGAGATTTGGATCAGGAGGAAGAAAGATAATATAAAACCTGACTGAAATAAACTGGAATATCAAAGAATGCTTGTCTAACTTCTGTAAATAAATTTGCTCAATAACAAATGCTTTTTCTACACCTTAAGTCTTCTACAGTGAAATTCTATCCCTGACCATCCCTTTCAAACATTTCTATTGAGGATTCTGCCTTCCTAATGACTCAGCTAAAGAGAAATTTTGCCTTAATATCGGCACCTGTTAGTGCAAATCCAGCATTTTGGACCGAAACACAGATCAGACTTTGCAGAGAGCTGGTCCTGCTATGCCAGCTGCAGCCTCACGAGCCAAGAGCTGGAAGGCATTGATGTCTCAAACTGTCACAGGTCTGGGTGAGTAAAGCATATTGGCTCCAAAGACAAGGGCTTTGGATCCTTAGATCCAAATTGAAGATCCAATATTGAACGTCCAAAAGATCCAATATTGAACATAGTGACAAAATCTGTTTGACTTCTGCAAGTCAGAATGAGGATTTACAGGACCTCGACCTGGCATTTCCACACCTACTCGTACCACAGAGTTAAAGGCAATTTTTAATAGATGTGTGCAGGAATTGGCATGCTGATCCTGTCAGAAAAGCTAAAAGAGAAAGATCTATTGTATTCAGCATCTTTCTCCACCATTTGTTCCCCACCAAGATGTATTAGCGATAACTACAATATTTTTGAAAAAATTATTACACTTTTTGAAAAAAGTATTATGCTTTTTGAAAAAATTATTTAATAACCATTTTCCAATTTAGAAAAACAAAGCCAAAAGTTAAAACAGGTCTACAAATTAATCAAAGAGAAATATAAGACTAATTTCAGACAGACACACTGTTGTAGGCCTTTTTTCTAGCTGTTAATGAAAACACAGAAGTAAGTAAACACTTCTAGCTGTGCCATTATATGCTTGTTTTCACGCAGGCAAAATGCTTAATTTTTTTCTGCAAAATAGAGGTATAATATTTTCATGACACAAAAGAAGAATGATAGGGTTAATTAAAGTCAGTGAGTTGCTCTGATATTTCAAGTCTGTGAGCTTACATCATAGCAACTTTTGAATTTTTTAATTAAGTGCATTGAAGATTGGATATACTGGATATCACCTAAGAACACACATTGTTTTAGGATTCTTTGACTGATTTCTTGTCCAGACAGGCTTAGATAAACCATAGATAATCATCTGGATGTTTATCCAAAGCAAAAAGATCACAGTAAGTTTGACCTGTGTTCTTTAGCCTTTGCATGAGATTTTTATGAATAGCACACAATACACAAGGACCTCAATGCTAATCACTTTAAAAAGGTCAAATAAAACTTTTTTCTTGATAAAAATGGAAAAGGAGTTATCTGTCAAAATAATGAAACTACAATGAATGATATCCGTTGTGTATAACACTCTGAATCTGAAAAAAATATCTGATAGACTTTGCAAATGATAATTCAATCCCCTTTATCTAGGTATAGTGAGTAGGTCCACTAGAGAAACATTGCCACTTTTCCAATTAAATGAGGCTTCTACTTCTTACAATAAATTAAGTAAAAAATAGCCAAGGACAATATTTCAGTTGAAAATTTTTATATAAAGTCAGGGCACTAAAAGACAATCTGGGAAAGGGGAATGAGCAAATGCCTAATAACCTGACATCTCTCCTCTCTTTTGAGTAGTATGGTTCGACACTATCATTTTTTTTACTGAATCACTCTGTTTGACTTATTGACATTGATGGGATGAATTTTCTGGTTAGAGTCCAGCATGTATATATAACATACATATGCATACATTTATCTCTTTTAGTTAGACTACGACTTTTTGAGGGCGTAATTTTAAGAGTAACCATCTCAAAGCATGAATCATGCACCATTTTATCTGTAAACATAGGTTCATCTCGTGTTTAGACTAGTTTCAATTGCTGGCCCTGTTTCACCTTGGGAAAAGTGTTATAGATAGGTGAATTATTTAATACTGTAACTTACTCAGTGGTGCTGTCTGTTGACATTTCTGGTAGCATGGTTATTTTAAAATCCAAGATACTAATCTGAACTGAACTTGATTTTATTTAATGTTTCTCATTAGCTGACCATTCAAAAGAAAATGTGAAAATTGCCTGTTTCAACAGTTCCTTTAGTAAACCAAACATGAACTTTGGGTTGCTATGCTACATCCAATACTATTCTTTGAAACTATGCTCTAGTTAATATCTGCACCTCTGAGGACTTGAAGCACCTGCTGCTGGAAAAACCTAGCAAATTTCTGTTGATTTCAGACTGAAAGGTTGCATTCCAACTAGGACAGGGTGGATGTGTACACAACAAATCTTTTCTGCTCTTTTGTCCCACAAAGTTGAATACATTTCCCATCAGCATCTGTGTGACTTTGAGTCATTCTATCTGTCTACCACAGATATCCTTGGATGCCACCTATAAAAAAAGAATAAAAGTTTGGGAGTTTTTATAAAGAGTTTTGGCATCCTTAAAATGGAAAATAAGATATAAGTGCAAAGCACTGTTGTTTATCATCATGTATGAATATGAAATTCAGTCTGCTGCCTTATTTCTCCTTTTCACAATGCAAGAGGATTATAAATGTCAAATAGATTTTTTTGTTAGTCATAATACAAGAATAACATGTTGTGTATAAAACTTTTTCAAATTAAAACATTATATGCTTCTTTTGGAAATACAGTCTATGTACACCCTAAACAGAAAATGCTTCACTAGTTAGAGTCATTTTAAAACAAATGCCTTTGTATATAATGTTTGGTTTTCCCTGATGAATAGTTGAAGGTCACATTATTAAAACGTTAATAAATTACAATATTTATGTTAGGTAATTCAACCTGCCATATAAAAAAAAAGGAAAAAAAGAATCTTATACATTGGATTCTATCTCTTTCTATCTCCCCTTAGGTAATTCAGGGAAAAGATTTTCAGAATTAAAAAGAAAATGAACACAGATTTGTGTTTGTACTGAAAAAAATCTTAATGAGTAAATATTTTTTCCAATTACTGTATGCAATACGACAAATGCATTTTTGCCCCTAAACCATTCTAATTAAGAAATCTTGTTAATTCTAATTTTTTTGTTTGGCAAAAACCTAAAACATCTGATGACATGCTAATTTTTTACCACAATGTTGTGCCAAGCCATAATGGCCCTAAGCAGTCCTACTTTGGATCCTTACTAATACCTGGATTTTAGTTCAGGTATGGTGGAGGTGCACTTGTCCTAAGCTCTGCATATCTAAAGGTGGACCTTTAGATATGCTCTGTAGCCTTGTCCTCATACCTGCTCTTGGCCCAGATTCCTTGTGCTTCTGATGGAACAGAAAGGAGCTGTGAAGGGTCTGGAGCACAAGTCTTTGAGAGGTGGCTGAACTGGTTGTTTAGTCTGGAGAAGAGAAGGCTCAGAAGGAACCTCATCATTCTCTACAAGTACCTGCAAGAAAGTTGTAACAAGGCTTTTCTCCCAAGCAGCAAGAAATAGAGTGAGAGGAAATGACCTCATGCTGCTCTAGGGGAGGTTTAGATTGCCTACTAGGAAAATTTTCTTCACCAAAGTTGTCAATCCTTGGAGCTGGCTGCCCAGAGAAGTGGTTGAATCCCCATACCTGGAGGTTTTTAAAAGACATACTGATGTGCTTAGGGGTGTGCATGGTTTAGTGGTGGGCTTTGCAGTGCTGGGTTAATGGTTGGACTTGTTGATCTTAAAAGGTCTTTACCTACCTAAACACTTCTATGATTCTAAGACCTTTCAGATAAAGTCCCCATCAGAGCCTTCAGTGAATGTGAAGATTGACTGTCACATGGGCTGTAGACTTCAAGCTACTCTTCTGAGAGTTTTTATTTGTCTGCAAGCGTGTGGCTATACAGGACTAAGTGTGGTATTTCAGCTCTTAAATTGCTGCATCACATCAACCAGGCATAGGCTGAAGGACTGTACTCAGTGAATGCTCAGTCTTTCTGTGCTGATGGAAAATAAAAGTACCTTCCAGTTTTTTAAATCAAAAATAGTACATATCAAGTATAGATTTATGATTTTAAAATGCTGTAAACTCTCTATTGTCTCCAAAAGGGACAGAATTCAGAGGAGCATGCAGTTGAGACAGACTCTATCTAAAACTACAGTTAGTTGTCCTTTTTTGACTGGTTAAAATTTAGTTTTATTACATTACACTAATGCAAGTAACCTAAAAGCATCTCGGTATCTGTGCTTTTGAATAAAATTTCAAATCCATCCTGAAATCTTTAAACCCTCATCTTGCAGATCATGGGTTTTCCATCGTCAATGGCTCTCAGGGTTTCAGTTTTCAACAGTCTTTACATTGTCTGCATTTCCAGTTTTACATTTCCATTTTTTCACATTCATTTTCATTACAGCCAATAGAATAGACTGATAAACCTAGGTAACTTATGAATCAAGTGAATCTCCCCTCAACAATCCATGGCTCTTCACCAAGAGGTACTGAGAATAAATGAAACCTTTGCCTCATTTCTCTCTACTTGTCCAGTCACTCTTCCCCAAGCCTCTAGCTCTGCATGGGGTTGCTGTGACCTAAATAAGGTTCCAGCACTCCACTTTGTTGAACTTTTTAAATTTTTTCTGCCTATTTGGAGAGCCTTATTGTGGATTTTTTTAAAGAATAGAATTCTGCAGTGGACACTGGTGTTTTTTTTCCCATTTTATTGTGCAAGAAATTTACTGAGTAAGTCAGAATTCTATCTCTTCACTCTGATTAAACCTATTCCAAGACTCCATGTTTTTTGGTCAAGTAGGATGAAAAATCTCCTTTTTTGTTTAACATATATTGTTGAATTTTACTTCCTACTGCATATATAGGAATTGATTCAAACTATTTTTAAAGCATTCACTTTCAAAAAGGATCCTGGGTATTTGTGTATTTTACATTTCTAGGTCTTATTTTCTGTTTCTCAGCTGGGCACTCCATCTTGATTCTGCAACATTCTTATAAATATGGAAACTGAAAATTTAACAGTTTAATTTGACAAGTGAGTGTTTCCTGCCTTGGAGCAAGGCAGTTACTGTTTCTGTGTAAGAGGCACGGTGTTTGCAATGAAGTGGGAATGGAAGCAGTGTATGCAGATTTTCTCATGAATATGCATTTTTCTCACCACTTTCATTGAGATGCATAATGTTTTGGTCAGTGTTGTCTTTATAATCATCTACAAGGACTTAATGTTCTCTATTCTGTAATGACACAAAACTGCTTAAAACTCCATAGATTCTTTTGTCATTCCTGTTTTCCTGAGATGTTGTTGGCTGCTTTCTGAGACCTTGCTGCCCAGTTCTATTTATTGTGAGCCTTATTGATACTTGCTTGAAGACCTGAGTAAAGATTTGTGGTTCTGTAAATTACTGTGTTTGGAGTGTCTGCTGTCATCATAGAAGGCAAAACAGAACTGTAGTTTTAATGTGCTTTAACACTGGATCATCATGAGTCTCAGGGCATATATTCACTTAGCCAATCTTGTGCCAGGGAAGCACAAGGTGCAGCTGTATTTTGTCTGCAGTATCTGAAGACTCATTGTTAATGTAATATCTGTAACCATCTTTTCCATTTAGTAGAAAAATTCACATTTACTCCAACTGAAATGACAATTTTGTAATTTTTACCAACTTTGTTTATCTTCTGAGCCACACAACTGCTCCTGTTGTTTCCTGACCTCATCCAAAACAAAAATAATGTGCATAGAAAAACCAGTACAGCCATTCCATTTGAATGGCCTTTGCAGTACCAGCTGCATTAAAAATGACTATGGTGCATGTTGTAATACACTACTATGACTATATTTCCATATTGACTTCAAAGTAAAACTAATATTTTCAGAACAGAAATTAACAGTGTTATATCATCTTCTTTGCCTTTCTGCACTCTATGGGCAAAACTATAGAACCTTGCCTCCTCCAGGATCTGCCATCTTAGTTCTGAACCTGCAGAGTTATTTTAATACAAAGACTCCCTTCTTTATCTGTTGAATATAATGTCACCAGAATGTAACACTTGTGTATAGTAGATATGGGAAAGCACTTAGTTGTGTGTCTTGTTTTCTTTGCTCATCCGTTTCTATTTGTTATGTTACAGATGAATGTTCACTTTCATCTCTGTGGTAGAGTGACTTGGATACTTCTCTCAGCTTCAGGTGCCAGGGTGTATTGAAGCCTTTCCAAAAAACACATGTTTGTACAAAGTAGCAGAGGGTGACTGATTGACATAAAGCTTATGTTGCCAAATTATAATGCTAGCAAATTATAGGGCTCCTATTGACTATACATTTTATTTATTTGCTATTTAAAACTGTGAACAAGTATGTTCTGAGAAATTCAACCAGTGGGTGATTAGAGAAAAATGTTTCTCTTGCTGTGAACAAAGGGAAAAACTACAGTTTGGGCATTTTCGCTCTTGCATTTTGATTTAAAGATAAGTAGAGTGAGGAAAAACCTTCTTTGCAAATTGCATGCAAATCTCTGCTTTTCTTGAGAGGTGATGAAGGGGAATGAGATGGTGAAGTTGATTGTTTTCAACATGCCAGTTCAGGAAATTTCTGTACTGAATTTCTGTGCTTTTTCTAGTCTATTCAGCTTACTCGGAAGAGAAGATTCAAAAAAATGAAATACCCTAATTTGTGATAATTTTGTGGATGATTATATGCTCTGAGTGACAATTACTTTACACCTATAACTTTTTCTTATGCTAAGGACAATGAAAACTGCATTGTTGTATTTTTTAAGTGTTTTTTTTTTTTTTTCCTTTGCTTTGTTTGTTTGAGGGGCATTCCTTGGGTATTTTTCGTCTTTTTTTTTTTTTTTTTTTTTTTGGTATGTGTTGGCTTGTGGGGTGTCTATTTGCTAATTTGGCTTTTTGTTTTTGTTACATTTGATGTTGCATAAGATCCTGTTTCTTTGCATTCTGCTCAAGGAAGAAGGGAAGGCTCTACCCACTCTACTTCACCCTATCTCACAGTTTTTATACCACCAGAAGCAGGCAGAAAATAAGGTTCTATACCCTGTGGAAATATTTAGGAATCTATCCATTGCATTCAGTGGGCTTTGGATAAAGGCCTAAAGCAACAAAACACAATCATGCAGACATTTCCTTTTTCTTTAGAACCCTTTAAAGGCTCATCCCTTTGTTTTGTTTCTCAAGTCTCTGATACCAAGAGGATAATATCTGTCTGTGAGTTAAAAACATGTGAGCAGTAAGGAGGATCAAACATAGGCAGCCTTCCAGTGCTACATCTGTGATGCAGATTCCTGAGCATGGTTTAAAAATTAAATGACTGCAGTGTAACTAGAGCTTCAGTGAGACTTTATCTTTTCTTCCTAAATTAATGAAATCCAAATTTAATGCAAACTCATCACAGTGATTGTTGACAGTAGAAAGTAAGGTAGTCAAAGCTCAGCTCTGAGGTGCTGATTTTCATGTTCTGTAGCCTGATATAAAAGATGGCTGCCATTTTTATTTGGGCAAGACCATCAGGGAAAAAAATTAATAAAAGCTTCCATTCTTGCATATATGCAGAGCTGAATTCTGAGGTCAATGGAATTTCCTTACTGAAGAAGATTGTGGAATGAAACATTTACTTCATGTCATTCAGTGGAATGAAGTAAGTTTAAAAGGAGTCACTAATTTCTTTAGTTCCATTACTGTATGAAACAGAAGGGAAAGATAGTAATATTCTTCAAGACAAAACAGTACTTTTTTTGAAACAGGAAATATTTTCCTCCTCAATAACCAGCTAAGTGCTGCATTTTCTACTCTTTTCAGGAATATTATAAATTCTGCGGGATATTAGTAGCCTAATTTAGTTTGAAAAATTCTGTGCTTTGACAATGTATAAATAACTCTATGTTGAGGGTTTGCAATTTCTAACACATTTTATCCATTCTTTTGCTACTTTGTCTAAGTATGTGCAAAGTATATAAGTAATTAAGCAAAGTATTTGCAGTACATATTATATTCTCAAACTGTTCATATTTTTTGCTGCGTGTTATTTCAGGTGTGAAATTCGTCAACTAAGTCACTGCTAAGATTTCTAGTTTCTGCTTTGTTATGGTTATTATTTTCTTCTTCATTGTTTGGTGAAGATAACAATATGGCCTCATTAATTCAATGGAAGATTTTTGGGTAGTTTAGTTACACAACTAAAAGGGTAACCACACTCTTTTCAAGTTTATATCTCCTGCTTTTATTTCTAGTTGAATTTTTGCTGACTTTTTTCATATCTGTTTTTAAAAGTGTTCTGTATGTCATTCTCAACACTGTTGTGTTTGATTAGTCATTATGATTTATAGTTAAGGTTTCATCAAAGTGCTTGCCTGATCCAAATAAGTATATATCCCATTTCTTCTATTTTTGGTGGAGTTCAGTCTGGCTTCTCCAGACACAGTTTAATTTTCTGGTTTATCAGATCAATTTGTCACAAAGAACAGAAACAGGTGAAAGAGCAGATCATCAATTCCTATTGTGTATAGGGCTGGATAATACTGAAATTGTGTTGAATTAGAACTCAATGCTTACTGGTAGGAACAGAGAGACCTGTAATATGCTGCAGTTTTCTGTCACCATGTTATACTTGGAGCACATAGAAATACAAGCTTGACTATACCTAGTTATTGATTGACAGTAGTAACTAAAGATGGAATAAATTGATAAAAACTTCAAGTTTCCTTCTACACTTACTGTTTGTTTTAGAGAATAATCAACCATTAATCATTAGTACTTCTTTTTCATCCCTAAAACTTTTTTTTTACTTTTTTTCAGGCTCTGAACTTGAGTTTCTGAACCACTAAATAGTGGTATTTTTCAACTGAAGACAGAACTGTAAAAAGCTGATTCTCTGGTGCAGATATTATGTGCAAACTAAGAAGCCCTTATGAGCTGTGTCCCTAGCAAGCTGTTGGTCAGCTGAGGGAGAGAAAAAACGTTACATGATTTCCATCAAAATGCTATCTAAGTCCTACAATTATAGCCCAGGGGAAAGAGATTAATGTTTGAAATATAACTGTGAAATTTGGAGATGGATTTCTTGTAGCTGGATGGTACTTATTTTCACTTCATAACACAGTCATGAAATGAATAATTAATGAAAATTAATAACAATTTTTATGAATATACTTCAGCTTTTGGAGTGAATTGCAATATGTCAAAGTAGTGTATCCCTCTCAGAGCCTTTATAGAAGAATACAGGAGATAAATAGCTTACAGCTTTTTAACTTCAAGCTTATGCTTTTATTGATTCAGAGGCTCACATAGTCCAGAATTACATCCCTGGAAATAAACAAGCCTGGAGTAGAATTTTTTTAAATGAAATTCAGATAGAAAGGAAAAAAACACTTTTGTTACTGACAGTTGTCTTTGTCAAAGACATGTATAACTAAGGTTAGTTTTGACAAGAAATTTCATCTCATGATAATAAAAGAAAAAAAGTTTGGTGATTCTAGAACTCTACTCAAAATGAAAGAAACAACAGTTTGATGTCTTCTGACAGCTCTTTTCTTTCTGGTCACAGAAGGTGAGTGGAAAATAGAAAAAGAGAAGGGATTGTGGCTCCATTTATTATGTTCTTCTGTAGACAAACACAGCACTAACAACAGCTCTATGGATTTTCTGGAATTACAGGTTATCCTGTAAAGCCAAATAAGTGGGTTCATCTTGCCTAACATAAAATATAAAAACATAAATAAATATAAAAATTCCAGCAAAAAGCCACAAAAATGGTGAAGGTATCTTCACCTCTGATCTACAAGGAGAAGCTAAGTGCAGGCCCAGGTGATATCTTATGATTTGTCAACTGCATAATAGGAAAGAATAATAAGATGGAATCAGACTCTTCTCAGTGGAGCTCAGGGCTGCTTTAACATTGTCTTTGTTTCTCAATATCCAAATCCAATTAAATTAGCCTCATGTTAAATCTTTCCTTAGTCAATTCTGTTTTGTCCATAACAGTACTTGATATCAGAACTCCTTGTCTTTATTTTAATGCTTAATAAGATTTTTAACCTTATTTTCTCCCTCTTTCCTGTTCAGAAGGGTGACTGGATAAGTGCTGGACAGCTGACTAAGGTCAGGTACAACTACAGAATCACGGAATGGCACCAAATGGAAGGGACCTTGAAAGAGTGTCTATTCCAACCTTTCAAGGGAAGGGGAGCCTAGATGAAATTGTCTCATGACCTGTCAGATTGCATCTTGAGATCCTCCAGTGATGGGGACTCTGTCATGAGCTTGGGGAGGTTCTTCCAGTGAACTGTTTTTCTCAGTGTAATTTTCTTTCACATATCAAAATGAAATTACAGTAGAGCATCTTAAAGGGGACGGCCACATGATTCCTGCGTCCACTGAGAGTGTGAGGACAGCAGGTAATACAAACTTTGAATATTTCTCCAATATGCGATTAAAATTTATTCTTGAAGCAGATCTTATTTTTTACAATTTCTTTAGGTGATTGTACAATATTGTTCAGCCTTGAAGACATGAGTTTTAAGCTTCTGCCTACAAGTTGTGCAGACCTGGAACTTTTTGTTCATTTGGTAATTGTAATTGTTTGCATGGGGTAAAGAGAAGACTGTTTTTGTATTTTCTTGTTCATGCCTAGGATGACTCAGCTTTGGCTGCTGTTAGTTACAAAGTATTGAAACAAAGAGAGTACAATATTGAAACATGAGTGCTTGCATTTGTCAGTGGAAAAGGATCCTGAGATTGTTTGCCAAACTTTGTTAAAAGTTTGGCAAACAAATTTTCAAATTTTATTTGAAACCTTCCTACTTCTATTAGCACAATGCATTCTACTTTCATTCAGTGCTTCTATTAGTGTACTTATGACACTCCAGAAGGCCCAGTGGAAACTTGCCCTTTTTGTATCGCTGAAGATTAGAAAAATCATAGTAATATTACTTGACAGTCAGAAAAACCTGGGCAGTATTATGTAACTTCCTTTAAAGATCCTTTAAAGAAAAGGTTGGTTTAACAGAAATCACAGCAAATATTGAGTCCTTGTTATTCATTTAAATTATAATGACTTTATGAAGATTGCATATTCAATTTGTGTTGAAACACCCTGGAATCTCACTAGGAGTAACCGATGGACATCTTTCTTTTGAGATGTAACAATTATTTCTAGCAGCAGCATAAAGATTTTAACTTCATATAAGATTCATTGCATCTAATTGTTATAGGAAATACTGATAAATTTGTTGCATTCTTGGAGATTAATTCTTCTTCAGCTGAATAACTACAACAACACAAAAATATTTAGCA
Source organism: Melospiza georgiana (assembly GCF_028018845.1). Classification (NCBI taxonomy): domain Eukaryota; kingdom Metazoa; phylum Chordata; class Aves; order Passeriformes; family Passerellidae; genus Melospiza; species Melospiza georgiana. Next base: position 48,614,614 of record NC_080431.1, read on the forward strand.
ATTTCAGCAATTTAAAATCATTGAACTCATCACAAAAATTGCATAAAACAGCTCTAAGAATATGGCCAGAAGTTTCAAGTTGAGGACAAAAGTATTCCTTGATTTTGGAACTATTTTTGTGAATGTACTTCAGAAATGTTATCTCTTCTCTTATTTTCTCCTCTTTTGGTTGCTTGTTTTTTTTACTTTTCACCGCTTTTCCTTCTTTGTAAACCTTCTTTGCTTATAAGAGCATGAAAAGTATTGATGCTATCTGTTGCTTTCCAATAACTGGGCTTTCCCATACTACTGGGTACCATCAGCTCAGGATTTACTTTCTTTTCTTCCCTTACTGTTGGATCCTATTTGGGGTGACACTCTTATAGACCAGATCACAAGCTTTGCACAGTTCAAGCTTATGTTTCTTTTCTGTTCTTTTGTCATACCTCGCACAGTCTGTAAATATTATAACAACAAAGTTGCTGTTAACGTTTCCTTTTAATTTGCCTTTGGTGTTGCCTGCTCACCTTTATAACTCTTAAAATATCTTTTGTTTCATTCAGTCTTTATTCAGCCACTATGTTAATATGGCTAAACAACATCCTCAGAGTCTGATCCTTGACTCTGAAACCAAGCAACTAAGACGACTGACTTGCCTCCAAACTGTAAGGGATTAGGTCTCTCTTTAAAAGATTTGTCTTTTAGAGAGCCAGTTGGAATGGTGTAAGACACAGCCAGGGAGCAAAATAAAAATTAAGCAAAGCGAATGAACAGGGATCCATTGTAAAAGGCTACTTCCTAGCAACACAGTGTGGCTCTTCATCAGTAATTTGATCTAATGCTCTGATTGGAAAAGGAGTGTTTTAATGTCCTGCTTCCCTTTTCTCTTCAGGAGTGAGGTTCCTCATATTATATTAAAGGTCCTGAAAATACAAAAGGTAATGGAGTGCAGAAGAAACAAGCCTGACAGCTAATCCATTATGTTCTGTGTGGTGTCTTTGAAGAAATAACAATGAGATTGTGATTAATTTTAATAAAATGTGTGGGAAATGCAAACTTTCTGTGGTACAATCCGCAAAGTAGTGTAGCAATCTGATGCACTGGAAATATCTCTCTAAAGAGGAAAAAAAAGGATCTCTTTATTTGCAATTTGTGAGTCCTAAGAGCCTGCATTAAAATATTTTTTTGTATTTAAAGGGAAATTTTTAGTTATTGCAGCCATACTTATGAAAGGATTTCCATTACTCAAACTATCTTCTTAATGCATTACAAAACACCAAGGAAAGAGTAAAGATAGAATCAGAATAAATGGAAAAAAGAAAAAAAGGTACAACCTATAGTGAATAGAGAGATGATCCAGCCCTACTAATTTACAAATTACCCAAATGCTAAGTTCAGTAATGTAAAGAAACATCTAAAAGACAATTAGTCCTGAGAATTTTCCAAAGCAGTGGGGATGTTTTTGGTTGCATTTTTTTGTTTGCTTTGTTTTGAGGCTTTTTGTTATTGTTGTCAGGTTTTGGGTTTGTTTGTTTATTTGAGGATTTTTGTTTGTTTGCTTGCTTGCTATTTTGTTTTCTTTTTCATTTTTTGGGGGGGTGGTTTTGGAGTTTTTAAAATTATTTTTTTTTTGTCCTTCATGAATGGAAACTTATGTCTCATTTTGTTACAAAGACTTTAACCCTTTCATTTTCTAAAATAAAACTTGTTTCTCTTGATCTAGTGTTCACACAGAATGTGAGGGAATTCACAAAGTACAGTGCAGATTGGATGACAGTGAAAAATAGACAATTAAAACTATTTTGTGCTTTAGCAGATCCAGAGAAAGGTTCAGTTACCTTACAAATTAAGGTGTGTTTCCTCACAAATGGCAGGGATCTGCAAGTGCCAGATATTGAAAGAATACATCTGGAAAGTGTAATCCAGTACATTTGTGGAAAGAAACAAGTGGTGGCAATGTAGGGTACTACTTTAACCATCATTCCTACACAGCTTGTGTTTTTGCCCTCCCTTTGATTCTTGAATATAATGTTTTAGGCATAAATCACTTTTGTGTTTCCTTCATCCTTTCTTACATTTCCTATATATTTAACTAACCAGTTTTCTTGTGGATCCTTCTGGTAGGCTGGCTGTCTCCTTGCCTAATTTTTTTTCTGAAAAGCTTTCCTTTAATACTCTCCTGTTCTGTGGTTTCTCATCTGAGTCTCTTTTCTTTTTATTTTCAAGCTCCCATGTCCCCAGTGCTATAGCTGTGTTGGAATACAATCCTCTCTGAGTTCCTCAAGGAGGGAAATGAGTGCAGGAGTTGAATTAAAGCCTTTAAAGAAATTAAGATATATTAAGCCACATAGATATGAAGTGTAGATTCAAGTTTTAAGTTAGTAGAAGTGTGAGTTATAGTTTTAAGTAAGTTTAAGTTTAAAGCTTTAGGTTTTAAGTAGAAATACATTCTAAGGGCCATAAGAAGCTCTGCTAGTTAGTAAGGCCCTAAGGCCTAATTTACACTTCAGCAACTTAGTCCTAGACATAATAAACACATAGCAGAACCATGCCTCTATGATAGAATTATTCACTTAAAACAGATAAAACTACATGCATAAATAGATAGAACTATTCCTGTAGATAGATAAACCTATGCATGTAAATAAATTTTAAGTAAGAAAACAGATAGTACATTTGTATAAATAGGTAATTTTATCTACGTGGGTTTTTAGGTAAGAATTGATACTACTTTCGTACTACCACCACACGTTAGAATCAAGTTCAGATTGGTTTAGAAAAAATGCTTTAGAATCATGTTTTTAGCTGGTTAGATGTTTTGTGAATAAAAACCCTGTAGTGGGGTGTAAGGATCATCATCATCGACCACCACAGCATCAACAGGTCAGCAACCACAAGAGGACGAAGAAGACAACAGAAGAAGAAATGAAGAAAGAAGGCTGTGGTCCCTGCTGCTGTTCTGGCAGCCTTATAGTAACCCACAACTGTTCTTGTCTCTTTGAAGACCTGAGACCCAAGTAACATCTCAACAGCCTGGACTCTCCCTTTCCATAAATCTCAACCAGTCCAGTTTTCACTTAAAATCCCCAGAAGGAACCTTTATGAGTTGGTACCTTTATTGGTATCTTCCTTTCTGGTACACTTTGGCACCTGTGGTTGCAGCTGTAAAATATTGCCTGAGGTGGGAAAAGTAATTCCTGAATTCATGTCATATACCCAGAAGCCTTTGTTTTAGGGCAACAAATACAGGCACAGGAACTATTTTTCACCTCAGGGTGGGTATTTTTAATTCAATTACCTCCCACTAGATGTACAGGAATATGTGGTGTAGCACATGCCTTTGTTTTATTTTTCATGGAAAGCAGGCTGATATCTCCTCTTTCATCCCTGCAGAGATTATTGTTTCAGAAAGGCCAAACTTTTTTTTTTTTTTTTGAGTGTCTGCCTTTTTATCATCATTTCTTTTCTTCTTCTGTTGAAAGAGGATACAGTCCTGCCAACAGCACAGTAGTCTAAAGAGAAGAGGGGATACTTCAGGCCAGCTTGCTCCCTCTTTTATGTTGTACTCAAGGCAGATGGAATACATTTTTCTTTCTGCTTGGTGAACTGGCACTTGGAGCAGAAATGTCCAAAATATTGTTACTGAATACAGGCAGATGATTGCTAGTACTCAGATATTTTCATATATGAAAATTTGGGAAAATTTGGAGTACAACACAGGAATTTAGCATGTGTTTATAGCACACTCGACTTGTAGCTTGCAAGCAGCCAGTTCCATTCTGGAATTTAGATCTTAATTTAGATCTTAATTTTTGTCTCTTATGTTGGGCTGTGATCCCCAAAAGGATGGTAGCACAGATTGAATAATTTGAATAAGGAGAGATGTCCCCTTTTTCTAATGAAGTCAGTCTTTGCTGATTAAGAAGTTTTAAGCAAGAAAAATATTCTGAGAAGAAAAGAGATTGCAAAAAATGCCACGTAAGAGACATCAGTGATTATTAGAATTGTCCACGGGGTTGGTTGGCAGAGAAGCTCTATGCTACTAAAGAAGAGGCTCTAATCACCTACCACCATTCCAACCATTTGTAGTAGTTTTGGCTTGATATGTCCTTAGGAGTCTAATGGGACTATTTTGCTCCCTTAACAGAGATCCACCTTCAAGGCAAACTTCCAAGGGAGAAGAACAAGAGCAAAAGACAATGAATGTCAGAAAGTCAGTCTCTTCAAGCAGTTTTTTGTTTTGTTGTGTTGTTTTCCTTTTCCTTTTTTTTAAATTTATTTTTGTTTGGTTATTTGGTTGGGTTTTTTTGTTTTGTTTTGTTTTTTTTTCTGTTAAATGAGACTACAGTGTGGTTAAGAAAATCTGTGGAAAAAAATATAAGACCAGAAAGCAGAAATAATTAGTGAAATTCTGAGAAAGGCATTCACCTAAGCTATTTAGGAGTTTGAAGCAGAAGATGCTTAAAATTGATTTAGATAAAAGGTCTGCATCCAGAGAGAATGCCTTGAAAATACAAAATAAAGTCAGCACTAGCCCTAGTAAAAACACCAACAAAATCAAAACCATCAGACATCCAAGAAGTTGAATATTTCAGAAACAGTCTGAGAGCTGAAATACTAAAGTTTTGTTTCTTTGCATCAGAGAAACCAAGTATAGACAACTTTTAAGTGTGGAGTGTCACAATGAACTGGGGAAAAAAGAGACAATTTATGGGTTTTTTTCTGTCTTTCTGGCATGCAATGTTGGTTAATTTGCCAAAAAAAAAAAAAAGTTGCTTTTTGAGAAATAACAGAATTTCTTGGGTTAAATATATGCAATAGTTTTTGGTTTTTAAAAAAATATTTCTAAATATAATTTGAATACAAGTCTTTCATTTTAAGTCTGCATGAAGTAAATTACAATTGCAGTTGCATGCAGTGTGTACTCCATCTGAATTGGCATGTCTAACTATAAGAAATATGCCATTCACTGATAAAATGCTGAGGTGGATTGATAGACTAACATCTTATCTAATTCTAATGCCACTGAGAGCATGAACCATGAATCAGTTCTAAAACTATGTGTACTCATTAAGTTCAGGGATTGTACAGTATGTGCAAATTTTTTAGACCCAATGCAACTCAGTATAATTATATAATGTACAAACATTGCAATTACGAAGTATTGCAATTTCTTCAGAAGTTCATTTAGCTCTGCACAAGCTTACAATATACTTACATATTAGTTACACAAGCATTTTAGATGTAATTAGTGTAATAAAATTTGAAGTGTTACAGAACATTTATGACAGCTGTGAAGGAGAGAATACAGACATAGGATGAAAATACTGCTAGCCTCCAAATACATAAATCTTACTCTCTCTGAAGTAATGTCAGCATTTTCAATATATTTTTGAGGGAAAAAGCAATAAACTAGGCATGAGTTCTCTTTATCTGTCTTTTTACAAATTAGCTGTGCTATAACCAATCCTTATTTACCTCCCTCTTAAAATTTACAGGTCTACTGTAAATTACATTTGGGCAACACAGCAAAATTAACCTAATTGTTTTCAGTGGAAAACCATGATATATTATGACACTACCTATATTATGCATAGAATTTTAAGTCTGTTGGCATTCCAAATATAAATCATTCATTTTCAGTGGTCACTTGTTCCAGATTTCTTTGGAGTTTGAATAAATTCCTTTATCTTTCACTTGGATCTTCAGTTTTAATTGTCACTTCACCCTTGTTAAAGTTAGTCTTTAATATTTAAGTATTTTTGCCATATATTATAGTTTGCTACTGACAGTGAGACACAAAAACTCAGTTCCTTCCCAGAAGAATGCAGGAGCTGAGGCAAAGTTCAGAAAAGAATGTGACAGATTTCTATTTTATTATTTCAAACTGGCTGAAGTTCCTTAAGGCAATTAAGGAGAGAGGCATAAGAGAGAGAAACTTTGGGATTTGTCTGTCAAGAATTTGGGCTACTAATGTCCTGCTGGGGTTGCTTCCTGTCCCTGCAGGTTCACACCGTTTGACCAAGATGCACCCCTTGAGACTTAGCATTTGGTCCCAATATCCTCAGAAATTCAGTCATGTCTCCTCTTGCTCTCTCCAGTTTGATAATGGAATTCCAAAATTGCATTAATAATTTGGGGATTTTCTGAGTCAGGATAAGATTCTTATGTTTAGTAAAAGCTAAAGAGGTGATGACCTCTCCCTCTATTTATTTTTCTTCATTTTTTAAATCCATATCTATCCATATCCTATAAACATAGGACAAGTTTCTCAGTTTAAGTGTTATATGGAAACTTTTGTTTTGTTTTGAATTAAATACATTGCTGTATAATTTCACTCGGTACCTTGTTTTCATGTGCTGAAAATTAATGGTAGTTGTTTGCCTTTCATATTTAGTCACAGATTGCATAGGGAATGAAGCAGAAATATGCTCACCTTTTTGTGAGGGTACTATGTGCTATACTTATTTACACACATTGCTACACACAGAAATATGAAATAAATTTATGTGAAGAGTTTATTATGATAGTGTATATACAGTGGTTACACCTGCATCTGTTGTTTTACTACAGATTCACTCTTTGCCTTAAGAAGGTTCTTATGAATATCTATTAGTCATAACTGCATTGAGAAAACTAAATTTGATTCTCTGAGCTCATTTCATTATCTTCCTTGTCTCCTCTATTACAGTTAATCCAAAATAAACTGGACTCAGGCATTCCAGGCCCATTTACATCAGTATGGGCATACGCTCAGGTGTGCATGTGCTAATAGAGATTTTCAGGTGCTTTGACCTATTGCTTGTGTTGAAATAAAAATACACATCCTGGCAAACTGGGTATCTTTTCTGTCTTCAGTTTGCAGTTCACACAGAGAAAGCTGCTTTAGGGACATTCTCCTCCATACAATGGACTGTAAAAATGCATACACAGTCGGAACAAGGTCCAGGATGCTGAAGAACAGTATCTTTTTGGAAGAGAAACGTCCATGAACTGAAAATAAATTGATACAACATGTCTCTTATGTCCTACATTGTTTTTCAAGTCAAAATTTCTAATTCACTTGGGTACAGTAGCATGCAGTATAAGTCTCTCACTGCTGCATTCTATTTCGCTGGAATAAGACTTTACTGTTGTTCTGTAATTTTACTTGTTTTTATGCACAATTTTGATTCTATTTTAATTTAACATAGGGGATTTTGCATGGAGGTTCTTAAAAAATGCTTCTACAGACTTGGTTAATTCTAGTGGTCTACTATGACATCACAGGGTTGTGTTTTCTATTTTCCTTTTTTCTACTTGTGACTCAGAATACCACTGCTTAATATTTATGGGAAAAAATTAATATGATTAATTTCATGTGATCCTCATCTTTTAATATTTCTTAAACTTTGAGAAGATAAAGATGAAAAGTGAAAAGTTAATCATGGAATTAGATAATTAATGAGAAACTGTAAGCTACTATTCCTCTACTTAGACATGGACATCCCTTGAAAACATGATTTTTGCATCCATCTTTGGTTTCAGATTCATACTTGGGTCAAAATCAGGTTTAATCTGAATTATAACATCTCTGTGGGGGAAAAAAAAGAAATCCAAACTCTCCTGTTTAGTCTATGTAGTTAAAGTATGATACTTAGCAGTATTAAAGTGCTCTGTGTCCTCAAAGTACTTTAAAACACATATCTCTGTGACATCAAAAAAAGTTAGTTCCATTTTACAGAGAGGCCAGAAAAGTTGGCAAGCACATGGAGCAAGCCATTCCTAGGGCTGGCAACAAGTCCTGGCAGTCACAGCTGTCACTCTCAGGTTTAGATAACTGCTTCTCTTCAGTGTTTAAATAACATGATAGGCCTTTATGATTCCTGAATAATTCTGTTTGCCACTAGATAATTTGTCTCGTGGGACCAAAAGAGTGGAGAACAGTCAAGAAGAAGGAAGCAAAGGTGATTTCCTAGTCCACAATGATAAACTAGTTTCAGAACCACTGCTGAGGGGAGTCAGTGCTGCTGGGAAGGACTCCAGTCATGTGCAATTATACATATTTGTTTCTATTAATTATAAGCTCATAGGAACTAGAGATGAAGAAAACCTTCTATACTAATGCCCTTTAAATGTACCTGAAAGCTGGGATGCATTTAATAGAGCTTTAAAACACACTTCAGAGAAATTTGGTAAAGATGACTGTTGAAGTCCACCTATTTATTTTTTTCAGTAAATTCAGTGGAACCTTCCTCACTGGCTACTGGAGTAACACTGAATTTGAATATCTTGTCCTACAACTGACTGACACATCTTGGTTGTTTACACAAGAGCTGATACTATGCCAATTGGGATTTTAGGGTGCTTTCTGGGTTTTGGATTTAAGATTGTTGCAGTCTGGACAATCTTTTGAGATTGGCAAGTTGATGTTTGCTCTTTTTATTTGTGCTATTGAGAAACTAACAAAATTCACATACATTTATTTAAAAATTAACAAATTTATTCAACATAAGCAAAAATGTCTTTGTCTATGTAGTTGTTTGATCTTATACAAATTTCTTCTTCTGTTCTTCTGATAAAATATTAAACCTGATTGCATTTGAGGATGAGTTACTACAGTAGAGTAACTGGGCTGTTTATAAACATTTACAGTTCCTAAGTGTAACATTATCCTCTATAATAATTTGTTGATTGAGCTGGCAGAAGACAATGGGTTTTGATTAGATGGTGCTGTCTCATTAATATGTATGGTTCTCTTTCCCCATTTTTTTCCCATTTATTCCTGTATATTCAGGGTGGGGGGAAAATTTATTTTTTCCTTATTATTGGTTCTGCATGATTTTACATAATTGCAGTAATTCTTAGAATTCTTCCATTGTGCTGAGCTCCTGCTTAGCAATTACCTATGTACTCCCGTCAGTGTGATCAGCAGTCACCTGAAATCCACAACTAACAGCTTAACATATTTTAGATATGACACTGGACGAATCTAGGTGACTCGTAAACAATGAAGAACACCAAACCAAATTCCAGGCCTCAGTTCCTCAACAGGGCAAGTTTAAGTTTCATTTTAGGCTTTGCTGCCACAAGCAGCTAGAGAGACCAGAGGCATCTCATAAGAAATAGACAACATGGTAAAGCAGAGCAGGAAAATATGGACTTGCTCTTGCCACTTAGGTGAAGACAGAACACAGAGGATAGCTAACTTTAGTGGAGGTAGCTGTTCTGACTCCACCAGTGATGCTTTCTTCAGACACATCACATCACCCTCAGCAACAGACCTTTAAAATTTTTTCAGCTAGCATTTTAGACATGAAATAAAAACAACAACAAGCCCAGCAATAACACTAGCAAAATAGTTTAAAAGTCCTTTCAGCCTCCAGGCAGCTACAACTATTTGTTTATTTATTTATTTATTTTAGGACAGGCATGACAGGAGTCTAGGGCAAAGAATATACTCTGCCCATGGCTTGTTGAAGCGTTGAGGGAACAATACTTCAATACTTGTGTTAGAGCCAATACAATTTGATTTCATATGGAGCACCAGACAATTTTGCTCTGTGGAGATTGATCTGATGACGTGAGGAGAAATTTGGGGATGAAGACAATCTGATATGTATTCTGTTGATTTTTCCACTTGCTGTGTGCCCTAGCTTTTTACTAGTTAGTATCTTGGGAGCACTTGTTTCTTGCTTTTCAGTTCTGCAGGGAACAAGACAGCTGAATGCTGGTCTTGGCTGGATGGAGCGGCTAAGAAATGAGAAGCAATTTGAAGGTGAGTGTGCAAGTCTCATCACTGTAATTATAAGCAGACTAGTGATGGGAAACCTATTTTTTATTGCAAAATGATAACTTCCTGACCCTTCTCCATTTCTATCTTTCTAAGGGACCTTTCTGCAAAGCAGGGATGAATTTTCTTGAAACCTCACAATAATGTCTATTATAGTGACCAGGATGATCAAGAAGGTCGTTTGGGTAGCACAATGACCGAGAAGATTTTTTTTTTGCAGGGATCTAATATGTGCAAGTCAGTTAAGTTTACTCTAAAGAAGCTGTTTAAAAAAAACCCCTCCAAATCAGAATTAGCTTGAAGTAAAACAATTCTCATGAGCCAGAGTTCTACAGTACTCTGACAATGATGGGCTGTGCTGAAGCACCAAAAAGACACATTTAGAGGTGTTTTTTTATGGTCCTGTGTAACCCTACCTGGAAAAAAAAAAAGGAAATAAACTTGAGTAACAATATTGGTTGCTCCCACTGGTCTGAGTTCACTTAGTTTAATAATTTTGTAGAAACCAAACATTTGCTTTACCCTTTGAGGTGCTGCCCTGATTCGTAGACTGACAATTCACCTTGGCCCAGTAATTCTTCTCATAAACTATTAAAATCCTGTGAATTACTATAAACTACAGACAAATTTTAATTTCCCTTCTGGCATAAATAAACATCTAACCTGCTCTGACTGTACTACTATTTGTCTTAAACAAAGATTTGCATGGACCTTTTCTTTTTGTCTTACACTGGCTGCACCCACATGAAAAATAGCCCTCAATACATGCAGGATGTGGGAGGTAATTGTCTGGGGATTTTAATGGAGCAGAAAAATTCCAAGGTTTTTGAGGATGCTATGGGATGTTTCTTCTTGATAAGACATGAGAGGAAAGGAAGAGATTTCAAACTGATTGATTTTGGGGAGTACCGTGGGCTGTGTTTTGTATTATGCCTGAGCATGCCATTCATCCATAAATCTGTCCAAACCTTATTGAACTCCAGGGCAATGCATAACTTCCTGCATTCCCAAGCCATCCAGCACAAACTCATATGAGAAACAAAGAGATTGGTTCTGCAGCAGAAAAATGGTAAATGTATAACTTTCCCTTGTGAATAAGGAAAGTATTTACTTTAGCTTCTAAATAGCTGCTTGTGGATTTGAACTAAAACAGTAATACAACTGATGGAGCAGAAATTAATTTGGTTATTTTAACCAATTACTGTACCATGTTTATAGTAAAAAAAAATCACTGATCATCAGACATGGAAAATGTGTAGAAGCAGCGCAGCAATTCCTTTTTCAGCAGAGATTGTTGCTTTGCCCATGTTCCCCACGTCCCATGGAAGAACAGGCTTCCCTAGGCTGGAACATGTCTTATTGGCAAAGAGGTTTACATTTAGCTCTGCTCTTGTAGATTACATCTGCATTCTTTGTTTATTTTGATACTGTTTGCTTGAAAATTGCATTTTTAAAATCTTAGATTACATAAGAGCACAGAGAATGAATGTTTAGCTAGAGAACTGTAATATACATGCATGTATGCTAGAAAATATTATATGGAATTAAAAAATGTAATTACATGCATCACTTAAGCTTTGCAAGAAGTGTACTGGATACAGTTTTAAACTCTTCAGTTGTTATATTCTTCATAATTCTGTGGCTTAACACATACAGAAATTGCATCTTTACCTCCAATTTGGTTTAACACGTACAGAAATTGCATCTTTACCTCCAATTTCAGGAACTTAGCAGAATACTTTGCTAGATGAGAGTGAAGTTTGTAAAGTTGAAGGCTGGAAACAGCTGTTATATTTGCCCATTTTCAGAGGAAAAACAAATTAAACTCTATAAAGCTAGAGTAGCATTCAGTTTCTTGTTATATGTATATAGTAACAAACATATTTTGTCAAACAGTTGCAAAGCTTCTTATGCTGCTATCTAAACACTGTTTATTATTCTTACAGCATTGCATCCTTCTATCAATCAAAAATAAATGCCTTTTTTACACCTCCTGTTCAGTCTGCTTTTGCTTAGTAATTCTTCCAAGAAGTATTTGCAAACCAGCCTTTGTCCAGACGTGACACCAGAAAAATAGATTTCAAAGAGAAAAAGGCATTGAAAAAGTATTGTGTCAATGGATTAATTAATTAATTATAAATTCAACATTCTAATGACTATAAAGTTCTTTTGTAGATGAACATTTAAATAGAGCCATTTTATTAATCTCTGAACTTTCTACTCAATTCTACCCCATCTTGCGTTTCCTTTGTGTTTTCCAGTGCGCTGCATGTAAAAAAACTCTCATCATCATTATCAGGATATTATTCTCCCAGTAGTTGAAACAGCTGAAGGAAAAAACAGGTAATTCACTATCATTATATGAGTTAGAAGTAAAGAATTTGAAGAAAAGACACATGCAGAACCCTAATGAAGCTTTTGCTAGTCCTATGGACTTCACCATGCTTTAAACCAGCTCAGTATGTCCTTACTAGAGGAGTACTTATGCTGCTGCAATTTGGTGTACATGGGTAATTTTACTCTATTCAGTGGCTTTATTTTCCTTCTCAGCTGATCTGAGAGGATTTGATCAAAATTACTTTATCTCAACACCCCAATGCAGTACATAGAAGTTATTCCAGGTCCAATGACACTCAGCCTTCATTTGGGATGAAAAAGCATAACTTGTCTGTTTGCTTCACCTTGCTTTGTTATGTCTTGAGGCCTGTAGTAAAAGCATTAAGGACAGACATAATTTTCTTTCAAAATGTCTACAACAACCTTGAACTTTTTGAAAAAGCTAATTTCCATTTTAGTGCTTCCTATAATTTTCATCTATTTCCGAACTTTAAAACCCAGCAATAAACAGAAGGGTTCAAGCCACAACTATTTGCTATTTCCTTCCCATTTATGTAGGCTAATCTATTTTTCTATTTTTTTTTTCTCTCATCTGATCTCTTCTGCAACTAATATTGCATCACATAACTGGCTGGGAGTAGCACTGATTGCAGTAAGTGAATCATTACTGTCCATCCATCCATTACTGTTACATCCCCAGGGCACTGACCATATCATTTTCCCTGCCCACTGTTTGCCATCCAGTTTAATGGCAATACATTAAAAGGCAATGGATGAATATAGCACTAACTAATGATAACAGGTACAGGAATGACATGCTTTATGGGTAAAGGATAAATAAAAGAGAGAAAAGGGATATCATACTTTAAGTGGATCTGGAGCTTCTCAGACTTGTCTTAAAGGACACTTGCAGCTTTCAGATAACTGCACCAGGAGCATTGACACTTTTTTAGGAAGAAGACATAAATTAGATCACCGAGTTAGATGCATTAGAATGCACACCATGATAACTGTATGGTATTAATTTTAAAAGCATTGATAGCATATGTATATACTAGCTGGTAAAGGACATTAAAATAATTAGAAACTTCCATCTCATAATGAAAATTATCTGAACACCAAAAAAAGCCATGCTTATAACCTAAAAATCTCACAAAATTATTTTTGATCAAAAAATAACAATTATCAATAGTCATTATTAAACATAAATTATTTTATTAACGGCCTATATATTTCCCCTATATATTCATATGTTTATGTATATTAAACATATGTCTCTTGGTTTGGAGTTTGGCTTCCTGCATCTTTGAAAAAAAAAAAAAGACTGCAAATCCCCACAACTGAGCAGTATCTTCATTACTGGAGGTAACTTGGTACTGACAACAAATGCTACTTTTCACTCTTTAGCCTCTTTTCCAGCCCTGTAATGGATGTGTTATGCAGCAGAGACTTCAACATATAATCCTACAGGATCTGGCTGAGGGTAACAGTGAAATAGTCGTACTTTCTGTTTTCTTTCTTCCAATCAGTTGTTTAACATGTGAAGATCTTCCATTTTGTCAGTCTTCATTTCTTTACCTAGAGCAAGTTTGAATGATGACACCAAATTGATCAGAACAATCAATACCTTAAAGCGCAAGCACTTCAGAGAAACCTTGAGAGACTGGAGAGAGGATGGATAAAAACCCCATGAAGCTCATTTGGGGGGAATGCAATGTCCTGCACCTGGGGTGGAATCACCCCCTGCCCCAGTACAACCTGGCAGCCAGCTCTCACCCCAGAGAAATGGGGGAGCTGGGGGGTTTGCAGTGCAGGGCAGGGGGCCTGGAGGGCAGTAAGTTGGACATGGCTCAGCAGTGTGCCCTGGGGATGCTGGCAGGCTGGGCTGCAGTAGGGAGAGCACAGTGGCAGGTTGAGGAAAGTGGTCACTGCCCTGTGGGACTTGTGAGAGCAGCACAGGTAGGTCACTGCATTCATTCAGTGCAGGCAGATGTTGACAAAATAGAATGAGTCCAGAGGAGAGTTGCCGTAGTAGCTGGGGGCTGAAGAACAGAACTGGGAGATGTGAGCAAGAGAGAACATAAAGAAAACTGAGAGTCTGAGAGCTGGGTTTATTCAGTCTTAAGAAGAAATGGCTGTGGGGGGTCCAAATGCCATGCACAGCTGCCTAAAGGGCTGGCCACAGGGACTTTTGACAGATGTACACAACAAAAAGCCAAGAACTACTGAACACAGGTTGCAGCAAAGCAAATTTACCCTGGATTTAAACAAAAAACTCCTGAGTGAGGGTGGTTAATCACTGGAAGAGATTGCCCACAGAGGTTGTGGAGACTTCTCCTGAGAGAGTTAAATCTCTGCTGGTCAGTGAGCAAGCAACCTGCTAGATGACTCAATGACCCCAACGATTTCTTGCAACCTGAACTAAAACTTGCTTAGATTAAGTTAGAATGCACTCTATTTAAAAGTAGATTTATTATCACATGGGATTTAAAAGAATTTTTGCTATAAATTCTATGCAAATGTTCTGAAGTAATGGGCTGTATCCAGACTTAAAATTTAGTCAGAACAGTAATTGTAACTTTCACACAACAATCCAGAATAGTTTTCCAAATTAATCAGTTAAGGATGCACCAAAAGACAGCTTAAAGACCTCCACTTTATATAATTGTTTCATTTTATAATTGTGTCAAGTTAACGCTATCTAAAATCTAAGTATCTGGTAACATTATTTTTATTATGTAGCTGTTACAAAGTTTTTTGCTTATTAGTTTGTCTTTGTAAAATCTTGATGATGACCTTTTGAATTTCCAGGGCATGAAGCTGCAGTTATGCAAACTGGACTTGCCATTAACACCTGTGCTGAATTATTTCCCACTGATTGAACAGGTGTTGGGCACTGTCTAACTCATCATTGATTCGGAATGGATGATTTTGCTTCAGGATACTTCTGGCAAGCTGAAGCTCTCTAGTTGTTTCTTTATGCACATAAAAAAAGGAAATGGACTTGAAACTACAACCATCACTGAATAATGAGTGCTGGGGGAAAATGGCCTGACTTTCAATATTGACAATCAGTAGATAAAGAATTCCCTAATGAGAAGAGAGCTATCTCATTTTGCTATCACTCTCTTGAATGGTGTGAAAAGAGAGAATATTATCTTAAATGGACATATCAAGTCATGAACTAATGCTGGATGAATTTTTCAGATACAACTGCAAAAGTTTGTAGCTTGCACCAATTACTGTTTAGCAGACAACAGGTTCATTTGTAGCTTAGAGTTCAAAGTCTTGATAATACTAAGTAACTTAAAAAAAAGCTACCCCAATACTTGAGAAACAATAGGTTTCAAGTCACTGGATGTGCTCAGTTATGAGCATTAATTTTTCTCTAAGAGAAACTGTCAGCTCTGTCCCTCGAAGTACAGATCAGCAAAATAATATCTTTATTCCAGGTATCGCATTGTTTATACAGAGATGGCAACCTATAATATGCTATTCATGATAAATATTACTAAAGGCACTCTTTTCTTTGTCTTTAACAAAAATTAATTTAGTCAACACTTTCTAAAAGGGCTGGTCTTTCCTATTGAAAAAAATTTCTATTGGGATGAATTTTGAGAAGAATTAGATTCTCCTCTGCCCACCAGTCTTCCTGCTCTTGAGCGAATTTGAGTTATTTTCTCTGAATATCTAATACAGTTTGGCTGAAAATTTTTCTGCTATAAAGTGATGCAGAGGTCGTTCATGGAAACTTGAGTCTTGAGTCATTAATTTGCTATTCTATTCTCTGAAACCATAATTTTCTGAGATAATTTTCCAGAAATGTCTCTTGCAGGTGGTCTCATACTCGGGGGTATGAGTCCAAAAGTCCCTGTGGCCAGCCCTTTAGGCAGCTGTGCATGGCATTTGGATCCCCCACAGCCATTTCTTCTTAAGACTAGACCTACACCATGGATGTTTTAGGTTAACTGGGGAGATTGAAAGACCTATAAAGATGTGAACAATGATAATTGCATTTTCCTTAACATATGGTTGTCCCATTACAGAGAAGTTATATTTTATTTTGATAGTTTTATTGCAACCTTAAAATGAGGGTGGGGGTAAGGGTGTGGAACCCATAAGGGCTATATTTTATACCAATCTGCCAAGGAAAACCCCTTTTTACTTGGTTTATATTCTAATGTGTATTTTGTACATATAGTCACTCTTGTATTTGCATTATTGACATTACTGGTCCCTTTGCAATTGCTTTATGTAAGCTGATTTGTGTCAGTCTTTAATGGTGTACAGACCTTAAAGGGAGGCCAGAAGTAATTGCAAATGAAATTAAGAGCTGGGAAAAATATCTTGTGTACATACATGAAAGCAGCATCCAGAAAAATAAATCACAAATAAAGTATATATGTTTTGTAGAATTAAGTTGTATAAATCACATGATGAACAGTCTGTCACCTACATAAGTTACCTTTGAAACATATAATTTATTCCAGTTGTGGGTTTTATGACACCATATACCCTGAGATACTCAGAACAGCATTCTTTATTGGAAGAGAGTTCTCATTTGCTGCGTAAGCAGATGTTGCTATCTGAGAGTCACCCAAGCAAATCTTTGTTGTTGAAAAGGGAGATTTATGATTTGAGTCTCACGGCATAACCAGGTGATAAGTCCTGTTCAAAAGTTAAATATGAGAACTTTTCGCAGACACAAGCCAGATGCTCCACGGAAGCTCATAAGTTAGAACAGAAATAACTGACCACAATATTATCACTGCAGTAAATTCACACTCAGACTTTAATTGCTCATGAGACTATAACCCTCATGCTCTGTCCTGCAGCATTTTAATTTTTAAACTTAGAGAAGGAGAGCAAAAATGGAGCAAGCTGAAATTATGTCTCCATGCAAATGAACTATGTAACCATAGAAAAGGCACACCTCCATATGAGGGCACGTGAGGCTGTCTCATGAGTACTCTTGTCTGCAAAGTTTGCTCTGGAATTTTAATGTCCATGCTAAAGCTGTCTTCCAAAGATTCAAATTGAGATTGTTTTGTGGCTAAATTCCAAAGTCTTCTGACTGAAACTGTAGTAGCTGTAGTACAGAAATGAAAACATTCCTTCTTGCTTTTGCTAATGATCAAACAGAGCTAAATTGTGATTGTTAGCTAATGTGTCACTCCATGAAAACCACTGGGAGAAATTCTGCACAGATTTGCTGAGTGGATGGCAATTTGCCCTTTAATGCTCACAGTGCATTAGTTTCTTCTATACAGTGTACACGTTTTGTTATCTTGTGTCTAGAGCAATATCGAGGCTGTTTCCTTTTCAAAGCAGCTCCGTATGAGTCAAAGAGAAATTTACAAAAGACATGTAGAGTCTATTCAGAAGTGCAGCCTTTGTGTAGCAGCTAATTCCTACACAGACAAATATGAAGGATCAGCAGGTGCTTTATGCCACATTGTTGTTTTTTGTGCTATGAAGCTCATGGAAGGAAGATGGGGCTTAACTTTCTATACCCTCCTGCATTCCACATCTAAATTCGTATATTTGTGATACTAAATGGAAAAATCTAGAGGGAGCTGCTTTTAAAGGTTGTATATAAATATGCTTAGAAAAAAAAAAGAGACAATTATAATGTTTTGTCTCCACAGGACGTATTTACAATAATAGGAAACAAGGTAAGACCTTTTTTTATCATGTTAAGGCTGATGGAAATTTGGTGCCAGTCTGTACGTCCTTCACCTGCTATCCCTGAGTAGATGTTGATTTTTCAATTTACAGGTCTGTTAAGAATTCATGACAAAGTTAAATTATACATGAGAATGAGAATTTTCTCCTACAGAGAGGAGAGTCTCAGTTTCTTGTGATATGGGTTTTGTATTTTTTTAATTGCTAATAAACTGTCAGAAAAAACTCATTTTTGTTTCCCCTGCCCATTTCTCTTTACCATATATTTCATTTTCTCCACACCAGTTTGTTCTTTAAATATGAAAAGAAACATGGATTTAACATGGAAGGAAAAGTATTGATGTCCTTTTGGAACTGCTCATTACTTCAGAGACAGGGGAAACTGGAGAGTTAAAATAATTGCCTTCTATCAGTGTTTATCATCCAAGGTTAATTGTGTAATTCAATTTTACTATTTAGTTCACTAGAACTTTAAAGCCAAATTATTATCTTCACTCCTGCCTCTAAATTTCAGATTATTCCTGCCCAAAATTCATAACATTTATTTTTTAGGTCAAAAAGCTCACTAATACTGCATTGGCTCTTACTAAAATTCTATTTATAAAATGGTTTTCACATGGAGAAAAGATGTAGGTCTTTGACAATAGAAAATATTACAACTTGGGTAAAACCCTTGACAGAAATCAGTACTTTATACTGCAATTAATTGATTCTATCACACAGTACAGAGTAAATTTTTGGAGCATGAACAAACTGAGAAGTAGACAGATTTGTTTAAATCTCAGTAGGTAAGCAAGTTAAAATATTTTCTATTGCTGGAGGGGAAGCACTGACACCAGAATTGAGCAAAGTGACATTTCATGAAAACAATAATTGGCAGGTTGAATTAAATTATTATAGTTTGGGATAGTTTTGGTTTCTTCCTGGTTTTTTTTTTTTTTTTATTTTCTTGTTGAGTCTTTTATCATAGGCTGAGTAAACTGGGATTCTCCAGAGCAGACGAATTCCTCAGTAAACTATTCATGGCAGATTCCCCAGCATAAATTCTAACCTTGTTCTGGAAGAAGTTATGATATATGAAATTCTACTACTTTGTGAAGAAGTACTGGATCTGACGCGTCTCTGTCAATTCTGGTTAACTTATTGTAATCCAGAAGTCCTCTGGGTGTTCCATGTCCAGAACTGTAAGATAACTGACTTTTTCTTGGTGTCCTATAAGAATAACTTGTGAAAAAAAATAAGTTATAGTAAGTATTGAGGGATAACATTCTTGAAAGGTCTATTACTGTCAAGGGAACATAGACAATATTAGGAGCTCTAAATATGTTAGTTTTAACAAACTTATTCTACTATACACACTCTTTCAATACCAAGGAGAACTGTATAATTATACAGCAGGTACATAAAATAAACTAGACATCTGATTGTGAATGAATGTCAAATTACTGTGCCGAAAAGCAGAAAAAATTGAGTGACTTGCATCTGGAAAAGCTTAAAAGGGATGGAAAACAGAATTATGTGAAGACAATAAAAGGTGTTTAATTCCTCCCTTTGCATTGTCACTGTTTGAGTAGCAGTTACATGGCAGATAACATGTGCAGTGTAGCAAGAACACCGAAGAAAGCAATTACTTACTGATTTACTGGCTTTCTAGATGAAGTGCATGATTTATATTTGCTGGTAGAATATATATATGTGTGTATATGATGTATAGCAGCATGGGGTAAAGAAGAACACCTTGTGATGCACAATTGTTCCTTCCTTTTGGAGTATGAGACTGATTGTGGTGGATAATTAAATTCTGCCAATGAAGTACCAGACTTCAGACTATATAAACTCAGATTAACACAATTGCTTAACCTGTGCAGAGAAATCATAGTCTGGTTTGGGTTGGAAAGGACCTTTAAAGGCCATCCAGTCCAAACCCCTTGCTATGAACAGGCACATCTTCAACCTGACCAGGTTTCTCAGAGCACCATCCACTCTGGCCATGGATGTTTCTAGGGATGAGTCATCCACCACCTTTAACCCTCATCTTGTTTGCAACAGGCCCTGCTAGGAAGTCTTTTTCCATCTTTCCCACCAACTTCAGTGAGAATTTCACACGACAAATCAGGACAACACTGGCGCATATTTCACAGGAAAGAATGGATAATGCCAAGTATAGGGAGAAAGGAATTCCTATGGGGAAAAAACAGTGAAGTAATAATATGTAAGAGTCATAGGAATGATATGGTGAAGCAAGCATATTTGTATGAAGTGGAGAATAGCTGATGATGAACTTTTGTGTGGTGCCTCCAGCATCTGTTTGTCACTGAATTTTACCTCCAGTCAAGTGTGCCAGCATAGTTAAAAAAAAAAAATCAGCATCAGCAGGAGATACTTCTCTCAGCAATCTTAAAACCAGAAAGGATAAGATTTCTGTTGGTTGTAGTAGTACCTGTGTTCTCAAAATGATCTCTATATTTCTGTTATTATATTTTATTTTGAGTATTTTGAAGCCACAGGAGAAAAGGTCCCAAGAGCTTTGTGAACCAATGTTTTTGGGTAAATTGTTGTAGAGATAGAGGACAAATTTTCATTAATAAATTGTAACTAAATTTTTTGGCCCTGGTAAGATACAAAAACTGTGGGCTGTTGTATGCTAAAAGAGGTGGTTTATGGAAGGTCACCAATTACATAGATCAACTTTATCCTAGCTAAAAGGATTTTAGCTATTCTAGTCCATACCTGTGTAGGTCTATGTAAAAATGTGTGTCTTATCTGATATAGTTTTCATTTTTTCAGTCTCATGTGTGTGTCTTGAAATGATGTGTGTGTTTATTTTTTATTGTTTTAATTATAGAAATTACAAATTTTGGAACACCAAGGGTTAAGTTGTGAAAGCTTTCTAATGCAGGGAAAAAAACAAGTGCCAGCTTTTGTGAAGGAATTCAGATCTGTCCTTCTCTTGTCATTTGCAAAATGTTTTCACGCTTAAGAATTTGAATGGAAGCAGCGACAAATTCTTAATTTGAGCACACAGATGCTGTTTGTGGATGTTATTTTCTTTCTGTCCACAAAAGTCATCAAACGCAAAAACAATTTACATGCAGGCGTTTTCACATATTCCTGCATAAAGCTGCGCATAAGCAAAATGAGCACTGGTAAATTAATGCTCCGGGACACCGCTAATGTAAAATTTTTGATGTAAGAGTTTTGGTGGCTTTTATCAGGAAAAAAAAAAAACAAAAAACAAAAAAAAAAAAACCCAAACAAACAAACAAAAAAAAAAAAACAAAAAACAAAACAAAAAAAAAAACAGAAAAAAAGAAAACAGAAAAACAAAGCTTCAAGCTGAGTCATACTGTCTCAAGAAAGAAATACCTAGCAAAAATATCCTGGAAGGGAAGATCTATCCTTAATTCCAGTTTAAAAGCCGAGGGCTGCAGCTCAGCTTGCCGCCGGGAAGTCAGCCCCAGCAGAGTCGGTGTTTAGCCGGTTTTGGTGGCTCGGCATGGT
Source organism: Melospiza georgiana (assembly GCF_028018845.1). NCBI lineage: Eukaryota > Metazoa > Chordata > Aves > Passeriformes > Passerellidae > Melospiza > Melospiza georgiana. The sequence goes on from NC_080431.1 coordinate 48,635,888, forward strand.
CAGCCACAGAGAGAGAAGCCCGGGGAGGCTCGGTCCGGGCCCTGGGCGGGCAGGACGCGCTCCCGGCCGCGGCTCATTTACCCCGCACGGGCTGCCCGGGGCGGCGGAGAGCCCGGCCCGGAACGCGTGGCACCGATAGAGCTGCCGGGCACGCTCTGCAGGTGCCATACAGGCTCAGGAGATGCCCGGCAGTGCCAGGGCCCCTCCCGCGGCACACACGCCGGGGCCATCGGCAGTCGGGCGGCGTGCCCGAGCCCGCACTGCGGGCACCGCTCCTGCCGGGGCGCGCCCGCCCGGACTCAGCCCCGTGGAACAGGCAGGACTTATCGGTGAATGGGCGAGGAATTTCACCGGGGTTTTATGAACTGGAAAAGCTGGAGGCAGAGCTCGGTTACACAGTGTTACATGAGGTGGTGCAGGAGGCTAACATCTGTCACAATCAAGGGCTAATGCAAATTCAGTGGGCATTGTGATATCCGCACTAATAATCAATGTTAAGTTAAGATGTATTATCTAGGTAGCATGCATAAGGAAAAGGGGAGTCCTGAAATGTCACAGTCGTTTTAATTAGAGGAGTGTTGGAGCTGGGGAGGAAGGCTTGTCTCTATAAGGAAACTATGGTAAAATCCTGGTCAGGTTTTTTCTGAAAAACACGCTGTTAATTACACTGACATATGCTGAAATGAGACTGTATAGTTACTCTCCTTGATGAAACAAGCTCTGTGTTTCTTATGAGACAAGGTTTGAAATAAAATACATAAATAGAGTGGTAAAAACTCCTTTAATACTCCCTGTCTTCCCTCACCCATATATTTCCCTTGTAGTTATTTTCAATCTAAAAATTAATTAAAAGTGCAGCAGGCACAGTATATCTATGTAAGTTGTCTCTCTCCCACACATTGCACTTGTTTAGAACATAAAGGTTTTAGAAGTGAGTAAGAGCATTTAATATAAAAGTGTTTGAATGCATGTGTGTGAGGATTACTGCACCTCTGAAAGGGCAGTGGTGCCCTGTACAATATTACGCACCATCATTGCTGAAACTCAGGGCTGCAGGGTGCAATTTTTAATGTCATTTTTAGGTATTGCAAACTATATCATATACATAACCATACATACTTTATCGCTTGGCCCGCATTTTCTTCTATTTCCAATAAAACAGCACAGCAAGGTATGGATTATGGAGTATCACAGATCATCCTTGTTATGCATAACATGTTATCTGTGCTAAATTAGAAAACAGGAAGCAACAGAGGGCAGCTGGTACTTGCCCTTTACTATAATCTCCCAATAATCTGTTTTATCTAGCCTGTTCTTCAATTCTAGTTGTAATGATGATTCAACTTTTTCTCCCCAGACAAATTATTCCATTGTCTAACCTTCTGGACGTTTCTGCCTAATGTGTAGTTTTAATATTTAAGTTTTGAATTTCAGAACATTATTTCAGCTATAATGGTAAATGTGAAAGCCATCTCCTATCAATTAACAACCATCTGGGAGAGATGGAATTCAGAAATGAAGCAAAGTGCTGTACAATAGTGAATGATGAAGCGAAAAAAACCCGTCAACCAAATGAAATGGGGTTTTTGAAAGTAATTTGAGAGACAGAAAGGTAGTGACCTCTTCAACTTAAAAAAAAAAATGTTTCTTTTATACCTTGATAGTACATAGAATTCATAATTGTCAGTCTTACATGTGTCAAAACCACTAGTAACTTTCAGGTCTTACATTGTGTTAAAAAGCAGCAAAGAAAGAAACAATTATTTGGAATTGTAGAAGTGATTGCCTTCAGGATGTTTCTGAGATTCTCAGTGGTTATTGTCTAGATTTTTACAGAACATGAATGATTTTAAATATTATCACTTAAAAAAAAGGAAAACATAATTTGTGTTGCCAAAAAGTTCAAGGGACTCAAGCCTAATGTTAGAAAAATATCAGTAATTAAAGAATGACACAAACAAGTCCCAAATGGAACTGAAGATCTAGACAGGCTTCAACATATTGTCCCTGGATTTTGTAAAACTCTATTACAATGCAAGTAAAGTTTTCTGAATATCTTGAGAAGATGATAGATCTGGTTTATCAGATTTTCTCTCTTATGTACTTCTTGTAAACCCTAAAACTGATAAATAATGAACACTGGGAATGTTTACAGTAGTGGCAATTTTCTCTGCCCATCACATGAGATGAGGAGGGAATGCTGGCACAGGGCTATCACCATCAACCTCCTGGGTGAATTAGTCTGCTCTTTCTACAGGGACTAAGCAGAATTTCTGATTTCATAGGCTCAGGAGACTGCTGCAGTTCTCAGTGTTGTCTCCTTATGTGCTGGCTGGGTAAACCTCTTCCCAGATCCCTTTTCTTCCTTGAGGATTAGTGAAACACAAGAAACCTCACATAAAAAGCAATATAACTGGTATCTGGCCTTTAACTGGCTGTAAAGCCCATACAACACATTCTGCCAGGAAATGTCTAGCCCTAAAAAGACCTAAATATTTGGCCCTCCGAATAAGAATCTGCAGATCAATGTCTGTGTTTATACTCTTCACTTAACTCCAAACCCTACAAAAGAAAACACTAGAAGTGAAGACACACCAAAACAACACAGTGTTACTCTGTCCCTGAACAGAGAGAAGAATAATAAAAAAAAGGAAGAAACTTCCAGCTAGTAGGAACTTCGTTTTTCACTACAAAATTATTGTAATACATTTCAGCTATAAGGAAATCCTCTTCCAATTTCATGCTACAGTAGTGTCCACAACAAAAATAAATGTATGTTACCAACACAGATTAAATAGCTTCTGATTGAATATTACTCCTGGGAGAGAGTTCAGCAGATACTTATGGCCTAAATTCTGACTTTTTTTCCCTTCAATCACTCTTGGTGATTTTTTTCTCCTTCCAGTATCTTTCCTCACCCCCCTCCCCCCCAAAAAGAAACTTTAATAATCTTGAGCAGTCAAAACCAGTACATGTTGGTAAAATTGTGACCCATTACTTTAGATGAAGATAGTCTGTTAATTTTTCAATGCAACATTTAATTTACTTTTAATTAATCACAAAAAATAGAAAGAAAGTGTTTAATATATTTTACGTAATATGCACCCTTGAGGAGGTTAAATTCCTTCATGTCAATGCATGCCAGCAATATAATTTAATCTGTGTATTTCTGACATAACTGACAATGCAGGATTTTGAAAAGTAATCAGAGGAGTCATGAAATCAAATGAACTGGGAGGATTTACCAGCACAGTGAACTTTCACATTTCATTTGATGAATATACCTCATTTTGCAATGCCCATTCCTGTAACTCTTTCTCATCTTGGGCAACAGGTATTTTCACATACAAATGTTGTTGCTGCCTACTTTCATATATACATAAGAATTCAGATAATGTGCAACTATTTAAATTTATGATTGAAGTTAGCTTATGTTCAACTCAACTTTTTATTGAAATTATAATTTATTAAAAATCAGTTACTATAGATGAACTGACACAATTACCAGGTGAGAATTTCTGTCTAGGCTAATGTTTTAGTCAAGATGAGAAACCCCCTCTCCCTAACTGGGCATTTTTCTTATACTGTTGAACAAATCAAGCTTGTTTTCAGGTGAAATGGACTAAACCCTGGTACAAGAAAATAGGAGGAATGCTTTTCTTTTGAGGGCTGCTTCTTTCCTCAGATAGAAATTTCCTGTGCCTTCAGGGAATTCACTTCCTTACATGCTGTTAAAAGTAGAGATTTCCATGAACTGTATAAAAACACTCGGGGGGAAAAACATATTGTCACAGGGCACTTTGCAAAGAGTATCCCCAACAGAATTATCAACTAGTTGTTAGTTAGGACCACTGAACATAAACTTCCTCAAAAATTACTCTTTGCTAATAGTTACTTCAAGCAGACTTTCACAGCCTCAATGCACTTCTTCCTTGAGGCATTGTTAGACAAAGCTCTTTCCCAGGGAGACCTGCAGCAGCACAAATTTAAAGACATTAAAAAAAAAAAAAAAAGCGAAACCAAAGTAAACCAACAACAAAGAAGCACATTAGCTAAATTGCATGTGCTCCTATAATACAGTAAACAAATAAACTGTCTTCTGCTCAATTTAGAAGTGAATAAATCTGTTTGCTTGCACTTACCCTCAACTGCACTACTGGGAGGAATGGAAAGCATTCATCTCATGCACAATCAGTTTTACCTCACACTCATCATCTTTTTGTCTCCTTCCCTGGCTCCACATCACAAGAATGTATTGTAAAACTCCTCACACATGCTGAAAAAACCTGCAGCAGCAGTGTTAGCATTACTATTATTTTTCTTCTTTTTTGGACAAATTATGGTTTTATTCCCCAGAAAGGAAACCTATTTCATTGATATTTTCCTAGATTGCTTTTTGCCTTTGAACCTTGTTTAGTAAGATGGATTTCATTTTGTTTAATGAGCTTACCTTTCAGCAACTCATCTTGATGTTGGATTTTATTGTCTTTTGCATACTCCAAATATCTCAGCTTCTGTCAAAATAAATGTAATGCATAGTGCCAGATGCAAAGATAAAACCTGCTAGGTTTAATGGAAGAATTGTTAACTTTTCAACAGGTATCTGTCTACTGCTCAAGAATAGTCTCCTTTTATTTAAATGAGGCCATGTTCTCATATTGACAGTTGGAGCTTTTTTTATTGTTTCTTCTATCATGCTGTTTCTTCTACCTAAGTAAGGCTTCTCTAAACCTTAGCTAGATTAAATTAAATTTATGAAATTTTTGCCTTTGCAGTATTTCAGCTAAAGAATATGATTTTCAGGACAGCATTTTCCTCAGCTAATTTTAAAGCTGGAGTTCACTAATGCACATTCAGGTGCCTGCAGTGTAGATGTCAGTATCTGAGACATCTCTGCCAGGTCAGGGTAAATGTGTTTCTTGTCCCTGCAGCTTCTCTGCAAGACACTGCTGCTGTGATAAAAAATGATGATTCCCCAAAACTGAGATACAATAGCAATTACACAGACTCTTTTGGTAGTTCTTGTGATTATCATCCTGTTTTGCTCTCTGTTGCTTCACAAACTGTTGCCCTGTGCATGTACGTCTGCCTGCTACCTCTCTTTATTCTGTAAAATCCTGTTTATGTCTGCCAGCTGCAACTCTGCCAGCTTCTCTCTCTGCCAGTGACCAGGTTGCTCATCCTTTCCACTGTGCTTTGCTAAGGCACCTCACTTTCTTTTGGAGTAAAATATCTAGATAGCAAAACAACAAGAGAGGAAACCATGCCTAATCTAGCATACAGGATTGAAATATTTCTTAGCTTTCCCACTCTGTTTGCTTTACCCTTGTCAGAGCAGATTGCTATGCAGACGGACACAGTCACATTTGAAGTGACAGATTCATGTCTAAAACATGTAACTGAGAGTGTCAGGAACCAAACCTGGGCCTTGATTCCATATGGCATGTATAGATGGCTTCCATCAGTTCAGCACAGAGCAAACCCCTCCCTAGGTGTGTATTCAACAGAGCTGTTTGAAATGTCCAAACACAGAGCCAGGGAAAGATGTGACCCCTCATCTGTGCCCAGGGATCAGACTCAGAAGCTGGCTCTCTTAATTGACCCATAGTGTGCCAAACCTTAGCCCCATGTTGCAAAATGTGCCTCCAGAAGCAGTACAGGCATGTGCTGATTCTGATCCCAATGTTTTCAGTGCATGCAGTGTACACATGCTGTGCAAAGACACATGCAGTATTAAGTGCATCCTGGGTTAGGGAAACTTGAATGGGAATATCAGAGAGCTGCTCTTACTTTGTAAGCAGACCTGGATAACATCTAAAGATCTAGGCAACAGGACAGCTAACCTTCTCTTCTTCAGAGCAAGAATTCCCTAGGAGGCACTTTCAACATCATGGAAATGGCATAAAAGCATAGAATGGATTGGATTAGAAGGAACTCAAAGAGTGTCTAATTCCTATCCCCCTGCCATGGGCAAGGACACTTTCCACCGGACCAGGTTACTTGAATAACCAATTCTAATCTTCTCAGGAACCCTCAAATGGAGACATAGGCCCTCTTTTTTAGAAAGGGTTCATAATTTTGCTGTGAGGGGTTTAATTGTTGCCAGAATAAAAGGGGTTAGTGCACTTGTGGTCATTCCAGTCTAGGAACAATGCCTTCTTACCAGTACTATGTATTGCCATGTGCAGTATTTTGCCTAGACCCTTGGCTTGTTTTTGAAGGTGGCTCATTACTCCATTACATTTGCAGCGTGGATACTTCAGGCACACAACCCCCATTATGCACATATTTCAGCAATAATCTTATGCACTTATCTTTGTGTAATTTGAGGCTGTTGTGTTGTTGGAGTGTTTTTTAATTATTTTATTCCAGATTTCCTTAGGCCTTGTAACCATTTAGTAGTTTCAGGGTTTCAAACTGTAAGACACCATAGATCGTGGAATCACAGAATCATACAATGGTTTGTGTTGCAAATGGCCAGAAATATCTCCTGGTTCCAAACCCCCTAGTGTGGACAGGAAACCTTCCATTAGACCAGGGTGCTCAGAACTCCATCCAGCCTGGCCTTGAAGACTTCCAGGAATGAAGTTCCACAGCTTCTCTGGGCCACTTGTTCCAGTACTTCACCATCCCCACAGTAAAGAATTTCTTCCTCATATCTAGTTTAAACCTAGTCTTTTCCAGTTTTGTTATAAAATAAAAGGTGGTAATACATTTATCTCCAAGGCTTTATCACGATTCATAAAACACACTGGTGAATGTGAAAAGAATGCATGAAAATATTGAGGTGTGATGTATTTAAAGTGGTTAAAATGTTAGATTAAAAAAATGGAAAAGGGAAAAACTTGATTGCCAATTGAAAAAGTGTGAAGAAACAGAAGCATCAGCACAATCTTCTACCCTGTGCAGTTTAACAGCTGACTTTTGGATAACACAGTGTGGAGAGCCTGGTTCAAGCATGGCTTAAAGAATGAGGCCATGAAAATATACAGCTGATGGAAAAGTAAAAGGCAGCTGTAAAGCAGCAGTTTCCAGGCTTGATTTTGTAAATAACTAGGTTCTCAGACACCTTTTCTATAAACAGCAGGATTCTCAGACAGTCTTCCCATAACAGGCAAAACATTCTGTCCTTGGGCTCTCGGGGAACAGATAGCTGCTCTGGGAACAGATATGAAGGTTTTGAGAACTTTTCATATCACAGTGAGAATGCTGGTCCTGTTTTCAATAAACAAACCACAGGTATTGTAAAACAAAAGGAGTGGTTAGAGTTTTCTCTGTAACCTATCGTGAGCTCGAATTTTGCAATATGCATGAAGTTAATTAACACTGTTATATAAAGTGGCTGATTTGATCAATAAATCAGAGTCGATGCTGATCAACAACAAGATGGGTCGTCTCCCTTCGCTTTCAACAACACAGTTACTGTGCTATGAACTAAAAGTTAAGCTACATGGAGTGCAAATTATTTCACCCAACTTCAGATATCCAAGGCTGAGACACTGATCCTAGACTTTCTTCAAAAAGAATAAGGATTCTTTTTAAGACGGTGCTTCATTATATGCTCAAATAAGAATGCAAACTAGACCAGTTGAATTACTCTTAGGTTGCCTGAAAAGAAAGTTACTGGGGGAATGAGTCAAGAGCTCATGTTTTTTCTACCGGCTGGACTGCAAAATGAACCTGTAGGAAGAGCATCTAAAAAGGGTGTAGAAATCTCCAAAGTTAGGGTAGAGAAGAATGAATGATCTCAGGAACGGAGGGAAAATGACTATTGAGGATTACCAAGGGAAACACGAATATAGAAATATTTTAAGAAAAGTGATGTTCCAATTATAGGAAGAATGGAAGATTTTGGGAGAATGTGGTTTACATTTTTAAGTTTGCCCAGACAAACAGCCTTTCAAACCAAGATAAGGGATGGGAAATGTGCTACTAACAGAAAGCATCTTGAGGTAGAAGATTGGGCCTGACAGTATACTAATGTGATTGATGGGGTGTTTTTTCAATTGTTTTTTTCATTTGAAGACTGCTTATGGAATGTGTGTGTTCTCATTTGCTCTGATTTTTAAAAAGCTGTTCTTGAGAAGTGAGAATAAATACGCTTGTTTGTTCTGTCTTGTCTAAGTAGAAGACCACAGGAGTGAGAGAAAATTATGCCAACCCTAAAAATATATGAACATGTTACTCCAATTATGCTGTTTTAACTTGCACTCAAATGTAACTGTAGCTACTCATAGTTCTTTTGATGGTTTTAGTATTGATACTTTAAGAAAAAAATACATGTTGAATCACTTCAAAATTCTAACCAAAGCCTGTAACAGACTATGTTGGATTTAATCAGATTTATAATAGAAATAAAAATAATATTTTTTTAAATTTTAAAACAACCAACCAAAAAGAACCAAAAAACAAAAAAATGCCACCCAACCAAAATCAAAAAGCCCACCCACTTTCAGGTCCTGAGGATCATATTGGAAACAGACAAACCTATCAACTGCTTTCTAAATTTATTTTTAGGTACTCTCCAGTTTTATGTGGAACTTTACACTAGAACCTATGCACTCCTTGAATGGAGATGAACACATATAATAATTTTACAGATTGACACTTGTGAGTACAGCTTGTTTTTTATGCTTAAGTGCCTACAGAAGAATAGCAAAGTAGAACCTCAAGAGTAATTTCTCCTGCTCTACAGTAGTGTCATATGTATATAAATTCCAGAGTGGAACTTTTCAAAATGCATTGCACTGGGAGTTAATTTGATTTATTTACAATTACCCTCTGCATGCTCCTAAATCTCTTGCTTTATGACTTAGTAGAGAAGCTTTGTTTTTTATATTTCTACTGAGTATTATCTAGGTCTTCATTAAATCTTATCTCACTAAATTACTGTAGCCAAAGTGCCAGATCATCTAGATGCATCTTCATTTGTTTGTGCTTAAATACCCCTCTTGCTAGAGGACAAAGATTGAACTATTTTAGTGCATAGTCAGTTCTGGATGTGTTTATTAATTCAATTCTGAGCTTTGCCAGACCACAATATTGCTGGGCTTTAGACCTCTTTTAGTAAACATAAAATACTAATTAGTTTAAAGAAAAAAAAATCCCTTTCAGAATAGTTTTTGATAGGTCTTCTACAAAATCAGGACTATAAGAAAAGTTCAACATATGATGGGTTTCCTGTGTAGTATAATCTTCCAGGCATGTTATAATTTAGGTAATATGCATATAAATCATTAAAATTATCAGTATTTTGCATAAAATGGTTAATCTTTCTGCATCCAGAGACACTGCTCTCTTTTTTCATGTAAATCCATGTAATTTAAGTGCAGGTAAACATAAGCCCCCTTCACTTCTGTTTTCAAATAGAGAGAAAGATATCTTATTACAGGTGGTGCTGGTGGTAGCCCATGTCTTTTAGGTGAGATGGTGTGACAACTTACCCTTAATGGGAAGGGCTTCTACAGATGGTTTTATAGATATCTTGCTGGTGGCAGAAGGAAATATATTTTACAAATGCTAGTAAGTACAGACTTACACACATAACCCAGAGCAGAACTGGTGCAGATGTTGGTTTAAGAAGAAGCTTTGTTGTTCCATGGTGAGTCCTCACCATGAATGGGAAGAGATGTCTAGGCTGTGGAGACACAGGCTAGGAAGTCCATCACCATGTGATGTGCATTGCAAAATTCATGTCCAGCTTCAGCCTAGATCCAACCTAAACCAAACTAAGTTTTAGCAGATATGATACAGAGTCAAGATGCAGTTTGGCAAAGTTAGTACAGAGTGGTTTCTTTTGACAGAATTAATTTTTTTTTATGCTGCAACACGACTCAAACCTAGCTTGGTTCTTCTCTACACAGCATGACCATCAAAAATCTCTGCTACATCCTCATTTGCCATCCTTCATTTTAGACACAAGGCATATGTTACTCAAGTATAAGAATTATTTTCACAATATGTGTCAGTTCTAAACATTTTGTACCTAACACTTATTTTTAATAGCACTTACTTCTGAACACCTATCCTTTTTTTTTTTTCTGTGACTGGTAAAAGGTGTGTTTCTATTTTTTGACAGTGTTCATACATCCACTGTGGGCCAACATAAGTTAGGAAAAGGTCAGTGAAATAATTTAGGAAATGCAATTGCAACCTCCTGAATTAAATATTTTATTCATAATCTCTAGAGTGCTATAGAAACACGACATTTTCTGCCAATGCATTAAAATTCTATACATACAAATATAGATGTACCACAGATGCTTAATAATTGCAGTGCATAAACAGGAACTAAATTTATGTTTTATATAGCTGTATGATCTTTTAAAGATTTTTTTTTGAGTTTTATTATTTTTTTTTCAGTTTGATGAAGTTTTACTTTACTTTCTTCCCATCTTTCAAACACTTTTGTCTCTTTTGGAAGCCCAAGATTAATTAGTTGATTCTCTCTTTTCTAATTCCATCTACAGTTCAGAGGCACGTAAAACCACAAAGCAAGATAATAACCAATAAATGGAATAATTAATTCAATGCACTGAAACTAGTTTTAATTTATATTTCTCAAAGATTCTCACTAGGGAATGGAGAACCTGGAATTCTAGGGACTGAGCTGCTCCAGTTCTGGTTATTTTGAATATGTTGTGGACAGAAACAGTTTCTCTAAAATTGGAAATTCCGACAGCTAAAATCAGAGGGGAAATTAATAACCAAAAAAATTTAAAAATTAGCAAGAAGTAGGAAAAAGTTCAGAATTATTTCAATCATAGCCTATCTCTTTTAATCAAAACAATTTTGTTTGCCTCACAAAGACAACTGAGTATCTAAATCCCTGGTGTTGCACAGCCTGCTGATTTTTTCTCACAGCTCTGCTAGCTGGTGACCCAGACCCTTGCCTTGGCTCACATCCTGCAGAGAAGCAGTCCATCATTACTGGCCCTGGGGTCAGCGGGAAGCACCAGGAATCTCTGCTGCCCTGGGCATGCAGGGCTGCATCTCCTGCTGGAGCTGCAGGTTCGTTGGTGTCTGTGATGTGCTGTGGTGGTGGCGGCAGTGGGCACTGGGCACTGCGCCTGTGGCTCTCCTTGTGTGTTTCTGATGCCAGAGCTGCCTGGAAGACATATGCTCCATAGCTATCTCTTCCTGGCAGGCATGCTAAGGTCCTTGAAGAGTTCCCTTGGTCCCTGGACCAAACCAGATGGCCCAAAATCACTTTGCTGAGTCAGGAATCCCCTCACAAGTATTGTCTTATGGTGCTTGATGTCCCACTTCTGCTGCTAATAACTAAACTAAACTCACTTCCTTGGAAAATTGGCCAGTTCAGTAAGATTGCCAGCTCAGACTGATCTGTTCATTAACCTTAAGAAACTAAGACCAAAGGAATGAACATCTGAGGATCAAAGAAATAATCAGCTTTATGAAAAACATGACTGAGACATGTTTTGTGTACATTTTTAATGTACATTTGGCCTCCTAGCTCCCCCAAATCAGCAAGCAGTAACTACAGTCTTAATTTTTTAGGATGAACTTTAATTATCTAGTTTATATCTTGAAACCTGAGTTCATATTGCTTTTCCCCCATCTGAATGTGCTTTAAAAACCCTATTTTAGTACTTGATATTTTCTTAAGTATTGGATACATGCTTAATTTTCCCACCCTTTCGTGTGATACACTTTAGTACCCATGTCATAATGCTATGCTAAAGTGATTTCAGATGATTGCAGGAAAAGTAGATAACTACTTTTTGCCCAGTGCTTTATTTAATGAAATGGATTTAAATATACACATGCTTTAAGCACAAATCAAATAAATAAGCACTCAGCAAAGAACCCCACTTACATGCCAGAAAGGGTAAATCTTTAATGACTGGAATCACTGAAATTTCCTTTAATGTTTTCTGGCCCAATTTTCAATTAAATTGCAGTACATTATTAATGCCATGGAAGGGACAGCAAAGAAAGCAAATAAAAAGTTCAAAATGAGGCTCCATATCTAATAAGCAACTGTGACAAAAGTGCCACAATACAAAACTTCATAGTAATTATTCCATTGCACATAACAAAGTAACTAGTGGAGCATAAAGCTAACAATTATTGTGTGTTAATAGTTCAAGCAGAGTATGCTTTTAAAATGCTATCAAACAGTAGCAAGCTATGCCAGAAAGCACAGCCTCATCCAATAGTTTTATGCAAAATACAGACACTTACCAAGTCTTAAAATCTAGTACAAAGTACTATAACATGTTCCTAGGTTTCATATTATGCTGTAAAATGCAATGAAAAAGCCCTAGCCAACAACAAACAAACAAAAATTCCTCATTTGCCTGCTAGGTATTCCAGAACCTTTTTTTTTTTAGAGCTTTTAAAGTAATATCATTCCCTTCTGCATGATTCCTTTTTTGGATAAGCTTTACAGCTTACATGTGAGTCCTTTCTGATTGTTCTTTATTGACAAGAACATCTTGCCAAATCAAGGCTTTTCCATTTGTCTTTTCAGCAATTCTAGTGTATTTTGGATGCCCCTTGACAAAGAAATTTAATTAGGGTACATAGCAGTTGTGTTCATTTGATTTAGAAAGTAAAATAAAGCAGGTGATTCTCTGGAAGAAAACCAATTTAGATCTGGAAAAAAAAAGGAAGTTGGCTAAAGAGTAAGGGCTTCACCTCAAAATGAGCAATCGTCTTATGCTCTGAAGAATCCTGAAGGATTATTTCTATGACAGCTATTTACTGTTCTTTTTGCTGCTAGATTAACAGAGTGGCATGCTTTCTTCAGACACTGAATTTAGCTTCAAGTCTATTATTCACACCTTTTGGGATGAAAGAAAAAAAAGTAAAGGTGTTATAATTCAGACATCTCTTTCCTTCACTGAATCTATTAATTGACTTATTATATACATTGGTTATGTAACCTTTAGCAACTACAATATACTCACCTTTTAATTTAGTCTGCTCTTAACGACTTATAAAATTGTTAGTCCGTGGCTTAGCAAAAGCAAATGTGCAACTGGAACCACATTAGTGTGTTTAAAGGCATTTAACACACTGCGTAAAGAAATCAACTATTGAATTAAGGAGTGTGTAAGATTTCAAAAAATGATCAACCACTAAGTTTTGGGATTAAAGTGGCAGTAAAACAACAAATTTCTACACTGAATTTCAGATTTCCAACAAGTTGAAAGTTCCAATTGGGTATTTTCAGTAAAAACTAACAAAATATTTCATAGTCATATCTACTCTGTACATGAAAACTACAAAGCGTCAGGACTCAGAGGTCAGCATCTAATTTTTCTTTTATTCTTTGAAGTCTATAGGTCCAGTGTGTGTTGAACAACCACCTTTTCCTGTCAGTATTTTCTGGTTTTGCTGAGACATTTTGACTACACACATGAAGTCTGTCTGCCCTGCCCTGCTGTCCCAAACCACTGCTCAAAATTACAGGAGTATCTGCCTCTCTCAAATTACTGCTGCTCCCAATATTTAACATCCTGAAGAGAACCATGATTTTTAAGGAGTGGAATTTCTAGTAATTCTGTACACCTATGAAAAGCTTCAGAGTATAGTGATATTTTGACAGAGGCAGAGTGGAGAAAGTTGTATTATAAGCTGTTCGTGCTGTAGCTGTCCTGTGAATATATAGAGGCTGTCAACCGCCAAGGTTGCTGTGTTTTTCAGCAGTCACTCAGTGCCAAGCAGCATGATGGAGGACTGCTACATTCAGCATGCAAGTCCTAGGTGATCCATACTGTGTAACAGGAGTTCCTGAATAATATAACAAGACAGCAGATGACAGTGACTGCTTCGGTTTGGCTCATCTTAGCCTTTTAAAGGTTCATGCCTGCATCCATCTTTCTCTTCCAAATATTACTGTAATAACAACATAACATAATGTAAAATTTTGAATTTTATAAGCAGACGAGTAATTAAGCTAATTACGTCCATCTAGTTTTAGAATTGCAGAGCGCAGTGGGTCTCTCTGAGACATCAGCATCATTGTTACCAGATGGAAATAAATCTTTCTTTTCTGAGCCCAGTCTCTGAGGGCTCATCTGCTCAGCCTGCTGTGGCTGTAGTTTCTTTGAGAGATTTTTGGGAGACACAGCCAATTCAATGCCATTTATCTCTCTCTTTTCTGGGATCTGGAGAAGTTGTTGCTTATTGCTTCACAGTATATGCCATTTGGAGTGTCAGCCTCATAAGACAAGGAGGATACCTCTTGTGATATTGCCTCTGTTTGTGACCATTGTTTCTTGCTGTGGTGTACACAGCTTCATTTTCGTGAAGATTCAGCAACTGCTGTAAGACCAAACCATCCCAAGATTTTTCTCTTGATGTTGATTTTTTTTCTTTGCCTTTTTTTTGTCCTTTTCCTTTACATCTGCAAATTCCCAATGACTCTGACATCAGTGGGTTTGGTTTTCTGTTGAGCAAATGTGAGGAGGTGACAGCCCGTGCTCCACTGGCATTATTCAGGAGGCTGGATGGGATTCTACAGCTGCTTTTCTGAGGTGCTTAATTTGTTTGACACTGTCTCTAAACTCTTACCCTGGGGATCACGTGAGAATTGCAGCTAGATGTCCAGACCCATATTTCACCACAGAATGCCTAGACCCAAACCCACGGAGCTGTGGCCACATGTCAGATGTTGTTATGCATAGTCACCTGTTTAACTGTACTATCTTTACAGGATAGTAATTGTTTAGGACAGGTAAATATTTTTTTCCAGCCAGTATAAACAAATTTATGTCTACTATGTTTTGAGAGGGAAAAAGGAAGAAGCATGATTTTCTATGCCAGTGGACTGGTCTCTTACCACTGACTGGAAAATGTAACAAATCTTGATATCTTCTTCAGCATTACTGCTCCTTTTGGGCAGTTCCAAGTATCACTGACCTTTCCCTAACTGAGCAACACTTAAACCTGTGTTATTTCTAAGCACTCTTCCAAATGTGTCAGAAGCATTTCTACTTGTTGAGAACTGCAAGCTGGCGCCTTAAAAAATCTGGTGAGTTTTGAGCACCATAAGATGACAAGTATGTTAATGTGTCATCTAGAAGGAGGCAAAAGAAGTAGCACATTTTTGAACATGCAAATCCTAAGCAGTCAAATGGTGTTGTGTCAGACTGTTTCAAAATGCCTTCTTTGGACTGAAAATAACATTATGAGAAGAGAATTTATACAAAGTTACAAGCCTCTAAAAACATGTGGTTAAAATGAAGTTGCATAGATGCAATTTAACTGTTGCTACAGTCATGATAATATGGATTGAAATAAAGAACAGCACTTAGCAGATAATCTCCGAAGTAACTAAGATCCGTGATCCACCCTGCAAAACATATCTCAGGAGTATTGTTTCTAAATACCATTAATCACAGTCTTAGACAAGACATTGACAACAATTTTGGTTTGGTAGGAAAGGACATATTTTAGTTCTTAAGATAAATTATATGCTATTTATGTTCTTTTAAACCACTTTGAGTAATTCCTAAGCTACCTGAAACAGAACACTTTACATTTTTTTTATGTGATGCACAGAAATTTTTTAGCTTTTGATTGGTATTCCTCTTTCAACTGATGCAAATTCATTGGTAGTTGACTTGTGGCAGAATTTCTCCTGGCAAAATCTTAGTCTAGACACTATACACATTAAAGTTTTGAGTCAGAGAAGCTAGAATTTTCTGTGAAATTAACTCATCAAGATTAAATCTTTCTATGATAGAACAGAGATTTGAAGAATGAGTAAACCTTGCAAATTGTTGGCTAACTTAATCGATGATGATTTTTTCTTAGATTTTGTTGTTTTGTTTTGTAATTGCTCCCCTTTGTCAGTACAGTGCACCTATCTAGTAAGATGTATATCTAGTCCAATTCTGCTGTTCAACTTCTTCCGATTTCTAAGTACGAAAAAAAATGCTAAAAAAACCCATAAAAACATATAAGATGATGATATAAGCAAGACTCAAATTGTTTATCTTACTAAGGTACACTGCCAGATATTTCCTTCTGAACTCAGTTAAAGCAAGTGTGTATTCTGAATTTGCAATTTATGAAGCTGCACCAGGGGTTTGCTTCTGTCCACAGGTCTTAGCACGGAGGACGCAGACCTGTGTCTCCTTGGAGCACCAGAAGGACTGAAGTCAGTGTCAGTCCTCTAACCCATGAGTCCTCACTTGTTCATGCTTCACAGCCTGGCCAAGCAGGGCAATGTGGTGTATACATCACCCATAAGTGCTTGGAGCCAGCAGCACATTTCTCTGTCTTTACATAGAAAACGTCTTCTCAAAACTACAAATAAATTATTGTTAGAGATTAATTGTCATGTGTAAGCTGAGCTGTTGTGACTGTGTTTGTCTTTTACAAATTTGGTGAGATGTCTGCATCTAAACTGGAAGGCTCCCTAGTAAAAAAGAAATAGGTACTTTTAAGGCATATTTCTTCTGATATACTTTAGCTGTCTACTTTAGAATGAGATGAATCACTCCACACAGCTGCCATTCCTCCCTGTGCTTTATAAAGGCATCTAGATGACTAAATCGGATGTAGTAATTACTTTGTACTTTGACTGTGTAACTGACAGGAAATGTAATATGAAATGCATTTGCTTAAGTCTTAACAAGAGAGGACATAAGCTAGAGCATTTTTCTTCATATTTGCAGTGGGGTAACAGCATCCATACTGTCAGTTATTGAAGTTCAGCTGGCACAATATAACTTGTGAAGCCATAATACAATTCTACCAACATTTTCAGTAGTATTGAAAGCAATTGAACCTATTCAAGCCTTTAATGCTGGAAAACCCCAAATTAAGTATGTTCAAATATTTCAGATTTAATTCAGTTCCTCTGTTATTTTGAATCAATTATGTGTATCAGCTGGAGATTGATCAATAATAATAATAATAATAACAATAATAATAATAACAACAATATTAAATTATGTCTCTACTACTGCATTTCCTGGCTAGCTGCCTAAGGAAAAAGCCTTGCTCCTTTGGCTCCCCCTTTGTGTGCACTTAATCAAATTAACCTGAAATAGAAAAAGCAATATACAGATGAAAGGAAAATGTTTAACTATAAATTACTTGCTTGTCTCTTGTGCTTACTCACCTTCCTTCAAATAGGAAAGGAAGTACTAGAATTATTTTTTTTTTTTGCCTACTTAGTTGTCCATTAAGGACATTTCATATAGCTTGAGACCAAAAGGACACAGGGCAGTCCAAATACTACCCTCCTGTGCACTAGTCTAATTAATGTCTCATAACCTACTGGAAGTGAGATGCAAAGACTTAAACAGGTATCCTCAGACATAATGTTAGCTAGAAAGGATGAAAAATAATGAAATAACATATCTCATGATCAACTTTTCATCCCCCAAACTCCCAGGTCCTTCCCAGCAGAGCTGCTCTCCAGTGGGTCAGCCCCAGCCTGTGCTGGTTATTCCTCCCCAGGGGCAGGACCCGACACTTGCCCCAGCTGAACCTCATTGGATTTCTCTCTGCCCAGCTCTCCAGCCTATCAAGGTCCCCCTGAATGGCAGCACAGCCTTCAGGTGTGTCAGCCACAACCCCCAGTTTCACATCATCAGCAAACTTGCTGATTCTATCCCTTCATCCAGGTCATTGACAAACGAGTTGAACAAGGCTGGGCTCAGTATTTATCTCTGGGGAATGCCACTGACTACAGGCCTCCAGCTGGATTCTGCTCTGCTGACCACAACCCTCTGAGCCCTGCCATTCAGCCAGCTCTGGATCTAATTCGCTGTCCATTCACTTAATCCACATTTCCTGAGCTTACCTAAGAGGATATTATGAGAAACATTTCCAAAAGCCTCGCTGAAGTTGAGGCAGACAACCTCCACTGCTCTCCCCTCATTGACATACCCTGCTGTGTCATCACAGAAGTCTATCAGATTGGTGAAGCATGATTTCTCCTTAGTGAATCCATGCTGAAGGAAAGGAGATTACTGCCATAGCACAGTGGGATGTACATGGATAAAATTATTTAGCTAAAAATTTGCCCTAGGATATCTACAAAAGGTTCTTACTATCTAAGTGAGGCACAGAAGTCAAGAACCCATTGCAATAAAGTTAGTATTCCATGAAGAAAGACAGCATGATGATACTGATTTTAATAAGCTACATTAACTTCTTGGAGTGTTTTTTCTCTCCACTGAAGGAATCTAAGAAAGTTTTTCTTGGGTATCTCAATAAAGTGCCTGAGGTTGCACAAGTGATATCACTTGTTCTTAGTTCTACCCATAAGTTCTCACTTAGATACTCAAATTTTTAAAAAATTGTTCTAAAGACACCGAACTTTTAGCTTCCTGGTCCTGTAGTAAAAGTCATAGACCTGAAGTTATATAGACTGTCTGGGAATGGGACTGCAAAAATATGTAAGGGCACCTTTGCACTCTGAAGAGGGGATGAAAGGCTTGAATTAGCTATGCAATAAGGAATTGTTGAAACATGCATCTTCAGTCTTACTACTTTTAGGATTCAGGGAGGAACCTCCCTCACTAGGGAGATACACATAGAAGTCCTTATTTTTTCCATTCATTAGTGGTTTCCAGCCTTTAAACTACATAGAGTAGTTCATAAATGCTGTCTACTGGCTTTCAAAATTTATCAATTTGCTGTTCCTAGTTTTTTTCACAAAGATTTATCTAGAAAAATCAAATTAATGCATTATTAATGCAGTGACATGCATACAAGATTTGACAACCAGATTTGTTCTGTTGGCCTCATTGCTCTGGTTGTGGAAATGTCTAAAAGCATTTTCTTATAACATGCAGGTGCAGTTTGGTGCCAGAAATAATTTTCCCAATATGTTAGCAAATGATATTCTGGCTCTTGATTCATGTACCACTGAGCTGTCAGCAATCAGCCAATTGATGAAAGGTTGGCTAGCCAACTTGCAACACTTCTTTTCATATTCTGGCAAAGATCTTATTCTAAAGAGATGATATTCATTTAATTAAAGATAATTGACATATTGATATATCTCTCTATATATCTCTTTGAGGTAATAGTGGATTGCAGCAGACAGCAAAACACTGCATTAAAATACCTGTTTTGATTATAAGGAATTTAATTATAAAGCCAACAAAATGTAGAATTCAGGTTGGTTTTTAAAAGGACCTTTGAGTTAACAGACATGACACAGAGTCGTGTTTAGGGACAGGATGCATTATACAGATCAGTCTTGGAGCATGGTGCCAGATTTTGAGACAGCATCTCTAAGACTGCGTATGTTTTGCTTTGCTCTGATAGCCACTGCACAGAATGCTGAAATGTCTGTTGCAACAAATTGGCTCTGTCACAAGCATTGCGGCAAAGCAAATTTTTTAAGACTCTTTTACTGGCCTAAGTGAAAGAGTCAACAGCCAAAAATTGTTAAAATACTCAATTAGAAAGGAGAAAAGTGTTGCAAAATTAGAGTTAGGGAAGCAGTCTCTTTAATAGGTTTTTAGAATATTTTTCATAATTTTTTTTAATAAATCAAGCCTCTAAGACATGAAAAAATAAAGATTATTTTATTAATGAAGTAACTAATAATAGTGTAACCAAGTTAAATGTACTTATGCAATGTCCCTTTGCCAGTCTGGATACATGTTGTAGTTGAACCTGAGCCAGCAGCTACCCTGAAGCACCTGCTGGCTCATTTTCTAGGGTTGGGACAGGAGAGAGAATCAGAAGAGCAAAAATGAGGAAACACATAGGTTGAGATGAATATAGTTTAAAAGATAAAGTCACAAAAACAACTTAATTAATTTGCCATCTCCCATTGGCAGGCAGGTGTTCAGCCATCTCCAGGGAAGCAGGGCTCACCTCAGGGAACAGTGACTTGAGAAGACAAATGCCACCACTACAAATGTTCCCCCCCTCCTTCTTCTCCAGCTTTAAAAGCTGAGAATGATGCCATATGGTCTGGGGTACCCTCTTGGTCAGCTGGGCTCAGCTGTCCCAGCTGTGTCTCCTTACAACTCCTTGTGCACCCTCAGCCTTCTCACTGATGGGGTGGGGTGGGGTGAGGCAGAAAAGACCTCGACTCCATGCCAGCACTGCTCAACAATAACAAAAACATCCCTGTGTTTTCAGTACTTTCCAGCACAAATCCAAAACATGCCCCATAGTAGTTGTTGTGAAAACATTAACTCTTCCCCAGCAAAACCCAACACAATCCACTAAATTCTCTTTTTTTTTTGTTAATCCCATGGTAACAATAGAGGAATCTAAGTTTTTCATCTATGCAGGGTATCAGACAGCAAAGCATTGCACTTGGCTTACTCCAGATGATCTGAATTTTGGTTGTCTCCTTGGTAGGTATGTTCTTATTTTTCTTTACTTTCAGATGGAGTAATGTAACTTTAGAAGTTTGTTTACTGTTGCCTTGTAAAAATGAAGATAACTGATGCTGAAAGGCATAAAATGAAGTGGGAAAAGGTACCTCAGGTCTTTGCATAGAAAGATACAATCATCAGCCATCCTGAAGCTTTGTAGGTTTCAATCTTCATTGCAGCAACAAATGTTTGATGTGCCGCAATAAAAAAAAAATTTAAAAATATTGGTATATGGCAATATAATCTTTATGGAACATTTTGTTATGTTTGTTTTCCCAAAGTATAATTTACAATCATATAACTAGAGTGTTATTATTTTGTATTTAATATTAGTATATCAACATAAGCATATATGCATTTAATTTTCCTAAATTTCTGTTTACAAGCTATTGTCATAATAGATAAGAATCCATTGCTATAAATGATTGAGACTAAATACTGCATTTAATAAATAAAACAGATTTTTCTCTTTTCCTTTGAGTAGTTTGTCATTGTATACCTGTTTTTCATACATGAAGAGAAAAATATTTAATATCAGTTGCACTTTTGCAAGTTTACAATAATGCATATTTTGTTGTTCCACCTACACCTCTCTTTTTTTATTACAGATTTCTTGGACAGGTTTCTGTATCTAAATAGTAAAAGAACTTTCAAGGATACTATTTAGAGTTAAATTACCTGAAGAGTGTCATCTTTGTAGAGATTAAACTTTCAGAAGATGACAACTCTGTATTTCAAGATGTCAGTATTTCAATAATTCTTCCCACCTATTATTTTTTTGCCAAATCTTTTTGAAAATCTTCAGTCAAACAGTGTGTTGGTTTAAATGTTATAGAGCAATCCTTAGTTGTGCAATGATGGATATCACGAGCATCAGTATTTTTGCTATCACAGTGTTGTAATAGTTGGGAATAGGAAGGGTAATTGTCTACTATTGGTTACTACTGGCATTAGCAGTACATTCCCAGAATTTTAAATGAGCCATCTGTGGATTTTTCTTCTGTTTGTAAAAATAGTAAGCACTAATGTTTGTTTTTTCTACTTTGGGATGTTGTTCCTAAAAGACTAGGTTTGTTGATCACCAGGAAGCTAGGAGCAATACAGAATGACAGCTCCTAGTATGGTTCTCAATTAATGTCATGAAAAATATACAAAAGTTTGCATATACGTATGGAGAAAAAGAGATTGAGAGGCTCTCCAGTGCTAAGATAAAAATGGAACAATCAAATGATAACTGTCATGTCTTTAAGGGGCAGAAATAGTTTACTGTCAAAAGTTGTTCTAGGCAGGCCAATGCTCCTCCTACTAAGCTTTTCCTGGTAGCAACCCTGAACCAGATCTAAATTTTGTGTTGGCCTCTACATGCTGTCTGAAGCTATTCCACAAACACAATGACAATATTTATTCTTAGACAGAAGAGAGTGCCCTGTAAATGCCTGATCAAAACTCACTAGTTTAATCAATATGTTAATTTTCAAAGTGGAGTTTAGTATAGTGTTCTTCTCATGAAGCTTTCTATGCAATTCAGCTGTGCTGAGAATCAAAACTTCTCTAATCTGTCCTCCTTCTATGGCATATATTTTTTCATACTGTGCATGTTTCCCAAAACCTGTTTCTTCTAACATGATGCATAATCTTTTATCTGATTACCATGAGACACCGAATAATTTGAATATTTCAAGATGAACTGTGCAGGCCTTGCATTCCTAAACTGAGGGCAATTTCAAATCATGGGTGGTTTCTGTTAAATGTAGTTATTCTACCCTGTGACTTTGATAGTATAGTTATGGGCTGCTAAATTAGGCCAGTTGCACCTATTCTCTATGCTTTTTCTGTGGTTCTTTTTATGGATCTTGTTTCAATCCAACATGAAATATGACATTCATTATATGATAAATAGGATGTATGTCATATTTCCTTCATTGATGTGGTTAGTGCTGTTTCCATCAGAACAACCTTCATTTTCTACTCTAAAATTATTCAATAGTGAACAAAATAATCTTCAGTAAAGATTAGGGATGCAGCCTCGTCTGGTAGTATTTTGTTGACACTTCATAATGAATTCAGTCCCCTAATTTTTATATTTGTTATGTAATTATGTGGATCTTTTCCTTTTCCCTTTCCTTTCCTTTCCTTTCCTTTCCTTTCCTTTCCTTTCCTTTCCTTTCCTTTCCTTTCCTTTCCTTTCCTTTCCTTTCCTTTCCTTTCCTTTCCTTTCCTTTCCTTTCCTTTCCTTTCCTTTCCTTTCCTTTCCTTTCCTTTCCTTTCCTTTCCTTTCCTTTCCTTTCCTTTCCTTTCCTTTCCTTTCCTTTCCTTTCCTTTCCTTTCCATTCCTTTCCATTCCATTCCTCCCTTTCCAGAAACTTCCTCTCTTCTCCTCTCCCCCTTCCCTTCCTCTTATAGCTTGTACCTGAGAAAAGCAGGGAGCTATTCTAGTCTTGGTTTTTCATAACCTTTTCTTGCCTGCCTGTCAGTATACTGTCCAGATACCATTTTCCTGTGATGAAATACCTACAGGAAGGGATTTTGGTGTTATTAACATGAAACGTCCCCTTCCAAGTGCAAAGCTGGCAATAAGACTTGCTTTGTTTTTATGGAGAATGTTTCATATAATTGCCCATTTTCTTCATATGGTATTTCAAAAAGAGCAAACTCCTTTGGCATTTTGAGCAAGTGGTACATGCAGAGCACAGAAGTGGTACAGGACTGGTCACAGAGGGACATGCTATCCATAAATGTTGATTATAATGTAGAAAAAGGTCAGAATTTCAACAAGGCAAAGCATTCAGAGTGTCTGTTAAGAATGACTTTGTTAAGTCTCGCTGGTGGTGAGCTGCTTATGTATATGCACTGTGTAGAACTTAAAGTATAAGGGCTCTGCCATGCATTTAGGAGTTTCCTATTTCATTGCCTATTGAATATCAAAGAGGGAAATTTGTTTAATACCCTAATTCTTTCATTGTATTAAAATATTTTCAGGCCAGAAAATCACCAGGAGAGCATGTATGCTTGAATTTCATCCATCAAAATTGGATTACTGTAATGGGCTCTACATGAGGTGGCTTCTTAAAACCACTCAAACTTGATCTTGTGCACTACACAGCTGCTCTCAGTAAATGGTGCTTCTTACAGAAAATAAAAAGCTCTACTGTGTGTTGAGATATAAGTTTAAACTTATCTTCTAGTTATGAAGCACAATGGACTTGTGCAGCCTTTGGGGATGTCAAGGGAAGTGTTTCTGTAGGCTCCAGTACTGCAAAATCAAACTTTAAATGAGACAAGCCAGCACATGTCCGAGGCACTCTGACACTGTGATAGTGTGTGAGCTCTAATTAGGTATGCTCAAGACCAGATCATGGGGATTAAATGTGAGAGAACTTGAGGAAAAGTGCTTGAATCCTTGGATTTGGAATTTACCTCTGACTAATACACCAGCAACTTTTTTTACTAAGAGAGGTGATGGAAGGCTTAGGCTCTGGAAAATAAGGTGTTTTTTTAACACTGGGCACCTTATCAGTAACTTAACTAGGAAGACTCCTGAAACTTTGAAATAAAAGCTAGATGTCTGAAAGGGTATGTATAAAATAAATTTAAAAATATTAGACTGTCATCTGTGCTGTTTATTAATGGACTGAATGAGCTGTGCTGAGCAGAGTATGTATAATGAATCATTTATAAACAAAGCGTGACCTTTTCCTACTTGTAAATTACCCACGAGTAGACTTTGATTTTTAGAAATCTGGTTGTGGAGAATTATTTGATCAACTTATGTCAACAGACTTCAGCATATTTGCCTTGAGTAAGATTTCACTAACAGTAATTTATGATTGCATAAATTGCATGAAGTCGTTTCTATTCCTTATTTGGATGGCTGAAAATCTTACAAAGAATGACTTGCAGATATAATGTGAACATTTGTGAAAACATTTTTCCACAGAACATGGGGGAGACTTGAACTCTCCGTGGCCATGCTTCCTGATGACTTTCCTTGTATTCCTTAAACTGAGAGCTTAAGAAAAAACAAAATTGAAGGAGTTGTGACAGATTTCCTTCACATTCTATGTTTGGTTTGGTGATATTTCATCCAGTTTAAATGGTGTTTCAACAGAGGTTCATGGGCAGATTTGTCTGAATCACCATCAGGCTGATGTCCCATGAACACATGGGAGGACACTTGCATGGCAGATGCTGAGAAAAAACATTGCTAATGCCACTTTTGGTCATTAGAGATTCCACTGTTTTTTCCAGAACAATTATGCCAGTCCTGGTGTCCTGATGAAAGTCCAGTTTGGATAATTACATCCTGCCTTCCTAGATTTCCCATCTGGTCTATTTTTTAGTTTCTGCCCTAAAACTGTACTCTATTAATATTGTTGTCTAAATTCCTGGTAATTCAGTTTAGAGGGTTGGGTGTGTGTTTTTGTTGTTCTTTGTCTTGTATGGGCTTCCTGTACACATAAATTCATTTATAAATCTTTGCAGGTGACCAGGCAAAAACTCTTAAAATACTATCCTGTGTCTAATTTTCACATAGGTAAATGAAGGTACAACTGCAGGAGGTATAACTGCAGGATCTGCATATATCGTATAGTGAATAGAACATCTTTTCAATACTTATAAAAATAGAATGCAGTATATCTTTAGAATTGAGTATTTCAACATCACTTAAATAGTATGTTCAAAATACTTGACAAAAGGCTGTTCTGATTAAAGATTCAAAGAGTTATAGCAGAGTTGAAATATAATCTCAAGTCTGATGTTGGGACTTATTTGTGTATTATTATTGCTAAGACAGTTGAATACAAGGCCAAATAACTTATTTGTTTAACTTATTCAGTTACTTGAATGAATGGATGGATGCCTCCTTATCAAGTTTTGTGACAGCACAAGGTTGGAGGAGTGGCTGATACCCCAGAGAGCTGTGCAGCCCTTCAGAAGGATCTTGATAGGTTGGAGAGATGAGCAGAGAAGATCTGTTCGAAGTTCAGCAAAGGCAAGTGCAGGGTCCTCCATCTCAGGAAGAATCACTTGCCCCAGAACAGGCTGGGCACTGACTTGCTGGAAAGCAGCTCTGTGGAGAAGGACCTGGTGGACAGCAACCTGTCCATGAGCCAGCATGGACATAAGTGCAACCTTATGGCCAAGAAGGCTGATTGCATCCAGGTCTGCATTAGGAAGAACATCCCAGCAGGTGGAGGGAGGTCATCCTGCCTATCCACTCAGCTCCCATGAAGGCACATCTGGAGCATTGTGTCCAGTTCTGGGCTCCTTGGTACAAGAGAGACATGGAGCTCCTGGAGCAAGTCCAGCACAGGACCACAAAGATGGTTGGGGGACTGGAGCATCTCTCTTACATGGAATGGCTGAGAAACCTGGACCTGTTTAGCCTGAAGAAGAGGTTAAACTATTAAATATTCATGAATTCATCAATATTAGTATCTGAAAGGAGGGTGTAAAGAGACTAGATCAGGTTCCTCCTGGTAGTGCTGAGAAACAGGAAAAGAGGCAACAGGCAGATGCTGAACTCAGAAGGCTCTACTTGACTGGGAAAAAACTTTTTACTGTGAGGGTGTGACTGAGAGTGGGCACAGGCTGCCCAGAGAGGTTGTGGATTCTTCTCCTCTGGGGTTATTCCAAAGCCTCCTGGACACAACCCTGAGAAAGAGGCTCCAGGATGACCCTGACTGAACAAGGAGCTCAGACAAGATGACTTCAGTGGTCCCTTCCAGACTTACCTGTTCTATGATTCCATGTATGATTCAAATATCTGTTTTCTCCCTTTGACACACAGCAGTGTACTACAATTGCCAGACCCAACTAGAATTAGTTAAGAGAGCCTCAGTATTTCTGAGGTGGTAAGTTGCAATTGGCTCATAGAATAATTTGGGTTGGAAGGGATGTCAGTCACTTGTATGTTGCAACAGGAATGTTTGACAGAACAAGAACTGCTCCACACCCTCAGTGACCCTCTAAAGTCAGACCCTCTCCAAATGCACACGCTATTAACCAATGAAAAACATAAAATAATTGCTGCAGTCCAGAATTCCCTGAAAGACCTTTGCATACAGCTAGACCTGCTGTGTGCAAAACTCTTCTGCAACATCTGTCCTGAGGCTCTGTTTGTTTCTGGCTGTAAAAACCCTAGAAACAGAGCTATGACACTTTCTTTTATGGTATCTTGAGGTTTCTCAGGCCAGACAATAAGTGTCTTGAGAATGGATCATGGTATAGATAGTTATGAAACATGCATAGTTGAGATGTTTACATGTAGCTCTTTTCATCACTTTCTTGTTTAAAAAAATTAAGTACTAAGCTGACAATTTAGGTAGTCTCTTCCTGAACTTGATAAGGAACATTTTCTTAATTTCTCACTTTAAAACTTTATGCTAAAAATTATGTCAATTTTCTCTTATTATAAAGAGAAGGATGAAGAATATTTAATCTTCCTCTTCTTTTGTAACCACTTTTATTGTCACAAAGAGGGTTATTAGACATTTCGTGATGAAGTATGTAGACAGTTCTCTGTCTACTGGAAGAGTCTTTTGCCTACTGCTTTTTTGTTCCATTGAACCAGTAAATATTTGAGTTTATATTTATGGAGAGGGGATGAAGAGAAAGGGAGAGGATCTGAGCTGGAGAGATTTGATCTTAAAATGAAGTTGAGTATAGATACCATAAAAGGTAGGAAGCTGACATTGGTCTAAGGAGAAAGAAAGGAATGAGATTATTGAGCTCCTAAAAAAGCCATTTTAAGAGGTGGGAAAATTTGTTCTGTTGTTTTGAAACATCCCCACTTATAAAACAAAAAAGAAACAAAGAAATAGGCACTCCAAAGAAACAAACAAACAAAACAACAATGAAAACAAACAAAGCTCCAAAACAAAACCAACA
This sequence comes from Melospiza georgiana, assembly GCF_028018845.1. Taxonomy (NCBI): domain Eukaryota; kingdom Metazoa; phylum Chordata; class Aves; order Passeriformes; family Passerellidae; genus Melospiza; species Melospiza georgiana. The sequence continues at coordinate 48,663,112 of NC_080431.1, forward strand.
GGAAACCCCCAAAGAACCAAATCAGGTTTTTGAGGTAAATGGTGTTTTCTTAACTCTCTGAGACTACATAAGATTTTAAGTTTTTTCCAGTTTTAAAGTTAATGACAGAATCTTTTTTATTTCTTGGGGGTACTCTTACCAACCTAAAACTTTTTTGTCTGTTTTCCCTATTCTTTACTATTAGCTTATTCTGTTCCCATTCAGCTTGTTTAGTAAAATTATTCAATAAAAATCAGGATAATAAATTTATCTTTTTCAAATTGTGGAGGCTTCATCTGGCTCAAACGGTGGTGGGTCAATGTTCAGAGTTCAGCAATATCTGGTTATGATAGACATAACAAAGGGGCCAATCCTGGAGGCAAAAGTACATAATGACTTAAGGAAAAAGGCAGTGGACTGGCGTGCACTCTCAGAAATTGTGTTGGAAAACAGCTGATAGTATATTGGAAAGCAAGGCTGAGATTCAGAGAACTCTTGAGAGGCCAGAGAAGTAGATAGATTCAAAACCCCATGAAGTTCATTTGGGGGGAATGCAATGTCCTGCACCTGGGATGGAATAACCTCCTGCCTACTTCCCTACAAAAAGATACAATGGGCCAGCACACAGAAGGTTTTTTTGCTTCATGTTAGTAGATATCTTCATTTTGGCACACTTCACTTTATTTTCTGTAATCGTGACAATTTAGAGATTGTTTATTCATATGAACACTTTTTTTTTTTCTTGAGAACAGACATGAATTAGTAGAATAATGTAATTGCTATATGACTCTAAGTGAAACTCCTAGATTTTCACAATATCCAGGTAAAATGCTTCCCCTGTTGAGACTCTTCATAGCTCATGTTTACACTTCTACAATTTTTCTGAGGTAAACCGTGAAATGTAAGAAATGGATTGACAATCTCTACAGATGTTATAAGGAGCCATGATACAGCTCATGTATCAGGTGCTGATTTTGTCTTGTCAACATGAGAAATTTTTTTGTGGATGCCAAATGGCTGTCAAAGTCCTACTAAAGCCAGTATCACTTAATGAATCTCAGTATCACTTGCTGCCTAATTACTTGGGGGTTTTTGTTTGTTTGTTTGGGTTTTTTTCCTTCTCTTCTCCTTTCTGCTAATTTATTTTTTTTTATAGCCTGGCATGACCCTGCAGGCTGGAGTAGCAGCAACAGGATTACAGAGTGATAATCAGCAGTCATAACTGAAATACAAATAAATTGGCAAAAAATCCACAACTGAGGTTTTTGTAGTTCCTTCATTGCTGAGTTTCTTTAACACTAGCAGCATTCCTTCATTTCTTTTTTTACACTCTGCCTCTCTGACTCCAATACCTCTGTGGCTATCAGCCCTTAGTTCCCTAACTGTGATAATAATTTATGACCCAGGAGCATTTTCTATTTCCTCTTCTTTCACTCACCCTGGACTGCTGTATTTATCACAGATAACATACACTATATAGGACGGCCTTCTTTCCACATATCTCGACTGGAAACTGATGTTCTCGTGCACCTAAAAACATAGCTGCTCTAGAAGTTTATTTGTCTAAAATAAGCTGTTTTGCATAACCAGAGTGCTTATTTTGCATTGTAGCAGTACAAACAATGGTAGAAACACCAAAGTGTTTCTGTTACCCTTTCTCATTTTGTCAATTACATTTGCTGTACTCTTCATGCCACGGATGTTTATGTTATCATTTTCTTGCCTTCTGTCAAGGTCTTTTAGTACATACCTCTCAGTTCAGTAGCGCTCTGTAAACATTTCCCTCACTCCAGCTCTCATTAAGGCACAGCTTCCATAATCTCTCATTTTTCTGTGACATCACCAGAAAACATTTCACATTGAGCCAACGAATCATGGAATGCAGGCAGAATGACAGAGTTCACAAATGCAAAGCTTTTTTATTACAGCAAAATGATATTCACGGTGTCTAGCCACGGGACACCATTCTGCCTTTTGGACCAGCCCATCCTGCTTATGTGCTTTCATCAGTGTGGCCTTTCTCCATAAGAGGGATCCCAAATCTACTTGCTTGCCCCTACATGGCGTTTCAGCCGCTTAGGCCGAGGGTGGGGACGGGCATCTGTATGCACTGGGAGAATCAAGGGCCAGGGGAGAGGAGGAGGCACAGCGCAGACCAAGTGAAAGTATTGGGAAGATTGAATGGAAATGGAAACTCCCAAATTGGAGTTTATGGGTATAAGCGCGTATTTCTGGGAAAGACAACAGAGCACATTCTGAAATGTAGATTCAGATCTCTAATCTTTGTGGAGATACTCCAGGGACTCCTGAACCTGTGTCAGCTGTTCTCAGACTGATTACTGAAACTGTCAGAGTTTATTCAACACCCTTATACTCGGATTTTTTATAAAAGCTGATAGATTTTTTCATTGCTGCTCTTTTCAGTATTAAAGGTAGGGGAGTATTCTAATTTTGTTCTGGTTCTGCATGAAATATTTCAAGAAAAACCATTCCTTGCAATGTACTTTCAGTGCTTCTATGAGGCTTTTTTCTTTGTACAGCAGAATTAGTCTAATCTTCTCATACCTATGCACAAAGACAGAACATTTATATATTTAGACCATTTGATTGGTTACTTACTATTTACAGTGGTATAAAAAATTAATGCTGTTGCTGGAGCATGAAAATTCCAAATTAACAGAAACTAATGCTGCCACTGAGCCAGATTTAGCACTGATGAGAGAAACTGAGGTAATTCTGTAAAACACAACATAACATGCTACAACTACTTCTCATTTAAACATGATTTTTCATACATGGTAACCCAATGTATTAATCACTTTTTCTTTTCTGCTTCTTGCCTCAGTGTATGTGATTTGTAGCAATACTTTTCGCATTAAAGGAGTTTTAGAAAAGAATTACTATAAACTTGGAGTGTCAAAACCAATCTGTATTAATGTCACTATCCTACAAAATACGCAGACAGTACTCACAGAAATGCTACCTTTGTGCGACTTTTTTTCCTGCAAAGTCAGCAGATAATAATACTTAAAAAAAAATAGAGGAAGATATAGCTAACTTGGTTCTGATTTATAGCCCCACTTATCTTTTAAGTCCATCCACTCAGGATTTTGTGCTGCCCTTGTTTCTTCTTTTCAGATTACCCTACTAAAAAAGAAAATATAAAAAATTCTCCAAAAAACTGATTTTCAAGTGAACCAGGTCTCCCCAGAGTACAGTGATGAGGTTATCTGTGGGGAAGGCCCTAGTTCTTGGTGAACGAAGGCACTAATGAAAATTAGCATTCTAAAAGGATCTTCTGCAGCTGTCTTCATAAAAAGAAACTGATTAGTGGTTTGGACGGTTCTAACTCTGTAAATTATCAAACAAAATACGGCAGAAGCATCCATTTACGTATATGAAAATTACAATTTGAACATCACACTTAGAGCACATTAATCAACTTCATTCTTTGTTTTTATGCCTAATGAGGCTTTTCAGAAAGGTAAACAGCTTTCTAAATAGAGTTGCCTTGGCAAAAATGGATTAAATGCATCCCTATTTGGTATTTATTTAGTTATTTATAGTCTTTTTCTCTACTATTTGTCTATTTATATATTTATTTATTTATGTAAGTAGGTGTGATTTGGTAAGATGTGGAAAAACATTTGGAATGACCAGGCTTCTGCGCAAAAACACCGGCATCAACAGAGGCAGAAATAAAGACAGCTTAATCTTATTCTCTTCCTTTTCTCTTTATTGATTTAATTTCTTACACAGCAAAGTCACCTTGTAATTGTGCAATTGTGAGATTTTTTGCAGGATTTCTAATAATCATATCTTGTCATCTTTTGCCTGTACCTTCCTCCTGTTAAACCCTTTTTTTTGGCAAAAATCATACCCCATCATCTGCGTATTTGGGGGAGGGGGGTTGAGAAGGAGCTGCTGTTTTCCCCCAGAAAGATCTCCATTTAAGTATTGCTCATTCTATGTGTAAGTTTTGCTCATTTAAATATTGCTCTTTGGTGCTCAGACCATGAAAAACAGTTGCTTTAACTGTTTGTGAAAATTTGTGTTTATTATGCTTGGTGTTTGTACTGATTGTTCTGATTGTTAGACATATAAATAACATCCTGTTGCGGAAGGTTTCCAGAATTAATACAGTGATTCAGCTACTCAAAAAAATACTTTAAAAAATAAAATGGTATGTTAGAAGCATCATCAATTTTCAGCCTCAGCACAATGGAAATGTGATGCTTCACTTGGTTACACTGATATGCTTTGGATTTACTCCATCAAAGTCAATATATCAAGGCCATAGCGTTTCTGTGCAGACTTTTGGCTTCATATGGATGCTGCATTAAGCCACACTGAAAAACTTGAGTAAATGCTTTTATTTATTGTGAGATGCCAGAACACCATGTATCATGTCCCTGTGCTCTGCACCAGGTGAGGGATAACTCAGTTCTGTGTCCTTCAGTGAGCAGCATGGAGACGGCACCACTCTTTCCCTGCTACCAGCTGGATGGTGCAGAAAAGATTACTTACTAGATTACCAGTGATAAAAAAACATTTTCTCATCCTTTTCTGCCTCACAGTGATTAGGTGCTTCTGGGAGTAAAAGGTACCAGAGTACCCAATCTCTGTCTGCTCTGTGTGACTCGTGGATTAGACAAAGCAGAAGTTGAATCAACAGGTACTCTGTGACCTGCTGGATGCTCAGGAAGGTTACTTTGCTCTGAATATCGGTGTATATCATACAGTTCCTCCCTGAAGGTCTTTATAGGACATATATTGGTCTATATTGACTCTACAAGAAACCTTGTAATTTCAAGAGAATGTTCATTTCCTCCTCAGTCTCCTCAGTCAATAGCATTCAGGGAAAATCTGTAAAAAAACAGACCTCACAGGTCACAGGGTGGAAATTGCATGTCATAAGCCAAAGATGGAATCTCAAAAACATGCTACTTTTTTTACCAGTGCCTGAAATATCATATATGATATTTCACACAGAATCGCCACCATGAATGTCTTGTTAGAGCTTTGGGGAGCCAAAGGACTTTGAAAAGACTTTTTCGTGCCAATGAAGAGCTGACATGAGAAAAGGAAAGACAGATCTCAGAAGTGGGATGTACAGAAACAACAAATGAGAAAGGCAAGAAAACTGCAAATGTGAAAAATGAAATTCTGCATAACAAAAAACTACATATATCTGACTTTGATTTCATCCCACTTAAAGAAAATATTTCTACCACCTTGCAGAGATGTTATTTTGCACAAATTTTCCTTATTGACCTTAAAACTTCTTTTTTTTACCAAGAAAATTTGGGATATCCTGATGGAGGTCTGCCCCAGAGCATCCTAACAGGGCTCCCTTGGAGAAGAAGGAGATATGACAATTTACACTACCCTTGCTTTTAGTGATAATGGATAGGACATGGGTAGGATAATGTCATGTCACTGAGAGCTAGAACAAAGATCTGGGAATAGAACTTTCTATTGATCACTGGACTAACATATGGAAGCTAGTTAATGTTCCTTTAGGAAGCAAGTGCCCTGAGCTATTTCTTTTCTCTGTTGCAGAATATGCTGATCTAATACCATGCATTTAACCCTCTTCCATTTTATTTATTACATTATATTAGCAAGGTATTACAACTTATTAAAGTACATCTTTGCAAAGGTTGATCAATATATTTGTCCAACGTAAGTGTGCACGAAGCTACTGTTATATTGGAATTCATTATGCTTTTTGTTTTTCATGTTTAAAGTAAATTGAACTGTTGCCTTAAATGATACTAGAGCCTTTCAAATTTCTGACCTCATGATGGCAGGTGAACCCATGGGTCTAGGCTGCTAACATGGCCAGGGTAAACCCCTGGCACTGTGCCTTGAATGATGATCTGCCAAGAAACTACTTACAGCATGCAGCCCCCTTTGCAAGAGGTATAAATAGCAGGCAGTAGTCACTGCTAGAAAGGCTGCCAGGGCACTCTGACTTGATATTGATTTGTTTCTTTGGTAGGTGGAATAACTCCTGGTTATCTCCTAGGTTAAATAAGGGCTGTCTTCTAGTGGCAGAACATCTAGAGGCAGCTGCAAAAATGCTACTTGACAAGATCCAGACAGCTTTGTACTGAAGCACTGGAAAAATGCATGTGTAAGGAAATAAGGTTGAATATTAATTCCTTATCACCAATGATAATAACAACTGAAGCCTTCTATATGATTTCTTCTTTGAAAAAGGATGGTACACAATTTTTATACAGGTGGTCTGTTTACTGTAGTTCATATTAATGATGTGTGTTACAACATGGTCTTTTTGCCCTTAATTTTCTTTAATCACTCATCATTCTATCAGATATATCTGCCTAGTGATGGGTACTTTAGGCAATCCACTTGACAAGGACCTGGTAGTAGTAAATGTAGTGAATTCAAGTCAAATTCTTTCTGTTCAGAAGATCTCAGAGTTAAGTGCTGTCTTAAACTGTCACAACTTAAGAAATAGCTCCTGCTGGTAGGAGTAGCCATACTCTTCTTGCTTGCCTTGTGTTGGATGTCTGACCATATCATGAATGGACTCAGAAATTTAAAATGCATTTGAAATACGTCACCTATTCCAACACCACCCAAAATAAAAGGGCTGGAGAGGGAATGCAAACAGTTTTCTGTTGGTTTGGTTTTCATTCTTATTCTGTCTCACTTGAAGACCCGATGAGCAGCCATAAGGGTGCAAAAGAGAGCAGAGTTAAAGGATTAGGAAAAGGATGGGCTGGGAGAATAGCTGTTCCTCCATTGCCAGGGACCTGTTATATTGAAGTAGCTATAATGTGAAGCCTTAGATTTTTATTTTTTTTCAGAATAACTGCTCATATTTGAAAAATGTGCCCCCTGCAGATTTGCATTCTGTGCCTGTGTTTTGTTCATGATGAGCACAGAATCTCTGAGCAGGTTTGATAGGCTTCCCAGAATTCCATGATGTCTATAAAATTATTCAGATAACTTGTGGTTTATATACCTCTTTGTGTCTCTGTATCTGTATGCATATATGTATGTAACAACAATATAGAGTGATCTGAGCATGACCTGATGTATTGCTTTCCATCTGCTGCAGAAATATTTTTAACATCTTCAAAGTAAAATAATGACAACAATACACAAATTTCTTTTTTTTCATTTATTGCAGAATGATCAGGAAACAGAGTATAACCGTATCTGAAGGTGACATGCATAATTCTTTAAGATATTTGGCACTCTAGAGATTATTTACTTGGTAAGCTGCCATTAAACATACCGTGTACTTTACTTTTTAGTTTTCAGCTGCATTGGGGATTATTTTGCTGCACTCACTGGTTTTTTGTACATCATTCATTGACCTCATCTTTGTACTTTTTTCACCTGCCCACTTATTGGCATTCTAACTCACTTGATAAATGGAGTGCCATTTCTGCAAATGCAATAACTACAGTTTGTTTGGTAACAGAAAGGTCTGATCACCCCAGCTGTGATCCTCACATATTGTTACCAACCCTCTTGGGCACAGAAGATATTAAAGCTGGCTTGCAGAAAGCATTTTTAACGGATCCAGTGTTTCATATGAAATTCTGTGCAGACAATTCCTGAATTAGAAATCTCAGACTGTAGTGAGTGGCTTACTCCAAGCACTGCATATTTGATGATGTTCATTGTTCAAAGCAAACACATAATGTTAATGTTTGAATAAAAAGTATATCTTCCAATAATGTATTAGGAGACTTTCATCTTGTGAATACTCAGAAACAATCCTTTAACTTTCTGTTATATGCTTATTTCTTCTGGGAATATTATTTCTAGGATTTAAGTAGGCATCATATTCGTTGTCCACATTCATGTGATCTGGAGACATAGCATTATTAAAAAAAAATGGTTCAAAACAGGTACAAACCCTTTTTCATCAGGTAGTTAAATTATATTTATAGCTGTGTTACACCCAGAAAGCAGGCCAGTAGAACCAGAAAATATTAATGCACATGACCCAATATATGCACAAAGATTGTGAAAGAGTAACTTCTCCAAAAGCTTTCTAAAGCTTATAGGGATCTTTTTTCCTCTAGTTCTTGTTGCCCTCCAAATTCTGACTGAATTATTAAGATATGTTCCTCACAAATATAAATGATAGAATTATCTTAAAGACTGCTTTGAAAGCAGTTGAAGTCAATAGATGTGAGATTCTGAACATCTTTTGTATAAAACTATATCACCTTTAGCTGATATGTTCTTGTTATCAAATAATGACAACTTCACAGAAATCCTTTCATATTTAACTGCTGAGCTTGGAATACAAAGAAAAAGCAGCACTTTTTAGTGATTAATTTTCTTAATTTCTTTTTGTCAACTCCTCTGGAACTGTATATGATGTCATTATTTCTAGAAGTCACAGTGAACAATAGCATGCGTACTTAAAGTTTGATGGACATGGGCCTTTTTTCTAGAAAATAGAGCCACATGTTAAAAGTTATATCAGCTGTAACACAGCTGAATGCCTGTGTTTGGCAGTACAACTTCTTGTACATCAGAATTAGTGTGAAGAGCTGTTTTGGCAAAGATAAAACAGATGAGTTTTGGAAAGCAATGCAAATATTGTTTATTTCAATATTCAAACAAGCAAATTCCACATTAAACTCTTTCAGTCTTCTTCTCATCTGAAAAATACTAAATGATGGCTATTTGAAGTAATCATTCATAGTGGTATCTAGTTGATGTGATTAATACATTTTTCCAGAAAAATATTCCTTATTTCGTTGTCTTTTTAATAGTATAAGATTATGCATAAAGAAATGGGGCTTTGTACATTTTGTTTTTTATTTTGTTATGATTTTTTTAGCAGAAGATGATAGCTTTTCAGAGATATTGCACACAACCAGCACATTCTTGCATTTTGATTTTTCATTTTTAGGTGAATAGGCTAAAGGAAACAGGCAAGCAATTTTCTAAAAAATCATAACAGCTTTGTTAATTAGCTGACCGAGAGGTGGACAATTTCCAATTTCTATATAAATCAGATTTTTATTAAAGCATATCTCTCTGTAGCCTCTGATGTATTTCAAATTTAGATTTGTTCTTCCTGAAGAAGAAAACTTTGAATAATAAATTCATGCCACTCTTTTTTCAATTACCTCCCTGCCCCATTTAGAAATTTTTTATATAAAGCAAAAAATAATAATAGTTCCACAAAATAAATTTTACCTTCTATTACATCTTTTTGCAACCAAAAATGAAGGAAGTATTAGTGTGAAGACTGAATATTTGATCTGAAAAAAATATGCATACAAAAAGGCTAACATTTGGAAAGAAAACTGCAGTTTTAGGAAGTTGTATTTGTTTTGAATCCTTTGCAAAAACTCAGGGAATGGATAAAATGATTAAGTGCAGCCATGAGGTCTTTTGTTTTGCCTCTGACAAAGGATGCTACATTTAAAGCTACCTATAGGAAGGCTGGGAAGGAGGTCGCCTTCTGATTTGCCAAACTAGGAAGCATTTTTTGAATCAAAAAGGAATGTGTCATCTAACTAAGAGAGATTAACATTAAGCCCACAGCGTAAACAGCTTGGGTGGAAAAAAGGAAGCTGATTAGCAATTCAGGCTTTATCTTTACTGAAAAGCAACTGATGCTCAGAGAGTTCTGGCATTCTTCACCTTTTGTTGACCATCTGTACCTATGAGCTCCCCAACAGGGATGCAGCTCACTTGGGGACACAAGAGCAGAAGGGCATAGCCTCCTCTACAAGAGCCACAAACCAAAAGCCACGCTAAACACCATCAATTAAAATTCATTAGTCCTGTAGGAGCTGCCCATTAGAGTGTTGAGTGTGCACAGATGCCGCTATTACAAGCATGACACCAATAATTAAGCACCAAAAGTAGGAGGACTTCACAGCCTATTTAGCAAAGATATGATCTTTCTGTTCTTGCATAAACTTTGCCATAACTTTAATTGCAGTAGATTTCACCTACATTGGTCAAAAGAAATATTGCCTTTCCTCTTATAACTGCTAGGACTGTTGCTTTCTAATTAGGTTTAAGACACATAACAAAATAGATGAGATTACTTAATGGAAAAAATGCTGTGCTATTAGAAGTGCATTAGTTATGATAGATGTCTATACTTAGTCAAGAAAAATTAAAGCTCAATTTGTTCTTATATATTTTCCTGTTGACTATCACTGTTGACTGATGACTTGTCTTCAGAATGCATCTGTAATGTTTTAAAATAAATAAGAAAGAGAAAGTTATCTGTATGCATTTTTTTGGCAATTGCTTTTTATTTCCGTTTAAAGCTTGGTTTTCCAAAAACTTCAGAGGGTAGAAGTGATTAATTTTATTTTAGTTTTTTCTTGTTTTCTTCAACCAAAGAATGGGAATATAATAGAGTTTGTCTGACAAGAGCAAAACTACTCTCTTATTCTATTATCTGCTTACAAATTGCTATCTGGGGCTTTTTGTTTTTTTATTTGATTGGTTTATTGTAACTTCTTCTTTAAATTGTATCTATGCCATACATCAGAGCTGCTATAGGAAGGGTAAGAACTGTGTCAGACGAACTTGGAGAAATTCACAGTTTAATTTGTTCTCCCTTCCCCTCAGCCATTGTTTGGAGCAACGGATAATATTTGGTTTCTTAGAATTCCATTTCAGCATCTTATTTCATTTATTGAAGTCTTGTGAATTAATCTCTGGAGAAAACCAACCTTAATTCCAGTGTGTCTGAGAAGTGGCAAACAATGGAGTAGATGCAGATCCCAATGCTTTTGTTTTTCCACAGGAAACAGGGTGAAAAAATCCGTAAGTTGGACGTGCATGCTCCACTCTCTGCCCATGCCTTCTGTCTCCTAGTAGCTGGACAATAAAAGATAAATAGGTCATTTTGAAGTGTTGTCATTGTTGGAGGGAGAAAGGAAAAATAATCTCCCTTAAATCAGGAAAATGACAATAACCAGCTCTTTTCCCCTAAATTGTCTGATATTGCAAGGTTAGCTTTGGAAGCTTGTACTGAGAATTTATGGACAGAGACTATTAGTGTGCGATACATAAAAATTTAAATGTACAGTCATTAGAATATCCATCCATTTGCAAATGTTATCCTATTCAACATGGTAAATGTGATCAAAGTAAGAAAAAAGGATAACAAGTGGAAAAGATAAAAGGTAGTTCCAGGCATCACAATAGCATGACAAATAGCAGATATTTGTAGCATATAAATGAACTGTAGAGCATGGTAGGAGTCCAATAATATTTCAGGATTAGTCAAATGCATTAACTTAATCAAATCAGGAAATAATTGAATGAATATGTTTTTGGGTTTTTTTCAGGTACTTCTAAAATTTCTATTTAGAAAAGTTACTGACATTTTTTTTCTGTGACGGCCAGATGCCATTCTGACTCAAGCAATGACAACAGCAGTCAGTGTTTTGTCTCTGCTGGTGCTCCTACTGTTATCTCAGTGGTGGCAGCAGGAAGAGCAAAAGTTTAAGGGGAAGGAATACAATACAAAGGCAGCAAGTCTCTAAGAATTACTTGCAATCACCGCTTTTGTGACACACAGCATAATCACTTCCTGGCTACATATATACATATATGTGTACCTTTGGTTATTTTTGATATATATTTTGATCTATGTCTGATAATAAGGTCTTCTCTGCTGGTAACTTTTCTCTTGCAAGTTAGTTACAATGAAAAAAGAAATCTAGCTGAGCCTCCCATAAAGTTAAAAACCAGTTTTGTTCAAAATTGCACTTTGATTGAAGTGCAAAAGTTCAAAGCCAAAAGCAGCCAAATATACAGCAGAGAAAATAGTTCACATTCTTTAGTAATGAAAAATATACCAATTTATCACACATTATATTCTTCCAGCTTGAGTTCCATTTTACAAAAGTAAAAGGAAAATTATAGATATATTTCACAGAGGCATAAAGAACTATTTCTAGTCCATTGTAAGCTGTGGCCATGCATGAAAAATGAAAAGAAGGTGACATATTGGTTTAAGTAAGTCGAGCCAAGTAGAACTGTAAATAATGGAAAAGATAAAATATTCCTTAAACTAGTTGTGACTGATCAGAGGTAGCTTGGTGGTCAGCATAACAGTACAAGGCAAATGAAAGAAACTTACAATTGTAAGAAGTACGTGAAATAAAAATTTCTGATCAAGCCATACGTCTAAATAATTTACCTGACTTAAGCCATAAATAGATGTATGTATAGGAAATGAAATACATTTTCCACATATTTCAAGAAAATAATAGCTTGAAAATTAGATATAAATAGCAAGACTACCGTCTTTTTGACACTGAAAATATGTCAAAACTTTAGTCTAGATCTATGAGGGTAAACATACATTAAAAGCTAGTTTTGAAAAGGGCAGTCGTGGACTAATTCTACAGCTCTGATTCCTGTTTTGATCCAAGTTACTTTTTTGTTGTTTGCACAGTAAATATGAGTCAACGATTTACACTTGATTCACTGTTTTTGACAATAACTATAGTGATATTATTTATCTGTTGTTGAAGCTGGCATGCACAACCTGTGTAGAGACTGTAAATCAGTGTTCTCTGTGTGTGGTTTCTCAGTTAGCCAGATAAGGAAATAATGTGGGTATAGTGGAACTTCCTTCAAGTCTGCCCAGCCAACTTCTCCCCTCACTGAAACTCGGCTGCAAGGGAAGTTGCAATGTGCCTTAGCTCTGTCTCACTCAAATGCAAAGGTAGGACACACCCAAGGTGGTTAAGACAGAGACAAGACCTGAAAACCTGAAAGGCTTTCTCAGCCACAAAAACTCCCCATGGAGTTATACTAAGGTTTTTGGTTTTTTTTTTTTTTTTTGTTTTTTTGTTTTTTTTTTTTGTTTTTTTTTTTTTTTGTTTTTTTTTTGGTTTTGTTTTTTGGGGTTTTTTTTCCTTATGAAAAAAGTAAAATATGTCTGTATTTAGTGGTACAGCAGCATGACATAGTAAATTTCAGCTTTTTAAGGTGGACCATTATATAGTTCCATGCAAACATTGATACTAACTAGAAATATAGGAAAAATGTAAACTAGTCAACACTGCAATGCATGAGTTCTCTTTTAATGGAGCAATTAAGATTCACAATAACTTCAATGTTTTGAGCTGTTTCATTCAGGTGGCATCTAAAAGAGTATTAACATGCATATGAGTAATGTCCAGAACCGGTCTGATCAGGGTTTCTGCAGGAACTCATCAGTTAGTTACCCAATATGGCAATCACCCCCCCAGATTCATTATCAGAGGTTGCAGTCTGCCTGCAGATAACACATCCTCCAAAGACCATCTCTCTGGGTACTGATTCATTTCTGGTATCATTCATAAAAGAATGTAGAAAGGGTCTTACAACACAGGACACTAGAGATAACGCTTAATCAGATTATCACTTCATCCAGACAAAGACTGTTATTTACCAAAAAATAAAAAGGGTTTGAAAGCTTAAGGATTTCTTAGTTTCCTGCAGAAAGTAAAACCACTGGAATCTTCTGTGACTTTGGGATGTTGTTATTCCTTAAGTATGCAATACTGCATTAGAAGCTTCCCTCCTTTTGCAGCCTGGTAGATCAGCAATGGTTTTTTGAGGCATCTGCAAACTAAAAAGAGATAACAGCATTGGAAGTACCTGTATACCACCAGCACAGAAATAAATAATCTTTTCTCTACCATCAGAGCTGAAAAGCTGTATATTCTTGGGATACTGCTAAGCAGTCTCCGAATAAGCACAGTAGGCTACCAAGTGTTCTCATGTTTCTTTACTGAAGACGCAACCTAAATGAATAGTGACCCAAAAAACCCACAGTCTTAAACCAATGAAACCTATCCAAACTGTCTTCTTTCCTTTACCAGTGTTTGGACACCTTGTATGTAGCAAAGATCAAGTAGCTCTGAGAAATATTTATGCTGAAATACGTTGTGTATTCCTATGAATCCTGGTCTTGACAGAGCAGTAATTAATAACATTAAACAATGCTAACAGAGAAAAAAAATCAGTAAATCTTTTGGAAGTGTACCCATTTGTGTTCTCACAGAGAGGCTCAAATCTTAGAAAGCTGGAATTCAGGAGACGTGACTTGCCTGTAGTTTTCTATTTGCAGGCAAAATCAGTTTAAGTAGACTTGACCTAGCAATGGTATAGTATCATCTTTGCTAACATTTAGAATTCTGAACACACAGCAACATCATTCTTAACAGAAAAATAAAAAAAAAAAGCCCTTTTTCAAGCTGAAGAGAATATTTTAGGTTTTAACACTGTTATCACTTCATATTTCTGCTGCCTTTGCACCCATCAACCTGACATATTGTTGTCGAGACTTTATGTCATTGTGGGAGTAGTTTTCACAATGTTACCATGGTTCAACCATATTTTTGCATATCCATATGAATGACGGATTTTCCATGTAATTTATTTGAGTTTCATCATCCTCAGGGATCAGGAATGTCTTTTAACCCTTAAAAAAATTTTACTATCACTGCTAGCAACACCTACTGTGGTATATTCTGTAGGAATGACTATCCAAAGGATATATACCAATGCCTAACCCAAGTTAAGTCATTATGTCTTTGATATACACAGATACTGCAGATGACAAGGATTAAAGGGCAGTGATTGGGAAGATGAGGAGTTTATTTGTATTTCTTTCTTAACTATTACTAAAAAACCCAAAAATCTTCTGAACTTTCATAAAAATAAACGCATACTTAAAATAAGTGTATATTTGCAGAGTCAAGTAATTTATTAATTTTATCATATTTCAACCACATTTATTAGAGGAATCTTTTAATAAATTGTTACATAATTTTTTTTAAAAAAAGGAGGAGTATGAACTTAATCTATATTCCTCCTTACTCTCCCAGAGCAGGAGGCTGTCCACCAAATACACTTAATGTTTTTTGTTAGTTTAATATAGCATCTTCTGCCAAGATAAGCATTTGATTTTTATGTATATCAAAACTTTTAAAAAAGTCCTATCTTTATCCATATTTTTCTGTCCTTTGAGAAGGACATTCTATATATCTCTGTATATTCTATACAGAGATAGAAAATATCTGTAGATTTCAATGAGCTTTTTGAGAACCTCATACACAAAGGCTCAACTCCAAAACCTTAAAGATAAACTGAAAGAAAATGTGGAAAAGTTCCTCTTAAAAGCTTGCCTTTTCTGTTTTGAAAATCCATATTATGTGAATTTTCTGTGGATCTTTGAATCCTAACTTATGCTGATATTTTTTACTAGCCTATTTGTTTTTAATGAATCTTCTTTTTGTTTTTCTGTCCTATAATGAAAATAATATTTTTTGATTAATTGATGGCATAGGAGTATAGGTGCTTTATGATTCAATTATATACATGTTGTAGACTTGAATTCCAGTCCTGAAGTATTGTGTCAAACATGGGTATAATGTGAAAGGCTAAAAATGAGGAAAAAAGTGCTTAAAGAATACCTATGAAATATAAAACTCTCCAAAATCTTTTAGAATAAAATATTTTTTAAAACAATTTTAGAGTTACATTGAGTTTCTGCATAATAATTTTTCTTTGGGTTTGCCTTTTTTTTTGTTATTTAATTGTCGTGTCATTGCTAAAATAATTTTGTAAAATAATTTTGTTTACTGTGTTCTTTAATACAGTCGAGATGCCCTTGTCTAATGCAAAATATTATGTTCCTTAATAGGTTCTTGTTATGGTTGCTGTTAGGGGAAAAAAAACCACCTTGATAGAATTAGACAGCAAACTGGGTAGATAATGTACCATGTAGGTGACTTAGCACATACAACAAGTGATTTGAATTTTGAACTTACAGTCTGCTGTAAAAGAGAAACAATGTACAAAAGTAATTTCTTTCTGTAAGCATTTATTTGTCCATTGCTCACTCAAATTGAAGGAAAAATAGTAAGCCCATATGTCATACCATTCCTTTCCTGGGATGGAGCATTGCATTCATAATTGGTTAGTTCATTTCCAAGGGATGTTGCAGCTTCTTTTCTCGATTTCTTTCTTCCTCTTGTATTATTGGTTCAGCAATTCTTCGCAAAGTTCAGTGTGGTTCATTAGCTTATCTGAAGAAAATAGATCTGGTACTTTCAAGACAGATTCTTTCTGTGACTTTTCTAATTAAGTCTCTTTCATCAAACAAAAAGCTGCCCTTTTTACTTGACAAACATTTGTTCTAATTTGGCATTCGCTTTGTTTTTTGGTACTTGTACTTCTTTCTCTCTCTCCTCTCTCCACCTACAGCAGAAGCAGCTGTTAGTCACAGGATCACAGTGTCTGACATTTACTCTAAATGTTCTTGGTTATTAAAATAGTTCACTCTTAGACAAGCTTATCAGCTGAAAAAATACAATAAAGCAGTTCTAGTATGTTGTGTAGGGAAATTTCTAATAAAGTGCATTTTTAATATTTCAGTGCACCACTATTAATGCATGCATTTGTAGATATAAAATGTACCTTCCTTTGGAGGTGGTTTTGAATCCTAAATAATAAAGTATTAGACAGGGGGGACATTGTGACCCACAACCAAGTACATTGTATACATAAGAGGCCTAAATTTTATAGGGAGAACATATTTGCCTACTTTTTTATTAGCATATTCAAAAACTTGTCAGTTTTGAGAGCTCTGATTCAGAATGGATTATCCTACCAGGAGGGGGAAGAACATTTAAGAAAAATTTCGTCAAAACACTTTTTCACAATGCTCAGAAAAACTTTATGAAAGCTTTCTCTGGACTGGCAGATCATTGATTAATTCTTCAGGTGTGTACTTCTATGAGAAAAAAATGTGACATGAGGTCAAGTGGTCACTGAGGAAGCAAGAGTTTGGGCTTTCAGCTTTCCCACCGGACAGTGGAAGAAATGCTCAGACTGTGACAAGCATCGCTGTACACAGTTTGTGCTGCTATTCTTTAACTTTCTCTAGTGTCATTAGCTTGCCAGCCATGCAGTCTGTAAGTAATAGGTTGAAATAGCAGCTAAAATTGACAAGTGCTTAGCCCAGAGCATGGATTGAATGCAATTCATAGGGTTCCTGAGTTAATTTCCAATACCTGTTTCATGAAGGCAGACTGATAGATGGCTGCCAGCATCTTCTGGCTTTCTCTGCAAATCCCTCTGTCTTTCACTGCCATCATTCTAGTTTTTTTGTTTTTTGTTTTTTTTTTTTTTTTTTTTTTTTTTTTTTGTTTCTTTGCCTTCTCTGTACATCTCTTTTGCTAGCTTTCCTTTTCTTTCCAGTCTATTTTCTCCTTTTTTCTTCAGTCTTTATTTTTGTTCTAGCCTTCTTTCCCGTACATTTGCTCCTCCCTATTTCCATAAATATAAATGCAGCTTACTGTATAGGCACATCATTCATTTAGATTAGAGGCCCCTGCAGCTAAAAGCAAGACCTTCAGATTTTATTGAAGAACATTTTTCCATGTGGCCCGGTTTAAAGCTATGCTTCTTTAGGGACTGCAGGGTGAAATATGAAGTTATCTGGGAGAGTAAATCTGAGATGTTGGACAGATGGTGAAGCATCAGTGCATCCACAGAAATGCATTTTATTTTTATATAGGGGATGTTCTCAATCAGTTTCAGCCTGAGAAAAAAAAAAAAACAACAAAACAGTTTCTCTTGTTGCATCATTGACATTTCATGTGTTTTGTTTTGCTTGGGGATTTTTGCTGTGGTTTACTTTACGTTTCTTGTTTGGTTTGGGGTTTTTAGATCAATAGGTAAGTCAATTCAATGACAATAAATTTTAAATATATTTATGAATTTTTTTGATGCATGACATGTGCCAACAGGAGAACAATCTGGGATCTCAACAGTTATAGAAAACAAAAGTAGTAAGAGTATGGAAAGGAAATGAATATTGCCCAATAAAGTCACAAAATGGTTTAATGAAAAATACACCCATTTACTATGTCTTATGCAAATTCATTTCTTACTTCAGAAATACTAATTTATAAAAATTTATTATTTAAACTGTATGGAACAACATTCATTCCCACAGATCTCATGGGTGTGTTGCAAATTTCAACATTGCTTTTGAGGTATAGCCTTCTATAAAGGAGAAACAATCTTTTTTGAACATTAAAGAATCTTATAAACAGTGACCACACAAAGTACACAAGGACACCAGGTGAAGTCTCATTCAATTTAGCTGCAATCACTTCTGCTCTGTAACCAGCTAAGGGATTGTTTTGCTCAATAAAAGTATGTAACTTCCATGGTTAAATGGTTGTCACAGACACCCTTTGTGAAAAATCCTTTCTTTAGGATTTTTCCCTATTCTGGGAAGCTGAGGTCCCAGAAAGAGAATGTAAACAATGGTTATCTGCTGCTGTGGAATGTAACAGGTGCACCTGTGATTGGCCCATGTTGCATGTTTACAATTAAGGGCCAGTCAGGGACAGATTCTGGGACAGAATCAGAGAGAGCTCCTTTGTTGATTCATTCCTTTTCTATTCTTAGCTTAGCAAGCTTCTGAACTTCTCTCTCTATTCCTTTTAGTATTGTCTTAATGTAATATATATCATAAAATAATAAATCCAGCCTTCTGATCATGGAGTCAAGATTCTCATCTCTCTCTTCACCCCTGAGGAACACTTGCAAGCCCGGCAACAAATGGTTCTTAATTTTAATTCTGTTCCATTAGCTGCTAATCAAACTATGGACAGTTCTCTCTTTTCTTCTGGCTTTGTGCATCTTTTGAATCACATGAATTAAAATTCTAAACTTCTTCTGAAAAAATTTTGGCATTCAAAATTATAGAGTCTTGGGTTTCCATTTTACTTTGGACTTGCTGATGTACATCTGTGCTGCCAACAGACCACGGCCATTCATATATTTTAGTTTTCTTTGTTGGATTTTTGGTTGTTGTTTGGTTTTGGAGTTTCTTGTGGTTGTGGTGGTGTTTGTTGTGTTTCTTTCAATGAAAGGGATGAAGGTATGCCATCAATATTCTCTATTCTTTTGCTGACTATGGTACTAATATCATGGTGTACATTTGCAGGTATGTGATTTATCAGTTTTTTCTGCTCTCTTGGAGAAATCAATATTTACAGGCTTCTTTGGAAATTCATGTCAATAAAGAAAGAGTTTTAATGGTAAAAATAAAACAAAACAAAAATAAGCAAGCACGAATAATAAATAATGTGAAGGGCAAAAACAGCCTGAATGCCAGCCAGCTTCTAGGGAAGCTGCTGCTGGACTGATAACTGCTAGTGGGGTAAATGTGTCATTAAAAATATTTTTATGTGCAATCCCAGCCATATCAACATCAGAGATTTCTTAAAATAGAATTTAGGCCACTTCTAAAAAATTTTGCAGTTTTTGTAAATGTGTCTGATTTTTAGCTAAATCCTTCCTTGTGAAACAAGGTCTTGTTCAGTATTTAAAAAAAATAACAGTATGTCTTATGGTTAGCTTGCCACTAAATCTTAAACGTGTATTTTTTTTGCAAGAAAAAACATAGGTTTTTTATTCATTCTTTTGGGAATATGACCTGTTTCAGGACATGATACTTCATAAAAATAGAGTAAACTTAGCTTCCTAACCTATTTAGGACATTTTATTCTGAGCTTAAAGAATTTTGATTTCATTTTATGATAGCTAGACCAATGTCAAAGATATTTTTTTTCTTTCCATCGGGTGAAAGGTGATGAGGAAAACACAGATTGAAAGCTTTCCCATTGCTCATATAGGTTTAATCTTCCTTATTTTGTACCTAATTCCAGCTTGTGTGTTCGAAAAAATTAAGTAAATGAATATTATTGCTTTTTCAAATGGTTATAAATATTTTTTTAGGGTGCACCTGGAAGATGTCAGCTAAGAGAAAGTTCCTTGAATAATTTCTTGTCCTTTATCTCTCTCATAGTTTTTGAAAACAGAAGTGTTTGTTTATAAGTCTGAACAGCCACATAAAATTATTTCATGAAAAACATTGAATCAATGAACCCAAAATAATTTCAGCTGCAGATGCTTAATGAATTTGCCCTTGGCTGTTCTTTTACTTGTCCCAAACATAAAATTTTCATTCAAAGTCCTTGTATAACATACAAGGTAAAATTCAAATACAGATAGTCCGGTCTAGAAATTTTTAAATTTTTTTCTAGGGATGTTTGCAGATCAGCACAGGGCAACAGGAGCTGTTCTAAGCACTACAGAGATATAATATAGTTTCAGACACTAAAAAATCAGTGTTTATCAATTCTGACTTGCAGCCTGACAAACCAGCCTGTGAGCAGCAGGTGGTGGGTAGCTATTGCATGCCCTGGGAGGCAGGAAAAACAATGGAACTTAGTATTTGAAGGATGGCTGTTCACACAGTTTCATTTCACTGAATGTAACCTGACAGCAAATGGTGGAAAAAGTGTAATGCCAGAAAACATCAGTATAATAAAACGTTTTATATCAGCTGTTTACAAGGTCACCTTAAGTTTCAATACTACCTGTTGAGATTTCCTGCTTTGTCAAGATAGCATTAAAACTTCCTGCAACTTCTGACATATTGGAGCAGTATTCTCTTTCCAAGTAGTGTTTATATCGAACATTATTGTTTCTAATAAAGCCATCTGGATAAACTTCAGGTATCATTTTATTAGTTTATGCAATATTTAATTGGTAATCAATCTTTGTCGAGATAAAAGGGTTGATCAAACTTAGTGCAACATATTCAGTTGACAAGAGGTAAAACTGATTTCATTTGTAAAGTAAGGAGAGTATTTCTTCTATTAGAATCAGTTCTGCTTTTGGTAGTCTCCTGGGCTTCCTCAAATTACTTATGGAAAGGCCACTTGAAGTTCTTTAGAGAAGATTATGTCTATCAGATTCCTGCACCCTATGCATTGTCTATTATGTATGTATTGATATGAAGTGGTATTTGGTTGAAGCAATTATTGTCATCTGAAAAATTGCATCCTTTTACAGGAAATCTCTATTATAGATTTGTGATCATTTGTGTCTATAAATTGACATTCTTAGTGTTCTGAAAAATGTGAATAAAATTTTAATTTATTTTGAAGCTTTCTGGTGAGTGAATGTTTCATTACCCATGAAAATGTTTAAGATTTATTCAAATTTAGGAGAGCATGACTTATTTAGGACAGGAGTTAATAGAGGTCCCTTTCTTACAGCTCTTACTGCTGAGATAGGAGGAAGGTAGAGACCAACACAGTATTAAAAGTTTATTAAAAGTTAAATTTTACCAAGACAATTCTGATAATGAGACTTATTGGCCATGCTTGGAATTTGTTTGGACCGAAGACTTGCGTTTTAGGAGTATCTGACAGTAAAACAGCTGAAAAGGAAACCACTGTGGACTGTCAGAGTGTAATAAGGGATGGAAGAAGCAGCAGGATGAGAGTAGATCTCAATCTGACAAGGACTGATGAGGTAACAATTAAGGTTAGGATTCCAGCTGCTGGGGAGCAATGTGTGAGTACTTTTTTATGTATGGGAGGGATGCAGGGGTTTGGCTTTGCCCCTTATCATCCATGTGTTAGGTGTCAGAGATCACATGTCTAGGATTAGTGTATTATGGACATGGAGACAGCCTGGGCAGCTACCATTCTGGATTTACTGGTCAGTGAATCAGGAGCACCAGAATTCATTTATAGACTTGGTTAGCTGGATGTACTCACCAGCATTTGTTTCTCAGTAGTGTTAGTTTGTCTGGAAAAGAGTTCATGGGTTGGGTTTTTTTATTTTGGTTTTGAGCAACCTGGTCTACTGGAAGGTGCCCCTGCCCATGACAGGGGGACAGAAATTGGGTGATCTTTCAAGCCCCTTTCAACTGAAGCAATCTTATGATTCTGTTGTTCTATGAACCAGTATATGAATCAGATCACTGATTTCCCACACTAATTGGTGGCTTTCATACTCTTTTGCATCTTTTCCTCTCCTTGTTTCTTTCCTGTGAGATGTAGATTTGAAGCACCAACAGCCTGAAAGGGTTGGAATGAGGGATGTGATCAGACTTTGGAAAGAGTTGTATTTACTGTAGGTCTATGAGGGGTCATTTGACTCAGTTTAAGTCTTGGACATCCAGGGGTCACATTGATCATGCTTGGTTTTAGATTGGGATCCATGTAAGCACGACTTCTAACTAGTAGCTCACATCAGCAAAGGCTCTGTATGCTATTCACAGTCTTCCAGTCAGCTTTTCCTCCTATCCTATTTGCCTGCACACAACCTCATACAATTTTATATTGTGGAGGTACCAGCCCTTCCTCTTATCTTTCAGTGTAATATCAAAGGGAGTGTAGCTTCACAAGAGGAAAGGTTTAAGGTCATTTTCTGCTCCACTGTCTGAAGATAGTGTTAAAGAGGGTGTCAGAGAGGGGAATTCCTCTCTGAAATGCCTGCTTTTGAAAAGTTTCTGTTGATGAATAGCTCAGTGTTTATGGGTAGGAATCCACATTCTAACAGGAATACCAGTATTTGGAAAGTCTAAAGTCTTTGTGCGTATGAAGAGACGGACAAAAAGAGATTGGGGTGGAGATACATGCATACAATTGAAAAAAAACCCAATAATGTAGTGTAACATAGGAAAGCTGAATATGTATTCACACATAATATCTGATTGCCACAGATATATTTCAACAGAAAACACCACAGACTGGTCCAGACAAAGTAATTCCTCCAATACATGACTACAGATTTTCTGAACTGATCAATTTGGCCTCTGCAAAACAACAGAATGTCTTTTAAAAGCTACAAAATCAAATGAAATTTTATGACTTAATGAGTCATCATAGGAAATAAACCAATGCTCCTTTTCCTGTATTCTTCCTGTTTCAAAAACATTAAGCAATTATAAAGGAGAAAAGTGCCATTTTTCCGTGTAATTGAACATGTGCTGTTGATAGTGCAAAGAGGACATTATTACATGTAAATTAATATGGACACGCAGTCTTATTACTTCTCATCAACTTCACCAACACCACATATTTTTTCTGGTTGCTTCTAGAGGACCTTTTTTTTTTCTTTCATCTTTGTCAGAGTTGAAAGTCAGTGCTTCCTAGTGCAGTTTTAGGTTGTTTGGGGTTTTTTGTTGGATGTGTTTGGTTTGGGCTTTGGTTTTGGGTCTTTTTAGTGACCTTTCTATTCTCTTTGGTTTTCATTAGAGCTTTGAATACTCCTCCAGAATCATAGAGTTTATTTTCAGTTATAGGTCAATAATGTGTTTAAAAACTCTAAAAATCAGAACAAGTGTGTATGCTTATTCAGTTAAAAGAAGCTGTGTATAAACACTAATAAAGTTTATTTTTCCTAAAAATTTAATAGTTATGTGTTGCTAACTATATGCCCTCTGAAAGAGATAGAGAGATACTGTCAAAAGGTGGTTCATCCAAACAGCCTTAGACAACTAACTTAAGGTAGAATGAATTGCCTGCTGGAGGTGTCTATCTCTGTCCCTTTACTTCAGAGAAAGCATAGATGACCAATCTAATCTCCCAAAGTCACTTCTCTACAAGCTTGACTGATGTTCAAGAAAAAGAACCTTTCCCTTGGTTCCATTACAAGAATTGCACAGCAAACTAATTAAATATGTAACAGCTTTGCAGTACACACTTTTAGCCATGGATTAGGGCTAAACAAACTCCTAGACTTAAATAGCCTAGGTGTTTGAAAAACTCCAGGGAAGATTTCAAGCACTGCAGTATAGTTTGGTGCCTTTGAGCAGATAGTAAAAACTCTTCTTTCTCTAATGGAGGTTCTCTCCTATGATTCTCATATTTCTTTACTTTCACTATTCAATCATCTCAGCTTCTATGAGAAAAACTAGTTCAGAAACCAGGTCTTTATGTGACCAGTCTTTTTTGAGACATTCAAATTATTTCCTTTGATTAGAAGTTTTTATACTGGATCTCAGCAGGATACCAGCTCAGAAATCCAGGGATTTTTTTTTTTCTGAAAATTAATGTGCTTTTTTTTCAAATATCTACCTTTGTCAAGATAAAAATATTTCAGTTTCTGTCCTGAATGTCACATCTCCTTATGAGGCTTTTAAATGGAGGCTGTCTTCCAATGATACTGCTTTCAGAAGTTTAACAAAACTCTCTTGCAGTACTAGTAACAGAAACCCTTGAAAGTAAGCTTCCTTCACACATGTGCTCCCTGCTTTGTAGAGTATTCTGAGAATATGAATGTCTACCTCCTGTTTTAAATTGTTAAGTGACAGTTAATTTCTCTGTGTACTTTTATCTAGTGAGTGCCTACGTACATGTGGTACAGAATATCCGTTCCTGGCAGCCTTTGTAGCAGGCAGAAGTTAAACTTGAGAGATTAAAGCCAGCGCTCAAAACCCCTTCAATTTTTGCATTTTGCCATCACCTCTTCCAGCAAGCTGAATAGTCACATGCATTTATTCAATCATGTACTCAACAGGACTGCTTTTTTAGCATTGTTACTGCAGAGAGAAGCCCTAGAAGACAAAAAAACTGCTCTATGGTATTATTTTTCTTGATTAGGAAAGCTTTGCTCTTGAACACATGGGTATATGGTGAAGACTTGAGCAACATGAAGTCCTTTGGATAGGGAGGACTCAAATATCAATAACTAGAATAAATGGTAAGAAAATAATTTGCTCAGCATAGAGTATTTTTAAAAGTAAGTCCTATGCTCATTCATGCTCTTTCATTGCAGGAAAATTCTTTGTCTTGCCTTCTGCGAATGTTAAAATTGTAGTTTTCTTCCCCCACCAATTTAATTTTTTCCTACTATGTATCACTTACAATGCTGTCAGAAAGTACAAGAACACATATTGTTCTGTTCCAGGAAAAGCACAGTGCAAAAACCAGGCCTGTCTTAAAGCCCTTACAGCCCAAGCTTGAGACATGGGATGTGATTCACCATGAATCTTTCTAGAAATATTGATGTGTAATAACAACCTGAGAATTTAAAGTAAATTTTTCCTGAACAAAACAGGAATCACTGTTAAAAACAATTTAAGAACAAATGGATTTTAATCCTATCTCCTTAAATTAAGGGACTTGCACAGTCTGACAGTTCATCACATTTCATTTGTTTAATTTTAGATGTATAAAGCTTTGACATTGAAATTTTTGCTGGTCATATTACAGTCACTGAGATAAAAATTATAGCATAATTCTCCAGATCTATTTTGATATCCAAATTAAAGAAATATGAAGAACTTTGAATTTCAAAAGCCTCTAGGTTCATTGATTTATATATGGTCATCAGAAGTCAAATTTTCAAGTGGCTGCACAAGGTGTTACACAATCTAGTTCACCAGATAACTCTAAATATGCTGTTACTTAAAAATTATTTTGGATCGAAAACATGAGATAAAAACAGTTTCATTCATCTTTACATTTTCATTTAACTGCTTAATATGACCTCTGTCTTCACTTACATGCTCTTTTTTTGTAGCTCAGCAGTTTTAATTTACAGAAAACACAGGGACAGTAGAATGACTTATGCCTGAGAAACCTGGTGTAAAGAATCCTATCAGAAGATAACAGAAATGATCTGCCTAACTGAAAAAGTTACTGCCTTTGGTGTGTGATATCTGCGAAGATGCAGTAAGCATGTGGACAGTACACATGTGGAGTAAAACAAGCAGAATGGAGGTGGCTGGATCAAGTGTCTTTAATTTGTCCATGACCATTCTTTGATGTACTTTGGAGATCATTATTCTGGGAATCCACAGTAATTCTCCTGGCCCTTTCCCTGGTTTTCAATGTGTCCTGTTCAGAAATCTGGCTTAGTTAATGTTTTTTTTTTAATAACGTATAACCACAGTGTAAAATTAAAATGAATATGAAATGCAAATATCTGAAAAGTCAGAAACTGATGAGATATGAAAATTTAATTTCATTAGAAAATACAGAACTCATGTGATGTAATCTAGTTTTCTATTATTTTCTAATATTCAGCCTATTACTTTTGTAGGGTTCTAAGTGGTTCCAAACTCTAATATTCAACATGCAGGTTTCTGTCTTCACAGAGGCACAGATTCATTAAGGTTGGAAAAGACCTCCAAGATCATCAAGCCTGGACTTTGACGGAACACCAACATGTCAACTAAATTATAGCAGTAAATGTCACGTCCAGTCATTTTTTTAACACTTCCAGGGATGGTGAATCCGCCACTTGCCAGCATAGCCCATCTTAATGCTTAATCACCCTTTCACTGAAGGAATTCCTCCTGAAGTCCAGCCTAGACTGGCTGTGAGATGGTCACCAAAATCTCTCACTCTCCTCTGCAAATGGACAGGAGAGAGAAATTATAACAAAAGGCTCATGGGCTGAAATAAGGGCAGAGAGATATCACTCACCAAATGCTATGAAGGGCAAAACAAACTAGGCTTAGGGAAATAAGTTGAATTCATTATTAACAAAATCAGAGTAGGTTAATGAGAAGAAAAACAGATCTTAAAAACACCTTCTTCCCACCTTTCCTCCTTCCCAGTCTTTATTTTCAATTCTTTACCTCCTCTCTTACAGGAGTGCAGGGAGACAGGGAGTGAGGGTTACCATCAGTTCAGTGCATGATTTTTTTGCTGCTACTTCTTTCTCAGGGGAAGAAAACCTGCCTGTGGGAAAGACTAGGTGTGGAGTCCCTCCCACAGGAGACAGTTCTCAAAGAACTTCTCCTGTAGAAGTCTGTCCCACAGGTTACTGTTGTCCATGAACTACTCCAGCCTGAGTCCTTCCCAGGGGATTGTAATCCTACCAGGAAACCTGTTCTTGCATGGGCCCTTCTCTCCATGGCTCCATATGTCCTGCCTGGAAACTGCTGTGGCATGGATTTCCCATGGAGTGACAGCCACGTTTTGGGCATCCACCTGCTCTGGCATAGGGCTCCTCCAGGGTAGGTGGAACACTGCATCCCTGTGGATCTCCTTGAGCTGCACGGGCTCATCTGCCGCACCACGCTCTGCACCATGGGCTGCAGAGGAATCTCTGGTCCAGCACCTGGAGCACATCCTGCCCCTCCTTCTCCGCTGAGCTGGCTGTGTCTCCAGGGATGTTTCTTTCACTTGTCATGAATCCTCACTTCTCTATTGCAATTCCTTCTGGACAATAACTGTTCTGACTTCTCAAATATGCCATCACAGGGGATTGCTATCATCACTGGCTGGCTTGGCCTTGGCCAGCAGTGGGTCCATCTTGGGCCTGGCTGACATTGGCTCTGCCAGACATGGGAGAAGCTTCTGGCAGCTTTTCGTGGAAACCACCCTTGCAGACCCCCTGGTACCAGAACCTTGCCTCATAAACCTATACTTACTCTCTAGACCCTTCTCCAGCTTCATTTTCCTTCCCTGAAGACACTCCACACCTCAATATCTCTCTTGAAGTGAGGGGCCCAGAGCTAGAGGCAGGACTGAAGGTGTGGTCTCACCAAGGCCGCCTTATCATTTAAACAAATTTTCTTATGTGATAATACTTTTAACTATGGAAACCTAGAGAAAGGACTGTTATGAGCAAAGTTTTATTCATAAAGCTGATATAAAAATATCAGATGTTACATCTTGCTCAAACATTTCCACTTGTAAGTTTCATATCAGAAGTGATTTCTGTCAATGTAAATGTACTATAATGCTGCATTGCAAGAAGATTCATTATGCATCTGAACAGGTTCTGGAATTAAAAACATTTGGTTGTTTATTAAGAAGATTATATGTTTTGCCTGATACAATGTGGGCCAGAACCAAACTACTCTAGCAGTTGTGTTTCTGATTTCATTTCTTCAAGTGAAAAATAGGATTGCATTATTAATTTGATGAAGCATGAATAGTCCACTGAACCTGAATAAGATTTGCTTTGCTTTACCTAGCAAATTTAAGACCATTCTGAGACCTTTTATTCAATGTCTTTTTAATGTCAATACGCAAACACTCGTGAGAGCAGGAATTGAAATTGCAAGTTTGCCATTGCTCAGCTGAGTGACTGAGCAATGGGCTAGGAAGTCTCGTTTGATTTGAAGGTAGAAGATGATAAACTAGTTGGTTGAGTTTGAAGCTACATGTATAATTCCATCTGAACACCAATTAACATCCTCGTAGGAAAGCCACTGAAGTATGGGCTGGATGAGTAGACTGTAAAATCAACTGAGAAATGGATGGATGTCTGGGCCCAAAGAATGATGACTGGTGAACAAAGACTAGTGAAGGCCAGTAATCAGCAGTATACCCCAGGGATCAATACTGGGTCCAGTCCTAGTCAAAATCTTCATTAATGAGCTGGATGATGTGCAAGGTCTAGTAACCAGCAAGTTTGCTGATGACCCAAAACTGGGAGGAGTGGCTAAATCATGAGAGGGTTGTCCTGACATTCAGAGGGACTTCAACAGGTTGGAGATGTGGACTGACAGGAATATCATGGAGTTCACAAGGGGAAATGCAGAGTTTTGCACCTTAATAGGAACAACCTCACTGATATAGATATAGATATAGATATAGATTAGATATAGATATAGATATAGATATAGATATAGATATAGATATAGATATAGATATAGATATAGATATAGATATAGATATAGATATAGATATAGATATAGATATAGATATAGATATAGATATATACTGGGGTCTCTGTCTTATATGGGTTATATTATACAAGAGTTTTGATAATGTCTGCATGTCCCTAAAAAACAGACAGTACATTGCCTTTTTTTTTACAATAAGAGTTTTGAAAATAAGAAAAATCAATAATTTTCTAGTTCATGAGAAAAGGAATTTTTTATCTTCTCTTCTAGCTTGAAAGCTTGGACAGACTCTGGAGCATTTGGGCAAATTTTATAGGAGGGCAAAAGGGAACTAAAATCACAGACTATAGGATTTATAAAAGGAAAGGAACTAATTTTAGCTTCCTAGGAAAAGAGAATGTCCAACAAAAGCTTTCATAAAGCTGACTACAGAATTGGATTATGTGCAAGAGTAATGGCAAATGTGTTACTAAATATCAGTGGTCATCACTGCACACTTAAAACTGAAACAAAATATGAATTTAAAACTTAAAGTCATTGTTCTGAATTTAGCAACTGATATTTTAAAAACACTGAAGCAGTGAAGAACCTTATGAAAAAAGATTTAGGCAATCATATATTAACAGAAAATAGCAGACAAATGAGGAATGTGGATTTTCAGATAGCAGGAACTATCTATTGCCTAATAATGTATTAAGAAGTCATAGTTTCTTTTCATTCTCAACAAAGAATCCAGTTTTTTAAAACACTGTATCTAAAGAAAAGAAGAAGTGAATTTGTCAAGGAATCTTGTGTTTTCATATGTAATTTTTTTGAGCAGCAAGAATATCATTACATCATCATCATCTTTAAATATTCAAAGGGATTTAATAAAATGTTTCAATTCAATTAGTTTGCTGCATTGCTCTGGAATATGAGTAGAGTTGCTCATCCAAATATTACGTTGCTATAAGTCACATCAGAGAACATAGATGGAATGCAAACAAAAACTGGAACATAGTCCTGAGTTGGGATACCTTCCCTCCTATAGGATACCTGTCTTTCCTTTTGTCCTGTCTGGAGTTTTGGCATCTTCATATTCCACAAAAATGAAACTGGGATTAACATTTTCCCCAGAACCAATTTCAGAGTAGGGATGTTTACAGAAAGCCTTAGTCCAAAAAAAATATGCTTTATATATGCTGAAGGACAGCAGCCTGCAAATAGCAAACTATTTATTCAAGAAAACCCAACCAAATCAATAATATATCTTTTTTCTAAAGTTACTGGTTCTCTTTAAAGGAACAAATTACAATTCTTTTTGTTTGAACTGTTGAGCTTGACCCTGGTGTTAATTGAGAAGGGGAGGGAGAAGAGACAGTAAGAGTCTGTTGTTGATAGTTCTGCTTTTCTGCTTTATATGTGCTACATATTGACAGGCAATCCACTGCTTACTGCTTGTAAGAAAAAGATTGAGCAGCTTTATGTTATCCATGAAAACTCTAAGCTTGTGTGACACTGCCAATTGGTCTGCAGAAAGATCACACAATATTTGAAGGAGATCAACAAAAGTGTTATAACTTCTCAGAACCAAAAGTAAGTATTTTAGAAGTCTTAGATAAGGATGCTTCTCAAGCATGCCTTGGATATCTAGCAGTTAGATGCCCAGCCCTAGACAGCTGGTTAGGCTCTCTCAGGCATGTTCAGCTGGAAAAGTACAGAGAAAGAAATGTACTTTGGAAATCCAGTCTCTCTCCACTGGCTAGAGAAGAAACTTAAATATGTCTTACACCGGGAATCTGACATTTCAATGAGTAAAGTTAGGTAGGATGGATCTTTGTTTGGATCCAGAGTAACAAAACTCTGTCTTTCTGGAATGAAGTATTTTTAAAACATATGAAAATCAGCAGACATTATTTTTATATGAAATAGTGATTTTCACAGAAATTTATATTGGCTTTGGAACTCTTCTATAGAATTTTCATTTTCAAATACTGTTTCTTAGTTTCATCTGGGATAGATATGAAAAACAAAGATAAAAATATACAGCTTATTGTCTTATTGAAAAAACAGTTGCATATCTTGGTAATTTTCAAAATGTATATTTTAATACATTTTGCTATTTTCCAATGTTTTGTGCCTTATGTTTTTAATATGAATCCAAAGAGCTTTTAAAATAACATATTCAATTGTCTGCATTTAAAAAATATTATATATCTCCTGTTTATTTGATTTTTTTCTCTATGGCATTGTCAGACATATCAGACATTTGTCTTCTTTCGTCACTCAATCAGACATTTTAGTGGGATCTATCAGACACTCTTTTTCCTGGGATGTCTGTTATAACACATAAATTCTGCACTGCGTCAATATTAGGAAGCTCAACATGTTCTCAATGAAACTCAAGGAAGTCATTCTGCCACTTGGCTCCTCAGACTGCTTTTTTTCAGTGTGCTAATTTGCAGAACTGGGTTACTGGTTTCATTGCTAATGATGAGATCAGAATAAGCTGTTGCTGCTCTCGCTGCATTGAGTGACAGATACCCCCTGCAAGGAGCAAGTTTGCGTGAATTTTTTTCTGAAGAATCAAGCTGTTAGCTCTGCTACTAAATGCTTATATCAGCAAAGAACTTTTTAAAACCAGAGAGTCTGTTCAGTGTTTAATCCCCAGAATAGAGTACTTCCACCTATCAACAAGAAAAATACACTCTGTAAAACCTAGAGGAATACTTGAAAGAACAAAGGTGTCTCTGCTTATTACCCTTGAACAAGTTTCAAATGTGTCTGTATCAAGAAAAGTTGAAGGCATCAAAGAACTCTAGAATATTTAAAAGGCTGCCTTTATAAGTTATTTGTAGGAGACAATGCCCTCTTTCAGGTCACTTGAAGTGACAAGAAAAAGCCATGTACATTTCATTGACATATATGTGTGCAGGTACTAAAAGTATACTAGTTGGTGCATTATCAAGTGAACTGTCAAATGACAACAGCAAAATGCTTTTCTGAGGCTCTCAATTCTTAAAACAATTTTTTACTTTATTTCAGAACAAAAAAAGCATCTGCAATTGTAATGTGAGGTTGTTGCCCTTCCCTCTTAGGTCACTCCTTTTAAGAAGCCTAGAACTTCAAAGTGGCTGTTTACTTACAGTGCACAACACAAGGAAAATTATTTACTGTTACATATAGGAAAAACTTTTCAATAGAAGGGCCTTGTAAATCATGGTTCAGGCCTTGCTATTCTGGTTAGGCTAGCCTATTAAGTTCCTATGAGAAAAGAATTATAAGCATGAAAATCAGTTTGTGTAGCAACTGATTCTTATGAGAAGACAGTTTGCACCAGTGAAAATAAAAAGAAAATAAATGAGAATCCATGAAGAAAGAATGGAAATGTATTTCAAAAAAGAAAAGTTTGATGGACATGTACACTGGCCATTACCAACCAGTGAACTGAGTTTCAATGAATTGCTGACCATAAGGGTTAACATGGTGCCTTCTGATAATTGCATAAATATGGGCCATGTGAATAAAGATTTGGCTATTCTGCATGAAGGAACATGTTTGCAATAATTGTGACAATTCACCAGTCACACTGAAACTGGCTGAAAGAAAGGAGGGCAATAGAAGAAGGAGACAATACAGGCAGGGCAATAGATGAAGGAACAAGGGCATGTAACATGGAGGAAAACCCTTTCAGAGCAATAGCCATGATATCTCTCATGGGCTGTGATCCCAAAAGCTGTCACAGAATAAGCTGCATTAATCATGGTCATTTATTGTTTGTTGAGTTCTGAAATTTTGCATGATTCTACAGATAATACAGTTCAAAACCACTCCAAAGAACAAGGGAATTTAATTCCAAATGAACTGAGTTTCAGGACACAGAAAATCATAGAAAATTATCCCAGTGACACTAGGGTGTCATTTTCATAAACTGTAGAATAACCCTTTTATCAAAAAAACCAAATCCAGAAACAATAAAAAAATCCCAGCAAACAACAGTTAAAAAACCAAACAATCAATAAAAGTACAACCCTAAAACCTTAAAAACAAAGAAACAAGGAAACAAAAAACCCACCCAAATAAACCAACCAAACAACAAAAACCAAAAACTGAAAGAAAAGGCCATCTTAAATTGCTGCAACTCAGCAAATTCTCTACCACTGGAGGTTTTGTCCTCAAATAGATATTTCCTGGCATATCTATAAGCTTTGCTGCTATAACTGTATTTTTTTTAAGATCACTATGGACGTTCTGTTTCAAAATAATAGTAATTTTATTTGGAATAATTACTCTAGTATAATTATTCTGGGACAAAATAACAGCTTTGGCACGCAGAATGTCCACATGGGAGCTAAGACTGATAGAACTATGGCAGAATAATTAGTACAGTGTATCTATGCCAGGAAATATCTACATGCATACAAGCCAGCATGTCAATAGTATATTCTTTTTACTTACCTTCCCTAAGACTTTTTGTTGTTGTCGTTTTGTTGAGGTTTTTTTGGTTATGGTTTTGTGGTTATTTTTTTCCTCCCTACTGGATTTTGTGTTGCACATTGTTACAAGGCTTGCAAGGGTTGCAGGATGAAGAGAGAGGTGAGAATGTTGACCTCATTCATGTTCAGAAGGCTTGATTTATTATTTTATGATATATATTACATTATAACTATACGAAGAGAAATAGAAGGAAAGTTCTCAGAAGCTAGCTAAGCTAAGAATAGAAAAGGGATCAACAACAAAGGTCTGTGTCCCAGCAGAAGCAAGACCCAGCTCTGCTGCGAGTGGTCAGTAAATCCAAACATCCACACGAGACCAATCACGGATCCACCTGTTACATTCCACAGCAGCAGATAACCATTGTTTACACTTTGTTGCTGAAACTTCTCAGCTTCAGCAGGAAAAATCCTAACAACAGGATTTTAATTAAAAGATGTCTGTGACAGCACATAGTCTATCTTATTTTTCTCGCTTAGAGGATGATTATGAAGTGGTCATTTTGAAGAAGTTCAGCTACGGAGCAGGGTCTGCGCGCTGGTAGCAGGTGAGGGGCTGGGAGCCATGTCCAGGGAAGCACTCAAGCAGGCTGGGCCTGAGCCCCACCTCAGCAGAAGGAGGAAGGGCTGAGTGACAGCAGCGGGGGACTGCTGTGGGAGAGGGACAGAAGATGCTGCCTGCCCACCTGGCTTGCTGCCCAGGAGGGCTTCCTGCACGCCAGGTGCTTGGATGTGGAATGCTACAGAGAAACTGCCAAAGCTTCTCCAGCCTGTCACCCCTTGCTGTTTATCCTGACAGGCCCCATGATGCTGTCAGGGAGATGTGGAGCAAATCTCAAGTGTGAATGCATGACTGTGGGGGTGAGATTGAAAGGCATGGAGCCTGGGGTCACAGGTAGGAATTTTCAATACTGAGGTGGGGACAGAGGGTAGATTTAGATTAGCTATTTGGGAGAAATTCATCCTGTGAGAGCGGTGAGGGTAGGTGAGGGTCTGCAACAGGATGCCCAGAGAAGGCACCCCACTGCTAGAAGTGTTCAAGGCCAGGTTGGATGGGGCTTTGAGCAACCTGGGCTGGTGGAAGGTGCATGTCCTTGGCTGTAGGATTGGAACAGATGACTGTTAAGGTCCCTTCCAATCCAAACCATTCTGTGATTCTATGTTTTACTGTGAATATGGTTGAAAACCTGAACCTAGTGTTTTGACGACATTGTGAAGTCTCCAGCCTTGCAGATATTCAAAACCTGACAGGTTTTGAATTTCTGCAAGGCTGGACCCTGAGCAATACACTCCAGCTCTGCATGCCTTGATGAGAGAAGCTGAACTAATGATCTCCAAAAGTGCCTTTCAATATCAAATGTTCTGTGATCCTTTGATTCTGTAAAATTAATGTATTAAAGAACTGTTCTTACAGTGATTATCAGAATTAACATTTCTGCATTTTTACTTAGCCTTCATGAGGCCCAGTAACTAGGACCCTTTTTCAGTATTTGTCCTCATAGCGATAAAGTTGATCCGGGAAAAAGAAATTACATCATAATTAAATATTCAGCATGTCTCAATGATTTTAATTTGGTATCATAGTTGTTACAACAATTTTTCATATTTAATTCAAAGATTATAGAAAAAACACATGCAGGGAAAGATCATACATTTGATAGTCTAATATCCAACCATGTAGAGAAGAATCCCTGCATCATCTGGGTGGGATGGATAATTTTTATTTAAATTTGGGTATCTGAAAGGATTAGTCGAAGATACATTTTTGAGGCTTAAAACTTGATACATTTAACTCTATATTACTTTCATTTCTATAAATGTGAAATGTAGCAGCGGTACTGCCAAAAAAATGTATATAATTTGGAAATGTTGTGATGGTGTGTCCTTATTCTACACAGGTCTTTTAAAATGTCCCCCTTGTTAAGAGTTACCCCACAGTACAAAGATTTAACAATATTGCAACTTGTAAAATGGGCTGATGACCTTTTAGGAACCTATAATGGAAAAGTCAAAATTAAATTGGGAGATTTTTTGTGAGCATCTCATAAGGAATGAATACACTAAATGTCAAGATTTTAGCTCAAAAGGAATTTAAAATTGACAGTCATTCAAAGAATGACTTATGAATAGCATCAATCTGGACTGGGCTACAGGAAAGGAAACCATGAGTGCCCCTTGTCCTTATCTTATCTCTGGAAAGCACCTCTGAAAAATTTGGTGAAATATTTTAGAGTAACATTTTTCAGACTGCAGGGTGGTTTTCCCACTGCTGCTATATCGTCAAGGATTTTTCTGGGCAGAGAGCAAAGCAAGGCCGTCATCGGTCTCAAATATTTGAAAGACAAAACTTCTAATATGAGTCCCAGTGCCTGCATCACTCTGGAAAGGAAGAAGCTCAATAATGTTGCCAAGAAAAATCCCTATTACATATATTGATCATGTTACTTTTGGTGGGGGACAGCTTGATGTTGGCTGGAAGCACTTCATCTTGGAGCACCAGAAATTTTATGTGGTTTTATAATATCCCTTCCTGACATCAATTTTTCAAAATATCATGAGGCAATTTTATGATGTTAATTAATATAACAATAGTTATTATTAATATAACATTAATACCTGTCTTTTTTGCTTGTTGCAGGCATTCATTCCTAATAAAAGGGGGATCCTAACACAAAGGAGAATCATTTACAGCTGAGATAGACTTTCAACTCCAGTTCCTGCTAGCAAAACATCAATCCATGAAAGCCTTGGAGCATTTATTATTACGATTCTTAGTATTTATTACTATTCAGTGAAGAAGTTCACATTGAATTTAGGTTTTGGGCCCAAATCCAGAAACTACTGTTGTTTTGTGTTTTTTTTTTTTCTTCTAGTTATGCTACTGGTCCACTGCTTTGTACCTTAGGCAGGCTGCCTTAACTTTTAGTACTCATAGCACCAAGTGATCAGGATGATTAATTAATGAATGGTCCATACTCTAAGGAATTATATAATGGATTTACTTGGTGCAGTCTTTCTACAATACTCTGAAAATATTCAAAGTGCTGGGTATTAAATGTGAAGAGAATATTAGTATCTATTATTTGATATTCATTCAAATAGGAAGAACAGTTATCCTCTGGATATATTTCCACTTGCAAAATTTTAGTTTTACAATGAAAAAGTAGGTTAAGGTTAGGAGTGAGGCTGAATTTTTAAAGGAGGATGGCAACTACAAAGGAAAATGACAACTGATAAAAAACAGGAGATGTATGTTAGAATAGTAAATTACAGGAAGAATGGTGCTCTAAAGGGGTTGTCTTTCATACAGAAGAGACAAAGAACATCAGAGAAAGCAGAATCAAAAAAATTTATTGAGGGATCAAAGTGTAGCTAGCCAAGTACAGAAATGAAAGGCTGATGATGATGTAAGTGATGTTGAGGAAAATAAGTACCTAGAAAAAGTAGTATGAGAATTAAAACAGTTTGTGCAATTTTTATTAAGATCCTGCAAGGAAGGAAGTCGTAAAATACACTTAATTAGAAAGAAAGGAGGTTTACATGTGTGTATATGTGTAAGAATATTCCAGCCAGAGAAATTTAATATAACCAAAAGAATAAATCTTAGATGATGCACTACTTCAGCAAGGATTCAGAGAAGTTTTTCTCTCTTCTCTCAAAATTTTACAAGTTTCCAAAGCAAGAGAGTTTCTGAGGAAACCTAGACAATATAAGCCACTTACCCTTAAAAATCAATTTACTAAAGGGGATGCTGGAACAAATCCAAAGCTGATTTGAAAATTAAAGAGGATATGATTGTGGTGACAGTGGTGCCCTACAGAGCTGAAGTGTTTGAGGAAGAACAGTATTTCTGCATTGATTGTTTGACCTGTATTGAAAAAGAAACATGAAAGTCAAAGCTCTGCTAGATACTAACACTGGTAACTGGAGAGGTGTCTTTGTAATTGAAGTGAAAGCATGCCAGGGAACACTGTGTGCAACTTCACCTCCAGCTGCTACTTCTTCTAGCACAGGTCAATAATGATAATACATATCCCTTAGGAAACGGCCTAAGATTTTCTATTTATTCCCCCACTGCTTGGCCTTTAAAATCCAGAGTTTAAGTCAGTGAAAAAAGTGACTTAAAGAAACCTCCAGGACTAAAGAGAGACCACAATTACTGTCACTAAAAACTTTCCTTCACTGAGATAATAATTTAAGAACAAATTGTCTAAACTTTCATCACTCTGGGGCAGATTATGACCACAGAGAGCATTGAATCAGTCTATCAACAGAAATCATGGCTGGAAATTTTCTGAAACTAAGGCTAATTCATATATACAAGTTGCAAAAATATTTAAGTAATACATAAAGATGGACAGATAGATACATGCACAGGATTGAGCTAATCATCTTGTCACTAGTGCTGCACTTGATTTCAAGAAGAGCATGACACACTAAACTCTTTTGGACACTTGTGTCACATTCTTTAACTAATAAGCAATTAATCATTATTATATATATGGTGTGGCGCATGTTTCAACTGCCAGGACAAAAAAAAATATCCTTTTTACCCAGCTTTACTGTCAACTAAAACTGTTACAGTTCACTGGAAATTTCATTCTTGAGGGTAAATTTCTGTTGATAGTATTAATGAGTAATTCCTTAGATAGTATCTGGCTTGGATAGTATCTGGCATTATCATGATTTATTCCTATTTCCCATGTTGTATAAGATGAGGTGCATACGCTGCAAATCTATTATTTTGCTAGGCCATACAAGCCTTACATGGAATTCTTTGGTTTTATAAATGGTCTTTTAGTAGATTTCCTATTCAGGATGCTCTAAGGATGC
Organism: Melospiza georgiana; assembly: GCF_028018845.1. Taxonomy (NCBI): domain Eukaryota; kingdom Metazoa; phylum Chordata; class Aves; order Passeriformes; family Passerellidae; genus Melospiza; species Melospiza georgiana. The sequence continues at coordinate 48,700,849 of NC_080431.1, forward strand.
AGTGCCAGCATCGACTCAGGTAATTATTGCAGGATTTCTGTAAAATCTTTCGGCCCCATGCTTCTCACTCTGTTGACTTTAGAAAATAATTTCAAGCAAGCAAAGGCTTGAGACCAGCAGAACAGCCCTTCTTGAGGATCTGAATAATAACACAGTCTGGGGAGTGTGTCTCCATGATGAAAAACACCAAAAGCTATCCTCAGGTGTTGCAGAAGCTCACTGAGCTGGGAATCAAATTCATTGCAAAGCAGATAAAAAGTGGTGCTTGAGGCAGGATGAAACAAGATCTAAGAAAATAATCAGACCCCTAGAGCAAACAGACTTAGATGACATTTTCTGAATTGAGCAAGGATCTCCATTAAGTGATCATTCACAGTCATATTTATTGACAGGATCAAAGCAGGAGGAAGCAGTTTGAGGACACAGATTGTTCTGGACCATGGAGTCCTGCTAACAAGGACTCATAATGAATGGAGAAAAAACAGAGATGATACAGAGAACAGTTCACAGAATTGTATTCCTTTGTGGTGTGATTGTGCCTTATCCCTCCACATGTGACTAAAAGATACAGTTGATTACATTGGATCCCTGCTTCTGGCATTGAGTCATTTCTATATTTATTTCTTTAAGACAAAGCTGCCACAGGGGACACTCTGCCAATCTACCTCCCCCAGTGTATATGCTGAGCAAGACAGGGTATGAAATATCCCTTTGGTCTGTTGGGACCAGCTGTTCCACCTGTGTCCCCTCACAACTCCTTCTGCCTTCCCAGCTTCCTCACTGGTGGCATGGGCTGAGAGGCAGAAAAGTCTTCACAAACCCTGCTCAGAGGTAATGAAAACATGCCTGTGTTTTCAGCACTGTTTTCAGCACAAATTCGAAATTTAGCTATTATGATGAAAATTCATTCTATCCCAGCCAAAACTAATGCAAAGCTGATGAAATAGGACCACATTAGCATGTTATCAAGCATGTAATTACCTTCCAGTTGAATACATCGGGACACACCACTGTTCTTTTTGAACCCATGCCGTTCCAGAGTTAACATAGCTTTTATTGAGCCCCCTAGAAAAATCTGCACAAAGAAATGGCATTTTTCTATTTTCCTCTCCAGCAAAATTGCTACACTGTGAAAAAAAAGTCACTCCAAAGAATTGTTGTACTGTTTGAGACCCAGGGAAGAATGAGAATAATATGCCTTTCTGCCTCATCATGTTAAATACTGATTACTTGGTATGAGCATTTCCTTAGTACTAGAGTCTTAGTTTATTCAAGAAAACTGACCATAAATGGGCTAATATTTTTTCCAGTTTCTTTTTCCTTTGATGAATAATACTATAAAAAAAGCCAGTATCTATGATATAGTTTCAGGTAAGCAGCAAAATAATCCAGTCTTTTGATACCTTGATGTTATGCATATCTGTCTCTAATGAACTTCAATTATGCATTGCCAAACCTGAGCAATACAATTGTAAAACAAGTGCAATATGTCTACATGACACATATTGAAAAGGGAAGTTCATCCTAGGCATTTTCAGCCACAAGAAACAGGCTCTGTGGTTAGGGCAGCAAAAAACATGACTACAGTTAGTCTTTTATCTTTCATTACTGTCCTTTTTGAAGAGACTTAGTTCTTAATACTAGAAGAAGTTCCTAAATAAAATTGCAAAAAATATCTTGTCTTAAAAACCCAAAGTCCCTTGACACTTCCAGCACAGTCTCCGTTTATCTTCAATGAACTGAGTAGAAAAAGGAAAAAGTCAAGAATAAACACATTGTCTTGGCCAACTAATATCAGGCATTGGAACAGGGCTAGTGCCTTACCCTTGGAGAGCCTTAGGGGAAAGCACTACAAAATTATAAAGTATTAAAACAGTCAGCAAACTGACTAGCAGAGATGTGGTGTCCCCCTGCTACTGTGGAAAATACTACTTAAAACTGCAGAGATGAAAGACCTTTTAATCTATTGAGGGAAGAATAAGATTCAACTGAAATGTTATAGAGGAACTTGCTATAATTCTGCAGATATTTAGTTCTGCTTATGGCTTTAATACCATCAAAAGAGCCCTTGGAAACTAAAGTCGTAAGAAACCGACTTTTCCAAAATAAATATTTAACTTGTAGGGTGGACAAATTATTACTTGTAGGTAGAATGTGACCCACATTCACCAGCTCTGCAATGCAGCCTGAAGCAGTTTTATTACTTATTGGAAACACAGAGCTTATAGACAACCATAAATCCCAGGACATGCCACTCCTGAGAAAACAGAAACTTTTCTTATCCCTCCTCTGGCTCAAAACCAGATTGAACAAGCTTCAGGCACTGTATGCTGAGAGCCACTGGCCCTCCAGATTACCATGGCTCCCCTCTTTATAACATAGCTATTAGCTACTCTTAATAAATTGTAAATTTGCAGCGCAAGCAAGGCCTTACTGGGATGACGTTGCCTCACTAACAACAGAGCAAGTTGTTTTCTTGAAGTGAACAGAAACCTCAGTAAACTTCTGGTTACATTTTAACAGGGAAAAAGATACTCAACCTCCCACCTGATTTCCACTTGCATAGCACTGTTACCCTCCAAGACCAGGAGAACACACGGATTAGCAGCTGTTAGTGATTAGGAATCATCTTTATGGTAAAATTTAGCCATGATTAATATACAGGCAGTGGTATGAGGGTGGAATTTTGACCAATGACACTAGGCATTATATTAGTTTTGACCAATTCCTTTCTCTTAGGAAAATCAAAAAGAAAATCAAAGAAACTCCTTACTAGCCCTAGCCTTGGTTAACTGAGGTTTCATTTCACCTGAACAAATGGAACTTTTGATCTAGACACAACACAAGCAACACAAGCAACAAGATGTTACCCAATTCAGACTCCTAGCTTTTTTTAATTCCCAGTTTATAAATCTGGGATTTTCTAAACTGAAGATGACTTGCCACAACGTAAATAATCCTTTGGCATAAAAAAGCCATCAGGTCATATTTTATTATACAAGGCAGCATTCATTGTTGAGGGATGGTATACAGTTTTACTCAGAGATTAGCTACCTCGGGGGGTTCTGGTGCGCCTGGCACCAAGCTCTGTCAAAGAGGGACCCTAGGAATAGTTATCTGAGCAGGACTGGGACACTGTGATGGCTGAGCCAGTAAAGGTAGCGGTAAAGCTTCTAGGTATTTCCATTCAATTATTTTAACTCCCAAAGCTATATACTTTGCTAAATCTCTTTTTAAGGAAATCTTATGTACTGAAGTAGGCTGGGGTAGAAAATATTCCTCTGGGGTCAGCAGAGGAATTTATAGTTGTGGCCTGCTGAGATATTTTAATATCATATAGTCTCTTATATAGTTGCTTATTTGATCTCTCTGGTTAAAAAAAAAAAATGCATGCTACTAAAATCGACCAAAATAATGAAAAAACATGCAAAGGAGACATAAAGAAACCCACAAAATCTTCTGTTATTTTATCAGTTTTATCTCCTCCTGTCTTGTTGTCTTCTGTTTTCTGGTGCTTACTTCTATATGCTACATTTTGTTTATCCTTATAGTCCTTCTCTACTGTTTCTCAGTGTGTGAATATTTGAAATGCCCTCAAGGTACATATCCAGCCTCGTATATTCAATTCAATTTCCTTATGTTTGTAGATTTCACTCCTGAAATAATAAACTCTGCAACATGTGGTGAAACTATAAACTTTGCAGGCTTGTGGTGCATTCTGAAAACTCTAATGACATTGTTACTGATGTACCTGTCTCAAACTGTTCAGGATTTTAAAACTACTCCAGTTTTGTTCCATCCACCTTTTTCCCCTTGTTTTTATGTATGATATACCTTTACATGCCGTATAACAAAAGCCCTTGGTTCTGCATTTATACACTAAAGCAATGTTTAGCATTTGTTTATCGTACTAATACCACTAAATTGTGATAATATTAGTGATCCCATATTTATACTACAAAAATTACTTCTAAGAAAGGACTAGGAGAGTTATTGTTATTGTTATTGTTATTTTAGTTTTCAGAAAGTGTGATGTAGTTTTCAAGCATAAAACAGAAAGTCTTTATACCTATGTGGTCCCCATTGCCATGGAGATTGATCTCCTCACAAACAATGTGCTTATCTTCTCAACAGAGATCCCTTTGGGGGGGAGCAAGTGCTACTATTTTCATTCTGCATTTCAGAAAGATGATGATGTAAAGGTCGTGACAAGACAAATCAATAAGGTATCTAACAATTCAGATGAGAGTTTTTAGGCAAACTAATTGCCTAAATCTCAAAGAAAACAAGAAATCTCATATTTCAGTACCCAAACATCTTTCTAGATAGGTGAGCTTTATCTCACAAATGACCTCCCCATGTAGATTAAGTTATTTGTGTAGATGCCTTTTATTATCAATTCTTCCACAAATTTTTGGGGTTAGATATATCTCTTGACATGAACATCTGTTTTACAAGAGGATGAATCCCTTTCTGAAGGTGCCTGTTTCTCTCTCTTGCATCAGGAGAGGTGCTAATCCTCTTGACATTATATGATGGAAGTTGGATGAGATGAATTCTGTATATGACTCACATGCAATTGCATGGTAGGAGTGCAGCAGGAGAGGAGGGTTCAAGAGGATCTTTCTGTAACCTCAAAGCTTTAATTTGTGCTTATGGGATGGTCCACTACTTTCAAAACAGTACTTTGCAGATATACAGTCTCTTTAAATAGAGGATTCAAAGATGGAAATACAACATAAACAAAAGAGAATAATGGCTTTAGAGGGATTTGCCCAGTGATTACTTTATATAGCAGGTACAAGTTCTGTAGCTGACACGGTACATTCAATTTAAGTAGAACTTCTTCTTCTCTTTCTCTCCAGTATCATTTTATGCCCCTAGATTTTTTTTTAATGAAATCAGTTTATTTTCATCTTTAAAACTCTGCACAGCACATTGCAGGACAGCATGGATAGAAGAATGATGTTCATATTACTGACACTGAAATACCTAATTAGGAATAAAAGAAGTTTGTGAGAAATTCTTGCCATAAAACAAAACAAAACAAAACAAAACAAAACAAAAAACAAAACAAAACAAAACAAACTGCCAAAGAAGCTAGGCAAAATTTTATTCATTTTTTCCTCTTTAATCTTTGAACTTCATAATAATTTTTTTATTGTTATTGATTTTATATGGGCAGAAATCAGACACTATGGTAATAGCATAAAACCCCAACAAACAGAAGTTAATTCCACATAGGACTTCTAAGATGTAGTTCTCAAAACTCAGTGAACTTATTTTTGATCTCTCTTCTGTTATTTCTATTAGCTTATAATTTAGTAATTAATGGTCAAATACAGGATCTTCAAAATAAAGGAAAATATTTTTTAGCAATATTAATATTTTCATTAGTCCAAAGCACATAATGATTGCAATTTTTTCTTTGTTTTTTTTTAATATTTTCCTTCTAAAATTTCTCATAGTTTCAAAGTAATGCTCTGCACTGCAGTATTATATATACCCTAGATGTTTTTTCTCAGCACCTACTAATTTTAAATTCACAGTAATTCATAAGCTTTCCTTACTCTTACTACTCTCTGTAGTCAGTCTGTAATGCAGGTTGGTATTATATAAAGCTATTTGTGTCTAGGTTTCAGTCCAAGATCATTAATCCCATAATACTTAAAACATTTACTATGTATCTCTGCTTAGCTGGCTGAGAGTGTTGGCCAGATTAGTATTTATTCACTGTTGATAGTGCACTGAAGCAGGCATGGTTTCTGTTATATAAATATTGCTTAAGCATAAACCCTATAAACGTGCAGAGCTGGGCATACTGTCTGTGTCTGTAAGAGACTAAATGAGTGAATATATCATCAGAACTTCAGTTTTCTTTAGGTAAGGAAATAATAAAAATGTAAACATTAGGTAAATGTTTAAGGAAAAAATTGGGAGAAAGAAACTTCAGGAACTTAGGCCTGAATACATTCAACCTAATTTGAAGATCTTACATCAGACATCCAAATAGGATTGCAGCTGATTCAAATTCTACATAGGAGATGGGGAGGCCCTTCCAAGTGTTAATGTAGATTGAAAATCTCTTTGGAGACATTTGTCTCTCATCATTTGAAAGCAAAGAAAGTTTAGACTGTCACTTTCATAAACAGCATGTCTGCAAAGCCCTCAGATTTAGGTAGGAGGAACTGAGGCCCCTAGGGAATGTTTCATCATCATTTATGATGAAAAACTGAATGAGAGAAACTATTCATGGAAATGGGGAGGGGGAAGCCCAACCGTCAGTCAATGCATGTTCATTAAGTCCATAGGCACAATAAAAAAGAGTTAATTTCATTCTCTCTAGATATTTCCTGATGAAAGCTTATCATCAAAAGCATTTATCCTGTGGTGACTAAATTATTTTAGATTTATGCTGTGGAATTTGAAAAGGGGCTGTATCAAATAAATCTAAAGGTTCTTAGGGAACACTTAGTCCTTCTGAGCTGATCTTGGTTAAGTTCCTCTGAATCAGGGATATTCAAAAGAAAAAGAGTGAAAGAAAGACAGTTATTCCTGTAAAGTGATTGTAGGTCATTTTCAGTAGTTGCAGTTTTGAGATATGTTTTTCTATCGTCTTACTGACGATAGAAATTATTTTTACACATGATTTTATTTCTAAAAGTAGCATTTTAGGACAAAAAGAAAAAAAGAACAAACTTGTCATTAAATAAATCCTTTATTCTTGGATGGAAATGTATTGTAGTCACACTACAGATTACTTTGTTTATTTTTAAAGGTTGTTTTCATTTTATATCTACCCATCTGAGAAACAGAAGACTGTCTCTAAACTGCTGCTGTTGGGCTTTGCAATAGTTACTATGGTGTAGCTGAGGCCTCACTGTCATGGTGATTCTCACATTCACTCCAATTGAGTTTCCACCATGTAAAAATCATATTATTTTTAATGACAAGCTACTCTGCCCTTGTTCAAAGCATAAATTATCACCATTTTACTTCTTTAGTGTGGTTATTGAAGTTCTTTATCAGGGCTATAATTTCATGGTGGTAAGCATGTTAAGGGTTTGTACATGTATATATATATGTATATATATATATATGCACACCTACATACATACACAAAAGGTAAGTCTTTTCACAGTTTAAATGAAATATAAAATCACTTTCATCTGTAATCATTGCTTGTCTTAAAAAAAAGAAAACAAACCTAAAATGTGTTTTCTCCTATCTCTTCATCAGAATATTAAAAACACAGCTCAGTAATTTTTCATCAGATGTTACTGTTTCCTACCATTCATATTTTTCTCTCTTAGGTGCTGTCAGTTGCTTCCTCTGTGTTAGTTTATCTGAAATGACAAATATTATGATGAGTATTTTTAAATTAGGACCACTGATGTATACTCATATTTTTCTGGTTAAATGATGATTGTTCTGTTTTGAACTGTAAGTGTATTTTGATTTTTGCTTGTCAGCCACTGGATGTATAGAGATTTTTGTGTTTTATAGAATATTTGTCACATATAATACACTTGAACATATCTTTTAAGTATTTGCTGCTTTTTGTTATTTCTCATATACAGAGTTATGGATATTAATGAAGATACAAAGACATCTAGAGGAATACAATGCTAATAGATCATATTTTTAATATTGCAATAAAAATTTTGAAAACCAAAGAGTCAAATTTACAAAAGACTTATTATTTTCAGATTGGTGTATCATTATCATTATGTGCCACTTTTAGGAAGAGAATTGCAGTGAGAGAATGGTTGGAGTCAAAAGGGATCACTTGTGGTCACTTGGTCCGATATCCCTGCTCAAGCTCTGCTAGAGCAGGTTGCCTGGGACTATGTTGAGACAATTTTGAATATCTCCAAGAAAGGAAAAAGAAGAATGATATTTATATGATGTTCATATGGCTCCTTTCATATTTCAATCTGTACCCATTGCCCCTGGTCCTGTTACTGAGCACCACTGAAAAGAGCCTGTGTCTGTCATTGTACCCTTTCCTCATGGGTTTATATACATTAGAAAGGTCACTCAAGTCTTCTCTTCACCAGGCTAAGCCATTCCAGCTCTCCCAGACTTTTCTCACAGGGTAGTGGCTCAAGTAGTTTCATGATATTTGTGGCCATTTGCTGGACTCTTTCCAGTATGTCTGTGTCTCTCTTTTACCAAGGAGTACAGAACTGGACACAGAACCCCATGTGTGACCTCACCAGCGCTGAGGAGAGAGCAAAGATCACCTACTTCAACCTGCTGGAAATGTTCCTCCAAATGCAGCCCAGAACATCCCTGCTTCATGGGCACAAGTTTTGGCTCTTGTTCAAGTGGTTATCAGCAATAGCTCCTGGTCTTTTTATGCAAATCTGAAAAGAATATTGTCTTCTAAAATGTGAATCACTTATTAAAGGTATTTTGCCTAGTTTCAACAGTTTTACCAAATAAGACAACTATTATGTGAAGTAATGTGGGATGTGTCTACCTCTATATGCATAATCCATAACACACTAGAAAAAATATTAATGCATACTAGAATAGGCATTCTGCGGCAGCTTACTGGGAACACACTCTAAAGATTATCTTTTTTTCTTTTATTTATTGCATAAGACTTCCTTAGATCTGAATTAAGAAAGCATTTATATGCCAGTCATACATTTCTGGATTATTACTGAGTAATTATTTGTCTGTCTTTCTACATAAAGACAAGCTCTAAATGAAAGCAGTGCTTACATTTCTTTTTGGAACAATATAGTTAGAACAATGTAAACATGACCCAATGCAAAGAAGGGCCTGACAAACCAAAAGCTTTCCCTGCAGATTCATAGATACAGGTTCTGATTGGATTGCTCTGTGGCTGAGACAGAAATACATATGGAAAGCAGCATGCAGTGTGTTCCTCTGAGAGGAATCTTGGCCATGTCAGAAAGTTCAGCGCAGAAATTGTGAGCAAGGAAGCTGTCAGTTCCTGTTTGTCTTGACTTCATTTAGGAAAGAGAGACTTTGTGCCCATTGCATGGAGGTAAATCAGACAGCAAGTAAAAGGCATCTGAAAGGTATCAGCTTCACTTCATGGTGGAAACTTAAAAGTAAGGCTAGGATCCTACCTGCCCAGGCTCAAAAATATATAAGTGGATAATATAACCTATTCTATTGGTTTAGATCAACATTGCAAGAGCTGAAAAGGCTCTTGAGCAGGAGAGTGCAGGCTATATTGCTACTGAGCATTTCACAGAAAGAAAACAGTCGCAGGGACACAAGTCTCAATGGGTAATAAGGGTCTTCTCCAGATGGGAAAAAGCAAACCATAAGAAAAAGTAGGCAGATTATAGCCTTTAATCAAGGGAGGTTTCTGTTTCTTGTATTCTGGATTCTTGAATTCATTCTGAGACCACAGGACATCTGCGACAGTCAGATGTCAGTCTGTTATGGATATAACACCACCCTGAGAAAAGAGGCAGCTTGTCACTTCTGCTTGGGTGATTCAAAGGCACAGATCTAGACAAGTTTCCGCTACTGTATGTCGGATTTTTCTGGTCCTCTAAATGCCCAAGTCAGGGAATTAGTGGCAATGAATGCATTCTTTTGCCTATATTTCTCATGTGTAAAATTCATGAAGTGAAGAGCTGGAATGAATAAAGGAAGGGGAAAGTAAAGAAAATATAAGTAAATGTCTCTGATGAGGCTGAAAACCAGCCAGGTTACACATTCAGTGTGCCATACTCCTTCATGCATGAGTACAAGTGTGACAAAAGATCAGGAGGTTTCCAAGTGTAACCTTCACCAGCTGCAAAGGCCACCTCTTTGTCTATGGTAGTCTAACAGAAGACTTCTGTGAAGCATTTATTTGGGAACATGCAAACTCACTAATTCCTGACACACAGGTTTTTTATTGGATCTATTGTCAGGACTGGGCATTAACCTTACATCTGAGTTAGTGGATCTGCTATGAAAATCTGATTTAGCAGACTTCTCAGGAGATATCTGTGTGGTTATTTCATTTCTCGACAGTGTGCAAAAAACCTTGCAGAGGGAAAAATATTTAACAGAAGGGACAGCGATATAATACATCTGTCATTTTTACCTCCAAAAGGTTTATTTGTATAGCTTAACAGGGCTATGATTCTGATTTAGGTATTACAATTAGTACCTAATATTTTCAAGATTCAGTGAGGATAACTGCATGGACTGTTATGTCACCAGTTTAACAAACACACTGAACATCATTAATAAAAGATATGCTAGAATTCACTACAATATAAAGACAAACACATTTCAGAGCAACTTGTGACTGCTGACACTTGCTTCCATTTAATTTTTATTAACTATTGTTTATTGCCTAAGTCAAGGAAAATCTGTTCATTATTTTATCAAAATGCAGACAGGTGTTTTTCTAAACTGCTCCTCAAAGACTCTTTAACCGTCTTCTTCTATTGTGAAAATAGTCAGGGAAGTTATTAATGAATACTGCAATATTGCACAGATGCCATGGTGCAAAGTGACCAAAGGGATAGAGAAGTGGTAAATGGAATTCATTGGAGTACGTGGGGGGTGAGGAAAGAAAACAGACAAGGACAATTTTGCTTAGACAAATGAGAAGGATAAGATCTACAGCCAGGAAAACAAATGAGGAGACTGAGATGGAAACAAATGAGCAATAAAACAAAAGCCCACAGGGTAAAGCCATGCTTGTGCTGAAAGGAGCCAGCAGTATATTTTAAAGGCACAACAGACGAAGGATTTTGTGTACACTCTTGCCTATAAGGTGTCATGAGGAAGTCTAGGGTTTGTCTGCTCTTACGCAGTCATGGTACCTGCCCTCCAAAACAGATTAGGTCACAAAATCAGTTTCTCTTGAGTTAACAGCTGTGAACTGTGAAAATTAATTTTCTGTTGTTGTATCTCCTAAATAATTCAGGAGTAGTCTGATGTCTCTATTTAAGCCAACAGCAGCTGCACAGGTGACAGGATTATTGAGTCTTAGTGCAGATGGAACACTAGGGGATTACATGGAGCCCTTGTAAAGATAGCTCATGCTGGAGAGTGGCAGAAAGAGGAGCAAGATGTGGGGTGGATCTTGATGATGGAAAGACAAGAGACATGAGTCATGGCTTGGGAGGGTCAGACAGAAAGTTTGGAAAAGTCACTCTAGGAAGAGTTGGGGAGCACAAGGAAAGATTGCTCAGTGAAACTGTGCTGTCACTGTCCTTGTGGTTATGCCAAACTTGGCCAGTCTAGTCAAACAATGACCTACTTGGCTCTTACAGCAACAGTCCTGCTAGGAAGGGGGTGTTGGACTAGATGACCTCCAGAGGTCTGTGCCAACCCTTCTTTCTCTAATCTGTGATTCTCTACTTCTGTGAAACCTTTTCCTTTGAGTTAACTGCTGCTGCTACTGCTGTGTTGCAATTCCCGGTAAAATGCAGCAAATCAAAGAGATAGTGGAACACAAAAAAGGAACTTCAGAACTTAGAAATATTTGCCTTAATTCCTGGGGTTTTCATGCCATGTTTTTTTTGCATCAGAAGAGAAGGTAGTTCATCATCACAGTTCCCATTTTAAGTTTATTTTATGAACAGAGTAAACCCCTAGCAGACTGCATACCTGTTATATGCCTATCTCTTTTCCTGAGACAAAAGTGAAGAACTCACTTATTTTATCCTATTAATCTTCCCTGTCTCTTCTCTCTGGTTAGAATATACTTCTCTGATTTCTGCTGTGCTTCTTGCTGAGGATCCTGATTCTTTATGCCTAACATGCTCTCCTCCAAATACACTGCAGCAGCAGCATTAGTCACTTTGGGACAAAGTGCTCTTGGATACAGCACATTGTTTTCTTCAACAGACACACAGAATGGATGGCACATCTGAAGCTGCTTCTACAATGCCTTTTAATCTTTCTGACCTCCTCCAGTCTAATTGGAAAACAGTGCATAAGTAGTGCCTGATTTACCCTTTTTATAGACTTTTAAAATCATGCACTGCATGTGATTTTAGGACAAGAGGGAGGGTGGGCTGTAATTTTTACGTATACTCTCTAAATATAAATGTAGTGCTTCAGATATACTCTGAGCTGGTGCTAATGAAAATCTGTGGCAGATTTTGCCAAGTATTATTCATACTGTATTCTGTGGTAGATTATACAAGGCATGAGAAATTTCTTTAGGCAGTTCCACTAACACTTATAAAACCTAGCAAATGCCACAAATCCTTCCTGTTTTAGTTATATGCTCCAGATAATGCTGACTTTCTACTAGTCTTGGTGTGTAAAAACACTACATTTCTAAAATATTTTCATTTACAGACTGCTCTCTCTCTGACTCTCAATTTCTCTATGAAACCCGTAGAAAAATGTTCTCCTGCTTCATGGTGAAGGCAGCGTCTCATCTAATTTTCCTTGTCTAAAAGTTAGGCATCAAGACTAAGGTAGTCATTAAGGCTGTAGTCTTCAGCTGAGAAATAGTGAGCGAGAGAGAGAATGATTCATCCTACAAGTTTTGGACAGCTATTTCAGGATAGCATGAAATTTCCTCTGGGAGTGACTACTTATTTCCTTCACTGACTACATATGGTGCTGCTCGCTCAGCTTCAGAAAAGGTAACATTAGGTGCAGTGGGTGAAATCCATGGATGCATTTCCTAGGCTGCTATATGAAGACTTTGGAACATGAGTTTCTGTGGAATAAATCTTGATTCATGTGTAACTGACAATATTTAAATGAAGGGGGTTAAGCCCCTGGTGACGTAAAGATATTTAATTTTAGATATTCATATTACAGCAGTATTTGGAGAATGTCTTGTGTTTGCTGTGAAAAATCAAATTTTTCTCTTATAAGGATATCTAGAAAATTCACCTTCAGAGTGAATCTCCTTAAGACCAACTGTTGTCAGCTATTTTAAGCTATATCAAGTCAATATTACATTAACAAATACTTGGAAGTGTGGCCCCTTAACAAAACAGCCTCAGCCTCTTGTATGATATTTTTAAACAAAAGTTTCAACTCTGCAGAAACTCTGTATCCCAACAGAACTCTAAATCATGATAACAATGTGGAATTTATGGGTAGTACGAAATTTTTTTTTTCAGTGTTTTTTTGCTCAGGTTAATTTTCAAAATGGTGTAAAAGATTAGTAAGCATTAAAGAACTAAACCTGTACAAAGATTTAATAGCAGTAAAATTAGTTTAAAAATGTGGCTGTTTAGATACAAATATAAATAAATATATATAGCAGTGTCTGAGTTAGCTCAGCCAATGATAGCAACTTAGAATCATAGAATCAAAGAATCAGAGAATATACTGGGCTGGAAGGAATTGTCATGTTCATCAAGTCTGGCCCAGAGCAGGACAGCAAAATGTTACATCTTGTGGAAAAATACAGACTCATGATTTTCAAAATAGTATTTATTTTCGTTTGGCTTGCATACGTCTTCCTAAAACATTTTTAAGTACGTGAAAATGCAAAATAGTGATTGATTATTTCTAAATATTGTTCTCTGTTGATTTTTATATAGTTGTTAAAATAAGTGCACAGAAGATTATGAATGTGATTAAAAACTAGATCTTATGGGAATAAAATGCTTATTTCAGCTTGAAAGCCTTGTTTTGTTTGTAATCTGCTTTTAAATTTCTTGTGCTTGGCCTAATTATATGACACTGAATATTTGGTATTTCCCAACTTTGTAACATTTAAAGCCAAAATATTCTTGTTATTCCCTTAGAATATTTATTATGATAACAAAAAGGGAGGCAAATCAAGCAATATAAAGTTACTGTCCCTGATAAGAGATGTGACCCAGAGGGGAATTTGAAAAATGGTACAAAAAAAAATGTTTCTCATGCCTTTCCCAGTTCCTGGAATTAACTCACCTTACCCAAGAAATCCCTGAGCAAGTTCCATCAGTATGGCTTGAATGCGTGGTTCTGCAGTGAGCTACACCAAGTGACACACTGGGCACTATCTCAACATGCATAACCTAATTTCTTTACTTCTTAAGTCCATCTTTCTCCCTAGACACATCATAAATCCTTTCATAGACTGGTCAGCCTTCCTTCTGAATTCTGGGTATGGATTCATGCATTCAGTTCTGTCGTACAAGGTGCAGCATGTACTGGACTACTAAATATTGAGTAATTTCTTCTGGTTAAATTTGTAAAAAAACATATCTACTCTTATCCTCATGGTAACAGGGAAATAATTTAAATAAATGTAAAAGATAAATCAAAAGATAATGATGATTCTGATAACTGTTGGTTTTCTCAAAAAAATGTTATTTGTGTTATAGAAATATATAAGATAAATGTACATAAAACAAAAAAATCACTAACTGGGAGTCCATGAAAATGTAGTTGGGTACTAGACAGATTGCTGTTCTGTGCTTGATATTATTGTTCTGTGCACCTAAATAATGCAGGGAGGTAGTGGAGTCAGCCCCAAAAGGAAAGACAAATAAATATATTTTTCTCTGTACTTATTACCGTTGTAATATATTATGTACAAATTCCCATAGGTTGTGTAGCAATGAAACTAGAAACCAGAGAGGAAGAAGACTTAGTCCCATCTGAGCAATGATCTCTCTGACAGGCAAAAAAGAAATACAGGTGAAAAATTTGGAAGTTGTTTCTAATTTTCTTAGTAGAGGAAGAAGCAAACTATATATTTACTGAGCCAGAGTAGGAGCCAAGTCATAGAAGACAAAGAACTGTTTCTCCTAATAGTTTCTCTATAGCTGTAAGAAACTATTTTCTTGTGTGCTGTAGCAAACAACAAGGACTTCAGATACTTTATATTTATCCTAGAATGTCTGTTCAAGGCAAAATATCTTGTTTAATTTACTTTTTGGCTGGAAAAAAAAGAAGGAAAATGTGTTCTGCTAGTAGTGTTAGAAAATACAATGAAATTTATCAGCTGAACTACCTAGGAAAGATGTAATTTGAGATCCCTTTGAACAAAAAAAGCTGCAGAAACAGTGGTGTCTTGGTAACATTGTATTCTATGACTAGTTAGAATTAGGTTTATACCCTAACTGTTCTCCTGACAAATCCTCGGACATTGCCCTCAGGCAAGTTACTCCACTGCTGGGATATTTTCTCAAGAAGTATTTTCTATTTGAGAAAATCAGGTGGCATTCTGTGAGTTCTCATGATTTCTTGAAATTTGAAGATAAAAAGGTCTCTAAAGTTCAGAGCATGCATTTTGGACAATTATGTGCTTCACATGCAGGGGATATTATGTTCTCTATCATATTTTGGGCCTTTGAAAATGTTCCTTCAGCAGTAGATAATATCATCTGATGGGCAATTTGTGTACATGTCTTGCCTGTCAAATCTCTTTCCTTAACTATATACTTGAATGTGAGTAAGTAATGAATAATAGATGTAATGCCATTCAAAATCTGTCATGATGTCCTGGTGCTCTCATTTATATCCTACTGATCCTGATGTCTCTCCCTGACTCACGGCTTCTATTTTGCTGAAAAAATACATCATTTTAATAAAGGGAAGAAGGGAAGACGAAGTGTCTTGCATAAGTCCTTGCTTCATTCCTTCTGTTTTATTGATAGGGCTAAGTTCTACTGTAAAAGTTACCATTTTGTGGCTTACTAAAAGATTGCATTATCTTTCTAGAGGCAAAGTACTCCCTATCATGTTTTTTGCAGAACAGTTCTGTTCTATTCTAACACTTGTCCATATTATGGAAGCACTTAAAGCTTCTGTTAAGGGCTTCAAGGCATGAAAGATGTATTCTGTGACCTCTGGTATGCATATGTAAAGGTGCATGAGCTATATCATGAGTGGGTTCTGCATGGGGAGATAAGCAAGCCACTGTTACAAGGGATAGAGATTCTCACAGCAGAGCCTGCTGAGGTGGCTGGTGCAATGCAAGGGGACAGGGACATGGCCTTCTCAATAGACTTTTCCCAACCTGTAGGATTGAAATAGGACAAATATGGAAATTGGGAAAAAAAAATTGAAAAATGGAAACCAGCTGTGCCTAAGGAAAAAGAATTGCTTGCAGTTATGTAACAGAAAAATCAGAAAAAGAAAGAGGAAAATCAAACAAGATCACTTATTTATGATTCTTCCCCTTCTTTCTGCCTTCACCAAACTCATAATCAAGGTTGTCTTTTTGAGCTCCTTTTTTGTCTCTCTCTTTCTTTTTTTCTTTTTTCTTTTTTTTTTTTTTTTCCCTTCCATAAAACTGTATATAATAAGCTTACTATTCTGGTCCTACAACATTAACATTTCACTAGTAATTTTAAGTATCAAAAAATTATTTTGTACATCTCAGCAAAATATGTCTTCTGTTTGAGACATGAGAAAGTCAATAGGGTCAGGCTGCACAATTTCTCTGTATTTTCTGTACATGCTGAAAAGGATTCTCTTCCCTTATTTAACATTATAGACATAATTCTGCTGCATCACAGATTTTTTACTGAATCTGAGTTCTCTAGGCATAAACTGCAGTAATCAATGAAATTATGGGCTTTTACCCCCTTTCTTTTCCTTATGGCAACTCCTTTGGCTTTTAATGTGCATGTGATCTTCCTCTCCTTATGCTCTTTTTCGTCTTTTTCTGTCTTATTGCTGCCCTACTACCTGCTACCCTGACCCATCCCTTTACCAGCTACAATCTCTCACCTACAGCATAACAGCTGCTTGCAAGTCTTCTCAAAGAAAGAAAAATTAGCCAGAAATTAACATCTCTTAGTTCTTATATTAGACATCCAGCATCACTTTAAATAACATTCATAATTATTTATCCCCTGGTATCCCCCAGCCTGTCCCTGTTACAGCATATCCTTTGATCACAGGGAAAATTTTGATGGAAGGCATGTGCTTCAGCAAGCTTAGTTTAAGTTAATTTAAAACTAAATGTGCTTAGGATCCCCTCTGGGAAGCCTGTGACCTCAGTGTATTCCAGCAAACTTGATTCCTGGTCTCACCCTCTGTACTGTGGCACACAGATTTGCACACAAAAGCTAACTGCAGAAGTCATGCTGGCAGAGAAATAAACTTCTCAGTTTCCTCTTCACCGTTCTAAATGAAAGCTCTGTTTTCTTTAGCCTGAAGTGTCTTTGGCTCCTCATTCAAGCTAGGAGACTCAAAACTATGCTTGAATAGCAGCACCTTTATTGCAGGCTGCTTTGGGAACCAATAAACCAATTTCCCCTGCCCTTGATTGGTCTCTTGAGGAGCTCAGCATGTTCCCAGCCATTTTCAGATGCCAAAACTGTCATGACAAAGGCAATTAATATGGTAACAAGAGAGTTAGCATCCAAAACACTGTTTCCTGAGGGGCTTGTCACATAAGCTGCTGAAAACGTTAGAAACAGTTACAATCTGCATTTCTTTCCCCAAATGCAAATTTCTACGCAACCTTGTAATTGCCCACATCTTGTATACTTGCAGTCAGACAAAGATCAAAAGCCTGATTGAGTCAGATGCAGAATAAATTACTCTTCATAGTAACTCAGACCAGTAAAGGCTGCCTTGGTGGAGGAATAAAAGCAATGAGCAAAACAACCTGGCAATGGAAATACGTGTATCTCCCAAGTGAGTATTTTATCTGTAGGTTACTGGGAGATGTGCAGCCAAACTGGATGCCTACACACGGCTCAGACATAACCAAGGAGTGCCTGATTATCATATCATGGTGACTGTTGGCTTTTCTATTATGCTGTGGTGTAAATAGTAGTTAAATACATTGGTTCAGCTTCTCAGCTGTGCCCATACATACTGGACTCAGGTGGTAAGACATAAAGGACCTATTATTGTATAGCAGTCCTGGGGCTGATTCCAGACCTAATTTTGTGAGTCTAATTCCAAAGGACTATTATGCTCTAAGAGCTCACTGTAACACAGCAGCATTCTGAACTATGCTGCTATAATCCAATCAGGATTGCAAAAGAAATGGCATATTTCCATTTCATATTCCCTCTCCTCAAGAGAATCTTCATCTGCTTTGTTAAATTGACTTTATAGCCCATTTATGATACTAAAGCAGCAAAAAGAGTGAGATCAAGAATCTGGCTCATTTCTGTGCCTAACTTAATTGTGTGCCTTAATGAAAACATAATGATATAAGTAATATTTATTTTCATGATGCTGGATAAAATAGATTCACCTATGAATCCACTTAGGTCTCTGAGACTTTAACAATTAGATGTTTTTGAGTTATTTTTTTAAAGTATTTTTATGACTTTCTTGGGGTAAAGTGGAGCTATTCTGGCCCCTTGGGTAACTCTGTAATTACACAGCCTTAGAACACCATTGTGTGAAGATTTTCCAGCCTACCATTAAATCCTTCTATGAAAAGAATGGATTATGTATGTAATAGACTATGTAATGACTCTAACCCTTCCTGACAATCTGCTCCAAAAAAAAAAAAAAAAAAAAAGAAAGAAAGCGAGGTACTAAATCAAATTTTCTATCTTATTTGTGATTCTCCCAATCTGAACATTATGGAAGACTTGATGCCTTCCCTCCAAATCTGCCATGCTCCTAAGCGTATTACTGCCCAGGTGTCACATTTCTAAAAGAAGTATATTTTTTATAGTCAGTAAGATGAAGGAGAAAATTTACAAAAGTTCCATGCAGTCAAAGCATTGGTAACATAAAATGGACTCATAGCAAAATTCTTTCTTATCAAAACATGTCATGGTCTAAGAGTCTATGGGACAGGAACTCTCTCTATGATCTGACCACTGTTGACACCAGCATCCCTCTGAATGACACTGTGAACCTGTGGAACTTTTGTGGTGCACGTTGCTGGGTTCAAGACTTAGTGTTCCTTTCCTACAAAGAGAAAAGATGGGTCTTTAGCCCCCATCAGAAGTATTTGGAAACAGAGACACCTCCTCTAACTGCAATTGCAACCTATAAAATTTGGATTCATCTCACCTAATTAGAACATTCATTTCATGTAACTGGAATCTGTAGACTCTGTAATGGATCAGTAGGATAAGAATAAGCCCTATCTCTGAGTGCTTTGGCATATGTTTATTTTCCTTGTAATCTGTACATTTAGTCATGTACAGGTTTCGAGGAGGGAGAAAAACTAAATTTGCACCAAAAAAATAGAAGTTATGGTACATTCCATGACAACCTGATCTAGGCAAATAGCAGGGGAGAATGACAGAGGGTACCATGGTGCATCTTATTCTGTATAGCAGCACATACAGATGCCTACAGAAGGCATCCATTCAGCTCATCCAGGATTTGAGTTTTTTGCCAGTGTTTGTTGCTTGTGTATTATACAGGTTCAGTGGCATGTAGGGCACTTGAGCAGAACCTTTGCTAACAAAAGTACATGCACCCTGCAATTTAGAAGTCCCTTTCTCTCTCCACTTTTCTCATCTAAGTCCTGATGCTGTATAGTGCAAAACCAAGCTTTTTATTGAAAAACATTAAATTCTTTGTTTGTATGCAAAAGGTGACAGCAATCTATGACTCACTCAACCAATAATTAATGGACTTCAACTGAAATGGTTATGTAGAGAATGTTGTTCATGCAAATGATATTGGCTAATTCCTTTTTTTTTTCCTTCCACTTAATTAAGAAACACAGCTCCTTCATCTTTTTATGCAAAATCAGACTCATGGATGCATGTGATTGTATTTCAAAACAAGAGGAGCAATCTATTAGCTTTGATTTGCTTTTATAGCCTTGTCAGCACACTGTTGCCCTAAAGTTCTAGCAGTTTCCCAGCGCCTGGTCAGATCAGAGCTGACAAGTGGGGGAAACACAGCAATCTTCAGGTCCTCACTAAACTGAGTACTCTCCCATCTCAATTTCTTTACTAGAATGGCCAGACAGATTGTCCCAGCACCTGCCAGTGTTGGCAGGGCATTCATTTTGGGGTGGGGGTGGGGCATTGTTACCAAAACCCTCCTTGATTTTCATCTGGGGTTTCCACCTGAGAAATTACAGGTGGAAATTATAAACTTATGTGCAGCAGAACTAAAATGCATATATGACATTAGCTGGTGTGGAGCCATCACAGTAACATACTACAGATACTCACATTGAGTCAGAACATCAATTTCCAGAAAAGCAGACTGAGAAATAAAGCCAAACTTACTATTACTGCAGATGTACAGGGCCGTTTTACCTCTGTTTTCTTCAGTTTGTGTACCATAGCTCTCCATGGTGGGAAGATTTATGTCATCAAACATAAATGTCTACAAGTCAGACATTTATATGTGACCTAGTCAGTGTGGACTGCCTGTATAGTCAATGGTGAAAAGAAGATGGTCTGAAAGGGTGATTAATTCTATTTTAAAGCAGCCATTTGGAATAGGGCAGATGAATTGCATCCTAAAACTGCTTATTTCTCTCCACTGACTATAAAGGGAGTATACAGTGATTAACTTGGATGTAGATGTCTGAAGTTAAGTGAGATGAATACTATCCTTAGTGACTTGAAGAGTATTTCTCCCCAATCCTTTTGTGAAAGAATCTGTGCTTGGTTTATGTCATCAGTCCCCAGCAGAATCAAAATCAGACACATCAGAGATAAATGGATAACAGGATCCATGCCACAAGCAAACAACAAGTACTCCTTGCTTTTATTATTAGATGGTGATATTTTGGTATGCTTTTCCAGGAGGAAATATTTTCAATTTCTGTGAATATTAATTACAAAAAAAACCAACCCCAAGCCTCAATAATGCCTTTAGAATAGTATAATTTCAGTGAAAAAGTCTGTTGAGTAGTTGATGCTTTGATTGTGCTAGCAAGAAAGCTTTGAATTACACAATTGTATTAACTTGTTATCCATCAAAAAGATAAAAGAGCACACAGTAAAATGCATTTTTTTATAAAAGAGTATTTTATTTGCATTTAATCACTTGTCAGGTATTACACTCAGGCAAAGTCAGGAGAAAACAGAGGAAGACTGTTACTTCTACAGTGCCACTTATTTTTACTGTAATATAATTCAAATTGAAATGCAGAGGTCCAGCTATATGTGTTCAATTTCTAAAATTCAAGTATAAAAAAAATTAAGAAATAGTAACTTAGTATTATCACACATTCACCTGATGTGCTCTTCTTTGCCGCTTAGAGAAGTCAGAAAGGACTCAATACTTCCAAATTTAGTAGTGAATTGATCTTTTATTAGTATATAATATATAAATGTATTTACTTTGTGAAGGGCTAATAAGGAAAGGAATTTCCTAGGTCAACATTAATTATGTTACAGTATTATTGAGATATTCTTGATCTATGATCACAAGTAAAGGTCTGACCAAAAGAAGAAACAAACCGCACTTTAAAACATAGATTTTTTAATTGCTGTTGTCTAAAATTAAGAGATTGCAGGGTTTCTGTTTTGCCTCTTTTTAAAAACTACTGTGACTGGTAATAGACAGCATAGCTTAAGACTGTGATAAAATGTAGATTTACCATACAGTCCTGAACCTCACGTTTCTGCCCTAAATACAGAAATTCTCCCATCAACCTTTAGAATGAAGCATGACTGTTAGAAATTTAGAATTAATCTAGGCATGCAGAGTCAGGCACAGTGGCTCTGAAGTGAGGGAGAAAGAATTGGGAATCAGACATAATAAATCATGCACTATATTTACTTTGCGGAATGCAGGTACAGGATGGATGGTTCTCCAATGCTGTTGCAGACACTGCTGACACTTTAACTGATGCTGGGACTTTGCATACTCATATTCAGAAGGAATGACTTGCTGACGGTGGCTAAGGAAAAAACTATAAAAAATACTTGTATGTATTAGACTGCTGCAACTTTTTACACAATGTAAAAGACCCTCATCCTTGAAAAATAACAAAGGCATAGATGTTGTGCTGGTGGGATGTCACAGACAACTTCTGTGCAAGATGCAGTATGATCTGCAGGCAGAGCATGTGCACAGCAAGGTGCTGAGATTGCTGATACTCCGTCTAGTCAGCCTCAGAGTGCAGCTAAAGCAGGAGCACTGCAGAAGATCGAAGAAGCTGAAACTTCAGAAAGGCTCTGCAGACCTTAAACCAATGTCCAATTCATTGCTGCACCTAAGACAAATGCTCCGATGCCCCAGCTCCTTTTCCAGTGTCGTAAAATGATCAAGCTGCTCTAGAGGCATACCAAACAATCACCAGACTTTCTTTTTCAATTGAAAAACTATTAAATTTTATGAGGAAATTTTATTTCATGGAAAACAAATATCATTTTACTGGAAAAGTGTAAGAAACTGTACTTTGGAGACTTCACTAGGGTTATTTGGAGAGTAGCCCATGTTAAATGAACATTTGTCCATTGTAAGATAAAAGCATGGCAGTATGGTCAGTTTTGTCAAGAAACCGGCTCTAAAAAAAACAATGATCATTGCTTTCATTCCAGACCAACTGCAGAAAATTGAGCAGATGTGGAATACCAAATGACCAGGTCAGAAATATGGGAATAATGTTGACTAGTTTTCAAATATATGTTTTGATAATTCAAGCTATTTAAATCACATGTGGAATATATATTCATGGTTGAAAGAAAAGCAGATGAACTTGTCATAGCTGGTAGACCACAATTTGTCATTTCATCATGGTTAGGACAATTACACCTTCCAAACTAATAGCTGCTAAAACTGTCCCTAAGATAATGGTGAATGGTAGGGAGATATGTGCACAGCATGTCTTTGAGCAAGAGGGTAGAATTCCAACCTAATACATATACAGTTTAATACAGTTAAACATGGTTAAACATAGTCACTGTTTAACATAGTCACTGTTAATCATGGCACAGATTATTTTAGTAAGAGACCAAAAGTCCTAAATTTGGTGATAAAGAATAAACTCTAGATTAGAAACCTGGCGTCAATACTTCTGAAAACCGAGGAAAAGGAGAGAAGAGAGAGGCAGAAAAATAGTTTTGCAAACAAATGGACAATATTCAAATAAAGACAAAATACATATTTTTTGACCTTTTTTTGTTAAGTGAAAGATGTTAAAACAGTTGTACCTTAAGTCAGAAAGCAGGGAATCGTGCTTAGCCATTCTGCCTTTCTGATTTTCTCACAAGACCAATCAATTCAAGAAAGCTGAGATTTTGAGTTGTCAAGACCCACAGTGTTCACAATAGCTTATTCTTATTCAAGCCTTTTGAGAAAAATCTTGGTAAGATGTAAGTGTTGAGAGTACACTTGAAAAATCTGATTATTGTAGAGACTGTTAGCTACATTATATATATCCAAATCAAATGGTGCTGCAAAACCTCCAATTTTCTCCTGAGATAATGGATGGCTTACTGCAGCCAGCTTTAATGTAAGGTGTCACTTCAAGTATTGTGTCTTATGAAACACTTCAGTTATTTAATAGCCTGCTCTATGAACACAGAGGCAAAGATATATGCCCTCTTGATTTCTGGTCTCTCTTATCATCTCATTACTTGTTTTCAAATTTCCAGGGAAAAATAATAGCTCAGAAGAGAATTATTAACAGATGTTGATGTTTGGTTTGAGGGGGATGGTGAAAATTTAACCACATTAACTAAGATGCAGTAAGTACTACGAATCATAAATTTCATCTAATAGGATGTATGTGATTACATCATAAGAAATTAAATGGCTTCCAGGTACCTGCCTCTGCCTCCCATGCTAATTCTTTTCTTGGACAGTAGGTACATACTGGCATGCAAAGCCCTCCAGCCAGACTTTTTTCTGTTGCTCCTTTTAGACTTTCAGGAGGTATTTTTGCATTGAAGTGTTCCCTTATGTTATCTTAGTCATTATCTCCCAGGACAACTGAAGGCAGCAATGTAAAAACTGCCTGAGAAATTGAAGATGACACAGTTGCACATTAAAACGAATGATGGAATTTTTCTTGAAAATTATTTTACATAGCAAAACAAGCGAGTAGCATGTGCTTTATTACACATTTGTCTGTCAGAATAGTTTAACTTATATCCAAGATAATGATCCTACAAGTATTCACACAGACAGAGAAAACAAATCTTAGGAACCACTCCTGACAACTTTAGTACATGGTAAGAATAGGAGAGGTAGATATTTTTAAAATGGAAAAAAATTCTCCTTGTCTTCAAGAAGAGCTTTATCAAAGTAATAATTGAAAAAAACCCAAAAAACCTGACTGTGAACTTACCAGTGTTCCTGCTCAAGACTGGGCATGTTTTTAACTCTCTCTGCTTCTCTATTACCTTGTGTTTGCTATCTTTTGTAACATTCCCATAGGCAATGTAAGGAATAGAGTCTGAATGAGACTTCTGTAATGTGACTATGAAATGGCTAGAAAATCTCATTGAAAGAGAAGCTGTTGCTCTCCAACGTTCAGCAGTGAAACAAAATATCACTGCTAGACTCTGTAGGGCTTTTTGCCTGGCCCATTATTAGCTTAGTTCCAAAAAGATAAGACCGAGAGGGTCCAGGATGCTAATGTTCAATTCTGTCGAAGGCCACTGCAGAATAGAAAGGCATAAAGTAATAGTTCTGTGTGTTGTTCAAAGAGAAATGTAAGCCTGTGAGCAATACAGCAAGTAACCTTCTTACATTTGAAAAGGAATTTAAAATAAGCGCGGTATGTATTAGGAAGAGCATTCTAATGGTGCCAATACAGACCAGTGGTAACATATGTTGTCCATGAAGGTCTTTGTCAAAAATGTTAAGGATCATATTACAAATCTGTCCAGAATGCTATGGATATACTCAATTCTACATTGAAACAGATGGGTAGATTAGGTGAATTTTCAAGATCTTTGACAGGCAAATTTTCTGGAATTCTATTATGACTTTAGTTAATGACAGCTTCCCAACTGGTCAGCTGGTGGAGATCACATCACCTGCAGGTGGAAGGAAAGGACAAAAGCTGCCTGCCTGAGAAAAGGAGGGGCTCAAATTGGACTCAATGTCCAGGAACCATCTACCAGATAGGGGTGCTTCAGGATGCAAAAGTTTAACCTCTATGAGGTAAAAGAGCTATAAGCTGATGTTGGACTTGGTTTGTCCAATGAATCATGTTCCCTGAGCTTTAGTTTTGGTCAGAACAAAAAAAAAAAAAAGTTAAACACCAAAAAAAAAAAAAAAAAAAAAAAAAAGGTTATATAATGAACAGGAAGAAGTGAGAGAGAAGCACAGTGTTAGAATATGAATTAACATCTACACAATTTATTTGCTTTCACTGGAAAGGCCATAACTTGAAAGACAGGTAAACTTCTTGTTTATGCTGCTGTCGCCTTTGAACTGTACAGGAGTGTAAAGCAAGTTCCCAGTTCTTGAGGATAATTGCTGCAAATGGGATTTACTCATGCACAGCCTTCAGTGGTTTTTACAAGTGGTTCTTCCGAAGTCCCAGTGTCACAAAGAGATGGGTTTTGTAAAGGATTACGCTTTTTGCCCCATATGCTGCTGTAAGTCAGAGCGTTCTGTATAGCCAAGACACAGGAGATACAGCTCAGAAAGAACAGTGACATTGTAAATTTGAAAAATATCTATATTTGTATAACATAACACTGTCATTTCCTATTTTACAACCTTTAGGGTATATTTCTTCTGAATTATCAGAGTCCTAAATAATTTGAACCAAGAGGTAGATATGTGTTCCAAACTGACTACATTTTTTCCTGTATGGAAAAACAACAACAATAACAACATCACCACAAAGAATTGGTTGACAAGTAACATTTGCAGAGAGCCTGAAGTGACCTATCATAAAAGGTTAGCTGGTTAGTGAGAGAGATGAGAGAATAGGATGGGGTGAAATGCACTTAGTTCTTCCTCACCAGACCCCAGTAAATCCCCTTGCTCTCCCTGCTGCTCTAACAAATGACTTCTGAGGTACAGACACTGGTTTGAGGTGTTGATACAATCTCTGATCCCTATAAAGCAGTAAGGTACTACTACTGCCTTTGGGCTTTGTAGTAAGCTTCAATTTCCCATTTAACCCTGGTTGAAACGATTTTGGCTGTTGCATCTTAATACCAATAAATTAGAACCAATAAAGAGAATTTAGTCTTTTACCAGACAAAACGAACCTATGGAGACTTCTACCTCAGGCTATCAAGGTTGTTATGGAGCCTGAACTTTTAAAGACCGGTATAGTTTAATGACATCTGAAACCTTTGTAGCTGAACAATTTAATATGTAAAAGCAACCTCATTTCCTGTCACAGGACTGCAGCAAATCACCTAATGTGTCAGGAAGGATTTTCTATTTGCACATCATCCTTCACTCAATTAGGCAGATATATTACAGGACATTTTCACTATTTTAATCTTAGACTGATACATAAAACCACGTTCATCTTTGTAGTGGACACTCACTTTTTCCCAGTTCACTGTTCTGCTGTTGAAATTCAGCACTTCTGTATTCCATTCATCAACACAAAATTTGACTATAGACAGTTCACTAGAAATAATAACAAAGGTTCATTCACAAGAAACCATCATCTAGCCAACATCTTGCCTTTTTTTTTTCCTAGAACTTCTTATTATGTGAATTCTTTAGCAAGTATTCACCAGTAGAGGCTGGTGACTGAAATGAACAGAAGTTCTGCTCTTATGAGGGAAATCATTGAACATGCATATCTCAAGTTCGGGGAACATATTGAGGTAACTCTTAAGTAATATAGGTCAAAAGAGCTACCAAGCATGCTAGTTTACCTTTATATTACTTTTTTCTTATGAGAAAGAGTACTCAGATTCTCCTCTTGTCAACATGTTTGCTTTGGCAGTAAATTGAATGATAGTTAAAGAAAGAGTTAGTAATTCTTGAGCTCTTTGGCTGTGAAAATGGAAGCTGAAAGAATTTTTTAAAAGGTTTTGTCATTTATATCTTTGAGAAAAAAAGGATTTGAATGCTGGACAGTTTCATAGTGATGTCTGATTTTTTGAATTCAATTTATTAATTGTCTTCTTGAGATAATTAAAGCATTTGTGCTCAAAATAATTGGTGTCATTGAAAATAAAGGATTTAACCTTGGCAGTAGATTCAATCTGTCTGCTCCAATTCATTCCGGTGAAGACAAGAGGAATCATGGTGTGTGGTTTTTCTTTTTTCTCTCTCTTAAGATTGCTAATAATTAGTTTAAACATTCAACAGATCAGCTGGGTAATGGACGTGCATAGTCCCTCATTGTTCTGCTTTATGTGGCACGACTAGAAGTGACACTGTCTTTGAGGATAGGGGTAGTCGTGGTACTGCACTGCAAGAGAATGAAAATGAGAGATGGTTTTTATAATCTGGTCACATTTTTCTTAAACTTGAATGTTATAGATTTAAAATTCAGCCAAGTTTTGTTTGGTTCCACAGAACATGAGATGGGAAGAAAATAAAGAAAAGTGGACCAGCAATCTGAAAAACAGTCTGGAGGGGTCTTTTGAGAATCAGTTCTAAGTGTTTGCATGTCACAGAATGGTTGAGGTTAGAAGGGAACTCCAGAAGTCATCTCCTCCAGCTGGACAGATGTATCCATTCTGATACAGAACAGCTGGTACAGTAGATGCCCTACAAAGATTTTACCGGCAGAATTTCCATGACTCATGGATGAAAGTCTAGAACCTGATATTAGGCATTTGCAGTCCCTAAGGGAATATTTGGCCCTCAGAAAAATAAAAAAATATTAATTTTTCTAGTATTAAGGGGATGGAGGGAAATTTTCTGATCTCATGGTTATCTTGCCTGAGGATTTGGCTGGATGACATTTTCTTTCTTCTTTTTCCTTTTTTTTTTTTTTTTAAGAAATACTGAAGCCCACCCTTTCCAAGATGTATGCAGTATCTTATCTAGTAGAGGAAGATAAGCAGTAAGGGGATGAGAAGCCTTCTTTTACACATGGAACATATTAGAGCAATTATAAAAAGTTTTGTGTCAGGACTTGTTATCCAGAAGCAGGAAGACTGTTTCAGTTCCTTTTAATGTCTGAAGATGACTCAAATATCTCTAAAATTGATAGACTTTTTGCAAAAAGCATTATAAAATGCCTAAAAAGTGAAAAATAACATTTTCTCCACCTTCTGATATTCTTTCACCATGGAAAAAAAACAAAACTCTTAAAAATTTATTGGGCATTCATTAGAGGTTCATTAGAAAAAAATCTGCTGAAATTATTGTCTCTGAAATTCCTGATATCTCATTTGGGGGTTCTGGTTTCCACATGTTTTCTTTCAGATTGTTTATGCCTTTTGTATGGAATAGGAATTAAAAATAGCTGGTGATCTGACATTTGATTTTCTACAACTAAATGCTAATACTTTTTACACCACTAAATGTTTACATTTGGCTTTTGAAAAATCCACATTAAGCGAGACCTGAATATAAGCAGAAAATAGCCAAGAGTCCAGACAATTTTTCCTTCATAAAAATAAGATGTCTTAACTTAAAAACTCCAAGTTCCCTCTAGGTGAAGCTGGGGCTTTCCAAGGCCTGTGTTGTAGAGAGAGGCATTTGGTGGTGCCATCTTTCAACCTCTGCTTTGTCACCTGCCCCCTCTCCAGTTAGGTCACACCCTTCTCTGGGCCTGTATCTTCAAAGAGTCAACAGGTACATTAGGACCTGGGTCTCCGATGAAGATTCTCAGTGAGAGGAAAAAATGCTTTCTTGCTCTTTGCACAGTAAATCAAGAAAGGCTCTGATGTGGTCCTGAGGAAGTCTCTCAGCACTGGTGAGGCCACACCTCAAATCCTGCTTCGGGTTTTTGAGCCTCCCACTGCAACAAGGATTTTGAGGTGCTGGAGCATGTCTAGAGAAGGGTGATGAAGCTGGTGAAGGGTCTGGAGTATAACTCTTATGAAAAGAGAATAACTCTTATGAAAAGCAGCTGAAGGAGCTGGGAGTGTTCATCCCAGAGAAAAGGAGGCTCAAGGGGTACCATACTGCTCTTTAAACCAGCCTGAAATAAGGGAATAGCAGGTCAGGGTTGGTCTTTTCTCCAAGGAAATCAGCGACAGGAGGAGAGGAAATGATCTCAAGCTGCACTAGGGGAGGTTTAGATTGGATACCAGGGAAAAATTTTTCACTGAAAACTTTGTTAAACATTGGAACAGGCTGCTCATGGAAGCTGTGGAAGAAGTTCTCAAAACGTGGGGAGTGTGGCACTTGGGGACAGGTATGCTAGGTAACAGAGGAATTTGACAATCTTAGAGGTATCTCCCAATCTTAATGATTCTATGACAAAACTTGTGCTAATATAGCATATATGTAAGAAAAACCTCCTTCAGTGAAGAGCGTATCCTCATCTTTTAACAGTGAAACACATCTCCCATATCCTTTTACTCTATAATGAATAATCATGCAGTTGCACCAGCAGTCTTTAGGGAATACTGTATTGTCATCCTTCATTTTGGAAGCACTTATTAACCTTGTATCTTAACTATAGCAGACCATAACTAGTCCAACCTCTGGGACTCCTATTTGCAAACAAACCTAGAAGATCCCTGATGGACACATAAGCATTCTCCCTTTGCTTCCTGACAGTTAGGAAGGGCTTTTATCTCCTTAGATGGGACAGTCTTTATTTTGATCCCTCAGGTTTCCTGCTATCAGGAACAGGTAACAGCTCAGCTGAGATGCTCCAGCTATTGTCTCCCTCAGTCTCTACCATTGCTCTCAACAGTTACTGCAGCTGAATGATAGCAAGCAGCTGTCACTGCAGTTTCCAAGTATTAAAGATTCAAAATAAAGGTTGTATTGACAAGTCTGAAAGAAATTTTAAAAAAATGAAAAATAGGAAAATAAATAAAATAAAAATAAAAGGAAGGAGAAGTGTGAGAAAGGAAGGGACATGGAAAAGGCAAAGGCAAAGGGAGAAAGAGAAGGAAAGAGAGAGGTAGGAAGGAACATTTCTAAGTAGAATATTTCAGTGTGAAGATAAATGTTTGCAAGATTTCACAGACTATGACTTGGAAATATCAATCATGAGCGTTCATTTAAACTGTGTGTCTATCTCCATATGAGGACACATGCATGTTGTCATGTAGAACCCAGGACAATATAGCATTTTCTAGATAATCTACTGTAAGAGGAAATATACATAGGAAAGAAAATAAATGGGTTTAAATTACATTGGGGGTTAGAAGGGAAAAGGTCATGAACTCAATTTAGTCTTACAAATGCAAAAAAAAATACTTTTTAGAGCTTCATTTATCCTCTGAATTCATGAGATCTGCCCAGACTCATTAGACTGAAGCAGTAGAACAGGAGTTAGGTGATATGTCACAAGTCTTTCCACAAGACGATGGTACAAGCCAAGTAAAGCAGGTAGAAATACATTATTTAAAGTGAAGGAATTATCTTCTTTGCCTATTGCTTAGCATAATATAGATTTTAAAAAACCTTTTAGAGCTTATATGTCTGCAAAGCCAGCTCTCACTAATCTCCATCAATGTCAGCTCCCATTCAAAAAAATTATGCTGCTCATATTCAAATTCATGTATATACAAATTCACATATATACATATGTATATGCACATACACGTTTAGACATATGTATGCAGACACAAAATTGCACAGTCACCCATCCCACACACCTGCATCTTTGATAAAAATTTGGTAACATAATATTTGTATTATTGTTAAGGATTCTTCTCTCCAAGATCCATTTTAAAGACACATTCCTTCATCTTTGTTGAAGGTTTTCAATTTTCCTTTAAACAACATCTTTGAGGGACTAAGATGATAGAATAATAGGAAAAGAAAATCTGTCTTTCTCCTTTTTCAGAAGTTAATTCATACCCATGGGATATGCCAGATTTTAATGCTACAAAATTAAGGCCTCTTATGTTCTGTATGTGCACTACATTTGCAATCTTAGCACCAAGTGTGCGAAGTGCTCTGCCTGAGAAGCTTAATTGTGCCCAAGAATGACTAGCACTGGGGACAAGAGAGTACTTGAGTCTCAGAGAGTTTCTTGGAATCTGGAATTTTAACATCATCAGAGATGGTATCTCCAAGAGAAAGAGCTGTTATTTTCAAATCAGAAGAAATGGTTGGATTGTCTACATTTCCATTTCCACACAAAACTGTAATTCTTAAGCATTCCTTGCCACCTTAATTTCGTTTGAGCATTTGAGATCCTTTGATAATTATTTGATTTCTTTGAGAATGTGTTGTATACAATTCTCTCCTGATTATTATAGATTTCTGGCAGCTGCAGGACATGGTGGCCTGTGGCATCTCTAAAAGGAACATCCTGCATAGATTTTTGTGCTACCACAGCAAGAGCAAAGGGCCTTTCACATCTTAATATTTCATTAAGCCCTAGCTAATGGGCAGAGTTAAACACACAGAACTGAACTCTGCACATGGTACATTTGTTTACTCCAAAGACTACCACCCTGATTTATGCCAAGGACAGGGTCAGTTTTTTGCAATAGATGGGAGGGGCTGTGGAAAAGATCCTGATATTATTTGTTATCACCTCAAGCCACTGTCAGGAGGGGGAGAAGAGACACTGGCTTCTGAGAAGAATTCCAGTCCAGAAAAAAATGTGGCTGCTGTTGTCATGTGGATTGGGCAGGGATTGGGCTTGATGAGCATTTTGCATGTAAATCACCCTCTCTTTTGCACACATTAATATCATTGCTGTTACTGTGTGTTTTCTTATCTCATTACTGTTTCCAGTAAATTATTCTTATTTCAACACATAATCTCTGCCTTTTGTGCCTCCAGTTCTCCTCTCTGGCCACCCAAGAGGGGCCAGGTATGGGGTAGGGTGCACAACAGTGGGGAAGGGGAGAAAATGAGCAGCAGTGAGGTTTGAGGAGTCTGAGTGGGACAACTCAGTTTGGGAAGACCATTCCTAAACCATGACCTAAACATTCACAGCCAAAGTAGATCTCATGAAAAGAAGTCTTACACCACGCCAAGCCCAAATTCAAACTGGAAAGAAATGACACTCATAAAAATTGAAATAAAGACAAAATGTTTTGAAATTTTTACCTTTGCAGATTAGATTGAATTAAAATTACTATGTGGATGTAAAAGAATGCATTCCAATCTCAGGTCATTGTCCCAAACTGCCATAATACTCTGTTTTCAATCTGTAAACATCACTCCATTTTATTTTGAGTTTCTAGAGGGAAATATTACACCAGTTTCTCAGATTTGAAGAGGTTTTTGTCATTTAACATCCAATTAGAGTAAAAATATTAGTGTCAGAAGATAGTACTTATGAACAGCTATGGTATTTTCAGCCATGTCTATTGTTTATCATAGTATTTGCTGTGAGAGAACCAAGCAAATATACTCAGATGTATGAAAGTACATTTGTGCATATATCTGACTTTGCACTGCCCAGACAATACCCAGCACAAGTCCTCATCAGGCAAAACAGACATATTTGAGCAGACTGAGTGAAAATTAAATGTTATGGAAAAGAACATTGATATCTCTTATGATAAAAGCTCCGTCACAATAAAGCACCATATTCCAGCATGATCAATATTAGGAAAATTTTGTTTAAAGGAACATTTTCAGCGAAAAAGTAAATACGGCTTTTTCAAAATTTGCCAAATTGTTGCTAGACAGCTGTATAGAATCATATGCTAATAATCTATGGATATCTGGTTCAGCCTGTTACATGTTGACAATATTTAGTCATTGATGACGTACTATCAATGCAAATTTCTTGCCTTTTTGTCTTCACATATGAATATTTCTTTATTTTCTTTTTTTCCCTTTTTTTTTTTTTTTTGGTTGAGTCAGACAAATAATATTTTAACTGTAGGAACAGAAAACAGGATTAAATAGATGGCCAGAACAATCCTTAAGTAAAGAAAAAGGAATCTGGAGGAGCTCAGCACCTTCCAGGTTTCACTGTAAAAACTAACTCTATGACTGTTCCTAAGTAAAGGGAGACGTAGCTGAATCTTTGGTTCAGAGAGGAAACAATGACTGCCATCCTCCTTCCTTATTCTAATTCAGCTCTTCTGGCTATTGTCAGGAAGCATGGCATTCTGCTCCTTCCGTCCTTTCCCTTCCCCTCACAGGGATTTATGTGTGATTTTACTGTCTCTACAGTTCTCTGTCGCCATGAAGAGCAGACTGGCAATTAATCCATATTAGAAGTCAGTAGAAAACTATAGATCACTTTGGTACAAAGGACTCTTTAAAGAATACTGAAAGCCCTGTCATTGCCTGAAACCTAAGATGGGGCACTGCTGTCAGAAGTTTTAGAGGTAAGCAGCTCCACAGACAGGGCTGAAATGACCAGTCATGATTTAGGGCTTTAGAAATTTAAATCTACTGGTTGCATATTTATATTAGTAGTTATTCATATGGCTGTGTATACATGCTGGTTACCTGTGTGGAGAAAGTCCTCTCACAGGTTCTATAAATAATTTTCTTTCCGATGGTATCATGCTCTTATCTGATAACCACACTTTAAATGGGGCATCCAAAATTCCTGTTCTGTCTGGAAAGCAGTTTACTTTTGATATGTGTACGTCTGTAGAGTTCCCAATCTTATTACCACACCTATTGCCATTTTTCATGCATACTTCCTTGTGATAGATAGGCACCCTTGCCAGGCTAAACAGGCATGTGACACGCCCTAAAGAGACATGCCATTAGTGTCTTCTGCCATTGCACTAACCCAGGGTTTACCGGGAGCAGAAAGAGTCCTGCCAACCTGCAACCACAAGCTGAATTTCATCTATTGACTACTTAATTTATCTCTTTCTTCAATTATGAACTTTGATGTGTATAATCTACAGGAAACCAAACCAAACAAACCCCAGGAATACCTAACCAAGATCTGAAAAGGCTTTGCTTGACAAAAGTGTTAATTATACAATTAAGTTCATAACACAAAGAGGATTTTAGCTCAGGAAGCTCTCTCTCCATATCTGCTCTGTTCCTGTGTGGTATATTTTCTGTGGAGGTTATGAGAAGGCATATTTTCAGAGGACAGTACTTTAAAATGTGACAATAGTGTGTATTGTTGTGAGTCATGTAAAAAGGAATTATACATTTATTCTCTCTGACATCTCTTGTAAAAAGCTGAGTCCTGTAGTTTTACTTCTCTATATTTGCACTTTCATTTTTGCGCTTCCAAATACATTGATAGTGCAAATCAGAAATTTTGCAGCTAGAATGATCTAATTTAGAGTTGCCATCAAGCGCCTTGCAGATTTTCTTGTGACCACTGAAATGGAGGCATAAAAGAAGATCATTCTTTCGAATATTCATCCCCAATATATATGCTGTCAAGAAATACTAGGTGGAGGGGAAAAAATAAGGACTACAAGATAAAATACAAGGAAAGGTGCAGCATAGATCTGTAAAACACATCAACATATTATGAATATTTTTGTGAGGTGTTTTTTTTATCTTATTTCTTTGCACTTCTGCTTTTCCTTTCTCTGAAAAGTAATCTCAGGCCACATCACTCTGAAAGCTAGTGCTTTATCATGGTCTCTGTTAAGGTTCTATGCAAGCTTTTGTGGACTTTTGGTCTCAGAATATTGTGCCAAATGATAGTGCTCAATTGAAAAAAGCATGAAATAAGAATTTGTATGTCTGCTGTAATATATTGTAATAATAATTAGTTATGGGGTGCTGGCACACTGTGTTTGAGAGGACTTTACAATTATATTTTTTTTTTTAATAAAAAAGTAGGACTTGATTTAAATAATCAGAGCAAACTGTTATTGCACAGAATATATATGTATTTATGTATTGCAGATCTTGCTGAAAGGTCTAGAAATTCCTTTCAGGACATAGTACTTGTATCAGTGATGGGGTGTTTTGTCCTTTCTGCTGCTTATTTTTTCTTCTTTTTCCTTGGCTTTGATTCTGAGGACAGCATGCTCTTTTCATCTTGCTAGAGATATGGTTCTGCATAAATCTCTCAGGAGATTTCACTCTACCCAAGCAATTTTATGGCAAAAAAAGAAATGCTTCCTTATGTCTGTATAATTTCAGTTGTGTAAATCAGTGCATTGACCTCAAAGCCATCCTGGCTTTACTGTGGATCCACCTTGTTCGCAAAGTTTGGCTTTGAATTATAGTAGCTGTAGTATCTTTTGCTTCCCTGATATGCACCAGTAGATTGCATTTTTTCAGTAAGTGTTTGAAAAACATAAAGGTTCTATTTTTCCAGTACAGAAGCAGTTTTCAAGGGGACAAAACAAAATAAATACAAAGGAAAAAGAAAAAAATAGAATTAAAAAATTGCGAAGAAGAGTGAAATCTGAGACTTGTTAAATAATTCCATGGTGACCTGAATGAAGAAAATGGTATCTGGTTTGTAAGTATCAAGCAGAATTGCCATTAAGCTGAGATGAAGCCAGCTAAAGCATAAAATACGGCTATAAAGCTTCCCATAAACTACAGAAATGACAAAATAAAATATCTGTATATGCTAATTATATGGTGTAGACCTAGTTTTGCATTTCCATAAATCTTTCTCTTGAATTGTTATATTGGCTAGTAATTAAGAGACTTATGACAAATTACTTGATTTATATTCTCAGCCAGGTCTGGACCTTATTATGTACTGATTTCAGCAGGGAAGCTTTAAGAGACACACAGGGGTATGCCATACTTTACTGAATGAAACTGCAAAGTTGTTTTTGTGCTGCCAGATGCGTCTGGAGTGTCCATGGATTTTATGAGGATACATGAACCTTTCAGTTGTGGAAGAATTTTGTTTTAAAACATAGGCTTACAGTCTTGGAAAGAGAGCAAGACTGTGTCTTCACATACCTAGATATACCTATAATACATTAAGAGTATTATTTTTTTTCTTAGTCTCAAATTAAATCACATATGGTATATATAAAATTCAAATTCCATTAGATCTCCAGGAAGAAATCACTGCCTGTGAATGCAGCTCTTGAATCTAATTTATTTTTAGCAAGGTATACAAAATCGAAGCCATGTATGGAATTTTTTGTGGACAAAATTTTTTGAATGTTTGCTTAAACTTTATTTGTTTGTTGTGGACAATATCTAGGATAACCATTCCAAAGATGACACAAACAGGGTGAAAACTTTATTTATAAACTGTTAACAAAATATTCTTTCCAAACAAACAGAGGAAAAACATTTTGCATCTCATCGGTTACTGATTTGGTGTTCTTTGGTTGTGTGTTACATCTTTTTGATACTTCTTTGGTTGTTTGAATTTTTATTTCTTAAAGTGGGCTAATTCATTTTGGCTACATCAATTGAGTGTATATTTCGAAATCTTTATGCTATGAGGTGTTAAAAATTGCTAAGAGGTTAGCAGCAGAGGTCAAAATACTCCTCTTTTAGCTTTTCTAAGGTAATCAGTTTCTAGATCTTATACAATATTAAGCATTACAGCTAGTCTAAGAAGCGTTTAGAAGTGTCAGTCACAAAAGAGAACAAAAATCCTTAGACAACTGATAATTTTGCTCCATACCCAGGTTTCCTTGCCATTAAAAGTAAATAATTAATTCTTCACTCTGAGCTATATAATACATTTTTCTAAGGAAACCAGAGCTTAGACAATAATTACTGGAGGATTTGAAGGACATTTAAGAATGATATGTTGTTGTACCTGCTACAAAGAGAAGAATATTACCCAAACAATATGTATGTAAGTGCTCTGTTGACAGACAAGGAGGGTAGCTTTAATTCTATTTTAAGAGTTGCACAAATGTGTGTCAGACACCATAGTTATTGACACAGGTTGGAAGGTTGCAAGAGAGAAAAAAATGTATGGATTACCAATCTCTCATGGCCCCAGGTGTCCAAAAGTACCTTTCTTCTTCAGAAAAAATAAAAAATTTGAAAATTTGAACCAAAAAACCAATACAGAGAGAGACAGAGATGCATGACAGGTTAAATATGAGCAAGTCACACTTCAGCATAGAGCTTCTAGCAAGGAACTGAGGGTGAACCCTAGAAAAACTCCCATCCAAGTACTGTAAATACTGCTTTGCAGCACTGAAATCTTAATTAGTATTTTTCTTCCATTTAACTGCTCCAGTGGGTAAAAGATGCCTTGTACCAATTTTTATCTTTTCACTCCCCATCTCCCTCCCCTGCCTTTTTTTTCTAAATTTCTCTACCTAAGATTTCCAGGGGGAATGGTGTCTATAAATTAAACTAACTGGCCACAGTGTTATATGATTATTGTCTAAGTGGAACAGATTTATCATCTTCAGTTTTTCATTTCCTGTTCCAAGATTTCTGTTAAATACGTATTACTCATGAATGACAAAAGGACTAACAACAAGAGAGGCTATTTCCCAGGGGGAGTAGGTACATTTGGAGTGTGTTTATTATCTAGCTAATGCTCTTCACCAATAACTGATTGCACATTCTATTAGATTTTGTGCTCTGCTTTCTAAAAACTGTATATATTACCAAGTGGGGTTACATGTGTTAATCCACTGAGACCAATGAAAGCTACTGCCTCTCTTAACACTTCAGAACATTGTAATTCTTCACCCAAGTCTCTCATCACCTCTCCTATCCCAGTCTCATGCTACTGTGTTGGCTTGGAGGAGAATGCCAAGTAGAAGTGTCCAGAAGTACAGCTCCCTATGTTGTAAATGTAAATTAGAGATCCATGGAGAATTTCAGCTCTCATAAAATCTCACTTTAAGGCACCCTGGGCTGAATTAATTGTTATTAGTGCATTGCAGTCTGCTTTAATTAATATAGTCCATTAACATATAATAAAAAATAAGAAATGTAATTGAAAATTGTCAAAAGAATCTGACTGATAATAAAATATCTATGCCCAGGTGATAGTTTCTGTTTTAAATACAGAAGAAAAACGTTTTTAAATACAGAAGAAAAACATTCAATATCACCTACATCACATATGCTTTCATCTGAAAGGATCCCTAGGTGAACACTGCACACAGTTACCACTAAACTTCCTACTCCTTCTGGCTCCCTTCCTCTGGGTTGTAGAAGCTGCTCTGCGATTTTTGAACAGAAAATAAGAATCCTTCTGCCCTTGACTATCTGATATTTTTCTTTTCTTTTCTTTAATTTGCCTCATTCTGAAATACAAATAGCATAATTTGACATCACTGCAATAACATGGGAGCACTCTATGTGCAAACACTATGTGTAAACACCGTGTTTGGCTATTTGTGGTGTCCTCTGATTATAGCTCTTGTAAATGAAAATGATGTGCCTCTTTTTCACCTGTCACAAAGCCATATCTCAGGAAGTACATAGCCTAGACTAGGGGCAGGCCAGAGATTTCTGCATTATGTTCTTGCCTCTTCTATTTGCTGAATTCTATGTGTTTCAGTTGTCTCTTGCATAAAACAGAGCACTGAAATTTAAGGTACATCACTGTTGTTGTTGTGGCTGTGGGGACATTCCTGCCCTAAATTTAAACTGACTTTGGCAAAACAAATGCTCAAGCACTTGCCTTAATCTCAGTCTGAATTATTTTGTGTGGTATGCTACGGCAGCTAAACCGTACATAATATCTCAGATAAAATCTAGCATTCAGATTCCTTCAGGATCTGCAGTCACATCAGGTGTTAGCAGTTACCAACATCAGACAGTGAAATAAGACAATAAATTTCAGACCTCTCTCAGGCTCCCTGGACTTTCAACTGAGATGAACAGACAGATTCAGAAGTAATTAAAGAAAAAATGACTTCCAAATCTGACAGCAGTTAAACTCTTAGACAGTCTGAGTTTTAGTCCTTATGCTGAATAAAACAGAGCCACAAGGTGACCATTGGCTCTGAGACAAGTTAGCAGCAGCTGCTTCCTAATCCATGTTTTTAATGCTGGTTCACCCCAGCTAGTTGGAGCAGCCCAATACAGACCAAGTGCTGGGTGCTAGCTGAGCTCTCAGTGAAACAGTTTGGGTCCAGCACTCAACCTGGCTCATTTTTCTTTAACAGCACTTCATCAAACTACTAATGCATTCGGGTCTAATCATCCCACCTTCTCTCAGACACCTTACCTGAAGGACCAAAGTTGATGTGTTTGACTGGATTCTCTTCACACTCAGCCAGAGAAAAACATCTGAAAGGCTATTCATCCCAGCTAAGGACTTAAGGCACTGTTATGAGCCTAAAGTTAGGTAAAATGGATCAATTTCCTATTGCTCTCAATTGTCTCTGGAGGAGCCAAAAAAGCCTCTCTCTTTCAATAATGTGGCAGGATTTATGCATGTGAATTCTTTCCTATTGACCTAAACTTTGTGCAATGTGACTGCTTGAACTCCTTTATTTTTAAAGAGGGTTTAGCCAAATTTTTAAAAAAATATTAGTTGTCAAGTAAAAGCATTCTTTCAGTTCTCTTATTGAAATCTGTATTTTCAGAAACCTTTTGACAAATACTTTTCCACAAATTGTCACTTACACTTCAGCACTACTTTAAACACTAGGCTTAAAAGAGTTCCATCTGAACATCCTCAAGTATTTAGATTTTTGCAAGTTGGATCAAAGGTTATTAATAGGCATTATAGAAATGTATGAATTAATATGATATCAAGAATGGAAGACAGGTGAAGGTTCATTGACATCAATGAACCTTCATAAAGCTCAATGGATGCTGAAGTTTTGCTTGCTAGTTTGTCTGTTTTTTAAATTTTCAGGAAAAAGCAAACTATTCATTTACTGTGAAATCTAGTTCCCAGAACACAAGGACCAAATTAGTCTTATAAGTAATGGATTACAATGTCCCAGCTTACTATAATCTTATCTCTTTAACCACTTACACAGTAATTGCTCGACAAAAGACTGACACTCTTTTCTATTTCCTGGTTGTGATCCTGCAGGATTGCAGCCATTAAAGAATCATCAGGCAGAAGAACTGTAAAGACTTTGTTGCCCATTTTTCAAGAACCTTTATTAAGGTTTCTCTTTTTTCATTTACTTGTAGCACACAATTTCTCCAGTAACGATGTGCTGGTACTTCATTTTCTTACTGTTCAACAACAGGCTCAATTAATTTTTTTAAAATGCTTTTTGGATTTAATTTTCTTCTCCTGGATTAACAATTCAGACTGAGCAGAGCTAGAGAACAACTGTATATACTTTCTCCCCAGTATTCTTGTATTTAAATTCTTGATTTTAGAGGTTTCACTTTTCCAGGATGTGAAGCTCTGGACAAGCAAAGAATTCTTAGTATTTGGAACTGAGTCAATCAAGATAATGTTGAATATTTAAAAAAAAAAAAGTTTCAAGTAAAACCTGTGATCTCAAGCTGAAAAATTCTTTCTTTCCAGATAATCTGAGCTCTTTATATCAAAAGGAAAATATTATTTTTCATGTCCCATGAAACACATTCTTAACATGTCCATTTTTATAATGAAGCATATTCTTAATTAATCAAAGCTGACTTCATCTGCTTGCACCTAATCAAAGCTGACTTCATCTGCTTGCATATATTTTGAACATTTTTAATGACTTTCTTAATAAACAAATAAACATATGTACATTATGGTTATAGTGTGTCTCTCTTGATTTCAATCACCAGAGAGGTTCTGCATATTAGGTCCTGTTCATATACATATATATATATATATCAGAAGGGTGTTAATGTGTGTAACTCTCATATGAAGAGAGATAGTGAAGAAAGGGTCTTGAACCCTTGGATTCATGTACCCTTCCAGCTGAAGCCAGCTGTGCTTTACTGGCATATAAGTCCTGGAACCAGAAGAGCAGGGAGGGAGAAGTTATACCTATACAGGAGAGGAAAGAAAGAAAGCAGGATTTGTAGTAATATCTGGAGCTCCAGAGCTTTCCTCTTTCCCCTTACTGTAGCTCCCAAGTGAATGTTAAACCCTTTCTTGTCTACTCACAGTCATGTCCTGCCGTGCTTGCTTTTCTGAGGTTAATGTCTACTTTTGGTTCTAGAAATGGCATATGCAGTCCTGTAGCATCCTCAGTGTTTGCAGCAATTCTGAACCAAAATGGCTCTGTGAGTCAAAGCCCTTACTAATGGCAGGCTGGAACTCAATGTGAGCTTTAGCTGAGACTAGATCAGCTGCAAGTTAGAAGCCATGGTGTTCTCAGCTGGGATGACCACAGAGATGAAACCTTGCCACCCCACTAACCATCACTTCCTCAACAATAAAAGAGGCAGTAACTCAAGAGGGAGTCTGCCTAAGAGTTCATGAAGAAACTCAGTATGAATAGATACAAGCTTCTGTGCAAAAAGGAGATGTTCGTAATTCTGCTCCTGATCTCAAGGACTGATCACACACTTCAGCTGAATGGATGGAAGAAGGAACTTCTGACTGATGAAGAATTAAAACAACTGTCGTATAAAAGGTACTTGTCACATGATGGGAAGGGTAGGTGGCTAAATCTGTACACTATTTTCAGGCATCTTCCACTGTCAGGTTATTTTTCCCCAGGAGCAGGACTTGCCTTTTCTCTTTGTCAGAATTCATGAAGTTCCTGCTTTCTGTTCCTCCAGCCTATTAAGGTGTCTTTGAAAGACTACTCTGAAAGACAGAAAAACTGCCTGCTGTATCAACCACTCTTCCAAATTTCTATTGCCTGTAAACTTGCTAAAGGTGCACTCAGCCCCATCTTTCACTATATCACATAATCTGTGAGGTCTCTGTGTTCTCCTTAGAGCTGAACAAAAAGTACTTTTGTTATGCAGAAATAAATCTGTTTGAATGACCTCTTATGGAGTTGAGCTGTAAATGGTATGCACAATCCAGTCTGAAAGAGCAAAAATCTCCTTGGAGGTTTTGATAAAACTCAGTAAACCTGGGGATGTGCAAATTGAACTGTAGTGCTTCCACACACTTTTTTAAAGCCCTTGATGGAGTGAATTTTCATGCTCTGGACCCTAATACTGCAATTAGACTTGGCTGTACAGACAGGAGTGACATTCACCTTCATTTTGCTTGAGGGGGCAATGGAGAATTTCACAGTTCATTGTCATTTTTTATTAAAACAGATAAGAATGGACTCTAGGTTGTGACCCTTGTGTTCAGCAAGACCTCCAAAAATCACTCAGCTGCAGAGATAACAATCAAGAGCACCCTGGAGGCTGTGCATGCTCTATATCAAGAGAACCAAAGAAGCCGGTGGAAATGCTACATGAATATTTTCCCTTGCTTCGACCAAATGTTATTGCTCTATGTACCTGTCTTGTAAGATCAGCTCTGAAAGTTTTGCAAGTAAAGTGGAATCTGAACATCTTGTTTTACTGCTGGCAACAATAATAAATAATAGAAACATAATAGTACTAGGCTGTGAAATTTCCTTCAGAAATGTAGTGTGTGTACAGAATTATCAAAGAACGGGTATTGAAATACTGAATACTGAAAATATTCATTACTAAGTAACAATAATACCATTATTTGTCACATCTTTTCCATAGTAACAAAAGACAAATTTTTCCATTTACTTATCTTTAAGTAAATGTCTACAGCCTGTACTCTAAAATATTAATTAAATGTTAATTTGAGCAGTCCGATTTGATCAGAGTCAATATTTGGGCAGTTGTCTTAGTGGTAGACATGAACTGTAAGTGTCCATGAGGTCAAGCAAGACTAGGTGGCATTTTTGGGCGCAGCAATTGGACGATGAAGAACCTAAGTACACTTCAGGATTAAAGTCTTCATGGACTACCCCGTAAAAATCTTTAAATCCAGGAAAAAAAATTGAATTAGTAAATAATAAAAATTGCTTTCTTGTTCCTCCAGATGATTAAGAAAATTGAGAGATTCTCCTTCCACAAGGGAATTGCCTTTTCCTGCTTGAAAGAAAGAAAGAAACAAACAAACCAACAAACAAAATTAATGGATTTTGGTT
The DNA here is from genome assembly GCF_028018845.1 of Melospiza georgiana. Lineage (NCBI taxonomy): Eukaryota > Metazoa > Chordata > Aves > Passeriformes > Passerellidae > Melospiza > Melospiza georgiana. The sequence goes on from NC_080431.1 coordinate 48,743,535, forward strand.
TTGTGGTGTTGTGCAGATAGTTTCTTTTATTTATTTGTTTTGTTTTGTTTTGTTTTAATAGCTGTCCTTCCAGTTACATTTTCAAATACAGACTTTGAGATTTTTTCCTTATATCCTCCATATTTTTTTGGGGGCATGGGAAATGAATGCTCCATAAAATGCTTAGTATCTTTTCTGAAGTGAAGCGGAGTTGAAATTGACCGGCTGAATCAGACTCGTCTTTCATCCTTCTCTGTCACCTTCCTTCCCTCGCCTCTCAAACCCTTACATCCTCTCTGGTCTCCTTCTCTCTGCATTTACTTCTTCCTCCAGCTGCTCCCTCTCCGCCCAGCCCAGGTTCAGGGTTCCAGAGAGGGAGTGAGCTCCCTCAGCCCTCAGCTTGGGTTAGCAGGGAGACAGAGCTCCCTGGGGTGCTGACTCGGTACGGCACAGCGGGGACTGCTCTGCACAAGCGTTTAAACCACAGCGCTGACGGCAGCTGAAAAAAAATCTGCATGAAAATCACACAATCCATGAAATTTATTACACCTGCAGTTTGCTAGTTGAGCTCCTACTTTGCATAGGGTATTTTGCCTTCAAGTGACACAGTATTTAAACACATCTACCTCTACATATAAAATTCCATTCTGATGGAGTTGAGATAACTTTCCACTACCTATAGTAAATGTGTGTATGTCAAACATTGGTATTTCTGAACTTTATTTTTTCTTTTAAAAAATTTTGTCATGGAAATATATCTTACAACTTCCCGAATCTGTTGTTTTTAAAAACAATTGCATTAGAAAATTCTTCAGAACCCTTATTCCCTAAATCTTTGTTGCTTTGATTTACAGCTTCTAAATAATTTGCAGAATGCGATATGTAATTACGTGCATTCTTACTCAGGTATGCAAATTCTAATGAATACTTGTCATGATTCTACTATTTTTAATAACATTACTGCTGCTATGCTGAGAATTCTTAAAGATCAGACCAATTTTTAATAGGTCAGTGTTCTTTTTATAATTACCTGACTCATTTATTTTGTTTGCCTTTGCATGAATATTATTTGTTTGCTTTATTTGATGGTGTTAGCAACAGAGAAAATTAAACATCTCTGCAGGTTTGGTGCAGAAAATAGTTGTAAATATTAACCTCTACTACAATTTTAACCTTTGCTGTGGATATATTTTAAGAGGTGTGAATATTTCTTTCTCTTCAATGCACAGGGAAATTTTATAACAGAGTAAAAAAAACTGTTAAACTTCTTACTTTTTCTAGAACTATGAATGCCAGTAGCAAAAATGCTATGTTAGAAATAGAAAAATATTTCTAATATTGATTGCATGGTTTTCATACAGTCTTAATCCAAGGCCTCTGTTTATTTATTATGAAAAAACCAGAAAAGAATCTTAGTCATTTTTAACTCAGTCCCAAACAAAATTGAAAAACTTCTAATAAAAATCACATAAAATGATCCAGAATTGAGATCTTTAAGCCATCTTATCTATCTTCCTTCCTCGCTAGTGGGATTTGCTGTACCTAAAATTTTCATGCAATCTTCTAATTGAAAATTTTCCTAAATATTCTTAGGTCTTGTCTTTCATTATTTTATTATCCTGACATTTAGAAATCTTTGCCTAAAGTCTAACCTATATCTCCCTAGCTACAACTGGTTTTTGGCTTTTCTCATATTTGAAAACTGTTACCAGATCTCCCATTGTATTCTCTAAGCAGAAACAAATAAGCTCAGGCTTTCACTACAGAACATGTGATTTTAGCTGTTTTATAGTTCATTCTGGCCCTCGGCCCCTCCTTTCCTGCCACACTTCTCTTTATACACCTTGGGATGATGCCTGGGTTTGTCTTCATGAGCATGATTCTGCCCTGAAAAACACTATGGCCATTCTACTCCTTGCCTTGAAGCTGTGGAATCATGTGGGAGAGAACATATGATTTATTGACAAGTAAATGTTAACTAGAGGCCACTTTTCCTTTCATGTCAGAACTGATTGATACTGAGGAAACTGTTGACTCCATTAACACTTTCTGTATATTTTACTTAATTATCCTAAAGTGCAGTTACACACAGTCCTTAGTGGAGGGGAAGCCAAAATATGTTTGTGGTGTTTTTTTCCTTTTTCTTTTTTTTCCCCATTTCTGTGTATGCAGTATTCCTGACACAAAGTACATAGTCTCTTGAGGCAGCAGAGGCAGAGAAGATATCCCACCACTTCAATCCGGCCTCTTCAAAAACCTGTGTCCTTTTTTCTAGGCTGGCAGAGTAGATTTGAACTCTTTCTGGCCAAAGGGGGTTGAAATGCTGGTCTTTCACACATTGTACAAGTGGTACAATCTCTAAGCATTTCCCTGAAAGACTTGACGTTCCTTGGCTAAATAAAAGTGCCTGAAGCTGATCAATGCTGTTGCTATGTTAGGCAAGCTCTGAGTATGTCTAACAAATTAAGTGATGCCAGAAGGGCTTGGGTTCAAAAGGGAAAAATAAGGAACTTGGATACAAAAATTATCTTTCAAATATAGGGGGAAAAAGTTAGACATGGTACTAGAAGAACATTGATCATTCAACAACCAATCCCATAAAAATTCAGGTATTTGCAACAGGATTAGGTGTCTCCTTATTACATTTGAGATATCTTCACAATGCCTTAAAATGCCCAACTCCATATTTGCATGTGGGCCTGCATTAAAAATGCCATTTAACTATTTCAAGGAACCACATTGAATCTTAATAGAACCAGATGAAGCCTGGTAGTTTCTTTATAGGAAAAAAACCCCAACATTTCAAAACTGCATACAGAGGTATTTTTTTCCTTAAGAGTTTTCTTTTGAAGTATAAAGAAATATAGTATTTGCTAGAAATGTCACAGGGGGCACGCCTCTATATGCTGGATTGAATTTTCTTATTTGAGACTAAGCTTTACAAAATATTTCAGCTAAATATATGAATAAAATTTTTTTGCTAAGATATTTCAAATTCAGAAAGATTCCTATGACAGCTCTAGTTCAAAGTATCTATAAATATGGTCAGTTATTAATATTAGCCATGGTAGGTCTAAATTGTTTTTTAGTGAAAAGAGCTTTGTTATCCACAGCTGCATGAGTCATCATTAAACAAATAACAACAGCTGTATTTGTCTGCAATTAAGCTGCATTAGAATGGCATAGGACTCAAAATAGTTGACTCGAGTAATAAGAGTCCATTCCTTCCATTTTTATTTCAGGTGACTCACTTCATCTTATTGAATATAAGTGGATTAGTCAATGAAGAAGATGCTATTACCTAGACAAAGGAGCAACAATCCTAAGTGTTTGATTAATAATGGGTAAATTCCTTGGACATAGAAGTACAATGCTAAATAACATTATCTGTTTTGTAGATGTGGACTGAAACATTAGAATCAGAAATCAACTAAAATTAATCATAATTTCAAATTAGCCTGCATGATTTTATCTGCAATACTATGTGAATGTATTCCAAGTTGTGTATATGACCTTGATTTTGATTTGACATGCAAGGAACAGTTGGAATCTGTGGCAGGGTCTTTTTTTTTTTTTTTTTGAATAGGAAATTATATCTTCACTGTAGTAAAAATGGAGGGTCAAAGCCTTAGCTGATGAGAATTAGATGCAATCAATGAGCTTTTATCCATATTCATCAGCTGAAGATCTAGACTAGAAATTTAAATTCTTGTTTCCCAGATTGTATTCATGCAAGTCAATTTATTTTGGCAGTGTAATCAATACCTCTGTAAACAAAAGATATTTACAATAGCATAACCACCCTCACTTTGGAGGTCATTACAGTGATTTCATATTTGTGTTCATCCATTATTACGGGGTAATATTAAAAGTTTCACAAAGGTTTCATTTTTAGTAAATTAATTTAGAATCATAGAATCATAAAATGGTCTGGGTTGGAAGGGACCTCAAGGATCATCTAGCTCCAGTTCCCCTTCCATGGGTAGACCCTTAAGTTCTACCACTGACCTGGAACCTGATTTTACAATTACTCCTGAAATATTTCCTTCTTCAGTCTTCAAAAAGTGCTTATTCATTTTTGAAGTAACCCAAAATGGTGGGTGAAGTGACCATGTACTTGTGTAGCTTTGATCATATCAAAGCTAATCTTTCTGAAACTGGTAGTACTGACTTTTTTTTTTTGAGTTTAGTAATATAAGTAACATTCTCAACACTCTGGAAATTTAATACCTCAATTTTAAGCATTTGAAGCAAACCTAGGTAGTTTTTATTTAGAGGTGACCAGCCATGTAACAATGCATGTTTCATTCAGAACAATATATTTTATTCAATTTATTTTAACCCTGCATTTTAAAGATAATTATTTCTTCTATTACAGATGATGGCCACTGAATTACAGCACCATTCTGCAAGAACTGGTTGCTAACATGTCATGTGACTAGCTCGAACATTTAAGTTCTAAATTTCACTGAACTGGCCACAGTATAGTGTTGTCTGCAGAATGGCTATGAAGTTTATCTTTCATTTTCAGCTGCTGCAACAGGTAATGGTTTACCATTTAATAGAGATAGACTTTTGGGAAAATGTTCAGTCAAGATCCTTCTATTCCATCCATGTAGTTTCAGAAATTACTCTGCAAACACACTCAGCTCTATTAACTCTGTTACTATGTCTGTGCATTCGTGTGACACCTGTGGTCAGTCAGGACCTGTGGCTGAGAGATCCTTGTGTATACTTCATAGGAAATGAAACATCATATCATCAAGGCATCAGCTAGTGATAGCAAAACATTCAGTCATCCATTTAATAGCATGAAAATCTCACTATGACTAGTGAATTTTAACATGGGGAATTAAGCAAAAATTTTCTCTGCAACCAGCTGTGATTTTTTTTTTGGTAGACTTTCTCAAAACACTAGCTAAAAAGATTAATTATAAATGTAATTTTTAATTCTCTAAATGTAGCAGGGTATGGTATATGGGGAACAGAAACTGAGCAAAATATGTTTGCTGACATTTTCTGTAAACAGGATGAAATTCAATATATTTTGCATACAAAAGTCACCAGGAACATTTCACTGTGTATATTATTAAGAGAATTATCAGTACTTCAGCTACCATGTAATCTGACATTTGGCCTCAAAATGTTTCACACAGATGTCAGCAAGCAGATGCCTTATTCCTTTCACAATGTGAATACCTTCTCTATTGCTCATTGTTTATGGCAGTCATTATTAACTGCTGATTGAAGTGTGATTTGTATCACAGTGAGACAGATGATCCAGGAGAAAAGAGCTGGTCCAGGGCCAATGTCTTCCAGGAGCCCAGATGCCTCTGCACTGCACTAGTGAAATCAGAGTTAGGATATCCGAGACACTCAACCACATTGTACAAGTAGACATAAAACAGTGTTTCCAGTAAAAGGAAAAAAATACAAACTGGAGTGATGCTGTAACATAACAATGCTTCCAGCAGAGGACCACTAAAACAGTGGAGTGTTTAAGGGGCTGAAGTATTTGATTCATGTGAAAGTGAGGGAGCTGTTTCTCCACGATGCAGAAGTGTGTGGTGATCTAATTGCTTTTTCCAAGGTTCTCATGGTAGAATATAGGGATGTTGCAGGGTGGTGTTTCAGCGCAGCAGCCGTACTCTTCACAGAAGTGCCTAACAAAAGAAAAAGGCACAACAGACAAAATTTGCTTCTACATTTCCCTGAATGTAAAGGAAAAGTTTTTCACAATGAAGACAGAGACTGGAACTGGATGCCCAGAGGGTCTAAAGGTTCTCCACTCTTGCAAACACTCAAAACTCAGCTGCACATAGACCTGAGTAAGCTGACAATATATTAAACCTGCTTTGAAGAGAAGCTTTCCCCCAGAAAACCTCAAATGTCCATTCCAACCTAAAGTATTCTGCAGTTCTCAATTTCTTGTCATCTCAGGTCACCTTTGCTGCCCCTGGGAAAGAACACTTTAACAGTCACCGTAGGAACTGTGAAATCCAGGGTAGGAAAGTTTTGAGAAGAGGCAGCCCAAAGGCAGGATGAACAAGTCAGAGAAAGAGTTGTCACTACTTGGTAAAACACACAAACTTCTGCCTTCTCCAGGAAGATCTGTGTGGAAAGGTTGGTGGAACTGAAATAGGTGTCATGAAGGATGTGGTGCTGCATGGGAACAGAATGATGTCCAGATTTACACAGGAAGATCTCAGAGATGAAGAGAATTTTTTCTTGGCAATGTGCTTTGTAGTGTGCCAGCCTCTCTTGTATCAATCCTTCAAGCTAAGCCAATACCACTGATCTTGCTGCTGCAAAAGGGAGGAAGTGGACTGATGTGAGAGAATAGTGCAAAAGAGTACTAGCAAAATCAAGAGGCATGATACCTGTAGATCCTCTGAGTGTGGCCTGAGAGCATGTTTGAGACCAGAGAACCACAAGAGAAAAAGTACACAGTCCAGTCCTTCATATTAAATTGCTCAGTAATGAGCACAAATGGAGGTAAGGTAGTCTCTTCTCTATACCTATCATTGCAACACATTCAGATGGACTAACTCAAGTATACCAAAAGGATCAATTCTGACTTTTAACCAGAGGTACCAGTAGATAGATAATTTTTTCCATCTGTTTTTGTTCTTATGTTGACTTTTCAAAAAGAAAGGTTCCAACCTGGATCTGTTCTTTCTCTGAGAATAGTATCATACTTTAAGATTTATGGTTTCTTTCAAGGGAGGTGCGGTAGCTCTTTTAGATGGAGAAACCACATTCACCATGATTTCCTTTTTAAAGACTCCTAGTGTTTCTTACTAGTAAGTTACTTATGTACTTATGTGTCTCCTGAGGCATTCAATATCAGTGTCACTCTTCCCTACATTGTCTCCATTACTGGGAAAATTGTCAGCAATAGGTTATTTGAAAGAGATGCTCAGCATGGTTTAAGCTGGTTCAGAAAATATACTTGAAGACCCTGTTGGATTCAAGATGATGACAAGGAAGTTCTATCATGGGACAATGAGTGTTCAAAATATTTTCAACAAGTGAGGGGTCATGTTTTTGATACAGCAGTGAGAGACAAATTAGATGCTTAGCAGTGATGCAAAGCACACTGATGCACTTCTGAAGAGCTGAAGGAAAATTTAAGTAGATAGCAACTCTTTTATATTTTGCAGACAAAGGCAAAACAAGACCTTGGTTATGAAAAGAGGGCAAAAGCCCCTCATTTGTAAAGGACAAGTTTACTTACCTGAAATATTTTGGTCTTCTCAAGCTAGAGGTTCTATTTTTCACAGTTACAATTATTAAATGCTAGCATTGCTCAACATCTAATATGTTGTGCTTCTTTCCATGTTGCCAGAATTACAAAGACATCATTTTGCATCAGGAGGTTCTCTTTCAGCAATGTGGCTCTGAAAGCATAATTTTCAAATGCTTTTCAGAGTTTATGCCTGGTGAGTGAATCTCTTTACCTTGTGAACTTTCACATTATTGGGCCAACTGAAATAGATGCTCTTGTCCTTTTGGAATACAATTTCAGCCATAACACTTGATTTCTGACCTTTGTGGGTTTAACTTATACTCCATCCTGACCTTCAGAATACTGGCATGAATATATGCATTTGTATATTATAGATCCACAGCCTGAAACATCTACTCGATTTTAGAATAAGTAGCTTCTGGGTATGCATAATGTTTGTGGGGGTTTCTGTGGGGGTTTGTTGGTGTTGTTGGTGTTGTTGGTTTTTTTTGTTGTTTGTTTGTTTGTTGGTTTGGTTTGGTTTGGATGTGGGGTTTTATGTTTGGTTTTGTTGTTTGTTTTTTTTTTTAATTTTTGCTTGTGAGAGGTTTTCTGTTATTGGTAAGATTTTTATTTTTATTATTGAATACATGTATATATGTGTATGTGCCTTAGGACACCAGAACCCATAATATGGTATTAAAAGGAATACAATGTGCAACATATGAGCAGAATAGGAGGGTACAGTAAACACGAAAAATTTTTTATTTGTTTAAAATTTGACTTTTTTTTTTAGAAAATATTCTAAAAATTACTTCTAGACTAACATCTTACCTCAAGTTTCAGCATGTTGAGGATTTTTATAAGCAAATTACAAGCTCCTGAATATAGAGGTTTATGTAAAAAAAGGGTTATAGTCCCTTAACTATAATAGCAAGACCAGATATTACTCTAGTGCATAAGGAATACTTACCCAGCAGAGGGGTGACTCTACAAATCATTATTATGAAAACTACCTTTCTACTTAGTTATATTCAATCTGCAAATCATAAACTCATTATTTTGTTGGCAAAAAATAGGCTGGATTGGATTTCAATGTGTTTTTTCTTCTTGTGTCGCATTATTCTACATCTGTACTGACTCTTCCTTTCAATCATTTCCTTTGTAATTGCTCAGCTTCACGTTTCCTATAATTTGTTAGGCTAAAATGCTTGAAGTTTATACTGGGAGTCCCATGCAGCTAGTCAGCTCAGAACCTGACTTTCATCCTAAATGAGCAAAGCAAAAAAGCCAATAGAAAATGGAGGCAAAGGAGAAGAGAAAAAAGTTGTTTATATTTCTGAATTGGCTAATGCAATGCTGTGAGAGCTATTCTGGAATAGAATGCCTTTCTTTTCAGATAAGCACTGGCAGCTGTGCCATCTGCAGTATAGAATAACTACCTGTTTCTGAAATATATTCTGTGATAGCTGACTTATATTTACTTACATAAAGCAAGCTATACTTTCTCCTTCTGGATTTGTTCTGCTTTCATTTACTCAGTTTGGCAGCTTACCTTGTATACAAGCTGTCAAAATTTGACTAATGTGCCTCTGGGAATCAGCTGGTCAGTAAATCTTTCCTTTCTCAGACTCCTTTGGCTTTGTTGAACTGTTCTGTCATTATAGTAACCAATTGAATTAGAATTGTTCTTTTATTTGATAGTTCCTTCTCTGAAACATAGACAAAATTACAGCAGCAGTATGGTAACAAATTGAACAGAGCAGGGATGGGGGGGAACTAATTTATTTTTTATTTCTCTCATGAATAAGAGTCTTAGATTTCCCAGTATTGCCTTCAAAAGATGAAAAAAGAAATCTACCTGTTTATGTGAGCAATAATTATATATTCTGTGTAAAGAGAAAACATTCTGCTGTGCACTGATGAAAACTGTTAGTCATTTCATAATGTTCTGCAGCATTGCTTCTCCTGACTGCGCACAGCACTAATAAAACAAGTTAATGGAGTTTATTCTGTCACAAGCACCACAATTTCAAAGAGCTGATTGCAGTCTATGGGAAATCAGTGTCTAACTACCTCTTAAAGATGCACAGTACTTTTAATGTATTATCTGACAGAAGATATACATTAAAACACTATAGTTACATGTATAAGAAGACATGGAGAAAGGGAGCAACAGCATCTACTGTTCATAGTTCAAAGACCATGGTAGCTGGATCAGCACACAACAAGAGTCCCTCCATGTTTCCAGTATTTACAAATTCTCCAAATGATAGTTTGTCTGAAAGTCTAATTAGCTAGGATACAGAATCGAGAAATTCTCATTTTATAAGATACATTTAAACCAAATTATACTATTTAATAAGTAACTTGCAGCTTGGATTTATGTTGACAAAGATATACAAACCAAATGCTGTTTCGCAGTCTCCAAAATTGCATGTTATTCATACTAAAATATGAGGCTGATTATAACATGCAATGGTAATCAGACTGAATTAATAGGAGCCCTTCAACAAACCTTCATTTCCTCAAGACTCATGGCATTCCCTGTAAGTAGACACAGAGAAGATGTATTATTTTGGAAAATAGATTTCAGTTGTTATTTGAGAATTGAGGTATGTTGCTTTGCTTAGTCAATAGAACTTCCCAATTTAAAATATTGCTTATTGCCATGACGATTTTCTGCAGGATAACATGTTCTTCTATCCCCTCAGTCTAATAGCATTTAAACTCTAAGAAAAGAGAAAAATGTAAAGAAGATGTTTCGATGTTCACTTGATGTTAGGATCAAAGAAATGCATTTCCATTATGGAACACTACTATTTAACTTCACTATCTCCTTATAAGAAACTCATCTCGCTGGCCTATGGAATACCAATTAAAGCTAAGGGGTCTTAGGAAAGCTAAGGCTTACTCAAATTTCTAAATCTGAAATTTTCTAACAGATGCAGACACTAATGGGTCTTTCTTTGTCTAAAATTTAACTGCGCAGAAACTCTCAGGAATGCAGTAATAGCATCGGAGACGAAGCAAAACAGAGTTAGTTTATTACTGGCCTGGGCTCAACATTAGCAGGATGTCCTTTGTTCTTGTTTGTGATGCTTTTTGTGGCTTGGTGAGAAACAGGGACAAAAGGGAGATGGCAGCAGCAGATGTGGATATAAAATGTGTACACTGATAAACATATGGCCTTAGATGAGAACAAACAGAACAGAGATGGTGAAATTGCCATTGCCAAACCAGAATTTCTGTCACACACATGATGTCTAGCCAGCCGACTTCACTTACAGCCAGCACACTAACAATCCCTAGGATATTTAATTTTAAACGTCTTTAGTGCAGTTCTAATTTTTCTTTTTTTTTTTTTTCCTTTTTCCTGTATTAGTTTCAAGGTTAAGGACATTTTATAGAGATATAATCCCATGTTTTCAAAGACATTATTGATCTCATTTCCATTGTTTAATTTTGCACAGTGTAAAGTCTGTATGAAATAAATGTATTTTAGGGCATCCAATTAACAATATATTAAACATATTTTTTCTAAAAGTTTTTAAAGTGCATAATATTTTAAGTCATTAATTTTTCAAAGTAATTTAGGGCTTAAAGCCTGTTAAGTATCTTTTGTCTTCAATATTAATTTCTAATACTTTCTGCTAATATATCACATATAAGTCAATCTACCTCGGTTTTATTTAACCTGAAAATCACATAAATATTTCTCATTATCCTATATTTCTGATTCAGGGGCTGCCAGTGGGTCAGTGGGATATTGATAATGGTGCATATTCTCTCCTCAGCCAGATTGTTAAATCCTGAATAGGTCTGCTGAGGTGCAGAGTTTATGGCTTCATTCTGCAATGTAAACGTGCAATGTTGTATGTGTGAATGTAAAAGCAAGATTGAGAAAGGGTATACAGACATGCTTACTACCAGACTGACTAGAAATTGCCCTGGGCAATGAAGAGAAGATTACTCAAACCTTCTGACAGAAGATAGCAGAAGAGGTTAGTGCCCAGTCAGGATAGCAAGAGCTCTGTTTGAAGCCCTTGCCACTCTGATACACCTATTGCTCGTCATTTTATCCCTGCTTCAGCAGTAATGAAACCAGCAGACAGCTTCTGTTGGGCAATACTTAGGGCAGCTCTTGAGCTCACCTACAGCATTAATCTCTAGTTTAAATTCCATTGACTTCATTGGTGTGTAAATGTACAGTTCTGAGGACAACAGCTCTGCTGCTGTCCTACCAAGAAAAGGTCATGAGTTGCAGACCAAGAGCTTCCCCATTCTTCTGATACACTTGCTTCACTTTAAGTTTGTGTTCAAATAAATATCTTCCACTACATAACCTGCAAGGACTTACAAGATCCTTGTTTAGATACTCAAATTTAAGAGATGAAAACTCATGAGATAACATTTTGCAGGCACTGTAGAAAACATATATATGGCTCTCGTCTGGTGATACAGATTTTAGTTATTTTCTCCACCTTCTTAGATAGTGGTATGCTCTGTTTTCTCTCTCTAAGGAAAAAATAGAAGGGTATCATAAAAAATGGACATTCCATTTGTTTTAATTTGACTACAACTTCAATCACATTTACATTATCTACTGGTTTATGAGTTGTGCAGGTTCTATTACGTACAGAGAGCAGTTGTACTGAGAATATGTAAATAAAATTAAAGATATTAAGTAATTACAATAACTGTTAATTGGATATTGATATTGAAATGCAGAAACAAAATAGTCAAAGATAAGGTATTATTTTATACCTTTGGATAAAACTGAGTTTACATCTCAGTTTTTGTCTACCCATAATAATCCTTCATAAGCTATATCATCTAAAGGAAATCTGAAAGTAATCAACCTAACAAATTTATTTATGGGAATTGAAAGAAAGAAGTGCCACAGGTTTTATTTATTTATTAAGGGTTCTCTAGTTGTTTGCATTACAGTAGGTACGATCTATAATATTTTACTTTCCTCTGTTGTGCAAGGATTTCCCTTGATACCTACATCCCTCAGATCCATCTTATTGCAATATGTAGATAATACCTTTTTCTCTTCCTTAGAAAGCCATGAAAATGAGGCACCAGGGATATGAAAGTCCCATTTGAGTTCTTCAGACACTGTATACAATCCAATGCAGCACCTTTTATTTTGATGTATATGTCGGAATTTGTCACACATTACTGAAATCCTCTCAGGGGAAGTACAGCAGCTGTTTAACAATACTTGGCATCAGGCTACAACGTATTAAGGCAGGAAGTGATGAGCCAAAACATATCAAATTGAACTGCAGGGGCAAAATAGGTATGCAAATCGCAAATCCTCAATCGGAATTTGGCCAATCCGCCAGGACTAAAACTGCTACTCTTGCAAATAGTGATGTGGAATTAAAACACAATCGTGGGTATGCTGGATAGAAGTTTTACTAATCCCTTTGTTCAGGAACTTACTAAGAAATATTGACTGTGTAGATACCAGCCAATTTATTGAAGCTGTAGCCCTAGGGAGCTAGTGCAAGTTGTAGTGCATTATGATGTTCTGCTCTGCTGCATTAGTGCAAAATATATACCCATTGCAGGTCAATTTTAAATGCACTTTTCTAATCTGATGAGTCATAGTGTGTAAGACTCTGGATTTACTTCAGATTTTTTAAAATTTTTTTTCTTGGAAGTAAGGACTATTTATATATCCAATTTCTTTAATATAATATGATTTTTCAAATATATGATGAAGCTTTACTAAAGTTTAAGTTAAAGGCATTAAAATGTTGAGATGACTAAGACAATAAGGTGGGGTTTTTTGCATCAGTATCAGCTCAGGATTTGAACTGTATTCTGAAGAGTGATGGAGAATCAATTGCACTGAGAGATAAATGATGATATTTCAAATTAGTAGAAATGTGTGAAGACAGACTAAGCCTAGCTGTGTTATAGCTGTTTGAAAAAGTAGAAAGACTGGTAGCAGATGATGTCTAAGGGAGCAGATCTGTTAGAGAAAGTATTGAAAATTATGGCTTAAAATAAAATGTAAAAAGAAGGACTACACCAGAAGAGATAGCATGAGGGAAGTACTTTTTCTCTTAAACCAAGAAGGTAGAGGAATTCTGCAAATCTTGGATTGCAGATATTGTTGTAACCTGTATTTGCAATAGTCACTGCTGACAAGTAAAGGTCTGATCAATCCACAGAGTTAAGTAAAGAAAAAATGGAAAGTTGAAAGGCAAAGATCAAAGATGGCAGTAGTTAAGATGTAGTTCTCTTTGAATTACTCCTGTTTGCCAGAGGGTCAGAGGAGAAAATTAATTATATGACCAAAATGTGATGAAAATACGTGACAGTTATATTCAGTTTTTAATAGAAAATGCTCTACATTCACAGATAAATAATTTACCTTTTTTTTTTTTTAATTACAAGAAACAAAATCATTCAACAGAATCAGGCAGTCACTGGAAATAAAGTTTTCACTGAAAGTTAAAGAAACAGTGTAAGAAGGATTCAGACATGCAAATGTCTGTATGATACAAAGATAAAAGGGGGATATTATGCAAAATTTAATTTTTGCAGAGAATGTGCATTCTTATGTAAAGAAAGAGCTTCTTTGGAATATGGGTCAATTAATTTCCATTGGATGAAAACACATCTAAAGTGGGGTGTTCCCTAAGGCTCACCAAACTGTCGTTTTTAGGAAGAATTCACTAAAGACTTTGCCATTCTTTATTAAAATTGAAAGGAAAAGCAAATTTCTTATCTTCTAGCTAACACACCAGCTTTTTTTCTTTTCTCCTTCAAGGTTGTATAAAAATATGCTTTATACATATAAGTATAATAATGACACATGATACTTCATTTCAGTCTACTTTGTTCAAATGCTATAACATGTTCATAAAATGAAAGAAACTATATTTGAAACCCTTTGAAAAGTATAACAGGAATTAGTGTTGTTGTGTAATGAACTCATAAAGGTCATTAGACATTGATGATTAGGATAGAAATTGGTGTACAGTATAATCCAAACATTAACAAAGAAACTAGAATTAAAAAATAAAATCTCACTTTGGACTGTGAAAACACATGATTAATCCTACTATCAATGGGATTTAAGTTACTATATTTGAAGCTGATTTGGAATTCCTAGTGCCTTTAAAATCACTTGTATGTCCTCTTAGTGCCTCTTCCAAACCAGCTGAAACTGATAATTGTTGGAACCTCAGAGGTAAGAAAGTATTTCACCAGCAAAAGCAGAAGAATATCTGCTAATGGCAATCTCCTAAATCAGTGGTTGTGCTCATCGACAGGGACTGGGAAAAGGAAAGTACTGATAAAACTAAGGTTGATGGGCATCCTAAACTGAGCTGTCCATCAGCACAAGGTGCAAGGGAGAGGGAAGAGACACTGGGAGCCTGAGGTGCTGTGTGATAGCCTAAGTACTTAACAGCTGCTAAGGACACAGCTCATGAGCTCTGAGTGTGTACTTTATGTGTAGGTAAAAGGGGAGAAGGTATTGGAGAAATGCATGCAGCTCTATGGCAACACCTGGAATTTGTGTTTTGGAGCTTGGTGGAGTATGCAGCGCTTTCAATAGAAGCTTCTGATAAATGTTTCTTCTTTTTGGGAAGTACTGAAACAAGATCCTTCCAGTCATTATCAGGCATATTTCACCTTGCAGACAAAGAATATTGGCTAAAATACCCATTAAGTATTTGAGTTTTACAGTTCATTTAAGCTGTACCGAAAAAAAAATCATCAATAAAAAATCTTGAGAATGACCTTATGCTCCTTTCTCTAAAAAAAGAAAAAAGCATGTGCTGTGTAGATGAATTAGATGATGGGATATCATGGACTGCAGTTTAACTAAAACCATTGATCTTTACAAATTACTCCCATTTGACAACAGGGATCCATTAAACTCCAATAGTACAATGACAAAAAAAAATATTTTTTTTCTTTTCATGCTTCCCTTCTTTTATCTTTCTTCACTCTGTTTCTGATTATCTTCTCCATTTTATGGTGATGGCACTAAATGCTAATGGGGTCATTCCTGGTCCTATCCCAGTCAGTCTTTTTGGCATGATTATTTCTGTAGTTGAACAAACCGTGTGGAATAACTGAGATTAGCGCAGTAGGAGACATTTTCAGTTTCCTATAGGAGTTTGCACTGATAGTTCACCTTGATGGCACAAATTTATCTGCATTGCTAATTTGTGTGCTTGAGCCTGCCTGTGTGAGTTTGTGTGTGTGTATTCTCTTTGGCAGTTCAGTCTCACAGATACTACAGTACAAGTGGGTGGCTAAGCTATTTGTCATAATTATGAGAAGGATCTGTCTTTTCCACCTTTCTTGAGAGTATTTTCGTTGCTGGACTGCAGAAGTATAAGGAATGTTGAGGAGTGACAGCTTCAGGAGAGCTGCAAAATGAAGAATCTCTACCAACATAGCTACAGATTCTGTGAAGTTGTATGAAGCATTCACTGATGATAAAAATTGCTGAAAGGAGCCTCCAGTAATCACACAGGACTGCATTTTCTTAATTTGCTTCTGAGGGGGTTTTGTTTGTCTGTTTTTTGTTTGTTATCATAGCAATGTGTATTGTATTATATCAATTTAAAAGAAAATATATAGATCTGGGTTGACTAGTCAGACAATTAGTTAGCATTTAAACAAATGTTAGCATTTGGTTTGGGTTTTTTTTTAACCAGATAATGTTTTTTCTTTAATGTTTTCCATTAGCTTTACTAATTCTTGCTTGCAAGGTAGGGTTTGGTTTTTTTCCCCTCTGCCTTTTTTTTGTCACAAGATATTGCCGAACTGTTTGCAAACATCTGTTTACTTGTTCAAACCCCTAGCTGAGCTATAGTAACTGAGACAACCTCATGTGAAATAAAACTGACCTAAAACTCTCTTACCCTGTAACAGTTTATCTGCCAATTTGATATCCAAAAGGATATCACCGCTGTATTATCTCACATCTGTTGGTTCCTGACCTCTTTTTGGTTGTGACCACTGAACTAGATAGGCCTGGACTCTAATCCAATGTGATAGTTGTACTGTCCCTCTGTCCTCAAAGGGTTTTGGCTGGTGCAGAGATCCTGTTGAAGCTCTTATGCCGTTCTCCTGTGTCCAGCTCCAGAATACAAATAAAGACAGGGAATTGTAAAACCACAATAATGTTTGACTTTAAAGTTTGCTGCTAGATGACACAGTTTTCGTGCAACAGAGGCTCTTGATTGGTCCATTTGCAACCTCTAGAGTTTTGTGAAGTATTTAAGTCAAATATGCATATATACACCTTTTTCATTACAGCTAAATGCAAAATAAAACAAAACAAGCAAATAAACAAATGAAACAACCCACCACACAAAGCTAGCACCAGCTGTGTAAATGTACCGATTAGCTCTCTAAATGGGGAAACATAGAGATTTATTGTTGTGCTTTTAGCCATTAAACTAGGAAGTAGCTGCCTCATCTTCCCTAATTTGCAGCCAATTCCTGACTCAGGTTTCCTCTCTTGATCAGTTCAGAGTCAGCAGAAGTGTTGTATGAATAAGGATGAAATACCAGCTGAGTAAGGGCTCCTTTCTTGATCTACAGGGAGAGGCAGAGAGAATGAATATAGGACGGACAGTCTGCTACTCTTAATGGAAACAATTTATAACAGAAAATATTTCTGGAAACTGAGATTTTTTCTTTTAAAGCTATGTTGACTTGACAGAATATTTAGCAATCTATCTACCCCCTTCTCTAATTGATTAGAAAAGTAACGAACGCTGAGCTAGTTATTCTTGTCAGAGTTCCAGTTTCTGCCTTCATATTCGGCTGCTGCAGAGGAGATCTCAGAGCCCTGGAAAGTGAGAAGACAGCATGCATCAGTGTCACTGCATGGCCAGTCTTGGAGACAAAGGGTCTCTTTTCTTCCCTCAATCAGAAAAGTGAAGAAGATGGGCTGAAACTCGCTTTCACTCTCAGATGTCAACATCAAATTCTTACTAAACCTAAAGGGGGCAAAGTCAAGCATTGCTTGATCTCCTATTACCAGTCTTTTCCCACATACACTATTCCCTTTCTAAAGGCTCCATTTCAAGATGTTTTTCTGAGATGTCAAAATTTCCCTCTCCCTGCTGCAGATACATTTCCCACAACACAAAAGGGTGGGAGACTGAGAAGCTGGGCAGGACTGTGCTTAATTTCGGGAAGTGAATAGCACTCTCCTTCAAGATAATGGAATGCCATGAGGTGTGCTCTTGCATATTGCTTCCTTCCTAATTCAGCTGAATGCGATAGTGAGAGCACGTTGACACTGCTAGAGTGAATGACCGAGGTCTTTGGTAATGAAGACACATCCAGAGCGAAGTTTATTGTTTTAATTTTAATCTTGAACAACCCAAACAGTATTAAGTACGTTGTTCTAAAATATCCTGCAGTGTATTTTCATTGTGAACTGTACTTCAGCATGTGCATACAAAATCATTTATAGTAAGTTGATTTATGGATTGAAATGGCTTATTTATATTCAGTGTGAATCGATACAGAGTGATTACTGAATTTCTTCCATAGTCTACCATTAGCCAGAATTCCCAGAGTGGGAGAAAAGTGGCTAGATACTGGAGACTAAAAAAACCCACTTAAAAAAAAAAAAATGCTATACTATGTCCCATCTGCTTGGATAGGATTCATTTTTATTAAATATGAATTTCAAAATTATTAATTTGATTTTTCTTGTCTCCTCGCCAGAAGCTGGATTTGGAGGAAGTCACAAAATATATTAAAAAAATTGGATTTTTAGAAAATCTGACTAATGGGAAATACTAATTTATTTTGGGAATAAACTATAAAAGCCTACAAAACAACAAGGAATTGCATTTCCACAAAGGCATTGCTTACCTTTTTTATTACCCAGTATATTTTACCCTTCTATAACTTTGGGATTTCAATTGCCTGTCAGTGTACTTCAATGCTATAACATGTACGAATTCACTAGTATTATATCAATCCAGCAGAACATAAAATCAAGCCTGATGCTCGTTCCAATATTAAGAAGCCATTTAATAACAGACAGTATGTCTGGTGTACCACGCTTCTGCAGCAGAGCAGCTTTATTATGTACTGTTGCTTAACAACTGTTGCTTAACAACGAATGAGGGTAATCCTGACTCTTCCATCACAGAGCTCTCCAAATTAGAATCAGTACTAACATCTACCTATCAGTAAGAATAGCTGGAAAGAAGGAAATTAAAATACGCTAGGAAGGCACTGCAAATATTCCTACCCTCTGCCAATCTATTTGCATCTCACATACCTTGAGCATTCTCACCTTTAAGTGCCTAATGCATGTGGGAGCTTCATGAAAGATAATAAATATGAATAATAGCCTGTAGCACTCCCCCCTCATAGCTCATTTCTAGCTACTGCTATTCCTATGGTTTTTTCCTTCTTACTCACAGAATGATTATCTTTATTTTTATTTATTGTGCTTATGAGAGTTTATCATGTTAGTTACAGATTACTGTGATTCTGATACTCAGTAATGACATCAGTAATGAGAATTATGTAAGAAATTCAGTCGAACAATAAACGTGACAGCAGAGAATCAGATTTTATTATGTATGTGTGTGGCAATTGGAGGGTGATTTCAAAATGACAAAGTACTCAGGGTTTCAATGCTTCCTGCAGCTGTGCTCTCTTTTAATCTTTATTCTCCATTTAAGAAAGAAAAAAATCTAAATCTAAATCATACATTATAAACTCACAGTTTAGCCATTTCAATATCAAGAGAAAGTTGAAAGCCAGTGCAGTCATGAATAAGCACTAAGGAAAGCTTCAGACAGCTACAGTTAAAAAGTAATGGGAGGCAGAAGGGAAGAATGTTCTGAGTAAACAAAAAGATTTCAGAAATCTGTAAAACAACTTTAAATCAAGATTTACAAATATAAAACTGTTACCTAAGTTTTTACCATTTACCCTTTCAGAAAGGTGGTCTAATGGATTTATGTCTGTGTCGAAAAGGAGATTTAAGGTCTTCTTCACAATGGCTTATGTAAAAGAAAGGGAAGCTGGGTATCCTAAACTCCTGCAGTCAGAAAGGAAAGGTGTCCTCCACTAAGGAAAAGCAAATCAAAGCCTGGGTTATGATTTTTCTCTAAATTTTGTTTAAATAAGCCTCTATTTTCAACAGAGACATTTGAGGTCAGTGTCCTTCGCTCAGGGCTTGGTTTTCAGTGGTTTTGGTATTTTCAAGCTCAAGCACAGATAAGAAGTGATCTCTTCTGTGGATTTTCCAAGGTACAAGTATAGAACAACTACTCCATCCAGGTCCCTCTGGTTAAAAAAAAGAAAAATGACCAATTTCATATACCTAAAGACATTCAGATTTTGATTCACTTTCTTGAACCTCCATTTTTGCTTGAATTGCATTTTAGAAACCAAGTATGCTGTTTGGGGTTTTTTTTATGTACCAGTATATTTTTTAACATAGACTTTCTACAGGATCAAGGGTAGATCACCTCAGTAAAAATTTAAATATTTAAATTCACCTTTCTTCATCCCCCTGGAGTCCAAGTGTGTTTCACAGGTGGCTTAATGATACCAAATGTCTTTGTGGCAACAGACTGCACAGATTTTCTTGTAAACATGAGAAAGATGTTGTTGCTATATTGACAGATGTCTTTTCACCAACTCACTGCTGTAATTACTATCATTCTTATTACTGCCCACTTTCACGCAGCACACTGTGGAACATTCCAGCATGTTGCAGACCACATATATGCAGATATACTTGCTATAAGACCTGACTTTGACTCATGCTGAGATATCAGCCACCTTCCCATGAAGGCTGGAGCAGAAAAAACACGTGCACACATGATAAAGAGCACAAACACAAGCCGTCCTTTCAAATGCTAACATGCTCAACTCAATGGCAAAATAAAGCCTAACATTTCATTTCTCAGTCACAGAAGCAAAATATAGTGAAGAGAAACTCTAAAAGCTGAGTTGTTTCTCCTCCAGGGGGAGAAGGACCAGCTGCAAATAAGTAGTGGTGTTTATCATCCTTATTCATGAATTCCTGGGACAGTCTCTTCGATCTTCCCATTACCTACTTTGCATTTTCACTTTGTATAGACTGTGTTACTTTGGTTGTATACATGCTCCTTCTCCTATTTTTATGCTCTAAAGCTGATTCTACCTGCTCACAAAGCTGAAAACTCTTTCAGTGACCATTTGGGTGTTGTTTTATACTGTTGATGCCTCTGCTGTAATCCTGAGTCTTTATTCACAAAGTTTCCGCTTTCAGCTTTTATTTGCTACACTGGTTCTGCAAGTACTTGTGAACATATTTGGCTTTTCCCACATAGTTAAATATCATTTGTAGCTGTCAACTGAATCATTGCTTGAAGAAGCACAGTTCTGGGCCTGCTGACTCCATTGCACTTTGAATCAGAATGTTCCATAAGAGGGGCAGACCTCAGGTATACGCAGGTGTGTTTTCAGTACTATGTGTGCTCTGTGGGATCTATGCACGCTGCATGGGGCACAGCATAGGCATGGAATTTCTGTTGGTGAAACACATTCAATACCAGCCATGACATGCTGTATTCAGTCCAATGAAATGAAAATATGAAAATAGGTATTGTGCTGAGCTTCTGACAGCTCTGCTCTATAACCAACACTGTTGACCTATAGATATTCCAGAATGGTCTGTGGTTGATAGCATCCATGGATGGATCTAGTCAAACTAATTTAGTGGTCTCTTTTAAATGCCCAAAAACTCTGGTGGGAAATAAGGTTTATTTTTTTAGATATGTTTGAGGATCCATTTCCCATTTGCATTCAAGATGGAATGATCTCATGCAACAGCACATGCTGGGATCAGTAGTTTTGCCAGGGAAATAGATTCTTCCCCTCTCTTCAGCAATTGCGAGGCCACATCTGGGAGTACTGTGCCCAGTTTTAGAGCTCCCAACAGAGGAAAAGCAGTCGTACACTGAGTAATTCTGCTGGAGGAACTCCAAGAAGGTCAAGAAGCTGGCTGAAGCACATATGACGAGAGGCTGAGACAGCTAAATCTGTTCAAACTTAAGAAGTGAACACTTAGGGCAAGTCTTGCTCTCTCCATGGGTAACTAGAAGAGATGTAGAGAAACTGGAGCTTGACTCTTCTCTGAAGCGAATAGTGGAAGGATAAGGGGCAATGGACACACAGTGGAGCACAGGAAATAATTCTTTATTAAATTTAATTTACAGTGTTTTTTGGGGTTTTTTTGCCATATGTATCAGGATATGGCAGGTTGCTTAGAACACCTGCAGTCTCCATGCCTCAGTATACAGAAGACTCAGCCATAGATACCTGTTCTATTTGGACCTATTTGGACCAGGATGTTCAGCTGAAATCTGTGCAAGCCCAGCCTACATATTCAGTATTTAGGTGTATAGAGCACCTCCATGCCCCTCCAAGTTCACTGACTTTGGAGTCTGCCGGGCTGTTCTCATGTATTCTCACTCTGCTCTTCTCTGCCCACAATTACATCTGTTTCACAACATTTTTTCCTTCTTACATATGTTATCACAGAGACGGTATCTTTTCTAATTGGCTCAGCCTTGGCCAGCAGCAGAACCACCCTGAAGTCAGCTGGGATTGGCTTTGTCACACACAGGGGAAGCTTCTGGCAGCTTCTCACAGAAACCATGCCTGTGCCCCACCCTCTGCCAAAGCCTTGACATGCAAATGCAATACAGAGAGCTGGATCACCTCTGCCTATGAGAGAGAGGAATTGTCCAGCCTGGAGAAGGGAAGGCTCATGGGAGACCTTATAGGAGCCTTCCAGCACCTAAGAGAGCTGCAGAAAAGCTGAACAGGGACTATTTATGAGGGCTTGTAGTAATGGAAGAAGAGGGAATGATTTTAAACTAAAAGACTGTATGCTAAGATTAAACATTAGGAATACAATTTTTACTGTCACGATGGTAAGGCCCTGGAAAAAACTGCCCAGAGGAATTGAGGATTCCCCATCTAGAGAAGTGTTAAAGGTGAGGTTAGCTGGGGCTTTGAGCAACCTGTTCTAGTGGGAAGTTCCCTGTCCATGGCAGGAGGCATGGAATCAGATGATCTTTAAGGTCCTTTCCAATCCAATTCCTGCATTCTATGATTCTATGGAACAAACCCAAGAATTGCATGACAGGTTAGCTGTGCCACTGAACTGTCAACTCCCTCCCTGACTCTGCTGTGGTTCCCTGAAACCAGCTTTCTCTCCAGAATGAGAATTCAACAGGAAGCATGAGCCTTGACCTGGTGCAACTCACTTGGCCTTGTGCATGGTGATTGGTCTCTGTCCCTCTTGTTTACCTGTGTGGACACAGTAGCAGGGACTCAGAACCATGCTTTAGCTAAGAACACTGAATTTGTCTGCAACACCAAAATATGATTTGTGCAGCTTTGTGAAACTGAACATGCTTCAGTTCATCTTTTATAGAACTGGAAAAAACCCAAGGGATTCTGTCCAAATCTACAATGAACTGGCTTCATACCATCCCATGGTTATGCAAACAAAAAGTCCAATTGACAAAATATAAGAAAAATAAATGTACAACCTGGCTTTCTGTGCCAGTCACTACTATACCTATAATTAATTGGTGGTTGAAATTTTGGTCTTCTGTGGCAACAGCAAATCATTCAATATTTGCTTTCCTGAGTTATGAATGATGGAGTTAGAGTGCTGCTATACACATTTGGATTTATGTTTATTTTATTACATTAATACTATTTTCATTTTAGAGAAGTTTTTTTGACATTGATTTACTAGCTTATGTCTGGAATTAGAAACTCTAGATAAGCACTGCATCATATGTGAGTTTTTGAACTCTCTATAAAATTTTGTGCATATAGAGTGTAGTTTTGACAGGGGACAAGGAAAAACCCAGGTATTGAAAGCAGAGATTACTCCAGCTGTGTAAAACACCAACCTGCTACTGAATGTGATAAAAAAAAAAATAAAATGAGAAACAACTCAAGAGTAGGGCTTGCAGTCACAAAGGAGATGCAATGAGCCAATTAGCTGTGTGTGAGTGGGCGAAGAACCCATCTTACACTGCCATCGATGTTTTCATGCTGCAGAACTACTAACACTGCTGTTGAACCCTACCAAAATTTTAGTACAATGTACACAGTTAAACCCTCATCTTTACAAAGTGCACTGTTCTTTTAATAATATCAGAGAAAAAACAAAAACAGGAGCACCAGATGTACTTACTCTTGAAGGATAAACATCCTCTTGATAGAAATGTTTGTGTACACATGAAATAGAGATTTCTGGAGTATGAATGTTCTTATACAGAGCCCCTTTTCAGAATGGAATGAAACCCTGAAGTCCCATTGCAGAATGGTTTGTAGGAAGATAATATCTCTCATAAAAACAATTGATACAGTCAGACAAAGCAGATAATCTTACAGAGTTTTTTCCAAAGCTCAGGAGACTTCTCTATCAAATGACAGATTTTCTCAGTTGTAACAGGTATTATCTCTTTCTGAAAACCTTGCTTCATTCATATGCCTCAGTCTTTATGTCTTTAGCAACAAACATTAGATAAAAATATTCTTATTTGGGAATATCTTTGAAATATGAGCTTGTTAAATATGCACATGCACTAATTACAATCAATGACACTCAAACACTGCTAAATGTCAAGTACAGGTTTAAGTACTTTGCTCATCATTTCCCAAGGAATGGTTTGAGTCTTTGTTTTTGTGCCTGGCTTTTTTATTCCCTTGCCATTCTATGATTTTATACAGTTCTATGATTCTGTGAATGGTTCATAGAAGCATTCACATTCTCTGAATGATTCATAGAAGAATTCTATGATTTTATGTCAGGCACGTGATCCAGATGCCTGGGTTTTTCTCTTTCTCTGAAGAACTGACTTCTAACCAGAACAAAGTTACCATATAGTGAAAGAACCATGCTCTCAAACAACACTGTTTTGTTGGGTTTTTTTTCCCCAGATGAAGATTTCTGTATGAGAGAGCAATAACTTTTTTTTCCTTTCCTGTGGTTAGGCTGTCAAACTGGAGAGAACACTGTTTTTAAATATTACCAACAGATTAAGGCAGTTTGAGTAAAGTCTCCCTGCAGTGCTCATTCCCTAGTCCAACAACATAAGGCTTTTATTGGTATTTATATGTAACACAACACACTGGCTTTTCTCATTAACGTAAGAAAACAGACTTTTGCAGAGGTACACTAGGTATTTGGTGTACCTGAGAGATTGCAAAAGCTACTTCTTTGATATATACACCTTGCAGTTATTTACATAACAAAAAAGAAAAGTCATTCCAATACAGGAGAAGAGAAGCTTAAGAGAAGATTGCAGTGACTGCAATCTCATTGAGTGCAAGTAAGTGCTTGTAAACAAAACTGCATCTGAGTAGTCTATTTTCTCTGCCTATGCTGAAGGTAAAGCAGAAAATCAAGCAACTAAATAACACTTTTCAACTTCAATGTCATAATATACTGGTAACACAGGGATGTATACACAGATGTAATATATAAACCATATATCATATATAAGTTTGTTTACTTTTTTGTGACTTCATCTGCTTCTTCCAAAAGCTTCCTTAGACTGTTGAACCTCGTTTTCAAACTGTGAACACAGACATTTATTCACCAGGCAAATATAGTTTTGCAGTATGTCTTGACATGCTAGAAGGTAATTTTGACTTGGGTAACATCAAACTTCCAAAGGCATAAGCCACCACCATTGTTTGTATTGCTGAGTCTTTTGCTTTACAGGAACCTAAAAAAGCTGGGCTCAGCCACATTTACACATGATGAAACTGTGTGTCCTAACTGGTGAGTGATCAGAGGTCATGAAATACAGATCTTCATAGTGACATCATCAAGTCAAGGAGAAGTGAACAGCTCTTTGTAAAAATCTTCATTCCACTTGTAACCAAATTATCCATGTTTTTAAGACAGACTTTCCTATGGACTAATATATCTCTCCGTAATGAAATTCATATAGAAATGGCTCCATAGGTACAGCTCCACAAAAATAAATAGGGCCATGGCAAAAGCAAAAGATAGAAACTGATGTCACACATTTTAAATTAGAAGATAATAGCTATTTAATTCATATTTTACCATAAGCCTCATAGTGCTTATACTTTTCTTTATTGCTGTGTACTTGTTTATGCTTCTTTTACTGCTTAGTGTAAACCACTATAGATAACTGCTCTATTTCTTTTCCAATGTTAGACAATTAAACTCAACCTTAAGACATTTTATGTTATAAGTGTCTAAAGAGCTGTGGCTAATAGTATTATTTTCTTCAAATTTATTTCTGAACTGGGGTCAGAAGAGATCTCTGTAGCTTCACACAAACTTGTTTTTCTATAGGTATTATCTCCATGTACTTGTACATTCATTATCAGAAGGCTGGGATCAGCATTGACTTGATGCTTTTCCTACATAGAAGATTGAAGCAACTATTCTTCCTTCTTTGCTGGATCTCAATTCCCACAGCATTGAGAATAGAACCCCCAGTAAATGTTAGGTTTTCTTCAGGTCAGATTTTAAATTTAATGATTTGAAAATATCCATACAAAGAGAAAACGGGATAGACAAAATCTTTGCTCAAGGCTGTAGGCATATACATTTTGGGACAGATTTGGCATATTGTTTGTTGCTAAATTTGTACTTTTTAATGTGCATATATGTATGTTTGACTCTTTGAGTGAGACCATAACATAGGAAAGCTAGAAATAAAATAAAAAATACCTTCCATTTCAGGAAATTATTTTACTGTAGAGAACAGAGTTCTTTCCTTACTGGAGGATACCAAGTGGATTGGATATTGTCAGACTTTGCTTTTGGTCTTCAAACACTATGGTAAGAACCTAGACCCTTAATGCCAATGGATTGAAGTTCACAACTCAGAAGACATGGGAAAGAGATAGGTTTTCTGAATTCCCCTTCCTCAGAGAAAAAAATTAAAAATTGTAATAGTAAAAAATAATAGCACAAATAAAATTTGTCTGTCTTGGTATGAATTGGTATGAATTACTATGTTGTAAATTCTTATTGTTTGGAGAGCTATCTGCATTGTATTTGGTGCAAAATATTATTCTTTGGCAGAGATGCGATGTATAAAACATGTAATTATGTGAAAGTGGCTTAACTGACAGTGAAAATCATATACAGTTGCATGAAAGAAACAAGAAATAGGAATAGGCATCTGCTGATGTTTTTGGGAGGATGTTTCCTTCCTTCCTTCCTTCCTTCCTTCCTTCCTTCCTTCCTTCCTTCCTTCCTTCCTTCCTTCCTTCCTTCCTTCCTTCCTTCCTTCCTTCCTTCCTTCCTTCCTTCCTTCCTTCCTTCCTTCCGCCACTTCCTTCCGCCACTTCCTTCCTTCCGCCACTTCCTTCCTTCCTTCCTTCCTTCCTTCCGCCACTTCCTTCCTTCCTTCCTTCCTTCCTTCCTTCCTTCCTTCCTTCCTTCCTTCCTTCCTTCCTTCCTTCCTTCCTTCCTTCCTTCCTTCCTTCCTTCCTTCCTTCCTTCCTTCCTTCCTTCCTTCCTTCCTTCCGCCACTTCCTTCCTTCCTTCCTTCCGCCACTTCCTTCCTTCCTTCCTTCCTTCCTTCCTTCCTTCCGCCACTTCCTTCCTTCCGCCACTTCCTTCCTTCCGCCACTTCCTTCCTTCCTTCCTTCCTTCCTTCCTTCCTTCCTTCCTTCCTTCCTTCCTTCCTTCCTTCCTTCCTTCCTTCCTTCCTTCCTTCCTTCCTTCCTTCCTTCCTTCCTTCCTTCCTTCCTTCCTTCCTTCCTTCCTTCCTTCCTTCCTTCCTTCCTTCCTTCCTTCCTTCCTTCCTTCCTTCCTTCCTTCCTTCCTTCCTTCCTTCCTTCCTTCCTTCCTTCCTTCCTTCCTTCCTTCCTTCCTTCCTCCCTTCCGCCACTTCCTTCCGCCACTTCCTTCCGCCACTTCCTTCCTTCCTTCCGCCACTTCCTTCCTTCCTTCCTTCCTTCCTTCCTTCCTTCCTTCCTTCCTTCCTTCCTTCCTTCCTTCCTTCCTTCCTTCCTTCCTTCCTTCCTTCCTTCCTTCCTTCCTTCCTTCCTTCCTTCCTTCCTTCCTTCCTTCCTTCCTTCCTTCCTTCCTTCCTTCCTTCCTTCCTTCATTCCTTCTTTTTTACCATGGTTTTGTTGTGCCTATGGTTATTAGTTGTTAACAGCAGTACTTGCTGATAATGAGAAAAATATTTGCCTCAGTTTCATGATATTTGCCTTCCAAACTTGGGTATTTTATTGCTCTTGAATTGACTTCTATTTTTGCTGTGATGACACTTTAAAATGAACATCACATCACTGATTTCCATAAGCACAGATGGAATTCATCAGGGAGTCATAATTCCAATTCTTTCCCTCCTCCTCTCATTTTGAATGACAAGTGTAATAATAATGAGATCAGAAAAAGACATAATCTTTAAAATTAGAGAAGGAATGGCTGAAGTGAATGGTTGTATTAGTGAACTAAGAAATTACATTTTCATCAAGACAAAATTAGATACTTTCAGAAAATGCTTGGACAAAGCTGAAAATCACATGAGCTTTTCAGAGGATTAGATGCAGCAAATGAGACAGGGCACCATCTATGAACTGAGAAAATAATGTGCCACGGGGCTGTGATATTTAAGACAGGGAGGAAAGTGCAGCCTTTTCTATCTTGGAGGGAAATGGGACTATTTCATCTCCAGTAGTTATCATGGATGCATCAGTATTTTAGAAAAGCCTTATCATGAGTACATATTTGATGTATTGCATCTAACTCTGGCAGACACCAAGGTCTTTAGGTTTGTTTGCTCTTTATTATTACACTTGAGCCCAAGTAGCAGAGCTTGACACAGTTATAAGTAGTTTTGAGCTACTTAGGAATCAACATCCAATTTTATATTCTTTGCTAAAGCCAGAGCTAAACAGTTTCTACTTCATAAGCCGAGGGCTGTTCAGTTTGATGTTCCTCTAACAATTGTGGATGATGCTGGTTGCTTCTCTGAAGTTAGAAACACCTACTAAAAGGCAAACAGAAAATGGAAAAATGCCTTCCAGCACATGGTTTTTCACATATGGACAATGTCAACATTTACTTTAGAAAGATAACTTCATGTAATGGGAGATAATACACTGAAATGAGGCAGGATAGAGGCCATTTTGTACAGCTTCAATCTACACTCTCTGCCAATCTTTGTAAATCATAATCAGCACATTACATCTGCTACTTATTGTCAACATGAAAAGACAGTTGGAAAACAAAATTATGCTTTCCATGCTGTGTTTTTTTGTGTAGCTTTTTCCATGCCTGACTTTAGAAGGCAACTAAAATTTGAACTTCTAAAATGTCCTATTGAACTCAATGCCAGAAGTTCCTGTTCCGAACATGATGAAATGTTTATATTCTTGAAAACAGAAGTAATCCAGACAATTTACTTAAAATAAAATATGATTTATATTATTTAATTAGCTATTAAAAAGTAAAATTGAGCCTAAAGTCATCTAGGTTTCCTTGGGTATCAATGGAAGACAGCAAACTTTTAAGTGGTCATCCACTCTATCCTGAGTGTGCTTAAGGTTAGTGAGGACATTCAAAGTCTGTAGTTCGTTTTGTCCATCCATCACCTTGGCTACTTTTGTCTATTCTGTTTTAACAAACTCCATGCATTATCCATGTCTACTTGAGACCCCAAGCTGCATGTTGTGGTCTGATGTAGATCTCTGTCACTGTGGTTTGCTTTTCATGCCCATGGATTTAATATGCTATTCAGCTTCCTTTGTCTGTCTTCCAGACTGTGAAAAACACACTTCAGGCAAGCAGTTTTTGTTTAGTATTTATTTCAAATGGCATGAAATAAAAAAATTCGAATTTAATTTAACTAAAAGAGAAGTCTATCTTTAATAATACAAGAGTCACTCTAATATTACAAATAAAGGCAGAAATATTTCATTTGAATCCTTGCAAGCTAAATGCAGCACTTTTATACAAAACACAGCTGATTATATTGCTTTGAACTAAGTACACCAGGACTATTGCTGGATGAAAAACAAAATACAGAATTTTATTTTTCAACCTTAAGTATTCCTAGATTTAGGATCTAAAACTTCTAACTTAGCAGTTCTATTTGATTCTTAATGAAATTCAATATCTCAGCTGGCTGGCTCATGCATCTTTTTTGTTGCTCTTTTTTTGGTGAGGGGCAGGTTTGGTTGGTTATTTGTTTTTGGTTTTATCCCTTTATTTTTTTAAAATTTTATTTTCTTTGTTTCTTTTAAAATTTGATTCCTCTGGTAGTTATAAAAACAGTGAAAGAATAACATCCAAGGTAGAATCATTGCAATTTGCAAAGCATAGATTTTCATTTAGTTAAAAATGCACGTTTTTATTATGATTCCCTTGAAAATCAATGACTTAAATTGAAGACGGACGGAGAGTCCTGTGAAATTACCAGTAGTTTTGTTAAGTCCAAACATAAAGTAAAGCAAAGCAAAAAAAGCATGTAAAGAATTCAGAAAAATCAGTCACCATGTAATTGCCATCCTGTTACTTCACCTATGAGGAGAATGCTGTAGAACTGAACTCAGTGCTGTACCTCTGCCTCTGATGTTGTATTACCTCTTGTTTAATTTAAGTATTTAGCATTAAAACACTGCAAAGAAGTTGATGCCTCAGGGATCAGATACCACTCAGGCTCACCTTTGATTCTGGGGTTTTCAGACCAAGTGTAGTCCTAACACTCTCTGTACCTTACACTCACCTTCTGAAGGCACTGTGCTCCACACAAAAATGAAGCCTGTGAAGGACATTTCCAGGCAATGTGAAAAATCAAGTCTACAAGCAAAGGGCAATCTTTTTACTGAATACTTGGCAGACATCTTCTCCCTCAGCTCCTGAGGGGCTAAAACGCAAGGCTACATCCATGTTCAGGTCTTTCTCCTGGTTTCATGTGTCTTGATTGATCTGGCACAGTGAAAGAGGAGCATGACACCTCCACTAAAATTCACTGCTGGGGAAAAACAAGGAAAATTTATGGGTATGGGAAAGAGGGATTCGCAAAACTGGAGCATTGGACTGGGAGGAAATGAAGATATGATGTGTGGAACAGGAGGCATTTGAGAGTGAAAGTTGCGGAAGAGGTTGTTTGCACTGGGAGACACTTCCCCTTTATTTGGATCTTTTTAGTGGGATGGGAAACACTTCTACAACACAGCTGTATCACTATATGAGCTATGTCTGTGCTACCCAAAAAAGAAAGCCAGGCACTGACCTATGACTTTGGAGGCAGCTGTCTTAGGGTAACAGCTTATTCACATTGCCTGACACTAGCCTCCTTTGGACAAGCTGGCCATGTGCAGACTGCGCAGGCTACATCACGCTCCATGTTGGAGTTCCCTGAGGCTCTCATGAGTCATAAGATATGTAATTATTTCAAAATATTTTAAGCAATGTGTAGGCCTATCATGATTTGTAAGTGGAGAAATTTCATAGCGTGTAACTGAGAAAAATATTCCATGTGATACAGCATATGGGTGCTCGAGAATGCAGTCTTTTGAGTATGTGTTTATAACAGCAGAAAAAAAGAACTATCATTGGTGCACCTTATCTGCACTGCCTTTTGGGCATGGGATCTCATACAAACAG
This sequence comes from Melospiza georgiana, assembly GCF_028018845.1. Classification (NCBI taxonomy): domain Eukaryota; kingdom Metazoa; phylum Chordata; class Aves; order Passeriformes; family Passerellidae; genus Melospiza; species Melospiza georgiana. The sequence continues at coordinate 48,774,407 of NC_080431.1, forward strand.
CCTCACAAAATAGTGCTTTCTTCTGACTGCAACTCTTTGGTAGGGGAGTAGAACTTTTTATGGCAAAAAGCTGAGGAAGGATGAAAGACCACAGAAGAAATAAAATTTCAACGTGATCTTCTCATATGGTGCTGTAATAAATTCATTCCAATGTGCTTGTGAGGTAATGCTGGTTTATAGATGGGTATGAGTTTGAAAACCTTGTACCCTTCTTTTATATCTCTCATATCTACTATATCTTTTAGTAAGTACTAAGCTAGACCCTAGGCTGGACTACAGGCTAGACCCTTCCCACTGTATAAAAATAGAGATATCAATAGGAGGTATTTGAATTTCTGAAGAGCACATCATAGAAATGCTACTGTTCTTTACATTTTCTGTCCCATAAATTACTTTTTAATATCTTTTTATTAGGGACCATAACTAATAGTTCTCATTTGTGGGATCTCAGCACATCAGTCCTGATGTGCAGAGACACCGAGATAACCCTTGGGGGGCTCGGAGGTCCTGGAATGTTGCCAGAAGGGTCTGGTGGCTGGACTTTGATCCTGCACAGGAGACAACACCTGTGTGAGGATGGGAGGATCTCACGAGGATGAACGGTGAAGGGATAAGTTAATTATAGTGTCAAACACAGGTTTTAGAATTTCGGTACGGGGGGTCTAGAGAAGTAAGATGGAGGAATTGGGGAGTGTCCTGTCCTTCTTCTTCTTCTTCTTGGCCTCCATCTTCTGTGGTGGTGGTGGCACTTTGGGATTGGTTCTTACTAAAACTGCACTTGTCAATAAGGGTGAAAAGCATTGGGGAAAATAGGTAAATATCTTATACGTAGTTTTGGGTATAAAGATAGGTGACCGCCCCGGGGGCTCTCAGTGTGCTCATGGCTGGCTGATGTGCAGACCTCTGTCGGGCTGAGAGAAAATCTTGTAGATAAAAACTAATAAACGCTGAAGACCGAGAAAAAACCTGAAGACTATTTTCGTCCTTTGGAGCGCGGGCTGTCCAAGGCCATCCCAAGCCTTTCCAGGCCATCAAAAACAGTCGAGAACGGGACACTCATTGTCTTATAAAAATATTATTTCATCAAAGATTTCTACTATTGTGTAAAGCTTCATTTATGCTTATGTACAATTACTAAAGGCAGAGAAGATTCAAGCTTTGAAACTTAAAAATAGTTTCTGATCATTTGAGCAGTTTATTTGCTCAAAATTTATCATTTTACTTTATATGCTGTCTTTTTATGCTATTCATTTAATAGCTGTTGTTAGAAAACAGACATGCCTTGTTCTTATGCATACCAATAAGCAATAGTGTTTGAAAGACAAAGAATTATACATTAGAACCATTTGGATACCTTAGTGGGATCATGTATTTCTCTTCTTTTTCTTGTGAAGTAGAAGTTCAGTGGCTTTTCTTAAGTTCAAGGACAGAAGGATGTTACTCTCAGTGGGGTTGAGCAAACATGCCTCAAGAGGAGATAAATCCAGGGAGGAGTAAATCAACTTAGTGACAAAGAAGAAATGGGAGCAGAGAGAAGTGTGCCTCTTAACCTCACAGCATGGGAAAGGCATCTGTCTGAAGGACACAACAAAAATTAGTAGCATAAAATCATAGGGATGAGTAAATTATTGCTTGGTGCTACAAGGTCTCATATAACGTCACATTCTTAATTTGACAACTGAGTTATAATTTACAGCAGGAATGAATTTGCCGATGGCAGATTTGGCTTGGGACAAGGGAATGCTTACTATCTCACTACAAAATATCAAACCATCTGTTTTATATAGGGAGGCACAGATTGAGGAAAATGGAAAGTTATCAATGTGAGACAATATTCCTCAGTCTCATCTTTTGAATCAGAACTGTGCTAGTGCTGTATATCTAAAAGTACCTATACAAAAAATATATATAACATATACGTATAAACACCATGACTTTAAACTTCTTCCTTGACAGTCTCTGTCTTACTCACAAGTGCATATACACACACAAACACCAGAAAATTCAGTTTACATGCATTCCTTTTCATACCAGACAGAAATAGAAGAAATTCCATCTCTGCACTTAAAGCAGGCACAAGGATCAGATGGATTTTCAGCCAAATATTACAAAATATTTAAAGATATTTTGTATCTCACCTTACGGAATACTTGTAACCATAAGTCAAGCATGAAGGTCTTCCAAATTGCATAGGATTTGTTTTTATTTCTTTATTAATGAAGAAATAGCAATTTCTTGTGTATGGCTCATAAATACATTATTACTGAATAAGATTTTAGTATGCTTTGAGAAAAAAAACCCAAAAAGATCCAAAGTGTTTGGCCTTAATGAAAATGATGAATTTTACCTCATGATATTGCCCCAACAAGCAAAATGCAAAGTTCCAGGTTAGAGAAAATTGTTTAATTCATCCAAATCAAGGTGACTTACAGTTGACACACTGCCAGAAATATAGACTGATAGAGGTAGTAAATTTTAGCAAGGTTTTATATTGCCAGATATAGAGGTAGGTGAAAAAACATAGTTCTTTTTGACTTGGTAATCCTCACTCATATGGAGTAAAATTACGCTTGTACCTGTGAATAGGGAAGTTAAAACCAAGGCCATCTCTGATGAGTAAAGTAAAACATAATCAGAAATCTCCAATTCTTGGACCACTTGGCAGCTTAATAGAAGAAAAATGAATTTGTCCATGTTCACTGCAGGAGGGCTGGATTACATGACCTTTAAAGGTCCCTTCCAACCCAGACTATTATATGATTCTGTGATTGATTCTTTCATTAAGCATGTCAGGAGTTATTTGTATTTGGCTAGTTTGTAGAAATGTCGGTAGGGACTGCAGTCTAAAAATTTGAGGTACCCAGGTATGTGTACATATAGGTACATTTAGAACTTGCAATCTGACTAGGTAAACAAGGACATACAGACACAGAAAGATTAGGTGACTTGTCTGAAATTACCTTTTATGTCTTTGGGTAGCTGGTTCAGTTAACAAAACATCAGTAGCCAATTTATATAGCCTAAAAATACTCATGAATCATTAGAAATGTAAGGCTTATTTCCAGCACTGCTAAAATGTTTTGATCATTAAGGGACAGATACCCATAGCTTTCAATGGGACAAAGTTTCTTTTTGAAGTCTTCTGATCCCAGTGTGTTTGCCCAACTTGTGCACCAATCAGCAAGATCATGACCTTCTCTACAGCTCATGGCCCTTTGCCCTCACCTCCTCACCCCCTGTGCTGTGTCTCCCTTCCCTCTGCATGCACCAGATGTGATCCCGACCAGCAGGCTGCGTTTCAAAGAGACTAACCAAGCATGTGAGGAGAGAGTGTGCAAGGATGATGGGGTCAGGCCAAGAGGAGGGTGCAGGAAGCCTTGTCCCATGCTCATTGCACACAGTTTGCATTTGTAGTGGTCCTGCTTTTTTTTTAATGAGCAATGATTTAGAGGGGTGGAAGAGAGAGCCAGGTGCGCTGACAGAGGCTGACTAAGCTATCTGTGAGATTGTGTACATAGCACATCACTCTCATTTATGAGGACTAATGAAAGATTTTCCTTCTGGAACGACAGCATTATCCAATCTTCCCTTGATTTGGTGTTGCTCTGTTCTACTCTCTAGGCAAAATTGTGTCAGAAAAACACAGTGTGGCACAGAGCTTGTCAATATTTGTCACAGAATGAGATTCAGGAAGCCTGTTTTACCCAAAGGCAAAGATTTCTGTCTGTGAGTAATTATGGCCTCTTAACATGTTCTGTCTTTTCCTAAGGTATTTTTGGAAGCATATGTTCCATCTCTTCACTGCTCTCAGAGTATACTTGTGCCAAGACTTAAAAGTCCAATCAAATAATCCTGAGAAAACCAGAGTAAAATAAGATTTTTGCAATCAAATCTGCAAGCAAGTTTGGATTTGGAATAAGAAAAGTTTAAACCACTGGTTTGACCCTGGTTTACCTTGCACCAACAGGCACTGAATTGAAACAGATCAAACAATATTTTGGAAAAAAGGTTTCAGACACATTTGTTTTAAAACAGAAGCATAAGGTGAATCCCAAATGTCTTAACTGTCTCTAAAAGAAATCTTTACAGATTTCTCACATTTTTAAAATCTCCTGTATTTGCAGAATCCAGGTTTTAAAAGCAAAATTGTGAATTTTTTATGTTTATATAAAATGTTAGCATCTTTCACTCTCTCAAAGCTGTTATGAGATCTTACCTTAAGATGTATACCTTATACCTTATATATCTTATGATGTATATATGTATATATATGTGTGTGTGTGTGTGTGTGTGTGTGTGTGTGTCTGGAATAATTTACGACTTATTATCTGCCCTCTGCCCTGGCACAACATTTCAGTTTCTGATCCAGTGTTTGAGTTTGATCATCAGTGAAAATGGCTTGTTTTAACATGTCACTGAGCAAACAGAGGCTTTGGCACAGGTAGCTATGGATGCTGTGTAGAAATCTCTTTAAGAAACATGGATGAGCTACAGTGAGTGCTTATCTGACAGAGCTCTGAGAGTTAAGCCACATATGCTTACTACCAGCAATTTTCACAGAAGAAAAACATAAAGATCCAAATGCTTGGTAAGAAAAAATAGTTACTGAATTCTTTAAAGGCAAAGATGAGATTGATTTTGCTTTGTTTACCAGTAAGGAAGCAAATTTTACTGGAGAGAAAGTTAAAATGAGTCATTTTTCCTCTGCTTTGCTCTGTTCTCTTCACTGACAGACATTTGCAGTAAGACAGTGTTGTCTGTTTTGAAACTTATACACAGGGAAGTAGGGAATTAGCAGAAAAACACAGTAAAGATTGTGACAACTCAGTCTTTTTGAATTCATTCTGATAGTTTAGGCTTTTCTTTCAACAGTTATTTTGAAATAGTGTTGAAGCAACATAATATTGCTTTACCCTTAGAGAGCCTCTGGGTCATAAACATTGTTATAGCCAAAAATCTCAGCCATTACTTCTTTATCTATCATGAGTGGTACAGAAAGAGCATTATCATTGACCGCAGTTGGAAGCAATGATTTTAGCATAGAGTAGGAGAGTAATCTTTAATTTATTATCTCTGGTCTCAAAAATATTTGAAGCGCAGTGTCTCTGAGCTTTGAGGTGTTTCCTGTATTAAGTTAGAATCCGAAGAGATTTAAAACCTGTTGTAATTCTGGAAAAGCAAAGCTTCTTGCTCTTTAGTCTATTCCACGCATCTTGGAAATAAGTGCAGTTGATTCTAGTTTAGCCCAAGCAAATACTGCAATAGGTCACTTTTTGAATTTCAGTTTCCCTACTTACTTTTGGGGCAATTAAAACAGCTGTGTTCAGAGCTGCTCGAGTAGCAGTTGTTATCTCTTTAAATAAACTGCCTATGATGTACATAGATTGCTATCAGGTCTCAGCAGATATTATAATATCAGAAGATATTATTATGATAAATGAGACCTGATTACATTGCTTTTCAATGGCATTAATTTACATGTCTGTAGAAGTCTGTTGGGATTGGCTTTTATAGCTAGTGTAATTTGTAGGCTTTTGACATTGCTTTGGGATAACTTGTCTAATTGGCTTTTTCCTCTCATCAGAACAGAGCATGTTTTGAAGCTGACATCACTGTGGACATTATGCTATGAGGGGTTTCTTTGGATTGTTATATGAAGGATTTTTGCCTCTTGTTAGTCTTTTGTACTTGTCATTGAAACTTTTCTCTGAGCTGCAAAAGCCTTTTTCTTTACATAGTAAGAACACGATCAAAAAAATGGAAAATGTGTCAAATAAAAATTCATGAAAGGGCCACCTATATGGCTATCAACTAGGGGAAAGATTGGTTCCCCAAATAATTCTAAGGCAGATCATTCTAAAAAGATACAACAACCACTTAAAAATGTGAGAAGATAACAACGTGCTCAATGATATCTTCTGAAGGTATTTTATTTTTTAATAACAATTTGTTTTCAAAAACTAACTTGGGTCCCATTCAAGTTTACAATAGTGATATAGGCTAAGTTGAGGAGTTTCTGAATAATTAGAAAATTGACCAACCAGTGAGTCTAATCTCATATTTCTTGTGTGCTGGAGATTTTCATTGACTTGTTGAGCAAAATACTTCAACAGACATAGAGCAGAAGTCCAGCAGTAACATTAACTTTTCCCAAATGGAAATGAGGAAATAAAAAAATTAAAAAATAAAAAAAAAAATAAAGAAAAGAAAAGATACCATATTAACTCTGCAGAGAAATTTAAAAGCAGGGGGTGTATTTATTTAAGGAAGCTTATTTAATAATGTGCAACTCATTAGGGGATATACAGCTGCTTTTCTTGTTGAGTCTGAGGAGCAAAGAACTTATTTTAGAAACATTGGGATGAGAATCATGCCTACTTATGCACTTCCTTTAAAAAATCCAGTCACTGGGAGGTTTCCTTCTGCAGTGACTGTCTCTTTGGAAACTGAGTTCACTGTGGTTATTGTAGCTAGGATTTCTTTGACAAGATCAAATTTTTGCTCTTGCTAGTTTCTTTGCATCTGCTATTTAGACTTTCTTCTTCTTCTGCAATTTCTGTGCAGCAATTGCCTTTAGTGCTGCTTCTTTTGCCCCATTTCCTGCCTGATAGAAGTATTTGCTATTGGATTTACTACAGGAAATAAACCTGGGCCCTTGCCATGGCCCAAAATCTTATTTCTTTTCTTCTTCATCATAAAGTTAATCAGTAGAACATTGCTAAAAAGGTGTCAAACAATACACATACACCAGGCCCTACTAAATAAAATTCCTCTTTTGTCCGTTTGTGTGTAGATCTGTTGTCCTTGCATTGCCACATATATAAAAATGAAGGTAGGATTTGGTCAAAAGACAGTTAGAAATGGCAGAGGATTGCCTGCAGTAGTGAGTATTGATTTAGAAAGATCAGTCACTCAAAAGCCAATGAGCATAGTATACTAAGAATGCCTTTCATAATACATTTTCTTTTGTTGTCTGATCTGTGTTACCATCAGATAGATTTTATATAACTACAGGGAACTCGGTCATTTCAAATCAGCTCTTGAGAAGGGAGTTCATTGCTCTCACAAAATTTAAATGTGGCTATGATTTCAGGCAAAAGAAAAGGAACCATTTAAGTTTAGCCATACAGGTGACTTGGATGCCTTATTTTCCAGCATATTTATTTCTATAAATGAGTGAATATGAATATGTGTCATGTGTTCTAATAAGTGAGATAACTTCTTGGCTCTAATAATATTAAATTTCTTCAAAGAAAATGCTTGTTTTCACATTTTTTCCATTATTAATTCCAGCCCAGAGGGAATGTTTTTTTTTTTTCATTTATCCAAGGGTCACATACTAGAAAGTTAAAATGAAGTTCTGACATAATTTTCTATAGAATAAAAGTATCTGAATCCAGAATTTATGCATTCTTATTTCACATCTTCTAAAGTAATTTCTAGTTTACCAAAAAGGTCATGAAAGAAAACATGAGAGTTCCACGCATTATGTTCTTAATGAGAAATATATGCTATATAATTAAAGTAACAGCAATTCATTGAATGGCTTTACTGTAATGAAAGATGATTCAAACCATTATGATTTAAAATATAATTGAAAAAAATATAATGTAGTAAGGGTAAGGGTATTTTCAGAACGCTTGTATACATCTTGTATCAAATTGTTACATAGGGTGCTCCTGTGTTGCTTTGTAAACTGAACTGCACCATGGATTCAAAGGATATAATGGTTACTTTAATATTCTTTATAGTATTTTTAGGGCTGGTTTGGAACTAGTGAGAAATATTCCCAATAGGAAAAATAGCCAGAGTAGAACAGCAAGTAGAATTTTCCTTAAAGTCTACTTTTCCACACTATGCCTAAATCCCTTGCCCAATACCAGCCTACCATTATTACCTAGTGCAAATATAGTTAGATAGCTTAAATAATGGTCATCTGTAAGGCAGAATGAACTTCTGGCCATAAAACAGCCCAACCTGGGAATTAGGAAGTACTTCTAGGGAAACCCTCCTAGGAGCACTCTGCTTGGTATAACACAGATTCATTATTGTACAGTTGTCATAAGAATACAAGAACCTGATAAAACACATAAATTAAAAAAGATTAGTCAAAAATAATGGATTAAAGAAAACTTTTATATTCCCAGATCTTCAGATTAGAAGACCTGTATTGTTCCCCTCTATCTACTCACTGTGAGATCAGAAAAAGTCCTGAAAAAATACCCAATCCCTCAGTGCAAATAAATAAAATTCATTTCTTCTTTTGGTATCTTTTTCCCAATACCAAACCCCAGAATTTCTTTGCTGCTTTTTACCTTCATCCATTCCCTTCCAGTGGTGTTGCTGAGAGGAGAGTCTGCAAATAGCAGTTTTTCTCAAATAGACATCACCAGATAAAAAAAATAACACTGGACCAAGCCTGCTTTCAATTTTGATTTCCTGAGAATTTCATTCTAAAGTGTACTCTTTTTTCAGCCTGAACACAGTCCGTAATGTCATGTTTATTTTCTTTTAAAAAAGCTGGATTGGTCGAGTAGTCAAAGCATCCAAAAAAGATAATTTAGTCTGGGGAGCCAAATCATACAGACTGTGTTTATTTAGCCACTCCAGTGAACAGAAAATGGCTTCCAGGAGGTAAGCTTTTCTGAAACAGCACAATTAGTGCATGAAAACTTGGCCTAGAACCATATCTCAGGGTTAGAAGTAGTGTTAACTGCTAAGTATTTATCTGTACTCTCACTGTTTGGAACAGGAAGACAATATGCCAGCTGGTTCTCAACTTGCCTATTCCCTTCCTGAAACAAGGGTGCAGCAGCTAAATAAATTAATAGTATAGTTAGCAAGGAGTCAAAAGCTCAGACCATTTTAGCTTAGACCATCAAAGTGATACATAATTTATAAAAAGAGCAATGTATTAGCCATCAAAATCACTTGAGTGAAGTCTGTATTTACTAAATGAATGGAAGGAGAAGACAATCCTATATGGGCACAGTGATGCACAGCCAGCTTATACATTATTTTTGACTTTACCTTGAATGAGCAATGCTCATCTGACTATCAGCCCACACTTAACTCAGGCCTCAACATAAATTCTTACCAGTGTGGAGAAATAATAACAGACATTAAAAAAACTCAACTAACTTTACTGGAAGTTGGTTGCACACAGGAGTCAATACACTCAGTTGGCCTTTCAGACCACACTACATGAAGACAAAGTTTGATTCTCAGATGTCTCGGATACTGGAGGGCATCCCAGATGTTTAAGCTTAGTCAAGGAAATCAGATGTACACCTAAAAAACCCTTCCAATCTAGCCTATTTCCCTATGCTTGATTTATGGTAAAAACTCTCTCTAGAAATGAGCAGACATCCACGTGTTAACTACCCACAGCTGTCTATGAAGAAGGGGTGAAAATATAAAATACAATACTGGTTTTTTAGAGGAAGTGTCCATAAAAGCATTTAGATTAATTACTAAAGGGAATTGAAGTTGCTTCAGTCAAATGTCAACTATGCCTTCTTTGTTTTACTAATCTCTGAACTAAGATAGAACCCTCAAACTCCTAATCATAATACTCATGTTCTATTAATTCAACCATTCTGGAAGCCATCACTCAAAGCCACCAATGCTTAAAAAAAAATGTAAATACTGTTGTCTTTTAATGTGGACTTAGGCTCCATTTTAAAGATTTTTCTTTGTTGGATGCAAAGAAATATTTTACAAAAATCAGACTCTAAAGAGCAAAATTCAGCTGTCTTACCCCATTTACTTCAATAACATGTTCATTGCCTCTCCTGTTCCTACCTCCTTGCAATCTGTCCTTCAAGCACAATCTTTGCTTTAATGAGGTGCAAATTTTAATGTCTAGTGGGACAACTTAAATGCTAATATTATTAAGCATGGGCAATTTTTCCCTTCTTTTCATTCAGCCTCCCCCGCAAGGATATTAAACATGAAAAACTATGGTAATGTATTGTAAAGTAGTACAGCTTGGCTGAGAAAGTTATGAAAAGCAAAGTGTCTATTTTCTGTACCAACAGTAAGTCAACTATATCACAAATCCTGTCTCTTTTATAACAACACAAACATACATACGTTTTCCATACAAAAGAATTTTTATCATAGCAAAACAAAATGAAAATATAAATGGCATAAATCCATAAAACACCATAATAAGTTCTGGAAAACTGTGCCTGTCCTCTGACAGGCTTCTGAAGACTGAAGTTCTCTCTTATTTCCCAAGGGCATGCTTACTACTGAAATTTCCAGTTACAACAAAAAGTTCTGAATAATGATAAGGGCTGGTTAAAATGCTTTCTGGGTTACCACCAACATCCCTACTGAAATACTAAATTATTCTAACTGAAATTTATTACAAACAATACAAAAGTTTTCATTTTCTGGAAAAAAAAAAAGAAAAAAAAATGAAGTATTCTATCCCAACTGTCATATCTAGCATGAAAATATTCCAATGAAAAAGCTAAATCTGTCTTTTTTTTGTTGTTGTTTTTTTTTTTTTTTTCCCAATGAAATATGTTACTCATGCCTCAAAGAAGGTTTACTTCATTAGTATTATTCTGGATTTCTGCTTTGTGGGAAAAAGTATTTAGTCAGATTGTGTTACAGTAGAAACTAATCTGAAACTAATCTATCAACAAAAGGGGAAAACTATCTAAATCCAACAAGACATCGTAGTTGATAAGGATACAGAGGCTGTACAACATGAATATTATGGGCTTCATGATAAGATTTTGGATAAGAATATTTATGTGTTGAAGATAAATGTCCATGTTTTGGGGGTAAAAAATGATAAATGTTGTTTTAAAAAAAATCATGTCATGAAGCACATTTTTGTTCATGAAGAAGACATAATGGCTTTAAACATCTGTTTTCCTGTGTCTTTTCAGAATTTGGATGAGGGATTGGGCACCCCAGTGGGAAAATGAGAATCTCTAATTTCCAAGAAAAGCAAGCTCCATTTCTAGCTCTGTAGAGAAATGTGGTAATAAACTTTAAAATCACAGTGTGTTTGTGTATAAAAACTTGTTACTGATCCAGGACTGATTCTTCTACAGCTTTGGCCTCCAGCCCAATTGCTTCAGAGAAGAAATGCCAAATCTGTAAGGAGAAGGAGGAAACATTTTTATGGCAATTTGATTTAACAACAAGAACAACAACAAAGAAATCCATTTGAAGCAATTTAAGGATTAAGAATGCAAAACTTGGGTTTGATGGGACATTAGGAGCAGAACAGACGAGGCAGTACAGATACAGAGGAAATTGATTTATACATTTCAGTTAAATATTTAATTCTGTAGTGCATGTATATTTATCTGTATATGAACATGAACGCAATCTTGTATCCAAGTCTGTATTGTTTTAAGGCTACACCATTTTAATCAAGTCTAAGTTTTATATTTGTTTTAGCTGCCACTAGTTAGGCATTTAATCATTATGGTTTGAATGAATTCATTTTGGGCTGATCTGAAATAAAGAATACTCCTTTACAACACCCTGGCTAGAGGTGAATTGCTCTGCCAATATTACTCTAACTATTATTGAAATCTATTTTAAATTCAGAGAGAAATTTCCTAATTGCAGAATTAACTGTTAAATTAGACCACTTCTGGATAAAATTAAAGAAAAAAAAGGATTGCCAAACAAAATTAAGTTTATGGATTCAGGATTGTATTAAGTGAACTCTAGAAAATGAAATAAATCCTGAGTCATCAAAAAGTGGCTGATAATGGACACTTGACATTATACCCTTTGCTTAAAGAAAATCTCTAAAATTCCCTAAAACTTAATCTGTAGAAATCCCTAATTGTGGACTATGATAGCCCATTGGGTGTTCTGCAGGTCAGTTTTAGACCATGCACATAAGCTAAATTTTTGTAGAAATAAATAGTTTAACGTGTTGCTGCATAATCAGTTGCTGACACAAGCCAGGATGTTTTCAGTGTATTTGACCTGGCTCAGAAAATCTTGGTGCCTGCAGGTACGTTTATTGGTACTTTGTACTTGGGGTGGTTAAGAAATTATTAAGAGTGCTTTAAGTGAGGAGTAATTTTTGCTGCATCATCCAAAGTACAAATAACCCTGAACTGCAAAATTCATTTAATAAGCGGAAATGTTATTTTATCCTTTATGAACCAGTACCAAATGGCACTTAAAATACATTAGTCTACCAGGATTTTGACCTCAGAAATATCAGTACCCCAGCAAATTGATGAAGCCTTCTGTTTTTATTCAGTATACATAAAGATGTTCAAATAAAACAGTGAAGGGTATTAATTAAACGTTTAATTTGTACTTACATAAAATAAGCAAATGGCAGAAGATAAATTTTATTCTGTGTACATATGCATAACCTCTGAGTGTTTACTAACCATTCCTAAATGATTTATAAAATGAAATGTAATGCACAATCAATGATAAAATTATTTTATCAAAATATGCAATTTTATTTCTTTCAAATGGTGTAAATCCCAATAGTGCTTCCTAGGTGCAAGAAACAATGGGTTGTAAATAACAAAACTTTCCAGGTAGTTCATAATGATCTGTGCTTTTGCCGAATTGCAAGTCTTATTGCTCAGGTTTCCTGAATGGGTCCCATAAGAAAATTGTGAACCCACTTTACTGAAAAAAAAAAAAAAAAAAAAAAATGCAGCCATCCAATTGAAGGAGCTAGAATTTGGGGGGCTGGTATACATATTTTTACCAGCTTATGCAAGGAAAAGAGCCATTCCAAACTAAGCCTCTTAAGAAATAGCAAATATGTCAACATTAGTGCAGGATCAACAGTGTTTGAAGAAGCTCAGGAATCTAATCCTAGTGTGATCATTTGATTTTCACATATTGTACTTCAGGTAGTCATATTGGATCATGACCAAGTATCAAGATAAACTTCCCAGAAAATCAGAGGACTTCAAATATTATAAGTCATGCTTCAACTAAAGGGAAAGCTCCATACAGATCTGTAGCTCACCTGAGTGGTCAGAGACTGCCAGCTGCAGAGATTATATAGAGGAGAGCCTGGTTTTGGAGTGACATCATCTTCACTCTCTATTGGTGGAGCATGTCGCACTATCAGGCATTATGATGCCTGGTGAGATTTTAATTCAAAGTAATCAATTTGAAAGGGAATGCAGAAGAGTGATAAAACACTAAGGCAGATTATTGATAATGCAAGTAAATAAGTAAGTGTTGAAGTGTGATTTTTAAAATAGGGATTAGAGTTCCTTTTCTGTGTGCCCTTTATCATTTAATCAAACTCATTCAGACTATCCTGAAACAAAGTTCATATCCTTATCTCAGTGTTGTAGTTAATTATCATGAAGTTTTACCTATTTTACAGTGTTAGTGGGCTTGAATTAATTTTATTTTAATGCATTTTGATTTCATACAGATGAGTTGCCATGTAGCAGATGATTTTCAGATGTTATTTCACTGCACAATATGTCTTCAAGAGCAGGAAAGAAGAGGAATTAGTACCTTGAAGGTTAGCACTGATGCATGCAGAGTTTCTGAAAACCTGTGATATTGCTAGTCCTGCCAAGATCCAAGTTGTTCTGTGTCAATAAGGATTAAGAGATTAGTTCACAGTATCACATTTAGCTTTAGACTTGCATTCAAGATCAGAAATAAGAATAGAACTGGCAAGAGTCTGACTTCTTAGAAATCACCTAGTCCAACTCCTCTGCCATGGACAGGAACATCTGGCGCTAGATCAACTCATTCAGGAGTGGAGCGTGCAAAGTGGGGGACGCAGCAGGTCAAACTTTGCTACCAGTGGTGGCTTGAACAAGGAGGGCCTCCTGCTTGGGGGGGCAAGAGGAGCCTTCTGAGCAGTGATAACGTTGAACAAGGAGGGCCTCCTGTTTGGGGGGGCAAGAGGGGCCTTCTGAGCAGTGATAACGTTGAACAAGGAGGGGCCTCCTGTTCTTAGTGCTGAAGAATGCTGAGACCAGCTTGATCAAACTATCAGACCCACCACAAGGGCATCCAAGACCGGGAAACCCTGAATGAGGCTGGGAGCAGCAAGGGTGTGCAGACCCTGCTACAGCAGAGTCAAAAGTGCTAAGCAGAACTGCTAACTCTTTTATTAGCACAAAGCAGGTTTTCTTGAATAAGCCTGAAAGCACATAATCAAAAAAATGCACATATATGACAGTCAGTCACTTAAACTACAAAAAGACAGTCTCATTTTTACCCAGTGAGTGCACCTCCCTAAGGTATGTGAAGATCCTACCCTTGCATGAGGAAGTTCCTCAAGGTTACTTCTCCAGACAGAGAAAGAAATTGGAGTATGGTGGCTGGTATAGTAAGTAATATCAATCTATACTTAGCAATTGTTTTGCTAGCTTTAATATTGTTTCAATATAGTTGCTTCAATATAATTGCATCAATATTGCTTCAAAAATAGTGCACTGTATAAGCAGGTATATCCATACTAGGTAAAAATAATTCTAATTAAGGTATTTTTGTCTAGTCATTATTCCAATCAATTTAAATAAATTATTTTATTTATACAAGGATATTTGGTTTTCCATCCTTCATCCTGAGAGATAAAGTTGTATAAAGGTCCAATTACATATGTATAATCCATTAGCCATAAACCCCTGACAAATTCTGGGCCTAAGATTCAAACCAGCTGCATCTGGACTCCTCTCTGAGAAGGACCTTACAAAGCAAGGGGATCCTTTCTTCACCTTGTGACTCACTTGGAGGCCTTTTCTAACAAACTTTGTCTGAAACTCCCACTCTGCCTGTGACAAAGAGCAATGAGGTTACACAAAACCTCCTTCTTCCTGACCTTACCTTGAACACATGCGGTAAAGGCACATTCACAACTCCTCTGAACAATCTGTCATACTGTTTCATCCCTTACACCATAAAAAAAAAAATTATTATTTTCAATCTATCCCTATCTACTTTCATTAAAAAATGCTTCCTCCTCTTCTGTCACCTACAGGCTCTGATAAAATCTTCCTCCTTCTTATAATTCCTTTTTACATATTAAAGGGCTACAACAGGAGGTCCCTAGAGGCTTTTTTTCTCTAGGTTGAATGTCTCAACCTATTTTCATGGGAGAGATGCTACAGCATTCTGATCATTTTCGTCATACTCTTTGGACCCGTTCCAACACTTCTATGTCTTTTGTTGGGAACCCTCAAGCTCAGTGCATTGCAGCAGGAAGATTCTCACAAGAGCAGAGCAAAGGGGGGAGAATGACCTCCCTCGACCTGCTGACCACACCTGTTTTTACACAACACACCATAGAGTTAACTTTCTGGCCACAGGGGAAGTTTATGTTCAATTTTTCACCCACCACTATCCCCAAGTCTTCCCTTACAGGGATGCTCTTAATTCATTTATGCCTCAGTCTGTTACTGGGCAGTCTCAATCCAGGTGTGGGACCTTGTGCTTGGCCTGTTGATGCTCATGATATTTATGTGGAGCCACTCCTCAAGCCTATCAGGGCCTCCCTGGATGGCAACCCCTCCTTCACACAGATCAGCTGCCCCATCATCTGCAGATTTGCTAGGAGTGCATTCAATCCCAAGTGCACGCCATTGATGAAGACGAATAGTGTTGGTCCCAGTATGGCCCTTTAGAGACATGACTCATTACTGGTCTCCACTTGGATGTTTAGCCATTAATGGTAACTCTTTGGACGTGGCCATCCAGTAATTTTCTAACCCATCTATCAGTCCATCAGTCAAACACATGCATCCTCAATTCAGTGGCATGCACTGATCACAGAGGTAAGGCTGATGGATACTTCCCAAGGGTTGTTTTTTTTTTTTTCACCTTTTTTAAAACTGGGTACATTTCCCTTTACTAACTGACATAACTTTTATTCTTATTCTTCTTAATGCTTCTAAAATTCTATGCTATATAAAATTTGCCAGAATTTTGTATTTCTAAAGTCAGGCCAACCTTAGAGCCAAAGACCTCTTTAGAGATTGCAGACAGCTGGACTTGTGTCAGCTGTCTAAACACAAATGAATCTAATCAATGTAGTCTTAGAAGCTGCAGTTCTGTCACTGATTTAGGTAGACTGGAACAGTCCTTCTATGCCCTTCTACTTTATTAAACACTTTAGCTATTGCAATTGGTCTGACAGTTACTGCAACACCACTTCTTTGGCTGCTTACAAAAATAGGAGGTGCAATGACTTCAAGAATTGCAAGAAAAAGCAACAGAAGTATTATTAATGTAAAACATGTGTAAGAAAATCAGCTGTTCTCACTAAACTCACCTTCATGTTTTAAAATTTAAGGGACTCAATAATATTCAAACCCTGTGTGAGAACAGTAGACAGCATTAGAACAACAGGAAAAAAGGAGAATAGAGAAGGAAGCATCTGACATACAACTGTAAGTCTCACGAATGCCTTTCATTCCTTAAAAAAGGAGAGGAAACAGAAGATGTAGCAAGCTAATTTGAAAGTAAAAACATTTTTTTTCTGAATTGCAGTTTGCAAGACCCATTGACTCAATTTAGTGTCAGAGGCAGAGAGTAGCATCACTCTAGATCTCTTTTCTGGAATGCATCCTTTTTCAAGAGAAGACTTTAACATGTGCGTAATGAGATGAAGGCAGATGCTTAAAGATAAATTTACGTGCATGCTTGAATCAGGGCCTCCAAAATTATAGGCAACAAGCTGGAAGTATAAGCCTGAAATCCTGTCCTTTCCATCTGCACATGGAAATACTTGTTGTCAAATGTTCCATACTAGAGAGATGGGGTATTTATCTACATGATGAGAAACATAACTATGTAAAAAATATATTCTTACAGATAACAAGTATGACAATTTTTTTCTTCTGCAGTGACATCCAAAAACAATTTAAGAAATCAAAATACACTTAATAAGATTTTTTTCTCAGTGATTAAATTTGACCTGCAAATTGATACAACATTTTGTCAGGCATACAGTTAGTGCTCGGGTGACAAATGTAGAGTTCTTCTATGTCTTGACTAAATAGGAAAAAAAAAAAAATCCACAGAAATATTGTAAGTAGCACAAAGAGCATTAGCATTTTAAATTTATTTTCAATAAGCATTTTTAGAAGAGTTTGCAGGAGTACTCATGTTAGCTTTCAGTTAATTTCAAGAAATGCATGAAGTATAAAAGAAATTAATTAGATTTCAACCCACTTGTGTTTGTAGGTAGACACATAATTCCATTTGGTGCTGTTTACATTTTTTTCTAGGACTAATGTATTAACAATGACAGTGCATTTCTTACTATCATGCTTCTACTAAGTGTACTTACTGTTCTAATAAAGGAATCTAGATTTATTAAAGGTATATCAGGTGCATCTCCATTGTAAGAGCCTCTTTCTGCTTCTTTTTTTCCTAATTTCAACATTAAAGGATCTTTAACCTTTTGTGTTACATTCACACAATATCTGTATGGTGGAGTCATGACTCTCTCTAGTATTTCATTTTATTCCTGTCATATCTTGCAGAATAATTTAAACTGTCATTGTTCTGGTTAATATCCCTCCCTACCCAAGTCTTCTGAAAAAAATCCGTGCCATTTCCCTGAAATGTACACGTAAAAAGTTAACACAAGGAGTCCCATTTATTATCTATTAAAAGCAACAGGGAGTTTTTGTCACTGCATTTGCCTTTTAAGAGTATTTCCCACTATGTCTTACTTTGCACTTAGGCACTTATGATCTTAAATCTTTATAACTTCTCTGTGAAATCGGCTATTTCTCTTAGTGCAGAAAATTACTAATGATTTACTTAAACTGGAGGCATCAGTCTTTTTCTCTTCATAATTAGTTAGGTCCAGAGAGATTAAAATGATTCCTTTTCCTTCCATTGTATTCTTCCACAGGTTTCTCATTCTCTGTATTTCTTGCCTTCTCTGTACTTGTTTGAGCAAGATGACTTTTACAGAAATACAAAGTGCCTGAGAGAAGCCAATCTGTTATTTGAAGAAGGTCTGGTATTGTCTGACCTATGAGCTCACTATTGGACCTCAAGACTATCTCAGGTAATGCTATTGTTCACTGAAGCAGATCCAGCTCTTGCAAATTACTAGTTGTCATATGTTTTCTCTTCCCTTTCAAGGACTACTTCACAGGCTAAATGACTAGTAATGAAAAGAAGAGGATAGTCTGTATTTAATAAATCTATTTTATAGCAAAACACACTGGAATCATGTGATTTGTAGGCTTGCCATTTATTTGTGCACAGTAATAATACTGTGTGACTGAGCATATAGGTTTAAGAAACTGCAGCTGTATATAGGAGTATTGTAAGGGGCACAAGGGAAATTCTCCCACTCTTACAGGGTGGGAAGTGCTGGGAACTTTGTGTTGGGTGAATATAGCAAGTCGCTTATTTTTGACTTTTTTAAAAGCATGCAGTGTTCAAAGATAGGCAGTGTTTCTTCAGGGCCAGTAATAAAACAGGAGAGAACTTGTCATAAATCAAGACTGCGCAGCAGACTTGGCGAGGCAGCAAGACAAAGGAGAGTGGGCGGTGAGGTTACCATGTGAAAAGTAAATAAGGGCACACACTGTACACTCTCTCTCTTTTTGTTCCTTTAAAAATTCTTATTAGCTTGCTGCCATTTTTCTTTACCTGCCTTGAATATTGAGATCATAAGTCTTTCAAGAGCAGTTCTGCTGTTTCTCTATTACGTAGTCTATAGGCCAGTAACACCATGCTCATATTCACCAGTGGTATCAAACTAAACTTTATTTAATATAAATACATATCCAAGAGACATCATGATATTTTTCCGTTATATATCACACAACAACACATTAGCTTATAACATAAATTTAAATACACAAATTTGTAAGTACATAAATAATACATTTAAATGTAATAATATTCATGTATATGAAATATAAACAAACATGCACACATATGCATGCATACACACAAAAGTATGTTCTTTTTCTATGCTTTTATTACACATCCACATGTCACAAAGTGTCCCTTTGGTGAAGAATAAAAACCAAATAAAACAAATTATTAGAGGTTTGTCCCATGAACCACATAATCTACCACTACAAGCTATTAGTGTCTTAATCTCTGCTGATTTAAATTTCATCTCCCACCATGTACCACAGCTGAATGTTAGTTTTTATCTTGACTCTGTCTTCTTTCAGTTTCTACACTTGAGGGAAAGTGCAGATCTCATACCGTTCTTACCAGTAAAACAACAGGAAGTAAAATTACAAGAGCAGTTTGTTCAGGTTTGATAAGGATTAGATAAGATATTGTAACAATCATTATTCTACATTCAAGAGGAAGACATCAATTATATTAATGCAACTTTCCCTGGTGTGATAAAGGTATTTCATGACAGCAATTAAGTTAATCTCCTACAGTAGTGAGGCTTTGTGCTATAGTAAATCCCACATGAGAATGACCATAAGACTCCAGGTCATGTAATTTCATGTCTTGAAGTTAGCCCATCTTGTTTTTTTAGTTAATCATAGGGTTTGTTTGATTCGTTTGTAAAGCAGAAGTGGAAGCTGAACCAATTTCAACTGTGTTGAAGACAGGAAGGAAACAACAAATACAACTGACCCAGAGACACCAGAGCCTAACAGAGCATCCAGGTTTACCATTCCACATGTCAGCCATTACTCAGGTTCTTGAAAATGGCCTAGATTTATTCCTCTAATTGTAAAACCTTCCCTTAGGGTAACAAATTGCACATATTTGGCAATACTCAAGGGTTTCTAGCTAATGTTTTTCTGTGTTACTTCTTTCCCATGCATCCAATTGCTTATATCTCATCCCTGTCTTTTATTCATATGTTGTGAGCTAAATAAGTTCTTAAAATTAAGTGAGATGAAACCAAGAGCTGAGATGCATGTTCATCTCACTAGAAGCAGGAGTTCAGTTGAGAATTTCCACTGGCAAGACATAGTGGTGTCACTTGACAGTCAGGTAAATCCCTTTCTCTTGACAAGTCATAACAGGCATTTAGGGAACCTACTTTCATCATATGTAAACTCCATCTGGTAAAAATCTTCTGCTGCAGCTGAGTTCTCTCCTACTCTTTCAGCTATCTGAACATGGGTATCTGGTGGCATCTGAATAATTTCAAATTAGCCTGATTGTCCTTCAGTTGCCAGTCCAGAAAGGTATATATCTCCCATACAACCATTTCCATGCATAGACTTTCTGGATCTCATGATGTTCAGACAAAATCCATCATCCAGTTGTCCAGCTAGTAAAATCTGAACCTCCCTTTTGTCCCTCAGAGGAGAACATATTCTCACTAAAAGGTAGTAAGGTATTAAAATAGAGAAGGATGGGTAGTGTCAGTAGTAGGCATTTTATGATAAAAAAAAAAAAAAGAAAAAAAATAGAAGGAAAAGAAAAAAGTGAAACAGTCTGATGCATATATTGATACAAAATTTCAGAGCATCTCCTCTGTTATGGCCTGTGGAGCCAGTAGCCTGCTCTTGCTGGAAATGAGGTGAGGAAGAATGGTTATTCCCTTGCTCAGGATGAAGGCTGTGTCTCCACAGCCATACCTCCAAAAGCCTTTCCATTGCCTTAACATCCCTGTTTGGAAACAACTGTGCTCATTCATCCAGAGAACTGGTCTTCTCAGCAGCAGAAGTAACAGTGGGATTCATGATGGCAGTGATGGCAGCGGCCAGCTCTGTGACACAGGTAACACCCTCTCCACCTCTATGCTGTACGCTGAGGGCTGAGGGAAGCCACGGACACCCCAAGGTTTCATACTGAAATTTACAAATATCATACTGCCAGCCCTACAGCACTGCAGCTGGAGATCATCTGCATGATGAATATTCCATTGGAAGAAAATTATCTGGAAGTTGCCGTCTCATATCTTGAGGTAGCACTGAAGAATTCATGCGTCTCTGCAAATTCAACAGAATAAACCCCTCTGCATGCTTTATTATTTATAAAGAGAAAAATATCCCTTGATTAAAAGATGAATCAAAAATTCATACAACCTGTGGGTTTGGTAAGCATGCTTTATATTGTATTTGGCAGCAAAGACGTTGAGTCACAAGTCTACAGAAGCAAGAATGACTTAGTTTGAACAAGTCTGTTTAACTCTTCAGATGTTTAGCTTTCCTGTGGGTTTTATCATAACTCAGATTTTTAGACATTTTGTATTCCCTTAATTTGTCTTTTTTTTTAATATTCTTAATATCCTTAATATCTCCTTTTACTGTCTTTACTGTTTCTTTTACTGGACTTTTTTCATATTTTCTCTAATTCTACCTTATCAAAATTCTTCTTGAGGAACACCTTCAGTGCAGCCAGCTCAGGATGCAGATACAGAGTCAGCTGCATGTTGAGCTCTGGGTGGTTGGAGACAATGATTCCAGAATGATTTTTGCTTTTATACAGCCTTCATATACACATTTATTTATTTATTTATTTACTATTGTATAGTTGCATGGTTCATATCTAGCCTCAGTACTTTTTCCTACCCTGACAGGAACAAAGACAAAACACATTCCAGAGGTTCCAAGCTGGGGCTCCAAGCCCCTATCCTATCTTGGCTCTTTCTAGGAGCCAAGGTTGAAACCAGGTCTTTTGAGACTCATTTTCATAAACAGAGTTTCGTTCCTATCTAAGGGGAGAGGATTTAGAAAGGGGCTGAACTGAGGAAGAATTACCTCATCTCTTTTGTCTCTAATTGGGAATTTTTGTAATTTATGCTAATTTTCTAAGCATGTAAACCTGTATTCATCCCGTGCAGGGGTGGGCATTTTCCATATCTGCCCTCCACATCATTTCCATATCTTACCTCCAATAAAGGCAAGCCTTTATATTACTTCCTACCCTAATATTGTCTCAAAAGTGTGTTGTTTTATTTCTAGGTCCTCAACATCAACAAGAGGTGAACTGCTGACCTTTGGAATAAAAAAGGGCTCAGAGAATTGGAGTGACCTGTTGTCACCCAGGTGACTGAACACTCACACAGCAGAGGCTGAGAATTCAGTAGGAAGTGACTTGATGTTTCTTTAAATAGGCTTAAGAAAAGACTGAAATGAAGGGATTCATATATTTCCTGCTAACTTAATGATATATAGGTGTGAAAATTCAACCCTATACCTGTTCTACGCATCAAAGTAATTGAGCTTCTCAGTGGACTTTCAGGCGTAGTCATGAAGAACAGATTCTTTTCTTATACAAGTTCTAGTAATAGTAAGAGAAACAGAAATAGACCTATGCAAAGCTAAGCAGCAAGGGTTTCTTTAATGTTTCAAGAATATAAAATTATATTCTGAATTATGCTTGGAACAGTTGTATCTTTTGATGACCTGAGATTTGAAATATGTAGATTTTATGTGCTAACATTAGCTAACAGAGAAGGCCAACGCACACTGCAGTTTGAGCATAAGGATAAAAGAAGGAGGTGTCAAAAGGGGCCTCATGTGAAATTCTGTTGCTGTACTAGTCTCACACATGGTGGTAACGTCATAGGGCACTTTCTTCTGTAGGTGTTAGAGCAGCTGTCCCTGGGTAGAGGCTTCAACACAAACTTGAGTCTCAGGTAGCAGAATCAGCCCTACTAGTTTGAGGGTGGAAGGAATTCCACAAGAGATGCTCTTCTATCCTGTGGGGAAGGTTTGCCATCATGGAGGAGCTGCTCCCACAAGTGGAGGAATTAAGAGCAGAAATGAGCATCAGAGAACAAGAAAAGGAAAAAGATCGGCACTGAGACTCAGCAGCTTGAAAAGCTTCACGCACCATCTGCAGAATAGCAGCCGTCAGGGCTCGTCCCCACCAGCAATGTAAATGAAAATTTTGGAAAGGGGGAAGGACACAAAACTAGTTGCTAGACAAGATTGCTATCTGTAAGAGGTCAGTTACACAAGGAGATGTGCCAAGTCCTGCACCTGGACAGGAACAGCTCCATTCACCACTACAAGCTTGGGCCATCCAACTGGGAAGCAGCTTGGCAAATAAGGACCTTGGGGTTCCAGCTGGGCACCGTGAACCAAAATGGTATCTTTGACACAAGAGTATTGGTATCCCAGGCTGCATTAGGAATGATGCCTTCTTGTCAAGGGATGTAATCCTTCCCCCATACTCAGCACTTGGTGTGACCACACCTGGAATGCTCTGTCCAGCTGTGCATTGCTCAGTACAAGAGAGACATGTCGAGACTCCAGAGAAGGGCCATTAAAATGGTTAAGGGGCTGGAGCACCCCTCATATAAGAAAGGGCTGAGCAAACTGAAACTGTCCAGCCTGTAGAGGAGATAGCTCATTGGGGATCTTACTAAGGTATAAACATTGCTGAAAGAAGGGTGGGAAAAGGCTGCTTCCTGTGGTGTCCAGTGACAGGAACAGAGGAAATGGGCACAAACTGAAATACAGGTAATTCAGTCTAAACATCAGAGAAAACTTTTTCACTGTGAAAGTGACTGAACAGTGGTATGGGTTGCCCAAGGGTGTGGTGAAATCTTCATCCTAGGAAATATTCAAAAGCTGTCTGGGCATGATCCTGTGTTACCAGGTCTAGGTGGCCCTGCTTGATCAGGGAGATGAATGAGATGGTCTTGAAGTTCCTTTCAACTTCAGCAATTTTGTGATTCTGTGATATAGCTCAGATTCACCTTTTCCTGAGGATTGAGTCAATAGAGTCAAGTCCTTAACCTTGTGTCTTCTTCTTTTAAACATCTATATGATTCTAATTTATTGTGCACTAAATCTAAAAACCAACATATATTTCTAAGTCCAATATATTTGAAGTAGATTTTACTATATTTTTAATTAAGATTCCATATAAATTTCAGTGAAAAAAATGTTTTCAGGACTATGAGATGCTGGTTAGAATGTGGTGAGGGTAGCTGTTTCATTTTTGTTAATGAACATTTTTGCATGTAATTGTTGCAAACTATCTCTGAACTCTGTTCTTTGCAAATTCTGCTATTCAGAGAGGAAACTGAATGTGAGCAAGGGACCCATGAATAAGTGAATCTAAGACCTACTGAAATAATTTTTACATGTTCTCTATCATAAATAAATGTAGCAAGGAAGAGGGAACGTGTCAGTTAAGTACAGTAAAGCTGTATTTTTTACCAAATCTCTTACTCAGTTTCTGTCTTTAACTCAAAATGACTCACAAATTTAAATAATGCATGGCAGGAATGGAAAAATCTTATGAATTACAGAAGACACTGGGGCAGCTAAAATAATCTAAGAAATTCAGACTCACAATTTTGTCTGGTCTGTCCGTAAAAGAATCAGAATCAAGAAATGGTCATCAGGCTACAAGGGATGTGCACAGGCAGTGTATCTCACTATGTACTTCTGCAACAAACCCTGCATACAGAGTAGGATTTTTGCTGACTAATTACTTTCTTCTATTAATAATGTTTAAATGTGACAGATAATGTAGGTTTTCCAAAAGCTTATCTTGCCTACTGTTTGCATGTGTCTGCTACTTCAGCAATTGCAGTTTGTTTTGTGTAATGAAACCATATTTAAATGTCCAAAGCATTTCCAATTACCTTTGCTTCCTGTCTCCTGACTGTACTTTCACCTCTCTGATTGCAGTCCCTGTTGGTTTGCCCTGCTCACAGCCGTTTGAAATTTTGCTGCAAATGCCATTTTCTTATCTCATTGCTTTGATCATCTTGCTGCTCAGCTTTGTGTTATTTTCTTAGTCCTCCTTTATGGCACAAATTAAGTGACTTGTTCAAATTTTAGAAGGTTTCCATGACCTTTCCATTTTCTATAGTGTAACTCCCATCACTTATCTGAAGTTCACTCCCTATCATGCAGACAAACTTTGTCCCATTGCCTCCCAGTACTGTGCCACCTGTGCATCTGTATTAACTTGTTATCCCACCACTTTGCAGCTAGGATTATTTTTTTATTATTTGATTGTAGATCACCTTTTTAAGTGGGCCACTGTTTCAGAACTAGGCTTCCTAGACACTGTAGGAAGTACAAGAGTACTTGTAATGGGTCAGGAAGAAATAGATGAATCATGCTCCAAAATCTTGCAATCTAACTCTAAATCTAGAGATGGCAGATGGATACTGACAGACAGATGGTGTTGAGCAAAAATTAATACAAACAATTGCCAATAATATAAATAATACAAACAAAAGGAATAAACATACAAATAACACTCATACATATGATATGCATAAATTATAATGATAAATCAGAAAATAAGAAAATTAGACACATCTAGAAGAAAAACATTTACTGATTGAAAACTAGCTCAGAAAAATATTATTTTTACCCTTCTCAGATAGTCTTCCATTCAAAAAATTTAGTTGTCTTGCCTAGGTTAGAATCAAGGTTTTTCTCAATAAATAATATATTTTGAGGAATGTGCTCATATTCCTAAATTTAGATCTTCAGCTTAGTTGCCTAAGTTACAAAATCAATCTTTATAAATCATTTTACTACAAAAAGGAAAAGAACACTTCCAGGGGACAATCCTATAATATTAGGACAGGATACACCAACCATTATGAGAATCTATATAGAAAATTCAGATAAAATCTTCTAACTTTAAAGTTAGATAAGGAAAATGAAGATGTGTATATATTGGAGAAGAGATATGAAGCCTAGGAAATAGCTTAAAATTGAACCTAGATTTCTCGAGTCTCATCTAATCATCATAGTTCTAAAACTTCCTTACCAGGAAGCAACAGCCCAGTAATAATAAGGTAGATTTCCAGGGACTTACAGGGCAGGATGTCAAGAACTCAGTTTTAAAGTAAACAGACTTTAAATAGAAATTGTCCTTGAACTGCAGACAATTTCAGAAAATAGATCTGTCCAAGTCTTGCATCAAAAATTAATAAATTATTTCCATTGAAAAATTAAGATTTATTTACTTAATACCTTCTATGATTTTTATAATACCATTTGGTACACAATTTTTAGGATAATATGTTTAAATTATCCTTAAAGGTGTCCTATATTTAGGTTTGCATTTTAGAGAGGTGCTCAAAACTACTGCTGTATAGCTCTCCAGCTGATAATACAACTTATAAAGTCACTATTTCTGTAGTCAATATTTGGATTACTGGGTCAACATCTTGGCAAGTACACATGTACAAAGCTTCAAATGATTAGAGAGTATGTTAAATGTTACTATAAAAACTGATACCAGGAATCAAGTGGAATTAAAATGTAGTCAATTGGGACATCAAACCACAGACCTCTTTTATTCAGATGTTTAAAAATGTGAAATGCACAAGAAAAAAAGAAACAGCAACAGAGCTGCTTGAAAAAAGACAGAGGGAAAAAAGGGAAAATATTTAGATAGTGTTATTAAAGTAATAACATTCTTTCATTCTCTTTTCACCTTTCTACTTCTATGTTATGCACCCATTTTCATAACTTCCATGTTTTACAATATAGAATTTGACATTTTACTAGAAAAGGGGGAGAAGCAATGTATTTCAGCTGCATTAGTAAATCAGTTACTGGGTATGTTTTTCTGTAGTTTCATATATGGAGTTTTCATTGTAAGCAAGACATTTGGCAGTGCATTCCTATTCTGCCCTTCTGAATATCTATGGTAAATTTGTTTAGTGAGGGCAGAATATAAATACAAAAGTGAGGATAACTTGGTGGTATGTGTGACTAAGTCAGAAAGTGCTTTTGCAGACACAGATGATCGAATTTGGCAGAGCACACTGAAGTGCTGGGTGTCTAAATCCCAGAGTTGCACGGAGCACAACTGGGGTCTCTCAGGGGTAGGACTTCTGTCTGTCTGGAACACTCCACATTGATATACCACATGCCAGTTATGGCATGGATATCCATGGACGTGCTTGTCAGCTCCAGAGCCTATGCATTTTAAAGTAATGGATTTACACCTCTTCTCTAAAGTGAGACTTTTTTCTCAGATGGAAAGCAAAAGCTTAGCCTATTGATGTGAAAATCTCTGTAGTTACCAAAGTGTATGTAGACATCTGACTAAGCTTGGCTTATGAGGAAAGATAATATCCTAAAGAAAAACTCAATGACAGACAAGAAAATACTTCACCAGTGTTGGTCTTCAAATCTGTAGTATTTTGGATGTGAACTACAGACTTGTGGAGAAAGTGAAGAGAAAAGAAGCTATTAACTCAAGTGCAGGATATTCAAAAATATTTGTGTGCTCAAAGGTCCTCTGAAAGGGTTTCAAAGGATTCAGACACCAAATCTCTGAACACTGGGCAGGCCAAATGACATAGCATTGCTACTTATTGTGATTTTATAGGGAGTTCTACATATGAAGTTCTATAGACACGAACTAAGTTATTTAGGTATAACAGTTATGTTGCTGAGAGCTATACGTGAACAGATAAAACACCAACAGAACAAAAAAAAGTCACATGAATAATAGCCTTTTTAAAAAATCCCCACAATGTTCAGAAATGTTTAATTCATTATTTTCAAGAAATTCTGTCTTCATTCAGTTTTTAAAAAAAAAATCCATAATGGTTCCCTTTTTGTTTCAGGCTTCTATTTTTAACCTCGTCATAGACTTGTAGTTGAAATAATTCTATTTTAATGTTTAATAAAAGACTTTAATTTCCCATATTGGTATTTCTTTCCCCAGAACTTATTGGGAATCATTAATAAGTTTTCAAAAGGTTTTCTGTGCTCTGAAGATATGTAATATCCTCATAACATAACTTGAAAAAAGTAGTGAAATGTCCTGAGCTGATCTGAGATGAAAATCAACTCCAGGATGTTCATTTCCAGATATCCCAGAGGCAAAACTGGCCTCAGATTTTTTTTCCCAACCCTTCTTCATTCATCACTTGTGGTGTACCACTCACTCAGTGGTGCTGGCAAAAATGGCCATGGGGCTGACCTGAGATCAGTTCTGGAGCAGAAATGAGGAGGAGAGGAAGCAGTAATTCATTAAGTTCACACGGAAGTCAAGAAAAAGCAAATCTAACTGTGCCCCAAGGTGGTAGCCAAAGAGGAATGTAGTAGATTTAAATAATATAGAGGGTTTTAATACATCTGCTCACATTATCTTGTATTACCACTGCAGACTTACTTCCCTCAGCAAAAATCACTTTTGTAAAATGTCTGATTTTGAGTGCTCTGAATATATACATATACTTTCTTTTTTTTTTTGATTGTAACATCTCAGGTTCTGTTTCCAGTGCTAGTCCGATACAATTTAACAAGAAATTTCACCCTTTGCTATCTAAATCTATGGATATAAAGCAAAAGGTGTGGACACATTTCTGGCATGAGGAAATAGATTACTCAGTTGTTAGCAGTGCTATGGCCACTTGCAATTGCTAACTTCTCATTTCTTTTTTTTATTTGAGAAGAAACTTTATATCCATCATTAAAATTATCTTACTTTTATGTGACGCAAATGAGAGCCTGGATTCAATATTGACGGTATCAAATTCAGATATTTAAATCAAAGTTCCAGTGAGATCAACTACACCATCTGTGGTGACAAAAAAGAAAAACATTCAAGAACCCTGATACACATTTGTAGATCTGTTGATTTTCAGAAACCTACATTTCTCAGCTCAAGAATCGAACTCAATGCCCAGACAAAATTATATTAGTTTAGGAGACTATTAAACTGCAAGTACTTTCACAATATTCAGCTTTAAAAGGACATAATTTTTCCATTTTAATGGACTTATGCAGTGCAATTATTCATACAACTATTGTGCAGATAATTCATAGTTTTCATCACCTTAAAAATGTTGGAGAATTTTTGTGTTTTTTAGATAGAGGTGTTAATGAACGAGAATAATTTTTTTCAGAACTTGAAACTGCAATAGGTCAAAGAGATGCTTTACAAAATGTACATTTGTTAAGTATATAGAATGGAACAACATTTCAAGATTGAGCACCTAAATACATAGTTTAGGCATTCAAATCCGTGACTTAACCTTAGCATTGTTGACAGCTGTGTCTTCCTTCGATGGCTTTCCTGCAGTGAAGGGAAAATGCTATCGCTGCCACTTCAGCCCTGGATTTAACTGTGGTACTTCATTGACTTCTTATTATTCATTGATATTGAATGTACTAATATGAGGAAAGAAAGAGGTAAAGCCTTAAATGGCTGCAGATGTTTAACAGCAAAATTAGCTGCCAGTTTTCTAGATAAGATATAGCATTTTTACCTAAGATTAATCCTCCACACAGATTCTGTCTCCCCTAGGATGCCCTTGTACTCCAATGTACGATTCATTACCAGAACTTTTAAAGACAAATACCCTCCTCTCACAAAGTCACTGAGCTGCAGCAGTAAAGAATGACACAATCCCAGACAGACAGATAAATAACACAGTCGAACACTGAATAGGGTTTGACCACTTGGGGCATAAAATGATTTCTATTTTGTTTTGTGATTGTGTGTTAGATTCCGTGACTAATGAATACATGGCTATGTCTTATCATCTGTAGCAAAGTGCCAGAAGTCCATCTTTATGGAATAAAGTTTCCTGTGCTGAAACAAAGGGGTTTTTATGGAAGCATGCCTGAATGTTTGTAACTCTCTTTACAGAAACAGCATCAGAAAAGATGGGATTCTGTTCTAAATGATCACCAGAGCTGAAAAGATGCAATATATAACTACAAATTCAATACAAGAATTGCAAATGAAATGTTGATTGCAAAGTGGATAGTGGATTCCTGCATCAGATTTAGTGCAGCTAGTCACTTGGTTAAATACTTTATCACCTTCTATTTCCACAGCACCCATACAGCCTCTCCCCCCAAAATAAATGACAAAAGCCTCAAAGCTCACCTGGACACAAACCCATGAACTGCAAAGATCAATCTCTGGCCCTGGAATACTCAGAAATTTTATCTGCAGAATTTCCAGTGGTGCACGGTGAGAGACTGGTTTTGTACAGAAGTGTTTCTACTGCTACAAGGACCAATTTTTTTCCATGTAGAACAATCTTATTCCTTCAGGTAAGTGAAGGATTACCAGTCTGGAACATGCCTGCTCTTTTTTGCCAGCCACAAACTAATCTCACCTTATTCACCATGGCAACATTGACACAGCTGGCTATCCCTCTGTTTCCATGGTAAAGGACTGGTAGATAGTACTCCACTGCTTTATGCCAGACTTCTGATTCTGTCACACATCTCCAAATATTGTAATGGCTAAAATTTGTGTAGAAGCCTCTAAAATGTCACTGCCCCTGATCTGGGATTAAAACCCAAAATCAAAACCAAATTCCGAATACTAAAACACACAGGAAACAGCCAAATCCAAAGCAGACTGGAGACAAAAGACCTGGTCTTCAAAAAAAAAAAAAAAAGAAAAAAAGAAAAAACAAAATGAACAGGAGTCTGTGAAAGCAGAACCAATTAAAGCTCTTTTTCACCATAAAAGTTAGTGTTAAAACTTTTTCCCCAAATCTCAGGATTCTTTTGAGGCCTGTACCCATAGCCTAAAAAAAACACCTCCTAAACACAGCCCTTGTCAAAACTTTCACCAGATAGAAATCTTTGAAGCAAGAGTTATTTTCCAGGTAAAAAACTATAAATAGAAGCATAGTCCTTCTCAGCAGAGTGAATGAGGAGCTCTAGGCACATTTTCAAGTACTATGTTGTAGCAAAATTACCCTGTTAGGCTTCATGGTTGGGTCTGAGAACTCCCAAGTGCTCTGGGTGATGCACATCCATTACTTTAGGGACCTTAAAAGCCCAATGTGTATGAACTGCTTCTGAAGTATCTCCTTCAAGCCCTGAAGTTGCTTTGATGCTTTTGAAATGTTCTCCTACCTCTGTTTGAATATAAGACTATCAGAAAAAGTTCAAAAATTGTAGGGAGTTGTGTCTGTGAGTAATGATGTGCTATAGAAATTATTGCTTTGCTTCTGATAAGACAAATACCTACCAGTTACTTTGCTCCAGAGATTTCTCCTTTTTTATGTCAAGTCTGTAACACTGACTTTAGTATATCCATTCCTATGGACTTTATTATTATTCAAATATAATATGCTACTGACATGGTTTTGGGAGTTGTGTTCAGCAGCACTGATTCTTGATCTGAATGCCAAGACACGTTTTGCAGTTTTTAAGTGTGTAGTCAGTAGTCAGGTATAGAGACGCGGTCTTGAAAGATAATTTCAAATTTTCCTTTCAAAAGCATAGGCATAAATATATGAGTTTATTTAGATATCTGACATTATCAGTAATTTCTGAGCCTGTAGCAATTACCTTGCAAAATACTTCAGTAGGAGAGTCAGTGCTATTGTATCTTGCCAGCAAGTTCTTAGTATTCATTTAGATTTTCCTTACTAGGTCACTTCATTAAAAAAAGATTAAAGTCTACTCCAGCTAGAGGCATGAATTCCCACTTCTGTTTTCAGAGAAGTCTGATATCAGTGCAATTCTGAAACAATCTTGGTTATAAAAGCAATGTTAAACACATTCGTTAGGAGACCGTACATCTCTTCTGGGTGTTTAATTCTAACCTTTGTAGCACTTCTATGCAAGGGAACTTTCCTGAAGAGTGTAGCTTTAAAGGTGAAGAAGCTGAGGTAAGTCCAAAGGTAAACACAACATAAAATCACAACAGTGACATCTGCTGCAGTATTTTCCTTACACCTTACTGCTTCCCACGCACACCATTTGAAAAGAGATTCACAGAGATCAGCATCTGAGATAGAAGTTCCCTGAAATACTTTTGAGGGAGAGAGGATTTCTTCAATTAAACAGCATTTTGCTTGGAGGGAAACCACCTTTGAATAGCCAGGAGATTAATATTATAAAATCTCTAAACCATGGTCAGGAAAGAACTGCCTATCCCCATTCTTCACATTAATCCAATAACTAGAACTACATTAAAAATTTGAAGGAAAGTAAGTGATATTCAAATTCCTCTCTAGTCTAACAATGGGGTTTGAAACACTGTCAGTGGGAAGGCCCACCCATAAAAACTCTTGAACAGGGAAGTTTTCTCTCCTGATTTGCGCATGTGAAGTGCACTGATCACATGCAGAAAAGCATGAGGGAGGGTTAGCCATGGCATGAGCACGCATCGAAACATGTCTCTGTGCACAGCAAAAGACATCCATTTCATTAGGGTCAGTGGGATTTAGGTGCAAACTAGTCAGTATTAAATGGCTTTGTATCAGAGCCTTATGCCAGAGCAATACCTTGAATGTCGTAGGGGCCTCACCATGAGAAACACAGGAAAGGACAGTCTTTTAACAGCAGCAAGGCAAAGGCAATTGTGAATATTCCTGATTGCTTAAAAGCTGAACTTCGACAGCTAAAAAAGGCTTTGAGGTCACAAATTCCACATGATAAGTCCCCTTCTGACTTCTGACTCCGGTCAGCTGAACTGTGCTGACTTTCATATTTTAACTCAAAAGATTAAGTGTATTCATTTGGCTGTGCATGTTGCAAGAGCACTAAAAGACTGCTAAAGTACATGCTCACCATGGGCCTGATCAAAGCCCTCTGAGATCAATGGGAATATTTCCTTTGACTTCAATAGGCTTTTGATAAGATTGCAAATTACCCAGTGGAAAGTTATCCTCTGAAGGATGGTCCTGATGTTGGCATACCCATGGGCACAGCACTCGAAAGGATCTGGCTCTGCACCTGGGTGATGCGCAGCATCTCACGCTGGAGCAGATGCAAGTGTGCCATCTCATTCTGACATTTCATAAAATGCCACAGTGGTGATAAAGGAAGCATATTTTGATTGACAGCTTCCATACTAGCTGGTACTTGAAACAGCTTGCAGCCACATCAGGATCTGGCAGGAAGCCAGACCCCATTCACAATAATGGGACATCATACAAATATCAACAGGGCTGTTTCCAAACCAGCTGTTATTATTAATTTCATGTCTTTTAAGAGGAAGAGAGGATTTCAGCCATTTGAAAAGATTTTTCAAATGAATAATTATACTGTTTGGTGATGTTTAATTTTTGTTTACCTCTGAATGCTTCTAAAGTTGTAGCTAGTGGTCCCATATGAATTGGATTTAGAGATACAATTGCTGTTTAATTTAGCTGATTCACTTGAGATGTCTTCTGCATTTTTGTTACAGGAGGTGATTCTTTTGAAGAAAATTGAAGGCAACTGAATGTTGACAAAAGTAAAAAACTACGGAGTTGGAGTTCAGAAAACTGTGCTTTCATATAAGAGTCTACAGACAGTTTAGAAAATAGGAAAAAAAATTGTTGTTGTTGTGTAAAAAGGTTCAACAATTGGAGATTAGAAGTGAACAAACAACTCAAATAAATCATCTCAGCTCCATGGAAGTTTCCTGGATCTTCATTCTCTTTTGCCTTAAGAGCTAGCTTGAGAGTAGATGTGCTACTCTTTTCTGTTATACTACTTTCTTTTTATTAGAGAGAATTTTCAACAAATAGAGATTCAAGTTCAGCTATATCTTTTCTTCTGCAACAGCTGAAATTTTTTAGATGTTTTATGGAAAAGACTTAGTCCCTGTAGTACAAGGATGTGTTAGAATGAATACAAACAGAAATGATAATGGAAGAATAAAGAAAACCCTAAGCTCAAAGATTATGTGGGCTGATCAGGTAAAGGGGTAGATGTATGGTCAAATTTACAACAAACTTAGAGTTTCGTGGCTGTTTTAGGTGATGTAGATGTGATATTTTCATGTGGAACAGATTGTCAGTTCTTCTTTTGACACTGTCTCTATAATTCTACCTTCTATTGATATAATAATTTGTACACGTGTGTGTGTATACAATTATATATACAAATGTATTTATATCTTAACAACAAAAACTGCAGATACTAATGTTAGACAAACCCTGTAAAATGTATTTTCTTAAGCCTAATGTGGAGGAGTTACTTTGAATGACAGATTTCAGAAAAAAAAAAACCCAAAAATATAAAAGTGGATAGATGTATGCAGAGATTTTTTAAAATGTCAAGAAAATTGAACAAAGGTTTGGTTATGATACAAAAGCTGTAGGGGCAGGAGAGGGAGAGTATCAAAGGAAACTTCTGTTTCTGGATGACTGAGGGTGGTAGCATGAAACCTTTAAAGGAAAGCTTTAAACAGAAAAGAAAGATTATGAGCCTGGTTTAGTCATCCAGGTTTTGAGAAATTAGTGAGCTGCTTAAGATGAGATATGTGACTTTGGAAGAATAAAGGTCTTTTTGAAGGTTTTGTTAGGATACAGTAGTGGAAAACCCTGCAAGCGTAGATGAAAGGGAAGGGAGGGGAGGGGACGAGAGGGGAGGGGATTCCAAAGAGAGGTAGTGGGGAAAAAACCCTACTATGTTGAAAGAAACCTCAATATTGGTCACACCTATTTTATGAAAAAAGTCTCCCAAACACAGTGGGATTTAGTTTCATTTGTAGTCGTCACTGAGACTGGTGGGTTCACTGCTCTAGAGTTTTATTTTCACACTAGAAAGTCATTGTTTAGACAAATAATATGTGAGATTTTTTTTCTTGACAGATTTGAGTACTATTTTCAGTCCTAATCTTGTTATCTCAGTCTCTATCTTACTGTTTTTTCTTGCTGTTTGATCTTCAGATTTCAAATAAAGTCAAAACTTGGGTTTCTGAAAAAAAAATATACTAAAAGATGAGCTCTTCAGAAAAACATTTGAAAATGTATGTATCTCCAAATTAAAGCTGCTAGACTTTTTACAGCTCTACCTTAGGAAATTTCCGACCTGCATATGAAATACATTTGTGCTTTCTGTGCTT
This sequence comes from Melospiza georgiana, assembly GCF_028018845.1. Taxonomy (NCBI): domain Eukaryota; kingdom Metazoa; phylum Chordata; class Aves; order Passeriformes; family Passerellidae; genus Melospiza; species Melospiza georgiana. The sequence goes on from NC_080431.1 coordinate 48,809,066, forward strand.
TTAAAGTTGTTACTAGCCTGACTGATCGTGCAGCTGGTAGTGATCTACAGTTTTTGTTTATCCTGCTGAGTGAAAATGAGGGAGGACATATTTGTAGACTCATTCAGCTAAAATTCTGAAATGCTGTCTCATATACTTTATTCTACTGAAATGCTGCCTCGTTCAGTCAAATTTCTCAGAGACTCCTTTTGCTAACAATAAAGCTTAATAAATCCAGCACCCAAACTTCTCATGTTTAGAAACAGCTGTATGTCAGAGGTCAGTTTCTGTTCACCTTAAGTTGAAAGGGTTTTCTTAGCACAGGATTAGGAAAATACAGGTTCTAGGGCCAGTTATTTTAGGTAGCAAATAAAATTTTAGATGCTTAGTTATGATGAACAGTTATGAGCTAAAATATTTTTATATAATCACTTTGACACATGCATTAGTAAAGCAGAATATGACTTAAAAGTAAAAATCTTGTGCAAAAACTACCCCTCAAATTATTATATTCTAAAATCTCACCTATTGTTTCTATAACGTTGGATCCTGAAAATTTAAAAAAAAAATTAAGATCACATTTATAAAAAGAAACGTTGCTTTTATTTAAAATACATGGAAGACCATATAGATGGGTTTTATGCACCAGTCTCTCCGTATGGTATCAATGCCTATAAGTGTGCTTGCCACTTCTAGTAAGTGCTACAGATATATCCCACTGCTTCCTTTTTGATAGTCTCTTGTTGCTTTTGTTTTGCCTTTTTTTCCCTGCCTGTGTTGTAGTAGCTCTTTTTCTGTCTGTGATACACCAAGATACAGTATTCTATGTTTTTCCAATATGCTGTTTTATCTATGTGCAGTACTGTCTTTTTGCTCAACATCTTCTTGAAAAGGACAATTATTTTCCTGAATTGACACTCCAGCACTTCAACCACTGTTGTGAGAGGCTGGGCGGGGGGAATGGGGGGTTGTGTATTTGTTGGTGTTTAGGGGGGTTTTCAGTTGCTTGTGCGGTTTTTATCTTTCCTTGAAGTCACAGATAAGTATTTCTCATCTATTGAACTTTTTACTCCATGTGGATAAAATCTGATATTGTATGCTATAGTGTGGGATTCTCTTTGCTTTTACAGCTACTGGTGCTCATGAGTCTGTTTATCTGTTTATGTGATTTATCTTAAAATGTGCAAACTCAAAAAAAAAAAGAAAGAAAAAGAAAAGGGGGGAGGGGAGGAAGGAAGAAAACTTACCTATCTATTCGCAAGAAGTAGAAAAAATGTTTTATTTCTGCTTCCTTGTTCACTAGCTTACTCTTGCATTGCATATACATTTTTTACTTCTGAGCTTTGAGGGCTTTACAATTTTTACTCATTAAAATAGTCTTGTGGCTTAAAGTATTTGGTAATAATGACTCTGTCTGTCACTTCATAAAAGTGCTGTGCTCTTCCCACATAAGCCATTGTTTTTCTCAAATGCTGGGTGTCTATACTGCAAGGCAGTCCCTCTCCATAGCAATAGCAGAATTTTTTTTTTCTTTAATCTTTTTCTTTTATATTCTTTTCATTCAGAGCACACTTGTAAATCACTCAAGTAATAGTCTATTTCTTTGGGCTGAATTTGTTACTATTCAAGTCCTGTCGTTATTACCAGTAGTTCTTCAGTTCATCTCAGATTTTAAGGATTTTCTGTTCAGTAGACTTAATGTGTAAGAAATTATAGATAGTTTTTTATTTCTGGAACTGCATTGCTAAAGTTACATGTTCTTTCCAATTCTTTTGGTCTTATGAAACAGTTATCTTCATTTTCTTGCATGTTTTATTTCCATTTCTCATTTAAATTTTTCATATACCATATTCATTCTGAAACCAATGCATTCATTCAATTTCTACTTCTGTTTGCCATCCAATTGTATAATTTAATAAAAATTTTGTATTGAGATATCACTAGTCGTCCTCCTAAATAGAATGGGAAATATTTAGCTGTTGGCTTATCCATATTTCCAGTAGACAATTAATTGGAAATTGATCTATTTCATAAATCCAAAAATGAAGTTACTGAAAGCCATTCTTTAATAAAGGGGTTAGATGTTTGCCTTGTCTCTGATTATGCCGTCTACTCTAAAAAGTATGGAGATTTCAAGCTGTAACTCACCATTTTTTAATTCCAACTTTTCTAAAGAAGTATAAGAACTGGTTGAAAGAACTCAGTCATAAGTTTTTTGAGGAGAATTTTTCTTTCATAAAATTTAAATGTTCAAGAAGATTGCACTCTTTGGGGCAAATATTATTTTAGAAAAATTTCCAAAAAAGGTAGGTTTTTGCCACTTTATAATTTCAATACTCTTTTTTGATTTTTGAATTACTTATCTCCCAATCCTTACTCCACATTCCCCCCATACTCCATCTTTCAAATTTCCCTAAATTTTATTTTGGTTTCTGTTGTGGATTTGCATGACCAAGATTTGGTAGTGATCAGCTACAAGGGGTGGTTCCTTATCCAGCAGAGCCAATCCCTGGCAGCTCCCAAGATGAGCGTGCCACTAGCCAAGGCTGGACCACTTAGAAAAGGTTATAATGCCTCTGTGACAGCAGATTTAAGAAGGAAGAAAAGACCAAAAGTTGTTGCAGAGTTGTAATTGTGTTCAGAGCAGAGTAGAGTGAGAACATGTGAGAGGAAAACTCTGTAGACATCCAGGTCAGTGGAGAAGGAGAAGCAAAAGGCGCTCCAAGTGCTGGATCTGAGATTCCCCTGCAGGCTGTGGCGCAGCCCATGGTGAGGCAGCTGTGCCCCTGCAGCCCATGGAGATCCGTGGGGATGCAGAGATCCACCTGCAGCCCATGGAGGAGAGCCCACCAGAGAAGTTGGATGCCTGGGAGAAGGCTGTGACCTCATGGGAGACCTGAGGAGAGAGAAACCCACATTGGAGCAGCCTGTCCTTGAAGGCTGCACCTTGTAGAAGAGCCATCCATGCTGCAGCAGTCTGGGGAGGAGTGCTTCCTGTGGAGTGGACTCATGCTGGAAAAATTAATGGAGAGCTGTCTCCTGTGGGAGGGATCTCACAGTACATCAGAGAAATGTCTCCTGTCCCTGAACAACAGGAGAAACAGCAGGTGATAAACTGACTGCAACCCCATTCTGTGCCTCCCTGCACCTCTGGGGTAGGATGTAGAGCTGAGAAGGAAAGGGGGGTTGAGGGAAGGTGTTTTGAAAGTTTTATTTTACTTCTCATTATCCTGCTCTGATTTTGTTCAATTAATTCAATTTTGTTCAATTGCTCTGATAAGTTCAATTAATTCTAATTCTAATTCTAATTCTAATTCTAATTCTAATTCTAATTCTAATTCTAATTTCTAGCTTGTTTTCCTGTGAGTGATCTCTCCCAGTCCTTATCTCAGTTTATGAACCCTTCATTATATTTTCTCTCCTCTCTCCAGCTGTGGAGTGATAGAGAGCCTTTGGTGGATTCCTGGAATCCAGATGTTGTCTGCCCACTACATTTTCCTTACTTCATTTCTATATGAAAACAAGACAATGATGTAGCAAAATGCCACATACTTCCCTGTATCTTCTTCCATTACATAAGAATGAATTGTTTCAGATCAATTGTATTTCATGTGGACCAGTATGACTGCCAGCTCCCTGAAAGTGTTTGGGCTCAGCCCTTTGGGTAAAGTAGTAAAGTTGCATGACTGGAAGCTACATTTCTGAGATATTGCTAGGTGTTAGATCAGTGTTCTCCATAATTTCCAGGTATTACTGGGACATACTTTCACTAAATCAACCTTTGGAGTGTCCTATTTCAGAACCACAGAAAGGCAATCTCCATGTGAACCTACTCATACTGGGGCAGGTTACTTGGGCAGAAAAAGGTAAGGACTGATGAATTTGTCTTTAGGCCCTGCAAAGAAAATGGGGAAGAGTGAGTGCCAGATGGCCAAGAGAAAGATGTAAGGAATCTGTTATGCTTAAGAGTAACAAGTGATCCAGAGGGTAATGTTTCCTTAAGGCATAATCAAGCATTCAGGAGACAGATGGTGGAAAGAGTAGGGAGTCAAGACAGTTCTAATTAGTCCAACACCATATGGAATTGCTTCTTTTCTAGAAGCTCAACCTTCTAGACAGGCCTGTGGGTTTACCTACTGGACATCCCAGAGATCTTTGAAAGTGTTTAATGACTCGCAACCAACCCAATTACCCAGATTTTTATTTTACAGAAATAAGTGGATGATGTTAAGTATGGGAAGCCCGATTCATAAATCTCCAATATGAAACTAAGATGTAGCTGGACTGGTACTATACCAATGATCCAAAAAATTAGAGGATTTCTTCAGTCTGATACAGCTGGAGTCTACAGGGGTACCTGAAATATAACTTCTTTTTTTTTTTTTCATTCATGAAAACTCATCTTCTTGCTTCCAGACTGCATGTAGGAGGAAGTATTGCAATTGCAATTCTGCTGCCGTTATATATGTGGGCTGTAATTCTGTTTTGCAGCTTTTCTTGGCCATTGTGATTATCCCCTTTATCACTACTCCTAAAAAGTGGAAGATATCTTTTGTGTCTTAATTGTATTTATCTCTACTTGTATCTTTTTTCTATTTTGCTCACAAAGTCCCACACCATCTGTACATGCTGGGAAAGACAATGGCTTTTAGTCCTGGGAGAATATGAAAGAGGAAGCCACTGGAGAGCATATCTACAGGTTAGGGTAGATTGCAGTGCAGACAGGCAGGGACATTTCTAAGAGGTGGGGCTGTTGTAATATAGGGACAGTAAGACATGTGAAATCAGGGTATCCCAAAACACATCTGCACAGCATGGCAGGCTTATTCGGTTGAGTGGAGTCTCATCAATGCCTTTACAATGAACACAGCATTTTCTGTATGCATCAAGAAAATATTAATAAAAAATGTAGTGTTATATTTTTCTGATACAACCTGGAACCATTAGGAAACACTGAAAACATGTAGAAGATCTTCAGAAATAGAAAAGTAGTTTTCTCCCACTACCTCAAACTTGTATATGTGTGTGGTCAGTTCAATTTAAATAAAACTATTATAATTTGCAGCAAGTGATGTTTAAGTCCCAATGTGTCCCAAGAATATTCTCATCACTGACAAGTGGTTAAGTGCATTTGTCAAACTTTGTCCTCTACCTGAAAAAATAAATAAAGAATCCAGATGACCTAGTATTCTAATGCCAGAAAATACCTTGGCATTCATCTTTACATGTTTGGTATCTCAGTGTCTTTCAATATAACCTTTTAGCTTCCTCCTAGAACTTTTGCCCTAAACAAGACAGACTACCTCTTTATTGACACCAACCAACTGCATATTTTCCCTTCATTTATATTTTAAAGAATTTTAGTTTTTTCACTTCATATATTGAAGAAAAAGTCTTAATCAGCCCCCTCTCATTATTTCCTAATATATTTATTAAACTAAATATTTATAAGCCGTTCACTTTAAAGACAGGAAAACATTTTAGTGGAGATTTAGTGACTCCTTTTCAGTTCAATTTTCTTTACATACTGCAAGACACCATTACAAATAAATTGAGAGTTATCAACTGGCACTCAGGTCATGCTTTCTACAAAGATAACGCTCATAAGCTATGGGTGAAATTACCTTCTTTTATTTATTCTGTTACCAAATTCAGACTTTAAGGAGTGATGTGGCCTGCTATTCTTTTCATCTCCGAGTCCAAGACTTTACTATCCCCTAAAGCTCTATCTCTGTTCAACTACCCTGTGAAGCTGTTGAGAGAGGCAATGACTAACAAGAGCCGAAGTACCAGCATTACACAAAAACTAGACAACTACACAAACACTAAACCCTAGTGTTTCTCAAAAATCTCAGTACTCCTCTGAAATCAAAACTTGGCTTCAGAGCAATTAAAAGAGAGAATACAGAAAAGTTAAAGTAGTGGTCGTAAGAGAAGTATTTGTGCTCTATCAGTTTGTACAGGATGAGGCCGACTTGCAGTTTCAGAGCACTTGCCCATTATTTAGAATTTGGTCTGATCAGTGTGACATCTTTATTGACAAATGTTTTAATGGAATTAACTGTAAGGGGATAATCTCAACAACATTACTCATTTTAAGTTAAAAGTATGCCTAACCTAATTGTGTAGGTTCTGTGTATAGTCAGCACAGAGAGTAGCCTCCAGGGTACTACTGACATCCACATCTTGCTCTACACAGTAATTCAGATTCTGTATCTGATTCATCTTTTCTATTGTGATATGTCTTCTTCTCATCTAAAAATCCATTTGACTAATAAAATTGCTATGCTCCTCAGCATGGATGTTAAGTACCTCAGTAACTACACAGTAGAGATAAATGCTTTTTATTTGTTTTGCCCTCATGCACAACACTTCTGGATCACCTGACCACACATTCTACCTGCTTTCTCAGTGGATTAGTTATTCATGATCCTCAATATATAGTTGTCTCTTCAATATGTCATCTTCATTTGCAAACTCCTAATTTCTCCTGAAAATGACTGCCCTGGTTTTTGTGCAAGGCCAGATACTTTGCTCCTCTTTATTACCAGGTGTGCAGTACTTGGTGGCAGTTCATCTTTCATTATGATGGACAGCAATGAAATGTACTGGAACATGACAATTATAGCCTTGTAAGGTGGAGAAGAAAGCAAACTCACAAAATCTCTAACTGTTGGGGCTATTTGAATTTTTTCTCCCAATGGGCATGAAGGGTTTGACGATAAAAAGCCCAAGGAAAAGAAATTGAGGGATGATGCAAAGAGCAAGTAAACAGGCTGTGTGCATAAATCCATGTTGTTGGAGAGTATAGGCTTTACAGCACCTAAAATCAATCCCAATACCTCAGATAAAACACGGCTTTAATCCATCAATCTTGAAATGCATTTTATTTTACCCTAAAACTCTTTCGAAACAAGTCAGTGCAAATTTCATTGGTACTTCCCTATTCCTGAAATCTGTTTTATAAATGATATTTTACTGTGGTTTTTTGTTTGTTTTGTTTTGTGCATTTTCTTCTTAAATTAATTATTCATTAAGCATTAACTTTGTGACTGAAATGAATTTCAATAAAAACTAAAATACATAATCCTATTTTTCATCACAGTTATAAGCGTACTGATTGTATAGAACTCTGAATGGTAAATCAGCCAAACTTTTAACTCATATTTTTAATATTTCATATATTTAAAACTACTATTTAGGCCAGGTTTTCTATTGAGATTTTTTGTAAAACTATTTTTCAGTAGAAGACTTCTGAGATTGTCCTTCTCCCTAGCTATTCAGATTCCAGATTTAAGAAGAATTTCAATGCAAAGAACATCTGTTTTGAAGAGCTAATGAAACAGATTGCTGGAAAGAAAAGGAAAGAAGGTTTTGCATTTTTTTTTCAGGAATAAACTAATTTACCACCAGTAGGATGGTGTCTCAATCTATTCAATGCATTATTAACTGAAATTATCTTGTCTTAATCTAGTGCCTTTATATTAAAATCCTTGTTTTGAAAATCAGATTCTTATTCATTATGCCTTGCCTATGAACATCCTTTCATTCCAATGAAAACAGAATTGCACAGGATTGAAGAAAATGAGCCCATTTCTTTCCTGGAAAATTAAGGGGGTTAATAGGTCAAATTATTTTGACATCAATTTTTAGCAGGACTAGCTCTGCTTGATGAGGAAGAGGGAAGAGTGATCTGTTAAATCTACATTTCCTTGATTGATGTCCCAGGAGAACAATGGCAGGGTCAAGACAACTGATTTCCTGGAGTGGACTGAGGCTCCTTTCTGGAGGTTTTGTTAAACCTGCTGGGAATGTCTACTTCTTCCATAAGCTATTGTTTTTTGAAATATTTATCTGTCCATATGGGCTAACAATTTTTCATAAACTAAGCCAGCCTTACAGAAAGGAACTGTTACACACAAATGAATTATTTTATATGTGGCAAATGTGATTTATGCAGATGATTTTTTTTTCCCCTGCGTGTATGAAGAGAAAGACATTGATAAACTGCAGCTGATTCAGTGGAGGGTCACCATCATGGGACAGGATGGAGCACTTGTCTTGCCAGGAGAAGGAAAAGAACAGGAGCTGACGCAGTCTGGAGAAGAGATGGCTGTGAGAGAAATCCACAGCAGTCCTCAAATCAAAGGAAAAAGAATTTTCTCAGGAGCATTAGTAAAGAAATAGTAGCGTACAATACCTCAGTTGCTGTCCGATAGATGGAGTTTTTTTCTGAGTTTTACTAAAGGCTTTACCCAGTCAGAGTTCAATGAGTCCGATGTTAAAAAAATATTATATTATCATCAAGAAAAATGTTTCAGTTTGGAATTGGGAAGAAAAAAGAGAAAGGTATAAAAAGCAAAACAGCAGAAAATAAATTCTTCTGTTGAAAATATGGAACAGTCAAACAGTGAAAACACTCGCTTTTGTCAGTGGACAAGGTTTGAAGTTAATTGGTCCAGGAACATTTCTGCCAGCTGTACCTATATAACATTAATGTAAACTTACTTTGAGAGTACAAATTATTAAGTACAAATTATTAGTAAACAATGGCCTAATAATGGAAGTTTTACACAGTGATGTTGTTTTCCATCTGCAATTACTGAATTGTCTGCTGACAGTGTTGTCCACTTCTCCACTGCAGTTTCAAGTTTCTCCATGAGAAGATGAGAAAAACTCATTTTAGGGGTATTAAAAGTACACAGTTAGAAAGTAGGTCTGGGTAAATGGTTTGGAAAAAATCCAAATTTTATCATGCATGAAAAGCACAGAGCACAGAAATAATACAAGAAAATAATTTCTTATGCTATTTTAGCCATCTTGTGTATCCACATTTATCTGAATACTAAACCCAAACATCTTGGGTGATTGATCATTGCTTCATGAAGCTTCTACTCTGGATTTAGCTTGCCTTTATGCAACCATGCAATGACACAAAATGTCATATGTGATGGATATGTCTTTGAGAAAAACACAAAAGAACACAGAAATAGCATTATGAAGTTTTCTCTGCATGATTTTGATTTATTTGTCATCCATTCTGAACATTAGTGAAAATAACAGAAAATCCATGGAGGTCTTTGATCTCTGGAGGGAGGTTTTGTAAAAAAGCAGCTTTACATGGAACCATGGAATCACAGTATCATTTAGGTTGGGACAGACCTCTAAGACCATAAGCACATTGAGTCATATTCCTTTGTCTTTCCATTCATCACTTCCTTGAACACATATCCCAGCTATAAGTGAATTTGAGATGTGATGGCTTTCTTGAATTAGCTATGTCAAAGTGTAACTTACAAAGCTCTTGGGACTGAAGACTTTTGCCCTGCTTAAAAACCCAAGCAATGTGACAATACATGAGAATATGTGAGACTGAATCCTCTGCTCAGCTCAGAAATTCTGCGTGACACAGACACGTATTGGTAATCATATGGCTGCTTTCCATTTAGCACCACTACAGGCTGGCTTGCAGGGCTGTGAGAGCATTTCTGCCACCACCACTGCACTCTGCTGGCACATGGGATCCTTTCCATCCTTGTCAAGTTCAGCCTTTGATGTCCACAATTCAGGAAGACTCTGGTTTATACTGTGTTACAATATTTGTCTGAGCAAACTCTTTCACAGTGGAGTTCACAGCAGTTCTGTCGCTTTTGAGGAAGATTATTCCTACACTAAATGGGACTGAAGATTTCCCACTTGGTGATTGTGCCAAAAAATGGCCTTGAAAAAGTGCTTTAAAATGTTTATCAATGTCTTAACAAGACATCTTGCCAGTGTTATTTCTATTCCATACTCATGGAATCTACCGTGCAAATTAGATGAAAGGTTGTTCCAGAACCGATTCCTAGATTTCAGTCCTCAACTGCACTGCTCAAAGGAAGACCCTGGGTACACATTGCAAAGAAAATGGATAATACTTAATGAGCTGGGTAGGAGAAGTTTCCTTAGTCGCTGATAAGCCACTTACAGAAATTGTAGCACTCATTTTAAGCCATACCTCGGTGCCTAGATTATTGAATCACACACTTCCTGAGTTCCAGTTTAAGACAAAAAAGCTGTCTTTTTTCAAACATCAAATTATTATATGCATATTTCCTTATACCTACAGTTTATATCTATTTTAAACAGAAAACACTTAGAAACTCTCATGATAAGCAATTTGCCAAGTAAAAGGGTCATTACTTAGGTATTAGTAGAGTTGGCAAGAAAACAAAAAATGCTATCTTTTGAGAAATTCCTGTATTTTGAATAAAGGTAATTCCCTAAGAGAATAGAAGCCAATTTTTCTAGGCTTTTTATGGATTCAAAGGGCTTAATTGTTTTGTTTTGGAAACACTGATGTAACCCTTCAAAACATTAGACCAAGGAAATATGTTTTAAAATTATAAGTTTAACTAATATATATATGACATATTAGGTACAAAAACTGAAACTGAATATCTTATTTTTACTTTCAATCATATATGTCAAAGAAACTGAAATATTTGTGCCACACTTTCTTATTATGATGGAATTTTTTAATCAACTTGATCTCTTTATTTTCCTTTCACTTTTTTCCTATTAATTGCTAAAACTCGTCAGTCGTGTACTGATCCTCATAAATATGTGTTTAGTAATAGGCGTTGAGGGCATTTGAGCAGGTGGAAAATGAAAATGGGAAAAAATAACTTGAAATATCTCCTTGCATAGTAAGTGCAATCCTTGCAAGCATAAGGCACTAGTTGCATTTATCTGGAGGAGTATACACAATTCTGGTGAAGTTCAAAAAATATTAGTTCAGACTGATTACTAATATGAGAAAGGGTCTGGAATATTTCCAGCCTTTTCTGTTGGAAAATGTTTCAGCTGAATAAAATCAAAGTAGACTTATTTTAGCTGAAGAATAAATTTCAACAGAATAATAGAATATATATTGCCAATTAATAATTTCTCTTCATAAATTACAAGCAGTTTCTTAATATCTGAATATTTCCCTGTTTCAAGTGTGAGTCATGAGAATACAGCTGAGAAAATACATATTTTAAGCTGTAGTTTCCTAAATTTGCGATGAAATTGTGTGATATGTTTGCTTACAATTACAGGGATTAAAACTAAATATTCCATGAGCTGCTGGATGGTGCTTCAATATGTACCTGAGTTTTCTTATAGCAAGCAAAACTCCTGTTTGACTGGCAAGTTTTCTTTACATGAAAGATAGGACAGAAGGGGCATTTCTGGTAGGGAGAGAAGGAGCTAAAAACTGCAGCCATTAACTTAAAAGCACTCTCAAATTCAGTAATACAGAGATAGCCATTAAATGCTTTTCTAGTTCTATATGCTGCACTCTCATGTTGCTAAAGGACGGCGTTTCCAAGCATGCCAACCGAGGAGTATTTTAAATGAGGTCTTTAAGCAGCAATGTGGTGAGAAGGCAGTCTGCTGCGTTAACACCTCTGTTGTTAAAAGATAAGGTCATATTTCTCATTGTGACTTTAATGGCCGCTTCTTACTCTGTGTTTCTGCTCCCTGTGTGGTCTGTACTTATATCTACTACTTTAATAACTACAGCAAATTTTTACCATGACCATTAGTGCAGTAGAACAAATGCAGCATGAAAAAACTGGTAAATTATTTCTCGATTAATGTACCACCAGCAAATTTTCTTCTTGTTCTTTTATTATTGAGTCCATATCCTTTATAAAGAAAGCATAATTTCTAATTTCCATCTTGCATTTATCTCAGAAATCCTACTGAGTCGGCCAACGTGCCAATAATAACACATGGACAAAAAAACAGATGTCGCCTTTAAAAGTCATATATCTTTACTTTTATATTCTTATTGTTGTGTTTGATTATGAATTAAGTTGAAAATAGGAAAAATGGAAAGTGACACCTTTTATTTTTTACGTCATTAAAGAAAATAAAAGATAAGAGGCATTTCTTGGTATTGCTTTTATGGGGTCTTTTTAATTGTAGTAGTTACTGCTTTTTAGATTATTTGTTTTCATTGAGTTATTCTTTGCCTCTTGATATGCTTAAAGTGAACTGAGATTCCCATAGTATATGGATGGAGAGCACCATTACGATTATCTATTCCAAACACCTGTGTAGCAGCCCCTAAAATCTAAATGTATACTTCAGGCATCAAGTTCATACCTTCTGCTTGAGGGACAATAGATCTTTTAGAAAGACACCCAGTTTTGATTTAAAGTCTTGATTCTCTGTGACTAATGTTAGCACCATTCTAATACATGCGACAGGTTTGAAACATGCTATAAGTAAATGGGATCTTGAGGCTCCCCCTCCTTGAGCTCCATGTTAGAGTTGTTAATTTAATATTGACTTTCAGAGTATTTTTAATGTATTAAAAAAAGAAAAAAAATTCTCTTGCAGCTACTAAACATTAGTGAAAATGTTAAAGAATGAGTGATGGCATCTACACAAAACATTATAATAAATATAATTTATATAATAGATATAATAAATATAATTAATATATAGCACAGTATAATATTTCTGAAAACAAGCAAAAAAAAAACCTCAACCCAAAAGCTGTTACTTTAGTTAGAGCAGCTGCAGACACAAAGCCTGCCTTACAAATTATAAGTGAGAGTTGGTCAGAAAGCCCACCTTGATCTTTGTCCTTCTTCCTTTGATTGCTAAATTGCATGGAGTAGATAAACACTTCCATCAGTTCTGCTAATCCTTCTTATAAGATTGCACTTACATAGGTTTTTCTTGTGACTAATCAAAGGAAATATCTGAAAATTTTTTGAAAGTGAACTTTTTTTGGTGTTCACTAAGAGGCATAGCAGAGACTTACGAGTAGATTTCTGTTCTTCAGAGATAAAATAATTTACAATAAACAAAAACAAATATACAAACAAAAATTAAAATTAACTAAATCAACTTGAGAAAAAGCAATTTTGCCTCAAGATGGACCTTATTTTGGAAAGCATACTTTTTTTTCAGATGAAAAGAGGAACAAAGCTTTTATTCGGGATGAAATAAAAGCTTTTACATTCAAGATTCTCGCTAAATCTCTTGTGAAGAAAGAATAATATTTTTTGTCTAGCTACAAATCTAATGAGATATTACATACCCATTTTCTTTGCCAATATAGGAAAGGTGACATCAAGGGAGTGATCAAGGTTAATAAAAGAAGCTCTGAGAGATCACCCAACATGTCCCTCAGTCCAAAGCAAGATTAGCTACCGGTGTGTCATTCCTGATTGATACCTCCTCAGTCTGGTCTTAAATGCTTTCAAATACAGAGCATTTACAGATCTTTATGAAATCCCGAGTGTTTACAAGATCTTTATGAAATCTATCCTAAAGTTTCCCAGTTCTTACTGTCACAAATTGTTTTCTATACATCTGAACTACAGCTCAGAGGCGGTTCTACAATTGCCTCTCCAGCTGTGCTGCCTCCAAGTTGCTGGGCACATTGCTGGCCACAGCCTGTCAGCTAAGGCTCGAGCAGTGGTGAATAAGCACAGGGATTACTGGCTGTGTTCTGCAGAGGAGGCTCTGCTTGTACACAGCAGCCTGATATTTGCTTTCTTTGTAACAACATGACACAGTTGACTCATGCTCAGAGAGCAATCTGCTATAATTCCCAGATCATCCCCATTTGGCCAGTTGTTTCCCATCTTATATTTGTGCAGCTGATGGTTCATACATAACTGGAGTGCTTTTCACTTGCCCTTTAATCTTGTTTTACTGGATCAAATTCTAATCATCAGCTGTTCTATTCAGGGTTCCTTGGTGACAGCTGCTTGAAGTATTGCTGGACATAGATTAATTTTCTATGGGCAATCATTTTCTAACAGCTGATCTGTGCAATATTGTATCTGTACCTCCTTATTCCTTTTCTTCCACTGACTATAGATTCTTAAGCAGTGATTTGCATAGATTTGCTATATGGTGAGTGGTGCATATCTTTTTAATTCACATTATTAGGCCAAAGAAATGCCAAAGAAAGCGTTTTTCTTTTTCTTTTTTCTTTAAATATTTACAACACACTTTGCTGGTTATGAGAAAGACAAAACAGACCTGAAGGATCTGACAATCATACTACTGTTTGTAAGCTCTTTTAAATCATAAGATGAGATACAATTGCAGGATGAGGATACTTGTCAGGACTTGTTGGGGCTATGTGGTGGTTTTTTTTATATTAGTTATTTCCTTCTGCCTCAAAACTATTTATACTCATGTACACAGATGCTGAGTGAAAGGCTACAAGTGTCACTGCCATGTACACCTGGGGTCACTGCAGCAGAACTGTGTGCAGCACAGTTCAAGGGGTTTATTTGTACACCATAGTGAATAATTTACGAGGCTGCACCAAAAAAATACATATCATAAGAAAAAAAAATTATATTGCATACATGATTAATCAATGTTTTAACATAGCCAGATAGTTCTCAGCATCTATTTTTTATCAATATGAGTTTTATAAGATGCTGTGAAGACAGTGCTAACTAGGACATCACATAAAACCACCAGAACTTGCCTAACAAATTTGAACTACTTTGTTTTCCAACATGTATACAATTTAATATTTTATATATTTTCTATTTATTTTTGTATATCAATTTATATAACTATTTTGAGCCTTACAGTAAATGTGCTGAAATAAAATCTTTGGAAGGCTACTGGTGATCCACCTAAATATTATTAATATTTTTGTTATTATTCTTATTTTAGATCAGCCAAACTTGTCAAGGTGCATCAGTACAGATGAACCTTAATACAAGAGCAAACCTTTTTGATGTGAGGAAAATATGACTGAGTATCAGAAGGATTAAGTGTTCTGTCAAGGATGGTGCTGCAGTTCTGAATTATTTACAAAACATGGAATTCAAAATACTGAAATTCAGCTTTTCAGAGTCACAGTTTTCAAACTGCACATCTGAGAAATACACTTTTTGATGCTTTCCAACTTTGGGGGCAAAGTTAAGCACAAGTCATTTCTCCAGGCTTGAATACTTCTATTGATTTTGGACTTTGAGTAAAAGAAAACTCAGCTGAGGTCACAAAGTTTCTACTGTGGCAGCCACAGTGCAAGTGATTAAAACCCTGTCTCTCACCTTAAGTGTTCCAATTCAGTCCTGTGAAGTTTAACACCTCACCTCAAGTCCCAGCCAAATCTCAAGGGACTTTGAATTGACATCACAAACACACCTCCAAGTTTAACAAAGAAGCCTAAAAAGACAAACAAGGAAAAGAAATACTTACATGCCAGGAGCAGCTATTCCATAGAGATTCGATCCAAAGGAAAGCTGGAAGAAAACACTGAAAAAGCACATTTTTTACTTTCAAGGGCTGTAACTAGCCCCTCCTCCTACCATACTCGGGCTCAAGACTGTCCAGATAAAACACTCTCATCTTTTACCTTAATGAACTCTGAACTGACAAGCCTTTTATGACAAATTCAGCACTCTAGGAGTAGCTTCAAAACTACGTGAGATTTAGAGCCCCATTTGAAGCCATATCTGGTTTGTCTCGCCTCTGTGACAGGTTCTCACAGTTCTCATCTGGGTCAGTAAATGGAGATCCCATGATAGGGAAAACTGACATCCCATTCATCTTGCTTTGCATGAGTGCTTTGCCTGTCAAAACAGCCACACAACAATGTTAGTTTTATATACTCTTAAGAAATGCAGCCCAAAATTGGCTGCCAAAACACAAGCAGGAAGAGTGCATACAGGAGCATACACCAAGATGAGGAAACAAATTGAAAATTTAGATGACGACAAATAAAAAACAAAAAGAGGCATTGTCATGCTTCCTTTTCTAGCCAGAGATGTATTGCTTTCTCTTTCCCCCACATGCTAGTCAAAACCAGGTGCATGAAAAATGTCCTAGAGTTTGAGGTCAGGAAGGATGATCTGATCATTTAATTTATCCTCCCCCCAGGGTCTTATATCTGTTCCAGTACTCTTTAATATAACTCAATGACCTTGGTTAGGATCAGGCAACTTTTTCAGCACACCAGAACAATTGGTATAGGCCTGCATTTTAGATAAGTGTGGGAGAAAGTGAAACACACCAGGAGCAGATCAGACCACTTTTGTGCAGGGGAATAAAGTGTTCTAACAGACCACAGCATATGTCTGGTTGAAGGTAGTGGGGTGTGTAATTTGACTACAATTTTTCTTTATTCAAAATGATATGTACTAGAGATGTGTTAAACAGAGTGATTTTTACTTCCAAAGCCCTTCATAAAAAGAAGTCAACTACAACTTTCAGAGAGTCACAGATTTTCGAGCCAGAAGATGCCACCAGGCATTCTGCAAATCTTAAACTCAACAGAATAATAACTAAGCCAAAACTGTTATTAGTGAAAAATCATTATTAAAGGAAAATGTTATAAGTAGCACTCAGAAGGCATTGAAATTCCTGTTTTGTTTGGGGATTCTTTTTTCTTTTTTAATTTGAAATAAATATACAATTAGTTAAATATATAATAATTAAATTACATAAATTACACTAATGGGGGAAGTGGTAAATCATGTTCAGCATAAGGCAGCTACAGAGATTTATTGCAAGAATTTGTTAAGCTGGTCTCAGTAAATGTGCATATATTTCTAAGAACTATTAATTTTCACTAACAATCTCAACAAGGTAAATGTGTTTATCTAGGGAACAGGAATGCATTCCCACTGAACAGGAAAAGTTGTTACTTTGAAAGTGACTAAGGTATTTAATGCAAAGGCAACTCAGATGAGGTCTCAAAGGCAGAAAGGCCAATAAGTTCTCTGGGTTTATAGATTGCAGAAGTACTACTTCTCTGAGCAGGAAAAGACAACAATGTGTCTCCTTTGGAGTTGTTTGGCATATGGAATATTAAAGATAAGTAAAGTTTTGCTGAGGTTCTTGAAAAAAAAATAAATTCAGGGACTTAAAAGGCTGTAAAAATAGTTCCTGAAGAACAACAGCAAAAAATTGCTTTGAAAACAGCTTAATCTGTGTAGTTTATCAAATTGAAAATAGAAAGGAGGTTTTTTTACTGTGTTTATATTCTTTTATATTAGCAAAAACATTGTACTACGTTATCAAAAGAAAAAACAAATATCTTTGCTGGGTCATCATACTGAAGCTACACAACCATTTGAAACATAAGCTTTTGTCCAAATAAAAATTATGGGGACATACAAGTTAGCAAAATTGTCAGTTTGTGATGTACAGCATGTTAAACAGAAATTATGATAAATCCTTTACCCCTAAATTCTATGTATATATCCAGGAAAATTAAATTACCTAAAAAGGAAGTGAAAAACGTATTGCTTGTGCAATAAACGAACATTCAATTATAGTAATTTTAACTCATGTGGTGGTAGAGAGGGGAAAGGAGTGATGAGAGAAAAATTCATCAAAATGAAATACATTTCTACTTGAAGGCTGTAGGATTCTTTCTCTTGTTGCATTATGATTATGTAAAGTATAATTGATTTTATTGTCATTTGCCTGAAGTAGGGGATAATTATGTTTTATATAAATATAAATAAAATACACACACACACACACACACACACACATATATATATATATATATATATATAAGAGAATAGGTAGTAAAATAAAGCAATTCAGTTTTTTGTCTATTTGGAAAGATTTGGCAGCATTTTAGCCTAAATAAAGAGAATGGTTTACTTTGGAACATTTAGAAAACCTCATGCTACCCTTAATACAAAATGTGTTGCTTTCACTAGTGTTTAAATGATATGCAAGTCAAATTAAAGATGCAATTTTTCATCTGTACAAGTAAAGTGACTCATGCACAAAATTAAAAAAAAATTGCCACCACACAGTCTTTTATTTGCTTCTTCATCTTTATATAACATGAGGAAAAAAAGGCAGAACTACTTAGACTTTGGTGAAGTCTGAAACAAATAATAAGGCAAATCTAGTAAATTGTAAATGTTTATGAAAGTAGAGTTTAAAAGGCATAGTGAATTTACTAAGCTCAAAGATAACCACTAAAAAGAAGATTAATTGAAAAGGGTAGGTAGATGAATGACAGGCTTCACTTTACAGGTAAGGTAAATACAAATAGCCTTCAAATTTCAAAAGCTTATGTTTGCAATATTTTGGTGTGTTCTATACTGAGATTTATTACTATTTACATTTCATTGCAATTTTTTCTAATTCTTTGACCATGATAATGCTGCCAGCTATATATGAAATTGAATAGAACAGTTTCCTTATATATCAACAGACAGGTAATATTTTCACTCTAGTCGTTTAAATCCCAGAGGAAAAATTTTACAGTTGTTCCACTCTGCCTTGTATATCAAAAGAAAATACACAAATAAACCCAGCCTTGCCCACATCTCCTGGAAACGACGTAAAAGAATTTTAAAACAGAGCATTTGAGATCTGCTTAGGTTAGATGAAATTCAGATATAAGTATAATATTTTAGCAATCTCATTACAAGCTCACTAACTAGCATGGCTAAGGGCCACTTGTTAATGCGTAAAATACTAAAGTGGTCTGAAATCTTCATATCAAGTCAGAGTATCTGGAATTCCCAAGAGGCTGTTGATTTCAGCCCCATATCTTTAGAAGGATGTGGCATCTCTTAGTGAGCCAGATATGAACTCTGTTTTATTTCCTTTCATATTTTCCATTTGTCATTATAATGGTGATATCACAGTGCTTTACAAGTCAAAGGGATAGTATTGCTGTTATAACTAGTGTCATCAAATATTAACAGTGTCTTATTTGTAGTTAGATATTTATTACTGTCCAAATGTCCCAGATATTTTTCTGTACTGGTCTGGATTCTGGGACTAATTTTTTTTTTTTTGATGTTGTGAAATCTTCACAACACAGTTATAAAATGGATTTGTCTATTTTTGCTCATATCAGTCTAGTTGTAAGCATGCTATTTTGTCTGTAATTTTAATTTGGGTAATACTGTAGTGTTTGTAAAGAAACAACCCTTCCTTAACTCATTCACTACATAGAAACACTTGCACATGTAGTAGTCTGGAACAGAAAGAAAAAGAAATCCCTCAAATCCCACATGTTTCCATAACAATCCTGCTATGGAAACAGGAGAACAGCAGGTACAACCTGGTCGTTTAAATGCAATGACCTTTTAGGATCTTCACCAGAAAAAATGGGAAGTATTTCTATTATAACATCTTTATCACTGTGATCCTCCTCATCATCATCATTGCATATATTTGTATAAACATTTTCAGGACAATGAACCTTTCCCCACTCAAAAAAAGGTCAGAAATTTGTGTTATGTGTCATATTGTATGTGGAGTGGGGCATACATCATGTAATAATGAACAACAGTGGGAACTTTTGAGTCAATTTAAGGAAGTGAGAAACTGAACCCCAAAACTTCAAATATCTAAAATGAAAGTTGTTTATTTGGTTAGGTTTTGGAGGGGTTAGCAAGAGGAAGAGTGATTTTCTTTCTAGTCTTGCTGCAACTGTCATGAAAATGAATTTGTGTGTTTGTTTAAATGTTTGCCAAGGGCATGGAGAACGACAAACAGGATTCTCTTAGTTATGGTAATATTAAAAATGACAGTAGTTGTTAATGTAAGCCCCAAATTAATTGTGCAGTAGCCTGAAAGTCAAACTTTATTGCAAGTGTGAGTGAAGATAGTATTTTATGTCCAATACACAATTGCTCATTCTTGAATGTTAACCATAGATTTGTTTTCATTTTTGTGTCAATTCTTTATTTTTTTTGTCTTTGCTTTACAGTAGTCATTCTGCAGTAGCAAATGTGCAGGAAGGTGGTAGATAGACTTGTGTAGAAGAGGTTTTTCCTGCTACAGTGTCTTGCAATGATATGTTGACCTGAAACTCCACAGCAGTAATTCCAATGAATGTTACAGAAATTTCTTTCAAAGGCAAATAGTGCCTGCAGGCACTTTGCTCAAGGCCTGTGCTTCCTTCTTCTGTCTCTCAAAGGGGCCCTCAACTCTTAAGAGCTGCAGCTGGGCCCCCTCTCCATGGTGTCTGTACACGTACACCATACCAAGTTATCACAGGAACGCGCTACAGCTGAGCCAGGCAGCTCACAACCCCAGCTGATGCTCCCACAGTTTTAGGTGAACACTGTGCAATGTTTTTGCCTCATGTTTTCTAGACTGTATTCCTTAGGGTTATATATGATATTCTGGAGTTTCAATAGTTTCAAGAAGCTGAAATTATTTATGCAATTTTAAACAGTCTTCCCAAAATACTGTTTTCATTTTTTTAAAAAGTAGAATATATCTTACTCAACCTAATTTCAATCTAGACTGGAGAAGACAAAAATAACGTTCAGTATTTTCCTTTAAGACTTAATGCCACTAAGATATTGACATTCCTACTTTTCTGGTAGTATTCAGTCGGTTTTTAATTTTTTTTTTCAGGAGGATAGTTTAGAAATTATCCTTCTGAAAAAAAAAATTAAAAACTATGTAATATTTAAAACCTCCTATACTTAAATCTCATATACTTGAGATTTACAGAGGTAAATAACAAATACTACTAACAGCAAACATCTCTAATTCCCTAAGATCTTTTACCCAATGGTTTTCAGTGGGCACGGGAAGAGGACGTGACAATGTACGTATGGCTATGATAGCAAAGATTATCCAGAGGACTTTAATTCTTTTATTGCTTCACTGTCAGATAATAATGTGGCATGATGATAAAATATTTTTATGGTAGCATCCTAAGATGTATTTACTAAATATGAAAATTTGAAGCTTACAGGAAAATATCAATTTATTGGCTATGCAATCTACCTGTGACAATTCTGGAAAGTGTAGTCCTTTATATCTGCATAAAAGGCACAGAACAAGAAGTCTATCTGCAGATTCCTTGCCAATGTTCCACAGTCTTGACCCCAGGTGGCTACTTTTTAAAATGAGAGTGAATCTCTGATCTTTCAGCATTCATTTTTCTTTGCCAATTCTGCTGCTGAAGTGCCAGCTACTTTCTAAAATTTGAAGTGCCTTCAAAAAATTATAGTTTTAAAATCTATCTGAAAGTCTTTGTCCAAAACTGTCCAAGGTACAAAGCCAGTGAAAGAAAAGAAGCAAGGAAATCACACCAGGTATGAATGCAGTTACTTACCTTTTTAGCAGATTTTAGCTCTTTAACCTTGGTCAAAACATGAATGCTGTACAATTTTTCTATTACTGAATAACATGCACTTTATGCTTTCCATGATAGCATCTTCAAAGTCAAATACACTTGAAAGGGTAATAAATCAAATATTAGAGAATAATATACCTATACTCAGATATTCTACAACCACCCAGGCAAGCTTTGTCATGCAAGTCCAAACAAATCAAATGAGATTTATCTTCCAGCCAGGCAGGTTACTCTGGATTTGTTTTTCAACCAGAAAAAATGTCAATAAATTCCTTGGCTTCCTGAATCCTGTTTATTTTTACGAGTTTCAATGTAGGATTTATTTATATGTTGCACATTATAAGTTTACTTATTAATTTAGGCTTGTACAATTTGATGGGTTAAACCTATTTTGTGGGAAAAAAGCACAGCGTTCTAGGTATTTCTGTAGAATAAACAATTAATTCTATGCTCTTACTTGACTGTGTCTGGTTCGTAAATTAAAACAGCTTTAAGATTGTTCTGTTTTACTTTTACCAAGCAGAATTTAGTTTGGATTAGGAACTCATGGCTTTTTACACCACAAGTATTACAGCTGTTCACTGTTACAGTGGTTTCATCTGGGATACCACTAATTTACTTCATAGTAGTTTTTATGGTGCTATGTTTTCAATTTCTGATTAAAATAGTGTGTGATTCCCTGATGTTTTAGATACTGCTGAGCAGCGCTTAGACACTGCCACTTTTTCTTTCTCACTCTGCCCTGCCAGTGAGGAGGCTGGACAAGCACAAAAAGTTTGATGTTATGACATTATTCTTTCCAGGTAAGCATTACTGGATGGGTCCTGGAACCCTCCTTCCCTGGAAATGGATAAACATCTGCCTGACAAAGGGAAGCAGTGAATGAATTCCTTGTTTTGCTTTGCTTGCATGCATGACTTTACCTATTAAACTGTCTTTATCTGAATTGACAAATTTTCTCTCCTTCTGCCCTTTTGATTCCTTCCTCATCCCATTGTGGGGATAGTGAGGAACCTGTGTGGGGCTGAGCTCCATGTCAGGGTTAACCTACATCTACAAATATTTAGGTCCATTTTAAACCTAGGAAAGTTTTAAACGTAGTAGGATAGAAATAGGTACTTTGCATACACCTGTCATGATAAGTACAGATTTATGCCCTAAGTAGGGTAGAGTTCTACAGATTTTTGTACTTTGATGACATCAGCAACTAAGACTAGTTTGAATTAAAATTGTAAATGTTAAAAATGTTAATGAAAAAGCAAATGCAACATGTCACTGAGACCTGGCAGAAAGCAGATCCTCAGTAGCCCATAGGCACTGTTCTCTGTTGCAAAGGCTCATGGAAGCTTATGCAAAGAACAATGAAAATACTGATTTTCTGATATCAGATTGACCTTTACCCACATTATAGGCTGAAATGAGCTAATACAATATCCTGAATGGAAAATATAGAATTGCAGAACAGAATCATGGAACAGCACAGGTTAGAAAGGGCCTCAAGAGACCATCTTGTCTAATCTTTTATGGGGAAAGGAGTCTGGATTATATTACCTAGCACCCTCTTCAATTGCACCTTAAAAAACCTCCACTCTACCTCCACTCTACTCCAGTCTGTCTGGAATGTTTTACTGGAATATTGTGATAATTTCCCTCTCAAGCCTTCTTTTCTCCAGGGAGAAAAGACCTAGTTCCTTCTGTCTTTCCTCACAGGATCAGTGTCCCAGCTCTTTTCTAGTTTTTGTGGCTATCCTTTGGATTCTTTCTAGTCTTCACACGTCTCTTGAACTGAACTAGAGACCATACTCCAGGTGGGGCCTCACACAGGCTGAGTGCAGTGAAATGACCGTGTCTGTGTCTCTGATAATAATGCCTCTGTCCTTGCTCTCCAGGATCTGATTTACCTTTGTTGCTGCAGCAGTGCACTGGCTTGTGTTCAGCTTGTTTTCCACCAGGACCCTCAGATTCCTTTCAGAGTGACTTCTCCTCCCACATGGATGCAAGCCCATATTGATTCATTGGTTATTCTGTCCCAGGGGCAGGATTTTTTACTTATCTTTGTTAAACCTTATACTGTTCTTCCTAGGCCATTATTCCCACCTGTGCGGGTGTCCCTGTAAGACACCTCTCCTTTCTGAGGTGTTCGTCTCACCACACAGTTTGGTGTCATCAGCAGACTTGGTGAGGGTGCTCTCAATCCCACCATACAGATCACTTATAAAGATGTTTAAGGACCCAGTACTGATCCTTATTTTACAGCATATAATATAGACAGTATAATTGCAAAATAGTGCTGTTTAATAGAGGAAAAACAGGAGTTCAATATGATGCTACTAACTGATATTTCAGTGTGCTGTGGTTTTGTGGTAAATAAGCAAGGAATAGTGGAAGTCATCTATTTTCATAATTTTAGGCATCATTAAGTCATATAAATCTAAACTGGTAGTCAGAGGGCTCTCATATATAGCCAGTAGAGAAATACTGGCATCCCAAAAAGGGATTGTAGGTACTCGCTTTAGGAAAGAATGTTGACACCTATTTCTCTTCTGAAAAAGGGAAAAGAGATGACTGGCATCAACATAGATAATTACTCTTTAGCTGTCTGAAGATATAAGAGATTAATCCCATTCTGTGAAGTTAATTAAAACACCTTTCAAAATATGAGGCTGTCAAATTATTGTTTTCATATACATTTCCCCATCATTTTGTCTTTTAAGGGCTTGTCTTCACCCACAAGAAGACAAGCAAGCAAACAAGAAGTTGTGTATATTAAAGCCTCAGGGAAATTATCGTGAGTAATATGAGAATACGCTTAACTCAAGGCATTCTACTTTTACTCTGAAGTAAACTTGTCCAAATCAGTTTCAGGTAGAGTAAAAGGCTGACCTTAATGTGTTTACACATTTCTCAACTTCCCATCCTTTCTGCATAAGAGGGTTGACAGCTTCTTTATGCTTTCTCTGTATTATTACCCCTTTCATTTTGATATTCACTACCCCCTGCAGTAGGACAATTTCCTTTTGATTATACCTTTCAGAAAGTCTGTATGAATACGAGATTCAAATAGATTTCCTGGGCAATTCACCTAGATGCCTCCTGTGAATATTTACTAGATTTCAGGAGAATGTCTTTGCTGGGAGTGATTTGGGTATGGGAGTACAGAAAGCTCTTGCACTGGCGTGTTAATTGCGAGTCAATGTCAGGCTCTGTCCTTTGGCCTTTCATAGCCTCACTGTACCCACACTGATGCAGTACTGCTCTGCTAGTCCATCTAGCTTGGTTTAGTGATTTGGTTTCATAAATGGATAGATTCTGATGCCTGAGTTGACAATTAGATGCTCTAATGTGACCGCATAATATAGGATGAGAATCCAAACTGAAGCTAAGTGACTGCACGTGAGCAGCCCCTTCCCATTTTCCTTCACAAAAATCATTTGACTTCACAGTACTAGAGATTGTTTTCTTGTGATTTCACAATGCAGCAAGAAGTAATTAAATTCTACCATGCATATTTAGAAAAATTAAAAATTTAGTAATATATGTTTTGGTGAGGAACATAAAAAACTTATCCTCTTACATTCTTATGGGAACATTTACTTGGATATATCATATACACTAAAATAACAATATTCCTTTGAAATATTACTTGAGATTTTTTAATTCTTATATACAGTTCTGTTTATGATGATGAAATATGAAGGTCCATCTCCGTAAACAAACATCTTTGCAATCTAAATTAATAAAGAATCCTTGAAGAGACCTAGGACTAATTATGTTTTTATTTAAAGCATATTTCATATTAAATAGGAATATGTTTAAAAAAAATAAGTTTATGAGAAGAATTTCTATTTTTTTTCAATCAGATGTGTTTTTCTCTTATTGTAGCTTAGACAAAAGTAAGACAAATGCCATGATTTTTACACTAAATCTTGGTCAGCTATAAAAAATTCAGAGTAATTGTCTCATCTTAGTGGAAATGCTCTATTTTTACATGCTGGCAAACAATGAAAAGCAGTGTCTGACTATGTATTTCTCTCCTAATAGGAGAGATAGGAGATTTTATTAATCTCCTCAATTAATGCAATTCTGGGTTTATGTACTAGTCCACCTGGTTTTTGATTCTCCTTAATTAATGTTATACTTTTTTCACTAAAATTAAGCTTGAAGTTAAATCAAGGAAAGTAGAAAAAAAAGTATCATAATTCCTGCAGAAATGAAACAGAGAAACTTGAAAATACCAAAATGCAATTTGCCATCAGCACTCATTAGAGCTATGAATACAGTTATACCACAGCTATAAGAAAAACCACCAATTTTTAAAGAAACACAGGATTTATTCTTTTCAGTGTCATAATTATTATTCTGCCACCTTCTGGAACCATAATGAGAAAAGAATTTAAGTTACTCTATCAGAACAGGAAGAAAGGCAGGTTCACTGTGTCCCATAACTTCTTATGAGACTCATGTCATTATAGTCTTCTTAATCAAATCTGGATTGGAAGATCATTCAAGTCTACCTGTCATTTTAAATCAAAATTTTTAACCTTGAGATGCAGCTGACAGTCGCGTCTTTGTCATTCTTTCAATCAAGGAGATAAATTAATAAAAAGAACATTTTTACAAAATGTGCACAGTTGTTGGCCCCTTTCCTACAGCAGGATGTTAAATCACTTTTTTTAATGATTGCCCAGGATTAAAATCAAAACAAAACCAAGTAAAACAAAACAAAACAAAACAAAACCTAAGACTATAAATTGGTTTGGAACTACCCCATAAAGCAATAGGTGAATAAATAAAAAATATCATATTTTTCAAACCCTTAGATAAAAAGAAAATGGCTAATTTTAATTTTCATCTGGCAAATTCAAATATAGGCTCTTTGCGTGGTGTAAAAATAAAGATTTATCAGGTAAAGTCTTTATTTTTATGAAATATTGGTATATGGATTCTCAATGTCTCCCTGGGACCAGAGTTTTTCCCTCCCTCAATTACAGAACCTCAATCCAGTATTCAGAAAAAATATTGTGGCTTGTTTTATTTATGACTCATTCTTTTCGTGCCATATTTTGGCTAGGCTCAGACATAGGTAAATGAAGAAAGAAAACAATGTAGACAGCATTAAAAAAATAGTATTGCAGTAAATGATTAGAAAAAAATGAAAACTTGTCTTTGAAAAACAAAAAGGAAAAATAGAAAATTAAACAATAAGTAGATTAAACTGGGGAGCTTAATATTGTACAACAACAGATGGAAGCTTTGCCTACAACGTGAAGGAAATAAGGTAGTAAACCAATAATACCTTTAATATGTATCTGCATTTACTTATCATGCTACATGAAGCTAGCTTTATTGCTGATGGCCTGAGGATAAACATCTATGTTCTCAGAGCCAATATTACCTTTAGCATTTATATAAGGGTTGAATTATGTGTAAAACTAGAGAGAGAGATTAGTGATTTCTGAGCATCTGTTTGTTTGGCCTTTAGTGTTTTGTTTTTTACAATAAACTTTTATTTTTTAATATTATTTTTAACTTTAATTAGCTTTTTGACAATATGAAAGAGGAGTCTTAATTCTCCTTTTATCTCTAGAAAAAATAAATATAGTAAGACAGAGAATAGAGCTAATAACTGTAGCTTTGCAGTCTGTTTTCAGTACTAGTGATGTAGTATCCAAGCATTTCTGAGATAAGGGAGGAAGAATAATATTTATGTGTGTGCATGTGTGACAGCGTGTGCTTGTGTGAGAGAGGAAATTACAAGATAAATCATTACATGACACATACTGTCTGAAGTAGTCTGGTTTATGTGTACTTACCCACATAGCTGGATTATTGTCATTGTTTAGAACACACAAGAAAATAGCAATAGAAAAGTCTTTCTTGCTTTCTCCACAGAGCTGTTTCTCTAGAAACATTTTCTAATGCAAAATTGAGGTCAACACAGTTTGTTTGTATGTAACTGCTTTTAAGACAACATTTCCTGTTAAATGAAATAATTTGTGGCTGAAGGCTTCAGATCCTTCATTTACTGTACGTGGAAAGCTCATAGATCACACAGAGAAGAACATTAAGGAAACCAAAAAACGTGGGGAACAAAACCCTTTAGTTATCTCTATGCAATCACTCTGTATTCAGAAATAAGGGTTTCAAACAATTCAAAAAGCCCTGTGTTAGTGACTCAAAAATCTGATACATAAGAAATGCTGGATGCTGACAGCTTTGATCTACCTTTTTCTTCTTACTTTTGAGCAGGATTTATTTTTTTTCCTGAAAACTCAGCAACTATCATCTTGATAGAGGAAACCAAAAGTAGGTTTGGAGAGAGGAGCATCACAGCTGCTAAAGGGGAAAAAATGAATAGGAACCTAACTAGACACATGGAAAGAATAAAAAACTTGCTAAGAGGGAAAGAGGAACTGCTGCAAAGGTATTCTGGAATTGTTTTGGGAAATGAAAATTAATGGGGACAAAAGCATAATTCTTATCCCTTGGATTTTTCCCACAGCTTTCAGTATGCACACTTTCCCATAATGTCAATACTGTCAGTGCTCAGGAAATTTAAAACACTTTTGCAGATTACTTTATTGTAGGGATGAGGAAAGTGTTAGAAAAACAATTCTTGGGAATAACTGTTCTCACTCAACAGGTAAGAAAAGATACTGCTGAAAAAAACTAGCAGATTAATTTACTAGCTTTCTTAATGTTAAAGTACACTGTTAAGGGGGAAAAGACTGGGAAAGAGTTATAAAATTATTTTCATTGTTTTCTTTTGGTCCTAAAAGTGCAGAGAAAAAGTCAGAGGGAGTCACAAATATTAAAAATGGTTTCATGCAGACAGAAAGTTTTAATGACTAGAAAAAATGGGAATTTCAAAAAACAGAATACATCTGCAG
The DNA here is from genome assembly GCF_028018845.1 of Melospiza georgiana. Taxonomy (NCBI): domain Eukaryota; kingdom Metazoa; phylum Chordata; class Aves; order Passeriformes; family Passerellidae; genus Melospiza; species Melospiza georgiana. The sequence continues at coordinate 48,837,035 of NC_080431.1, forward strand.
ACTGCAACAGAATAAACTGGTGGAAAGAATGTTCATATTTTCCTTTAGCCCATATTCTTTTTCTTCCAAAGGGCAAAAATTTCCCTTGGTAATACTGGTTTGGAAAACTGACAAGTCTTATGAACATACATACACCCAGAAATTATTCAAATTAAAATGAGATATTAAGATATACATATATCAAGATTCATACTACGGTTTTCTACTCTTTCCTTCCCATTCCTCAACACAATCATCAATACAAACTGATCATCCCTCAAACCTGTTGAGACTTCCAGGAAAAATCTTGTAAGGGAATTCTAGTCTCAGTAATATGCTTTCCACTAGGACTAAGTGTCCCCAGTGTTTTCAAATCTGACATTTAGAGCTACGTGCAAATTATTTGTGACTGAGCAAATTAGCTAATTAAATAATTGGCTTAGAGCTTCATAAAATTTGGCTGCTATGGAAATGAGGCTGTCTGAACTTACAAGCTTCATCTAAGCATTAAAAGTACTCCATGTCTTTACTTCAGATGAAATTGAGGTAGTAGCAGATTTGTTTTTAAAATGGTTGTTTACAGATTTCTTCTTGCATATTTTCTTCTTGCACAGATCAATATGCAGTGGGATACTTCTCACGAGAAGCACTGCTCCCAAGTAAGACTGCAGTCTGCCCTCCTCAGGGTGAACTTCTAAACCATTGGAGCAGAGAATATCCCCCAGAACTGGCTGATTTTCTCCCACATTCTCCCACTCTCTTGACTATCTACCCTCAGGGCAGATTTCAGAATGACCTTCCTAGAAGACTCTTTCTTGACCCTAAACATTTTATGGGCTACATTGAGGAGAGCTGGCAAACACAGCAACAAAACTGTGCTTTCCTTAACATCCAAAGGGAATTCGAAATTCTCAAAAGCTGTTGTAACAGGCCTGAAGGAGGAAGAGGGGGCAAATGACTGGGGGAAATCGCCTTCCCTGTTGCCCCATAGACTGAGTACAATTGCTAATGGTAGAACTTGAGGTAAGGGTAGGAGAGCAGCACTGAATTTACTCCCAAATGACCCTCATTACCCTTAATGTTGCCATGCCATAATCTGATACCACACAGTACAGCGAGAAAGTAATCCTGTTTCTTCTCCCTGCGCTAAAAATGATCCCTGCGAGAAGCCCATAAAGGAATATATACAAGGTTGGGAACCACACCCACATAAACTGATCAAACCACATTGTAACCAGTGGTTCCATACCAAGCATAGCAAATGCTTAGAGCAGATGCTCAGACCAAATTTATTTCCAACTCAGTCTGGGCTGATCTGTTGTTATCTCAACACTTCTTGCCCAGCATTTTGAGCCAATTAAGGTTCCCATGGTTTAGGAATGGTATTCCTCAATTTGCACCAAAACATGCTGGCACTCTCTTCCCTTCCCCCTCCAGCTGGAAGAACAAAAGGCAAAGATCGCGCATTGAGATAAGAACAATTTACTAGAAACATCAATGAGACAAGAGAAGGAACAGGAACAGAAACAATATGAATAACAAAAGTGTACAAAGAGAGGGTGATTCACATGCAAAATGCCCACTAAGCCCAGGACAATGAAATACAATAGTGGACAGATTTTCCACCCCACCTGCTCTTTCTCTGACCAGAAAGGAACACCCTCTCTTCTGGGAAGCCAGAGTTTCTTTTCTCCATCTGTGGTAGCAATGTCAGATGGTATCAAATAACAAAATCTATTGGCTACACCTCTTCCCACTGATCTGGGCCAGAACCAGAGCAGCGACAACAGAGAGGCTAGGGAAAATGTGGGCCCATTTTTCAATGGGATGTGGGACCTTGTTACACATGACTAAATGCTTCCTTTGCTCCTACCTTTACTACCCAGACTGGCTTTCATGAATCTCAGTTCCAAGAGACTGTGGAAAAGGTTGGAATCAGGAAGATGGACTGATTTTTAGAAGGCAATCATGTCCAGACCAGAGAATATATAAACCAACAGAAAATTTGTAAATCCATGAACTCTGGTCGGGTAAACCCACAAGCCCTGAGGGAACTGGCAGGTGTCACTGTGATGCCACTTTTGATGATCTTTGATGGATCATTTCAACTGGGAAAAGTTACTAGTTACTGGAGGAAAACAAACACCACTCATGTCTTCCAGAAGTGCAGCAAGGAAGTGACCCAAACAATTAAAGGCTCGTCACCTTGATCTCTGATAAGGTGATGGAAGAGCTAATCCTGGAATCCATTTCCAGGCTCATGTGCTGAAAGAAAATAATTAGAATTAATCAGCATGGCTTTACCAAGGGAAAGGCATGGTTGACTAACTTGATTAACTTGTACGATGACAGGACTGTCCTGGTAGACAAGAAAACACCAGTGCCTGCGTGGACTTCAGGAAGGCCTTTGACAGTGTCTTCCCTGAGATTCTCATGGAGATGCTCCTAATGTGCAGACCGGATGAGCAGACATATGCATAGCATAAATATGGCTAAATGGCTGGGCCCAGACTGTGGTGATCAGCAGCCTAAAGCTTAGTTGGAGACCAGTAATTAGCAACGTACCCTAGATGTCAATATTGGGATCATTCTGTGATTCTCTGACCTCTATATTCCCTATACTTTTAATAAAATTTTGTCTGTTCTGAACTTTTTTTCTTAGCTGTCATCCTGGAATACAGACACCGTCTGAATAAATTGTTTTATGTTGCTTTCTTTAAATTGAGTAATATTTTGGTTTTTGCTAGCTAAGCAACTGCAATATATAGGGTTCAACCAAATCGTTATTTCTATCTACATCTGCCATGAATTTATGGATATCATATTGTAAAAATATTCATATTTGTCAGTTTTTTATTTCCTTGCATATTTTCACTCAACATTCAAAGCTTTCTTTGCTTCTTGTACTGCTGAACTTAGCAATGGGAATGGAGTAGTAGACATTCCATGGCTTGGAATGAGATGGAGCCCTATCCAGTACTGCATGAATTATGGAGGCAGCTGAATCTTTGATTTTTATGAACAGGTGGTGAGATAAAAGATTTACATATGGATATAAACACAGAAACTTTCATGAGTAAATAAATTTTCTTGGCTGCCTAAGAATTATTTAAAGAAAAAGCATAGCAGTCTCTCTTCTTTTTGTGGACATACCTGTAGCCCAACAAATATGACTTGTGCAATTACTAGTAAAAGGCCACAGGGGCTGTATTGACCTGACACTGCAGGGTCTCAGCAATTATCTGGACTTGTCTTGGCTGATGCTGGTTTTAGCTGTTAAAACAATTGTCTAATGGTCAAGTGACATGTTGACTACAGGCTAACATTTTTTAGCTTAACTCTGTAAGTGCTTACACATCACAGAGCTCTAACAAACCCAGTCAGTCACATTACAACAAGCAATGGCACTTTATTTTAGTCCCTTATCATTAACTGAGGCCCTTATTGACAAAGAAGTAGAAAACCAATTATATTTATATATATGTATATGCTTATATATGAAATTCTAAGTGACTATTTCATGTTCCTATTGTATTACATGTGAAAGTACACATATTCTTTTCGAGTACAGCACCAGTATCTATCTTAATAACGTTTTATGAAATTTTCAAAGGCCATCTTTGAGGTAATGATAAAGATACCAGCAATAAGAAAACATATAAAAATGACCCTAAGCTGACCCCAAGACTGAGACAAAAGTTTCCCAGCTATAAGTGTTAATGCATCCTGGGCACTGTGGTGGTGGCTTCTCATAATGCTCCTTTACATTTTATTGGCAAAACCTAACGCTGCTGACCTAGAGAAACACTGGGAAGGGTTCTAGAGAGGGGAGGAAAGTAGTGGGAATTTTATGTATAGCACTTTCATGGGGTTAGTTTTGAAGAAGTGACTAGATGATTTGTTCTAGAATTAGTAGAATCCATTGCAATTGTAGTAATAATTACCATTTGTATTTTGGGTGCAAGGTTAATACTAACATTTATACTAACAGTTAATACCTGAGTACACCATACGTGGTGGTTTGCCTTTTACTCATAACATGAATTTGGGGAAGAATATCTAATTTCCCTATTTCATTTTAATTTGATGAAGATCACCCATCCTGGTTTAAACATTGATCCAGCTAATGGGGTGTCCAGGGTCCTGAATCATTTGCCTGGACTTTCTAAGGATATATTTTTACAGATTATTAAAGATTATAAAATTGAATCAGGCCCCTCAGTTGGCTGTGTGAGACAAAAAAATCTGACCTTATTTAATTCTGTGAATTAAACACAAATAACTGGCTCTTTGTTGAACCAAGCCTAACTGCTGATTCTGGATAGAGCTTGGCCATTCTTGAAGTCAGTTTATCAATGTCTGTGGTACTAAAAACCTTAAGTAACTCAACTCTTTACATGAAGTCTTTCCCTTTTAAGGCGTCCTCTATTACAAACACCTGACGGGGCCTAGTGCAAGGTTGCACTGGGTGCTGGTGCCGGCATCAGCTGTGGGGGATGAAGGGATGGTGTCTGTGATAAGAGGCTGTGATGGACATGGATGTTTCCATCTGCCTCCAAAGGGCCAATCAGAGGATACAGCCAAACCTTGAAACTGACATCCAAGGTGGTGGTGTATTTAAGAAAAGGTAAAAAATGCTCTGGACATGAGGCAAGGGTGGTGTGGTGGTGGGTTGAGGGGAAAGAGCAAGAAGCAGTGGAAGGAACAACAGTGTTAGAGAAGGAAGAGCAGGTGGAGGTACTCCATGGACGAAAGGATAATCCCTGAAGCCCATGGAGAATGCACACTGTAGCAGATTGTCCTCATGGACCCATGCTGGAAAAGAGGAAAAAAGCATGGAGAAAAAGTGGCAGACACGAACTGCATGGATAGACTGTAAATCCCATTCCCCATCCCCCTGCACTGCACAGGGAGGAAGAGAAAGCAGACTCAGAGGTGAAGGAATAAGGAACTGGGAAAATGGAAAGAATGGTGATACTTTGGCATTTGCCTTATTGTTTCCCTATACCTCAGAGTATTTATTGTGTTTGGTTGTAAATTAAATGAATTTTTCTAAGGCAAGGGATTTTATTTCCCAAGACAATAATTGGTAAACAATCTCCCTACTCTAATCTTAACCCACAAGTGTTCTCATTATTGTTCATATATTTTTGCTTTGTCCTTCTGGTAGGGTGAGAAGACAAGTGAGTGACTGGGAGGAATTTTAGCTCCCAAGGGTAACCCTGCACAATAATATTGGGATATTTGTTATAAGAATAATGTACTTGGTTCTTGCATTTGGGATGACTAAGAAGACAAAGAAAGTTGGAGACATTTATGTGAAAGTTTATGCATCTTTTGTGAATAACATACGGAAAAAGACTGTCAGTCAAAGATATAACAGACAACAAGATTTACTTTTCCTGTTATGAGAACAAGAGTTTTGATTTAAATATATATTGTAGGAACACTGAATGCCTAGTTTAGATTAGAGCTGCATATGTAATGTACAAAATCTTCTTTAATTGTGATTTGTTCCATTTTACTCTAACCTCCAGTAATACTCCATATGTGAATACATTTTAGGAGAGCAGGGAGAGATGGAAACACCATTAAGTGTCATCACAGAGAATAGGACTGATGGTGGTTTTAATTATTTTGCTAACATCATTGGAGCCATTACCTCATAATAACAAGTGCTGAATGGTCACCTTTTCCCAACCTTTCTTACCACTTATCATCAAAAATCAAAGCATAATGGGCAACAGCTGTTTCTGCTATTGCAGGGATTTAGCTATACTCCCTAAGTGAGCAGTTTAGTTCACCAACATTCATTACTCCACAAGTCCATAATTACAAACCCAAAGTTAATCTGCAAAACACTGGCATCTATTTTTAAGACAGATGAAGGAAGGCTTTTAGTTTTCATTATGATAATTTACTTTTGTTGTTTGGCCTTTCTTTTTCTTTCCTTTGTCTCATTTCAAGATTCCGCTGCCACATCTTTTCCCTTTTTAATTTTCAGCCTTATTAAAATTCTTTCAGCCATTTCTTTTTCACGTCTTTAAAGTTAGAAAGTTAGAAAGCTATGCTTTTGTGTTTGCTGGCCTTGCATCTTCATATGTCTGTTTTTATTTTCTTTATTTTATTTTGTTTTATTTCTTTTAAATTTTGTTTTACTTCTTTCTCGTGATTCTGAGACAGTGTCAATATCTGGGTGAAAAAATTAAAAAAGTCATGAACATGTACAAAAGTTAAGGCAACTTATGCATTAGAAAACTAGAGAAAGAAAGCTGCTTATATATGCAATAAGCAATAAAAATAGTAAATAAAATATTTTCATTCTAAGGAGAATGTCCTGTTAATTTGAGAGTTTTTTTAAAGGAAAATATTTTTTGCTCAAGTATTTTTAATTTTTTTTTACGTTGGGATGAATTTTACAGGGAAGATTTTTCTCTTATTTAAACTATGACTGAAATTAGACTTCCTCAGTTCACTATAAATATTCATTTTTCTATTATGTGAGATACCTAAACAAAATTATCTCAATTTTCCTTCTTCATCTAGCAGCCTATTTTTAAAATCTCCGTGGGACAACTGGCAGTTTGGGTTATGTTCTCTCACTGAAAAAAAGAAAGATGTTGGCTTTTTATCGTTTTTTGGCATAAGTCATAAATAAAAATTATGAATCAGATGCAGTAAAAATATTTATGTCTTAAAGATGACTTAATATTCCCATTGCACCAGAGGAGTTAACTCCTGACTACATTATACAGAGGTACTGCACTGTGTATCCTGCAGTAACACTTCAGAGAATTATGCAGCTGTCTTCTCTCTTTCAGTCCACAGGTTTCCTTTCCCTGGAAACAGAAGCACAGAATGTGATCTGGCTGTATCTTAAAATCATGTCAAAGGCCTGGCCATATACCCAAACTAGATATCTAATAATGTATTTTGCAGGACAGTTATAGTCTCTGGACTGAGTTCCTAAAATCGAGATAACTTAAATCAGTCCCCAATCCTGATTGCTTTTTTTTTTTAATTGGGCATCTCACTAAATTTCATTACTCAAAGGAAAGACAATGGATACTTTATATTATTTCTTAAATACAATTAGTGATAATTTAGTTTATTTTTGTTCTGCATACTAGTCTCTTTTCAAAATTGTCTATTGTCACAAAAAGGATTTTAAATGTTGAGGGAAAAGTGATTTTTCCTATTCAGACCTATTTGAGATGTTTTCTCTAAATCCTACATAAATCAGACAAGTTTATAGTAAAACACCAGATAAAATGTAGTTCTTTTTAGTCCTCCAGGGCATTATGGGAAGTGCAGTAATAATGTGGATTTTCAGATGTTTTGGAAACTGTTACTTGCATAAACTGTTGTTCAAAGATGATTATTGTGTGTCTACAGAGTTAGTTTTTCTCAGGATTTTGATTGTTATCAGCGTTAAGTTCTATGCAAACTAAAACGCAGTCACTAAATTTCTCTATAGCCTTTAATCCCATTTGAATGGCAAGGCTTACATTATTGATTAAAGTAATATACAAATTAAATACTTTTTATTTTCCCATCAGTGATGAGCTCCTTGACCAGTTTGTTAATTGCCTAACTACCAGAGCTTTCATCCTGGCCTGTCACGTGCAGTGGAATGAAGGACTACTAAAACACAGACCCACAACTAGGATGCAAAGGACTGCTTTTTGTGCTGTTACAGGGCACTCTCTTTCATATGCCTAAGGCTTAAACCTGTGGATGTAAAATGCAAAAGAACATTTCCCTTCCAAGAAGAAGAGGCAAGCAAGTACTCACTGTAGAAAACTCATGCTCACTGGTGATAGGAATGTGGCAAGTTTTGATGAGACAAGAAATGTTTTGGTCAGCTCTACAGTTGAACTTGGTACAGGAGTGTGACAGTAAGCTTCTAGTTGTTGATCCTGTAGAACTTCGGGAGCGTATATGTTAACGGAGAAAGGATCTTGTCCTATCCCCATGAAGTCAATGGCAAACTTGGTAACTTCAGGGACATTGTGAATTAGTTTGAAAGAACAGGGGATGAACACTTCTATTTGGTTACTTAAAATTGCTCATTGTTTCAGTTTCTTTTTTCTTAAATAGTTTTTTTTTTTAAACTATTGAGTTCCCTGATGCCGAATTAATGATATTTTCTTCAGTATTTTTGGGATAAAATGTAGAAACCTTTTTATGTTTAACTTCTTCTTTTAATTTTTAATTTTTTTAATTTATTTTTTCAAATTTATTGCATCACAGTGGCTATCTTCTTCATGGAACATGCTTAGCCTTTGAAGGAATACCTAATCAAACAGATTGCCCTGTCTAGACTGGGAGGGGGAGATAATTAATTCTTTGTATGGTTATTTGGATTTTCCAACTGAAAAATGTTCTAACTTTCAGCATGGTTAATCTACCACTAATTGTTAGAAACCTTTTACCACAACGCTTCAAGGGAAGACACAAAAGTATGCATTACTCATTGTATACCTATTACTCATATGTTAATTTCATTTTTCTTACCTTTCATTTTGAGGAACAGCTGACCTCCCCAAAAGTGGGTTAATAGAATGGTTCTTAATTATGTTAAAGAATTACAAGGTAAAGAAACATAATTATCCTGTTCTCTTACTGCAGAATAGAAAAGATGAAACTGCTCACACTGCAGGTGAAACTTTAAAGACATCCTACTTTTTAGATTCCTTAGATCAGTTTAAAGCAGAAAAATGCTGATTTAAAAAAAACACAATTTTTGAAACTGTTCCATGTTTACTGCATAAAGTAAAAAAGATCTCTTGGAAAGAAAGCTTGTGATTTTCTATATTACTGTAATTTTTTTGTTTTTTGCTCACATCCCTCAACATTCTTTACTGAAAAGAAATTATGCTGTTTGCCTGCACAAACACAACTCTTATAACCTTGACTTGTTCAAAAAGAAAAAAAAGATACTTTTTTTCAGTTTTATGTTTTAACTTGGATTTCTTTTTTTTTGCTTTTGATTTTTCTTCGAGGATGTTTCTGAACTACAAAGCAGAGTTGAGCAATGAGAATTCAAATTCATCCATACAATGCATATATCAGTTGTTGAACTAATGAGTTACATTATTTTTTTCAGTTCAAGAGCACACAGCCATTTTCCTGAATTCATTTTTTTTTAGTTTCACCATTTCTGCTGATGTGGGATTTTTTTCTGTTTGTACTTCAGCACAGAGGAACTGGAACACATTCTGTCATAAGGTCATCCACAGTAGATGTATATGTTCCAGTCGATTAACTTAAAAATTTCTGATCTCAAGCTTAGGGTCTGGGAGGAAAATGAAAGACTAAAAGGAAGAAAAAAAATAATCTTCAATTATAAGAGAAACAAAAGACAAAAAAACCTACCAGTCAAACAGATGGTCAGAAATGTTTTTTTAAAAAGTGGTAAGAGATTGCTTGTCTCTAGAAGCATTTATAAACTTATTTCCCAGCAAGCACAGAGGCTAATTTTTGAAAAGGGCTGCAAGAATCAGAATTTGATCATACAGAAATGTCTGTATCAATTTATTAGGGCAATTATGTTTCATAAAGGCTCTTGGATTGAACTGTTTGTACATTGACACTTAAATATCCTAGTCTCCAGCTCATGGGAACTCTAAAACAGCTCATGGTATTGGCTAGACTGCCGAAGATGAATACAGTACACAACACGTCTTAAAAAGGAAACATTTATTTTTACAAGCATGGATGATTTTCATTTTGTTGCACAGCAGTTGGTAGATGAAGCCTGGTGACAAGTAGTCAAACTGGTGAGGTCCTCCCTGACCCAGAATATGTAAAAACCAAAACCGGACAAAGGGACCCATGCTAATAAAATTGTTGACTTTCCAGACAAGAATCCATGTCCATGCCTGGAAGCAGTAAATGTAAGAATTCAATCTCTTAATAGAACTGTCAATGGGAAGAGATGAGAAAAAGTGGCTGTCACTAAAGCCCTGAAACATTCAAAGAGATGATAAAGGAATTGAAAGATTTTTTTCTTGTTAATTGTGGGGGTTTGTTCAGTGTGATTAGTTTTGTTTGTTTGTTTGTTTTATTATTTTTATTCAAATGAAGGAGTAAACCAGAATTTGATACTCAAATTTCTGATTTAGAATTCTAGAACTTAGCTGTATTCTGAAGTGGGCATCTGGTGCCACCATAACAGGAGATATCTGTTTCTCACAAAAATCTAATGTTGAATAAAGTATACAGATAGCAAGGGCATCTAAGCCAAGGAGCTAAAAGAACAACACAAAACCACCTAAGACAAATAATGTGAAATTCAGGGCCAGAAAGGTAGAAAACACGATGTTTCCTTTTGAACAGTGAATAATAATGCTACTCTGTACTCAAATACTACAAGTACCCAAGGCCAACACAGGGACCAGTGATATTAATTCAAAAAGACACTGAATTTACTAAATCTCTTTTTCAATCCTATTTTTCTCCACAATATTCTTTGTGTAATAGACCAAATCCCACACCTTTCTACTTATTCATCACAATTTGTTTTTGTTCCCATTTCCTACTTCGTAAGCCTGTAGTCAATAGTACAATAATGTCTTATACTCCCCATGTTTCAGGGTACACCTCTTTCATCTGTGTTTCATCAAAATATTCCAGGAGCAGGGGCTAAAGTAGTTTTCCTAGCTTCTTTTTCTATGCTGTTGCAAATGTGTGAATTGGATAGGTCAAAGATTTTTGGCATAAAATTAGCCTGTCCCTCAGTGGATAGCTGTACCCTGTTCTGGAAGTGCATCTTTAAAGGTATTTATAGGGAAAATTACCTTTCAGAATATGTTATCCTCTGCTAGATTAGAGACAGTTTATTCTTAAGGTCTTTTCCCTGATCTTTTGCTGGCCATCAGTATTTCTGATTTCAATTTGCAGATTTAGGAATGACTTTAAAGAATTTTCAAAACTAACACTAGGTAACCTGAAAGACTCAATACTGTTTATTCATATACTTATATAGAATGTTCAGTCCATATTGACTCATCACAAAAAATATATTGTAAAGATTTATTTATTTGTGTCATGACAGCCTTCAAAAATACACATTATTTTTCACACCTAATTCAGTGAGAAGAGCAGGTAGATATCTGGAAACAGACTTTGGCTGCTATGACTACAGTTTCTTGAAGGAATTGATCTTGCAGACAAAGTACATTATACAAGAGCTCTATTATGCTATAGAATTGCTGCCCTACTTTAAATGCAGCTGTGATTTTTAAAAAGGACTTTTTCTTCATACACTTTAGGTCCTCTATTGTTTTGTGAAAAAAAAATAAATCTATTCTTAGGTTGACAACTAAACTAAATTATCATATATTCTTATGTCTTAGAAACCACTGGAATAGAGATATGTTGTCCTGTGCTATCACCTAAATATTCCTAAAATATGATGTCAATGCATTTCTTGTTTAAAAGGTAAATAATAAAAATGTAGAATCATTTATATTGGAAAGGACTTTTTAAGACCATCGAGTCCAACTAAAATTCTAACACTGGCAGGTCAACCACTAAAAAACCATTTCTCTAAGTGCTACATCTACACATCCTTTAAATACCTCCAGGGATGGTGATTCAACTATTTCCCTGAGTAACTTGTTCTAATACTTAACAACCCTTCCCATGAAGAAATTTTTCCTAATATCCAATCTTAATCTTCTTCGGCACAACTTGAGGACATATCCTCTTATTCTAGCCCTTGTTATTTGGAAGAGACCAATACCCATCCCACTGCAGCATCCTGTCAGGTATTTGCAGAGAGCGATAAACTCTGAGGCTGAGCCTCCTCTTCTCCAGAGTAAACAGCCCCAGATCCCTCAGTATGTCTTCATCAGATTTGTGCTCCAGACCCTTCACCAGATGTCTTTTCTGGACTCACTCCTCAGTGTTGTTTTTGAATTGAGGGGGTCAAACCAGCACAGGACTCGAAGGGTGACCTCACCAGTGCTGAGTACAGGGGGACAAACACTGCTCTGGTCCTGCTGGCCATGCTGTTTCTGGTACAGGCCAGGATGTCACTGGCCTTTTTGGCCACCTGGGCACACACTGGATGACATTCAGTTGCTGCTGACCAGCACCCTCAGGTTCTTTTTCACTGAAAATCTTTCCAGCCACTGGCACTACAGTCAGAAATCTTTCCCCAGCCTATAGCACTGCAGGGGATTGTTGTGACCCAAGTAAAGGACCCAGCACTTGGCCTTGTTGTATCTCCTAGAATTGGCCTCAGTCTATTAACCCAGACTGTCCAGATCCCTTTGGGGAGCCTTCCTACTCTCCAGCAGATCGACACACCTGCCAAACTTGGTGTGCTCTTCAACCTCAGGTGTGAGTGCTTTACCCTTTAAGACTGCTTCCACCAGGTTTTTATAAGTTCTCATAATCTATCCCATAGATTTTCTGCTACACAGAGGCTTTTCAATGTACTGAGCAGTGTGCAATACAGCAATGCTCTTTAAATCTTAGTACCTCTGTCAAGGTTTCCTAATGAAGAAGTCACAATTACTATGTTCTTCATTTCCGTACCCCTTCATTGATCCTATTGTTATTCTCAGCAATTGGTGACTGCTGAACTCTGGCATTCCCTCTTCCTGCAATACATTCTTAAAACTGTTAGCTACAGGGAAGAGGTACCCTTATTCCTCTCTCTCTCTGCAGTTGGGTGTTGAAAGAGCCTAGAACACAACCTAAGCCATCACAAACTGTATCACAGTTTCTTCTGTAACCCATTTTCAAGCCTTCAAGTCTTCAAGTTTTGGTACTGTATCTAAGTGGTTATGCAGAAGTTCCAACACATTGTACTCCATCTGTTAAAATTCCTGTCTTACTTGGCAAGGGGGATCCTTTGTGTGGGTTGTTTTGGTTATGCTGCATCTAATGGTGAAGTCACTAATCAGCTCTCTTAACAATGCTATTTTGAGAGCTGGATCTCAGTATCCAAACACATTTCTTTTTATATTTCCTGAGCAAATACACTAGGTCATAGTTTACCTATACACAAGGAAACAGTTATATTTATAAGTATATTCTAGCTTTTATACAAGTAGTTGAATATCTAAGGCCATAGTAATGACCATGATGACAATGTCACCACTACCTTTTGGTAATACATGTACATTGGCTGCACCTAGCTGATCCAGAGTACTGATAAAGTGTTCTTACTTTTAATTTCTTGTCATCTCTCTGTGGGATACATCATCATCACTTTCACACTGGTGCCTTACTTTGGTATCTCTTTTAAACAATAGTTATTTTAAAACTGAAAAATGCTAACTATAAAGGGTAAGATTTTTCAAAGTAATATCATAATTTCTGCCTCTCCTAGAAACTGGTGGGTGTGTCAAACCTTTCTCCCTCAAGTCCAAACAATTTATCCAGCCAGTCCATTTTTATTCCTTTGGGTGTTTATATGAAAAGACAGATTGTCTCTAAATCCATGACACACTGAGTCATCCCACTTGGGTGAGATGACTATTTTTCAGGCAAGAAAATGTCAAAGTGAAGTGTGAGAAAATCACCCTTAATGAATATTCATGTATCTATCCCATAAAGGAATTTGAGATCTCACAGCAATTCTATCAACAGATTATTTATCAATATACTTGTGCTGCCACAGCTTTTTGTTTGGAATATTTTCTGCCTTTTTGTCTGGAAAGCACCACAATGAATTAATAGAAGAAATGCCTTTACTGAGGAGTTTGAACAGACATTTGAAATGTGACTTCTTGAGTAATAACCATGGCAAGTGTCAAAGGCTGTGGCAGAATGAATGGGTCATCACAGTGAGGTAATTTAGTTATTCATTTAAAGCTGGAAATCTGATGCAACATCATAAAAAATATCTTTAAAGATAGAAACAAAAATTTTGCAGTCTTACTTAATTAATACTTTACAATGCTGCAGGAAAAAAAACCATTTACATGTCTTAAAAAAAGATATCTAACTCATTTAACTCTTTAATTCCACTAAAAGAAGTCTATTGGCATTCTGCTGAAGTGTTTGTGATTTGAGATTGATCTGGCAGCAGGTGTGAGAGAGAAACTGAGATAAAGTTCAACAAAAAGAAAGGCTGGTTGAAGGAAAGACAGTGGTCTGGATCAGAAAGATTAATTCAGTGCACTGATATTTTAAATGACTCAGCTTGCAAATAGGAGAGGATTTAGACGTTCCTTCATGGCATTATTCCAAACAAGAAAGATCCCTGAAACAAGCTAATATTTTTTCCTGTTTCAGGTCAGCAAGAAAGAGATGAACACAGGACAGCTGCTCACTAGACCACGTCCTAGTTCTGCTTTGCCCTTCACTCACTTTTGTCACTTGAACCAGTACAAAAGTAGGTAGAAAAAGCTCATAAATCATAATTGTAACATATTACAGTTCTTTTGTAGAGTGTGTAAGATCATGATTCTCTGCCCTGTCAATTTTATATTATCACAATGCTCTTTACTTCAAAAAATCTTATTCATAAAATTTGATGCAAGGGAGTGAAGAATCAAATTCATATATGCACAGTTAGCCATTAGGCACATAGACATGTATATTCATCACCAGTCTCATGGAAATAAGTCAATTTCAAAACTTTCCATAATAAATTCTTTTCCCACTAGGAAACAACTGACATGAAAAAAAATTGCTCTATTCTTTCAAAGAGAGCTGAGATAAAGGTATGCTTTCCAAAACCAATGAATTCTCCTGTTTATTACAATGATAGAAATGGGATCTAAGTAGTTTGCAAGGCTTTCTATTATGGAAAGCAATGCAAAGGCTTTTTTTTAAGGGATTCATCTCATTTTACCGATGAGTTGCTTACTCCCCCTCTGGTTTTACTCAGTCTTCATGAGGAGCTTCACATCTAAGGGTCAGGAAGATTAATTACTTAGATGTGAAGTGTTTAAAAAAAAGCACTACTTGCCCTAGTGGCAATCAACAATTGTCTCCCCTTTCACGCTGCTAGCTTGTCGTTCTGGATGGGCAATGTAAAAAAAAATATTTTGAAGGCAATATTAGTCTCTTATTCAGTGCTTTAAAACCTAGATAGTGCAGTAGACAAGTAATGATTCATCTAGATGCTAAGCTTAACTTTTCTTTTACCTAAAACCCCTAACTAGTTACAGTAGTCCTAGTGCATAAGTAGTCCTATAGTGCATAAATAATTCAGAATAAATAGGGAATCCACATCCATGTGCAAGTTTTATCCATCCTCGTGCTAGGTTTGTGCATTGAATCACGCTTGTTAGTGGTGGTGCGCAGTGAACACTTGAACTCCTCAGCCAAGTGCTGCACATCCCTTGTAGTCTCAGGATTGCTGTGTGGAGACCCTTTGGGCACTGCAGCTGAAGGCACATCTCCTAGGGACATAGCACGTGCTGCATGGCATTCCTTCTACACCTAATTTTGCTTCTGTAATAGACACAGTGGAAAGTGTCAAAATAGAGACTGAGGATATATCAATATCAGTCATTGTGGCTGATTAGATTTGGATTCAGGGGAGAGCACACAACATAAAGTGTAAATGTGCACACAGCACTATGACTTCCTTGTGGAACATGGCCCTGCTGAACCCCATTATATGTCAGGAAATTAAAAACTTTTGAGTTTTCTGGATCACATAATTTTTTCAGAAGTATATTTTATTCCTGGAGAGAATATGCAGAACTGGTCTTTCCAGCCATTTATCTTATATTTCTTAGAAGCTCTTCTAGGAGCACCATAGAAAATGAACTACAGGTAGAAAACTGACACACTCACACTTCCTCCTACAATTCTACCAGATTCTAGGGCAGAGCAGGTGTGAGAATGGGATGACTAATGAAATCATCTTTTACATTTTCCTAGCAAAATTCTTTAGCTAATCTGGCATAATTAGAAGGCTGTCTGTGCATCTGCAGTAGTCAACACCTTCACAGATTTGCTACTTTTCAAGTTGGTATTAAAATATGTGACTTTCCTCTCAGTAGCACTTATGCAGAGAAAGAATATTTCTGCTGAGATCAAAGATATAAGTGAAGCCAGATTCAAATTTATTGTCTTTGGATCTCATTGTTTTCCACTCTGTATCTTTTACAGTTTTTTAACAAAATTCAAAGCTCCCATGAAATTGTACATTTGTCTTCTGCAATACTTTATACTGACCTGAGCAAAAGTAAACAAATATCTTGGGTCTGAGAGATGTAAACACCTGTTTTTATTTATTTTTTTTTTGGCAGTGAGCAGTGGCTCTAAAGAATACTTGGAACATAACTGTGATACCTGAAATGTATAAAGGTACTCCACTGGAGCTGTAAGGTTTAATGTATGAGGCCATGGAGAATCAAACTCTTAATCTAAATTTTGGACTTCACAGAGTAGAAAGCCCCAATTAATGTTTCAGCAAGGCTTAAAGCTTCATTTTCTGTTGGGAAAACTGATTATAACATTAAAATACTCAAATAGGCTTTTCACAGGGGAAATGAACTTTTAATGCTTAAAAATTTCCACAGGGACTTCCTGTTTTGAGAACTTCTAACACAGATACCCACTGTTGCCTTAAAAAAGGTTTTTTAATAAACATTTTAAAACTTGAAAAATAGCAAACTGAACTTTCAGTTAAGTTGGAATAGGCATTAATTACAGACATTTATGGTAATAGGATATGAATTTCTGCAGCTAAAATCTTCTTTTGGCATTTTTAAAGCTATTATGGTCTTAAAGGGTGTAGATATCAGATATGCTGGCATCCAGTACTGCTGTGGAGAAAAACAGGCCTTTTTAAGATGTAATTTATCTGACTTACTTTAGTCATCTGGTTTAAAGATGAAAGAAGTCACATCTCAAAGGTTGGACCAGATGACCTTGCAGTATCCTTTCCAACTTGGGTTGCATTATTATTCTATTTGTTGATGAAAACATTCCAGTTCCGTGCATTGATTGAAAAGGCTTCAGGAGGTGATCCCACTGTATGCATCTATATTTTGCCAGATTAAACTTCTCCTTTTAGAGACTGACATGGCAGTAATTTAAGTTTATACATTTTACTGTGCAATCATTAAAACACGTAGAAGTAAATGAAATTTCTGTCTGAAAAAAATGCGTGCACTCTTCATTCCAGAACATTGCAATGTTTCTAGAATGGAGAAAAGACTATTTTGTCTCTTTTGTATCCAGCAGCAAACAACTTTCATCCTAGTAATTTTTTTTTCTCTGCATAGAGATATGCTAATATATCTTCTTTTTTATAGCCTCAGAATGGTTACAGAAAAATGTACATATTAAAGGATTTATGATGCATCGACATCTATAGGCAAATTTTATGCGTTGCTGACTTTAAGTATCTAGACATCTATCAACATGAGAAGAAGTTGTAAATTGGCTGAGGATGTGAGACTACTCATCAGACTGAAAAAAAGATCACAAGTCTTGTGGTAGATCCCGAGTAGCTAATAAGGAGTGAAAGGTTGCTTAATCTAGATAAAATGAAAGGTTGCTTAATCTAGATAAAATTTAAATGATTCTTAGGTCCTGTATATTACATTATTATTCTTTTCCATTTTTTCAGATTTATTTCTTCTTCCTTAATATTTCTTGCTATAAAAATTTCTCTTTTTTTTTTTTTTTGAGGAGGCAATCTTGCCAAACTTTCAGTCATTCCACCCTTGGAGAACTGCAATGTTAATTGTCACAGCCGTTCTCTGCCAGTACCTTAATTTTCACTTGGTAGCATTTCATACTCTGCGGCAATGGAAGCGACCAGCTGTGTTGTATCAGAGAGAAGAGTCAGGTCTCTTAAAGAGCAGATTTCAAGTCCTCTCATCTTGAGAAGTAAATGACAGTGTCAATGCTTACCAGCAAATAGAAGCTGGATGCTAGGCCAAAAAATAAAAGAGAAAAAGCTGTTCATCAAGCCAAAGTCATCTCTTGCATGGAGCTTGTTTTGGTAAAGAAACTGATGTAAAGTGAAGGTAACTTTATGATGGCTTTGTGTCTGGATCTTTGTCTGGTCTTTGATGCACGTCAAAAGCAGATAGGTTTGGAATATACACAGAGCTGGCATGACCTTTTCCTCCCTCTCTTTTACCCTCAGGAGAAAATCAAAAGGGAGAAGGTAAAACAAGGTGGAAGACAAGCCTGGGAAGAGCTTACTTTCACCTCTTAGCATGAAAATTATTGAGGTAAAATTTTCATGCTAGGTGGGCATTCAAAGCTTTGTTTTTACCACTTGTATTTTTCTATCTTTTCACACTGCTAGATCTAACAGTCCTGAATGGTCCTTAAGTACTAAAAATTACAAATAAAAAGGAAATCCACAAATCATTTCTCAACAAAACCAGGGGCATAGTTGCTTCAGAGATACATGAGAAGTTCATGAAACACATCCTAGGTAAACTGTGAATTTAGAGCAGGTTGAAACTGGCTGCCAACACACGAACATAGGTCTCCTTCTAAACATCATTTATAATAATAGCAAATAAAATTTACAGGGATATTTTTTTCTATAAATCTAGATGAGTAGTGGACATGCATTTTTCATGTGTGTCCATGAGTACATATACAACTATATGTACTTTGGATCTATTCTGTATGTATACATACTCACACAGATATAATACACACATATATATAGATATATGTATCTATATATATGTGTGTATTATATCTGTGTGAGTATGTATACATACAGAATAGATCCAAAGATTCCAACATTGTTTACAGCAACTAAAAATTAAAATTATAGCACAGGACTGAATAGAACTGCATAGGCCAGAGTTTGCCACAGAAAGCTGTCACTTGAAAATAAAAGAATACCATACTTGTTAATATGCCTGAGAAAGAAAAGAAAACTTTGTCTTTTATTTTTTTCCTTTGTTTTTAGTTTGCTGTTCAATCTGGGCTAAGTGTAGTTTTGCAGGGCCCCATCTTAGGCCATGTGCTCCTCAACATCTTCCTAAATTACCCAGACTCAGGACTCGAAGGAATACTAAGCAGGTTCACAGATGATACAGAACTGGGAGGGTTCTGAGTCCTTTGAAGGCAGAGAGGCCTGGCAGAGAGACTTCCACAAATCAGAGAGCTGGGGAATCACCAACCATATGAAGTTCAACAGCGGAAAGTGTCAGATCCTGCACTTGGGACCTTATTGATGGAGCAGTCCTGGATTGATGGGCAGACTAGGGAATATAGAGCAGTGCTGCAGGAAGAGACTTAGAGGTCCTGGTCCATGGCAAGTTGAACACGAGTCAGCAGAGCCCTGGCAGCCAGGAGGGCCATCCTGTCCTGGGGGCATCAGGCACAGCATCACCAGCTGGGCAAGGGAGGGGATTGTCCTGCTCTGCTCTGAGCTGGGGCAGCCCCACCCCGAGGGCTGGGGGCAGTTTTGGGTGCCACAGTACAAGAAGAGATATTAAGCTATTAGAGAGCATCCAAAGTAGTGCAATGAGGATGGTGAAGGGCTTTGAGGGAAATCTGTATGAGGAAAGGCTGAGATCAATCAGTTTGTTCAGCCTAGAGAAGAAGAGACAGAGGGGAGACCTCACTGAAGTCCACAACTTTCTTGCGAGGGGAAAGGGAGGGGCAGGCACTGATCTCTCCTCTTTGGTGACAGTGACAGGACCTCAGGGAATGGCCTGAAGCTGAGTCAGGGAATATTTAGGTTGGATATTAGAAAAAGGTTCTTCACACAGAGGGTGGTTGGGCACTGGAACAACTCCCCAGGGAAGTGCTCACAGCACCATTTGGACAATGCTCTCAGGCACATGGTGTGATTTGGGGATGGTGCTGTGCAGAGCCAGGAACTGGACTCGATAATTGTTGTGGGTCACTTCCTTCACAGCTTATTCTGTGATTCTGTGTTTCTGTCAGCTTGACTTTGTGATCAGACCAGTGAGAAGGTCAATTAATCAGAAAATTTATTGCTTGGAAGGTGGAGATTAGTGTGGTCTTCCGTGTTTCCTAGGAAGTGTTTGCATTTTTGTAAAGTATGCATCTTTACTTGCTCAACAAAGTATTATAGACACATTTTCAAATATTACTGTGTACTGTACATGGACTAGAGCATGCCCTCAATAAGTAGAATTCCTTAGCAAGGGCATCACCACATGAACAATATTTCTCTAACCATATGAGAAATAAGAAAGCCTGGTCATGTTTAAGGCAAAGCTGAGCTAACAGATGTGTTTCTTTTCATTGCTCTTCTCAAGTTGTTTTAGGGCAGGAGGAAAAAAAAGGAAAAGTGAAAATAAAAGTGTGTATTGGCTTTGCCTGAAAAAATGGAAACAAATATGCTTTTCTGAGAATATTTCATCCTTAAGCCCTTGATTTTTCTTCACCTTGTCAGGCCTTGCTTCCTAAATGTCACAGCTCTTCTTACTACACAAAATCAATGCCTTGGTTTTCTAATGGGCACAGTGCCATACTTCTCTTTTCATATTTCTTCCTAATGTATTTTTAGGCCAATAGATTGAATATCTCTCTATTTAACACTTACCTGTTTTTCAGTAGTTTTCACATGAGAGTATTTTGATAAAGACAGAACAAGATTTTGTTTCTCAAATCTTGTTAAATATTAGGAGGAGTGAAAACATCACTCACTCTATTTTACTAAAAGAACTCCTTGTTATTCTTATGGTTAAAACCAGCTTTGACTAATTATACTAGGAAAATCGAGACAAAGACAAAATCACTGGTAGCTTGAACAGATGCAATTTAATTTACTTTCATTCAGATATGTTTTACCTCTCTGCAACTGTGCTAATTAAATCTTACTTAAATCAGGACCTGGAGATCTCATCAAGCAGTTGATAACAGTGGAATTAAAGAAATAATCCCAATTCCCTTTAATAATGAATTTTTGATTACTGATAGAAACCACAACATTCCATCTGACTGACAAAAAGGAGTGCATGCATTACACACCTGGGTTCCCAATATTCTGGAATTAGTGAAGGAGAAAAGCACAGATTCAATGCTAACTCTGTCTGATGCCTGAGTTGCACAGAAGAAATCTCCCTATTTGAAAGTTCATTCAATTTTTGAGTGGAGGGACTAGAAACGCAGAAGGAGAACAGAAGTAAATGTTCACATCTGACTAGGTTAGGCTGGGTCCCATTGTAATTGATGTAGAGCATTGTAGGGCACAGTCTGAAGTTGGTGTCTACAAATGGCCTTAAACATCAGTGATTTCCCTGATGGATACTCTCGTGTCTGATAGCAATTACTGTGGGTCATAACTTGGTTGTCACAGAAAACTTCAGCAACAGGACAGGACAATGACATGGAAGATAGCATGCAAACAGGTCTCATACAGATGGTGTGGGATACAGTCAAGGTATTACAATAAGATTTAGCTTGTTCTTTTCTGTGACAGATGTTATTTTATTGCATTATTACATATCGGTAAAAAATATCCTTTTAGTCTAAAATCATCTCTAACTTTGAAAATAAAGAAAACTCTCTTCATCTAGATATAGAATTAGGCAACAAAGCATTTCTATAAATCCCTATTTACAATATGTGCAAGACAGGCAGTTTCTTCATGCTATTTGATGAAACTTTACCAACTGATAAGTAAATTCTCAATACCTGATAAACTGCTAGAACAATTAATAAAGCAGATAATTTGTAAGCACCTGGAGGAAAATAACTTGTAACTATTAGGCAACACGGACTAATCAAAAGCAAATCATGCTGAACTAACCTCATTTCTTCCCCTGATAGGATAACAAGCTTAGTGGATAAAGGAAATGCTGGGGACATACGTCTTGATTTTAATAAAGAATTTGATACAGTTCCACATGACATTCTCATAAGGAAACTACAGAAATGTTGATTAAATGCAATCACTGCTACATAAGTAAAATGCTGAAGAGACAAACTTTTAAAAAATTTTAAAAAATTAAGGAAAAAAAAGGGGGACAAAAAAGGGAGAAAAGAAACTCACAGAGTAATTATTAATGATTCAGTGTTATGTCAGGGAGAATGTATCAAGGGTCACCAACAGAGGTCCACTTTGGGTAATGAGTCTAATTCTATTAATGTTTTCACTGTGTGCTTGGAAAAAAAAATAAACATGATAATAAAATAACAGTAATAATAATAATAATAATAACAATAACACTAAACCACAAAAAACCTGCCAAACCCAGAAAATTTAAAAAAATCAAGTTACATTTCCTTGAGCGTCTATAAATCCTTTATATAAATAATATCTGTCACAAACCTTAAAAAAAATAACTACAACAAAAACTGAACAAACAAACAAAAAAACCCCAGAAAACAGACAGGAAAAATCTCTGCAAAAGCTTTGCCCACTCTTTGAATTGTCGGCAATGTCATAAGAAGGAATTATGATTTTGCCTGAGCTAGGTCAGTCACAATGGTTCATTTCCCCACACAAGAATCTTACATTCAAAGTTTGGGTTGAATCCAAAACTCACAGGACTTTCTAAAATTTTTTTGGGAAACAATGCACTTCACAATGAAGAATATCCTGGAATGCAGCCAGATTGGGGTGAACTTCGTTTCACAATCATTCCTATCCTTCTGAGACTCTTCTAGTGCAGAATACCCTTGTATTTCTGATCTGCTGAGTTTGTAGTATATAAGTGATGTTGCTAGAAATGGGATGGCCAATTTTAATCTCTAGCTATGTAAATTTTAACTTGTTTTATGTGATTAAGAAAAATCTGAGAAAAAAATATGTATTTGATCAACATTGCCAGCACAAAGCAAGGCCAGACCCATGATTAACTTAATGTGAATGAACTGTCTGATAATATTACAAACTCATGAATATTGTAAAGTGGAACAAAGTATATATACAACAAGAAAGAGATTTAATAACTAACTGTTTGATGCTGATCAAGTTTTAGACAGAGTACTGAGTGCAGTTTTTGGTTCCACTTAAAAAAAAATGAGAATGAGGAAAAGGAAAAGGTTGAAGGGGAATCCAAAGATAATCTATAAATATATGAAGAGATATTAGGATAGCAGGGAATATTATTCTTATTGATTGATAAAGAAAAAATATAAAATAATGAGCCTGTGTTGATGTCCAAGGAGGAAAGAGAGAAGGAATGTGAGAATATGTACTTGGGTGCAGGTGATTAAAAGATAATGTTATCCTAAGATAGGAAAAAGATATAAGAGACGACTAAATGCTCTGCAAATGACAGAAAAGAAGACCTTATAATTAAAAAATAATCAAAAAGTAAGAAAAAAAGAGTAGAAAACAGTAAGGGTAGAATAATGAGATAAAGGAATTGTACATTAGAAATAAGGAAGAAGGTACTGGAAAGAGTGAAACAACAAAAATTGAATTTCAAAGAAGTCCAAATAGATAGATAGATAATAACCATATACATATGTAAATTTCTGTTTAATTAGTGATAAATGCTGTTAAATTAGCAATGGGTGCTTAATGTCAGCTGTTTCTACTACTTCCTTTTCACTGTTGTTGTCTTGCATGGCTGGGATAATCTTTATGTGAACCACAGGGTTCTTTTGTCAGGTGAATGAGAAAAAGACTTCATATTTACGTAGGCTGTCCTGGGGGCTCACAGATGATAAATATTCACACCAACATATTCCAACCTCTATTTTTGAAAGGAACCTATAAGCTGCACTATATTCCTTCTGGTGCTTCTTCCTCTCCATCAAATTTTATTGAAGTACTGGCCATTTGAGGAATACAACAGCAAGCATATATATTAACAAGAAAAATCTGTCAGACACAAATGCTAAAATTCTAAACATGTATTAGCCAGAACTGACAATAATCAAGAATTGGTCCTGAGTAAGTTCATAAAAAGAAAGAAAGAAAATAAATACTTCTGGAGAAAAACTATGTTTCTGGTTTAATATTGTCTTATAATATACTCCAACTATTAAGTTATTAACAAGACACCTCCTAATATAATTTTGCACGACATTTTGTTTTACTATTATTGTGTGAAATTCAAGAAGTCTGCATTTTCAGTTTACTCCCCCAGTTTTATTTCCTTTAGTCATTAATTTTATTTTGAGTTATTTAGGTCTACAGCAATAGGTTTTCAGCACAATCTTTTACCAGCTATATAAAAGAGTACAGAAAGATTCCTCTCTGTTCTCAATCATACAGTTTTAGTAAGAGGAAGGTGACAGTATAATCTGCTAATGATAAGTCATGTAGAAACACTTTCACAATTTTAGGAGTGAAATGTCTTTGTTGCACAGTCAGTAAATGAGGAGGTGTGCAGAAGTAAGATGTGAGTGAAGCAGTACAAGGCCTTCCTGCCAGTTTTTCTATAGACTCCAATATTGTCTCTTTAGTACATCAATGCAGTATTAGTTGCCTTAATGTAAGCAAAAGTATTTTTCCTCTTCCCGGTGTAACTAATATAAGAATGGATCCTTTTTCTGTGTGTATGCCTTTTTATTTCATGAAAGACATATCTCTCATGTATATCTTCTGTTCTATTTATTATTATTGTAATAGTAATAGTAATAGTAATAGTAATAGGAATAGGAATAGGAATAGGAATAGGAATAGGAATAGGAATAGGAATAATACCACCCACTATATGTTGCAGGTATAGAACAAATGTCTGAAAATCAAAAAATCAAAAAAAGAGAAATTTCCACTAAAGAAAAGTATAGGGCACACATGCTGATTGCCTAAATGCTCTAAAATTCATAGAGCCAAAGGAAACACATTTAAGTACATGTGCACAGCTGCCTGATCTTTGCTTCTCTCATTGGATGCTGTACAGCAAAAGCATTCTTCCCAAATAATTGCTTTGAGAATTCTGCCTCCAAATATAGTAATTTTTTTTCTTAAACTTAAAAAACTACCAGTTTATGTACTTTCCTTCTATGCTACCCTAACTTAATCCAATGACACCTACCAAAAGAAGAAAAAAAAAGGGACAGGAAATTGTTACACAGAAGAAGATAATGGTTTTCTATTTGACTACCTGGACAAGTTTTATCAGAAGCTGAGGAGCTGGGGATTTTTAGCCTGGAGAAGAGGAGGCTCAGGCTCAGAGCTTATCACTCTGTACAACTCCCTGGAAGGAAGCTGTAGCAGGATGGGTACGGGTCTCTTACTCCAAATAATAAGATGTTTCTAAAGGTGAAAAAAAAAAAAAAAAAGTGGTAGAAGGTTGATCTCTCTGGTAACAAGGCACAAGACCATTTACGCATTTCTAGGTCACAATCTTCCTTTACCTGTTAAACGAACCTTTTTTAGCTGCATCTGCATGTCAGTGAAGTAGATATTCGTGTTCCTGGAAGAAACTCCAATTGTTAATGAGCAGCTGAAGTTTCCCCTTGAAACAATCCCATTCTTAGTCATAGCAAAGATCATCTTTATATTGAAAATATATATTGGAATGCTAATATAGAAAACTACATTGAAAAGACTGCCATTTTTCCAATTGCAAAGAGCGCATTTCATCCTGATCCAGGAACATCTTAAAACATTGGTTCAGGTTGTGGTTATTTGAGAAAAATTGTATGGTGTCTCACAGAACTATGTGGAAAAAGTTGAGAAGTTTGAAATCACTTACTTAAATTACCTTAAGTCTTTACAGTACAATACTGCTGTCTTGCAGAAGGTGTGATTTTTGGGAGACCTATATATAGAGAAGATATAGGTAAGAAATTGTGAAGAGTCTCAATTAAATTAAATCATATTTAGTCAGAACAACTTAAAAATAACCAGTCAGGCCCTCCTGGTTAGATGTATTTTTTCCATCAAGTTGAGAATTAAGAGGTGATAAATCCCCATGTTGGACACAAAAATACTATGTGAGGTAATGCAGTATCAGGTTACAATTAGATCCTGGCAGGTGAGTGTTGCTGTACCTGAAGTTATAGAAACACAGAGGTACATTTACCCTGAAGGTTTCCTTGCTCCCTACTTCATGGAAGAGTTTTTATGCTCTCCATGTACAGTGTCAACTACCAGCTATCTTTTTTTTTTTCCAATTGAAAAGTCTACCCACACTGTGTTATCTTCCAGCACACATTCTGATGTATTGCAGCAGAGCCATCACACTCTCCAGCTCAGGTACTTTGAGCTGAAAAATTATGCAGAAAATCAGAAATTATATTTTAAGACTAGAACACAGGGTTCAGAGGAGACCTTGATCAAGTTTAAACATACTCATTTTTTCTGTCAAGAGGACTAACTTCAAGCAGTGTGATCACAGCCTTCTCTGCATGTCCTGACTTGAGGCCCAAGGTTGTTCAGTGATATAGGGGCAGATAAAGTCAAACAAAATGAATAAATTTCCTGTAGCAACAAGAATCATACCCTCTGATTTGAATACTTCACGCATAAATAGAAAGAATATTGAAGCAAGCTTGTGTTATTAATCACCTGAATAGCATAAGTGTGTTAGCTGGGACACACCAAGGGAGATGAGACATTACAATGGCAGAGATGTTACCAATAGTGAATTCAGTTCTTTCGATGAATGGTGGTAAAAGGCAATTTTGGGATATGTTCTAAAAACTAATTTTAGATACTATAATGATTGCCTCTAGGAGTAGTTACTTTTTTAGGTAATTCTAAACAGAACATAAGAACTTACTGGCAGTTTTATTACTTAATGGCCACATTGACTAAAGAACATTCAAATTCTTCTCCTTACAAAAATTAAAAAATAAATTAAAAATATGCATACCCAAATGTATAAACAAGGGGACCTTTACAAAAAGTAGTGATAGTAGAAAAAAACCCAAGAACTTAAAATGAGGAGGTAAAAGGATAAAAAGTATTAAATATGTTATAAATTTTTTAAAGTCCAAAGTGATAAACATACTTATGGTATTGGTAAGTGACAGAATAAATAAATGCTTTCAATTAAGAGCTTAGTCTTAATAAAGTAGAATTTATGGTCAGGTAAGGAACATCTGAGCATCATGAGCTCTGAAAATTTTAATGCAGAATCAAGCTAAGACCAAAAAAAGATTTAGAGAACAAGCTTGTGAAGGGCATTAAAACTAATAATAAGCCTTTTTTTCCAACCCATCAGAAGCAGAATGTCTGCCAGAGAGTCTGCAGAGCTGATAGGTGATGGAGGTGTAATAGGAGAATACAATGAAGATAAGACCATGTTAGAAAAATTAAATGTGTTCTTGACATTGATACTCACTTCTGAGTAGTTTAGAAAGGTGCCCACAGTGTCTCTTTTCTCTGCAAAAATGTACTGGCGGAGCTATCTTAAATTAAAGTGTCAATAGAAGTGATTTGAGACCAAATAGATAAATGAATAGTAACAAATTGCCAAGACAAGATGGTATACACTCTGGGGTTTCTAAATAACTCAAATATGACCTTGTAATTTGATCATAGATCTTACACAATTGCTTAAGTCAGCTTCTGTATGAGAAGAATAAAGGTTAGGAAATTTTATGTCTTTTTTTAAAAGATCTTCACAGGAACTTGGCAAGGAAGACACAGGACAGATGCAGGAAATTAAGAAATTGTGCATCTGATTCTTTACAGGTGGATTGGTAGAACAGGATTCATAAACATATAGATAAATACAATAAAATGGGGGTGGGAATAAAAATAAATTTTATAAAGGAGATTCTGGCTCTTTAAAGGTTTTACAATAGATAAATATACAGGCGAGGGTGATCTTTATCTGGTTGACACACTGTGCCTGGATTTTAAAAAACTTTTGACAAGGTTCTCTGTAAAAGACACTTAAAAAAACACGGATTATAAAAAAAAAAAAAAATAAGAACCTCCATCTGTAGACTTCTAAATACTTGAAGGAACAGGACATTAATAAATATATAGAGGACAGGAAAAAGGCAGGTGAAAAATGATTGGTTTTAACAATGAAAGTCCCACTATTTGTGAAGGGTTGCAAAAGTTACTTGCACAAGTAACTGGGTGATAAAGAGGCAAAACATGAAAAGCTGTGCACATAAGAAAAAGACAAAAAAAATTCTCACTGTCTACAAACTGAAAGCTTCTAAACCAGGCATTGTTAATCCAAAAAATACATTTGCAGTACTCCAGCTACTACACGAAAACAGTTCACTGTTCACTGACAAATCACCCAAAACCAACCAAATACGTACCCCTAAGAGTTATTTGAGAAGAAAACCAGAACAAGACACTCTTTTACATAGCATAAAATAGTTATGAGAATCATTAGGTGAAACTGTAAGCCAATAGACTTAAAACAACAAAGAAATATAATTCTTTCATTTAACATATGAGTAAATTTTGGAACTCGCTGTTACAGGATAGATGGTGTGCCAAAAGTTAAGTGAGCTCAAAAATAATTTAGATAAATAAGTGGAAACCTATCAAGGGCTGCTAAACACTGATGAGATACAAGCTTTAGATTAGATATTCCCCAAAGCCACACAAAGCTATGCTATTCTATGCTTGCTCTTTTTTCATGAAACATTTTTTCATAAAACATTTAAACATTTTATTTTTATCTTAAGTAGCCAACACTTCTGTCCGTTTTACAGAAAGGGAGATAGGAATGGGTTTGGATCTCTGATCAAAAGGTAATTTTCTTCAGTCTGCTATTCTCATTACACCAGAAAGCTAAAAAAAAGTCATTCATTCAACACATGGAACCAGTTGCTCAGGGAGTGTCAATCAGCATCATACTGAAGAAGTATCATTCTTTTGTGGGTTATCTTGGTTTAAAGTATCTACAGACCAGACCAAAGTTTCTTACTTGAGGCATAAATTTTTCTACAGCGAGGCTTTTGATTTTGACTTCAGACCTTATGCAAATGTATAAAAATACAGATCTAGAAATGAATATGAGTTTTAATATTAATGTAAATGCAAATAACCTAATTATAAACAAATAGAAGCATAAATGTAAAAACAAACATATATATATGTAAACATTTCTTGTGTGTTTCATAGCATAATTTGAACACATATGAAGAACTTAAGAAATTATTCAATAGTCATTATGAAACCACACACAACTCATATAAACCATTCTTCTGCCCTGGAGGTATAGAATAACTGTGGATTAGACAGCTTATTGTTGATGCCTACAAATACTACTTTGCAATAACCCAATTACTGCTACTTCTTAGGCCAGTGATCTAGGGAAAAAAAATCAGGTTTTAACTAGAATTAAAGAGAAAATATTTTAGAAACAATTACTTGCTTTCCTTTTCTTGCCTGATGAAACATGTTTTAAAGCTTTAGCTGCTCTAGGCAACATAAACAGAATTGGAATGTAAATGCAAACTTAACGCAACAAAAAATGTCAAATAGGCAGAAATAAGTACATCCAATTGGATGAAATTTATCGTGGTTTTGAGTAAGATAAAGAATCCTTGTTTTGTTTTTTTTTTCCTTTATGGAGACAAATGTATTGAGGAAAACCTGAACTCTTTGTGATCCAGATAATATCCAAGACAATCTTGTAGAAACAAAAAAAACTTCTCAGGTTACTAGAGAAAAATGTACCCCCAAAACAAGGTACAAAGGTGGGTTATGGTATATCAGTTGATTTTAAAACACTAATAGTTTTTTTAGAAGGGTATGATTTTCTCCTGAGAGAATTTAATAAGTATTGAAAGACTTGAACTCATTGAAACATTGAAATGGTGAATAGTTTCTGAGTTACTCATATTTTATTGCTGCAGTACCTGCAACTTCTGTCAATGGAATGTTAGCTTTTTCTGAATGAGAAAATCCTTCATATTACAGATTTGCCTTTCTTACTCTATGTCATTTGTCATCAGACATCTCCAATTGTTTTACATTTATTTGAGTATCACATTTTCATTTGAATCAGTTAAACTGATGACTTTGCATGAAATTTAAAAGACCAAGCTCAGAAAAACCAGGAAGAATCTTCCAAAGAACCTCAAAGCACATTAAAGTGTCCATCAGGTTGAAAAACTCTTGAATATCCAACCTATCCTTGAACATTTCAGGGATGGGGCATCCACAATTTCTCTGCAGAGCTTGTGTCGTTATTTCACCACCTACAGAGTAAAGAGTTTCTAAATCTACCATGTTTCCATTTAAAGCATTTGTCCTCATCCAATTACTGTAAATCCTACAGAAAAGTCCCTCTCCAGGTATCTTTTTGAGCCTTTTAGGTAGTGGAAACAGTTGTAAGGTGTCCCAGGAGTCTTCTCATCTCCAGGTTGAGCAATTTTAATTGTTTCAGCCTGTCTTCACAGAAGTGGTGGTCCACCCTGTTACCATTTTTATATCCTTCTCTAAACTTGCTCCAACAGATCCAAGTCCTTCTTATGTTGGAGGCCCCAGAGCTGGGTGCAGTACTCCACATGTGGGCCGCACAAAAAATGGTAGAAGATAAGAATGACCTCCCTCGACCTCCTGGTCATGCTGCTTTTGATGGCGCCCAGGACACAATCGCCTTCCTAGGCTACAAGCTCACATTCCTGGCTCATTCCCTCTCATCTGACACTCCCAAGTTCTTATCTTCAAGGCATCTCTCTTAACCCATTCTCTGCCCAGCCTCTAATTCTGGTTAGGATTGCCCCTTCCTGGGTTCAGGACCTTACATGTGGCCTTGCTGAACTTCATAAGTTACACACAAGCCCCCCTGTCAAGCTTGTCAAGGTTGCCTGGGTACCATTCCTTGTCTCCAGGGTGTCAACTGCACATTACTCTTTAATGTCACAGCAGACTTGTTAAGGGTTCACTCGATCCCACTGTCTGTGTCACTGACTAAGATGTTGAACAACTCCAGTCCTAATACTGATTCCTGATGAATGTTGCTGCTGTCCACTTGTACCTTGAGCCATTGACTGCAATTGAATGCAGCTATCCAGCCAATTTCTTACCCACTGAATGGCCCATCCATCAAATCCATGTCTCTCCAATTTAGAGACAAGGATATTGTGCAGGATACTGTCAAATACTTTGCACAAGCCTGCTAGATGATGCTCAAGGTGACACTCAAATAAGATGACATTTAAACAAGCTCTTACCAAAATTACCAGTTGCTGTAACACTGTTGTAGGAGGCCAGAATACACCTAAAAAACTACTGTGCAAAGTGCTCAACATGCAATACTCCCACTAGTGAATTGTTAAGACTGGCATGAAGACAGACCTCAGAGGGTCCAGCAGATACATGATTTAACACCACCCTGTCTTGTGAGGACCAGACAAGTAAAAAAAAAAATAAATCCAGTTTTGGTACCATGAATTTCCTATTAATTTCTGACCACAGTAGGAGGTGCGAATATTGATCTTGGAATTCTGTGTAATTCAAGTCCTTGATAGCTTAGACATCACTTCTAGTCATGAGCCCAAACAAAGGAGTTGAAATCAGCAAGTTCATGCCTGGCATCATATTTGTGCATCTAAGACATTGTGTTAGAGCTTACAGAACAGTTATTTACCAGGACTAAGTGCTGCTGGTACTGGAATTTTATTCTCCATTTCTAAAAAAACACTGATTTATCTTGAATCATAGAGTAAGGCTATGTACCTTGCCTTAAATTTTTCTACTGTAAAAAATTCCATGTGTTCATACTTCTTGGGGATCTGAGTTGTTTTGATAAAATTTCTCATTTGTAGCTTTCAAAATTAGTGATTTTAATTTGAAGGCAGGCAGATACAGAAACTTAAAGGACATGTGCTTTAAGAAGAATAAAATTGGTTCTCTACCGAAGAAATACATTTGCTGCCGAATAAGAATTTCAGAAAAATATATATTCTACTTAAGAGAAGAAGTGACAAACTGGAATTTTAAGAACAGATCTTTTATAAATAAATTAATTTAAGGCATTATCTATTTTAGACCACATAAGAAATTTAAAGGCGCTTGAATTTATAAATTCATTAAGAATTGTATAATTGTGTAATTTCATTAAATCATTGACTTCATTACTTCATTTCATGAAGATTTCACTTATTTAACTACCAGAATACCAGAAGAGGTACACAGCAGGCTTTTTTTTCATGTTAACATTATTGTTATTTCTCAAGCTCTTCAAAAAAAGAGCACAGTGTTGTTTTGACAAAACAGAACATTAAACTAAGGATCTAGAAATCACTGGTTTAGTTACCTAAATTAAGAATGAATTGCTTATGGCACCAGTTATTGAGCAGCAGGTGTCAGAAAGCCATATAAATTTGCAAATGAAAATTGAGCCACTCAGGGCTTCAGGAGTAGGTTTCAGAAGGTTATACAGATAGGACTAGGCTTTAAATCCTAGATATCATCTTCTAAGTGTCTCAATTAAATTACATTTTTCAGAATTACCTACACTGAATGCCTAGCAATAGGTGATTTCACACAGTATAACAGACCACTAATACACAAAATAGATGCACAAAAGAACATTTGGCTTGAAAATCTTCTGAGATGAGGCATTTAGAATTGCCCTAGGAACATGCCGCATGAATCTAGCTGTAGCCAACAAGCTGAACTGCATGCGTGATGAATTAATTACTATAATTTCACTTGTAGATAGGATTCAGGACAGAGCAGGGAGAAGATTATAGGCAGACAATCATAGGGCTCAGGAAAAGGTTCTGAGAAAAAAAAAATCTTCCCAATCATAAATAAAGCATCACTAAAGAGGCAATAGAAAATGTTCCCTTTAAGCTGATTGTATGAAAATCAGTCTGGACCAAGATAAGATTTTTTTTTGTTTACAGTACATGTGTCATACCTCTCCCACTGGGATATACCCATATCTTCAGTCTCTTTCAGTCTGTCTTTCCTGTTTATTTCTGTGCTCACGTCAGTGGTGACGCTTCACTGCTCATCTGAGTGCCTCCATCTGCCTATGAACAAGAAATCTTTCTTAAAACATTTAAAGTACATTTCTTATTCTTTCTAGGAGAAATATCAGGTTTCATGTAGGCATATATATTTGGTAAAGCTTTAAAATCAGAAGCACCAGTGGCAACTTGAGATCTACAACATTTCCTTTTTCTTTTAATGTTTTTTTAAACTTTTAACAGGACGGATTTGATTTCACATGCAGTTTTAACCAGCTCAGTAATTCAGGTTTTTTTCTAATTTGTTTTGAACTACAAACAGAAAGGAGTAATAAGACCTTAAATTCATCCTAAAAAACAGAAACTCTTCAGGTCTTGCTGGATAAAAATAAGAGACATATGGGATAAATTAGTTGTATCTCCCATTCTGTGATTTTGACAGCTTAAGAGTTTTTTGAGATTAATGTCCTGCCAATGCCAAATGTATTAAGAAAAACATCACTGTACAGGCTTTTGTTTATTTATTTATTATTTCATCTGTAGGAGAAAAAATAAGAGCAGATGAGGATAAATCTGATCATCCTTAAGTCAGCTGATAATGTGCCTGAAGGACATCAAGGAAAACTTGAAGCATTAATAAACTAATGTGTACTGTATGCCCCACTTCATTTATTCAACTTATACATTCTTCAAGAATTATGCATTTGTGCATTTGTTCAATTTGTATTCAAATATGCTTAAGTAAAAGAAATCTAAAATCTAGATATTCTTTCCTGTATCAGATATTTGTTTCTAGAGAAATGCAGCAGTGGCTAATTAACTATTTGCATAATTTGCACTTCCAGTACTAAAAAACTGCATGTAGTATGATTCTTTTTAATTTAAATTTTCTGATCAAGAACATGTGTAATCAAGACCATCCAATCTGCCGTTACATGTTACAGACTTAGGTTATTCTTTTGTCTGCTGAGGCGGAATGTAGGACAGGGCAGTAACCAGTCTTCTAATCTGTTCTTTGATTGTATACTGAATTATTACTGAAGAAAAAAGATTATTGATTTGAATGCTTGGACGTACTTCTGTACTCTAAACATATGCACACACATGCACACCTATAATTACTCCCTTTCTTTTGTTATGGTGCTTTCCTCCTGGTTAGGAATTAATAAAGGCTTCTGACTAGTGATATTTTTTTAGCTGACTGCACACCCATTTTGACATACACACAGACACACAGTCTGCAGATTTCATTAATTCACATATCTTTTAAGAAAACGAGGCTTAAAATTAGCAAGCTGACAGTAAATAATTTAATTTTCATTAATTTTATGACATATGTGGCTTCTTCATTTGTAACAGCTATAAAACATCTTAACTTCCTAATAAATCCTGTGTAATGCTTATCTTTCACCTTTTTTTTTCCTGTTGTTTTTTCTTTTTTTCTTTTTTGTTTTTTTTTCCGTTGGAAACAGTGCACAAGTTATTACCTAGGGAACAGTTGTTTCTGTCTCCTTTGCAGATCCATATCATTCTCAAATTTGCATTCTGATGAAGAAGAAACAAATGTTACTTAAATCCCATGAAGTGTGTTAATTACACTGAGCTCCATGAAATTATGGGTGAGAGAGCCAAAAAGAATTCTACAATTGCATCGTGGGTCTCTTGAGCATATCTTGTCAGATTAATGTCTTTGTCACTCACATGATAACCTTAAAATTGCTATTCTCCCTAAGTAATATTCCCTGAACCTCAGTGATATGGAAAATCTCACAAAGCTAACTAACAGATGCAGTTTGCATTGTTTACATAAATAATGCTGATACTTTTATGAAAATAAATAAAGTACTTAATTTCATTAGCAAGTGCATCTTGCTACTTTCACTTAATTATTTTAGAGTCCTTCTTCTGTGCTTCTCCATACAAACCATGGTGCAGATGCCTGAGACAGTACCTCTTCCTAGTACGTCCTCAGAACACAGGCTAAAATCACATAACTACCTGGGGTGTAATGCTTTATTTTGTTTTGCCTTTTTTCCTCTTACTTCTTTAAAAGCCCTAAATAACCACAGTTGACTCATAACTTGAGTCCAAAAGTCACTGTGCTCTGTCCCAGAAGATTTGACCACATGGTTATATGCCCACAGCTCAAAGTTTCATGAATACAAATAATAGGGAATATTTGCTGTGCCAGATCTTGAGGTGCATGCTTCATATTCCCAGCAGGGGACATACTCCACCCTCAGAAAGCTGCAAGTCTTCTCACAAAGTCACAACGATGACTGGCGAAACTCAACCCATTGGAAATCTATATTAGATGTCAGACCCATCTAAGAGACAAATCTAATCCTTTTGGCTAAAAAATAGCTCACAGCAGTCTGCTGCTCCTAGTTTACTGATATTTGGAAGAATGGTTTGGTTTGGCAATCAATGTCCTAGAGCCACCAAAGACCTTGATATTATCTTTTTTCTTTAAGCCCTTAAAGAGGATTACTAGGAAGGAAAAAAAAAAAAAAAGGCAGGGAAAAGAAAGAAATTTTGTGATGTTATATTAGTGCCATCAGTATTTAGGTTTTTTTATACATAAAAAATAAAGCCACTAGGAAAATTTTAATTACTTAAAATGCATTGTAAAGAGTCATAAGCTTTACTTTGTTAAATGAGAGAGATGGTGAACAATCAAGCGTGTCCTATGCTATAAGAAATTATTAATAAAGAAATTTCTTTTTGTTATATCAATCCTTCAGAAATGGTAAGTGATAAGCTCAAAAGATAAAAAAAAAATAAAAAATGCACTAAAATTAAAGAAGCGTACCAATTTTCACTGGTTAAGAAAGCAGCTAAAAATGTTTGAAAATAAGAAGGATCCAATTTTCCTCAACTTCCTTCTTAAAAATGCTTTTTACCAGTCAAATAAACCAGACTGGCTTTATATATCAACTGCAAAACATGACCATTTAGGCTTTCTAATTCTGGGAAGGAAAGAGTTATGCTTATGGAAGTCCATCCATCCAGTCTCTGCAAGACTACCAGATCTATAAATAATGGAGAAAGGCCCTCAAGCTAGCAATGCCAAATTTAGTATCGCCTAATGAAAAGATAGGAGTAAAGTCCTAAAATCCCTTTTCAATTAACTTCAACAGAAATGGGGACCTAGATTGAAATCTAGAAGCCATTGGTAGAGGTTTCTTTAACAATCTTTATAATCTTTGTACAAATAACTTCTTCAAATCACAATTAAAATGTCTGTTCTTGCTGTGCATTTAAAGCTATATCTGTTTTTTCAAATCAAGGCTTTTTGAGCTTTTCTTAAAGTCACTGTAAGAAGAGGAGGGGAGAGACAAATCCTCATCATTACTTTTAAAAATTACTTAAAAGCAACTGACAGCTGAATAAAAGAACGTCTGTAAGGACCATTGTGGAAGTCTGTCTACAAAGTAGATTGAAAAAGTGTTTTGTTCTAAATCCTAATCTCTTCTGTGGTCTCAAGAAGGCTAACACAAGAAGATTGCCACAGAAATGAGTGATATTTGTCACTAGACATCTGCTAAGAAACAACCACAGTGTACTTTCCTTGATGGGTGGCATGTAATGGAGGTTACCCAATCTAATGTTTACCATGAAAATTCAAATCCAGTGTTAAGAGATTTTCTTACTGTAGCTCTTAATGAAAAGCACCTTCTGGATCAGTTGTATCAGCAGGCTGACAGGAAATGAGTGGGATATCAAGACTTGAAAGCAATAGTTTTTAATCTCTGTGACTCCCAGTTTTACCCTACAGTAAATAAATTACAGTGATGCTGGCAGACAGTGATAGGATGAACAGGGGTCTGAAATTATTTGTGCATAAGCCCAAGACTTGTTATCCTGAAATCACATAAATGAAAATCCTTTCTTTGAGCTCAGTTCCACACACTCTGTTCTGCATCACTGTGAAAGTAAATGCAGAAGTGTTATACTACATGATTTTAGAGTCTTGTGAAGAGATCAAGCACTGAAAAGCAGAAAAGAACTTCAGAATAGGTGAGGGAATTAGTCAGGGTTTAGGGAATGGGTGAATGACAATGCAAGCACCGAACCTTTTGAGTTTTGCCCAACTCTAATTGGTGGAAATAAGTGACATTATATAACAAAAGCTTTATATGTCTAACCAATTCATTATTCTTGTCGTCTGTTTTCAACTACAGAATATATACAATGCATTGCTGTACCCTCTTGTGTGGCTAGGGTTACTTAGACTGGGACCAGTGAGGAAGGCAGGCAAGCTTTTCCCTTAAATCTTTCTTATTCAGGAAACCCTGTATTGAAATTCTGAAATTCTATTCTAGTTTTCTTTCTGCATCTTATTCTCCAGTTTGATCCTGGCAAACTCTGATTCCCCAGCCACCCCTGATGTGCACCCTTTAGCAAATTTGCAGATCATACCAACTGTGGTGCTGTTGACACCTGAAGGATGGGGATGCCATCCAGAGGGTCCCAGACAAACTTGAGAAGTGGGCCCATGGGAATCTCATGAGATTCAACAAGGCCAAGTGCAAGGTGCTGCACCTGGTTGGGGCAAGCACCAGTGTCAGCACAGGCTGGGGATGCAGAGATGGAGATCAGCCCTGCTGAGAAGGACTTGGGGTGCTGCTGGGTGAGAGGCTGGACATGACCCAGCCATGTGCACTCACTGCCCAGGACAGAAAGCCAGATGTGTCCTGGGCTGCGTCCAAAGCAGTGTGGGCAGCAGGGCCAGGGAGGGGATTTTGTCTTTCTGTTCTGTTCTGGTGACGCCCCACCTGCAGTGCCGAATCCAGCTCTGGGGGCTCTTAGCAAAAAATAAAAACTGTTACAGTCTAGAGGAGGGCCTCCAAGATGATTAAAGGGATGGAGTACCTCTTCTATGAGGAAAGGCTTAGAGAATTTAGATTATTCAACCTGTAGAAGAGAAGGCTTCTGTGTGACCTAATTGCAGCCTTCCGGTACCTGAAGGGAGCCTACAAGAGTGATAAAGAGAGACTTCTGGTAAGTGCAGGTTATGATAGGACAAGGGGAATAGATTCAAACTGAAAGAGCATAAGTTTAGAGTAGATATTTGGAGGAAGTTCATTGCTGTGGGGTTGGTGAGGTACCAGAACAAGTTGCCCAGAGAAGCTGTGGGTGTGTCATCCCTGTAAGTGTTCAAAGCCTGGATGGATGTAGCTCTGAGCAACCTGGTCTAGGGCAAGATGTCCCTGCAGGATCTGGAACTAAATGATCATTAAGGTACCTTCAACCCAAACCATCTATCATTCTGTGATTCTCTGTTAAGATCACTTCTGTCTGTACCCAGATGGCTCACGGGCAAGCAGGGGCAGCTTAAGTCACACTTGTCATGTCTGTCTTGTCCTGATCCTTCACTACACAAGGCACAAAAACCAAAGACACTTTTATGCTGTTAGCATGAGAGGTAAAAATAGACAGTCCCATCCTTGTGATTATCAGGACTGGTTGGTATGTTTACTTTGCTTCTGTAGTTTTCTGTCTCCTTTGAAAAGCAATTTACTACAAATAAAAATCAAAAACTATGTAAAACAACCTGTTGTATGTTTTTCTACTTACCACCTGTAAAGGTTCAGGTGGTCAATAACTGTTCTGTTATAAAGAACATCTGAGTAAAATAGTGCTGCAGTAGTGTATCCCAAAAAATTGCCCTACACTGGGTTCACCAAATTAATTATACAACACAAACTGACAAATGTCTCAAAAACTGATTTTGCAAGCAAGGCAAAATAAATGTATGAAAAAAAGCCACAGTACTACAGAATTGCAGTCCTTTACATTCATCCCTTTTTCCTGTTAGTGCCATGCAAAGAATTCAACAGATCTTTTTTAGTGCTATAAAGAAGCACTGATAAAATAGTGCTATAAGGAAGCACTCATAAAATATAGAAACAATCACATCCTTCCATATACACAGATACAATCTTTCAAAGGGATTTGCTGATAGGAAAAAATGCAGATGTGGTGTTTAGGGACATGTTTTAGCAGTGAACTTGGCAGTGCTAGGCGATGGACTCAATTACTTGAAAGGTCTTTTCCAACCTTAACAATCCTGTTTTTACATACATGTCTTCTTTTTACAAATAATAAACATACATTTAATTGTAAATATCCTCTATTTCATCTCTGTCTCCTTAAGAATTCTCACTTAAATAGATTTAAAAAGGTGGTGGGGTAGAATTGGGAAAGATTTGGGAAGTATTCACAGTGTGGAATTGCTGCTGTTCCAAAGGAGCTAATGAAGTACTGTAATTCCACTAGCTCAGCCTGACAGCCATTACTCCCAGCTCTGCAAACACTGCATTAAATCTCTGTGTATCCTTGGTGACTGTTATTAGTAGTCCTGGGTGCATTTCACAAGACATTTGGAATTCAACTAAGAAAATTTTCAATCAAAAACAAGCTATAATAGAGCTAAAGATATTACAATCATTCTCTTTCTCAGAAGAAGAGGGAGAGGAGAAGAAAACAATTCTTTCTGCCTAGAATTGTTTGATTTTGATAACAGAAAATTTCTAAAAGAGCAATTCCCATACCAGCATCTTCTCCCTTCACCTTACCAGCAGCGTGCAGTTTTCTTACATGTTTGGGCATGGGAATTGCATTTCACATAGAGTTTTAAATTATATCCAGTACTGAGACCCTTTAGAGCATCCATCTACCTCTTCCAGCACCTGAAGTCTAACATGAAGAAACTGCTTAGACCTTTAGGTCAACACTCAGTTCTTATCAATCTGATCAACACAAATATCTATAAGTCAGGAAGCCTCAAATATATTAATATTATTTATATTCCCATGAAGAAATATTATTGCCTGACACCCTTTGTTTTAGAGGAAGTCCAGACACTGAATTCTGATCTCAGCTGAATATCTAAAATTGAATGGAATCAGTTGATTTGAACATGCCTTGATGCTTTGGATCACTCTGCCTTAGTTTCTAACTCAAACTTAGTTTCTAACTTATCAATGTCTTTCAAGCAGTACAACCCTGGATAAAAGAAGGCAAATAGAATATACTTGTTTTATCTTTCAAGATATATTACCATAAGTTTGCTAGCATTTCAGATAAAATGCTACATTTCTGTACCAGCACTCTTAGCTCTGATTATGACAATAGCGTCCTTATTTATTTTCAACAATAATGAAGCAGGTGTTATTTTGTTAGTTACTTTGAAATCTCCTGTTAACTGAACTTGGGTTAACAGTTAGTATATTTTTAATTTATCTTTATGGTGTTGCTGACTTACCATAGCCAGTTACATATGGATGTTCACAAACTTCTATTGATTGATAAATCTCTGCTGGCTGACAGCATTGCTCCCTTCGAATGTCCAAAGTGAGATTCTGAGAATACACATGGGGTTTTGTTCAACTGCTAGAAATTCTGGCTAGAAAACTTACATCTCTAGCAGCAGCATGATTCCCTGAGCTCTGCAGCAGGCAAGATTTTCATTGGCAATTATGTCTAGACTTGGGGTGAGGTGCAGTTGGCGCATTTCTCTGCACAACATACAGTCCTGAGCCACAGCTGTTGTGCTAGTCCCTTTAAACTGGTGCGACAACCCCTTAAATTTTTTTGTAAGAACCACTCTTGAGAACCAGTCTTGATTCCTAGCAAAGTAAAAGGGTGAAGAACATATTTTTTATTCTTTACACCTATATTTTTTATCTAAATTCTTCAGCTTGAGATGAGTTCAGCCTGTTTTCCCTTATCTTCCCATACAATTGAATATGGTGTGCACAAAACAATAAATCTGCTGTGTAGTTTTTCCTCTAAACAAATTTTACCAGTGGCATCTTTTGCAGGCAAGACAACAGGCCTTCTATCCCTGTCCTGGTCTGCTGATAACTCCAGATAAAACAATTCTGAAAAGCAGTGCTTCTCCTAGGAAACTTCAAGAGAATTTGAAATGAGGCTATTTTTTCAGTTGTTTGAGCCTTAAGTTGAAATTAAAGATGAAAAACAAAGAAGTTTAATCTGTCTTTGTCTGCACTTTAAATATGTCCATGAATTTAATTCATGGCTCAAATAAGGAGTTTCTTCTTTCCTAGTTGCTTGATATGGGGAGAAGATTTTTTTAAAATTCCACTGTAAAAGACCCTGAGGTTTTTGCCTTCTGTGAGCCCATTTTATTTCCCTTGATTTAAAACAAAATATTTGGCTAGTCAGAGTGACAGTGTAACCCTATGCATCCCACTTATTTCATTCTTTTCCCTTATGGTTTATTCAGAAGCTGGTTCTGCCTCCAGTGAAACATCATCAAAACTCAATTTTACTTCTGGGAAATGGGAATATATGTTTAAGTGGCTATTAATTCCAGTGCTGCACATGCAATATAATTTCCAGGACAACACGAGCACCTTGTAAAAACTACTTCCTCTTATTCATAAAATAAAGTAAGAAAAAAAAATCCTTACTCAGTAACACTGATTTGATTATGAAACATTCTTGTGACAATAATGATACATAGATGCACTTGGAATTTGTACCTTAATCGTTTTAGTCTTAGATAGGGTGCACACATACATGGAACAAGTATGTGAATCTTTATGAATGGAGACTACCAGACATTCCACTTTTTACTTTTGCACGTGAACAGATATTTCCTTTCATCCCCAGTAGTTTTATTTATCTACCTGATTGTGGGCTGATCTTTTTTTCTTTTTTCCTCTCATCTTTTCCTGTTGTGATGAATAGAATTAGATAACTAGAATCCTACAACTGACACAAGTTAAGATGAAATCCTCTAGAGAAAAATCAAAGGCAGATGTGAAGAAATGTTGCATTTAACTCTGACCAGAGCTCTATGTAGAGAACTGTGGCTAATCAATACTGGCCCTATTAATTCTTATCCTGGACAGATGATCATTGCTTCTGTTCTTTCCCCAGAGCTAAATTACTTTGAAATAGAACAAAAACTGCTCATATGAGTTAGTCCAAAGATACAGGAAAATATTTTGTTCTACACTGTCAAGTATAGCTCATAGTTTCATTAACTGAATAGAATTTGGTTTTATATTTCACTCCTCATCAGCTCCAAATACGCTCAAAGCAGTTTGAAATTTTGAAGTATTAGAAGCAGTCAGTGATTGTACAGTAAGTGTGTAAGCCACAGCCCTGCAGCAGTAGCAGAGAAACCTACATAGTAGAACCTGTTTTGCTGGGTGATGGAAAAGCTGGGCAACCTTCCTTGTGGGATTCTGCACTTCCACCTGCCTTGCTAACTAGCAGTGGGCTGCAGGTGGCTCATTTAAACATTTCATTGAATGGCACAACACATCCTTTACACAGCAGTGCCCACATTAGGCATGAGTAGGCATGCCAGTGAGCATGATAAAGGAAGCATATTAAAGTAAATCTTTAGGTAAATATAAAGAAGTCGAGATTCAGCCCAACATTGGTGTTGCTTCACTGCCCCCAACATAACACTGTTGATTTCCACCAGCTGAGGATCTGGCTGTAAGTTTTGACACTAAGCCAGGCCTCTTTCACAATTGTCTTAAGTCATTAAGCTTTATACTTAAGTGTGTGGCCTTCTCAATTGTATTTACATAGCTAATTTATCAATTCCTTAGGAGTTCTGCTCTCTGAAGAGGCAAACATGTTTAGGTAGGATTTTCCTCTTAGCTCAGCTCTCATCTAATCACAGAAGAAAAGTAAGGAAGGGAAACAACATTCAGTTACAATTTATTTTTTACCTTTTATATTTTTTAGTTCAGAAATCAAAACGTAAGGGGGGAAACAGCACTGAACACACATTCAGAGGAAAAGCATCATATGATTTTCTAGAACCTACCTTACTATTATTTTATCTATTCTTTCTTATAAATATTTATCAATGCTGTCAATGCACATTTAGAGGATTGCTTACAACCACAGAATCCAATCACGCCTGTAAGGTATCATGGTATTGCAATTAATGGAATTAATGTTGGTCTAAAAAAAATAAATAAAGAGGCACATCTCTGTCCTAAATATTGTGATGATTTAGGTCTATATCTTTCTAACTTGCTCTTAAACATTGGATTGATTGTGGCCTAACTCTGTATGCCTCCCTCTTAGAAGCTGGAATTTTACAACAGCAAAGACAACTCTTTCCTAAACACAAAGATATTTCAAATAGCACTCAACAGATAAAACAGATATGCCCATGCATCTCTCTGAACTTCATCTTTGAAACAAAAGCATTTCATTACTCTTGTAAGGAGAATAAAGAAAGATACCACCACTTCTGGCATTATTGAGGTTGTGATAAGTTTACCTGTTCAACAGGATGGGGACAAAATAAGATGAAAATGTTTGTGGGTTGAGACAGGAAGATCACCAACCCACCACAGGCAAAAGAGACCAAAAGTGCAGAATAGAACTTACCACCAGTTAAAAATTGTGTGAGAAGCTAATACAAAAACTAAAACAACTTCCTCTCTACTCCTGCTTCCTAGGCTCAACCTCACTGCTTCATTCTCAACTGCTCTATCCTTTCTTCCCTAATCTGAGCAGTGCAGGCGAATTGTTGTAGTGTGTTCATTAAGTCCATATAATTCCTCCCCCATTTTATGTATCTGCTCCCCCCCATTTTGTGTAAAATGGTTCTGCCCTCCTCAGTTTTCCCGCCACAGCCCTGCCAGTTCTATTGTCAATCTGTTAGGTTATATAATTCCTCCTCCCCTTTTTCCCTTATATGTATGCCTTTTCTCCTCTCTGGGCCAAGTCAATCACCCCCCACTCCACCTAGCATTCCAGAAGCTTCTCTTCTTTGGGGGTTGTGGTTGGCTGTGGTCCCGGGGCCCCTCCCATACCTGGTACCTATTGG
This sequence comes from Melospiza georgiana, assembly GCF_028018845.1. Classification (NCBI taxonomy): domain Eukaryota; kingdom Metazoa; phylum Chordata; class Aves; order Passeriformes; family Passerellidae; genus Melospiza; species Melospiza georgiana. The sequence goes on from NC_080431.1 coordinate 48,880,545, forward strand.
GCTCTCCACTATGTCATTTGTGTTAAGTTCATCCCCTCTTCTCCCCCTATTGGTCTTCTGTAAACCCCTCCCGGATCCACCCCTTCCCTTTATAACCCTGAGGCACCCTTTGTTCTTGGTCATTCGCTGGTACATCAGGGGGTTTCTCCATGGCTGGCATCGTGGGCTTTCCAATAAACCTATTTTTTATTTCCAATAAACCCCCAGCGAGTGTCCAGCTCCTTCCTTCTCGTCGTTAGCAGCGATCCAGTCCACAACCAGCACAGCCCGAGGCCTTAAGACGCTGAGGGGCGCTGGCAGGATTGCAGCTGGGTGTCGGCCTTAACCTCAGCTAGCCGGACTCTGACCCTCTCTGCCTTAGAAGGCCAAATACACCTCGCCGCAGAGAATGAGGAGCAGGCATTGTTCACTATGTTTAATTTCTGCCTCTCTTTCCTCCTCACACTCTTCCTCTGCTCCAGCTTGGGGGAGTCGTTCAAGAATTTCTGCAACAGGAGTCCTTCCCACAGACTGTGTCTCTTCAAGAACTGCTCTAGTATGAGCTCTCTACCATGGGATACGGTCCGCCAGGAGCGGACTGATCCTGTGTGGGCCACTCTAGGGCTGCACTTCCAGCCAGAAAATCTGCCCCAGTGGGAGGTCTTCTCCACAGGACGTCCACATGGTCCAGCAGGGGGCTCTCCATAGGCAGCAGTGTGGATGCTCCCCTGCGGTTCTCCATGGGCTCCAAGGGGATAACCTGATCCACCATGATTACAGAGGAATTTCTGCTCTGGTGCCTGGAGCACTTTTTCCTTCTTCTATAACCTTGGTGTCTGCAAAGATGCTTCTCATGTGTTTTTCCTCATTCTTCACACTGTTGTGCAGCATTTTGGTCTTTCTCAATACATTTTCTCTGAAGTGCCACAATCTTGGTTGAGGGGACCAGCAGTGCCCTTCAGTGGGTTTACCTGAGCTATCTGAAACTAGTTGTTTTCTGACACAGGGCAGGTTCTGGCCTCTATTCGTATAGACCAACCCTGCCGCCACCACACCTGCAGTACTAAAAGCAAGGCACATAAACCTAGTTGAGAAAGCAAATTTGCATTTCAGGTACATTAATACATTAATCAAGATACATTCATCTCGATAAGGAAAGGAGCAACATCTGTCCTTTCTTTTGTAAGACAAAATTTGTGAAGAAACTATATCCACTTGATGATGGAAAATCTGCTTCCAAGCCAAATTTCTTGACCACTGTTTATAGCTGCTCGAATTATTCAAGAAAATACTTTCCATACTGGTGTTAAGATTTGTTCCAGAAAAAAACCAAATTGATACTGAAAGTGACTGAAATTCCCTCATCAAACTTTAGATATCTGCTAACTGGTGACCTACAGCCAAACTGATTCTTACAAACACTCTTTACAATCCAAGAAAGGAGAGAGTCTTCACTCATTTTGAATGAAATTTTGACCAAAAACAGATAGCCACCTAAATGTAGGAATGCATCTTCCACTAAAATTTTTATCTGTGACAAAGGTAGTTTAGCTGCTTATCTTTTGTCACATAAATTCCACCTCAAGTGGAATTCTATGTTCAGATTTCTAGATATTGCCATACTTAATAAAGACCATAGGCTTGAAGTAAGCTTGATGTATTAAGACATGCTGAGCAATCGAAACCACCTCTTTAGTATAAAATACTGAATTTAGTCATAGACTTGTGGTAATTAGTAATCTAGAGTGAGAGAGAATGAAAATTCCAACCCATGCTCCATAAATATTGCAAAAATTTTATATAAGCAGAACTTTTTTTAAACAGATGAACTTAAGACCTGGTTTGAATACCAAACAGTGCATTGGTTGACAGATGGCTGTGGTGATATGGGTTCAGCTCCCTACAGCAGCTCAGGGAAACTCAGCAAACTCAGACAGGGTCTTCTAGGGGCATAGGTGCATGCTCTAACCAGTACATTGCTGTGCAAAAACTGGAGATGACGTCTTCCACCAGTAGTTTTCAGGAGGTCTAACCAGACAGACATGATCTGAGAAGTGAGATTAATTAGTCTCAAATGAGCAATTCAGAGAGGAAGAGATCTTGGTTTCTGTCCAAGTTCCTGCCAAGAAGGTGCACGGCCAGAACTCAGAGGTTGTTCTATAGCACTTCTTATCATTGCTGAGAGCAGGGAGTGGGGAATCTGTTCCAGGGAGGAGAGATTCCATTCCTCTTGAGTAAGGAGGCAAGCGGAGCTGTTCACTATGTGTTGTCCAGGGTGCTTCTGTGTGAATTGTTCTCCTCTCTCTTATATCCTCTGTCATTAGTAGTGTTGCTGTTACCATTCTTTTTCTTATGCAATTGATGTCCTGTAAATTGTTCTTATCTCAACCCATGCTCTTTGCCTTTTGTGCCTCCAGTCCACTGCAGGGAAGAGGGAATGGGAGAACAAGCTGTGCATAGTTTCAGTGGAAGTACTAAATGGGAGAATTCCATTCCTAAACCATGACATTTTTACATTCTGACAGTTCTGAGATATAAAACAGAGACTTATCTGTTTAGTGCTCCCTAGATCTAGGCAGTTTTGAGTAGACATTTAAGGTTCTTAAACTACTTTGTAGGGACGTCCAGTGTTAGGCAACAGGTTTCCAATGTGTAGGCTGTAGTCCTTCATCTGGCATTTAAATTTTTTAGCATATATCTTCTCATTTCTGATATGAAAATGAGTTACAGCTTTTCTGCCTATACATATTTTTAATTTTATATTATATATATATATATTAATGAAAACTTTAAATTAAATAAGGTGAGTAATATTTGGGAATATAATTATCCTAGTAAACACAGTTCGAGGCTTTTTACCAGAGGAAAGTATACTTGCCTGTCTGATATTAAAATGTATTTGAATAAAGGAAGTCTAAATCTGTAATATTGCTATACCCTTTCCTGCAATTAATTTAGTGGCAGAAGGAGGCATGTGTTGGTCTTTGCCTCCTCAGTGTGATGTGCATGGACAAGGTGAAGACCTGAGTACTATTCTGTGCAGCCTGTGCACAGGCTCACATTCCCTAGGTTACTGCTTGCTTACTCCTTCATGCGGCCAGTAGCTAAGCAGAGCTGTGAACAGACTCTGAGAGCAATAGCAAGGCATGATAATGTGCCATCCTCAGCATGTCAAATGTGGTACGTAGCTCAAAGTTCACCTTGTATGTATTGCTTCTGCTGTGGTTATAATTTATAATTTTTACAGTGCCCGAAAGAGTATTTCTAGGCAAGGAGTAATTCAGCAGCCCAGCAGTTTCATTACTGCAGAGTCAGGCTCCTGTGTTGAACACATTTTACCTTGCACTTGCAACACTCTGCAGTTCTCCAGGCAGGATGAATGCTTAGATGTACAAAGGAAATATGTTACCTTTAAAAAAATGTAATTTCCATAATTTCTCACTGTGAACAGACTTAATTCTTATAAAAAACTAACAAAAGTTCCTTATCTCTAATGTGAGACAACTTTAACCTCCCATATCAGTAATATCTATAAACTATTTGCCATGTTCTTCTTGGCCGGTCACATAAAGGAGAAGGAATTGCTCCTTACAGATTACAGCCACCACTAGACCTCTGTTACATGCATAAAAATGCATGTCAAACTTAAAGTATTTTGTATGCAAGAATCTCATACTTCCCTTTTGCATACAGGTTTTCCCCTTGAAGGAGGATCCACAGCTATTCAGCAGATTCCAAATTCTTTATAACTGTAGAGACTTCCACTTTCTACTCTGGGTTTACATTGTTTTGTTTGAAGATTTTGTTTTGTACTTACTTTAAAACCTTTCCCCCTTATTTTTGTAACTTTTTTTGGTGCCATCTTCAAAAACTATGCTCTCCCAACCTGCCCTTTCCAGTGTTCTAAATATAAATGTAGAAACAAAGAAACACATATTAATAAATAAAGAAGCACAGGTGTGCCTTGCAGACTGTAAGTTTTTTAAAGTCCTTCCTGAATTCTTGAATCATTATCCCTGCATAATTTATACAATGTTACCATGTGCAAACACTGAACCTAGCCCACGAAGAAGAGATGTGAGTTGGTTCAAAACCATATATTTTCACAGTAGAGGTCACAAGCTATTTATTTAATTTTTTCCCATATTTTCTAATCAACAGAGTGTGCCATAAATATAGAAAATATGCAGCTCATTATTGCCTTTCCACCTCTCTTGCTCAGAGGCAGAGATGTTGATAGTGTACTTGTTGAACACTGAGTCCTCTTCAATATCATTATTGTCCTATGAATTAAAGACTTTTTTCATGAAGTAAATATGAGGATGGGAAAAAACACAGTCAAGAACCTACCAGATTTATGTACTGAAAGAAAACAAAAGGAAAACAATTTCTTTTTGCTAATTACATTGAGTATAAGCACAGCATGGTGCACAGCCTGGTCCTGAGAACAGGTATGTTTCCTGAAGACATATTTCAGTAGACAGATTCACAAAAGTGACAAAAAAAGAGACTCCTTTGTGTTCAAAGTGGTTTTACTTTGCTTCCCATACAGAGAATGCATTGGGTATAGTATCTGAACTTCATTCTCTGATATAATTACACGTATCAACATACAGTGAAATTGTGGTATATTTTCCTCCTTCTGCGTAATATTTCATGGGATTTGTCTATTTTTCTTCCTTGAAATAGACCTCAGTGTGAGGAGATATCCTTATCTACCAGCTAGATGTTCTGAGAGTTGTTCATGTATTCCTGTCCCCAGCAGGACATTTGGAATGGCTGTGTCTGGCATGGGGTAATCCTGGCCTCTTCTCCCAGAAGCCATTCCTGCAGCACCACTCCTACTCCCTACAAATCTGTAGTTAGCATACTGAGACATACAGGATTTGTTGGGGTTTTTTAATTATGAAAACTGTGAGCAAAATGTCATGAAAATAATTGACTTGAAAGAGAGAATTTTGTCAGGTTTTCACAGAGGAACTAAAGATCACTGACATCATGTTTTTCAAGTGGAAATAATTTTTTGGAAACACAATATTTTCAAAAACTTTAACCTGTTTTTCTGTTTATCTGGTGCAATTTTAAACCAATGTAATGATATTTAAAAATAAAAAGAAAGCTAAAAATATGAGATTTAAAACTTGAAATTGTTGAGATTTTTAACACTATTATTTGAAATGCTGCATTTTAGAAATGTCAAAATTAAATCTGTGATTTTTTCTCTTTTACTATTTTTATCCCAGGCTATATTGCAGTGTAATTTTATAAAGATTTTTCCCCTCTGCTACATGGAAATGACTCATTCTGTGTTTTTCAGAGTAGATAAAGATTTAAGCATCTGTCTAAAGTCCACATTGTGAAATTGCCTTACAGCTATACAGAATCATTTTCACCTGAAAGCTGAGAATAATATCTGTGAGGAAACTAGAGACATTACTACTGAATATAACTCAGTTGCTTAAAATTTTACCTTTGGTGAATCAACATTTTCTGCTAAGGATTTTTTTTTGCTCTAAAAAGATGTTCAGTTAATTTTGTTTTAGGACATGTCATGTCATGTCTACAACTTCATTGACCCTGCTCGCTGAAGCTAATTTTTACCCTTTTTAATGATGGAAAGAGCAATATTTTGGTAGTCATATGCATACAATATCCAGTGAAACAAAATCAAGCCTAGGCTCATTTTCTTTCTCATGTTTTTTCAACAATAGTTTGTGGGTTGGGTGAATGTTTTTGATGTCAGCAATGTAAAATCATTTCCACAACTTGCAGAGTTTGAAATCCCTTGTTAATGAGCACAGTCTAGATGAGAACAAATCAAACTGAATGAATATCAGCTTCTGAGTTGAGGATGTGGTACCAGGAGGGTCAGAGATGCATCTTATGCTTGTACAAAGTATGGGTTTCTATTTCTGGTTCTAAATTTGACTTTTTCAATTTGGCTATATTCATGACCAATTAGAGTTTATAGTACAGGCATACTCATTTGCTGGATTTTTATTTCTGAAATATCTTTCAAAACCATGATTGAGCTCCTAGTTCAAACCCATTTTTCTTGGCAGAAAAACTTTGTCTCAATTTGTGATTTAGAATACTCATTCTGTCATCTCACTTTTAAGCTTTTTCTTTATCCTGTGAAATCTCTCTGGATATTTTTGTATCTCATCCAGCTTTTCTTCATCCACTCCTCTTCCGTAGTGTTTATTTCTGTAATACATTAGAATTAAGGAAAGAGCAGAATTACATAGAAGAATATAGGAGTGTCCAACTAATTTGCTTAAGCTTTTGAATGCATAGATACACATTTGGGCTCTTTCAGACAGTTTTCACTGTAGTACCCTGAGGTGCATGACTAATAATTATTGATTGTTTTTCAGCCGTTATCTCATCTGGGATGGAATAGCAACGAGCACTACAGATTTTCCTAGTAGGCTCAGGAAATCCTGCTCACAATATAAATAAGTAATCAACAGTCCACTGCAGGTAGAGCCAAAATACTTTGTCAGGTGGATAGCTTCCAAGATGCAAACCAAATTATTTTATGCATGGTTAGTTACACAGTATATTTCTACATTTACTTATATTGCTATGCTGCATGTAGCTGACTAATGGCTCAAGAACTTTATTTGCTAACTTCATCCAAAGCACCTGCTCAAGGATTGCAAAAAAGTAAATAATTTCTATGGAATCAACAAAGGCAAAAAAACCAACAGAACTACAAACAATTTCAACAACATAAAATTCAATACTTGTTACAAAACACAATGATTTCTTAATAAAATCACTGTAAAGATCTGGCCAGAAGACCAGTCATTAGGGAGAGCAGGACATATTGATGTACAACTCTCAGCTGACACTTCATGGCAGATTTGCTGAGGTGAAGGTAAGGTTCTGGGGCTGCAGCCAACCTATCAACATGTCCTTGGGCATCGTGCTGAGATGTGACATGGCAGTAACCTTACAGCTGGGCAGTTGTGCTGACCATATTGATGCTGGATCCATCCTGATGTTATCAGTGGGTAGATACCATGGGATGGTTTGCCTCAGTCACAATATCATAACATTTATGCATGTTTTTAAGTCTTTGCCTTTTTGACAAGGCAAAACAATAGCTGTCTTCCAATAGAGCATGTAAAAGGTATATATTAGTAAAAGTTATTATTTTTAATTCTCTAACTGCTTAAAAATACATGCCAAATGAAAAACTTTATTCTCATTTGCAGTCATCTTCAGTCTTCTTCTGTGTGGCAATCTATACTGAAATGGAAACAAATAATTTTATGGGGTAGGAATTAACAACTGAAAAGAAGACTGTGCCCAGATGTTAGCTTGCAGAAAAACATTGACAAGGCATGTAAGAAAGAATGGGAAAAAAACTATATAGGTTTCTTTAGAACTGAAGATAATTTTTCTTTAAACTGCACTAGTTTAAAGAAAATATGTACAAAGTACTGTTATGGTGCAACCTGATGTATGAACATGTGTCTTTATTCACACACAGGCAATACCACAAAAATATCTCATGTCCAGAAGATGGAATTTTATAATTGTTTCATGACTCTTAACTGCAAACTATCTATGTAAAAATGATAAACTGAGCAAACCAAAACCATTAAAGTACTAAGTGGACAAGTAGAACAAAGGATGTAAGTCCTCTGCATGATCCTCTACTCAATGAGCTTAATGCTGTCATAATACTCCATCTGTTTAGACTGACAACCATATTAGATTGACACAATTGGAAAAGGAAGTGAACCTTATGCAGCCCAGCTGGCATACATTAAAATAGCTGACTTGATCTTAGCTCTTTAATATAAATTAGATAAACTTTGTGATTCATATTGGAGGAAAAGTATTTTCTTTAAAATTCTTAAATCCACTGAAGATGGTCTTATGTGGAAACAAGCTGACTTAACCAGTGAACACTTGACATATATCAATATAAAAGAAGTTGTCAAATGTATTGAATGCCTTTAAAAGTGACAGTCATCCCCTCTGACTATAGTCTGGACTTAACCATGAAATAACAGAGGGTATCACATAATATACCTTCTTTATTGACATCTTCTGCAAGGAGATAACATCCAGAGCCCAGTCAGCTGATAGAGAAAATTAGTTTTCTCACTTTAATTTGAAAATCATGCACTTGACAGTTTTCAATGTGTGTTTTCAGAATGAGCACAGATTTAAAAGTTAGCTGACATTTATCTGAGATGACCTTTCCAGAGCATTTTCAAAGCCCCTGCTTTGCTGATTTCCTTAAATGATTGCCCCTATTCAGCACTGTTATAATCTGGTGAGAAGTAAGAGCAGACTAGAAAATGTCCCGATCTTGAACTGTGTTTGAACACATGATCTCAGTGAACACAAGAGATTTTCTTTTAATCAGGAATACAAAATCAACCCTTCTTTTATCATTCCAGATACATTTCCATAATAGAAAATCAAGCTAGAGTCAAAAACTTCAATACTATTTGCATTTCGACCAGCATTTACTTTTTATTTTGATGGAAAGTATCACTGTATCTGTATTGAAAGGAACCTATAACTGAATGGTTATGTGTGTTGTTATCAGTCTAAGTCAAAGAAATATCTCTTGGAGACATTTGCACGAAGGCAATCATAAGAGCCAGCTTAAATCATTTAAAAGCATTCTAGCTGGTCTGCTCCTCAGGGTTCCACTCCCCTCCTTTACATTTTCATTGCTGAGAATTAATCCCTGTTTTGCTTTTCAATTCCTTTAAATAGATAATGAATGCATTGATAAAATATCACAAAATGGCTAGCTTTTACATGACACAACCCTATAAGGAGTAAAATAACCTCTTCTGAAAGGGACAGCAGAATTTTGATAAATGTACACTGAATAGAAGTTTTCTAAAAAATACAATTCAATATTGAACAACTGAGAGCAGAGTTAGACTACATCTATATATTTATAAAAGTATGCTTTATTATTCATTATTGATATTATAGGTCCTCTATATAAAATCTAAAAGCATAGTAAATTTAGAAAAAAATAGATAGAGCAAAATGTGGTTTTCATCTCCTTGAAAAAATTTCTTAGTACATGTAAGTAGCTGGAGAAAAGGTTTTCTTCATTTTACTTCTTTTTAACATTCCCAGTCTGTACTTCTCCCTGTCCTAATGCATATATTTTAAACCATTTGATGGCATGTCTCTTTTCACTCAAAATAATGCAGCCTTCAGAGAAGTATAACTGATAGGGCAGGATGCAGCTGCTTGAACTGTAATCAGTACAAAATGAATTGACCATATTACATTAAATCTTGGTTCATCAGTTTGCATCAGCCCTAAGGTTTTGTCACTGATGTATGATAAATAACAAAATCTCTTGGATTTTTCGACCCTTTGTGTTCCAGAATTGTAGCTTATATCATCAGCTAGAAAGTTTTCATGGTGCTTGCTTTAGGAAGCTCCTTTTCAGTATATTTCAGTCTAAATAAAACTCCTCACTATGGAATATTGGAAATTAATTTTACTTTTTTACTTGAAATTCCTATGGCTTTATTCCACTCCTTGTGCTTGAAATCATGCATCCAATATGTTGTGTTGTTGTTTTTTGGGATTTAGATCCCTACTGACTAAAGAGCTAAACTAGTTGTCAGCCAATTATCTGACTGCTGAAAAGTTAAAAGTTCAAAAGTTAAGATTACTGAACTTCTGGGGGATTTTTATTTCTTTGAAATAAAATTTCAGGATTGAATTCCAAGTATTTACATATGTGCAATTTTAAATACTATGTAAAAAATCCACCTATTTTTCTTAGTCTTCCATATACACACATTTAAATACACACAAAATTATTGTCTGATCAGTACCAGACTTTTTTTCCCATTTTAATGAGAATATAATCTCTTTAAAATCTTTATTTTGGCATCATATGAATACTGTAAGAACTCTTAGAAAGAAAGATACCCTGCACTGCACAACATTTTCTACTTATTTAGCATGTACTGCATGTACTGCTAAATCCACTGATTTATCATGTGCTAAGTTTACATGAGCCTGTGTGTCTCTAATACAGTGTCTCTAACCTGGTTTCAAGACAGCCCATGGCAACTAAGCACACTGCAAACATCAAGTTGCTGCTACATGCCCTACTTACAGGGAGAACACTTACATGGATCTGTATTTTCACAGTAATCTATCTTTTGCTCTCGTTTAAGTTTCATAAGTAACTTTATGCTTCAAGAGTTGCCCTTGAATTTGAAACAAAAAATGAATAGTAATATACCACTGTCATAATTTAATATTTGCTTAGATCCTTAAAATTTCTACTCTACCTAAACTTTTTGTCCTGTGATTAAAAAAATGCAAATGCACATTACAAAAAATGTGACTACATAAACATGTGTGAACTATGAATCACAGAATTACAGAATGGGTAAGGTTGGAAAAGACCGCTGGAGGTCACCTAGTCCAACACCCCTGCTCAAGCAGGTTCTCCAGAAAACAAAATAATATTAGTCCCTTTTAACTGCTGGAAATTGAAAAGACAGAAGAAGTAAGCAGGGGAGAATTTTCAGTATAAATCTACTCTGATTTATAAGTTCCAGATCCCTCAGAAAGTATGCAAGAACTCCAGTTCCGTCTTGCCTTCCATAAAATGAGGCATTATAGAAATAGTAAATATCATCAACAACTGTCTACCTCTCGAAGAAACTGAATGTTGGACATGAACATATGTCATGACCAACAAAGCTGGAACAGCTCTAGAGACTGAGGAATTAGTTAGCATCTTGATTCTTGGTTGATTGGGAGACAGGAGACAGGTTCCCGTTCTCACTTGTGAGCATCCCTGGCCTTGCTCAAGTAGCTCCCTGGGGAAGAATGAGACGCCAAATCCGTGCACAAACATGTCAAAGTAATTAGATTGGTTGTATGCCTGTGTGGGACAGAGGAGTTTCAGGACATTAAAGGTTAGGAAAGGGTAGATTAATTAAGCCTGGGTTTAGGTGGAGTGCATCTAGTACTTAGAAACAAAGCAAATGACTGCAATCATCGAGTGGAAACATAAAATGTTTTCAGAACACATGCTCACCAAAGAGAAAATTTCCCTGGCAACCTAAGGAATGGATCTGTGACACTGATCACACCAGTTCTTTTTCACATGTTACATTGTATTTTTTGAATTAATAAAGTTGGGAAAGTGGGTCACAGAGTGGAACACTTGCGCTGAAAGAAAATGTCATGTAAGTAACAGGAGATTATTTGCTGTAGTCTGAGGTCACCATGCATCTTGCTGAAGCAGTTCAGAGTGTTTTATAACTGCTTTTGTACCTGGCATATTTCTATTTTATAATTGTATCAATGTACTGCATTGATATAATGATCCTCAACAGCTTTTTTACCTCTAAGCATCATACACCTGTCCAAGTTTCCACTTACAGGGAATCTTAATTATTCTATGAAATTAACAAAGAGCTAAGTTATCTTATCCAGTGAAAGTTCAATAGCACTTGCAAAGCAGATCCTGGCAGCATCAATTTGAAAAATTCAAGTAGTGCAAAATCAGCTTCCATCTGTTAGGATAGATAAAGTAACAGTTAACACATTGAAAAGATTAAGTGGGTATATTGGCCAACATTCAGTAATTTCAAGTCCTTAAAAAAAGAAGGTAAAAAAGCACTGCACAGTGAACATGGCCTCCTTAGGTAAGAAATATTTTACTAATGGTGAAATGGAAGATATAAACTAAGGTCTCATCTGTCTATAAGTTTGCTGGTATTTATTTGGCCAAAAGATATTTTTCATCATATAGATATAAATACATAACCCTAATTTTAAATAAACACTAAATAGAAAATAAACTGATTACAAATGTTGAATGGGTGCACTACTTAAAAGCTAGCAGTCTTAACTGCACTTTTGTGTACAGGGAGTATGAAGCTGAAGCTTCCTAGTTGTTTCCAATACAGAACTCTTGGAAGCTGAATTTTAGCCATTTGGTACCTCTCCATCACCATAAGAAGGTAAAGTAGGTCAGACCTGCATGAGGCAAACCAACAACAACAACAAAATCAAGTCCCTGCTAGTTTCTTTAGATAGAAGACGGTCTAAAAGTTCTTGATACATCAGAAAATTTATATAAGATGTTAAAAGTACTAAAATGGAGAGGAAAAAAATGTAGGCAAGCATCTCATAAACAGGATGGTGTCTTCCAGTTGATGCAGGATAATACACCTGTGTTGTAACAAGGCATTTTTGTAATCTACCACTTCTTAACGATATTTAGCAGGCCTGTGTAAGTAAAGGGAGTCTCTAATTGAATATTTATACTGGTCAGGGTTATTGCGTGACTGCCACTGATAGGAGCTATAAACACACAGTGCATTTATTACTGTTATGATGTGCCAGCAGTATATGTATTTATATGGTGGCATTAAAAATTTTTGCACCCTATTCCTTCAAGTTGAATTTGAATAAAAGCTTTTGAGATCCTAATAGAAGTTAGATACATACATCAAGGAAGTTTGGGATAGGACAAATGATCAATTATTTGAACTACATTGTTAAAAATGTTGGACATGAGGAAAACTTCATCCTTGCTTAGAAAGGAACTTAAATAAGAACTTGATGACACTTTAGGCCAAAGATGTTATACAGAAGTCTTTAGCCCAATGCAATGTAAGTCATACGCTTTATGAAATACTAGTTAAAAAGCAGTGGAAATATTGGGCACCTTGGAGAATCTTTCTCTTGCTAGATTTATTCATTCCAGCTTGAAGCTGTTGTTGTGTTAGCAGTCTTAGTTCAGAAACTGGGAGCCCTTGTGAGGAGTTATTTGCTTCTGGGTAATGTTTAGATAGAATGGAGAGATGGTTTCTCTGAAAGCTCAAAACCCAATGGCAAGACTAAAATGCAATAATTTTAAAGGAAATACAGGAAACCCATGACAATCATCAGACTGGAACACTATTCAGAGTTGTTTGATTGTTGCCAAATTTGTCAACAGTATAATGAAGAAGAGCTATAAATAAGAGCTAGAGGAATAACTATTAAGTTTTGTAGATATTAAGAGAAACACTGCAGTTATGGGAACGAAATTTCAAGGTACCCATTTGAAAGCCAGACTGAAAATAACATGTAAAAATCATTAAAAACAAAGTCTAGACTAAAAAAAAAATATTAAAAATATGGCAGAAAAGGGGAAGAACATGAGAGGTCTTAGTTTCATGTACAAAAGACCAAGACACAAAAATGTCTGAAAATGTTATGGTATAAAGCAGGGAAAGATTGAAGCTGTTGGGGGTAAAGGAAAGGATTCTGCCATGACAAAAAGTTATTGTGACTCTAAAACACAGACTTGGCCTTGAAGATGCATGCAAAAAGTTATAAATAAGACCTTAAATCAAATGGATCTCTAAAATGTAGCTTTAGTTTTGGCACGAAGATATCAATGGATGCCCAAGAAGGAGGCAAATGTCTTTCAGTGGGTGACCTATGTTAATCCAACACATCCTTTTCTACTCTATCCCCCTTAACTCTTTGCCCATATAAGTTAGGACTCTCCTCGATCCTAAAACCTTATAGCTGGAAGGGTTATTTTTTAATTAATTTCTCAGACCCTGACATAGCACTGAGGCTAATGAAGTTCATAGCACAGCACCACAGATCCTTTTGGTCAACTTCAGTCTGGCAGCTGGGATTAGTGAGAGTATAGCAGAAACTGCACTGGCAAATGATGCTTTTCTCAGCTACAGAAAAGGACTGGCAAACAGACTGCTATAAATGTCCTCCCTTCTTTCCCTCATAAATACATCATAGGACTGTTCATGTTTCTCTGTTTGTGACGAAGGAAATGAGAACTCAACTTTTGTTTATAAACCACAGCTGTTAGCTGTGACTATTTTAAAGTATAGTTAAAAAGAATAAGTTAAGCCTTATTACTTGTTTTAAAAAAAGGAATTAAAAATTTAGAATCTTAATTTATTTTGAGTTTGTAAGTTGGAAGAGAACTCAAAAGAAATCTTTGAAGAAGAAGGCTTTTAAAGATGAAAATGTTACAACTCAAAAGCACTGAAGCATAAGATTTATTGTACAGCTGTTTTGTTGTTTTTTTTTTCCTTTGTGAGAGTTCATTGAAATACAATATAAGTTAGTGATTTTGTAACTGTTCTTCTGTGAATAAAAACATTACTGCCAGAAAGATGAGCATGGTCAAGTGTTGCTAGGATGAGAGGAGGTCACCAGCCTGTTCTTCTGCACTCCAGAACAGCAGCTAAGGAACTTCACTGATGGAGAGGAAGTGGAATTACAGAGAGAAAAGGGTTAGTTACAGGAAAAACGAAAGTGCAGAGAGTTGTGAGAAAATGTATGCAGACAGAAAATTAGAGACAGGAGAAAAATGTCTGAAGGAGCAGAAGATCCGCCAAGGCTGCTGATGCGAGATTCAATTTAGTTTGAGAAAAAAACTGTGTCAGTAGGAAAATGAGAAGACAGATTTACACTGGAAGATGTCAGTCAGGTCACAGGATTTGCTTCATACAGAAAATGTATTCTTGCTTACATATGCAAAATGTCTGTTGCTCTGGGTCAAAGTATTTTGCTGGTAGCAGATTATTTTATAGGAATACAGTCACATTTTGAACATCAGTTTTTGAATTGTTATCTCCTTTGGAAATTTTTATTTGGCTATGAAGCCTCCCTGTAAGCTGTACTGCAGATAGACAGGTCTACTGGACACTTTATCAATCTTTCCTAATGATTATGGGAAGACAGGAATATTTTTAAATCCTTAATTTGAAAAACATTGAACTAGGGATTTAATACTGATAGGCAGTTATAGAGCTCTTAGTGAAGAATCCAAGTCTCCGTAAAAAATCAGTTCCAAAAAACAATACTAAAATAATTTAAAACATAAATATTTTCTACATGAAAATTGATTGCAAAAAATGTCAAGCAAAATATTAACAAAAATATTTCTGCTGGACATGATAGAAATTTCTTGAATGATAGAATTCTCCATGAATAAAGTGTCTTCGAATAAATATTTCTTTCTATAAAATATTAGAATATGTAACAAATTTTGATGAAATAATTTGAAAAAGAAAATTCGTTTTGTTTGAAAATATAAATTTTAGTTTATTTTTCCACTTAACATTTTTACTTTAATGTAGTTCTCATAGCATTTCTTTCTGATAAATATAATAGCACTTGCAACAATAACAGTAATAACAGTTTAATAATAATAATAATAATAATAATAATAATAATAATAATAATAATAATAAGAAGAAGAAGAAGAAGAAGAAGAAGAAGAAGAAGAAGAAGAAGAAGAAGAAGAAGAGGAATAAATAATGACATTTACTTTGAGGGGTAGAAGTTTATCTTTTCTTCCCTGTCTTGGTTTCTTAACAGACAAGGCATGAGTGGTCACAACATGTGATTGTGTCTCTTTTGCAAGTGCAGTCACAATTGCACTGCAGCCTGTGGAGTTTCAACTGTGTTTCACAAACACCTTGAATGGCCCCAAAGTTGTACAAAAATAGGATGCAAAGACGGTGACTAAAACATTCACAACTTTGCCTCTCAGGATTTTCTTAGTTTCTCATGCAGTTTCTACAACCTCTGCCAAAATCATTGTAGGATGATGGTTACAGTAAAGAAAAAGAGAACTGTACATGCTCTGAGAAGTCCTTTCCTTCCTACATACAGGATTTCCATGAGCTCTAAAGCTATTTTATTTCCTCTGAATCTTCCCTACCTTGAAGCTAAGTGCTTCTCCTATCTCCTCAGCTACATTTCCACACTCTGCTACTTTGTTTGTCTTTGAAGGAAGCAAAGCAGATCTGTTTGCAGGTTCCTGATTCCCTCCATACACTGTGGTTAGAGATTTCCTGTCATTCATTTCTTCTGCATATCCTAAAGCCCATTTACTTCCTCTATGTTAACCTCCCTGTGCTTCTGGATATTTTGTTCCTGTCATTGTTCCTATGATCAGGCAAGATACTCATCTCCTGACCATCTGCCTCCGATCTCTGCAGTTTTCAAATTGGAGAATTTTGGGTGCAGCCAGAGCAGAGTGAAGCCTCCAAGCCCACTTAGCAGTGTGCAGAAGGAGGATATTTCACACAGGTGTAGCCCTGCAGTGCTGATTCAATTTCCTGCCTCCTCCACAATCCTGGCATGACATGTGAGTGGGTCACCTGTGATTTGCCTCTTACTGGAGAGGATGTGATGTCTGAAGAAAGAGTGCCCTTTAAAGGGCTTTCTATTCATAAGAAACCAAATAAAACAAAGAAACAAAAAAATTGCAACACTTTGTCATGCCTTTGTTTCTTTCACATCGCCAGATTCACCTTCTCCATAGGATGTGCTGATGTTCCTAGTATGAGGTATGATGAAAATATTCCTTTTTAATATGACCTGAAATACCAAGACAAGAAAAGGTACAGGAACATACTGGCTGATATGATGTAAGCCCACCACCTATGGCATCCAGTCACAAAACATTGAGATCATTAAAGAAGAAAAGTAGCCAAGCATCTCATCAGGGATCAGAATTATCTAGTTTTATATCTCATGGAGTTTTCTCTTATTTTCACCCTCTTTTGTCATCTCAGTATTTCTCAGGAAGGCAAAGGCCCTGCAAATAAATTTTCATGGAGCATTTTTGAAATGACAAAAGTCTGAAAAATTGGAAACAAGAAGACAGGAATGATTATATTCTAAGTGACCGTCACATTGCTAATTGTCTTTGGTACTAAACATCACCTTAAATGGTGAGGAAACCTAAATAAGGTGAATAGTATGTGCAAATTTCAACTACTTATCTTGATTAAATAGTAAAAAAAGATACAGCTGCATCAGTGTATTTTAAAATATTCTTCTTTAAGTTGAAATCTATTTTTGTCTTTATACCACATCACAGCTTTCAAATAGAATTGATTTCAATCATTAATTGTATGCATCCAAAAAGGCACAGATAAAAGTATATTATTATGAATTTTGAATTATTTGAATACTTCAGTCCTTTATTCCCACCACCATCCTCATCCTTATCCAGTGACATTTTAATAAAGCTGAGGCAATGCATTTTACAATTGATCTGTGCGACAATTGCTCCCTCATTTTAATGTCTGTTGTGCTAGCTTTAGGATAAGCTGATGTTTGCAGAGGTTGACTGAGGTATACCATGCTGGTGAAAACTCATTGAAATTTATAATTTACAGTGAGTCTTGGAAAGTTGAAGAAGAACATGGGAATCGCATCCACAGCAGCCATATGGCCCATACAGCTACACCATATGAGACTATAAGAGTATCAAGTAATTAATATCTCAAAATGGACATAGCTTAAATGCTTAAATAGCCTCATATTAAAATATCTTTAGCTGTTTAACTCAAAGAATATGAAGATCCTGACACCTATTGACACAGCATTTGCATCGTCTCACAGTCATACATCACTTTTGTGAATACTCCAGAGAAGTGAGAAGTTGCTGAAGCTGTCTGATAAAGCAGTCTGAAGGAAATGCAAAATAAGTGACACTACATTCTCTATTCTTGCTGACTTTTTCATCAAGAAAATATTCCCTGTCTTGTTCAGCATGGTAGCTCAGTTTTCTCCATCGCCTATTATGCCTAGGAAAGACTGGCCTTCCTGACCTCTGGAGAAAACACTCATACACCCAACTGAAGAGAAAACAAACCTTTTAACTGTCTCCTCTTCCAGCTTAAAAGTCAGTGAGTTTGAGGGAGCAGAAGCTGGTGTAATTGATTCTTTTCTCAAGACTCTTTCCCTTGAAAGTTTGTCTTTCCCTTAATGCCTAAGATAGGTTAGGAAGATTTTTTTTTTCTGTAAAATAATTTTAAACTCAACTACTATGCTATCAAGACAACTGTTTATAAACCTACTGGTGCCAGGAAGATGCTTGTCAGCAATCCATCCATGAATCTAGAGAGGATGATTGGAAGGGGACTTTGGCCTCTCAGAAGCCATAACAGTTGTGCATACTGGTGTAAAATGTTCTCCAGTCACCGTGACTCCAATTCTACCATCTCTGATTATGTAAAAAGGAAATGCAGTTCACAGCAGTGAAAAGAAACCGCTTTATGCTTTTGATATGGGACTTTAAGCAATAGTTGTAAACCAGTGCATAGAATCTTTTTTTTCTGCCTCAGTTTGCATGAAGAACCAGAGTAAATTAATCTTTTGATTCTTTCCTGTCTTCATTATCTTTTTTACTCAAGCTGGGCTAATCAACCATGGTCCACGTCAAAACAGGATAAAACAAATTGTCTGTTGGAATACCTGACTATAATAGAGGCTTCCTGGTATTTCTTTAGGTCACTTATTGTAGAATCATAGAATATCCTGAGTTGAAAGGGACCACGAGAATCATCAATTCCAGCTCTCAGATCTGCACAGCTCAATTCAAGAATCACACTACGTGTTTGAGAGCATTGTCCAAACCGAGAAACAAAAGCAAACCTCTTTGTGCAACAAAAACCTGTTGTTGCAACAGCACTGAGAGTTTGTGAGCAGACAGTAGAAAACTCCATGTCTGTGTTCTGTAGTATGAAATATTTTAGTGCAGCTGAAGTTCATTGAGGAGGATGAGAATCAGTATATGCAGATACATGGCACTGCCACTTCCCTCTTCTCATGGTAGTTATGCAGCATTTCCAAAGGAAAATGATTGTAACAGGCTACCTGCCAGTCTGCATTTCTTGTCCAAACTAAGGTGGGAGACCACTGATGTCCTGCTGTGTGTGTTGCACAGTTGCTTTGATTTAAAGTTATTTTGGATTTATGATCAGAAAAGATAGTGCTTATGCTGTGCATTAATATGGATAAGAAGTTTTCTCTATTATGGCAATCTTTCATCTACATGGAATTCTAAATAACCAATCACCATAAACACAATAAAAGCATTAATGCATGGTTAAAAGGAATAATAAAATATTCTTTAATAAAAGAATATGTGGATTTTTCCAGCACCCACTCCTGAACACCAAAACACAATATTCACCCACTCTATCCAAATGTGGGTAGCATATATAGCTGTACAGTTCTACTGAAAATTAACTGGGTATGGCCCATGAGTTAAAGCACAGGATTTATTTGGAGTTTACAGATTTGATAATTGACTTCCTTAATTTCTTAGTGTTGTATACATTCATTGCAAACTTCCTCTTTGTTTTATATAAATCTGTATATATGTAACACTTGTCACATTTCAGTGTTTTCTTCCTTACAGTTACCAGAGATAAAATTTCAAAAACATTCATGTCAAAAACCCCAAGAAATATTCAGTGTTGCAAAAAACAATCTTGTGCTAAAATTTTGGGGTATTTTGTCTTGTTTTGAAGGTGTTATAAACAGCAACAAAGTAAAAAAAACAAAACAAGCCTGAAAATGAGAAATACATTGGCAGAGATTTTAAAATAATAAGTACACAGCAGGGTGTGGGGCTACACTACTGCCTAATAGTTGTTAATCTGAATAAATAATATGTTTTTAATCATCAAGTGGCATTTAATTAACCTGCAATAACTGGCTTATTAATTCTCAATTAAATCATTATTTGAAACACTTAATTTAAATGTGAATGATTATATTTTCTGCTACCTCCTATAAGGTATCTCACTATTTGTAATTAATTGTAGTTAAAGTTTGGCATTTGCTCTTCCTCCATCAAGGACAGGTTTAAAAAGCTTCATGCTGTTTGTTAATTTAAGTAAACCAGAAGAGCAAAAGATGGGGAACTCAGAAAACAAAATAACTCAATTACCATACACTCCAGTACTGCAATATGATTTATTTACACTTAATCTCACCCTTAACCAATGCTCAGGGTCAGCTCCTCAGCTAGAGGAAACTGAAAATATTTATTTCAATTAGGTTACTAAAACATTACACTTTCTGGTTTGTATTTTGGAGTGGATTTTAGTTTTATCTGAGTTTTTTCTTTGATTTTTTAAAATATAGGCAATCTGATGAGTTTTGCCTAAGAGTCTGAAGCAAAAATTAATTTCTGTTCCAGGAAGCTTATGGTCAGGAGTACAGGAAAGAGGGGGTATAATATTCTGGTCCTTTGGTGGGATGTTCATCCTAGTATAAAAAGAACTTTTTCTAATAATTTGAACAAAATCAATGACCTGCAACTGGGAGTAGAGGAAACTGGGCAGAGGAAAATATGGCACTAAAAAGAAAGGCTTTGAATAGCCAGAAAGAAAAGTCAGAAAGACAGACTTAAACCTATGAAGGATCATATTGCATATCCTCAGTGCAGGAGGACGCCTTCAGTGATGATTCAGAACCTCTTCTTATGAAACATTTCCTTTGTGGAACCTACTTCCCTCCTTTGATTAAAGAAGATACTTGTGGAGACTCATTTTTCTGGTGTAAGATGAGTCTTTGGCTATTTGAGGAAAGCTAAAGAAAGTTATTTGCAAAGATAAATGCTGGAGAGGTCCAAAATGGAGTTAAACTACATTCCAAGACAATGCACAGCTTTCTTCCATAAACTGCTTAAAGCCTAGCCAACATAAATAAATATCAATTTTCAAACACTGCTCAAAACCTAAGTTCTGAAAAGGTTGTGTAACTTTTAGCAGACATACCACTAAAAGAGTTCTATGTAAGATGAAGTTAATATTTACACCCAAACTGAAATTCATTATATTTATATTGTATCCATGTATTATCAAGCCTTTGCTTTTACATTTCTTTTGCTTTTCCATTTCTTTTGCTTTTCTCAGTATTTTGATCTTCTCTTTTTCTTTTTTTTTTAATTTTTCATCCTGGTAAATTACCTTTTGTCATTTTCCAACCAAGATGTTTTTCAAATTTTTTTCCCTAGCAGTACAGGATATTTGTTCCCACAACAACCACTAACACACCAGAAAATCTCCTAGCTCTAAACTCAAATGACTGCTTTTTTGTTATACAGAGGGGGGAAAAGTTAGAAAAATAGTAACATTTTTAGTGGACATGGTTGAACAAACATGATTCAGAAGTTTTCTTCATAGTAATTTATTGATACAGGAATGAAATTAGGCACAAATTAAGAGAAGAAAAAAAAATCTAGTGAAAGCTATGCCCTTCTTCCTCCTCCTCCTGAGTTTGTTATTCCTCCTTCCAGATTCTTTCCCTCGCAGAAGATGCAGAAGTGCAGTATTCAGATCACTTCAGGACACCACCCTTCCTTCTTAAAACTAGAAGGAAGTAGAGGGATAAAGGGCAAACAGAGATGGCCCTGAATGTTAGAAGAGGCACCTTTAGGCCTTCTATTTCCACCTAAGTTCTTTCCATTTTCATTTGTCTGTATTATAGATGCAGCCAATATCTATAAAAACAGTGTGTTTTCTCGTTTCTTGCCACTGAAAGCTTTTCCAAAAGCCTCTTGTTTCAGGCACCAGATGCAATTACTGAATACTAAACTTCCAATCAGAACTGCTCAGTTGTCTGAGGTGATGGGGTTAGAGGAGATAAAAAACCTCACCAGTAGAAGCCCGTCTTCTAATTTCCATCAAGGGATACTTTGAAACAAGTTCAGGTATTTTACTACCTGCATATCTCTGCACTAATGTAGCATTTCACAGAGTTTCTGCAATAACTGTCGTTGGGTCTTCTCATAAGAGCCCTATAATGGTCATAAATATTCCTCAGGAGAGCCAGATAGACTCTGAAAGGCATATAATAGCTATCATAAATGAATAATAAAATGTAGAAAGGACAAGCCACCATGAAAATGGCAAATGAATATGATGACGTGTGTGTTGTACATGAGTTAATTGTCTGAGTTTTATATTTACAGAAAATCCCAACTGTTTTCTGCTGTGCCAGCAATATTTATGGAAGAGGAAACATCCTCTGGAAGGTTAAGACTTTTTGCAGAAAGTATGAAGTAATTACAGAGTGGAAAGATGCCACCACTGTTCTGTGTGCACTTCTTACACATTTTCTTAAATTGTTTGCTGCAATGACAAATTCTGGAAGTTACAGTCCAAGCATCATCTTTGTCCTGCCAGATGGTGCAGATAATTCTTACTTCAGCATAAAAAACAAATCAGGGATTTAAAAAATAAGTTAAGACACGTGGATAGAATAATACTGCACTTCAAAGCCTTCCTTTGAGCCTTTTTGGGCCTCCCTTTGCCAGTACTTTGACAGAGTAAGAATATTTGTCAGATGCCAGGTTTCCTTAATGGCAATCAAAAATATGATTACCTCGATTCAAAAGTTGTCCATTTCTACCTTCATAGCTTCATCAGCTTCAGTCCAACAATGTATGATGTAGCACACCACCCAACTTAGGAAATGTAAGTAGTCCCAATTAAAATTAAACTCATTGCATTCGCAATGAAATCTTTAGTTTTAATTATACTGTCATAACCAGGCTTTTTAAGGGGATAATATAGCTTCATAATCTTGAAAAGACAGCCAAAACAGATGGCTATATACAGAAAATGTGTACAGAAAAGTAGAAATGGAAGAAAATTTGGATGACATCAGTGTACAGATCTGAGTAGTAAATGTCTTGAAATCTCAGCCCTGAAAGAATTTAATCTCTTTGTCTATGCAAGGACCAATATAGGAGCTTCTATTTCAAAGCAGCTGTGTGTATCAGAATGAAAACACTGACAGTATAGCACATTGCAAAGTAGAAATACACCGTGACTGTGTGCATAGAGAGTAAAGGTAGTTAGTCTAATAGTGGCTCAATATTCTCCAAAAATGTTTTGCATTCTCAATTCAGTCCTTTTTGATTTTTGCACAGACCAAAACCCAACCTTAAGGCAACTCAATCAGCTCCTAATGACTGATATATCCTTTTTTCCTCAGCTTTTCATAGCAATCTTAATATGTTTTAGTAAATCAAGAAGATACTGTAACCATTTGAAGTATTGGACGGTTATAGAGAGCAAACACCACTGTATGTTAAAGACTGTTTCTTATATGGTTCGCTTAGATTGTGTTATGAGCATGAGACTCTTTAAATAGACAATGCCACAAAAAAGACTGATTGATGCAGCCTGGCTCAAAATTTCCTACATGTTTGTACCTGAAGGGGAAGGTCTTGAACTTGGAAAACCTGCTCTTTCGATTGTAGGGCCTGTTTCCCTATTTATGAATATTACTTTCTCTTGAGTATTGTTCATCTTAAAAAATAGGAGTAATTGAAGTCAAATCTGTGTTTAATTATGTGTGTAATTTACTGATATTTAGATATGTTTAACCTCATGCTGTGTCTCTGGCTTGTTTTATAAAATCGAAGGCACAGTTGTACAGAGGTGATTTTTGTTGGATGTGAATTATTTTTTTAATGGTACATTAAGCCATGGCCCTACACTGATTGCAAGTTACATGAATCTATTTTGTATACTGAAAATTATGATCAGTAGCCATTTTGTTTTCTGATTCATAGGTTTTGGTTTTCCTCTTCAGAATTAAATTTTCCTTTGTTTGACTGACATAGAAGGTAGCAAAGGAACAACGGAAAAAAAAAGAGACAGAGATGGTTTACAGGAACACATGAGCTGATGAATGTCCCCGACTAAATGGCCTGAAGCTGAGTCAGGAGAGGTTTAGGTTGGATATCAGGAAAAGATTTTTCTCCCAGAGGGTGGTTGGACATTGGAGCAGGCTCCCCAGGGAAGAGGTCACAGCACCAGCCTGTGCTGAGGGAGCTCAAGAGTTTGGACAAGGCTCTCAGGTACATGGTGTGGTTCTTGGTTCCAGGAAATGCACTCTCTGATCTTCCAACTCAGAATATTCTATGATTCTATGATGCAATGATTTAAAGTGAATAACTTTGTACAGGACTGGACATTCAGATGGACAGGAATTAATCCCCATAGCAATACAAAACAATGCAACTGCCAGAAAAGTGAATTTAATTCGCATTTATTCCATATTATAAAGTGCCCAGCATCCTGATATCATCTCCTCTAACACCAAAAAAGCATCATTACACAGGCTGCACTTCTCTTGTTCTACTTCTAAGTTCACTGGAATGAATGTTATAATTTCACCTGTAAATAGTGAAGTTTTAACTTAGATGCCTGTAAGGACATCTGATTTTCAAGCAAAACAAGATCTTTCCTGTGTCAGGATTGCAAAAGGAAAATAAAAGATAGGAGAAAGTCATGAGGTTTCCACATAAGGCATTATCTGTCAGCTCTTCTGACTACACTGCTTAGAACCATGTGAAACCTCCAGCTGTAGGGTGAAGATTAGAAGAGAGAATCTGACTCTGTTTGCTTGCTCTGCATTTTTGTATGCTGGTGAAATCAAGGGCTGCATGATTAGACCAATTTAGCCCAGGTATCAAATCTGTAATATTAAGTTTCTAAATTAATGGGAGAAAATCTATAGGAAGAAAATACAATAATAACATGTTTGAAAACTACTAGACAATAATATTTGAATATTTTAGTCAATACCTTATAACATCATATCAGAAAGTTTTATTCAGATATCTGGGATCAACATTTCAGAAGTCAAAACCCCAAGCTTAGGTATTTAAATTCATATTTAGCTTTTAGGCTTACTGTGCATCAAAGAACTCATATTTAGGCAATTTAGAATCTAGACAAGATGATCATAAAACCAAAACACACTTATTACTCTAAAAGTCTTTCTCTGCTTTTATAATTATTGTTATCCATCTGCAGACATGCTCTTCTTCTTTGGGTATTATGGTTATATAATATAAAACTACATTATTACTTATGTTCAGAATGATAAGTAGATGGAATCTGTTCTTTTTTAAAATTTTCAGAAATGTCTGTGTAATTTGGAGAGGACAGTTTGTGAAGAAACAGACGCTTGGAGATCACAAAGGCACAATCCATATGTCTGGATTGTATTATGATGTAGAGCACAAATGTACTCCTCCTACCAAATAAATTCATATGTGTCATTTCTATTATGAAAGAACATAGTATGTCCCATTTTTACTAAATATTTCAAATAAACTTTGAAATTTTATCTTGAAATAAACTTAGGATATTTACATAATTCTTTTTTATAAACAACAAAATAATAAAAAAAGAATTTGTGTTTGTTTGTATGTTGGAGGATGTTGATGTTAAGATAAGGTAAGAAAAGGATGTTGTCCTTTTCTTATTTATCTTGGGAAATCTCTGCAGATGTGAAGCTGATAAATTAATGGTGTCTGTATCTGAAAAACTCCAGACAGATCTGATTTCAAGAGAGATACCTTGGAGTAATGAGCTTCAAAAAATGGCTTTATTTGCAAGTGGCTTGTTTTGTTAGTCTGTGCACTAGAGGATGACTTTTTTTTTTCATTTTTCTTGGTTCTGGACCTACCTGTTCAGTTTTGGAAAAGCTACAATTTATACAAATATATCAGTGAGTAAAAGGACTTAGTTTCCTCATATTTTGACATTGATGTCAGTCTATGTAGTGTTTAGTGATTTTTGGTTGTTAATTTCCTATTGTCAAAGGTTTTAAAATTTATGATACAACATCCTTCACGCTCTAAACACAAAGAATCAGTCTTTGCCCGTAAAGTGTCTCAGAATCTACATTGGCTTGTTTCAAAAACACTTACAGTTTAATGATCTTAGATTTGTTAGGTAAAAAGTAAATTCTGTAATGGCTTTGGGATGCTCCACCTAAAAGAAAAAAAACTCTCTTATTTGCTCTGTGTAATAACCTTGAAATGCTGCATCTACTAGCCACAGATCCAAAATATGATGGCTCTTCCTTTTTCTGGAAAAGCAATGCTTGTTTATTCTGTTAAAGAGCCAGGGTCTCTTAAACCAGGTTTTATAGTGAAAATTTTCACACTGGTTGTGAATACGTAATATTACATTACATACTTTGCTTATTTCGCAGTCAAGAAAAACTAAAGCAACACTAATTTCATTTTCAAATTTAGGACCTCACAAACAGAAAACCAGATTTTTTTTCCTTTTTTTTTTTTTGCTTTTTCTTTTTTTTTTTTCTCCTTTGGAGGGATGATACATTTTTCTTTGCCTCTTATTCACCCTGCTGATTTCCTGCATTACAGGGTTTCACAGTTATGCCTTAGACTGAAGAGTACCTTTACTTCTCACTTAATCCAAAACAGGCATATTTTGTGTGCAATGGCAGTAAACAGAGTCCTTTTCTTTTCCCCAGTGGTGTTTTGCAAGATACTCTAGAAGTATATGCATTATTCACATACTAGATATGTAGATATTTGTCAGACCAGGGAAGAGGAATGTATTTCCAAGGGCTAATTTTTGTCTCTAAAGGCTAATTTCCCTAGGGTCCCTTCGAGTCAGTAGAGGAAGCTAGTGTGATAGTACCCTCTAGAGAATGGTTCAGAGCAGGAGACTAATTAATCCCAGGGGGGGAGGTTGTGCTGGTGTTGGCTGGGACAGAGTTAATTTTCTAACAGTAGCTGGAATGGGGCTGTTTTGGATTTGTGCTGAAAACTGTTTATAATGCAGCAATGTTTTCTTTGTTGTGGAGCAGAGCTTTCACAGTGACAAGGCCTTCTCTGCCTCTCAGCCCATCCCTCCAGCAAGGCTGGGCATACATGAACTTCCCTTCCCACTTTTGCCTTTCCAGGTCTCTCCCATGTCCTGCCAAGGGTCAGTGAGCAAGTTATGCTTAGTTGCCATCTGGGGTTAAGCCAAAGCAGAGATTAACCACACTAGACTGTAGGCACCCTGATGAATGATCTCCACTCTGGCCATACACCTAGATTATGTCAAATGCACAGAAGTCAACTCTCCTTTTTATCATTTATTATCCCACCCAAGACTGTCATCTACAAAAACTTGCCAATAATTATTTTTACATCATTAGCATAGACACAGGAATGGATTGAGATTTGGTCCCCAGGGGCCTTCCCTGCTCCTGTACTGATGCCTGTGGCTCTGGCTGCATACTTTGCCTGGTTAACATATTTATGCCATGCTGTTACCTTTTCTCTCCAGATCACTTTTAGAGGGTAATTCATGCCCATGTTTCTCAAGGCTGATCTAGAACAAACTAGCTGCATCCACAACAAGCAGAAACTGACACAGACTTGCCTTTCATTCCTACATGGTAATCCTTTGAAACAAAGACATATTTCCTGTTTTCTTGGTCTTAAGGTTGTTTCCTGTTGAAAACATAACTGGTGGTGTGAGGGCTTGATTGCAACCTGTCAGAGCTGAATTCTTATAGCCCAAAGTGTCACATGTCCTGGCATCATGGTATGTTCAAGGATTTATGGATCAAGTGCACATGGACAAAGTGTTGTGTAGAGAACATGGCAACAAGCCTATGGTTTAACTCTTCAGCCTTTTGGAAGCTATCAGTCAAACAAGCTATTCCCAGAGCCTTCCAGGTTTTATTTCAGAAGGAGCTATTTTTTTTCCCTCTTCAAAAGGAAGTTTAAATGACATCTCTGCAGGAAAATCAAGAGACCAGATACGGCTAGCACATAATTCTGACTATTGTCTGATCTCAATCTTTTTATATTAGCAAAAGATATTAAAAGTAGAATAATGTCTCATGCAAAATTTATTTAACATTGAAACATTGATCAGGAGTCTCTTTTGTCAAACTAAATAGGAAGAAAAGTGGGTCTTATAATCCTGAATGGAAAGGAACTGTCCGTGCAGCAGTCTCTCCCTTTAATACTGACATTTCTAAAGAAAAAATTATCCTCTTTACTCTAGAGGAATATTTTGTTTTTCTATGAGTGTAAGCAAATGTCATTTACACACATACCAACTCCTCTGTTGCTCTACATCTCGCTGACAAATTAAACCATCACTTATGTGGAAAGATCATGCAACAGAATCCTAGCAAATTCTTAAGTGAGGCACATACACTCTGTAGAAGACAGTTTTTCTTTGGCAGAGATACAGATGGTGGATCTCTTCTGTTTTATCTAGAGTTAAATTAAAACTACAATATTGTTGTTTAAATCAGCTGTATGCGTTCCATTTTGTTGTCACAATGAACAGTCATATGCACGAAAAAGCAGAGAGATTTTTAGCCTCTGGACACAGAAATATGTGAAGAAGATCTGAAAGCTTGTAATCTCCAAGAAAAGTCTGACATATAGTTTGCATCAAGACCACACTGAGAGCAAAAAAATTAAAATGTATTTTAGTGGGAAACTTTTATTTGTACCCGGAAATTAGGACAGCTGGATGAAAGAAAACTTTGTTCCTGTAAGGATCTAATGTGATGAAGTTATTTCTCCAGCTGCTTCTACCTGAAATAAATACTATTCATAAAACCTTACATCAAATCATATAATTTTAGCTATTCTACAGACATGGAGGTGTGCCACCACAGCAATTCTCTCATTTTAACAAGAAAGAATGTTACTAAAATATATGCACTTACAACTTTTGTAGACAGCAGTGATTGTCTCCTACACATTTCAATGGCATGAGGAGCATGGATCTCAAAAAAGCACCGAGGATTTAATTACCAATGTCTACAGGCATTTCAAGAACCCTATAAATTTTCTTAATCCAAAGAATAATATGAAATGTGTATCAATGAACGAGCACAGGCAATTAAGGGTAAGAAAAAAATAAATATTTATAGCACATTATTTCTGTGAGTTCCACAGAGGCAAGTTGTTTTGGTTTTTTTCTTAACAAAAAAGGCTTAAAGAATCTCATAGATTGAAAAATGTAATGTCCAGTCACAGTAATTACTTATTAAGTTCAAGATACGTTTCAATCTGCAAGAGATAATGAGGTTTGTTTTCATCTTTCAGTACTACTTTCTTAGCATGGGTAAAAAAGGAAAAAACATGCATAACCATTTTAGAAATTAACAAGAGAACCATGAAGATTTTTAAAACTCTGTTTTCCCAGGCAAGTTTGGAGTATAACAGTATGTAACAAGGCTCTCTTAGACAGAATCTTTCATCTAGAAGAGCAAAGCCTCATTTGTGAGGAACTTGGAAAGCACGATGTAAAATTTTCATATCTCTGTGGTAAAACACAAGTGATTTTTAACTGATATTTCCATCATTTGAAAGGAAGGCACACCCACAAAAGTATATAATTTTTCTATTTTATATAAAACCTTTATGAAAAAGCGTCTGAGGATCTTGTTGTGACTGCTGAAATTAACACAATTTTAGGTCTGTGATTCATACTAGCACAAAGGGGGAAAATGTTTTTAAATCTATTTCTATATCTTCTTTCATAACTGATCTTTAATTTTGCTTGAAATGTAAATCTGGCATTCTTAATTTGAAGCTCAGATGATTATGAAAACCTTTTTCATAAGTGATGAGAAACTCCTTTTCTCTTGCCCAGAAAATATCTGGCCACCTTCACTGCAGCTCATCTCTCTCATCTTGTACCTTTTTAAATGTATGCGGAATGCTCCACTTTGGTCTTAGAAGTCCAAAAACTGGGGGGTTTTTTCTGTCTTTTAACAGTGACTTGATCAATGATCTTAAACTAATCCCTTAGAGCTCAGAGCAGCAAAACACAAGCCCACTTTTTTTTTTTTTTTTTTTTTTTTTGTTAGAATAGGACATAATATTTAGCATCCACTTGAGTATTTTGCATTCTGTTGGTCTGTGCCTCCCATCTGTGTAAAGAAAAAGAGAATGTTTATACCTTCTTTTCTTCCTTCACAGATGTTGCAAGACTTAATCAGTTTGAAGAAAGATGGGGTTTTAATTGCATTGCAGGGAATTGAATGCTTATGGTACATGAGAAAATACAGTCTGACCAGCAGCAAGACTCATAGAGGAATTTAAAGTACATCTTTCAAAGACTAGTGAACATGAAAGAAAAGGCAATGTTGCTTCCAGGCTCCCATCTATTTATTTATTTATTTGGTGAAAAGTTTCCTTATTTCATTCGTTATTTGTTTTGAAACTTTTTTAAGAAAAAGGAAGTAGTTAAATATTAGTATTCCCTAAAGATATCCCCCTGCTGGATTTTTTTTCATCAATAAACTCCAGAGTTAAGGAATGCCATTAGTATTAGTATTCACAAACAAGGGGGGATGTAAAGATGAGATATGCATAAAATAGAGTTCCTTTCGTCAAAGAAAGTTCCCAGGGCTACTGGCATTCAGAGAAATAATCTTTCTTTTCTTTCTGATGAATTATAAACAGTAAAAATATTAATAATTAAAGGCAACCCTCCCAACTCCAAACTATAAAATCCAACAAACCAGCCATGAACAAAGGAAAGAAGTTCGTAAGAGTCATTTGGGACTGATTTGGAAATGCTTCCTGATATTTTTAAATGCTAAATCTTTTGTGAATATGTATACATAACATTGATGCCTTGGGGAACTCTGCTGTTGGAATAAGTTTTAGTAATTATTTTTGATACTCAGGGAAGTATTTTTTAGTCTTCCTGCTTCTATCTTGCAGAAACTTGTATGGCAATAGGGGTCACGGGTGCCCACACAGATGTGACATTCTAGGTGCGACCTTTCAGAAGAACAATAGAATTAAATATCTGGAGCAGATGACAGGAAATATAAAGTTTCTTTTTTACAATGTAATTAAAATCCCATATTTCTTCAAAAGGAAAAACACCATTGTTTATGACCTATATGTTGATCTTGTTCATCATTCATAAAATAAAAGTTAACTCCTGAGACAGATTATCTGGGAGCTTCTATTGAAAGTATTAATGAAAGACGTGTTTTTAAAAAATAAAGATGTGGGAAAATGGATGACTGTAAGACTGAATAGATGATGCAGTCCACAGACAAAAACAATTCAAAAAGTCAGAAACTGTAACATATACACACATAGTGGTTTAACAGTTTGTTCTTAAGGGAACTATGGAAGAATTTTAATGTTATCAGATTTTATGTCTGAAAATTACATTGTTTTTTTCAGTATCAACCCTTGGTACTGAGGAGAAGAACTTGTGAAACTTGCATGTGCTCTTACTGGGTGATAAAAGGTCTGTTAAATTCTGCCTTGCCTCCTAAACTAAATAGAGACTAGACCCAAAATAAAGAATTATTCTTGCTTTATGAGTGTTTAGGTCAGCATACTAGAGGATTTCACAAAGATAAATCTTATTTCATGGTGCTTGGATTAACATGGCACTATGGCTCTGTTTATGTAGTTCATGTAAAATTTTGGTGCCTGTTCCAAAAAGCAAATAGAGAGGTTTATTTTTAAATCTTCATTTTGTTCCAGATACCATTGTCTTTTGCACAATGAAAATAAATTAATTTAATGGGTACAATTCCTTTTTTCCTCTGAGGTAGCAGACAGAACAGAGAAAGATCTGCTTTTTCAAATGTGTTTCTTAAATGAAAAATAGTAGAAAAATAATCCCAAATCTCACTCTTAATCTCTTTTCAGGAGGGATTTGACCTTGTCAGCATTTGTTCAAGAAACACAATGCTGTGGATTCTTATCACTTTTAGCTTACAGTTCAGAAATTAAGGCATGCAGGAGACCTGTATTTGATAGACTGGTATATCCTCATGGGCATTGTCTCACCTGATCCAGCTCAAGATTTATGTCTGTCTTAAGCACAAATGGCCAAATGACTGCACAGTGGATACGCAACAGATGTTGAGCACTGGGTGCAGGCACCTTTCAGACTGGGGATCAAGAGGGCGTGTCTCAGGGATCCACACCTTGAAATGTTTCCAGAACATTTATTTTCTATCTTCCAGATGTCCTGCTCCAGCAATGCCCCAACAGGACTTGTCTCTAGCTCCCAACATCCCTACTCTGGCTGCCCATGGGCTCCTGCTCTTGGCCTGTGCCCGTCCCCATGGCAGAGCCTGCGGCCTGGTGCTGCTCCAGTGCCCCCAGCTGCCCTGCTCGTGGCTGGATGGCCGGATCCCGTTTCAATCCCCACAGCTATGGCACCCCGGCAGTCACGCTGCTCTCTAGTCTCAAAACCTTCCACAGATTTTGCTTTGAAAACTAAGTTTCATTTGCTGCCGCATCAACTTTGAGTGCTCACAGCATTCTCTAGGTGTAAGTTCTGACTCAAATGTCTGGTTTGGATGCAGCTTCAACTAGGGTTTGGGTTTTTTTACCCCTTTATTCTTATACTGGTGAGGAAATGAGCGCTTCAAAAGTTTTTATCTTTTCTGTAAGACCCAGGATTGTATATATACTTATTACACCTCTTACTCTTATATTTTGCAAATTAAAGAAGTTTCCTGTCCTCACCCTATATTTAAACATTTTTGTTTCCTTCTTAAATTTTCAGAGCCTTCTAAAATTCTCCCGGGACTGAAACACAAAAAAGAACAGAGTGCTTAAGATGTCAACAACAGGTTGAAATAATAATGATACATTATGA
The DNA here is from genome assembly GCF_028018845.1 of Melospiza georgiana. NCBI lineage: Eukaryota > Metazoa > Chordata > Aves > Passeriformes > Passerellidae > Melospiza > Melospiza georgiana. Next base: position 48,912,788 of record NC_080431.1, read on the forward strand.
TGTTGCCATTTTAATTCCTGATTCCAGTTTCAATATTTCCTAACAGGTAATTTGTTGTTGTTGTTTTATTTTAATTTTTAACAACATTGAGCAATGAGGTCTTGTAATGGGTCATAATCCCAGCATCCTGGGGGACGACAATTAGCTTCTGCTCCGTATTTTCCTAAGCTTTAGAAAACCCAAATTGCTTGTTTTGAGAACAACTCAAATTTGGGAGCATCAAATATTCTATGAAGTAAGGTGAAATATGAAAACTGGAGAACACTGGATGCAAACAAATATAGTGATGCAGAAAGCCACCCGTTTTCTATAACATATAACTTTAATAAAGAACAAATTTAATCTATTCAGAAATTTTTCCAGTAAAATTAAGCTTTACCAGAAAATACCTCTTCATTGCACATAAATAATTCTCTATAAAGGTATTGAAATCAAAGAATTTTATTGAGACCAAATACAGGATTCTGACAAAAATCTGACAGAATTCTCATCTGCTGTTAGGAACTGACAATTCAAGGTTCTAAATAGTATTTTAGGTATGAAGTGTTTTCCCCCTGTATATGAACTGTAATTGTCCATGGTGCTAGAACAGTTTGCTTTGGGAAACTTTTCAGACACTGGTCCCAGTTGCTGAGCTCCACCTCTAAACAGATGTCATCGCTTGTCTCTGCGGTCAGAGCTTAGCAGTGTTAAGAGGTTTATACTCAAGGCTCTTGAGCTTTCCAGGGTTTTTGGCATGGAGATGTTGAACTGGATGATTGTGGCAATTTCACATGGCTAACAGCAGCAGTGGACCTGACAAGAATGTTAATTCCAGTGTAGCAGCTGCTGGAGATCAATGGCATGTGACCATAGGAAGCCCCGTTGGGCAAGATTGGCTTTGGCCAAAGATTCTAAGATGTCCATGCTCCTGAGCCAACTCATTCCCCAGCCTCTGGATCCTCCCAAGAATTTAATATTTGCTTAGCAGGTGCAGGTCCAAGCTCATTTATTTTACTTGATGGGGACAGACGGAAGAAGGGGAAAATGCCTTTTGTTCTTCTTCAGTGTTTCTGTTCATGCAGAATTAAAAAAATTGGTTTCTGCATGATTTGGTTCAAAACCAAATATAGAAAGAGCATTATGTAGGTTTTATTACACAAAATAGAGTATCTGAATTTTGGCCAGGTGCTGTTCCAACCATTCCCATCTTCCCTGAAACGGGCATATAAAAGAAACAGGCTCTGAGGACAAAAGTAAAAGATTGTCTGGTGTCCAGGGTGAATCAACCATTACAGAATGTTAAAAAGCAAAGCAAACAAGCAGCAAACAAACCTGCCAACCCACTGCCCTCCCCCCCCAAAAAAAACCAAGGCAAAGCAAAACAAAACACAACAAAATGCAACAAAACACAACAAAACAAAACAAAAAAAAAAACAGAAAAAACCTCTAAAAAGCTTTCAAACTTGACTTTGACATGGATTCTTTATGTATTCTTTTTATTAAAAATAGAGATAAAAGATCTTTGATTGAAAAGCTGTATCCAGAACAATAGCAAGAAAGCAATATAGTTATTTCACACAGCCATCTGGTCTTCCCAGGACTTCAGCTGTTAGACCCTGTTAACCCTGATCTAGGTTTATTTCTTTTTTTTTATTTAACTTTCTGTTGTTGGTGGAAAGTGCTTACACATGCAGTATCAAGCCATTTTGTACAAATCTGTACTAATACTCTTAAAACCACACAGCACTCAGAATCCAGGATTAAGGCTTTAAACCAGATGAAATATATATTGGGATTCCAAACAAGTTTTCTTTCTTTTTATAATGCAAATGTGTTAATGCTCTGACCTCAAAACTGAGAGACCAAAGCCTAGATAGCAATCAAGAATCTGGTGAAGCACTGCTCATCCTGTACGGGCCCTCCAAAAAACAGGACTCCCCCTCCTAAATAACAACAAAGTGAGATATCAAGGACTTCTATCACAGTAATATTATTTTTCTTGCCTTCTAATAATAATTTGAGGTAAGAGTATTGCAATATGTTCAGCTTACTGTCTGTTAAAGCAATCTGTAATTTCACAAAGCACAGTATTTTTTAAATCTGTCGTTTCTTGAATGAAAATATTTTACTAATTGAATGCAAAATACTGAAAAATGCTGAGACATTTTCCGGCCTGCAAGAAGTTAATAATAAATAATTATAAATAATAACAATAAAATAGTTCAACAGTAGCTTCTATTTTTGTGATTTTTAAGCATATATATTTTTCTTTGATGAATATATAACTTATAGTATTTCTTTCACTAATGTAACAATCCAGATTAAAAAATAAAAAATCCCATATACTCAAACCCAGCACTACAATGCTACATACAGTTCTATGCTTAGCCAAATAAAATCCAGCTTCTTGTACACTGGACATTCCAGATGCTTAGAAAGTGCCTTTTGAATAAAGAGGAATATTTATTTTTTAATATTTTTTCCATGTTTTCTATTGTTTTCGACCCCCCCAAAAAAAGGAAATAGAATAGATACTGTATATACCTCTAAGTGAAATAAATATTCCACATTATTTATGGACAGGAAAGAATAAATGCGTTACAGAAGTTGTGAAAGGTGCTCTAATGTGATGACTTTTTGTTTCTTACTTGCAGCAAAAGTGACTGCAAGTGTTTTATATGCATTTCAGTATGATGCCACCAAACAAATATACAGTCTCGCCCTATTTTCACTTTTGAAGGTTTCTCAAATGTTTGATCATCAAGTCATGTCCAACCTGTAGAATTGGCATCTTTGGTCTGTGGTGCAGTCTCTTTTCAGTGAGTTTGTTATATTCTACCAGAGGACTGGTAACAGGAAGAGTTCTGTGTGAGTCTATGCTCCAATCTGTCCTGCCAACATCTTTATCTGTAGCTTGCAGGAGATGACAGAGTGAGTTCTCACAGAGTTTGCAGATATCATCAAATTGTGACATGCTTGGGGTAGTGGTGCTGTAGAGGGGCACTAGGCACAGGCTGCAGGAGTGGACCAACCTTATGAAAATCAACAAGACTTCAAACTCCTGGCCCTAAAAGGAAGAACTGATTGCACATAAGAGACTGACCAGCTGGGGAGTAGCTCTTGTGAAAGAGACATGGGGACCTCAGTGAACCATGTGCTCAGTGTGGGCCAAAATTTTTCTTGGAAAATTGCCAGTAGTTCAAGATAAATGATTGATCCCCTCTATGTATTACCTATTAGACCATATGTGGAATACTGAGGCCAGCTTGTTGCTGTAATTTCCCCTTACCCCTGTCAAGGACGAGTTCAGCTTCTTAAGCAAAAAGGTAGAGCCAGGTTCTTCATGGGGGTACAGAGTGGGAGGACAAAAGGCAATTCACATAAATTGAGTAGAAGATATAAGTTGAATATGACATACTCATTCTATGGAAAAAATTTTTTACAATGAAGATAATAAAGGTCTTCAAGGGGTGGGACAGTTTCCTAAAGAGACTGCAATTTTTAACCTTGGAGTTTTCAAGATGCAGCTGGATAAAGACCCGGTTAATAACCTGGTCTGACCTCATAGCTAAAGCAGGTTTGATGTTGAACTAGAAACTGCCTGAAGTACCAATTAGCCCACAGTGTTCTGTGATTCTGTGATGCTACTGTACCTTTAAAAGTTCCTTAATATTCAGACTAATTGTCCACTTTTTCCAGTATCATGTTTCTGACTGGAATCAATGATGGCTGCCTACACAGAAGTGGAAGAACATGGCAATTGTAATAGTAGGGCAGCTCCAAGAAAGACTTCATAATCAGACTTTATGCCAGGATTCTCTTTTACTTATTACTCCACCTATCAAATTCTCCCTACCACCCTAAAACTTTTCCCTGTTCTTTTGCAGTATCAAATGGTCAATGAAGGCCTCAAGTTAAAAGCAGAACAGAGTAAGAGGGCCCAGTTAATTATACTTTGCCTATCTATCCACCACAAATCATTTACAGCAAAGAGGTACTTGTCTCAGTAGTACTGAGACACTCAGTCTGATCTTCTATGTTCACTCATTAGAGACCATGTGTATTTGCAGGCAGCTATCAGCTTTCATATTTGTAAAAATTTTAGATTCTCAATACCACCAAAGCAGTCAAAACTTAATTAAGACAATGTCTGAAAATCATGTGCACATGCACTCATCACTTAGGTGGGAAAGAAACAATTTTCTTAAGGCAAAAATGAGATTCAAAGTTTAATGTTGACTAAGTAAAGTGCAAATCCCAAAACTATAGGTTAATAGTGATAAAACTGATAGCCAGGCTTTGCCCTGTAGCCAGATGTGCATCTATAAAGATACTGCCAATTTTTTTCTTGCAATCTTGCCAGGGAAGGTGAAAAAATACATTACCAGAATTTAGCATGCTATATGATTTTGTGAATAACCCTTCAAGCTGTCAGTCTTGGTGCCAAAACTACTGTGCGACAGCATTAAGCAACAGGAGCATGGACTCATTTCAAGCCTGGGTGCTGAGTGATTTTAAATGCGTGAGCTCCTTGTTGTGAAACAATCATTCCCTCTGAGCCTGTGTCCTCATCACTCCATGAACTGTTCACATGGTGAATGTGCATTTACTTGTCTTGTAGCTAGTGTTCACATGCAAATTTCCAAGAGAACAGAACTATCTCCTCCTTTCCTTACAGGATGCTGGCCTTGTAAGAAATAGAGCATGATAAAAACAGCTGAACTGGAGGGTTCAGCACTCAGGGCAAGAGTAATAAAAGAAAGTTAGAGACCAGATATCCTCTGATTCATGCACAGCCCATATACTTGTATCAGATAATGGCACAAAAAACCATCCACATCTTTTTTCCAAAAAGAAACTAAGAAACTGATAGCCATAGGAGGCTTAGGAACTTACAGTAATTTATGACCCATGCAAATATGGTTTTCCAACACTCAAATGTTTCAATTATTGTGGGATTTTTAATAGATCTTACAAGTCAATTTCAGAATGAATTAAGGATGAGTAAGCAGTATATCAATTCTATAGCAAAGTTCAGGTTAATTTTCAATTCTTAAAGCTACATTCATCCATCATGTAGTTCATGACATCCAGATTCAGTAGTCTAAAAGTTACTTGTCTTAGTTAAAGCTGCATCCCTTTATACCACTGAGGCAAATTAGACAGCTCAAGATGAGATAAATCACCTTACAGGGATGCCTATTTTCTTTTTTGACTATAAAGTGGGAACTAAAACAATGAGTTGAAAATACACAATCTGTGATTTCTGAAGTATGTACTTGGCAATTTGTTGACTTAGACAGTTTTTCCACACAACTGCTTTGATGTGTCTGTAAACCATAGGGTTAAAGAGTGAAGGAGAGATTGCGGCAGAAAAAAAAAATATGGATCTGCAGGGAACAGGAATGCTGTCAGGTAATGTTGTCAGCAAATAAGGATTTTTTTCCAACTTTTAGATATATATATGTATTAGATGAGATAAAAGCATTCACAGCATCTCACTTAAATGAAGTTGAAAATGTTGCATTTATTTACTTCAGAATTGAAATTTCATTATCTATTTAAAACATCTGTTTTCTATTGTTATGTGAAAATTACCATATAGTGGATTGTGAGAATGTTTTAACAAGCTCTGACAGCAGATCTGTGCCAGAGCTGGACGCTCACCAGTGAGTTGTGCTTGCATTGGGCATCACAGGGTAGCTACAGTTGGTCCATCCTCAACTTCAGGGATGTTCATGCTGAGAGGGGGAGTCCAGCAAGAGGCTTTTTTAACATATATCCTGTTGTATTGGGTCTGGCTGAGTTCATTTTCCCAAAACAGCCCTCACAGTGCTGTGCTCTGCATTGGGAGCCAGAAGGGTGCTGATAACGCACCCATATTTTGGGTCCTGCTGAGCAGGGCTGGCGCAGCATCAGTGCTGTTTCACCAACATTCCCTCAGCATTAGGCTGGGGCTGGGCAAGACCCTGGGATGGAATGCATCTAGAACAGCTGACCCATATTAACCGAAGGGATATCCCATATCATAAGATGTCTGCCTAGATATAAAAGCTAACAGGAGTGGGTGGAATTCTTTATTTACAGTGTTTGCCTTCTGGAGCAACCGCGACATGTGCTGCAGTTAAGCTTCTCTGGAAGTGGTCAGACATTGCTTACTGAGGGGAGTAGAGAAACTGTATATTTTTTTTCTCTTTGCTTGTGTGCACGTAAAGTTTCACTTTTGCTTTAGTAAACTACGTTATCTCAACCTATGCATTGTTTTCCATCTCATTTTCTCTCCCCTATGCAGCTGAGGAGGCAAGTGATAGAGCAGCTTGGGGGGCACCTGGTGTCCAGCCAAGGTCAATCAAACATGTCTATACAGAAATAGAGTAGAGAAATAAAGCAGAATGAATTAGTATATCATGTACACCATCACAGAGTTCTAAAAACAGAAATCAGATGTATTTATAAGAAGGAGATAATATTTTTATAAGACTAAGTGGTAGAGAAATGGCAAGCTTTTGAGCATGTTAGCACTCTGCATCAGTACTCTATTTTTCCAAATATAGGAATTTTAATATATATATGCAATATAGTTCCATTATTCTTAGCTTTGCTAACATACCTTCAGAGGAAGAAAATAATAGTGTTGCCAAAACTCAAGTCTTCCCATTACTCACAACAAATGCTATCTTATTACTCAAAATCATAAAACTACTATAAATAACAACACAGCTCTAGTTCAGTGAAAGAAAGTTGTGTCGTTAATGCCCAGCTATACATCAGGCATTGGCAAAACACACATGGGTGAAAACCTCATCCTATTATTTGTTGCTAATTTATGAAAGAAATGAGTCTGTTCTGCCCATGACAGTAATTGGTGAATGATTTCCCTTTTCTGTCTTGACACATAAATTCTGTAATTCCTATTATATCCCCCTGTCCTGTGAGGAAGAGGAGCAAGTGAGTGGATGGGTGGTGTTTCTGGCCAAAGGTAACCCACCACTTAAATAGTTTACAAGCTTCACTCATATTCCCAGATACTGACATTTATTACTAGTCTTTGAGACAAGCAACAGACAAGACTCACCAAGAGAGTTTAGAACACAGCTTGTCCTGAAATTATCTGTACAGGAAATTTATAAATTACCATTATAACAGAATGAATTATTCATCTGTTTGTAACTAGCTTGTCTGTTACAAACAGAGCTGGTGCAAATAGCTTAGGTGAGATACATCCTCAGAGAACTCTCAGAGGATATTTTGCATAGAATTTAGTTGTGCATAGAATTTGCTTTCTTTATCCAACTACTTTTTTCCATTTGTAATGATAAACATCCACAGTTCCAGATCCTAGGAGAACCAAGATTTGTTTTTCTCATTATCTATTAGAAATTCTGAAATCTCAAATGAAAAAATCCTCTATGTGTTCCTCAGTAATTTTAGGAAAGGAACATATTAGACACTTTAACTAACACCATGCATTGTACTAACTCAAATCCATTTCCTGGTTCTCAGTAAATCCTCAGTCAGCCTCTTTCTAAGGCTGTCTCTATTGCTCTTCAGAAATCTCATCAAAGGACTTTTCTTCCTTTTGACTAGGAAAAGGTATTTAAGGTGTTTAAGTCTCTAAATGCTTTTAAAAAAACCTTGGTCACAGGTGTATTCTTAGAAATAGAGATATCACCACGCAGAATAAAGGGGAATTTGTACTATACAGAGACTTCCAAATGGAAGTCCAGAGGGGAATCACAAGTTCCATTAAGGATGTTCTCAGAATGCATTACTTTTAAGAGGGCCTGTAAAGCTCAGTCACTGATACTGTTCTGTTTGTTATTTGGTACGACTACTGACTTTTCTAAGCTACTCTTTACAATTTTAAGTCTCTAAAGTTATGCCTGCTCTACAATTTTTTTCCAAGTTTTGCTCATATTTTAAAATTTCTTCACTAAGACAAGAAAAAATTTATACGTACTAATCATTAACATTTCAATATCAGCAAGCTACACCAGAAAACTGTGAAAGAGGAGCATGTGTGAGTTGTGCTCATGTAGTATATGGTTACAGAGGACAATTTTGTCTTCAATGCAGTATCTCAGTTCCTCAGAACTCTTATTTTACAGTAAGAAGTCTTAGCTTTGAAGAAGAAACTACTGCTAAAAAAATTGTTATATTTTGGTGTCAAAGAGTGGACTGGTCCAATAGGTGTCCCAATTAGATTAGATCAGTTATAGCACCTATGTGATAGATCTATTACTAAAAGAGACCTGTGAAAAGGTAAATCCCTTTGGGTTTTTGGGATTTTTTAGTGATTTCCAATCCTTGTGTACAGCAAAGTGTACTATGCTTCCATTGCACTAAAGGAAGTAAAATATTTACTGTAAAATATACTGAGAAACTGCACCTACCCATCTTCACTGCATACCTATAAAAAGTAATGATCAAACACAAATATTCGTGTAATGTCAGAAGACATAGAAGGGAATTTTGAAAGGGATTGTGGTGACAATGACTTGAAGCATTATAAATACAAATGTAAACTATTAATCACAATAGAAAGGAAAACATAAAATGCAGGTTGTTATTGAGAGACTGCCAAAAGACTAAATAAAGAATTTCAGGCTGAATGTCCCTTCCATGCAGTATAGTGGAAACTATAAAATATCAAACATAATATGACATAAAAGCATCTTTCACTACAAAAGCAAAGATCTAATATTCAAAACAGGAAAAGGGATGAAGAATCACCCTTTCAATCCAGATTGGGAAAAAGGTGTGTTCTTAGTGGTTAAAAGTACTGCTCTATGTTTCATGATTAGAGCTGGAGGAGCTCATCCACTTTAAGATGAAATCACAAGTTTTTCATCTTTGATACATGAAGATGGAAATGCAAAATTGTGGTGCACCATTTTCCCCATCTCTAAATATGGGCTACAAGCATTTTTCACCTTCCAAGAGATTTTGCAGCAGTTAAATAATTATTTGTTTTAATAATATGTATAATATCCACATATTCCTATTTCTTTTCTCATGTTGCTGAGTAAGCATTGTTTTATACTTGAGCCACCCTTTTGTTGAAAGTGCCACTGTACTATTTAAATTATCCACGGCTTTAACAGTAAAATTTCATTGTCATGAAGACAATCTTTGATAATAGGAACCATTTTCAGTGTTATTTATTTGATTGACTAAATATTTACAGAGGCAACAAAAATTTAAAAAAAAAAAGAATTAATAACTACAACAAAGCTTTTAAATTAGTGGAAATGAGAGCTTTATACTGATGTTAAATTTAGTATTTGGGCTAGACTTGGATCCAGCATTATGTGCATTTTTTTTAGGAAATATCAAGTGTTATGTGTATCTTAGTACAAATAAACATTGTTTTGGTGGTTTTGACCCCCTTACTACATTAAAAACTTCTTTATAAATCTTTGTGTCATATTATTTAAATCTTGTTACCTTGATAGACTGAAAAGCAGCAGACAATTGTAATGTTGTTAATCAATACTTCTAGCGTAGCTGAGCATCTTAAGTCTTACAAATTTAGTCAGATTTATGCAAATGCCATAAATTTCACTTATATCAATCTATTTGTACACTACAAATGGATAATATATTATCTTTACAGTGTCTGTTGATGATTTCCTTGAAATAAACTTTCATGAGTTTGGTGTGACTGCACCTAATAGTATTGACTATCGGTGGCCTCTTTGTAAGAACTCGGATTTGAAAGATTCACACTTAGATTAATCCCATCTTTTCTTTTAGAAATAGTTATTAAAAATACCAACAGTAATGAGTTCAGTTGTGTTGTCATGTAAAAAACGGAGTGCGAGTAAGAGGAAGCAAGGAGGGGGCATCTGCATTTTTCTAGATTTATAATATACCTATCACTGCATAATTTATTTTTAAGCATGTAAAAAAAAAAAAGTCTTATCACTATGGAAGCAGTAGAAAAAGTGTGTTTCTACATTGTTTCTACATGAGGGTATTTATGTATGCCCAAGCATGCAAGTAACTGAATGGAATATGTCTGTAGCTCTTTAGAATCTATTGCTCTAAAATGATATTTAGATTTGTGCAAGATAGTAATTTCATGTAAATGTAAACAAACAGAACTGTCAGGCAGTTCTTTCTCAGGAACTAAGATTATGAGATTTTTAGACAATAAAAGACACTGATGTGATGGGAACTTCTTCTGAATACTGGTCATCTGTCTTCCTCTGGAAGCAGGAAAAAAAATTGAAATTAAGTTCCTAAGTTAATAATAGGAGCGCATATTGTAGCTCATTGATACACTTCTTAGATCTTGGTGAGATGATCAAACTCGTTCATCTCCCTCTTTGTCAGTTATTGTTTCAGAGTCCACTTTGAGCATAAGGAAATATCTAACATGACACCAGATGAGATTCTGTTCCTTTATATCATAGTTCCCTGTGTGATAAGTCCCGACAAAGAAACGGGAACTCTATTTCATAACCAATGATTCTGTTAATAACCTCTTACACATGTGTTGCAGGACATTTCAATCTATTTTTTCACATTTTGCAACATGAATAGAAATGTAAATTTATTTTTTTTTTAAGTTTAAGGTCTCCTAACAGAAGTTTAATTCCATGCTGAATCAAAATTAAGACTTTTAAGCAGTCTACCAAAGGGACCTATTTTCTGAGGTAGAGAGCAATATATCAATATATCCAAGACACACTTGCCACCAGCTCTGTGTTTCGATGCTGGGGAGAGAAACAGAGGAGAGAAGTTAAACCAGATAAGCATAAGTGTCTTCTGTGTGTCTTTCACAGCCCATTCAACAGTAAAATATAAGGTTTGTAAAATTCATCTTTTCCAGATTCTTTCTGGCATGCTGCCCTAGTTCAGAACTTAAAAATTAGATTAATAAAAATAGTGTATTTTACTTGATTTTGAAAGAAAGACCAGAAAGTACCCCTCCAAATAATTTTCAGCTAGAAATAATGAGTTCTCATGGCTCACCTTTTCCTGTTTAATCTTTTTTTTCACATTAAGTGCTCTCCTAATGCAATCTTAGTTAGTCTAATGAATATTGCTGGGCAAAAGAACAGAAAATGCTGTCAAGTAAATAACAACTGTCTCTCCCAATGAGCAACTTTGAGCAAATTGTAGAAGATTGGTCATTACATACGTTATCAGCCTTAAGCTTTTTCAGGGTCCACGTTTAGGTTTTCATTCAAGATAGATTCCAGAGCTTCAATGCATCTGTGATATAGGAATCAGAGCATGATCTGAGTGAAAGCAAACTAAATGTGATTTACTGACAAACCACTTGCTGAGGTAAGAAATGTCGTGTTTGAAGTTGTGTTGGCACACATATCATTGAGTAGTGTGTGTTCAGCTTTAGATCATTTGCTACAGAGGTCTTGCTGCTACTCCTGACAGATTTGAGTTTTCAGATAGGAGATAAGGTTCATAATGGTTCTCATGTTAAGACTATGAGATGTAGCAGCTGCTCCTCCTCAGCCTACGTGAGGAGGCTGAAAAATTCAATATGAATAGCTAGCTGCCTCTTTCCTCAGCACAAAGAATTAACACATGCAAATAGTGATGTGTAAACTTCTGCATTGTCTCCCCATCACCTACTATGTGCAGTTCAGTTTACTTCTGACTCAAGCAAGTCAGACGTATAACAGATCTATGCAAAAGGATTTAAAAGAGACTGAAATAATTTTCAGGCAGAAAAAGACAAAAAGGAAGAAGTTCTCTGGATCATTTATGCTACTGTTAGTACGTTAATCTGTCAACATATCCAAAAATACTTTAAAACTAATTTGGAAGCTGTAGCAGATAAACATATCAGCCTAGATCTCACCAAAAGAATCCTGCTTCTCAGTTACAGGAGTTTCCCAATGATGCCTTTGCATTTCACTTTGCAGAGCTTGGCTGATAAACTCTGAACAACCTCTGTTTCACCTCAGTATACAGGATTTGTGTCATTAGTCTTTTGCTCAGTCTTTTTGTTTGATTCTTTGGTTTAATTTACTGAAGAGTTCTTTGTTTATGGGGGAAGATTACTATGGGTAAATAGAGGGAATGTTTCACTTAATATTTATTATTGATATTCAGAATGGCAATTGCATCAGTGACTAATGTTTATACAACTCTTAAACAAAAATACTGCTTATGCTATAATTTGAGATTTCCAATGAAATTTTATCTTATATATGCAGAGATTTATATAGAAATTATACTAAATTATTTTATTTATTAAATGTTTTATTTTTTAAATGTTTTATTTTATTGTTATTAAATGTTATAATCACATTATTGCAAGCAATATAGCAAGCATAAGCTGTAATTATGTCATGATTTATAGCATATAGCTATCCTGTTTCATACTGCATATTTAAAAATTATTACTTCCATCTATTTGACAGTAAAAGGTGTTCCCTCAAACTGTATTTCTATTAGAAATAGAATATTTAGTTTGACTTTCTAAAACTTTATTCTAGACTCTGAATTATGCTGTGAAATATGCTGACTGCTGGATCTAAGATATTAACAATAATTGTCATTTTGTGTGAAGATAATCTTTCACAGAAGCTGGAATATTGACTTAAGTACACAACTACCACTACTCCCTGCTGGTCTAGTTATTGAGTCACAGGTCTTGTTTAGAATGCTGTCATTATGGGTAAACATTTAAGAAAAGAATATTGTCAAAAGGCTTGTCTACATTAGGTTTTTTTCCTAAAGGTATTGTTGCACCAACATGCAGTATATTTACTTGCTTTAAAACACCCATACGGCTTTGACTTGGTTTCTAACTGGACCGAACACTGAAGCAGTGGAAATTCATGTTTCCCTAAAGAATAGAAGAAAGAAGAAGACTTTACTAAGTGACTGAAGTTTTATTCACGGACCTTAACATCCTTTTTGTATTGTGTGTCCTAGACTTGCACATATTATTTCTGCTGAGGTTGCACCAATGCTGAGCACAGCAAGAAAATCAACTCTTTTGACAGTCTGGTGATGCTCTATCTGGTGTTCCCTCTTAGTAGACAGGGCTGACTAATATTTTGTGTCCTGTTAACCAGCACCTCCGGACCCTTTTCTGTAGGCTGCTTTCATGCCGCTCCTCTCCCTTGAACTTGTGCCTAGCATTACTCCATCCTGGGTGCAGAATCTGGCACTTCATCTTGTTAAATCTAATCTCTTTATTTTTAGGCCACTCCTCCAACCTACCTAGAACCCTCTGCAAGATGTTGCTCTCTGGGAGGATCAAGAGCAGCTCCCATTTGGTATCATCAGCAAAACCTGCCAGTGATGCACTCAACTTCTGCATCCAGACTGTTGGTCAATCTACGGACCAGGACAGGCCCTAGAATTCAGCCCTGAGGAACACCACTGATGATCAGTCTGAGGAACACCTCTGATGATCAGTCTTCAGACAGTTGGAGCCCCAGACTCTACAACCCTTGAGCTCTGCCCTTCAGCCAGTTCTTCACCCAGCACATCATGAACCTGCTTATCCCACAGCTGGACAACTTGTGTGGAAGAAGGCTGCGAGGGAAAGTTTTAAAGGTCTTACTAAAATCCAGCAAAACTGCATCCACTGCCTTCCCTTCATCCACTTGATTGGCAACCTTAGCACAGAAGGAAAAGAAGTTCATGTGTCCTGTGGGAGAGACCCCCAAGCTGGAGCAGGGGAAGAGCATGAGGAGGAAGGAGCAGCAGAAGCAAAGACATGGACTGACCACAAACCCCATTCCTCATTCTGCATTTTCCAGAGTGAGAAGATAGAAGAGTCATGACTGAAAATGAGCCTGGGAAAGAAGAGAGATACGGAAAATTTTTTAAAGTCATTATTGTTTCTTATTATCCTCCTTTGATTATTTGGAAGCAAATTGAATTCATTTCCCCAAGTTGCTCCTGTTTTTACCATGACAGTAAATACTAAATGATCTTTGTGTTCTTATCTACACCCATGAGCTCTTCATCATAATTTCAATCATAGCTGCATAGTTTCTCGAACTTCCTGTTGAGTGTCTTGGTATTCATGTAAGAAAGTAGAAGTTATTCAGTACTACATCCTATTTAGTATGAAATGTCCTTTTTGTTTTCCTAATCTAACCCCTTTTTATCTAGATAGCTGAAATTCTGAAAATACTCTGTCTGCATCTGCTCCATAAGGACTGAAATATATTTCCTGTGGCAGGTATTTACTAGGAAGCTAGGCTAAATTCTTCAGCGAGTCATTCCTCACCCTCATTTATGTCCCTAACATATGGATGATCATTCAGATTGTTTTTTGGAGGTACTACTCTGTATTCATTTCATAGAGAGAAAATTTAGACAAGAGTTTCAAATTACAGGTGTAGCTTTCAGACAGGAAGATAAGGCAAGGTAACTTTTCTTACAGAATATAGGAAAGATATTGAGATCAAGATAAAGAAGCATGAGTGAGTGACAGTAAAGTTTTTCCTTTGTGTTTTTGCACTTTGACATTAGGAAAAATGAAAGACTGCATAAAACCCCTCAACTTTCTTGAAGGTTCTTGGAGCCTGTGAAAGTTAAGTTAATTCAATCTTTAAGGGAAAATTTGAATATCAGATCTGTCCCTTGTGTATGCTAATGATTTTGACACTTATAAATAAAATGAACAGTGCAGTGCAGAATAATTGCTTATTTCCAAAAACTTCATAAAGATTTTTATTATGTATAGTTACCCTGTGTGCTTGGATGAGTGCTTTAAAGTCTCCCTCAGCAGGCATTGATACAGTAGACCATAGCAGCACTAAAAAAACCCCATTATAGCCTATTATGTCAATGAACTGTGCATGAAGAACTTCCTTGGTAGTATTTATTGGTGCAATACACCATGACAACCGTAGAATGTGTGATAATGCATTTGATGGAGGAATCATAACAGTTATATTAGGATCTCATGGAAATTATATAGCACTGTCCCATGCACTTCTACCAAAATCATAATAGCTCTAAAGTGTCTCCTGTGATCACCATGGAGGAAATTGAGAATAATTGTTACTGTGGCAGACCTGATCTTTGAGTATGAGGTTTTCCATTATAGAATTTTTTTCAGTAAATGCTAAAAAAGGTACATTTAAATGTACAACAAGTTTTTATTTAAAACTCCATAAACCGTAAGAAAGATTGTTTTTTCTCTCCATATTTAACTAATTACGTTGTATCTTGAAGTATTATAGGGGTCTAAAAAGGCTGTGTGATCTTATTGACCATGTGTGCCATGATCCTCCATAAACAGAAAAGCTGTGTAAAAATAATCCAACAAAAGCCAGGAAATACAGAACTAAGACTTCTACTATAATACATCCTACATTTCTGGAGGTTGTATTTGATTTTCTTCAGTTCTGGGCAGACTGGCTGGTAAAACACTGAGCTGACTCTGGAAGAGCCATTCATAAGCCTCTCCTTTTTGCCCTCTTCATAAGAAGGTGGAGGATTGTGCAGTTTTCATGAAGGAGTTGCTAATTAGCAAAGTGTAAACCTAGCATAACTTTCCAATAAAAAAGCTTTCAAACTCCTCTGTTCTTACATGAACTAAGACTCAGTGGTCTTTGTCTCCACAAATACCTTATGTGGAGTTCCTAAAAAGAAATTAGGTTTCCCAAATCACTAGCCACTTCTGAAGCTTTCTCACATCTGTACTGCTGTAGGGAAAAGTGTACAAAGGTTATATGGCTCTTCCTCGTAGCCAGACCAAGAGCCATTAGACATGTTATTCTTTATAACAGCTCTTAGGGAAGACTGCTGTAAAGGACAAATTCTGCAGTGAGATTGAAATGTCAGGCTGTTACATGAAGTTCCTCAAGTACACAGAAATAGCACGTAAAAAAATTCTGGCCATCTTGGAAGAAACACCTGTGATTTTTTCAAAGTGAACATTTCCTGTCAGAGAATGGAAAAAAAACCCCAACCAATAAACACTAATTGATTTTTTTTTTCTACTCATACAATCCTTTATGTAAAATACTGAGGTAAAATTATTCACCCTTTCTTTGCTTTTGTTTTTATAAAGTTTTATTATGTTGTGCAGGTTGGTACTGTTCGGAGATTTTTTGCATAGACAGCTTGCCTTTTTTTGGTTTTTTTTTTTTTTCCTTCTCAATAGAAAGCATATTTCACAGTGAGATCTAGCTTTACTTCCGCTCTAAATTCATTTACATATCTGCAAAGTGGGTGAAAAATAATTTTATCGCTTGGTTGGTTAAAATTTGTGAGCAGTCTGTGCATGACTAACCAAAGTCTGAGACAGTGGATAATCAGAGTGAAAATACATTTTAAAAAATAACAATTCACTAACTTTTTAAAATTATTAATTATACATTAGATAATGGGAAAAAGCTATGAAGCAGCTAAGTGTGTACAACATATTTTGCAAAATTCACTTCTGCATTTATGTTACTCAAGTTAATCTGGGAATAAATCTATTCCCCAAATTGAAACAAATTTTTTTGATGCAGCAAAAGGTTTTTTTATGGAAACCATTGCTGAAAGCCTCTGTTTGTTAACTGCAAGACAGTGCCTAGGGAATACAGTGATATGTTTTTTGAGTCAGAAGTTGAGAGCTCCCTATAGCCAGGCTTGTAGAAGTTCAGGCTCTCTTTAACAGCGGAGTGTAGAGAGGATGCAGTGAAGGAACAGAAGCGTTTTTGTGATATGGTCTTTTAAAAAGACATGCTCTTTCAGAAGTTGTCAAAAAATAATTGAAGCTACCTCTGTAATTTGATAAAAGAAATCATTTGTTGTGCTATTAACATCTGTTTTGATAACAAAAACCTGAACTAAAATTAATCCAATCTTTTAAATTAGTTAATTCTGAGAAAAATCAAGCGATATATAATTTATGGTTCTATTCAAAATATCATCCAGCATTTGAAGGGTTAAAAAATCCAAAAACTAAAATAAAAACAAAGTTGTTTTTTCAGGGATGGCATCTCCTCTAATTCTTAACTATAGGCCCTAAATGAACTTTTAAAGAATGACAATAATCTTATGTAACACCTTTTGTAGAACATAAAATAGGATCAAAATATTATCCTAAAGATTGAAAAAGAAAGTAGCAATTACAGTTTAATCATCCCTGTTACACAGCTTCTATTCTACTCGCTTATTTCCACATCCTGCACTTACTGCCTAGAACACCACTGTTTCCTAACCCATCATAAAATAAAAATAAATATAAAATATATGCAACTGGCAAATGGACTTGGTTTTGAAATACTTACAGATTTCATGTTGCTCACCAAAGATGTAGGGGAGAAAACAGTTCTGTGCTTTTTGTGACTCCCTAAAGAATCCTTGTAGAAAATTTAATGCAAATGTTATTCTATTTTTATGTCACATACTGTGCTCATAATAACTGAACAAATTATTGATTTTCAGTAGGGAGATTATTTAAAACACTTATTCTGTGCTTTTTGGATTAGTACTAACCATAAGCATGAAGAGCACTCTTATTTAAAATGTGTAACTTACTATGTCACTGGAGAAACTGCTAAGTTTACAGTAACATGCTACTGCATTTGATATCACTGCCCTGGCCCTTATATTTAAAACAAGGGAATTATTTATAAGATTTCTACATATGATTTTACAATAATTTAGTTTAAAATTACTATATATATTTCATGTTGTCAAGTGTTTCACCTGTAGGATTCACAGCTGCAAAAATTAAAATCATATTACCATCAGAAATGCCAATAACTCATTATAGGTGGGACAAGGAGGATTCAAAAAACCCCCTGATTATCCATTTGCATGGAAGAGCAGAAAGATGGGCATATTTCTCAAAATATAGAGGCTCTGAAGTGCTGAAACACAGAGGATGATGAAGCTTGCAAGTGCCATTCCCTCCTGCACTTCCTTTGCCTTGATACCCAATTTTCCAGCCACACTCACAAACTGATGCCTTCTCTTGCTTTAGGCCCACACAGTCAGCTACACCTCACCTGCACCTCAACCTCCAAATCCTCCTGGTAAAGAAAATTCCATTAACTATGTTTGCTGCTGGCTCACAGCATACATTAACTAAATAAATTCTATGGAGGGTGAGCAGTTTCCACAAATATTGCAAAGTTTGCGACACTTGTCAGAAAAATGGTTTTGCTGGTCTATTGTAGTCACACCTCAAAAAATGTGAGACAGAATAGTTTTGGACTGAAAGATCAGAAGCATTCTTAGACATTTTACAGTAGAAGTGTGCTATGGTGCATTAGTGCCACAATCAGAAGTACATGAAAGACACACTGGTTGTATGAGTGAGGATTGATCACTTCTACTTGTTCTGTTTCCTGCAATTCAATATAAGGACACATCAAGGTACATCTAAATGTTACAGGCAATTGTCTATTGCAAGGAAGTCTGTCTCTAATTCTACCTAATAAAAAAGAAATGCTAGCAAGGGCAAACCTCTGTTAATTCATTCTGCAACAGGTGGGACCTGTTTTATTTTTATTGACAAACTCTCTCCACCAAGCAAGAATTTATGTGTATAAAAGTGCTTTGAAACCATATCATGTGCCTCAAATTAGATTGCAGATGTTGAAATATAACATAACACAATTCCCCACTCTCCAGATTTTCTTCCCTCATGTTTCTGTGAAAGGACAGACTCGAATTAACACCAGTGAAGGTCATGAGTCACCTGTTTCATGTAGTAGTATCTGTCAGGAGAGAAATATTTTCGGATAATTCAGTCTATGTGCGTGAAATGTAATCTGTGTAATTTCTGACCACTGAAGTTGAAATTATGTTGAGAGGTAATTTTTTTAATGCAGACATTGATGTTGCTTCCTATTAATTCTGTTAAGTGATGTGGTAAGAGAGACTCTCCAAAGATTGCTTTGAACCTTTGTGTGATCAACATAAAATGTTAGTAGAATATTTCAACATTTTACATTATGGTTCTATTATTCATTTGCACATAACTACAAAAGTGGAAGCCACATCCAAGCTTTTCCATTGGAATATGCCGTTGTTTGATATATTTGGTCCCTTTATTTCTCTTGTAAAAACAAACTGCCCATCCTCAGACATCCAGTTGAATAAACGCTGCAGTTACATTATTTTCTGCATTAAATGACACCAAGTTTGAACACTCTTATAAAAATTGTATTTGAAGGATATCAAAAGCCAGACCCTAATGGCTTTTGTTAGTTGTCACTCATGGTTTTAACTTGCTCTCTTTCAATATGATATCATCTTTATTAAAAGGAAGTTGTGGATTATTAAAATATGCATATAAAAAGGAAGGATACAAGTGTTTGGTAGAGAAGGAGTAGAAGCTTTATTCTGTTTTATTCCCACTGACAACTTGCCATTTGTTCCTGAGACAAGGGATTTCTCTAATTATTATTAATAAAATGGAAGGAATAAGAGAGGTTACCATGTACATTTTTAAGTAGACTTTTTGTCAGCCTGAAATTGAAAACAATACCAAAATCAAATGTAACACTTGTACCCCACTACATCAGTCATTAGTTCACAATCTGTGGGGAAGAAAGCATAATGAAATTTTTCTGAATGTGCTAAAATTTCTCCTAATGATTGAATTATCATTTGTATTTCAAGTTTTAAGAAATAATTTTTGCTCTTTGTTGAGTGCTCAATGTCATCTTTCCTTTTGTTAGAAAGTAAATTGAATAACTCAAAGAAGCTTTGTGCAGAAATGTTTGCTCCTTTGTTCAGTCCCAGAATGTTGGGAATACAGATAGCCTCCTTTCTTTGCAAGAGCAAGTGTAATAGCTTCTCACAAGAACGTGAGAAGGATAGTTGTGAGCAAAGACAAAATGCAAATAATATGGCTTAGGGCCCGGTTAGGGAACAACTAGTACAAGTGTGAGCTATTATTACCGTGTCAAGCTTTGCTGAAGTAATTTCAAGCTTCAAAATATTTATTTTGGAATTGATTTGAAAAAAAAGTCTGAAAAATAAAATGAAATTGGGCTACTTGCCAGTACTTTGCTGATCATATGATACATGAAACAGCCCTTTCCTGAATTCAAAAGAGATAAGCTTGAGCTGCTTTTTAGTAGAATTTCCAAAATGAGTGCTTTCCCTAATTGGGCAAGGCATTAATATCTTATCATGTACAAATAGCAAAATATTTATGAAATAATTTTGACTTTTCTTTCTTCGCCTTTAAAATCACACAAAAAGAGCTAGCACAAATTTTATGGGAATTTTGGCACATAAACTGCCAGATCCACAAACTGTGGGACTTCAAGGGATTTAGTTCAGACTATTAGTAATTAATAAATTAAATAAATAAAATTTTATTAATAAATAAAATGCATCACTATGGTGATGCATACTTCTTATCACCTATTGTCTAAAAACAACAAAATCTGTTTATTTTTCCTCTTGTATCATCTTGAGGTAGAGATGCTGCATGATGCTTTGCCTGGAGCATATCACAATGAATAAGTACAATGGTCAAGATTTTTTTACCTAAGCCTTGCTCATAGCTCAGCTGCCAGTCCCTCTAGCCAGTCCCAGGGCTTTGCAGACCCGCAAAATTTGCTTAGGCAGCAATTTCAAGAAGAAGGAAAGGAAAAAGAAAAACCGAGGAAGCAAACAGCATTTTGTTTAAAATAGGAGCACAGATCAGATTCTAGTAGCACCAAAACCCACATTGCTGATAACACTGCCAGTACAGAAACAAATAATCATTTTGGGAGACATGATTTAATTTTCCTTCCCTGAACAGCTCCAAAAGAATAAGAACAGCTTAGGCACCTTCTTCCTTTTTATCTCTTGCGACAGAAAGCTTCATGGGTTTCTAAGCCGTTCCTACTGTCCCCCAGACTTTGTCAGTGTTGGTGAGACAGCAGAGGTGGAAGGTACACAGAAGAGTGTTGACAGCTCTGCTTGGCTGCGTTATTTTTCCCCACGTGTAATACCTGCGATGTCGCATTGATATAACTTTCTTTTCGCAGCGCCCCTCCATTTCCTGAGTTGTACTGACTGCCCTTCAAAATCACAGCCTGGAGGTAAATCAGCAGCGTCTACTGGGCCTATTTTAAACAAAATTACCAGAAAGATGCCTCACGAAAGCATTCTGTGTGGTAACACCCTGCCAAAAACAGGCCATCCTGCTCAAGAAACAAGCTTTGTCAAGTCTGACTACATTTCAAGAACGTAGAATTATGATATTGCCCTCCTTCATGGCAAATCCTGCTTATCACAATCATCTCTGGGTGAGGTGTTCCACATTCTGTGATCCAACAGCTCAGAACTAACACTGTTTTATTTTAAACTGTAATCTAAATTATAACTGCTTCAGGGATCACTTCAGACTATGATTGCAGGTTGCACTACCAAAAAATCAGTGATACAGGTGTTAAATTACCATGATAATGGTCTCCTGGTGCAGAGAAACAACCCAGAATATATTTCAGCTCCATTTTCATAACACTTCTGAAGATTCTTTTGCATGGAAGAGAGTGAATTCTTCCTGTTTTCAGACACAAAAACAGCTGGTGACCTCCTCTCTCGCTGCATTATCTTACAGCATTTTAACTTTAGTGGAGATTGCAAATAATTATCATAATAATTATATTTATTACAGCACTGCAGAGCTGATTTGGAACTCATCAGGTAATATGAATTAGCCACCAGAAAAAAAAAAAAGCTGTGAAAGTCATTTAACCAATGTTTTGATAGATGCATTGTTTGTCTACTGAACTAGTCACATATAGGTCTTTTATATATATCAAGAGGAAAAAAAGAATTTAATGAGGACTATGCTCCTGGCTTATTTTTCCTAATTGCTTTACTATGAGACGAATTTTCATCCAAGACCTTCTAGTAGCTACAAGTAAAGTTGTAGGTGCCTTCTCTGGATCCCGACATACTCATAAGCTGAATCTCCTCCACACTGTCAACAGAGCAGTACTTCTTAATGGTAGGCTTGACTGCAGGGTCAATCCAGTCCAGTTGTGGAGAAAGGAGCACTGTTGTGGAACAGCTAAAACCCCACAAAATCACAAGTATTTACTCTGCACTGGATGGTTTCTGAGGGAAGGGAAGGAGAGAGATAAAGGCCCTTTGTCTGATAAATCCATGTTCAGTGTTAGCTGGCTCCACAATATTTCAACTGAACTGCTTTCAACACCTGAACAAGCACCATTACCTGTGCAGAGCATAGCCACCACCATTTTATGTGCCCTAACACATCTCTGCTCTATCCATATGGATAAGTTAAATGTCTCTGTGTCTGTTTTCCACCACTGAGGTGACTGGTGGGGGACAGCCCTAGTTTTTGCGCTATTATCCATACAACAACAGTGTTTCTTTAAACATGCAAAAAACCTGCTATCCTTGCTGGCTCAAATTCCCCAGCCTGGTGAAATAAAGGGGAATACTGTCAAGGGGCCAAAAATTATTCCTGAGAGTTTGCATCAATTTGGCAACAGAGAGAGAGCCAGGGTCTTGGGGCCACTTGCAGGTTTTATTCTCAATGCCCAGACTCCCTCAGGGATTCTACCTACCCTGACCACTTCCTTTTTAACCCCAGTTGAACTGGTAGAAACTGAGTTGCTGCTAGACCTGTTGCTGAGCAAGAGCCTGAAAAGACATTTTTTGCACCAAAAATCTCTCATGAGAATAAATCCCTACATTGAATTCAGACTAATTAATGTACATACATGCAGCTACTATTTGGTGAAGCAACAATGGAATGCAATCCTATTTCTTATTTTCTTTCAATAATTCTTTCAAGAATTTTTAAATATATTAAAAGCACAAAGAGGTTTAGAGATAAATCTGTTATTGATGAGGTCAGGTGTCTCACAAGTAAGTCTCTAACACTGATGATGGACACTGAGCCGCCTGGAACCTTGTTTTGAAAGACTATAACTAGGACAATGAACTCCCAGATGAATCTGAACTTGTTTGAGACTTGCTGTTCCATCTGGATGCACATGGGGCCTCATGGGAGCCATCCTAAGGTACTAAAAGAGACTGGTGATGTTACTGCAGGGCCTCTCTCTGTTATTGCTCAATCATCTTTAGAGTCTGCATTTCCCCCTGGAATGCAGGTTGGCAAATGTTGTGACAATCTTCAAGAAGGGTAAGAAGGAAGATCCTGATAATTACAGGCCTGTCAGGCTCCCTTCAGTGGTAAAATTATGCAGTTACCGACATTTACTGAAAAACACTTGAAAGACAACACAATGTTTGGTTACAGCAAGGTTAATGAGGGGAAAGTCCTGCTCAACAAATCTAATTTCCTTTCGTGACAAGGGGACCCACCCAGCTGATCAAGGGAAGCCAGTTAAAGTGTTTTATTTTAGCAAAGCTTCTGTCTCTCATAGAATTTTTCTGGACATGAGATCTATTCAGCTCAAAGATGAGAAAGAGTGGCCTCATCAGAGTCAAAATGTCCTCAAGGTGGGCTGTAGAAGGGGAGCTGCTGATCTCCTCTCTCTGGTGACCAGCGATGGGATTTGAGGAAATGGAAGGAAGCTGCACCAGTGAAAGTTCAGCTTGGACATTAGGAAAAGGTTCTTCACTGAGAGGGTGGTCAGTCACTGAAAGAGGGTCCCCATCGAAGTGGTCATGGTCTCAAGCCTGGAAGAATTCATGGAGTGCCTGGATGATACTCTTAGCCATATGATTTAGTTTTTAGTCCTGTGAGGAACAGGAAGTTGAAATCACTGTTCCTTATGGATTCCTTCTAGTATGAGTTATTCTGGGTGTCTGCCTTAGAAACCAATGTGGAAACTACACTGATGTTCCAAGACATAGGTTTTATAAAGTCTGAAATGTAAAAATAGGTTTCATGCTAACCATGAATTATTATAAGCCATTTACTCCTAGTTTTCTTTTGCCAATATGAATTTCTAACGATATAATACTGTTCTGTAATACTTCTACATTTGCATACTTACCAGGAAAGTGTTCCCCTTGCTTATAATTGGCCCTGAAATTTTAAGTCCCTGTATTATCCATGAACAAGGTGATGCAATAATACCAATTTAATTCTTCAGAAGATGGACACAAAATTGAGTGTGTTGCTGTCTGTGGAAGTGTTTATCCAATTTAAGCTTATTCTCACTGAGGTCATTTCAGTCTATTGAATAGCTCGTAATGCAGAAAGCAAGGCAGACTTAACAAGGGAAAGAAAGAAGATTAAAAAGAAAAAGAAGGATTACTTAAAGAAGATGTTCTGTGGTGAGGAGGAAGCTTTGAACCTTGTAAACTGTGAGGTTTGACTAACAACTCAGCATACTGTACACATGTATCACATATGTACATGTACAAATATTGGTACCAGTGAGTTAGTGGCCATCAATATATTCTAAACACTCAGAACACTCAGTAGCAGAATTTATAATTCGGCTATTTTCAGAATAATAACTAAAGAAATTTAATCTTTAATTAAGGAACTTTAAAACACATTTTTTCTTCTAATAAGCAGCACCTGCAGCACATGAAAATGATTTGCGGGGATTACTAGATTTTTCTGATATTACAGAGACAATTGAATGCACCCATATGCACATTTAATGTGTCTTTCAATGAACAAAAACAAATAATTTTAAAGGTGATTCATTCATGACAAAAGAGAGAAAATGTTCAGTAAGGCATTATAAACATAGTGATGATTTTAGAAGAGATCTACACCCGCGCTGGACAAGATAATAAAGATTGCAGACTTAATGGCTTTGGCCTTCAGAATATTTAACATAAAACCATTTGGTAAAAATTACCTCAATGACATATCTAGATGATACTTTATCTTGAACTGAATACCACAAATTTTTTATATTTCTATGAGTTTATGGGTATGCCACAGAACGCTAAATTTTTTCATCCAGTTTCTCACGCTGGCACAAATAAAATAGGGTATTCACTATTTTTATTCTGTTATAACGAAAACAGTTGGGTTTAGTTCAGATTTCTAGATCTAAATCTGTCCAGTGAAAATATATATTACAGCACTTGGAAACAACTGTTACAGTATATTTCCTCAGACTGCATTCAATGTAAAGGCCTGGTTGCTATTAAGGATAATTCATATTTGTATGATTTTGAAAGCAGAGGAATTCCCATGACAGAGAAGACAAATGGGAACAATAATATTTTATGAATTACATAGCATTTACCATCCTATGCACCTAAGGGCCATTAAAATTTACATTAAACCTTAAATAAAGTTTCCATGAAGCAAATTGTTTTGTTATTCCTACTTTATAAATGAGGAAACTGAGGCCCAAAAAAAGCAATTAATTTTCTGAATGGCACATATAAATTATTTCAGCAAATCAATACAGGCCTTTAGTTTAAGCTCATAAGTTTGAATCTTATTTAAACGCTGAGAAATAAATATCACAAGCTTTGTTTCATTAAATTACATATTTTGTTATTGTTATTGTTGTTGTTGCTGTTATTAGAAGGAAAGTAAAGTTTATTACTGGAAAAGTAAGGTTTTCTCAATTATAAATAAAAAATTCTCTTGAGAATCAGCAATGATCAAAACTGAAGTCTCAACACGTGACTGAAACCCCTGAAGCTATTCCCAAACTTTCAGGAAATTCTAGCATACTACTTGTTCCATCCTGTAATAAAATACGAGCATGACATGCAGGTATAAAAACCACAATTTATAACTCAATTTCCATTTTTCCAAGTATTCTTGCAGGTCATCCAGCAAATGGTTGGAAGCTAAGTTAACAATTCCTGCAGGTCAGTACAGTTTAGCAAGGAGAGGAAAAGATGGAAGTCAAGGAAGTAAAATTTTTGTAATCACTGATTTCTCACCTTAAGGGAAGGATGCTAGTGGCCAGAAGCACTGCTCAGAGAAAAAGTGGTCTGCTACACAATATTCTGTGCACTCTTTCTTTGGAGTGAGTGGGAAAAGTTAGGAATTGATCCTATAAATCAACAACTGTGAATCAGAAGTTGCAGCAACCTTGCAGACTGATGCCTTCTAGGATTTTAGCTCACTCCTCCAAGAGTAGGCATTGGCATTTCAATGAAATGCTAGATAAAGTCTTGCTCTCTGTGGAAAGATCACCACAAGCCAAAGACAGACAGAATGTGAACAAGGACTGTGCAAGTTCCCAGTGCAGCTTGTCAATGTGATTTATTCCTGATTAGCAAAATTTTGCATTTCAGCTCTTCTCATAAATGCAAATTGCTAGATATCCTCTGTTACTCTGAAGAAAAGCAATATTTAACGTATTAACTCTGTATCTGCTTTCTTTCTGGTCATCTCCAGAAGATCCATCCAAGTCTTAGTACTGACACTGAATAAATCTTCACATGGAAGCACATGGATATCACATATAGCAAATACGTTCTAAGTTGGGTTGTATTTGAAACAAATAAAGGTACAACTTTTTCTTTTGAAGGCCTTCTGTTGTCTCTGAACAAAACAACATGTAGCAAAAAGAAGGTTCTTCACTTGATAAAATAACTATTTAAATATCTAATGTATGTAAGATAATACTAGCCATCTAAACTGTCTGAACAAGAGTTTTAACAATCCAAGAAGATAATGTTGTGGCTTTTTTCTTTCCCTGGTGCAAAACCTAGTGAGGTTTTTGGCCATTTCTGGCATGACCTGTCATACCAATTGCAGATGAACTTAATGGGTTTATCTGCTTTCATGTGAAAGCAAACTTTAATAGAATTTAGGTATTTCAATCTTCCAGCACCAAAGTTGTGATTTTTTTAGTGTTTTGCAAATTAGCCAGAATTTTATCTGCTTTTGTAAAACAAAGATGCATCTTACACATTTTTTCACTGGCTCATACCTGCTGAATTCTTTACTTTTATCCTTACCTAGATGGGTATCTGTGTGCAGTTACTAATTGTTTCTTATGACTTCATTGGTGTACTTCAGCTGAGAAGGCAATTCAATACTTTTTGTGATTGAAATATTCTATAGATTTATTTGCCCCATATTTTCTGTTCTTTTCCTAATAACTGATTTTAGAACAGTCACTGCTGACCTAAATGCGTATTGCTTTTTTTCTGCCCCATTTCTTTTATCAATCTATCCACTCCATCCATTTATGGTGCTTCATAAGGGTGTTTTTATGAAAGATTTTTACAGTTTATTACATTTATTTTAATCTTTATTTTTAATAATTAATTACAATAATTTTTCATTATTATTACATTTTTTCAAATATGTATTTTGTAGTTCCTTTAAGCAGATGTACCAGGAAAGGTCACATTTTTTGAAAAGTATTTGTACTGCCAATGATTGTTTACTTTATTCCCACTATTATTTACATAACTTGCTACAGATGTTAAAAAGGCACTGATACTTTCTGCCATACATGGGAAGATTATATATATATATATATATATATATATTTACACATAAAATATGTGAAAAAAAAAATTCTACCTTATGTGAAGTAGAAAGCATCTGTGCTTGGTATTTCTCAACCAGTTTGCACAGTTTTCCTGTATGTAAAAATATGTATGTTGCATGATATCTGGCTCACCACCTCCAAGAAAAATACATTGCACATCAAATAGTCTGCAACAAAAATACAGTAGTTTACAACCCATGTCAACAAATAATGCCTTCCTTGGGGCATGAATGTCAGAGCTAGAGCATAGGCAGTTCTTTTATTCTGTAAAGCAAATGCTTTTAAGCATGTCTCACATCCATTTCTATATAATTACGAGAAACAAAGCAACACAAAATTGTGAATATTATGAAATGCTAATTAAAAGTAATAGACACAAGATAACAAATCAGCAATTCAACACCATTTTTGCTTTGAACTAGTTGGTGTTGTCCCTCTAATTAATACCATGTCATGTTTTCATGCTTCATGTATCCAATCGCTGTGCCAAGTCTTCATCCATTCAACCACTTCCCTCAGGGGTTAACAATTTTAGTCTCTGTGTATTTTGAATGATAATGTTTGTATTCTAAATTCAAAGGGCATTTTCATCATTGCTTTGAGTTCTATATGAGCTAGCTGTCTTTCTATTTTCAACAAGATAAAAGGATACCTATGGTTTTACTGAAACTATATAAATTCCTGATATCTTATTTTGCTAAATCAGTGAGCTAATTTTATTCACATACTAGCAAGTGCTTTGGTCAGGGACACAAATATTTGCAGGCATACATGCAAAGCTGTTCTAACACTGTTTCAACAGCTAGTAAAATATTTCGTTTCTTACACAGAAAACATAAACATTGTAGTCTTAAAGGAAGTGGTGGAATCGTTGTCCGTGAACCTGCATAAGAAGGTAAGTATTCAAAGGTTTATGCACTCCATGAGATAAAAATGTAACAATATGAAACACCATAAGATGATAAAAAAAGAAATTTAGGCAGACAAATTACAGAGGGCAATGAGGACATAAGATCATATAATTCTAGTACCAAATTGAATGTAATCTTAATAAAGGCATATGAATATAATGCCCACCATAAGAGAAAATTCTGATCCTCATACTCTTGCAAGGAAGAAAAAGCATGTTCAGTGTGATGTTTCCCCATGGGCAGGCAGGTGTTCAGCCATCCCCAAGAAAGCAGGGCTTTATCTTGTGTAAAGGTGACTTGGAAAAACAAATGGCATCACTTTGGGAGGCCCTGTCCTTCTTCCTCCACGTTTATACGCTGAGCATGGTGCCATATGGCCTGGAATATACATCCCTTTTGTCAGTGGGGGTCAGCTGCCTCAAATAAGTCCCCTTCCAACTTTTTGCACACCCCCAATCTACTCACTTGGTGAGGTGGGGTAAGATGCAGAAGAGACCTTGACTCCAGCACAAATTCAAAATATAGTCCCATGCTGGCTACTATGAAGAAAATTTTCTCAGCCAAAATCAGCATATGATTCAAAAGCAGAAGGGAGTGCATGATATAGTGAGCAGCATCCAGCTGAGTAGTAATGTATTTTGTCTTGTTGTGCTTTAGAAAGTTCAAAATAAAAGAAAAAGGCACCTAGAGGAAAAGGACAGGTAGATGTAAAAGAGGAGGAAAGACAGTTGAGGGGAAAGAATCAGTAGAACTAGGACACCCAGAGGGAGAGTCTGGTCCACACAATTCTAGGTATCACACCAATGAGAAATATCAGAGTAGACTTCCTTTTATACCCTCCTGCAGCAAGTCACCCAGTATTGCTGGCTTTTAAGGTAGTTCTGTCAGATTGGGAAAAATGTTAGGATGTATATGTCGCTGTATGCTCTACATCATGAATTCATGTGAACATGTATAAAAATCTCTCTTTTTCTAAAGACATGCATGTATTTATACCTGTATATATACATTTATATGCATAGATGTATAAAAAAACTGTATAATCAGTTTTCTCTCAGCTTCTGTAGAGGACAATTCCATTTATGAACGGCATCTAAGATTAGAAAGGCACCTCTCTCTTCCATTAACTGTGGTGAAGATAAATGACTAGTTTTACTAGATACCTAAAAATTTCATAGTTCAACTTAATTGTGAGCATATAAACTGAGTTCTGACTCTTAATTAGGCAAATTTTTACATCTGTATTTTTACTTAAATAGTTATGAAACAACAGCTCTAATTTCTGCTCAGTAGCTAGGAATAATTGTACAGGATTAATGAATTTGCACTGGCGTAAAAAAAGAACCAGAATTCAGAAGCGTAAGTTATAATTTCTGTTCTTATGCTGTTGTTCACAAATAGATTTCTTCTGTTTCATTAAAGTTGTTCTTGTATTAAAAGTATGAACAATCTGCTATAGTGTTTTTTGGAATTTTTTGGTGGAAATCAGATTAATTTCTTGTATAGTTATTTTTTCCACTTATATGTCTTTGTAATAAAACTTTGCTGGTTTTCTTTCTTTTCTATTTCTCAATATAATCCAGAAGTCTAAGTGCATATTAGCTATCATACACATTAAGAAACGAACCTACAAAGAAGTCATCATAGCATAGGAGGAAGGACAGGCTATATACAGTTGAAACTGGACCATGATAATAGTGAGAGAAACTCTTCTGTACAATTCATCAAATTTTGTGATGATGGATATTAGAAATCAGTTGTCAACCACTATAGGTTTTCCAATGAATACATGTATAAATCACAGTTAAAATGAAAAACTAAGTGGAAAGTGAGTAGAAATAACAAGACAAAACTTACTGCTTGAACTGATCATTGCTACTACACTTCAAAAATAAATGGCTTATAGCAAGGATTCTGCCTCCTGTTCTTACACCTTTATTTGGGAGCCCTACAGAGAGATGTGCTGTTTTCTGAGCTCTGATAGGGATAAGGAAAGGATAATTTTATAGTGCCTTGACACAGAAAACCTCAAAGAAAAAAGAAAACAAACAAACAAACAAAAAAACCCCCAACAAATAATGCACATGCAGTGCCTAAAGAGCTCTCCCAAAGGCATTGGAAAGACCAAATCTCACAGACACTTTACCTCGATGCTGAGCAGACAACACTGTCCAACTGTTGATGGCATAATGCAATGGGAAAACAGTGCATTTCTGTTTAGGATTCACACATTTTCCTTAGAGGGAAAACCTTGTGCTACTGTACTACTTTTGTATCAATATCTGGCATTTGCAACTGGGTGCAATGCAGATAATTCCTAAACAGCTTTCAGAGTGTCCCATAGTCCACAGAGTGCAGGGTTGCAGCTGACAGTAATGTCAAATTGGGTCCCTAAAGCAGAAGAGTGGCTGTATCTGCAGTAATCAACCTGGCCTCTTATAACTCAGATGTAACACCAGAAATGTGCTAAATTAAATATGGAGCTGAAAACATTTCTTTTTATAATAAAATAATACAAATATTTTATCTGAAAAGAAAATAAAGTGTTTCGCAGATTGAAGTACTTAATTCAAAGATGTTTTAAACTGAGCCAGAGTTTTGAGCCAATGATATAAATCAATTTTTCTTGCCTATACTGTCCTATTGTATTGCCATAACCACTTTATGTCATATAGATGCAGTAGGAAAAGCTGAAGACCAGATGAAGCTAAACTGAAGATGCAATAAAAATAGGAACTAATGATTGGTTGAGATCCCTGTGTTTCAACTGGTGGTAGCTTGTCAGAAAAGTGAATGCTACCCCCTGACAGAAACAAAGTTTTTCTTTAGATTTGATTGTACTGCTTTTATGTTAGTTTATTTTTTAATAACTTGCCATAAAAACCCAAGCTAAAATAAATGTGTTATGCAAAGCCACAGAGACATCAAAACAAAATGGAAGCTGTTTATATAACAACTGCAGCAAAATTGAGAATGCATGTTGAGTCAAATGTACCAGAGCAGGAGACAATTCTTTTTTGTGTTCAGAGAAGCTTGAAAAATTTTTTGAGTTAAATGTCCAAGCATTTGCACAACAACAAATCATTCTAGATTTTAGAAATGTCTGAAGCTATTATTCTCAGTTCTGCCCCTCAAATTACCCCAAATTTTCTGTTTCGTATATTGCGCATCAGTGCCCTGCAAACTGAAAGGGACAAAACCAGCTTCATTTCCTACTATTTTTTTACTCTTTATTCTTTTCAGCCTCATTGCAACCAGATGGCCTAAACTTAAATACAGTGGAAACCAAGAATAGAAGTTTCTGTAGAAACTCTTAACTCTGACCCTTCATGCCTGTTGACTGGGTTTTCTCTTACATGGCTACCAACTCTTAGACAACCAAAAATCAATTTTGAGGATTTGGGTGTATGCTTATCTTTACAGACTGTCATAATCACCACTAACTTCTGCAATTTTTTTCTCATTATCTTAGCTTTTTGTAGGTTGAGAAACAGTTTAACAGAGTCAATACTGTATTCACAGTCCCAATGGCTTAGGTAGAGGATCACTGATAGATCATGCAAATATTTATTTTGCAAATGGGAATTCACAATATAACAGTAGAAAAATGTAATCTGTTGCAAATTTCTTGTATATACTTCCCTTCAATAGGCAAATTGTCATGAACACTTCCCAAAAAGCTACAAAAAAACAGAACTGAAAATGGTTTTCTTAACACTTACACCCTCTTCTCATTTAAAGCTGCTTTTGCCTAGTTTGATTTATATTCTACATTTAAAAATTTCTGGGAAGAGATTTCATCCCATCAGCACCACTTAGATGTTGGTAATTTGACTAGCAAAAAAAAAAAAAGAAATCAGTCATCAAACCATACCAGTAAACATTTTGAAAATAAAAGATAGATGATTCTGACAAAGATAAAAATAATAGGTCTTCACAATAGTAAAATAAAAACCCTAAAATATCATCATGTGGAATGAGGTGTTAAACTCAGTTGGGTAGTTTGACCTTTGTTTTTGATGGCAGACTTGGCAGTCCATGGTCCCACTGTGAACTCCTTCTCAATGTTATGGATTAGAAAGAGTTACCAGGAGCCTACGTCTGATGTCAAAGGGTTCCCTTACTTAAAGAGAGATTCACCAATTACCCCCCATCTGATTCTGATATTTTTCCTTCATATAAGAGCTGCAGGTCACAGAGAATCTGCATTTCTAATAAGAATTTAATCACTGTAAACCTTACTGTTTTCTTCAATCTAATTTGGTTTTTAAATACTTTGGAAAACTTTTATATTTTGGTCAATGTATTTGGCCTTAAGATTAGCCTTGCAGACATCTTGCATATACACATGCTTCCCTTCTTATCTCTCCAAGGAAACATCCTCTAACTGCAACAAATAATTTGCCATTGAAATAGGGGTATTCACAATGAACCAGCTAAGTGCAAAAAGGTTATGACTTCTGACACATAAACTAAACCTGTCGATTGGGAAAGGATGGAGGTGCTGAGAAAACTGATAGAGTAAAAGTGCAGCTTGCTCATCCTTGTGACAGACTCATCTTGTGGGCATCCCCATCTGCAGCACAGCTATCTGTGCTTTTACTTACAGGTATTTCCTTTTGGTCATTGTAGTGTAGTTTCCAAGTGCGTTATTTTATCACCAGCAAGAGTCTTCAACTTTTTCCAACATATGAACCATATTTTCAGAAAGTGATTGTCTAAAGGATGCTTTTCTTATCTGTGATCAATTGCAGTCTTAGGACAACAAGTTTCTTACAGGGATAAAGAGGTTAACCAAGCTCATATGCAATTGAGGTATACATGTTTTATCCTTATAGAACCAGTGGGCCATACTGTCTGATTCTGTTCATTATTTAATCTCTCACTCCTGTCTGCTCTACTTCCTCCTCTTTCCTTGCTCCCTATATCCTGAATCTGCACCATCTAATCTCTGTCTCCCTTTTATTTTTAGTGTCTTTTGTTTTTTTCTCTCCAGTTGCAGAAATGGAATTAAAATACTTTTTTTTCCTCCCTTCTGTTATTTCATCTGTTTACCAGAGCTTTTGATAAATAAAATACCTGAATACATGGAGGAAAAAAGGCTTAAAGGAGGCTGTGCAGTTCTCTGGATAAATATGTTTTAGAAAGCTTTTTTCTCTGAGTGTTTATTCAAAGATAATTTATTATGTTATTAAGGAAACAAAGCCATCAAGCCTGCATTTTCATTACTCTCAGTGATTTTATCTGAGTCTTCAGACTATAGGTAAGTACTATGGTAACTCCAAGTATATAACTAAGTAATTCGAGGTAAATAAAGTAGTGATTCTCTCACAGTTCAAAATGAGATTCCCCTGAGTTCAAATCAGAGCAGGAGTCTATCTCAGCTGCTTTGGAGGAAATAATCTCTCCTCACTGATACTCTGGGGAGCCACGTCAGAGTAGCTGTCTAAGCTAGTCCCTGGGCTCACAGAACAGGTTCTGCCCAAGGCATGAACAAGCTCATGGGTCAGGCCCTGGAGCTATGGGTTGCGCACAGCATGAAAGCAAAAGTATGAAAGAAGGACCTACCACATGTTAGTTTTTCTGTCCTAAGGAAAGGGTTATCGTATAGACTGACAGACTACTAAAACTAGGTGAGCACAAAGGATTTCATAACACAGTACAGAGCTCTGCTTCAGAAGAAATCCCCAGTGGTTTTGCTATGGATTTGTCAGAGGGTGATCATGGCTAAAAAAGATCTAAACCAAGCAGAAAAGGTATCTGGCAAAGGCATGGCAGAGGAATGCTAAGCAACAGGCAGAGCACTGGAACAATTGCAGTGGGAATGATGTAGAATTTCTTGATGCATGCCCAACCCAGCTGTGTGATACCTGGAGAGAGATGATGTGTTTCCATCACTGCACACTCTTCACACTGCCTCTGCAAACTCTAGCCTCAGGGCCTGCCCCTGTGAGCTCAAGCTTTGAGCTGCACCCTTTCTGTGAACAAAAAGACTTAAAAAACTGTAAAGGAAGTATCAAGTATATCTCATGGGCAATAAAGATCAAAAATTAAAGTACGTTAAACTAGTTACTATGTATAGAATGATATTTACAGAATCTTTTTAGTTAATACTTAGGTTGCATTTGTGACTATTAAAACCTCTATTAAATTATTATATTTTTATATAAAACCATGCTTTTCCATCTAATTTAATTTTATGTGAGTAAACAAGGAAAAATAAATTGTTGGCAATTTTAATTCAAAGAAAACTAACTTTCCACAGCCACTGCATGCCAGCTCATTTGTAACTCTTCCCACTCATTCATAAGACAGTATGATACCATGTTCTGGGAATTAGTTGTACATCACATGATACAGCAGAATATATTCAATAACAGTATTGGACAAAATTTTGTTCTTATCTCTTCAATCATGGATAAATAAGAGAATAATTTCATCTAGTGTATTTGTCATTGTGATCAATGCCATTATTAATCACATCTAGAGGATTATACTTAATTTTGCTTCTACCCTAAAGGGCTTTCCTTTCCCTTTTCCTCTTGTTAGTTGGGTGGTTGTTGGTCACAGAGTATTCCTACTTCTTGCTGTCTTTGCTTTGTGTGGAAGAAAAGGCTCTGAGGTGGGTCTGAAATCTGCCATATGCATTGCGATTGCATCCAGCAGAGCTGTGACTCCACAGACTTGTCCATCGAGCACGGGCTGCTGTACCTAGAAAGGGATGCTAAAGACCTATTATAGGTAGACCCCTTGATGTACAGGTGGCCAAGACAAGAAAATTCACATCTGTAGTTTCCCACTGACACAATACTTTATATAATACTGGCAACAAAAAAAAATAATATACAAAATGGAGAGAATGTGTAGAAAGTGTGATTTAAAACTAGATAAGCACAGAAATATTTTGGTTGAAAAAGACCCTTAAGTCTTCAAGTCCAGACACTAACAACACTTTCAAGCCCTAAGCACTATGTCTACACATCTTTTTAATACTTGCAGGGTTGGTGATTCAACCACTTCCCTGGGAAGCCTGTTCTGATGCTTGACAACCCTTTCAGTGAAAAAATTTTTCCTAGTATCGAATCTAAAACCCTCCTGGCACAAGTTTGGTATGTTTTTTCTCATCCCATCACTTCTTACTTGCGAGAAGCAGACACATTCACCTCATTTTAACCTCCTTTCAGGTAGTTGTATAGAGAGATAAGGTCTCCTGTCAGCCTCCTCTTCTCCAGAGTAATTTACAGACTGTCATAAATGAAAAGAATTTTGTCCAGAATATTTAGCTACTTATCCTTATGCAACACAGAGAATTTAATATATTATTGTACACATAACAAAAATTACATTTGTCTACTCTTTTTCAGAAAGGAATTGGTTTTTTTGATTGAGAACTAAAGGAGTAGGAAAACTCCCTTTTGAGTTTATTCTGTGTGAGCCTCTTCAAAAGCAGTCTCTTAACAGGCTTTGGGAGAATTCTCTACAGGGATAAGGGCAGTTCAAAACTCTCTGAGAACTCCAGGAAGACAGAGGTGTTCCTAAGGAAAGTCTATTAGTGTCTTTTGACAAGTGAGGGAAACTAAGCTGTCCTAGGCCATATCTACCTAAATGTTGTACAGTGCTTTCTAATTTGGGACATTTTGGTCAAAATAGTCATCCTGAAATATCAGAGTGGTGTTCTTTCTCAGAATATGGTGACCCATGTCATTATAACATCCATTGATGAGGAAAAGCAAAGATGAGATATATCTCCATTCAGAAATAAAGGCATAAAGCTTTAGTGATGTGGACTCAGTTCTGCTCCCGTATATATGGTTTCTCTCTTGAGTGTACTTAAGAAATAGTGTTGAAAAGTACGTTTGTTACCTGACCAAGAATGAATGCAGAATGCAGGCAGTTAGGACAATGAATACTTGAGAGAAAACAACAAAATCCAGGAGCCTAGACCAGGCCCTATATCAACAGCATCTACATAAAACATCAGATCTCTTCATACGTCCACAGACACTTCCTCTCCTAGGAGAGGGAGCCAAACCTCTGGGTGGTGCTCTCATAGAGAGAATAGATGAGCAGACACTGTAGTTGAACAATATCCTCATAACCTGAATACTCAAGAGAGAAAGATCTCACCAGCAAGAAAGATCAGCAATGGAGTAGCTTTTTCTTGCCATTAAATTGGCAAGATAGACCACAAGCGATACTTTTTACTACTATTAATTTCTATTAATATTTTATAAATTTATTTTTGCTTTACTATATGACCCTTTCTTCCTATAACAGATTGGGGTTTTTTGAATGGCTAAAGAAATATTTTCCCTCTTGAAAAAACAAACAAAACAAATCCAAAAAACAACCAACCAACCAGCCAAAAAACTCTAAAAAGGCAACAACAAAAAACAACAACAAAAACCAAAATAAAACTAAACTAAATAAAAACAAAACCAAAAAACAAACAAACAAACAAAAAAACTCCAAAAACCAAACCAAAGAGCCACACACTCAGACAAAAAAGCAAGAGCTACTCTATCTTCTTACTCCTCCTGGTGAGAACAGAGGCTTCTAGTACTAAAGTTTTTCTCTTATAGACTCCCTGAAAGAGGCACTTTAGAATTTAAAAACCTCTGTTGGAATTGTCAAAAAGATTAGATTTTAAATTTTTTCCCATTATTTTGTATAGCATTACCTTCAGGCTTTGGATCTGGTTAAGAATTTATCTTCTACTCTAAAGAACCCCTTGACATTTCATGTTGTCTATTTTTGAAACAATTTATAAAGAAAGATGCCACTGCTTTTAAGCAAGAAGGCATCTATTTCACACACAAGATTAACTTCCAGGTTGGCAGGCTGAGGAGAGATTTTATTTTCATTTTAAACCTAAACTACATAGAAATCAGTTACAGAGTCAACCTGCAATAATTGGATGAGGGAACTTGAAGTTGCCACACAGATCTCTGTCCTGTTGCACATTAATTTACTGTTGTCATAAAGGTAGACTTGACATTTCCCCACTTCCAGCAGCTTGTTCCTGTTTTCTCACTGCTATTTGCCATTCTTTCAGTCATGTCAGTACCATTTTTATGGTACTGAAATATAATTAGAACCATTTTAGTACTCTTTGTTTAAAAAACAGAAGAAAACAAAAACAAACAAACAAAACCTCAGAGATTAGCACAAATATAAAATGAGCACTTGGGAGCAGGCATAAATCTCATGAACTAAGTCAAATTCCAAAAACAGTATTATATTTGGTGACATCCTAAGATGTATATTCATGTTCCAGAAGCTCTGAAGATTCCAGCATCACATCGTCACCTCAACCCTTCAAATTTTCTGGTGATACATATTTAGCATTGAAGGTGCAAAAAGACATTATTGCAGGTTGCGTGTTGTCCTGTTGTGGTGGTGGCTTGACATGGGCTGCCCTTTCTTCAGTGTGCTCCCCCCCAGAGTGGCACCTTCTTGGCTGGAGGGCTCAGCCATGCCCTGTAATAGCTCTGCTGGTCTTGGCTGGAATTGCCCATGTCTGGCACCAGAGAACTCCGGCCTGTCTTCACAAAGGCCACCCCTGCAGCCCATTTGCTGCCAAAATTTTGTCACCAAAAGAAAATACGGTTACCCGTAAGCTAGCAGGAGAAAAGAATAAGCAAAAAAGGAATAAAAGAAAATACAAATATATAGAAAAGTTGGTTGAATTTTCTTTGTTGTTGCAAATTGATGGTTAGTGCTATATTGTCAAAATAGTTAAAATAGTGAATTGCGTGTAAAGATTTGACAGGTCCAGAGGTTTGGCGTTGTTTCACGTATTTTTTCACTCCATTTTGTTAGTAGTGCCATTGCTTTTGTCCCTTGTGCAGAGCAAATACACCATTGATCCCTCATAAAAAGGATTTCTTTCCTTATTACAAGCTTTAATGGGCTTTAGGCAGAATTGTGCTCCCTGTCCTACGTAATTCTGGCTTGTGTTAACTGGTGGGTATGGGTCCCAGAGAGCCATGGCATGGTCTGTGCTCTAACAGTCATCAGCAACTCATCAGCAAGAAGAGTAAATTTGGCTTTTGCAAGTAAATTCTGCCTCCTGATTGTAACAGGCACTGTTACTTTAACGCAATCAAAAGACCAGGGTAATAAGGATTAGGACAGTTTTTCTGGATTTTGTAAAAGAAGTTGCATAATAATTATTAACACTAGAATAGAATTACTTCTTTCACTTACTAAACTCCAGATATTATAACTCTTCAAATCACCTGGGGTAAGTTGAAGACTTTACCTAAGGAAAAAGGCCTTATGAAGGCCAGCCTGGATGGGCCTTTGAGTAGCCTGATCCAGTGGTCATATCATTGCCCATGGCAATGGGCATGGGGTGTTGGAACTAAATGATCTTTAGGGCCCCTTCCAACCCAAATCATTCTCTGATTATATGATTCAATGCCATCAGGAAAGTGTCTGCCACCTATAATTTGGATTTTTTTCCCTCACTTTCTAGACTTTAAATATAAGCCTTAGCTTTGCAAAAACATCTTTCTCCTGCTTTTAATGTGCATTGCATTTCCAATTCCTTTTACCATAAAAATATATTTTGCATTACACAGCTCTTCTTTTCACCTTTATGGATCAATTAGGTTATGCCTCTTCTGTGTTCCCAGACAAGTGCCAGTGAAGCAATTTCCAAGCAAACACAGCAGTTAAGAGCTCTTGGCATTTTCCCCAAATATTGCTAAAAAGATAGATACAGAGGACCTTAAGAGAGAGATAGAGCTGGGTTAAATCTGATCTGCCTACAATTAAATATTTTGAAGATAATAAGGGGAGAAAACTTGTGTTAGAAATTTGCTATTCATTATTCTAGTGATGAATTGAGTAAAAAATAATAAAAATGCAAAGACTTTCTGTACTGTAAAACAAATCAAGTAATCAGAAAAATCCCAGAGGTGATAAAAAGATAATAACTGATTCCAATCTACTCCAGTATTTTCTAGGATCAACCAAAAAGAAGCTTCAGCCTGGCCAATATTTAACTACAGGAGTTTGCCAATTTAATACACTTAAGACCATTTATTAAAGCCGTATGGAATTTTTCAGTGAAATTTCTGAAATATCTGTATTGCCCAAACTATAGTTCCATTCCAATGGTTATTTAATTATCCATACAGAAAGGAACAAGCTAGTATAAATGAAGAGAGGATACTTACCCCCACAGCAAGTAAAATTCTGCTATGGTGTTCACTAGGCTATTTTTGGAAAAAATTCAAAAAAAATGTCTTTTTTATTTCTCACATTGTAGAAAAATAATCAGACCTTTGATTACTGGAAATGTCAAGGTGAGTTTCTCTTTCACCATAAAATCCAGCCTGCATTGTAAGAGTTTCATGAATTTGCATTTCCTAATGGAAACCTTTTTCACTGTGAAACTGATAGTGTATTTTAGTTCAGAGCATTAAGCAAGAACACGTGACTTGCAGCATCAAGGACTATTCATAAAGAATACATCAGTTGTTTGTAGAATACCTCAGCATTTACAGCACTAGCTTGGGTTTTGGATTCCTACTCCCTATATTATCGGCACTGAGTTTCTCAGAAAAGCTCTTAAGAAGCATTTATATGCCTGACTCCTAAATACAACCTTTCTGGATCCATTTACTATACTATTCAGAGCTTCTCAGGGCAACTTCAAGAGCAAAATAACATCATGTTTTAACTTGTCAGTGGCAGAGTGCCCTCCAGCTTAGTGTGAGTTAATTCTCTCTGGAAGGTCTCACTTAGCTGGTGCCCCTGGGAGCATGTTCCCTACAACCCAATCCCTTCGGATTTATTGGAGATTGACAATACTCTCCTAGACCTCCAGAAATTATGTAGTAACAGATCTTTTCAACTCATGCCCTGCTTAGTGGGCACTAGTGATCTATACCTCCCATTCTCAGTGGGAGGATTTATGTTCAATATGGAAAAGAAAAGAGCCAGTGTAAAAGGGCTTCTTTCAGAGCAGCTTCAGAGCATCGAGCAGGTAGAAACAGCCTGAACACAATCATAGGGAGACCACAGGCTGCGTTTGATGAAAATTGTAGCAGCTGTTGCCAATCAGGAGTTTGGAAGGATTGCATCAGGTGGATTGTCCTCAGTTTTGGGGGTACTGTAAGACTGCTTGGGGGAAAGCGTGGCCTGGAACGATTATGCTTAATGCTAAGCCAGAGAAATCCTCTCTTCACGCCACTGCACTGGAGTGTCCTTAGGGGCTGCATTAAGAACTGACTGTGCCTGGGTAATTTATAGATGTAGTTTGGTGTGACCTTAATACCAACAGAGAACTAGAATATGCAATCTAATTTAATTTTAAGTCTTGTAAGACTTTGCAGTAGACAAAGAAATGTAGTATTTAGCTGGCAAATGAGGCCTAAACCTGTGGAAAATCAAGTCAGTGAATTTCTTAATGACATTTTCCACTTCCCCAGTGACCTTTATCTGATGGCCTAAAAGCACTTTACAAAAACATAACATTTCTTACAACCAAAATTAGTCAGAAGATTATGTTATTTTGTTTCTTTCCCCATGGAAAATGTTGGCTTCTTGCTGAAAAATTAAAACTCAGAAACCTCCTGACTAAAAACTTTTGACTTAAAACAAAAATTCTAGGTTCAAAGACTTTGCTGTAGATTTTTTGTGAAGCCATATCTGCAACCCCTCATTCTCCACTTCTGTTGTGTGGACTGTGTTGGTGTTAAAACTATACCTTCTGTTCTGCTCCATGTTCTCCACTTCCTCAGAATAAAGCTCTAGCAGGTCCTTGGCCGTCTCTGACTATGCTGCATAATAACAGAAATGATAAATCATGTGAAGGTGCTATTTCATACTCAGAATCACTTTTCACTTTCACATGAGCACAGCTTCAAGATATTATTTAAGATATTAGAAAAATTCCTTTTATAGTTGAATTCCAGTGGTAGTAGTCAACAGGATTATAGTGACTCACCCTAAATACCTGCAGAGCATCCTTGAGAAAAGTGAGGCAGTCTTATAAAACATGCTATGTATGTTTCTTGGCTGATTATTATAGCACTTAATCCTTTGGCTCTGAGGGAATGAGGTGTAATGACTGCCATGAACTACCTTTTTATGTGACAAAGGTCTGCCAGCCCAATCTCTCACTTTTACCACTTTGCCACTTATGGATGTATAGTCTGGTTTATGTCTGGCCCGTGGGATTTTTGTCCAGATCACTGTAGCTCAGTGGTGAAGAAAGAAATAGCTTCACTACACTTATCAGATACACATATTCCACCATGCACATTTTAAGATTGCTTGTGTGTTTTGTGTACTCAAATGAAATAAAACAATAAAAAACCAATGCAAAATTGGAAAATGCTGATGAATGAATTATAGGATAGAACTGAATGGGACGCTTCAGTCAGAAGGAATATACATTATCTAGTCTAGGCATCATGGTCAGTATGACTGACCAATTCAGGGCTGAACAAAAATTAAAGTATTTTATTAAAGGTGTTGTTCAAATGTCACCTAAACACTTGACTGTCCTGGGGCACTGACTACCTCTCTAGGAACCGTGTGTGACTACCCTCTTGGAAAAGAAATGCTTCCTAATGTTCTATCTGAACCTCTCTTAGTGCAGCTTTGAACCATTCCCATGTATTTTATCACTGGATACCAGGGAGAAAGGATTAGCTCTGCTTCTCCCCTTCCCCTCCTCAAAAAGCTGCAGAGAGCAAGGAGATAACCCTCAGCCTCCTTTTCCCAAATGAGACAAGCCCAAAGTTTTCAGCTGCTCCTCACAGAACACTCCTTCCAGTCATTTCACTTCCCTTGTTGCACTTCTCTGGACACATTCAGGGACCTTCAGAGCCTTCTTAAATTGTAGGACTCAGAATTGCACAGAGTATTCAAACTGTGGGCTCTGACATTGCCACAATTAGCTAGTATCTGGGAAAAAAAAAAAGCCTCAACAACAAAATTGAAGGAATCTGTACAAAAGTTATTCAATGACCACAAAGAGGCTGATGAAAGGTATTAAGATAATGAGCATAACTGAAGAGATGATGTAACACAGTAGAAAACACAGTGATCTGCTAGGAGTAGCAAAGATGTGAAGTGAACGGAAAATTGCAGAAGAGGTTAAGATAAATAACAATGGGGTTTTTTCTCTTCAAGAACATATTGAACAAGAGGTCATTGGAAGAATTCTAAGAGCCAGCCTGGTTAATTCACTGACTGAAGAGACAGACATAACTAAAGCACAATCAAATGAATTCTTTGTCTCTGTGTTCACACATAAGGTTTTGGGATGGCTGTCAGAAACAGACATAAATTTCCCAGGAGAGGAAGAAAAAATATCGAAGGAGGTACCATTCAACCAGAACAGGTGATCAAGGAATTAGAACATCTGAAGCATAACAGATCTCTAAGACCTGGAAATATTCCCTAGACATTTCTAAAGAGAGTTGCAAAACAGTGGGAGAAACATTTCCAGACGGAGATGAAACCTTTTTGAAAACAAGGACAACATGACTAGACTATATGAACAAATACAATTTGGACTAAATAAGGACAAAACCTGCTTCATTCTGCTCCAGTGAGTGTGGAAAGTGCAATCACAGCTAAATCAGCATGGTATTCCCACAGCATAAACTCAGTGAAACCACTGTAGAAAGGAATTTACTCACTCAGAATATAAAAATAATTTGAATTTTTTTGAGTTTTTTATTTCTTTGTGTTTAGGAGGAGTTATGCATTCCAAGTCAGTAAGACTTATTGAGCATAGAATTCAACTGACCAAAGGGAGATTTTTTCACTTGCACCAGTAAATCTTTTGTTCAAACATGAAGGCAGAGAGTGTTAATCAGAATGTGTTTTGCTGTATCTATCTCTTCAATCATTAAATTGCATCTTAGCTGGCTGCTATGTCTGAAATAGTCTACAGTCAGTGAAAAAAAGCATGCACTTCTAGGGCTTGTGTCCAGTCAGCCCGGAGCAGACAGCTAAAATTGGACAGGTGGAGCACACCTGATGAGTGTGCCTAGTTCTTTCATTTGTCACTGAATAAATTTAAAAATAGCAGCTCACATGTACATATCCACATTATAGATGTCAGAAGGTGGGTGAGATAATTCCTGCTGCAAAAATTTTGAAGCTATAAAGAGTTTCATGGGCAAATGTTAATTCAGCCAAAAGCTATTCCTCTATTCTTAGATCTTGCTGATGTGGTTCCTCATCCTATACTATCTAGGCTGTGAAAAATCATAAATTTCATACTTAAAATGATACTAGCATGTAAGAAAATATTATTCTAGCGAAGCAACTTCTCATCACAGATCAGAACTGTTAGCAGGCGAATCAGTCACAATGTTTATTTCAGCCATTTTGTGCCTGTCTGGTAACATGTTTGGGTGCTGGTCATTATCATCTATGGTACTAAATTTTAGAATATCCTCTGGCATGAGTTTGGTCTTCTCCCTCTAGCAGCTTTTGGGAAGAATTCACAATTTATTTACCTGCAATGTCTACAAGTGCCCCTGATTTCCTGCGTACAGATAGTAAAATCAGACTACAGGATACATTATGGAAAATTACACTTTAAACAAACAGTGACAATATTATTTCATTTGGGAAAGGCATTGGTGAAGACTATGTTTCGTTATCATTTTATTTGAACCAGCTTGAGCAGTGTCTTTGGAACGCAACAATGAGAACATCCCCTTCCATTATGCAGCACAAGCTGGCATCTGCTGTGCTTGTGAACTCCAGAAGGGTCACTGTTACTGGGTCGCTCCAAAGGGCATATTCAATGACAAGAACAAAGGCGAAATCCAGATTATAGTGGACAAAGTTGGGAGAGTGAAGACAAAGCAGTGGGAGTCAGCAGCCAGTGTCTTTTCCTTGCCCGCTCCTGCAGTTTCCTTTATTATGTTTTCTGGGTTGGGTATTCACCCTGATGGCTTTTCACTTCAGACACTCTATTAAAAGGTTCTCCATTGTTCATCTTCTGTATGGAAGTGAGCGGAAAAGGATTTCCATGCTCTGTAGCTCCAACTGCATCACTTCTGTGTGTGCCCCAAACAAAGATCAATGTACCAGGGAATCTGCATAATTATATCCTCTCTGACAGTGGGTTAGGGAGACAAGGCAGGCTTTCCTTGTCTCAGAGGAGCAGCTTGAGTGCAGCACACCACAAGCATGGAGACAACTGCAGGTTGTGTATGTATTTTTCATGTACAAAAAATAAAATATGCAAATTAGATTTTACCTGAAGCTCCACCAAAGGAAAGGGAAAAAACTTCAGGGACAAAAAAATCACAGTCATGTATTTTGTAAAATCATATACTTCCCTCCTCTGTTGTTAGAGAAATTTAAGAAAACAAAACTGTAGTTTTTACTTTTGTGAAAGCTGTCGTCTTTCTTTTCTGTATTTAAAACTTTCTCTAACAGATACACAATTAGAAGGGAAAGGGAACAGATATATAGAGAAACTATTGTTTTTCTTCAATACCTCTTTTCAAAAATACAAATAAAGGAAGAATTTCACTCTAAACTGTCACAATAAAATGCTACAAAAAGCCCAGAAACGGGATATCCATATTGATAGGAAGAGTTGTACAGCCAAGAAGTACATCCATAGAATACTGCAAGTACAATTTCCATGTTGTTGCTA
Organism: Melospiza georgiana; assembly: GCF_028018845.1. Classification (NCBI taxonomy): domain Eukaryota; kingdom Metazoa; phylum Chordata; class Aves; order Passeriformes; family Passerellidae; genus Melospiza; species Melospiza georgiana. The sequence goes on from NC_080431.1 coordinate 48,957,670, forward strand.
CCATTTAACTCTAAAGTAAATTAAAAAAAAAAAAAAAGTATGTTGAATTACCTTCAAATAGAAGCTGAAAGGTAAATACTTACCCTAGGTATAGTCAGTCTTGTAAGGAAGAAAAATTATGCAATAAAGGAGAGTTTAAAATACTCAGATTCCTTCAAGATAATTGTTCAAGTACTTGCAGTGTCAATTCATCCATTATCCCTCTCAAGTATAGCTGAGTTTCGTGTAGCATGAGGTTACAGAACTCCAACATGAAACCCCAACAGTTCATGGCTTCTGTTCATGAACACTGGGGAAACAAGGGGGAAAATAAGCAAAATATTTTCAGTTTGGTAAAATTTGTTATCCTACCCATCTTCTCTCATGGACTGTATGTAATTTCCTCTTTAGTCAGGAGTCAGTCTTCACCTTTTGCATGTGAAGAAAAGTTTTGTGGATTCTATAGCTGCAGAGAGTTCAAATAAAATTTAACTGAAAGTATGCATCTTCATCCTTTTTCCTACATCTCTCCTTATGAAGCAAAAGTATCCTATCCTCACCTGCGTCAATAACAAAAGTCCTTGTTGACTCACAGTGGTATGGTTTTGCCCTTTGAAAATAAAAAAGTGCATGAAACTTACTTTACATTTCTACTATTCATCTGTGGTTGTATAAAAATAGATACTAATAAATATTTCTTAGCATTGACTTAGAGAATAATTTCATGTTAGCTTTTGCAGGCTTTAGTTGGTAGCACTAGAGTGTTGATCTTTTCCCAGCTGTTGCAGCTATTCACGATTTTGGGTACTGGAAATCAAAGAGGAAACGTTTCTGGTAAATGTAATAAATAAAGGTAATGGTGCAAAGCTGTGAGAGGGTGTTAACATTAGTCTTGAGGAATGCACACCAGCAAAAAAACACTTCAAAAATCAATAGAAAGGTCTCACCTTTCTTCAGACATCTAAGTGAGCAATACTTTGAAGGGAAAGAACATAATTTGAGAAAGTCACTGTGATGGTCCTGTGGCTCTTTCAAGTGGGGATATAAAATAATATACCTTATTCCGAGCAAAGTTTTCAAAATGCAAAAGCCTTCTACTATTTTCTGCTGCTTGCAGAGTCGTGTTGAAGCACTTACAGCAAATTTCCGATGGATTTTGCAGTCAGAGTCTGCCATCAGTTCATGTATTTTTAGCAAAATACACTGGTGATAGCAAACTGTGCATAAACTATTACAAAGGAATTTGCTGCTCTCTGAGAGTGACTCTGTTCTCTGTGCCTCACAATACTTTTCTTCTGGCTTAATTGCAACAACAATAATGAGACAAGTATACACATCAATTTAGCTTATATAATACACAATTTTATTTGAGATTTTTATCATTTTGGTTGCAATTGATTTTTCCTTGTCCCTGAAATTTACACACTTGTTGAAACATATTGATGAGACTAGGACTGATGCTACACCACTGAGCACTGAAGAGAAATGAGACAACTCACAGTAAATCTTATATTCAATGGGAAAATGTTTTGCAAAATGTTTTACAAATGCAAGTTCAGAACATCTAAATTTGGATTTTTTAGCCACTTATGGCAGAACAAAAAAACTTAAAAGGGTTTAGGCATCTGATTTACTAAGAAATCAAGTGGAATGGAAAGATTGATGTTGAAATACCTTTAAATTTTGTGCAGAAGATTTTAAAAAAAATCAGTGAACAAGAGGACCATAAAGCACTGTGAAAATATTTTTACTGTTTTTTTATCGCCCAGATAATTTGTCCTGGTTTTTCCGTCTTCTAGATTTTTTCCCTTTTTCTTTCATAATGTATCTTATAATCCTTAAATTCTTATGTCAAACTTAAAGTATTCAATAGAGATCCTACCAAATAGACTCCTGTAGGATTTGAGATTTCAATAATCTTTAAATTCTTTTCTCTCACAGCATTCTGTTGTGGGAGAAAGATGTATTTTGCACTTCACACATGGAATACTACAGCATTGATAATCCAATGATATCGTGGGAGGAGTGGGAGCTTCAGACAAGCCCTGCTTTAGCCTCGGGTTTTGGCAACAGCTTAAATTTTAAAAAATCACTCTGGCCTGCAGGTTCCTATGATGGCAAATCAGGACTATTTATAAAAATGAATTTGCAATAAACTATGAAGAAATAACAGATGAAAGACCTTAATCGGAATTTCTCACACACAGTATAAAACTAAAGGAACTTCTATTTGATTACAGCCCAACATAAAACAGTGCACGACACTGAGGTACCAATATTAAAGCCAGTGAAAGAAATTGTATTGATTAGGAGTCAAATGCAACTTACCACCAAAACCACAATAACATACACAGAGCCCTTTCACTTAAACCCTGAGCAGTAGCCACACAGCAGGCATCCCTACTCACAGGAGAAACTCCACATATTTTTCCAGGGAAGGTGCAGAAGATTTCTGCTCTCTGGAAGTTTGGTGTTGTTTCTATAGTCTTAAAGTGAGGTGTTCTGTTGGTCAGAAATCCAGCTTATCTTTCCAGATCTCACTTCAGCTGTGAGATGTTTATTGGCAGTTGGGAGATGCCAGACCCGTGTTAACCCCATGGCACCAAAATCACTCACTGTAAGACAGCTTGTCCTGTTTGAATTATCTCACAGGTTAGCAAGCAATCAATAAGCTCTTGGTGGGGCCTGAGATGCCCTGCTACAAATTAATGGAGCAAAAACATAATTCAGGCATCTAACATCAAATACATATGCAGTTTAGAAATCATCATCCCCACGTCGTTATCCTTAAGACTCCCCCTCAGAATATCTTAGAAATTCCCAAATTGCAATGATTCTTTACTTTGTGACCTTTAACAAAAACTTCCTAGGCAACTGAAGCTGAATTGTAACACATGTACTTTAGGCACTCAAACTATAACATTTTTGAGCAATACAGCACCTAGACATTAAATAAAGCTATTCAGAGACACCAGCCATTCTTTCCCATAAATTCCATGGGGAATTTGATTTTACATATGCTCTAGGAGCAAGACAAATATGCATATTAAGCTTCTAGTACAGAGGACAGAATTTGAAATCAAACCTATCTGGAAGAACAAAGATTAATTTTAACACTGATATGGTCAGTTCTGTGATTGGGTTTGTTCAGGTTTTTTTTCAGAGCTGGCTCTCAGATCTTGCTTTCTGACTTTATTAGTTCATCTAGTTAGGGAATAAATAAATGCAAATTATGAAGTGTATAGTTAGGCTCATGAAGTTTAAGCACTTATATTAGCCAGGCTTTTTGTCAATTAGAACAAAATGTACCTCAGTATATTTCCAGTTATTTTTTAACTGCAATTTTAATTAACTCAAAATAACTTTTATTATTTTAAAGGAATATGTCACGAGATAGAAATGAATGGTGGGGGCAGATGGAAAATATTATAGTGGAAGATCAGTGGGATTTCAGAGGCCTTTTCCCCAGTGAGATGGCATCTATGCATTAGTTTCCCAATTTTATTTCTCTCTCTGTCTCTCTTTCTCAGATGATCATAAAGTCCCACATGCTATTACGCATTAATTCCCACTTTGTCAATTATGCCTTCAGAATGTGAACATACTGCTCTGAGAAGTTCATTGGTTTTTTCCTAGTAAAATTAATTTACAATTACATTGGCAATAATAATGTTTCTTAAATTCCTCCATGCTTTACATATTTTAACAGCCTTTCTGAGTTAGAAAGCCTGCACACTTATACCTCAAAAAATCTGAATCAGAGCTAGAGCATGTGCCTGCTTTTGCTTTACTGAAATTTGGAGTTTTTCTGCTGGTTTCCACAAGAAAACAGTTTGAGGCCCAACTGTGGATGAAAGAAACCTTTCTTTAGCCAGTACATCTCAACCAGTCCAGAATAACCTGTGGAGGTGAGGAAAGTTCAAGCCAAAAGCTGTTGATTTCCCTAGAGCAAATCAAAATGATAGATGCAGTGGTGGAAGATCACAGCTGACTGGGTTTAGTCCTCTCATCACTAGCTGCAGATGGCATGCAATTTAGGGATGCCCATTTGGTAAAATTTACCAGTTTCTCTGGAGATCACACATATGGGTTTGCATTTAAAAAACAATTGTATCAGGAATAGCATTTTAAACAACAGATGTAAGTATTAACAGTGAAAGAATGCACAAAAAGCCAAATATATCCACACCAGAGAATGGAAAGAACATGTGTTATGCTTTACAGAACTCCATTTGATATTTTAACTTTTTTTAAAAAAAGGACAGAAAATGACCATAAAAATGCAATACTTGCCAAATTTCATAAGTTAGGTACAAGCCTTTTTCTTTACAGTTTATGGCCTTTGGGCATTTGACATAATTTTTTTCCAACTTTGTATTTCAAAACCACAATCTCAAATCTTCACAGAGCAAAGAGGAATTCAAGAGAATCTTGAAGAGAATTATGAGTTGGGCTGATATCTTTGTTTACATTGAATTCTAGATTTAGCTAAAAGGAAACACACAAACAGATTATTTACTGTAATCTTTCCTTAATTCACAGCAGATCTTTTTCTAGTGTTTAGACTTTGACCAAATGACTGGGGCAGAACTTCACACACTTGCATGAATAAAATAAAGTCAAATATTAATAATTAATCCTACAAAGTTATCTTATCAGTATAACAGCCGTCAAGGTAAATCATAATCGGAGCAAAGATAGTTAAAGAAACAGTTATGTTCACTATAAAAATCCACGAAAAAAAAAATCTCAATTTATATAACAGCATCAAAATCACTTTTGAAAGTAATCTGATTTCATTTTTTCTGTTTAAGTGTAGATATAGATATTTCCTAATGAGAAGCAGCTGTGTCTTCAACAATGTAGGCTATTAAGTCTCTATGAGCTAACACTAGAAATGAGAAGATAACATAACTGAGAGGTTGGGTTTGAACATGTACCTTGCACTGCAAGTAGTCCTTCACTGAACACAACTGGATGTATTCTTTTTCTCAGTCTCCTGATTTAAATAACCTGAGCTACAAGAAGACATGGTAAGTATGACATCAGAAAGCAATATTCATAAGTTACATAACTTTTAAAAATGATAGGATTTGGTTTGGTTTTATTTGTGAGGTAGAAATATGGGAAATTAATGTACTACAGATTCAGTGAATGTGAAATTGGTTTTTACATAGGAGAAAAAAATTATCACATTAATGAAATATTTATAGCATCATTATGAAAGGAAAACCATGAACAAGCAGCAACAGGACCTTTAGTATTCCATAATATGTAGACAAATCAGTTGCTGTCATCTATTTCTGCTATGCTGATATGTATATTTCTACCTAAAGCATTTTCACCTTAACCTATTGCATTGACAAACTGCTAACAACTTTTGAGCATGCTAAATCCTGTAAGTAGTCATCATGTGCCTAGGCAGAGATAAAAGCATTTATATGGCAAGAAAAAAAAAAGAAAAAAAGTGTAAAAGTCTAAAGACATTAAAAAAAAAGCTATTTACAACTTTTGCTGTTTTTGTTGAACCAAATAAAAAATAAGTGTTAGAAAAGATTATGGCTCGAGTGGCAAAAACATACAGGCTTCTTAATTTAATACAAACCAGATTCTGAGGACCATTACAGATACTACAATATAATCTGTACAATCAAGTTAAAAAAAGATAATGTTTTGAGAGAACAACTAAATTAATTTAATATCTGATTTCAGTTAGCTTCTTCTGTTGACAATAAATAAATAAGATTAGAACATACTGTGTTGCTCTTTTCTCTCTTTTTTTATTTTCAGGTTTGGCTTTTTGTCCCCTTCCTAAATACTTTTGGCCAGGACTGGAGGAGACAATGCAGCCTCAGCCTGAGAATGGGTCACTTAATGTTAAGTCACTCTCAGACTGAGATAAAACCAAGTGTGTAAGGCTATGAGTAAGTCAGGGATAAGAAAGACAAATAGTGACACACATTACAGTTAGTCAAAACTGTTAATAAATAAAGATTGCACATTTGAATTTACACAAAAAGAATAGCTTGTTATTAATTCAGAACTTTGTAATATAGACAGCCTCATAATGATTAATCTATACTATTATTGCTTTTTTAATAAGCTGTTTAGGATCTTTTGCAAAATATGAAAAGAACTGATGTGCCAGTGAAATTCTGAGCCTTTTGTTAATGAAGAATGATATAATCAAGGGAAACAAACTCATTGTCTTGAAGGCACCAAGCAGTCTGGGAATATCTCATAGGTCAAAACAAATGGAATGTACCACAGACAAGGAAATAGGATTCCTAGGCTTTAGAATCTTGCTAAAAATGCCTTTTAAGATTTGTTAGAATGTATTCAGTTATGTCCTCAAATGCATAATTTCCATGTCAGAAAGGGAGGTAATTTGCAAATCAATATTGGAGGGAGACCTTGTGGGATAATTGAAGGAGCTGAAGGGAAAGGAAGCAGAAGAACAGCGTAAGCATCTCTGTAAGCATCCCTCACTACACCAAGGACAACATGAAATGTGCCTGTCAATATCTAGGATGTTTTTGGTGTGCAGCTGTTTGTGAAGGGGATATTTTGAGCTTTTATTTGCTGAAAGAACTGGGACTACCAGTGGGATTATCCATTACAGGTGTACCATTGACTTCAGCTGAAGTTTTGTTCTACACTCTCAACTGGCCACATACAAATGAGAATCTAAGTGCTTGAAGTGGAATTTCAACAAAATTTAGATACTAAAAACGCAATCACAGTTTAGCTTGCATCTGATCTCATAGGTGACCCAACATCCACAGATATTTCCCTGTTAGATCATCAACTCTCCTATTTGTCTAGGCACAGGTTCATCCTCCCTACATCAACATGAAAATTAGTCACTTAACCGCCTTAGTTATCCTCTGTAAAAAACTGGTGACGTATAGATATCTACAGAAAACAAGTCAGAATCCTAAGCTTTAGATTTTCTGTGTTCTACAACAGCTCAGTTTTAAAGTGGCTGGAAAATTTATCACACCTCAGAGCTGGTATTCAGATGTTAGTCTTTCCTGCTATAGTCTTTCCTGCTATAGTCTTTCCTACTATGTTCATATTAATGGTTCAATTCAGAAGCTTTCTACAGAGCATGTGTAACACATCCCAAAAGATGGAGCCGGAGCTTCATCCTTTGTTTATAATGGTATAAATATTAGTATCCCTCCTTTCCCTATAAAGCAGGACACATGAGCTGAAATTCTATCAAGTCTGATAACTTTCTATCACAATTCAGTCATGACCCAACCCTAACTAATGGGATATAGTCTTTCTGAAATATTGGTACAGACATTCTTACTGTCGACACTGATCGGGAAGAAATTCAAGATTCATTGGCACTGACAGTATTTATTATATGTCACTTACACTTACACCACCTCTTTTCATACAATTTTTTCCAACACGAGGCACCAGTAATATGAGGCTGCTTAGCATCTTTTCATTGATTAGATCAATATCAGCATCCAGACTATTGTAGACCGTAAAACCAGGTGAGAGCTGTTTTAAAGAGAAAAGAAAGGAGAAAATTTGAAAATTGTTGGTGATAGGTACAGCACAATTTTTTTTAATATTAAAGATAGACTAAGGGAGATAAAACTGACAGAACTGGTTAATAAATAGAAAATGTGAGGATTAAAAAAATGCCAACACATTAATAGAGAGGTGCTCCAAGGTTTCACATTTAACTCCATGTTTTTTAATAAATTTTATTAATGATCTGAAAGAGAAGATTGTGCAGTGAGTTAAAAAAAAATGACACAAAGTTGGCAGTCAAGACTAGAAGGTATTGCAAAAATCATTAGCAAAGGAAAAGCACCTGATATTCAGTTTTAGGCTTCCTGGTTTCACAGATGATAATTGCTTCAAAACGACCTAAATCAATTGCCTATACCGGAGGAAGTAGGAAGAATGTGCTGCAGTGCATTTCCATGGCTTGGGATCTGTTTTTGTCCCAGCTGGAACACAGGAACTCTGCAGACCCAGGAAAGTCTGTAAATAAGTCAATGAAATACTTGCATCAAAAATGTCACCAAGTTATTTGGATGAATAGCATGATGATAATTCATGTGGTAAAAGCTAAGAAGTCTTTCCATAAATCAGTAGTGTGGTCTTAATTCCAGCAAGTGTTGTACAAATTAGCATCCATCAGAAAGATTATTTGGGAAATAAAGTGTGTAGAAGAAAGGCAGCAACAACCAGAATTCAGAAAAAAAACAAAAACAAAAAGGTAAGTTTGGCAGAGGAAAGGCAATACCAAAAACGAGCAGAGAATTAGCTTGCATATTAAATTTGTGTCATCAGTGCACTAATAGGTTTTAATATCCTGGAGCAGTCTCACCTGGCTGCTCCACTGCCACTTTGATCACATTCCCAGAAGCCAAATTTCATCTCTGTCTTGGACCTCCAAACACTGTCTGGGCTAAATTATAGGGGTTCCTGTCTCCAGCCTGGCCACCTGGACTGACCCCATTCTCATGAATGTCTCATGGATGGATCCCATAGTCTCTGCCTTACCTCAGAGGCTGCCTCTGTCCCGTGTCTTGCTGCCCCTGGTGGGAGCCTGTGGATGTATTCTGGAGCTGATGGATTGATTACCACGATGACAGCTAATGATGGACATTGTAGAGCCTGTAGCTCTGCCCACTGTGCTCTAGCCCTGTAGGACTGCATCCCATACAGAGAGCTCTACCTGCTCTAGGGTCTCCATGGCTCCCTTCTGGGCTCCTGCTACTTCAGGAAGCAGCCATTCCTTTTCATCTGGGAAGTGAATTTTTAGATGTCTATCTTTAAAACAGCAAAATTAGTCTGAGACCCCTTGTTTAGTCTGCAAAATAATCTTGTTCACATTAGTCCTGTAATGGAGAACATCTGGAACTGACACTGTCTTGGTTGACCTGAGCATCTAGACACTGCTCACCTAAACCCATTTGTTCTGCTGGACTTCACTTGTAAACCAGCACCACAGTATCACAGGCTGGCAGGGGTGAAGACTTGTTGGTTGGCTAGTGTTTGAGACTCTAGAGAAGAAAGAGTCTCTGGTAAAATGAGTAACTCAGTCTCCAGAGCAGTCTGAAAAGTGTGTGCTAAACTAGGCTTTACATCAGTCATTTTGAATAATGATAATAGTCAACAAACATCATCCCCAACTTTGCATTGAATGAGTGACAGCGTTGATTATGTCAATGAAGACAGTGCCACAGGAGGAGTTCCAGTTGATGTAAATGATAGATACAGATTGTGCCTTAGCTTTGGGTGTTTAGTGATTCTGTTCCCTTGAAATGAGTGGTTTTTAAATGGATAAATTGAGTGTCCTTGAGAACAGTCATGGAAAGATTGGTTCCACCTATGTGTAGACATCTAAACATAAAACTGATTTAAAGCAACCTTATTACTGTCATTTTGCAACTTTGTATTGTTTGATTTTTGCATCCTTTACGCTTATCTTTCAGATATATTTTTTTTTCCCACAACATATTCAATATGAAGATGAACCATTATCTGTTAACATCCTGAATTGTATTCTAAAATGTGAAACAGATTTCCTCTTCCTATTATTGTACAGTAAGGAAGAATCCCAGCCATTGCTAATATCCATCACATAATGCATTATATACTCTTTTCTTTTCTGGCTTCATATGCTTATCCTCTTGATGAAATGTAACACTTCTTGTAAATATGATCCTCCACGGTCTCTTTTTCTGAATCGCTCACATTGATAGCAAAACATTAAGGTCATATGAGGAGTTACAGTGCAGAAAACAATTCATATCTTGTTTACTCCTGGCTTTTTCTTTTACTTTCAGGCAACTATATGTATCTGACACTCTTCTACTTGCTTTTTTTTGCAACACCATTGCATCTTTCACAGCTGTCTCTGTGGAAATCTTAATTGCAGGTTTTAAGGTTAAGTTCTTGCTTTTAAAAGCTGCATCTTTGAGTGCTCATTACCATGCAGAGTGGGCAACAAATCTCTTTGGGCATCACTCCAGTTATCAACAGACTGGCAGGATTCAACCACTCACCTCAGCTTTACTATGCTGACTACAGTACACTCACTTTTTGACTGAAATTAGTTGGGAAAAACAAGGTATTACAAAAAACAAGGTGTACGCTTTAACTCATAAAGAAAGACAAATTATTTTCTTACTTTTTCTGTCAAAAATCTTTAATTTATTTTTAGTTCTTTCTGAGTGCCTGAATCAGTTTACCTTATCCAAAAACTCAAATTGAGGTTGGGCACAACCCTCTCTCATAATGTGGTGCAGATAATACTGAACTAGTCAGAGTTCCCATCCCAGTCCTTCAAAATCTCACCAATTCAAACACCTGAAAATGAAGATACTCACCAGACTTGTATCCCCAGATTCACCAGCACACTGAAGGCAATGCTCCACACTCACCCCTGGAGCCCCAACCCAACACAAAGTGGCCACCAGAGAGGAAGTCTCACCTGGAGGAAGGTCCCAGGAGGGCCAAAGGCCACTCAAACCGAAGCATGAGACAAGTGCAAGTCTTGACACTGCCTCCTCTTGGAAGTTATGTCAGCTGAACACCACTGGAACCAGGAATGATAGCTATGTTTGTTCGTTCCATACCTTTTCTGTCTTACTCTCTTTCTCCTTCTCCTAATTCCCTCTTTGCAGAGTTTTGAGTAACTGAAAATTGGGCAGGCTTGGAGTTTGCTAAGTTGAATGGGCTGAGTGAATGCTTTCAGATGTGTTTTATGTTGATTGAATGTTTTATGTTGATTTAAGCTTTTGTCAAAGTTGTCTGATTTTCTGAAGTTACCAGTAAAATTTCTAGTTGTTTTGACCCCTTGAGAATATCTTGTTTTTATTTCCTCCATGAAGCTAATTCAGAATACATAAAAACCACACAAGCCCTTTTAAGAGGCTCTTTAAGTGACTTTTATGGGGGTCTTACACAAGGATAATGCAAATAATATGTAGAAGGGACTAACTCTGAACAGTTTGGACACAAATCACTGTACTTGGCCCTTGGAGAACAAGGATGACTCCCTTGCAGTGTGTAGCTACTGCTGTCTTAATATCATCTGAGCTAGGCTGCTAAAAATCAACGTAAGTCAAATTTACATCATTACATTCAGAGACAAAAAGATAGAAACGTTCATTGTATTCAACTTAGGACAGAACAATGGTTGAGTTTTATACAGAAAGAAGTATGCATCATGAACATAAATCTGTATATATTTATTTATAAAAAACCAGTTTCTCACACCATCAGTAGAGGTAGTTTTCATTCAAGCAACTTGCATGGGCACTCTGGGAGAATATATAGTTTATTAGTTTATATTTCTTGAATGAATGAATCCATCTCAAGTGGGAGATAATTAGGTTTAGTATTGAATTCAGTCTATAAGGTGGCATATGTGAAAATCCTACAGGTCTTCCAAGAACATTAGTGTCCCCATAGCAGAAAAAAAAAGAGATTACTCATTTAGACCAATATCCTGTAGACTGCAGTGAATGATTAGAGAAAGATGCCAAAGAAGACAAGGATAAGTGACATTTTCTCTGGTCTTGCTTTCCTGCTAAAGGCATCAGCTGTCTAGGGCTTCTAGGATTGGAATTTTCATCCAGATCTTTGTCTTTAGCAAGTACAGAAGGAACTTCACTTTCTAAACATTTCTGGCACTTTATGAAATTTATCAAGTTCCTATGAAAACAAAAATAATTTTTGAGTACACATTATATGAAAAAATACTTCTTTTTGACATTTATAAAGCTACTCTTTCTTTATCTGCTGAGGTGCTTGTTAGATCTTGAGTTATGAACAAATAAAAATAAACTTCCCTGTTCATTTACTACATATTTTTTATTATTTTAGCATATTCTTTATGTATGTGTGTTTGACTGTTTGCCTTCTTTTCCTAAATCAGTTTTTCTGGATACCTTTTCATTTACAATTGCTGTAGATTACATTTCCCCCATTTTTTTTTTTTTTTTTTTTTTAGCGGGGCAATTATGAACCTTAAATTTCAAAATCTGAGGGAGATATCCTACAACAGGTATCTACAGGAGCTGAACTTTGATCTGATCTGAACTACCTCTCTCAAGACAGCTGCTTGCTATCTTGACACAGCATAGCAAAACAACCACAGGAACTCAGGGGATGTTTCCCATCACTTCCCTGACCCTGAAGAATTTGGGCACTGGTTCTCTTTTCAGATCACTGCACACATCCTTGAGGCTGCAGTTCTCATTTCCAGGCTTTCTTCTGAGACTCAGTAAATGCAGCTGCACTGGAGTTTGCAGCTTCCATAGATTTTGTGGTTTCAGAGTTTTTCCCAGTCTTTTTGGTATCCTGAAATGCAGCTCTTCAAGAACTTTGTGGCTTAAAGGAAAAGATAAATATTTCACAGAAATGAACTTCATAAAATAAAAATAGTTATCTATAACTTCTTCCATTATGAAAGGAAATAAATGTTGGTCAGGTTTCTTGTCCATGTCCATCATCACTAATGATCACTTTTAACAGACAGATCAAAGACTTCCATGAAGTAGGGATGAAGAATATCTTGTCTCAAATCTCCAGAAAAGAACCCCTTTGACAAGTTTTGTCATGACTGGTCAAGACAAGGAGAAACATTTGCAGTCAGTATTGCTTAAGAAGAGTAACCTGACTGGCAGGAAGACCACTGCAGGTCGCATTAGGCATTGACTAGGTGAAATGGAGCATAGTAGCTTGAAATGATTTAGTAAAATCCTTAACAAATACACCATTGAAATACTAAAGGTGTTAGTTCTATAAATCATGTTCCTTCTGGTTCTGTGAAGTATCTTGTCCTCATGATCCTCTTACTACCTATCAGCCTGGATTCAAAAATACTGTTTTTGAACTTCAAGCATGGGGTATCTGCTGAAGATATTACTTCAAGTATTTTGCATTGAGACATTCTCCTCCCATCTACCTCACACACCCCTCTTTCACAGGCAAAGACTTGTTAGCAGCGTTGTGGGGTCCAAAGGGCATCACAGATATTGTAGAAGACACCTGAGGCTGAGGGATTTGTGTCCCATGAGACCAGTATATTCTTGAAGGACATAGCTAGCTGTGGAAAAAACAAATGTGAGCCAACCTGTCCCTTAGGGTGCAGGACTGGCCTCAATCCTATCTTATTTAGCAATATTGACATAGGGTACATGATGATGTGGGTTAGAGAAATATAGACAAGTGAACTCAGAGAGGAAAGAGTTTTCTGTAATACTGGATGGCAGCAGCCTCAAATGGAATCCTTTAGCCACTGTATGATACTATGCCCTACCAAATAATGAAAGATTATTTATTTTTAAGGTAATTTTGAAATGGAATGAATGGGAAAAAACAAAACACCCACAAAATGCCTAAACATTTTCTTTGACATCTGTGTGTTTATGTACTCTTTGTGCAGGCTTAAACTGCTGGTGATAACAGACGTTCAAAACCTAAATTATACAAAGAGCAGGGTACTATAAAAAGCACAACTGAAAAAAAATATATCCCTAAGGATTAGTATAAATAATGATGTATTTGTGTTGCATAAGCAAATATAGTGGTCAAATATTTATGAACAGAGTAAATAAGCCCATCCAGAATCTTTGCTTAAAAGAAAAAAGTGTCAAGAAGCTTTCCATGTAGCACTCTGATTATATGAATCTGTGAACCTCCTGACTTTCTGGATCAGAGCAGAAATCTGTTTAACATGATGTTCTATTCTGACATGTCCAGTGCCAAATGTTTCAGTGGAAGTAGCAGGAGTTCCCTAGAGTGAAAAGTTACTGAATAAGCTGCTCATTAAAGAGTTTTCCTCCTGCCTTTTATAATTGGAAATAGTGGCATGTTCCAAGGTATGAGTGTACCATTGATTCATCAGAGCTGAGGCTGGAAAATATTCATGTAAACAATCTAGTCTGACCTTTTGCATATTGCAAAGACTTCTTCTTTAATCTTTCTATCAAGTCAATAAATAGCATAACAAAATCACCAGATTTTTGTATTTTTGATTCCCTTTTGGAGAAAGGAAAATGTTCTTTATCTAAGTAAATGAGTTAAACTCTTCTGTTGGAGTAGACTGTAGTTTCTTTTTATTATTATTATTTTGTTTTTAAGGAACATTGGTTGGTATGGTTGAGTAATCATGTCATTATTATTTTAAATTATAATTTCAATGTTGTCTGCTTAATGTTCACTGATTGTTCCTGCTGAATGCACATGATGAACAAAATTTTTCAAAAGTGACTGATTATTTTGCAAGACTAGAAGCTATTTATTTAGGGAAATCTCTGTCATTTACATTTCTGCACAGAAAATTTCCAGAAGCTAATTCATCTTCCCAAAATTATTTTAGAAGACCTTATTCCAGCAGTCTACAATGCCATCTGCCAGAAATAAAGATTCTTTTCTGAAATAAGGGAAAAAAAAACCTATATGGCTCTAAGAGTTGTGTCAGAAGTCTGAAAAGAAAGGCCAAAAGGCAGTCTGTTTCTGATAAAACCAATGCTGAAAAATCGTTCTTCATTTGCAGACAGGATGTGCTCTGAAAGCTTTATACAAAATGAAAATGCACCTTGTGTTGTAGAGTAATAAATTTATTTTGTTCACAGTCCATTTCTTTCTGTAGTACAATGTTAAAGGAAATAAGTGCTCTGTTCATCCCGTGTGGCATGTTAGGGCCCATATTGTTTCAGACAAAGGATGTATTTGCATCAGGATCAAATATTACCAGCAAACACCTCTGACATGCATTTTTATCCACATTCTAGATCTAATACTAGCCTGGAAATAATTTGATATACAGGAAAGGGACTAAGGAAAGGAAGAAGCTGCCTGCTTTTATGACCAAAAAGCAAACCACAGGTGGATGGAAGAAGAGGAAGGAAAAAATTCATAAACATCTGAAAGTTTGATAAAAAGTACCTGAAAGTTTTTCAGTTTTTGTCTATAGAAGAAAGAAATTTATTGTAGTGTGTAAGGCAGAGAGCAGCTGTAAAATTTCTAAACACTTGAGCTCCTTTTTTGGGTGCTAGATGGAAATGTAATTGCATGACTAAAGAGGACCTTTTACATAATTAATACAAATAACACATATGTTAATTTATCCTTTTCTCTCTTGCAGTATTTTTTTTTGTTGTTGTTTTTTGGGGGTTTTTTTGGTTTGTTGGTTTTTTGGTTTGGGTTTTGGTTTTTTTTTTGTTTAAGAAATTGTTTATTCTCAGGGTGAAAAAATGTTGTATTTCTGAAATATATGTATTTCTGAAATATGTATTTCACCCATAATATTAACACATCTTTTAGACAGTTCATTAAAGTTTCAAGAAGTAGTCATGCAAACTAGCCTAAATATCTTATTTTGACTTGCCACCATATTCCTGTTAAAATGATCAGATCATTACATTAACTCATCACCCTGTGGCTGTGAGCTTCCAGGATTCCAGAAATAGTAAACACTTGTGGAATCTACAATAATTGAGAGCAACAATAAATTACATTTTAAGTGCTCACAAGGTGAGAACAAGGCACTTCACGACTCTTCATACACCCTTGTTAGGAATGGTGCCAAGCTGGAAGAATGCACAGGTTGATATAGAAGGTGCTATGAGTACTTTTGTGCTGGAGGAACCCAGTGATTTTTTTAGAGACATCTCTCTTAAATTTTTTAAACAAACAAACAAACAAAAGAAGAAAGTGAAAATAGATTTCCTTGGGTAGAGATTTGGGCTAAAACCTCTAATATACGACGCATTTATATTCCAATTTGATAATTTATATGTGGCCTGGATAGTTGATTCATTTCCTTTGGGGTTCAGGCAGGATGAAATCCTGCATTTAGCTGCAGCTTCCTAGAAAAAAACATCTCTCAGCAAGGCACAGCATCAATAACTTAGCATTGAATATTGCAAATAAAGCAGCTGTGGCCTAATTTATCAACATACACCTATTATATAGAGCTTTTAGAAAGAACATTATAGAACAACTCTCTGCTTTTAACACTTTTTTTTCACAGTTCCACTTTTATGCAAAGTAATTCAAGGAGCTGAAAAAGTTTGCCTTTGGCTTTAACAGAACATATTAGCACCACACAATTTTTGGAGTATACTCTATCTGGAAATTCCATCGCTTGGTCTTGAAAAATTCAATTTGCAAAACCTACTCGATCTTCTCTTGCCATAATAAAGATATCAGCTTAATCACATGCTAAATGAATTGTGTGTTGCTCCTTTGTGTTAGCTTTGCTAGTGCTCCACTATGCCTGGAACCAGATGATTTTGACCGGCAAAGTCCCAAGGGATCACAGGTACCTCTTACCTGTGTAGTAACCAAGATGGGAAGAACTTGATCACTCATGCCAGGAGATGATGACAGGAGGTTCAGGACATGGCAGGGCCTCATCTTTGCTTTCCCACCCTTGCTCCTTCATCTACTTTCCATGGGTTTAGCCAAATGCAGTGCCTCAGGCAGCACTGACCACAGCAGCTTGTCTTCCTCATGGATGCTCTGGGCATGAGGGGGTTCATGTCACCTTGGAAATGAGAGGGATAAAAGACTGCCACCACCCTTCGTCCTCCTTCCAGACCATGGAGGCCATGAAGAGCCACCAGTTCCTTCTTTATCACCCGTGGAGCATTAAGAATGAAAAAGATATATCCTGTATCTAAAAAGTCTTGTTCTTATAGAAAGATTTGGGGTGGATTTTTGTCTTCTGATGGTTCTTCTCTCTAACTGTACTGGTGGCTCTAGCTGAGTGGGCTAAGAAGCAGATAGCAATAATTATTGAAGACATTATACAGGAAACATTACAATAAAATTATATTTTAAAAATGTGAATGCTAAACTGAATGCAAATTGCATTTCTAGGATGCACAGATCCGTCTAGAGTGTGGTCATATATTATCAGGTGACTAAGATAAACCTTGAGAAATCATAATAGACACAGAGATCCACTTTGAGATATTCTGAGTGGAAATTGCTTTCCCTTTTATTCTCTCAGCAAAGAAGACAAACGGCTTTAGAAGAAATTTTGAAAGGTTTTGTCCTGTAAAGATAAAGGCCTCCCACAATCCAAGGCCTCCCACATATCTTGTTTCTTCTCTTTGTAGTTGACATGATTTGGTAAATTATTAAGTTCGCTAAATTCTGAAGGTATTGAAACAAACTATCAGGCAGAAATATTACCACAACATGGTTTTCGGTAAGGAAGTCTGGTATTGTCTCTCCCTGGAACTTCCTATCACTCTTCCTCTTGTCTTAAAAAACTAATTCATGTCTTGCTGTGAGAAAAAACAGACAGAGAAAAAGTTAACCATGAGGTGATGGCACAGGAAAACTGAGATTCTGGATACCCAGAAAATGAATGATTCTGGATATCCATGTGTATTTAATTAAATTCACAGTTTTCCAGATGTTAACTGCATTCAGTGAGACCTGTTAGCACAAACTGGACTGTATGCTCAGAGTTCTGACTTAACAAAAGTACCTTTGATTTCCTGAAAAATACAGCTTAGTGAGAAAAAAATTAAATTCAGACATGCTGAGCATATTCTTGGTCTAATGAAGAAATCCTTGAAAGCGATGACTGAATATAAAGCAGATATAATTTGTTTAGTCATTTCAGGTTTAGAATAAAGCTTTGTCTAATTTTTGTCTGAGTTTGATTTTGGTGAGGAATTGGAAAGTTCAGGAAGTTTCTGCTATCAGTTATTCTCTCTTTTTCCTTGTTGACAATGAGACTTAAATGCCGCTGTGCCCAGTTGTGGTGGTTTGATCTGGCTAAATGCTGGGTGCCCAAGAAAGCTGCTCTACCACTCCTCAACTGGACAGGGGAGAGAAAAGAATAAAAGGCTCCTGTTAGAAGATAAGGACAGGGAGAGATCATTCACAATTACTGTCAGGGTCAAAACAGACCCAACTTTGAGAAATTAGTTGAATTTGATACCAATCAAAATCAGTGTACCACAATGAGAAGTAGAACAGGACTTAAAAGTACCTTCCCAGACTCAAGTTGATTACTGAATCTCTACTTCCTTCCCCTCAGCTCCCTTCATGTCCCCTGAGATGGGAAATGGGGGTTGCAATCAACTCATCACATGCTGCTTCTGCTGCTGCTTTGTCCTCTAGGAGAAGAGTCCTTCCCACTTCTCAAGCATGTCATTCCTCTCATGAGAGACAGTATTTCACAAACTTCTCCAATGGGAATTCTTCCTATGGGCTATAGCTCAGTCCTCCATTAGATCCTCCTGAATTCCATTTTTATCTCTCTTAAACTGAGTAGTCCTAAACTGGATGTCGTATTTTATATGCAGCTCACTGGTGCTAAGTAGAAGGGAAGAATAACTTCTATTGATCTTGTGGCCAGTCTGTTATCAGTACATATTGTATATAACAGCCGCATACTCAGTATGTAGTTTGTCTTATTCAGAAAAAAAGGGAGCTGTGGAATTGTCTCCAACCTCGTGTACACCGTAACCCTCAAGCTCTCTTTAGAAGAGCTTCAACTCACCTAGTCCCTTCCTAACCTCTGTTAATAAATGGTATCCTTTCTCCCTTGGTTCAGATAATTTTGCTTGTTCTTATGGAACCTCAAGAGTTTTCTTTTTCTTTTTCTCTGTTACTGAAGTTTATTGCAATATCTTTGGGTAGAGTGATGACATTTTTCATAGCCACAGTTATTCTTTCCAGTTTATTTCATCTGCAGATGTTCTAAGTGCAGTTTGTGTTACTATCAAGGTCACTGAAAATGTTGAACTCTCCATGTCCTGCCATGGACTTCTTATGGTACTGAACTCTGATCTCCAGAAAGACATTTAACCATTGGTCATTGCTGTGGCTGAGGCCAGTTAATATTCAAACCTCGAAACAAACCCACCTAACTGTTTTCTCAACACATACTTCTTCATCTGTGGAGAATGACAAAAAAACTCACTAAAGTCAAGAAATTTCATACTACATTTTGTCTTGTCCTATACCAAATCATTAAAGTGCATTGTGATAAAAGATTTTTTATACACACTTTATTCTTGAAAAATCCGTGTTGAGTATTCCTTATTACTCTTCTTGTTTTTCCCTTACTTGGATGTGGATAAGAATTCCAAGAGCATGTGTTTCTTGATCTTCCCAGGGACTGAGACCAGCCAAAGTTTCTTTGATTCCGTGATTAACTCCTGAGCTGTCTTTAGGCTCTCCTTAAAAATCACCTAACTTTCCTTGACATCCTTGTTCTTCATGGCAGCTACCCAAAGAATTCCCAAGTAACACCCTGAATTAGAAGAAATATGCAATTGTAAAGTTCAGAGTCCAAAATGTGCTGCTTGCCTTCCCATTTCACCTCCAGGTCCTTAACTTAATCATTTTGGAGATGCTGCAATTCAAGCCACATCTAAGACTGCCAGCAGATCTTTTCTATTTGTGAGCAGAACACTATCCCATGTCATCCCAGCCAACACTTGCATTAGGAGATATGCTAGAAGTATAAACACACCATTCCTGGAGAGCTTTAACTTTTCCCCAAGGATATGAAATCTTTCCCTGGCTAGTATAATTACATTGCATGTAATAAGAGTGCATGGTTAATGAGACAGAGTTTTACACAGTTATAAACTACTGTTAGTCTCTATCACCAGAGTTCCAAGAGATACATTTCATGGCCAAATACAAAGAAGTTTTTTTACCTATTAATTACATCTCACACAGGGAAGCGTGGTCACACAGGGCAGTGTGTGCAGTACAGCTATTTTGTGTGTTTGCTTTCTAATATTCTGTAAATAATTTTCATTCACAAAGTAACCGTACAAACATTTGTTATAATGAATCTACCTGCATGAACAGAAATAGTAATTTTCTCGAAGAGCTTCAACTTATTCTTGAAGATAGGAAATATTTTTTGGCTAATATAATAATTCAAATTGAAATCTGGTCCAAAAATCCACAGAAGTAAATATAGTTTGTCTACAAAAAACTGCTTCTCAGCCATTAATAATCAATGACATGTTGTTTTACTTGCAATCCAAAAAGAAGCAGCTCAAGGCAAGACAAGCTCTCCATTCTTTCCCAAACCAGGATGGCAGTAGAAATGTGGCTTTGGATGAACCCACTTGGAGCAGCAGTAACAGTTTCTTCCACTTCTGGCAGCCATGTAATAGATGCTCAAGGCTGCAGAATACCACAGTTGACAGAACATTTGGAAGGAGTCCATATAAACTTAGAACATAATTTTTAATTCCTCTTAGTACAAGAAGAAGGAGAATGAGATGTTCCACTATAAGCTCTGAAAAGGCAGGGAACTTATGGAGTGGAATAGTTTTGACTAATATTGATTATTCAGTGTTGACATGGAAAAAAAGGACAGGATCCCCTGGTAAACAATCTAGTTTACTTAGAAGAGTTTCACTTAGTACTGTTTTCCTTGGAGATGTCCCAAGAACTGGTTAGGGTGAGCTCCACTTAGTTGGATCTGGCACAACTATATCATGTAGTAAAATATTTTTTATGTACACTGAAAATTCAGACTGTAGCTAAAATGCAAATCTCTCATGGTCATATATACTCTAAAAAATCTCAGAGTCTGTCATCAAAGAAATTACAGTGCCTTAAAGAAGCTATAAAATATAATGTGTGAGAAAAATTTGCAAAATAATTTGGATTAGTAATGTGGACAGAAGAAAATAGATCTCTTATACAGAACAGCTGATTATAATCCAGACTTTTTATTGTGGTAAAATAAGGGCATTTTAAATATTTATCTATATTTCAAAAATATTTCTTCATTATGAAAATACAAGAAAAACCACTCACAGGGAAATAAATAATGTCTAGATGTCATTTCAATATTTTGATTTATTGGATGCTCCAAAATGTGAATAAAAATGCTCAGATAAGAATGATGAACTTTTGATTAGCTAACCGTGTAGTAGTGTAAAATTTGTCCCTTGTTATAGGTGAATACATCCATGAAAAAGGTTTGGCTCATAATGTAGTTTAGCTGAGTCTGTGCAACTTGGTTTTAAATCTTTTACCTTCCTGTGGTTCTTCTCCTTGAGTGCGTGTGTGTTGCTAGATTTTAAATTTTAATTTTCACATTCCATTAAAGGATAGGCACCTTTTTTATGATGCCAGTTTCCTTAGTTACTTAGAAAGCCAGAAGAGAACATATTTCCAAATATTTTTTAAAATAAAAATCTTGGTTTATATAGGCACTTTACTGTGACACTCATTCATGTTCTACTGTGAGTGTCAGATGCTAGTTTTGATCTGTATCCTGAGATAGAAATCAAGAATAATCAAATGATTTTATACAGATTTTTGTGTGCAACAAAATTATGAATGATCTTGAATATTGTACACAGAGGTCAATTAATTATCTTAAATCAAAACAAGCAGTTACAGTGATATACTACCTATTTATCTAAAATTCTATTAAAACAATATTCTTCCTGCCAGAAAATTTGACTTTGAAAAATCCATAGTTTAAGCAACTATCTGAATCATATAACAAGACTCAATTACACCAGGTGGTATTGACTGATATATTTGGTAATGTAATAGAGATGCCAACCCTGACAAAATTTGTTAGTTTGAAAATAGGGCAAAATGCCATTTTATTGCAAAGCTAATGAAAAATATTGCTTACAGAATGATGAGACCCATCAAGTAGATTTATGGCATACGACATTTGTAAGATCTCAAATATTTCAAAGAGATTGGAAGGGCAATATGACTATTGTCTACTCAGTATAATGAACCAATGAAAATGGAGCTTTGACATTCAGACTTGTATGATGGAGGGCTAGAAACTTTCTGAATAGCAGAACTCTTAAAGAGAGCAGGTTGTTTCTTGAGCTTACACAGACGCTGTCATAGCTGGGCCACCACCTGGATGTTTTGCAAGCTCCACAATACAAAAAGATACTGCTTGGGGGGATTAAAGACTGTGAGTCGGATTCAGTGAACCCAAATCCCAGCAGAAGTTTGGCAGAGGAATGAGTCAGTTCCTGGGATGCCAGCATTAATGGCTGGGGTCCAGACGCTAATCTCAGATGCACGGCACGTGTCGCCTCCTATCTCGATTAAGCCACGTCTGCGGCTTGCACACACAGTGCATAACAGCAGATTTTCCAAGGCATATGCTGCTTCCAGTGCCATAAGTTTTAGTTTAAAATCTGATCCATAAGGTGTGAGTATTTTGTTGCTGTTTTTTTTTACTTCACTTGTTTGATGAAAAAATAAAAACAAAAGAAAAAGAAAGGAAAAATTTATTAACAGCACTCACCCATTATTTACCCCTCTGACTTCTTCATCTTCTATTCCCCTCCTTCAAAAGGATTCAATCAGAACCACACCAAAGATGCAAAGAAATTAAAGCAATAATAGAAGCCGCACAGGAAGATTGTTTTCCTTCATTTGTTCTTCTGTATATGTGAGACATGACAGGATTGGATAAACTCACAAGTATTTACTCTTTAAGCTAATTCTGCAGTGTTGTAAAACATGCAAACTGCAGGCTAGAGAGAAATAAGAGAGTCAGCATAGCAAAACTCGATTAGAAAGTTTGATTTGATTATCTGTTCCTTATTTGCATCACACTGCTCTTTCACTCCGAGTTACCTGACTGGAATATTTTCACTGCAATCTGAGTGTGGAAACCAAAGCTATCAGCAGAATAACAGGCTGCGGGAAGCACAGTGTTTTATGCTGGAACATTCCAGCACACTAATTGCTGCTTTGACAATCATACTCCAAACATTTTCTTGCTTCATTTAATCTCCTGGTTTCCAGTGGAAAATGTCCAGAAACAATACAGTTGATCTTGAAGATGAGAAATGGGAGACTGAGTGGCTGAAAGGTACCGTATGAGTGGATTGATGCAGTGCCTTAATGTTCTGGCCTTGAACTGTACAAACTTCATGGTGAATTCAGCGAGATTAAGGAGAGTGAGAATCAATCAGTTTCAGATGGCTCTAAAAATTGCAGTAAAACGGAAGATGGTGGTCTATTCATTGTCTAAGACTTACATGGAAGACCCTCTTGTGTAATAATAATTAAAAAGACTCAACTAGATGGGTTAGTTTGAAAAACAAGGAAGAAAACCACCTGACCCTTCTGTTCTTAGAACAAAGTACATTAGCTAAATGATTGATTTTGTGCTTAAATTTTTTCTTCCTTTTTTTTCCCCTTATTTCTCAGCAAGTATTGATCTCATTCCCTGTATTGAATTAAACACCTCAAAGTATTATCAATTGCATACTTAGCCCAGATTAGGAGAGCTAAGTGTGAGATTCATTTGAAAAAGTCCAATCATATCAATTTTCACTTTTTGATAAGCTATTTTTAACCTTCCACATTAAATCATGACAGACACCAGAAAACAGGTTACTTTTGGCTACTTTTAAATGAAAGTTTGTACAGGTTACATGTCAATTTTTAAAAACATGTGCATGTTTTGCTTTTGTATAACCACCAAAAAAGAAATAAACAGTTGAAAGGAAAAGGACACAACTCTGTCTCTGAGATGATGTAACAAAGAATAATCTTTACTGTCACTGTCCCTGATTTACAGATATTTCTTTCTTGCACACTGCAATCATATATAATCTAGATGAGATTGGTAGGGCCAGAAATCTTAATTTATTTATTGTATAAGCATAATGCCAGCCACCTCCTGTTTTCATTACACCAATCTAATGCCAGCCATTTCCTGTTTTCATTAGACCATTGTAATGCTAGACTCCTACTGTTCTCATTAGTGCAGGACTGTGTAATGGCAACCACCTCATGTTTTCATTATAACAGAACTGTATGGTGCCAGCTGCCACTTATTTTACTTTACAGAAGAGCATTTGAATAGTCCACATCTTTTCAAGAGAATATATAAGGAGATGTCAAGGACCCTAGGGGTCTAAGGCCCCTGAGAAAATGATGGGAAACACCCTTCCTGACAATTTTGTTGCTGGAAGAATAGCAGCGCTTACACAGTATGTAGAGAGAAGAGGTTAAAGGCTGGGGTTAAACTGTTGTGGAACAGGTTTAAATTCTAGGAACTGCCTTTCTGATCCATAACATATCTGATCTTCCTGAAGAAAATGAAAAGGTGGTTGCAATAGTTCAAAGTCTGGATTAGAATAATAGGGAAATGCAAGTCAAATTCCTGGCTCCAGTTCACATTGCCTGTGCAGACCATAACCTATAAATTCTGTCATATTACTCCAGTTGTGACTGGTCTGGAGATAATAAGATTTTCACTATCTGAAATATTGTTTATTTTGTTTTGCTTTGCTTTGCTTCTGTAATATTTTTCAGTATGAAACATTTCCCTGCTTATCAGTAGTGCTTAAAAAGAAGCTGTAACTCCTTCTCTAGGGTCATCCAATGCTATTGTGATGATATTAAATAGTACTAAGTACTGCCTGATGACACAAAATTTTTCAATTGAGACTTCTTAAAAATACAGTCTGAAAGCTGAAAGGGTTCTGTTGCGAAGGTACAGTTAAGTTGTTCTTACACTGCAGAACATTAGGGCTATACTTACTTTTTGTAATAGGTATCAGCATAAAATTTCCTCTCAATAAAAAAATATATATATGTATATATATATATATATAAATGACGCTGTAAAAGTTTTTTTCTGAAAAATTTTCTGTATTATTATGAAAGGTTTTACCTAGATGCTCAGGTTTCCGTTCATATTGAACGTAATATAGATGTCAAAAAAACCCTTCAAAATATCCCAGAGTCATTGCTCTGTAACAGCTATGTAACTTCTGTGTGGATACCTTGTAACACCACTGCAAAAACACACCTGGTTTACATAAGGGGACTGCAGCCTCAGTTCTATAATGAATGAATGAACTGCATAGAAGTCATGAGGTAGAGCAACCACATCTACTTGTACACACACATCTGCTGCCTCTATTCTGAAGCCTTGGGAGCTTCAAATGCTGGGTATCACAACCAGAAAAAGCACCACAGTGAAGGCCATTTCTCTGTACCTGACCAAAATTATCACTTCTGCACAGTGACTTTGATTTTAATTATTTGTGTGATGTCAGCTTGTCTTGTTTTATCGGTTGTATGTTTTAATGATTTATAGCTTCCCTGCAGCTCAGGAGAGGAGAAGAAAAGCTCTGTGGACATGTATTCTGAAAATAAAATTTTCTTGTTACTATAAATGCTGGTTGTGGTGGGTTGACCTTGGCTGGAGTCCAGGTGCCCACCAAACTGCCCTAACAGTCCCCTCTCCAGGAGAGCAGGAGAAGGAGAAAATAAAATGCAAAAAATCCTCATGGGAAAAGATAAGAGCAATTAAAAATAGCAAAAGCAAGACTGTGTGCATTAGCAAAGGAAAACAAAAGATTTATTTTTTACTTCCCATCAGCAGGTGATGTCCAGTCCTTTTCTGGGAAGTAGGACTTCAGAACATGCAGCAGTTTCTCCAGAAGACAAATGTCATAAATAATGAATCCCTCCCTCCTGCCTCCTCCTTTCTCTCAGCTTTCATGTCTAAGATACATGGACCACCCCTTTGGTCATATGTCCTGGCTGTGTCCAGTGCCAAGGTCTTTCCCATGCCCAGAGTACTGCTGGGGGTGGGAATGTGCATGGAGTGCTGGGCAGGCAGCACTGATGCTGTGCCAGCCCTGCTCAGCAGCAGCCAGACACTGGTGTGTCACCAACATCCTTCCAGCTACCAGGGCAGAGCACAGCGCTGTGAGGGCTGCTGTGGGGAAAATGAACTCATCTCAGCCAGACCAGGTACCCTGGAACTTACACTGATTTGTCTGGGAGAAAAGAGCTCTTCAAAAGTGTTTTTGTTCCGTGTTTCCAGTCTTGATGGAAAAGTTGTGTTTTCAAGAAAAGGAGAGTGTTCTTTGTGATTCTCAGATTGCTGTATTATTAACATCACTGAATAGAGTAATTGACAGATGTGTATAAGTGTTGCTAAAATGATTAAAAGCTCTGGAAATCATAACCTGTCAGTGTTCCCTGGGAAACAAAGACCTTTCCATCTGTTAGGGGACTCTGTAAAGGATTGTAATGAGTCACCTTTAAAATGACAGCTGTCACCCTTAGGATT
Organism: Melospiza georgiana; assembly: GCF_028018845.1. NCBI lineage: Eukaryota > Metazoa > Chordata > Aves > Passeriformes > Passerellidae > Melospiza > Melospiza georgiana. Next base: position 48,983,732 of record NC_080431.1, read on the forward strand.
TGAGCCTCAAAGGAAGTGGAAAAACATAAAGAAATACATATAAAATGCCAATCAAAGTATCCTTAATTTGTTATTATTTTGATCACCTCACTCTGGGCAGGGTGTGATAACTTGCAATTTTTCTGTGATCTCTAGCGTCTGGATTAGGTCCAAGTCAATAGGAAAGGAGTTATGTTTAGCAATGTTATAGTTTGATAAAGCACCATATTCCTGCATATGTCTTTGCACATTTTCTGTCACAGTCTTCACAATGAATAAAATTTTACAAGGATAATGGCATGTGATAGCAGCACATTTGAAAATTACTTCTGAGTCGTGGAAACCCAATAAAATGGAAACTGAGTGATGGAACTGAAGGATGTGAGGGGGTTGGTATACTTTTAGTTCACTTGAAAAGATGGTATACTCTACGTGTACCACTACACCTTCCCCTTTTATATTTGTTCTAGTAAATGTAAGTGGTTTGTAATTTCTCTGCTTGTGCCATTTTTCCTGTTTCTGATATGTTTTCTGAACTAAGGCAGGTGGAGTCATAACATTTTCTGTGAAATAAAATGCAAATTCTGTTATGCTAATGGGCCACTAAGAACTGAATTAGATTAAGCAGTGGTGGTAAATCAGCAATTATACTGCTTTTTTTTTTTTTCATAGCAAGATTTCAGCAGAAATAAAATTCAGTGATAGTCACCACTAGAGGAGAAAGCCTGGGGCTGTTGATGTGGTTTACTGAATTTAGTATACATTTTACCACTATTCAGATGCAGTCTTTAAAACCAAGGATGCTGAGCAAAGTGCTTTGAGTCAGCTGGTAACACAGTATATTAATTACAGCTCATAATAACTTCAATTTTTACATAATTGTTGCATGGTTGTACATGGTATGCCAAATAAAATCCTCGGTCTTGACTGGTGGTTGTGATTAATATTTATGTTGCTGTTAAAAATGAGCATGCTTTTAGCTTCACTGATGCTGAAGATTTTCTGGATTATTTATAAAATGCAACAAAAGTAATAACTAAAGAAATTCCCAAACTTAGGAAACAGGTGGTTCTTCAAATAGAGCTCTGATTTTTTATCTGTCTGCAAGAAAGCATTCTCTGCTAACACACACAGGCATTGAATCAGGATTGGTCTTTCTCCAGACCACCCTTCAAGGCTTGGAAGTGTCAACTAGCATTTACTAGTATGCCTTATAAACACTCAGGATGAAGGAAATAAAGTGAATGAGGGGAGCTGGCATGCACTTACAAGAAGCTATGGGATTCAAGATTTGGCAGCTGCACCTGGTGGCTCCTTGCAGTTGCGTGTTGTCATTGCCCATGGAAGCTTGAAATTTTTCCAGGCAGGAGGTGATGTGAACATCACCTTAGACTACAGGAATTACTGGTTATCAGCAGAGCTGTCTCAGGTTTACATTCTTGATCCCACAGTAAGCTTGGCAAATCTCCATGAAAGCTTTTTGAACAAGAGTGTTTGAATCAGACGTCCTCCAATTGTTTGTACTTCTCCTCCCGTTGCCATTATATGATGGGCCCCTGACATTTCACCTCTGCTAAGGGGATAAGATGTAATAGGAACTGGATGTCTGCCTAAAGCATAGTATTCCTTTTCTTTCTCTATCTTGATTTCTACTGCCAGCCACATTAATACCGCAGCTGCAATGGTTTTACAATTTAGGAGTGCACAGAAGGTTATTAATAAGTGCAGAAGTAGGAATCTTTTAAAAGAGATGATTCATTTGGAAATTAAAGGACTGACTGTGCTTGCTGTCATTATGCAGGCTTCTTTTTCTTTTTTTTTTTTTTTTTCAAAAAGTGGGTGTTCTTTTCCTTTAGGAGGATTGCTATGTCTTACTTTGGCATATCCAAAAAGATGTACTAACAAAATTGACCTTCTATCCATATTGGATCCCTAAACAAGTCACCTAAACAGACTCTGCTAAGGTGACATTGGAGCACTGAGTGGCAGTGTGGCAGTGAACTGATATATACCAGGGAGCTTGGTTCACTTACACTGGCTGATGGAGGTGCAGAAAATTATTATGGAAGCATAATTACCAACCTCTGGAGTAGCTTCCAGAAGAAGACAACATAAAAGAAACCTAGAATCTGAACAGAACCCTTATTGTGGTACTCTTCACTAGCACTACAACCCTTAAACTGAGGCAGAGCCACAGTGCTTTTAAGAAGCTTATCTTGTGGTCAAAGATAAAGGCTTATTAACAGTTGCTAATCTCTGTTCTAAATCTCTTATAATGTAACAGTACTACAATGGTGCTAAAATAGTTTCACATGCATTCTTCTCTTCTGTATTTTCTATATTCACATGGTATTCTACAAATCTTTATTAAATTATATAGGAGTGCTTATACTACTTTTGTTCTCAATTTAAAATGAGGCACAAGGGAATACAGAATCATTCATATAGCCAATGCATCTTCAAGCATAGAGACTCAAAGTGTATTCAGAGTAAATTCAATTTCTCATCTGGTCTAAGATGAGGTAAGTCCCTAAACATATACTCTTAATGAAATACCACTACTTTGAACTGCATTATAGTTAGAGGATGTTAAATGTATTAGTTATCCAGAATACACATATCAGATTTTTTTTTTCTCATAATTTCAGTATAAAAAAACCCCAAATAAATGATTTTTCACTGAAGATGAAAAGGCTATATGTTTGGTTATCAAGAAAAGAGTCTTATTTAGAGCTACCTAGTTTGTTGCAATACTCCTAATGAGATTCCCCATGGAACTCACAAGAGTGAATGAAGATTTTGTTCATAAAAATATAAGTATTTTAATTGGAAAATAAAAACATTTTTTTTAATATAGTTCAGCAACTTTAATCAATTATTAAATCAAAGAATTTAAAGAAACATGTTGAGGTCTTATCTACAAAAATTATGATGAATATCTTTTATTATATGATAAGTAGTGTGAAGACAAGAATTTTACTCTAAATTCTCTACATTAGATAAATTTTCAGTGTAAAGAATTTTAAATTGACATATAAAAAGAAAGCAGTGGTGACTAAGAGAATCACTTGTAGAAATCATTACTGCATGCAGCATCATAATTGATGCCTGCTGTAAAATGCTTAAAAAATATATGCATGGAACATTATCCTATAGACAGTAATAACAGAAATAGATGTCATTTCCTGATGGTCAGACACCTATGGTGTTTTTGTTTCAATGCTGATGCCAGTCTAGTGATCCATTTTTATAGCTCTCAAATCAAACCACTGACAAGACTGTGTGACTGTGACTGCCCTCACAAAAATGGAAAATGTACAGGTATTGCAAAATGTAATGCAAATTTGTTAAGGAGTATTTCTTGTTGCTGACATTTCTATACTGCTACAGCAATAAATTGATTTCCAGATAAAACTTCAGTGTTGCTTTTGATTTGGAAAACACTGAGGATTACTGGCCAACTGTTCCCCTAGTTCTTTGGTAGCAGTTCAGTAGGTGCACTATAAAAAAAAATTTCCATAGAGTTAGTATTCAAAGTATCAAATAAAATGTTTACAGAAATTGAATTTTCATTATTCCTTTTCTCCATATGTCACCATCTGAATCTGCTGTCCAATCATCTATGTTTCAAGCTAGTCTACTATTACCTCTCACCAAGATAAATTTCAGAATGTATCCAGACATTTTGGAGTCTTGCCCAAATCAAAGTTATGATCTCTAATGTAAAGAACCTAAAGGGGGAAACCATGTTATAGTACCATTTTCACAAAGTAACAAAGGCCCAACATATGACTAGTCTGTATTTAGGAAAAAAAATCCTAAAAAAATATTAAAAACAATTTGTGCCCCAGACAGAGAAAAATGTTTCCCCAAAATTTGAACTAAATATTTTCATAAACCAGGCATTATTGGGAACCATCAACAATAAATAAACCAAGATGCTGTGCTCTTTTCCCTGAATCATAACATATGCATTATGGAGTATGCATCTTGGAAAATTCTTAGATGGCTCATTAATTCCCTGATCCATTTCTTCATGCACTACTGAAACTAAGGTGACCTTTCACAAATCAAACTATGCGTACAGCAGACAGTTGTCCTTTCTACTGGAGAAATTTCATTTTTAGGGAAACATTACTAACTGAAGAAATAAGCTTTCAGCTGCCTTCATGTCTTAGACTCAATAAAAGATAAGGATAGGGTATTTATCCCATGAGTGAGCACCCTGAAGCAGTAATACGTGGTTGGCTTAAAGGAGATCTAAGAATCTCTGTTTGACGGACTGGCCACTTTCCAAATGAGAAATCAATGACTGTGTTCTGGGTAAAGAAAAGCCAGGATGGTTTATGACTTGTTCTACATATACTGCAGATCCAGCCAAGCTCTGAATCACACACAGTTGAAGACAGTAAAAGTAACATCCCATGTCCAGTGAGGTCATTAGCAGCAGAAGGTACATTCTGTCAGGACTCTGCACAGACAGTGACTTGCTAGATTTTAGAAATTAGCCTGTAGAAAGACAGATATATGTAGCCAGAAAAAGGGGAGATAACCTTGCTGGGTTTCAGTGCCTGAGATGGGCAGCTAACTAGATGCAGGCTGGTTTTGTTTCTGGAGAGAAGACTTGCAAAAAAAATGAAATGGCTAAAAAGGAATTCTGTCTGCAGGAATAGCACATGCCTTTATAATACCTGTAGTGTTCTGAACAAACTGAAATTCTATTTAGCTGTCAAAAGCAATGCCTATATACTTATTACTTTTAAAAACATCAAAATAAACAAACAAAACTCAAAAAACTCCTCACTGAAAAAAAAAACCAAAACCAAAAACAACCTAAAAATTCTGGTTTACAGGCTTTACACTATTGGGTATGTCATTGCTACAGTCATACAGGAGCAGACAGAGAGGGCCCCACTTTCTGAGGGATTGATCATAATGCTCAAATACATCAAAACCCAACCAAACAAAAGAGGTTAATGAAAGTGTTAGATTATAACAACAAACTCATAAAACCAGACATAGGACTGAGTAATATTTTTCCCAGCAATTTCTCTTTGTTTACAGCAACATGAATAAAATTACTCACACTCCTAAGAAAGACAATTAAAAAAGATAAAAAGCAAAAACTAATTCCTTGCATTCTTCAGGTTGTCCTCCACTTCTATACTCAAGCAGTGTTTTGATCTCTCCTGCTAGGCTGACAATCTTTAAGAACTTACAGCCCCACCCCATTTAAAATGTTTCTGGTGAACTCACACCAGTGTACTAAACCAAAATATCCTTTATTCAGCTCCATGTTTCTATGAGCAAATAACAGCCTGTAGGGATTCAGTGCATCAGCTGCTTAAAAGATAAACCTACCCAGCTTGATGAAAACTCTTCTGCACTTTCCTGTTGAGAGAAAACGGTTACACATTTCTAATAAATGAAGCAGGAACTGTCATTTTTTTGGCAAACTGATAACTAGCTGTAACAGCCGCATTGCCACAAGTTGCTTTTCCAAAGTAATTACCATCAGGCTCCCTGTGGTATGCAGTGTTTAACACATTTCTTCTGTGTTAATGAATGCAAAAGCAGGCAACACCACTATTAGTAATCGCTTTTTATTCGTAGTCCTCATTTTCCAGATAGGTCACATTAAACACAGCCATTAAACAATAGCGGTTGAGAAAAATCCATACAATGTATGCTGCTTTTGTTTGGTTTTTTTGTGTCATTCACCAGTCATTGGTGCAACTTTGAGCCATATGGGGAGACAGGGGCTGATAAATGAGAATGCCAACCTGTATCACAATTGAGCCAGAGAAGTCAAAACCTTAATCAGATTTCATTCAATTACACTTCAAGTCAACAAATCTTGATAGCCAAAACTCCCATTTAAATTAATGCAATAATAACTGCTGCCTGATGTCAAAAGAAAGCAATTAAACAATAATGAGTGGATGTATGTTATGCTAGGCTTCAGACTCCTCCTTGACCTCAGCAATTTCCCTTCCATTTGACAGCAAGCAACATGAAAGCTTGTTTGAATGGTGTATCTTGCTCCACTATGAACAAAGTTTGACTTCTAGGGGTAACTTGGATTGGGAAATCTCTATCTTTCAGTGGCAAATCACAGTTCAGGAGAATCTGTTTCCTGATAAATATGCCAATTAAAGGAAAAAAAGGGAAAAAAGAAAGGTCTGGTTTTGAGTTCTGATTTGATTGGCCAACTGTATAAGGAACTCCCAATTGCTGGCTTTTTTTAATTAAAAAAAGATACAGAATGCCTTATTCGCTATTCACAGTGTACAGTACAAGTTTATTAGTTGCTTTACTTGCCTCTCCTAACTCCAACTTTCCTTTTATACTCTTGTGACAGATATTTCCTTTCAGTCTTATAAAGCATGTGTGTAAAAAATGAGAGAAATAACTCATAAACTTTATCTTTCATTCCTGCCTCTTTCTCCAGTGGTGATAGTAGAGATACCGCGGAGAAAAAAAACACTTTAAAATCTTTTGTGTGCAGTATGTCCTTCACACACAATCATGTTAATTTTGACCGAACCAGCAAAAGTCACATTGTATAAGCTCTGCTGATTTACTGGTTCATTATGTATCCATTTTAAATTGTGAAATAAATTTTTTAACCTGGGATAATCTTATACTGGGAAGCAGTATGCCAGAGTTGTACAAAACAAGGCAGTTGAAAGACAAATTAAATAAAAGCAAGATTTCCTAAACTCCTCTATAAAGCTGTGAGTCATGAATTCTGAATTACCTCAGAGTGGTAAATAAATAATCACTACTAAATACAGATAATGTGTTAAACAGCTAAAGCTAGTAAATCACTAGTGACAGAGAGCCTTAAGGTAAATTCCTCTTACATTGGCACAGCCCTTTCTCAGAATGTTGTGGTTTTTATGTTTTCAGAAACATACAATGAATTGTACAATTGGTTACTCAGTGTTAAAATCATTTATAAAATACACAAATCTCCATCACTTGACTGCATTTACATACTGGCGTAGATTTTGCTGAATAATGGATCTCACTGGCAGAGCTAAAGACTTGGTGCACAGACACTGAAGTGATGGGCACCACAGAAATACGTAGAAAAGACTGATCAAACAATAAGAATCCTCTCCACTATGGAATTTCAAGCTATCAAGCTATCAAGCAAAACCAATCTTGAGTCTCCTGGCCAAAAAGAAAAAAAAAAAAAACAAAACAAAATTATATAACACAGACAACACCACGTTTTAGATACATAAATTGTCCAAAACATGGAGAGTAGCTTGATAAGACATGTACAAGATCCTTCCTTTTGCATGTAATTGTAGACATTTTTTAACAGGAGCTAAAAGCAAACTAAATTGTCAGAATCGGTGTCTCCCAAAGACAATTCATTGTAGGACTGACTAGCTAAGATCACCATTTAAATGAAATCCCTACACTAAAATAGGCTGTTGGGTCAACTTTTGTTTTTGAATTGATAAAAAACTATGGCTTGTGGTATTTCAGATTGCCAACCCCTTTTATAAATGTTTTTATAGTTAAGATTAAATTTAAGAAACCAAACTCATAGTTTTTAAACAATGTGCCATAGTGGTATTTCCAGCAGAGTATCTAAAGTATATAAGGGACAAATCCTGAGCTAAACATTTGATTCTTCTGCTTCTTCTTGTACTCTGTAAGTTCATTTTTTTTTTCCAAGTTTAATTCAATTTTGAAATTTTCAAATGCAATAAAAACATTCTTAAAAACAATAATAAAAAGTAAAAACTATATCCCAAGTTATTTTAAGTTATTCTGCAAATATTATACAGATCAAGTGAAAACCTAACTAAAAACACCCCCCCAGAATAAGCAGTATTTATCTAGAACTTCAGTAAGCTATTGCACATTCTAAAGAATCAGATAAAATACTGCTCATGCCACATTGGCACTGACATAATTTTCAGCTCTATAAACTTAATATCAAAACTTTTAAAATGGTGGCATCTCTGAAGAATTCAGTCAAGTATCCTACATTGAACAGGCTGGCTGCATGTGTTGGGGGGAAAAAAAACCAAACCCAAGGAGGTTCCAGATGTTGGTTCGAGTGTAATTTTTGTTATTAAACATGGACTTGCAATAGAAGCTTCTACAAGGACTTGCACATAACCATGACTGATGGATGTATTTGTAGGCTGTTCAGTTAGCTCCATCAGCTCACTCAAACATATTTTGAACAGATTATGTACTGCAGTACTTCGTAGACCATACATTAAACAAGAGACTTTGCTCTGAGGCGCTGCTTCCCATATTCCATGGGGAAAAGGAAGCAGGAAAAAACAAAACTCATAGAGTTCGACAGCTACTGAGGCAACACTTGCCATTTACAATATAAGCCCAAATATTTTTGCAACACAACTATATATTAATTTAATAAAATACACAATATAGCTCTTATACACTCAACAATTTGGCTCATATGCACTGAATCTGCAATAAATCAATAAAAATATGTCATTTGATGTAAACACACTGAATCTTCTTACATTTGCACATTTAAATGACCATGTGATTTTTGTGGATGTCTGACATTTTCACTTTCCTGAGCTATTTTAGTGTCCACAAATGAATAAAAAAGTGTTAATAATGTTAATTTCTTTTCTGTATTACCGTTAAGGTAACTCTTTTTTTCCCAAACTTTATTTCACTTCCTTTCCTTTTTTATTTTTTTTGACTTATCACTAACTACTTATAGCTTTGTTGGACACTAAAATGCTAAATAGATATTAAAATATTTTTTTTTAATTTTATCAAGTGAATTAGCTTATGTGTGTGCAGGACAAGATGGACTATATATTTTTACATTTAACCTTAATATGATATGTAGTGTTTCATTAATGATGAGGATATGTTTTCTTGAACAATGATTTGGAATGGTTCTTTTTGTTTTATTGTTCTTTTTTTTTCTTTTTTTTTTTGTATTTCATATTTGTGGCAGATAACTTTGTACATAAATGTTTACCACAAATGAATGTTAATGTTTGGTGTCGCTTGGACTACTACAAGAACTCTTTATAGGACTTTCAGTAGAAGCCTGTGGCGGCTGCTGGAAATTCACCACAGATCAGCATTATTCAACCCTGTTTTTCTTGGGGTTTATACGTAAACAGTAAAGTCAGCATCAGCTATTGAGGACAGTCTTAAAGTATCAGACGTATTTCCATTCCATCTTTCTCTCACCTTCCTATCAGATTGTCAAAATGGCACTGTCTTTCCTTCTTTCATTTTGTTCTTGGTGTACTTGACTCTGTCCTAATGAAAGTTTGGTCAAAATGAAACCAGTGTTATCTGTCAAAAAGAAAGAGCAGTGAAAAGAACATACTTGTGGGCACTTCAGATGTTCACTAAAAGCCTTAAAGCAGCATTGGTCTTCCTTCATTCCTGTAATTCTGTTACAACCAGGGAATTTATTTATTTACTTTCAATCAGCAGAAGAGGAATGCGACTGCCAGCCTGTCCTTATTTTCCCCCTCACTTTCTGACGGCCACAGGGTCGCTTCCCCGACAGTCCTGCAAGAGCTTGTCTATTTCTCTCACAACTTCCTCGGCATCCACCGACTCCCTGCCTAGATCCCGGGCTGAACGGTCTAACTGCTCCAGAACAGAGTCCATCTCACTGGAGTCTCGGCTCACTCGGGAGTGCACGTCTGCAAAGGCCCTAGCCATCTGATCTGATGCAATGAAGGAAGAGTCCTTTGACTGTTTACTGGGCGATAGATACTGACTGTCAGTTGACAAGTACTGGCTGCTTGGTTCAGCCAAGGCTCCTGATTTCACTTCACAACCATCCAGTGGTCCTTTTGTTGAGGTGCAAGGCTCAATGCATGTCTTGGTTGGGCTGCTCGATGCTGAGGGAACCTCCTGAAGCAGAGGACTCAGGGCACGTTTGGCTTTTAAGTAAGGTTTAACATTGGCAATGAGAATAGTGTGCTCTCTCTTGTCTTTCCCAAATGTACAAAAAGTCTTTTTCCCAGTGGGATTCACAGTTTCATATGTCTCAGTCTCAACGTTAGCTTCAACTGTGGGTACAAAGAGATTTGTGCGATAATCTGCATTCTCAGCCTGACTGGCTGCAGGGAACTGTGGCATCCAACACCTGTCAGAATGACCAAGCACTCTGCATTCATCTGTGCAGTTAACACATTCTTCTTGTTCTGCAAAACAAAGGAGAAAGAGAAAAAACTCTAATTATAAGTGGATTTATTTAATCTAATGAATAGGCGATGATTGTCACGTGATGCGCTTACTTGACATCTGGCTTAATTATGGAGAAAAAGAAGAAGCTGTAATTAAAATATTTCAGAAGGTTTGCATAAACCTGTTAGTTGAGACAATAGATTTATTTAACTCTGTTCTCCACATATTAAAGCATTCACACAGCCCAATGGAAGTATAAAGGGGTCATTAGAGACTCATTCTCAATGGAATTGAGCTTCATCTGTAAACTAATCTGCTGTAGAAATCTTCTAGGTTTTATTCTGTAAAACCCATGCTAGAAAAGAGTGAACAGTACTTAGGGAACTCAAAAGGAATTATAAGGATTAATTTTTCAAATCAAATAACTGAGCAGTGACTGCCTTTCTGGAAATACAAACACTTCATAAAAATCAGTAAGCTGTTTTTTCCTTTTTGTCATCTCCATTTCATTTGTAATTGTTATGTTGTGTGACAGTCACAAAATAAAAAGGTTTTCTTGAGAAGCCTCCTTTTCCTGCTGAGAACAGAGAACTAGAATCTTCCATCAGTATGCATTAAATATAAGCTTGTCAAAAAGCGCATATTGCAATTTTATTAGACATGAGTATGGATCATATAATCAGTTTTCTCCTTTTTTGTTTTGGTGCAACTAAGTGAAAATGGATTTGCTCAATACATACAATTTGGAAGAATGACAAATGGTGACACACTATTTGAACTGATGATGTCTTCAGATAGGATTTCTATATCCTTATTTCTTTCAAAGAATATAGATAAATGAGATTCTTTGCTACACTTTTAGAACATAAGTTTTGGTGCTTCTTATTCTACAATTCAAAGAAAACTTTCTGTTTTAAAAACCTTGGCTTGAGTGTCATTTGCATTAAATATGTTACATTTGGGCCAATATTTACTGTCTTATAATTGTACTCACAACTCTAACCAACTATCAGGAATAAGAAAAATAATAAATAGTATAAATCCTTTTATTATCTCTAGGTTTCAGTTAACTATACATTGATCTTAATAATTTTTCTTTCACAAAATAGGCACATGGGTTCAATACTCATTTTTTTTTGAGGAATTTAGTATTCAAAAAGTGCATGGAATTCCAGTTAGACCAAAAACTGTTAACATACCTTTAAATATAAAGATGAAACACACATACAGACATGCAGAACAAGTCTTCATAAAAGCAAAACAAACATGTTGAGCCAAAGATGGGGAGAATTTAAGCAACTATCATCTTTCTAAATTAGAAAATAAATTCCTAGTAATCTTATATCATCACCTGATTAATGAATTATTGCACTGCAGAAACATGACAAAAGAAACACCAAGGATGATCTAAGGGAATCCAAGAGTATAAACTGTTTTTCACATTTCTAAAAAGATATGAATAAATAGGACTTTAATTAAACTAAAATTGTATTATGTCACAGTGATGTTAAACTGCAATAATTTGCTCAGAACTGATATTTTTAGTGATATAGTAGTATGAAAAAGTGTCATTCTGTATATGAGCTCCCTTCCTTGACAGCTTTAAAATCTAAGTCTGGTCTAAACCCTCAAAAAATACCAAAAGCAAGTGAGAATTAGGTACAGGGACAACAGAACAAAGTGATTGTTGAGGAAAAGGATGTAACATAGGGGCCTTAAACATAAAATTCATAGAGGTGAGCCAGCCTCAGCCGTGTATCTGGAAAAACCAAGGAAGATGTCTTCCTGGAAGATATATCAAAACACATGGAAGATGGGAGGTGATCAGACACAGACAACAAGGCTTCATTGAGGGCAGATTGTGTCTGACTAATCTGATGGCTTTCTAGGATGGATTGAATGCATCAGTGGACACGGCAAAGTCTTTTGTAAGGCCTTTGATTTGGTCAAATATTGATATGGCCACAATATTCTTGTTGCTAAATTGGAGATTGATGGATTTGATGATGGATTGTCAGATCAATAAGGTAGTGGCTGGATGGTCACATGCAAACAGTTGCAGTCAATGGCTCAAAGTCCAAGCGGAAACCATAATGAGAGGTGTCCCTCCAGGGTCCACACTGGGGCCAACATTATTTGTTATCTGCATTAACGAGATGGACAATGGAACTGAGTGCACCCTAGAATCACAACAAACACAGTGGTGCATCTGGATCCCTGGAGGGAAAGAATTCCATCAGAGGGACTGACAGGCTTGAGAGGTGGGGGCCACGTGGACATCATGAAGTTCAACACGTCCAAGTGCAAGGTCCTGCACCTGAGTTGGAGAAATCAGTATCAATACAGAATGGGGGATGGACAGATTGAGAACCGACCAGTTGAGAAGGATTGGTGCTACTGGTAGATGAAAAACTGGACACAAGCCAGCAGCCTGTGCTCACAGCCCAGACAGCCAATTGTGTCCTGGGCTGCATAAACTAAAAGAAAGCATGAATCTACTTTCTTTTAGTTTGTACATGAGGTGGAAGCTCTTTGATGTGAGAGTAGGGAGACACTGGAACAGATTTCCTAGTGAAATTTTTGATGTCCCATCGCTTAGAGATTTCAAAGTTAGGTTGGACAGGACCTTGAGCAACCTAATCTAGTGAAGGACATTCCTGCCCATGGCAGATATTTCAAGGTCCTTTCTGACACAAACTGTGATGGTGTTCACGGGGGTTTGTCAGGTGAGGAAAGAGACGAGAATGTTGACTCCATGTTCAGAAGGCTTGATTTATTATTTTATGATATACATTACATTAAAACTATACTAAAAAGAATAGAAGGAAAAGTTTCATCTCAGAAGGCTAGCTAAGCTAAGAATAGAAAGGAATGAATAATAAAAGTTTGTGTCTCTGGGCATTATAAGCTGCGGTTGGTTATTAATTGTAAACATCTAGGATGGGCCAATCACAGATGCATTCCACAGCAGCAGATAACCATTGTTTACATTTTGTTCCTGAAGCCTCTCAGCTTCTCAGGAAGAAAAATCCTAAGAAAGGATTTTTAATGAAAAGATATCTGTGACAACAAACCATTCAATGATTCTATGATCTCCAAAGAAAACTAAATCACATGCTGGTTTTAGTAGCCAATAAAAACTAAAATTATGAAAGCAGGAGTAAAATAACCCCAACCTTAGGACTGTAACAAAGTGGCAGGACTGAAAAGATTTTGAGGAAGAAATTTAAGTTTGTTGCATTTGATTTGACTACACTTGAATGAGATGACATTGGTATGCATAACCACAGAGACAACATATGTGTGGCAGTTGCTTAATGAAATGGGAGCCACAAATGAAGGACATAGCTATACACCTCATTCCACCCATTAGTTCACCTCCACTAAAGTTCCCTGTATCTAGTTTTCTGGAGTTTCTACAGCATCAAACAGCTGCTGCTTTAAAACAGCCAAGGGAAACTGCTACTCTCACTCTCTATCTCTCTAAAAAAAAAAAAGAAAAAAAAATCCCCAAACAACCAAGCTACCTCCTCCTGCTCCGGAAAAAAAATTACTCAGAAACATAAAACTCCACAAAAAAAAAACCAAATCAATGTATTTTTAAAAACACCTTCATCTTTCTGATCCTTCAGAGTAGACGTGTCAAGTTCAGCCTCTAACTTTTAAAGTGGAGTTACAGAAATAGGAGAAATAGGTGCTTTCTTCAGGATTTTCCCTAACAGCATCTAAAGTTATTTTTTCTCTCATATAGAATTCATGACAATTCTGAGTAAAAGCTTTCTGGCACTTTTAAAAGTTTACCTAAACAACTAATCAGCTTTCCAGCTAACTTTTATGTTGTAAGCTTAACTATCCTTTGTATGGATATTTGTAAACAATTTTGTTGTTTTATAACAAAAGACAAAATAAAACTCTGCTGCATGTTAGCTACCATAAAATGCTCAGAATTGCACAATCAATGGACCAGTACTTTTCTCTGCTTCTCTCTTTTCAATTACTCTATCAGAGTAAGATCCCTCTTTGCTCTTTTCTTTCTCACAAAAAATAACCCAAACATTACAGTCTATTTCATTATACCACAAAAAAGCCATCTGTAGCAGGGAAATTCTTTCTGTCTTTCAGGTAGTAGGTCTATATCATATTATCTTAAAATAAATTAAATAAATATTCATATATATATATATATGTATTTATATATATGTAATCCTCTGCTCTGTACATTGACAACACACACATATATGCATATATATATCTATATTAAATATAGAACTAGAAAATTCTATTTTCACACTGACTCTTTTTCTAAACTCAACTGAACTGTATTTCTTTTAAAAAATAAATATTCCCTGAACTAAGATTGAAACAAGCAAGCTCAGATGAAAGGTAAAGTTCAGAGAAGTTCTCAGTCACTGGAAATAAGTACTGCAAACTTATTCAGTAAGTATTCTATTCGGTGCCAAAAGCTATGCTTTGAGATTTTCAACACTCATTAGGATAATTTATTACAACCAAGTTATGTTTGAAGATTTATATTTTTAGCTCTCACACACATGCATACACATACATTGGTATGAGGAGGGGTCTTTCACAGTGTTTAGATTATTACTGCCAACAGAAATACAAACTTTGGTGGCAATCTCTAAGTAAAAGAGATGTCATATAGCATATATCTGTTATGTATATATTGCATGCTCTATTTTCTTTCCTCTTCTCATTTCCTGTATTTTTTATAGCAATTTTTATACTTGCATTTCTACTTACTGTATTGAATGACTTTCCATGTCTGCTCCCTGGACATGGAAGCAGTGACTGAATTAAATATGAAGCCAAAAAATCAGCAAAAAATACACTGAATGACCTTGATTTGAAACCCACCTGCATTGCATGATCTTTGTTCCTCTAGCCCTGAAAATTTCTGCTTTTGCATTTCATTCTTTAATGTCACATCATAGGGAATGGATTTTGAGTATTGATTATCATACATTATAGGCTGCTTGTCTCACCATTAGCCTGTAATTTTGACTGCTGCAGCTACCACACAGCGAAGAAAATCAAACAGGGATTTTGTACTAGTAGCAGAAACTACAAACAAGAAGTGAACTATCACCACCAAGGGCCAAATTAGTAGATATGAGAAAATAGAATCAATTTAAAGGTAAATATATAAATATATATATGAAAAACAGGTTATATGCTGTGCTGTTCAGCAAGATGTGCTGGTAGCGTGATATGCACCATCAGTCTTTATCTCTGTGCTTGTCTCCCTCCCGTTGAAAATAAACCCTTAACAGTGCATGTGTGTACAATAAACAGAAGCAGTCTGGAGGTTTTCCTAACTCTCTGGAGCTTTAAGGGTAAACAGTCAGAAGTGCTTTATGCACTTAGGGGAGAACATACACTAAAATAGAACTGCTAAATTATCATCTGTAGAAAGAAAAGGAAACAAGATATCTGTAAACAATAGTCGCCTAGATAGGAAATGTATTCGGGATGGAAATTCAGAGATGATGTAGGATGAAAGTTATGTTGGCAACATATAAAATGCAATGCAAGGTATGTATTTTGCCACAGCAGTATCTTATAAATTATATTCTATTAACAGATGAGTTATATTTAATATCTGCCTTCTATAGCAATCTAAGAGAAAAAGATTCTTTTATTGTGGTATCTACAATTTCCTACACTTTCTTTATAAATATTGAACAAAATTAATTGTAGGTACTGATTTCACCCTAAATATATTGCATTATGAAGTTAATTAATTAATGCTTTAGATAGCTGTCTCTTTTCAATGGCTAAAACAGATATCTTATTTTGACTCACTAATTATATGAAATTTGCATAACGATAAAAAAGAGGAAGCTCGAGAATTATTATTTTTTAAGCAGTAACTCAATGGAAAAATCAAGTCAATAAATACAATGTTTTTTGCAATTTAACTGGTCCCTAATTATTTGAATTATACATACATAGAAAGCAAAAAAGCAAATTTAAAGTAAATATCAGCATCCAAAAAATTCCAAGAAATATTTTATGTACTATACTTATAGGATAAAGAACACTATAGTCTATATTGAAGTACTCCATACAATTTAATACTAAACGTCAAGATTCCCATATATGGGAAATCAGAGTATAAATATATATATAGATACATATACATATACGCTTTTATTTATATATTTATGTAAATAAATGAATCTATGTATATTTAAAGTCTGATTACCCCTATAAACAGGTCTGGATATATAAAAAGGCATAGACTTAGACCTACAGCTAGATCTATGCCATCCTATTCCTCACAAAAGCTGTAAATTATTTTATCAAATTTTATTTGGAGTTAAACAAGGCAGACAGAGTAAGATCATTATAATTTATAAGATTTGAACTGATTGTCATTCAAGTGCATTCTTTCCTAAGACCTTCTCACTCACAAAATACTAAAAAATGTAACTTTTTATTGCAATTTGTTCATCTACTAAAGACTAAATAAGAATATGGCTAGCTAAGTACATGACTAAATATTTTAAAATACCAGTCGCTTTTGTTATTTTTCATTGTCCTAAGAAAGCCTATCTTTCAGACATCCTTTTTTCTCTTTCAGTGGGGGATGTCTGGTTCTTTGCTATTGCATAAACACCTTCTTCTAACTGACTATTTTTTTAAATTCCTTTCTATGAACGTAGAAGCTAAAAATAAGCCTTAATTGTCAGGGATGCTTCATAGGTTGATCCCGTTGACTGAAATGACTATCAACTAACAGGTCCAAATAAAAAATAAACCAGAGGACCCATTTCAAAATACATGCTGCCTTCTTTTTGAAAGCATGCAGTTTCACAATACCTCCACTCTTTAAATGCTCTATTCTTCATTGTGTTACAGTGAATGGTAAAGCACATCTTTGGTGACCTTTTTTTTCGCATGACAAAGATCTGTCTATGAATCAATACATGTACACTGATTTGTGTAGGAGACCAGCCTTGATGTTGTGAATTTTTGTTCATTATTCAAAGTATTTCCATTTAGAATTTACTCAGAAGCAAAGTGTAAAATTCTCTGCAGCTTATATTTCCCTGGTCTAACCACAAACACAGTATTCTTTAGTCTGAGGGTGGTGAGGTACTGGAACAGGTTGTCCCTTTCCTGGAAGTGTCCAAGGCCAGGCTGGATGGGGTTTTGAGCAATCTGGTTTAGTGGATGGTGTCCCTGCCCATGACAGGGCAGTTGGAACTAGGTGATCTTTAAGATCCTTTACAACTCAAACCATTCCATGATTTTATTTAAAAAACCTCCACCAACACCAGTATGTGTTTTAGACTAATAAAATAATGCTATGCTTCATATTTTCAATACTTTAAATAGATATGAAAGATCTGTATTTTCTGTACATATGTGTAAGCAGATGGACAATAAATGCCACATAATATCTAACAGAGGATGTAATTAACTCTGCTTTTCAGAACTTCAGTAATTCCTAAAATATGACCAGAAAACCGTACAGAACTTACATTAAATGGTGGCTTTTTTTTTTTTTTACTTTTTTTTTTCTTTCTTTTTTTTTTTTTAATCGAGACAGGCAATAGCCTTTACTAAAGAACTGAAAAGGCTATAAGTGGATATTTATTACAGGAGACAAATAATGTGTGCTTTGGCATGTCCTAAGCACCGGGTCTATATGACATTTCTATTGAGAACAATCAGCCAAAGCACTACCTCTGTGGTTGGATTTCTGTTTAATTACAATTGATTTTGACATAAATGAGCAGAGATAAACAAATACTTCTATACTTCTCTTGCTGTTATTAAACAGAGCTGTCTCCTATCTGAGTATTTATATTGGCTTGTCTGTTTAAAGGCTCCTTTCAGGCAAAGCAATTATGTAGCTCAGATTAGCAAAATAACTGGCAGTAGAACAAGAGTGGACTGCCACATTTGTAAACTTCTTGGATCTATGTTTTTCTCCTGATATTATAAATACAAGTTTCTGAGGTTTATAATCTTTACACATTTTCCCACAGGTGGTGTTGGGTTTTGGTTTAGTTGGCTTTGTTTTCTTGTTTTCTAGATACAGGATAAAGACAATATATGTTTTATATTGTTATGACATAAAACACTTCAAAAGCCACAAAACCATGATGACCTATGGATTTAATTCTAGTTCACATTTGTGCCAGACAATAAATATTGGAGGAATATTTCAGGATTACAGGGAGCACTATGGAAAATTTAAAACATTTCTTACAGAAGTATGCTTTAATTAAATGATTACCATTTAATGACAATCACATATTTTTTTAAAAAAACAATATAAGAGAAAGAAAATATTTGTGTTACCTGAAAATTTTCCATCCTCACAGCGGGCTGGTCCACAGATCCCAACAATGGGTCTTTGGCCTCTGCCTTGCTGTTCTGGAGGCAAATCAGACCTGTGAGTCACAGACAGGGATAGGCTCTGCTTCCAAAATTTACAACAATGTCAAAACTTCTGCAGCAGAAAAACAGCTTCTACCTGTGACCCAGACACTTTTCACTAATTTTCTCAGCAGTACAAACACACAATTCTTTATTTGTCAATAAACTGAAAACATCTAACTAGTAAAAAGTATGCCTCATTTCTTCCTGATAGAGGAGAAAGAAGAAAATGGACACCCAGTCTTGATTTCTGCTGTTTGCCTATAAATTGGCTGGCCCTGACTCTAATTTGCAGTGAAAAGACCATACAACAGTCATGAAAGAATCATTTTGATCTCTTCCCCATCCCACATAAGAAAGTCTTCCTGGCCCAGGGCTGCAGGCAGAAAATGCACAAAGGCTAGATGTGCCAGCCCTGCACTTAGCTGAGAAGCTACTGGGAAACTTTAGCGATATGACACATTGATAGTTTTAAACTCTAAATCTTTGTTGTAGAGCCCCAAGTTGTTTCCTGAGAAAGAAGGAAAAGTAAACTGCAGTAATTAAGAGAAGAGGACAGCCTCGTGGATCTTTCAGAAAGCACATTTTTAACATCGCACATTTTCACTCTTGATCAAGGCAGTGTAAAAGATATTACAGTAGCATTGTTCCAGCACTAGCAATGATTCTTAAATCTGAAACGTAATTGAATTTGTGTAATCATTTGCACAATTTGCATGATATTCACATTCTTTTTACTAACTTTATTGTGAGCTAGTCATAATTATAGTATCAATGATTTCCATATCTAATTTGCAGCACTTAATAAATGCTGCACATTGTAGTGCAGCAATGCTTATAATCCAGTCATTAACCAGGACCATTGTGAGCCCGCCTATACAAATATTAACAGATTGTGTAGTTAGAGACAAAAGGTAACAAGTCATTATGACAAACAAAAGCAATGAATGGGAAGAAGAGACAACATTAATGAAAATATAATCATGCTGTTGACATTTCCTAAAAATACCAATATAAAAGCTCCATAATTTCAAGGAGCTATCTCCATCTGTCAGACCATCAAGCCACCAGCGATGAGCTATATGTTACACCACTGAACTTTCCTTAAGAGTTGCCAATTATCTCAGCGTACAAATCTTTAATTAGAAGGTACCAAGCTTTTAGCTTTGCAAGCTTGCCTCAAATTTGGATATGACAAATTGTTTACAGATATTGACTGAGGAGGGTGCCACTGAGGAGAGAGACATGACAGGTTTCTGAAGAAATCTCAATGTTCTTTTGATGGCTCTGTTTACATCCTGACTGTAGGTAGACTCTGTTTAATGGAAGTCTGTCAGCCCCTGTGTAGGAGCCTGGTTTTGTCCGAAATAAAATCGATGCAGTAACACTCTTCAAATGGTACCTGTTTTCCTTTGCAAAGTCTCATAAAAACAGTTACAAAGGCTGCATGGATGCTGAACCATTCAAAATCTGAATGGCCACTTTGGTGAAAGAGAGTATTTTTCCTCCCCATTCCTGCCAGTATGCCTGGATTTACATTCAAAAGCTCTTTTAACAGCCATAATGGGACCATGTGGGTTTTATACTGACAGATGGAAAACCCTACTGGGTATCATTCTCTGCTTCAAGGGTTGATGTCGTAAGCAGGTCATATACTTTGGACTTCACAGAAGGTTTACAAGGCACCTGACAGAATAGGAGGAAGAACACTTTTCATGTTGCTGCTCTCAGAAAAACCTTTAGGTTGTCTAGACATCTTAAGGAGCTCTCACTTGGACATAGAGATGCAGAAATATCTTCTTACAAAAGAAAGACACTTTTAATAGTTTTGTGTAGAGTCCTCCCCATGCTAAGTGACATATTCTTTATCATATGATTAGAGGGTCCCTTTGACTATTATTTAGAAGATCTCTGCTGTGTTGTTACCACTTTCCAAAGAGATTTGCAGAATGGGATTACCCTTGTGTCACTTTATGAAGAACCCAAATTCTCTTAACAATTTAAGTTTCACAATGCTATCCTACTTAACTTTCTGCCTGGATAGTGCTCCAATTAGATCAATCAGAAAGGATAATTAAGGATGTCTTTTTCAAATCTGACTCTCTAAATATAACCAGTTTGGCAAAGAGAATTATACATGTAAACAGATTCAGTGCCACATTTTAAGATTCTCCATGAACAGTGGATTAATTTATGAAAGACACTTACTGAAGATATCTAAAGAATATACATATCTTCCTTTTCCCAGATCCTTCATCAAGAACTCTTAAGTTACAGATCACCTTCTTATATTTCAAGGATTGAGGAGATTATAGATATTAACACCACTAATGCAGAAGAATCTCTTCTACTAGTTACTTTTATGTGCAGCAGTTCAGCTGCTCAACTGAGACTCACCTTTTTACTTGTCATCTTTTCATTTGTTATAGCTTCAATTTCTGAACTGATGTCAGACTACTTTGATGTGACAAAAGACAGATTTAAGAAAAATTGTCAATTTGGGGAATTATTTCCAAAGATGTTGTCATTATGTGTTCCTTGTTTTCACTAATATCTTCACTTTTTAAGCCTGGTAACTATTGGAAGCTATTTTTCTGGTGTCTAGCAACCGCTAATCTGAGCCATGTTCTTACAAAAAGTGTATTCTAGTCTTGGAGATAGACTTAAAAGCTAATTACAGATATCACCACCAAGTAAGATGCAGTCAGGGTAATTTCTGCTAGCTGTGCCCTCAGCTTACTTATCTGAACACCCTACAAAGGAAATCAGTGGTGAGGCATTAGATAAGTTAAACACTGTTCTGGTAAAGCAAGTAAAAGATGCAGCTGCTAAATTTAAAGCTACGGAGGATTCAGAATAAGCCAGTTAACATCAATCTATTGACATTCCTTAAGAAAATCTTTACTCTGTAGAGATGATGAAGATACTACATCCCTAGAAATGGGGAAAACCTGCTATAAAATGCAGTAAAACCTACTCTAGGTATGGATCATTGTTAATTTTCTCAGGGTATTTAAAGCAATCTTTTAATTTACGGGAACTCATCACTATAATATTTACTTCATTTAGGGTTAATTGTGTGTTTTACAACATTATTTTAATGGGTCCCCCTCCTCCCAGGCTTATTGTTTTAATGGAGAAAAAAGGCAAGAGGCCTGTACAGTTATTATTAGCTTGAATTCTAATTATCACAGATAATGGAAGCAGAGAAATCTGAGCCCCAATATCTACTGCATGATTCTTCAAAAACAGCCTCTGGGTTTCCTAATAAAAATCGTAACTTTGCTTTGTTTTTCTTTAAGAAGAATAATTTCTTTAATTCCCAAGGAAACAAAAATAAAGCACCATATCTGAAAGTAAGGCTCAGCCTGACCTTGAACAAATTCTGTAAGGAATTAAGGTGAGAAAAATTTTTCTTTTGGGAAAGAGAATCAAACTTTTTCGTTGCTGTTTTGTTTCCACCTGTTACACAGGTGCTGTGCTAAGGTGCGGTATGTATACCACTTCTCAGGAACCTAAGAAACAGTCTACCAGAGCTCTAAACTTATTTGTAAGCTCTCAAGTGACTCTGCAGTTCCAGCTGAAGATGGATACAAGGCAGCTAATTTGCTACCACCAAGGGAAAATGTTATAACATAAAAACATTCCCTCCCTTAGCTTCAAAACTGTTGAGTGCCTAGGGAGCCTGACTATTTGTAGAGCTGATACTATGCATATGCTTCCCCTGTAACTGTTACATGCATACATCTGGCATCTGTCTCTGTGTTAAACAGACTTAATTGTCCCCACTATTGCTGTGTAGAAACCCTCTAACCTAGATGGGTAATGTGAAAGAAATAAATGAAAGGATTGATATGATTTTTTTTTTTTTGTGGCAATGTTTTTGCATTATTGGCAAGATTTCCAATGAACTCTGTACTGTGGCTATAATAAAAATACTTTAGCTGTGCCTTCTGTGTAACTTTGGGTAGAGATTATGTTTTTGTCTTAGCATGACATTTGAACTTTGAACAGTCCTTTAATCAAATAGTGTTGTTTTAACTGGAACTCTTTTTTTTTTCTACTTATTCTTCCTTTATTTTTTTTCCTGTCTTGGTTGTTTATGACCTCTCTTTTATCCACATCAGACTTCAGAGCTTTTAATCATTTGCTAGACATAGCTGAACTGATTCTGAAGATATGCCATTTTTTTAAGGTGTTATTGGGGTACTCTACGTGATATTATTCAGATCACTGTTGCCAGCAGAGTCAAGACTCAGGCAAAGCACTTGATTTCAGATTTCAAAATATTTTTAAGAGATCAAAGAGCATGGAAAATCTTGTTCTTTGGTTAGACAGACCATGCAGAACAGCAATATTCTGAAAGATGGAGGTAGCTGCATAGAACTAATACTAAATTGAAGGCCTTTTGAAGTTACTTTAACCTTTGTGTCTATGTTCATCTCAAAATCCCCCAGCAAAGTAAAAAAATGCTTTTAATTGAGAAAACACACAGAAATTAGTTCTTCCAGTAGAATAAGAGGAGGGAATAATAAAAAAAAAAAAGTTGCTGGTTTGACATCTGAAATTAGTCATGATAGCAAAGGTGAAATATCCTCAAGGTCCTTGTTCTACTAGGATTTATTTCTTTGAGCAAGACTATAAAGCACAGACTTTCCTAATGCAACTGTACCTGCCCAAGTCTATTTAGAACTCAGAGAAAAGCTATTCATACAGCTGAGATCTTCTGAAGAGCCTGACTTCTTCCTAGCATATGCATTAAACCCTAGGAAATAGGAAGACAGGCCACAGGTGTTTCACCTGTCCTGTTAAAAGTTACTATCATGCAACAAGCAAACTAGAGAGCGCTTCCATTTAAACTCCTGTGTAAGGGAGAGTTCTTGTCAGTCAAAGAACTGAATAAAAGCTCACAGGATGTAGATTCTGATGCTGTATATTAGTTTCATCAGTGACATAGCAGCAGCTATAAACAGAATAATTTCATTCAACAGAGAAAGTCATAATCTAATTTTTGACAACTCAAATTAGGCTAAAATTCTTATGTCATCTCTGGAGATAATGGATAGGAATGGTTTCAGAGAGCCATTTAGAATGCCACTGAAAAGATCCAGACCTAGAACACTTCATAGGCAGGTCTATCTATCTTCACATGCACAGAGTTGTCTTCACATGTCCTGAAGTTGTCTTTGTCTGTGTTAGGGATATATATCATCTGGTCTGCCTTTTCCTATAAGCTAAGCTTTTCAGCACTCAGAAAATTGTCTGCTTTGTGTCTAAGAGCCCAGTACTTCCTAAAGTAATGCAGGTGGGATTGAGATGTGTAACTCAGCAACATGAGTCCCCTTTTCCACAATGTGCTCCTAAAGAACGTTCTCCTACCATTGGTAAGCAAATAGTCCCTTTGCAAACTAATAGCTAAGTGATTCCATGCACACATAAATCCTGGGAAATCCACAGAATATTTTTCAGATCAAGTTTCATGGTATTTTTCCACTGAGCTATTTTCAGGAAAAAGCAAATTTCCTTCTTCCCTTGTATAGCATGCCTATAACAAGCTACTGCTTTTTTTTTACAGAATTAAGACTTGTGACAAATTGCTGCACTTTGAATGCCTGAAGGAACACATTGGGATCTGATGTTCTTCATTGAGGAAAATTGTAGCTGATTCAGACCCCTCTTGCAGTTGCAGCCCTGACTCCAAGTTCATATCAGGAGCATAGCAGGGAGTGACTTTGCTGATGTATAGATTCTTCCACAATTACAAAGGATATTTTGACATGGTGTGAAGTGGCATTTTATTTTAATTCAGGAAATTTAGCAGGAGCAATCCAGATGAGATGATCAACTCTGTCTACAGAGCAAGCCAGCTTAATGTTGCCAACTTAACCAGAACAGCGTCCTGTCTCCTGAAGGAATCTGGGAGCAGAGCCAAACCTTCTGTCCAGCCACACCTTGATTTTTGCAGCCCAGGCTCTGCTTGCTCCCAGACCTAGCTGAATCCTAAACACAGCAGAGTACTGGACAACTTGTAAATCTATTTATATAAAGCAGCATATTTGGCATTCCCATAAGTCGCCGATTCCATTCTCAGCAATCTCATCTCAAAATTTTTATTTTAAAGGCTGAGTGGGACTGAGGCTTTCATTCATTAAATCTGTTGCTTTCAAAATCAGCCCAAGTATTCCTTTAGATAAATTCTCAGTTAACATTTGGCATGTACTTTTTCATTCAACAAAGTTGGTATTTCTCAGAGAGCCAGACTATGATGATAAACAGCTGTCAACACCTTTGTTCATAAAATACCAGTCACAGTCTTCTGAAAAACTAATACACTTACTTAGCAGTTATTTTTTTCTTTAAACATAATCAAGAGGAAAACCAATGATGGTAATCCTGTAAGCGTATCTGCATTATCAAATGATCTTGTGAAGTTTTATCACAGTCAGACTTAGGTACTGCAGCTTATTGGTCTTCATGATATACAAATAAATTCAATTCCAGCTTGATGTTACAAACTGTCCTCAATGAGTTCATTTGCAGTTCATTGCACCTGCACTTCAAGAGGTTTTTTGGAGTCTTTACTCAACAGAGAAGTAAGGCTAATATTCACAAGATACACTGAGATAGAATCTGTCAGGGTAGATATATTCATGTTTAAAGCATGGGTTTTTTGGTAGCTAAGGGCTATTAAAAAGTAAATAATTATATTAAGAAAAAGTGGAACTAGTATGGGAAAATAAAGGGCAATTCTTTGTTAGGATAAACACTGAATAAAAAGAAGGTCTTATGTACGTCTAATTTTCAAGACAAAAAACAAAAGAGAAAAATTATTTATTAAATTTAAATGTTTATGTAAACCATCTTCCCTAAAGTTTCCTATGACTAATTCATTAGAAATTAATTTGTTTGAAATCTTTATTTGAAAAAATCATATCTAAAGTAATATATTTATTTTGCTTACTGTGAAAATCTGTTTCATAAAACAATCAGCAAATGTTTTTCTGGAATGTAATTGCCTATTAGATTTCAAAGAGGCAATCAAAGAGGGGTAAAAATACAGGATAAATCTTTTCACACAAAGAGGGATCTGTATATTTCAGTCACTTTTTATTTTATGACTTTGGAGAAGAAAATGCAGCATTTTCTATAAGCTTTCAGTGTCCCAGTTAGCCTGCTCCAACTATGACGACAACATGCATCTTTGATGACAAGGATGAATACATCTAAAATTCAAGGCTTCCTCCTAGCAAAACTGTAATCCAGTACAGAAGGTCAATGACAGCCTGCCTTTCAAGGCCAACTCTTTGTGAGCAGTAAAGGAGCATTTTTTTTGATAGGATTTTTCCCTCTGCTTTGCTATCTGATATCTGCAGGGACATGCATCTATTGACCACACTAAATCCTGTTGTTCATCACCTTTTGCATGTAACATATTCTTTATTCATTTACTAGAAGTAGACAAACAGAACTGGCTTTTTTGTCAGCAGTCTCCAAAGACACAGTCAATGCAGATCTAGCTAATCCCTCCTACTCATTGTTCAGCAATCAGTGTCTGCCAATAGGATTTGGGAATCCCAAAAGACAATGTTTAAAGGGAAGGGTTAAATTCAGCTTGTGTAATGCCATTCTCTGTTCGTGGGATAATTCATCATATTCAAGGAATCTGTTCCATGGAGGGACCAAAGGCTGCCAATTAAAATAAATTAAACTGGATGGACAGCCATTTGAGTGAGTGATATTTCTGCCATGATCTGAAGCAACTTTATTAATGGTGAGAAGCTGCTATGTTGGTAGAGACAGTTCTTTTAATCTGCTCCAAAGGCCCTCATATTTCTTGCAGAAAGTTGCATTTGGGAGGTCTAGAGTTAAGCTCCCTGAGAAGCAAGGATATTAAGAGAAACCTGCTGGGGTACTTTATTTAACATTAAAGTGAATTTATCAGCTGCTCCCAACTTTTTGAGAGACTAATTGAATTATCAAAGGCTGCAATGGGAAATGTAAAGCCTTCTGAGAACAGATCTGTAATATAGATAAAATTCTTAACTCACGCCATGTGATTATCTTAAAATGTAGAAACAGCCCGGGTGCTAAAACACACCTGAATTTTAGATTTCTTTTGCCAGTCTAAAGCCTCTCTCTACCCACCAAAATTTTGGGAAAAGTCAAGTGTTTGGAATAGGAAAAAAGACAAAATTATTTTAAAACATGTGTTCTTTGTCCCCTATCAATGTCTTCAGGTGTGCTAGGTGGTCACTAAGGTAGGGTCTGTCAAATTTGTGCTCAGCTGTTTATGGCATAAATTTTAATCTTTCAGTTTTTAGAGGCCTTCAGAAAGAATATACAATATTCCTCATTTTCAGTGAGACCACACACTAAAATCAAAGATGAATTCATCATCTTCATGAACTTGGGCATATAATAGTGATGGAAAAGCTGTTATTGCCCTAGACAATTATTTTGTCTGTGAGAGCTCAACCTTGCTTAAAATTGTGAAAGATAATTATCTGAAAATTTATTTTTATTTTTTAATTATGTCACTTCCATGTACATATTGGTGTGGAATTCTGAAACAGATCCTGGCAAAAGAGACTAGGGCTTGGGAGTCTGTGAGTCTGAAAAAGTTAAGGACCAAAGGCCACTTATTTTACCCCTCTGACATTTTGCAAGTGATCACTTTCATGTACATAAACAGTAATGTTCACAAGGATGTTGCTGTATTTATATCATAAAGTCAAAGCTTTTTCTACAATACCTAACTTGTCACATGTTTCTCAAGAAATGTATGACAAGTACTTAATTACCCTACTAACAATTATAAAAATACCTATAAAAGTAGAAAAAAGCCACATTAAAATTGAACCTATAAGTAAAGCTTTCAATGCTTGCATGGCAGAACAAAATATATAAAGCTAATTTTGCACCTGTTAGCCTCCTATGGTTCAATCAAGTGCAGTTACAACAACCTGGAGGAAAACAATGCATGAAGAGGTGAAAAGAGATGATTCTAAGAAGTGTGAATACAATTCTCTATACATACTAAATTAATTTCAGAGTTCAAGGACATTTTTAAAATGCTTTCTCTTACCAAGCAGCTTTAAAGGTATTTGAGAAAAAGCAGGTAAAGAATCACAAATAGAGGATAATTTAATAAGATGCTATAAGGAATCAGAAGGAACATATACTGTAATCTTATTCAATGATAAAAGTGCATCCTGTCCCATGAATACACTGGTGATAATTGCAAGTAATTAGTAATTATACAAAGAACCAACAGCTTATCTCTTATGCACAAAGCAAAGAAGCCCTAACACATGCTGTGTGTTTGCATTGTCCCTTTTATGGGGACCTTTATTTATTTTTTCATTTATCTCCCTTTTTATTTATCTCTGTTTTATGGAAACCCTTTTATTTATCACCCTCTTATGGAGACCTCTTAGAGAAGTGCAGAATCCATCATTCAGTAAAGTGGACCTGGGAGCAGATCAGTAGAATATCCCTAATTTTTATCCTAGAAATATTCTGGTTTTGTGAGAAGGGAAAGAGAGGTACAACAGCCCCCTGAATTAAATTCATGTTTATTCTTTCAATGTATGCAAATCAAATGCCTTTCCAGAGTTCCAAGAGCCTCAGAAGTAAGTGTGCTTGTCCCTGATTTTTGGAGAGTCATTTCACTGACAATTACAGACTTCACAGAATATTCTGGGTTGAAAGGGACCCACCAGGATCTTTGAGTCCAAACCTTAAGCGAATGGCCTGCACATGGATTGAACCTAAAACATTTGCATTATTAGCAGCATGTTCTGACCAACTTCACAAATCTTAGTGGCCCACATCTTTTAACTTTCCATCTATAACCAAAGAGAAATTGAAATTTTGCAAAATTTTGAATATTTTTTGCAAGGTTGGATGGGGCTTTGAGCAACCTGGTCTAGTGCAAAGTTTCTCTGTCCCTGGCAGGGGGGTTGAAAGTAGATGGATCTTATCTTCAAGGTCCCTTCCAGCACAAGGTATTCCTTGATTCCCCGATTCTATGCTGTTTGTTCCACTGAAATACAAGTATTTGTGACTGTTGTGTACTCCTTGAGCTGCTCCAAGGGGCTGTTAGGGTCCCTGTGTTTGGTTCTGTTCCCTAGACTGGCTTCTGTTGCACTGCCTACAAAGATAATGTGGTTATAATATCACATCGTGCCATGAGCAGTGGAACTAATTAAAGCTTCTCTTCTGAAAATTTTTGTATTGACTAACATGTCTTGGAAGACACAGTCTGCTTGAAGCTTTCTAAGTAACTGAGGCTTTGTTAATGACTCTCTTCAGTCAAGAGGCTTCAGCATCTAATAATCTGTGACATCAGTTTTCCACTGATATTGAACACTGAAATAGTCCATTACAGCTGTCTATATCCACAAAATTTGTGGGAACTTACTTTTGAGTCCTGCGTCCTTGGATAGATACTGGTTCAGAACTTATGGGTAATCAGGGAAATGTGCAGACACAGAATGTAATTTCATGGGTTTATTCCTAAAAACCACTGAAAAAATATCTAAAAAACCCCAGGTTATTCTTTCCATAACTGTTAAAAGACTGCTTTCCCTACATAGGATTTCTTTTTTTTCCTTGAATATCTCAAACAGACTTAGGAGATCATTAATGGTACCATAAACTGTTAATTGGCCAAGTTTCTCAAATATGGCTAAGCAAATAAATGTAAAATATGTTTAAATGACTGCTCATGGAGAAGCAGATTATTCTGATTATCCTGAAGAAACCCACTAATTATTAGATTATCCTGAAACAATTCACCAAAATATCCAGGTTGACTCTGAACTAACTCAGCCATTCCACTCAATGTGCAGAAGTGTTCTGTGCTGGTTACAGGTACACACATTTACACCTTGACAAGGAATGTCAGAGTTACATAGCGCCAGATTCTGATCCTTGAATGTCTCCAAGGAAGGTGTCCATGAGTGAGATAGCATAGGGAGTCCTACTTAGGAGAATCAACATCATTTGTAGGCCATTGTAGATATTTACAGTTCATCTAAATCCCTAATTAGGTGTATGAATATGGATCAACCTGGCACTCAAATATCTAAATATGGATATAGATTACTATCTTTTGGTAGAAATACTTGGTTCCTTACCCTAAATACAGTCTTCTGTAACAAGGCACTTTGCAAAGAATTTTGTCAGTGATTACAAGCAGAGCTGCAGAAGTGGCTTCCAATTGGTTTCTTTTTGTTACTGTGTTAGGCAAAGTCCTATTTTGATTAATCACTCCTGCTACAAAAATGTGCTATTTTTTCATAGCAGTTTTCAAGAAAGCTGTCTTGAAATTTCTTGGAAGACATGCTCCAGCTTGTTGTGCCCATCTGTGTTACATCACGTAACAACACACTCACACATGATTAATGAAAACCATACCATCCTACACAAGTCAAGAAGGAACTAATTTAATTCACTTAAAAATTCCTATCCCTTCCATAAGAAAAAAAAGGTCTCCTAGTGCTACTTTAAAAAATGAAAAGATTACAGATTAGCTTCTGTACTTACACTTGGAGCAAAGGACACGAAAGACATTTCAAGAGATAACCGGGCAAAACTTAACCCCAAGAGGCCAACATATTTCTATCAGAGCAAAACATAAGTATTAGTGGGAAGAAAAAACCAAAACCTGAAGTAATACTTTTGCTAAGAAGCAATTCCATCCTCCAGAGTGAACTATATTATAGACCTCCAGCCAACAATAAATATCACTTTTTGAAAACACTTTTAATTAAGTGCCATCCAAGATCAGTCCACCCAAGGAAGAAAAATTTATTAATAAAAATGTTCAGGCCAGCGATCTTTAAATCTAGCAAGCTTACGCATGCCATTTTCTACATGAGTAGAAAAAAATCTTATAAAATGGAGAATTTGTAATTGGTCAATATAAAGAATTCAAAGCACAAGCAATAATTTGCAAGTATGTACATAATACATGATGGCAAGCATGAAATAAAGGGAATGTGGGGTATATACCTGCTTTTACACCTGCCTGTTTTTAAAGGCAACATCCTATTAAAACCAAAATAAAATCAAAAAGGAACCTGTGATAATGAAAAACATATAGCCTGCCTCATAAAACATTTTAAGCTAAACTTTTAGTTTCTCTAAATTGTGCTGGTTAAATTCAGATGTGTTAGGTATGGCTTTGTTTCACTGTTTTGGATTTCTTTCCCCAACCGATATTAAAAAAAAAAACCTAGAAAATAAAATGTTATTTGTCTAGTAAGATCTACACAAGATTGCATTTCAGCACATTTTAACTTGAAGACTGTTTTAACAACATTGGTTCTGTCATAAATATATAGCAAAATTACATGGCTCTAATCACTTCCATAATCTCTAGTAAAGAAGTAATTCTTCTTGGTGGGAAGAAAAAATAAAGTAGCAAATTTTAATGGATGTCCAAAAGTGGGCTCTGGCTAAAGTCTAACTGAAGTTGTTCCACACATCCAGAGTTTTAGTCAAAAGGAAGTGGGCTGAAATAAAAATAGCAGGATTTTTTATCCTATGCACGTCTAGAGGATCTCCTTTTAGGAATAAATTTGGATATCTGTGGTGATGAACAGGAGAAATACCTTCTGAAAAGTATGTTTGCTTTAATGAAATATAAGCTATTGCCAAATATGTAAAAGAAAGATGTTATTAATAAATAATTTTATTTATATTTTATTCATCAGTCTTTTGTTTCTCATCTTGATCTTCTGTTTTTTCTGCCCATGTTTCTCTTATTCTGTTCCTTCTGCAAAATGTGTAATGTTCCATCAATGCTATTTAGAGAGCTGGCATATGGTTTTCTGAAATCACCACAATTTTATTTTTTCATTGAGTAAAAAATATCCAAAAGTAAAAATAAACCATAGAATTAATCTACAAATCTGAACAAAAACCTGAATGGTTACCACCTTTATTTATTTTAGTTTGAATATTTCAATGAATTCTGGGGATTTCCCTCACGAAGTAAAGATTAAATAAATTCATAATTGTATACCAACTGCAGCTACATGACAACAAATGAGAGTCAGTCACATTCACTCACATAAGCAAAAAGCAGTAATGCTGTTTCAAGCTTTATGGTTTTGGTCAGGTATAGAATTTCTCTCAGCATGAACAGGCAGGTTGCAAATGAAAGACTTTCTCATTGTCAGCTGAAATTTGTGTCTTTCAGTAAAGTAAGTAATAATAAGACAAAATATTTCATGCTTTAGCAAAAACTGCCTTTTCAATACATTTAGACTAGGTAGTAATGAGCTATATTGTTCAGGGTTTAATCTGTTAAAAAACTGGGAAGTCATTCTTCCACCCTGCTCTCAGGTATTAAGTCCGTACATCTTTTATGTTGACAGTTCAGCTTCAGGCTATAAAACAGAAGAACCTGTTCTACATTTACTATTTAAAACAAGAGCAGAAAAACTAAACCTCCATCAATCTGCTGTCTTTGTCTTATGGCTTATCTGTGGCAAAAAATGAATCATAAGAAAGATTTGTTCTGGTTCTACAGACAGATCCATCACCCTACCAGTACCGTGAACCATGCATTCCTGAAGAGATTGGTGCTAATGGTGGAGCTGGGATTTTAAACCTAATAAAACATCAAACTACTGCTGTTCACTTGCAATCTGTAATAAGAATGTATTTAGAGAAAGCACATGCACACAGCACACCCAAAGTAATATAGGTTCACATGGTCTTTTTTATACATTTTTACTTTCAAATAGCATGCTTTCCTTTAGACCTCTATCAGGGCCAAAATGAGGACAATGAAATCATTTTGAACAGGTTTTTTATGTCCAAATCTCCTAAATGCAAAATTAATACAAATATTCAGTTTCTTCACCAAATTATTTGTAGGCTCTTCAAAAAATAACTATCTATCATGCTCTGGTATGTGATTTTTTAAGCAGCAACTTTTCCAAAAACAAACCCTACACATCTTTGTAATCTCACACGTAAATTTTGGATCACAAGAGAAGACGGCTAACAGATGAAGTACTTGCTC
Organism: Melospiza georgiana; assembly: GCF_028018845.1. NCBI lineage: Eukaryota > Metazoa > Chordata > Aves > Passeriformes > Passerellidae > Melospiza > Melospiza georgiana. Next base: position 49,016,337 of record NC_080431.1, read on the forward strand.
ACCTGAAAGAATCAGATCAACAGACTGAAGTCTACTTGTGATGGTATGTAGGGTGAGGATAGCAAAGGAAAGCAAAGTCGGGAATGCTTGAAAAATAAAATAATTTTAGTTAACAAGAAGAAAATTAAACTTTGGAGAAAGGATTCATTTCACATCTGAATCCCTCTTCCAAAATGGTCTCAGATTTAATCTTAATCCTGTGAATAGCCATGTCTGAAAAAGTGTGGTAGCAGTTGCAATAAAGCACAAGATTCTTTCAGTCAACGGCCACTGCAAAGTGTATTCAGAAATAATTTTCACACTCACAGGTAACTCTGACTCTCGCAGGTAATAATCAGGGTAAAATCAATCATACAGTGTGGCAGTGATGCAAATGATTTAGTGTAGGGCCTACATATAGTTTCAGTCCCTTTTTTTAAGATAGCTCTATCCAGAAATTTCTTAATGCACTTGGACCCAGTACCAGAAAATATCAACTAAGTGGAAAAAAAAAATTGAGACATTATTAAAAAATTATAGTTCTGCTGGCTTTAAGACATGACACAAGTGTGAGAAACATAGAAAACATTCAAGTATAGTTTGATGGCATTTATTCTGTAAAGATTGTGAAAAATATATCTTGTATGGATTATCTGGATACTTGCAGAGGATGAAAAATACAGCTAATTACATAAGCTATCAACAACTTCCCATGAAAAGAGCTTATAGGGTTTCTGACCTGATATGATATTCATTTAATCTAATTTATGAAACTGCTTGAGGAAACATTCAGCTGCTTTCTTGAAAGACTGACTTGGGGATTATTGGAGCTGTATAATTGTTCAACTGATCAGACTTAAAAAGAAACATTTTGTTTTACATTAATCTTGCAGAAATGGGCAATGAATTTGAGAAATAGATTGCTGTCTAAAAGTCTTGCCAAAAAATGTCTAGCTGTGAGCAACCACAACTATTTTTTTCTAACAGTCTCATTTTCTTATTTTCAATCTTTATTCAACATCTGTTTTCTCCCGTCCTCTGTAACATAATTATGCAGAAATCCAGCATAAAACAGGTTGAGCAGTTAATAACAGGCAGCTTAAACATTTTTTTCCCATTGATGTACTGCAGATGTTTCCTTCTTCTTCTTCTTTTCCTTTGGCTTCTCATCTAATGTGTATACATTTCTATCCTGATCTGGAATATGGCCTCATAACATATGGAAGCACCTGAAAGTAAGTCTGGAAAATGCACGCGTTTATAAGGCTTTTATTCGATATGTAGCACATTTAGCAGGAAAGCAGAGTTTGTCCAGGTAACGTTGAAGGAATTTGACTGAGATCAGTAGCCTGCCATAACAAGAAAGACTTCCAGACCTTTTAATGATATTCTGTATAAAGGTTTGTAGTCTTTCAGTACATATTTATTTACATGTATTATTTTTCCAAGATAAATTCACTTTGCTTTTTATTTGACATAAACTTATCTCAAAAGTAGCCATGGCCCATGATAATTATTCCTCATTTTACAAACAATTTCAGTAATTAGAACTTGATATCTAGCTTAAACAAGATGGCAAGATCTTATACTGTCAGATATTCAAAACTTCGACTAAAATATAAGGGTTCCTCCATACAGAGGAACAGATAAAAGATGCTGTTTTCTCCTTAATTTCCAAAGGATATTCTTATCAGGATAAATAAAGGATTCTAATTTATCTGGAATTAAATAATGTTAAAACCTGTTGAGACTAACTTTGGAAAAAGTACTACAATTCTAGGAAATCTTCAGTTCACACAAAGGAAAACAAGAAGATGCAAATTACAAAAGACAATACTACGCAGAATTAGAATGGATTTCATTTTATGTGGTACATGTAAATAAAACACAGTGAGTGTAATTGAATGTACAACCTATTGTAATTAGAAGATTCTATATTCAGGTTCACATAAACACTGTAATTGGAATTATTCCTTCAATGTTGATTGAGTTTATATGAGATGAATCCTAGCAAGCCTGGTAAGGAAAAAAGTTTTCCTTATGGGCTTAATAATGTGTAACTGCTCCTGTTTGAAAACTGAGGACTGGACAACTTGGGGTTTTTATTCATACTGTCACTGATTTAGTTCTATATTCTTGGTAGGGCAGAAAACTATTGAATATTTTCCATTTATTTGGGATGCCTGTGCAAAAATGTTGATTTTAACATTTTTCAGCTTGTCTGCTGCATGAATTTTTTACATTTATTTGCACTCCATATTTAATGTATTATATACAATATGGATGAGATACTACCCTTTGTTACTGAGACACCACATAATCTGATGGCTGCTGCTGAAGGAAAAATACTATTTGCTTTCATTTTTCTCACAAGACATGATGAATAGTTAAAAATTAGCCCAGAAGACACATGTTAATTCCTAGTTTATCTATGAAACATTTATTCTTTAAGAGGTCAAAAACCTGCAGCTTCTTAACTGTTGTTTTAAAGTAAAAGAGAAATTCTGCCATTGAATAATGGCATACCTGGTAAAGTAAGTTTGACAAAGATGAATAAAAGGATGTTTCTTAACTAAATGTGAGTTTTAAAGAAATCTGAAGCATTAGTAACTTTTTGAGGGGCAAAATTACATTTAGGAAAGTTACAGATTATGAAATTATTTAATTTTCCTTTGCTTCTCTGAGTGATGGCTAGTTTGTCTCCAAGGTAGAAATTTAGCAATCATTTTCAACTTAAAAAGAAACCACAAGGAACAAAAGACCAAAACCAGAAAAAAAAAAATACCCAACCAAAACCAAAGTCTAATTTCAAATGTCCCTTTTTCAAAAGGTAGGAAAAACCATTTGATATTTTTTAACAGCTATCTAATGCTAGAAACTACTTTAATAATGAAAGATTACATGGACAGCTTTCGTAATGCACCCAGTCAAGCTAGCCATAAATATGTGCATACAAAACAGAAAAATTCTTTTGTAATGCAAAATATTACTTTGTGAAAAAATATTATTTTCATGAAGGAGTTATTCAGTATACTTGAAAGGCCTATCTTGATAGTTGCACTTTTAAATTATCGAAGTTGCAGAACACTCTTGCTGCTCCACATCGTCCTCGCCTGCCCCCAGCAAAGGAATCAAAGCAGAAGAGGAAGACTGGAAGAAGAGGTATGTGGGAAGAATCTGAAAGACATCCTGCATCCAGCATATGCCAAAATTGCCCTGGAAATCTGCTTAGAACTACCTGCCATGGACTGTGTTGAAACTCACAGTATCCTTATGCATGCCTAGAAAATTTGGATTCTTGGAATTAATCCGTCCAGACTGCAATTAAATGAAGTTTATTAGATTAATTGGGGGGTAGGGAGGGAAGAAAAGTGAGAAAGAGAAAATACAAACCATGTAGCAGCATTTTCAACACAAATACAAAGAGGTCTTTCATATGGAATTGACAAGACTATGCTATGGTTTACGGTAAAGATTTTCTTCACACCCCCATCATACATGAAGGAAGCCTACAAGATGGAGAGACAATTTGCAAAAGCATGCAATGACAGGACAAGGAGGAATCTCTTCAAACTGAAAGAGAGTAGCTGTAGATTAGATATTAGGAAGAAAATCTTCACTGTGAAGGTGGTGAGGCACTGGCACAGGTTACCCAGGGAAGTTGTGGATGTCCCAACCCTGGAAGTGCTCAAGGACAGGTTGGATAAGGCTCTGAGAAACCTGGTTCAGTGGCAACTCCCCATGGCAGGGGAGTTGGAAGTTTTATGATTTTTAAGAGCCATCCTAAACCATTTTATCATACTGTGTAAAGTATATTTTACATGAGTTTAATTTGTCTGTTCTTTTATTTCCCTTCTCTTTCAATATATGAAATTCAAGATTCTTTCCTAGTATTACCAACAGCAGAGCTTTTGTGATTGTACAAAAATCACAACAATCTTGTACAACAGTAAAAATATAATTATGACATATACGCAAGATCACTGCAAGGTTAAGGTTTGCTGATATTTGATTTAAATTCTTTTCAAATTTCAATATTTATGCTGTTCTATGTATTCTGATAATTGCCTTCTTCCTCATGAGACCTGATTTGTTTTCCTACTCCAGATTTCACCACTTTAGAGTTTTCTGACAATGTTGTCAAAGATCCCAGGAAAAAAAGTTTTATCTGGTGTCTGGTGCTTGAATCTCTAGTCTTGTAAATACAACATTCTGCACAAAACCGTTTTTACAATTTTAATATTATAAAATATGTATTTATATACAGAACAAGCTGTTCTGGTATGGTAATTTAAAATAACACTGCCCTTTAATGAATCTTTTAATAAATAATAGAAAAATAAGGAAATTGATATGCTGTTTATAATTGAATCATGCAAGGTATGTGTCTACCAAAAGTCTCAAACTTCAATATAGCTATTCACAAAAAAAATAAAAGAAATTCATCCCTAAGTAAATGTTAATCCAAAAAGTTTGAATTATGCCCTTTGCAGCTCAGGAAGACAAATAATGTTGACTGGAAGGTGGCTGGTTCCAATCCTAGCTGGAACAGACATTCAAATAAGTCATCTCTCTTTTCTTTTAGAGTACTCATCTCTCTTTTAGAATACTCAAAATGAGTATTCTAAAAAATGCTGAGATTCACCAACTCTATCCAGTTTTCTAAATCTTGAGTAACCTCAAGAAGATGTTAATTATATTAAAAAAAAATCTGAGCAAACTTAATATTCTTGGAATCTCAGTCTGGACTTGGGTCAAGGATTAAACTTGGCAGTACACTGGGTGTTGATCTAAAGAGAAAGATAAGACATTAATTATTCTTATACTTCTCTACTTCAATGTTGTTGAATATTGTCAACAATGAGATCTGTCTATCTTCCTCGATCTAGCAAGAATGTGCTCTGCCTTTATGTCAGAAATGAGTAATAGTACCCACACTTGTGAATAGTATAATTATCAGTGTACCTTCAGGTCTTACCTAAATATGATCATTTGATCATATATCATGTATATTACCTGATATAATTCACATGATATGGACTAAAAAGTGAACAGCTTGCATTAGATGACAGCTTTTTCTGTCTTTATCTCAGGAAAATGATGCTACCTTCTCTGGGGAGATACGTGGAAAACATCAGCTTATGAAGGCATATTTACTAGTTCAGCTGAGCAAATGGTCTTAAAAGACTCACAAAGGTATTGTGAAACTCTCACAACTACATTCTAGTCTCCTGGGCTGAAATTCTACCAGTATAAAGAATAAAATAATCTGTGTTCTGGGAGGTCTACATTGCTTAGATATGTAAATTGAGAAGTTGCCCTTTTTATGCTCCCTACCTAGTCCGTGGAAAAAGAGAGGCTCTGTCAGAGAGAATTTCAGTATAAATCCTTAACATAGAAATTCAAACACTATTTAAGTAAGCTCTCTCTCTCTTCTTTTTTTTTTCCCCTTTGTCTACCAAAACTTAGGAACAAGAATCTTTAACCTCATGAACTTCAAAAAAGCAAAATGCAATGCATCAGTACTGGGAGGTGCATGGATTGAGAGCAGCCCTGCTGAGAAGGACTTGGAGTTTCTGATGGATGAAAAAGTGGACGTGACCCGGCCATGTGTACTCACAGCCCAGAAAGCCAAAGGTACCCTGGGCTGCATCCTGGTAGCCTGTGGCCAGCAGGACAAAGGAGGACATTCTGTCCCTCTACCCCACTCTCATGACACTCCACCTGGAGTGCAGTGTCCAACTCTGTTATTCTCAGCACAAGAAAGATATGGATCTGTTAGAGAGGGTTTAGAGGTGACCCCCAAAAATGTCACAGAGCACCTCTCTTGCGAGGACAGGCTGAAAGAGCTGGGTCGGTTCAGCCTGCAAGAATAGAAGGCTCTGGTGACACCTTACAGCAACCTATCAGTATTCATATGGGGGTTTATAGGAGAGATGGAGAAAGACTTTTTACCGGGGCCTGTGGTGACAGAACCGTGGTCCAATGGTTTTAAACTGAAAGACGATATGTTCAGATTAGATGCACGGATTTTTTCACAATGAGGGTGTTGTGTCCTGCTTTTGTTAGAGAGGTTAGACTAGATGATCTATAAATGTTCTTTCCTACCCACATCATTCTATGATTCTCTGACTACATACGTCATGTTTCTTATTATGTTCCTTATTAGTATGAAGTTGTCACAAGGAACAGCCTTGGCAACAAAACTGTCTCAGCCAAGGAGAAAGTGGTAGGCCCTTGGTCCAGTCTTCAGTTTTCTGTATGACATGCCATAGTTCAAACACAACTACAAATTTTAATTAGAATTTGAGTCCTTTGCGACACAGACTACCAAAAATGCATTAATTTAATGATGCATTCAGCTGTTTTCTCCTTCTAGAGAGAAAATGAGAGAACTTAAGTCAAGAGCTTAATATACTGCTGGGGGGTACTCAGAGACTGCTGTGATGAGTATCAACAGAATGAACAGAAATATCTAATACATAATAAAAGCAGTGTAGGAAAAGGTTGCGTTTCAGAGAACTACCTGCTCATTTCATGATAACTTGGCAGTATGTGTGCACATTATATATATATATACACACACACATATATACATATATATATACACACACATATAGGCCTGGATGCTTTTAAGTTACTGCATTTTGCAATATCAAACAAGAATAAAAATCATGAGCATGAAATAACTAACATGAACAAAACCAGCAACCAACCATCCTGCTGGATGGCAGCACACTGGAATGAACAGAGCATGACGATTATTGTATAAAAGATAAAGAATGAGGTGGATCATAGGGCAGTCACTGTTACACTCTTTTCTTGTTGGACTCTTGTTTTGACGAGTAAATTTAAGAAGTAATCTGAAAAAAAATAAACCCAAAACCAAATCTGACCAAAACATTAAAAATTGGTTAGGGCAGAAAGGATTTGGGGCCATTAATCTTCACAGAGCTGTCTTTGCCTTAAGTAGTGTTTGTGCTTTTATAATGTAAGCCACCAATATTCATTTGGAGACTGAGATGAAAATACAACCACATTTCACTCATGGACTAGTACTCATGTTATGTTAAATGACTAAGTTAGTCACTGACATAGACTTGCTCTCCCGACGAACTTTAACAGAGAGTGCAATTATTCAAATATGAAAACACTATAGAATTTTTTTTTCTCATGTATTCCAGCAATTTTGGCTGTTTCCAGGGTGATTATGTAATCACCTTCAAGTGTATTGCCCTAATCTATACAGAACTGCCAAAAAGTTGCAAAATTAGATTTCTAAAATAAGAAAATCACATTGTTGTAAACAAGGAAAATAGAGTATGCACAATACTTACTGGAAATTAAAATAAAAAAAAAAAGATTAGAAGTAATGTTTCTGATCAGAGGGGAGTGTTGTGGTTTAACCCCACGCGACAACTAAGCACCACTCAACTTTGCTCAGTCACTCCCCACTGCAGCAGGATGATGGAGAGAATTGGAGAAAAAAAGTGAGAAAATATGTGGGTTGAGATAAAAGCAGTTTGATGGGTCAGAAAATGAAAATAAATTGATATGTAATGCAGCTCCTCACCACTCAATGACTGGTGCCCAGCCAGTTCCCGAGCAGCAGCCCCTGGCCAGCTTTCCCCACAGTCTATATGCTGAGCATTCTGCCATACAGTATGGAACATCCCCATGGCCAATTTGGGTCACCTGTCCTGGCCATGCCCCTGCCCAGCTTCTTGTATCCCTCCAGCCTTCTCCTTCATGAGAAGCTGAAAAGTACTTGATTTTGGGTAAGCACGACTTAGCAAAACTAAAAACATCAGTGTGTTATCAACATTATTCTCATGCTAAAACCAAAACACAGCATCACACCAGCTACCAGGGAGATAATGAACCCTTTCCAAGCCAAAAGCAGGATAGGGAGTCAAACTAATGAAATGAGGTTAGCCAGAAAAAATAAAAATAAGAAAGGTAAAACTGTGTAGGGAAAAGTGGTGAAAAGATTAAAAATACCTTATGCAAAATGAGACAAAAGGTGATCAAAAGGAAAAATGCTAATTATAAGATCAGAGGTAGAAACAACATACCCTAATTAAAACATAATTAGAAGAAAAATCAAATAACAAGGTGAAAATCAGTATGTGACTATCAGGAATGATTTAAAATAATAAATAAAAAAGATTGAAAATGTGATACTGTAAGAAAAAGCTATGCAACTCCAAAACACACGAGAAAGAGGGAATGTTAAAATGCTGGGGGAGAAATGTCATGATTGGATCAAAGGATTCTGGTAAAAGTCACACAAGTGTGAATAAGAATAATGATGAAGATAACTGTACAGATTCTTTAAAAAAATAAAAGTCAGGAACTATGAACTGCTATGATGGAAACAAAATAAAAAATCACAGAAAGAACAATTTGATCCACTTGAAAATACCACTAATATCTGTGCAATCTGACTAAATGAATATTTCCTAATACATATTTTAGTGCCCATCAATAGCAGATAAAGTATTATGCAGAAACGCATGCCTAATACTAACACAAGCCTAAACCATTCAGCTGTATCACAAATAATAATTATCTGGGACACTAAAAGATCATGGCAAAAGCTAATCTAATAAGTCTTCCATTATCCTTTAATACTTTAAAACTGTGCCGTGAGCTAAACAGTTGTCAAAATTGAGTTCTGTTTACACCGAGCTGAGTATCAGTGAAACAGAGATCACTGCTGAGCTCTAATTACAAAAACAAATTGTTCTCTCTGTAATCGAGCTGCAAAGTTTAGTGTGCTTCTCCTTCTGCCTGTCCTCCACTCCCCCAACAGATCTGACGCTTATTGGAGACACAAAGATGGATTAAAGATCATTTGCCATTTGTTGATCAGATAGGAATTGTATGAGAGGGGACAAAATACAACCCCACCAGATAACACTGATTAGCTGCAGCCTTGCAGGGATGAGGTCACAGAGAGCCCAGTGACTACTTTAACCCGGATATTGTATTTCATTTTAACTCAGCTAATGGCATACTCCCTTTCCTCCAAAGTGCAGTGGCTACCACATGAGTGCAGTTCTTGGCTGTCCTCCTTCTGAAGGGAAGTACAGATGGCAGAATTTATCCAAAGAGGCACAGGGAGTGTCCACTGCTCGGGTTCACATGGACTTCCATCCTCCATGATGCATCTGTAAGAACTGCAGTTGTACCCCCTCCACCTTATGCAGACATGAGCTAGCTAAACATTTGTGGAAAGCTGACTGGTGTGCAAGTCTGCATCAGGAGGTCAGATTTTGTACAGAGAAGTTCTGCCCATATGAATGTCCAACATGAAGTAAGTAAGAGTGCTCACTAATTATCATGTCTTCTAAGTGTTTATTTATTCCTGACAGGAAGAGTTAGGGTTCTATTTGTTTTGCTGCAACAAAATCTTACATTCACAGGCAGTTTGATATCCAGCTCCCCACTTCCCTCTCAACAATAATTTCCTCTATCACAATCTCAGGTTAGATAGTGTCTGGCACCAATACAGATTTTCATGTCTGAATATAAAATGCTGATTGTGTACTAATAGCCATGGTTTCCTGTGCCACCACCATCTCTATGATATGCAATTCACTTGTTGAAAGAAATGCTATTACAATGCAACTAAATATAACACTGCTCCACAGCAGGTATCACTGTGGTGAGAATAGCCCATCACAGTCAGATGGTAAAAATTTGTTTTACACAAGCCAGTCTCTGCTTGTTCACTGTCAGAGAAAATACATTTTGCATCATCACTTACGTTATTTTCCTTATCTGGCATGATAGCTACAATCTATATTTCTCAGCTCTGTGTCCCAAGGACTGAAAGTATCAAAGTAGAAGGAAAGAAAATATGCTAATAAAAATGCAGTACCAACCCATCTCATGAACAGAACCAGAGTCATCTTTGATTTCCAACATGCTTACAGCTCTTTCCAAGAGAGCTGCTAAATTACTACTTTAAAAAACTGAAAGTCAGCATGAGAAAAACTCTTATTTTATGAATAACTGCTACCTAATACACAAAGCCTAGCTCAGGGAAGAATACTGTTTCACAATGGCTAGTACTCACTTTTGCATCTAGGAGTCAAATCAAAGGAAAGGTTCCTGAGAAACTTTATTATGATGGCAAATAGTACTATTCCTTTGAATGATGAATTACTAAAATGAAAACAAAAACCGAAAAAAAAGGCAATTAAATCTACTTAATTCAACATTCTACAAAACTCACCAGATCTAAAAATCTAAGGCTCATTTAAAGCAAATGGAGTGGGTCATTAACAGCTTATTGAAGATGTCAATCAACTGGAGATGTGGTAAGAATTTAAACACATGTAAGTACTGGCAGTCTTCATGCCTGATTTTTTTTTTCTTTTTGTTCTACTACGGAGAAAATGTCTTTCTTGTACCCTGTTGGAACTAGAAAGTCCTCCTAATGTAGATTTGTAATTCATTCATAATGTGTCTCCTTTAATACTACAGATGTTTAGAAACCTCATGCCTTAGAGTGGAATGTCTACTTACTTTATCTAGGCTAATTAAATAAATTCTTTTTTTTGCTATTATGAACTTCAGATTTTTAAGACATATGACCTTGTGCATTACAATGCCATGTGTATTTTATTTGTAAAAAATTAATTTTATAGATTTAGAATCTTTAAAATTCTTTTAATTTGTTTGTGTGTAGTATAAGTCAGAATTTTCTGCTGGGAAAATAATTATTTCACAGTAGTCATTTACAGTTTGCAAGAAAAATCCATTATTGTTTAATATACCTCTAAAAATTTTAAATGGTAGAATAGAAAGTCATTACCCTGAAAAAAGTAAAAATTGGGCAGAAATCTGCACTGCTTTCTCAGCCCGGAATAATGAAGTTTGGGGTATTTACTAACAAAATGGCATTTATAATATGGTCAGATCTGTAAAACAAACATAAATCACTACATAATGAATGAGTGGAATTTCTAATATCTTATCTGTAAGTAAATTTTATAAATGAAATATGTACTTTTAAATGCAAAGTAATACATACACATTCCTATTAAGAGTTTTATGTTTCATCATTTACACAATGATAGTTTCCATCTTGCTGTATATCTGGCTTGGTAACTGGAAAATCTAACCTACTGCTTAAATTCTAAGGCTATGCTATTTTGCATATGCAGAATGAACATTCACTCATTCTGTGTTCCAAACAAGTAGCTTACATGAGAAAGAAAAAAAATCCCAAAATTGCAGATAATGTAATTAGTTGGAGATTATCTTGCAACATGCCTATATGTAGCACAAATTATTATTCAAAGAGTGTGATTATTTTAGAAGACATAGGGAAAGATTTATCTTTTTTTTCTCTCGTGTTGCAGCGACTGTGGAAAAACACATAAAAATCTCTGTGTCAAGATGTGCCTAGTTTCAGAAAGCTGTTTTACCTGCAACAGGCTAAAGTGACTGCCCACTTCTTCATTTGCTCAGATGTTTTGATGATAATTTGCACAATTTTTTTACTCAAATGTGGAAAAAAATCCATGGCATTTGTTATCTTTTAGTTTTGCTTTAAGCAGTTTTGCAGTGTGGATTCACAATTTTTTGGGCTAGGAAATGTCCCTAGTGAGACCTACCTTCTGACTTGAAGCAAGCTTCTCCTTTCTTTAGGCTGTGGTTTTACAATATGTAAAACTAAGCCAGATAATTCCTGCCTGGAATCTACTCATTGTTTCTACCTGGTTTCAATTTTACAGTGAGTAGGTTCAAGTGCCTAAAAGAACTTAAAAAAAAAAAAAAATTAGTTCACCTTCCTGAACCAACTTGCTGAGGGAACAAAAGTCCTCTGTTTTTTAAAATTCTCATCTAGAGAATGGAGAATGCACGGTATGGAACCAAGATGGTTAATTGATTTAAACCAGATAAAATTGTGAAAATAAGTTTCTAATTTTGAAGAGACTATGAGAGATCCCATCCTTGCTATCAGGATCTAATACTTATGAACTGTTACTTGTATTTTTATTGCTCCTTTTACTGTTAAAAGTTTCCTTCTTTTGAACACATTCATGCCCTTCTAGCATTGATCCTTCCTGGGAGCTCTAATTGCAAGCTTGCCCACATGCATTACAAAGGCAGTGTAAGTGGAGCTGCTATGGGCCACAGACTCATGGACCCCAGTCTTATACCTTCTGGAGCAGTGTCACAAAATCTAAAGGGCAAAGAACAGCTTATTCAAGGTCAGACAGATGAAGAATGATGTGATGCTGAAAGAAAAAACAACATTCTGAATATCTGTATGTTAGGAATATTTTCTGTTTCCTCAAATTATATACCCTAATCGTACTCAAGTAGTTCAAAGTCTCAAGATCTCATCAGATATCCTTCTCATCAGAGAAAGGAACTGAAATTCCTTGGTTTTACCTCAATAAGCATTGTCCTTTTTTAATACCAGATTGGATAGCAATCATCGATGTGATAAACTTGTCTTGCTCATATGGTTGTACTTAGCATTATACAGAAAACAGGCAAGGACACAAGCACAGAACAAAAAAAGTTATTTGTTTAAGAGGACAAGCTACCTCAACCTGTCATATCAAGAACTCATATTTCCATTGGTTCTCCATTTATTTTCAATACCAGTTCAAGAACCTGACCATAATATTTATGGCTTTGCTGAGCAGGATGTATCCAAGGATAATTCTCTGTTCACTGCACAATGAGACAGTTGTGTCCCTCTAGGCCACTCTCATGAGTGTGAAGCTCTCAAGACTAGAAATAAAATGTTCTCAGTTGATGTCAGTCATTTGATGGAAAAGACATATCACAAGAAATAAACAGGAGCTCCCGTCATTCTCCTGCACTGAGGAAACAATCAAAGAAAAATAACTAAAGTAAACAAACACAGAAGCTTAAATGCAGTAAATAAAGGGGCCACATCTGTTAGCTACAGGTTGGAAAGTCAAGCCTCTCATTAACACCTCCATGGCTACATCAAACTTGCATTGTGTGGATCTGCTGGGATACACCATCCACATATCAAATTCCCACTCTTCTAATGCAAATCAGGTTGCAATGAGATAAAATTATTCCAACAGAGTTGTGGGGTCACATCCAGGACACTTGCCCAGTAAACAGATGAGCACAGGCAACTCTCACATTGATATCTAAATGTCTGAGGTAGCTGGCTCTCACAGGCTGCAAGAAGAGGCACCTGGAATTGTGATTAAAGGTTAGGTAAGATCTGAATCCTATGGACTTCAGCACACTGTTCTTAACAAAATTAATGTCCTGTACCTTTATTTGTCTTTTCACAAGAAATATGACTTCAAGAATTTTTTTTACATCCTAATGCTTTTCACAAGGAAACAGGATGGATTTTGTTTCTTTTTATATAAGACTACTGTCTTTTTCTTTTTTTTTTCCCCTGAACTCACCCTTCCTTGCACACTATTCCTTGAAGTATTTCGAAGAGCTCCTTTGGAATGAAACCCATTTCTGCTGGATATAACAAATGCCAGGACATACTTGAAGAGTTACACGGCTGGCAGTCACCGCTGAGAGTAAAGCATATAATGTTAACTCTCAGCATGCATCAGGGTGGAATTCAAGCTCAGCTGAACAGAGTTGCAGGTATCTTTGTCTACCTTTGAGCTGTTCAACCTGACAGAGCAGTGTACCATAACTTTACATTCAGACCTGTTTTGTTCTTTTCAGTAAGGAAATCCTGAATACAGCATTGATGGCATTGCTTGTTTGAATCAGCAAGCAAGCTATTAACGGGACATGTCTGGGTCAAATATTCCACAAGTTTCAGCTGTTACTTTAACCTCTTTGTAAAACTGAAATGGAAAGAAGTTATCTTTTTCTAAGGCTCCAGATGAAGGAATTTTATATAAATATATATTGTAATTGAATGAGAATCGTAGGAAAAAAAATGTTAAGCCCCTTAGATAAACTGTGAGACTCCTATTCTTGTCTGAGAACGAGTGACACTCTGTGGAGCTCAAAATGTTGATTCCTTTTCTATGGATTCTTTACCTGGCTTAATAAGTGTAAAACTGCCACAGCAGAAAACTGTCTAGAGTAAAAGCTGTACCTGTAATTTCCATACAGCTGGAGTTGTGCTGAGCCTACCTTTGGCCTGATCCAACTCTCATGTTGCAGACATGATTCCGAAGTCACCATAGCCAGGATTCATGGCTGTGTGATCCTTCTTCTTAGCATAATGTTCTTTTTGATTTTACCTTGAACCTTCACAGAAATTCTGTGAAATGGACTCTGGGTGGTTACACAAGGAGGTGGCTTTTCTGTACTGCAGGGTAAAAGAGACTACAAGCCATGCCTGTGGCCAGGCTATTGAGCTCAGTTTCAGGGTCAGAGAATCCCTGACATGAGAGTGCCATGGTTTATTTGCACAAACTACAAGTATGAGGGTGTTACTGATAGGATCTGAGCAATAGGTGAATGAGGATGCATTACCAACATGCTTCTCTCATGCATAATGACCTTGTGTTTACCAGACTCAACCAAGAAGCTGCAGCAATCCCCACAAAGCTATGGCAGCCTAGTCAGGAGCTACAGCAGCCCCAACAGATTCCACTGTAGTCCATAAAAGAGATTTGAACATCAGGTGGAAAAGCATGTCAAGGAATTTCTTTGATGAAATACCTCCATAGTGAACACCAGAGCATGTAAAAGCTCACCTACTTCTGTCTGAGGCTACACAGAAACAGTCTGAAAAATTAAAGAAGACAGACAATGAAGATTTGCTCAATTGCATAAAATCACTAAGTAGATATTCTTATACTCTTCTTGTTTTACTCTTTTCATTATTTGTTTTTCTAATTCTTATTCAGATCTAAAATGTACTGATTTGCTTTACTCTTAATCACTTTGACACTTTGATTTACTTGGATATAAGCTCAGGCGAAGTGACTGACTGTACTTTAAGCCTAAATAAAGGTAAATGAATAGCTCTGCAAGGTTAATTTAGACAAGTTTTCACAGGTGCCTCACTGTGGAAAAAGAGAAAAAAAAATCAAGATTTGTGCTAGTTTGAGGGGAAAATTGTAATAATAATGTTTGCATTCCTAAGTGGAATTTTGCCACAACAGGGTGTGAAAGATCTCTATAAGTATTTTTCCAAGGGTGAGGTGAGTAAAAATGACAAGAGGATAATGTACAAGGCATTTGGAAAATTTTGTAACAAGGGAACAATAAAAATATCATTGTTGCCTTTGATATGTGATATTACCAAGATAAAAACGGACATTGTCTGTATATGTACATAAAAAGGTTATCCTTAGTAGCCAAAACTCCCAGGAAGAGTGAGAATAAAAACCAGAAGGAGCTGAAAATAGGAAATAGGTGGCAGTCATCAGAGACAACCAATATATGGTGTGGGTGTTTTTTCCAGTAAAAAAGGAAGTGCAACATTTAATTTCACTTGAATATTAGTTATAGGTATAACTATCAAGTCTCTCTCTCTCTCATAAAAATTCATTGTGAAGAGGCAGACTTGAGTCAATTGAATCACAAGCAAGAGATAAAATTCAAGATGAAAAAGAGACAGCTAAGGATCTCTCTATAATTGATTTGGAATAAATGTGTCTTCTTTTTTTCTTTTCTCTCTTACTGAGAAAGAGAGAAAAGAAAGGACTTAGAAAGAACTGAAAATGACATCACATTTCTGCAGCATTTCCACATTTCTGTAGAGATTCTGCTTCTACTTTCTGAATTTTAGATGCTAAAGCTCATATACTCTTTTGAGTTGAAAATTGGTAAGAGGAGGGTATATTTTAAATAGCAACCAAGGAAATGTTTGTAATGAATGGTACATATTCACAAAGACTAGGCATTATGCAAACCAAAGGCTGGTGACATTTGAATTGTCTACGATAATGTTTTTTAGCTTGAAGTCAAGTGACAGGTATAGAAAAACATGTAATCTCAGATAACTTATCAAGTAGAGTGAAGTCACAAACTGTAAAGTGAAAAAGGAAAAAAAAATAGGGCAGAGCAAAAGTTGCTCATATTCAGAGAGGGAATAGTAAAAAAAATTTCAGCAAATAAAATCCTAATTGAACAGGGAATGTAAAAATTGGTAACCAGACCAAAATCAAGTATTTACTTGATTCCAAGCTTTTTTTTTAAAGTCTAAAGGATTAGAACTACAGCAGCTGGTTGTAAGAGAGGAATGTGATGCATAAGATGCCTCACAAGGGTAATAGGAAGAAAACAGCCAGTGTAACCCAGTATAATTATAATTCCAAGATACAAATTACATAGGAGTGATGAAGTACAATGCACTTATAACAACTAGTCAGAGTTAGGAGAGGATAAACAGTGCTTACTTGATTTATTTTTTAGCATTCAACAGCCAGGTGGAAAAAGTAACTATAAGTCACACTGTAATGCTGGCCACTAAGGTCTCAAATTTAACATCTACAGAAAAGAGAAAAAGGAAAGGAAAAAAAAAGCTAGGGTATCATTTAACTAAAAAAAAAATTGGAACTACCTGAACATGACAAAGCTTTTTGAAAAGAAATTGAAGAGGACAACTAAAAGACTAAATCCTTGCAGACAGCATGACAGACTGCCTAAAGATACTATATTAGGAGTCCAGAGAAACTGTATACCACTTATCAAAAACGCTTTTAAAGGACAAAAAAACAGCCAGCATGGTGAAATAACAGACTGAAGAAGGCCATTAAGAGTAAAAAGATACTCTGATAAAAGTCAAAATTGTGAGCAAATTAGGATAAGAAAAATGAATTAAGTACAACACATGAAATGTTACAATATTGTAGGGAAGCATGAAAAAGGTTTTGAAGATTATTTGTTCATGACACTGAAATTAATGAGGATTTTATCAAAAAAATCAGAAAAAATGAAAGTCTGCCAGAGGATCAGTGAGGTTAACAGGGTTAACAGGGGATCTGCACATACACAGTGCAGAAAGAAAATAAGGTCATGGGTACCCGCGCCTAAAAAAATAATAATTTTAAAAAATAAATTTTTGGAAAGAAGGAACCCAGGGTGATTCCTACAATGCAGATATTTTGGGGATAGAAATGAGTCATTAAAACTGCCTAGAACTAAAAGATTAATAGAGTAAAATTACTCCTAACAAATCAGCAGACCATATGGAATCCAAATATGAAATTTGAGCATTGTAACAGCATCACTTAAATTAGCTTTGGTATCAAACAAAAGTGAGTAGCAAAATCTGAGACTGTGAAGAGCTGCAGATAGAAGTCATGCAATTGAATAACTAGTAATTGGCACATGAGATTCAGTGTCAACAAATGCAGGTAATATACATGATGGAAAATATTAACAACTCTCAATACCCGAGCAAGGGACTCTAAAACTAATCTCTGTATTAGTCTGGACAGTAAAATGAAGATGTCAGCTCATAATTCATCAGCAGAGCAGTTAGAAAAAGAAGGTATGTTGGAAAAGAATAAAGATTAAACCACAAAACATTACTCTTTTAATCCATAGCTGCTGTGTCTAGACTTCTGTATTCAGATCTGCTCATGCCATATTCAAAAGAATATAATAGAACTGAAAAGACAAAAAAGAGCAGCAAAGATGATCAAAGTTATGGAAAGGCTTTCATGAGAGAAGAGATTAAATAGACTAAGATTTTTCAGCTTGAAGAAGACACAACAAAGGGAAGATATGAAAAGATTTTTGAATTGTGATTATCACTGAGAAGACTAATAGGAAACAATTATTTACTGTTCCTCCTAAAGCAAGAACTAGGCACTGCCAGTGAAATTATCAGGTGTCAGGTTTCAGTCAAAAGCAGGGTGTTTGAACACCCACCAAAGTTGTAGAGATTGTTGTGCAGGACAAGCTAAGCGTCCGTAACACAAAATCACAAAACAAATATCCTCACAGGTTTGTTAAAAAAGCCTTTTTTTTTTAAATTTTATTTTCTTCCATTCTTTTCTTTAGCCTCTTAATTGTAATTGTCCTGAAGTCTCTGCGCAAACCCTGGAGTAACAGGAAATTCCACAAGGTGACTCAGATGTGGCATTTGGGTGGATGATTGAATTACCTTCAGCTGCTGTAAGTGAAGGACAGACACATACTACTGTTGTCCTAGACTGCACAATGAGTCAGAATCTGTTACTCCATGTGTAACTTCCACATCAAAACCCTTTTTAGGTGGGGTTCTTTCCAAATGCTTTTAAAGCCCTACAGATTAATATCTTATGTACCAAAGAAAATGTTTAAATCAGTGTGGTAGCTGCTGAATCAGTGCTTGCACTGCACCTTCCCAGCAATTTTTATTGCTATTGCCTTCATATCCATTATTCTGAATGTCAGGGAGCTATTTTTAAGTACTAGCTTAGTTCAGTTTAATAAAAGATATTAAATTATCTGTACCAAAAAATTAAAAGAATTCCTTATTAAGAATTTAGTTTCATAAAATCAAATGCTTTAAGCCTAAAGTCCTTCCTTTTTAAAATTACTTCTATTTTTTCCAGGAATACAATAATCATAATATTGAATTCTTATCTTTCTCAGAGTGAAAGTTTCTGATGGTAGTAAATAAAAAACTTAGGTAATTTTCAAAAAGCTGAGGGATCTAAACCACAAATCAGAAAGAATATTAAGGGTTAAATTGGCCTGTATTAGCTCTATTGATACAAGGCAAGGTAGAAAGATATTAAAAGCTGTGCAAGGATGTAAATTGAAGAAATTGTTACATTATTTTTAGTAATAAACACTTTGGCTTTCCTGTTCAGTAAAATATATGAACTTAGAATATTTTGTGAACTACAAATTTAGCTGTAAATAGCAAAGCATAAAGTATTATATGGGACCTTAATTTAAATTATATTTCCCCTATTTTCTGAAATACCAATCTGTAGTCATTTAAAGCTGTCTAATTAATATTTTCGCAAGAAATCATTATTTTTTATCTTAAAATGGGGAGGATTTGTTTGTTTGTTTTATAAATTACTTCTCTATTTTCTCATCCTTTGTAGAAGTAGTTAAATATTGGAGAAAGCAACAAAATTTTTTTTTTCGTGGGTAAAAAACTGAACCATCAGAAGAAAATACTCAAATTTCCCAAAGAAAAGGGACTGCCTTGTGAGATTGTGAAAAAATAATCCAGATGGGATGGTTACTCTGTTACTTGTTTTTATGTTAACAAAGCTGAAAGGGCAAACACAAAAGCAAAATACAGTCCTAAGTATTTGAGTGATGTGCAATATAGAGGATTTATTTTCTGAGATAGTTCTGAGAGGCACTTACAGAGTTAAATAGTCATTATTAGGGTTAATCTGTACATGAGAAGATGTGTAACATATTCTTGACAACAGTGTTCAATTTGCCAAAAATGCAGTTCAGTCTTTCTCTGTGTGAGCCTTGCAAGAAAGCAGACTATGTTCTCTATCAATAACACTGATGCTGAATAGCAACCTGTGAGACCAGATCTATATTGTGAAGCCTTGCTGGCAAAGATATGTCACCTAGAAGTGTGAAAAAAAATATATGACAACCCCGCTTCTCACAGCTATTTGGCAGAAAGCTCTGACATTCATGCAGTTGTATGAATACATATTTAGTTCAGTTTATCTCTTTCAGGAAGGTTAGAAGCACACTTCTTTGTGCCAGCATGTGCAGAACCTCCAGCCGCTGGCTCTGCTGATGGGGCTGAGGGGAGAGTGGCAGGTGTACTCACGCAGATAAAGCTCACCTTGCCATCAGAGTGGCACGCCCTACAGTGGGTGTGATAAGAGGGGATAGAATTGCAGTTTCTTAAACAAATATTTACTTAGATTTAATAGGATTGCTCCTGTATGTTTATGAAATGCCAGTTGATTCTTAAATGTATATGCTGGGGATTAACAGCTATTCCAGAATCCATTGCTATTTAATGAACATACAGGAACTGTCTTAGATGTTATAAGGAGCTAGGCTTAAAAAGTTCATGAATTACTTCCATTCACCAAATGATAAAAATTTACTGAAGATTAACATTATGTAAGGTACAGATATGTTACACAGAGATTAATCCTTAAATTAATATATTTCTTCATCCCTTGGTACTTAATTAACTGAAATTAAAATAGTTCCAGCAGTCAGATAAATAGGTTAATTTATTTTGATTTTAAGAAGTCCATATAATCCAAGACCATGACTTTCTTTTCTTGTGAGTCATTTCAGTAAGGCATTTCAGCACATAGGGCTTTTTCGAAGGTTGATTCTAATTTTAAACCTCCAACACACCATACTCCATTGCTTCTGGCACTACCAATTTGGCCATAAGAATCCAAACCAAAAGCCAAGTAGATAAATATTTAAGCGAAGCATAAAAAATAATGCACCTTACACAGTCGCCTGATTTTGTGAGGGGAAAAAACAGTTCCCATCTGCAAATATGTGGAAGAGGGAATAATAGGCATGCAAACAGAAATCATATTTCTGCCATGCAAGAGAGATTCAACACCTCTACAGCATGACTGATGAAATGGGAAAGATTTGCTAAATAAATTTGTGATGATGTCTCCAGAATAAATTTGGGCTGGATCAATTAACACCTCTAACACAAATAAGAGACACAGAAGCCCAAAACTGGTAATAAACAATATCAGTCTGCAAAAAGCTCATTCCTTCAAAACCTGAGAAGAAATTCTTCTTTCATAGGTTTAGGTATATACAGTTATTTTTATCAGTTAGTCATCTTTTATTGACAGTAAAGAGGATGTGATTCATCTTAAACAGATCAAAAGAATCATACTCTGGAAGTACCCCACACTCCTCAGCAGTTCTGGAGAGCTCATCAGCTAATTAACTATAAAGAATTAGGGCAACTAGCTCAGATGTAGGTGAGATAGTAGGTGAAATGATAGGGACAATGTTCCTGAGAACATGTGGCTGTTCTTTTCTTCAACAGGGTTGAAAATGTAGAGGTTTGGGAAGCATTCTCTTCCTTTTTTTTGGTAACTAACCAAACCTTCAGGTCTCTCCATCTTGTTGTATTTATAGAGGGCTAAAAATCTAGAAGAACACCGGTGCCTTAGTTTCAAATCTATTTTGGAAATGTAAAATTCAGTCTAAATGAAGATGCCATTAACTAGAATATCCTGTATTTCATTAAGATTTTGAAGAGTACTTTTAGCTGGCTTAAACATTTTTCTTAATTTTTTTTCTATTTTCCAGAGTATTATGTTCACACATCTAAAGGAAAAATATCATCCAAGTTTTGTGAAAACTTCTTTTTTTAATACAAAGCCTTATGCAAAAAAAATTTGTTACCTGACACTGAATCAAAAATACAAAAATATATTTTGTAAATTTATAACAAAAAAAATAGCATACTGTGTTGATTCAATAGGGGCAAGGTAGTACAGTTCTGCTGACCATGATGAATTTCTGCAAAAAAGCAAGCACTTTTCTGATATGAAATGTTTCCAGTTTAGAAATATCTAAATGCAGCTTGATTCTAGAAAAAATACAAATTTTTATCACTTTTTGGCAGAGAATTCAATTTAACAAAAAAACACTACCTCTAACAGTTTCTTACTTCCTATGAAATCTGAATGTCTTGGTTGCTGGTTTGGTTTTCTTTTCTCCTCTGTGTTATATGTTATGCTCCCACACCCTTAATATCTAAGTTAATATTTTTTTTTCTTTTTCTTCCTCTAACTCTCACTCTGTGAGGAGTTTCCATATTTCTGCATATCAGAGAAAGACATTTAATAAGTTTACAATAAATCTGAGCTTCTACTGACATCAGAATCTATGTCTTTAAAGAATTTAAAGTAATCTTTAGGTTCTAAGTAGCAATGAAGTTCTCAGGCTTTAAATACTGGCTTATTTTGAGGTTTTAAATACTGGCTTATTTTGCCATACAAGGTTATACATCTCCTGAAATCACTGTAGAATAATGGTGAATTAGTAATTGAGGTAAGATTTCTCAATAACAAAAGAAAGGTGAATTCACAGTAATCAGTAACAGTCCAGACTGTGTTTGGGAGGCTCTTCTCTCGTGCCAAAATTTTAGCAACATATTTCTGCTATTCTCCATAAACTAAGAAAAAAAAGTGAATGCACAGGAAAATAAAAAAAGGAATGAAAATATTCATTAATAATAAAGAATGAATAAACAGACTATAAATGTAACAAAAATATAAATATCATCAATGCTTTTGTATAAAAAAAGGTATCCATATGAAAAATTCACAATTTTATATGCCATAGCCTTAAACACCTTCTGAGATTTTATTTTCAATATAATAAAGAAAACAAATTTTGAGAGAAGTTTTATTTTGTAAGTCCAAATTACCTGACTTATTTTTTTATTGCAAACATGATTGCCAAAATAATTTTGTTTTGTTTTGCTTTGTCTGGGTGTTTTGTTGTTGTTGGGGTTTTTTGGGTTGTTCTATTTTTTGGTTGGTTGGGAATTTTTTGTTTTTTGGGGTTTTTGGGTTTGTTTGTTTGTTTGTTTTTTGTTTTTGTTTGGTTGGCTTTTTAAAAATTATTTTAATGGTCCAGTTCAGCAACGAGCTCTGGTTATTCATGTACTCTGGTAATCCTGAGAAGCAAAAAAGCAGAACACCAGCAAGTAAAGCTGAGTTTAAAGCTTTCCTTACAGCAGTAGCTTCAATGTTCACTGTAGCTTTTTGTCTCCATCCTTCTCTACTCCATGTACTTCCCCTCAAAAATAAGCAATTTATGTGAACTTTTCTAACAACAACAAAATACCATAAGGATAAGGGACAGAATCCTTGCTTCAAATCAAATTAACAATGCTGAAAAGAAATATGACTTGTTAAAACTAATCAGATATGAAATGCAGGAATATTCCATAAAGTGCAAGAATACCCCACAGAGTGCAGGGATATTCATATTCAGCAGCCCACACAGATCCGGTATACACTTCTCAGGGCCATGAAGATTGCAGATGTGCTGCAAGTCTCTCCACAGGGTCAGAACAGACACAGTTCTGTTTCTGTTTTCTTTTTTATGTTTGATTTGCACCTTTTGAAAGGTTGTTTGGGCTCTGTAGCTGCCTAGAGATTGTCAATGCACAACCTAAACTGCACTTTTTATGTAAGAACTGTATTCATTTGTTCAAATAAAAATTGGGTCAGATAGTTACATTATTAAATAGATATTTTAAAACTTTATTTGTAAAGTACCACTTTACAATTATAAACTCTATTTTATTCTGACAGCTTTTGCCTCGGAATTACTATTCTTTCCAAAGCAACCTTTATGACAAAAATTGAATGTTTTTGTAAACAGATTTGTGAATTTTCCTCATAGTTGCATTTTTAAAACAAGCAAGCATAAAATTAAATTTTCTATAATTTTACGATTTATATAGATAACAAAATTTGGTTTTCAGGGATATCAGTTAATGATGTCTTATTTTTGTATTTAGGAGTATGTATGTGGACATATAATGACATGTATACTACATATGTACAATACAATATTAATAAAACTGCATTAATAACAATATATAATAAAAGACTACTCATTTTTATATGCAATTACATGAACATCTCCACTAATTTATATGAAACAATTTATGAATTAAAAAAACTGGAAGAATAGGGTCCTAAATTTAAAAAAAATACCGATACTTTTCTTAAATAAAGGGGTATTATCTATGCCACAGTTTGACTTGGTTATACTGGGCATATGCTCTTCTCCATTTCACTCTGCAGAGGGGAGCAGATGGAATTAAATATAGCTTGGCATGCAGCACAGGGGCAGCCATGGAGCACTATTTTTTAGTACCATGTAGGCATTACCAGCTCTATATACATTAGAGATCAAACACAAAAAAGGGCATGTCACCTTCAGGAAAGGGTAGTAGTCAGGGAACATCTGTTATACATGCAGTGCTCCCTGTAGAAAGAACTGAAACATGATGAAATATGCATCAAAAGTTCCCTATGCACTGAGGTACATTAAGTCCCTTTCAAACCATACGAAGCCCACTTGGGGAGGGGAGGTTATTTGAGTGCAGCAGCTGGAATAGGAGAAGGCAGCAGCAGGGAATGGAAACCAGCTGCTCTGCCATTCTGGAGATCTGGTTGGGCAGTAGGTGCACAGAGGCTGATCCATGGCACCGTGGATCACTGGAGTACAGAGACTTTGTCTACAGAGACACAGGCTCACTAAGTTCCATTGGTTAATCGTTCTGCAGCTCTGTCTCTGAGCCAGGACCAGGCTAAATGCTGCATATTATTGTTGGGAAGCACTAGTAATCCACACTCCCTGCAATTCTCTAACATGGTGAGTTCCTCAAGATGAAGATGTTCACAGAGAAGAAGATGAGGAACAGAGCAGAGCAAATATTGTCTTTCAGTATGTTTGACTCAGGATTGGACAGTGCAATACATCCCCATATTTCATTTTGGCACCATAAAAAGCAGTACTAGAGTGGATCCTCTGGCCCTGGACAGTTTAAAACAAATGTAGATTATCACTGACAAATGTGTATTTAATCTGTTTTAAAAATCTCCAGGAAAGGGTATACTTTAACTTACAGGGGTAGTCTACTACAGTGCCTACCCCTCTTTATTATGAAGTTCTGTCTCAAATATAATGTAAATACTTCTCCCAGAAAATTAAACAAAAAGAAAAGAAAATGCAAGCACTATTCTGTTCATAGCAACTTCATATACACAAAGACCTTTATTATGCTTCACTCCAGTCCTTCTTCATTTAAACAGATTCTAAACAAACACTTCTTTCAAACTTCACCTACAGGCGATGTTCACAAACCTTTATTTTTTGCTGTTATTATACCTCTTTTTTGATTTTGAATCCTTCCAGATCTATCTCTAACATATGTCCATAAACTGCATACTGTAGATATATCCTTAACTAGAGCATGCTGCAACTCTGGCCCAAATTAAAATAAACCACATTTCCCCCTCTGGAAGCCATGGCATAGAAGAAAAGTAGTATGTAAACAAAAAAGGGCCATGAAAAGGACAGTCTCTATTACTGTGCACAGACATTAGGAGATACTCTTTGTTCCAGAAGAACAAAATACAATTAGTAGTATTCCAGCTAAAGCGTTGCTGAATGGAATAATTAACCCCTGTCTCTTATTTAAGACACTTCTCTTTTGTCTTCCCCAGCTGGACGTAGAACTATTGATAAATATAATAATTCAGATTTCCAACTAATATGTGTCATCTAATAATATGTGCCATCTTCATGGGAACTCCATCTGCAGAACATTGCTTCTTTTTGGTGAAAAGAATGTGGCTGCAATATGCAATGGGATTTTGTTAAATCTTGTGCGCTACTGTGATTTATCATATCAGTATTTTCTGTTGACTTAATAAGAGGAGATACATAAATCATAAAATGATGATTTCAAATGATGAAGACAGAAGATCTATTTATTTTGCCTTCTCTATATTATTGAACAAACACACATACCTTCATATGTATGGGGTTTTTTTTAATACTCTAATTCTGTGTAAGCTTAATTTAAAGAAACCTGTAAGTACACCATTCAAGGACATTTTCAGGCACAGAGCAAGAATAAGGAATAGACTCTCTAGTCCTGTTACAATAGTTTCCTTGATATTAAGTATTCATCCAATATATGAATGTATGCCCTAAAATATTCATTAACAAAAGTAAGCACAAGTAGTGAACATCCATTTATCACCCAGGGAAATGCATAAAGCCTGATACTATGAAAACTCTTTATTTTCTGATTTCCTTGTTTCAAAAGTTGTTGATCTTTCTATGCCCCCACTTTTCTTTCAATTTATAAAAAGAATCTGAAAAGAAGAAATGTTAGCCGAAGATAATGATTTTGACATAGAAGGACCTCATCTTACTGAGAACTGCAAATCCTTCCCTTGCTCTTCTGGTGGGAATAAAGTGAAAAGATAACTTATGGATTCTAAGCCTTTCAAGAACAAACTGCAGTACAATAACTGTGCTCAGCCCCAGGAAAGGCAGTGTCAAAACAGAAAGTACAGCAAGGATGTAATGAGATTTCCACTAGTGACAGGGGAGGGATATTCTGCTTTGTTGCCTCTGAAGTAAAGCAGAAAGAGATGAGCACCAACAGCTACAGCACCAAATATTAGAATCTCAGATACGAGACTTATGGTAATAGACTTGTGATCTTGAAGTGCATGGTATGAAACTAATTTGCAAATAAGCTCATCAAAGAAAACTCTTCTGAAATTTATGAATACTTTTATTGGTGCAGTCATGAACTTTTCAGATGTTAGTAAGGGCATTATCTAAATTGATTCGATAGTGAAGCGTCCAATGAAAACAAAACAGGTCAAAAATACACACCATTTTCAACCACTGAAGTATTTTTAAACTATAAAATAAGTAGAAATAATGTGGAGGAGAAATGAAATGACCTAAAAATGTAGCATGACACACCAAATGGTGCAGAGATGAAATTGTGCTGAATGGCTGTAATCCCTCTCTGCCACAGAGACATATTTGTGTCTACTGATGGAGAAAGCTCTTTCTGTATGTTTTGAAAGTCAGTTATAGAAATTTCCCCCCCTTATCTTTGTCTAATTGCATTAATTGTCGGATATGCTGCTCACAAAATTTCACAGCTACCAGATATATGATGGCAATAATGTGCCAGGTGATGAAACATGCACCTGACTAAAACCCCAGTTTGGCAGAACACAGCACCGGTTGAAATGCAGGATAATGGGCAATTACAGGCAGCAATAATAGGCTAAGGCAATCTGATGCAAACTGTATTCACTGTCACTTCAGCTGCTGGAATGTTTGCACCACTATTCTATTTTGTGTCAACAAAATAGAGGCAGAGAAGTCATGAGGCATTAAGTGAATATATCCCTTCTACTGTAGGATGCCACTTCACTTCTTTTTCTGACTTTCCTGCTCTTTAAGGACAAATATTTTCTTCCTCATACTTCTCCTTCATTACCTGGATAGCATTGCTTGAAAACCAAAGCTGCTTGTGTACTTCTGAGAAGAGCACACTGTGGTGAAGCTGTGCCTGGGAGCCCTCCCACCTATAATGAGGAAGCACCAAACAAACTGGATTCTGCTTTGAAGCACTCACACAGCTTCAATCACAAATCTCAACTTGGTATAAATATAGCTGAAATCTAAAAGATGAACTTAAATTGACTGGTAGACTAGGAGATTGTCTAAAAATAGAAGCTAAACCATGAGAGATATTCAACATAATACTCTGAGTGAAAAAAAGTTGGCAGATATACGAGTTTTCTCTTTATTTTGTCTAAATCCATCATATAATTTGCTGTAGACATTATACAGCAAAAGATATGTCATAAATTACTAGGTATTAACATGAGAAAAGCTGACAATCATCTGTACAGCAAAGGCAACTGACCTGCTTTTTTCTCTGTAGTTCATTAACTTTGGGTACAAGGGAGAATATAATTCTGATCTCTCAAAAAAAGGGAACTATTGAATAGTTGCACAGTCTAGCTCAGCCCAGGAAACAAAATCTTGCAAAAGTATTATCTAGATCATCTTAAAATGCTTGAGATCAAGACACAGAACATTTGAAACTTTTTATTAGATCCCTCTGACTAAAAGTGAAATATATAAATTTAAAATTTTAATCCCAATTGAAGTTTCAATATCACCATTCACAAAGACTTATAAGTGGTATGAAACCAATAATAATGCTGGTAATTCTCATATATTTAGAAGTACTTCTTCACTGAACCAAGTGATAACAGCAGAAAAAAGGAAAGAAGTAATGTCAGTGGCTCCAGTGTCATATTGAACTTGCTATGCACACCAGAGTAGATGTCAAAGAATGGTATTATTCTTCATAAAGCTCTGCACTTCTACCTACATTTAAATCTTAAAATCTCATTATTAGAATAAGGCCAAAATCAAATATCTCCAGCTTATTGATAACTAATTTTGTCAATCAGAAACAGTTACATTACAGATAAGTTTTCTTTGACCTATGCTAGTCCTCATCTAGGATCATACATGTGCTTGCATAAAACACAAAATTAAAAGAAAAAATTAAAAAAATATATAGAAAAGAACAAACAGAAGGAGAAAATGCAAGACTCAATACCTCATTTTATGTGGGCTTCACCTAAAAATTTCCAGAATTTACAATTCTAGAAACAGATTCTACTACTGAGACATACCAAAAAAAGGAAAGAGATCCTCAATACAATTAAGTTGCTCTTATAGCTTTCCTGGAAATCAATTCATCAGATGAAGTTGGAAAATAGATACTGTGCACAAGTAAACAGCAAGTTAGCATCTTACCTGACCATATTAGAAGTCAGCAAGTAAGAAAGGATGATAGTGCTGGACATAAAGACTATTAAGTGGTGTCAGAGCAAGGGCAGTCTGACAGATATTCTGAGCACAGAGAGAATATGATAGATGTTCTGTCCAGACAAGAAAACCCATGGGAGGAAGCATTGTTGAACAAAAGATTTCACATGCTGTGCCAGCTCCTGGAGACTCCAAGCCTCCATCAGTTTCTCAGAAAAGGCCATCACCAGTTTTGCAAACTTTGAAAAGGAATATTTCTCCACAATCTTCTTTTCCTATTATCTCATTAAGCTGGTGTATTCATAAAAGACCTCATCATCCCCAATGGCATGGAAAGCATTGGTGGTGATGTCAGACAGCAGAAATGTGCTTGATGAACTTTCTGCACTTATCAGTCTAGACTGATTCTAACTCAGTTAAACAGAATGGATTTTAATTATCCAAAAGACTCTAGCAAGATTCTGCCAAGAAAATTAATGGATAGCCCAGAAAAATTGCGGTAAAAAATTTTTGTAATTTTTGCTCTGCTGCAGATGGATAATGCAGGATACCTGATTTCTAGGATCAGTCTTGTGTAGAAATGGAGACTGCAGATGAACAAGTTACTACAGACCTGTTAGGTGAACACGTTCAGTGGGCAAACACAAGGGTAACAAACTGTTCTTAGAGAGTCTCTAGAACGGATATAATTTTTATTTCTAAGACTTACATGCAGAACTGCATCAGTTGTGATGCAAATGTATTTTTGTTGTGATGAAGAAAGAGCTATTATATTTTCAAATCACACTTAGTATCACTTTTTTCCTGTAGATACATTACATTTCTTTATATTAGTAACAATACCCTACACTAAAATGGCGCTCTTTTACAGAGCAGCCTGATGGGCAGCCTCGGTCCTAGAGGGGACCCTGACAAGTATGCTATGGAGAGTTTCATTTCACCCTTCCTCCAAGCAGTTGCTTCTGGTTATTTTCTTTATTCTCAGGATCCACACTATTGTTATGAGGCAACAGCATATGCAGAAATGGCTCTTCTATGGGATGCCAGCGTGAATGGCAAGAAACTGTGTTGAAAGAAAGATGTAACGCACAGTGATAAAGCAAAAACTCAACAAAGCTACTGAATTTGGAGATATTTAATCCCTTGAAGTTTTTTTGACAAACACATGAAAGTGTAGATTTACAAAGGAACAAGAAAACACAGATAGAAGAAAAAAAAAAAACAAACAAAGGAAAAAGAAACTAAAAATTCCTGGGGAAACCTAACAAAGACAATAATTTATGAGTAACTACAGAAAAATCCATAACTTGGTATTCTTTACTGATTATAAGGTAAGCATATGCAGGATTCGCTAAGTATAAAATTAACATCTTGCTGTTTTACATCTCCCTTGTAGATATTATTGTTTATGTTTTATGGGTTATGATATAATTTCCAGCTTTGGATACCTTTTAAAGAAATAGAGATTATTGCTGTTATTCTTAAACCATACCATACAAAACAATTACTCTGTTATTTAAATGCAAAAAGTGAGTATTACATGCTACAATAGATGTGTTCAAAACTAATAATTCTTGTAAGACTTCTGTGTAGGGTGATCTCAAACTGTCCAAACTAGTGATAGGGTTTAAAGTATCAGCAATAGAAGTGGAAAAAAGACAGGCAAACAAAACTAATTTATCCAAAACCATTCTATTAAAAGACTAGCAGGTATATGGATAAAGCTGTTTAGTAAGACAGCTGATTAAGATAGCACAAGTAAGCTTAAGAGACTATAAGAGATATTCTTATGCAGAAAGTGGCTTGGATATAACAGCAAGAGAGTATAAGGCTGAGATGAGATATCTAAAGTGGGACGTGCTTATTGTAACACAAGACTTACTGTCATGATAATTTTTACAATTTGGGGGGGCGTTCTGCTTTCCTTTTATTAAGGCCATTTTATAAGCATTTCATTAATTATCAGATTAATTACATCTAATTTTAATTGTCTTTCTCATTTGTGAAAATGTTTAAAATCACTACCAGACAAAACTTGCTATCAGGATATATTTTCCTTGAAATCAACTATTTCAATAGTAAACTGACAGGCTCTATCATTCACTGTTTTCATTAATCAAATGAACATCATAAAGTAATCTTGATTGCTTTCCATCTCATGCTGAAATCAGAAGACATCTTGTCTACAAAAAATTATTTTCGTAAAATTTCCTACTTTGTTACTGAGAGAAGCACAATTGCTGTAGTGCTGCCAACACACTTTTTATCACAGTGTGGCCTTTTAATTTGGGCTAGAGTAGTCAAAACTGTAGTCAAAACACTGGTACAACTAGAATGCTTATTACTGCCATAGTCAGAATTGGATGCCTGACAATAATGTTTGTTTGGAACACCATTAAGAATATGTGAAACTTAACTCATTTTTTTAATTAGGATTCTCACATCAAGATCCTAACTTCACAGTTAATCCAGATCATTTTTCAATAATTTCATAAGATTTAATTTTTAGTGTTGTTCTAATAGCAGAAGCCAAAGTATTTTAAATATCTTTAAAAGACAATAATCAAGCCTAGAATATGGCTACAAAATAGTGAATTCCCATCCCTGTATAATCCAGAATGATGACAGAACCACAGCTTCTGATATTGCTTCAGGCATTGCTGGAGACAATTGTTTCTAGCAAACTTTCCATCTCCTTTTCCCAGAAAACAATTTTTCTCTAAAGAAAAATATAATTATTTTTCTATCCTAATCACATATATCATATTTCTTACCCTACTTCAACTTGGCTTATGACTAGAGAAAACAATTTTATTTATCTTCTTTCAAAAGAGAAATATTACGTTGGGCTAAGAACCCTAATCATACTAAGCTCAATGACAAGTAATCATTGATTTCATTGGGAACACCACATAGCATCACATTTGTTACTGTGATGACCTGAAATCCCATAAGGTGCTTGATGCAGGTTCAGTTTTCATATTATAACAATGATTTCATTATAGCACACTAGAGACGGAAGAGTTCATTCAAGCAAACAAATTTATATCATTACTATTTGTAATTATATTTGGAGGAAATAAAAATATTAAAAAAAAAAAGGAAAAAATAGTTTGTCTCTCTATCCCCATAATTTTATTGTCTTCAGCAAAGAAATTCACATAAACAGCCACTGCTGTAGATCAGTGGCTGACAGTACTTAACATCCACAATTCAATATATATTTCATAAGAACATGAGGAATTCATCTGAGTGATTGGAATAAATTTTCCTCGATGAATAGGGCAGCTCAACTAGGTATAATGACAAATGCGAACCTGCATATAACTCTTTGCATTATAATCAAATTAAGCAATGGGAATGGTTGGCATAATGCGCTTACTAGATTGCATATATTTTGCCCAGAATTGAGTTTGGTGCTGCTGGACAAACTGCAGTATTATGAACACTGGCCATACAGTCCTTTTCTTAAAAAAACACTCATTTTTAATCTGAATACTAGATAGTTTCCTAGTTAAACTTTAAAAATTTGAAAGCTCTTTCATTGCTATACTTGATAGATGGAAATCCAGAATTTTTGTCTTCATGTCACACAAAACTGAGAGAATAAGACATATGTTCAAATAGCTTCTTTAAAAACAAAATCCTGCACTGCATCTTTATACAGATCAATGTCCAATTATAAACAGAGAGTTGCTGTGGCAAAAGGTCAGGAAAAAATAATCTTTCCGGCATTTATTACTTGGAAAATAAGGTCACATATAAGGTCAACCTCCAAATGTATACAGAGTAAATTATACTGCAGCATTCTAAATATTCTGCACTGCAAAAATTATACTGCAATCTCAACATGATCAGAAAAATGAAGTTGAATATGTATTTCCTTATGACTGTACTACACATCAGACTAAGCTAAGAGGTGAAAAACTAAGGTCCAATTAATCAACAATTAATAAAAAGCTAATCAGATATTTCTGCTTAATTAGAAATATAACTTCTTATTAAGGCTGACTGATTTAATAATTTCCTAACTATCTTTAACACTGAGATACCCTCCCCACAATAAAGTAAAATAATGGAAAACAGAAAACATTTAAAAATCATTCTGTGATGCACTTCTTTATTGCTTACAGCATAGAAGCAAAACATAAAGGCAGAGAATGCTCGAGTGCTTTGTCTGTCTGACTCTCTAAAAAAAAGAAGTGCATCTTTGGAAATAAAAGACCTCCTAATTAGATAAAACACATCTGAAAAAAAAAAGAATTGGACACAGTTTGAGGAAATAATTATGCTTGTTTGTCAGAATGAATGTTGGCAGAGAACATTGTCATTGTCCTGATCTAAGTCATTTTGCTGTTTCACAGACAGTCTCAATCTTTGCTATCTTCACAGGACGTGAATGAAGGTATACTGAAAATAAGATTTTATTAGTATATGACACTTCTTACAGTACTCTTAGTTGTGAAATCAACATTATAAATAGGAAAATGCATCCATGAAATAAAAACATCTTCTGATTCATTTTTACTCTTTTCTTTTATGCAAAGCATTTTCTTTTCCTCTTCTCCAAACTACATGAGGAATATAAATGACTGGTGTTCTTTTATCTGTTGCAGTCGTGTCTAGTTTGAATTTCCAAATCAGGCTTTGACAGAAGGATTGTATATAATATATCACAGGCAATGCCAGTGGTGATAGAGTATATTCTAATCATTTTCAAAAGTACTAATTTATTTTTTTTTAATCTTCTTTGGAGACTTGTGGTTTCATTTCATGTTTATTCTGAAAGATACTGTGTTCTTTTTTCTGGGCTAGTGACAAGATTTACTGTTTTCTCTGATAATTATTTCAGTGGTTTATTCCTTCCTAATAAACCACATCTGCAATAATAATAGGTTGATAATGATGTTTTAGACTTTACGCTTTTGTAGGCATTGTAGACTTCACTCACCTTGTTCAAGTGGCTGGCTTTTAGTTGAAGTAGTTTTCATCTTGAGTGCCTCCCTAACAGACATGTCACAGCAGGAGCCTTTGTTAGTGTCTTGGTCACTGTCAGCCTGATCACTGTCCCCATGCCCGCTGTCCCTCAAGCTGGCTCTTTCTGGATCCTTGAACGTGGAGCTACTGAAAAACATATTGAAAAAAAAGAAAAAAAAAAAAAAGAAAAAAAAAAAGAGAGAGAGAGAGAGTGTTGTATTTACTTGTTCTAAGTTGAATTGTACTCTCTGGCAAAGCAATTTTGACAAGAATGCAAATGGGGAAGCCAAGAAAGTTATTTAATAGGCCTTACCTTTGAACAAACTGCTGCCTGCTGCCCATGTAATTGGGCTCTGCGGGAAAATTGTCTGTCTGTGAAAGAGAAGGAAAAAAATACGTGTAGTTGTACACTGGACAAATCTCCTGCAGAGCAACAAGATTTCCTAGAGGAGAAATGATTAATAATTCAAAAATTCCCTTAATCTTCAGATTTGTACTTTTTAATTAAATTGGAAAATGCTGGCATGTAATTATGTGCTCAGAACAATTAAATGATTCCGGTCCACAAATTACCTGCTAAAGTAAACAATGAAGCTCCAATAAGTGGCATTCTCTGTTAGTAACCTGACAGATGACACTGTTTATGTTTTTTCATTAGATAGATATTAAGACTGATGGTTATTGAAAATGAGAGAAAAAAATAACTCTTTAATATTAAAAAAGTGAATTATTCAATAATACTAATTTTTAATCATAATTACATCATCTACTGGGATTCTGAAGCTCCTACTGCTGTAATACAGTTTTGTATGCTGCTATATTACACTTGAATTGAAAAAAATAAACAAAAAATCAAGAAAATTTATGGCTGATTAGCTGTGGGGTTTCTCAGATGCTACTGGAAAAATGCAGTTATGAAAATATTTGGATTTCCTCTTTAATTTTCATCAGTATTAATATCTATTTCAGAATAATGAGAACCACACATGCAAACGAGAATATTGAATGATCACTGCTGACAAGTAGTTTTTAAAAGAAGATACTTTCATTAAGTCTGTCATGTATATTTTTAGCAGCATGAGCCAAGTAACTGTAGAAGCAGAAGTATTAAGAGGATCCAGACCAACATGGAGTCCTGCCAAAGGGAACTGAATTCCCCTTGTATCATTAGCTGAAGTTCTTTGGGAGAAAGAGAGACTGCATCATTCAGAAAACTCCACATACTGTACATTCACGCACGTCACTTCTTCTTGCAGCTGACCTAGCGACAGAGCTTCTACTGTTTTCTGCATCACTTCACATCACACCACTCTGCTCCGCAGCAGCTCCGGCTTTCGCAGCAGCATCCAGCGGATCAGTATCCGTAACGCGGCCAGCACTCAATTAACGGAGCTGAGGGCCTGAGGTTTAATGTCACACAGCAAGTGCTTGCACAGGTGACTGGGATCTTAGATATCTGGACTTCCCTGCCACTCCCCATTCCCCATTTTTTAATCTTTGTTTTGGTTTTATCAGTAGGAGGTAATTAGAAATATTTGCTACTTCTTGTATGGTTGGAGTATTTGAGCTTGGAAAAGAGGCAAAAAGTTTTATCCAGAATTTAAGTCACTGCTGTTTGCAACAGAAATTGGGCAGACACCTGTTACTCCCAAGGGATTTGTGAAACAGATGTGCTTGTATACCATGGATGTATTTGTGTCTCAGAGAAGGGGTGGAAAATACACCATCTTCCGTTCAGCATGTATGTCAATGTACACTGCACTTTCCTCTAGTTTCTAAATTCTTTTGTTCAAAAAATAAGATTATAACACATACTATGTTCACATCCATCCTAGCTTTAGTAAATGCAATTAGAATAAAAGTTCATCTTCACATTTAGTATGTATCAAGTTAGAAAAAACAAATATTGGAAACAACAAAAAAAGGAGCTATATTTCAGCCTTCTTGTGTGTATACTTCAAATGCATATTTTGGAAGCAGCTATAATTCCACTGTTTCTTTTCTTCTCTCAAGTTTTAAGCTAGTATCTCTCTTTTCTGCATCAAAAAGAGATATGTACATAAACTCATATACAGCCATTATGGCACTTACAGAACCCATCACTCAGCAACCTGAATAAACCTTTGCAACTGCAGAACTCGTGTCTCTTTTTTACGTCTAATATCTCAAATAGAGATATCCAGGAAAACTGACCTTATGCTTTTACTTACGTAAGACATCTGTCTCCTCCTAAACACAGCTGCTACCAGAATCAACATTTCCATTTTTCATGACAGTCAAAATGCCTGCTATAAACTGCTTTTTCATTAATTCTCTGCCATTAAAAGCCACACTTTTGTCCTGAAAATAATTATAATTACTCCTTTTTGATGGTTCTAAGAACTAAACTGTAAACTGGACCACTGTAAGAATAAGTCATACTTTTTGTCTCTGCTTTTTCATAGCAAAAATTATTTCATACATCCTGGATGAGCCAATATACAGATATTAAAATAAAAGATATGGCCACATCTTAGCTGCTGAGAAGTTCTGCATTTATGGTAATCATTAAAGACCTTTAACTAGATAATAATTTGACCAACTACCTTCATATTGCATTTTGCTTCAATACTATGAATTGGGTGCCATGTTACAGCAAGTTCATTATTACAAAAGAACAAATGTAAGTACTTGATGATCATATACAGACTCAGAGCTCAGAGTTGAATACTGTTCTTTCTGTACTAAAAGCATTAGCCCTTCTTCTATGAATTATGAAGGTATAATGTTTGCATTGAGCTGTAACAGCCCTCTGATATACAGGCATCAAAGGGAGGATGGTTTCATGTATGAAAATATCTATTAAATTTGTGATAAATAAAATAAAATCATTTTAGGGTTTGACAGTTTAGAGGAATCTTAGAAATGCAAACATCTGCTTCACAATGGATGAGAGAGATGAATGTTTAACATGTCTAACTCCCTTAAAATCTTTTTTTTTTTTTTGTTTTAAACCCAATTGAAGTGAGAGGTCATATACTTAAATTTTTTACACTTTAACATTTATGGAAGTGATGTTACACATTCCAGCTCATGAATTAATCATACCTCTTTAAATTGCATAGCTGTAACTCAAAGAAACAAATACTACCTAAAAAGTCTAAAAACCCTCTTGTTCTTCTCTGGATATACAGTCCTTTCCAGGACAACAAAATCACCAAAACTCTGGAGTTCCAGTTAAAGGTAGGTCACAGTTCACCTGCAGAAAACCACCTAAATTCTAGTCAGCTACTCTAGCTAATCAGCCAAAATCCCTCAATGTGACTTCGATAAATACAAACTATCCCATTTCGTCATCTATTGTCAGGTACATCATACTCCTGGGGAGCATCATTGGCATAGGGGAATCTTGACAACCAGCAAGATGTCCAGTGCAATAGCTAAAGCTAAATAAGATGCATCAGGTCAGAAGTGAATTGCCTGGAATTGCAGTCTACTGCTAAATAACCGAAAATTATTCAAATGCCAGCATCGTTAAATTTCTGAAGAACAAAATAAAACAAATTCCACCCTTGTTCTCACCCTCCCTCCAAAAAAATCTCCAGGAACAATCTGTCTCCAAAAGTCACCAGAGTTAAATGGTAAAGAAATGGGATTTTTTTTATCTCTGTAATTCAAGACTGCGGGCTGGAGTATCAACTAGATCACCAGCAGCTTCCACAGCACAGGTTGTCCAGTAGCAGGACAAATGTTATCTAAAATTTAAAAAAAAAACAATAATGTCCACTGCCATCAGAAAACTAAAGTCTGTGATACCAACCTAACAGTCCAAAGCCATTTTAGAGAAGCGGCCCTGGTTTTATGGCCCATTTTCACAGATTAGTGGAACCAGCTAATTACCAATGAGGGTATGCTGTTAAACCATTCAACAGATATTCTTTTTTTGACAGTTGCTGTAACAGACCTTTACAAATATTTTCTTCTACCTATCTGTTCTAATATGTGACTCTGGATCAAATATGAAATTTTAGGAACACCGTCATTAGTGTAATGTTGCAGAAAAATGTCTGAGGATTTCTGTACAAGCATTTGATACAGCTTTCTCAGAAGCTGAAGCTCATTAAAAAAACCCATTTAAAAAGAGGTCAGAATGCATAGTAACCTTTCAAAAGCTGCAAAAATTTAAAAAGAAAGGGTTACATCCTTTCAGAAAATATACAGTTTGATTTTGTTACCTTTTCAGTGAATTGAAGAGAAGGAAAATAAAAGAAGAGGCATATTAAACCTGTGCAAAATATACTTTTCATAGAATCATAGAACAGTCTGGGTTGGAAGAGACCTTAAATTTCATCACCCCATAATGGATAGGGATACCCATTCTCTCCCCATAAAGGGTAGGGATACCTTGCACCAGTTCAGGTTGCTCAAAGACCCACCCAACTTGGTGTTGAATACCCCCAGGGATGGAGCACCCAGAACTTCCCTAGGTAACTTGAGCTGGTTGGATTTTCTGGTATGGAATTTCAAATGTGACAATATAATTGCCAAAGTCCAATAATGGGACTTGGAAAATCATTAACTGGACAGTGTTTTCATGAACAGCACATAGAATATCTTTCCAAGTGCATCAACTGTCAACAAAACTATTCAGTTTATTGCACCTGTCAGGACTTGTATATTATGATCACACGAGGACCTAGATAAGCTAAAATTGTTGCCAAGTATAGGTCTCACATGGTATATTTGGAATACTAGATTTTATAGATTCAGAAATAAAGCCATTCAAAATTTTGAATGTCAACTGTTAAGTTTCTACTAATTAATTCTGGAATGGCTATAGTTTCCAAAAGTTTAATTTAGAGAAAGGATAATGAAAAATTATAGCCAAGAACAGAGTATGAGAAAAAAATTCTTCACAGGATCCATTAACCTTAAATAAACCCATAAGAAAAAAACCAGTAAAAGCCTCATCACTGGAAACAGCTTGAACCAGCCTGGGCCAAGCATTACACAATGAATTATGGAGAATATTTTTAGCAATGGGCTATATTAATCTCTTATCCTTTTTTTATCTTTTCATAAATTCATATTCACAAGGTATATGTGTTTACTTCTGTTGAAATATTATGCTATTTTTATAGATACAAAGGTGTCTTACTGTGGCTCTGCACACACTATTTTTTTTAATTCAGGATTAGAATTACAGCACCATATTAATCAATCAGGTTTCAAAAATCTGCTATTGCTCAGTAAGAGAACAGTAGATAAACTTCACGAGTCTTCTGCTTTCAAGAATTGCTGCAAAAAGCAGACTGTTTCTTAAAAATTAGAGGTTCCTAGCTATTTTTCTCTTTCTCTTTACTTTTTAATAAAAACATTTTTATGCCACAGTTTTGAAGATTTCTAGCAATATTTATTGTATCCCATACTGTTTGAATAAAATTAGAGAATTTTTTTTTAAAAGAATTTGCAACTCAACAGGTCTGTCTAATAAAAAAATAAAAAAATCAATGCCTACAAAGAAAAAGAGGAGGTCAGAAAGAAAGAGACAGGGACAGAGAGAGAGATTCAATATTTAAGTATTCTTGACAAACTATGCCTAGAAATAATTGTCATATAAGGAAAAGATGTACTCTAAAATATGTAAAAAAGACTTAGACATTAATCAGATTTATGAATATTAGATGACTAAAATATTCATAATTTTTTCTCAGAATTACAAGAAGAAGTATCACATTTTCTGAAATTATTTAATGCAGCTCCATTTTATGTAGGTGTTCATACCTGGAACTATAATAAAGCAAAATGTCTTTGCTGACTCTAACTTCTTTTTAATTAAACATTAAATGCAAAAATGAAATGAAACATCTCTCACCTTTATCAGACTGCCACTTAATATCTAATTCAAGCATCTTCTGTGCCTTTTCTTTAAAAGCTGAATTCCAAGTATTCACCCTTCCCCCATGAAACAAAGATCTTATATAATGGTAATCTCTTCTGGAGGCAAAAGAATTGTATTCTGCCAAATTGAGTTTTGAAAGAGCAGACAATTGTCTTCATTTTGTTAGGAACAGTGTGGGTTCAACATAGTACCATTTTTCACAAAGACTTCTCAGTATAAGACTGCCAGTGAGTGTGTATAGTTAGCCTGAAATAGTAGTTTTTGCTTCCACAAGATTTACTTCATTAAGAAAATTCACTATCTCAATAGCAAAAACAAACAACAACAAAACCAAAAACTGGCCATAAACCTCTCATAGGTTATTCTACTCCTTTCAAGGACAAAATTAAATAGGCTATTTAAAAAAAATATTATCCTACTATGTGCTCTCCACTCTCATTCCTTTGAAAATGCTTTTGATATATAATTTATATGACTTGTACATATTTGGGAAATTTCACACTTGCTGCAAGATGTGTATTTTGGTGTTAAAAGTCCTACAGTGTGTTTATGTGAATTTTTGACATATACAGCATTCTTCAAAAGCACATTGAAAACACAGGGCAGTAAAAACAGTCAAATGCACAAGGCAATATCATTCATGAAGCTGCTGTACTCTCTCTTAAAGTGTTGGTTGGTGGCTCGTGTTTTCTCTTTCTCTTGAAAGAGAAAAGCAAAACTGTGAGAGGAACAGGTCTTGAGCTCTTCAGTCAATTGCACAGTGAATTCTGAAAAGTGAAACTCTGAGGACAGACACTACCATCCTCTCCCATAAGCAAAGGAATGCAGGTCTCCCTGTATAAATGCCTAATCCATGCACTGTTTTCACTTAGCAAGTACCATGTTTGTTACCAAAATTAATTATTGTTGATTTATTGATTAGGGTATCATACTAAGTCATTGTAGATTATTTCAGTTGTTTTCACTATTTGTTTAATGAAATTAACTATTTTTTAAATTTTTACAAGTGTTTATTCTGCCATGCATAGGACACTAAAGACGGCAGAAGCTTGGGCTGTGGGAATTTAACACAGTGCAAGGATTAGAAATCACAAGGCTCAGACAAGGTTCCTCTCATCTCACTGATGATTGCACCAAGTCAGAAGACTGAAGAAGCTAAAAAGGTCACTACAGAATGACATAATTTTAAGTGATTCTGGTAAAAAAGTAGACCTGAGTGACATTCAAAAGATGAGGTGAGACCAGACCCACATCAGACTTTCTGATATGAAATAAAAGATTTAAGCATTACAGGAACAAGCTTGTCTCTTTGTTGGCAGGGAAGTCAGCTCAACAGAAGCCTTCAGCTTCTCTACCAGTGCAGGATGTGTGTTTAAGGTCAGACATCTCTCTTTAAGAAAGATGTGACGAAGAAAAACTGTGGAAACTGAACCCAAAACTTTCTCCTATGGAAAAGGGAATCAAGATTTTCCAGACCAAACTCAGATTGCTGGGTTTTTTACAATTAATTCAGGTTTCTGAGCCTTATTTTATTTTGCACTGGAGAAACATGAAGTGCAATGAAATTAGCATGATCCCAGAAGAGAATGTGGAAAGTTGTCAAATGTGACTAGGAAAAAGGAATTGTAATATGAGTTCTGAAGTTGAACTATATTTTGGAGAAGATGCAAGATAAGAATGTAGGAAGAAGTGCCAAACATCACACCACAGAAAGAGCTCAAGCTGAAAGTACAATAACATTATCACAGAATCGATAAATAAACATAATGAAATTCATGACATATTATTGCATTGCTCTGCACTGCCGCTATTCATTTAAAAATGATGAACACATTTAAAATAATTCACAACTTGTCAAATGCCTGTGAGCGCTGCAGTTAGACTGGTGTTGTAACAAGCATTTGTAAAGGTCTTACAAGAGAGCTTTACACAACTTACAGCAAAGCAAAGATGGAAGAATGGGAAGACAAAACAATAACTGCACCTGAATCTGCTAGTACAGTTGCATCTAATAAATTTACACTGCTCACCAATGATATGTACTTACTGAAGCTACTCTGTCAATAAAAACCACATTAAGAACCTTTTGAAAGAGCTTCCCTGTCAATTAGGATGTAGATACATTCTATCGCTCCAGTTTTCCTGTCAATTTAATATACTGGATCATATTAACAGTACTGGCTTGTCAATAAGGCAAATCCGAATCCTATTAATAGAGTTACAGTGCCAATATAATCGGCTTCCCATTTATTGAGCTTCCCAGTATTTGGGAAAGCTGTGAAATGGGATTATAAGGTTAGGTTACATACATCTGTCTCTATATTATATAAATATTTCAGGAATTATGTCCTGTTGTGTAAAGAAATACATGTAACCACTTTTTTCCATTACAAAAACTTCAGATGACAGAACAGCATAATAGTTTGCCATTGCTGAGAAAACATTAAATTATCCTCATTTATCACATTGTTTCCTGCTTTCACTAAGTAAAACTGCTATTTTGTGACACAGTTTACTTGTGTGCCGCACATATAGATCTGCTAAGAGATGTAGGCACTTCACCCACCCCACTCTCCAACCTCCCCCCCCCCCAAAGGATAATATCTGCTTCAGAACACAAAAGGAAAGAGATAAAATATATTTTGGAAACAAAATACAAAGCACTCCACAGTTTCAATCTGTATTTAGCCCTTGTGCTGTTCTGTATAGTCTTTGTGGAAATGAAACATGTAAGTATAATTCTCGTGTAACAGAAATCCCCAGAAATAATTACTAAAAG
The DNA here is from genome assembly GCF_028018845.1 of Melospiza georgiana. Classification (NCBI taxonomy): domain Eukaryota; kingdom Metazoa; phylum Chordata; class Aves; order Passeriformes; family Passerellidae; genus Melospiza; species Melospiza georgiana. The sequence continues at coordinate 49,058,243 of NC_080431.1, forward strand.
GTAATAGTTCATGAATTAAAAAATAGCAGAAATTCAGCAAACCTTCTATTTAATAGAAGTCTTAATGAAGTTGAACATTAGTTGCTTTTAACCACATTCAATATGAAATAACTACTTTCACTGGATTAGTAGAACATACAAGCGACCGTTAAATCTGATTATATATTAAAAAAAAAAGTAAAGAAAAGAAAAAAAGTAATTGCATTAAAATATACTCGGTATTCTCTTACCAAATTAATTCTCTAAGTCTGACTTGAAAATATGGATTTAAGAAAACATGGTTCAAAAATGACAGTTAAGGGTCAATGAATCAAGCTGCCCATTATATTTTCTGGTAGCAGATGGGTGCAATGAAACCTAATGATTGAATTTGAAACGCTTTAATGCTCCTTTTATCTATGGCTCCCACCATGTTGAATCTACCTTAGTATTTCTAACAGATATTATGTTTACTGCATAACAGACTCAATTACAATTAGCTAACTAGAATGAAATCTGCACTTATCACAATATCCAGCTTTTTCTAAGAATATCATACCATGAACTCAAAATAACAATACATATAGGAGTGTGTATTTGATAGCATTTGTCGGTTGGATTTGTTTTGATTTTTCATGTTAAATATGAAGTCTAGAATTTAAAGGAAATTTAAAAATAAATGGAAGACTTTTGAAATACTGCCTTGAAATGTAAGGATATGATCAAAGTATTTGTTTAGAATTTAAAAATGTTTAGAACCCCTTTTTCTGCATGAGAACAGCTGTATCTTTCTTTCTTTCTTTCTTTCTTTCTTTCTTTCTTTCTTTCTTTCTTTCTTTCTTTCTTTCTTTCTTTCTTTCTTTCTTTCTTTCTTTCTTTCTTTCTTTCTTTCTTTCTTTCTTTCTTTCTTTCTTTCTTTCTTTCTTTCTTTCTTTCTTTCTTTCTTTCTTTCTTTCTTTCTTTCTTTCCTTTCCTTTCCTTTCCTTTCCTTTCCTTTCCTTTCCTTTCCTTTCCTTTCCTTTCCTTTCCTTTCCTTTCCTTTCCTTTCCTTTCCTTTCCTTTCCTTTCCTTTCCTTTCCTTTCCTTTCCTTTCCTTTCCTTTCCTTTCCTTTCCTTTCCTTTCCTTTCCTTTCCTTTCTCTCTTTCTTTCTTCTTTTCTCTCTCTTTCTCTCTTTCTTTCTTCTTTTCTCTCTCTTTCTCTCTTTCTTTCTGTCTTTCACATTCAATGTTGATCTCCTGGCTTTATTTTTTTTTTTAATTTTGAGACTTACTTAGCAGAAATTCTCAGTGAAGCCAGTAAGTAAAGTGAAATTTTTTCCTATTCTTACCACTGCTTATTTCCTGTTTCTAAGAGCAACATAACCCAAATGTTTTCTGAACAGATAAAAGCTTATAAACACCACAGTACTAGATGGTGGAGAAGGAGAACAAATTATGGCCTTTAGAAACTGTTAATCTGTTTTGTACTTATCATATTTAGTAAGGAGAAAACAGAGACACTGGATATTCAAAATCTGTTAACTTTGTGTTAACATCTACCCAGTCTGTTTACCTTTTTCTGTCCAACCCACACTTGCACTAAAGGCAACAATAAAACTCCCACAAGCCATGACCTGAGGTCCAGCGAAATCAATGGGTGTTTTCAAACTGGTTTCAATAGCCCTTGGATCAGTCTGCTTACTTCAATTACCAGCTAAGCAAGCCTTTACATGGTGTGCTACATTCCCACAGATACATATGTTGTATGCTGAAGAAAGTTGCATTTGAACAGATTTGTAATGGCAGTGACAGAGAAAGGTGATTAGCTAGGCAGCAAATGCTGTATGTGGCACGAAATTCCAGTTCTGTGTTTCCTCCCTACTGAGGGAAAGAAATTAGCAACAAAGATGGAGCAGGATTTGGTTCTGAAGCCACACTGCCTGCACAGAAAACACACACAAAGAGGAACACTGAAGCTTTCTTCCTAGGTGGCGATCAGAAAAAAAGGGGTAAATCTAGATCACCTCCTTTTCTTTAAAGCTGCCGCCTTATCCCCTTTCTCTTTCTAAAATCTCACACCAGAAAAGCAATGATTCCGTCAAATTCCCTAGGAATTCAGAAAAATATCACAGATGTTAAAACTTACATTTCAAGTTTTTGTCTCATTTCTTATTTAGGTCATGCAACTCTTTATTTTCACTTTTTTCTTAAAAATACTCAACAAGGTATTTTCTAAACATTTTTTGACAAGATACAAATCCCTACTTTCACACAAATACCTTTGCATAATTATTTCCTCTAAGCACTAGGAAAGCACTAAATATGCTGCCAAAATAATGGCTGAATTTATGACAGAATAGTAGATCATCAAGCTTTACAGACTCACACGGCCATGCAAGGAGATTTTCAACTGCAAGATGGTGATGAGTTGATTTATTATTTGTGACATAAGATAAATAATTTAGGCTTGCACAAATTTAGCAAGAGGTTCTGTCCCTAAATATATTTTAAAGTCATAACAGTCATGTGTCTATGATGAGGTACCTCGTAAAATGGAAAGTTTGACTGAATACACCATTATACCATGAGCATAGCAGCAGTGGTCAAGTAGACTTTGACAGAAAAAAAAATAAGGCTATTCTTACACAGAGCTGTGTGCATGCATCCACAACACTGCCACTTCAGTGTTAACCTACTGCAATGTCTTCTGATGGTACTGTATATTAAATTGATTCAAAACAAGTAAAAGAAAAATTAGCTACCCTTCTTTATAGGATCACCTCATGTAGAACACAACACCCACTTAACACAGGTAATCTCTACCTTCATAGGCATTTAAAAGCTGACTTTGACCCATAAGTTCTAAAATACTGGGAAAAAAATGTTCTGGATTGCCCTTCTCATTATGGCTTGCCACATCAAGACTCTGAAATCAGATCTTTTTGTAAAATTAAGAAGATCCACATAAGATATGTTCTCTGCAAAGATTCCAGGATTAGATAAAGTCATCGTTCTGTTCCAAAGCAGTGTTGGTTTGTCAATATCTAGGACACTGCTGCAGGTTTCACCGGGGATAGAGTGACTGAACATGAATGCTAATATTTGACTGAGGGGTTTGTTAGAACACAGGGATTTAATTATGGACTTCCTCTCTAATTAGCAGGATGCTCAGCACCAGTATGTGTGAGCACTTTTTTCCAAAGTGGAATGCATTGAACATCAACTGAAGGATGCATATATATTTTACTTTTTAAAATTTTATATATGACCTGTCAAATAAAAGTTAATGAAACTGTCTCTAAATAATGTCCACATTACAGATGTCCCCAAGTTGACATCCAGAAGTGGCACATGTGGAAACCTCTTTCAAACGGGGAAAAGAAAACAAAAGACTCCAGGTGCAGTGCAAGAAATTTCAAACAAAAGTTCATGCAAAATGTAAAATAAATAACTTGAGATTGTTCATACTGCTCTTCCTGGATACTCAAACCAGATCATGTGTAACACAGACTAATGCTGCTCCCTGCAGGTGGATCATGAGCCCATGTGAAGCCACACCAACTTCCAACACTGGAATTCAATATGGAGTTAGGTGCCTAGCTGCAGAGAGTGATCTCCAGGAGCTCCACCTTTGCATGCAATTCATGTACTCATATGCTCTCAAAACTTGTTTACAGGTAGAGAAACACACTGGAAGAGGAATTATTTCCATGGGAATTTCTTCATTTATATAATTTCAGGGCCATCTTTGTTTACTGGTGTTTCATGCAATGTGCTATTTGGAATAAAACAGATTTATAAAATATTAAGGAACTACCTGCAGCTTTATTAATGTCTTGATAAATTCCTAAGAATTATTAAACTTGAGTTTGTTTGGTGCTTTTATTTAAATCTTTTGAGGCATAAAGCAATAAAATACAAAATATCCTTCTAAGTAATGCTGAAATCAACAGCAAAATCATCCACTTTCCATGATGATTTTAGGATGCTCTTAGGATGCTGTGGATCACACTTCAGCACAGAGACTTTGCAAGGCGGTGGTATAGCATCCTAGTCCTAAGGGTTTATAGTAGCATTCCTTCTTTAACCTTAGCCACAGGACAATAAACATCACCAATATAATGATAGTCCAAGCTACCAGTAACCTTAAGAATGTGCAAGGAATAGACTGGCAGGAATTAATCTGCCATTTTCATATATCTGCCCAAGGGAAGCATTGTAATTGCAAAAATTTACTCTTAGACTGCTGAGACTCATAGTAATTATGTTTCTTTTTTAATAGAAATAGCCACAGGTAGTAACAAATTGGGTTTTGAGATGGGGAACTGGGCATGCATTCTAACCCAAATTACTATGTAATTGTCTTTATTAAAAAACACTATAGAAAATTCAAAACTTAAATCAGAACAAAAACTTTCCCTTAAAAAAGTGTTCTCCTCCCATGGCTATTCAGCATGTGCACGTATTTCTTCATTCACAAGTATCAGCAAGACAAGTATAACCGCAAGTAATTTATCTAAATATTTTTGCAATTGCTAACCAAAATTCCCAAAGCTTAAATTTGTTTAATAAAAACAGCTTCTTCTTGGTTTACAAGTAGGTCAAAATCTGGAAATCCAGATATTCATTCCTAAGTTTCCTTTGCCAATATCAGGGGATGAAGGAAAGTCTATTTGTGGTCTATACATATATTAAATGAACTGAAATTGAAGTTCTCTTCAAAATTCTGGAAGGCTGTTTGAAATAAATGAGCCCAGGAAAATACTTAAAATTAGTTATTTCACGCTTGAAGGAATTATTATTTTGTTATATCGCATTGTTGCAATAATGAGAGATATACTTTTGGGAAAGATCATGTATGTGATGGCCAATGAATACATAATAAAATAAATTGATACAGTTGCTTCTGCCCCTTGCAATACTACAGCCTGTTACACCTGAAAAGAAGCTACATGTGGTTTAAATAGACAAAATACATGTTCAGATTTAGACAAAATTAAGACTGTATGCTGAAAGTTGTAACAGACAATATCTTGTTTTCACTTTCTTTTCACTCAAAGGCTACAAAGCTGACTGATATATTTCTCACCTTGGAGCTATGAGATGCAAATTATCATGTGCTTTTTAATAACTAATGCAGGCTGTGGAATCAGTTAAGTGCTGCTTCTTTTCACATGTTGCATGAATTATACTTCCTTTTAATCATCACTCTCAATCCTGAAGTTTGATAGCAGGATTCCATCACGAAGTGGAAAATGAGGTCCTTCCTTACCAATACTCTTGCCTCAGGAAAAAAAATGACAACATCATTTGTCTCTAAACTTGATGCTTTCTAGTTTGCAGCAAAAGGTGCATGTTGACAGCATCTTCCAAAACACTGCTACACAGCTCTGTTAAGATCATATACAATATTAAAAAAAAAAAAAAATAGATGCACATTGCTCATTAATAATGCTTTTTATCCATCTAGATGGATCTTTTGATTCCATTTTGCTCTCTTTTCTGAATATATCCATGTATGCATGCGTACACACAGTTACATATCTGGCCCATAGCCTAGAAATATAATAGTTTCTAAGCTGTCTGGCTGTCATTTTAAAAAGGCTTTTAATTTCATTATTTCCCAAGCACTCTAAATTCCACTATATCCTCATTGTCATTTGATCCACTGAAATGTTGAAGAGATCACAAAAGAACACACTTGGTACTTTACAGCTGTGGCTGGATAATCTGGCTCATGATCATCAAAGCTGGATTGTTTTTATGATCTTCAAATCTGCATATCAAATTACTCAAGTCTCTGCAAGAAAGCAAGACATCAGGACTATCTCAACAGAATACGAGAAAATGTAGTTGGAGGCTAAGTGAAACTAACAGCTTTTGCAGCTTTGCAGCATTCTTAAAGCAAAGGAGAGAAGCAACAGGGAGCAGTTCAGGTAACGCAGAATAACAGATTCTGGGCTGAATTCTGCACATGCTTATGCACATCAGCAACCCCATACCTGTAAATGATCTATTTAATTTTATGTTTCCGTCGACCTAAATTAAAATGATCACTGATTACGTGTTTTAAGGATCCTACCCTGAAAGAAATATTATTAATTTAATTATACATATATATGTATATTTCCACAGGCCTCAAAATTACTCATGCACTGACTAAGGACATGCTTTTTTCTAGATTTGCACAAAAAGAGCATTTTTGACTCTGCTGGCAGCCACTCAAGTGCTGAATCTGAGGTACATCGTTAAGACAATGTTCCTTTCTTTGTTACTTTTAAAATTTTATAGAATTTAAATATTTTCATTAACAATTAATGAACATTTTGTTTAGCCCACTTCAGCTTACCTTTTTTTTTTAAACTGATTCGTAGCTAAACAATCATAAGTGGTTGCTTAGCAATCAGCGAAGAGCGAGACAGAAATATAGTAAGTAAAGAAACTGACTGACATGTTCTGTGTTTGAATCATAGTATTCAGTAAAAACAACAGAATAACACCAAGAGAAGTTTTAAACAAAATTCTCTTAATAAAAGAATGCACAAAACTGTCTTTGGGAACAAATTATGCATTTAAAAGCTACAAATTGTTATTCACATGTCTGTCGCTATAAAAAATTCCTGTAGCTATTATTAAAAATACATTAAAATCCTTCAAATGTTCATGAAACCATTATTTACCTTTTGTTTTAATTCAATTGTCAACTGTGCTTCCAATGATTTTAAAAACAGTATATATCTACAAAGCAAGCAAGAGTTTACAGCTTTGAAGACTTGAAATTGATTTTTAATGCACCAGCTTTCAAACACTACAAAGGCTGCTCTCTGCTGATAAAGACAGTAAACAAGAAATTGTCCTTTAAATGTTCCCTTTAATGTTTTTCTTTAATTAAAAATCAATCAAAAAACATTGCCACATAAAAAAAATAAAATTAAGACATTAAAAATGCTTTATGTTTTTGACACACAACACAGTCAAACCAGAATGAAAACTTATGATGTTACTTTTGTTTACTTGTATTAGTTTAGACTTTTTTTTGCATTGTAAACATTGTTAATCAAAACATAAAAGCATGTAAAAGTAGTTTATCACTTAACTCAGGTCTTCTTATAGAGAAGAAATGTTAAAAATATCATGAAATTAAACTAGAAATGATAAAAGCATTAAAGTAAAATACTTTTAAAACATTTTAAGATTATTTTAATACAGTTCTATCCTCTATTCAGACTGAAGCTTATTTATGTAGATTAGTTACATCTAGAGTCTCATTTATCTAGCCTGCATTTATTCTTTGATCACAAAGCTTGTTAACTTAAATGGTCTTTTATTGTTATGATTCGTTTTCCCACAATTATGCAGTTTAACTGCCTGATTTTTTTTTTGTTTTAATAAATATATGCACATGCACCAAACATATTCAACAGTACTATGCTGGATGCTCAATGAACTGTAAGAGCCATTTCAATATAATAAAAGTGTCTGGAAGTGTTCCAGAAAAAGGCCTGGAAATATGAATAATCAGAGTGTCATTAGAACTAGTCCAGGCAGTACACACATGCCATGTACAGATCAGTAGATGGTCTGAACCACCCTCTGAAAATAGAGGGCATGACTATAACTGCAAGAACCTACAATGCATCGACTAGAGGTCTCACCCACGCAGCTGAAATGATGCATTTACATCCCATGACAAGACTTTTCCTTTCCCTTTTGGAGTTGTCCTCTGGCAGGCTGCAGGGACTGCAGCACAAAGCCACCCAGCAGGGAACAGGATGAGATTGGGAACTTTTCTGTTAAAGTACTTTATGAATGTGAGAAACTCTGATCTGACACATATGCCACAGAGCCAGTAGAAAGGTCCATGGCTAAAATCAAATATCTTAATTTGAAGGACTTAACATGCCTAGACTGCTTATACCTTATTCTATTGAAAATAGACCAAAATGGGACTGATGGTCTTGAGGGTTGGAAAAGGAGATACGCTCAGTGAACCAAAGTGAGATATAAATTGATCTTTATGCTGTTCCTCTGTACAAATAACACTAGTAACTGACTGAAACTATAGAGTTTTGTCTTTGTATTTAGAGGGACTCCTCAGTTTTCAGGACAAAAAAAGGAGATTTCATGTCAAGCAAGTGAATGAATTGATCTGGTACCTTTCCCTACAGGTAATACCACTCCCGAGTGGAAGCAAGCCAGTAGGAGAAAGAGATGGTTCTTATGTGACCTTATTAAGAAGGAAATGTATCAGTAGCCTCTGGGATTTAACTAGAAAATATATGACTGCTCAAGAAGGTTATTTAAAGCACTGTCTAATATCCTAATTAACAGGGACATTCATAAGAATTTGCTTCTTCTTGAATGTAGTACTTAATACTGAGTATTTTATCAAAACTGCTTAATAATTTACTTTTTTTTCCTTTCTCATAGGATTTACAGTAATTAATCCAGAATCTTCTTCTGTTAAAAAAAAAAAAAAAGTCAACAGCAGACTGAAAAACAGAGGTTGCACTATGACAAATAGATTAGTAGGGCTTAGAATGCACCCTGGCTAAGAATTATGGCAGCTGCACATTACTTTGTTTCATCTCATCAACAAAAGCAGTGGCTTGTTAATGTCCTTGATGCTCCATTAAAAACTTAACAAATAAAACACTTAAACTCAAGGAACTTTTTTCCCCAGTAATTTTACCACTCTCTTTCTAGTACTTTTTTTCTATTACTTTTCTTTTTCCTCTTTTTTCTATTAAGGCAAGAGCCTGCAGTCCCCTGAGAGTTTTACTTGTTTCCTGTACTTTTGAACACTTTAGCATTAATTTTATCACTTCTCTTACAGCTGAAGTAGCCATACAATTGAAAGCACAAAGCTTTCAGGCTGTCTGCTGCAAAAATTTGTCCCAACTGCTCCACACTGACCTTTTGGCATCAGAGGATTGCTTCTATATTTTAAAGATAAAAACAGAGCTGTGTTTCTGCTCTGGTCAACAAATCCTTGTTTAAGTGCTCATCACTGATTTTTTTTTTACCTATTGGAAAACATTAATACTAGTGTCAAAATGCCTTTTCTTCATACGTGCAGGTGCTCCCTCAGGCTTGAAGAAGTATCTGAAGAATTCTGCCATGCAACATTTATGTTTTCTTCAGAAAAAAACAAAATCAAATCCAAAAAACAACCCATATACATGTAGAATGAGTGCCTTGCCTGGCAAAACCTAAATCTATTTTAACTTGAGACTTTTAACTTTTGTAGAAACAACAAAAGCAAGAACAAATTAGGCATGCTACTTAGAAACATATATGTAAATATTGGCTGATATGTTAATGCGTCCTGAGGAGGAAGGTAGTAAAGAGGAAGAAAAAAAATACTGGGGACAAAAAGACCAAAAAAATACTATTTTTTAAATTAAATCACAGCTGGTTCACATCCAGATATTGTGACTTGGGAGGAATTTTTTAATGATGCTTTTGTCTTACCAGAGAAACCAGATTGTATCTATGCTTTCCTAATACCAAGAAATATTTGTGAATATTTCATACATACCTATTGCTAATTTTCCATGTAAAAATATTTAGTAAGTTTTAATAATAAAGCTGCATTATTCACAGTTTAAGAAATATATGAAAACTTGTGGTAGCATATGTTCAGCAATACGTTCAATGGAGTATTTGATTTCTTTTCCACTGTACACATGATTATTCTGGGTTAAACATCAGACTTGATGGCTTACCATTGGAATCCTGAAAGTATTGCCCAACCTAAGCCATTCTATGATGCTGTGTTACACTTCACATCATAGTTACAAAAAACATCTAAATTCCAGTCTCATTAATTGTTTGTAAAGATGGCATAAGAAAAAAAAACAAAAACAAACAAAACACAAAACCCTAAAACCTCAAAATAAAGGGCCCAATCATACTATTCCTAGCTGCATTCCATAAAGGTCTCATCAGGATTCACTCTTGAACCACCAATACCATTTATAAAGTCAAAATTATGCTATTGACTGAATTATGAGTAAGAACAGCCTTTTATCAACATGGGGAAGGATAATAGAAAGTTGAGAAAATATGCTGTTATAGATAACTCATCAAAGGATTGATCAGTCATTGAAATTGCACTGATAATGAGAAAATTGTAGGGATCTTTCCAGCTAAGTTTAAGTAGTGACAGTGAATACAAAGATGTAGAAAGCTCAGACAACTTTAAGAACAGTTGAGAGCTGTGACACTCAATCTTACATAACTTGCTTCATGTCTTTTATAAAACAGCAAGTTCTACAGAGATATTATACTTATTTTTTTGTTAACAAGAATTTCTGTTCTGGAAAGACTGTTTTCTTTTTCATAATACGTATATTCCACTTTTGATTGTTAATTTGTTTTTTTCTCTATTTTTTTTTTGTTGTTGTTGTTCTTTATTACAGCTCTTCATCTTGGAAAGTTCTTTAGATTTCAAATAGACCTGTATATCAAGAATGATCCTTTTAAAATAATAGTGCTATAAATATCACTAGTAAAGAACTCAGATCAAGACCAGGACAGATGTAACACAAAAAAGGAGTTCAATTCTGCTTTCTCTGTCAGTTTCAGCAGCCTGTGCACATGCCACAGTGAGTGGTGTGTGGCCAGATCTGGTCCTAAAATGTGTGTGTTTTGTGCCTCGATACTATGCAGTGCACATTGACAAAAAAAAAAAAAAAAAAAATAATCAAAGCTTCATGGACGCATAGGAAAGGTTTTGCCCTGAAATTTTTACATAGTCAACTCTAGAATGGACTTCATCCAGTGAATGAAACTAAAGCTGCAGAGCAATGTAACACCTTGTTCACAAATGTGCAGTGTACAAAGCCAGACTGTACACAAAGCTGCAGACTGTATTAACAAAATGCAAGCATTCAAAGGAATTATTTTGCAAAACATCTAGCCTTGCAAAATACTATTTAAGCCACAATAATGATACCTAGGCAGGTAGTTCAAGAATTGCATGTCACAACTTAGTGGCTTTAGATACCTCCCTAGAATATGCAATATATGGAATATATAGAGTAGAAACCTGAAAACTTGCAAGTGTTTAGTGCTCCAGTATCTTCTTGATGAAAAATGTTACCTTGTACTAGTTCTAGTGAGAACAGGGAATAATATTCCTCAGTTGAAGTAGGAGATATAAAAAAACATATATACCTCTGTTTTCAGATGGGAATTTAAATCACTGTGGATGAGTGCAACTTCTCTGATGAAAGCTGCTTCTCCTTATATGCAGCGGCTGCAGATTTCCTTTTGTAATCTTGAAGTTTCTGAGCAGAAGTTTCTCAAGGTATGAAATAGTTCATTTAAAGACAGAGCAGCACTAATGTGGCTCATGGGTTTTTTATTTCCCTTGAAGACTCTATCTTCTTAGGTATTACCAGATGCCTGGAGATGAAGCTGCACTGGGACTTGACACTAATCTATTGTCACATCATAAACATCAGGTGCCTGAAGTATTAAGAATGATCTGTACTTTATCTTGAAATGCAGTGGGAGTGCCTGGTACAGCAGATAGAGCGATCCCCAGCTTGAGAACTTCTTTCTGCACATTCACTTTTAGCTGTTGTTTAACAAAAGCTGTGACCACCTCTTTTTTTATTCACACCCACCTTATTCCTGATACATTTACAAAACTCCCCAATTACACCACAAGTATAGCAATAAATAATTTCTAGGATGATCAACACTACTCTTGCATATCGCAGACAGTTTTCTACACTACTGATATTTCACATTGAGGAATCTATTTCTGGAAGCTATTTGTGTAAAGAAACTATTTGTTTTCCTTTATGCATCTACTCTTACCTATTGAAAATCTGCAAGAAGAAGCTGTGATTTGCTCACACAGGAAAAGGCAAACTAAGTAACTCAAAATTTTGGTAGAAGAGATACACCTCTATGTATGTTTATACTTTTTTTTTCTGATGTCTGTACTTCAAAATAAAGCAAAATTCTGTTTCTTGTAGTCAGGTGAGTAGGTCACCAGAATGAGAAGAGCCAAATTTTCTTTAAGTTCTAGAGTGAACAGAAATCTTCTTTCAGCCATGTTGAGTTTCCATTTTCTCCTGCTTTCCTTCTTCCCAATAAAAATTAATAGTTTGGCTCTTAAGTGATTCAAAAGTCACATGGAATTTTGACTCTGGCAATGAGAACTGTACAGCACGGCCCAATATTTAAATATTTTTAACAGACTTTTGCTTGAAAGCACTGTTTCTAAACTATCTTTAAAAAAATGATTGCAGAAGATAAGAACAATATAACATGGGCTGGTGAAGTGTAAATGTGTAACTTCTCAGTATGTTACCAAACACTTTTCTTAATGCACATCAATCTCAGGTGCACATCAAATCATAAATGATCAATTTTCAGAGGGCTTAAGAACTTGCAAGTCTCTTGCACCAATAAAAGTTGAATGTATACAGCATCCTCGTCTGTCCATCCAACATTTTATACATATATATATGCATGCATGTTTAAATTACTCCATTTTTACGGTACTGAAGAAGTTCATTGACTCGTATATAAGTAGCACAGGCAACTGTGGTACATAGGTGGATGCTGCAAAATGAGCAAACACACAAGCTGTCAAATTGTGTGATTAGTGTGTAACAGAAGTCACTTAAAGAGAGGCAAGATTACACCACTCTTACCCATATCAGGAAGTATTTCATTCAACTGGTGGTCCTTTTGGGTCAGTCTGAAAGCCCTAGTCACTAAGTAACACTTTACTCCACAGGTATTTGTTGATATAAATTGGGCTATCTGTATGGTAAAATACTTTCATGAGAAATAAGGGAACCATAAGGCCCATTGGCTTCACTAGATCTTACTAAGAAGTGAAAGGAAAAAAAATATGCACTCCTAATAAGAGTGAGAAAATTTGAATCTTACTGAGAAAGAAATTATTTATTTGCTATTAAATATTTATAGAATCAATTGGAGGTACTAAGTAAATATATAATATTTAGCATGTATATCCATCTCCATATAGTATGTACATATATATATACACACATATATATGTATGTGTATATAATGTTTTAAAGATTATTGTGCCATTAAACATTTGCCAAGAAAATGAGAATGAAGAAATGCCGTTCCATTGTATGAATTACATAGTATGGAATTACCATGTTTCAAAAATATATCTGTAAAAACTAATCAGAACATATGTTAGAGAATCCTTACACAATTGTTAACCTTCCCTTTACTGAGGTACTGAAGAAAATTGCTTAACTGGATTGATTAACTAAAAGAGATGATAAAGCAGCTGGATTTTATTTTTTCCCCACTGCCTACACCCTTGACTCCTAACTGTGTAAGTTACATATGCAGACACAGGTTTCTTGGAGTGATTCAAGATGTAGTAGATCCAGAGAGAGGGCTGATCCTTTACTATTTCTTCTTAAGTCTGCAGTTTAAATTTTACATGAGGCAGAAATACAGGACCAGACATAAAGTAGTGCCTACATTCTAAATGTAAATTTTATATAAAATTTACTCCAGGGATGTGGAGATGGAGAATACAAAATGTATTTTAGTAATGCAAAAGTACAGTGAAGAGGATCAATTTTCCCCTCTAGCTACTTTAAATCTGAGCCTTTTCTAAATAGAAACCAAGTACGCTGCTTCTTACTGTGTCTGTTTTGCCAATACAACTACAAAATAGAGCATCAGTAAGTATGTCTGAACAGGCTGTACACTAGGTAGAACTGAATGTTTTCTAATCTACTGACTGGAGCATGAAAACCTCCAAAACACTCTGTGTAGGTAATGAGGGAAAACAAGACCAGCATTAGATACATGAGTATATGTTACGAGGAGTTTCAGTTAGCATTTTCTATTGTTGTCATAATGAAAACTCTTACAGAAACCACAACACACTTTTTAAGGGAGGAAATTCCTCTTTTACCTTTATATAGATTTCAGGGAAAAAAAAATCATGATTGATCTTATACAGTGAACACTGTAAAAAAGAAGGAATCATATTTTCCATAGGGATTTACACTACAAGTGAAACTTTACTATTCAGTAGCATCAATACATTAATTAATTGCTTTATATAGACATTACATGGTGGTAGGAAAGTATAATTTTCTGTCTTTTAGTAACTATTACACTTGTCAGTAGGAAAAAAATGTGGAGTGTTTCTTTTTTAGCTTTCTGACAACTCCATTTTACAGTAAAAAAAAAGTTGACATTACTTAAACCAGTGTCATGGAAAGTTATTTGTTTTTTAAAGCATGAGTAATAAATCAAATTATCTCTGGTTGTGCCCTAACCTAAACTCTTTCCTAAAGTGTCACTTTTTGTTAAAATCAATTTCAGATTTTAAGTATTGCTCCACTCACCTAATTGATAGCAACACAAATTCATGATAGGCATAAAATGAAATTGTTTCTGTGACACAAGTCAATAGTCACTTGAGGATTAGTGTACAGCGACCTTGTACAGGCAGGTTTTATTTTCCTTTTTTTTTTCTTTTATTTTTTTTTTCCCAGTTATAAATGTTCCAGTTCCAGGTCATCGATTACTTAAATTTTGGTTCTTCAATTTGTCAATTACCACTGGCCACTTCTATACAGTTTAAAGTATTAGATACAGCTGGCAAGTAGAACATTTGGTGTTCACAGATCACAGGGCATGGTAACTCCAAGGTATTATGAATCTTCTTTGGGTACATCAAGTGACTACAGTGCAACTTCTTTCCCACTAGCTGCATACACAAAATGAGTCTGTGTCACTTCTGATACACTCAGCTCATTCCCCTATGACTCAGAACAGCATATCAGGAGAACCACAGGATAAAACAGATATGACATTTCAAATATATTTAATAGTCATTATCCAGAGCCTGCTTTCAATCCGAACGTTAAAAATCACTTTGGAACATACCTGTAGTGTTTGAACATTAAGCTGCATTAATCATGAAGTAATACTTTAAATTAAATCAACTGGAGCCAATTTCAGCCCTCACCTTCACTCTGCAAGTTCACTGCTCTGAAATAAATCTTCTGAGTTTTGACTTTAAACTACCTGCTAAAAATTAAGTCATTCTTTGATTAGTATTCTATATCCAATGGTCCACATTCTGGCATTTCTCGCATTCACAAAAGTCAGTAGAGGACAGTGTGGATATAATTGGCAGCAGAATGCAGCCCAGCTACAATTTCTAAATGAGCTTTGGTAGAAGACAGAGTGTGTAAGTCTTTCACTATAAAGCAACCATCAATGTTGACTCAGGCTACTGGAAATCTGACTAGTTGTTTTGTTGGTTTATGACAGGATGTGAGTTTTGTTAACACTTGGAGGTAGAAGGGAGTCACCACATACATTTTCTTTCTATTTGACTAAGCAGAATTTTCAGCACTGAAAAGTTAGTTGTTTATGGGGAGAGGAGGAGGCAATGGGGCCCCAATGATACTGTCAAAAAATATATTTATGGATATATATTCTGAAAAAGGAAATTTAAAAAAAATTAAAACATACATCTTGGAATGATAGCTCATATTTATATACAAGGTTGGAGGGCTATAATAAGCTGTTGCAATAGATGTCCTCAGTGTGCAATTTCTTCCCTGTCCTATTAGTTACTGCAGGTGGTAGGACCACTTTAGAAATGCCCTCCCTCTTCTCCACCCCAAACCAAAGAGCAGTGAAACCTGTGGAAGTGCCCACCTCGTCTGACAGTCTCCTGGGAAAATACCCCAGCATGCCTCAAATGAGCTAAATGCCTGCCCACACTCTCACATGCACCTCTTTGGCACTGCCGTAACTCTGTCTGTGTTTCACGGGGCATTTTCTTTTGAATCACATGGGAAACATCAATGAGACAGCAGAACCAGACCCACCAGATGTTGTCTGGTTCCACTTCCATTAAGTCCACTTCTCTTTAGTGACTTGTGTTGGTTCCTACAGTGGTGCCTTACAGCACATTGCACTGCAGACAAAAGGGAAAGTTAAACCAGTGGCTAAAGTGAGGTCCAGGGTATTCTAAAAGTCTCCTACCTGAATTATGGACATCCGGCTCGGGGGAGCCTCGCTGGCGTTAGTCCCTTGCCCTGTGAAGCTGGTGTGGCAGCCCACATGTCCCTGGGGTACAGTCAGGTTGTTGGAGGCGGGCTTCAGGTACATCACCTCAGACCTGGGAGAGCTGAGGGGCAGGCGGGTCTGGTAGTCAAAGTACATGGGTGAGGTGGCCAGGGATGGGCTGCTCACCACGTTCATGACATTGAGGGGACCCCGGCTGTCCTCGCCCTCACTGGGCACCAGCATAATGTCATTCTTGCTGATCTTCTTCTTCTTGCCCTTGCCCCCTCCACTGCCACTGCCTCCTCCTCCCCCGCCACTGCCTCCCCCTCCTCCCAGCTGAGGGTGGCTATACTCGGCAATGCGACAATTATAGGTGCGGATCTCCTTGTTCTCTCGCTTGCACTTCACAGCAATAGTGATCATGGCAGCCAGCAAGATGATGGAGACAGTGCTCAGTGTCACAATCAGCGGCAGCGACAAGTCCCAGTGCGGCCGCCGATGCTGCTCGCCGTTCACCTGCGGCTCGCCAGCCTCGGGCAGGGGCCCCGCCAAGGCCCTGACTATGAGCTTGGCCACAGCAGAGAGGCTGGGCTTGCCATGGTCACTGACTTTTACCACCAGTTCAGCCACAGGGCTGAGCTCCTCCCAGTAGGGGTGCAAGGTGCGTATCTCACCACTGGTGGGGTCCATCTCAAAGAGGTGCTCCTCATTGCCTTCCACAATTTCATACGTCAGGCGCCCACTCTCCCCAAAGTCACTGTCCAGGGCGCGGACGGTGCCCACGGGGTAGCCCACCCCAGCATTGCGTGGCACCTGGAGCTCAGCAGTGTCGTTGATGAGGGCGGGCAGGACGATGAGGGGTGCGTTATCGTTGACATCAAGCACGGTGACACGCACTGTGGCATTGCTTTCACGGTGGGGTGAACCCGAGTCTTTGGCCAGCACGCGGAACTCAAAGTGCTTTGTCTGCTCATAATTGAAGCTCCTCAGAGCGTAAATAGCACCATTTGTGGGGTTGACAGAGACATAGGTGTAGATGGAGACATCTCCCACATGCCCAGGCAGAATGGAGTAAGACACTGTCCCATTTTGGCCTAAGTCAGGATCCTGGGCCAAGACTGAGCCCAGATACTCTCCAGGGATGTTGTTCTCAGGCACCTGCAACACATAAAGATTCTTGCTGAAGCGGGGTGGGTTGTCATTCTCGTCAAGGATCCGGACAGAAAATGACTTGGTGGAGTTAAGTGGGGGATTGCCCCCATCACGTGCCACGATGGTCACATTGTACTCATCCTGCGTCTCACGGTCCAGGGGTCGGTCGGTGACCACAGTGTAGAAGTTGTCATAGTTCTCCTCCAGGGTGAAAGGAACAGCACCAGGCCCGCCGCCACCGCCCAGCACCCGGCACTGGAGCTGTCCGTTCTTGCCTGAGTCTCGGTCGGTGACCCGCACCAGGGCAATGACAGTGCCTGGTGGGGCAGCCTCACTCAGAGCTCCCTGGCGAACGGAGACAAAGCCAATGGTGGGAGCATTGTCGTTGCGGTCGATGAGGCGGACAGTGACCTTGCAGTGAGCAGGGATGGGATTTGGCCCCAGGTCCCGAGCTTGGACATCAATCTCAATGAGGCCACTCTCCTCATAGTCCAGGTTGCCCTTGACACGGATGAGGCCGCTCTGTGGGTCGATGCTAAACAGGTCACGGACGCGCTCAGGTGCATAGCCACTGAAGGAGTAGAGCACCTCTCCATTGGTACCCTCATCGGCATCAGTGGCATTGAGGTCGATGACTGCCGTGCCTAGCGGCGCGTTCTCTGGCAGCTCTACCACGTAGGAGGCTGCCTCAAAGATGGGGCTGTTGTCATTGGAGTCAATGAGGCGCACATTGATCTGCACCGTGCCTGAGCGCGGTGGGTCACCACCGTCCAATGCCGTCAGCACTAGGGTGTGGTGACTCTGCTCCTCGCGGTCTAGCGGCTTCTGGATGACCAGCTCCGGAAACTTTGTGCCATCACCACGGGACTTCACATCGAGGGAGAAGAGGCCGTAGTCGTCACGAGTGAGCAGGTAGGTGCGCAGACCATTGTCCCCAGCGTCTGGGTCGTGGGCGCTGGTGAGGGGGAAGCGGGTGCCTGGTGCAGCATTTTCGGAGATGTCCATGTCCACTTGGTCAGAGGGGAATGATGGCGCGTTGTCGTTCAGGTCCTGAATCTCCACTTTGATCATGCAGATCTCCTGGTCATTGGCGAACACCTCGAGGGACAGCTGGCACTTGGCGCTGCGCCGGCACAGCGCCTCGCGGTCAATGCGCTGCTTGGTGTAGAGCAGCCCGCTCTCCCCGTCCACGTCCAGGAGGTGCGGGGCTGAATTCTCCAGCACCCGGAAGGTGGACTTGGGGCCGCGGCCGCCCCCGGGGCCGCCGCCGGGAACGCCGCGCTCCGCGGGCAGCATCCCGCCTCCCGGCGCGCCTGCCGCCAGCCGCGCATCGCGCCCGATGTTCCCGATGACCGTGCCCGCTCCCTGCTCCTCCGGCACCGAGTAATTCAGGTTCTTCAGCGACAGGGCGGGAGCCCAGCAGAAGAAGAAGCAACAAATGGAAAGGTACATCCCCGAGCAGGGGTGGGGGCGGCAGGAGCAGCAGCGACGACCAGGGTTGTCCCCGTCTTCTTTGCCTCCTGCGCTGGGGTTGCCCTTCCTCCTCTGACGGCTCTCTCTTTCCTTCCTTTTTGGTTTTGATTTTTTTTTCCCTTCTCTTTCCCCACCCCTATATTTCAAGTTCCTGAACCTGTTGCTCTAAAACATCTGCAGAGACACAGGATGAGAGGCAGCAAATAGACCATGTAGCTCAGAGGGAGGGAGCAATCGGGGGGGTCGGGGGAGGGGAGGGAGCAGCTTCGGCAGCGTTTCAGCAAGAGCTTGCCGTGCTTACAGTCCCCTCGCAGTTACTTCGTCTGTCCAACTTCGGCAGTGGGAGGGTTTCAAAAATCAGAAAATTTGCAAAAGATCTTCTCCTCCGGGCAGGCGATGTGTTCCCGATCCTTGAATCCCCGCAGATGTACAAAGAATAATAAAAATAATAACAATAATAAAAAAACCGGCGGCAGTGGTTGTGGTTCTAAAAACGATCAGAAATATTTCTTAAATATGTGTATTTATATATACATAGAAGAAGGGGATGGTCACAGGTCTGTAGCAGAGGTAAAAAAGCTTATTTGCTACTCATCGCTTGTGATGCGATTGATGGAGTGGAGGGGTAGGAGAGAGACAGAAGGGAAAAAAAAAAGTCTCAGCTTGTTGTTGAAGCCCTCTTCGTGTGCAGTGAGCGGCAGTGAAATGTCTGATTGCACCGCGGGGTTGTTGGTTTTCAGGGAGTGTTTTGCTGCATTTAGAGATCTAATCTTGCATTGCTTGCGGCGGAGAGCTGCATCTCGCTGCCGTCGGTATTTCCCCCCTCTCTGTCTCGTACACCCTGGGTCACTGTTTCCTTCCCGAATCAGAGGGAGAGGGAATGAGGATTGCAGGGCAAGAGGGGAAAACAAAACACATTAAAAAAAAAAGCCCAAAACCCAAACCACTCCGCCCCCGCCCGCAAAAACTAGTGTTCGGATTTATAGCTTCCTTCCTCCCCCTTTACTACCAGCCTCCCACCCGTCGTTTTGGGGTGAAAAAATTAAGAAACCCACCAGTTCACCTTCGTCACTAGGAGTAAATATGTATTTTGAGAGAAAGCTCAATCAGCAGCACGCTTGGGTTTCTTTAAGACAGGCCAGTAGCCGCCGCCACCACCACATCCTTTCTCTCCGTGTATCTATGCGTGTGTGCGTATGCGTGTCTGAAGAGCTGCACTTTTCTCGATGCAGTTTAATTCCAGTTTGCTTTTCTCTCCAGCCGAGAGGAAAGCAACAGGCAACCCATGGCTGGACGCATAGATTTGGAAAAAAAAAAAAAAAAAAAAAAAAAAAAAGCAGGAGAGGGGGTGGGAGGGCGGGGGAAGAAAGAGAAGCCACCACACACACACACACACACACACACACTCTCTCTCTTTTTCTTAGTCTCGCTAAAAGGGAAACAGTCTCTGTATTCACAGGGCTGCGCTATCAAGTGCCTCTCTTTTCTTTCTATTCAGCGTCTCCTTCCAATGACACTGCCGCCTAGCCCTCTTCATTTAGGGGAGGTGAGAAGAGGAGGAAAAACAATCCTGGCGATGAATAAAGTGGGCGATCTTTTAATCGATTAATTCGCGTATATTAAAACCTATACAGTTCCGCGATCAGTGTGATGCCTTTTTTGCAGTCCTTTCAAAGCTTTAACAGTCTCTCTGAGCATCTTGGTACAGGGGAGAAGAGCGGCAGCAATGCCAGATGCGTTGCCCCTCTCTGATATACACCTTTCCTAGTGATACAGTGTATGGGTAAATACTGGGGAAGGGTAGCAAAATATTATTTCAGGTTATTTTAACAACCTGAAATAAATGAATGGCAAATCCAGAATGCAGGTGTTTCAATCTGCTTGGATGAGTCAGATCCAGCGGAACAAATCACATTCACTATCGCCTCATGTTCCTCCCTTCACAGACATTAGTTGCAGCTTCTTCCTAACGCTTCTCTGACTCACTCTATAGACAGGAAAGAAATTAATCAGATTTATATTTTGGAAAGGAAGGAGGGAAGAAAGAAGGGAAAAAAAAAAAAAAAAAAAAAAGGAGAAGGTGGGGGTGTCGGATCCAGCTACACTTTTACTATACCTCTTTCTCCGGGAGACTGAGGATCAGGAAAACAAGGCTGTTATCCACTCACTGGCACAGAGGCGCGTCTGTCTCCTGTTTTGCTGAGTGTTTTTAACCACCTTTCCTCAGTGTTATGTGTGAAATATATCAGAGATCTTTCACATTAAAAGGAAAAAAAAACCGCAATAAAAACATAGGTTTCCAATACATAGCTCACAGATCTAGTTCCGAGTCTCAGTTCTGCACTGTTTTTTCTCCTTTATTTGAGTCCGGACCCAAAGTACACAGTTAATTCTGCAACGTGTGGCAGGGAGGCTTTCAAACGCAAAAAGAAGAAAAAACAATTATTCTTCTCTGCCTCATTGATGGGTGGCCCCTTGCAAACAGACGGTCGCCAGTCTTAGCCAGGCAGCACGCGGAGCGAACGCCGATCTCCGATAAACCAGATCCATTTCACCAGCCGCCCGCAGGTAAGTGGAGAATTCAGGGAAAATTCAACAGTTGGAGCCGCGCTCTGCCTCGCTCTCTCTCCCTCTCTCTCCCCCCTCCTCGCCTCCCTCACTGCAGCACTCGCGGGGCCGCCGCGCCGCGCCGCGCTCGCCCAGCGCCGCTCTCCGACTGCCTCTATTCACCTCACGCCGCGGCTTAAACATTGATACGGATTCCCCGCCAGCCAATGGGCGGCGGCGGCGCCGGCCGGCCCCGGCGCGGCCCGGCCAATGGGAGGAGGCGGGCGGGGGGCGGGGCCGCGGCGGGCGCTGGGTGCCATTGATTAGATCGGCTCCGAGGGGGACGCGGGGCGCGCGAGCGGCTCGCGCGGGCTGCGGTGTCTGGCCGCTCGCGCACCGCAGCGCCGCGACCCCGGCCCCTCACCCCTGCCTGCCCCTCACCCGCCCTCCCCGCCGCCCTTGTTTGTTTGTTTATTTATTTATTTATCTGTAAGACGTGCTAACAAGTCCTCCGCGCTGACGGGTGGGGAAGCAGGGGGGACGCGGCGCCCCTGAACTCGCCCCGAGCACCGCCAGGGCGAAGGCTTGGCTCCGCCGCGCGGTCCCCGAGTGACCGCCGGCCCGGGGATGCGCGGCGACAGAAGGGACGTGTGGGTGGGGAGACACCCCCCGCCACCTCCGCCCCGGCCCTGCGGGAGCCGCCCCGAGCGGGTCTCGCCCTCCCCGAGGGGCACTGGCCGAGGGCGGGAGCGCATCCCCTGCCGGCGGGGAGCGGGGCGCTGGCTCCGCGCCGTGAGGGGCCGGGGGCCGCAGCGGCGCCCGCCCCCGGCGCGCAAGGGAGGCTCCCGGCCGGGGGCGGCGGTGGCGGGGGGAGGACTGAGGCTGGAAAGGTGCGTGCTCGGATTGCCGGAGGGCCGGTGTCGACCCGTGCGTACGGAAATGAAGCTGCCATTTGTGACGAGCGTGTAACTAGCAAGAATCATTTAGGGGAAAGGAGGAAAAAAAAAATTTAAAAAAAAAAAAAAAAAAGGAAGAAAATCAACTCTGGAGCACTTATAAGACGCTCCTGAATTATTTTAGGAGCGTCTCTTAAAAGAGTCAGTTAAGGCAGCTGCTCGTTTGCCTTGCTCAATAGAATAACCTTCAGCCCTGAGTTATTATGTCCATAAATATACTATGACTTGGAAAAAGTCTTGCAGATTTATAAATTCAAATGAGTGTTCTTTCCAGACCCATCTTCTCGTCCGGAGGACCTCTTTGTAGCTGTGAAACAGATAGTTTGCCGTCCAGAGCGAGTCTGCTGGTAACCGTTATAGAACTAATGCCGTGTTAAAATGCAGTGTATAAATAAACTATACATACATTAGTGGCAGCAGAAAACCACTACTGTCAGCCGAGCCAACTTTCTGTGTGAGAGCGACGGACAGATGAAATAAAGGATATGTTTACAAAATGGGCTTTGCTTTCTGCATGAGGGCTTCACATTGGCTGAGGGAATTTGGCGTGCTCGGCTAAGTCACGTATTTGGAGAAGTTCCCTATAAAAGCAGCGCGGTATTAAAAGTGGAACAAACACCAGCGTAAGCCCCTGAGCTATCAGGAGACCTCGGTTGACTGCAACTCGAGTCCTCTGCTTTCCTCTCCTTATTCTGCAGCTTATGCCAGACTTTTAGGATGTCTTAGGATGTCCAGAGATTTTTCCTCGCCAGTTCTCCTAATTGAGGGCGGGGGGGGAAGGGTCATTGCAATTATGTAATGGCTCCCTCTAGCGTGCCAGAGGAACCGCTGCATTTGGGGTATATCCCGCGTGCGTGCGTCCTGCGGGGCGTGAGAGTGTCTGTGTCTCTGTGTCCGTGTGCTTACATACTGTGGGCCGTGCACTGTGCCCAAGTGTGTGCACATGTGGTAACAATAGTTTCCTTTCAGAGCATGAAAACACCAGCAGGAGTTAAAAAAAAATTAAAATGGTTTGTATTACGGTGGCACAAAATACGTAAATTATTTCTGACAACGTTTCTCGTGTGTAGTTTTAAAAACAGCCCCAAAACCCAGGATGAATTTTCCTTTTTTTTTCTTCTTTCCTTTTCTTTTTTTTTTTTTTGGAGGAGGCTAGTGTCCTCATCACTTTTTTTTTTCTTCAGCCTGGTGAGTACTTTTTTTTTATATGACTCAGCATTACACAATAAATACTCTTACTCCACAGTGAATTCAATACATTTGAAGGCACTCTGCAGTTTGTAAAACAAGTACTTGGGAGTCTGAATTAAGGGAAAAACTATATAACCCTTTGTACAAGTAACTCGAGTCTTTGCTTGTAAAATTTGTCTTTTTTTATCAAACATCTTGCAGCTTACAACAATCCATTGATACCAACGACATGCATGGAATACTTAGAGGAAAAATAAAATCTGAAACACTAGCACTGGATCTTCAAACCTCTGACTGAGTGCCAGGTGATAATGATAAATGAAACTCCTTGCTCTACTAGTCATTTGGTTTTGTGGTGTTAAGAGTTGCATGTTAATACTCATTCTCAGGTATGATTATTAATTATTTCTAATGATTTCTTGGAAATCATGCCATCTTCACATCTTTACAATTGTGGCTCTTAAACTCAATAAAGATTTAAATGCCTAACTGGAAAAATACATATTAAAAAATCACGCCTGCTTATGAATATATGCCTCTGTCAGGCTGATGTTTGTTGCATCAGACAGTTTATAACAACAAAATGGCATTTATTGATTTTAATCCACCTGTGCAAGTAATGAATGTTTTATTAGTTTGATGATTTTACAGTATATCTATAATACTTTTTGGTCAATTTTTAGCACACATTACATATTTGATAGCTTAGACTGGCATCATAATTTCATATTCATTCATCAGAAATTGTTGTATTTTTCACAAAGAAGAGTTGGAAATTAAAGGTATGATGATAATGCGCATGAATGCAATTAATACCTATATGTTGTGCCATGTCACTGTATGTGGAATATATAGTTTGTATTTGTTGCTGAAAAAACAAATAAAAAAGAAAACAAAATAAAAAAAGTGCTTGGAGAAAAAGCTGGTCTGTGGAGAGGCTAATACCTAGAAAAATCACAAATCCTTAATAATAGAAATGCACACATAGAAGACTTGTACTGTCTGCCAAATCAATAAAAGCACATTAAATACCCTGTGAAGGAGAAGCTCAACAGAGGAGCAAAGTCCAATATAACAGCCCTAACAATTAACTATGTATGGAGTTAAATTATGCGTTGGAATGCTACTTTTCAATAGTTTAAATGTTTGTTTATTGGAAGCTGTAGTTTGATGTTAACCTAAATAACAAGTAGTAACAGAACACATCTCCAAACATTTTTTAAAATTTATTGAAAACATAACAACCGTATTCAATTGTTTTTTTTTTTGTGAAGTGTTCATTATGAAATCCAGTACTTTATTATTCTATCTTTAGCAAAGACAGGTAAACCTTTCTTCTTTCAAAAAATAAAAAAAAGGAAATAAATAAGAAACACCCTCAGTCAGAAGTGTTGAAATGAAAATCTATTGTCTTGGTGGGGAGGGTGCTTAAGCATAGCAGAGAAGTCTCAGAACAAATAATCCCTAAACAACTAAAAGAAAATAGGAAGGCAAGGGAAAGATCAATATAGTTAAATGTCAAGGTTCAGTATTTAAGGTATTCGAGCCTAAAATGTATCATTGGGAAAGCCCAAATCCAATCAGCTTGAGAACAATAGAAAGAAGTAAAATTAGAAAGGCCAAGGAGCAAATTTGAGGAACAAATAATCCATATATAAGACAATTAATTACCTGCTAATAAGCAAACATGTGCTTTACCTGTGTGAGGAAGCCATGACAAAACTGTCCAGCCTATTATTTAGCCATAGCTGTAAACCAAAAAGTACTTTAATGAAATTATATTTCTGCACTCTAATACTCATAGAAAATTAAGACATTTCCTCAGGTCAGCTTCTTTTTAGTAACAAAGATGAGATGTGGGTGTGTTTAAGGTGTCAGTAGTGATATTAAAGAGCAGAAAGCATCTACCTAGATGGTAGTCATCAAGCATTCTTACAGAATCTGAAAATGAGGTAAATGAACTGTTAAAAATATGCAGCCATTAAGACCAGTTACTATGTTTGAGGAATAAAATGTACAAAATCTGTTTCTCTTTTAAAAAGACTAAAAGGGTGATCAACAAATTGTAGAGGTCCACAAATTGTGGTGTGGAAAGATTTATTTTTTATAGCAGCAGTACAAAATGGATTAAAATAACAATTAAAAATAGAAATTGCATTGCATTTAGAGAAATGTAAGAGAAGTTCTGTTCAGAAAGTCAATGAAATCTATAGAAACCATTCCACCAATTTGATCCATCCCATTGTAGCAAAGTAGTACAACTTGCATAGACAAAGACTTCTTTCTGTTTGTTAGTATTGTTTCAAAGTTGTAACAGAACAACAGATGAAACCCCTTTTGTTGCTCTGTATGTAAGCAGTTTTATGTCAATTTAATTGTGAGGTCACACCAGCAAGACAGGTTCAAGAGAGAATTGCTGAGAAAGGGAATACAAAATAACAGGGCAGTAGGGAAAGGCAAGAGAGGGTAAGTGTCTGCAAATGGTGTTAGTGGGCTAATGGAAGGATAGGACCCAAGGAGGAGGAGGAGTAGGAAAAGGCTGCTGAAGCAGGGCACAGGACTCTTTAAAAGGCTTCAGGCAAACTGAATTAGTGAGTAGGAACTAAGTGTGAAATTCTCACTGAAATAGTTGATACCTATGGCTTCTATGTAGCCGGGAATATTATGGTTACAGTTGGACCTGGGTCGTTTTGGAAACACAAACAAGCATACACCCACAAGCATTTACTGGGCTTACAGTAAGGGTGAGTTTTAGGCCAGATGTGAGGTCTTAGGATCTGTATTCTTATGCCTCTTTTCAGCCACATTATTTAATGATTATTTAGTACAATATACAGAAACATTTCTTGCCTTTTTTTTTACCGTGAAAACAGGGCACACTGAGATAAAACTCAGCGTGTTTCAAACAGACTAAGTTTTCTTAATGAGTTTTTTAAAAACAATTTCTTTAAGAGCAATTGAAATACTGAAAACTGGTTTCCTACAGGTGTGTCTTTTAATTTTCTCTCTGCCACTAGTACCAGATTCCTCCTGTGTCTGATGGTTGCCCTGCAGCTATGAGTGGCTGGCTGAGAGGGACATGCTGCTGGGCCAGGCAGCAGCTGCCTGGAAAGGTACAACAGCTACCTTGACTTCTCTCAGGGTATCAATTTATATTGCATACATGCCCACTCACTGAAATGAAATTTAAACTAAAACCACCTTTAAACCATTTGCAAATTTGATTGAAATTGTCCAGTAGCGCACAGAGCTGCTGGGCAGAATGATGAAGAGACAGGGCCACTCAGAAAATGGTCAAGGGGGCTGGTATTTTTACTTGCATAGCTTCCTTTAAAAAATGAAAACATTTTAAAATAAAACACTTTATCCATTTGATTATAACATGATGCCAGTGCTGGAGTTAGGACATGGCATAGTGATACCATCATGTGACTTGGCATGTTAACATAATGCATGCACCCCTGTACCAGTGAGATAGGAATATACTATAAATACAGACACTACGTGTTGTGACAAAGGAAAGGAAATATCTCTGTTTTCAAATAAAGGATATTTTCCAAAGCATTTTAAAACTTTTTTGAAGCAAATACTGTATGGATGTTTCTCAAACCTGACAATTTTTGTTTGCACAGTAAATTACATCAAAACATATAGAGATGAACAATATGCTTTACTTCACTGAATAATGAAGTACTTCACTGATGAAAATCTGTTTTGTGAATTGTTTGTGACAAGTTTCTTAGAAATTAGAACACATAGACCTGTCATTAATATAATGATTTAAATATTTGTTTAGACATTTATAAACATAATTACATTTTTTAAATACTTGTTTTAGTAGATGGAATTAATTTGATTGCAGTTATTGCTAATGGTTAATATGTCTCCTATGTCTTTCAAAGATTATGTGGCAGGACAGAACAAGTTTTCGTTGTCTTGTTCCCCTTTGGCTTAGACTGCACTCTGGAAATATTGTGCCTTCCTTGGGAATGGTCAAGTAAAGAAATTTAATGCAGGATAAAAAGGAGAAGGAGGAAGGGGAAAAGAAAACAAAATCAGAAGTGAGTAGAAACTACAATAAATGCTGAGAAAAGCAGGGAACAGAGCTACTCTATAAAGTCTCAGAAGGGAAGGAAAAAAAATATTCTCTTGGGCTTCGGGAGTGGACTCTGCATAATCTGCAAACCTGCAGAGCTGCCAGACTGGGACCATGCATGGACAAGAGGACCTGGCATTTTACATCAGCATGAGCCAGTGGATGTTCATCTGCACCTTCTCTATTCTGTCTTATTTTGGATGTTTTATCAAGCTTTGCTTTGGGTAGTATCTTATCTTTGAGATTTAAAACTTTGTTGGGAGTGCTGATAGTGCTAGCTTTAAGGAAAAGGTAGAAGCAGATCAAACTCAAAGATCTGGCTAATGATTTGTATTTTGCAGACAGAAGTACTGATAGAAGACAAAGTTGGAGAAGCCAAAGTCATAGAATCACAGAATGATTTGGGCTGGAAGGGACCTTAAAATTGTCTAGTTCCAACACCCCTGACATGGGCACAGACACATTTCACTGGATCAGGTTGCTCAAAATCCCATCCAGCCAGGCCTTGACTGCTTCCATGAATGGGGATCAGCAAGTTCTCTGGTCCACCTGTACCAGTGCCCCACAACCCTCACAGTAAAGATGTTTTTCCTAATACCTAATCTGAACCTACCCTCTTTCATTTTAATGCCATTCCCCCTTGTTCTGTCACTGTAGGCCTTTGTAGTCAAAGTAACATTTCTAAACGTATCTGGTTATATGAAAGATCAGGGAAATCAAAGAAAATGGAGACCCTAACCTTAAATTCTTGATAAATAAAAGACCCTAAAATTCTTGATAAATATACTTCATGGGAGCTGTTTAAGGGAAAAATCATGTGCTGGAACTCTAAGAAAAATATCCTACCTTTAAGGTTATTCTCAGTGAGATTTGGTATGGAACAAATATTTTCCTTCTCTTCATTAAAAAGAACAATATATCAGACAAAATTACTGATCCAACAGCATCTAAGAAAGCTACTGGATATTTCTCATGCTTCTTGTGCATGAAAGTCCATAAGAATATCATTATATTAATTTTATTAATAGTAATTAATACATTGGAATTCACTGAAATCTCAATATAGCTTGTCACTGAATCTCTTCTCTCTTCTCGTATTTCGGTATTACAATTTCTTGGGAGCTAATGTTTACTGGCTGTAGCCAAGGCAGTGTGGTAACGTTCAGTGCATCACTTTTTCCTCACAGAGCACTGCTTAGAGATTAAAAACTGTAACATCCATTAGACATGTGAGTATTAACAATTTTCATGTGAAGGAATACCAGTCTTCAGAGCTGATGCTGCCACCTTCCAGGATTGGTAGAAGGCAGAAGATTGAGGAAGACTCCAGAATAATTCACATGTAAAGTACTAGGTAATCCTGATCCACAGAAATTCACCAGGTGGGATGAAGATAAAACTTTAAAACTTTAGAATTCCAAGTGCAGCTGGAAATCAAGTTCCCGTTCCCTGAAGAGAGTAAGCCTGAACTGTAAGTGCCAAGTAATCTGTGTAGATCAATTTGCAGAAGATAAAGTTCATACTGGAAACAAAACCAGTAACAGCAACAACTAAGGAGTTAAGCCAGATTTCTGCTAATTAGTTATTTCCATTTTTTTTCATTTTAGTTTTTCTAAGCTAACATTTTGTACTGCCTGACAAAATTTCAAACTCTCCTAAGGGTGTATAAAATTTCTTATACGTTGGACACTAAAGATTCTAAAAGCTAAATTTACCTGTTATGCAACCCTTTTGTTTCCAAAGTATTCCCTTATTTAGTTATGCAGTTAGTAGCTCTGCTTTAAACATGACTGATTGCAACTCTGTAAACAATTCTGTTGCTAAATCTCTCAGAGAGATGGAATCCCATTTACTCTCTCCTAGCTGCAATTTCAGAAGATTAGAAGGAAAAAAAATGAAACCTAAAGTAAAAACCACCCAAAATAGGTAATGAAACTGCCTTTGCACCCTATCCCAAAAGTTCAGGGATACTACTAGGAATAAATTATGATAATAAAAAAAAATCTGTGAGTCAAGTGTTATATTTGTATGTCTTAAAAGGGAGCAACTTAATTAGACTTTCTGTAGTAGGAACAAAACTGGATAGTTGGTTTCAATAGATGTCTATTGAAACCAACCATCCAGTTTTGTTGCTACTAACCCTTTTCATTTGTATACTCCTGTGTGAGCTCCAACATAAACAAGACTTGTAAGCAGCAGACTATAGATAAGCTTTCAAAATGTTGCGTGGCATTTTGCCCACATATCTGTCAAGTAAAAGGTTAGAATCTTCACTTTTTAAAGAAAAACATACCAATTAGCAGCAAGGCAAGGCTGTCTAGAGCATGAGGTTTTCAAAGTTTGACACGTCTGTAGGTGCAACACAAGCCATTTATTTGTACGAAGCTCCCTTTCATCTCCTGATGACAAGAGAGAATCCAGGGAGGAGTCCACCTATGAGGAATTTGCTCTCAGGAGTTACAAAATGAAGTTCTTGCCCAGTGTGTCCATTATATCTACAACTGGGTAACGGGGTAGGAGATTATTGTTTTGCCTTGTTTGACTACCAAATTGAGGTTTCTGTACTGGTTTCAGTGGCATAATCACCAAAGAGGATTGTCAAATACTCTTATCCCCACTGTGCAGGAAAATAAGGGAGACTTGAGGGCTTGCTTTCTGGCTTGGGCTGGTGTGACTTCAGGTCACAGCAAAAGCTGGAGAGTGATGACAGCAGCCTGTGAGGGGCCACTGGTCCCTGTCCTGATGGGACATTGGCAGCTGGTGCTCAAGGCCATGCAGGACTTTGGCTTCATCCCCTCAACACATTGGCCATCTGAGATAAGCTGAACTGACAGTTGGCTGCCAGCACAGAGCAGTAGGGGTTTGTGCCCCCCTTAGAGCCAGGGGTAAGTGAGAGAGGAAATAATGTTTCTAAAAGTCATAATTCCCTTCTCTGATTGCTCCTGGGATGGTTCTGCTATACATCCCCCTTTCTGCAGGCAAACTGTTGTCTTACAGTCTTGTCATAAGTGATTAGTCAGAAGCCAGTGCTATAAAAAAGCCGGAACAGAATGTAATAACCAAGGTGCAAAATTAACATTTAAAAAATCCTAAAACCTGCTGCAATAACAAAAAACAGATCCTAAAATTAAAATATGAAATACTGTGTCCTTAAGACCACTAAAAACGCTTAGTGAATTTTTCTGTCTTTAATAAAGACATATAAAACAGGCTTGATTTTTTAAAAATTGTTTAAGGTCCATGTCCTTTAAGGCATCTTAATGATGAGGACATAAATATGTTGGATAAACTATGCAAAAAATAAAGTAAGACAAACAAAGAAATCTATGCAATTATAAATCTTGGGTAGTCTTTCTGTCATTAATGTTGATGTGTTAGGTACCAAAACAGGTTTAGTTTTATATAAGAAAGTGTATTCATGGCTGCTGCCCTAAGGAATTTAGTGTCAGTAAATTAACATAAATGAATTGCTACAATTTTCTGTTTTATTATAATTTCTAAAATTGTTAGCAGACTTAGCAGTTCTACATACATCTAGAGATAACATCTGAATTGCAAATAAATCACTACAAAATATATGTTGCAGACAGTTTCATTTAATGTGCAACGGCATTAAATATTTAAAGGGCTAACTTCTGCCATTTGCCTATTTCACTAAGCACATCCACTGTGGTTTTTAAAGGAGAGTCTACTATAATGGGAGGGGTAATGTTTTAAGGTAAGATTTGTTTTACATTACAGGTATTTAATTTAGAGCTAATGAGTCAGTTATGTTACTAAAACAGCAGAGTTATTTTAAATACATTGATTTAGATGTAGGGACTATATAATTAGGTTTTTTATCCTTGTTTTACTCTGTATTTCTTAATAGCTAGTTCCTGTTTAACATGCAGTAACTCATATCAAACCTAAATGAAATACTTTTTGGAGGATTGTTCTTTAAATCTTTACCAAAGAAGTAAAATTTGCTTTCAAAATTAAAAACTTATTTGAAAAGACAAGCTAAGCACGTGTAAGCATCTCCAAGGCACAAGAACACACCATTTGGTTGTGGTGAATGATGATCAGGATCACTTATATCCTGTTTGTGTAATGCTGTAAACACCCCCTCACTGCCAGGGATACTCTGTTTGCCAGGGTACTACAGGGCATGCATAACGCTCGCTGCCACCTGACACGTGAGGGCACAAAGCCTGTCTCGGAGCACACCAGCCAAGTTCAACATCTCACCCTTATCTGAAGGTGCTTAATGACTCAGGGTATCAAAAAGACCAAGTCCGTTGTGACGACTGGTTGACAGTTTTGGGGTTTTGTGTCATTAGAACAGTCTGACATAGATACAGTTTGTCTGGAGAGGGACTGACATCTCTGGTGGGCAGACTCGATACAGTGGAATGAAATCTCATGAGAAACAATGACCATTTTACACCTCAGGAAGTTTCTGCTTCAGTTGCAAGGCTTTTCTCTTTATTTAGCTTGCTTTAGTGAAAATATATGCAAAATAGTATGTAGGTAATTTTAATTTATGAAGATGAAGCAGGTCACACACTTCTATTTCAAGCAAGGGTGCCAGAACAAAATTAAAGCTGATTAATTTGTAGTCTTGGTGCACTAGTATTAGATGTTCTCATCCTGCAGTGATGAATGTCTATCAAAAAACGTGTGTGTTGGAGAAGACCACATACGACCACAAGAAAGATAAAATAATTGCTAATATGAGGTGTCAAACTGCATGAAATGTATTAGGTCACAAAAATGTCCTAATTCAGATATTATTGAACTCTTATTACAATACATAATCATATAGAAAACTGCTGAAGAAATGCATTTTCAATTGCTTTGCTATTTTTTTCTCTAATGTGGTGTTCCTGATCATTGTCTCTGATTTTTAAAGGCTTTAGTCGTGTTAGTATTGCACTCACTTGTTCAGCAGACATAAATTGTCTCTGTGATATTATGACTGTAGTCCTGATTCTGCTCTTGCAGACCAAGTAGCTGCTTATTGCATTTTCCAACTAAAAGTTCATCAAAGCATAACCAGATTTCAGCCTTCATCTGTGTGATCCTGGTATCATTTGGCTCATATGATGAGAAAATCACAGAAGTCCCCATGCAATTGAATTTCTAAAGAAAAAAAATTATTCATGAACTTTTAATCACAACTTCTTTCAGGGGTTTTTGTTTTTTTTTTTTTTTTTTTTTAACAAATGAATGAGGAGAATTCTAAAGTTTTGCTTGTGACTTTTCTAAAGCATTTCATGTAGCAAGCTCTTTGGTTTACAGATTTTATGAGGAAGAATTCACAAACAGGGGCCACTGTTTATTGTCCTGTAGTAAACAGGAGCTTTCTCAAACAACTGGCTACTGTCCCAAGGGAATTGGACCCAAACCTCTGAAAAGCCACTTATCATAAAGTAAATGCATGAAAGAAAAATGTCAAAAATTCACAGGAGGATTTTGAAACACCTCAAGAAATCAAATTATTGTCTCTGCTGTCTAGCTCAAAGAGTTTAAAATAAGATACAATAC
This sequence comes from Melospiza georgiana, assembly GCF_028018845.1. Classification (NCBI taxonomy): domain Eukaryota; kingdom Metazoa; phylum Chordata; class Aves; order Passeriformes; family Passerellidae; genus Melospiza; species Melospiza georgiana. The sequence continues at coordinate 49,091,204 of NC_080431.1, forward strand.
AATATTACACCTGGCAGATCTAAACAATACATCACTAAATGCCCACATACTCAAAGTGTAGGGCTTCTACTAAGTAGTGAGTAAATTTGAATATTAAAGTAAATTTGAATATTAATCTCTTTATTCTGTTTGGAGACATTATTCTTTTTCAATATGTTCATTTAGAGTTGAAGCTGTGGATGCTCTCTGGTAGATTCTAATACATGTCGTCCTTCCAGTCAGTGGACCAAAAAAGAAAAAATGACAATAATTAGTGTTCACGCCTTATCACATAAAGGGAACAAAGATGGTTACTACGCAGAGTTAGGCAAATACCAATATGTTGGGGGACTTACTGTTGTGCATAAATGGCATGAATTTAAAATTATTAAATCTCGTCATAGCTGGCTATAGTGTAACCAAGGCCTAGCACTTACCCTTCTGAACAGAACAAATTCTCATTGGGTTTAACAGGTCTTTTCCAGTATTAAACATATTTATGCAATTAATTAGGAAGAAAGAGATGATAAAAACATGACCTTTTTTACTTCTGTGAAGTAAATATCAGGTGTCAATATTAACAGTAATGCAGCTAACATTTCTAATGCATCAAGACAACTATTTGGAATATTGACCTATGGGATAAACAAGTATTGAGATTTTGTCATCCCTTCTAAATGTCACATCACTGAAAATCATACAGGGAGAAAATTGGAATGTTAAATGGAAAGCTGCTGTGTTCCACAGTAACAAGGGAACAGACCCATGGGCTAAGAAACAGTGCTTGACTATTGTCATATCCTAAACTAACCTTCCTTCCTTCCTTCCTTCCTTCCTTCCTTCCTTCCTTCCTTCCTTCCTTCCTTCCTTCCTTCCTTCCTTCCTTCCTTCCTTCCGCCACTTCCTTCCGCCACTTCCTTCCGCCACTTCCTTCCTTCCTTCCTTCCTTCCTTCCTTCCTTCCTTCCTTCCTTCCTTCCTTCCTTCCTTCCTTCCTTCCTTCCTTCCTTCCTTCCTTCCTTCCTTCCTTCCTTCCTTCCTTCCTTCCTTCCTTCCTTCCTTCCTTCCTTCCTTCCTTCCTTCCTTCCTTCCTTCCTTCCTTCCTTCCTTCCTTCCTTCCTTCCTTCCTTCCTTCCTTCCTTCCTTCCTTCCTTCCTTCCTTCCTTCCTCCCTCCCTCCCTCCCTCCCTCCCTCCCTCCCTCCCTCCCTCCCTCCCTCCCTATACAATTTTGCCATTCACTATGGAGACAGCAAAACTACACACTATGGTACTCAAAATAGAGGTGATTTTTTTTTTTTTTAATTTTAGTATAGGTGAGCATGACAATGATTTTTGTTTGGGGTTACTAATTTGTAAGATTTCTACCATACCAGCTAGTAAAAAAAATATCCTATTAAAAGTTAATGTAAGTTATTTAAAATTAAGTATGTAAATATACTTGGCTGCCACACTGAAATTCTGCTTCAATTTGGTTCAGAGATATACTGAAAAACAAAAGATAGTCTGTTTCAGTGAAATTTGAATTTTTAATTTCCTTTTTCAAATCCAGTACTTGCAATCAAAATATTTAGATTTGGTCATTATCAACACTAACTCACTAGCACCACAGAGTGGGAGTAGAATCTCTGGTACATTTTTACTAAAACCAGTGCAATTACACCTGACATTAGCAGGTGTTGTTGAATTTAACAACAAGTTTTCACTATAGGTGTCAATTTTTCTAGCATTGTTGATGTATTTCAAAGAAAGAATAAAAAGCACTTTTACCAACACTGTTAGAGCAGATAGATGAAGTTGGCATGTGTCTCCAGATGCATGGAGTATGTGTCACAAATGTGAAAGCATGTCCGAATTTAAACAGCTAGTGACCAGTGTTGTATGTTGAGCTCTCAATCAGATTAATTCCTATATCACTTTATAATTACACTTTTTAATCTCTTTTTCTGTTCAAATTACTTTGATAAATTGGAGAGGGGAATTGTTTTCCCACATTTGGTAGCATCAGATAAAGAATTTTTAAATTTTTTTTTCTCATTTGTATACTCATTACAGTTTAAGAACCATACATCTAATTAATCAAGTTAATGACATATCAAAATGCAAATCATGTGTGGCCAGGAATTTTTCGTTATTTCTTTTATTAGTTCATTTCATAGCTAAACTAAAAGAAATTTATCTCATACACTGCATTTGCCTCAGAAAGAGTTACTGATTTGCTGCTGCAGGTTTTTCTTTCAATTTCCCACTGCTTCTATCAATAAAACTGATAGCAGTTGCCCTTGGATGTTTCTGGTATTATAATACCATCAACAGTAAAGATTTACAAACATTAATTTAACTGAAAATAGATTATAGAATCTTGTTGCTTAATAGCTGAATTATGGGGAAGATTTGTGTGATAAACAAGCTGAAATGCCCCTTGCCTAGGAAACTTCTAGGAATAAAAGGTTCTGTTCTGTTTGTGGTTTTTTTGTTGTTTGTTTGTTTGTTCTTTAAGGAGGGGAGAAATCAAACTGCTGCCATAAACTTTTGCCCAACATTTTTTTTGTGCTTTACAGATTTTGGTGTACCTGTAGAAGCTGTTTTGTTGAAGGGCACCATATTTATTTCAAAATTAATGGATGGCTTGAGACTCCGGTGAGAAAGTCACAGAGCTCATATAATTTTTCAGGGGTCACATCTTAATGAGAATCAAAAATTTACTCCACCATAAAGTTCAGGCTGTGGTTTAAATACATACCAGCTGGTTGTGGTCAGCCTTCAAAAGAAAGGCAATCTGATGAAGGAATTAAATTTGTCAATTATATCTGACTCACACATAGTAACCACTATTCCTTTCCTTTGCTGCATTATAAAGCTGAAGAAGAGAATTGGAGACATTTCTTTTGTTTACTTAGTATGAATATATTTAAATGCCACTTTGTATATTTATTTACAGTGTGATGCAAGTGGATGAAATAAATTTCGTAATTATTTTGTCAACTTCGTTGTTATACCTGCAACTTCACAAACACCTCATATTTTCAAAAACAAGCCTCTTGCTCCAAAGCACTCATAAACAAATTTATGAGCAAAGAAACATGAAAGAGGAGTGTTAAGTTGGTTGGCAGGTTAGTGCAGAGAGGATATTTTAGGCACTGTAAACAGTTTTGGGAATAGAAAAAGGAAGTCATGCATGAGATATGGATACACACAGTAATCAGGACTGTATCAGAACCAGGAAGGAGTAAGGACTCAGTCCACTTGTGGAGTTAGGCAGACTCTTGCAAAGCCTCAAAATTGAAGAGGAGAAATTTGACATTGTAGAGTAATGAGACAGAAAACCACCCAAGGGACTGAGAGAGGACTTGACATGATCAAAGTCATGAACAAGAAAGATAACCTTGGCTACAGTGTTTGGAGTGGACTGGAGGAGAGAGATTAGAAGGAAGAAGGTTACAGTGGCTAAGAGGTCACAGCAGGTGAGACATAATGAAGGCATGAAGCAGGCAGGAACAGAAGATGAATAACTGAAGAAACTGTAGATAAGTCAGAAGAGATTATTTGTCCAAAGAACTCAAATTCAGATATTTGAAAGTTGATTATGTTAAAAAAAGTGTAGTCAACACTTCTGCTGCATTTATGTACTATCCTATGCGGCAGCCAACTTACTGCAGAAAAAGTGGGAATGCTTTCTAGATCACCTATATTGTTATCTGTCTCTATACATTCACATGTATTGACAGCTATTTTTATATTTTGACTGTAGAGAAGGAATGTGGAAATCAGGTGATGCAAGTTTATTTTGCTGAATCTACTATTGATTAGGCCTGTGATCTTGGATAGTTGTTTTCTGTTTGCTGTGCTCCAGTTTCTCTGTCTGTACAGCAGTGAAAGCAGTTCTTTCCTTTCTTTGTAAACTTATAGATGAAAAAGAAGACACAGAATTCTCTGTAGAAATCAACTCAGTTAGGAGATGCCATCCAGCCACTCCACATGGACACCTTCACAACCACCACTTGGGTAGCAATGGTCCTTTTGTAGTGGCCCAGTGCCTGATATCAGTATCCCAGTGCCTGATACTAGGGTGGGTCCAGATGTGTTTTCAGTTGCAAGAAAGTTGAAAATGTGCCTAAGTAGGTAGTTTTGACTGGAGGTGTCACAGCTCACTGGTGTCTGAAGCCATCAGAACCAAAATATGTTTGCAGACATACTTCACCTACCATTTGGCTCTGTGGATTACATGTGGCTTTGAAACATATGTCAAAAGACAGTGATGGCATTTTTCTCTGAGAATGCTTCATTCAACATGCCAAAGGGCTTTTTAATATATTGGTAAAATAAGACATAAAGCAGACAAAATACTTGTTGGGAATTTCACTCCAATAGATTTGGAGTGTCACAATTCTAGTTCAGAAAAACTGCAGACATCAAATGATCATGCCATAGAAGACAGAAAGAAAAAATATAGCTAGCAGATTAACCATAAGCCTAGAAAAAAAGAGCACCTCAGCAGTAAACACAAACATAATAGTGACTATAATTTTTGCTAAATCACAGTTGCACTCTTCACTGATGAGTAAAAGTAAAAAAGAGTAGAAGCTGGTAAGGAATATTCTTCCCTCTGAGGCACTTCTGCCTTTACAGTGCTCTTTGTACTGCTGGTACTGAAGCTAAGACCCCAAGAGGATGAGGAAAAGGGACAAGGTCCTTCAATATAGTGCTGTATGTGGCTACAGCTGCCAGTTTTCACCAGCTGAAATTCTGAATTCCAGAATTCCTGCGGAGCTAATTTCTGTGGCTTACTCCTCCTGGTTTTCTCCTTGTAAGCTACGAGTATAAAAACCTGTTTGCAGCATCCACTGTTCAGATAAATCAATATTTAGAAAAAAAAAAGAGATTAATGGCATTTAAAACATTAACGACACATTAAAAGAATGGTCCAGTAAATTATATCTTTTGAATTTACTATAGGAAATCATGCTGCTAGAGAGCAGAAAATTTTAGAGGCATAAAGATCACTCAGGAGGAGATCTTTCTAATGTGGTAAAGGAATGTAATATAGAAAAAAATCTGTTGAACATGTAAGATAAACTTTTTGACTTCCTAAATTAAATCGTTGCCATTTGCTGCTGAGACAATTAGCAGGTGTCATTTAGAAGACACAATAGATTATGTACCCAATTACTTTCTCTTTTTAGACAACAGTTTGCAGTCACAAGAACGTGTGAGGAGTTTTAATCAAAGATTAGAACTTTTTAATTAAATACGACCGTATGTGACTAGTCATTTGACATTAATTACTGTTTTAGTTGGATTCCTTTTGATTTGTAAAAGGCCCTGAGCACTGCAAAAATTATGTCACATCATAGAAACTGCTGATTATTAAAACAAAAAGTTTTCTTCATCAGCCCATCACTCTCCTGAAAAAGAAATGTAATTTCAAAAGTGAAGCGGCTGGCTTAGAGGAGACCAATGAGTTTTGAAAGCAAAGTAGCAGATGGTACTTCAGCTGACTTCCCTTAGAAGGGACAGTCTGAAGGCACTTAGTTGTAATGATTGATAAGGTCTTCTGTCAATGCTCAGCAAAACTTTCAAGGGGCTAAACAGCTGGCATGAGGTTCATGTGGAGTTTTAACTATCTGACTACCCTTTGGGGTGTCTTAAAGCTAACTAGCATCCCTGATATTAATAGAGGACATCAGTCAAAATGAAACACTCTTGCAGAAACTGATCTGAGACTTCAAGTAATATTTTAATTTGTTGGCCTACAGAGAGGAGGATAAATGTTAGCAGTGTCCTTGTGAGATAACTTTAAATTCAAGTCCAATGGTGGCATCAGTATTTGCGAGTCCTTTTGTGATTTTGGCTTTTTCATACACTCCACTTATTCAGAGTAGAGTGGGAACAATGACAATGAAAATCCTTATCTGAACAGCCTGCAGAAAGAGAACAAGGGGGGGAAAAAAGAGATATATAAAAGGAGTAGGAATAATTCTTAGCTCATGTAAAGATTAGGGGTGAACTTCACACAAACACATACTCAGAGTCACCGTGCCTTTCATGGTGAACTTTTAGAAAGATTTGTCTGTCTGAAGGTGAATTAAGAAAGCCCTAACCTGTAGTGGCACAGTGCAGTTTCTGAACATGGGCTTGAGTGCATGTATCTGTAGCTCTTTTCTTAGCCTGCTGAAATGGTGCTCAGCTGCTCTGTTAGACAAACAGAGCTCGTTCCTGGAGATGACAGCTTGCCTGAAACTCAGAGTGGGCAATTAATATCTCACAGAGAAAGTTTGGAAATGTTTGAACCAGTGATAGTCTAATTGCCAGCACTGGACTTGTGTGTCCCTGTTTTGCTACAGTCTAATCATACTCACAAGTTTTAAATTGGCAAAGCAATTAAAAGCCAGTTTCGGATCCCAAATTTAAAATGCCCTGTGCACTGAGACTCCTTTGTGGGCAGAAATATTGACATGATAGAAGGAAATAATATTACTTGGAACTAGCTAATCTCCACAAATTGATACTGGATTTACATGCAAGTCTGCTCCTTCTGGCTGTCAGCACAGGAGGTTAATCTGCAGTTTGAGTAACAGTTAAATGGGGTAAATTTACTCAATGGAAAATTGAAGCCTATTTTATAACCTGGTCTGAAACTCAACAGATCAGAGTTCATTTCTGTAGCAGTCTTCCTATATGACTGTGAAAGAAACATCTTTCAATTTCTTTGTAACTCAATTTTCTAACTATAGAAAGATAGCAATGCCTTTCTGCTTCACTTAGTAGATGGTAGGACTCTGAGAAGTTATCTGTTACTGGCTTTGGTGCAGTGCCTGGGACAAACAGATGCTCCTAAATACTGTCCTTATTTCTACCATAAATTGTATTTATGCCTATTTTTCTAGTTTGGCCTCCAGCCTGCTACAGTCTGAAAATCACTATGGAAACTGTGGTAGTAAATGTGGTATTTAGCAACCAGTCTTCATACCACATCTAGGTTAATTTTTTTCCTAAAATGATCTGAATCACTGTGTATTTCCTATAGGAGTGCAACCTCTCCTTTCCTGGACAGAATAGTTCACTCCATTCAGATAAAAAGATTTCATTTAAAGTGGAAAAAACTATCAGTTGTGTATGAAGACAAGCACTGTTGGAAACTTTAGCTATAGAATGAATGAAAAAATGTGTGCTCTATTATTGAAGAGATATTATTTTTCAAGGGAAAAAAACACTCAGGAGAAACACAAAATTATCATAGCATTTTGTATTCACTGCATCAGTTATTTCCCAAAGAAAGCCTATCAGTTAAAATGATGAATTTTAACCTTTACCAATTCTTCTAGAGAAAATTCAATTTATATTCTTCAGGCACTTTGCTACTTGTTCACCATACTGATGCAAAATTATTGTTTTTGTAATATTTATAAAGATCTAGTTACAAGTTTTCAAGGACATATTTAACTTTTTTTTTCCCCAAATCCAAACCCTTTAGTATAATTTAAGAAACAAATGGAATGAAAGTTAGCATATGGTATACTTATATGTCTTAATACATTATTATTTAAATAAAGTACTATATTGAACACAAGTCTGGTGATCAATAGAAAATACAAAGGTCATATTATCACAGAGTACAGAAAGCTTTAAGAGATGAATACCAATGAATAAACATTTCTGCATAGAATCCTTTTTCCTTATTTCTCCTATGAGATCAAATAATGCCCATATGAAATCAATGGTTTCAAACTCCCTTTACGAAATCAATGCTGTAACTGCTGTTGGCAGAACCAAGGTTGGGAAAACAAGCAAGCAAACAAAGAGACAAAAAGCCCCTGGTTTGAGTATAGATTCAAATGTTAGGCTTTGTTTAATTTGTGTCTCAAACAATTTCTGTAGCCATGGAGTTAATCTTTATTTAGCCACTTTAGGACTCTGGGCACCCTTTTTAAGAGGGCAGTAGTTTTAAAAATTAATACTGCAGCCCTTGATTACTGCTGCAGTGTTGCAGAATTAGATGCTGTCCTTGCTCTGCGGTCTTAGGGTGTATTGGGTGATAGGCCTGGGATGCAAAACTGCCAGCACACTGAACAAGGAGATGGTGTGTAAGAGGGCCATGAAGAAACGGGATGACCTAGAAATTTACTTGCCTTCTGTTTAGATCATTTTTGTAGAGTAAGGTTAACAATTGTAAATTCTTAAGATAATTTTCTTTTACTTTTTTTCTCCTTATTTTCTATTAATTAACTTTTCAAAATTATGTTTCTGTTCCTGCAAAAATGAGTGGGCCATGTGGATCTCTATAGGAGATTTTAGATTTTTTCTGGAGAGCAGTATGAGTAAGCACAGGGGTTGGAAGGGCAGGGGTTTGCCAAAGGTGAGAGAGAAGTAGGAGGCAGTGAGAGTTACAGCAATGAATTGTTATCCTGCAGGTCAGGAATACCGAAAGCATTGTTAGAGGCTTCAGGGATAACAGAAGTAGTGTCCCTACTAACTACAGAGGACTGTGGCATTTGCTCCAGCTGGAAAGCTTCAAGAATGACTGAAATAAAATACAGAAGCAAGGACCTACCTTTAAGATCACAGAGGAACTAAAGTGGGAGAAAATGGTTTCGTTTATAAGTTAATTATTAATTGAATATATTTTTAATCATCCTAGTAATTTTGAGTCTTTCTGACCAAAAATTTAGCTATCCTAGTTGAAAGAATTGATGAAGCCTGTATTTTCAGTTTCTTTCAGAGAGGTCATTCTAGCAGAAAGATCTAGACTGGTCCTCCTCAAAGATTTGGCTGATTTGGGGTCCTGCCAAAGTTTTTGTAGATGTTCCAGCATATCTGAAATACTCAGAATGTGTTTCAGGCTTTGCTGCAAAGAACACTGAGTAGTCTCTGTTTTATGAAATTTTAATCTAATTATCAAGACACCTACCAGTTTAATGCTGTGAGAAGTTTGGTGTTAATATGCATGGCCTCTGGCAAGAGCTTAGTTATAAGCAGGATATTACCAGTGGAAATGTTAGTCACCTCCTAAGTGATATCAGAGATTTGCAAATGTCACTGGTACAAAACCTTCCCACATGGAGACCTAAAGCAGTTGTTGTAGCCTAAGAATAAGCTCCAAAGGAAAGCTTGTGTGCTAGTATATGCTATTTGCTGTATCCCAGGAACTGATTTTCGCTGAATTAGACACCTAAGAACAGAATGTATAGATAGTGGAGTATTAAACAGAGAGATTTCAAGATCAGTCAATTTGAAATTATAAAAATAAATGTCTGAATACCCTTTCCCTTCTAGTCTGAGAAGGTAACTGAGACACGCTTAGCTGCCTGCATGAGGCTGGACCTCACGTAGGAGTCTGCCTTTCATATGACTAGCTCAATGTTTAGAGCGATTGCCACAACAGCTGGAGATTTGCAATAAAACCTAGTTCTCCTACTCTGTAAGGCACTGCACTGAGTAGAGAGGAGTCAGATTTGCATTCTGGTCCATAGTCTTGCCATCACCATAACTTTTTTAATCTAATGGCATTTTAATGTAAATTGGGTAGGGAAGTCAGTGCCCAGTTCCCCCTGCTATTGAGTACTTCAAGCACTGTGCTGTATTCTTCCACAGCTGTTGTATGCAAGTGTAGAATTCTTGCTTGGCACCCAAGCTCTTCTGAAGAAAAACTCTGATTTAAGTATGTCTCAGTTCTTTCCTAAAGTTAGTTTGTATTAAGTTTGAGAACTTGCCTTAGAATGAACAGCAGTTGATTTGACTATCAATCATTTAAATAAATTTTTGAGAAAAGTTAATGTGTATTTTCTCTATATTTCATTATTGTGCAGTAGGGAAAAAACCCTTTCTGTGACAATGACAAAAGTGCACAGATCCATTTTAAGCTTGGCTAACTGACACAGGAAATATTCTATATCTGTAAGTAGATAGCCAGCAATTTATTCATCCACATTAGAATGAACAAGAAAATGAAATAAAAATTCCCCTGCAGAATTAACGGAAGTTCTCAATTTGACAGAGGGGATGAAACTGTAAGACAATAACATTGAACATAGTGATTTTCTACTGCATTTACCTCAGGCAATAGCACAGTGATATTTAAACAAGTTAGTAATTATATGAAAGATGTCAAATAAAAAACATTCAAAATTCAAATTTATATAAAACTCTGTGAGATATTTTAGAGCTTCTGACTTGTATAAGTAGGTAATACAAATTCAAAGACAATTCTTTTTACAGGATATTGTAAGAGTTGTGGGTGTTGCTGGTACATCTTTGGTTAAAAATGAAGAGTTCTTAGACACAGATTTACCCTGATGTCTCTCATTACATGTCAAAGTCAGTACGTAGTACATCACTTTATCTCTAGGGAGATGTTTCACCCTGTATTTTTGCCAGTCTTCGTAATTATTAAAGGGATGGATGAAGAATACATTTTAATCCCTTCGGTTTAAAATGGGATATGGGGTACATAGAAGACAGGTGAAGAATTGTGCCATAGCAGCCCACCCCTGCACTTCAGGCAGTGCATGTAAGAAAAGTCTGAAGCTTTCCTAAAGTACCCCATCTGAAATGTTTGTACTGCAGAGTGCTTGAATTAATGGTTTCACTCCACAGATTGATCCCCATTGCACTATACTGCTTCCTAACATGGACATACCTTCTAACCCCTAAGTCTTCCACCCATCTATTGCAAAGTCATTAAATTTACAAATATGGTTCATGGGCTGCTACTGGGTTTGTAACTTTTATTTATAAATAAGAAATAAAGAAAAGGTCATATTTTCTTCCTTTCATAAGCTGCTAAATTTGTGTCAGGTACAACTAAATAAACAGGGTCTCTCAGTGACATCAAGGCAGTGGTGTATTAGAGCTGCCCCCTGTTTGCACATCTGACAAGGGTTTTTTCCTCAAGACAATCTCTTCTGCAACTTGGATCATTGTCTGAAAATACTTCTGTGAATCAAAACAACAGAGATTCAAGCTTTAGAAAAAAAGAGTTTATGTTAGAAGGAAAATTATTAAGATCCAGAAACATCATTGATGGGAAATTTATTGGTATTCCATTGAGGATCTTGATATAAACATCATAAACAGCATTGTGAGGGATCACCAGTTCAATGGAAGATCGTGATCTGAGTAAAATAGAATATTGTGGATAACTACAATGTTGAAGGAGAATAAAAATAGTTGTATCAAGTGCAGTGTCATTATCTTAGAGGACAATAAAGTGGGAGCTAAATCAGATGCAAGACAAAAACAGAAGTATGATCTAGCTGTAATAGTCTATCAGGGAACAAGACTCCCTCATGAAGCAATTACAAACCTACTATGTATCAGGTAAAATTACTTCAGTAGAAACTGTAGAAACAGATAAATAGTAATGTCTCCATACAATGACCCCTAAGTTTAAAACTTCAATTTGTGTTTAAATCCGACAAACTGCTGAAAATATTCTTATATTCTAAGACAATTTGCAGGATTCTTTTATTCTGAGAAGCAGATGACTTGGAGTCTTGAGATTCTTCTTTTCTTGAAGAAGTAGAATTTCCCATGGAAATACCAACTAAATCTCTCTATTAGGGTAAAAGAACTAGGAATATAAATATTTGACGTGTAGATTGTTGAAGGAAAAAGACCCACAGATCATGTGCTAGAGGCAAAGGGATAACAAGAGAACTACAGTCCTCACTATCCTCCTTTGCTTTTCATCTGCCATTACTATCATCCTTTACTTTTCATCTGCTGGCCCAAATAATTTAAAACTGTAATAACAAGTAAACTCATATGTGCTATATCCATGTAGGAGAAAACCACCAAAAATGAACATAAATAGTGGTTAGGCCATCTGTCATTTGTTGTGTATCCTTCTCCCTTCACCCTTAGACCAGGAAACCCCTGTATGCCAACTACAAGTAAACAAAAGACACCGTCAAAAATACGTGGAGTAAGAATTAATTATCAAATTAGAGCTCTCATTATTCATTTGTAAACAAAAGACTTGGAGTGAAAAAGAGCTAATGTTTGAATTTCAGTAATGAAGACACAGCCAGTAGGAGTGACATCTTCCACCTACATAGCCTTGTCAGCTTTGGTGCATCTAGAATATGCATAATTCAGAGCTCTGCAATAACATTTCTCTCCAATAGATTTCTAGTCAGTCTAACATCAAGCCAGTATCAAGAGGTTAGGAACTACTGTCATGCATGAGGTGAGTCATTTGGTGTTGAGATCTTGAAATTAAGACTAGTCATTTACACATATATTTTTAGCAGCTTTAACTGTTCCTGTATCACAATCCAGAACTCTAGGAGAAAGAATCTCTCAGCTTACCCAGCAGAAACTTCACTGTTCCCTGCATACTCACTGTGGCATTCCTCACAAAACAGAATGAATTGTGTTTGTTCAACAAAGCAAAGCCTTCAGGCTAGCCCAAATTGTCAGTGTCTCAGAGAAATTCTTTGGAGTCATCTTGCCATGAACATTTTATCTTTTTTAGAGGTAGGGGACTTTTCCTCTTGTGAACAAATCTTATTGTTCCCTGATTTGGAACAGCAAGGTTCAAAAAGAGAATATGTTTCAAAGAGCTGCAGCCTGTAGGCAAGTGGACAAGCAATAAAACCCTGCTTATTCCCACCTCAACAATTGTTAACACTAGTTGAAGTCAGGCAGTACCTAACCTAAGTGATTTTTTAGATGTATTATGTTGCATGTAAATGATAAAGCATTGCTAGAAAACTCGGAAATAGTTTTCACGGCTAACTTGTGAACAGATAATCATAGAATCATATAATCATTTGGATTAGAAAGGACCATAAAGTTAATCTGGCTCCAACTCCCCTGCCATGGGCAGGGACACCTTCCCCTATACCAGTTGCTCAAAGCCCCATCCAACCTGGTGTGTTGCCCCTAATTTGTAAAACCTGTTGCCCTTTATGTCTCTGTTTACATTTCTTTCTCTTTCATGTCTTTTCTTCATTACAATTTTTTGTGGCACTTATTTTCTCCTTTTTCCAGAATTAAAAACTTTACTATGTAGTCCAGAAGAGGCTAGGTTGAGTGCTAGAAAAACTGTAAAGGAATATTTTCAACCCAAGCAAGTAAATATTTTCCAGCTTTTAAATTATATGAATGCATATTTACTGAAAGTACTTTGTCAAGCATGACATTAAGTAGAAAATTTTGAATAAAAGATATATTGTGTTTGGACTCAAATGTTGTGATATTTAAGACATTGCACATTTTAGTTTATTTTATTCTAAAATTGTCTAATACATTATTTCACAAGCATTAACATAAAACTTTTATTGGAAGCTACTAATTACTCCTTTCAGATAACCGCATGGGGCCATAATTAAAAATGGTAATCCATTTCAAAATGTACATGCGTATAATGAAAACACAATTCAAATGTGTTGTCAGATAACTGGATTTTAATACTTAAGCTTAAGGAAATAGATATATTTTCTAAAAAAAAATGCTTAGAGAGCATGATATTTCTCGATGTTGTAGTTGTTCTCTGCTATCCAGCAGTGAAAACAATAATTATTATCAGTTCTTCATGTTCTTAGGGTTGGCATTGGTATTTGTTTGCATGAAGAATGCAACCATGCAAAAGCACAGTAGCACTTTAGAGGAAGAGAGGCTGCCAAAGTCTCTGGTGAGGCTTGCCAAAAAACCACTCACAGTAGGGTGTCTCTACTAGCTCTCTCTGTGTATATAGGTCCTGCTCTTAAGGATTATCACCTGCTACTGAATAGAACTATTCATTGAGGCTCAGGGAGTGTCTGAAATAGTCTCAAACCTTTCAAAATTGCAAAGTTGCCAACACTGTCTCTTTTCTCAGGAGTCGCCTGATTCTTGGTTAACTTTGTCTTGGTGCCATGTTAATACTACTATCCAGCCTTGGAACTGGAGTCAGCTTATAGCCAGACAGGTTAAATTTGGGATAGATGCCTGTGCATCTTTACATCTATCTATGGATGTATGTCCTCAGTCTTTCAATGTATGTTAAAAAAAAAAAATCAGTCTTCAAAGAAAATTCTGTTCTGCTTATGCTGTTATCCTTCTTTTTTTTTTCTTTTTTTTTATTTTAATTGAGCCCAAAATGAAAATGGTATCATGAACTCAGATGTATGTCATTCAGCTGAGAGTAAGTAGCTGGTTCCCATGAATAAATTCTTGTTCTGATGTTAAAGAATTCAGCATAAAAGAGTGAGATGCTGATTTTAAAAGCCTAAACACCTTGGGGGGATAAACACCAAACGGAATGATTTTGAAAAGTGATAAATTACACTTCCTGCCTTTTGAACTGTATCCTGGCAGAAAACCATTGGTCTACTAAGAGATTTTTAAATCTTGAAGCAATTGATTCCTCCTCCATACAACAGTGGCCTAAATCACTAAGCTTTGTGACTACCTGAAGCACCATCACAATTTGGTGAGGACAGTTGCTGAAAAACGTTTGCTTTGGCTCTTGAAATTAAGCCATTGTAACTGGAAAAGACCATAGAAAATGTTTTCTGACTGTCCTTTGAGTGGGACAGAAATTAAATTATTTCTCTATGTCAGAATACAAATGTATTTCCTATGCCATTTGGTTGTGAGGAATTTAGTTCTAGAAATAAAGACCTGAAATAAAAAACATCATATTTAATTCTTCCAGTTAAAAACTAGGAGGGAGTTACCCATAAACTTTCTATCTATTCCAATATCCTGCCTCTTGCTTCGTGGAGGTTCCACCTACATCTGCAGGCAGGTGGAACATCCTCTTTCCTGTGGCTGCTGTTAAATTTATGTTAAGAAAACCCAAAACAAACAAAAAAACCCCGGCAAACAACATAGCAGTATTTTCAGACTTTCCTGGAGAAGTAGATAGCTCACTGACTTAATATCCCTTGATTAAGCCTGGACTATAATCTGGGCAATGGGCACATATCTTCAGTATTCAGGGCTGAACAAGTATGGACACTTTTAGCAGTAGTAAACTTTGGGCCTCACAGGAAGGCATTTTATAGATTTAGGTACAGTAAGGATTAACAAGTGCTGAAAAGAGATGACCTAGATAATGATCTGGGCTCTAGTCAAGTTTGGGCCTCTAAATCTTAATTTAGACTAACCTTAAGTGATCCCTAAATTCTTTCCATTTCATTTTAGGCCTAAATTTTATATTGAATCTGGCCCATAAGTTCTAGCTCTTTTTTAGATCTGGTTTGTGATGTTAGGCACTTAAACAGATTTTTTCCTTTGAGTTTTGAACTTTTTTTTATGTTTCTGCATGGAAAGCATCTGTGATGATTTATATATTTTTGTAGTAATCCCCTAATTCATTAGGAGCTGTTTCTCCATTCAGAGGATTACTATGTAAATATATGTGCATAAATCTAGGGAAGTTAACTTTTAAAAGGGACAGACACTTGGATTTTAGAACCATTTTTACTTGCAGTGTTGTTTCCAGTTATGATAAATAAAGGTCTGAATTGCAGCAGAAAATGTGGAAATCAAGACCCTTATCCTGCTCTGAATTCCAAGTGGGCAGGAGGTTTGCTGACGGCTCAGTGCAGGATCAGAGCCCTAAAATCTGAACTTACAAGGGCTGCCTTTTTTTATTCTGCAGTGTTCAAATGGACTGCTTAAAAACCCTATAAATGCTTCATCTAGACAGCAGGGCACCATTTCAGGAACTGATTGCCCATTATAGTACTGACAATAAAACAGGAAAATACCCCAAGGGAGAAGGAGCAGGGCCTTATGACTTTCCCATTGAACTCAATGTGAAACTTATAATTTCCTGGCCCCACTTTGCACAATGTGTCAGTTTTCAGTGGCCTTTGCATTATGCTCCTAAATCTCTTTCAAGGAAATCTGAAATGAGTGGCCTTAATACAGTGGAAAATGAAATAAAATTATGGCATAAATCTGAGTTCATATATACTGAAGAATATATATTTTTTCTTTATATTTTCTTCCCTCTCCCCTAGAATTAATCAGCTAGAAGTAATAGTCCTTTGATTTAAATTTTATGTGCTAGATTGTGAAAATGTGCTTGCAACACAGAGAAGTGAATATGTCTGTTTAAAAGATCTTTTAAGGTTATTTTTTGTTAGAGATATTTTTAAAGAATCTCTGAAACAATATATTCAGGGAGAGCAAATCAGACTCATACACAGACTCATACATTCTCCCTTTGTACATCACAGCCAAGAAACCAGTATATATACCGTGCCTCCCCACGATGAATCTTCTCTGTGAAACTTGCAACACTTTGGTAGCAGAGAGCACCTGTCTGGATAATGTGAAGGGATAAGGGAGTATGTTAAACAAGGGCAGAGGGAATTGGGGAGGGATGCAGGAGACACAGATCTAATTGAAGCAAAGCATTTTATTAATCTAGAGTGCTCTCTCCAGGCATGCCTAAAATCTAAATAATGATACTGAACTTCAAAGGCCCTATTCTCCATTCCTTGTGCACTCACTACTCCTGTTTAAGTCAATGGAACTTCTAAGTGGATAAAAATGCAGAATCATACTGTGAATAAGATGTTAAGAATCAATTAGCAATAAAATGCTGCTTACAAGAAAGAAAAAAAAAAGACAAAATCTTAATGTCTGTTTGGTCAATTCGTTCCTATCTATTAGTAGCATGAGTAACTTGAACATCAAGGTGTGTGATTTTGACCCTCTGGAGAACCATCTAAAAGCCTGGATTGCATTTGAGACTGTATTTTTTTTACAAATGATTTATCCCTCTAGTCTACTCTGCTGCTCTTGGACAGTCAGCTTACATAACGCATCAAAGATAGTACAAAGTTGTGCAGCTTCTCAGGTGGGCTCAGGGATTTAGCTTGTGTGTTTTAAAACTCCTCTGTTGTTTCAGCATCTTTGCATATTGAATTATGTTAATTTCACTAAGTAAACATTAATTACTTAATGATTCCAATGGTTTCATGCTTTGAAGCTGTAAGGTACTCTGAAAGTGATCATTATTAATTATAATATCTACTATTGTTACTTTATCTATTTTTTTAAAAGTCAAAGAGACATTTATCCTCTCTTCCTTAAAGGCAAGCACTTGGAGAGAGCCAACCCAGTTCTCCATGTGCCCTTTCAAGGGCTGTGCATGAGTATGTCATTTACTGGGACATGGTGTGAAATACTGTTGCACCCAAAGCCCAGTTATTTTCAGAACCCCATATTTCTCATTTTTGCCTTCCTCTAGCAATATCATCAAAATGGACAACCTAGCACTCAGCTCTCTGAAAAGTGGAAAAAGGTTCTTTGTCTACTTTTGTGAGTAATTTCATGTATTAGGTAGAAGGTAATCACTGACTATTCTGTGGGCCACCATACTGACCATGATGTCCTATGGTCTGGAATGTCCCCTTGGTCATTTGGGGTCACCTGTCCTGGCTGTGTCCCCTCCACACCTCCCATACACACCCAGCCCCCTTGTCAGCGTGGCAGTACCAACCAAAAAGGCCTTGGCTCTGTGCAAGCCCTGCTCAGGAATAACAAAAACATCTCTCTATTATCAACCCTGTGTTCAGCACAAATGCAAACATGGCCCTGTATCAGCCACTGTGAAGGAAGCTAACTACTCCAGCTAAAAACAGCATAGTGTCTTTCTTAATGGCATTTAAATATTAAAATAAGCAGGAAAATTCTGATATTAATTTCAATTTTAAAGTTTTTGTGGCAGATTGTTTTAGAACCCTTTTCTGTCATTAACGAAGCTTAGTTAGCCTGCAGAGGTTGGCATAATGCATTGCTAATAATTGGCCACTTTTTATAAAAATAGTATTTCATGGAGAAATGGGAGTTCATCCAAATCAATAGAATTTCTGAGAAGATGTCTCTTTTAATTAAATTGATCAGGTTTCACGATCACAACAAACAGGAGGAGAAATTATTAAGATTTATTTGCTTTGTTTTATAACTGAACCACATTAAACCAAAATTGCTTTCTATATGAACTATTGTGTCTGGTGTCCAGGCACAGGCAGAGGGGTCTCCAGGGACCTCTGTGAGGACTGCCCAGGACTGTCCCAAGCTGCACACAGCTGGATCCAGGTGGCTCCAACCCACCCACACAGGGCACAGAGCACAGCTGGGTCCTGCAGCCAGGGGCTCTGTGGCACCTTGGGCAAGACCTGTTTAAGAAAGGGTAGAGAGTGTTGCACAGCATCTGTGTGAGAGAGGAGTGAGAACATGTGAGAGGAACAGCCCTGCCGACACCCAGGTCAGTGCAGAAGGAGGAGATGGAGCTGCTGCAGGCACTGGAGTTGACACTCTCCTGCAGCCCCTGGTGAAGATCATGGTGAGGCAGCTGCAGCCCATGGAGGACCAGAGGGAAGAGAAGATCCACATTATAGCCAACGGAGGACTCCATGCCAGGGCAGGTGGATGTGTCATGGAGAAAGCTGAAACTGCTGGGGAGCCATACTAGAACTGCAGAAAAGCAGGAGGAGAAAGGAGTGACACACAGGAGCTGCTACGGGCTGACCCCACCCCTCCGTTCCCTGCCTCACACACTGCTCAGCATGAGGAAAGGTCCAATAGTCAGGAATGAGAAAGAGAGTTTGAACTTGAAAAAAAGGGGATTGGGAGGGAGGGAGGGGGATTGGTTTGCTTTTGTTTCTGAGTAACTGAGTCTATTTTTAATTGGCAATAAATTAAACTTCCTCAAGTAAAATCTGTGTTGGCTGTGATGGTGATACCTTGTGAAAACTGACCTAGAAAAGAGACTAGACAGAGCTAAAGAATAAAGTAGGTATATATTAAGAAGCCTCAATAGATCCAACTTGGGCAGCACAATCCAAAATGGCCACAAAATGGATGATCAGTCACGGGGTCTCACACTTCTATGAGTTTCGGTCCATTAGCATATTGGAGTTAATGGTCCAATTACAGCTTTAGCCCAGGGAGTCCCATCCTTCTTGTTTACTCTCTTCAGTCCACTGTTGTTTATGCTCTTGGGCCTGAGATCTGGATCAGATGTCCTTGGGTCCCCAGATAAAGGAGTAATTGCTTTGTCTACCTATTCTGTGAAGCGAGCTTACTATGCCCTAATATGCACCCTAGACTTACAGACTAAAGCAGAACAGAAGCTGAAAGATATAAAAGCTAAAACCTGAGGCATCAGTCTATTTTTAATTGGCAATAAATTAAACTTCCTCAAGTAAAATATGTGTTGGCTGTGATGGTAATTGGTGAATAATCTTGCCTTCGTCTTAACCTATGGGATTTTTCATTTTATTTTCCCCCCATCCTGCTGAGGAGAGGAAATGAGAAGGTGGTTGTGTGGGCACCTGGCAGCCAATCAAAGTAAATACACAATAAAATTCAATATTTTTTTCTTAAAAAAACCCCAAAATTTGGGGATTTTTACTGATTTCTATGATTCTAGTAAAGTTTTTCTTTATTCATAAAAAAATAAAATCTAATTTATCTTTTTTTTATCTCTATCTTTTTTCCTCTTTTCCTTTTTTCCCCCCTGAAATCTCTTCTTCAGTATTCTCTAAACAGCTTGTTATTCAATTATTCATGTGCCTGCACTTGGGAATTTCAATCTGGTTTCAGACCTCTGTTGTCTTCTTCACATTAGAGGGCAGGGAATCACATCTCCGATCTTCAAATTTCAGTGGTCTTCTATATACCATTGAAAAAATGAAAAAAATCCTTTCCCTTTGCTCTCAGTGACAAAAGAGCAGCTGTTGTATCACCAACCTTTCTCTTCTTAGAGTAAAACACACTGGAAAGTTATTGGAAAGTGCTTCTTTCCCAAATGCTCTTCTCTGCAAACTTTTTCTCAGGGGAGACAAGAGAAGTAAAGAAGCTGCTAATGCTAAATTTCTGAAATATTTCTGTAAGCAAAACATCTAAGAATAGTACAGCAATATTTGTTAGCCAAAAAGGCAATGTGGAACTAAATGAGTTCCCTAAACTGAATATATTATTTTACTATCACAGCTGACATTTCCATACTTGATGCTTTTTAGGTACAACCTGAGCAAAAGTTTTTATGCAATAATTAATTTAATATGCACATTTAAACAATCCTGTGAAGCTAATGAGTCCATTTCAATGGATGAACACAATCTGTGGTCTGTGCTGCAGCTGAACCTTATTTAATAAGAAAGACACTTCTTTATGTACAGGTAACTTCACCACCACTAATGGACACTTATTAATATCATGTGACAGAAAACTGGGGAGGAGGAAGTGAAAAAATGATCATTACCTTTTAAACTACAAAGAATATATAAGGGATGCCATCAGGGATGGGATGAAGCTAATGCCACACACGAAACCAACCAGTGCATCCAAAAAACATTTTATCAACATTGATGTATTTCCTGGCTATGTGGAGATTACAGTATAGAGAGAAGGTCCCATGAGGGTAAATTGGAGAAGACTGTATGCTGGGAAAGAGGCTCCATCAGGGAAAAGTTGCCTGTGGTAAGTAAAATGTATGAGCAGGAGCTGGTGTACTGAAAAGTTGTACCTAAGGTCAGCAGTGGGTTTTTTTATTAAAGATTGTTGGAGTTTTTCTCATGTGGCAGTAGGTCACAAAAAATGAGAGCAAGGCTGCTGGGGTCTGGTGCTGGGGGATAAAGTGGTAAGACATTTTCATTGGAAAATTCTTTTGACATCTTTCAGGGCCAGTAAGAATTTTAAACTTAGTCATTACTGTTATTAGGCTAAAAGATTCACTGCAGATGAAAAAAAATAAAAATCAGCCTATAATGCAGTTCCATTCTAATGAAATTTCTCTGGTTTTGTTAATGGTTGCTTAATGTCTACTAGCACAGTAGATGTGTTGTGGAATAATAACTACTTAAATTATAAGACATAATAGAACATCACTTATAGATTTTTTTAATGATTTTATGCTATTATTTGGAAATATAAAGAGGTAATACTTATATAGTTACTTTTTGACATCAGACTACATTACAACAAATAGATAACTAATTAAAGCTGGTGGTCTGTTGTTTTTGCTCTGCATTTTTCTATTAGTTTTCCTCATTGAGTTCTGGCCCAGATCTTTTTTTCACAGATTAGCAGTCTGAAAATAGCATCTGCTTGGAGAAAGCAAGAAGAAACTAGATATCAAAAACAAGGAAGAATTTAAATACACCCAGTGATACAATGCACTAAGTGCCTTAGACCATATTCATCACTCTTTAAACTCATGCAAATCTGCTTCACAGATTCTTTTAGTAGTTGAAGTTGTGCATACTTTGGCTGTCTAGCACTGAGCACATTGACACTTAGGTCAGGGCTGAACTTCCTTGTGATTGTTATTTGCATCCAGAAGTAGAGAAGTTTTTCATGCAAAATCATTTTAGACACTCAGTCAAGAAGACACAGTATATCCTACTACCATCCTGGGTAAATTGACACATTATACAGGTGTGTACAGTTATGCTGAATATTAGCAGCAGACATTGTGTCTGGGTTTGTCTGGGACTTCTCACCCCACAGCATTCTTGACATTAGGATGCAGAAACATTCTCTGGTCCAAAGTAATTTCTACTCTGCATTATTTGGAAAAATGAAGAATACATCTTTTCAGAAAGTGTATTAAAGAATCCTATTAGAGAATGGTGTTGTATTTTTCTCCCTTCAATCTTATGAAATCATAAAATATTTAATCTAATATTCAGTTTTTGTGGCACATCTGTTTTGAATTGCTTATGAGTTGCACAAAATTCCTGAGATGAAGAGTGCTCTAAAGAACATTTATTTACTCCTTATCCCAACTCAGGCCTTGAGAGAGAGGAGCTCTGCATTTCTCTGTAACATGTTGAGACAATGTAGAGCCAAAGGAGAATTTCAAACCCTGGAGTCTGAGCTATTTCAATGGTTCACTGTCAGCTGTTTGAGCAGTTTGCCCAGATTTGTTAGATTTCTTTGCTGCGGAATGGAAATACTCTTACAGATGGAATAACAGGATCCTTATTTTTTTCACTGCAAAGAAGTAGTTCTTTTTAGAAAGATAGAATTTTAATAGCTTGATCTGCTCAAAGGTAAACTAGCAGCAAAAGCTTGAATTTAAATTATTGGCATTTCTACAACTGGAGGTAATGGTAAGATCAATCATGATAGTTGAACATGAGAATTTATGCAATATGTTTGAAGTTCTACACATAAGCATTGTGCACTGACAAATACTATTACTAAACAAAAACTATATGCAGGACAAAAAGTACTCTTTAAAGAAGAAGGTTTCAGTTCTTTTCTTTTGTTATATAAAATGTAAAAAATTATTATTAATTTAATAATTTTTCAGCCTGTTTAAATGTCTTTCCCATTTATATTAGACTTGCTATGAAAAAGAATCCTAGATGATAAAAAAATTTGTTCTGTTTTTAGTAAGAGATTCTTAATTTAGAACAGTATTTAATTCTAACTAATGTTGAATTAACACAAGTTTTTAAAAATTTTCTGGAATATGATGCCTTCTTTGTAAAGTTTTGTCACATCAGTGATAAATATTTGACTTTTTTTCTTGTAGCTTTTATTATTTTATTTCTTTACAAGCCCCAAAAGTTATTGAAAATAATCTGTAGCTGGAAAATACGACCAGAAGCTTCTCCTTTCCTTTGTCCATGCACATCAACCCACTGCACATGGGATTGTGATTTTCTGTGACTCCATAGAGGATTCCATATGACTGTCATATATCTCTATGAGTGCCCAACTACTTAATCTATTTAGTATTATCAATAACTAGGAGTGTTTTTTATGTAATGAAGTCTTTCCCACATCCATCAAAATATTGTTTGAATTAAGTGATTCATCTCCCATTATGTTTTGTATCAGCTCTTCATATTCGCTGATTTATTTTCTGATTTTACTCTTCCCAGTGCTCATCAAAAAATACAACACTACATTTTCAGTAATAGCAGTGGTTGTCTGCATTTAAGTGTTACTATTTATTGTGTTTGCTGTAACTACTCTTGGAAGACAATGCTCATTAAAGTTCTCATTCCAAACTCGCTAAACTTTCTTATACATTGACAAATATAATTTTACGTGTATAATTGTAGTTAAGTGACCATACATGGATTTCCAGCAATTTAGTGAATACTAAGAAAATATGGATGTTATATAAAAGTAAATTGCTCAAAAGCTGGATGAAAAGCAAGTATGATTTTAAGAAACTGCTCACTGGTAGAAAATTACTAGAAAAGTTATGTTCTCGATACAATTTGTTTTCAATACAAATTGTAACATTATGAGATCTGTTTATTAATGATAATTTAGAAAAAGAAGAAACTAGCCTTGAAAGAATTGAAACAAAAAGAGAGGTTTTAAAAGGATGAAAAAAGAAAGTTTTCTGGGATATCACAGAATATATTTTTTTCAGTAACCTGCTGTCATCACTTTCTTTTTGAATCTCTGTTTTCTTTAGAATCACATTTACTTTTTTTTCATTCTGGAGCTCTCTTTTTCCTAGTTTGCCAACTTACCTAAATTTAACAGAAACACGAAAATCAGAGTGATCAAAAGAATTACCCGCTTCTGTCTCAGCTTGGACAGTATCTGCAGCTGTTATTATACATGTGAAAGTGAAGCTTGTAAAGAGGAACTGGTTTTGTTCCCTGTATAAATAACAAGTAAGCTCAACAGTGGAATTAAAATCTTTAAGAGGAAAGTACAGTTTTAAGCCAGCCTCATGAAATTGCAATAGACTTTTCAGTACCTTTCCATTGTATTTTTTTGTCAGTATTTTAAGCCATAAATCTTGCAGCTGTTGCTATTTAAATGCAAATCCCTCAATCGGAAATTAATATGAAACATGTAAAAGAAGCAAGTGGTCATAACTGCACAAAATTAACATAATTCTAACTGAACACTTTTCTCTAAGAATCTTTTTCTTTAAGAGACTTTCAGATTTTCAAGTCAAAAAAAGAATAGGCCTTAGGTGTTTGCTTCAAATCAGTGAAATTTACTCTGGGTAATTAATTAGCGAAACCACACTATTGTCAAGAAAGATTGTCAAGAAATATATTTGTTGTTTGCATAGAAAATAAAGATATGTGTTTTCAGATATTTTGGTTGTCCTTTCTAGTTATTAACATGAGTCAGAAAATATCTGGTAAATCAGCACTTAAAGTAGATTAAGTAAGACATGAAATACACACATTAATGAAGGAGTAGGATTTTAACTCTCCTTGTTAGAGATTTTTGTTACTAATGTACTTTGTCTTTCATTTGATGAAAACAAGCAAGGTAAAGCAAGGAGTAAAGGTCTTGATAAGGAACAGTAATTTCAATTGCAGTTATAAACCAATTTCAGTATTTTCTATTATCTTGTCTATAAAGCCATGTTTTCTTATTACAGTTTCAAAATAATTAATCAGGGAAGAATTTACAAAAATTATCAGGCCATATCTACTCTCAATTAGCTTAAGAATAAACAAGGCATTAGTTTTTATTGTAACTCAGTTCTGGCACAAAAGTAATATGAAATGAGAATACAGGATTAAATGTATTCAACTATAACGACCTATACTCCAAAATGATGAACAAGTTATGGTGATTTATTTAATTTAAAGTGTATTTGTATTTTAATTTTACCCTTTCCTTTACATTCGAGTTTAACTTTCAGTATCTTCACATTTACCCCGTCTTTAATTTTCAAAATGTCAAACCCAAAAAGTCTTATTTGACTTAGAAATAATACTGGATTGGAATTCTATATGATTGCACACAGAAAATATTTCTATTAATGCTACCCTTCTGATTCAGAAAAGTGGTTTTTAAACACTTTGTTATTAAAGAGTTTGTTAGTTGTTGACCTTTACAGTTTCCCTGATTGGTTAATAAATAAAACTAGCTTTCTAATGGAGATCTAAAATTCACACTGAGATTTGAATTTTTTTTTTGTCCAGTCACATGTCCCACTTAAAAAAAAATTCCTCAGTTAATATTCCATTATCTTCCTCTCAGTGTGCCTGTGTATTTCAGCAGCCTAAGTGAGTCAAAGGGAAGTTTCATGTAGACATACAGCAGTGTTTGACCTTGAAATGCAATCTTATTGTGATCACATCACTGCTGATGACTTGCAGATAGAAAAACAGGCATGGCATGTTGAGAAGGAAAGAGGAAGGATGAGATCAAGTGCAGTGAAATTAAGTGAAGAGAGATTGTTCTTCATAGTTGTTTGAACTTCAAAGAAATACTCAAGTGTTTTCTTAAATGTGTGATTATACTTAAATTTTAAATTAATATTTATTATATTTTCTTCCCTTTTTTTTGCCTATAGAGTCTACATTGCTTGTTTTCTGATACTCTTCAAGAATGGAGCAACAGGACTACACTTAAAGACCTGTAATTCCACTTAAGTCAGAAAATAACCTCCAGATGAACTCTTATTTTGCAAAATTTTCATTTATGACAGCTGATCAGCAGCATAGAAAACCCCCAAATTTCTCCTATTTTAATGGACACTGCACACCTTCCCCCCCTCCCAACACCTCATTTCTATTTCTTGCTTACTCTCAAGAGGACTTTTATTTTCAGGATCTGGCCTTTCCACTATCATTTGCGCATCATATTTAGCTGAGAGTGCAAATATTATCATCCTCTAAGGTTACTTGCATTTGCATGCCAAGGTTGAATTGCAAAATGACATTTAGAAGCATTTACTTTTTTGGCTGCCATTTCTTCATCTTGCATAATACATTTTTCTTACATCACAAGATGAGGCCCAGGAAAATTGTAAAGTTGGAATACACCTGTGGGATGACACTGTGATAGACAGCTGTGAAACAAATGCAGGCTTATGGTGAGCAGGTTCAGCTGCAACTCCTTAAAATGGCATTTTATAATATGGCAGGCTTAAATGGTAGACTGTTGAACAACCACAGAAAAAAAACATTACATCA
Organism: Melospiza georgiana; assembly: GCF_028018845.1. Lineage (NCBI taxonomy): Eukaryota > Metazoa > Chordata > Aves > Passeriformes > Passerellidae > Melospiza > Melospiza georgiana. The sequence continues at coordinate 49,117,054 of NC_080431.1, forward strand.
TGCAAAGACTGAAGTACAAGCGGAAAAATGACAACAGTGTGCAAAGCTGCAGCTGATCCTACTTGCCATATGGGATGCCACTCACTGTAATAACACTTACATTCCCTCCATAAGTGCCCTTAAATATCAAGGAGTGAATAAGACATTATGCAAATTGCAAAAGGAATTTGTAATCGTATACGTTATGAAATTTGTATTTTCAGGAATTATTTTACTCTTAAACTAACAGAATACTCTTTAAAAATATGCATTTCTGAGAATATTCCCACAACTAAATAATTTAAAATTTCCCTGTGCAAATGGCTAGAAGCGAGGCTTCCTTAGTCAATATAAAACAAACAAAAAAAAAGTCCCAAACCATGAACCCAAGAACAAATAGCTACTATGATTTCTCTCCCTCTCTTCTTTCAAGATATGGTAACTTTCACACAAATACATTTTCCATATGTTTATGTACATTTTTGAGAGTATTCTGTTCTTAGAGATCCTGATGAGAAACTAGATAACTCAAGTTTGAAGAATGATAATTTAGTCTTTATCTCAGATGCATGGTAAACTGTTCAGCTGTCCATTATTTCTCACAATGCAAAATCTAGAGAGCCCTCAGTGCAAGTTTCATACAGCAGTTTTGAAAAAACAAAGGAAGTACTTTGTCATATCACGCCTGTAATTAAATTGTGGAACTCATTGCTGCAAGATGTTTCAGGAGCCAACAGTGTAATTAGAATCCTAAAAGGACTGTGGTCAGCCCCATTTTCTCTATTGAACACAGAAGTCTGGAGCCTTCATCTCAGGTAGTCCCTCGGGCTCTTAGTGCTGCAAATGCATGCCAGGAGAAAGGACACTCTGGGCATGCCCGTCCCTCGTACTCACGACTGTCGAAGGAAGGATGCTGGACCTGGTGAATCCTTGTCCTGATAAGATCTGTTTTATGATAGGTGCATTGGACTGAATTCAGGTCCAGCATTGCGTTAATTATTTCCTGTGTCTTTCACTGAATGCCAGAAAAAGGGAAAACAAGAAGGAAAAAAAAAATCTGACTTCATTATTTTTTTCTTTTTTTTCTGTCCCTCAAAAAATACAAAACCAAGTTGAGTGTGAGGTAAACATAAATCATGAGGTTTCTTATTATTTTAAGAATAGATGTGTTTCCAGACATAAGCAAGTCACTTTTTGTTTTAGCAGTCTATAAGGGACAAATTCAGTGCTTTATTCATTATGTGAACAAAGGATTGTATTGAAATTTTTTTCTGATTTTAATATCTTCTTCATATACCCCACACTTCCTTTGTATGGAACCAACCTTGTCCTGTGGAATCATGAACAGAGATAGGAAGTTAAATATATTTTTTTACAGTTCACAGTTGCTAAGATCTTCCCTGATGGGGAAGTAATTTATCATCAGTAACTTTATGAGTAATCAACCCTTCTCCTAATTTTAAAGGTAGTTTTTCTGTCTGTACACTATTACTTAAGCAGAAATCTTACAGGTTTATCTGTAACATTCTTTAGTACCATTGTGGCAAAACTAGTGTGAAAAATCAGTTATTGTGCACCACTAAGAAAAATCCTGCAGCAACAGAAAGAAAAGCAACTTGACTGTACAAGTTTCTTCTGTTTCTAGATTATACAGAATTATCATTCTCTAGGTGTCATTTAGGGAAGCGAAAGTGGTCTGAGGTTAGGATCTGAGATCTTATAAGGTCACACTGGGTGAGGCATTTTCAGCACACATCATCACTTCTGAGGTGGTTCTTATAGGATGATGTCTACTACATTTTCATTTCAATTCTTTGGTAGATTTTGCATTTTTTGTTTTTTTTTTTAACTTTGCAAGTGAGTGGAATATATACCAATAAAAAGGTAGATCTCAGTGTAGGAAATGTCAATCCTATGCACAGGAGTTGGGACATTGTTTTTTTTTCCTACTGACTAACAGATCAAATTCCTTATGAGACTTCTCTAAGTCAGTAAATATCCTAATGCTTGTCTTCACACTTTTCATGTCCTTACTGTCTGTGCGGCTTATGGGAACTTCACTCATTTCAACTTCTTCCCACAGCTTTTATGACCCTGAGAATTTTCTCTGATCAGTTTGTAGGATTATATTTTTCTACAAGCTATCTCCTCAGAAATGACAGGTTTCTTCTGCCAACATTTCTGTCATCACTAATAAAGGATAGCACTAGAGAATGCCCTTTTCCACAGTTTAGTACAGTATCATTTGTTGCCTCTCTCTGTTCCTCCTTGGTAATTCACTGACTGAGCCAGAGCAACTGACCTGATGGTTTCATCATCTGGGATTTCAGACCTGTCTTTTCAGTCACAGTACTTGTAGTATCTGGGGATCAGGGTCAATATCAGTCCTTGGCAGAGTTTTTACATTTCAGGGTACTATCTCGTCTGCCTGATTTACAGATAGTTTCTCAGGAGCTGACAAGAGTGAGCTTCAAGTAAATTTTCTTCAGCTGTTACATTGGAAGAAAATGTTAGTCAGAGCAAGCAGATTATCTAAACAGAGCCTGATGAGTCTGTGTCCCTGCTCATTGATCTTCCTTAATCCACGTTTGCTTAATTCATTCTAATCCATGACCTTTGCTCCCACTTTAGCTTTGCAGTGTCCCACATTCAGCAGCACATCAGACCACAGCAGAGTGTCAGTGCATTCTTCAGAAAATTGTCATCCTTTGCCATTGTCAAAGAGAGGTGACCTGGGCAGCAGCCAGGTTAAACTGGTGTTTCTTTACAGAAGATTAAAATAATAACAGCTGTAAAATGATTATACCTTGTTAAGATTAGAGTTCTCTCCCTGTGTCAGTGTGCCCATGATTTCTTGGGTGCTAATGATTTCTTGTGTTTTGAAAATTGTGTTTGAAATGATAAAATAAATGGCAGTTGAATGATAGGACATAGCCAATGCATCAGCTATTATATATTAGTATCAGAGAGTGACTTTGTGATAACAATATCATCAGAAATGAAAAATTTAGGTCATAGCTTGTAAAACAAAAGTTTGTGAAACATGCAGAAAGCTGGAAGCTTCGGTGAAACAAAAGTATTGTTTTTACTGAAAAAGTAAAGGACAGGGTTGAATAACTTTGCATTTTTAATGGATTCCACCAGTGAACATAAAGTAGCTTTTTCATTACAAGGTTTCTTGCATATTAGAACATAATAGTAAAATATTGTATTATATAAAAGTTTTTCAAGTGACCTTCAACCTTGGAAATGCAGATAAGTTTTACTCCAGAGTAGAACTGTGAGTCACTGTATAAAAATGACCTAAAACAAGAAAAATTTTATTGGGGCTTTTTGTTTATCTGTTTTTTTGTTTTCATAGACATGCTTGGTATTCTTTAGCATCCATTTGGGATACACTCCTTGGAATCTCATTTATAAGTTATATACTCTTCTGCCTGCCTTCATTTGCACAGTCTATCATATACAAAATGATTGTGTAGCTTCAAGTCTCTCCAGTGTCCTTTAAACGGGTATCAACTTATGCATCTTTAAGCATATTGAACTTACTTAGAATGAGACTGGGCCAACATAATTGAAATGGACATTTGGAAGAAACACAGGTAGAGCCAGAACAAAGGAACAACAAATGTAGATGAAAATGTTTGACAAAATGGTTCTGAAGAGTAACATGCAACAACTCTGCAAGCCCTGGGGTAGTTGCACAGTAACTTGAACACATAGTACTTCATGTAGCAAATAGAAAATGACACTTGCCAGAATCTGACCTTGACAGCAACATTTGAGTAATATTTGTAGTATGATCAAACAACTTCCATGTTATTTTAGGCAGTAAGAGGTTTTCTAGAAAGCTCTGTCTGCTAGTTTTTATTATGCTCTGTGTTTCCATAAATAGAAGAAGATGTGTGTTGGAAATATATTGCATTTAGTTTTTTACCTTTTTTATGTAGGTTCTTGTTTGGTCTGCACTAGATGATTGTCTGAGCAGTTTACAAATATGAATTTCTTTACTTTTTCAGGGAAACATAATTTTTGTTTTAAGACAGAAAACAGAAAGCTAAGACACAAAGAAAATGGAATTAAGATCTTTAAAGGTGTTTAAAATCTAGAAAACACACTGGGCAGAACTGAGAGGTTTCAATCTAGGAAAATGGCAGTGAGGCACACTCTCCATTCAAGATAAATTATTTTTTTCAATTTAATATCCTGTTACTACACATGCCAAGCAGATTCACCAGATTGCTTGTGCTGGGCAGAAAGGATATGCAAGATTTACGAGTAATATTTAGGCTGGCAGATATCACAGATGTAAATTTTTCTGCACTGTATCCTCTTGGTTAAATCACTTTTCCAAGAAAAAATTCATATGCCATATTACCATAGAGGACCTCCAACTCTGTCTCTTGGAAAAGGAGGAGCTAGGTGATGAATTTGGGGGTCCCTCACCACTATGTACTCTTTTGTATTTTGTGCTCAAGAATAGAAACATGACACCAAAAGAAAAGTAAGGCAGAAGAGACTTGGGCATGCACTGGGAATGCATTCTTATTTCTTCTACCTACTACTATTGCCTTATTTCTATTGCCTGGGCACTGTGAGGACAAGTCTGTCTTTCAGCTTCTTTTCCCTGGACTTGAATGCTTCAGCATTCATGTCTTTGAGAGCTAATATAAAATTCATAGAAAAACAACCAGATCAGATTTTATAATTACTCAGATCTATGTTCTGGCCTTTAAACTCCCATATCAGTTTTCCCCTTGACTCATTTACTTCCCTCATGACTCTCATAATCTTAGCTAAGTATTGGGGGTATCCCAGCAGCTGATGTGGCGGTGTCCCTTTATTGTTTTGCATTCCCACATGGTCTGTAATCTGAAAGGTAGATGCCTTGGTGGGATCTCTATTGCTTGGGTAGAAGTCATAGTACCCCTTTCTTCCATTTCCTTCTTAGCTCCTGCCTCACCTGCTGACTCTGGTTTTAGGATTTTTTTTTGGTTGATTGAGTGGGTATTGTTCATTTTTTTCCCCCCTGGAACATCTGCCATTGCTATGAATTGCAATTGGCGTGGTTATCCCTGAGATATAAAGACAAGCAAGAGCGAGGGTTGTAGCACATAATCACCTCACTCAGGTACCCACCCATCTATAGATGTTTAAAATCAAGGACTTAATTACTAAGAATGGAGTTGCCTTAGGTTTTTCCATAGTTAGTGCAGCAAAACAGGCTTCTCCAGAGACAGTGTCTCACACTGGGAGTGAAAGAGTCTCCAGAGAGATTCTATATTCAACCTCTTAAACTCAGGTTTTATTTTTTCTAAAAAGAAAAAATATAATTTTAAAGTTTATTAGACATTTGAATCTAGCTGAAATGAATTTGACCTTTTTTATATTTATTTTGCATTAACTATCCTACTATTGATTCTTATAGAAATGTGTGATTCCAGTGGCTTTCTTGTAGTTCATTAGTGTTATTTAAATATGAGGTAAGTTGTTCCTCCTGCTCAATTTCTTAGTGTACTGATTGCCCATGGTTTAAAATATTTGTTTGCAAGTTCTCTTCTGACCCAAGCACTTCCTTCCTAAATTAAATCCAAGTATGTTTCTCTGGATTGCACATCCCAACGAATGTTTTTTTACAGATTAGAGGGGTTTTGCTCCCCCTGCCCTGCCCAGTCCATTATTGTCTACCAGGCTGGGGAACTTCCTACACTCCTGTGTCCTTCACCACTGCCTCAAAACACGTGATACATGGGCACATTTTAATGCTATTAAAAAAACATTCAGGTGAGCCAAAACAAAATTCTCTCATTATTTCTGACATGTTATTTAAACTTCTTTCCTCAAACCTCAAATCAATAATTATATATATACACCACACACACTGACACAGTCAGACCAACAGAAATACAAATATGCATTTATATACATATTCCCTCTCTCTCTTTATTTAAAAATGGTTTGTACAAACTATGTGAGGCCCAAAAAGGATCTAAAGCCAAGAACTGCTCATGCAAATACAACTAATCTGCCCTAGAGGAGACTATTTCTGAGACTGGCTGCCAGGCTTCCCCTCCCTGGGGTGGATGCAGTTAGAAGAGCAGATCTAGTCTGATTTACTACAAATTGTACCCACAACTTTTCTAGATTACAATATATTGCATGTCACCAGGATGTTATTTTGTTCTTCTTTTTCTGTTTTTTATTTCATGTACTTTTCTAATCATTTTACTGTAAGCTCTTTAGGGTATGGCTTATTTTTACAAAAGACTTGTAGAGCCCCTTCCCATTAAGCAAGACCATCAAAGCAATGCATTAGTCCCAAAAAAATATACTGGAAACTGCTTTAATTAGCCAAAAGAAATATATTTATAGTATATTAGACATAATTTATTTGAGGAAAAAAGTCCTTTAAAAGATAAAAAGCCTAGAAGTTTGCGGTTTTTTGGGGGTAGGGTTGTGCTATTGGTTGTTTATTCTTAACAATCTCAGAGGAAAATTTATGTAATACTTCATTATTCACAATATAATTAATAAATATTTCCTTTAAAAGATCTTTATGGATGTGTATGAACATTGAACATGAATGCATGTAGGGCTGAGGAAATACAAGTTCTTAATAATGGATTTCTTTTGAGCATACTGGAACCACAACTTAAATTTTTGCCTTCTTAGGGCAGGAACAAATGAAGGCAGACAATGACATTTGCAACAAAGTTAAAAATATGAGACACTTCTTCTCTCTGCATACGCTTTAGAAAATATTAGCTAATTATATTTAACATAGAATGAGAACATAATTCCTGCTGTTTTGACAAGTAACAAATTGCATATTATCACTTTGTAAATAATATTATTAAAAACAGTTGTCCTTGTCTGTAGTCTCTTCTTTGTAAGAAAAAATTAATTTGAGGCCCGTCATTCACAAGATGTGCATTAGAATATCAAAGCAGCAGTCTGAAGATGCTGAAAACTGAAAATCCTGTGCACCCTCTGCACAGAGGGAGAAATTTGGTGTGGTAATAAAAAGATAAAAGTAAAGGTTTGTGAAGTCTATGGTAGCAGCATGATCCCTTGTGATAATCAGATTTTCAGTCATGATTAATTTGACTCAGTTATTCTATTAATAATATTATCTTGACTATAATCTAAGCATAATATTGGTTTCCATTGAGAAATATAAATTGTACATTATTAAGCATTTTTATTTTTATTAGTTTACTAATTAAACTGTATTGCTCGTCTTTTTTATTCCTAAAAAATTCCACGGAGAGATTAATTTTAATTCTTCATGTTTAAACACATAATCTTTCATCCAAAGATCCAAAGGTGCTTCACAGTATAAATACTAATTTGTACTCTATGAATGATCTCACAGCAGTCCAATGAGATATATTACTAGCTGTTATTTTTTAAGGCTGTTTTTCAAAGTAAAATGTTCATATCCTTCAACAGGATATAATAACATGAGCATCTACATGTTTGCAGAGTTCTTTTCAAGTCAAGGGACAGCACTTGCTGGTAGCACAAAGATTCAATCCGTGCAGTAACCTTACTGAAAGATAATAACTCACATTAAAAGTAGGAAGGTCTTTTTCCATTAACTTCAAAAGGGTCAGGTTTTCATTTAATAATAGATAGTGGTAGGAGTGTCAGAGACAGATATAGAAAAGGAACAGTCAAAATCATCAGGTATTCTATCGACCAGTGAGATACAGAATGCACTCACACAGAAGTTTGATATGTAGGTTAAGTTGTTTCCCAATTGCATTCTTAACGTTTGTTTTCTGTAAAAAAAAAAAAAAAAAAAATGTGTGTAAGAGCATTGCTTCCTTCAAATGTGAGGCCAGACCAAGTGCTGAATCAGTTTGGATCCTTAAAGCTAAGAAACAACTCAGCAGTAAGAACTTGCTTTCATGGAGATGATGCAGCGGAGACCTCTGTTGATTAAATGTCATTGTTGTAACCACTCTTCAGAATTGATGAGCAGTCAAATGAGCCATGACAGTGAGTGTGACTACAGGAAGTTAATAGACTGCTACCACACATGGCATTTACCTTTTTATATTCAGGTACATAAAAAAAGCACAGCTAAGTTTTACTTTTCTTTAAACCATCTACAGTAATTTATTTTTCACTTTTTTTGTCCTGCTAGAATGCATGGAGCTCTACCTGGGAATGGATGAGGAACTGACCAAGACCTTATGGATCAGGATTAAAGAGAGGGGAGGGAGAGCTGGTATTATAATGGGGATCTGCCACAGGCCATATGACCAGCAAGACTGAGCAGATGAGCGCCTCTATAGATGAATAGGAGTGTCACAATTCCTGGTCTGAATGGGGAACTCCAACCAGCCTAATGTCTGTTGTAGGGACAACATAGCCAGGCATAAGCAATCCAGAAGATTACTAAAATACATTGATGGCAGCTTCCTTCTCCAAATAATAGAGGGGCTATGAGGAGAGGTGCTGTGGGGGACCTTAATCTCACCAGCAAGGGCAGCTTGCTGGGGAATGTGAAGCTCAAGGAAAGCCTCATATGGAGTGATGACGAAAAGGTGGAAATTGAGATCCTTAGGGCAGTGAGCAGGTTGTGCAGGAAGCTGACTGCCTGTCAGCCTCACCTCCACACCTGGTAAGGTGATGGAACCATTCATCCCAGATATCATCTATAGGCACATAGCGAAAAAGTGGACAGTGAGGGGGATTGAGAACTGGCTGATTAGTAGGTCTCACAGGGCTGTGGTCAGTGACACAGAGTCTAGCTGAAGGCCTTTAACTACCAGTGTTGCCCAGCATTCAGTACTGGATCCTGTCTTGGATCCAGTCTTCCACTTAATCATCAAAGACTTGGATGAAGGGGTAGAGCACAGCCTCAGCAAGTTTGCAGATAATACAGAACTGGAGGGAGTGGCTAACACACCAGAAAGTTGTTCTGTTCAGTGAGACCTGAACAGGCTGGAGAGGAACCCAGCCAAATTCATCAAAGGCAAATTTGGGGTCCTGCACCTGGTTAGGAGCAACCCCAGGCACCAGGACAGGCTGGGGGCTGACCTGCTGGAATGCAGTTCTGTGGAGAAGGACTGGGGGGGTGCTGGTGGACAACAAAATGTTTGTGAGCCAGCAGTGTGCCCAAGTGGCCCAGAAGGCCAATTTTTTCTGGGCTGCATTAGGAAGAACATTGCCAACAGGTCGAGGGAGTTGATTCTGCCCCTCTACTCAGACCTGGTGAGGCCTCACCCAGAGTGCTGTGTCCAACTTTGTGCTCCCCATTCCAGAAAAGGAAAGAGAAAGAAAAGGAACTGTGGCAGAGAGCCCAGCAGAGGGCTCTGAAGATGATTAAGGGACTGGAGCATCTCCCTCAGGCTGAAGGAGTTGGGCCCTATTTAGCCTGGAGAGGAGGCAACTGAGAGGGATCTTATAAATGCATTTAAATGGCAGAATTCAAGAGGACTCAACCGAATTCTCTACAGTGGTGGCCAGTGACAGGACGAGGGGCAACAGGCACAAACTGAAACATAGGAAGTGTCATCTGAATATACAGAAAAGTTTTTCACTGTGAGAGTGACAGACATGTTCTCATGGAACATGCTGCCCAGAGTGGTTGTAGATTCTATTCCTTGGGAGATATTCAAAACCAGCCTGTGCAAGCTGCTCTGGCAGGGAAGCTGAACTAGATGATCTCCAGAAGCCCCTTTCCATCCCAACCAGCCTGTAAGAATCGGTGTAAAATACACGACTAAGAAAAAGAAGTATGTATATGTGAAACAAGGTCCTTGGGTACAGGGCTTACCTTAGGGTATTGCTTAAGGCTCTCTCACTGGAATCAGAGATCAGGTGCTTGGCAACTCAAAGGACTGAGACAATTATGTTAAAAAAAGGCAGTGGAACATTCATAACGTGCATGTAACAGCTGCATGAAATGGCAATATGCTATTATTACAAGGAAAATAAAATGGATCATTATAAATGAAACACGCACAGGATTGTTATCAGCAGAACAATTGTTATGTATTGAGCCATCAGAAACACCCACTTGGAAATCCTTAACAAAATGCTTAACGTTTTATAAATAGAATTTCCAGGGAATTTAGAGATCAATACAACTGTCTAGCCACCTTCCACCTGTCTGGAACTGCCTTCGAATAAGAGTAAAACAGGGAAACAATTTAAGTAGCTGTAAAGTGGAGCTTAATACATTTTTGAATGGATTATAGGAAACAGGAAATGCCTCTTAGAGCAGAGAATAGGAATCAATGGCCTGGGAGGCCTTTCAGTATCATATCTTGTGCTCCAGAAACCTTTTTTGTTTCCTTTTCTCTGGTAAGCTAGATTCATCACAGAAGACAGGTTTTAACAAAACACCCTGTTGTTAAGAAGTTGTTCTAGCTAATAGCGGTGTTTTGTGAGCATTTACTCTTCAAGCAATTCTAATATTAACCCTGTTGTAGTGGAATAGGAATGCATACTTCATGAGTCACTGTTTGTAATCACCAGCAGAAACATCTAAGATCAATAGCTAGCATGCAGCAGGGCCTTACAGTGAATTAGGATCAGTGTGAAAACAGCAGTTGCTCTTCAATGTGCCTGTGCCAAATGAAATGAGATGAAATTTGACCATTTATTTTCTTTGGCCACAACTAGAATTTACATACACACTCTCAGTAGGAAGCCCTATTAAAAACCAAATAATTTCTGGGGTTAAATCTGTGTTTATTCATCTGCCTTACATGCACCTCCAAGGAATATCTACACGCAGAAAGAGGAGAAGAAGCCCTCAAGGTCAAGTGGGGATCCAAGGGAATTCTTCCTATTCTAGCTGAAGAACAGGGAAAAAAAAAACAATCAATGCAAATTCTTCTTGGCTGATGTGCCGCAAGTTTCTCATTATGGTAATTAGTGACGCATGAACACTGTTAGACTTTGCTGCATGTTATATCCTTTAATGCTCACTATTTACTGTAGTGCCCAAGGGCCCTAATAGGAACACTGAGCCCATGCAGCACAGCTGGGAGGCTGACAGGGCTGCAGGAGGAGGAAGTGCTGCTGCTGGTCTTGTAAAGGGACCCAGGCATCTCTTGTTCCCTCCATCTTCTCTAGGGACTGAAGGGAGCAAAACCATCGCCCCTGTTGGGCTCAAGAGCTATGTGCACTTAGTGCTGCACATGGGGACCTTGACTGAGACGTGGGAGTCTGTCAGTTTCTCGGCTGTTTAGGTGACCTGGAAAGGCCCAGGGTGGCCTTGGACAGCCCGGAGCTTCAAAGGACGAGGAGAGACTTCTGATCTTGTTTTGGTCTCGGTGTTTATTAATTGTTTATCTAAAAGATTTTCTTTCAGCCCGACAGAGGTCTGCACAGCAAGTCAGCCATGGGCACACTGAGAGCCCCCGGGGCGGTCACTTATCTTTATACCCAGAGTTACGTGTACAATATTTATAATTTTTCCCCAATACCTTCTACCCTTATTAACCGGTGCACTTCTGGTAAAGACCAATCCCAAAGTGCCACCATCACCACAGAAGATGGAGGCCAAGAAGAAGAAGAAGAAGAACAGGACACGCCCCAATTCCTCCATCTTACTTCTTTAGACCCCCCTGTACAGAAATCCTAAACCCTGTGTTTTACACTCTAATTAACTTATCCCTTCACCATTCACCCCAGTGAAATCCTCCCATCCTCATACAGGTGTCGTCTCCTGTGTAGGATCAAAGTCCAGCCACCAGACACTTCTGGCAACATTCCAGGACTCCTGAGCCTCCCAAGGGTGGTCTCGGCCACTCTGCACCTTCATCCTGAGGTGCTGAGATCCCACAGGAGTCCTCTCCTTGCACTATTTGTAATAAATAACCTCTTATTCTTGAAAAAGGCCTTATAAAGGATATGAGGAGTAATGTGGAAAGAATTCTTGTTTTCTTATCTGGATCTAAACATTTCAGTTGTCTTTCAGAAGCAGGTCTCACTTGTAGATGTGGCCCTTGTTATAATGCCAGGGACAAAGAGAGTTTGGACAGTCTGCTGTGTAAAGGCTGATTGCACAAATTTAAGCTGCCTGAGGGCTGCTTTAACTTATCTTACCGATTTCTCTGAAACTCGAAGAGAGAGGAGGCTCTCTAATAAAACTGATTCATTCTGTTTATCTTATTTTTCCCTTTGCCACTTCTGAACAGCCACCAAACCCTCTGTTTGGATTGACCTGCTGGAAAACAGTTCTGTGGAGGACTGGGGGACAACAAGATGTCTGTGAGCCAGCAGCGTGTCAGTTGTTGTTTTTTAGCTATTGAAAGTATTTTACCAAAATACTTTTCTGAAATACTTGATGTATACATCACATAGGTTAGAGAAACTATGCATCAAATGCTTGGCTGAAGATTAGAAAACTGTTTTATCTCTTAGTTAATTGAAGCTGCACTTCTAAGCTTATGCTTGGTACTCTAATACCAGTGTTAGAAGTTAATCTTTTAAGTCTAACTATTTACCTAGTCTTTCCTAATGTCAGAGAGCCAGAAGGCATCATCAAAGATTTATCTCATTCCGTAACAGACGTATAAGACATCTCAGACAAACTATGCTCAAGAGGTTCTGTTTTGTTCTCCTAGGTCTAGGCTCAATAGGTTACTATGTCTAATGTAAAATGCATAGGTTAGACAAAATGGATTGCACAGTATAAAGCTGATGTGACTTACATGCTTCACCCAATAAGGGTGAAATAAAATTCTGGGATTTAAAGGAAAGATTTGCCTAGATGCTGTCAACCACAAGCAGATGGTTGGCATTTGAATGTAAATGTAATATAAAGAAATAGTAGCCAAAAATATCGGTGTGTATCATGTGCAAATTTGTGTTTCAGCAGATAGACATAATGAGTCAGTAATAAGAAATTATGAATCTGATAAAATGGTCAGCTTAATATGTAAAATCAGGCAGAATGAGATTTTTTGTGCATTATGTGCTCCTGAAATGATGAAATAACTGTTATCAGGGTGTTGATTGCACAGCTACTCTTTCTGCTATTTTAAACTACAAAAATAGTTTAAAATAAAGCAACCAACTTACAAAAAAACCCCAAAAACCAAAACCAACCACCCCAAATTAAGCCATACAAGCCCAAACACACCAAATAAACAAATCTCTGGTATTAAATAGTTAACACTTTATGTATTTTCACTCTTTTTTTTTTTTTATGAACTCATTTTAACATCACATGCCTTTATACTGTATCAATTCAGAACCAGTCATTCAAACCCAGAAAATTCTCTGAATGTGCATGCCACATGGTAAACTTACCTGAATATATTTAATGAAGAAAAATATTCAGTTTTGAATGTACACTATGAAGTTGGTGGCTTTTTCTATGTTATGTAATAGCTTCAAAATGTGCCTTAACACTTCTATCTGATTAGTATGAATGATTCAATAAAAATACCTTAACTGCATAGAAACTGGAGATGATATAGCCTAACCCAGCTGTCATGCAATTTATAAATACAGAAGCAACTACCCACATCTGTTCTCCTATTTTCTTTTTTCAATTTAAGAGGGAAATTGACCTTACAATCTTCAACGTGACTTCAGGTCATTGTTATTAGTGATGAGAAAATGCTGTGCTCTTCTTTTGACTGAGTCTGGCAAACCTCCCAGATATTTTACAATCACAGAATAAAAGCTCTGAAACGCTGCACAATATTTTTTTTTCAGGTTTAGGCACTTGTTGTAGTAGCATGTACATCTGGCAAATAAAAATCATTTGCAGGAAGCCTGTGGGATTTTTTTCTTTTAAAATGATGCTTGTCCTTTGAAATCTGGAATTCTAAAATAACTTGGCTGGAATAAATAAATTACTAGGTGTTCCTTTTAGGCAAAGCAGTTTGTAATTTCAATTTAGGGATCATGGGTAAAGGAACAGTATTACTATTTTTCAATTCTCAGGAATAACAAATGTGTGTAAAATTAAAGTTGACTTGAAGCTCATTCTCAAGAAAACACAGATTCACAAAAGTATGTAGCATGGACAGTATCCACAGAAGTGTGGAGATTTCTATTCTCCCTGCATGAAGGAAAGAGAAAATCCAGCTTTTTGCAGTATAATTCCCGTTAACTACAGTATTATTCATGCATAATCCTGTTTAAATGTTTTGATGTCTAAGTTAAAAAATCAACAGTTTAAGTACACCAATAAAAGAATTTTGTCATAATTCAGAAGCATCCAACAGATCTCCATAGGAACTTGTTTGACTTCTTATCCTCTATCTGCAGGAATTCAGAATCCATGCATGAGTCTTGATGTTTAATACAATAACTGGCAGACAATGAGAACTGAAATAAAAATTGATGCTCTCTATATTCAGATGGGATACAAGGATGCTGCCCCTGGGAGCTATGTTCTTATCTCCACTTTTTTAAACTGTTCTGTTTCACATGGTATTAAGAGAGAAAGATATTTCTCATGTATTAGCTGGTTAATATAGCACACACATGTGATTTTTGAACTGGGACTGGGATTGAAGTTTCCAGTTTTTCTCAACACTTAGGCAAGTGAGTCATGCTTAGAAACTTTCTGGAGTAAAATGAATATTTAACAATCCTTAAGACAGACAATGATTGCAAGAAAAAGGTACTCTTTTTCTTTCCATTAAATAGATTGTTGTTTAGGGAGAAATGTCATATATTTAAGCAGAAATGCTAAATCAAATTTTCATTCAGTGATAAAAATCAGAAAATTAACAATACAAAACCACAACCTGCTTTTTTGTAATTTTTTTTTTGTTGTTGTGGTTAAGCAAAAATGTAATCTAAACTGGTTATATTACAAAGTCTTGACAATTTTGTTAGAAAACAACATAAGCTACTTCAGATGTTACAGTATTCCTGTATTTGTCCCTCAAGGAAAAGGAGGGAGAGTAAGACATACTGTAGATATTGAGGAAAGCAGATTGATTTGCCATAGGCAAAATTTTATGGCTCTTTAACCAAACCCCTTGGAGAAAAGCTGGATAAACAGATAGGCTTTGTGGCATAATTTTAAGAGTTAACAGATTCAGCGCTGTTGAACTGTAGGGGTAGCAAGACCAAGGATTCTTTTTTGTTGAAAAAAATCTGGAAAGAGTCATCACAACTAGTCATCTCCCATTAAAAAATAGATTTGCCACCTACCTAAAATATGGAGGCAGAAAATTGCATGGTCTCATCCAGGAACTTATTCATATAAGCTTAGGCAGGGGTGGGACAAAGAATATTTACTGTCCAGTTATTTACCAGGAAAGTTTTATTATAATAATGAAATGTAGTAGTAATGTAGCAATATAGACAAGCCCTTAAAATTACAAAGCATCATATTACTTTCACTGTAATTATTTATTTTTGTTTGATATTTATAATTTATTATAAAAAACATCATATTGCTTTCACTGAAGGACTCCAGATGCTGACAGTTTACCATAACAATGCCCCCACACATCCTCCAAGAAATTAAATGTGAAGTGTGAAGTAGATGGAGGCAAAGCAAGAAGTTAAAAAAGTCAGAACCAGACCTGTTCCATATGGTCTTCATTGTTCTACTACTCTTTTGGATAACAGGTTTGAATATTCAGAGTCAGAAATGTTTTAAATTTTTTTCCTGTTTAATGTTCTTCTCCTGGGAAGCAATGGAAAAAAACCCAAGCCAACATAAAAAGTGTGATGGTATCACTTAACATTTTTCACAGTCATAGATATGTAAGTTTCAATTGTTTAGCCACAGAGAGCTGGTTGCTTGGGCAACACAATAGATTTGAAATTTAGATTCCTTGATTCTGCAACAAATATTCTGTGTAATCCAGGAATAGTCACAAGTATTTAATTGTCCATCTGTTAACTTTCTTTCATTCCACCTTTGGTATTTCTTTATTTCTTTTCTTCAGATCTATGGCAGTGTATTTTTTCTTTTTCTTTTTCTTTTTTTTTTTTTTTTTTTGTTTCTTTGGGCTTTTTGTGTGTGTTTTTTGGCTTTGTTTTTTTTTTGTTTGTTTGTTTGTTTGTTTGTTTGTCTGTTTCTTTGGTTTTGCTTTATTTTCTGTGGGCTTGGCTTTTTTTTTGGTACGAGACTGATTAGGAAGATGACTTGCTGTTGATTAGCTTTAGAAAGTGCAGAGAGGAAGAGTAGATGTCTGCTTGATTATCATCAGGTGTTCCATCAATACCTCTGAGCATCCCATTCTGCAGCCATTCTCAAATGTTTTTGCCAGTGAACAATGTTTTTGAAAGTCAGGATTTGAAGGAAACACCTCTATTTTTCTTACTTTTTCCCCAACAAGGATCTGTTTTGCCTTGAATGCAGACATGAGGTTTCTATTTCATTAATAACAGTGACAATGAACAAAAAGATGATAAAATTTGCAACTCAAGTATTTATTACTGAACTATACTAGGACAAAGAAGTAGGTTCTTAAAACAAATTAGGAAAAACAATGGTTCTTATTTTAAAAAAATCTTCAAAGACAATCAAAACAAAATAAAAATTATATTTTTATAATGCAGGCCTTCAATTGGGTTTTTATAGTATTTGAGATAATTAATGTCCACTTTTTTATTACCAAAAGGAAAATCAAATGCAATATGTTTCAAGGAAGTAGAATGAAGGATCCATCATTAAGTGAATGAGACACTTTGATTATCCATGGGTCATTAGTTCAATATGCTTTAATGGCTCCTAAAGAGCTGTTGCACATTCTGAGAGTACTTACTGACTGACTTAGCTTATAAATGCGTCAATACAGAAGAAAAAAAATATCAATATCAGAAAATCATCTTGGTAGGTCTATAGCAGATTCAGAATATTTATGTCTACTTTTCAGTTATTATAGTCATAAAATACCTATGTTTTATTCATGGCACCAGCTATTGGTCATGGTGACATGACACAGTCATTGTTTGAAATTGTTAGTCTTTCTACATTTTTCGAAATTTACATCACATAAAATCCAAGTTGTCAACCTACAGAAATTAAGTTGGCTCTTTTAATGTACAGCTTATGTGTATTTTAAATGGCCATATGTAGGAAAATAGTCCAGAAAATTCCTGTTCACTAACTTGGGAACATTTAGGGGTCTTTGCTTTTCAGTGTTTTAGAGGCGTCCGTCCATTTTCTGTGGCAGATTACTTAGACACTAGCATTGATACTATTGCAAATTGTTCCTGTAATCTTGTATTGGTTCACATTAATGTGAAACATATTTCAATCTGGAACTTCATCTACTTTATTAACTTTTTCTTTTTCATCTCTTCTGACTGACCCCCAGATCCTTCTTCTACAGTTATTCCACTGGTACATACACATAGTACATACAAGCTCACTAAAAAATATTATTTGTTTTGCTTTCCAGTTCCTTGTATGTCCATTCCTGCCCTAAAAGTTATTAAACAGGATAGCTATTGAATGAAAACACCTTAGTTTGAGCAAACATGCATAGCAACATGCCTTCATGAAATATAAAAGATAGAATTAGCATACTTTCTAGATAAAATAAGACAGCAATTGCACACTGAAGTGGTGGGAATGTTTCCATGGGATCATATGTCTGAATTTGGAAAGGGACTCAAGAAACCATTTATTTCAACCTCGTGCTTGGAGGAGGATCAGCTCTGAGACCAGACAAGGTTACTCAAAATTTTGTGTAGCTGAGCCTTGAAGATCTTCAAGAATGGACGCATGACTTCTTTGGATAACCTGTTTCCCCATTTCACTGTCTCCATCATAAAAAAAGTTTTCCCTGACATGCAGCTTGAACTTGTCTTGTTTCAAATTACACCTACTCTCTCTCGTCTCCTCTCTCAAACAATTGTGAAGCACCTGGCTCCATCCTCTTCATTTATTTCCTCATAAGAAAGGGAGGACTGCTGTTCACTCTCCCCAAAGTTATCACTTCTCCAGTAGGAACAAGCACAGTTCCCTCAGTCTGCATTAGTTTGATACTATTAACTAGATTTTTTAAATTTGTAAATACGTTCAGTAAACCTTACTTTTAAAATCATTGGATTAGCATGCAACAGCCTTAGGCTTAGATTCAACAAATGATTTATGAGCTTACCTGCTGTGAAAGCTATTACCATCTAATGTTAGCAGTTAGAAGTTGAAAGCATAAATATTTTGTTGGATCCGGGCCACGGCATTTTCCTTGCTTGTTCTCACTTTGCCCTTAGTCATACATCTACCCCAATTACAGTTAATTTCATATTATACTCTATTCATGCAATCTTTTTCCCATATGTCCTTTTTATTCATACCAAGTAATGCACTGGCTCCTGAAAGCATGTGTAGCCTCAATCAGCAATACATGATTTGGCCTCAGCTTAGTAGGCACCCAAAGGACATCCATAAATTCCTTATTATCTCTCTTCTCTCCAAGTTCTGCAAACTTCTTCTTGTTCTTCCTCAGCAGTTCATCAGGTCCTTATTCCTGTCTCAAAGGAGGTATCATTTTAATACTTTTTTGTCATTAACACTTCTCCAAGTCTCTTGTCTTTTATCCCTAAGACTATTTCCCTCAAATCTATCAGTCAGAGAGCAATTATTCCTTTTATTTTGTACCTGTGTAGCAATTACTAGTTGCTTTCTTAATCCTAGATCTTCTTATACAGATTTCTCTAGGACAGCTTATCTGAAATCAACCAGAATAAGGGGCCATCAAGCCATCTTGTGTGGTTGTTGTGTCATGGCCTTTCTAGAAGTATGCCTTATGTCCTTCCTATTTCCTGTTGGAGAAAGGGACCTTAATTGCTCCACTTATTGGCCAGACAAGAAAAAGGGATGCTCTGCAACAGCAGTGTGCAGTTGTTGTGAGTAGGACCCTACCTTATCTTTCCCCGCAACTGAAACGGAGGTGTTACCACTTGGAAGAGGCAGGATAGAAATGTGATTGATACAGCATACAGTATAAATATTCTGGATTATTATGCTAAAGAAAGGGCAGAGGAAGGAGGGAAAAAAGCTATGGCTTTGTTTGTTTGTTTGTTTGTTTGTTTTAAGCATGGAGTTTTTTTAATCAGACAATGTACTTTTAATGTCTGAATATGAAAACACATTTTAGCACCACCAGCACATCCTCCCTTTTTGATACTAATGCTGACTTCCATTTCTTCTCTTCATGGTTGCACAGTCCAAAATCTGAACCTTTTCCTTCAGTTTTTACTTGCTTTTAACACCTCTGTTCTGAATTGAAGAGGAAATTGTCTATGTTACTCCAGGTATCAGCAGAATTGGTGTAGTAGTCCATCTCTCTCCTACTACTCCATACTCGTTGCTGATTACCATATTGAAGTTAGACGTGTGCCTTGGGATAGCTAGCCTTTTTTCCTTTCCCAACAAAATATATAACAGTTGCTTTCTGTGGAATGAAGGATTGTGAGTTTTTCATTTCCCTTACTTTATGACAGGGTCTGTCTGCACAAAAAGAATGTCCAGATCCATGAAGTAATTACATGTCCTCTTGCCCAGGTATTCAGGAGCAACTGAGAAAGGACCAGAGATGGGAAGGATCCCCATTATCCCTAAATGGAAGATACACTAGCAGAGATATAATGCCAGTTAAATTCTCCTTAGAAAAATGTGGAGACAAGGCAGAGTAATAAGGTATTATCCATGGAAAAGAATATAGGTTCAATTCACAAGCTAGATTTCCAACTTTTTCACTCCTTTTTCCCAACACATTTTTCATTTAATTTCAAACCGCTTAATTGAAAGAGCACGCTTTTGTCACTCTGGCCTGTATTTTTGTGCAGGCTTTGTATGGTACAGTTGATGCTAGCCCAGTGTGAACTGCTGTTGGGTCTGCTAAAGAGGCAAAGCGTAGTGTGATGATGTTTGTTTCTGCTGAGATTTAATGGCTATTTGACTTGGCAGCTGCTTTCTAAGACATGGTTCTCACAGGGGATCTCTCCATTTCAGCAGCCACAGTATAGGCTTCCTCTCTGGTACCGAGCGTCAAACATCTGCTCTCCTCTTATCTTTCCCTTCCAGTTTCCCCTGTCTCTGGCATAGTTTACTGCAGGACAGAAATCTCCTATTTACCCCTTCAGGATTGTGACAGCAGCTTTTTCTTTGTCAGGCCCACTATGACTAGGAATGTGTAGATATTTCAGAAAACACGGGGAACTACTGTGGCATGCACTTTCCATCTTTGCCACTATTGCATTCCTACTGTTGCTTTCCCCTCCAAAATGATCGTTCAAGTGCCAGGAGTGATCCTGACAGTGCCACAGGCACCATCACCTGCTGAAGGGATGAGTCAGCTCCAATATTCTAATAGTACTTATTTTTGCACCCATTTGGCTGCATTTTCACTCCAGTTCACTTAGCTATTTCCTAACACACTGCATTGTTCTACTCTAATTCTGTCTTCCTTCCTCATACAGCTTATTAAAATGGAGCCCAGGACAATTAGTTGTGCATTGAGTTTTTAATTTTTGCTAGTTCAACAGAGAGTTTAATAGAAAGGGTTTACCAGCTTAAACTTCTATATCTTTTCTCTAAGGGTCCGTCTGCAGAATCCAATTAAAATTTTGCATTACTTGGTCCCTACCTTGCTATTGATAATTTTTTCTCAACTTCTCTACCCTATTTTTGCAAAGGAATTTCATTCAATATACCTTAACTTTTGTGAGCAAACTTCTAAATGGAAATATATCTGTGTACATTATGAGGAGAAAAATAGGTTCAGCTGTATGTAGAGATTTTAGTTTCATGTTTCCTCAGGAATTATTACAATTGCTTCCATAGTCCATACTTAGTCTTCAGCCAATTGAGTCATCAAAAAGACTTGTAAAGAAATAAAATACTGTATTTGCTTGCAATTTATGTCAGCATTTAAGGGCTTTTATAAATATATGAGACTCCATTACATTCTATTAGCAGAAAGAACTCTGTCCTCTATAGTTATGTTTAGGACTGTCATTTGGATTAATGTCAGTTGTCCAGTAAACCAATATATGTGAAGGCTCCCATCTTTGATAGGTTCAGGCATCTAAGCTTTCATTGAAATATAACAGGCAGACTTTCACATCTTAAGTTTTCATGAGTAAAAACCTGTGTTCTGAAAACAAAAAAAATCTGAGTAGGAGTTTATGATACTTAAATGCTGTTATGCATGCATCCAGTCATAGAATTAGACATAGACACTGGAGGAAATGGTGAAGTGCTGAGCAGATGGAGAAGAGGACATATGTGCCTAAGTGGGTTGTGCAGAAGGGGTTAAAGAAGTGTGTCGTGGGCCCAGAGTTGATTTGAGAATAGTGGGGCATCATGCTGCCTCATTGTTTCTTAATGTCAAATTATAGACTTGACTGATAGATACGGCAACACCTTCCAGTGTCTGGCATTTATTTTGCTGACATTTTAGAGTGCAGACAGACAACTTTCTTGAGATCTAGTGTGGAGTCTAAACTTTTGATGAGAAATGTCATAAATCTTCAGAAGAGCTCCGGAAAGGATCCCAGATATTCTGAAGGAACACACTTCAACTGAATCATTCTGAAATACAGCCTATTAGTTCTGTAGAAGAAAAAATAAAAAAGCGCACGCACTTTTTTCTCTTTTTTTTTAGATTTCTTACTTTTCTGTATGGGTTCTCCTCATGAAGAAAAAAAGATGTGCCATGAACTCTCTAGTGACTGGTCACTGTTGCTCTCTGGCTTTCATGGGAAGGAGCTGGTGTCAGCTCCTTAATAAATTCTGATGTTTCAAGTAGATAAATTATAATCTAGGAAAAGAATGCAATGGAGCTATTCCTCTGCTAACTAACCAGAGCAAGGGTAAAAATAAATTAGTTAATTACTGCTCTAATTTTACGTCAGAAACTTTATTCAATATTTTTTATGTTAAATTCACGTGCATTTTTCTTCATTCAGCTCAAAGATAAATTTACAGAGAAAATTATTTGGTTTAGAAGTGTTTAAATGAAGACATAAGGAATGGTCACCATGATTACAAAAGGAAAACATTTCCCAGATATTTTGGCTTCCCCCTTAATTGTGGAGGAAGATAATAAATGCTTATGTGATATTATTCATGAGAAAAAGAATACACACAGGAACTGAACTCATCCATAGAATTTTAATGCACTTTAGAAACTTAATTTTTTGATCTATTATCTTCTGAAGACAGCATAGCAAAAGGATTGGTTAACTAACACTTTGAACTTGCTGGAAATGCTCTACAGAATCTTGCACTGTGCTTGTCCAGAGACAAGGACTAGTTTTGGACTTAACTGGAGAGCTCTACGGTGTTTTTAGAGGCCAGCTCATTGAATTTCTTTCTCTTTTATCTGAAGAAGAAGACACAGACATGGTACTTACAACAAAGTCTGTGGGAAGATCTGCCAACATCTGCTGGAGAAAAAATCTCAGCAAAGAACCAGACAGCAGGGAAATGTCTGTCTCTAGTTTTGCTGGCCAGATTGCACGTAAAATTCCCATAGACACAGCCTATAGATAAGGCAGGGGACGCACATGTACTCCAGAAGTTGGTTTGTCTATTGACGCTGCCTCTGTAGCAGTCTCATCGTGACCGTGTGCCAAATAGCTCCTGGCAGATGCTCGGCTCAGTGAGCCTGCACTGCTTAGCAGCTACAGTTTAGCAAATCCTTGTGAGAGGCAGAGTCAGACTGTGAAGCCACTGGTTCAGAGGGGATCTAGCTTCAAAGGCAGATGATTATTCCATTAGGAAAGAAAGCGATGGCTACAGGTTCAAATGAGCAAAGCCAGTCTTGTGCAGACCATGCTGATCTTTGGCACAAGAGACAACCAGTTAGTCCCAAACCATGATACGGCCATCAAAAATATGATCCCAAAGGGAATAATAAGAGTTGTCTTTCAGAAGTAGAAACAAGTTCTCCAAAAATGCCCAGATGCTTATCTACACTGTAGGAATATTTCATGCTATAAACGAGATTTGGGAAAGTGATACAAAGTCATATTATGTGGAGCTCTTGGCTCCAGTTGCTGCATGTGTAACAGATAGGTTTTAATAAATTGTTAGTATATGGCACAGGACCACTCTCCTGGTTCTGGCCGGGACAGGGTTAATTTTTACAGCAGCCAGGAGGGGGCATGGCCAGGACCCCACAGTTATTCTATAGCACCTCCCATCATATCTGGGGTTGGGGTAAAGTCTCTCTTCAGGGCCAGGATATTGCTGGGCTCCACAGTGAGCATTTGGATGTGCCTCTCCTGTACGTTTTTGTTGCAAAATTGTTGCTGTTAGTGTTCATTTTCTTACCTCACTGCTGTTTATAGTAAATTGTTCTTTCATCAACATGTGATCACAAAAGATACGTGAGTATGTTTTTAGCCTCCAATTGTTCTCTCTAGCCCGCTGCAGGGGGAAGAGGGGGAGCAGGGGAGAGAGAGCAAGCAGCACATGGTTTGGAGTGCTTTCAGTGGGAACACCAAATTGAAAAATACCATTGCTAAACCATCACAATATTTTTACACACAGTTAAGCATTTTTAAAAGTACACAGCTGATTTTTGGCAATGATGCCAGGCTGTTCTGCAGGATGTCAGTTACTGTTTTTGGAAACTTCCACTGGTAGAAATTCCACAATATTCCAAGACAAATTTCACCCTCTCTACAGACCAAAAGTTGTGCCTAAACAGTAGCTTTCTACAATTTAGGAGCATAACTATTGTCTTTGCTACACAGACAAGGAATTTAGCCTTCATTTGCAACCTTTCATATATTTCAGGACTGAAATGTTTTTGGATAACAAGTTTCCCTAGATTCATCTTTTCTTATATATTTACTCAAGCCTGGTGAGATAGCCAAATGGAGTCTCTGCATCCTGTCAGGCTGGAATTCTTTTCACCTGCATAAACCTAAATGTGTCTGTCACATCTCTGACACACACACACAGAGCTGAAATGCTGTATTTATAGACAATACAAAGTCATGGCAATCCATAAGGGTCACTGGAAATGTAAGGTCTGATTTAGCTGCCCACACATCGGTGCCTAATGTCATCTGAAATACCCCATGTATCCGAAAGATCCAGATAGGACTGCCAGGTATGACACAACACCTGTGGGAAACCTGGGCTCTCCTGAAGTGGCATCTGGATGTCACTGAATCCAGCCCAGTGTAGCCTGGAGAGCTGTTTGTTTGACAATGTGTCCGTGCCAAACTTCAGGTGAGCTGAGCAGCCCTCTGGGCTCCACTGGCTGCAGTTATTTAAGACTCTGCCTCTTGTCCACACACACAGATCCAAGGGCCATTTGAGATGCTGCAGCACACCTGAGCCATGCAGATGTGACCTCAGGATATGACACTAGGCCAATGGTGGCTTGTTTTTCTATGGGCTATGTCCAACTGTGCTAGACACCCACTATGAGTAGCTAAGCCAGATGAGTACTTTGGTATTTGTTAGCAACACTGCTGTCTAACTCATTGATTTCCCTGTTGTACATGAGATAATTTATATCTACTTTAAAGTGTTATTTTGCTCTTGTCCCATTTTGAATTGTGCTCTATTTACTTTTCACTATTTTCTCCTCTTGGAAATCATTTTAAATTCCAACCCTGTACTTCAATATGCTTTGATCTGTTCTGAGTTTGGTATAATTTGTAAATTTAATAAACATTGCCTCTATTTCACTGTCCATATAATTAATTGAAATATTAAATTATTCCAGTTTCAGAGCAGACATCTGTGGGACACCACTTGACACTACCTCCTGTTTTGACTTCACCACACCACAATACCTATTTTTTCAGTACGAATCTCTAGCTAACTGTATAGGTAACTCACAATATTTTGATGAATTTTCACTCATTTGTAGTGAGAATATGATGTGTGGCAGCGTCACATACACTACTCACATTATGGTATATGAAAACAAAACTTTTTTCTCCCTTACTACAGACTGAAGTTTCTTTGAAATTGCACAATTCGTTCTTAAATGTGTTTTGGCTGCTACATAGCCTCTTGGTCTCTTCTGTATCCTTAACAACAGACAGTCTGTCCAAGAAGTTTTCTGAGGTTTAAAATACAATGATAGCCCTATAACACTCTGAACATTCCTTCTTCTAAGTCATGGCTTTGACTTGTTAATAATCTGGAGACTTGACTGTCCTGCACTAATATTTTTTTTTATTGCTTCACCAAGATTAAGTCTCTCAGGGTAAATTTCACCAGGTCTAGATGAATAATTTACAAACTAGGAGGATATGACTTCTTTTTTCAAATATTTGAACTTCATTTGAATGTTGGTTTGTGTTTTTTTTTTTAGATAAGGGGTTTTTAAAAGGCTTCTTTTGTTTGTTCTTCCCAGTGTAAATACTATCATTGCACAAACAACAAGCAAAGATTGATTCTAAAAAAAATTCTGAAAGCATGGTTTATGATTTATCCTTAATTATTAATTGACAGATGTTCATCAACTTGATTAAGTATTAATATTTTTTACAGATTAACCATGTTTCATTTTAAACATAAAGCAAGGCTCCTTATGTACTACAAGTGAGGTATTGGTGGAAATAACTACCCCGCTAAAAGTATCTTCTGTAGCAGCATTCTGAAATAACAAGCTTGTAAGTTGTAAGAAGCATTGCATAGTGAGCAAATGTTAAGGCCGGGCCAGGCTTCCTTTTTAGTTTTTGTAGAACAAAGAAAGAAAGCACAAGAAGAAACTACGACAGAATTGCCAAGCTGTAATAAAATGGTTTTATCAAAACAGAGCTGTCTGGTGCATACCAGATTCTCCTAAAGATGAAATACAAATAAACAAACAACTGCAGATAACACTACATCATCTAAGCAGACTGGAAAACGAACTGTTGTATGGTCTGGACAGTCTGTTATACAGACTCAAGACAGATCATAAACAAAAACAATCTTCTGCAATTTCAAAGGAAAAGCTGAGCCATTATTATATATGTTTTAGAATTTCAATATGCAGAAAAACAATAAATATCTTATTAACTCTTGCTGCATAAAACCCTCTGGAAGCATCTTGATGAAGGGAAATTCCTTCTGTTCCGTTTGGATATGAATAAAGAGAAAAGAAATTCAAACTAAATTTCTATTGCATAAATATTGGGTAGATTAATTTGAAAATGCTGCCTTTCAAGGTCAACTTTGGGGAACTGAATATTTCTTTCATAAGGAAGGAATCATCCATAGGTGATTTTTGTTCAGAAGTGAATCAATTGATTTTCACATTATATTGTCACAAACAAGCTGCTCAAGTTACTCCAAAATTTCTTGGTAAATGCAACAGACTGTACATAATATAAGCTGTTGGGAGAAACTGGAAGAGCTTGATTCCCATTCTGTATGAGCCCTATCTGTTACAATATTAAAGAACTTTCACAGATAAGCTACTCAGTATGTATCAAGTTTTTAACCTCCTTGGAAAAAGGGAAGAAAAATATGTGTAATATTTTCCTGAATGAAATCTGAAATACCTATCTGCATTACAAGGTATTGTGAATATTAACAGAATTAGAAAATTCACTGGAAAATTCACCAAATGAATTGTTTCAGTGAACAGGTATCAAGAAGCTTCTCTTCTTGCACTCCTGTGATCATTTGGTTATTTTACATCAAGTAGTTTTGAGAAAGTTGTTTTTGAACTTGCAACTCTCTAAATGATTTAAAAATTTCATTAAAAAACTTTCTAATATTTGCATGATTTATTTGGCTTTAAGAGAAGGAGACTAGAGGCAGTACTTAGAATATTTTTATCTCAGTTTATTTTTTTATAACGCAGTTTGTCATTTGAGTCATAACATAGGTGTGGAGAAAAAAGTTTGGGAAACTTTTTATAATGAGAACCTTAGTTCCCAAGCTTTCCAGTCGTTTATGACAAAACTATGAGGAAAACCAGAAACCCAGCTCATGGAAGAGAGAAATTGAAAGATGTAAAGCTAAACTGATTCCTTGTTCTTTAAGAATATGTGGTTGGGTGTCACAGACATCTTTTGTGAAAAATCCTTTCTTTAGGATTTTTCCCCCTTCTGAGAAGCTGTGCCCTCAGCAACAAAGTGTAAACAATGGTTATCTGCTGCTGTGGAATGTAACAGGTGGATCCGTGATTGGTCTCTGGTGGATGTTTGGATTTACTGACCACTCACGGCAGAGCTGTTCTCGCTTTCTGCCGGGACACAGAACTTTGTTATTTATTCCTTTTCTATTCTTAGCTTAGCTAGCCTTCTGAGAACTTTCCTCTCTATTCTTTATAGTATAGTTGTAATGTAATATATATCATAAAATAATAAATCAAGCCTTCTGAACATAGAATCAACATTCTCGTCTCTCTCTTCACCCTGCAACCCTTGCAAGCCCTATGAGAGTTGGGCACATTTTTGTTTAAAACAAACAAACAATATCTACTTTTTAGAAAATTTTTAAAATATTAAAAATATGTGTGAAAGAGAATTGTTGTACTCCACCTTGCCCTACAACTGAGATTAGGAAATTTATTTGACTACTGTAATACAGTCCTAATTTGAACATGTGCTGTAAGAGAGAATGCAGGTAAGCCAAGAATAAAGTTTTTCAGATAAAGTGGGTTTTTTTGCAGCCTGAAAGACAAATAAAGAAAGAAGCTTAATATAGCATCTGTGTATTATTTAATATGTATGATGTAATATAAAGTATTATTTATATTGTGAAATTATTACCATTGTTTTATAATTTTGCTGGATTAACATGAAAACTGTAAATAAAAAAGGGGATTATAAATCATCAAGGAATTTCAATAAATATTAGAATAAGCCTAGTTTTAGGAACATCCTTTTTCTTGAATTTTTCTCTTTTTTTTGAAGCTGTTTTCCTGTGACGTTTAGTGTCTGCATATGGAACAAATGAAAAAAAAACAAACAGTTTAGTGTCAGCATACAGGCAAACAACTTTTAATATAATTGGCATAGAAGTAATTCAATAACTGCTTATTCGTCTATCTTCTTGATGGCTGAACTCCACTGAACTTGTGATTGATGTTTTTTGACTCTTTTGATCAGCATAAACCTGGACTTGATTAATGAAGATATACAAAGGAAGCAAAATTTCCTGTTGGGATTCAAGATTTACTGCACTAGAAATTTAGAATAAATGTAGCACCTTATAATATGAATTAGATTAATTAATATTTTAATATTTCTTGGTACATTTTAGCATCATATGACAAATCCATCAATTAACCTTTGCTAGGCCTAATAGGCTTCATTTAAATTTTGTAATTTCATATTTGTCTTGAAATTGCATGCATGAAATAAATATGCTGAACTTTGTGATTTATCTAAACAATCTGAAGTAAATGATTGCATAAGATGCATGCTGCAGTTAACCGATGAATTACCTTTATTTAGAATTTGTATTTTATACTTTACTCAGTCTAGTGTTCGCAAACCTTGCAGTGTTTTCACACTACCTCGGTTTATCTGCTTTATTTGGCTGCTGACAAAGTATGGAATTTTAATCTGTTATTGTAACAGATTGAAATGAAGAGAAATTTCTGTTATACTTTTATTGCTGCCTAAGTTGGCGCCAGAAAATCTGATTGAAAGTATTGAGAAAGCAGGCATGAAGAGGAAAGCGCAAGCAATCTTCCATTCTCTGTATTATGGCCTGACACATATTAGATCAGTGTCTTTTTGTGCAACAGACAGTCTGCCATAATGAATACCAATTTCATGCATGTTACACACAGGCAAGTCTCATTGCTCACCTTTTTCCTGCAGTTTTCTTAAAAATCCAACTGGATTATGAAGTCTACTTCAGTTGCCACATTCTTAGCATGAAGTAAAAAGGCATTTTACTCAAACATCCCCTGGAAAAGGCTTAAAACTTAGAAATAAATTCTTTTGCAAAAATTAACAACTTCTTTTATGTAAAGGAAACTCAGATGTGCAGACTGAAGAGCCACCACTCTGCACTGCTAACAGGTCTCTGACTTGAATGGTAAGGGGATCAGGACTTGCCAGCCAGCCACAGAGACACTTACCAAGCAATTTAGATGCAGCCTTACTTACTGAACTCCACATTAAATGTAGATAGATTTTTTTTGCTCCATATATTTTGACTGCATGTTCTCCAGAGCTGTGCACAGAAATATGACAAGCAATTCAGGTGCCTGACATGGGTAACTGGTGTCTTTTTAGATGCCATACGGTGAATAAAAACATCCCCTGGGGAGTGGCAGGTGTGACACAGGGCCTAACAGCGACTCCCATCTTTTGCAGGGGCATCAGGAAGCCAGATGAATTTTTTTGGGAGTCTGTAAGAGCCTCAAGTACCTCTGTTCAGTCTCCTGTATCCCCTCACCTACGAAGAATATTAGGTAATATTTTCCTTTTGTAGATATGACTGCTTTCTCTTTTCCTGTTTCCATTGACGTTTGTGATGTTACGTTTGTTTGCTGTAGAGTCATCACTGTGTCACAATAGGTCACACTGTGATCCTACTGTGATCAGGATCCACACAATGTCTACGTGGAGATGCATTAACTCCCATCCAGATAATATTCTTGCTGCCAAGCAATTTGAGTACGATAATGGAAGAAACAGAACTCCTCCCTCCCTGCCCCCCCTCCCAAGAAGAAAATAGAAAATACTTTGTAGCTAAGAGCCTTATTGGTGAGGTAGAGCAGCTTCTTCCACAGAAATATTTTCTTCCCAAGATGCTTAGTACATGGCATGAAAGTCTGATTTGAAGCTGATCTGGGCTAGGCTTTCTCCCCGTGGTTTTAAATAGATGCATATTTATGGAGCTGTTCAGAAAAAGCAATATGTGTTGCACATATATTCTGATTCTTATGTTTCTCCTTGCAAAGGAGAAGTCCCAGTCTGACTCACTGTGTTTTCCACATATTTTGCCTAAGTGACACAGAACATATACAAGCATAGTAACTTTATACATAAGCATAGTAACTGCTGACTTCCTTTGCAAAGCAAATGCTTTCAAATAGTTACCTAACCACCTTCTTCATAGACCATGAAACTACCTCTAGGAACCTAATTTTAACTTTTCATATCTGGTGATTATACCCATTCCTGTGTAACTCTATTGTTACTGAAGTGCAGTGAAGTAAATAATTCTTTACTAATGTCTACTTTTTACACAGAGTTGAAATTTCATGTTCAACAGGACCAACTGTCGGACAACTTTATCTTCTGGTCACGGAGAGCTCCAAGTGCATGTCCCAGAGGAGCAGCATCCAGGAGGCCTAACTTCTAACAACATTCCTGACATCACTCTGTCTGGTTACCTTGGCAAATCATTTCACCGTCCTATGCTTCAGTTTCTCCATTTGTTAAAAGAGGGACACACACTTTCGTTGAGACCTTTGGCAAAGATTTTATTATTCTGGAGACTAGTAGCATGTCAAAACCAATCTTTCATGTAGCACAGAAAAGTACTAAGCATTTTTTAGATGACTATACCTGTACTGCCTGTTATACTACAATTCGCAAAACTGCAAGGAAATTAGAATCCCTGTTTTTCTCTTTCACCCTGAACTTTGTAAAAACAACTTATTTCTCAGAAGTGAGAGAAAAAGCAAAGCCAAGCAACAGGAATGGTTTTAAGTTTGACATCTTGAAAGAGTACCTCAATTAAAAAGATAAATTAGCTGAATTTCTAGAATCTGAGTTACAACACAACTCAATCAAAGAAAAACTGTGTGGAAATCTTGCATTTAACATCAGTTCAGTTTTGAGATTTTTTGCATGTTATCAACAGAATTTTTATGCTGCTATGCAGCGAGGTGTATTTAGCCTTCTAGAGCAGAGAAGGTCAGAGTCCAGCTAGCTGAGGTTAAGGCCCACACCTCGCTGCATAACCTGCCAGCACCCCTCAGCGTCGTAAGGCCTCGGGCTGTGCTGGCTGCGGACTGGATCGCTGCTAACGACGAGAAGGAAGGAGCTGGACACTCGCTGGAGGGAGGCTAAACTTGGTTTACTGGAAAGCCCACGGCGTCCCAGCAAATGACCAAGAACAAAGGGTGCCTCAGGGTTATAAAGGGAAGGGGTGGACCCGGGAGGGGTTTACAGAAGACCAATGGGGGGAGAAGAGGGGATGAGCTTAACACAAATGACATAGTGGAGAGCCCAATAGGTACCGGGTATAGGAGGGGTCCCGGGACCACAGCCAACCACAACCCCCAAAGAGGAGAAGCTTCTGGAATGCTAGGTGGAGTGGGGGGGTGATTGACTTGGCCCAGAGAGGAGAAAAAGCATACATATAAGGGAAAAAGGGGAGGAGGAACAATATAACCTAACAGATTGACAATAGAACTGGCAGGGCTGTGGCGGGAAAACTGAGGAGGGCAGAACCATTTTACACAAAATGGGGGGGAGCAGATACATAAAATGGGGGAGGAGTTAAATGAACTTAATGAACACACTACAACACTGCTATTGCTTTTGTCATATTTATAAGAAATTCCACGAAATCATGGTTTTAAAATGAGTACAAGCCAAAAATGTGCATTGGCCCCAAATCCTTTCGGTTTTATGTGGCTTCTCCACAGTGACTTTGCATTTTACTGCTTTTCAACAAGTTTTATGTAAAAGTCTAAATTTAAGACATAAAAGTTAAGCAAACTAAAATTAAAACAATTTCTCTTTTAACATTTTTTGTAAGTAACGTAGTGCAATTTTCTAGGAAAAATAATCTACACTGTTATTCTCAATAGCATGTTCAACTGTCTCATCCATAACTAAATTTAGATGTCACTGCTAAAATTGGTTATTCTAGATCACAGTCACCGTGCAAATGAGTGATTTTAGAACTGCCTCCACATAATGTTTCAGCAGAAGCTTCCTCCACAGGACATGTAACTAGATGCATTAAATTATAGTTTACACAGAATACAAATAATTCCTTCCTGACTGCAGCATGGTATCAGAGTATACCCCTCAAAGAGAGATCTGATCAGCCTTATCGTTATCTCAGCCACTGTAGTTAAAAATATTATTAGTGGGTATAATATTATCTGTCTGTACTTTTAAGACCTGGTTGAAACTAATTCTTTCGTTATTTTCTGCAGTAAAGATTTTTTTTTTTTGCTATGACTATTGGTATAAAAGCATACTTTATAAAACATTGCGTATTTGTCTTCTATTTTCCTTTTATTGTGATATTGTGGTGTTTAAATATACTGGGAGACAAGCCAGATTATAGTAACTGTTTTTTGATCTTTTTCCCTAATGTTTTATGTTGTATAGATAACCTGATTCCTTTCCTTTTCAATATTTCTCTTTTCCTGACTAAATAATTTAACCATTTCCATGCTTTCATTACACGTAAAATCTGCTATACGTCTCAGACTCCTTTACTGACCCTTGCTGGGCCTATTTCATTCCCAAATGTGTCTTAATATTTTTATGTGTAAATTATTTTAGCATAAAAAGCATAATGGTTTCTGAGTGGCTGTTGCAGGCCATGCAGTCAATGGTCTGTGAACCCAAGTTTCTCTAAGAAAAAAACACAAATGGTTAGGTCATAGTGACTGTGAAATAAAGTATTGGAACCTCTGAATTGCAATAGAACTGTAATTGTATATTTTTTCCTTTCAGTGAACCCACTTTGAACTTTTAAAGTTTTGCACTATTTCCTGTGAGATCTCTAACAAAATTGTCAGTGTCTGCTGATTCCATGATCTGCAAAAAAAAAATTTAAAGTGAGTACTGACATGGTAGCATCCAAAAATTCCTTTCTTCAGTGCTCTTTGGAGAGGAGGATAATTCAGATCATCTTGCAATGAAAAGTGGTATGCCTTTAATCAAAGAGGCAAGCGTGCCACCACAAAAATACATTGTTTTGGGACAGTTAAATCAGTTGTACCTGGTATAACATTTAAAGATCAGCTTTATGGTTTCTGTGATCAGGTTTTGTGGGAGCATTTAAAGGGCAGAGTGAAAGACATTTATTCTAAAATGAGAGTTGGGTAATCTGAGGCTTCCTATCTCAGAAACCATGAACTGTCAGAAACCACCTGGGTCAGCTACTGCTGGAACTGTGCAGGTTCCTCTAGGCTTGATTCTCTCAACTGCTCAAGCATTTCTGCACACACCCAACCCTGGGTACTTGGCATCCTCCAGCTAAAGAGCCAGGTCCAGAAGCCAGGGCTGGGCTTTGTCCTATTTACAGATGTAGGCATGGACACTGTGTAAATAAGCACAAAGAAGCCTGTGATAATATGGCTTCTTTAAAATAAATTGAGGGAGAAAAAAAATGCAATGAACTAAAACTAGTCTCAGAATTTGTTTAGGCTGAGTTACCAAGCTGATCTAAAATGTCATGAATTGGGATTTAAAAGTGCCCATTTCTTCCTCAAGGCTAATTAAGGGAGCTTTTGAAGGTCAATTAAGATATAGATGTCTTCCTTTGACCAAATCATCCCTATGTGCTAGAGACATGTGTGATTCACTAGAAATTTTGGGCACACATTTTGACACTGTGTCTCTCAGGTAGCATAAGTAAATATATTAACTTTATTTAGTCAAATTACAGATATGGGCATACCCAAGAAATTTAGCTGAAGCCATGTTTTAAAAAGCAGAGAAAACATAACTGTGGTGATTGCTCCTGTCTCTCATGTAATGGATTAACATTTTCTTCAGCCCAAACGCCTATAAAAATGTATTTTCAAGCAATATGGAAAGTTTCCACAGCATCAGACATGGGACAGTATGCACCAGAAAGTGCTGGACAAAGGAAAAAGTAAAGAATCATAAAATAATGCCACTCTGAAAAATTCAAAGTAATTTTGAAAGATTCATTGCACTAGATATGAAGAGTAACAGAATGACAACAGTCATGAGCAAACACAGCATTAAAGCTTTAAAACCTGTCCTTATAATACTAGGTTTATTTTTGAATATTAAAGAAATAAAAAAGCCCTGAGGCAGGATATAGAAATTAAAGAGAATACCACTTCCTAAACAGGCACTTTTAATAGGCCTCTAGGTTATTCTTTTGCTCTGGTCATGGTGTGGCAATTTCTGAATAGGCTTCCAGGCCTTAGCATGAAAGTAATTTCCAGAAGGAAGTAGATCCTTCTCTTGTCCTGGCCTTCATTGTTTTCTTTTGGTCAGCCGGTAGCTCAGAAGGTTGACTTTTGGATTGCCCCTCTACTGTTCCTGATGTTGATGTTCAACCATACAGGGAGAGCAGATGAATTCCATGTACCTTGAAAGAACGCATTGCAATTCAAAAACCTGGTCGTAAAGTGACACCTCAGCATGACAAAAATTATATTCTTCCCCTCCAAAAATAGTTGCATAATTGGTATATCTTAATACTTTTCTGTGCAGGATTATAAAAGGAATGGGTTTATTTTCTTGTTCAGTATTGAAGCTGAAAAGGTGCCACATAGATATTCAACAATTTCAACTAATTTGCTTAGATTGTTAAAAAAAATTAAAAATTAAAAGAAAAAGTATTCGTCTTGTGAAAAGATTGAAAAATTCTTTAGGGTGATTTATTTCTCTCTTCCCTACCTTGTATATTTGTATAGCAGTCTGTGCAAAATGAGAAATATTAAGGTAATAAAGTTCATCACTGAAGTTGTATCACAGAAATGACAGTCACGAGAATGAGACAGATAGAGAGAAAAAGAATAATTACCTAATGCTATAATTATTATTACTAGTTGGACTGCTTTACATTCTGAGAGATTATAAAGAAACAAAGAAATAAATTATGTCTATAGAAATAATTACTACTAATCCATAAGAGGAGGAACTCAGAGGTGAAGACAGTTATAAGGCTGATCTTCTGCATTTTTCTTACAGACAGCATACCAAGAAATCCCTTTCTACCATTTCTAAGACTGCCAAATACTTTTTCTCTGCTCTTCTTTGGAAGAGTTTGGCTACCACAGTTTGTCTATCACAGTCTATTTTGGGTACTCAATATTACTCCACAATATTTTCCGAACTAATTGTGCCACATTGCTCATTGGGAAAATTCACACTCTCTTTTCAGATAATTTCATCTGACCCAGAGCGCCACAGCCTGCTGGTGAATTAAAGACCTACATGAATGTTCTCTGGAAGAAAAGGGGATAAGTGCCTTGTAAATGCTCAAGTCTGAACTGCCAAGCTCTTGCTTCCTGAACTGAGGGAATATAGCCACTGCTTTTTTAGGAATGACCCCGGGTCTCCTCTAACTTCCAAATATGGACCTGACATAAATGTCCCAGACTACACCATTCAAGGGACAATATTCTCACTTTCAATAAAAGAGATGATTGAATTCCAGAACAGGGATGAGTTCTGTGGATTCTTTTAATTCATTAGGACAGACAGAATTGCTGCTGATTCTCCCTACTGTTCAGCTCAATGCTTTGTGAAAGACCAACAGACACAGTTAGTTCTAAAGAACCATATAAAAGAAATAATGATCTTTCTCAAGGCACCAAAATTTTTCATGGTGCCAGGGAGGCTGGGAGGCTGCAAAAGGGGAACCTCCTTAGAGAGTTATACATTAAAGACTGTTGTCCAGTCTGAAATGTGAGTGAACTACGTTATTTGTGCAAATTTCTTTTAAACTAGCAGTTCTGGGAGACTTTGTTGAACTCAGGGACATGAGCTACTACTTTTGAACTAAATTCTAATATATGCTCTCTTCCTCTGCTCATTGTAAAGATAAGAGCAGAGAGGAGGAATTATATATACTTTTCTTCTTTTTGGAGTAGATGGTGTCACTGAAGCTAACTTCTCAGTCAAATTCCTGGTATATGAAGGTGAAAAATTAATATGTCACACAATGCAGTGACTCACCCCCTTTACACTGCTTTGCTTAATCTTGAACATCCCCTCAAGACAAGCTAGGAAAATTCTCTATTTTCATAAATATGAAATCAGAAAGGATTTTGTTTAAACTAGTTTTTCGTATTTTTGTTTGTTTGTTTTCCCAGTAAGGATGGAGTAGAGAGAAATAAGTCTTTAAGGATTATGATCCTTGATTTCAGCATCATTATGAGCTGGTGAATGGAAAGAGGGCAGCTGGATTTAAATAAATTATACTGACACAAAAGGCACAGAAAAAGAAAAAGAAAACCTCTTAAATCTTAAAAACTCTTAAAATATACTTTAAAACTCAGTGCAGTTGAAATCCAAAGAAACAGAGAAACATGAACAAAGATATGCTGTTGACTTACAGGTGATTTTTTTATCTGTAGATGGTTTTGAGAATCCTGGAATTTCCAGATCTAAGTGAGCCTTCAGCATTCCTAATAACAAGCTCTCAATCGCCCTATTAAAAATTCAGGTTCTTATGCTTTGGGAGATCTTAAATTTGGTAATTTAAATTATGTCTAAATGCTTTTCATGCAATCATTAAACAATATTTCCTGTATTTCCTGTTGAAGTATTCAGCAACACCTTGAATTACCCTCTACTCCTGAACATTTAGTGAGTCTTAAACTTGAGTGTGATTTAGATTTTCCTGGCACTATATGTGCCATGCTATTGTAAATAAATTGCTGCTTTAACTTTACGACTGCACAAAGTTGAATGTCAGAAAACCATATTTGCATTTATACACCGAATAATTACATGCTGATGCAAACAGTAATTAGGGATACTAGTGAAAAATGTTAACCAAGAGTTCATGTGTTTGCAGAAATAAAGATGAAATCAATAAGAATAAGCAATGAAAAAGATGCTGAATGTTTATTGTCTTTTGTGCAAGGTGAAGAACTGAAAAAAATTACAAAATATCTGTAATGCTTTTCAACCAGGTATCCAAATTAATTCTTACCTGGTGAAAATATATTATATTCTCTTTAATTTTTATTTTTTGAGTCACTAAAAACACAATGAAGAGCTGGAGATCTTGACTGACTTAATGTATTTAAATTCTTCTAATGGACAACTGGATTTGAAGGGCCTGGGATTACAATCAAAATTAATTTGATGGTTCAGCTCAGGCTTTAATGGATTACAGAAAGAAAGTCATCAACTTCATATTACTGTAAAAAACTGTGATCTCCTTACATATTTGGAAGAAGTCCATCTTTTGATCCCAGAAAGAATGCAGAGAAGGAATTAATATCAACCTTCATTCAGTAGAGTCTGTTTTGTGAGCAGCCACTGAAGAAATATTTACAAATATCAACTTCACAAGATGCAAATCATAATTTTACAATGCTGAAATGAAATGTTGATATGTAAGACATTAGAAAAAATGCTTCTGCTGTTGCTTGCCCCTTTTCTCTTTTTCTTTTCTGATGCTTTTAGAATCCTGAATCTGTACCTGGAACTGTGTCAAGTATGGGTGATACTGCAGCTAAAAAATGAAAACTTTAAGACAGTAGCAGATACCAGTTTTAAGGAGCAGATTGGCTTCAGCAGTGCCTATGCTTTTCTTTCATAATATGTCTTCACTATCTGTAAGTATGACATTTTCTGGCAGGAGTTTTTGTGGTAATAGATAATGCTAAGCTAATAGAAGAGGATAGTCATGTAAAGTGAGTTCACTAACATAATTCACATTTTCAATCAGGCAAAAACAGCAGTGTCAACACAACTTCAATTCAGTATGATTCCTGTTTTGAATGTCAAGTACTCAACAAATGTCTCACAAGTAACTATTCTTAGAAACTGTATGTCACATCACTACGTAAAGATATATAGGAGAAAACAGTTGCAGCTCTTAATTAACTCATAAACAAAAAGCTGAAGCAAAACCCTTCTAATGGGAATGATAAGTATTGTGACTTCAGCTTTAATTTTTAGAAACTGGAATTTTTTTGTTTTGCTGTGATACCTGTAAAACTTCAGTTACAGTGTTTTGAAGGTATCAAGCTGACCAAACTGTGAGTTTAGCCTATGTATGCAGCAACTCGGCCATAGATGCTTTTTAGCTGCTTGCATCAAAGTAGAATCCTTGATATCAGAAATCCTGGGAAACTTAGATCCAGTGAGTTTTTGTTTTAAGCATTTGTTTTGGTTCTAACTTAGAAGGCTGATGAATACAATGTACACAGTACATTATAATTCTCTGTGTACAATTCTCTGTGTATAATTCTCTGATTAGTATCTCTGTGTACTGAAGAAAATGTTTGAATCAACCCTCACACTGTGAAACTGCAGAATGATGTCCAGCTGGAGATGATGTGACTTAGGTTCACTTAGGTGAATCCACCATGAAATCTCAAAATCACTTAGGGGAGTTAAACAAAAATGACATGTCAGTTCACTAGTCTCTCTAATCCTCAAAGGATTCCTGGGATGTTTTCAATTTTCTCTGAAGACATTTGATTATTGTTGTACCACAGCAAGTATCTGATTTGAATATATAAGGGTAGAATTGCAAAATCAGAGGGAGGGTATTCTGTGTATTTGTGGATGAACTAGGGATTAGACATGCCAAAGATCAGCCTCATTGACCATATTCATAAATGAAGGTGAGGAGAAAGAATCATAGAATGGGTAAGTGGGACATCTCCCTGCTCAAGCAGGGTCATGCTAGAGCACATGGCACAGGATTGCATTCAGATGGTTCTTGAATCTCTCCAGTCAGGGACACTCCACAGCTTCTCTGGGCAATCTGTTCCAGTGCTCAGTCACTGCACAGCAAGGAAGTTTTTCCTCATATGGAGGTGGAACTTTCTGTGCATCAGTTTCTGCCCATTGCCTTTTGGCCTATTGCCTGCCCCCATGGAGAGGATCCTGGCTTCATCCTCTTGACACCTTCCCTTCAGTTACTTGGAAATGTGGATACGGTGCCCTCTCAGTTGTCTCTTCTTGAGTCAGAACAGGCCCAACTCCCTTAGACTTTCCTTATAAGAAGATGCAGATGGATGCAGAAGATACAGAAGTAACTCTTCAGTTACACCATTTCCAAACAACAGGACTTTACAGAGTAATTGAATTGTGATAAATTGTGTTCCAGAAGAGAGCACAGAACTGTGATGGACCACAGGTACATTTTTTTTTAATATGCCCTTCCTGACAGATATAGAAAATGATAATAAAACCTGCAGCCACAAAAAGTTGGCCAGGGAGGTTATTATTATATTACTTGAAATCATGATATGGTCTCTTTTAAGCCTGGAAAAATTTTCTGGCTTTCACATGAATTCACTAAGTTCAGATAGACTGGAAAAGGCATGTGAAAGTTAGTATTTGATTTCCCTAGATTTCTGAATGGATATTTTTAGTTGCTGCATTTACTTCTGATTATACACCTTGTAATCTGAAGTCAGTTCCAGTCAACAGCAGCTTCAATGCCAGCAGATGTATGGAAAGCTAGATACT
The DNA here is from genome assembly GCF_028018845.1 of Melospiza georgiana. Taxonomy (NCBI): domain Eukaryota; kingdom Metazoa; phylum Chordata; class Aves; order Passeriformes; family Passerellidae; genus Melospiza; species Melospiza georgiana. The sequence continues at coordinate 49,156,267 of NC_080431.1, forward strand.
GCTGGTCTTAATGTCAGTCTCCTAATCAGAATACCCTCCAAAATGAACTTTCATGTCTTTAGCTCCTGATTTTAGGACAAGCATCAGAATGACCAATTTTTATTCAACAGCAGCCACAAGTAAGCCGATGTTTACAGGCTGCATTTTAGTATTCAGTGTTACTTAGAACACAGACAATTTCCTAGTAAAAAAATCTGAGCTAGATTTGTTACTAAGTGAACCTAGAGGACATCTTCAGTAAAAATATAGTGACAAATAAAACATGCTGTCAGCTAAATCTTCATTTTATGGGATAGAAAGAGATTATCTGTCTAGGTTCTCTGGTGATGGCATTCTGTAGAAGGCCGTAGGCCTTGTGATTGCCATGGGCTTTTATAGCCCCTGTAGCAGTTTAGCCAGGACACAAGAATACATTGACAATGAACTCCATGAACACATTTGAATGACATGAAAGCATTTTGCTGTTTTTGCAAGCCTAAGAGCTCGGCTTAGATTTGTCTCTCCTTGCTCCTTCATAATGTGCATTTCTGAAACTGTAGATCACTTTCCTATTGTATAACATATCCAGGTTGGTGTCTGCTCTCAGAACATATTAACACTCTTGTTCTGAAGCAGTTTTCAGGAAAGCATTTTCTGACAAGAAGGCTATTTTTAAACTGGTGTGTTTTTTCCTTTATTTATCTCCAATACAATGGACTGTATTATACCTTTTTACTTCCAGCCCGTGCTTCTACATGCCATCTTCACATCATTCTCAGATTTGCTGTGAAAATAGCCAAGTCTTTCTGAGACCTGCTATGCAGGTCTTCCATGGAATAACAAATACACCTTTACAAACACATCAATACAAAATTCAAGAAAAAGACAATGGAAGACTGCTAAAAAATTGAGTGTTGTTCCTAAGGCCACACTTATCATTTATACATTTAAATTATAATCATTTATAACAGTGATGATGACATGAATTTTGCATTGGGTCTGTCTGAGATGGAGTCAATGTTCCTTACAGGAGCCCTCACAGTGCTTTGTACCAATAGCCAGAAAGGTGTTGGTAACACACCAGTGATTTGGCTACTGCTGACCCATGCTGGCACAGCATCAGTGCTGCCTCTCCCACATTTCCCACCAGTAGGCTGATGGTGGGAGAGAACTTGGGAGGGGAAATGACCAGGACTGCTGATCCAAATTGACTGAAGGGGTATCCCATACCATAGGATGTCTATTCAGCAACCAAATCTAAGGGAAAAGGGTAGGAGTGGGAAGTTTTGTCTGTCTTTCAGAGCAGCTTCCACATCTACTGAAATCCTGTTTCCTGGGAAATGGCAGGGAGTAGAAAATAAATCTTTTCTTTTTGTCTGCTTTTTCTTTATCTTGATACATGATGGTATTTTTCTATCTTATTCTCTCCCTCTCCTGTCCTGCTGAGGAAAGGAATGATAGAGCAGCTTGAAGAGTACCTGGCATCAAGCCAAGGTCAGCCCACCACAAGTATGGACGAATTTTCATCTCATTTTTTCCTGTAATATGACATTATGTAATAATTCTTTAGATGAAGATTTTTCAAATAATCAGTTTCTCTTAACATCATTGGACACTGGCTTTGCAATAAAGAGCCGTTGATTTAATGTAAAATTAATCTCTGCCTAATATTGCCAGTAAAATAAACAAAATTATTTGTCTTTTGAAGCTTGAGACTTTGTAGGAGACCTTAATATATTATTTGAATTCAGAGAATATTCAGAGGCAAATCTCAACACTGTAAAGAAGATATATTTAAATGAAAAAAAAAGTATTACTTTTGATAAGCCTTCAAGGGAGTTCATTTCAGAATAAATCTGTTCAGAACTATACCTGTTACCTGCCTAAAGTTCTGTCTCTCAAAAACCTGATGCATGGTAATTTTCTTGTATTGTATGCTACATAGTAAAATGTGCATTCTTCTTAACACATAATTAGTTCTCTTGGGGCTTACACAAATTGCAGTTCTTATACACCTGTGGCTAGCACAAAGTAAATTTGAGTATTGAAAGCCTTACGATCATGTCAATCTCTACAATCTGCCCACTTGTGATAAGCATAGACTTGCCCTTTGAAAGTTTTATTGAGCTACTAAATAAATAAATTAATAAATCATCCTGCTCTGGAACTCAACATCCAAAGATGTATTAATTCTACATCTAAGATAAAACATGCAACCCATTGCAAACCATTTTATACAAATATGTCGATGTTTAAGATATTTATGCCGAGTTTGGAGATGAAAACTGCAGAATTGGGAAGTCTGATCTCTTGGGAGATTCACACAAAGATAAATGCATAGAAAATTCTTATTTATGCTCACCTGTTCACCCCTTAAGAAGAAGGCTTCTGTATGTTTCCCCAGATTGATTAGCATGAGATATTAAAGTAATTGCAGAATCAATATCATAAGATTGGTTAAAGTTATTTATCTGAATAATAGTGACATTTCTTTGGTTGAATGAAACCATGTACATGACATTTAGTTACTACATAAGGACCTCGTAATCACTACTCAGTCAAGCCAGAAAAGATGAAATGCTGTCAAGATCTTCAAAACAGAGTATGACTAATTAATTAAAATCTGTTGTCAGTTTTGAGGTTTAATCCCCAGGTTGGATGACTGTTTTGTTCCATCTCAATGAATGACTGTTCTTGGCTAGATATGAAAATTCCATGAAAAATTTCTTCTGTGCATTCAGCAGTGCCAGAGTGGGCTATAGGATCCTTTTTTACTAGATGACTGGTTTAAACCAGACCTCAGAGAGGATTGAATTGCTTTGGTCTGTGTGAAACAAGCCTTTTGATATATGGCTGTTGACTCATGAAAAGAAACATTAGAGCTACTTGTGTTTGCCATATTTTTTGGAAATTGCAGCCAAATAATCTAGTATAGCTACACTCAACTGTTGAACTATTATCATCTTTATGGTAAGCTTAATTTTGTCTGATTTTTAAATGCTGTGGTTTTATGCCAGTTAGGAGACAACCTCACAGGACAGTAAACTGTCACTTTGTTAAGTACCACATTTTCTTTCTTTTCTTTTCTTATACACATTTTAAAAGTTGACTTGTTAGCTCATAATTGAGAGTACACTTCTTTGTCTTCATCGTTCACCTTTTACATCATCACTGTGTGAACAGTGGCATCCTGCGGGATCTGTACCCATGTGTTAGAGTAGTGGGATCAATAAGTAGGACAAAAAGGATCATATATGCTAAAGCATGTGGGTAGGAAGCTTTTTTAATTGTTCACACTGTTATAAAATAATTCAGTCCTTTGGAGAAATAAGAGAAAATACCTATTTGTTAGCTGTTAACACCATTTTGTTCTAAGAAAAGAAATGTGCAGAAGCAGTGGTGGGAGAGGGGTAGAAAAAGTGGGAAGAGGATGGAAAGCAGAATTTTATTGGAAGGAGAAAGCTTTGTATTTCCTGGAATTCCTACAGAAATATATAAAGCAGTAGCAGGTATTTAAAAATGTCTCCTGCTGTACTGCAGTAGGCAGATGATTTGTTTCAGTGCAGGTAATAGGCTTCTGTTTGCCCATCTTTTGGGCTCTTTTCTAAAAATAAATTGCATTCCATGATTTCTTTGTCCTCTTGGTCCCATTACACCAGGAGTTTGTTTTCTGGAAGGAGGAAAATGTGTGTTTCTGTGTTTGAGTATGGGGTTAGTCTGTCCTAAAATTTAAGTGGAAATGGTCTTTGCATGCAATGGAGTTAGCTTTGGAGTACTAAAGTAAGTTCTGAAATTAGCTTGCTTTTATATATGTGTTTGAAATTTCTGTCGCTTTCATATCTAAAGTGGAAAACCTACTGACTGCATAAGTGATAGAATTTAAAAACTCTCTGTACCTGTATGGTTTGTGCATCTATGGGAAACCTCTTTACTGCAGAGATAAATGAGTGAGATAAAGGCCTTAGTGGAATTATGTTAATAAGAGATGATGGAACTGTTGGAGTAAATCCAAACTGAAATAATTTGACTTCCCCTAAATTGATTTGGAAAATAGTGAAAGAAACAAACAAACACACAAACAAGAAAAAAAAAAAAGAAACAAATTAGTATTTTAAAATTTCAATTAAAAAAGAAAGGAAAAGGTAAGAAAAAAGGATATGAGGTGGTTGACTGGGAACCACTGAAAAGTATAAAGCTGAGGAATGAGTGAATATAAGATAATCTGTCTGTGAATGGGGAACTGAAGGGAAGAAAAACATAGAAATGCAAGTCCTTAGAAAAAGACCAAGTCTAGTAGGACTCAGCACTAATTTCTACTGGGATGTTTCTACTAATGAAAGGATGTTTTTAACTGTCTTCTGAAGTAGATAAGAGTTTTACTTGTCATTTATCTGAAGCTGGTACTATTTCAGATCTTTTCTCTGATTAAACTCAATTTTGAATCACATTTTGAGACTCAGTGTGTTTTAATCTAAATATCTGCCCAGGATACTCTGTGACTCTCTAAAGCATATTCTAAAAATGTCTTCTACTAAATCTTCTACTAAATATTCTACTAAATAAACATGTTGTCATGAACATATATTTGAATGGCTTGGACACAATTTATCTGTCTTAATGTTGTCATTTTAAAAATTTTCACCCAAATCTGAGCTAGTCTCCCAGATTTTCTTTTTAATTGATTTTAAAAAATCTGCACACAAAGATGACAGTTAATTTCATATTGAAATATACATTTTAAATATATTAGATCTATTGCCCTCCAGTTTTGCCTGTTTACAGGATTAGAATCATTAGTTTAAACTTTGGTACGAAGCTCACCAAGACATATCTTTCCCTTTTTCTTTCATGATAAGCAGTTCCTTTCTTTAATCAAACATAAGTTTAGTTTTCAGGAATAAGGCTGATCTGGAGCTTCATTTTTTTTTTTTTTTTTTTTGCATTTAATTTTATCTATTTCCTTCCCATCTGTTATAATTTAGATGTTTTCTGCTAAATGTTTTTCATTTTGTGTTTCCTCTTATTTCCTATACTTGTGCCATGAAATCACTTACACTTGGAGAGAAGCTTCAAGTAAAAGTCATAGCATCTGAGCCTCTGAGGTGCAGTGAAGGCAAAGAAAACTGTAAGTCCAATAAAAATTCTATAATACAGAGTCTGTAGGATCTTTAATTAAAAATCCCAAAGGAATAATGTTAATTTAATGTACAAAATTCCAATAGAAGCTTCATAAGAAAGAAGTATTCTTTTCTAAATCCTGTTTCAAGGCAAACAGATCGTAAAAACTGAGAACTATTACCTGTGGGTCTCTTGTGGATATATTGAGCTGGTATCTCAAGTTAAGTGTCCTCCTTTATGGAATATTTGGATGAGGCTAAGATCCCATGCGTGGGCCAAAGCATCCACAGTCTAAGATAAGTTTCTAAGCTCTTATGCTCCCAAAGAAAGTCCAAAACTCTGCATTTTTAAGAGGGGACATTTGTTTAATTTTCAATACATTTCCACTCTCATCACTCTACATGCTTTTTAATAAATTATGTTCAACAGATCCTTCCATTTAACTGAAATGTAGTTTTATATGCTGTAGTGAAGGTACCAGCTTTCTCGACTTAAAAGATTTTATACTCTACCAATTTCTTAAGAATATCTCACCAATGTCCACCTCTGGTTTACTTCATCAGGGTGGTATAAAGAAAGCAGGGAACAACTATGTTATACTTTTTGTGATTGTGTTCTACTGTTCTACTTTACTATTTTTCAATAATCTCAGTGAGGAATTGAAAAAACAGATTGCAATGATTGAATATCACTGTCTTATTCCCTCATATTTTTTTGCAATAAATTGCTCATTCAAAGTTTCTATTTAATGAGATGGTACCTACTATGAGAATATGTCATTGCTGTACTTGTTTGAATAGAGATTTTTTTCTGAACTCCCAGCTGTGAAGGCCAGCTCTCTAATTCAAGTTTGAGACACTCATGTTTTCCATTCTATTAGTCTCTAAACTTTCAGCCATAAATTTAAGTGAAAGCACAACTGGAGTTTATAGCTCTTGAGATAAAAATCTTATGCTGTTAAATTTCTTAGGTAAAGAACCATTTTCTGCTGCTGGGGGTGTGAAACTCAGACAAGGCTGCTGCAAGGTGTTTGTCATTCCACAGAGATGAGAAATTATTGATCTGCCCTTCATACCACAATGGAAATGGTGCACACTAGTTTCTATTCCTTTGATTCTGCAGTCCCAAGGTGCAGCCTGTGTTGCTGGTTCTAGTCTTGTGCTTCATACCTGAGGGACTGCAGGAACCACCAGGTGTGCAGTAAGTCACCCTCTTCTCACAGAGAAAGATGCCTCATGTGAAACTTCTCATGCAAGACAAATCAGCAGAAGGCAGTCAGACCACCTGAATTTAGGCCCATAACATCTGAAAGGTGCATCCTGTTTCAATTTCCTGAAAGGGAATCCTAAAACTCAGCTCCAGCAGGGACTAAGATGAATAGTAGGACCATCAATCCTTTTTGCAGTGGTTGAAATTCAAGCTGGAAGACATTTCTGGATTTTTCTATTTTCTCTCAGTAGCTACTACTTTCTCATTCCTAGGCCGACTTCCAGAAGCTGTGAATTGCTGTGCATCATTAAACTGTCCATAACTGCATCAGCTACAGCTAATTAATGCTATGCTGTGTACACAAAAACATAGCTAATGGTACAGCATGTACTAACAAGCAACACAGATCACAGGCCTATGTAGGGCTTAACATCAGTCAATTAGTTCATTTTTTCCCAAACCATTTACTCCTACTTGATAACACAATCGTCTACCATGTATTGTTTTAATTTATATAGGTGAAACCAACTATAAGGGCAAATGAGGCAAGGAAGTGATTTAACTTTCAACCTGACTTCCTCTTAAAAAAAAAAAAAAAAAAAAACACAACCAAAAAAACCCTAAAAAACAAAATCCCAAAACCCAAAACAAAACCACCAAAAAAACCCACAAAAAAACCAAACCAAAATATGTTTGACTTCTATTAGTGAAAGGTATTTTTGGCACATATCTAAAATAATTCTGCACAGAAGGAAAACGAGACAAAAGGACAAACAGTAAAAGGCAATGCTGAGCGTGGTTGTACCGAGGCCTACTTTGGGATACAGGGACATACAGGGATGTAGGCTGTGTTCACAGATTCAAAGGGAGAAGTGTGCACCTGCTTTAGGGAAATACTAACTTGCATCTGCATTGTACTACATTTCAATGGAATCCCACTGCTCTGATTAAAAGGTGCTGTTCCACAGCCGCATTATCTCATTCGCTTTGAAAGGGAAAGCAGCGGACTCGATCAAAACAGGCCTCCCCATGGCTGCGTTCTCAGAGCCGCTCTCGCAGCAGAAGCAGATGACGTGAGTGAGAAAGGCTCTCTGCTAGGATTGTTAAATAAGTATCTGATAGAGAAAATGCTTCTCACCTCTTCTTTGTTCTCCAGCCTTCTGCAAGAATTAGTAGTCCTGGCAACTATCAATAACGTCCTTCAACTCTCCCTTCTCTCCACTGGGTTTCTATGAAACTGCTCTCTGTGAAGACCGTGATATTTTGTTAGACTTTCTTCCTGCCATCTAGAAGTGAGTAATATGGTTAATTATGAATTTGTTGAATATACCAGGAAGTAATTTGCAGTTTTTCTTCATATTAATGAAAATAGATTATAAATTAATTCTATTGCTATTAATAGATCATGTTTTTATTTGACTTATTTAAATCCTGTCTGTTAGAAGGCCTTGTGAATTATGCCAAAATTCCTAACTTAAAGATAAGATAAACAATGATTTTATTGAAAGTAAATTATTGTCTCAGAAATTTTGAGCCACCTAAGAAGAGGTGCCCATCATCTTGCTGCACTGGAGTTCAACTTAAGAATATCCAATTGTCAAGTGTAATGTCAATGAAAAATACCACAAGATTGGAAATTAGAAAGTCTTTAATATCATTATGGCAAACAGTTTACACAAATACAAGTAGATGGCAGATGTCTTAGTCCAAAGACCTGATAACAAAGATACTGTATGCTATAGGTAGGCATGTCTGAAAAAGCTACAACACTACTCATAGCCATTAGGATTTCTTCTGTTTTATCCCTGAACACTTTCTCTCTTCAGGAGGTTATAAAATCCTCTATGTCAGCTGTCTGCCTATTCAGACTGACTGTAAGAAAATGGAATAAAGGTGAGCAAAGATAAGTGAATAAGATGGAGGTTGGTTGGCTTTCATGCTGAGAATCCAAAGATATTCTTGATTTGGAGCTTCCAGGTTCCTGTTGGGAAAGTGATACAGAGTAGTTTGTTCACATGAATACAGCTGATCTATGGTAGAAGATGTGTTGAATGTCTTGGAAATCAAGAGGAGAGAGGTGGACAATAACTGTGAATGCTCTAACAAAATCCATGGACATTTTTCTCATAGGAGCTGGAACTCATCAGTGTAGAAAATGTCATCACAGATCTCATTAACACCAGCCAATATTCTACTTGGTAGCAGTACTAACCTATCCCATTACTTTCCTATTAATCAGTGTTCCTAATATATCACTCTTTAAGATCAAAAAGTTTAGGTCAAAAGCCAGAATCAAAGATTTCTGGGGTCATGGTGAATAGTGTAACCTTTTCTGTATTTTCCAAAGTCAGGGAAAAATAATTTGCTCCAGTCAACCTTATTATGTGGTTAAAAGGCAGATATATAAGGCAGAGACGTGTAGGAAAAATTCTGACAGTAAGCAGAGGATGGAGCGTTAATGTTTACACTGTTCTTTCCAAATACTTGCAAGTTAGAAGCTTGTCTTCCACTGCATCCACTGCAGTCTGGCTTTGTTAAACATTTTTTTTCTTTTTCTTTTTTTTTTTTTTTTATTTTTATGTTCTTATACACAGCTCATATACTTGCACTACTGTTGTGGCTTTCATCCTGTGCACATTTGGAGAAAACTGCTGGCCAATTTTCACAAGCATGTCTCTCTAGTTATTGCATCTGATGCATGACTCAGACTGCATGATTTTTACACAAGTTTATTTTTATACATTGCTGAACTTCTCATCTTTTGAGGGACAAATACAAAAATAAAAGAATTTCTTTACACAAAAGATTGACAAATCCAGAGTTTTACTTATGTTTGAATAAGTTCACAATACTTCTTAAGCAAGCTTCAACATTTGAAGCTCAAGTAAATTTGTCAGGTTTTTAGGGGCTTCTAGCTCCTTCTCTGCAACAAGCAGAGAACGCTTATTGACTTCTGAGTTCTTGATTTATGACTTATATTAATATTTGTTTTAATTTTAAGAGATGCCAAATAAAAGGTGTAAATGGCATGTAGGTTTGAGGGCATATTACTTATAAAATTGATCTCTATTGAAATTGATTACATAGTCAGTGAAGGAGTTCCCAGTAATGAGTGGCTTGCAGACATGGTTTGTACTCAGACTTCCTAGGCCAAGCAGTTACATTGTAAGTAATCAATTTTGCCTCAGTTTACTCTGCTTCCTGCAACATCCTATATGCTAAAAATATTTTATTGACTTGATAAAGTAAAAAAAAGAAAAAAAAATTAATGTTCAGTACTCCTAGAACTGTAATGAAAGTTAAATCCTTAGAAATTGTTATAATCTTCATGATTAAATTCATATTGCTTTTTTTTTGAAGTGATATTTTCTATTTTACTCATTTATTACTCTGACTCTGAATGGCTTGTTCTTACATAAAGACAAACTTTAATTTGATCAGCTGTAGCTAAATTTATTTAGTCCTTCCTCCAAACACCTAAATGGGTGTAACATATTGTGGTTAGATTGTCATATTGACAGCTGTACTGCTTCTCCAGGAGAGGAGCCGAGAGAGGGAGAGAGAGACAGAGAAAGAGAGAGAGAGAATGCTGACTTAACTTGTTTCAGAAACAATGGAAAATCTTTTAGAAGATAATGATGAACTATAATGATAGGTAAGAGAGCAAGATACAAATTATCAAGTAGACTTTCAATTCAGGCTGCTTTTTAGACTTCATCAACACAACTGTCACGAAGAGGGCAGATAAAAGGTGAACACAGGTTCTCAGTGCTACCCTTTATCTCAGAAAAAATCTATTGCCACCACCTCAGAAAGATTATTTTTGTGTATGAGGAACACTTAGTTATTTGCAGAGCTGACACATAGAGTGAATGACAGATTTGCATACATGGTGACACATTTGGGGTGATTTAATTTATAATCCTGGGGGGGGAACTGGATTAATTCTGTGAGGACCTGAGAATCCCCATAAGCCAGGGGTACTAAGCAATTTATAGAGCCTCTGAGTCCTTGAACTGAATCTTTAATATTATGCCCAATCTTTAATATAAGCCAAATAACTACAGAAGGACAGGCAGGCTGGATTTGGGCTGAAATATATAAATGAGAAGGCAGGAAAACTGCTCTGCAGAGTGACCCTAACAAGACTGCTTCAGGTAGATGGTGTGAGAGGAGAAGATTCTTTCAGTAGAGGCAGACATTTTTGACCTCAGTCACAAAAGTCAGCTTCCAATTGTTGTGCAGTTACCCATCCACAGCATAGTGATGCATATAAAGCATCTTTGATAAAAGGACTGGTGGTTTCCCACAAAAAAAGAACCTGTAACCTCCCCTTCAATTCTCCCTAGTGATAACCTTGCTGTTCAACCCTTTCTCATACCCATTGAGGCTGTTCTCTTCTTGCTGCAGGACAAAGGTGTATTCCTTCCTGCCTTTCTCAGAGCCAGACACATAAGATTTTTCTGGCTGTTCACATGAACTCTGAACTAGATGATATTTCTATTAATCAAAAAAAAAGGTATTGTTGGCTTTCCTTAGGCTTTGTCTGACCTCAGTCTTCAGCAGTAGGAGGTTATATCACAGATTTTGGAGAGAATAATCTTTACAGGGCATCCTCTTACCACCTACCTCCCACAACTCACTGATATTTTTTCTGCATGTGTATTACTTTCTAAGGGCTGCCTTTTATTTGGCTTTTGCTGAACTACTGTCTGACTGATTCAATGATCTTTAGAGTTAACCTATCAAAGCAGTTAAGGATAGTTAAATCAAAATTTACCAGCCTACTCAAATTTACTTGGTACATTACCTACCTAATGATTGCGCATTGCATACACTGTCTTAGCTTCTAATTCAGGAAGGTCATTTGAACACCAAAGAAATGTGAAATTGTTTATTGATTTCTTAATTATTCAGTGCTTATGGTTACTTCTTCATATTCCACTATGTTGTGGTTGGGATTTTTTTTCCACTTGAAAGTTTAATAAACCAAGATATTAAAAACTAAACAAAGGAGTCTTTAGCAACACAAAGGTCAGGACTGTGATTTTGAAACATTGCTATTCAAATAATAAATATGTTAAATTCTCTTTGAGGGAATATTTCCTTATTCAGGTAGTTAGATTTAATTTTGCATATTTATATAATGTGAGTGCATATATATAATATGCATACATATGTACCAGGACTCATCTGTATCTGTCTAACTGTGATTAATTTCATTTTCCCACAGCAGCCCTCGCAGTGCTGTTCTTGCTTTGGTATTTGGAAAAGTGTTCATGGCACACCAGGATTTTGGCTCCTGCTAGCAGGGCTGGCACAGCGTCATTGCTGTCTCTCCAACATTCCAGCCTCAGCAGCAGGCTGGGGATAGGCAAGATCTTGGGAGGGGACATAGCCAGGACAACTGATCCAGACTGATCAAAGGAGTATTCCATACCATATTACGTCAGCTCAGATATAAAAGCTAAGAAAAAGGAAGAGGCTTTCATTACTTGTGACATTTCCTTCTGGAGTAACAACTATATGTGCTGAACCCTGCCTCTTGAGAAGGGGCTGGGCATCACTTGCTGATGAGAAATAGAGAATGAAATGTTTTGCATTTTTCTTTAGCTTTAGAAAACTTATCTCGACCCATGATTTTTTCCCATGTTAGTTCCTGCTCCTGCCCCTGCTGAGGAGAGGAGTGACAGAGTGCCTTCGTGGGTAATCAGTGTCCAGCCAAGGTCAATGCACTGTGGGGACTGGAGCAGAGTGCAGGGAGGAAAATCTTGAAACTGAGGGTTATTGCAGAGTCAGGCTAAGACAGAAAGCATAGTGCTGAAGCAATCGTGTTCCCTGTTGCTGTATGCAATTGTGAGGCAAACCTAACAATTCCACTCATGTATGAATCTGAAGGAGACTGATCTTGATCAATACTTTTTACAGAGCAACGTACATTAAGTAGTGATAGCTGTTAAAGAAAACAGGATTACTTTTTCAAAGAGGTTTTCAGCCCAGGTTTATATTCTTTTGCTATCTTGCATTCCTTACACTACTAATAGACCAATTTTATTGAAGCATCTTTTGTGCAACTGCTGAACAACTACACTATTATCCTAAAAATGCTCAGTTCAGTTAAGAGTGTCCATTTGCTTATGTAAGCAGAAATGATACTTTTTCCTCCCCTTCTTGATTACATTTAAGTTCATGGAATTTCAGTGACTCATAACCTTTCAAATATAAGAAATTGGACATTTGCCACATTCTTTGCTTTATTAGCACAACTAATGGAATAATTTACACCAACTAATTTATTTGACAACTTTCCTCCTACTTCTTTTTTTTTTTTTTAATTTTACCATTTTCTTTATTATGTTAGATAAAACTGGTCACACAGCAAATTATTTAATTGAATTTTATCGTGTATAGTTGAATGATGTTGATGATGTTGTTTTCATTTGAACCTCTAATTATATCTTGCCTCGTTGTTCCACATTCTAATTATCATCATACTTAAAAACATAAAGAAACAAACAAACAAAAAACCCAGCATTGTTTTCCTATACAATCAGTACTTATAGCAATTTTTCTCTATTGCAAGTAAGATGAATCAAAGGATGCCTTGGATTGTCAGTGTCCAAAATAGCATGAAACTACAAAACAATGTTTAGACAACTACATCATGCTAACCAATTTGCTAAATAGTGGTTCTCATGAAAGTAAGATAAAATTTATATTGGACTGATCCAAATACCATTGCCAAAAGCAAACCTGGTCTCCAATATCCCTTCTATTCCATTTTTTGGTTCCTTACAGAATAGTCCTCTACTTGCACTCTGCTGCCAAATTATGCACAATACTACTTTTCTGAAATGAACAAATGACACTGAGGGCTAATTTGAGGCCATTTAGATAATTTCACTTGTGACCCAAGACAGATTTAAGCCCAGGCCCTAAGAAGGTAGCAGGCAAATGTATTATCTTATGGTATTATGTATTGCTCCAGGTCAGGAAGACTTCAATAACATTAAAAAAAAATCTCCTAAAATTGAAATATTAATAATTTACAAAACAGAAACCTCAACTAGTAGTCTCTGTTCATTTTCAATACCACTGTGACTTGTTGGCTATATTACAGAAATATGTTTTATCTGGTATAGCTTTTGCAGCAATATGTGTAGTAGGATACTGCTTTTTAAGCAGGCATCTGTATAATTTTGCCAGAGTTGCTATGCATTGCAAAGTCTATAATTTTTAACTGATTTTGCCTGACTATTAGTCAGAGATCAGAGATCTGGTCCTCTAAAGCTCCCTAACTGTGGGAGAATAGCCCACAGAGGTCTCACCTCATGTGTCAGTCACACACGTATGTTGTTATGTTAAAGCGGACATTTAACTAAGGCATTAAGATGTCCAGCTGTTCAAAACCCAAAATTAGTTATCTGGCTGAAGCCTTGCAATTCCAGGCTAGCTAGGCACCTGAGTCCTACAAAACCTGTACAGCATAGTGTATGCAGTGCTTTTGCATTTAGTAACCTGTTAAGTAGCCGGGCATAATGATCTGCAAGTATGCATGCCTCTCACTCAGGGGTGCAGTTGAATATCTCTGTGAAATAGTCTTACAATCTGAGGAAGCTTTCTGTATTAAATCTTGGAAAAGCGTCATGTTGTTTTTTTTCCCCTTGGATGGTTTGTCTCTTTGCATTCGTTCATGAATGTTATGAAAATATAAAATAATCTTCTGCATTGTTATTTTAATTAAGATCCGCAATGGTTTTTAGTTTTCCATCCTGCCACACATTGAGGTTCATGATGCAGTGTTTTAAAGTTCAATAATTAGATAAATTTTGGATTTAAACTGGACTGAAAGATGGACTACTGGAGAGTAGCTGATTAATATATGGTCTCTGCCACTAATCTGTATTCTGCCTGATGTAAAACCCACGGAAATATTTACTGTTTGTGTGTGACTGTTTTGCTGCGAGGGCCCACTTCTATTGCACCATGCTTCTCAGGAAAATAGGCAGAGCCAAATACAGGAGAAACCTCAGGTATCCTACTGGACAATAAATTTATAAAAATTGGGCTACAGAACCAGGATCCATTTTGCTGGCTTTGCTTGGGATTTGATGATTCTGTTTTCCTGACAGAATAGCATTTCAGGGTCAGAAAGGCACTGGGTTTACAAAAAGTATCAGAAAGTCTGTTACTCAAGAGTGTTTTTAAGCTGTCATGTTGTAAAATCATAAATTCAAATCTGCTGTGTCAGCATTGGACCTAATGGGTTGGGTTTTGGTCTCCTAAATAAGGACCTCAACAATATACTACACAGTGAAAAAGTCCCAGTACTGTGATGGCTTCATTTCCTAACAGAAAAGAAATTTCTACCTCAGCCATGAAATCTAGATAAGATTTTTTTGAACTTTTCTGATCAAAATATCTGCATCTAATTAAAGAGCAAGAGTTCTAAATCATATAATATAGATTAGATTGCATGTAACTCAATCCACTGAAAATTATTATTACTTAATAGAACACTGGGTCTTGGCTAATAGTGCTCAATTCGGAATATATTTTTGCAAGGGAAAAGTGATGAGTTTGTCATTAATAAAAGCAATTCTAGGGAAATGTTGGGAAGTATTTTTTATATATTATCAACAAAGTCACTGGGTACTTTTTTACAAAAAATATTTACATAATGACTCTGTTCAGTCAATAGAAAGCTCTGTAGTGATAAAAACTAGAAGCGTTAATAAAATATTTAAGTTGGGCTGACTAGAATCCGTAAAGAATTTTTAATAATTCCTTTATTCTTGTTGTCACCAAAGTAACATGTTTCTAATGTTTTTTTTTCTTTAGGTTTTAACTGAATGCTCAGTTTAAATATGTATTCAGTAAGACTTCTCAGCAGATTGGAAAAAATATGTACTTTTAATAAAAATTACTTTAAATACCCCAAGATATCATACAGGACTAAGGACATTCTGATGAGAATGGCTGTTTGTATTATGCCCATTACTTTATTCCTTGTGTTTATTTTCTGTGCAAAGACATCCGGGCTAACATCAAGCACCTAAAATAATTGCTTAAGAAATGAACATTCTTCTATGCTATGGTTAATGAAGAAAGAAAGTATATCCCTTGCAGAAGTTATTCAGCCCACTGTGATCTCCTTGCTTTCTCCACTAAGTGTAGAAGGAATGTACCCAACTAAATTAATTGCTTTAATTAGCGTCCTAAAACTAAACTATGCTGTTGAGTTTTGAGGATTGTTCTGGGAAGAATTTGCTAGGATAATCCTCGGGGGCTGCAATATTTCACTAATATAATACTTAGTTTAGTTAAAGAACAGTATTTAAATGTAAGAGATGCTGATTTTGCATATTTAATCTTTCTTTGATGTTACTAATCATAACTGGGGTTTTTTTGGTTGTTGTTGTTGTTTTCGATTCTTTACAACTAGTTTTAAACGCTAAGACATTCCCAAGTAAAAAACTATGCTCAGGGTACTACAGTCAGTCTAAAGTACTTTTACAAAGCTGTGGGATCAATATGACAGACTGCTCCTGAATTACTTGTAGTAATTATTAGAGTTTAATTTGAAGGAAACAAAAGATGTTGAATTTATCTTCTTGACTTAAAGACCAGTTCTCCAGTTACTTTTGAATTACAAAGATTTGCAAGAGCTGGTAATGACAGTTAGTGCTTAATTTAGGATTGTAATGGTCAAAGTGCATGTCCAGAACACTAAATACAGTTCCTGAATTGCTAAAATGTGACTCAGCTGTATTCCAATCTTTATTCAATTTGTACTTTGGACAGGTAACTGAAATGGAGAGAAATAATGGCTGTATGCTACATGGATAGTCCTCATTTTCTGGAGCCAATGAAGGATGGGTCTGGCAATTGGGAACAGCCAGTGCTTGTGTTCAGTTATATTACATGTCCACCCATAATAATGAATAATAGGAGTTTTAGCTAGTGTAGAACTACACTGTTGTCTTTAGTGTTCTGGTACAAAAGTAATTTGTAAGAGCCATTGTCATGGCTTAACTCCAGCCAGCAATGAAGCCTCACATCTGTGCTCACTCACTCACTCACTCACTCACTCACTCACTCACTCACTCACTCACTCCCTCATCCTGCAGTGGCAGGATGGAGCAGAGTCTGGGAAGAGTAAAAGTGAGAAAACTCGTGGGTTGAGATAAAGAAAGGTTAATAGGCAAGGCAAAAGCTGCACGTGCAAACAAAGCAAAACAAGGAATTCATTCCCTATCTCCTATGGGCAGGCAGGTGTTCCGTCACCTGCAGAAAAGCAAAGATCTGTCATGTGTAAGAATGACTTGGGAAGACAGATGCCACCACTCTGAACAGCTACCACTTCCTCCTTCTTTCCCAGCTTTATATGCTGAGCATGATGCCATATGATCTGGGATATTCCTTTGAGCTGGGGTCACCTGCTGTGGCTGTGTCTCCTCCCAGCTCCTTGTGCAACCCCAGCCTCTTCCCTGGGAGAAGCAGAAGAGGTCTGTAATCTGTGCAAGCCCTGCTCAGCAGCAATAAAAGAATCCCTGTGCTATCAACACTGTTTTCACCACAAATCCACAGCACAGCCCCATAACAGCTACTTTGAAGAAAATTAATTCTACCCCAGCAGAAATCAGAATTATTTGTAACTATGTTGGCTTATAGCTCTTTACAGCAGAGCTGCTGGAGATTAAACCAGAATCCAGCACCTTGTTTCCAATAGGTAATCTTAAAATGAAAGTAGCACGCATCATTTTGCTTATCATAATGAAAGGCTATGTGGAGCAAATGAGTGTCTTTAGGACAAATGGAATCTGTGGCTTTGTAGCTTCTCCATGTTGTTGAAGATTTATGGCATGGGAACTACAAAGGGTCCATTATATTTTTCAAATAAATATTGGAAAATACCATAAATCAGAATCAAACCTCACTCATATTTTCAAGGCCAGAAGTCTTAAGCAAAGGCAAATATGGATCAATTTTATTTTTCACTCGAATAACATATAAATTTTCTGTGAAAACTGTTGTATGCTCTTCAAGTTTGTCTTCTTTTACTTGCTTGATTTTTAATCTGAGGTAATAAGAATTTCTTTACCAAGGGAAAATATTTGTCTTCTAACCCTTCTATGAAAAGTTATTCTTTTGAAAAAGGATAAGAGTTGAAATTCTAGAAAAAATTAAACTTTGCTGTGTTTGAATACATGCCAGCCTCATAGAGGAAGAGAGC
The DNA here is from genome assembly GCF_028018845.1 of Melospiza georgiana. NCBI lineage: Eukaryota > Metazoa > Chordata > Aves > Passeriformes > Passerellidae > Melospiza > Melospiza georgiana. Next base: position 49,173,809 of record NC_080431.1, read on the forward strand.
ACTCTGCTACTGAGAATGAAGGAAAAAAAGAGGCTAAATAAAAGATGTTTGCATAATGTTTTAATAGACAGGTTTCTTAGTGAGAGTGTGGCTTTTCTTTGACCTCTTGTACTGTATTAAGAAAAGAGGAATTCAGTGCTAGACACACTGAAAACTGATTAACATTTGACTATTTACTTCCAGTTCATACAGTTAAGTATGTTGGCATTAAGCAGATAATGTACCTAATTACTTCTAGAAGGAAGTATGAATAATTTGATTCCTCCTTGGATGTTTGTACAATGTAAATTAAATAAAAAATGGTTTTTTATTAATTCATGCAAATTTTGCTACTTTCATTTCAAAAAGTGTACATATACCCAAGAGGAATATCTTAAACTATTTCAAAGTTAAAAAAAAAAAATAGGATGAAGACTATGTGTCTAAATCTATCAAGTGCTTTCCACTGTCTTTTTGAAGATATAAACATATTTTCAGTTCTTATTCATCAAGAGGTTTAAGGATGTATTAATTATTTGTCTAAACTGGACAGATTCTGCAACTTTTTGATCCAAAAATAAAACTGAAATCATATTAATTTACTGTGACTTTCAAATATTGCTGTTGCAATAATATCAAGAAGCATGATATTTACGGAGAGAAAAGGGGGAAAAAATCCCTATTCACATTTTTCCTCCTCTATGTCTGGATGGAAACATACAGGAGCAGAAGAAAGTCGATCAAGCTGTGACCCTGAACACCATATCACCATAGACACATTAGAAAAGTTTCTGTAAGCTAAAGTCAGAATAAGTCTTTGGAATGCATGCAGAAGCAAGGAGTACTAAAAGACATTCAAAACTTAAATTGTAATGCTGAGAATTTTTATTATTTGACTTTGTTCAGTGGTGTCTTGAAACTCTGAATTTCTCTGCCTAAATCTGCTTTTGAATCTGATTTGTGAAGCTTTCTGATATGTACCTGTAATGAATTAAGATGCTCAAAATGCTGTTGCTGCTAACCTTTTTGGCTTTTAAGTTTTTACTCCAAACAGTAGAAAAATAGATGATAATAAAATGTATCTTTATTTAATTAATTTTATTTCAAACTGTGTAAAAACACACAATTCACTTCTCTGCCAAAGAAAATCTCACATATCCTTATATTTATCTAATACAATAGCAGTGAGATTATTTACTGTTTCATCTAGGGGAATTCTCTGTCCATTTATTGCAAAAAATTTTTGAAAAAAAGATTAATTTTTGAAATATTGATCAGATGATCAATAACAATTAGACACAACATTTCTATTATGATAGTCAGAGATAGCTTTCCAAATTCAATAAATAGTATGACTATCTCAGGGTTGAGTTTTTTTCAGACAGATTGAGCACTCAAAATTTTTTACTTTAATTAATGTATTGAAAAGTATATTGTGGCTAAGAGGGATTAGATTCAGAAGCAGAATTTTGTATAGGAAATGGATAGCAAAAGAGATTCCTGAGACATCCAATCCTGAAGAACTTCAGGTTATAATACATCAGCTTTATTTTTAAATTATCACACCTAATCTATTTTTTGTTTTTTACACAATCATCTGATTATCATTAGACTTTGGCCATCAATCAGTCACAAAAAAGCATTCTCCCACTGTTCGCTTTTTAGCTTTGTATTCTCAGGTTCCTACTTTACAAAGTATCTTAGCTTCAGTTTTGAAAATGAAGATATTCTCAGGAAGAAAGTCTTGCAACTGATCTGCGTTTTCAAATGTATCATTTTCATTAGTAATTGTTTTCCTCCAAGCCACAAATATCTTTATAAATTTAATGCAAGCTGAAATATGTTTTAGTTTCAGAAGGAAAAGAAAAATATCTAACTGAATAAGGAAAATCCCAGGATACAAGAAACCCATGTTTAAATTACGACCAAGAATTAAGTTTCCACATCTCAGATAAGAGTTAGTAGTTGTATCTTTAAAAGAGTATTTGTTTATGATGAAGAACAGTTATGGAACATTGTGGAGTTAAACTATCCACTTTCAGAACTTCATTTATTTTTAATTATGTAAAATTTGTTGAGTTTCATTTTTATGTGAATGTGAAATTAAAAAACACTAAAAACTTGAAACTATTATGCAAATAGAAGTCTTGTTTTCCAGTTATCCTTATCAGGAATGAGGAAGGAAGAAGCCTAAATTTGTGTTAAATAATGAGAAAAGTGCTAGTGAAAAGCTTTTCCCAGACATGCTTATGTGTTTGCTCTTTTTCTTCCATTTGAGGAATGGAGGAATTTTTGGTTGTTGTTGTTGGTTGTTTTTTTTTTTTTTTTTTAATAAATAAAATTATTTTTTTCAAAGAGTATTTTTGGCTTGTTTCAATTCTATAACTGTGCCAGAAGTCAAGTGGCATGTCAGCTACTCTCTGTGTCTGAAGATGCACCATTTGTAAGTGATCCTTTCTGCTGGGGGAAAACCAGCCTCTCAGACTCCTGAATCTGGGTTCTCCATCCCAGAACACTCATGTTCAAACTCCCGCCCATCCAAAGATCCTTTGCTCTGATGCTGTAGTCACTAATGTAAAATATCTAGATATCCCATTTTAATTTCTTGCCTTACTTTTACTCAAGAGTTGTAGTTTTCCTCTAATTTTCATTATGCTTTATAAAACAATAGAGTTAGTGTATTTGGCATCATTAAAATGTTTCATTGATAATAGGAAAAAGAAAGTTAATATAAACCCATGAAAACATTAACAAAATTTTGACTACTTTTTACTATTCAGTAATCTAATATGTTTTTTAAACCAGAGCATCTTAAAAAATGAACGGTTATTGAATAACAATTTCAATTACATTAACCCTCCAGAAAAAAGGCACCTCTTATACAGACAAAGAGCTATGCTGGATAACTAATTTGCATATGATCACACTCTGAAAGAGTTAGATCCTGAAATATTTTAAATGCATTACTGATTGCAGACATATGCATTCTGACTCAGAACATTTCAGAGCTAATTGAAATACTGACATGGTTTAGGACAATGTCTCTTCTAATTCTTGCAATCCTACCAGTTGGCCACAGCAACATCATACTGCATTAAAATATATCAGGATTTTCAAAGCTGCAGTTTCCATTGTGTAAAAAGCAAAGGAAAAGAAAGGGCAGTATTTTGCCAGAGCTTTAACTGTATTGTGTTTATCGCACTGCATATATTTCTATTTTATACCCACTTTTATTTAGTTGTAGTGATTGAACTTTGGTTATACTACTGCCCATTAAAATGGAGTACCATGCCCATCATTCACTTCTAAATGCTGACATAAAACTTTCAAAATATGTGAAACATTTATATTTAAAATAATAAATTGGAAAAACCCAACCCACACTGAACACCCTATACAAAGAATTCTGGGTAGAATTTCATCCAATACATATTTATAAGAATTATAAATCCTGTATATCTTACACAGCCGTTAGCAAATAATTATAAAGTCAGATGACAAAAATAACACTACATTTCAGTACTTCTGTGATTCTCAAAATTCTTATCTTTATCTTGCTTTAATATTACCTTGTTTTCAAATCAGTTGGAAATTCAGAGCTTTATGACTTCATTGGACTCCTGATTTTCTGAGGGATTCACATGCATGATATAAAACAAACCCCCTTAAATATATCAGGTAATATATTATAAATTCAAGAACTGTGAGAAAAAATATGGTTTATTAAACATTTTTAATTGCACATTAATATTGTTATTCTTGAAGTCAGAAGTGGTTTAATAAGTCAGAGTAGTATAAAACATCTCAGGCACTTATATACTGATATTGAAGAATTTGTAATGCTGAAGAAAGCACAGAAAGTAAGATAAAACTTCAGCAGAAAGAAAATCGAAGAAGTTAGTTTGGAACTAAGAAGTTTTTTTTTTAATTTTGCCCCCTCATTTTAGCTCTATTATTTTTGCAAATATTTAGTGATGGTGATGATGATGACAATGATAATAAGTGGGAATACACTGTCCGTAGGAAAACTATGAAATAATAATAATCATGAAAAAACTTTATAATCTTTTTTGTCATTGTTATTCCAAGTTCAGTTTGTGGAATGGAAATTATTCCTGAGAGAAAATCTACTTGCAAACTTGGTAGTTGCCTTTCACTGCCACTCAGCCATCAAAAGTTGTGTTTTAAGACTTAGTGTGCCCACTGCACAATATGTATTTTTAAATTCAGTTTCTTTCCAAGCAAAAGGTATCTGAAATTCAGGTGGGGAGAAATGGTGATTCAGTAAGCCTACTTTTGTGGAATGAATATATAAATCTTAATCTGAGTCATAATTCATAAATATTAATCTCTTTCTTTTGCACTGGAAGAATACTGAGTATCAGTTTTTCTTAACTACTTAAAAACAGATGGGATATAAAGCATAAGAAACTGTTGATTTGAAGAAGTGATTTGTGTTAGCATCAGCCATCTTCTGTTGTTTATTATTAAATTCTCCTTTTATGACCCCAGTAATTAAGAAACAACCTCTCAATAGTTGAAAAAACCAAATTCCCTTTAGTGAATTCCACAATACTTGATTTTTATGAATTTACTTTAATTTATGAATTAACTCCAGATCTAAAAGTTGAATTGTTTAATGAATTCCTATGTTCCTATACATATATTGTATATTTATTTACCTAAATTGCAAATTCAACTTTAAGATAAAAATATTCAAGCAGTCTATTTGAATACAAAAATGAACTTGGCTAATTTAGAAATAATAGCTTATTTAATCTATGCGTCATTCATAATATATAGTGTACATCTTTACCAAATATAAGCTGTAATACTTTAAACAAAACACCTTAAAATCGAAAAAAAGAAAACTAAGGAAATAGATGACCTTTCTCACGTGTTACTGAATTTCTCACTTCTTGTCAGAAAAATTCAACAGCTTTTAACATCATTCCAGTTGTTACCAACCAATTCCCACCTACTTATTCCAGAGAAATCTTGACTTCTACTTAATTTTAAAAAAAAGAATCCCTCTCTCATTCCTATTGATTCCAAAGAAAACCAGAAAAGGTAATTGCCTTTTTTTTTTTTTTTTGGTTGGTTGGTGTTTTTTTTTCCCCCTTTTCAATATTGGGAAAACAGAATACAAGGAGTGTGAAGTGTTTCATATTAATTTTATAGTTCTTAAATTCTGCTGTGTTTATCTTTATTGTTTATCTTTACACAGATTGCTGCTGTGTTTATCTTTAATTTCAGAACACTGGGTTAGAAGATAATCCAAAGGAAGACACATTTGCTTCATTTGTCAAGTCCATTATCCTGACTTCTTGAGAAATAATTAATTTGAAGGTGTATTAAGGTATTTCACTCAGCAGCTTTTGATCACTAGCAGATTATGACTACTGTAAAGGGGGTTTGATTTGGACATTTTAGGTAAAAGAAAATTAAAAAGAGTTGGGATAGCCCAAAGTACCTCTGTGAAGCTAGAAATCATACCAGAAATTTTTTTCCTGTGCCATGGTATCATTTGCATGATCTACTGGCAGAACATTTATCCAGGAGAATTCTGTTTTAGGCCTTCGTCAGACTTCATCAGGCAGAGGTTTAAAATATACAGGTTTAGTATGTCAGTGCTATGCCTTAGCCACCTTCTGCATTTTATTAGAGAGTCACTGGATAGCAAGGATAGAAATAGCTAAGGGAAAACAGCCTGCTCTCCTCTAAATTGAATATTCTACCCATGTTTTGCAAACTGGACCATGGCTTCCTTGAAAAATTCCTAGAGAACATCTATATCCCCTCCCCACTATGTAAAAAGATGAGAACTGAAATATTCCAGCTTTGACTTGAGCATGCCTATTTATTTTGCCAATGTTTTGTGTCCCAAAGTGATTATTGTTATTTCAGAAAAAAACACTTGGCCTATTGCATACCCAAAGTTACCAGTTAGGAATCTTTGGACAGAACCCCTTAGTCCCCTACAGAATCTCAAGTGCTTTGGTTTGTTTGGCAGGATTTTCCCATGCTTCTCTTTTCAGTTTCAGGTTCCTAATGTCACTTCAAAGGTACTTTATTATCATTCTTCTTCAAGCCTTTGGGAGAATGGGATTTTACAAACTTTCGTCTGCTTTGTTATTTTGTTGGGGTGTTTTTAGAAGAAGCCTTAGAGACATATGCATAAGAAACAGCTTTGCAAGGCTATAATTATCCTTTTTTTTTGACATTTGAATTTGGGCATCTGTGAATCTATTTGTCCCATACCTTCATAGGGCTTAGAGATAACATGATTTCTTATATTACCCTTAGAATGCTCATTAAACTAGAGCTTTGCATTCAGAAAACTATGGTCTCTAATCAATATACTGCCATTGCATAAGCAGTAGGTCACTTGTGGCCTCTTTCCAGATCTTTTCAAGTAAATCCCTACAACAGTCTCCTGCACACTGACATGTTTCTGCTGATTAAAACATGGAAATCCAAATATATAGGTGTCAGGCTGAAAGGCAACAGTGAGACTAAATTATGGTCTTCTCATATTTAAACACAGCATAACACTACTAGCTGTGCTTTTTCCCATCTGTTTTACAAGAAAGAATTAAAAAGGAAAGTATTTGCTGTAGCTCCAGGTGCTTGCAATGCACCCACTTAACACAGATGGCAGAAGGCCTGCCTGTCAATGAGTAGAACTTCCTTTTCCAAGCAAACTAGAATTGTGGCTAAAATTGTATGGTTCTTGTTTTGCCTTTTTCCCCCTTTTTTTTTTTTTTTTTCTCACACTCTGCCCACAAGAGATAGGACATTTTCTTTATTGTGTATGATTTATGAAGTGCAGACTTTTTCTGATGCATGATATAGATAAAAGGCAGTCTTGAAGGAATTGTGCCTGTCTTCCACCTTAAAAATTCTCAAGGTTAAAATGCCTAAGAGATGACACCAAATTCTTACAGGAATTTCACTTGTAGGAAGCTACATTACCCAGAATGTAGTTTTAATCTAGGTGAACACAGAATTTTAGGTATGGAAATGGCCACCCAAATTGCTAAATCCAGTTTTTGTTATTACAGAAAACCCCCCAACAATTCATACAGTACCTTCATAAATTCCTACACGAATCAATCAAAGTGGATTGCTCCTGCATTTATTTGATATGATTTCTCTGAAGTGGTTCTTCTGCTCACTTAGCTGCCAAGTTGTTAATAGCCTTGAAACATTAATTTAGTATTACATAAAAACTCAAAAGGCCTGCTCTGGTCCCTTTCTAAGAATTCTGTTTAATTGTTCTGCTTTAGTATTGCCCCATGGTTCCAAAGACTTCTCTGTTTCCTCTAACATTTTGTCAAGAAGAATGTAAAATTAGGGGCTGTTTTATCTTCTTACCAATGACGGTGTTCTCTTTCCCATGAACAGGATTACTGCATCCTTAGCTCATCTCCTAACAAAGATCAGACTAACAAAATAAATTAAAGCAGAAATTACAGGCTCTGAAAATCCAAACAATGTTTGGAAATGCACACTTGGTGTGGGAGACTACACAAACTTTTAATATCTCTTCATATGTATTCATGTGTATGCAGCAGACTATAAATTGCCTCATTGACTATATCTAAGACATTTTTAAATAGGTCTGGCCTGTTGTCCCGCTGATATAGCCTAAACTGCTGAAGATAGTTTTGTTTCACAGCACATATGTTTCAGATCTTAGCCAATGTGGCTGCTCACTAACAGAGGGCAGCTCTTCTGTCAGCTCTCAGGCTTCTTCTTGTCCAGTGCTCCTTTGATATATTGCTCAGGGAACACTAATCAGAAACATACAGTTTGCATAGAGGCAGCCAGATTACAAGAAGCCAATGTGTCTGTTTTTAAGATGATTATATGAGGATTTTTTATCCTGTGATTGGCTACATAAATGCACTGGCATTTGGGGGCAGAGTAGAAGGTAAATTTGGAACTGCACAGAGTAGGATAAATTATTCTACTAGACTAAAATATGCCTATGGCAGACTCTTTCCTTGGAAGCTAAAGAAGATATCAACTGAGGTGATGAAGAAGTACTACCAGCGATAACTAGTGATTGACAGAATATTTGGAGAAAATGGGGATTGGTGTCCTCTGCACAAATAACAAAGGATAGGAAGCTAAATATCCTGTTTCAAACCAGATCATTAAAAGGAATTAGAAATACAAATTAAGGGAGAGACTGAATTTTGGATTAAAAACTTGCTTCAATTATGCCATTTTAAAAAGTGAATAATTTAGTGGTTTGGGTTTCTTATGTGGATTTTTTTTTTCTTCTCAGCTAAGTCTCCAAAGAGCCCTCTACTGCAGTGTGGCATGTGGAAATCTTTTTCACACAGATTTTCTGGTGCATACAAAAACACTTATTATATCATAAAGCATAGCTTCATAAACCCCTGGTGTGTGTCCTCTGCAAGGATAACGTTTGGACTATAAATTAAAAATGATCAGTGATCAGTAGCTTTGCACACTGTCTTCGCATTTGCAACATACTGCTTGCTTGGCAGTGCATCTGCGACTGAAGGGAGACGCTTCTGCTTCTGCTTGAGGTCGTGTTCTGTCTGCATTATCAGTAGCTTTGTTACATCCAGCCAAACCCCTAGCTGATGTCAGAGGTCCTCATTTCGACTAGGTCTGCTGCAACCATGTTAATTTACTCTGGATGTGAGTCCAGCCCTTTTGCTGGGTAAGGTCTAGATTCTTAGCATGTTTTTTCAATATTTGCTGAAAACTGAAGAAAGGGGAATATCCTGTAATTAATCTGCACATAGGTTCAGTTTTCCTTTCTCTGACAAAGCTATTTACAGTTCTGATCATTATGCACATTGGTAAATTATCCGGACTGTGCGAGATCAATGACTCTAAATATAACAGGAGAACAGAAGCAATTTATTGTATAAAAAGAGGGAAATGCTCAATTTGGAAAGTTTATTAACAGAACTGTAATTATCAGATTTAATACTAGAAACAATACCAGCTATCTTTTTTGAAAGCCACAATTTATAGGTAGAATTGCCTAGATTTTTTTTTAAGATTTAGAAAGTTTGAATAATTAAAAATTATTTCCCCTCATTCTTCCCCTTTTAAATGAAAACATTTAAATTGAATTAAAGAGACAACATATTGCAAGCTTTTTTCCAAGCTAAAGTATACACAGGATTAGTATTCTGAAAGCAAATTGGTTCATAATTGTCTGAGTGCCTTACCACAGGAAGGTATCTTTCCTTCTCAAAACAGTGTGATGTTCTTTATTCCTTTTACACAGGCATTCCATCTAACCTCTGCTTAAATTAAAACCCCGCGTTGTCTTTCTCACAGGCACCATTTTCATCCTTTGTTCTGTATTCATCCCTGATCTCTTGAAGCTAAGATATTGAAAAGGATAAATTTGGCTTGATAGCAGTATGTGTAACGATGCTACTGTAGGTTGCTAGGATACCATTTGGTGGTCAACTGTCTCTGGTGCAGCTGCTCTTAACAGCCAGACTGATGGACACATTTGCTTTTATTGCCTTTAGTGCTTGGGCTACAGAAAGTTTCCTTTCATCTATTAAATTTTGACTTTTGAGAGGAGGTAAGCTTAGAGACAAAGACATGGCAGAGAGGGAGAGAGATGTTGTTATTTTATTTTGTTTTAGTAACAAATGTGTTATCCTAATGAATTCAAAAAGAAACATCTCAACAGTCTCTGCAAGTTTTACAACTTTTGGTACAAGAGCTAACACAAGATCTACTACAATGTCCATTACAGCAGCTGAGAATCTTTCACTGATTTATTATGACTCTGCTACCACCCCTTGTCTTTTTCCCTGAGGATTTTGAGGGCTAAAAGCAAAAGATGCAGCACGTTGAATTACATAACCGTGTGATTTAGTTGGTGGGGTCTAAAAGTTCGTATGCTTTGTAGGATACATGTGAAGGAAATGTGTAAGAAATTCAGACTTGACTCACTCAAGAAAAAACATACTTTTTCCACAAGAACAAGTAGTTGTTACTTTTGTTTTGATATAATTGCTTATGAAACATTGAATTCTGTTACAAATTCCTGAGTGCTGACCACTTCTAGAAATTAGTCAGCTTAATTGAGTCACAAAGTATGAGTATTTGCTACTTTAAGTTTAGATGATATTTCTCCAAACAAACAAACAAAAAACCGAAAAAATAACAAAAAAACTCACAAAAAATTGAAACCACAAAAAACCCACAACAAACAAAAACCATCCTTCCCAGCTGGTAGCTTCCATTCCCCTCCTGATCTGATTTTGTTCCTGTTTTCATTCACAAACTCTATGTAATGGGCACTATTATGAAAACACAAGGAAGGAACGCTATACCAAGAGTACCAGGACACTAAAATCTTGATATTCGTATATTTAATATGTGAAGAACCTAATTACAATAGGTATTTCTTCTTTTGGATAAGAAAAAATCCACCAACCAACCAAACCACACAATGTTCTCTACTAATGTAAATTGCTTTCCTAACTTACTTTAAGTCAATGGGAATTTTCAGTGAATTTTAGCCTGAGTGAAATCTGAAATTTCAGTCTTAACCTCAATAATAAGAATTTAGAGAGTAAATATTTACATATTAAAAATATTTCTCCCTGTAGTATTTGTCCAGCACAGGGAAAGGTAATTATATTCACAGAACAGCAGTTTAACTGAAAAATGGTCTTTATGCAAAGTTGTCACTACTAAACCTCCAGCAAAGGTGGAAGTCATTTTGACACTATCTGTGGTAGTGAATTTATGTTCCTGACCATAGTCAATACAGAAGAAGGAATTGCTCTAGTGTGTGGTTTAGCTCACTTGTTTTAGGCATTTAACTGTAAAATGAGATGCATTGCACATATTTCTCCTGAAAGACTTTAAAAAGAGCCTGAGGTTATAGACAACTATATTTAGTTAGATTAATATTAATCTTAATCTTTCCTGTAGGTTAACTTCCTAAACTAGTGATATTTGCTTCTCTCTATATTCAGAGGAAACAGAAAATTGCCTTCAGAGAAGAGTTCACCATGAGTTTTTTAGGTGTCTCAGAAAAGGATAAAACTCCCTTTGGAGATAGGTTTCATTTTCATTTGACTGTAGTGGGAGCCAGTATTGCAGCCTAGACCAAGTACCAGACTTTCAGAGGACTAAGGGGAGGGGATAGGAATAGCAGATTTAATGAGTATCTATTATTTTACAAAACAGCATATCCTGCAAAAGTAATGAGCCACGAGCAAATATTGGTAAATGTTGCAGAGGACACATGTTATTTGGGATAGCAGATGGGCATCAGGTAACAGCTGATTAGGAAGTTACTCCCTAGTGTGTTCAAATATATCTGGACAGAAGGTGCACAAACAGCATCGTGGCACACATGTGAACTCAGTGAAAAATTCTGGCCAGTCTCTGGGACTCCTCTCTCCACATTCCTTTATGCCCAACACTGAATTCATGATTACTAACATCTGCAAATTATACTGGCAGTGTATCATTGTTTTCTGGCAGCTATGGCTGCCAGTGAAGGACTGTATACTTTGCTTAAGCCATGGAAAGTTTGATGTAGTTAGGTCAAGGCAGTTTATTCTGAGAATTTGCTAGGTTCTTGGCTACTACTAATACAAATAATTCTAAAACCAACTCCAACAACAACAAAAAATCAAGCTCTAGCCAGGTACCTTAAAATTTTATTGTGTTTCACAGATTTTTTATAACCATTCAGATACTAGTAAACATCACCAAGGAGTTTAAAAGCCAAACCTACTACCAGTAATAAAGATACCAAATGGTAAATTTTGTGCTAACTATAATCCCTAGCTGTTCTGTACAGATGCTTTTTCTGTAGGATTTTCTATCTAGTTTCCAGGGGAGAGATCAAAAACAAGTTTTGGTGTCATAATCCAGTTACAGTCAACATCACCAGCACAAAAGTGGCAGTAAATCTACCTTATTTGGGTACAAACTCCTGCTAGTGCTTCATCATTAGGAGGACACAAAAAAAGGTATTTTGCATCAGTACACATATGCCTGGGTCTTCAATCTTTTAAGGTGCAATGAACCTCAGCACTAACAGGTAAAACAAGGAAGGCTGTCTTTTAAGAACACTCAAATAACACCTTGGATCAAAAGTTAATGCAATGAATACAGCCTTTGGTCATGTTGGGGAGTCTGAACGCTTTAAGTAACAAGGATGCTCGACAATTTTTTTTTGTATTTTTCTTCCTAAACTCTAAAATTGACTTTAAATTGATTAATACTTCCATTAACAACAAGAGCAACAAGTGTGTGTCTTATCAAACTGACTCACAAGTCTTTTTTGGCTTTGTGTATTTTTTAATTAGAACCGGCATGTTTTGGGCTTTTTTTCATGAAAAATAAAATTTAGCACCAAAATTTTAAAAATAAAAGAAGCATATTTTCCATGAAAAACAAGGAGGAAATCTGGGTGTCTGGCTTGACTCTTTACTTGCAATAAAGTAGAGCATTTTCACTCAACAGCACTGAGGAGGAGGCACTGCTGCAGTGTGAAGTTTTATGGCGGCTAACTGCTGAGGTCATCTTCACTTTTCAGCTGAGACCACAGCTAGGGAACAAGGAAAAGAGGAAGTTCTTAAGAAATTCCATGACCTGAATTTTCTGTAAAAAGGATTTATGTGTCTATTGCTATCTTTATTTGGTGAAAGATTTATCCCAGTGTCACAACAAAACCAGCTACATTTTTGACTTCTGCTTTCAGCTGGACACTGATTATTGCAGCGTAAGAGAGATGTCTTTATATTTTTAAATGGTCAGCATTGAATGCTGTGTAGTACAGGCATGATTACAAGGATTTCAACACTGAAAAATATTCCTATAGCCCAAAGTCATGTACTTTCTATGGCAGAGGAGCCAAGAGCAGTTCACATACAGAAGATATCTGTGTTCCTTAGACAGTTATTTATTAACTACTTTATTGTGGGATGAGCAGACAGCTGAGTCCTGAGAGACCTGCTGATGTTGGCTTAAACAGCCAGTGCTGGCTCATTTCCTCACTTCTGGTGCAGATCCAGAAGGTTTTCCACCAGGAGAGCTTGCCCGCAGCCATTCACATCACAGTTTCTGCAACACATCCAGACTTGAGCAGTTCAGAAGCCACAGGTTTGCCCATCTGGTACTGCTAAACCTATGGCTGTCACTAAAACACAGCAATGACTTTCTCCACCCTTGACATCTTGCTGAGCTGGCTGTATCTGATAATGCAATATCTGCTTATAGCAAGGGAATATGGATTCTGGCGAAAGCACTGGAACTCTTCATGAATCTGTCTCTGCCTGTGCCTCATTATTCAGCTTTATATCACTGCTGATCTCTGGATTGCACTGCTACTGATGTTTATGTCCCAACCTGTCAAAACTAGTGTCAGTTGTCTGCTTCTGGTGTTGCATACTTGCCATTGGTTCCCCTATCCTGTGGACAAACAGCCTTTTTGAGATTCAGCTGTATTAACAGAAAAGGTTACCATTGCCAGTTCGGCCCTGCTGTTCCTTTTCCTTCTGCCTGACATTATTCTCCCCAGTAGATCCCCTTACACAAACACTACTACAAGTACTCTGTAATTTGCATCAGTCAAAATTATCAGGACTATAGAAGATTTGGTGTTTGCACATTTTAAAGTAACATAATTTCTTTTGATTAAAGTGTCTTCAGAATTAGCAACTGAGAGGAGGCAGCCTCTAACAAAAGTATGGTGATGGTCAGTTACGAGTGAGCTATGCCTGCTAGCTTAGACACAAATTTTATCCAGAATGTCTGTCAATTGTTAGCTTCAAAACGAGTCCTATGTGTGATTTCATGTCACCCAAAAGTTTTCCTTGCATATTCACCACAGATATCTCTCCAGTGACACATGTATTTAGGAAAATAATGAAAAGGTCTTGATTTAGACAGTGGCTTATTGTCTATAGAAGAACAATGCTGCATTTTCTCAAAACTGCATTGTCCACCTTGGAATCCATTTCTGTTTGGCATTTGATACTTTTTTTTTTGGTGCTGTATAAAGCCTGAGTATGTTAAGGCATGGGTTGCAGCAATAACTAGATAGATTTGAATGCAGCCACCATGAACACAGGGACAATTCTACAGAAGCAATATCTGATGATCTGTTTTGCTCACAGGGACAAATACCTGTGTTACCTCTGCACCACATTTACATGACATGAGAGGTTGGCTATTTGCAATATATTTTTAAATCTCTGCTTAAAATAATTTTGGCTGCAGAACTCACTTGGCAATACCAAGGGATTTCTGTCTTCTTTTTGTCAGGGGTTACATGAATGGCACAGTTGACTCAGACAGAAAACATAATTTGCTGTCTGTATAACACAACAAAACCCCCAATTTTTTCCTTTTGGAAGCTCTTTGTATAATACTAAACCATAAAATGTTTCTGGAACATGGATTTGTGGTACAGTTTGTATACTCATGCATTTGGCTTCTCTCATCTTCACCAATCCAAAAATGTAGCTGTTAATCTCATACTGCTACTGTCAGTCATTATGCCAAGTCTTCCTGTATTTAATCAGATTAAAAAATATTCTCTTAGGCAAAAAAATAACATATACTTTTGGTTGTTGCAGAAATTTCCATATAACTCTATGAGATTGCTGATTTTTCTGCAGTATTATATGTATCAGTAAGGATACATATAATAGTAAATGAATAAAATTACTTTTCAGCCAGATTTTAGACTTCTTTAGAGTACCAGTCAGTTTTAGAATGCATCAATAGAAACATTCCATGAGATCTTACTAATTATTGTTCAAGACTAATTTAGAGGTGCAAACAGCAATACAAAGACCACTGAGAGCAAGCAGTTATTTGCACAGTAAAATTAGTGTGTGTGCATATTGCCTAGTCTAAAAATAACTGGTTCATTACCTTTAAATATATCATTAACCTGATCATATTGTTAAAGTCAAATGTAAAAACAGATAAGATATTTTTGGTTTATATTAGCTGTGTATGTATATGTGCATATTCATATTTAGCACCCTTGAAAATGCAATGTGACTTCACATTCTACAGGAACCAGAAGTTTTTAGATGGTGAACAATGACAGCAAACCTAGGACAGTAGAATTGGAACAGTTTTGTTTTCTCTCTCTTGGTAAATCTTAATATTCATTAAAGGGCAAATACCAATCTGAGGCTTAATACGTTACTGCAATTTTTTTCATTTAATTTAACTTCAGGGTTGGACCTTCTTTGAAGTGAATCCATGATAAGACAAGATGTTATTGGCTCGCTTGTACAAGCCCTATATCGAACTACAGGAGTACCAGGTCACGGTCACCTTGAAATTCAGGCCATATCACAAAAGTGTGAAGTTCAGTGATGACTAGTGAGTTAGTCTCTTCCAAACAGTGGCTGCTAGAGTATCTGATCGTGTATAACATTTCAAAATTAATTAACTAATCAATTAATTTTATTAGAAATAATTTAAAAGAGTGTCTAATTTTTATATGAGGTTTTTGTGTGGACCAATAACTCTTGTGCATGCAGCTTCCCTTTTCCCCATTGTCTTAGTCAATAAGTTGCTTAGAATAAATGTCATACCTCAGAATGGCCGTGAGAAAAAAGTTTTACTTTGTAAAGCTGTGCTTTGTAAAGATTTCAAAACTTGATCTCTGTTACATGATACTAAATAAGTCATTTATGAAGCAGAACCATAAATAGAAATTCCAGATCAGAAAAGGATAAACAGAATGGAAGGGATTTTGTATATCTTTTTTTTTTTGCATACACTGATGCCTTAATCAGTTCCTTCTCCTTTCTATTATAAAACAAACGTCTGTGCACTTTTGTGTGTGTTGTTGCTTCCATTTATGAACATTTTAAAAGAAAAAGTGTGTTTTAACATCATCACTGTTCTTGAAGATGTATATAAGGAGATCAAAAAGTGTTATGAAGAAGTACATGGCATATGTAATTGAGAGTGGACTTTCTAATTCTTTCACCAACTTGCACAAGAAAAATCCATGTACAAATGCACTACAAGAAATTTGGGGGATCGCCATGCAAGTCTTTTGTCAAGTATTTGATTATGGTTTTGTTTTTTTAGTTTTTTTGTTTTGTTTTTTTTTTTAATATTCGATGTTAACTTGTCTAAAATACTGTTAAAGTACCATACTTTGTCCCAGAGAGAGAGTGGAATGTCTCTGCAGTACAGGATGTTGGAACTCTTTTCCACATCTGTGGAACTGGATGCCATCAACATCAGAATAAGTTTCATGTTAGACTCTATATTTTCCTTTATGCTTATTAGAGAAAATATATTTTTAAATATTTTCTGTATGTTTCTCTGAATCACTGTATTGGAGTCAAAACAATGCCTTTCATGTCTGGGATACATCTTCCCTCTTTGACACTTTTAGGAAGTCACATTGGTGAAGCATATTAATGTGAAGAAATGGTCTGTGAAGGCAAAAAGGGATTAATCATGACACCAAGGCTAGTCAAAAGTTTGAATAAGTTTGAAGAAGGAAAGTGAGATATGCAGCATCTGTGGATCTTTATAAACCTGTGCTGTGCATAAACTCCCTGACAAAGTATCAGACATTATGTACTGAATGCAAAAGAGTGCATACAAAGCAGATGGGTCACAAACATTTAAAACTCAGATTTCTACCTTTCCAATCCCTTCTGAGTATAATCTTCTTGTAAAGGTAAGATTGATTCCACATTAGTTATTCAAAATAGCCCAGGAAAACTCTGGAGTTGGGTTGATGAATACACAACCTCGAGTTATAGATGATGAAATCATGAAATTAGCTTTCATTATTGAGTTCCAGTATTGAATCTTATGAACCTTCAAATCCACATGGTGCAGAACAGAAGGCAAATTTACATCAATTAATTGTTTTATGAAAACCTGATAAAGAAGCACTGTCCTTGAACCACTTAGATTAATGAACCTAAATAAAATACGTGCATGTATCTGTGTATATAATTTCATGTTAGAGGATATTAATGTCTGCCATCAATCACAAATCTGGTTACAGTTGATATGTGAAATTGCCTTCCCAGAGTCTAAATGTTTCTTTTGTGTAGAAAGAACTAAAGCAATAGAAGCCAGGTTTAAAATAAATTAAGGAAAATATTACTGCAACATCTAGCAGCTGAGCATCTTCTCTAAGCAGTTTCTCACTTTTTTTCTGTAAAAAAGAATATAAAAGAGATTGCTCACCCAAGATATCTCACATAAGATAGCCAAGAAGAACTTCATAATTGAAGAATCTGTTTATCTCTATTGTGTCAAAGCTGGGACTCCCAGCCACAGGTGGGATTCAGCTGCTCTAACGTAGATAAATGTGTAGAGTCTTTCTATTTTTAAGACACTGTTATGAATAGCTAGGCCAGTTAAGTCATGAAAAAAGGAGATTTCAACAGAGATAACAATGATATAATGAATTATCCTTCTATTGAAAATAATCTGACAATGACATACTACTACTGCTTTTGCACGTGTTACTGGGACAACCATAGTAAAGCAACTGTTAGTCTTTGTCTATTGTATGAGTCCATATATGTAATTATTTATTTTAACTGGCTTTCCTCCTCAGTACTCTTACTTTCTGTCTTCCCACTAAAAACTGAAGAAGGGTCCATCAGAAGACAACATGACAAAGTAGCATCTGCCTAGTAACTTTCCAGTATGTTCTACCTCCTCCCCTTCTCTTCAGTCCTGCAGCAAAAGGATCATGGCTTAAATTTAGATGGTATCAGGACATGTTTGTCTGGATCCCAATTTTTGATTAACTGCTGTAACCACAGCTACTACAGAGAGGAGTCAACTTTAAAAAAAAAATTGTATATATATTGTGTGTATGAACATGTCTGTTTGCTTCACCCTATTATGCACATGCACATGTGTGTATATATATAAATTTATGTTTAAAAACTATTTTGGTTTTTTTCTTGACAGGAAGGTACAAGCAGTGTGGTGCATAAAGTGATCAGAGCATAAAAGCAGGACACTAAATTCCTGACTTAGAGACTTCTGTCAACCTTCTGGCTCCAAGATTAAGTTGTTTACACTGTTTCTGCCCTCATAGTGCTGTTTATTCTGTTTATTCATAACATAACTCTTTGGGTGCCAAGGACTGACTCTCACTGACTTCCTCTAAGTTTAGAAGTCTAGGTACCTGCACTTGTGCCTGAGTTAGGCATTCTGACAGGAAAAAACAGGCACCTCAGAGGTGGATGTTCACTTAGCAAACAGCTACGTCTGTTTAGTTAGTAGTTTAGTTAGGACATATGTTTAGTTAGCTTAGCTACATGAGTTTAGTTAGTAGCTCTTGAGCTTTAATCAAAATGGGCAAACATGAGTTAACTACTTTGATAACAAACTACCCATCACAGATGGCCATAAACAGTGCTGTAATACACATGTAATGAACATTACTCCTCAGATGTTGGAAAAAACATGCTCCAGAGCTGAAAGGTAACAATAGAAAGTCAGCAAATTGTGCCCCATGGTTAAGCAATAAACAGGTGTGTATTTTGTTACTTAAAACTTGATTAACTGGGGTTTCAGTGCGTTTTTGCTCAGCCTGTATGACTAACATTCTAGATATTCCTACAAAATAATCAGAGGAATAGCTATTCCTAAACCAGTGCCCTGAAGTAACCAAGTGGGGAATAATACTGCAATAACTTTTTCTGGATATACTTTTTATTTGATTGATAATTTTCCAGAAATTTCAAGAAAATACTCTTGTATTAGTCACACTGTCTAGGAGGCAGTCCCATAATGTGTTATTATAAATATTTCTATGATTTTTTTCTGTCTTGCCTTCAATGAAAGGAAAGGTTGGACAGTGAAAAGGACCATGAGTTAATGCCAATTTACCGTGGGAGCTATTTATCTTATTTTTCCATGTACCAGATATGTTAGCATGCTACTACAAAATCACATACAATAACCTCCTGGTAACACACTAGTTTCTAACTTTTGTTTTCTATACAGATTTAAGAACTAGATTCTGACAGAAGAGATAGAGTTCCTCTATGACTCTCAATATATTCACTTAATCTTAGTAAATGAAGGTTTTCTTGGAGGCTTCTGTGTTTGCATGTCTTCTTTTTTCAGAGGACAATTATTCTATGTAAAAATGCATGAGAAGTATCAGTAGTTGTGACCTCTCTGTCATTGGCACTTGCTGACAAATTTCTCAAAGGAATTCTGTCTACGGGTTTGGACTGAGGAAGGCGAAACTTGGTAGAAGGAAATCTATCACACAGTGAACTGTGCTTAGAGCTTGCCTATTATAAGACAGGAAATATAAATGGTTTTAGTATGAAGCACATTTTTTTTACCTAGAGAATGACTTTGGGCATAATGGATTGCATTCAGGAATCTTCTGTTATTTCAGTCCATGTTTAATGCATTTGCTTTCATTTCTTGCCAAAATACAGTCCTAATTTTCAGCATTTGCTTTCCTTTTAGTTGGAAAATAACATTTAGAGATGCAGTGCATTTCACCCCTTCCAGGTTAAGCCCTCAAACCTGTATTGTGTATTTGTCCACAAGAGAAACTAAGTTTTAAACTACCAAGAAACCTACATGATGTATTGTCAAAACACCTTGTGGTTGCTCAGGATAATATGCATTGGGCTCAGCCTTAAAGGATTCAGTGTTCAAAACAGTAACATAACTTACAAGGAATAAAAGTAATGGGTAAACAGAGAAAGCACTGGAATTGAACTACTTTGTCTGTGTAGTCCAAAATGCATTGCAGAGGAGAACAAAGGGGACACCGTAGTCATTTTATGACCCAAAAATCCCATCAAATAAATTAAATAATAGCCATGGGAAGGCAGACTAGACTGGTATATTACCTCTGTTTATTCAGACAACTAACATGCATTGATATTGGCACTGAAGAGGCAAAATGAGGATTAAAATGTAAAATAGCTTTTTTATATAGAAATTTAGAAAATCAACAATTATTGGATATTGGGAAACTGAAATACTAACCACTTTAGAGAGGAATCTTTGACAAAGGAAAAAAAATGTAGGAAGACATTCTACTGTTATCCAGAGCAGTAATTTCAGTCATTTAGCTTCAAACACCTTTTTCAATTTCTTAGTATACAATTAGTCATTCAATACAGTTTTTGCCAAAGCTTGAAGTGATAGGACAGGAATGAATGGCTTTAAATTAAAAGAGAACAGGTATAGGTTAGATGTTAGCTAGAAGTTCTGTGCTAAGATGATGATGAGGCACTGGAAGAGGTTTTCTAGAGAAGCTGTGGATACCCATACCCAAAAGTGTTCAAGGAGAGGTTGGATGGGTGTTTGAGCAACCTGGTCTAGTGGAAGGTGTCCGTGCCCATGGCAGGGGTCCTGGAACTATCTAGATCCTTCATGTCCCTTCTGCCAAAATCTTTCGGCATTTGCGTCATTGTAAAATTGTATGATTTTATATACCTGATTGCAATAAGATCTTAAATAAAACCTGTCATGTATTTCATTAGTGAACATATATGGGCATCCCTATGTGTTTATAGAGTCATGGACTCCTTCAAAACATGTGACAAGATTTTCAGTAAAACTGAGTCTGATATCTTTAGGAGTCTTGTCATTTAACACTGCTTTCCAAGTAAAAGCTGACTATTTTCAGTATTAAAGGTGATAACGAAGATAATTTTTTTAAAAGTTAATCTGAGTGACTACTGGGGGTAAATATATGTGATATTTTTAAAATCCAAAAATACCATAGATATCTCATTGACCAGGATGACAAAAACATTAACAATATTTGACATGATCTATTGTGGCCGCAGTGTTGCAAAATACAGCGTAAAACATCTGCTGTCCTCTCTAATATCAAATTAAATCCTTTCTATTGATTTTGGCATATGGTCTTTTTTGCACCTTAATTTGGGAAGAGGCATCTCCCTAATAATCCTAATGATCAGATCTTAACAATAGGAATTACTACCTTCGGTAGGTTATTGATAATGAGTTGTTTATCTGTAATATTTAAGAATGGGCAGGAGAAAATTTGGCATAATGGGGTCCATCCCCATCAGACCTTGATAACATGTCAATAAAATCTTCCTGAGCCATATTTACCTCTTGTGCTAATGGCTGATGATGTTCATCAAGCCTGGCATTACATTATGCAATAATAGCAGGTTTGCTTCTCAGTAGTGTGCATACTGTGCCTGCACAGTATCCTTAGTAGGGATTCCCCTGGCTGCTAGCCAGAAGTGGCCATCAGGAATTCGTGATAAACAAACCCAGAGGAGCTGGAACTTTGAGTAGTGTCAGAGTGAAATGTGTGTATGTGTCTGTGTGCGTGTGTGTGAGCAGGTCTCAAAATACAAATCTTAGATTACGAGGTTGCTCTTCAGTCATTAGAGCCATCCTGCTGACCAAAAAAGGTTTTGATTGCATGTCACTGAGTGGTGCAGTTTTGTTCTTGCCACAACCCCACTTGCAGCAAGCAACGTAAAAGTCTAATGGCCCTTTTTTCCATCTTATAACATCTAGGACCTAAATATTCTTGTCTTGTGTTATATTAATAATGAATAGCCAACAAATTTCTTGCTTTGTAAAATATTATTCTCCTAGACCTCCTCAGTGTTATATGCATGCATATTCACATGCAAATGCACACACAGAGAATAAAAGCTATTGCAGAATTTTCTGTTGAAATCCCTACCAGCTAAAAAAACCCATTAGAATTGCCACAGGTAATAGGATTCAATATATCACCAACTCTGTTAATTCCTTTATGCTTACTAACATGAAATTGAAGACATATCTCTTCTATACCCTTTTCTCTCACCTCCTTAGTGTCTTTGCTTGGTGCCTGTGGTGACAAGTTTAAAACTTCTCCTTTTATTATTGTTGTATGCATTAAGTAAGATACATCACGTAATGCAGAAACTCAACAATGGTTTTCTCTGCTAAAAATTTTATTAAAAGTTACAGTTATTAGGAGCAGTTACCTGAATTTTGTTGTCGCTATTACTGGAAGCACCAAATGATGTGCTAATGTTTATAACCCAGGAAATTTGTGGGTTTCATGGGATTGGTTTCCTTAGAGGAAGTTATTAGTTTGGGTATACATAAGTATTTAATTCTATTCCAACAGATTCAGTTAGATTTTTTATGAAACTAGATCAAGTTTGGTTATTAGTTTTTGTTTTTAGGGTTTTTTTCTTGGTATCTATAATAATTTGATTTTGCTTAAATCTCTGCACTGAAATTTTGAACACTACTTGGCCTTTACTGTAGCTTTGAATGGTTTCTCCTTGGAAACCATTACAGGTCAGTTATGAATTATCAATGTGCTTGATATGCTGAAGAGAGTGCCTGTCACCATAAAATACATGGCTACAGCAAGAACATTAAAAGAGGAGTATGACATTGGTTCAAAAGTCCATCTGTATATGATGGATGTCAGTATCATGATTTTTGGCTGTGGCCAAGAATAAATGTGTAGGTAAGATTATAATTACAGGGGAAACAGCCACATTCCTGAAGTGATGTGAATAAGCCCCTTGCTTTTGTCTTGTTATTTTTCTAATTTCTTCACAAACACATGAACATACAAACAGCAAAACAAAACACAAAAGCAAACCAACCAAACAAATGACAAACAAACAATACATAAAAAAAACTTACCCAAAAAGCCACACCCCAAAAAAAACCAAACAAAAAAGGAACACAAAAATGAGAGTATATTTGAAGATTGAGGTCAGAATAAAAAAGGTTGGTTTTTTTTTTCTTTCTGAATATGCTTTTATACAGCCACATAATGGTCACACATATGTGGAGATTTTATTTTCTGCAAGTTTTGTATAAAAACCGTCCTTAGGTAAGCCTGAGGTCTTCATAGCTTTTTTTTTTTTTTATGCAAAGAGACCCATTTTGCAAGACTAGGAAATATTTTTTGGATTCTTTTCCCCATATTTTCTATTTTTAAGAAAAGAATACCGAAATACTGTGTTTTCAGCTAGGTAAAGAAATCCTTTTTTTTTCTGCTCTTGAGTGTAATTCTTCACAGAAACTATGTGTGAGGGTAAAGTGTTTTGGAATAGCCTAGTATCCTGTGAAAATTCTAACTCAACATCCAAATGAAATCTTGTTGAAACCTTCCTATTCCCTCATGCTGTACATCTCGAATGCATGGAGGCAGTTTGACATTGAAATGCCACAGTACTCCCTTGTTTAGTGAAGTCGGCAACAGAGAAAATATTATGCCAGCTCTTTAAAGACAGGAGTGCTTCCCTCTCCACTTACACATGCAGTTCAAGTTGCAGTCACATAATTGGGTCTCAGAAATTGCCTCTCTTTCTCTTTCTTGAATCCCCATGCCCAAGTTAAGAACTACTATTAAAGGTCTCACTTTCATTCTCCAATTGCTTTTCTCTCTGAAAGCTTCACTGTGGATCCCTAGCAATTTGCTCCCTTTTATCTGTTGATTTTCAAGTGCGTCAAGTCAAAGTCAGAGAGTACAAAGCTAACCTCTTTCTCAGGTTTTTCTTATGCATGAGGTTTGGGTATCTTATGGTATTTTAAAATGCAAATCCATATATAATATTTAGCAAAATGTTGTGTTATCACCAATTACACAGTCTTATGCAATTACTATTTTTCAACCTATGTGCATACAATAGGATTCTCTCACTTGGTACATTATTGCTCAAAGCACTGAAAAAACAAAAACAAGCTGAAGATATTTGGGGTCATAGTCTTTTTGGGTTCTCTGGATTCATCTCAGCTGCAGCTCTGCTCTTTTAAGCAAGGTAAGCATGACTGACATCTGAGTTACAAAACAGATATATAGATAGACAGATTAACCTCTTGCCTCATAAGGACTGAGCCTACAGTAGTTTTGAACAAATTATTTTTCACCCATAGTTGTGGTATCAATAGGTGTATTCATTGCACATGCGTGTGTTTGTGTGTGCTCTGTGGTGAAAAGACTATTATTTTTCAATATCAGTTCACCTTTCATATAAGGGAGAAAGTATTTTTTATTTCAAAATTAAGCAAACCTTGTTACATTATTCAAATAAGTAGGTTTCAGGGAAACTGCATATTCAGCACTCTAAAAATCAGGTACCAGAGAAAAGTAAAACGTCTCTAAAAGCAACAATGGGTTTTATCTCTAAATAGTAATCTAGAATTTAGGCATAGTTTTCTGAGCTGCCTATATGTTCATTGGAGAAAAATTAATGCTGCTAAATCTGAAATTTGTCTCTGTTATCTCAATGATGTAATGGCTTTGTAGACTCATAGAATCATGGAATGTTAAGGGTTTGCAATGGACCTTAAAGATTGTCTAGTCTCAACCCACCCTGCCATGGGCAGGGGCACCTCCCTCTAGACCAAGTTGCTCAGTGCCTTATCCAACCTGACTTTGAATACTGGCGAAGTCTGGGAATACAAACCTCCCTGGGCAACCTGTTTTGGTTCCTCATCATCCTCACAGCAAAAAGTTCTTCCAAAATATTGAACACAAATTTCCTCTCTTTCAAGTTGTACCCATTGCTCCTTTTCCTATCTCTGCAGGTGATAGAATATGACCTCAGTTACTGAGGGAGTATCCTTCTCCAGCCTCCCTGTGGGTTCCTTTGGAAGCCTCCATGCAACCTCTTCTCCATTGTTCTCAGTCTGTCTTCACAGAGGATGTGGTCCAGTCCTCTTAACAATTTTGTGACTCTCCTCTGGACCCACTCCAACAATTCCATGTCCTGCTTTTGTTGGGGGTGCCAGAGGTGGATGCAGCACTCCAGGTGGGATCCCCCAAGAGCAGAGTGGAGGGGCAGAATCACCTCCTTTGACTTGCTGGCCATGCTGCTTTTGATGCAGCCCAGGATAAATTTGGCTTTCTGGGCTGCAATCAGGCATATCAAGTTTTTAATCAACTTTCACTCACTTGCACACCTCTGCTTTCTAATGCTTGTTTCCTGGACCATATATGCCTAACAAATAGGTATATGTGGTCTAGGAAGCCGTAATGAATTTTGTTTAGCCCTATTCTGTAAATTCTGAGATCTCCCTTGTTCATCATGTTGAACCTTTGCTTTCCAGCACTACTGAACTCTACCGTGAGTTGTGTTGTTCTTTAAAGCTCTCATCACTCTGCTCTCATCACTCAGCCTTTTGCAAAGATCATCTTGGCTTGACTTTTTAAGGAGAATCTCTTCTTCCTCTTCCAGTCCTCTGTCCTCAAAGTTGGTCTCATGGTTGTGAAAGCCAAATTCCTGTCAACATCACCAGCTGTACAACCAGATTGTCGACCTGCAGGTGTTGATATTAATACAATTGCATGACTTTGGTGTGACAGGACACTCAAAATCAGCCAGGGTAGACATATTTAGATTTTCTTCAGTCCAAAGAAAGAATGATATTCAAACAGAACTTCAATTTTTTTTTAGTAGACTAAAACATAGAATATATAACTCTGAATAAAGAAAAAAGAGTTTGCTTGAAGTAGTAAAATAAACTCTGCCAGAGAGATTTCCTGGCTACCAGAACTTTATTTCCTCTGCTGTTAAACTGTTAGAGAGGTCTCTAACATGCTTTAGCTCAAACAGAGTAGGCGGACACCCTGCCAGGGCCCTAGTAAAGTTTGAATTTAGCACGAGTCAGACACATTTCTCAACAGACAACATGCCTCTAGCCTAACAATTTTGGAAGCTGGAGAGTATAATAGTATGTTCATGGGCCATTCCATGCCAAAGAAAGTTTAAGGAGCATTTTTTTGCCCGTTTAAATGTGATAAACATGATTAAGAAAAACAGAATAAAATGGGGGATGGGGAGGAGCATTAGAAACTATTTTTCATCTGCAGGCTGTGTTCTTGCAGACAGGTTCTGGCTCTTAGCCCAGTCACTGAAACTCAGGTTTTTCTAAGAGAAACCATATTCACTTCTTCATAGTTTTTAGGAAATTACTTTTTAGCTGTCACTTCTTCAAACCCATTTCACAACCCATGCACAAAATGTTAACATTCAAGTCTTTTGACATTTTGTCTTTCAAATCTTTTCTCTTTGGACATGCTAATTTATTCTCACCAGGATATTTCCACCCCTTGAGGTGGTTTTTGTTTGTTTTTATTTGGTATTTTGAGGGTTTGTTTGGGTTTTGGTTTTTGTTTTCCTATTTTCTGGAAGGTTCCATGTGTCTCAATGACTTCTTAAAGTATAATAATCCAAAAACATACAAAACAGATTATACTTTTCCTTAAATAGGACATTATGCCCAATTTAATTGGCTGATTCTCAGCAGGATTAGTTTACTTGGGCACAGCTCCATGGTGAGAAATATGTTGCCTTTAGTTCCAGAGCAACAGTGTTTGGGTCAACAAGTGATCTGCACAATACTGTCCTCAGTAGGGTAAAACCCTTCAGCCTACCATCAGAAATATGAGCTATTGTAACCATCCTGAAAATTTTGGCTGATTTTTGTCTTATAACCCGATTAAAACCTGATTAAGAAGGTGAATTCTGCTCCATTTTCCTTTAGGCATGATATTTCCCAGTCTAATTCCATTAATCGCTTTAGAAACCAGTTTGTGTGAAAGCTGAAGCATGAAATGTTCTGGCAGGGCATTGCAGCAGGTGCATAGCCACCATTGTCTATCATGTATAACTTTGCAGAGATAAGAAACTAACTAAAGACTTTGTTAAAATGATTATCTCTAATCCTGGACAGGGGGTAGTAGGCCAAAATTTTCTCTCTGTTGAAGAAGAATCTTGTTAGATACTAATCCAAATTATTGATGGGTTATTTGAGGCTCATTCCCATAACTCCAGGCCTGGATATTTGTGACAGATGGATGAGTTGACATTCTTGATAGGAGTAGTGCTCCCTGCAAATACATAGAATGCGTACATGGTATTTTGCCTCTCTGAAGTCTTGAACGTCTGCTTGGATGGCATTTTGCCTACTCACAAGCCAGTACAAAAGTCAAGCAATGGTAGGCTTATGTGGACTGTTGACATTACCCTGAAAATGTCACTTTTTTCCAGGAATTCCTCATTCTGTGCCAGAATTGCATATTGGCACCACATGCCTCTTTACACCTAATTACATGAGTTGACACTTACATGATAGAACAGAAATGGTTGATCTGTGGAAGCAAAGAAAGGTTGAAATCTATGGTTGCCCTTGCAAATAGAGGTAACGTTTTCAGACTTGTTGGAATGTCAGTATACAGGAGGAGTCATGACCCTTTCTCTCTCTCATGTTCAAGTAATTTTCCTAAAAGTTAACAATTGTCATTGTCTCATGTTTTGGCACAGATTAATGTCTTATAAGACTTTCTACTAAGAAATCTATGTTTTTCATGCATTTAACTTTTAAGGGGAAAAATCAGAAAGATAATTGCTCTGTTTCCTGTAAAATCAGTATGAGGAAAGTTGTAAAATCCATCTGAAATAAAAAGAAAAGGTAATATAGCTAAATGTAGCACACAGATACCTGGTTTGAGACTTCTGTGGTCATGCTCATTCTTTTCTAGTGCTATTTTCTGTCTTATCTATGTACAGTGCCATAGGGGATAAAAAAGAGTGTTTAAAATCAATCCTGTACAGTTACCACTACACTTGTTTGTACAGTAGCAGGTCAGCAGCATTAGCATGTCCTTTTTTTCCTCTTTATCTTACTAATCTCTTCTCTTCTCTTCTCTTCTCTTCTCTTCTCTTCTCTTCTCTTCTCTTCTCTTCTCTTCTCTTCTCTTCTCTTCTCTTCTCTTCTCTTCTCTTCTCTTCTTACAATGTTGACAATGTCTGCTATTTGCAGTGAAAGATTATGGCTGAAGACAATGATCCAGTTAAACTGGATAATTTTGCAAGGAAATGATCAAAAATCCCAACCAACCATCCAGCCAACCAAACAAAATGAATAGCTTATGTCTACTGCTCACCAGTTCAAAAGAGAGCTATTCATTTGGATGCTCATACCCCCATCGCATCAGCAAATTCTAATTCTGGAGTAAAGATGTAGCCATACTTAATCTACTTTAAATAATGACGACAACATTAATATAGCAACAAATACAAATAACTGTAATTATCTTCATGATCCAGTTGCTTGAAATTGTTTTCTTTCAATTTTGCTTAGCCCTTCCACTCCTCCCAAAGTCATCAAAGAAAAGTAAACAGGAGAGAGGAACATGTGTCTTACCTTTTCCTTTTTCCTAGTTTGTGGCATGGATTTACTACACAGAGGAATAGAACAACATCCTACAAAGTAGTAGCACAGTAAACGAATAATCTTAGTTCACGCAACCCCCTCCCAAAAACTTACGTCTGGATATTCTCTCTAAAAGGGATGTAAACGTACGAATGTATTTTAAGAGTAAGCATTTAATATGGGTAGCAAGCAGTGACAATATGACTTTGTCTTAGGGGTCTATTGAAAAGTCAATATATAAGTTATAAAGAGTTTGCCTGCTACAGCTACAATTGTTTAAGAAGGAATTACTCCTCATCCACTAAACACCTTGCATATCACTCTCATATGTGAAGCAATCTTCAAGATTTTACTTTATTCTATCTATAGGCATCAACATTGGATGCTCTTAATGATTGTTTAATCTAAACTAGTAGCTCAGGCATTCTCAATAGCTGATAAAGAGATTCAAATATTTACAGGCAGTGATTCAGATGGAAAGGATCACCTTCTAGAGGCGTTCTCTTTCTCTTCTGCATCTCTATAGGAGTTCTGTGATTTTTTAGTTTTGCACTGTAGTGGAATTAGATGGCATGTAAGTTTCTGGGTTCATTCTTAGTTCATTTCAGTAAAAGTAAATTAAGTTTGCCTAAATGACTTACATTGCTTCCTTAAAACAATCTGGTTTATTTGGCCTGAAATGGGCCAGCAGTATTCATGAATCCAGTTATCACATCTCAAGTGAGGAGTGATAACTAACAGCTATGGAACTGTCATCTACTGAATAGCTCCAGCTGTTCTGTAAGACAGCATCTGGCTATGGAATTAACAAAAAAAAAAAAAAAAAAGAAAAAAAAAAGTCAAGAAATATTCTAAGTTATTCTCTTAGTTATTTTTGGGCATTTTTTTGTTTCATATAATATGTGTAATGTAAAAAGGTGTTACTTTTCTAAGATGTTTAATATTTAGTAGTTAAGTTTAAAGGTCTAAGAAGACAAAATTAAATATGTATGATTTGGTGCAATGACTTTTAAAGTCTCATGTATCTTGCTAAGTGAGGATAGACTGCTTCTTATCCTTAAAATATTTTCTTTGTAATATATTTCTTTGCAATCATTTATTTTAAAATAACTTTAATAACTTCTCCCCTAATATCTTTTGCCTAAGGCTTCTGTCAAAGTAACTTTAAGAAATGATGGGAAACACCTCAAAAAACCATGCTAATATTTGCTCAGATAAGTATACATTAAGTTTCTGAAGATTGGCCTCTTTTGTGAGAAATATAATTGTTAGAAAGGTAACTCTCTAAATGGAAGAGTTAAAGAAAACTAAAGATGAAAAGGAAAAATGCTGTTTTGTGGGAGAAATATAGGTAGTATCTTTTAAACTGCACAGGAGGCCAGATCAGACTGTATAGGTTGGGAACAAATGGTGTCAAAAAGCACACTGATGAAATATAAGCTGCATGTAGCAGTGCTCCTGTGGCTCCTCTGTGGTTCCTATGAACTTCTAGGGAGTTCAGTGGTGTTTCTGTTCAAGGCAATAAGGATGAGAGATAAGTAGTATGCTCAGCTCTGTGTCCTCCTGCATTCATTGTTCAGCTCTGAGGCCCCCAACATAAGAAGGCAGACTGTACCGCAGCCCTCCAGTACCTAAAGGGGGCCCATAGAGAGCAGGAGAGGGACTTTTTGCAAGGGCAGTACTTACAGGATAAGGGAAAATGGCTTTAAACTTAAAATGAATAGATTTAGATTACATATGAGGTAGTAACTCTTCACTGTGAGGGTGGTGAGGCACTGAAACAGGTTGCACAGAGAAGTTTGGAATGTCTCATCCCTGGAAGTCTTCAAGGTCACTTTGAATGGACCTTTGAGCAGCCTGGGCTAGTGTAAGGTGTTCCCTGCCTATGGCAGTAAAATTGCAACTAGATAACTTTAAGGTCTATTCCAACCCAAACTATTCGATGATGCTACAATTTTATGAAAGTACAAAAACCCCCATTTCCAACAGCTTATAAGAAGTGTTATCCTCCCTCATTACAAGAGTGTCTTCAGTGGATGTCTTGCTCTGCCCTTAGAGCATCAAGCTGGCTTTTTTTTTTTAACAAATCTTAGTTGGAGAAATGTTCCTCTTGTGACCTCACACTTGGCATTACAAGTGCTCCAAAAACTTCTAAAGTGAAGCAAGTGAGCTACTGCAAGGTCTAGAGAGGAGTGAGATGAATGATATTTTGAGGGGCAAGCAATTTTTTATTAAAAAAATCTAAATGTGACAAAAGCTTCTGGGCCAGAATTAAAGAGTGTGCTTTGAGAGGTCCAGATGCATTTTTCTAGGATTTACAATTGATCAATAGTGGGTTGAGAGAAGAGAGAAAAATATTCAAAGCCACTGAAATGCCATCACCTACATATTCATTAGAACACTTGCTGCTTCTTGGTATGATAATATATTGAAGCAATTCAAACCTAACCTTTCCCCAAAACAGGCCATGCTCTTTAAAACCTCAAGCTGAATATGCACTAAAAAAATTGTACTGCTTCACTCTTTTCCCCTGAGAGTTACACCGAATCTGTATGTTAAGCGAATCTGTTTCACATTAATAATTTTCTCCAGTTCTGGTGACACTGCTTAAATGTACTTCCAAACATCATAGTGTTTTGAAGATACCCAATATTTATAAAAACTAATAAAAAGGCATATTTTCTTCATTTGAAGAAGAAGAGAATACTAGATCACATTCCACATGCTATCAACACACTATCAAGAACTACCAACAACTGATTTTCCATTAGCATTTTTGCTTTTGGCGTTCATGATATCAGTTTGTTTGAGAAACACCAGGGGTTTGGGAGGCTGACAAGACTTCAAAATGAACCCATCAATTCCTTAACACATGTATAAGCTTTAGAAACATGGAAAGAAAATATTAGCCACCAGAACAAAGTTTCATGAAACAACACTTTTTCCTCACTTTAAAATTTCTTTTCATTCTTACCGGATTTTTTTTCCAACTTTCATGAAAAAAAGTGAAAATATCTAAGATGTGAAATTATCTTCACATCTCAAAATTTGTAGTAGACCGTTTACTACCTACTGAAACTTTCCCAGGGCATTCGTGACTCACAGAGGCATTCCTTAGGTCTGGAACCTCTGTGGGTATCTCAAAAGTAGTTCTTCCTTTATCTGTGTTAGTTTGAAGTGGTCACATTCAAATGCCAGAACTAAAATATTATTTCCCTCCTTCCAGTTTAATGAGTTGGTCAGCTAAGTATGGAAATGGGAGCTGCCTTTAATTGACTGAAATTTTCTGTTGTCAGGATAATCATTTACTTGGCGTTAGATTTTTTTTCAGATTGTGATTAAGATGTTAAAATTTTATGTATATTGCTTATCTGAGCCAGCTTTCAGAGTGTGATTAATTACCTTTTTACTTTTATCTTAGGTAGTGAGAAACTGGGACCATGGTCCAGCCTTGCATCCAGCAATATTTTTCTCAATCTTATTTTTGGGCAACAACATATTAATCAAGGTCTAAATCAACTGCTCTGATATCTGCTTTTTGCTACAGATAGGTCCTGTTCTCTAATACTACCTCCAAACACCTAACACATGAAGATCTTAAAGGCATTAATAATGTCAGGCACTACTCTATCTTCCTATTTCTAATTATATATCCTCTGCAATCATAATGGTAGCTTTTACTCAGAATTCTAATTTTTAGTCTAGGTTGAAACAAAAGTTTCATATAAGAATTTCTGGCTTCAAACAATTTGGCAAGTTTATTTTGACTGTGCCTTTCCTGGACATTCTGCTTTGCTGAAGGAAGAGTAATTTTTCCCATTCACATATTAGATACAGGAAGTGTCTTTATAACTGGAAGAACCTAAATTTCCTCACACCCATTCACTAGAAGTTTATAAATATTTATCAAAATTAAGTCTATTACCTTACCATAAGACAGATTTTATAAATCAATTTCCATTCCTCTCTCAACACAACATAAAAATATAATATAGCCTAAGAACTAGCCATTAACATGCAAAACTCGCAGCTTCTGTATGAGACGGATTTTACTCTCGTTTATGCTACCTGGCTGATGATGAGCAGTAACCTATACAATTTTTCCAGTATATGATTTCTTCCTTTTAGCATAGCTTGTTATCCTCAGACCAAAGCTCGTTGCCATCACAAGTTCAGAGTTACTTGGCTTTCCCAGTGTCAATGGCCTCAAGAGTGGGAATGGATACTGGGCAGTTCTCTTACTTCTCAATTGTATTACTAACTTCTAATTTCTTTCTGGCTTCCACATGGCTGGGAAATTGGCTCTTCAACACCCTTTGCCTCCACTTCATTTGCAAATGTCATCTGACTTAAGCTAGTTTAGGCACAGAAAATGGTCAAGCCACAGCACGTAGGACTCCACAGGCTAATTTCTTTTTATTTCCTTCTCCCTGAGAAGCTTGTTTACAGCTAGTCAGTGTATGGCTTTATTGTGTCTCAGCTTAGAAATACTATGTGGTCTTTTCCTTTAAAAACACAAGGAGACTAAGGACTGGGGAATTAATGCTACCATAAAGTAGAGAATGAGAATGAAAATATAACTTTGAGGATACTACTGTTTACCTTACTCCAGTAAATTTAGACGGGTAAATTCCTTGTTAGAAGAAAACAACTCTTCGTGTCTCTCTGTTGCTTTTTTATCATGTGTGACTTGCCTGCAGGGGACGGCGTGAAATGTAACTTTATTTACTTTGTCTTAGGGAAAAATAGAGACCTGATTAAAGAGGAGTAAAAGAAGAAAAGTCTCTCTGGGCTCTGTTCTGCAACATAACATCTCAGTGGTTGCTGGAATCACAAACTCTTTGGGTCCCTCACGCTGTTAGTTATATATCTCCTTGTTTAGACCCAGGAGCGCGGTTTAAAATCCAAGGAGCTTAGAAATGTTACCTTGAAGCTGTTCCCTCAACAATGATGCAAGGAAAATGAACTGGTTTACTCTGTTTATTGCAAACCATATTCTGAAGTCTTCATTTACATCTGGCAATCATATAATTGAGCCAATTTCTTTGAATGTTTGTTATTTAGCTCCACATTCAGAGCTGGTGAGGGACAGCATTTGAAATATATCAGATGCTCAACAGCCATAAAATACTTCACTGAAAAAAAATCCTAGCCCATGCCAAAGGTTTTGACATTCAGTCTACTAATTGCCATTCAGATTGATTGAAGTACATAGAAAGGACAATAAAACACAAGTTATTTCTATTTCACACAGAAAACATCTGCTTTTTCCAATTGAAATAATAATGTGGAGGAGCATGCTAATTTTCCCCTGTTGTTATCACATTATATACCTAGAGAAGGATACTTGTGCAAGGGGATGTCAGTATATTCATACTGTTATATATTGCAGCTGGAAGTATCAATAGATGGCATAAGTCCCTCCCCAGGAACTGGAGTCTCATCTGTGGCTGCATAAAACCTTAGATTTACACATTAGGATTTTCTAGTTGCTTAACAAAAGAAATGAAAAAAAAAAAAAAGAAAAAGAAAAGATTTTATCTACAATTTGTACTTTCTTGATATGTTGGCTGATGAGGCTAATTTAATTGAATGATGAAAAACATGTCATCTCAAAGAGAGTTTTAATGAAACAATAGTAGAAAAATATGTGTCTTTTTTAGAAAAGTTCCTCATAAAAACCCTAAATTCTTTTTGAAAAACTATATTGTTCTCTTTAAGCTGCTAAGGAATCAAATAAATTTCTAATATTATAGATTTTAATTTAAAAAACCCCACCTATTGTAGTGCTATTTTTTAAACTTGGAAATTGCCAGGGTAAAAGTGAGTGCAAAGCTGCTAAGACATACATATAAAGTTTAATTTTTTTTTTCTTCCAGATTTTGAGATTTAGTTTGTCTACAAGACAGATGATAGAAAATATTCTATTTCTTCAAATGTCTCCAGACCTCAAGGGAGAAAAGTTGTAGGAAACCCCAAGAAGTCATATTAAATGACAGAAGTAAACTTATATGATAATATCCACTGCTAACCTCATGTCCATTTCTAGGATAAGAAAATGATAGCATTCTATTTCTAGGATAAGAAAATGATAGCATTGGTCCTC
Source organism: Melospiza georgiana (assembly GCF_028018845.1). NCBI lineage: Eukaryota > Metazoa > Chordata > Aves > Passeriformes > Passerellidae > Melospiza > Melospiza georgiana. The sequence goes on from NC_080431.1 coordinate 49,208,100, forward strand.
TGATAATGATCAGGTAACTAGATCTAGTCTGATATTCAAAATTACTGATAACTAGAAGGATGCTTTTTCTCTTTTTATGCTTTAATACTTTTTAAAATTTCTTTGGACATAAGAATTTACATGTTTCAGAAAAGTTTAATTTCATTTTAAGGACCTGAGGCAGAACAGTTGACTCATCAGGGACTGTAATCATTGATTTCTGCACTAATAAGATCAGAATACAAGATGTCATTGAACCAGATTTCTTGTTCACTCATGTTAGTCATCAGCCTAGTAATGATAATAGCAATAGAAAAATCTGATGGATAATAATAGTAATAATAATGGTAAAATCATTAAGTGGCTATGGCTCCAAAGTCAGCATCAGGATGTGAATTCTGCACTCAAGGTATCGCCTATATAAAGGTGCTGTAAACTAGTGGCTGCACACACAACCTATTACCATGAAGAACCACATAACCATGAAGTGGAATGATTGTATTTGACTTTCAGGCTTCTATCCCAAAGGAATGCAAATGCTAAGGGGTAAAACAACATTTGTGACTCAGCACCAGCCCTGTTCATGGGTACAATACTTAAATCCCACTGAAATGGTTTTCTTTCACAGTATAGAATCTATCAACAACAAATGAGTGGAAACTAAATTTTCTAGTATCTGCCTCTTTTATGCAGTATTTTCAATGTGTTCATGAGTCAGAATGATTTAGCCATTCAGAATGACAGCAGTTTACATGCTATTAGCAAAGAAGTAGGTGATTGTAGCAAGCTGCAAAGCATCCAGCATATTACTTCTATCTCTATTTACTCTTACATGTCAGGTATTTCAGTGATTAGAAAGTTCAATTTCAAGAAGGCATCTGAAAATCCCAAGCCTTTCACAGTGTTCTGTGAAATTTTCATGAGTTAGAGCTTGTGGGTAGTTTGTTGCTTAGCAAGAGACTTATATAACTGCAATCCATATCTCCAATAATCTGTTATTATAATTAGCTCCAAAATATTAATTAACTTTATCATCATCCCATTTTTATTTTACTATAAGAATATTGGCTTAGTAATATACCACTTTAAAAAGTAGAACCATTACTTATTTTCAAAAAGACTTATGAAATATAAATGCAATGGAGAAACTAGCCATTTTTAGGAGAAAAATTCATAATCAAATTAAATTTATTCATCATTTACAAATACTAAATGGCTACTTAAGTTTAAAAAATAGAAGGAAAAGATGAAATCCATTTTGAATGAGTGAGGTAATTTGCTGCATTTAAACAAAGCAAGGCAGGCATGGTAACAGAGAGATAAAGAACACTTACCGTGTAATTTAAAAGTATATTTAGAAATTACACATAATAAGATAAAATTTCTTTATGCTTTGTTTTATGTTTTTTAGTTTGTTTTTGGTTTTGTTTTGGTTTTGTTTTTTTTTTCCTCAGTTTCAGTATTAGTGATGTGTGGAAAACATTTTCTTGTGCATGATATTTTTTTTTCTTATGGTTAAAATCCATTGTTAGGTATTCCTGTTATGGAAATAAAAACACCTGAATGGGGAATGAATGACCAAAGAAATATGAAAAACTTTAATTTCAATTTATAACTTTAATTAATTGCATTGGAATTCATGATAGCAATCATAGGCATTCTTTTTCATGGAAAAAGAATGTCATGTCAATAAAAGCTGAAGTTATGTAGGAAAATGAAATTAAATATAAATATGTGTCTAATTTTAACTTGGTTACATAGCACATGAAATACAGTGGCCTGGTGCCTCTATCTGAAAAAAATCAGACCAAAGACAGATGACCAGCACTGTCCATTCTAGGTGTATTTCTGGAGAGCAAAACAAATCCAGAGAGAGTTTAAAGGCCACCTGAAGATGAAACTGCACAACTTCTATAAGTGGACCATCCAAAACTGATTATTTTTGTGTCATTTACAAAAGGAAAATATATCTGTTCTACAACTGGACAAGGTCATACCTTGTTATAATGGACCTATGACCAACTGCTTCAGACTCAAAAAGCTGTTCTTTTCAGGACTGCAGAAGTCAGGCTCAGGCTTTGTCAGAACCTTGGTAGATGAGTATGTGCACTATTGAGTAAAGGACAAAAAGTCCTTGATAATTTTGCAACCTTACAAAAGTAATATTTGTGAAGTTCCTATATATATAACAGCTCCTACAAGACAGACCTCACTAAGTATTATATGCTTTCAAAAAGATTTTATTTTTTATCTGCTGCATGAGTGTTCTATCCTTTGTATCCTATAGCAAGTGAATAATTGCTCATTAATAACAGGCTAGAAGAACAAAATGTAACTGAGAACTCCTCTTGTTATGCAGTGTCTAAAAACTGCATTTAACATAGAAAATGTTCTGCTGGCAGCTAAAAAGAGACTTTATCTCTAAGTGCCTGAAAGCTCTTATCATGAAAGGATACCAGGTGAGTACTGTACAAGCTGGAAAAAAAGATGGACCCTGATGATAAAACTTCAAGTATAAATTTAAGCTGAGAAGCAGAAACAACAAATCTTAAAGGAAAAAAAACCAAAAAGAAATAAAGGCTTGATAAGTGTTCTTGTGAAGGGTCTTGAGAAAGAGGCCTCGATACAGCAGGAAGATGTCTTACAGTGAGTCACAAGGCTATACCCTTTCAACCAGAAGGTATGAACAGCACAGCAGCTGGTCTGCATTGTCTGCATTAAGGAAAGCTTCATGTAGGTAGACTAAACCATCCTTAAATGTACTATTTAGAGGCATGTGTAAAAGACATGATTCAGAAGATTGATTTATAAACAGTTAAGACACATATGTGGGCTAAGGAAGTTATAATCAGCATCATCTCTTATTCAAGCTTTAACTCTTTTAGCTATTTTAGGACAGCATAAGCTAAAACTAGTAGAAAACTTTTATGAATGAAACATCATAGTGGCACCATTGCAAAGCACTAATGTTGAGTTTTAATGGTAACAACATAAACCAGGAGAATCCAGATGAATTACCAACTGAAATTACTGAAAATAAGCTTAAAAACAAGAAAGGTACAAGGCTAAATAATTAGAAATTACTCTGATTTTAACAAGAAAGAGGCTAAGAGAATTTTCAAATAACAAAACATAAATTCAGATTTCTGTTATAACAAAAATCTCAACTCATTATTTTGAGATTCTCATAGTCTTCATTCTGAAAAAAAAACTCTAGGAAAGCCTATGTAAATTACCTATGCTGTAATTTTTTTCACGTCTTCCACAAACTTACTAGTAAAGAATTGCCCATGACGGTAGTTTGAGAGTTTTTTTCTTTTTGTATGTTTTTAAGCCTACAAATATTTTATTTCTGTTTGGAACAAACAAAAATGTTGCTATCTTCCCAAAAATTCTTTTTGGACTGTCTGCTGTCTACATTTGGAGCTACGTTCCCATATTGGAACCTAAATTGGAAGTTAAACTGAGGTGTGGGAATTAAAATAAATTTTTCAATTAGTAATATAGATTGAAACTATAAAATGGACAATTAACTTGATGGAGGATAAATACATTATTTATAGAGTTATGGAAAATTCACATCTGAAACAACATTCATCAGAAAACTCAACACAATGCTGAAAACTTTTTTAGCAAGTGAAGAAGGCTACTATTTTCAACAAACTGGAGTTTGAAACAGATGTAAATTTTTTAACTACTATGGTTTATTTATCTGATTTTGGGGCAGAGGTTGTATTCAGATCAGTTCTGATCTGGGAGTCCTGTTAGTCTAGTGCTGTTGAATGTTAGGTACTGCAATTTCCAATGAGATGCTAACAGGGTGTTTTTTTAGCTTATATAAATCTTAACCATATGTGAACATAATAGAGAAAGTGGGTAGACTCTACATATGGGAAATATTGGCCTTTCATATACCTCACATACACTTATGCAATGAATTTTGCCATATGAAAATTCAACACAGTAGCAAGCATGGGGTTTGCATTTTACAGCAAAAAATCTGTTTCTGCTAAGATATTTTCAATTAAAAATATAATCCTTAAGACTGATGAATCTGTGACATATAAAACTAATTGCAGCTAAGATGAGATTCAGGCAGGTAAGTTCTCAAAAGAAGTTTAAACTAAAACACAGAAACAAGCACATCTATTATCCTTCACTGGTATGTATAACAAAAGCAATCTTATTTTACAGGACATTTTTCTAACAGAGATATTTTCTTCTTTAATTGCAGACATTTTTTCTAGACAGAATTTCTTTCAATAGAAGGGAAAGGAGACAAAGAAAGTGGGTTTAATGAGCATCATCTAGACTGTTGTTAGTACTCTCCATTGAGGTTTCTCTGTCCCAACTATCGTAGATTAGAATTTCTGATGATATAACTATTATTTTCTCTACTGATTCCTCATTTCACAAAATTAAAATTACAGAAAAACATACATAATAGAGGAAGATCCTGAATGGATTTTTTTAGGCTCATTGCAGACCCATTTTTATACATCAATCCCAGAGATTCATCAGCAATAATGATTAATATGTTGCATAACCATATTTCTACTTCATTCTATTATAACTGTAGAAAGGTTAAATTTTATGTCATGAAGACTTTTGGTAGAAGTTCCCATTTTTACTCTGGATGTAAATTTATCTGTTATCTCCCAAGTGGGATTTACTTTACCTAACTTGGCATCTGCTCTGTTGATACCCACCCTAGAGGTAGTTAGTGATGTTACTTTTGTAATCACTACAGAGAAGCAGATTCCTCCGACGCAATTCACTCCGCCCTGAGACCAAAAATGCGCCTCTTTCTCTTCATTAAAGTTCTGCAGGTAGCTAAGATGCAGAATATGTGAAAATGGTGTATAATTTTCATATGCTTTGCATATACTTTTCTATTTGAACATGTCCAGGCTACAGTGGAAGATTGGACTTATTGTGTTTCTTGCACTCTGTGCAGCTGAAATCCTGAATTTATTGTTGACAGATGGGAAACAAAAAAAAACTGTACTAAAAATTAATTTTTTTCTCTGACAGAAATGTGATATTATATTTGTTGCAGCTATTTGATATTAAGGAAATAATTTAAATGTTCAGATTATATTTAAGATGTTACAATAAATGTCAGTTTTGCATCTTAAAATTAGAGTATTTCCTTGGTGCTTGTGACCCTAAGAATCTTAATGACTGAGTGAGAATCAGGGACCTGATTAAAAAAAACACCATGTGCTCATATTTGTATATGTCAACTTTTAACAGCCTGATTTGTTCAATATTATTTATAGTACCTGATAATAAACAGTAAATATATCCAAGCAGGAGAGAAATAAGAAGGAAAATAAATTCTTATAAAATGTTTTAAGTCAGATGAAATAACATTCTTGCAGGCCTGAGTGCATTTCCATCATGGTATTTATTTATTTGAAGGTTAATGCATAAATATATAAAGCTCAAAAGCTTTAGGCATCCTGAGTATGCTTAAAAAAAATAAACCAAAAGAAACAGTAAGTTTAATATATGAGGTGAAAGTGTTTTGAAATACAGGAATCAAAGTCTTCTTGCTTGGGGCAATGCAGATCTATTTTCCTTTGGCTTATATGGGCACTAGTTGGAATCTAACTTACAGTGAGGAGTATACACCTTAAAAGTAATCCTTAGAGCTATTTTATGAAATACTTCTTGTTTTCTGCTTTAAAGGTTACTGATGAGGTATTATTTTCCATTATGATGAAACACAATGCCCGTCTTTATTATGACTTTTCCAATTTTATTGCATAGATCCAGAATGATCTGTACATTTATATATAACTTACTCATATTCTGCAAAAAACGGCTGAGAAAATGTGCAACTACTTACTGTAATTTTATCAATTTTTTCTTTTTATTTTTTTGTTGTCTTTTATGATAGCAAATCAATACTGAAGAAATAGGACTAACACAGCATGTATATTTTTTTATTACTTCAACTGCATACAGTAACCTACAAAAATATTTAATCCAAACTTAGGCTGTGGAAGTGCAAATACCTGTGTAAAAAATTGGACAAAACCTAAAATCTGTTTATATCACTCAGTATTTTTCATTCAAAAGCATATTTTTTTCCAGTAGACCAACATTTCCTCTGAGCTACTTTTCCTTTCTCTGCTTCCTCTTCCTGTGATTAACATGTTCAGCTAAGCTGTTATTTATTTACTTATGCACTGCCTCTTTGTAAGACTGCCCTGATGCTGTTTCAGTGGGCAGGCTTGAAAATAACTAATTGCAAACATCAGAGCAGGTGAACTAAAATATCTAATGAAGTCTCTGAAATATCAAGGAATAAGTGTCTGAGTGTCCCAGGGGGTTGATTGAGAGGTTAATAATCAACAAAGTAGTGCCAGGGATGGTTCTTCAACACCAAAGCCAACTGAATTACTTTGGTTGGACATGCCAAACTTTTGAAATTTCTATTTGCTTCCAAAAAAAAAAACAACAGGAGAGAGAGGTGGAATAGTCACATCCTCTTCTGTGAAAATCATCTACCCATACTGTGAATAATTTGGGGGAGGATGAAGTGGCCTAAGCCAAAACAATACTGCACAGAGACCTAACACAGAAATGGTAGAGATTAACAAATATTTCTACACCAGAAGTGTTTGTGATTTGATTTTCTAAGACATATCTGCTCATAGAAACCCAACATGTCCCATTAATGGAGATGACAGTGCCACTGGAAGAATTCAAATGTTAAAATAACCCAGAAAATCTTATTACATTTTCTAGTGACTATGTAAGAACTTCAGTGCTTCCACTGCTAATAGACAAAATATAAGGAGATTTTGTGTCTATGCACATTGCCTTGTTTTGTGTTTACAGAATGAAAATCTCATGCTGGGGAAAAATGCTGCCGTCCACCCTGCTGCATTGGGGCAAGTGTAAGGCAGAATGAAAAATTTATGATCTCAGAGACAGAAAGCATATTCAAGAGAGAGCAAATCTGATGGGAAATATTAGACATGGTGGATTTTGGTGGAGGTTTTATTTTTCCTTTCGGTTTTGAAATTTTGAGTTTTTTTTTTTTTACTGAGCAGCTTTCTATGAAAAGAAGAAGCCATTTAGATGAAATTTTAGCATGTGAAAAAATGTGTCAGTTTCAACAAAACTTTTTGACAGAATTTCAGTGTGGAAAGAGTCTAAATATTTAGCATTGGGAAAATGAAATATTTTTATAGTGATTTTTTTTTTCTCTTTAAAGTGAAAGAAAAAGAGTAAGAGAAGAAATACATGTATGCATATTCACTTGACATAAAAGTGAAGAATGTGTGAGCAAATATACAATTTTTTTCTTTCTTTTGCATTTGAGGAAAAGTGAGGAAATTATGGGAGAAACTAGTAAGGAAGTGAATGAATTATAAAAGAAAGATGTGATAATGGTGTAGAGGACGTGAACATTCATGGCCATAGACTATTTTAGGTCTTAGACGTAAGGAAGCATCAATCTGAATTTCCCATGTGTGTGGAAATAAGGAAGCAAAAAGTCCTTGTAGATAATTTTTTTTTATTTTTCCTGGATTGAATTTTCATTGCAGCCAAATGTCAGAATGGTTGGGCATCATCTGAATGAATGTTTCTCAATGATAAATCTACAAGTATCTAACTGAAAAGTTAATTTTGTTTAAATCTACTTGGCAAGATCTGAGCACATGAGCCTCTAAATCCTTTAAAATTGTTAAGTTTGTATTTGCTAAACTTGAAAATTTGTCCCATGGCATTTCTTTATAATATTCCAAGTTTGCAACTGCATATTACAGCATTTTAAGTGATTTTGTATTTTGGTGGCACCTTGGAATATGCTGATTTCTCTTCTCTGTACAGGAGCTTTACAGATCACCATTCAAATTAAGGATCACTGCAAACAGAAGCCATTCTATGGAGAGGCAGACAGTGACTACTTCTACAAATCTAACTTCTTCCAGGGAATGTCATTATAAAGCAGCACACTTACACACTTATCTCTCGAAGAGAACATCCAGAATGTTAAGATTATTCTTTTCACCCCACAGTCATCTGTTGAAATCCTCACACTTCTTCCAGGATGAAGAGTGTCTCCTCTTTATGATGCTCGTTCCCTTTAGAACATGGCTACTCAAATATCAGACTTGCAAAGACATTAGAGAAACTAAAGGAATGGGTGAGGAAGAAATTCATCTATGTAAGGGTTCACATTCATCAACAAAAGCTTTGATATACTTGTAGCAGCAAGTAAAGTCCCTCTCTCTATAGATATTGCAGCATAATTATGATATAAATTATTTCTATTTTGTACATATATATATTTTACTAAAGGCATAGAATACGAACTTTTCACTGTCAGACCTTAAACTATTTGATCAGGCAGGTACTAAAGTCCATTTATACAGAGCCATTCATCCAGAGCTAATTTGCATGTTGTATTAGGAATTTGTATCTGAATTCTGGTTGAATTACAATGATTTTATTTTGAAAATATATTCAAAATATATTTTGGAATATATTTTGGAATACATTTTGGTTTTGGAAAATTATCCCACCATTTACTCTGATATTTATATCTTCAGTCTTTACAAAAGTGCTTTGGTTTGTTTACATTAGTGACTGGTATTTGATAAACAAGCCAATAAAATATTTTTATAATCCTGCTGTTTTTTGTGGGTTTAGAGTTCATATCTAGTCTTCATTCACATTAATTGTGTAACTTTTAATTTATTTGTGCTTAAAATTTCTGATTGCCTTCTTTTTAAAACATATTATGTCAATGAAATCAAGAAACAAATGTTCTGTTAAGTTAAATGTCGAAGTTCATATCCTGGGAATAAAAAAGAACATTACTGAAGAATTAGTTGCCTTTTTTCCTCTTTCATTTGAAAAGTCTAATGAAAAGTAAATATGGTGAAAAGAGATAATGAGTGTCGTCAGCACAGAGAGGCCAAAAGACTGCTGGATGAAGTATCAGAACTCTTTCTGTAAGATTGTAATATTTGGAAGTCCAGTTTAAGTTTCTGAACAGGTACCTTAGTAACTAAAACTCCATCCTTGAAGCAGAAGTTTTATTGATAGATTTTGCTGTTTCTGGTTGACAACGCTGCTTCCCAATTGCTCAGAGCAGTCCTGCCAAGTAGTCAGCAGGGTGATCCTGTTAGGCTAAACCTGTTTCCAATATCACAAGCTTAGAGCTGAGTAACTTCAGGTTTTCGTATTGTTTTAGAGATGTCTTTTCTCACTGTTGCGGGAAGAGATTAATTTGTAAGCCAGCTTTTTTTTTTTTTTTTTCCTCTTTGACTGCAGAACGCCTTAAATTAAGTCACTTATAAAACCCTTTTTTGAATGCAGTGGATGTCCTGGAAATAACACTATTCTAATATGGGAAAATAGAATCCAAATATGACACAGTGGGTAAGCCTGCAAACTGATCTTTTGATGCATAACTAATACACAGAGAAAAACCAGGTGGTGTTCTTATAAGTACAGCATGATAATGAGCTCATTACAAGGATCTTCAGTTTTGATGTCAGGGCTCTAAAGATACTGATCAATAATAAAGGCTTATTTTGTAGGAGTTCAAATACGATATTCAAATATGTGTAACAGCGCAAATGTTTCTAAAATATCTCAGGTTCTCCACTAGTCATTTTTAATTATTTCACTAATCTTTACTCTTTTAAAAGTTAAGCATCTGGTCTAGAGACTATTTAGTGAAAATGTCACTTCCCCTGACACTGATTTTAGGATGGGACAAAAAACCTTTTTATCATACTTACTTCATCCCTTTGAACATAGAAAAAACCTTGATGCATGTTTTGTCAAAATCCAGCTAAAATGAAAATCATTGTCTTTCTAGATAATTTATCAAAGAAAAAGTCACATGAATTTTCTCACTGATTGTTTGCATGATGAATTTTCGGAAAGTAGCAGTATTAAATCTCATTTATGTGTATTTAATGAGGTCATGTGGCTGGGAGCTGAAACTAGATGCATTCGAAATGGAATGCTAAACCTGATTATTGAAAATCTCAGTTAAACTAGAGATAAGTTTGTTCTGTTGTCATTCAATTTTCTGTATTAAGCTCAGCTGCCTGAAACATTCCTATGCGATAGTTTAGGTAAATGAGAAGCACAAACTTGATGGAAAGATCACATATAAAAATCTATTACCTTTTTTATCATGGGAGGTGTGATGACATTACGTGTTTAGTTTCTTCTAGCCTTAAGAGTACATGAAATGATTTTTAAAGCATGCTTTTCTTTTAGACAAGAAAAAATTAACGTCAAATTGTCAAAGTGGTATAATTTATATACAAATTATTCTGGCTCTACACAGTGATTTTATTCCTCATATTTTTTACTAAACCTTAATAATTAATAATCTACAAAAATATCTTTTTCCTGCTCTATAGACATATTCAATTATTGGAACTTGATAATTCAATTTATTTTATGAGATTTAACAGTGATTTCAATCAATATGCAATATTTAAGGTCCTTTAATATGAGATATATATGTATAAAGACAATACAAAGTCTTATACGCCATTATAATGATCTAGGCAGTGAGGAAAAAATCATCTACACTTGTTCAAAGGAATTTTTTTAATATATATATTTATTATCTGATTATGCATTTTGGATGTTTCTTCTAGAGCATTAATAGACCAGGGATTTGGCCAAAATCTCCTTTAATCTAGAGGCATGGATATAGCCTTTGAAAGTCTGGTCAGCTCCACAAATTTACTGGTGACCTTCTCTTCAAGTAAAAAAGTGCAAAAAGACAAATTGAAAAGCGATTATTGTAGGGCACATTAAAAACACCTTTCCATAAAATGATGAGTGAATATGAAATAATTCTGATGACATCATCCATACAATGAAAGTTAAAATATAGATCTGTTTTCTTGGAAAATACCTTCAATATCTTCTTTGATATATGTCATAAATTTATTTTTAAAAAATCTAGGAAATAGTTAGGCTGTTGATTTCTATGCCCGTAACGAAATTATTTCCTCAGTGTTTCCTAAGTGTCTTACAAAGTCTAATTTTCTTCAGCTGGAGAGGAGATGAGAAGAGAGGAAAAGGACTATCATATTTGGCTTTCAACATCGAAATATTTCTGTTCTTAGTAACTCTGTTGAAAAGACTCAAAGTTATTGAATTTCAAATTGCAGTTTAATTCACTACTCTCATTGAGACCATCTAAAGGCAAATCATAAATCAAAGCCAGATGATCTTTCGGATAGAAATGTTCTGGTTCTATGACATCAGTCATAGCTGTAAAATGACTCCCAGATTTTTGCTTATGTTTCTCACAGCAATATTAACCAGAAAGATTGAAATAAAACTCACTCCAGTTGGAATATTAGTGTTTGATTTTTTTTTCATTAGTAGAATTTATAAATCTTGGAAATGTCTTCAAATTCAGAGCCTGTCATTTATTTTGCAAGGAATGCAAATAAAACTAAAAAAATCTTCTCATACTTAATTTTTCTTTTTTTTTTTACAGCTCAGCTAGGGAAAGGAACATCCATTGTAGATTTATGCAAAATGTGATTTTGTTACACCAGTGAGATTAGCAATCAAAAAACTTTCATGAAGTTCAAAGAAGTATTCAAATTTCAAGTAATAATTATATAGGCTTTTCGAGTAGTCCGAAGAATTTTCAAATTTCTGTACAGTTTTTAAAATATTATTCTTATGACTTTTATTTGGATTTAGACCATCCTTCACAGGATTCATCAGGTGCTTTGAAAATGTTATGAGAAAATTATTATTAGCTATGCATGCCATTTGAACATGCCAGGAGGTTATATCCAACCTTAATAGGTTACTCAGGTCTACTTACACCTAGTAAAGAATCACTGTTTTTTTAATGTAGAATTTCCTCTGTCATATCAAATAGGTAACTGAAAAATTTTGCCAAAAAAATATTTCACATGAGCAGAAACTAGATTTTTGTTGAAAAGGTCTTTTCCCTTTAAATTCTATTATAAAAGACAGAAAACATTGCACATAATAATTGAATCTTTGAACACTAATCACATAAAGAGAGATTTAAACTATGTAATCTCCCTTTTGGACAGAAAAAGCTTATTTATTAGGAATTTATTTCCAGATTATTTACATCATCTTGTATTCAAGATACTTAGCTTACTTATGTTAAATCTGGTAATACTAATAAGGATATCTTTTAAGGATCTCAGTCTATTATGTATCCTAAATAACCTTTTTATATTTATCTGTATTGTTTTGTATCTTTCTTTAGGGAACTGTTGTTATTGCCTAATCACTACAGTTTAAAACAGAAAAATAGAAAAAAAACCAAAAGTAGTAGCTCCTAAGTGCAGTTCCACATAACATCAATAAAATCTTCTCTTGGAGAGATGGGAATTTTACCATGTACACTGTTTGGATCTCTTGTAACCAAACACAGACCAGTGGACTCTGAGCTGGTCATCTCAAGATCCTTTTAAAACCAATGGAAAGAGGCGCTTATAGAGATTCTACTGGACTTGACCTTAAAATTGCTCCCTCATTCTGTCACTACAAAAGTAGGTTTGCTAATTTATCTATTTACCCACTTATTTCTGAACAATAAGTTGGACTGGAAATATTTTAGATTTTTATATGAAGATAAATCTGTGGCACAGACTCTGTGACCTTACTTTATAAACAAGTGCAAGAGAAGATTTTTTATTCTCTAGAGGTATATTAGCTCTTAAAAATATTGTAGCTTTGCATTTTTTGCAATATTGAGAATCACTTGAAGCTATTTGGAAATGTTGAAACATATAATAAGGACCCCAGTCAACTTTCTTATGCCTAGGGCTTACAGTTGTTTGAGTGCCTGACTAAAGCTATAGGTTATGAGCTATTGGCCTTTGAATTTGATTATTTGGTTCTAACACTTTTATCATTGCTGTTAAATAATTTCTTAAAAACACATCATGTGATTATTAAGTATTTCCAATCGCATAAAGATGAGAATTTCCCTTTTTGTGTGAAGAAGCGATCATTTGGGATTTACAGCATTTGTTTTGAATTTTCAGAAACCATTCATATATAAAATTATTTTTTCCTTGCCATTAACATAACAAGTTCTTTTAAGGCTTCATATCACAGGACTAAGAAAACAAGGCTAACAGTGACCCTAAAGCTCTCAGCAAGAGAAAAATGTTGTCTTCTGAACTTGCTTGTGCACACAGACACAGAAGGCAGTGGGATTGCTATTGAAACCTTCCTGTGGCTCCCTGATGTGCTTGGACCACTGTAGGTCCAACAGCTGTAAATATTTTCTCTTCTGAGGAGGTTACCAGGCACAGCAAGCCCTAGATACCTCAACAAAATTTGAAAAGGCAAATCGAAATGCAGTAAATGAAGATGATTAGACTATTTTCTAGAAGGCACACAAGCCCCAACAAACTCATTCATACTTAGAGATAATGTCCAGCTTCTGAACTTCCTTAAATGTTAATAGAGAGTGGGAGGTTGTGAGAGCTTTAAAAGGAAGCATAATTCATGTCTGTGTTAATCTTATTCTTCCTTAGGAATCTCCTGATAACCATGGATGAAAATGGGATGCATGATATGCAGTTGTTCTTTGAGTTTTAACTGGTGACTGTAATTGGTAACCAGAATAAAAAGACCAGACAAATTCTGAAATAGATAACCAGAGATGCAGTCCTTTTGGCCTTGCCTATATATTTGGTACCCCAAACAATCCCGCTAAAGGTATTAAAAACACTTAAAAATTGTCATTGACCTAAGTGTGAGTAGCAAATATTCACTATTCTGGAACTGAAATGAAGAGCTCTCATGTAGATGTAAGTTACATATCTGACTGGATGCCTGCAGTGGGGCAGGTAAACAGCTTAGAGAACAGTATTTGTTCTCTGCCTTAAATGTGATATTAAATAATGAAACCTGCAGCATGGAGGAAGGATAAGGATAGCACTGTGCTGATGTAATGGGTCTGAGAAATAAAAGGTGTGTTCCTTTAGGTGCACAATCACTTTTTTTGTTTTGATTTATTGTTATAAAACTTACACTGTAACACAATGGCAGATGTAAGGTCATTTGGAAATAACAAATATTAACAAGAGTAAGGAAAAACTAATGATGCAGTGTTCTTGGGCAAGCAGAAGTCTGGACAAATGATCTCTCATTATAAAAGCAGAAGAGCATAACTGCCTACACTTCCCAATCTTGAGACTAGCCTGAAACTTACTGCTAAAAAAAACCCAAACCCAGATATTGTTGAAAAAAAATAATTCCAAACCATTATCAGATCTCAGATTGAACATTTTCTTGATATTGAACCTGAGATGCTGAGATGCATTCTGAAGGATAGGAGAAGTGTTCAGGTCAGCCAAGCTCTTACTATTTCTTCAAAAGAAAATAGTCTCATTCCAGGAGAAATTCTTGGAAACAATTCTGAAAAAGAAAGATTGGAGAACAAATTGCATCTCTTGCAGAAGGAGAAGCCTGTAAGAGCGAAGGACTCTGCCCTGGAACATGGATGACAAGGAAAAGAACTTTGATTAAAAAGGACGCTTTGTGTTATTACATGGACAATGATTTTGACCTAAAGATTTGATTGTTGTTTGATATCATTAAAGAGTTGATGTTCTTCTGTTTGTTTTATGGCTTATATTTAATAAGCCACTTAATGGACCTGCTGATTATACCTGTATGGAATGCATGAGGTTATTTTATGTGTACTGAAGTGCATTATGGCCACTTACTGGCACTTAGCAGTATTAGCTGCCTCACTATAACTAATATTGACCTTTAGCTTCATATTGTGAAGAACTGAGGAACTGCCAAGACTCATTTTCTCCTTACAAAATAGAGAACAATCTGTTTCAGTAGTTGCACTTCCAAGTGCAAATTTAGCTTCAGTGTCCTCTGTTACCCCTGAAATTCATACACTGAAAAAAAGTGTGTGCTTGCAAATATAGTCCAAAAGGAGATTTATAATTAACTCTCCTGAGGTGTGTATTTGGTTGTCTTAGTTCCCCCCTGCATGGGTTGTTTGCTACTAGTAGTATTATGAGTAGTATTAGTACAAAAACCTCTTATTTGTGCCTCCTGAGACTTTTGAAGACAGTCTGGTGATATATTCTTTGGCTTAGATCACAATCTGAAACATTCAGAGTAGGACCATTCATATGCAAATCCCTCAACTTATTCTGGAGGAATGTCTTTGCTAAACAGTGGCAGCATTTGGATTTTACAAAGTTCTTTGCCCTGGCTTAATTCTCTTTTTCTCTCCCTTTAAAAAGCAGTGTAAAGTATCAGTAGTACAAACCACTGCAGGTTATATGTTCTAGAATTGAGATACTATGGCATAAAAGATTATATAGTATACTGCACCAAAGAAAAGATTCTGGGAGTAGAGGCCTGTCCTTTTGCTTGACATGACTCTTATAAAGTATATTTTTATTGTAAAACCTGATTGAAATTTCATTTTTTTTCCTCACACTACAGTATCCTGTTTTATTACAGCCTATCTTTTTAGATGGGTATGGATTTTACTCAATTGACTGCCTATAGTCATCTGCTGCCATTTTAGATATTTATTCTTGACGTCTTGTACTAGTTTTGTACAGTATAGAGTTATTTTATTCCTAGAAGTTTCTATGGTGCTATGATCTGGATTTGTAATGAAAACAGTGTTGAAAATGCAGAGATGTTTTAGCTACTGCTGAATAGCTCTTTCACAATGTCAGTTTCTTGTTTATCTCATTTCCCCACTGGCGATGGGGATGGCAATGCACAAGGAGTTGTGTGTGGGGCGACGCAGGCGCGACAGCTGACCTCACCTTACTGAAGAGTTATCCCATTCCACATGGCATCATGCTCAGTAAGTAAAACTGGGGGATGAAGGAGGAAGGGCAGATGTTGGGAGTGATGACCTTTGTCTTTCCACACCACTGTTACACACCAGGAGATCCTTTTTCCTGGGAATGGCTGAATGCCTGCCGGCCTGCCTGCTCATGGGAAATGGTGAATGAATTCTTTGCTTTGCTTCCTTTGTGTGCGTGGCTATTGCTTCACCTATTAAAATATTTTGAATTTAACCCATGAATTTTCTAGCTTTTAACCCTCTGATTTTCTCCTTCAGCCCTGTGTAGAGGATGAGGAAGGAGCTGTGTGGGGTGAGCTGCAAGTGCAGAGTTAAGCCACAGACACATGCAGAGGATACATGCTCTTTGGCACCTAATGCTAGTAGTAGCACCTGGACAGATTCGGGCATTTCAAGTGGAATTTCCAGGTGTGGAAAAGGCCAATGTGCTTGGCCTTTATTCAGCGAAATTAAACTTTCTGGCTTGCTTTAGTCTGACCATTATCTTTTCAGAAGCTTCACAGAAGACTTCATGTGAATAAATAAATAAAACATGTAGCAAATTATGAGGCAAAAAACCCCAAAACACCAAAAAAACAACAAATAATCCCACAGTAATTCCATATGATTGTCTTTTTTGACATTTACATTGTATATTCTTTCAGAAGTGACTCCTCTGTGCATCATTTGGGTTAGGACACGGGTTCTCAGAGAAAAAAATTGTTTTCAAATTGAGTTTACTTACAATGAAATCCTATTTTGAGGGCGGGGGAGGAAGCAGAAGGAGGAGTTGGTCATGCTTGCATGCACCCAATTTGCAAATGTACACTTCTAATTGGTTTTGCACAACTCCTGGGCTAGGCAAAGGTCTCAGATAGCAGGATACTCATTAAACTGTTATTTGAAATTGCTTCCTCTGAAGAAAATAAGGAGGGGGTAAATCAAAATTGTAACCTTTGTTAGTAAATAGCAATGAACATTCTCGGAAACAGCTTTTAAAATAATTGGTACAGTATGTTGATGTTTAGAAGAGAAAGGAAGTAAAAAACTCTTAAAGAAAAATATGAAATGGTGAAAAATATATTCTTTTGTTTTTGTTTTAGTTTTTGTTTTTGTTTTTTCTTGTGGATGCTCTTGGACACTCAGAATGCTAATAACTAATCATTTGCATTTGTGTGTAGTAATTTTTCTTCTGTGTTCTTTTATTTTTGCAATAGAGGTCCTGGGAGACATACAGAACTAAAATTTACTAAATATCAGCAAGACTTAGTATTTATGTTTTCCTCTTTTTACGAGGCAAAGAATTATTTGTGTAGGAATGGTTCTGAACTTTAAATCTTTACAGGTATCACCTTTTTACTTATGACTGTGGGCTTAGAGTGAAAGTATCTTTGCTGGTGTTAGTTTGGTGTGCTCCATTATTTGACGCTAGCTGGTCATGAAGCAAAGGGTCTTCAAAGTATATTTTTTCATATTCTCTTCACAACTCATCCTGAAGCAACTCCATGGCATTATCAGCAAGAACACCAGAGAATCTCAGGTCAGACACGTTACACGTGTCCTCCTGTTCATTCTTCCTACACGCAGAGTATTCTAAACTGGATTTATGCTGTTTGAACTATCAGATTAAACGGTATTCCATGATTCTGTAGTCACTGTCTTAAGGATAAACACATCTAGAACACCCTCAAAGCTTTTACCCCTTGCTCTAAACCAACAAATGCAAAACTGTAATTGAGCTGTGTGAACTTAAAAGGAAAAAAAGGGGAAAAATGGTAGCCAGGCATGCACAATGTTTCAGAGTACCGAAATAGTCTGGAATGCCTCCATCCTTCCTTTGGTTCAAATTTATTCTTTGCAATTTATGGCATTCTTCCACAGAAGTAGCATCAGAGGTAGTTATGTATACCAAAAAATGAAATATTAAGTAAAGGACTCTCTTAGTTATACATTCCTTCAATCCTGAGGCTGCAGAATTTCATTTATGTTCCATAGATTTAATGCAAATCTAATCTAGGATACATTTCACCCATCATAAATTATCTTTAGGTGCTCTCCTGCAGCTCAAGATCTAGGCTATTTCCTATTAACAAAATTTCTTCATCAGAAGTGCAGTTGTTCATGATCTTTTGCATGGGAAAGCATATAAATATAAAATTAACTACCATTTCAGGTCTATTACTGGAGAGTTAAGACTTCAGCAGGTGCAATAGGTTTCTAGGATAGATTTTATTTACAGCAATATACAATGCTTCTCTGTGATGGTCATTATCTGTATGAATACACCTAATGGCAGCAACAGTTGAGAAGATATTGAATTACATGACTGAATTAATTGTACCAGTAAATTAATTTTTAATTCTAGTCATATGTTGTACGGGCAGTTAAGGGAGCTGCACAGCCACCCACATAAGTCAGCTTTTGAGTTTTTTGTTTATTTGTTCTAAAGGCAGAAATTGACACTCTTTTGTAATAAAGCCAACCTGCAGGAATCTTGGGTACACTGAACATTTATTTGCTATTTCTTTCATAATTTACACTAGGAAGAAAAATCATATTATGGTTTCATTCATAGTTTTCCTCCGGCTCTGAGGTGTCTTCACCTACATTCCAGAGAGTTGCTACTTTGTTTCCAGGCATTATCATCTGAAACACTGCACCACGGCATTAGAAAAGCTGACTCGAAAATTACTTCTATTATTCAGCAGAAGAAATGGTTTTCTCTCTGTCTCTTTGAAGGAATTTCTGGAAGCCAAATATACCTGGGTTTTTAAAGCTTAGTCTCAGTTTATGAGACATCTAGATAACTGTAGGCATGATTAGTGATTCTCAAATGAAATATCTGCATATTCAATATATTTGCTATATTTACAATGAAAATATAGTAGCAAAACTTCAATTACTAGTATGCTTTTGAAAAAGAAGTGAGGCAGAGTTACCTAAAATTCATGTCTATCTCTGTGTGAAGAATCTGCGTTATCAGACACATATAAGTTAAATGATTGCAATTGTTCAATTACCTATGAGAATTGTTATTGAATTTCAGATAGTTTAGGCTATGGTAAATACTTTAAATTCACACCTTATTAGATTTCATTTAAAAAAATTAAATTTAAAAGTAAAATTTTAAAAGGCTGAATGAGGATAGCTCTAAAACGAGCATTTTCAAATGTTAAAACATAAAACACCATAGCCTATGACCATTCATATTACACATAGTCTTGCACCTGTGGTCAAGACAGCATCATGATAAGAACATGCATGCTTTATAAAAAAAAAAATATAAGAGTTTTCTATCCTGAATTCATATGTCTGCATTTTGTAAAATTATTCTCAAATTAAGAAGCCTCACATCACTGGTTTTCTGTGAAAATAATTCCTCTGAGTCTGCTTGTCAGTGTCTTAAAATGTAACCTATGACCATTCCTCAGTTATTTGGGAAATCAGCTTCACAAGGGAAGTTTTATCAAAGATATTAATCTAGGAAAATGCCTAAACTTAGAAAATGTAAGGTTCATATTACCTTCAGAAATTAGTCTAAGCTAAAATGTCTGAGATCCCTTAAAATCAGCTGCTAGGCTGTAGGTCTATCCTCTGCTTCTAGGTTCTTTCATTTTCTGGGGCTTGATACACAACTGGGACACAGTCCTGACCCAACTCAGGTCAGGATCTCACTGTTTTCCTCTTTAACACACTGACATCCTAGCAGATCTATCCAGCTTAAACTGGGAACCTACATTCAAACTGGCTAGAGACAAGTAATCATTTACTGAACTACAGAACTGAGGATTATAAGGACCTGAAACACCCATCTGGTTATTTCCTTAAAAAATTAATAAGAAGAATTTGTCAAAAATAAAAAATACCTCAAATATCTATTAAGGAGGGGGTTTTTTTGGTACTATACTTTTAAATGTCCAGAAAAGAAATCCCATTATCTTCCATGGAAGGTCATTTTTGTGCACAAAACCTTACCATTTAAAAAGTGCTAAATTCTAATTTTAAATTTCTTCTCTAAAATTAAGCCAATTTATCTGTTCCACTGACCATGAAGCACAATGGAGACTATGGAAAAAATGCCTTAGTGAGAAGCTACTTTTATGCATTTCTATTCATTTCTTTTTTTCTTTAAAAACTGTTCCTTTTATATAAATTTTTCATGGAGATTGTAGCATTCTTGTGACTGTCCTCTGGGCTCTCTTCTGTTTTCCTTTATCCTTAAACTATCTTCCCTGAAACTGGAAAGAGTACTCTGGCTGAGGCCCTTATCAGTGCTGAATAGAGTGGAAAAGTTTATTTCAAGTATCTCATTTACAATTTTATTTCTTTAACCGTAGAGAAAAAAGGATTTAGTACATATCAAGACAGAGCATACAGCATGGTAATAACCTGTGTAATAGATCCACTCAGATAGGTTTCACCCAAGTCTTAAATGAGAAAATATTTTAAAGTGGCCTTAGCAGAACTTTCTACTGCACTTTCAGATGCTAAAAAATACTTTTGGGCACCTTTGCAAGACCTTTGGTTCTTTGACTACAATCATACCTTCCCTTTAACGGTAGATGACCTTTGAAGCAATAATTTTTTCCAGTTCAATTTTATACAGTTATAATGTTATTCAGAAATTTCTGGTCTATCAAAAAAACCCACAAAAACCCCTCAAAACTATTATCCTTGATAGACATAAATTTTAATATATAAGAGTTTTTGTTCCTTATACATTTAGTATACATTATAAACTTTTCATTCTCTATATTTTAAGACACGAGAAACTTTCTAGTGTCCTTTCATAATGTAGGTTCATTTGTTGTTTTGATTTTCTGCGCTGCAGCAAAAGCAGCAGACAACAAGCAGACCAGATAAGAGAGGGATTTCATCAAGTAATACAGACATATTAGGCTTTTTTTGCACTCTCTATGGGTAGTTTTCTAAAAGTTCTTCCAATGTTTACTACATACATATAATTATTTTCAGGTGTTCATTTCTACACAGCTTGTTCTGTAGATGTCAATAGAAAACATATAAGATTTTACTCATCCCATACTCTTATTTAGATGGATATTGCTAAGAAGTTATTATTTTTCATAAATTTCTCAATGTATTTCTTGTCTGCTTTTTACCTTCTGAAAGTCTGAGTGCTTTTCTAAAGATAATGGGTATACCACATAGAGGACCAAGACTGTCTGTCAAAGGAAAAGGCAATTACCATAAAATGTAATCATTAAGGAACAATGCAAACATACCTAACAAAAAAAGCCCAGATGCCAAAGAAACTGTGAAATTCTGCTGCCTGTGGACTAGGCAAAACATTTTCAGAAAGATAGATGAGAAATGTGTGCATACTTAGAGAGTAACTTATTGCCTAAAGGTTTGGCAGATATAGAGTCAATTGTTTTCAGACACTGATGCTGCGTTAATCTGAATTTCTGCTGGGTCCTACAGGTTCAAAGGGTGAATATTTGCTGCTCACAGGTATCAGAGATATGCATCTGCCACCCACCTGAGCTCAGGGTGTACATTTGGTAAGCATAGAATGAGCCACCCACATTTGAATCACTGCTGGAAGGTGAATGTAGCACTTATCACCTCTGCAGATGTTCTTGGGCATAAATTGCTTCAGACAAGAAAATTGTATTTAAGAGTACTCAGACAGAATAATCCTTGGATACTGAAAAGATAAAAACTACATACATTCTGAATGCATACTTATAAAAATTAATTTAATTCCGGTCACCACTTTAAAGATTTTCTCATAGCTAGGGAAGATATTAATGCCTCTTTTTCAAAAAATGAGAGTAAACCACTTATTCCTCATTAAAAAGTGGGACTGAAACTACTTGTTTAAATCAAATGAAATTTTGAAAGCTGGGATTATAGGATTGTCGCAGACACCTTTTCATGAAAATCCTTTCTTTAGGATTTTTTCCTCCTGAGAAGCTGAGAGGCCTCAGGAACAAAATGTAAACAATGGTTATCTGCTGCTCTGGAATGCAACAGGTGGATCTTTGATTGGCCCATCTTGGATGTTTACAATTAATGGCCAATCCCAGCCCAGCCGGCTGGGACAGAGAGTCTGGGACAGCTGCCTTTGTTTTCATTCTCTTTTCTATTCTTAGCCTAGCCTTCTGATGAAACTTTTCCTTCTATTCTTTTAGTATAGTTTTAATGTAATATACATCATAAAATAATAAATCAAGCGTTCTGAAATATGGAGTCAGATCCTCGTCTCTTCCCTCAACATAAAACCCCTGTGAACACCATCACATGGGGTCTCCCGAAATCATTAAGTTAAGGTAGGGGTTTAAACATAAAGTTATATGACAAAAACTAACTGCATACACACAGAGGAGCTCAGAATCCCAACAGCAGAAGGGGCACCCCAAAAAATACCCTGGTGAACTATTCCAAGGTGTCTCACAAGGGGCTATTGGCTTGTCAAAGGCCATCTGCAGAAATCAGAGAGGCAATGGGAGGCACTATGGCAAGCTGGAACCCAAACTAAGGGCTCCTGAGAACAAACATTCCACACATGCCTCTGCCAGGGCTATCCCCGGAGAACCTCTGCCCCATTTTACAAACATGGAAAGCATAATGAGGAGTCATTGGGAATAACAGAATTATGGAATAATTATGGTTGGAAAAGACATCCAAAATTATTGAGTTCAGCCTTTGACCATCATCTTGTCAACTAGATAATGGAACAAAGTGCCACATCCAATCATTTCTTGAACTTCCAAGCGTGATGACTTAATCACTTCCCTAGGCATTCCATTCCAATGCTTAAAAAACTTTTCCATAAATAAATTCTTCCTGAAGTCCTACATGAACTTGCCTTAGTGCAGCTTGAGGGTTCTTCTCCTGTCACTGGTTACTTGGGAGAAGAGATCGATCTCCACATTGTTACAACCTCCTTTCAGGTGCTTGTAGAAAACCCATGAGTCTCCTTTTCTCCAGACTAAACGACCCGAGCTTGCCCAGCCACTCTTCATATAACTGACTCCATTGATCAATTTCATTGTCTTTCTCTGGATTTGCTCCATCACCTCAATGTATTTCTTGAAGTGAAAGGCCAAAAACAGAACACAGTACACAGGTGCTGAGTACAGAAGGACAATCACTTCCATGGTCCTTCTGGTCAAACTATTTCTGATACTAAATCATGCCAGAACATCTTTTTGGATAACCATTCAAACTAATAGGGTTGTTACCTAGGTGTGTGAAACCTGGAGGTTTCCTGTGAGTGAAAAGCAATTCAGCATGACATAGGGCTTATTCTGAGATATTTAGAGAAGGAAAGGAATGAGAAGGAACAAAAGTGAGGGATTCAAGTGACTTTGGGAGGAAGAAACGTGAACAGAGAACAAAAGGAATAAAAAGGGATGTTGTTTGCCTGGCTATGTCCTGCACATAACCACCATGGCACATCCAATCTTCTTATTGAATTCCTTTCTAATTTTTTTGTGTGTGAGGATTCTTAGTCTGTGTATGTGGGAACAGAGAAGGGGAACTAAGGGGTATTGTGTATTCAGAGTCAGACTAGGAGACACAAATGTGTCTGTGATGCAGCGAGAGGAACAAGTACAGGTGTGCAAGGAAATGTGGGATCTCTAGAAATGATGGAGACAAAGTAGTTGGGAAGAAGTGGATGGATTTGTCTCTGAGGGTCAGCCTTTATGTTTTTGAATTAGAGCACAGGGATACTCACTATGGGGACTGGGGAAGTCCTCATCAATTTTGTGTTTCTGCAATGGCCTATATCAGCAAAAAGAGTGGGACTGCAGCCTCAGGGTCTTGAATGTCCAGAAGCCAACAGCTTGTGAGACTTTATGCGGTCCATGAACATTTACTCAACAGTGTCTGAGCCCAGCTGCTGGAAAGATCCACGCTGTATCTATTTATGTATATACTGTCATAAGTGGACTTCCATGTCTCTCTGCCAGAGAGGAGGAAGGATGAGACCATTGAGAGTGTCGGGATTTTTTGGCTCATCTGTTTGTGTGTGTCTAATCTGTGTGCCTGTTTGTGTATATATGGATATACAAGGTGGATGTGTGTGCTTGCTGAGAACACATCTGCAGCCTCACTGCATTGAGACCTGGGGATATTGGAGCACATCTGCCCCACCTCTCTTCAGCTGTTGAATATATTTCCTCTGACAGAAACTACATTATGCTGATAAATCAGAGAAAAACAACAGAGGTAAAGAAAAAGCATCAGGAGCTAGAGCCTTTGATGCCCTTTCACTCAACCCTGACTCATATGTTCCTATTCTCTACCAAGGATTTTATTCTTGCATTTACATTTGTCAGAAATGACAGATGACACAGTATGTCAGGTCTCCATGATCCCTTTTGTTGTAGTAGCTCTTGTAGCTTACACAAAATTTCTTTTGTAGAGAAATGTTAGGACAGAAATACTCCACATGCATCTGTGGAAAAAAAGGTCAAGCAGTATATAGCTTTCCATTACTAAGTTACTGAAGAAATTCCAAACAGAAAGGGACAAGCAAAAATTACACATGTAAAGAATGATACCCTTAAGTTTTTCAAAGTTTCAGAGGGCTTGTGTCTACTAGGAAGAAAATGTGTTCAGATGTTAAGAATTTCCATTCTCCACCTCACCACCTGCCTGCAATCTAGACTTTGTTTAAATCATCTAATAGCTTAACTTAACTGATTTTTTGTAAGAATTAAGAGAGGCTTATTTGGATGAATGGGAGTCTTGGAGTCTAGTGCATGGGCACTAGAATTTGATTTTCTTTTCTACTTGACCTCTTCTTTGCCATGTTCTGGGTCATTGCAACACAACACTTGAAAACCTCATAGAACATCTCATGACATGCAGCATGTAGCCACAGACATTAAAATGTTACAGCAGCACTGAGAGGCAGACAGATGTGTTATAGACTTTGTTTTTTAAACACTTTGAACTGAAAATTCATGCAAGTAGTAATTACACGTTGTGTTTGCAGCAGCAGCACACACATCCTCCAGACGGGCGGGGCACGTGCCATGTGGGCATCAGGAGCACGCTCCAGAGCGAGCTTGCTCTCACCTGCAAGGCACTTTGTGTCCTCCATCTCAGGACCTGCTCACAGCACCCTGCTCCTCTGTCATGCAGCTGCTACACTGATACTGCTAATCACTGTCAGAGCACAGGCTCTCTCTCGTGCACAGACACTGCGTGCTGGAGCACAGTCCTAGATGGTTATGGGTGGTAAACCTGTGCTAAGCTTGTGCATTCAGCTAAATCCTCTTTAACCTTTTTGGCCTCCTCAACAATAAAGTTAAAAATTGTTCTCTTTGGAGAGTGTTTCAGTGAATTCCTAGACTACGAATCAGCAGGGGCGTATCACAAAAGGATACTGAAGTGTCTCCTGCCTTCTATCTCAGACAATACAGCTTTTTACATGTGGTCTTAAAAAGAATTTATATTCTTCTAAATGACAATAATGGATGAGATGAATAGGTCATTCAGCTGCAGGATTGCTGAAGATTTTTCCGGCTATAATAAAATTATGAAGTCTGTGTCTTTTGGCTTACTTATAAACCTTTTCTGAGCAAAAGAAGAACAAGAGGTAGTAAAGTCAGATCCATAGCTGCAGAACAAGGTCTACTAAATGCAGTCTCAATGTGTTGCCTTCCTTTATTGGAGCTGTAGAAAGAGCCCTTTTGCTTTTGATAAGAAATAGTACTTACACAAGTAAACTTACCATGTGAAGAGAGAAGACAAGCATGGGAAAATATTAGCTCTGTTTTATAGGTAGAAAATCCAGAAAACACCACACCTAAGACAAAAATGTCATTTACTTCAGCCTGCAGATTCATCTGTTTTGTCCAGAGACAGAAGGGTATGGGGGTTTTTGTCACCTTATCCAGTTCTGATTTGGCCCAGAGTAGTTCCATGAATTCCTTTCTGGAACAGTACATCTCCAGCACATGTCTCACATGCCAGACAGAAACTCAAAGGCACTGTTTAGCCAGAATAATTGCTGGGCAAAATAACAGATTGGAAAATACTCATTGGAGTGTATTAAGGATTTTGTAAAATGAAACTGCAATCCCAACTCAAACTCTGCAGAATAAAGTCCAATATATTACTGTTCTGGAGAATAATGACTCTATATCTACTAGAGCTAAGAGTGTAATTTATCAACATTAGCCTTGATGGGGCATCCAGTGCAGTGTGATTGATTTAAATGTGTAGATTTTTAATGTTTTGAACAGGTGGCTAACTTAAAACAACAGTTTAAACTTTTATAGCATCTTATCATGCTGAGGCAGCTCATGGTGTTTTACAATGACATTAAAATTAAAATTTAATCTATCCTGCAGAGTTAATAATTAGCTAATGTCAGTTAAAAGTCAATGAAAACAAATCAGTCTTAAACATAGGCTGAAAAAAGGAGAAAATAGGGATCTCCTGATGTCAAGAGGCAATGAGTTCTGCCAAGCAGATGCATGGCAGTGGAAAGAGCAAGCACCCTAAGTGACATTTCAGAGGGGGCTAAAATTTTAAAAGATTAGTTTTGATCTTGGCTGCTAGGCCTTTTTGTGGCTTTCATTCACTTTTGATTTATATAGCACTGCAACAGTCCTTGGGGATGGGGTCAAGAGGTAGGTGGCCTATCTTTCAGCAGTCACTGGGATTCCACTTTTACTCTCTAGCCCAGTGCATTCCACGCTTGTTTCTGCAAAGTAATACAGTGACAAAAATGTAAAGATTCCTCAGCCTCTCACAGCCAGTTATTTGGCTTTGAATTCCTTCCATCTAAATCCCACTTAAACAGTAGAAAAACAATCCCCTGACCTCTGTGTTTTACAAGGAACAGGTGCCTGTTATTTTGAAAGGAGGGACATGTTGCATTAGTGCGGGAGAGGTTTCTGAGTTGTAAACCGGGTCTGACGTAAGTGCAGGATTTAAGTCTTGACCTTCTCTATTATATAAATCTTGCACAGCATGCTGTCTGTTCTGAATCCCATCTAATCCTCCCTGTGCATTGTATAGAGAATTTAGGTATTTTACTAAAGGCTATGGATTGTACTTAAGAAATGAGTTTTGTTTCTGCTTTGAACTAGTCATTGGTGATTCATTTCATTCTCTGTAAACTACTGAGAGGTCCCAGGAAACTAGTTTACTTTAGATCCCCAAGAACGTGTTGTGAGAGTTGGTGTTACAAGGTCTCCTTGCAATGTAGCCTTCAGATCAACTGTCTTGTCCTTTTTCACCTGTAAAAAAAGGGAATCAAAGTGTTTTCATTCCTTATTAGTCTGATTCTTATTCTCATCACAAACACTACCTATTACTTGCATGAAGCCATTTAATTACCTTTGGACTAGGTTAAAACTTCAAAGGAAAAGGTGAGAATATCGTGTGTTATCCTGCATTTGGTATCTTAATCCAGCTAACAGATGTAATGAAAGATGACAGTATGGTTACTCACATGTATATTCCCAGAACATCTGGTGAATTTGCTTTTACTCCTTGTTGTTGTGTGTGCTAGCCCAATTAAGCCATCAGAGGTGTGGTACAGAACTGCCAATTCTCAAACAATGCAGGTGTAGCTCACAGAATTGACTTGCACTCTTCTTCTGTGGCTCTGGCTGCAGCTTCTTGTGGATAGCAGGGTGGAGCACTACCAGATGCTGCTGATCACCAAGTGAAACAGAGGCAGCCAGATAAATGAGGATGCTGCCAGCTCATAGAGGTGCATGTTTACAGCCCCCCATGTCCCCCTGCTGCAGGTTACTGCCATACTGCTTTTCTTTTCCAGAAAGGAGAGTATGTTCTAAGCACATATAGAGTGAAATATGGGAAATGTTCTGTATTTACAAATTCTAATATCCCTCCATAAATCATCACATAGGTGTATGTTAGACAAGAAACCTCTGTGAAAAAAACCCCAGTGATTTCTATTTGTTCAGCACAGTTGCTGCATATCTTATTGGTAAGTGCATATATTAGCAGGAAAATGCATGCAAAAGTATGTGCTGAAGAAACAGCTCTCTGATTCTTGTCAAGCTGCCAATATTAACATTACTCTTGTAAAATTTGGGCACCCTGTAGAGTTTTTATATGTCATCCCAAATACCTAGTTAGTATTAGAAAATTTAATTAATAATAAGTTCAATTAGGTCAAGAGAGAGATTGTGTCTGTGAAGTGTCTGATGGCAAAATCTTAGCAAAAGGAGACAGATATTCAAGGGAATATCAAACAGGATACATGAATGCATAATTAAGGGGTGGCAGAGGTCAGCAATTAACACTTGGACATTTGTATTTCTTTCCTCAGGACAGGACAGTGATATCAGAGGAGAAATTAAGTTCAAATCTGACACAGGAAAAGGACAGAGGTACAGTTAATTTCAATTGTGCTTTAGAAACAATTTTAATATGCATGTTGTGCTTTTTATTCCTTTTGTGTCATTCATTAGTGAACTGAAAAGATACAGATATGTTTTATCACTAAAGCATACAGAGATTTATTTTTCTATCTGATAATTACAAGGACAAAATAAGTCCTAAAATATTAAACAACTTAAGTACTATTTGCAGGTACTTGTATTTTGGAAAGATATTTGTAGAAGGAGAGTTTGCTATAATTTAAAATTCTTATTAAATGTCAGTAGTTCTAATAAGTGATTGATATCTAATTAATGTGTCATATGTGATAATTTTTAAATGTTAATTAATGCCTAAAGACTTAATAAGTGCTGCTTGACCTATTAATTATGTTAGACAAAAAACTTACAGTAATTGTTTCCTAAATGAAATGCTTAAATAAAGTGTTTAAAGTGTTACCATACAATGTTAACATGGTGGCAGGCTGATTTTATATCAGCTTGTGATTCAGGGATAACCTTTGAACTTCTGCTTCACATGTCCGTGCAGAACAGAGCTGTGCCGTTTCCAGTTTCATTGAAAGATTTACTGCCCTCTTCATTCTTTTGGAAGGGAGAAATTAATACTGTGGGCCAGAGCCTGCTGTAATTTAGGCAGGCACAGCAGAAGTGCTGCCTTTTGTGCCGATCAGCGCGGATCCGTCCCCGGCGGCGCTCGGCCTGACGTCTGGCTCTTGTTATCTCCTGAGCAGGCTGGCAATGGCCATATATTCTGGGGTCCATCCTCCCCTCACAGAGAGACGGGCTCTAAGAAAGATGCAGTCATTAAGCAACAAGAAGGAGACAAACTGTGGTCCAGTGCTTAATTGTTATAAAGGATGGAGGGCTGCTTCATGGATTTCCAGGTAGATGGAACAAAGCCTTGCCCCTTTTTATAAAGGTGCTACGCCTCATTTGTTCTTGATCCCTCTGTAACAAAAACATAACATTTTCTTCCCATACTAGTTTTTGAAATTTAAATCATTAAGCATTGTAAGGTGCTACTATGCACTGATAGCTGGGAGCCATAAAAGACATCACAGTTTCTTTAAAACTGTAGAGGAATAAAGTGATTACTGTTAGCAGAGTATTCATGGAAAGCTCGTGAGTCTTCTCCGATTTATATTTATAATGATTATATATGCATATATATTTTATCAACTTCATTAATAAGTAATATGATTTGAATCTAAATATATATATTTAATTTACTTGGTGCTTTACTTATGAACATCTTCATCTTTGTATCTAAAGTTTAATAGAAAAAAAAAGTCCTAATTTTTAAACTTCATTTTAAAACAACTTTATCTGGAATTTTAACATTAAAATTGAGAGCAATTTTTAAAGAACAGTACCTGGGTTCTGGTGGACTATATTTTTCAGGTACTTGTTTGGTAACTTGGTGCTTTAAATAAAAAAATAATGTAAATACCTGGAAGCTATTTATCTTTTATGTCTGCTGTTCAACATAAATTCCATGTTATGACCTTTGTTTCTTTTATTCTCTCCTAGCATGTGTGCTTCCTATCATGGCCATGATGTTTGATGAAGCCATGTCAATTTACTCTTTACGAAGGTTCTATATTCTTTCTCAAAAAAGCACTTTGCAGAAACACATTCCAATGAGCTACCCAGAATAGTCTATCTTCCTCAAGGTTTAATCTCAAAGATGAGCGGTTTCCTGTATGGATGCTCTCCTTCATTATTTATGGAATGCACTAAAAAAATATACACTTTGAAGCCAATATTCTGGTATTCTGACTTGTGTATTCAGGTACCATGTCCCTGTTTAATATGCTCTGACCCTGAATATCCGCCAGTGGTCAGCCTCAGTGCTAGAAAATCAGGCTGGAACTGTAGTCTTATATGGAATGGCAAATTCTCACATTTTGTAGTATAACATGACCTATATTGGGTGATGATGAAGAAGGATTAGGTATAAAAATTTTCTAAGTGTATGAAAGATGTTTATTTACCTTATTATGGTACTACAAGATAGTTCTTTATGATCATAGATCTTTGAAAATATTTTGTCTTCTGGAGTGCTACTGTACATTGGCTTTCATACAAATTTCCCTTTAATTGTCTACAATTTCTTTATAATTACTCTTGGTATGATACCCCTTGGAATTCAAAATACCTGATTTCCAAGGACAGTATTGTAAAGAGGGAGGGAGGGAGGGAGGGAGGGAAGGAAGGAGGGAAGGAAGGAAGGAAGGAAGGAAGGAAGGAAGGAAGGAAGGAAGGAAGGAAGGAAGGAAGGAAGGAAGGAAGGAAGGAAGGAAGGAAGGAAGGAAGGAAGGAAGGAAGGAAGGAAGGAAGGAAGGAAGGAAGGAAGGAAGGAAGGAAGGAAGGAAGGAAGGAAGTGGCGGAAGGAAGGAAGGAAGGAAGTGGCGGAAGGAAGGAAGGAAGGAAGGAAGGAAGGAAGGAAGGAAGGAAGGAAGGAAGTGGCGGAAGGAAGGAAGGAAGGAAGGAAGGAAGGAAGGAAGGAAGGAAGGAAGGAAGGAAGGAAGGAAGGAAGGAAGTGGCGGAAGGAAGGAAGGAAGGAAGGAAGGAAGGAAGGAAGGAAGTGGCGGAAGGAAGGAAGGAAGGAAGTGGCGGAAGGAAGGAAGGAAGGAAGGAAGGAAGTGGCGGAAGGAAGGAAGGAAGGAAGGAAGGAAGTAAGTGGCGGAAGGAAGGAAGGAAGTGGCGGAAGGAAGGAAGGAAGGAAGGAAGGAAGGAAGGAAGGAAGGAAGGAAGGAAGGAAGGAAGGAAGGAAGGAAGGAAGGAAGGAAGGAAGGAAGGAAGGAAGGAAGGAAGGAAGTGGCGGAAGGAAGGAAGGAAGGAAGGAAGGAAGGAAGGAAGGAAGGAAGGAAGGAAGGAAGGAAGGAAGGAAGGAAGGAAGGAAGGAAGGAAGGAAGGAAGGAAGGAAGGAAGGAAGGAAGGAAGGAAGGAAGGAAGGAAGGAAGGAAGGAAGGAAGGAAGGAAGGAAGTGGCGGAAGGAAGGAAGGAAGGAAGGAAGGAAGGAAGGAAGGAAGGAAGGAAGTGGCGGAAGGAAGGAAGGAAGGAAGTGGCGGAAGGAAGGAAGGAAGGAAGGAAGGAAGGAAGGAAGGAAGGAAGGAAGGAAGGAAGGAAGGAAGGAAGGAAGGAAGGAAGGAAGGAAGGAAGGAAGGAAGGAAGGAAGTGGCGGAAGGAAGGAAGGAAGTGGCGGAAGGAAGGAAGGAAGTGGCGGAAGGAAGGAAGTGGCGGAAGGAAGGAAGTGGCGGAAGGAAGGAAGGAAGGAAGTGGCGGAAGGAAGGAAGTGGCGGAAGGAAGGAAGTGGCGGAAGGAAGGAAGTGGCGGAAGGAAGGAAGGAAGTGGCGGAAGGAAGGAAGTGGCGGAAGGAAGGAAGTGGCGGAAGGAAGGAAGTGGCGGAAGGAAGGAAGGAAGTGGCGGAAGGAAGGAAGTGGCGGAAGGAAGTGGCGGAAGGAAGGAAGGAAGTGGCGGAAGGAAGTGGCGGAAGGAAGTGGCGGAAGGAAGTGGCGGAAGGAAGTGGCGGAAGGAAGTGGCGGAAGGAAGTGGCGGAAGGAAGGAAGGAAGGAAGGAAGGAAGGAAGGAAGGAAGGAAGGAAGGAAGGAAGGAAGGAAGGAAGGAAGGAAGGAAGGAAGGAAGGAAGGAAGGAAGGAAGGAAGGAAGGAAGGAAGGAAGGAAGGAAGGAAGGAAGGAAGGAAGGAAGGAAGGAAGGAAGGAAGGAAGGAAGGAAGGAAGGAAGGAAGGGAAATATTTTCAGCCAAAATGTAGTAGAGCAGAATTTCAACCAGACATAAAACCTGTGTAATTGACTAGAGGCAGACTCATTGATAAAGCTATCTAAGTTAAAAACTAACAGCTCTGACACATTTTTTGTGAGTTTCATGGCAAAGTATTGCAATCAGGAATCTCTAGTAGGATCAGCAGCAGCTACAACAGTTACTAATGGAAGAAAACTATTTCCCAGGTCATTGAAGGAAAAAAAAAAAAAAAGGTGTTCATTTACGGAAAGAATGATTTATTATTTTGAGGTTACTGAGGTCCCTGTCAGTTGTACAACTTTGAGTAAGAAGTAGCTCCATTTAAATCTCTGTTTGCTTTGGATCATTTTGATCTAAATTAGGTATGAATTAGAACCACTAAAAAGTATTCTCTGTGGTGATATGGACTGAAAGAGGGTTTTCTTAGCATCCCTACTTAGTGAATATACAGATTACTCCAGGTGGTGGAAGAGTGTAGAATATAGATACAGTCTGTGAAAGGAGAACAAAGATCAGGGAGAGTGTTTTTCCCACAGCTATCTAGAAACCAGTCAATAAAGAAGTGATCAGGCTTTTGTTTCTGTTCTCTATAGTTTTCTGCAGCCTGGAACTGCCACCAAAGTGATTGGATGCGGACATGCAGTGCCACCTTTCTGCAAGGATAACTTGCCCCTGCTGTCTTTGTGCAGATGTTTGGGTTAACTTGCACCCTCACACTGCATTCCAGGAGCCAGCAGTTACACAGACCAGGGTAGGAGTTGGTTTGTTAGGAAACTACATACGTACAGTGGGGCCAAGATAATGCAAGCCACTGTGTATCTCAAAACACTGTGAGGAAATACCGTGGGATGTCTTGATATTAAAATCTTCACAGAGGTTCTGATATATGAATTGAAGCAACACTAACAAAGTGGGCAAAGGAAAAATGCCACTATGAGAAAGGGTGAACTATTCCTTTTCCCTTCCTTATTAGGTTTCCCTCCTCCAATGAAAACCAATAGCATGTTTAACAACTATCACACTGGTTCAAATTTGAACCCATAAATGTATTTTAAAAAAAAGAAGTAGTTTAATTTAAATGCTAGGTACAACTT
Organism: Melospiza georgiana; assembly: GCF_028018845.1. Taxonomy (NCBI): domain Eukaryota; kingdom Metazoa; phylum Chordata; class Aves; order Passeriformes; family Passerellidae; genus Melospiza; species Melospiza georgiana. The sequence goes on from NC_080431.1 coordinate 49,241,152, forward strand.
AAAATGACATGTATTTTGGCTCATGATTGAAATAAATAATAATTATTTGTTTGTTTCCACTGTTCTTAGTGGGACACAAAGGTTGGAATAGATTTTTGGCTGAACTTGTTGATAAGAACACTGTTCAGTGATTTTGTTGGTAGCTGTTTTGGTGTTCACCATTTTTCAAGTGTTCTATGTAATAAAGCTGGTCTGAAAGCCTTGTGTGCTTATTGGATGCATGTGAAGTTATTTGAAATTAGGTCAAATTGTATTCAGTTTATGGCCTAAAAACAGTGGAAGGGTGAAGATAGCCACTCTGATGTTCCCAATTCAACTGTGCAGCTTATTTAAAAGGTACTATATGTGCAACAACTTAGAGATGAGTTGGTTGGTAAACTCAGCAGATTTGACTCAACTTAAGCTATCAGAAAATGAGTCCATAATATTTGACTGTTGGCAGGCAAGATAATATGACTTAGGAATGAATAATGAAAAATATTTACAGGCTTCCTTTGGTTGTTTGGGACTCCTCAAGTCATTTTGGGGAAAAATAAATCAGCTTGAGGGTTATAGAAGAGGTGCAAATATTATATTCAAGATGGTAGATCTAAATAAATTTGAAGTGGAAATGATGGAAATCAGTGGAATAACTATTTGTATGTAGATGGTCTTAGGATTTAGTCTTTGATAAAATAAACAAAAAATGCATAATTGGGTAAAAATCTCTACCAGCAAAGTGCGTAAGCAAAAAGATAGTCAGGTTTCTTTAATTACACTGGTTGATCTAGCACATCTAACTGATAAATAAGTAATTAACAGTAACTTAAGTAATTAACAGTGACTAGCTTAAGCTTAATATGGTTTGGTTTAGTTTTTTGTTTTGTTTTTTTTTTTTTTTTTTGAAATTCAATTGAAACCCTGAGAGATATAGCACAGAAATATCTCCATGTGCTTTCTGCTGAGCTAACTGCTTGGAGTAATGTATAGAGCATGATGAGAAAAGCTTTAAAGCACATAAATTTTCCGTACACTTATTTGTACAGAAGGTGATCAAACTCTCTGGATGGATATACTTTTCTATGTTATAGAAGGCACATGAAAAATATTGAGTTCAAGACATAAAAGTTTTAGACCTCCTTCTATAACTTATAGAGTAAGAAGGAAGAGTACAAGTAAGGAGTCATGGAAAGGAGCTTGCTCCTCACAGCTCTAAATAAGAACTAAATAAGATTAAAATACACAACATAAAATTAGGCATCTTACTCCTGAATTTTTTTACAAATATTTATGTTTTGCAATCCTAAATGTATTTTCATGCGTATTTCCTTAGATGTATTTTCATGGCTGAATTCAACAAATAGATTAGGAAGCTTTAGCTTCAGCTTTGGGATCTTAAAAATACTAATGGAATTTTCAAACATCCTTTTAGTGAGAGTTGTTTTTCCCCACTTAATTAATACTTGCAACTGGCTAGTAGTAAAAAAAAAACAAAACAAAAAAACCCAAAAAAATGTTCTAGAAAGAGAAGAGGACATCTTAAGTAACAGTAGTTTTTACTTAGGAAACTAAATTTTCAACACCAGAGTTACATGTATAAAAGCATTGATATTATAGGAAGATACCAGAGGGAAGGAATGGGGAGATTAGGACATCCATAGATGCTGTAGCAAAAATGTGTATTACTAAAATTAGATAAATAAATAAATAAATAAATAAATAATTGTTTCCTTTACAGCTCCTCTCTCTTGTGAAATACATTCTTGAACGTGACACGCCGCTGATTCTAACCTATGTGGAAATCATGCAGGTCATTGCCTCACATATATAGAAACCTTCCAGCATCTAATACAATTTCAGAATCAGAAAACCTGCTTCTGTGCACCTGGTTCAGCTTCATATTCCTGGCCCACCTGCAGTTCACCAGATGTTCTGCTATTTCATTGCTTGCATGTGTCTATGTGTACTTGATTGTGTTTACCAAAGAAAATGCTTTGAATAAAGTTATTGGATACATTTATTTATTTCCCTGCTGAGTGACAAACCATAGTAGAGATTTGAAGAAGATTTTCATCATGCTTCTTCCTAGAAGTGATAAAAAGCAAAAACTTCATGTTAATAAGGGAATAAATGAGTCAATATTGTGTGCAATATAATATAAAAATTTACCAGTGTTCTGTGGCTTCACGAAATTCATATTTTATTGCTTTTACATAAAGTAAGAAATCAATAAACAAGGAAATAAAATTTATATAGAGGCCTACAGTTTAGAACTGTTGAAAGAGTTATATTCCTGAAAATTTCCTGAAAGAATAGAGAAAATGCCAATGAGATACTATATGAAAATGGAACAAATAGAAAAAATAGTCTGGTATGCCTTAAGGTGCTAGAAAATGTATGATGAACTAGTTATATCAATATGCATGCGATTTTCTAAGGAGGTTAGTGTTGCTCTTTTAAAAAACCTTCTGGCTAGTAATTTTAATTTAGATTGCTACCTTAAAGGGAATATTATAAATAATTACAGATCACAGTTAGATCCCAGATAAGTGCTGTACCACTAGGCATAAATATATTGAATAAAAGAGTACTAAGAACTTTTTTAGTCAATAAGGTCCAGATTGTCAATTACTGGCATTGTAAGCACATTGGAACTCAGTGCCCCAAACAAATACACTGAAACTATGTTACTTGTCTTCATCTCTTGCTAGCTGCCACCCCTTCTCAAAAGAAATAACAGAAATCTGACTTATGTTAATATATCATTTTCTTCTAAATGGATATATCTTCAAAGAAATATCCTTTCTCTGTACCCATTGAGTGTTGATTAAAAAATAACCTCAAGGAATCTGTTCATATTTTTGAGATTTAAATTTTCTCAGCAATCACAAAATATCCTTGTTTCACATGCGAGTATATCAGATAGAATAGAGCTTTCTAAATAAAACCGGTTATGTTGAGACATTGATAGGCTACGACTGGCACTGCCATATTAATCAGAGTCACATGTATTCACATCTCTATCTATTCCTGAAAGACAAAGTCCAGAAAGAACATATGAGATACATGTTCCTCACCTCAAGACTTGCATTGTTGAAAATATCAGAAGTATTTCCACAGCCCCTCTAGTGCCTGGGTTTGTTTGCAAATTGACCTGAAGGCTCCATTTAATGGAATAAATAATCCTGAATCCTATATTCATTATGTATATTTGCTCTTGTCCAGCCCAAGGCAAGAGTAGACAATGCTTGGTGCAGATTCTTCTGAAGACTTTGTTCACCTATTCAAGAAGTGTAAATTTTGAGGTTTACTCTCAGTGTTTTTTTTTTGTTACTAGGAACAGATTTATTTACTGGATACTGCATATTTCATATCTGACAAAAGTACCTGAAGTGTCTGCTGTCAATTTCTTTTGTCTCTGTTTCTGTATCATCATGCTGTTTCTGCCAGCATGCTGACAAGAAAAATAATTTCCGATTTATTGCAAAACAGAAATCACTGAAACAATCACTCTAGTCAGTATGTGGTGAAAGTGAAAACAGAAACAAGGCACTGTCATTGTTGACATTAATTGCAGTATATCTGCAGGATCCTTTCACCAGACAATTTTTTTTTTCCCCCTTATGCCCTCTGAACTGTCTTAATTGTGCAGATATTTGGATTGGAAAGTTCAGAGCTCACTGAAAAAGCTCTGCTGTAACAGGTGACCACCCAGAACCCCTGTCCAGATTACAGCTGCCTTTGCCTAGCCCATGGGTCCCCACCTCACTGGCTGGTCCCGCTGGGTGGTCTGCACCCACTCAGCACGCACACACTCAGCCCTTGGGCACCCCAAACTCATGGGTTCCCCAAATTCCTGTGTGTGGCCTGGCTCACCTGATACCCCAGCCCTGATGTAAGGCACCTGTGCTCCCCTGTGACCTTTTTTAACCTTTACAAATGCATATTTTACTCCTTTTTGCTGGTTATTCCAGGTTGAAATTTCCCATTGAATTACATATACATACTTATGGACATCAATTTAAATTCATTAGGGAGAAACATAATGCACTGGGACCACTCCATAGCTACCAACCCTTACAACTGCCCCATGCAGGGACTTATGTGCTGGTCTCCAGAATCATTGGCATACAGAACTGGAGCCCTGTCACCCATGGTTGTTTTTCCATATCCTAGAACTTAGACCTTGCATCGCTCATGCATGTGATAGAGAGTGAAATTATACAGAAACTGGCAAAAAAAAAGCCTTAAGAATAAATATAGAGTAGACTGCATTCGTCAGGCAGAGGGCTCAGGCAAATGAGTTATAATATAAACCCTTTTTTTCCTTCCTTCTATTCCTCCCTGCCTTTTTCCTTTCCTGATGCTTTCCTTTATCTCACACAAGATTCTCTCCCCATGAATTCCCTAATGGCTGTGTACTGTCCCGCTGATCCCCCTGAAATATCCATCCTGTTTATTTTCTTTCCCCCTTCTCATGAGTTTCAATGCCTGTATTCTCCTTCTACAAAGTTTTACTTACATTTTTTTAATGACTCATCAATTAATGCTTGAGAAGTTTTGCTATAATTTATCACCTCCCTTACTTGTTTGATTACCATGAGATTGTGTGTCTTTATTGTTTTCTTTATTATTATTATTCCTTGAAAAATTTCTTTATTTGATGACCTTAATGAACCTCTATTGGATTTGCACAGCAAGATCTTGGTAGTGATGGTAGAGGGTGTCATCTGTAAGAAGAGGCCAGAAGCTGCCTGAGAGCCAGTCCCAGGTGGGTCAAAGACAAATCTGTCACTGGCCAAGGCCAAGCTCATCATCAATGATGGTAGTGCCACTCAGATAACTGAGTTAACAAGGGAAAAAAAACCTCTGGGACACTAACTGAGGCCTCTGACACAGAAGTGAGAACATGTGAGAGGAACAACTCTGCAGACACCCAGGTCAGTGAAGGAGAAGGAGAAAGGAGAAGGAGAAGGAGAAGGAGAAGGAGAAGGAGAAGGAGAAGGAGAAAGGAGAAGGAGAAAGGAGAAGGAGAAGGAGAAGGAGAAGGAGAAGGAGAAGGAGAAGGAGAAGGAGAAGGAGAAGGAGAAGGAGAAGGAGAAGGAGAAGGAGAAGGAGAAGGAGAAGGAGAAGGAGAAGGAGAAGGAGAAGGAGAAGGAGAAAGAAGGAGAAGGAGTTGCTCCAGGCTCTGGAGCAGAGATTCCCCAGCAGCACATGGTGAAGGCCATGGAGATCCATGGTGGAGCAGAAATCACCTGTAGGCCATCCACTAGTAGACCCTACACTGGAGCATGTGAGTGCCTGAAGGAGGCTAGGTCCTTATGTAGTCCTGAAAGGAAGGACCTGTGGACCCTGGCTGACCTGAAGCCACAGCAGAGCAGCAGCCTGTTCCTCAGGGACTCCATAGGAGAGACCCACACTGAGACAGTTTGTGGAGAACTACAGCCCATGGAAAGGACTCATGTTGGAGAGTTTTGTAAAGGATTGTCTCATGCCGGGGGGAACCCAATTTGAAGCAGGGGAAGAGGGTGACAAGTCCTCCCTCTGAGGAGGAAGGATCAGCAGAGACAAAATGTGATTTACTGCCCCTCTTCCTTCTCCCCCTGTAGTGCTGTGAGGAAGAAGGTGATAGAGATTTCAGGAGTGAATTTAAGAAAGGAGGGGTGAGGGGAAAAGCATTTTAACCTTTAGTTTTTTTATTTCTCATTCCCCTTCTCTGATTTGATTTGTAATAAATTAAACTGATTTCCCCAGGTTGAGTCTGGTTTGGTGAGTAGTATGACTGAGAGTGCATAAAGTTGAACAAACATTGATTTTCTGTGATTGTGTGTATGAAACCTGATTTTCTTTACCTCTTCTTGCACTTTTTTTACTAATTCATTTTTAGTGTCTCTCCTCTGGATTCATTTAAGCGTGTCAATATCATCTGGTAATACTAGCAGATAATTTTGACCTTGTGATTCAAATGTGCATGGAAATCCTCTTAGTTATTTTAACAATATTTAAATAATTTCTAATCCACCTTATTGAATTACACAGCACATGCACCATAGTGTCAACTCTAAACTCCGTTGTTTTTCTTCCAGAGAGGCTTCTTTTTTTCATTTCCATATCTAGCTTTTGCATATAAAAACTAATTTAAAATCTTTCACTGTATATTTTTTTAAGCCGTGTGGTTTCTGTTGTTGTTGACATGAGTATCAGTAGCATCTCAGAAAACATCTGTTTTCCCCATCTCTGTTCTGCTACTTACATCATGAAAAGGGAGCTATGCTGGCTGCAGATTCAAGGTGATTTATAGCGTCAATGCATTACTCAAAGCTCTCACGGCATTGAACTACTACTTCCACGTAGCCTAGTGTTCACTTGGGCTTTGAAAGCAATTTAGATGACAGGTGCAGGCTCTCTGCATGTACCCCATAATGTGTGTGCAAACATAGCCTTAGGAAAAAATTCCCATAGTTCTGAAAAAAATATAGCATGAGGATCTGAAGATGCACAGCAAGTCTCATTCTTTCCTCATCACTCATTTAAACATTCAAAAAATATGTTATAAAAATCCATATTAAATAATATTTAGTATACAAAAAGCTTTTAGGTATTTGGGATTTAACTCCACTCTATGACTACTGCCATAATGAGACCTTGATCCACTGAAAATTCTGTGATTAAACTTCACTTAGAGGCACTTCAATTAAATGAATAGATGCAGGTGTTCAAATGTATAAAAAGATGTCTAATCTCCAGTTATCATCCATAGAAACTACAGTTTGATTTATTTGGGTAAACAGGGGTGAGTAGTTCAAGATATCTAAGGCGTAGAACCAGCAGACAGAATTGTTGAAGAGCTGTGCCTATCTGGATCATAGTAAGATGCCAGCTGGGAAAGCCTACAACATCTAAATAGACATACAAGTTTAGATACATGACTCAAGATATTTTGTATGTTAGTTTGTTTGTTTATTTTGTTGGTCATCTGAAACACTTTTTCAGTTCTGTTGGCATAAAGTCCATTCAAGGCCTATAATTTGATCTTTTTTGTAACAGCATGATTACAGCTGATTATTTTGCATGAGAAAATGTCAGAAAGCTGGCATCATTTATTCAGGACCAAGCTGCAAATACCCCTGAAAAGATGTATTAAGAACAGAATAATACCAGTAAAATAATACCAATAAAAACCGAAATACCTTAAATGTTTAAGAGAACTGAAAAACTTGGCACCTTCACAGAAGGTGGAATATTTATAAGATCATAGGATAATTTGGGTTGGAAGGGACCTCAGGAGTTCTCTATTCAAGCCTACTGTTCAAAGAAAAGTCATCTTTGAAATCTGATCATGTGACTCTGCATTTAAGTCTTAAAAATGTCCAAGGATGGAGACTGCTCAACCTTTAAGCAACCTGCTCCATGGCTGGGCCCTCCTTGGGGTGAAAAGGTTTCCTTTTACACCCAGTCAAAATACTTTTTCTTTCATCTTGTCTCTTGGCTCTCATCACACAGCAATATGAAGAGCTTGTCTTTATGTTCTGAAAATCCTGCCCATGTGTATGGAAGGGGAGCTCTTAGATCTGCTCCAAAGCCATCTTCCCAAGGCTCAACTAGGACTGTTGCTGCAAGAGTTATTACTTCCCAAATATGTGACTTTGCATTTGTTTTGTTTGACCTTAGGAGGCTATTATAAACCCAGTACTCCCATAGTTTGTCTAGGTCCTTCCAAATGTCCCTCCTGTTGTTAAATAGATCAGCTTGTTCTCCATGGTTTGGTACCGAGATTGAAGAGTCCACCGCATTGTCTCTTCCGCCGTGTCTAGTGAAGATGGTACTTACAAAAGTCTAGAGGTAGGCTCTTACAATACTCCACTTGTTACTGCCCTCCATGAATAGCCCAGCTTCTAATCAATTTTAATCAAATCAATTTTTTATCCCCCTAGCTGAATACCCATTACAACTATAAAGACTCAATTTTGATGTGGGAAAATAGTGTTGAGAACCCTGCTAAACTCAACATGAATGAAATCCACTTTCCAATAATTTAAAAATTCATGCATTTTGTCAGACAGACCTCTTGTAAATCCTTGCTGAGTGTTCCCAGTTACGTTCATGTGCTCACAAATATACTCCATGATTTTCCCTAGGCTGAAAATGAGGTTGACCAGAACGTTGTTTTTTGTATTGACTCTTTGGCAAGAAATATTTTTTTACAACCATTTACTTCTATTTCTTAATATTTTGGCGGATGGATCGCTTGAAGTTACAAAATTTTGCCTTCTAAAGAGGACAAGCTGTTGTGATTGGCCAATGGAATAATAACAAGCACAGAACAATCAAAAGTTTAGGCAGAGGAACAACTACTATCTATGATACTTTAAAGGAAAAAGTCTAGTTGTTCAGCTCCAGGCACAAGCAGGTCATGCAATCTGGTTACAGGGCCTTGAGAATCATTGTGAAGAAGCCAGTATTGAGTACTTTGAAATACCTGCAGTGAATATCAGCAACAGAAAGTTTTGTGTTCAAGAAAATAATTTTTGGTGTCAAAAAAAAAAAAAAAATCGGATGGGGATGAAAGCAACTCATAACCTAAGAGAATAGAGAGTCTGTCAACATCCTACAGGGTTTTTTTGCCTCTTTGAAGGGGTGCCAAATACTTCATGAGGGTTCCAAATAAATCACAAAGAAAGAGGTGAAACAAGGCCAAAAAGAGACCTAATGCTATACTGGTCAGATAACAAGGAAAAAATGCCTAACTTTGACAGCATAAACTGAATTTTGTGTCAGGACAATTTTGTGCTGATTTCAGTGCATCAAAATAGAATATCAAGAAGACATTCTTTACCCAGGTTCACCTGAGGAAAGAAAAAAACATAATCTCCTAGTCAGAAAATAATGCCCATCTGTTAGTATGATTGGAACAATATTAAATACTTCAAGACTGAAGTAATTCAAAATAGAGGATTTTATGGCGTAAGAAACCCCAACTTGCTTCTGAGGCAGAATGGAATCAGGAGTTGTATTTGCACTCAGAGAATGTTGTAGTCAAGTAAGCTCATTCTTCAGCTTTCAAGAAGGAAGCTAAATGCATTAAGGATATTGAAAATGAGTATGAAAATGTGTCTCTCGTGGTAGATGGATGAGTGTAAGAAGCTACAAACTGTTTAAGCATCATTTAAAACCTGCCAGAGTAGTTGGGAATTTGAATGCATGGTACCTGACCTTGAATGCTTTGGAAAGCAATCATTTAGCTGTATGACAAAGTGGGTGGCAAGGGAAGAACAAAGGTTTCTACATAGAAATGCTTAGTGATGTAACTTCTCTGCCATAATGTTATACAACAAATTTCAGGGCATAATGAATTGGAGAATGTAGACTGCACTTCTACAAAGTCTACAGGTGCCTGGACAATAGTCACAAATCAAAAGCCTATTGAAAGAATATGAAACAATCTTCATGAGCCTTGGAAGACGTGGTTAACATTAATCAGGCTTGGGCAGCATGTATGCAAATGCTGAAATGCTAGCTAAATTTTGTAATTTGTTTTCTTAACGTAGAGCAAGGATTTTTTTTGTTTTTGTTTTTTTTTGTTGTTATTTTTTTTTTGTTTTGTTTTGGCTTTGTTTGTTTGCTTGTTTTGTTTTGTTTTTTGGGTTTTTTTTTTGTTTTTTTTTTTTGTTTTTTTTTTTTTTTTTTTGTTTTTTGTTTTTGTTTTGTTTTGTTTTTTTGATTACTAACCAGCATGGACTGCATGAAACCAGAAAAATCTCAACAGGAATTTGAGATCGGATTTCTTGGCCTTCAGGAAAAATAACAAACTAAGACTTAAAAAAAAAAGTCATTTTCTGGAATTTCTGAAAACTGATTTAAAAATTAAACTGCAGAGAAAATGTAATTAAATAAGGGAATATGTTGATTTATCTTATCCCTCATACCAGTAGTCAGGTGTTATTCACAGAACTTCCATGTTCCTCTCTGTGAACTTCCATGTTCCTCTCTGTGAGAAAACCAAGCCTTCAAATTTTGTTAGGTATTAAAAAATTTCTGCTTTTAGAAATAACAGAGGACAAGATGTAACACTTAAAAATGTACCCTACAGCTTCCTCATTAGAATTTCATACTTTTACCTCAATCTTTAATTAGAATTTTAAGCTGAATCTAAAGCAGTAGTTAGCGAAAAATTACAGCTAGATTTCCTGACCTTTAGCTGAAGTGTCCCTTTCACCTGAAGATTTGGTAACTTTATTTTTACTTTTCAGGAAAGGAAGAATTTGCTCTGGGTTAATGTAATTGTCTGCCTTGGAGCAAATTTCCAAAACATATATAGACGTAAATATTAAATTTTTAAGGCTCTGCATTTCTTCAGACAAATTGGATGGTCAAAAACGGAGTTATCTAGTTTACACATTCAAAAGTTGAGAGTTCACTTGGACAAAGTCATAGCATAGAACTAGGAAAGTATTCTGAGGATGGTAGTTTACAGACCATCCCCAGTAAAATATGTATGAGGCAGCTTGAAGTGATAAGAAAATAAATATAGATTGTTTCCTTGTAGGTGAGAGGAAGAAGAAATCAAAATTCTTTAAAGTTCACAAAAAAAAAAAAAGAAAAAAAGAAAATATAATTACTGGAAATTGGACCAGCAGATCTATTCATTGAATCACTATTTATTAAAGAATACCAGAAAAAGGCCAAAAACAAGGCCAGAAATTTTTTTTCCCAATACAGAAAGAGCAGGAGAACGAGTCTGTATTAATCTAGCCTGTGGCTTATTTAAGAAATAATTTGTCATTAAGTTAGTAAAAGCCTAAAAGCTGACAGCTTTGAGAGCTTTTTTATTCTGAAAATAGTCAAAATTAATTGGTTACAATGACTGTTGGGGCGATTTTGCCTTAAATGTATACAAGTAAATTGCAGTAATCTACATCTAAGTAATCTACTCTCATGGCCTGTGTTACATAGCAACTTCAAGAGATAAGTAGCTCACTGGGACTACCTTCTAATTGATAATAAAAAGTGATTGAAGAGGTAAGGTAGGGTTTTATTATCAAGTTTAAAATTTAGATTATCTTACTGCTGAATATCTGGAGTCAGGCAGATGAACCCCACCCTAGTCTGCAAGCAGACATCTGGAGAACAACAGTTGCACCAGATGCCGCAGAATTCTGCTTTACAAGCAAAATGAGAAAGCCTTGGCTCCAGACTTTGCTAGATCTGACACTGTTGCAAAAGTCTGTGCGAGCTTGAGGCATGGCCTGAACCTGCATTAATATCTGAGGTTAGACTGAGACCATTTTGTGGTATTCTTTTTCTTTTTTTTCCTCTTATAAGTGAGTTACGTTTGTCTACAGTTACACCAAATTCTTTACTTTTAGAGAGGTACAAGGAGAAGGAAGCCTGATTAAACCAATTTTCTCTGAATAATGGGTCTTACAATTATGGAGTGTGTCTCCTGATGTCTGCTAGAAGCTTTCCAAGTTCTTTCTATTTTCCCCCTCCTTTTTATAATATTGTTAAGGTCTTTTAAAATAATGCAGAATAATTTAATGAGGTTTTTCATGGTCACTATTCTTCATTGTAGAGGTATATCTTGATATATGTTGCAGTAAAATATAATCCTATTTCTTTCAAAAAGTGTTCTCTGGTAAAAACCATGTTTCTCCTGTACCATTGTCAAAAAATTAGCAATTAACCAGACTGCAAAGAACTCGCTCTTTGTACTTGTGCCATTTCTTAACATATTTTTTTCTCACAGGCTTTTAATACTTTTATTCTTAGTAATTTTAATCACTATATCCATGTCTGCTTTTTTGTAAATTCCCGTCTGTTTTCCCAAGCAATACTCTGAGAAATGCTCATTATGAATTTTTTAGCTTTTATTTTCAACCATCCTGAAGAAAGGATTTCCAAAGCAAAGTACAGATATTACTATCACTTCCTTACTGTTTATAAAGTTCCACTTTTCCCCCTCCTTTGCCGTGTGTGACCACAGGGGTATCCCTCTTGTATATTTTATAACCTGTCTTTGTCTGATGGACTACTGAGGGAAGTGCCTTCAAACTACATGGCAAATCAAACAGATAAAATAACTTGTGATGTTGCAGTCGAGTTTTGACGCAAACTTCTTGAGCTTCAGAGACCCCATTTAATGTGAACCTAAAATTAATTTATCACATCCCCTCATATGATCTACACTTCATTTACATTTGCAGTATTCAGTGCAAGGATTTTTTCCACGGAATTATGTCTATATGATTCAAAACCTTTGGGTTTTAATTCTTTGTTTCTACATTTAAAATGGAATTATGAAAAAGGAATAAACCTCAAAAAACGTATCTTTATTGTCGCTTCATTCTTGTGTGATAGCTGATTTGCCATTTGTGGGACCCTCCTAACTGGATAAAATAGGTAAAAGGCAACATTTGAAAACTCTAAAAACAGTCAAAAGCAAATAGAAACCTAAAGGGTCTCACCTCTGTTCTAAACAATTCCACATTACTTTTATTCTTCAGATCTTTTTTTTCTTCTACTTAAATGTTCTGTTGAGAGGGTCTAGAAGGTTAACATTTTGCAAACAATGACCTCCAATTTCAAATTATTGTGGTTATTTCTGTTCTGGATTGTCTAAATGAAGTTCTCTATGTTTATTTAATTTGCTTCCATTTTCCTTAATTTTAGCATGGCCATCAGAGACAGTTTCAGCAGTGCATCCTAGTTCAGGTTATTGTTCTTGTTCCTTCTCAATTGTGAACTACTACTGTTTTCTGGTGGTTGTTACCTTCTGCATCTACCATCTTTTACCTTTATTATCTGACAGAATTTATTTGAAAAAGGAGAAGGATCAGGAAAGGCCTTTCAGCTTTCACATTTTCAGCATCATGTCTCATTTTTCATTTGGCTGGAAGGCTTCTTCGGTCCCTCTTTAAGAAATAATTTATCTTTATGCTTCTGAGAGGTAGCTTGTGAAACTGTCCACTGTTATATGTTGCTACAATGGCCTTAGGTCTTCTGTCTTTGCTCTATGTCCATACAGTGTCTCATCCTGTGGGATATCATCAGCCCTCACAAGCTTCTACAAAAGGCAATGGAAACAAAGTCCTATATACTATTTCCATCCTTTTAGTGATGGATGAAGTCAGAAGTAACCTTTGTCAGTCTGCATAAATACTGATCTCCCTACCTACATCTACTAAAATTATGTGGTTGCAGGTATTTAAGTGCAAAATTCCACTGCAATCTAGCTTGGGGTTCACCAAGCTCCATAATCATTCAGCCATTTGGAGACTCTTATTTATAATTATCACATGAAGAATCTTTTATTTTCAAATTACATTTTTTCAGCCTTTCCAGCCCATCTCCTCAATCTTTTTAGCTTCCTGCAGTGGCTAATCATGATCCCTTTGCAGGCAGAATTTTATGTCTGTTTATATCCCATGTAGCATGAGATAAACATCATCAAACTTCTTCTTTACAACTGCAAAAACAGAGACAGGACTGTGGTCCCAGTGTCGTTGAACTTTCGGTTTCATGGTGACCTGCCTGCTAAATTAATTCCAAAAATAATTTTCTTGGAATTCAACTCTGGCTTCCTTCCCCTTTACAATCACTATGGTTCAGTGAGAAAAATCCAAGGGAGCTTGAGTAATCATGAGAGATGGAGATTTTTAAACTTCTGTGCCCTCTGTATAGTTCCAGCCCTTCAGCATTGATGTTCCACCAAGGACCATTCTTAGCATCACCTCACTAATCTTGCACTGATGAAATGCATCTTAGATTCTACATCTGCATTAGACAAGTTCATTAAATTTTGTGCAATGCTCAGACAGTGTGCTAATAGAGGGCATGTAAGTATGCAGATAGAGAGAAATACCTGCTGATTGCCTGAAAGAAGTCTGATCAGCCTAATTCTGGCAAAGCAGAATTTCTGTTCAGTCAGACTGGCTCCTTTTCCAAAGTAACCAAAAGAAGCTGAGGTACTGCTACTATTGTGCCTCCTCTAAAGTACCTGATACAGTGTTTTGCTTAGGATATTGATCTTATTTCTGAGAACATTAATATTGTGTTTGGCTCTCTACATGAGCTATAAAGTTTGGGGGGTTAATTTCATTTGTCCAGACTGTGTATTACATGTGATATATTTATTCACTTTTTGTAAAATTATGTGCACTCCACACATCATGTGAGGTTTGATTTGAAGAGATTTGAACAGTTTGAGGTAGAGCAGCTATTTGGAGTGTAATTAAATTATCTCACTTCACTTAGTTCCCAGGAAACCTCAATTAGAAGAGAGATAATTCTGTTGCAAATGAAGTGTGTTTTGTTTATATGTAGAAGAAAGAAGAATAAATATGGAAGGAAAGCAGTTAGTGGTGTCTAATGATGTGTGGGGGGAGTATGTAGCATACAAAACTGAGAATTTTCCGTTAAGAAGAGGGTGTTTTGTCTCAGATAATGGCTGTAATATGCATAATCCTTCAGGAATTACTATTATTATTAATTTGATAAGAAATAAGTTGACAACACTTCAGTTCCTTCTAGCAATTCTGCTGTACTTACCTGATTAAAATGCCAAACCATAGTGATGGGATATATCAGAGATTATGGTGTCACATTGGCAGTGAGCAGCTTCCTGTGGAAGGACTAACATGAGAGCATCTTTGTCATAGATCAGACCTCTTTCTCTCCTATTCTGGTTATATTAAAATTGTTATTACTGTCATTGTAAGAGGAAAAAGGAAATTATTCTTCAGGGAAGATTCTTCTGAATTCTAGCAAACTGGCAGCGCAACGCCACTTTGAGGAGATACGAGGAGAATCCAAACTGTTCATCCCATTCTGAAACGTAGCAGCTTCAGGAGAATTAGTGCTCTTGAGCTACTTTCTGAGTCTTTGTGTTCTCAAAATCTGTCACATGTCTAGAGGAGCAAGCACTTTATAATGAGATGTTGTAGTTGAAAACTCCTGCAACTGGTGGGAGACCCACAGATACAGCGATCAGCAAAACATATGCAGTGATGACTGTAAAAGATGTGTCATTGCAATATGAGCTGTGTCTACCCTGTGTGGTTAGGGCAAGCTGAATTTGCTTTCTATCTCTCTGCCCACTGCTTCCCTCCTATGAGTACCTGGAAACCATCTCTGGCAAAGAGGAGACAAACTGGGGTGAAAGTGTGTGAAAAGATGCACAAGCAGCTGAAGACCCAGCAGTACATTTGTACTGTACATGTACTGTACTTGGCTGTCTAAGACCTGTGTGAATGTTTTTCTAACCTTCTCTGCCAATTTAAAGGCAAATAGAGCTTGCTTAATCCACAGGTATTTTAAATTGACTTGTGCTTTTCAGAGTTCCAGAGTTCTATGTTCATCAGATGAATATTTAATATAGGAGTAAAACAGAAAGGAAATATCCCTAGATGTAGTGGTTTACAATTATCTGTTTGACTTGAAACTGGAATAGCATGTGCTGAAGCCTTATATTGGTCCAAATGTAAACTCCAGTGTGGACAGATCCTCAGTAGACAAGCCTCAGTATATGTGCATATATTTAATATATGCCTTTTCTTTCTTCTCCAGAACTGCATCCACTGAGTAGATCATGATAAAATGATCTACTTATTTCACCAATCTCAAGTTTAAATTTTATTCTTGATGTCTGGCTTTAGTAAAAGTCAGTCCTCAAAGACTTGACATACTTTAAAGAATGATCTGCAAATTGCTACCACACTTTATTATGATCAGACACAATTGTGAGAATGTCACCCAAAAATGGATCTGAATTTAATGTTTGCCAGATTTAGTTTTGCAATTCAAAAATTTCTGATGACTCTAAGAAAAGGGACTCATCCTGGTTATGTTGGCTGCAGAAGCATCTTTTTCTTATAATTCAAATTAAAAAAAAAACAAACATGTGACTGCTCTGTATACAGACTGGTGACTACTTGCTTATTTCTTTATAATTGAATTGCAGAATGCTCATTAAATACTACATTGTAAAAATTAATGTATATTTTTATATGAAAAATGCACCAGGTATAGACTTTCAGGGAAAAAATTCAAAAGTTTATTTGAGCTGACAGTAATGGAATTACTTTAGCAAAGTGGGTCCAGATTTTATCATGCATTTCTGGCAGGACTAGATCTGTAAAACAAGATCATGATCTACTGTGAACCTGATACAATTTGGAAGGAGTTTATTACCCTCCATGCTGAGCTTGCTTTGTTTATTTGGGCCCTTGTTTGTGTGGCAGACTACATTTTAAAATCTTGAAAATTTTTAGCTCTGAGGATCACCTTATAAAGGCAATCATCTGTCCCTCAGAATATATCCTTCACATAGCCCAGATGAAACTTTGTCTCTGTTTAACCCTCCCCAAGTCTTTAAAAAAATCATTATAAAGCTAATAACAGATGTACGTAAAATTCCATTTAAACATTGCACTGGTTATGATAAAAGCCAGGCTATTTCCTTTGTTCCCCTTAAATCCTTCCAGAATGCTGCTGTGAAAGTCAGTTTTATCCCCTGAAACTCAGGCCATGAAATTCCCCAATTAAAATTCTTTCACTACCTACCATCCCTTTGGTTGTGTTCAAGGCCCTTGTCTTCCCCATCAAGACTGTACTTTCATTTCTGCTTAGTGTACTACTTTTCTTGACTGCCCCCAAGATTCCCACCCAGATGCCGCTTCCAACCCCTCCTTCTACTTTTATCTTTATATTTTGTTCCCATTTGCCTATGTTGGAACAGGAGCTGAAACTATTCCTTGGCAGAGGCACCCACAGTGCTTGAATGTCCCCACTCCTCAGCTGTGGTCTCCGCCCTTGCCTGCCTGTTCCTCTGGAGAGAAGAGTTGTACAGCCCCTTGCTTTTGCCACAGCGCATACCGGGAGGACTCTGAGAGCTGGAAGCACAATTCTCTGCAGCCTAATTTAAGAATGCTCTGTGGTTGGGAGTGAGAATTTCTCACTTTCTTTTTGGATTGAGTTTAGGAAAAGATCATAGCACAAAAAGTCTCATGGATTAGACAGACGCTGCTTTAACTTCCATCAGATATTCCTTCAAGGTTTCACACAGGGCTCTGGACCACTGAGGATTGCATGAGCTTTTAAAGTTCTGGTGATTTCATACCGTTTTTCAGCAGAAAATATTCACCATTCCCACATCTTCATTAAAAAAAAAAAAAAAATAAATCTTCAATTAAAATAGGCAATTTGCTTCAGTGAAATGCAGGGTTTTCGTGGTTTGCTGGAGCTTCAGATCAGGATGTAGCTTGCACATATTCCATATGTGGCATAATTTCAAAGAGACGCTACGTGAATTGAAGATGAAAGTTTGTGTTTTAAATGTCTATCCCATGCTTGCTATCCATTGAAATAGGAGATATAAAGAGATGAACATTAGAGGGAAAAAACCTCTCTGGTTTGATAGCTTATATTGAATTTATATTGCTGTACTTGAAGGGCAATTTTGTGCTTTCAGGTCACATCACAGCAAGATGATCCATCTATATCTATATACATATGGACATAGGAGAAATGTATACAAATTAAGGATCAGATATAATCAGGTTAAAATAGCCAGTTTGATCCTAAGTGGAATTAAAAATCTACCCATTGCCTTTAATTTAAAGTTAAATATGAGAGGCAGATGCAAACTCTACCTGCTGTGAGCACGTTGTAGCAATTTGTCCAAGATAATGAAGTTTTTCACTTGCTTATTGCAAAGTTTTAGTAATCTGGAAAACATTCATGAGGTACTGTAATTCCTTATTAATTAGAATAAATTTTATATGAGTGCTATTGCTGGAATATGGTGAGAGGATGTGAGTGTTTGAAATGCTTAGATTATGAATTACAATTTTTTCAGCAAGCCTGAGAGGATGACAAAAAGAAGTCATCGGTCTATATATAGGAACAGATCATGGCTTGACTTTACACCCAAGGTAAACTGCTCACATATATCTACATTTCAGAAGTTTTAATTTCCTAGAATAAATCAAAATACAAAGTAAATGACTGAGAAAATAAACCTGAAACATACAAAGAAAAATATGTTCGTTACTTAAAATAAATGTTTGTATTGCCAAAAAAGAGTACTTCCAGTGTAAGGACAACAACTTTGGCTAACGTCTACCTTACTGTCAGAGACTAAAAGAAGTTAACTTTAAGAGATCTGCAATTTGTCTATCTTTTTCTGTGTACATCTGAGTGTATCAAGGAAATTATAGAGATATTTTATTTGGCAAATTAAAATAAAATGATGCAAACAAGATTTAGTCTGAGAACAATCCAAAGGAAAAGAACTAAAAGGAGTCAGTGAATTAAATTCATTGAGAAATAAAGTACATGGATATAATAATGTACTAATATATTTTTATGGGAAATGGTCCTTGTCAAACTTTATTTCATTCCTTGATGCTAGAAAAAATGTTGTTGCTAAAATTAGAAGTGTACATTTAATAATACTGGATATATATCAGATGTTTGAAAGCATGATATTCTGGTTTAAAATGCTACATAACATCAGTGTAGGATATGATATATGAATGAATAAATGAATGAATGACTGAAAGAATGAATGAATGAAATAACACTTCTCAAAAAAGTAGTTTCAAATGGAGTAACCTCCTTGAACTCCTTCCCAACTGAGTTCTGTGGCAAAATCCAACTGCCTTTTAATAAATCCATCTGTGACAAACATGAGAAAACAAATACTCCTGAGGCATATGTTAATGATGTTCTCTCTGGTTAGCGACCTCTGAGTTGTTTAGAAACTGCCCACTTGAAATGTCCTCACACCGTAGGGATGGATATTGTTTTCCATTTCACGAATGTTTCCTTCAGCTTTAATCAAGATAAGAATGGTAATGCATATTCTTAGGTTAATATTTTCATTGCACAAAACTGAAGGTTTATATGACCATGAGAACACAAGAGAGAGTTAATGGATGCCATAGAGTTACACAGGACAAAACAGCCAGTCGTGCAGTTTCATCGACAACCCCCTTGAAGATGGTTTCTAGAGCAAACTTTGAAGAATCAGACGCAAGTTTTGCGTTGGAGGCAGCTCATTAATTTACTCCAGAAAGATCCTGACAGCCATTTAATTTTACTATGGAACACTGAAAGCCTAATAATTCATACTAAACACCTCAATGAGTAGGAGCTATATCTAGGAAAGTGGTATCCAAAAAATACTTTAAAAGGTGGTTTTGGTGGATTGACCCTGGCTGGATGCCAGGTGCCCACCAAAGCCACTCTTTCACTCCCCTATTCAGCAGGACAGAGGGGAAAAATATAATTTTCTAGACTCTCGTGGGTTGAGATAGGGACAGGGAAAGATCTCTAACCAGTTACTATCACGGGCGAAACAAACTAGACTTGGGGAAGTTAATCTAATTTATTACCTATCAGATCAGACTAAGGAGAAATAAAACCTAAATCTTAAAACAATTTCCACCCACAGCTCCCCCCAACTCCTCCCTTCTTCCCAGGCTCAACATTTCTCCCAAATTCTCTACCTCCTCCTCCAAGAGCAACACAGGGGATGTGGAATGGGGTTCGCAGTCTGTTTATCACACAGCAGATTTTTTCTCTTTGAATTCTGTTATCTGAGAATCACTACCATCATTGATAAGGAGTTGTCTTGGCCAGTGAGGGGTCAGTCTTGGACCCCCATGGCATTGGCTCTCTTGGCCACAGGGGAAGCTTCTGTCAGCTTCTCACAGGATCCACTGCTGTACCACCCTGCAACCTACACATTGCTGCACCTACCCAATACAGGGGTATTCTACAAAGATCAAAGATTTGAAAATGAATAACCAGGATAATGCTGTGCTAGCTTTTTCCTTATGAATAAAAAACTTAAGAAGTAAAAAAAATAAATAGAGATTACTACCACATTTTTTAATTCAAAACCTATTTCTGAAAGAAAGAACAATCTGAAAAGAAACAAAACCAGCACGGGCTTGGAGATGGGAGATAGAATACATTACTTCATTAATAGCGTGTTAACCTTTTGAACATTATTTGATAGAATTCAAATGCAATCCCAGCATTAAGGCTTTAATTGTCTTCTCGTACTTTCCAAGAAATAGAGGAACAAGGATCCAAAATAGTTTTCTAACAGCAGCACTGCTAAACAGAAAAACTTCTAATTATTCTTAAAATTGTTTTATAAATGGATTATGTGTGACAATTTTCTATGATAGCAAGGATCTGAAATTGTTAAGCCAGACCCTTTTCAGTTCCATGTGTTTGTCCCAAAAGGTAAAGCATGCGGTAGAGAGAAACACTATTATGTCCAAGAATGGCTTTATGCTTCAATTCATAGAGATTTAAAAGAAAAAGCCAAGAAAAATGTGGGTTTTTTCTCACAATCTCACTTAATGGTAAAAAATAAATTACCCTGGTATGTGAAATGTTGTCAGCTCTGTTTCTTCACACTGGAGGAGCAATGTGTTTGAAAATGCCCTGTTCAGATCCCTTTACTTCATTAATTAATACTGAATTTCTTTGGTTTCAAATAGTTTCAGAACTGCTCATTTCTGGTACTTCTGCTTGTAACAGAATCATGCTAAAGTTTTATTACCTTTTACAAACGAATTTTCAGTACTTGAGTAGAACACTGAAACTAGCTTTGGAGAAGAAACACTCCACACAAAATGAAAATTCACTGTGAATAGTTTGAATCCAGATTTATACACTTCATTAAGATGTGTACACAGGGTAAAATAACAGAGACAGTTTCTAATTGCTCATTGAAATCAGCATGGTCGCATAACTACAGGGCTCCAGCTCTTGACTTTTTAATCTGTTTCCTAAAGGTATCTATTTCTCATTGGAGGTGAGAGATGAATGTGTACCTGCTAAGTGTGAGGAGGATGGCAATGGAAATCAGTAGTGTTAATTAAATTACAAGAATTAACATATCCAGTATTTCTTCATCCTCTAAGCTTTTGCAATGAGAGTGAAGAGTGTTTTATGATTCCTTCCTTCTAACAGAATAATCTATATCCAAAATCTTTGCAAAGTCAAAACCAAATTTTAACTAATTGTTAACTTGTTTGGGGCTCCTCCCTCTTTTTCAAAAGAATCAATGGTTTAAAAACACAAACTGAAAGGCAGATGAGAAAAATAAAAAGAAAAAACTTCTTTTTTAATAATCATAATGGAATCAAGCTTGGACCCTGCATTTTTGACCAGTAAGAAAAGATCCTTCCAGTCCGCAGAACAAAAGAGAATTAGTGGAAAACTTGTTCAAAAAAAGAAGCAGAAAGAAAAGATGTGCTTTTGGCTTCTTTTGGAGGGATGTTTTATTTCTTTATTTGTTGGGGTTTTTTTCTCACAATTTTTAAAATATATTAATATTTCTCCTCACTGGTTTGCTTGTTTAACATTGTATCTGTAGCTGCAAAATTGGTGAAATTTGAACAATTTTTTTTAATAGTTTAGACGCAACTATTGCTGAGAATTATGATGAATGTGTTCAAATTGAAATATTGATGAATAGGAGATTGATAGATAAGACAGGCTTGTTATAATGAGGTACAGCATTTTCTTCTATCATATTTTATCCTCATTTCAGCAACACACTTGAGGTACCTTTTAGGCTTCTTTACTTTTGGGGCCTTACCTACTTGGACAAATTGCATTGCTTCACCACTGTGGTACTTGGTGAAATTTTTCTTCTATTTTTAATGTAACATTTTGAAATTTCTTTAAGGTAAAACAGACAAACAAAAAAGAGAAACTGAAATTCTAGGTCTTAGAGATTTCTCTTCACATTTACGTTTTACTTAGCATATGTTCCTCCATCTGTTTATATTTGACTTTTCTTATTGAGGTTAATTATTGTTTTCCATCATAGCTAGAGTTTTGATTTGTCCTTTTTTAAACAATTTTCTAACTGATGCAGCTTTTACATTTTGGAACAAAATTTACACATTTATAAATACACAACTTAAACTATTAGTCACTGATCTTACAGCAGGATTTAATATTTTATAAAGCAATAATGATCTTTGGTAATTCTGATAAACTTTCCATCTTTCACTAAACTCTGTTAACATGGAATTTGTAAGAACAAGGTTCACACTGATGTTAGTGGGATATACTAGAGAGGAGAGGATTGAAATTACAGGCGCAAAATCACCTATTATTGCATTTTTTTTAACCAAACCAGTAATCCTAACTACTTGCAAAATGCCAGCATGTTTCAAGAAGAACATCAGTTTCTGAATCACTGCTTGACCTATTATTCAAAGATATCATATAATAAATTAATATAAAAATCAGTAGGTGAAACTTTTGAGCTGTATTCAAATTAGCATACAAGTGAGATTTATTTCCTTAAATAGTCTGTGTCTTCTCTTGTGTTATATATGAAAAGCAGCTATGGTTGATAAAACATATAATAAAAAAACAATATTTTCAAATATCAGTGATGAGTAGTTAATTCACAGTTTCAAACCAAATGAAACATTTTGTATTTATTACTCAGTTTGTTATATGAAGAAGTAAAGCCCTTAGATAAGGGATTTTTTTTCTTGCTGCTTGTTGCACATTTCTATTTTTGACAGCAATTCATCTTCCAGAAAGAAACAATTGTTGTCTTAGTTGTTTTAGGACCTATGTGAAATGAGAACTGACACAAGAAACATAAAAGTACAATGAGATAATTAGATTTTATCAATCTTTTCTTTTGCTTTCTTAAAGCTTTCTGGGGCTTTAAATTATCAGCAAAACCCTTTTTTGCTCATCTTCAGGCAATCTTTTTCCATCTCATTGATAAATGGTATTTTCTGTGCTGATCTCATAGCATAAATACATGCATTTACTCAATGCTCATCTTCTGACTGTTATAATTTTTATGCCAGTAAATATATTTTTTTTCACCATTACAAAAAATACCTTAGTCTTGTTCCACTCGTGTAATCAGCTATTTGACCTTCAGTAACTTTTTCCACATTCACACGGGAATTTAATTATTCCCATTGTTAAAATAGATTTTCTTTTATGAGTCTTTGATATGATGCTAACACGAGTTCTGTCTGGTTTTTCCTTAGTCATTAAGCTGTGAATACTAAGAGAATTCAGCAAACAGGATAAATTTCTGTGATTATTCGAAATTGAACTTTTGAATCCCCCAAAAAAGTCTTATATTTGTCAAATGAAACTGGTATGAACTGGATGTAAATTTTTGAAACACCTGATCTAAACAGACTTAGCACATCCTAAATCCTTCAGTTAATAAAAACACAGGAAAGAGGAACACCAATTGCAAAGCTGTGCTTTTGTAAACAAACTGTTTAGTCAGGAAAGAAAATGGAGGCTTAATATACAAAACAGAGGGACTGATGCTAAACAAAAAAGATTCACAAAAAGAAAATGGCTTTTAGAAGAAGTAGCATCAGAAAGGACATGGTGAAATCCTTATTTTTGCTCTGGCTGGAGGAAACAACCTGAAAATGAGGAAGCATATGAGAGATGAATTAAGATGAATTAAGATGAAAGGTGGGAGACCCCAGAGAGGCACCCTGATGGGTGACACCTGAGATTGGTAACTGTGACCAGAACTATGGCATGAGCTTATATAACTTGCTGCCAAACTTTCCCAGTTCTCCCTGTGGGGAAGTGCAGCTCAGTCCACTGAATGTAACACTGTGGGCTAGTGAGTCTCTCAGATAATTCATTACCTCTAATCTCATTGGTTTTTAAATAAAACACAGTATTGAGATCCACTGGCTGTTACTTACTCTTTGTCTCCTGGGACAAGAATGAAAGGCACAAGAGATTCTCAGAGTGCACTGTGTCCAAAAGTGGTGAGTAAATAGTCCAGAAATCAGATTTTTCAACAGGCAATTTCCATAAAATTTTCAGCCATGCAGGTAGATGACCATTTCTTAAAAGAATGGCAAAAAAAAGAATCGGTTTGTCTATCTCAAACATCTAGCATGTGACAATGTTTTAGATTGATGTTTAATCTATTTTTCTGTAGTGAATACCTCCTTTATTATTAAGTAGGAGGAGACAACTATCCATATTTTCCTAAAACAAGGTCCTTAGTTAGGTAAAATCCACACTGGATTTACCCCAATCCAACTACTTCTCTATAGAATATTTGTAGAAATTTGGCAATTACAGGAATACTGGTTCACTAACCATTAGTTTTGACTAAATACCATCATCAGTAGCAAAATACAAATAAAATGGCCATATGATGTTAAAAAAAGGACATTTTTTCCATTGAGCCTTAGAACTGGTCAGTGCAGAAAAAAACAAAACAAAACAAAAAACCAGGAAAAATAAGCCCAAAATAGAAAACAACCAGCTACAGTCACAGCTATCTATAGGAACACCTGTTTCTTCTTGTCAGACTGATCAGAACCTGGTGAATAAAAAAAGTGGAAGAACAATGGGTATGAAGTAGCTGTCAGTAAACTGACACTCTGCTGAAAGTCTGTTATTTTCTATGATGATCCTACTTTTTATGCCCTTGTCTTCAATGCACCTCACAGATACTGAGAAGAATCAAGAAATTACAATTTAATTACTGAAGGACCTCTTAGATTTAAGGTGCTGCATTTCAGCCTAAATATTGAGATTGTTCACACAGCATTCAAATATTGTATGAAGTATTATTTTGCTGTTGCTGATGATTAATAATGAGAGAAATGTTTTCAAAGATACATGACCTTTATTCAATATCTCTCTTTTTAATGTATTTATCTTGGACTCAGTACTCAGACAGCGATAAGAAAACAAAACGTTTATCTACATTACAAATATGACAATGTAATCAGCAAATTTTGAAAAAACCCACAACCCTACATGTAAAGAACTATTTTAAATAGTCTCTAGTTTGGTCTTCAAAAAATCATACATTTATAGGATGGTTTAGGTTGGGAAGAGACCTTGAAAGGCCCAACCCACCCTCGATGAGCAGGGGCATTTTTCATTAGATTAGATTACCCAAAACACTATTTCATTCAACCGAACACTTCTAGGGATGGGGCATTCACAACCTGCGTCAGTGTCTTCACCACCCTCTTGATAAAAAATATCTTCTGACCTAAACCTTCCACCTTTGGCTTTTAAAACTGCCGCCCTTTGTTCTGTCACTCCAGACCCTTGCAAAAGGACTCCATCATTCTCATAAGCCTCCCATGTATATTTAAAGACTTCAATATGTTCTTTACAGAGCCTTCTCTTCTCCAGAAGGCTGAACAATCCTGCCTCCATGGGAGAGGTGTTCCATGGAAAATTTCCATAGCCCTTCTCTAGATCCTGTTTAAAAGGTCCCTGTCTTTCTTGGGCTGAGCACTTCTGAGCTGGATGCAGCGCTTCAGGTGAGGTCTCATGAAGGTAGAGTAGAGGGGGAGAATTCCCTCCCTTGCCCTGAATGGCCATGCAGGTTTTAAAGCAGGCCAGGATAATGCTGGTTTTCTGAGGTGCAAGTTCATAGTCTTGGTCCTTATTAAAATATTTCATCTAAGAGTATCTGCAGGTCCCTTTCCACACAGATACTCTCAATGCACCCTCAGCCTGCACTGATACCAGTGACGACCTCATCCCAAGTGGAGTTCCTTGCTCTGATTGTCTCTAATAATTTCCCTGTCGTCTAAGCCTAGAAATATCTTCCAGAACAATCTGTTCCATGATCTCACTGGATACAGAGGTAAGAATGGTTGGTCAAGATCCTCTTTTTAACATTCTTAAGCAAATGGTTGCAATGTTTTCCCTTTTTCCAGTTACTGAAGACTTTGCCTAACAAAAGTGAAAGATT
This sequence comes from Melospiza georgiana, assembly GCF_028018845.1. Taxonomy (NCBI): domain Eukaryota; kingdom Metazoa; phylum Chordata; class Aves; order Passeriformes; family Passerellidae; genus Melospiza; species Melospiza georgiana. The sequence continues at coordinate 49,266,905 of NC_080431.1, forward strand.
TCAAATTAACACACACCAGACAAAATTCCACTGTGCAGACTGTGGGAAAATCCCAACAGGAACATGCCAGGCCTGGTGAGGCAAATCTGGGTAAACTGGACAGACAAAAATTCACACCATGGCAAACTGTGAGAAGGGAAGAAACCGCTTACACACATGCTATCCTGAGTTGTGGGAATGGTGTGCACGCCTTGTGGATACCCAGGACATGGGCTGTATAAAAATGTTACCTCCAGAAGAACAATCTGGGGACCCCCAACTCTGAGAGGAACAGAAGAAGAAAGGCCAGCAGGATGCTACAGAGAGCTATGTGGTGGTGACTATCCTTCTTCTTAATAAGTCTGTCTCTCTCTTTCTTTTTCTTTACCCTGCAGCCCCCTACTTTACAGCTAAATAACATCTGCTCTATTGACTTTGGCATAGTCTCATTTGCACCTTAATTTGGGCAGAGGCATCTTTTAATAATCAGTTCCTAGCATTATTTTAGGAGGGCCTAACATTATTCCAGTGTGTCATAACAGTAGGAAGTGATTTCTGACCACAATCACACAAAAGTAGTTAAAACAAAAATATAGCATTATTTCTGTTTTTTGTTTCTCCTGTAAATGCTGGAGAGGAAGCTGTGACCAGGAATCCCCTTTATAAGGAATAAGGCTCAATATATTTGGGATGTGGACAAAACACTTACTTGTCGACAAGGATATTGCCAAAAAACAATCACGAGAGAAGAAGGTTTATAAAATACAGACTGGAAAGAAAAAAATAAAAATTAAAAAAAGGTTAAAAAAATTAATAATCTGCATTTTGTAGATGAGACCCTGTGGCATAGAAATGGTAAGCATGGTAATCCAAAGGACACAGATTGTTCACACACACAGATATTTTAAAGGAACAGGTTTGTGGTATTGTGTGTGCCGTAGCAACAGAGACACAGAAAACAGCAAAAAGAGTTGTTCTGCCAGCATAGGTCTCTCTTGGGTTAATAAAATCTCATAAAAACTTGGATCTCTTTATATACTTGCACCCTCCTCATTAGAGTGACAGGACTATATCATCACATTTAACAGACAGAAACAGATGGTTAAATTTTGTCTATTAAATTCCATTTGTTTAGTTCCATGTTGATAGTAGTAGATAGCTTTGCACCTGGTTTCTTGGAAAATAATTGCAGGAAAGCATTACACCAACAAATCTGTCTACAAAAAGCCCCAAATGACTAACAGGGTAAACTGAGGTCTTGGTTATTAGTGCTCTTCACTGTCTCCCAGAAATTAAAAAATAAAGGAAAAAAAAAAAAAAAAAAAAAAAAAAGCTAAAAATTGTGTATAAATAGCATATCTAAAATCTAAAATCTACTAAAATATTATACCTTTTTTATGTTTTATTTTTATTTACATTAAAGGGAGAACAATAAATTTGTGGGAGGAAATATGCTTTAAAGTAAATCTTGATAGAACATGGGTTTTTTAGGCAAAATAGTTTTTTAGCAAAAATCTCAATTTTTCAAACATTTCTATTGAGAACATTGGTGTAAAATAGAAAAAGGTATTTAAAAATTCTTATTTAAATGAGAGAAGGAGAAAGTCAGAACAAACCATATGTCTTTTGTAACAAAGATCTACTTTTGCTAGGGGATATATCTGAAAAATTACATTGATTATATTTTAATACTTGTGCAAATTATAATAGGGTAAAAAAAAGTAAATTTTTTCCCAATGTTATTTCCTCTAGCATCCTTCCAGTCAGGGTGTTGGTCCAGCATGGGAGGAGTGCAGAATGAATGATGGTGAGAATGTAAGTCTTTCTCAATTCAGATTAAACGTTCATCCATTTTGAACTCTGCAGGAAATATTATGAGTTTAATTGGGGAGGAAGGAAAGTCTTTGCTTCTTTTTATGGAAAGATTTTCATTATATTTGAGGATTGAAAACTGGTGTAAAGAACTAAAAGATATATTGATGATAGCATTTTATTTATTATACTTATATAAAAGTGGACTTGAAGTACTCACAGTTTATGCTTTTATATGTTTCTTTATACCCTTATTCTTACTAACTGAAAAAGGAAATCTCTCTTGCTTAAAAGCAACCAAGTAAACAAACCAAATAATTTAAATTATTTAAATAAATAATTTTAAAAGACATCACCCAAAAATTCAAACCAAATTGTACCAAACCTAAATGTTTAAGAACTTTAGGGAAGAATTGACTGAATTTTTCTATATACACTGAAGTCAGCTCTAAAGTCTGTTGGTATTTCACTTACTCCTTGAGTAAAAGACTGAAGAGTATGGGATCATTCACAAATGCTCCCACTAAACAAGAAAAGCAGAAACTTTCTGAATAATACTAAAAAAAAAAATAAATAATGCTTTCAATATTTTTTAAGGATCAATTAACCTCTTCCTCTCACTTTTTCCATCTACTCAAACTTGGAGTTTGTGAACTGTGGTTTAGCCCCAGCCTGTAAAATAGCATCTGGAAATGAATAAATTAAAGCAGTCTGTCTCTTGCTACTGAGACTGGCAAGGGCATATTTGAAAAAACTAAACAGGAGAATAACAAGCACCAGACCTGCAGCAATCTTGACAGCACACTACAACCCTGATAGGCAGCCTGTGCAGAGGGGAGAGTACAAAGACAGTTACAAATGGCAAAGTGCACATTTATGAATGCCAATAAAATTCCCCTTCTGCTCTATCATCGCTTTAAGGTGCTGTTTTTCAAATAACCATCTCAGAAGTAGCTTTATAATTGCTTTCATTTTAAATACCTAAATTAAATATACATTCATAAAGAAAGGAACATTTGTCTTTCACCTTTTTTCAGAAGCATGGCACTTTTTAAAGTAGCATTGCTGATTTATAAGCAATATGACTGATTTTTAGTCATATCTGTGATTTATAAGTCAGGACTTCATATAGTCTGGTTATTAAGATCTATTTTATGAAACCCAGTTTATTTGTTAAAAAAGACTGATTTACTAGGTAGATTTATTGATCATGGCTTAGGAATATAAACCAAAGTCTTGGTTCAATGTTATATTTATAAATTAGATGCTTAAATCAAATTCCAATTTTTATGTAATGGGATTGGTTCTAGAGATGCACAAATAGTAATATATATCCAATCCGACTACTACCTGAAGATAATGATCTTGCTTTCACAAGTAATTTGGTTACTCACATCGATGAAAAAATCCTACTGTTAATCAGATGGATACAATTCAGAAAGTAACTCCATATCAAGGAGTGAGATAGACAGAAATACTGACTTTCAGGCAGGAAATGAATAGTCTACTATGAAATATTGTAATACACAGATTTTGAACTCTCTTTTTTCAGAGTTTTCAAGTTGTTGAATCTGCTGGGACTATTGTTACCACTACAGCAAGAGAAACATCTTTCATTTGCTTTTCATTTGCTGTCATTTGTCTCTTTCTTATTCTGAAAAAAAAAAATACAGAAGTGATATTAAATTCCCCCTCTCCAGCTTCCACTCCTAACAATTATTCACTTTCTTTTGGAAGTCTTTATGTATTCAGGTTTCTTACATGCCCAGAAATGCCAAGCATCTGATGGAAAAATGTACCCAATGCTTGAAAAGTGCAAACAGTAAAGTCCAAGATGCTGTATAATTGAAGATTTTAAGTCTTAGTCAAACTCATCTACCTGAAACAAATCAATAAAATTCTAGAAGTGCTTCTCTGCCTCATTTTGCAGAGCCATAGCTTGGAGTGTCACATTTAGATATGCTGAAAGCAATATGGCTGAAAGGTGTGTTTTCCAATCAGCTTTCAAGATAATCTTTAATTTTAGACATAATAATATATGTAAACAAAAATGAAACCTACAAAGCCAGTTTCTCCAAAACAGTGGAAAATAATCTTTTTCTCTTTAGCTGTGTCTTTCTATGTTAACCTTGTCCTGTTACTTCTTGTTAATTACCCTAGTTCTGAAGGTATGTTGCTTGCAAAAAACAAACAACAGAAAAAAATTCCATTCTTGAGCTTGACAGAGCAAGACTTGAGAGGTTTCTGTGAGCTGTTTCAATACTCTTTGCATGCACAGATTCTTTTTAACTTATGACATGGCTCATAAAATCTACTTGACCTACTTATATCCAGACTAAACAGAAATCTACCATCAGAATGAAGTCTGTGTGTCATGTGCCAAAATCAGAGATAAAAAATTCTTAAAATATTGGAAACCAGACTGCTTTTTGTTTTGCTTTGTAGATGGACTTGATACACAGAGGGATGAAATGGATAAAATGCCTGCTGTTGTGACATTCCTCACATACTGTGTACCTTGTGCCAAAGAGAAACACATGAGGAGGTAATGTCCTAGAGACTGCTCGACTGTATTTTGAGTGGCATAGCAGAGTCCTTCTCAGCCCATCTACTCTCAAGATGTCCTTAGTGGAGCGTGCTTTCCTTATGTGTTTCTCCAGGTTCTTTTGCCTTTCTCTGCAGAAATCCCAACACATCTGTTCACCAACCCCACCTCCAGCTGAGAAGAAGGTAGTGATGGATTGCAGAATCCTGCTTCACATTCTGTTAATTTTGGCATTGCCTTCCTCTTCACATTTAGAGTACAGTAATTTCAGATTACATTTCTTCCACCATTTCATCTTCTTGTCCTAAAAACCAAAACTGGAGTACTTAGGTTTGACTTGAAGTAGCAGAAAGGCCCATGAATCCCCCTTTTTTAAGATGATATGTTGAAGTGTTCTGCAGTCTAAATAGGAGGCAATAGAGAAGCATAGAGTTGAGAAGGTCCCCTTTAGAAGTTCAAAATTTGGGTGGCAGGTATACACTTGAGACTTATGGAAAACTATAGTCAGACTCATTTTGTGAAACACACTATGAATGTTTTCAGCAACATTTCCCTCTGACACTTGAAAAGTGAAAATGGAGCTTATTTTGAAAAAGGAATATGCAAAGTGGGACACACATAGTTCAAGTTGTTCTGTGTTCTACTCTGTAAATAAAAAGTCCTTGTACAAGAACTGCCTCAAATATCAGGTTTCTCCATAAACTCCAGCTGTAAACTCCAGTAAAAATACTCTCATACTTCTTGAGCTTGTAATAACTCCTTTTCTCAAATGTAGAGTTCTCTATTTAAAATATTCTTGAAACTGGTGATATTTGGAGATGTGGTGGTGACCTCCTCAGTCATTTTGAAGAGGTAGAAAACTGTGCCTGATTGATGCAGAGTATTAACAGTCTGACAATCCTCCCACAGTAGTGAGATTTCTATTTACATTCTGAAAATAGAGAAAGAAAATGAAGAAAGCAGATGACAGTCAAGAGTGACTTAATGAAAGAAAAAGGAGAATAGGAAAGGAAAACATATATGGTCTTTTGCCTGTTACATAAATGAGGAATTATTCCTTAGCCACATCAAGGCATGCAATGTCAAAGAATTAAGCACTATTTTGCAATGATAACAGTAGGGATACAAGATCTATTAAAAAAAAAAAAAAATACTCCACCCTTCCTCTACAGGTTAGGAACATGTCACATATTATTGTGTTTTAGCTATGGAGAAAGCTAACTCCATCTCAGCCAGACCCAATGCATGATGCATATCTCTAGAAGTGAATCACTCACTGAGCATTTGCAGTTAATTAGTGGGATTGTTTTAACTGTAGTAGTCATGAGAACACATTTCTTTATCCAGTTAGAACAATATCCACAGAGCTTGCCACTCTGTTTATGAAGAGGGGCATCTATTCTATTTTATAGGACTGGAAGAGAATAGGGGCAACAGGAGAGGATATTGCTATCAAGGAGAGAATTTCCGAGTTTCTAGCAGAGCTGCTCTTCCCTGAACGCACCCACCTTGTCACTTTTCCCCACGTACTGACGTAGAATAGGGTCACTCTTGGCAAGACCTGTGTTTTCAGGTATGCCTCAAAACTGCAGTACCAAAGACAGCACTTTTGTGGTAGAGACTTTCCTCTTTTGTCTCTGAAGCCTTTAACTCTGTCACCATTTGAGTTGGAAAGGAGCAGTGAGTTTGAAGTACTAGCTGTCATGTCATCACTGTAAACTTCTTATATTACTGCAGAGATACATTTTAATATGAGAAGCCAAGACTTTTTAGATTTATCATGAGGAAAAACACAAGACAAAATAAATATTGAAACCAACATATAAAACAGAAAAATAGTGAGGGTGATGTAAATATCTGGCAAGACCAATAAGGTAAATCCCACAGGAGAAAAATATAAGGTAAGAAAATGAAGAGAAATTCTGTTGAAAGTACCTAGTAACAGAAGAATTATGTAAGTGCATAAGGTAAAAACTGGGGAGAAGAAGTCAAAATAACAAAATACTAGTGAGGGAATAGGAAGATAATGAAGTTAGGTACACCAACTGGAAATAATAAAACAAATCACTAAAGTAAGACAAATATTATTCTGAAAGAAAAGGAAAACTATGACAGCTGCTGGGAATAAAGGAGTGACTTGAAATAAGACATGTTTATTGAAAATGTAGCAAACAGACTACTACACGAGACTTCGCAGGCAAAGCGAAAACAAAAGGCGACATATTTTTAATTAGATAAGTGAAGCTGGGAGAGGTTTGACTGACAGACATTTGATTATACAAGTGAGACAACGTCTAAACTTTAGACCAAGAGAATGTTTCAAGAGCAGCTTGAGATTTCTTCAAGTTAGATCAGGGTTTTTCAAACTGTGATAGTGTGACTATTGCAAAAATAAAACCAAAAAGAAAACAAAACAAAAAAAAAACCTAGTTTGCCTATTAATAATATTAGAAAGGAAATAAAGCAAAGCATGTGTGATCTGAAGGGTTTCACTGAAATATTCTTCCCTATGCTGAGTATGACTCCCACAGAGGACTCATAAATACTTAGCCCGCTGCTGCAGTGGATTATTTATTTTATGTTAGTGTCCAAAGGGGACTGTAAGGTCAGAACTCTTATTGCTCCACAGACTATTTACAGGCTTCTGAATGTGTGGGGGATGAGAGGACTCCCAAAAGCATCAGAAGACTGGCTGGGCATTGAAGCCAGCTGGAAAGGAGTTTAATAAACCAGGAAAAGTGTATAACCGCAGTATGGGTACATACTAGGCAAGAGAGCAGCTGTACAATTTAATGGTGCCAAGATTCCTAAAATCCATGTTATGTTCTGATCTGTTTTAGGGTACTTTTAAATCCCTTGGTGTTTCTAGGAACCTAACAAAATAAAATAGACACAGAAGATCAAATGTGGACAATCACAGCAGTAATACGAGAGCTCTTAGAGCTCACTCAGCTGAGCCTGATCCTTTTTACTGGGAGTTAAAGCCAAGAACAAGATCTTTCCTGCAGTCAAGTGGCATGCCCAAAACATATGCAAGAACTAATCTTTGTCCAAACCTTCCAGGAGAAAATCAGTTTTGAAGTGACAAAAGAGAAGGACATAATCCTTCAAAATACCAGAGCTAACAGGAATGGCTTTCACAATTGGAGGCTAAGGAAAGATTAAAGCATGAGTAAATGCTTCTTCCCTTTCTCCCTTTGAGCTACCAAATACAATTGTACAGCAAGCCGCCTGCCAATTGCGCTTACAATAAATCATTCAACAACATTGTCTGGTTCACTAATTTTTTGTGTATTATTTGTTTTAATCCAATGGATAATGAATTTAAACTTGTTCTGTGTGGTCATTACATGACACAGAATGGAAAGCAATGCTGAATAAATGCTGGGGACAGTGCCGACTGAGAAAAACACCTAAGAGATCTCACAGCTGCTTTGGATCTGTCCAGTAACATTTTCATGGCCTGAATGCTTCTGAGTTTATTTGTTTTGCATTCTGTTTTTCATTTAAAAGTCTTAAAACCAACCAAAGATCTGTTTGCCTATCTGAATATATGTTGCTTCATATCATTGCTACTCAAACAGCTGAGACCTAGCCTGCAGGCCAAAAGCCTCAGAATCTGTGCTTCATTGCAGGTCCTGGGGAACCTCATCGCACTGAGGGAGAGCAGATCCAAGTCAGCTTTTTTCCAGAATGGTTCAGGAGATGCACAGAGTGAGCAAAAAACATAGTATCATCTGTTTTCATTACATATGTGTGTCATTATGTGCAACTTGCCTCCTGCCATCCTTCACATTAAAATGGTGCACCAAGTTAAAAGGCCCCTCTTCCTCCTATCTGTGAGAATATTCCAAGAGTTTAGCAGTTGAGACTCTTAGCTAAAATGCAAAATTGGATATTGTCTTACTATGGTTTGCAGCAAGGTCTTAACCTCGAGTGTCATCTCATGCATTAATGTTATGACTGACTACCAGGTAATCTTTGTTTCCTACCCACCCTCCTGTACACAATATGTTCACCCCCTGACCACCCCCCTCACCTGACATACTCAGGAGGACTAGCATTTGATATTTTGTCTGCTTTAGCTTAGGTGAGCTCACCTGCAAACACAAGCCCACCTGCCATCTCTGTATTAATATTCAGTAGATATGTACTTGCTCAAGTCCTGTGCATCTCACTGGAATCATCTTACTGAATTTTAGTTGTCTACAAGGTACAAACAAATATCTTAGTGCACACCTTCAGAGTCTTCTTTAATAACCAATGAAGACAAATAGACTTTTCTAGGGTTTAATTTGTCTCTATTTTGACATCTATCTACACCGTGAATCTAAACTCACTAGTTCGGATTTTGACAGACATATGTTTTTGTTTTCTCTTCCTTTCATCCAAACTAAACAACTCAGCTAGCCTCTTCTGCTCTATATCTCCAGACATGAGCCTGAACCCAATGTGACAGATGCTTTGCATTGTGGCATAGTAAGGCTCTGAACTACTTCTGTCTTTCTCTTCTGCTTTTAATTTTTTTCCCCTTCTTGGGTGTACATTATGTTTTGTCTGTCAAAACTCTATACAGCCAAACCCATAACTTTGTATCACTGTTAAATTATCCCACTTTTTGGGTTTCCATACACAGGTGAGGCCAAGGTATTACCAACTAAACCAATCAGGTAGTTTGCTAATACGCTATGTAATCATCTGGTTTTCATTGCTAATATGATGTCTTATGAATAAATAAATTATTCCTAGAGATAATTTGGTTTTACTATGGATTTTTCATATAGTTAGGCTGGTACTATGGAAAGACAGTATAGTTTTATTGTCCTAAAAAAAAAAAAGAAGAAACATTTTAGCTATGCAACAGCACAGTAATTGAATGAAGACTAAAATTTAAATGAGAATTACTATCAAGGGTTTTCTATATCTGTCCTAATGTCATCAATAATTTATGCTCTAATAGAATATTGACTAAATTTCTTGTTCTGATATCTAGGTGACTTTCATTTCCTATGGAGTTCCTTATTTATTTTTTTTTATGTAGAGTGTACTACAATAGAAATGAAATTGTGTTTTGTCAGGAAATAAAAATAATATAGCAATCACATATTTTGATGCAAGAAGCACCAAAATACTGATTTCCCTTCCCTTCCCTTCCCTTCCCTTCCCTTCCCTTCCCTTCCCTTCCCTTCCCTTCCCTTCCCTTCCCTTCCCTTCCCTTCCCTTCCCTTCCCTTCCCTTCCCTTCCCTTCCCTTCCCTTCCCTTCCCTTCCCTTCCCTTCCCTTCCCTTCCCTTCCCTTCCCTTCCCTTCCCTTCCCTTCCCTTGACAACACCATCCCTCTGCTCATCATTCAGACTCATGACCTGGGATTCTTCTTCAGCTTTTTCCTCTTCCATAGTTTACAGATTGTAACCATTTTTTTAATCCATTCACATTTTTGTATGATGTGTCATGTGCTTAGCCTTTCCTTTTCTGCTGACGCCTTGAGCCCTCACTCTGAGAAACTACTGAAAAATCTTCTGTTCTACCATTTAACAAGAGGAGTGCACCCAAGTGGCCAAGAAAGTGCTCTAGACAACAGAGCAGTGATTTTCCTGCAGCTTGTGTTGATGACCATGGCAAGGCAGGCTGTCCCCCTGCAGCCCATGGAAGTCTGTTGTGGAACAGGTAACCACTGCCCAAGAGCAGGTGGATGTGCCTTGAGGAAAGATATGATGCCATGGGAGGAAACTTCTGGCAGGACTGTTGGCCCCGTAGAGAGAGGAGCCCATCCTGGAGCATGTTGGTGGCACTGCAAGGGACTCATACGGGGACAATTTGTTCCTGACAGACTACACCCTCTGTAAGTGATCCACACTGGAGTAATTTTAGAAATAGCAGCAACCCATGAGAAGGAATTACATTGGAGAAGTTCTCGGAGGACTGTCTTCCATGGGAGGGATCCCATGCTGTAGCAGGGGAAGTGTATGAGGAGTCCTTCCCCTGAGGAGGAACGAGCATCAGACACAACATGTGATGAACTGACCACAACTCCCATTCTCTGTGTCCTGCACCGCTCGGGAAAAAGAGATAGAGAAAATTGGGAGTGAAGTTGAACCTGGGAAGAAAGGAGGAGTGGGAGGAGAGTTAAGATTTAGTTTTTATTTCTCATAGCCCTACTCTAATTTGATTTGTAATAAACTAAATTCATTTCCCCAGGTTGAGTCAATTTTGCCTGATGTGGTAATTGGTGAGTGATATTTCTGTGCCCTTATTTTGATCCACAAGCCTTTCATTATACTTTCTCTGTCCAGCTGAAAGAGGGGAGTGATGGAGCAGTTTTGGTGGGCACCTGGCATCCAGCCAGGGCAAACACATCACACCTCCACTGTTAGAAATAGGACAGAGTATTTGCTTTTAGTATCAGATCTCCTGGTTTTTTATCTGGAGAAATTTCAAGTAACTTTATAGAAGAGTCTGAAGGCTTGTAGGGAAAGCTTCAAACAATGATAACAAATCCCTAAAGATACTGGAAACAATCTATTATTGCTGTACACAGATCATGTTGGAAATTAGAAATTCTTCCTATGAATTTTTGTAAGACTAAGGAAAAACTGTTAAAACAGTGTTATATGAATAATAATCTATGAAACCATATGGAGAAAGACAAAAAGAAGTCAGTATATTTCAGAAAGAGAAATCTAGAATATACAATGCTATATCTGAATACATTTAAGCTTGAAAATAGAAAAGGTTTTGCTATTTGAATAGTGCCATTTTAGAACAGTGAGAAATAGTTGAATAGTGCCATTTTAGAAAGGATGAGAAAACCTATACTTAAGATTGATGTTGTGAAGTATTTGAAAGACATTAGATGTTACATAAAACCTGCAGGAGACAGGAAGGAAGACTAATACTCAATTGTTTAGTTCTACTCAAATACTGTTATGTTCCCACATAAGGTTGCTAAGTAAAAGCCAGTCTCATGTTGAATTTCATCGGAGCCACTCTAAATTTCCATCTACCAAGAGACTGGTTTTCCCTCATCTGTTTTGCTTGAGGGGAGTCCATTTTCACTGTTTCTGTGGGGTACAGAAAATTCTAGTTCTGTGTCGTGGCATTAATCCAACAGCTGCAGATGGCCATAAACTCTGATCCACTAAGAGCTGTGTTGTTATTTTTTCTAAGGGCTTGGTCCATTCTGACCATAACGAACAATCAGAAAGAATTCTCTTATGTTTGAGGTGTTAAATTATTATAGACACTACTATGGTCTGTTTTTCAGATAATAGTAATATTTACTATGTGTCCAATTGAAAAGCAAATTACCTTAATTAACATAGGAGTATTCTGATGAGTGAATGTTATGATGAACTATATTGCCTTCTCACATTACTGAAAGAAGCTGTGACGGTCCACTATTCCATCATGTCATAGGTACTTAAAGAAGAACAGCCTCCATCTTATATTTTTATTGGACTACATCTTCTGTCCTGGGATCTACCAAGTTCATGGGGAAATCAATACTATTGTTTGTCCTAAATTTTTTATATATTTATTTCCTGCACTTTCTTTTCTTCTGTAAAAATAAAGCCTTACAGAAACTTGTAGTGTCATGAGTGTTTGGAAGCTTAATTAATAAAATTTTATGTTTTTCCATTAAATAGGGTGTAGAAATATTAATATTAAATACTCTATCACACTTAGAAGGCAGCCTCTTATTTTTTTTTAAACTTATGCTGGTGCTTTACGTTACACATGAGCACTTAAATGACTTTGCTAAGTGTTGAAAGGCATGCAAAAGTAACTGCTCAGTGCTTGGAACTGATTAAAAAAGTATGGTAAATATAATTTGAAATGTTTTGTCAGTTACTGGAAGCTCTAGAAAGCAAATTCAATGGACTAACCTGCGCCCTTAACAATAATAAAAAGAAAGAAGCCACTGGAGTTGTTCACAGAATAATAAAAATTGTGTTTATTCTTTAGGAAGTTTCTCATTTGGAACTGTGATGTTCATATGAATATATACTTGCAAGCAAACATGCACCAAATTTGCTGAAATATGCTCTTTTACTCTGGATTGTGTTAAGGAAGGCAGATGTATCAAACACCATTTCATTCCTTCTGCAGAGATCATAGCTTGAAGCAAAGTCATAAAAAATAAAACCCAAATATTTTTTAAATTTTTTTAATGCAGAGAGACAGTAAAACTAAATATTCTCAACTCTAACTAAGCATACTAAGAAATCACTTTTACAAAAAATGAAAATGGAGCTTGAGATAACTTCAGAAGTGATAATATTTGAGATTTGGAGGCAAGTGGTAGAAATTCATCCTGTTAGAGGCAAAAATGCCTAGTGTAACAGGACAGTAGACTCTCTGCCAACTTTATCATCTCTGCAGTCCAAAGTCTTTAATGATTTCTACAACATGCCTATGTCTCTAAATTTTCTCTGTTTTCCATTTATATACAAAGATATTTTTTAATATGATTTATCGACCATTTTTTGGCGTTATGTGATAAAAATCTCATCTATACATCCAGAAAGGAGCTCAGGGAGACAATGGCACCTAGAGGATGACAAATAGTGTCCCACCAGTCACTGTCCCACACAATCCAACAAATCCAGAGGAGCATAATGATATGTGTCACAGCAGAAGGTGAAGGGAATCAAAATCATGGACTGAGGAAAGGGGTACTAACCCCATGTCCTTCTCAGCGAGATTGCTCTCAATCTGTTCATCCCCCAGCCTGCAATTGTGAGTAGCCTCCAGATGGACTTCTGGCCTCTGGTCACCATCCTTTCTCTTGTGTCTGAACTTCTACTGCCTTCCACCCTTGCAAAGTCCTTCTGTCCGAGGTTCAAAATTTGGTGCTCAATAGAGAACCAACTGTTAGAAGGAATCTAGATGAACATCTAAAAGTCACTATTGTCAAAATCGTTGCTGGCAGTAACATGATCACATTTATTAATAGTGCTGTACTTAAAATACTTCAGTAAAGGGGCAGTAAATAGTTTGAAAAAATCCTTTTGGAAAAATTGTACTGATTTTTGGAAAAAAAAAATCCTTTTGAAAAAATCAAAGTGATATCTTTTAAGTGATCTAGCCATGACAGAGACTACCAGAGATTATATAAGCTAATCACAGCATGGGACCAAGTTTTTCTGTCCTTATCAGTGATTTTAGGAAATGATACTTTTTACTTGTTAGGCACAGATCTCATAAGATTTTCATTCATTAATCACTGCAAAGTGATCCAACATTCATGCAACAAAAATTTGCAGTGATTAAGAAGAAAAAATACTTGGTCATGGGTGCAGTCAAACAGTACAGAACATAGAGGCAGTATTTCCCTTGTTTTGCAGAACCTTAAATTCTGCCAAGTGGTTTGAATCTACATTTACAAAATGCAGTTCTCAAGTTGTCTCATTTCTAAGCAGTCCTGCTTTAAGTGCTTGTCCAATTGACTTGGGAGGACAGCAGGGCAATGTCACAGCAAAACCTTTCAGTGCTTGGTCTGGTAGAAAACAATTGTAAGTGGCGCTGAGTCAGGTGAAGACAGAAGACAAAGGAAAGACAAGGAAGAAGGAAGCTTTCCCTGTCTTTAGGGGGATGCTGTACTCAGAATCAGATTAGGACCACAGCTTCAGTGTAACAGCAATTGACAGGTGAAAGCATAAGAAAGGTATAGATGGTTTTGCAGTGAGAACTCTCAGAAGCCAGATGTCAAAGTGAAAAGATCAGCATTCACAGTTGCATAGCTCTTTGATCTTTGCACAGCAGTAATTTATAAATATAGGTCAAACTTGTAAAATAAAAGCTTTCTCTTTCCTTTTGGGTCAATCTTGTAGAAAGAACAGTTTAAGCATAACGCTATTCTGTTTGTTAAGCCATGTATTATTTATCAGTAATAAATTAGGAATTTTAAACCAGCTACATTTACAACTCTTCAGTACCAGTCACATTTAACACATGTATCTTGAGAAAATTATATTTATAAAATCAGTTTTAATAATGTTGCTGCAGGAGTAAGGACAGGGTGAAACAACAGAAATGAATTAGAAATGCTCATGTATTATTGATACTGAATATATAATGCCTATCAGGAAAGGAACTGCAATAGTTTAATAAGATACTATTCTATGGATATTGATGTGTCAATAACTCTCAAGTGATTGGTATATTCATTCATACCTCATTAAAGATTTACGGGTGTTTAATTCCATGCAGTATGAGACACATCTGGAAAAAGAGGAAAACTTTTAATAATATTTCCTCCTTTGTTTATTTTTATTATAATATATCCAGTAATACTTTTTTAGGAAACTGTTTGTTGCTCAGACTGAAATGTTGTTCATATTTTATTAAAGATTTATTGCTGTTTCATCCCAGAGGAACACTTGCATGATATGCTTTATAGAATTCTAAAGAGTGCAAAGTAACAACAAAGAATAGCCCAATTCATTAATATGCTATTGTGTGATTTTACAGTATAACACTAACTATGGGACATGGCATTTATTCACTGAAAATGGGATAAATGCTCTTCATATTTTATTAAGTTTTCTGGGGAATTTAATTTCTAAACATTGTTGAGCCTGGCATTACTGACTGAGGATCCGCTGTGCCCATTCATTTTGGATAGAGTACCAAAGCAGCAGGGTGGTTAATGCCACACAAGAAAATCTGGTTTGCTTCTGGCCCTCTAGCCTTACTGCATGGATGACAGTCCAAGAAAGATTGTCAGTATGCAGGAGAAGAAAGGGTAAAACTAAAAGGAGAGAGATTTAAGTTAATTGGATTCCTTTTTTGAAAATTTGCAAGTGCTAAACTGCAACTTAAAAACAATAATACCAGGTACAGTGCACTAATGTAAATGAAAGTGCCCAAATCTGCAGCTCATAGGCTCTCAGGATGCAGTCGTGTGCCACAATGCCTTTCAGGGGTTCTGAGAAGAAAAGCTATGTTTGGTATAGCTGTGAAATGAGAGGCTTTTTGTACTGAAATGTGCTTTTCATAGTGTGCTTTTAATAGTTTGTCATATATAAAAGTTTTGTAAATCTATGAGAAATGAATATGAAATATTGACATCTTGATGTGGTTATATTATAAATCTAATTTTTACTAAGTTCTCAAACACAAAAAATACCCATACCAGGTGTAAGTCAGAAATCAAGCTACTAGTGTTTCACTGCATATTTTATTAAACATGTCAGATAAACCTCTTCCCTGCTCTCAACAGCCTTATTTGAATCTCTTCCTACACAAAAGAATATGCAGTATTTCTGTATGTGTAAGATCCAAAGAAAGAATTAATATATCCCTAGATACCTTTGTGAGTATGCAAAAACTTGGTGTCCTTCAATGACAACAAATAATGTTTGTCCTTCACTTTCTTTTTGTAATCCATTTTAGCTATGAACCTTTGTAGGTTTATGCAGATTTAATGCCTTTTTTCAGCTGCCATGTATTAATTTACAAAACAGTTAACAATTCAGTCTTCTAGCAGATCTCTGTATATTCTGAAGACTCAAGCTCATAAAAAAAATTGAAGAATTCTAAGCATCAAAACTTAAGACTGAAAAAAGCAATTTTACACAGTTTAGTAGTCTATAAAAATATGAGTAAGCAGATATCGTAAATAACTAATAGAACACTGAAACTTTTTTAGAACATAATGTATCTAGGCTAAAAAGTACTGCAGATATAACTCTTAGCAAATCTTTCAAAGCAACCTCAATTAATCTTAATTTTTACTGTAACATTTATCAGAATTAACTCAAGAAAGATTATATATGTGAGCTATTTATATGATAATGAAATTGTATAAAATCTGCACTATGCACGAATCAAGCATTTATATTTGCTTATTTTCTTACTCTGTTTATTTTGCAATATTGTAATTTATTTTCATATGCCATATTAATAAATTAGGAAAAGCAATCTATAGTAGTTTTTATCTGTAAAAAGGTCCATACCATTAGAACTTTTATAGTTCTCAGCGCAACCACACGTCAGATGTGTCAGTTTAGGTAAGTTATAGTCTACTTTGCGCCTCTTTTTTTTCATCTCTAAAAGGGGGGGGGGTTACTTCTATCCTTGTTTATTGCATCCAAGAGACATTATGGGGATAAAAAAATTCATAATGGCTTTATAGTTTTCAGATAGTATGCCACTGACTACATATCTTGGTTTAGATAGGTAAAGCACGAATTTACATATCTTATTTTTCACTTTTAAAAGTTGCACGTTATCCTAGGCGAAAACACCTCTATTTTAAAACAATATCCAGAACAAACTCCATATTCATTAACTAGGCAGCTGGCAAACCTTGCTGGTGGGAAAACAGGCAATTAGAAACTTCCCCAGTGCTGTTAGTTTCAGTGTTATCATTTGGCTGCTGTTTTCTTCATGAGAATAAAAACCTCTTAATGGACTGAAAACTTCCTTTTCTTGGATAGTACCAGTCATCACCTATGTGTGTGAGAATGGATTCCTGGTCCCTCTTTTTCCCACTTTTGTGTGGCTGCTACATTTTCAATATCATGCTTGTAAAGTCACAGCGAACATGGGTAATGGAAAAGATGAGGCAAAAAAACTGACTAAATATCAAACCTTTTTAGCTTTTCAGTAGACAGCAAAGGATGACCTCCAGAAGTGTCTTGTAGACTAATCAGACAGCATCATACTAACACCAATGTGGAAAACACATACAGTGTCAGAGAATGTAAAATGAGAGCTGTCTTTTTTTTCCTCTGTCATACATGTTTACGTCTGTTATTATCTTAAAAAGTCACCTTCTTTTTCCCATGTGATCTTCTCCAAATTCTTAGATCATCATAGCAACGTCAGAAGCAGTTTCTAAGCTACTCCTTCAGAGACAGAATAATGAACAGTGTGGAAATTCTCAAATACACCATTACTGTGTGTTTCTTTCTCCATCATATCAAGTTGCTTCTGTGTTTCTTTGTAGAATTCCATTGTAAAAAATATTGGTAATCAAGCTGGTCACAGCCAAGTAACCAACAATACTGTTGCTACATAAGAGCATTTGATCCAAGTAATATATAATAAAGCACAATATTTTTTACCATTGAATTTATGAGAACATTTGTAAAGTTCTAGTAAAACCCCAGATCCACTGAAAAAACCCTTTTTTTAACAAAATAGATTTTATGTGATAAAATGGCTCCAAATGAGTAGTTCGTTTTTAATGGCCATGCTGGTTTAATCTTGGAAGAAACTACCAAGAGACATGGAAATTCTTTACTTATGAAGTTCAGCAAATGTCTCCAGAACACATGGTAAGTCAAATGCCTAGTTAACTGAGAGTGTTGCCTCCTTCCTCAAAAACCTGTACATTCAGTGATATTAGATTTTTTCCCCCCAGATTTCTAATTGAAGCTTGTTTGGCTAACAAAATTTGCTGGTGCAGGGCATTAGAAAAGAAGTATTCTTTTTTTTTTAAATTAATACCTATTTTAAAATTATTATTAAAGTGATTTGAAAATGCTGATAATTATACCAGAATAAAGAGAGAGTTTTCAGAGCTTTGTTGGGTCAGGCTGCAACTCAGCACTCAGTTCTTCATGATGGCAACAGAAATTTCTTTTCAAGTCATACAATACCTGTTTATGATTTTTTTCCCTATTAAAAATACTACTAAGATAATTATTCTCTAGATTCTTTGGGCTTCACAAAATACACTCACTGACAAAAATCCCTCACATCCCAGCACAAATGACAGGATTTATTTCAGTGTACTGGCAATAAAGTACCCTATCTGCTAGGATAAGGTATCCACCAGGCTAAGGTCCACAAAGGACCTTTGTTGGACTACTCAGTACAAGGCTTATTCTTAGTGCTTGAGAAAATTTTTGATCTTACTAATAATAGGCATTATTGACTACTTGAATAAATCTAGTTTGGTCATAGCTGACAAATAAAAAATCTAGAGGGGATAAATACTTTACTTCAGATATTTAAGATATTTATAGTCTTAATATTTTAAACTTTATAATCATTCTCATGCCATTTTAATAGAGGAAAAGTATTACCTACAGTAAGTACATATAATATAATTTAGTAATATGATATGAAAGAATCAAAGTATTCATAGTGTGATAAGTCCCTTCCTTTCCTCTACCAACAGCCAAAATTTTGTTTGCCAAGACCAAGTGTTTTGTACAGGTATTTTGTAAGTTTATCCCGGTGTAAAATTTTATATGAATATCTTAAACCATGGTAGAGATAACCATAATAGTCTTACTTCAGGCAGTGTCATGATACTTAAGTGACTGCATAATCAGAAACACTCATATTTAAGAATTTTTCTTTTCACTAACACCTGGCAGTGGAGCATCATCATAATTAATATAATTTAAAAACCTCAATAAAATTAAATATCTTCAAATTTCTATGCATTATATATAATGTATATATTCTGCGTAAGCTTTTAATTAGCTTTCTTCTTAATATTTGTGACCAATGCATTCATATACAAAGAAAGAGGTTTTGTAAAAATATGTAATTTGATGTCTCTGCAGGAGATTATTTAAGTCATGGTCATCACTATACTTCTGACATTCTCATTCCAATGCATGTGTCTTTACGAAAATAGACATTGCTTATTCTTTAGCCATACTTCATTGAAGGAGTCTTGCTGAATTTACTGCATCGTAAAACCATTTTCATATTCATATCTTCTGTGTAGATGATTTTGAAAGTCCTTTAAATTTATCTTACCTTCTAAAAAACACTATGGACAGATTGTTTCTAAGTGCCTGTTTTAATCCATTAAATTTAATTGCATTATTCCAGTTTTATATTAGAGTCAGGCTTCATCCTGGTTTTGATTTTGCCTTTTTTTTTTTTTTTTAATGTATTGACCTGTTCCTTGGTCTTTGACAAGTTTAATCACAGGTCAACTCTACCAGAACCTGGTAGTAAGAATAAAGAAAACACTTCCCTTAAAATTTTTCAAATACAAGACCTGAAACTTTTAAGTGTTCCTCTTGAATTAAATGTAGCTGCACCTAATGTGAAAGATTTGCAGACTGCAAGCTTATAATTTTACAGAATTTAACAAGCAAAAACAAAAGTGATCTTATGCTAATAACATAACTGGACTATCAGCTTTTGTGCATTGAGCCTTGGTTGAAATTACTTCACTGCTTTTTGTCAATACCAAGAAGTAGTGAACGGTGTTCCTGGGAGACTGAAAATCTGAATATTTATGAATATGGGAACAATTATTAAGATAAAAGCATCTCTTTGCTGATCACAGACTGCTCTCTTCGGGTAAAATAATAAAACAAAATAATGTTGCAACATAAAAAAGGCAGAGCTTGCTGAAGGTCAGCAAATGTGCTGCAGGCATTGAATTTGATAGTCACATCTGTCCACAGGGCAGACTGTTTCCAAACAGAATTTAAAAAGGCAGATACTCTACCATGGGGCATATGTACCACATGCCTTCATTGGTATTAATTGATGTTTCCATGGTTCTTTAAAAGTGAAATATTAATCAATTTTATATAATTATGTATTGCTTAATATTCACTGGTAAATATTTGAATCTTGCTCAGAAAAGTTATTCTTAATTTGCAAGGTAAAGATGTCTATGATTTACTTGGCTCACTCACATCTACTGTCTTTAAAAAGGAAGCTGTTTTAGTCTTCTCCTAATATTTTCATAGGCTAAGTAACCATTAGTTGGCTGAGGCGTACTTTAAATTTTAAATTTTCCCTCTTGTTCCATTTTAGTACAAAATGAATACACAGAACTGTACCAAAGTGATACCACTGATGACTTTTTAATGATAAAGAGAGCCTGACACAAAGACTTTCTCAAAAAGACTTCATGATTATTTCTAGTGAGTACAATTTAACTTACCACTGAACACACAATAATATCTACTGAACGCACAATAATATCTTCTTTTTTTTTTTTTTAATCTGCTCATTCTATGCATTTTATAAGATCTCTTTGCTCTGTTCTTAGTTTTCCACAGTGTTGCCACATCTTACAAATGGGTAGTTGAACCAGGGAAAGGCAGAAACTTTTTAATTTGTAGTGCCTTAATTATATATATTGACAACACACTTTTTTGAATTCTTCATAGAATCACAGAATATGGTGAGTTGGAAGAGACTCAGAAGGATCCTCAGAGTTCAGCTCCTGGCCCTGCACAACTTCATCCCCAAGAGTCAGACCCTGTGCCTGAGAGAATTGTCCAAATGCTTCTCGAGCTCTTCCAGGCTTGGTGCTGTGAACACTTTCC
This sequence comes from Melospiza georgiana, assembly GCF_028018845.1. Lineage (NCBI taxonomy): Eukaryota > Metazoa > Chordata > Aves > Passeriformes > Passerellidae > Melospiza > Melospiza georgiana. The sequence goes on from NC_080431.1 coordinate 49,287,505, forward strand.
CTGGGGAGCCTGTTCAAGTACCAAAGCACCCTTTGGGTGAAGAGTTTTCCTGAAATCCATCCCAAATAATCTCCCATGACACAGCTTAATGACTTTTGCTTGGGTCCTATCATAGGTCACAGGAGAGAAAAAATCAGCATCTGCTCCTCCTCTTCCCCTCTGTACTTCACTACAGTTCAGCTTGCTGTGTTCCGGGTTCAACAGTTTTGGATTTCAGCAAACAACAATTTTGCAAATCACTCCCTGCTGGTTCCCCTCATAATATGTGAACTATCAGGCAATATTTTTTGTTTGTTTTTGTTTTTGGTTTTTTTTCTATGTAATTGCTTGATTTGGTCCTCATGGAAGAAGATAGACATAGCAAGAGGGAAAAAAAATGTTAACATGAACAAAATAATTTAAAAGCTATCTGAACAAATGTTTTCTTCCATTTCCTTTCTGCCTGTTGTGTTGATGGATTATTCTTTTTATCAAAAAGCAAAATATTCCATTATAAGCCATTAGAAACATTTTATAAATACAGTGTGAAAACAGTTGATATTCTAAATTCATCAGTCATAAATGCATACCCAACCAGCCAGAAAAGCAGCAAGACTAAATAAAAAAGGTGATAAATAGCTAAAAAGTTCTTAATCATAACTTCTCTGCAGTTCTTCTTTTAGTCTCTTTTCTGTACTGATGATATTAGAGCTGCACTTGTCCAACCAGGAAACTTATTCTTTCTCTCTCTCTCTCTCTCCATTCTCAATTTAATTCATGATTCAGTTATGCCCAGCGAGATAGAACTGTCTCATTTACCTACTGATAATAAATTTAAAAATTCTTACTAATTTGTGCAGTCAAACTTTCGTTTCCAATTCCCAGTCCCAATTCTTACAATCCTCTGTATGTCCTCTGTGCTGGTGAACATGGTGCCCATTCAGTGGAAGAGGCAGGGAAGGAAAGAGGGTTCAGAAAAGGAGGAGAAATCTACTTTACTGGATTTAGATTGAACAGGCCGTTTCAATATGAACATTTGACTTTTGTTCATCTTTTTTTCCCTGTTCAGTTTTCTTGATGAGGTGATGCATGAGTGCGTTATTTGCTGCTTCATGAGAAAAGTGACATTGGTATTTTACTCTTCACATTATCAAATCTTAAACAAAAAATATGCATGATCTCCTACATAAAAGAATCAATTATCTTCAGAGGACAAATGTGCAATTTCAAGCAAAAATGTTTGAGAAGGTGACATAAACAATGCATAAGAAATATAAGAAATTCCTTTCCCGGGTGGAAAGGGAACTTAGTGAGGAAGTGTTGTGTTTTTTAAGAGGGTTATAAAACCATTAATTGTGAAACATTTACTTAGAATTCAAAGGCAGTTTTTAATTTTCTTTTTTCGATTGCTAGTGATGTACTGGTTTGTCAAAGGAGTTTTATTTCGGTATCAGGCATTTAGAGATAACACAAAACCCAGCAGTAACATCTAATCATCACCATCCAAATATGTAGGCAGTATAAACACGTCTGTCCAGATACATACACGACTTCTGCAATATTCCCTATGGATATTCTTTCCTTAGGAGCATAAAATTTCTCAGAGACATCATCTCTGTCCCCCACTTGTTGGTGTAGGGTTCTAGTGAAGATAGACCACAAGACAGTGTATGCAAGGTTTTAGATTCCACAACAAAATGCTTATGGGATGGGGCAGAAAGAGGACTTTATTTCCTTGCAGAAATGATTAGACTAACTGCTATGTCCCATAGCTATTTATAGAACCCATTGTGTTCTGAACACACAACTCCTTTACCCGTTCAAGGATTTAAAAGCCACAATTTGTGCCTCATGTTGGCAGGTGGACAAATCAGGAAATAGAACAGCCTGGGACAGACTTGCTTAGTTACAGCTTAAGCACCTGGTAGCCTGCATTTGATGTGAAAGGATCACTTAGGTGGAGTGTATGCCACTGAAAATCATATAGTATTCTTGACATGTTCATTTTACAGTTTCATTGCAGTAATTTAGGGAGAGAGAAGGTCATTTGAAAGACTGCCTTTCTGTGACCTTCATCAACAATACATGAAAGAGACTTATGAGTCTTGTCTGACACTTATATGATAAATGAGTAGCTCAAGCATTAATGTATTTGTAAAGAATTTTGTTTTGGAGCTGCCAGTTGATATATGCAAAAAACCTGCAAAATATAATTTAAGGTATTTTTCATTGGATCTCCTAGAATTTCTTCTCTTTTTTTTTAAGTATATGTCAAAAGATCAATACATTTAAATAAAATATTCTGCACATGCTGCCTCTTCCTATTATAGTGAGCAATACATTAAAGTTTCTATGAGTTGCTGATCCATCCTGTAGAAGAACATATTCTTCCATAAGCAATATGATTTTTTTTCTTATTTACCATCCAAGCAATCTGTCAATTTGAAAACTATGGAGCTAAGTCAGCAATAAAATTATATAAATATATACTTATTTCTATATCTGTTTAATATGGCTATTATTTTTTGTAAGATTTTTCAGTTATGAATTCTAAATTAGTTGGAGTCAAGGACTGAAAATAAAAGTGTAGAAGAAGGAAGGGAAAGAAGGATGTAAATGTTTATAAAGCAATGTAGAAAAAATGTGATGGAGAGAAAGTATAGAAGAGCATATGAAGGACAAGAACAAACATTTCTGGGAATTTCCCACTGACTGGGAACGTCAAAATCTCATATAGGACATCTATATAAATAAACAATTCTTCATTACATTTAGTATATTTTAAATTTTCTTTTTAGGTAAAGTGATGTTGACACCTTGATTGCTTTAATTTAAAATGTTCAGTTTTTTTCCTTTTCTTTCCTTAATCTGAAAGTCCTTTGCTGCGTGTTATCACCCTGACATATGAAAGACACAAACTCTGAAGCTACTTCAGTACTTTTCTTTAGCAGAAAATGGTGCAAATTAAACTGGTACAGATCAGTTACAGTGCTCAAACTGGACTCATTTGGACCCCCTGAGAGCCTGACAGAAGGTTTAGAGGTGTCAGTTGATTTCTTTATCAAAAAATTTTTTTGGACTTGTGTAAAATCTAATTCATAACTAAATATAAGCAAGAGTATAAAATAAAATATCTTGTGGATAGAATTTTTTCTTGTATTTATTTGCACTTAAAAATGTGCTGAAAGGGAAGAACACACTCTGCTTTTGACCATGGTCCTATATTTCTGATTGATATAGAGGAAAAACAGAACAAACAACCTCAATAAGTTGTCTGAAAAGAAGCATGTTAGTCATGGATTAAAATGAAAGCTATGGTTTATAACACACTTCTTTATGTTATTTCTATAATGGTTTTAGGATTGCTAATCTTTCAGGTTAATGGGAAAGGAATTCAAAAATCTTTAGATTATATTTGTAATTGGTTATTCGCACAATGCACTCAGTAATGCACAGCTATGTCTTGCACCCAAGAAGAAAAGTAGAGTTCCTTGAATAAGTTTCCTGCCAGTGTGACCTATTACACTTATCTATGACATTAACTGTCTGAAAACACAGATAATTTTCTATGTAAGAGATATTTATATAGTTGGAGATGGCATTTGGAAACTTAGAATATTTGCCTCAGGGTAGATCTCATCTTAAGATAAATATACAGATAGAGCAAGTATGATTTTATTCCCTCAGTCAATAAATATGTATTTCCATAAGTCAAGGGCATTGAATCATTGGGTCTGTGCCCTAGAGGTCAGAGGCAGTTTGGAGCTCCTACACTGCAGTCTGAAGGCCAGTATTGTACAATTATGGAAAAAGATATTGTTTAATCAAGTCCTTTGGCTCTGCCTGTGAGCAACACATGGAAAAGTTTTGCAGATCACCTAGGGGTGGTCAATCACTTCACAGTTATTTCCACGGCCCACTGTAGTTAAGTCTAGCTCATCACCTAGAGTATGAAGATTTCTCTTCTGCCTTTCCTCTGCACCCCCATCCTCCCAAGCTGCTCATATTCATGTATTTTAACACAAGGAAGGACTACTGGGGTATTGGTATCATCTAGTCTGAAATTTTTCCTAAAGGAAAAGACCTGCAGATGTCAAGTTATGGTTACTTCGAGTCAAAACAAAATGTTTAGAAACACTTTCACACTTGAAAGAAATTAGATGAAATGGAGAATGTACAGTTTGATCTAACCTTTTACTACAATACTGAATGATAACTCATGAAGTAATTTCTAATGTCAGTGTTCAGTTATTGACTGATTGCATTTCTTACCTGGCAAATGGAAGAGCCTACCATTATCAGGACTATTTTCTCTTTTTTAATTTTATTTTATTTTATTTATAGGCCCTTTTATATTGTAAACAAGTAATCTTTGATATTCTACTAAATAAATTAAAAAAAAAAAAAAAAAAAAACAAAACAAAAAGCCCACCAAAAAACAACTGAGAAGACCAATTTTCTATATTCCTTCACAGTGAAGTAGACCTTCTGTAAATATTATTAAACTGGTCCATCAACTTAAAGAATGGATGAAAATTTTGTGTAAAAAATAACTCAAAGCAATAATTGAATTTTTACACATTTTGCATATGTACTGCTTACCAAGCCACACTGTAAGGGGAATGTATGTACGATGTATGTATAGATTAGGAATGAGAGGCTGGAGAGCAGTGCCATGGAAAGGGACCTGGGGGTCCTGGTCGATGGCAAGTTGAACATGAGTCAGCAGAGCCCTGGCAGCCAGGAGGGCCAACCCTGCCCTGGGGGCATCAGGCACAGCATGGCCAGGGAGAAAGGGAGGGGATTGTCCTGCTCTGCTCTGAGCTGGGCTGGCCTCACCTCAAGGCTGTGTGCAGTTTGGGGTGCCACAGTGTAAGAAAGACATGAAAATGTTAGAGAGTGTCCAAAGGAGGGCAATGGACATGATGAAGAACTTTGAGGGGAAGCTGTATGAGGAGCAGTTGAGGTCATTTGGTCTGTTTAGCCTGGAGAAGAAGAGCTGAGGGGAGACCTCATTGCGGTCTGCAACTCCTTCATGAAAGGAAGAGAAAGGCCCGGCACTGATTTCCTCTTTGTGGTTACAGTGGTAGGATCCAAAGCAAAAAGCATGAAGCTGAGTTAGAGGTTGGTTTAGGCTGGATATTACAAAAAACTTCTTCACTCAGAGTGTGGTTAGGCATTGGAACAGGCTTCCAACAGAAGTGGTCACAGCACCAGCCTGACAGAGCTCAAGAAGTGTTTGGACAATACTCTCAGGCACATGGTGTGGCTCTTGTGGAGGTTACTGTGCAGGGCCAGGAGCTGGAATTTGATGATCCTTGTGGGTTCCTTCCAACTCAGCGTATTCTGTGATTCTCTCACTGTGTCAACAAATTAACCTCTTAAACACTGGGTTAATTTTAAAATACAATCCTTTAACAAGCATAACTGAGAAAAAAATTCTGTCAGACAGATCATTGGTGGTAGAAACTGGTATGTTTTCTTTATTTCCAGAGTACTAGGGTGATGCACAACACCCTGGGGACTATTTCCATGTTTGCACAGAATTCCTGAAAGTTTAAGACTATGTAATTTTAATGATTAACCAAATCAGACACTTACAAATCACGTGTACATCACTGCATCACTAGATTCTGCCCTCACAAAACAAAAACTGTGTAAACTTCATTTATCATGCAGTGAAAGTACAAGTCTGTGAGTGCTGCTGACAGAATGGTAATATGTTTGAATGCAGCCATTCTCTAATCAAACAGCAGAGAAACCCTGGGGAAAAAATTAGATTGAACATTTTCCATTTCAAACTGGTTTTATACACTTGTCTCACAGAATACCACATGAGGATGGGAGCCCTTAGAATTTATTATTATTGCAAACACTATTACAGATGTTTTCAAAAAGCCAGAAATGTGATGGCTGCATATAATATGAAAATGACCCTTTCCTCATTTTATGCCTAAATTTCTAATTGGCACTTTTCAGTCACAATAAATTAAAATTGCTAAATTCATTCCTGATTCATGGACTTCATTATTTATCTCTTACCATTTGGATTTATGGGGAAAGAAGAGTATGTTTTTCTGTACATATTAACCTAATTTAGCCAACTAGCCAGAAATTAATTTGTTATAGTCATAAAACCTTGACAATGTACCAAGTATAGAATATTCCCATCTCACTTGCTTTAGTGCACAGACCTGTAACTTTTAGCACTGTCAAAATACTGATGGAGAAAAATTAAACCATGATAAATGCATTCTATATCTTTTCAAGAGAGAATTCTTTCAGGATGGATGCTAAGACTCACTGATATTGAGCATTCTGGCATTAAAATTTTTGAATTAATGGTTTTCTTGGGAAGGCACTCAACTGCCTTTAATTTTTTTTAGGTGATCACCTTCCTGCAAGTGCTGATAGACATTTCTTGAAGACAAAAGCTGTTGGCTTGGCACTGTGATAACAAATGCAGGGTTTTTATAATGTTTTCAGGCAGAACTGCCAATATATAGAGTTAAAAGAATGCATCATTCAATGTCGGTGTATTGCCATGTAGTAAAAGGTCCTCCCAAACATATTAAACAGGTGTTTCTTCTTAGTTTCTTCTTTTCTTGGTAGTCTTCATGCTCTTTCTTGCACATTTACGTAAACATTCACCCTTTGCATAGCTACACTTAAATGTAGTCTAAATCTTTTTTGATAATTCAACTGCAAACAAGTCTTCTAGATCTCTTCTGAGGGAAGGGTTATATCTAGCAGCAGATGGAAGAGGAATCCAGGCCTGGAAGGATTTCAAAATCTTTTTTACAATGAAGAACTAATAGGAATCTGAATGAAACTTATTCATGAAACGTTGAGTGAATTGTCAGTCCTATTCTTTTGGGAAGTTAGAACCAGACAGTATATTCACTTTTCATATTTGATAAAGGAAATTCCATGCTTCTATTGTGAACTCTATGGAAGAATTAAAAAAAAAAAAAAGACAAAACCCACTTTTTGCTCTTAAAAAGCCCAATTCTCCTATTGTCCTTACTTAATACCTAGTTATATTTAAGCTGTGAACAGCCTCCTTTTCAGTGGATCAGGAGTGAATTATATTTTGAAAGCCTCCAATAACTTCCTGTAGTTAAGCTACGGTTTTGGAATATATTTGAAATGAAAATTTCATAATGGAAAACTCCGTGAAGCCCAGTTCTCATTGAAGTTTTCCTATGGAGAATGAAAAACATTGATGGAATACCAGAAGCATGTAGGAGTTTAATGCTTCTGCACACTGAGCACTGAATGGTTAAGGAATCAAGAAAAAATACTAATGTGATGCAGCAGGAATACTGAGAGATGTCTTCTACTTGCTCGTATCCCAACTCTTTGCCTTCATTCTATCAATAAAACATACATTTGCCAATGATGATACAGCCTAATCTTTAATGCATTATTTAACAGAAAGTTCCAAATAAACTCATACTCTCAAAAGCTGTGATGTGTTTTGCCCGCTTTTTGTGTAGCTTAGAAATTAAAAGTCTAGGACAGATTTACAATGCAATGTATATTCCATTTAGGAGTACAATTGTGATTTAGAATTATTTCTCATTAATTCCTCTATACATTAGTGCAGTACTTGTTTTTGTCTTTTTCTTCTATGGTAAGTTTTTTATCCTAGCCTGCAGACTTCTCAGCATGGTTCGTGTAATACTGATAGCTAAAGATTTGTTTTGTTTTGCTTTTGCCTCTGGATGTTTTTATTACTTGTAAAAGCTATAAAGATGTTCTGGAAGCTAGTTACTCAAGCTGATAGAAAGTATATTGTTCAGTTATATTATTAGCAGTAGTAATATTAGTAGGATTAAGCATATAATAATTCATACCAGATCCTTGTGTACTGGTGTCCCTAAGCTGGCCATATTTCATTATAGGTTTGGGGTCAGACAGAATTTCTATGAATGAGATCTTGTTGTAATACAAAAAATGTTTTAAAATTAGAGGTGCTTTGAAGACTCACAACACATAGAATTATTTAATTGTGTTCCTTCCTTATGTTTTCCAAGTAGATTTATAGGATTTAAAGACAAGAGGATCTCATCTGATATTGCTCTGTTGTTACTGTAAATTTCCTTGGAAAATACAATTAGAAGTTATCTCAGATAACTTTAAAAGTGGAGTTTCTGTTTAGCAACAGCATCTAGTACAGTATGACATATTTTGTATACAGAAGATATACAGAAATATAACATTGAGAGAACTTCTGGATATTAGGAATAATCCAGAGTTTCTGGGCATGAGAGATAAAGTATTGTTTCCTTTTATAATTTTTTTTAGGGTTCTATATTAGGACTAAATTTAGATGTGAATATTTATAGCAAAACTTTCAATAGGGGACAAATCATACGAAAATGTCTTTTTTCTAAAGATAATTCTGTCATCTGTTTAAAAAAATTCTATATTTTTAGAATATTCTATTCTATATATAAAAAAGTTCCATTTAGGCAGAAATTAAATTAATTAGTGGTGCACAGTTGAAACTATTCAGGTTTCTTTCCTGTCAATTATCTTCTATTATGAATGTTTTTCATTAGATTATCTGAGAAGTAAAAACAAAATTTAAATAAAGTAAAAACTGTGAGAGCCATTCCCTGATTTAATCACAATGAAACAAAATCAAGTTAATTCACCAGTCTAGGTCTCAGTAAACTGGGATATGGGTTGAATCTTATCTTACCTCAGCTGCTGGCTACAGTATTAATCAATGCATAGGAAGTGCATTGAAATGCATTGTATTCCCAATATCTTTTATTTACAGGGCACTTCCAGAGTGTTAGAATGGTTTCAAAAGAGGGAGAAGAATTGCTATTCTGCTATGGGGAATCTGCGAATGAATTTGACAATGACTTACTGAGGAAAGTGTGGATGAAACGGAATTCAAGGTAATGACTGAGATGATGTTTTAATAACTATTCTAACCTTCCTTTTCTCAAAAGCACTTCTTCTTGGCTTTTTTTTACCACTGCTAAATTTAACGGAAGGAAGAGTCAAGTAAGTTCAATGGGTTCTGGAGAAATAAATGTTGAAAGAGGTATCTTAAGTTAGAAGAGCTGTGCTAAAGTCATAAATGTTAGTTATTCTGCAGGAGGATATAGAGAAAAAATAAGTTGAAAAGAATAAAATGGAATCAACTGATTTAATTGCCTGAAGCAGTAAAGAAATATGGGGAAAAACATATGAGATCCTATATGACCTGTGAGGGAGAGACAATATAAAACACGGTTTGCAAAAACCAGAGATGGTCTTAAATCTCTATAAAAGCTTAAATTGAAGCAGTGAAAATACCTAACATGCATACCTTCTAAGACAGCAGAAAGTAGAGGAAACACTAAACTGTATTTCAGATAACTAATCAGTATTGCATTTGCTCAGCAATTGACATTTTGCTATTTGAATAAACTTCAGTGAATTTAGGAAGAGGAATCAAATCAGCATTGTAAGTCATCCTAAGTACTTTGTATTTGTGTCTGTTCAAAACATGTAAGATGGATGTGCTTCAAGCTCAGACACAGAGTGCATGTGAATATATACAATACATAATACATAATATTATATATTATGTTGCGCATATATTCATATATAACCTGACATTGCAGCAGTATTTCCTTTGAATATTTTTGCATATTCTACCTCCAACAGTGATTGCCCCCTTCAGATTGTGCTTAAATTTGTCTGATATGCTAACTTTTAATAAGATTTACTTATTATATAATTTTAACATCAAAAGTTCCTAATACAAGTCAAAGTGTCTGACACAGAGAATGAAGAGTGAAGGAAAAGTTTGTGCTACGAAGTTTATATTTCTTGAAATCCCTCTCATGTTTTGGTAATTTACCTGGCATTTTCTGTGTACTTCTAGTCTGGCATGAACTTAAATGCCTTCTTAAATGGGTATCTTCAAATGTATACCTAATCCAATACCAATGGCCATGCAGAAAACTTTTTCTTTGTTTCCTTTTTTTAAAAAAAATATTTTTCTGTTCTTTACAAATAGAAACTCTCCTTTATGCTGTTATAGCAATTTTCTTGACTACAGGCACCCTTCCTGCTTTCCATGAGAGAAGTCAGAGAGCACTAGTCTCTTATACTGCCTATTATGCCCTCCTATTGTGTTTAAAATTAATATAATATAAATTTAACAACATATCCATAATTCCCCAGTCTAACAGATGGTCCCCAAAGCAAACAGATGTCATCTTATTTATTCACTACCTGATATAATATTTGTGACATAATGATTAGCTTCTATGCAAATAACTTTGATGTCAAAAAAAGAGAATAAAGACTTAAAAATAGGAAGAAGAAAAAACCCTACGCCCACAAATAAATTATTTCATCATAGAATGGACATGAGCTGGCAACCTGTGCTTACAGCGAAAAAAGCCAATATTTTCCTGGACTCTCCTGTAAGGAAAGGCTGAGAGGTTTTGGTTTGGTCAGCTTGGAGAAAAGAAGGCTCCCGTGTGACCTAATTGCAGCCTTCTGGCACCTGAAGGGAGCCTATGAGGAAGGAGAGAGATGAGCATTTAGTGACAAGACAGAGAGGAATGGTTTGAAATTGAAAGACAGTGGGTTTAAATTGGATATAAGGATGAAACTTTTTCTGTGGGTTTGGTGAGTCACTGGAACTTATGTGGACACAGGTTGCCCACATAAGTTACGGCTGCTCCATCCCTGGCAGTGTTCAAGGCCAGACTGGACGGGCTTTTGAGCAGGTCTAGTGAAAGGTATGTGTCCCTGCCCATGGCAGAGAGGTTGGAACTAGATGGTCTTTGAGGTCCTTTCCAAGTCATATTAAAATAAAACCCATGTTCTTCTGGATGTGTATTAAAGACTAAGAACTGATTCAGGAACTTGTTTTCATTTAGATAATTCATGCCAACACAACATGAAAATAAGTCCTGTTAAATTAAAACTTCAGCTTTACTGAAAGAAGAGCTAAAAATGAAGTAAAAAAAAAAGAATTGAAAATACAAAGGAGAAATTAGTTGTCAAGAATGCTTTTCTTTTCTTCTGTTCCTCTTGTCTTTGGCATCCATTTTCAGGGCTAATTTTAGCAAGTCACTTAAGGTTACAATTCTTTAAAATGTTCAGTATGTATATAATACTTTTAAAGTGCAATCATGTGGAAGTGATTTTCTTTGACACTATGGACAGAAACAGAAATAATGTATTTTTAAGTAGACAAATTGTATTAAATCTATATAAAACACTATATTTATTTAATGTTCAAATTGACATCTTTTGTCCTGCAAGAGACTTCTGTCCTTGTTGAGCCTCTCCTGGGTATTTATGGGATTGAACAGGAAATGCCAAATCCTTATGCAATAAGATGGCAATTACTTTTTTTTTTTATCAGTGGAATCGTATATTACTCAAAAGCCGCTTATAGGGAAGTTATGCTGCAGGTGTTTTGGATAAATTTATTTTTTAAAGAAAATAATTATGACGCATTATTTTCTTACTATTTTAATTTATTTATTTTTGTATTTACGCCCCCAAAAAAATTATTCTAAGAAAGGGATGATCCAAGGAATGTAGCTGTACTTAGGCTTACACATGCTAGGCTATAATACCATTAATGAAAGTGATGGATGGGGTTTTGTTATCTTGTCCTGTAAAATCTGACCTGCTTTCTGTTACATGTTCTCTTGTCTGCGTCCTGAGATTGTCATGGGTTTCCATGAATGAAAGTTGCAATTTTGGAGAAGCATTAGATTATCCTACACAATGTATCCAGAGAGACACCAGTCATTCTGAGTAGATTTACAAATAAATTCAAAAGGTAAACCTTCATTAGTAGGAATTTGTGATTACAAGCTGCACACACAGCACCATAGGTACTGATACAGAAAAATGGAACAACGTCAAGATGAAACTAATACAACACAATTTAATGGGGATGGCACAACTTGACTTGGAAAGATCCAGATACTTTAATGTGTTAACTAAAACCTTCTTAGCTTTTTTCCTTTCTCTGACTCCATTAATCTAATGATTTTTAGCATTGTTGCTTTCTCCTTTATGTGCTTCATATATTGTATTATCTTTTGTCCAAAATACTACTTTACCCTTCACTAGTCTCTGTTTTAAACTATAAGTAAGATATTGATGGCAAATACAAGGGTAATATCTTTTATTCAGACAAATTCCTTCACATACCACCTTCATTTGGTCCTACACCACATAATAATGATATAATGATTATGATTATGATTATGATTATGATTAATAATAATAATAATAATAATAATAATAACCCTTCACATTGCTCTCACTTTATCAGATAAGCTTTATTGCTTGGTGTTGTATGCTGAGTGCTGACAGACATCAAGAATGGGGCTTAGAAAATGTGTAAAATCACTTTGACACATATGTTGACAGACATTTATTCAGAGTGCTTCTTGGCTGCAAAAAAAATATCTTTTTATGGAACATCAACTATTTGAATATTTTTCTATATAATAATTTGTTTCTTGGTGTAGCATGGTGTAGTCTATACACTTATTTTCTAACACAAGAGTGAATGCACTGAGATGTAATCTGTTAATGCCAGAAAGATATGCCACAGCTCAGTGAAATTTACAGAGCTAACATAGGAAAACAGTGCAAGGCTGAAGAATACAGCAGAAAGATCTGGTAGTTCTGCAGACACTTGACATACATGGCCTTTAAATACTGAAATCACACTTTTGTCCTATTGCCACCAGCTTCAGTAACCACTGAACCAGGGCCTACTTTTACTCACTTTGATTTTCATATGCATGCATTGTTTGAATGTCCTCTTAGAGAACTTATCAGTTAGAGTACTGATTGGTATTGACAGTTTCTTATTGTGTTTTCTTTTAGAGATTTTAGAAATGCATGTTAATTTGGTTCTTTTTTAGTCATCCATTAATATAATTTTCTCTCTTGCTCATGAACTTTGCTTTTAAAAAGAAAAAAGACTATTTTTACTAAGTAGGTTTTCTTCTGATGCAAAAACTAATACCTGTCTTGATTTTTTCTATTTTCCTTAAGCTGAAAAATTACTAATCAAGACTGAAGGTTCAATTCTATTCTCTGTCCTCATCAATTATAAAGTTGTTGCAGTGCCTTAAAATTATATGTCTTACTTAGTGAATTAAAGCTTTAAATTCTCTGTGTCATGTCTGCAGAGCTGAGTGACTCACAATAGCCCTTAGGAAATAGTATTTTTCTTATAAACTAGGAAATTTTGAATAGGTTATGACTGAAGTCCCCAGCTCATAATCTCTGGCTTTCACTTACATGTAGGTACATGGTGCTCTTCTCACTAACTAAAATCTGGCATAGATCATAGTAGACATAATACTAGCAAGGTCAGTATCTCCAGAGAAAGGGGGAAACTCTGTGGTAGAAAATCTTTTTTGCCTTAAGAAGGCTTTCTACATCTTTTCTGTTCACCCTTCTCTGAAAGCAGAGGCTCTGATTTTGCTTTAAAAGGGTATCTTGGAGCACCAATCACTCAAATCTTCCTGTTTAATAAGTTGTACCTTTAACAGAGTAATTAGTTATTTGGCTTCTAGTATATCTGTAGCTCTACATCAAATACACAGGAATTTCTAGTTCATGAATGTCTAGGTATTTCCAGGTAGATTTAGAATCAGGCAGGTTTTACTCATGCCCAGAGAGAAATATATGGGGTACCTAAGGGACCTTATCAGGGAATTCATAATGTGAGTTTTGAGGACTTATCCTTTTTTTTTTTTTTTTAAATTAATTACATCTATATCTTCAGATTTTAATATCCTTTAGATAATCATCATTAAATAGGATTTTGTTGAGGTGTTTTGGAAATTACTGCCAGCTTCCAATCACATTATTTAGCCTAGTTGGGGGAAAAAATTCATAGCATTAAAATATATATATTTGCATACATATTTCTTTTTCTGTTACAAGGACCATCCATGGTCCTTTTCACACATGTGTGTAAAAACTTCAGACCACAGCAGAGTCAAACAGAATTTTCTTGCATTCTGATGTAATAGTGATTCAAATGGGAGAAGAGATAAAAGAGTAATGTTAAATCCTGCAATATATGAAGAATGAAGGCAAAAGGTAAATGCAAAAAATCCAGAAGTCAACAAGAATAAAATTGTTAGGTAGTCATAAAATTAAAAAAATCTAATGAAATTCTTACAAAATTAAGAGGGGATGAACAGAAGAGCTAGTACAAAACGTGTATGTTATAGTACTAATAAAAAGAAAATATAGGAAGAATGATACAATGAAAAAATAAGTAAGTGCAGAAGCACAGAAAATGAGATGCATAACAGAAATAGCAATGGAAAACAGGTGGTAAGGAAATGTTGTGCCAGCTTGATAGCCAGCAAAGTCTGGTGGAACAAATATTGTTACCACTGAAAAGTGCTGTCATACCAGTACATGCTTGAAAAAAATAAATGCTTATAAAACAGAATTTGTAACATTCTTGGTTTAAACAGGCACTTTACTGGGAACTGCACTGTTCTTAACTTTCAAATATAAAATATAATTGATTGAGAGGGAACTAATTAAAGTCTGTAAGTATCTGAAGGGAAGGTGCCAGAAGGATGAACCCAGGCTCTTTGCGGTGCCAAGCAGTAGAGCAAGAGGCAGTGGACAGAAACCGATGGACAGGAAGTTCCACCTGGATATGAGGAAGAAATTCTATACGTATGAGTGGCCATACACTGGAACAGAGTGCCCAGAGAGGTTTTGGAGTATCTCTTTCTGGAGGATTCAAGGACTATCTGGACACAATCCTGTGCCACATGCTCTGGGATGGCCCTGCTTGAGCAGGGAGCTTGGACCAGATGTTCCACCATGGTCCTTTCCAACATGACCCATACTGTGATTCTGTGATAATAAATAAAAAAAGCAAATAGCTGATAATTATTGAAAGGAGCAAGGTGTGAAAAAGCACAAGACTGAAACTCTCACCAATAAGTGATGCACTTTAAAGCTAGGCTCAAACACTTGCACTTTAAGGAGCATGGGGTGTGTGTCCTCATGTAGTGCATTTACATGCAGGCAGGATTGTCAACCAGAACTGTGTGTTATAGCCCCAGAAACTATAGTCAGAGAAATTCCCATGCAAGTTCCATCCAAATGGAGCTTCAGGGAAGGAGAGTGAGGACAGACCCAGCAATGCCTTGGCTCAGTAAGCTGGGATATTCTTTTCTAGGGACCTTTGAAAGGACAGAAAAAATTCCGTGGAAAAACACTATATTACTCTCTAGAAATAGTTACAGCCACTGAGTAGGTAAGAACTTCAGATTACTTTCCTGAAAATTTGTGGGGACAATGAAGCACCTCTGGGGACAAAAAAATATATGACAGAGGAGAGAAAAAGATTGAACAAAATTTTCAGGCATAGTAGCATGATCAGAGAGAGGCTTTTAATGGTTATCCCAGTGAAATGCCAAAGGAGAAAAAGTACATTATTTTCAGGACTACCTTCACCTAAACTTGGATCTAAATAATGGTTCTGGTTTGCCATTTTAATTGTTTTACAGTGACAAGAGTAATAGCTTTTTTAAAAAGTATCTTTTATTACATCCTAAGGTACATTTCTAAAATAGATATCCAAACATGCCTTTTTCTTATGTAAATTTTTCACTAATAATAATAAGAAGAAGAATAAGAATAACAATACCACTTTGCAATCTTTTCAACAAGTTGCACTCTGAAAATGTGGTAGAATAACACTTTGATGTTTCCTATTTATAAAAGTATTATTTTTTAATGTGAAATAAATTTCAAAAAATTTATTTCACATCAAAAATCTTAAAAAGCCAAGAATGTCACTATGCAGAGCTTATGGATTTCACAAACGCTGACAAAAGCTGTTAATTTTTAAGACAGACAGAATGCTTTAAGAAATTTGCTCTTTCAATTAATCTAAAGGTTGTTCTCTATAGTTTATATTTTCTGGTTGCCTACATCTAAGGAGCAGTTCAAAACACTTTAGAATATACAGTCTTGTTCACCATATAGATGCAACTAATTTACATTAAATCTATTTCCAAAAGATTCAGTATCTTTCTGTTTAGCCTGGGCATTTCCTGTTTTGTAGAAAGATGTTTTTATTTCCCTGCTGATGTTTATGTTCCTGTTCTGTAACTGTATTACAGCTTCATTGCTGTAATCCATTGACTTTAATGGAGTTATTCTTTTCATGTAGTCATTCCCAGAGTTATTCTTACACAAGTATAGCCTGTAAAGTCTGTATAATTTCTCTTTATATATAACCTAAAGAAATCTTTGTATTCGTTGTGCCTAGTAAGAAAAAAAAAGAATTTGCGGGCAAAAGAGAAGGAAATCATACTATACATAGCAAATTTGAAGGCGTGAATGGGTAATCAACTTTAAATCAAATGACATAGCTGCAGGAGGCAAGAGTACATTCATGGATACAGTCTTCTTGCTCTGCACTCTTCCAGCATGCCAAAGTAGCTACAAACTTGGCATAGGAATCTGGGTTTCTAAGTGCTTTGAATCACTGCACAGCAGTTGGAACACTCTGGCACATCTGCCCCTTATATGATGCAAATTGATGCAGGAAGTGAAACTTCATAAAAATGTCTCAGACTTCCATTGGGAAGACCAGACACAAAGTTGACATAAATACTTTCCCTGTGTAAATCATGAGTTCAGTGGAGCTGGACTGACTTACATATGGCTTGCATAAATTTCAGATCTAGACTCAAATCTTGGGTTGTGAAATTATGAATAGAGATAATGTATTGTTGAAAATCAGCAACAATCTCCAGTAGGAAGATAACTCAAATAGATTGTAAATAATGCTAAATAATGACTGTTCTCATGGACTGCCAGGACAAGGTGAGCTATGTCATGAAAAACAAGCATAACGCATGGCAGCCATGAAGGTTGCATCAAAAAGGTCATCATTTTTCTTGTCTCCTGGTTAGGTGTTTTGCTAGCAGTATGCAAAAAGCATAATTGCAGCCACCCTATGTAAATATTCAGCTAAGAAATGCTACTCAAGGTTGCTTGGCAAAACATTCTGAAACACTGGTTCACAAAATTTGTTAGTTTTGGTTTAATGTATTTTTTACTCCACTTACATTATAGTACTTAAAATGTTTATATAATGTCTGATCATTTTTTTTTGCTGTCCACATTTAACATCATCATGATTCACGTGCATAATCTCATTGCTTGGGATTTTTATCCTCTTCTGATAAACAATATTTTATTGATTCAGCTGCAGATTTTAATGCCTCAAAATGCACAAATATTGCCTATGTGTAACAGTGTGTACTTTGATGTTCCAATTAGATATTTTATGGATCCAGCTGTATGCTTTGGTGATCCAGTTGGATTCTTGATTTTCAATAAAATTGGTAGTCACACTATGCTCTATGTTAATTAAAATGAGTACAGTATTTTTGATAACCAGTTTCAGGAAACAAGCTGAAAAAAATGCTCCAACAAACTAAAAATCTATGTTTTCATTTTGGTTTAGGTTTATTTCTTCATAATATGCAACCTTACATCAGAATTTTAAGTTAAGCAAACTTGCTTAGTTATAATGAAAATAAAAAATATGAGACTTTAGATTGTAATAATCATGCTGGGACCCCTATGAATTCAGGCAGGCCATTCAGTGCACTGCAATTTGCTAAGTATTTTGTAGGTAATTCAGGTAACCAAAAGACTTTCTGGTCTATCTTAAGCACAGAATTTACAAGACTTACAGATGTATATAATGTGTCCAAGATATATCAATGGTGTCTCTTAAATATTCCACTAATGAAAAAAAAAAAAAATCCCTCTTCTGTTTAGGAATCCTACTATATTGAGTTACTGTGCACTACATCAGTCATCTAAAGGTTTCTATTTTAAGAATTACCTCACCTTAAAACTGAATATATATTTACAGTTTTCCGTATGTTGTTGCAAGTTACCTTCAGTGTACACTAGTGTAAATGTTATGTGAGACATATATAAAGATAGAAAAGGAAACAGAGGCATGGATATTTCTCTGCTTTGTATGTATCCACACTTAAGTATGGATTATGTATATCCATTTCAGCTCCAGAGAACTGATCCTTCATAAAAAGAAACAAATCTCTGGGGTCCTTTTCTTCTTCTGTAATGTATCTACCACAGTCAGTCTATCATTTCACTCTGCCTATTTGACTAGCAAAAATGTTTCTTAAACTAATCATAACTTTGCTGTAGCCCAAGAGAACCTGTGGAAGGTAGGTGTGCTTTGGCACAGCTCAGTACTCAGCACACACAATCTGTGGATTGCCACCGGCAACACAGCTTCTGTCATGTGGGCGTCTCCCTACAGACTCCTGTTTTCAAAGAGGAGTTTCTTTAAGATACTTTATGCAAAAATATATGAAATAGAATAATAAGAATAATTTTATGAGGTAGGATGCATCAGGTGCTGTCAATTATTATGTATCTTTTTTTACTGTCTCACTAAATGTATGAAGCTCATAAACTTTTTGTTTCCTTCTTAATTTCTTCCAGAACTTCTTTTCTCTTTATCTTAATGCTAAGGTTTTAACTGCATATTTCTGTCATTGCTTATGAAATTCATACAATTATCTCTGTAATTTATCACACCACACAGGTCACAGTCAGTTTTCATTGAAGAGGCATTTCCTATCTTCTTGATATATTAGTTATCACTGACACTTCTATTTATTTTACAGCAACTCTTACTATTTGACCTGGGATTATATCTCCTTTGATAAGAAGTATTTGTCTCCTTTCACCTTAAGCATACTTATAATTTAATGTTGATTCTGTTGTGCATTTCCCTGGAGCATCTGAGATTCAGGTTCACTCTTTACCAGCATAGGATGCAGCTATGGTTGCAGAAGCTTTGTTGACCCACATGAAAACGGGGTATTATATGAGTTTGAAGATGAAAGCTAATCCCATTTCTTATTTGTTTCGGTTTTCTTCTCTTTGTGAATGATGAAGGTCAAAATCACACAGAAAGAAAACAATGAGCATATGGGAACTACCTAGAGTATTTAAAAAGAACATCATGAACCAGGGATTCATGATTTCTATTTTCTTGTCTTTTTTCTGTTACTGAAAAGTATTTTTCAAAAGCTTATGGAAAAGACAGGCTTTGTATTTATTTATTCAATCTCAGTGAGTTTCTTAAAGTTCTCTCATTTTTTGCCACAGCAACACGGTCTAAGAGGTAAAAAAAAGGCACTAATGCATCATTGACCAAGGAATCCTTGCTTATATCACATCAAAGTATATAATTCATAGATATTTTCCTAAAACCTCTTACCTTCTTACTTCAGCAAGTTCCATAGTTACTGGTGGTAAAATACCGTAGTGATACTGCAACTGCTAAATAAAGATTTTCCTATGCAACTTGTGTCATAAAAAGTTGATGTGGAAACTGGGTGCTGAGAAAAAATAGTCTTTCTCCTACCTGCTTCAACAGTTAAAGGAATGCTTTACAGAGTTTTGCTACCTTATGCCAGCTGTACAGAATTTCAGTAGGCATAAAACTACTTAGATATGAAAGATATGTTATTCTACAGGTGCTATTCTACAGATGCAATAGTATAGCTACAAGTTATTCTACAGGTGCAATTTACCAAAGATGGTGATTGCAGCTGGTGGAGGCTCTTGGGATCTTGTTCACTACCTCGCCTCCATCGCAGTTCAAGAATATTTTCCACTTTCATCAGTTTTGACTGCCTCTGGGTCTCCATTTCAGTAACTCCCAGATATTTTTCTTTTTTGGCCATCTCTTATTCTGTTTCTTCAACTTTAATTCCAGTTGTTTCTGTTATGCTGTGATTTTTGCTAACAGCCCTCAGGTATCCAGATTGCTACTGACTGCACCAGCCTTGGGCTGCCCATCTGGGAGTGAATTTGTATCAGCAACCTCTTTTTCCCCTTAGTCTCACTGATTCAGCTACAGTATAAATTCCTTGAGGTTTTCTCCAATACAGTGTATGATCCTCTCTCAAAACTCTTCATATTCTCTTTCACTAAACTCTCAAAAAGTTCACCACAGGGCAGCTTGTCCCATTCATATGGGCTTGAAGTATCTTCTTCACAGTTTATAGTGTTCCCTACACAACATAATTCTCAGATAGAGTATAGATCTTCAAAACCAAAGTGGATTCTCAAACTGAACAAATTGGAAACTTTACCATGGCTTTCTTCTGTAAATTTCCACCTAATTCTCTGAAAGAGACTCTAGCTTTTATTTCTCTATTTGAACAGAAAAGCAAATTCTCACCAGTGTTGGTGATAGGCTGTGATTCAAATTGACTGATGAAAGGGAGAAATCTCATCAGGAATGTCATGACTAACACAAAGGGTCATTCTTACTCTTAGTGGTAGATAGTCTATGGCTCTCCTGCCCCAGGCAGCTCCTGAGCATTTATGACTCCCACACAAGAGTCAATTTCAGGATATGATGCAGGATAGCACCGCATAGATCAGGATGCTGACAGATGACTCTCTGAAGATTACACAAAGTTGTCTTGGGCCCAACTGCATGATCTAGTCTTCAGGCAACCAACTAAATCCCTGAAGATCTGTTCTAAGTACAGCCAGAGATGCTCTGAGGTGCTTAGAACATGACTTGTTGCCCTTACAGAATCACAGAATGGGTAATTCTGCTCAGAGAGGGTCATCTGAGAGCGTATTGCGCAAGATTCCATCCTGGTGATGGCCTTCAGATGCACCGAGAATCTGGTTTGTGATGTTCTCTTTAAATACTCCAGGTAGTTCCCACATTCCCACATTGTTTTCTTTCTGAGTGATTTTGACCTTCATCATCAAGAAGTGAGTCCTTACTTCCCAAGTGACAAATAGCAGAGGAAAAAAAAAAAAACAAAGAGGGAATTCTTTTATTGGGTTTGAGAATAGAAAATTTGAACACTTCATTCTTTGATTATAGGAAGATAAGAAAAGAAGTTAAAAATGTTTTGAGGATGAAATAGTTATTTTGTAAAAAAGTCACTCCCTGACTGAGCCACAGAGAGTGGTTTGATATAGCCCCTGAGAAAAATGTCTTCTTTGGTTTTGTATTTTTTTCCCAGAAAGATGGAGACCACAAAAATAGGGAGAATGCTGTTATAGTGCTTTCTGTCAGGACTCACTTTTCAGGTGAACACTGTGTAGTTATTTATGAAAAAATAGGTTGTAAGGACACTTTATTCAGTTCCTTTCATCTCAAAATGTGTCATTATCAGTGTTATGGGAAGCATTTTGGGAGCCAGTGCTCATAGAAGTGAATCAGACATGCATGGAATGGCAAGAACAGCAGGTCTGTTTTCCTGCTCCTTGGATCTGATTTTGCTGATTTAACAACCTTGACAATTATGGGCTCAGTGCTTTTCCATCCCTCGCTACAGGACTAGATATAGCCTATGGTAAATATGGATATTGTTTGTTTATTATCTGTGTGGATTATTTTGATTTTCCATCCAGTGAACCTGAGGGAGGAAGAGAGGGAACACCAACAAACAGCAATGAGACAGTGTGCTGATAGCTTAAATGAATTTTCTAAGGGCTAAGTAAGCTTTGAAATGTCTGTTCCATTCAGTAAAATCTGCACATTGATTACATCTCTGTAAATGTAGGATAAGTACAGTGTAAAGGTCAACAGATTAAACATGTAGTTTAATCAGCAAATTATGCAAATGAACATAAATGAAATATACCATTCAACTGTTAAGATCAGTAAAGCATGCAACTCTATTAGTGAAGTGTTTGAGTGCTGGCCATCTTAAATCTACACCCAATTAACTAAACTTTAAGAAAATTCAGTTGCTGGAGGAAGAGTTTGCTCTAACAGTCAAACGTTTGGTCTAACAAACATTTATTGTAAGGTACCAACCTAAAATATGGTGACAAAAATTTAGCAAAATTAGTAAAAAATTGACAATACTAACAACACAACTGAACTTAAGCTTTTTTCTCTATCACTGGAGGGTGAATATCAATTAGCAAGTGGTGAAATAATATGACTACTTGAAATATGATGATCAGTGAGGTGGAATTTACGGACATTCAACAACTTCTGTACACGGCTCAAGTAGCAAGTTCCCTCCCATCTCCTCATCTAGGTCAAAACCAGTAAAGCACTTAAGTACATCCATAACTTTAGGTGTAGGAGCAGTACCATGGAAATCTTTTTCTTGCCTGCTACTACTGCTGTTATGGAAGTAGAGACCTGAGGTCAGGGCTCAGTTGTGCTAATTGCTCTCCATAGGTTTAAAAAGATACAGCCTCTATAAGACCAGCAATCTGGAGAGACAGAGGGTGGGGGTAAAACATAGTTTTCATTCTCTCCTCTCCATTTTCCTTCTTTTTTTAAAAAAAAAATCATGATTACAATAATTAGGTTAGAAATTTTGGATTACATCCCAGACATCATTACATATATTAATGGGTTTCAGAAGTTCATAGTTCTAGCAACAGTGAACAGTGTTGAAGAATGAAAAACTGTTTATATGTCTAGAAACAATAATCAAAATTTTCAAATAAATAGAATTCTTAAATGTCATGGAATAGACAATTTTTGTGTCTCTGCCTTTTTGTGATTTTTAGTCAGTGTAACATTATTTTGCATGTTGATAAATAAACAGCACTTATTTAATGCAAGTAGATAGAACTATTTTACAGGTTGAGCTTGCAGTGATATTTAGTTTGGAACAGAAACATTGTTTTCAATTAATTTTGTCAATGGTTTCTGTTCATTTTGATTCAGCTCATATTAGGGGAATTTTTGGAGCATTGTTGGATTTCTTTCAGATGGAACTGTTGGAGGATGTCCTTCAGGGACACACCTAATGCCTTCCAGCTGCAGATGATGAGCATTCCCAGTCAGGAAAAAGACTAAAGATAGTTTTCATTCAGCTATAAAAAATGGGAGGGAGGCAACCCATCCTGTGCGAACATTGTGTAAATATTACTTTCTCAGCAATTCTTCGGCTATAGAGATAATTTTCCATTAGTCTTCGCTTTGTGCTAACAATATGCATAATCACAGTTTATCAAAGTTTCCCATTCCTCTCCCCATCTTACTTTATCTTTTTGCTGTGAAATTTTTGAGGTAATAAATGATGCAACTTGATCAAGGATTTATGGTATGCAATGAACAAAATTAGGGCTCCTAAATGTGAGCACATACAGTTAGTATAAATGTTTAAATCATTTGCATTTTATTGACTGACCTTTACTAGTCAGCAATTTCTGTTTGATGAAACAACTGAAAAAAAGTTGCAGCTTTCCATTGCACATATATCTAAAAAATAGCTAGGAAAAAAAAAGCTTTTTACAACTATAGATCACTTGGCTTGGGGAAGAGTCACAGGAAGTTTATATTGCATCCATGACTTGTATATCTCCCTCTGTCAGAGCAAGGTTTAAGAAAGAACCTGCTTCTTTCTTCCATCCTTACCATAGAAGCATCAGATTTCTTATGCAGTGAAACCATTCTAGTCCTCCCTTTTTGCCTCTTGAACAATTTCTCACTTTTAGGAATGTTTATCTCTACTTTATACACTTCCACACCTAGCTTATGTCATCTGTCATGGTGAAGCAGAGTAGAGAGAATTCAGGGAAAATACCTTTTAACTTGAAACAGCAAAAAACCTTTTTTTGGAAAATAGAAATAAAACGCACATGCATCAATTTTCATTGAAGAACTCTTTAAAATATGCTTTGTCAGAATGACGATTCTGTTTCTTATTTTGAATTTTAGTATTTTTCCCGTGGAGGTGTAGTTAGACAAATTGACCCATTCAGCCTTCACAAAAGATCTTTCTTTTAAAAAATGTCATGGAGGTGGTTAAAAATAAATTCTTTGAAGGATAAATTGTTTACTTAATAAATTTTTAAAATGGACATTAGTAGTTCATTATACCCATACTACAGCCTTGTTTTGAATAGGAGACGTTAGGTAGTTTTTCAAGTGCCTAGGTTAGTTGACATGTTCTAGAAACCACATTCCATTGTGCAAAAAAAGTACAGAAAGGAGATAAGCACAAAAGAGTGACACTATCATCATCATATCACAAAATAAATGGAATTTCAGTTTTGAAAGAGATACAGACAAATAAAAACCAATCCATCAAAATATCCCTGTACTGTTGCATTGCTGGGATTAGTTAGAGATGCTTGTGAGATGATTTGTGTCTTAAGTGTCAAGGAGGAACCCTCAAAATAGAAAATATTTTTTTTTACATGAAAGAGAATAGAATACACCAAGGAGAAAATAGTACTTTATTTCACCTTGTTAAAATGGAAAGAAAATATCTTTGAAGATCTAGACCAAGGTTAGTCTAATCCTTTATGTGTGAAGATAGAAGCAAAACTGAATGCTGAATGCTATATAAGGATTATTTCAAACTCAGACAAAAGTTAAACTAACAAAATATCCGTACATATACTTAGATACATATGTATATGTAGATATGATGAAAAGATTTTTTAGTAGATGAATGGTAATTCGTCATATTTTGAGTTGTTAGATTTTAAGAAGTCTGAAAATATAAATCTACTTCTTGATCAGGCATTTGGTGAACCCTTAGAGCCCTTGTAACTATCCTGCTTTATACATAAAATTTCCACTGGTCACTCTTCTCAACTTATTTCTGTCTGCTTTTGTCTCCAATTTCATATCATACAACTCTATCTAGGACTGAATTCTGGGGAGGTTTAAAGTCTCTCTGAGGCTTTTCTCCTGCTACACAGTATGACATAGAGAGAAGAAAGGGAGAAGAGACCTTTTATTTTATGCTGATATGGACTATATTTGATCATAAATTGACTGTGTTTATAAGACTATTAATCTATGTAATGCAATATTATTGTACAAAACCAATTTCTAAGTCATAATATCTCATTTTGTTTTTCTCCAGAAAAAGAAGCAACCTTATATTAGAGAGAGTGATATGACAGGGCAATACAAAATAGAAGTCTAGAGTGTTCTAAGGAAGAAAGAAAATAAATGGCAGGCTTTAAAGAGAGGCAGATATCTGACTAAGGAAAGAGTAACACAGATTCTTGCACATGGTGGCAGGGATGTATCTCAATGTCCACATTCTGGGAAACACTTTAACTTTAGGATTAAAACCAGTATTTCAAATGTTGATGATTTCTAGACAAAATGAATTAGTGTATAGCTATTTATTTATTAATTAAGAAAGTAGTTAGGCATATTTCTTGATGAACAGTTTGGACAGTGGGTGGCTGATACCAACATAAATATTAAGGGAACCACAATGCACACATATCCACAGGTGGAAAAGTTTATACTAAGCTTTTGAAAGAAGTTGATGGAGTTTGATAGAGGGATAGGTCAAAAATTATTAATTCCCAGAAAAGAAAACCATGGAAAAAAAGTATAATGTATCACAGCATAACAGAAGTCACAATCCTGTGAGAGAAATATGAAAATTGGAGAATTTTTTTAGAATTATACAAAATGTGCTTTCTACTTTAAGTGAGGTTATAAAAGTAAGGTATGTTTGATTAAAATATTTATAGAAAAGAAGCAGTACATATCCAAAGGAAAAAAAAAAAAAGTGGAAAATGACTCCCTTCCTTACTCCAAGGTAATGACTGCAAGTCACTTCCTAAAAGAGCATTTTGATGGATAGGGTAATGCTGTTGTTGTTTATTGGCAATACCTCTGGCAGCAGCTTAGATAGGATTTTCTGAAATGGCGTGGGATTCTGGAACAAGGGGAAGGAAGTGTGGATTCTGGGTCAAAAGGCAGAAAGTAGGCCTGCCATAACATCTTTTTAGGTAAGCTCAGGAAATGTGCTTTAAAGTAATGTGATGCCTTGAACTGGCTACCTAGAACAGAGGCTAGACAGAGTTAAAAGAAAAAAGTATATATTTATTAAAGGCCTTTAACAGATACACCTTGGGCAGTGCAGAAGCTTTGCAGAGGCTACATCTGAACTGGATGACAGCCGCAAGTTTTTCAGGCAGATATAAGTTTTGTCTATTTGCATATCAGAGGTTAATTGCCCAATTACAACTTCAAGGAATGAAGTCACATTCCCCCAGTTTGTTCTTCCCCAATTAATTTTTGTTTATACTTTTAGGTCCTGAGGCTGTGATGATGGCTTTGATTGTCAGGACTGGAAGGATTGTTTTGTCTGACCAAAACATGATGAGAGCTTACTAACACTCTGTATGGAGTTCAGAGTTATACACTCATGCAGTACCGGCTCTGAAAAATATAATAGATATATTAATACATAGCATCAGAATTAGTAACAGAAAGTGACTGACATTAAGTGACTTCATATATAAATAAATATTTGGTTAACCCAATTTGAATGGTTTCCTAATGATCCAGTGATGGTTTTTATAGAAAGTCTATTTAGAAGTTACAAAAATTAATAAGAAATTAGAGTCTTTCTTACAAGCTTTGTAAGCAGTTCAATACAAATTCTGCAGGATATCTTGCTAAAACCCATAGGAAAGCTATAGCCTTCTCTTTAGTTAGTTCTATTTGTTGGGAAAAGCCACTCTGAACACACCCACTGTGGGTTTTTTTCAAATGAATCATAATTATCTGTGATGTGCATGTTCCATAGACTTTTTTGCTTAGAATATACATTACTGAGTCAGTGATGTATCTAGTGTTAGAATTCTTACTTTACTAACCTAAGCAGTGCATATTACAGGGCCATCAGAAGGGCAGACTGTGAAGAAATGTTGTTGTGATCATTTACTAATGGCTGCAAGTTATTATACATTAGACTGCATTTATTTTTTCAGTCTGAAGGGAGCATTAAATTGATAACAGTACAATCGAAAAATTCGTTGTTTCTTGCCTACCATTCTCTTCTTAAACATCAAGGATATTCTTTATTTTATGAACTCTCTTATCTTTTCTGTATCTTTCTACAAAAGGCTGCAGTGCATGTCACAGAAAAGATTCTTTCTCTCTGTAGCAATGTCCTGATTAATCAGTGAGATGTTGTTTATGAGAACAGAAATATATATATTCATTCTATGTATGCATGTATTTATTTTTTAAGTATAAATATCATTTTTATCTTCAACATTTGGTGTCAGGTCTTTTTACTCTCAGTTGCCTCATAATGACAAAATGAAGGAATATACAAACATCTCTGCTCCTTCTACAAGAAAATAAAACCAGAGGACTTGTATTTGAAGATCAAAACAGTGAAAGAAAGAAATTATTTAAACTATTGGAAAAAAATTCTTCCTCCATCCTTTTAGAGCAGAAACATGCAAATATTTGCACTTTTTGTGAGATATCTTTCTGCATAATATTATACACCCTAATTTTTATTTTTTTTTTGTCATTTCAGTCAGTACTGATACAGTATTATACTCTCCAGATCACGTTAAGAGATCCACCTTCATTGTTTGCTCTCTTCATTATTTGCTCTCTTCTAAATTTGAAGATTAAATCCACACCACAGATATGGCCTTTGACATGACAAGTTTGATTTTCCTAACTCTACTGGCATGTTATCAATTGTAAAATATGCAGATATTAATCCTGAGCTTCATATTTCCCTTTAACTACAGGGACAGGAGAAGGTCTATACATCAAAAATATTTTTATAATTTTTTGAGAAATTTCAAATGGTAGAAAGACAATGAGCAAGTAGAAATATGAAAAAAAAAAATTATTTTCAAATAAACATTTTTGTTCAAATAAGCAATCTTTCTCCAGTAGCAGGATTGTTCTCACTAAGTTATTTTTCTTGACTGGATTCAGATTAGACAAAATTGTTGTTATGATAAAATCACTATAAACCTGACCATGGGCCAGAAAGATGCTCTTCTGAGGAAATTATAAGCTCCTAAATACATTTTAAACTCAGTTCTAAATTGAAAGGACCTATTACATCTAAGTGATGGAAATGGCTTATTGCACATTGATATTAAAGTCCAAGAACAAAAGTAATAGAATATGAAACATAGATTTTAATATCTAGCACTGGAACTAGAAACAGAAAATCACTGACATTTAGTGACTTCATATATAAATATTTGGTTAACCCAATTTGAATAATTTCCTAATGATTCAGTGATTCTGGCAAGACTAGAGAAGAGATGTGTTTGTTTGGGAACATGACACTGACCCCCTGTGTCAGTATTTTATTCTTCTTTTTTATCACTGAAATGTGCCAGAGTAATGTAATTGCCCCTTAGTTTTATATACGTTACCACAAATAACTTGTAAAGAAGTATAAACCTGTACTATTTGGCTTTGAGTGAAACTCCTTTCCTTTCCTGGCAACCCAGTGAAATCGATACATATTCATAATCTAATCCAATAGAGCATGTGATTAATTTCATGTCACACCAAAGGCAGCATTCACACGTTTCAAGTTAACTAGTGTTTGCCTTGACTTCTGAATTAACAAGAATAAAAATTTAAGTACTCATTAAAAAAAAATATCTTCAGATTTTTTCTATTATCCACCCCATCAAGCTTACCTATGAAAAAAACAAATTTTGTAGTCCTTTTTCTATTATAAATATTGTGAAACTGAGGCAAAAAAATCGAATTAACAAATACTGTGTGAAGAAATTGCTAATTGATTGCAAGACAACATTAATGTATTGAAATACTTATATTGCTCTCTCCTTACCAATGTATTTAGTCCTTCTTGGTGTGTTTTGTCTACAGTTTTCTTTTGTGCCTACATACACGGCTGGAAAGAGTAAGTTTATGGGTATCATTCTTTTATGGGCATTCCTCATAAATCATATTGGAAAACAGCAGTATGTAACCACATATAAACACAAGACTTCATGAAAAGTAATAAAACTTGAGAACATCCCTCCTGGCTTACATGTCTAGTTACAAATCAGTGCTAATTACATTTCAAATAAACTGCTATCAGATCTCTAATATTCAAACTATGTTTTTCCAAAGAAAGAAATCACCGTCTATAATTCCAGGAGCAGTAAGTACCTTGATGGATCAGCTTCAATTCAGAACAGAACACCTTCATGTGTTTTGTTTTTTTTTTTTTCCATTTCTGAGATTCTGCTTTACATTAAACTCTGAGAAGGTGCCATTTCTGAAAACTCCTCCTTCAGTTTTGCTTCCAGTCTACATCAACAGGCAGGAATGCCATGACCTTTTGTACTACATGCTCCATAAACACTTGTTCTCCTGTCACGTCTTTTGTCAAGCTTAAATTTGTTTGTATTTTCTAGGTAGTGACTAACAATAAAGGTTCTGTCAAACCTCTGTAATTTGGGCTGGATTCTCATTAAAAAGTTTTTGTTTTCATCAGTGTTTAACTTCATCAGCTTTAATAGTGTTGTTTTTGATCTACATTAACTTGTGAAAAGAACAAGGAGCACGCTTTCTATCATACATTGAATAATGTTCAAAGTAATTTCCTCTTTCTTTCTGATAGATTACTAAACATCAGAAGATCTGTGACCTGACTATTTCAGAAAACCTCCTATTAATTTCATATGCATGGGGTTTTAATGTTCTTTATCTTGAAGACTCTGGTGATTTTAGTGATGTTAAGACTACCTGAGCCTGTAATGTAATGTACTATTTCATCTCACTTTCACACACTTGTTCCATTTGTACCTCCACTGCCTTGCAACAAACATTTCTTCAGCAATTATCAGCTTATATGCTTAAATAAACATTTTCAAGGCTTTTTGCAGCTTCCAACAGTCCAGGCAGTGTCAGGCTTAATAGTTGTATCTTTTGTCATGCTTACATAGCAATGCCTCTCATGCTAACTACTTGCAGAGGATTACTGTACATCATATTCACCTGTGGGACTCTCCCTTATAGTTGGGATTCACCCATTTACCAGCTGTTGCTGTGACACTTTCCAAAACTTTTGAAACAGAAGTACCACAGTGGTTGCCTTGAGAAAGAAGATGATCAGCTTAATCTCTTTCCTACATGTTAGAAACACAAAGGTAGTAACAGTATTCATATAAATGTCCTTTTCAAATAACATCATGCCTAGCTTTTGCCTACTTTGTGAATTCTTCGCAAAACAGTTTTTAAGGGCCTATTAACCAGAATGTATATGATGTATTGGTGAGTCACAAAAATATTATTTTCTTGAAGAAAGAGAAAAGGTCTTTTATTTAAATTGTTTTAAAGGACTTGCAAGAGGAAGTTTGGGAGACACATTGCATTGCCAGGCACTTCTTGAAGCTGTCTGCAGCTTGCCTATAGAGGTGATACATATAAAAACTAATTTATGCCAGGCTCATGGCTGTTCTTACAGTCTTCAAGGACTTCCAAACGTCACTGCAGTGCTCTTTGAGTCAAAGAGATTTCACATCTGTCATAACCTAAACATATTAATTTGAAAGGTGTTAAAAATGCCTTAGAAAAATACTTTTGTAGATGTTTCCTGCGTGCTGTGTTTCACAATTGTAGTGGCAGTTATAAAACTATCTGCTATGACTTTCTAATTTCTAGTCTGTTCTGCTCATGTTTGATTTGATATATATGAAAAGGCAATCCAGACATATCAAGGCATATTTTCAGAGGGCTTTTCTCATAAAGGAGTTGCACCTGAGTACATAACTTACCAGTTACTAGGCAAAGGTAACTCAGCACTAAGTATTTAATAGTGTTAAAAATATCTACAATTGATTCATCTTGCAATTTATTTTGATGTCAAATCAGAGTTTATTACTAAAAATTGTGCCTGATAGGCATATTTGTAATGTGAAGTGTTTGTAGTTAATAATAATAGTAAAAATAATAATAATAGAAGTATCTGAAAGCTGTTCAAGCTGCTTTTATTAAATTCTCGGTACCACACTACAAAAAAGATATTGACAAATTGTTAGGAATTTAAATGTAAATATAAGTAAATGTAATAAAAACAACCAGACTGATTTGTGAGTGAAGATTAAAATAACTAAATCTGTACTGTTTGACTAAATATTGACTAAGATCCTTAATAATCTAGCTGGTGTGAAGCTCTTTTGGCACAAAAATGCACCCAAGAGCACGGCAGATCTATGGTACACCAGAAGGAATTTCAGAAGGGCTTTTAACTTAAAGGACATTCAGCTCTTTCTGACTGTACAGAACAGTGTGAACTGAAGGATATCGACCCACACAATTTCATGTCTTCACTTCTCCCATCGGTTCTTTAAGAACATTGTCTCCAAATATCACTGGCACAAAGAGCTGGGGATAAATGGTCTTCATGTACTTTCCACATTTTTGGTGAAATATAATCGAACAAGGAGGTTTAATCTGGAAGACAGAAGCCAATGTTGGGTTTTTTAAAGCTAATCTGGACATTACTGATAGTTGAATTCACATCTATCTCAACTGTCTTTTTTTTTTTTTTTATTTCTATGATTCTAGGAAGATCAGTGTATAATGATTTTAGCATGAAGTTTTTATACTTGTATGAAAAGGGTATTTAAAGATTTAAGATCTATGGGGAAAACACCCTAACCTATAATACATATAAAAATATGACTTTAACATAAATATATAAATTTAATCTAAGAATGGAATAAATCAGATTGAAATGTGGAAGCTGAAACAAAATAATCCAATTTAAATTCAGTTGGAAGGTTAACTATGTTCATACAATATTGGTTATAATTCTCAGTTTGTATAAACTCCTGCAACAGAAATAGCTGGAAGATGCAGAAACTTGATTTTGAAACTCTATTTAATTATTTGTTTTCTTGTTTTATGAGCTTCTTAAATACTGATAGGGGAGGAAGGGGGGATGAGGAGAAGAAGAGAACGAGGAGGGTAATGTCAAGAAATTATATCGTGCTTCTGATGGGTCTTTTAATGGAAAGATGACCAAGCTGTGGATTTTTAAAAACTAAAGCATAGAAACAATTCTTTAAACTTTTGTGTGATATGAAATATTTGCAATGGAAGTTCCAAATAGCAAAAAAGCCCATCCTAAAACACTGTAACATTCCCTCTACCATTTATTTTTCTCTCTAAGTGGAAATTAGTTTATCCAAATATGTTTGAAAAACAAAAGAAAACAGGAAGTAGAAAATAAAATAAAAAACCCCAAAACTAAACATCAAAAAAACCCAAAATAAAAAAAATCCCGAGTAACCTTAATAGAATAATGTATCAAGTATAGATTTGCTACTATGTAAGATTTTAAAAGAATATTTTAAAGAATCAGAATTTAAAACTTGCCTAGAATTTCTTGGTATTTCTATTTTCCATTATGAGAGAAATCGGGGAGAAGATATCTTCAAACCTGAAGAAACAGTGAGCTTTTTGATAAAGATTTCAAAGATAAAAAGAAATTATCATACACCCCTGCACCTTACTTCTCTTTTGTAGTTGCTGATCTAGCTTAAGAGTAGCAACATCCTGCATATTTTCTCTATCTTACATTATCATTTTCTGTCAATAGGCAACACTCCTCCATCTTTTTGAATTAAATTTCTGGAAATTAAGAGGGAAAAATATTTTGTTGATAACAGTTGTTATCTTTCTGGCTAATCATAATTCTCATAAAGTTCCCATTTTTGTTATAAGCAGCCTATTAAAGTTGATGAAAAACAAAAACCCAAACAACGAAATCTTGGATCAGGGTTGTTGGTATTAGCAACGTGTCTTCAGCACCACTGACAAACTGGAATACTCAAGGCTGTAAAACAAACTTTACTTGTCTGGTTGAGTCTTACACACTTTAGGAATGTTCTTTATCTTGAAATATAGGAAATAAAAGCTTCTTTTTTCCTTACATAGGAATTTATTTATTTATTTTTCAACCCATGGGCTACCGTAATATGGATAAATTATATGTGCTGGGATACATACTGCCACAGTAAAAACTCTTTGCTGACAAGAAATTTTGCTGGCTGTGACTCTCCACCATTACATCTTCCTTTAGCAGACTCCTGGCAGATTCCCAGTCTGTGTTTCAGATTATCTAGCCTTTAGGCCATTTCTTTTTGTATAATGCTTTTTTTT
The DNA here is from genome assembly GCF_028018845.1 of Melospiza georgiana. Classification (NCBI taxonomy): domain Eukaryota; kingdom Metazoa; phylum Chordata; class Aves; order Passeriformes; family Passerellidae; genus Melospiza; species Melospiza georgiana. The sequence goes on from NC_080431.1 coordinate 49,320,476, forward strand.
TTTTTTTTCCCCGTCCCGTGTTCATTCCTTCCAAAACAATTTCAGCAGGGCCTTTCAAAACTTCTGCTTCTTCATCCAGGAAGCTGGTGACCTCAGACAATTGAAGAATCACAGAATGGTATGGTTGGAAAGAACCACAGTGGATCATCTGGTCCAACTTCTCTGCTCTAGCACGGTTATCCTAGAGCACAGAGCTCAGGATTATCCAGAGGGTTCTTGAATGTCTCCAGTGGGGGAGACTCTACTACCTCTGGGAAATCTGTTCCAGTGCTCAGTCCCCTGCACAGTAAAGTTCTTCCTCACGTTCAGGTGGAACTTCCTGTGCATTAGTTTCTGACCACTCCTTCTTGTCCTATTGCTTGGCTCTATGGAAAAGAGCCTGCCTCACTTGTCTTGACACCCTCCCTTCAGATACTTGTAGACATTTATAAGACGCTCTCTCAGTCATCTCTTTTCAAGTTTGAACAGGCCCAATTCCCCAGCCATTCCTCATAAGAGGGATGCTCCCCTCCCATAGTTATTTTCTGTGCCCTCGGCTGGATCCACTCCTGGAGCTCCAAGTCTCTCTCATACTAGAGAGCCAGAACTGGACACAGCACTCCATATGTGGCCTCATTAGGGATGAGAAGAGGGGCAGGATCACCTTCCTTGATCTCCTGGCAATGCTCTTCCTAATGCAGCCCAGGATATCTTTAGTTTTCCAAGCCACGAAGTCACACTGCTCCCTTATAGACAGATTGTTCTCTTCTCACAGAAACTCATGGGGAGACTAACTTGTCCCACCAGTTCAACACCAGTGTATTGATTAGGAGAGCTTTCCACTAATTGTAGGCATTTCACTAATTTCTAGACATTTCAGAGCTCTTTTCAATGTAGTTGATGAATTTAAAGTAGTCTTGAAACATAAGTACAAACATACAATGTATTGTTGAAAAAAAACACTTCTTTCACTGTCCTTATTATACGTGTCAAAACTATCTTAAGTAAGTGAACCTAGGTAAGTCTAGTAGGTAAACCAGAAAATAACTGTGGTATCATTCATATAATTCCATTACACTTAGCAGAGTGTGAAATTTCATAAATAATATCTTGAGGTGCTTTGATCCAAAACAAATAACATTTACAAACAAGGCTGGTGCTGCATTTCTCAGATTTTTCAGATCTCTAACCACCATGGCATACCTTGGATTGATTTCTTGGATTTCTGCATAACATTTAGTGCACAGCCTGATATTCCTCCTCCTCTGTCCTTGCAATACCAATGGGAAATACTGGGAAAGCAAATGCTTCAGTCTGCCTTCAACTAAATACATACTTCATTCAGCCTGTTTCCTCAGGGGATTTTCAACCTGGTTGTAAAAATAGAAAGCTCTTTGGAAGAAATGTACTTAAGTATAAGAATGAGTTGCTTAAAACTTTTTTATTTTTCTCCTCTGACTGTACTTGATAAATAGCAGTTGCTGAAGCTCTGTAGACTGACTCCTCCACTAACTATTCTGCATCATTATTTTAAGTGAAGCTTGCATGGAGAGTAGAAAATTAAGAGAGATTTGGTGGGCGAGTTTGGGAGTAAGACTCAACAATTGCTTTTTTTCCCTTATAAGGAACTGTGGGTAAACAATTGCAGGACCAATTTAGTCTGCACAAATAAGAAAAAATCACCCCCAGAGAACCACATTGTATATGAGGCAGTGTGTTCAGAGAACAGAAGGCAACAATAAATAATTATTTCCTCTCAGAATGTTTGTTTTTTCTACGATTTCAGTGAAAAATGAGATCACTATAATGTTTCAGCATTATTCAACCAGCTTGCAAGCTCAGATTTTATTTATTTATTAATTCATCACTGTTATGGATGAATTATTAACTTAGCTAAATTGAAACTTTACAGTGATTTTGGCTGAGTGATTTGATTATTACAATTAATTTTAGGATCTCTGTCACTATATGTACATAGCAATTTATGCTACATATCTTATCAGAGAATCATAGAATCATAGAATAATAGAATATTTTGTGTTGGAAAGGACCTTGAAAGGCCATCTAGTACATCTTCAAATGTATCAGGTGGCTGAGAGCCCTTGAATATTTTCAGCCATGGGAAATTCACCACCTCTCTGGGCAGCCTGCTCTAGTGTTTTACTACTCTCATTGTAAAGAATTTCTTTCTTATAGATAATCTAAATGGACCTTCATTCAGTAAAAACCCATTATCCCTTGTCCTGTCTCAACAGGCCCTGGTAAAAAGTGTCTCCTTGTCTTTTCTATAGGAGCTGCAACATCGCAGTAATATGTCCCTGGAGCCTTCTCTTCTCCAGGATGAACAATCCTGATTCTCTCAACCTTCCCTCCCTTCTTTAGTTTGACCAGCAGGTCTTGCTTGACTCAACCATACTGATCTCTTGGTTTCCTTGACTGATTTCTTACACCTGGGAATATGGAAGCATCTTTAGCATCTGTCAGCTTTGTCCTACTCCCTTTCCCCTGAGGCCAGTTTAGCAGAAGGTGCTAATAACTCCTGGAAGAGCTGGAAGTTTCCTTTCCCAAAATTCAGAGTCCTGACTTCATTCTTTGACTGGCCCATATCCCTCAGGGCTGCAAAATCCAGCAGTGCATAATCACCACAGCCCAGGCTGCCTCCAAACTTGCCACTACTGAATGACTTGGCACCCACTTGTGTTGAGCATGTATGTAACCAACAGGTCCAGTGCTGCATCCTCTCTGGTAGGGCAGTCTATTACCTTGCTCATGAAGTTATACTTCATGCATTCCAGGAGTCTTCTGGACTGCCTACAGCTTCTTGTACTTTTCCTGCTGATGATATGGTTGAAGTTCTCCCTCGGGACAAGAGCCTGTGAGCACAAAACATCCTGTGGCCAGAGCAAGAAGACTTTGTCAATAGTCCTGGATCAGCTGGCCTGTACTAGACATCAGTCACAAGGTTCTCTTGTTACCTTGGTCTCTCATTCTTACCCAGTTTTTGACCTGCTAGTGGCTATTCTTCGGAGACAATTCTTCATAAACTATTTAGTTTTGTGAAGGGCAACACGTTCACCCTTCCATCCTCACCCTAAATTGGTTAACTAGTTTTCTTAGCATGTATGCATAATCTGAAACAGTTTCTGTGGAAAAGGGATGAATGTAAGTACCTTTTTGTCACCTCAGGATCTATCTGCCAGTATTCCCAAAACCCAAAAAATTCTAGAGCAACAGGATGTTTTCCTAATAGAGGAATGTCATCTCTCTATATATATATCAAAGGAGGACCTAGGACAAAAATACCCACTGACTTGAACTAAGATGCTGTTAAATAAAAAAATAAATAATGGTTGATGGGGTGATATAACTGAGAGTTTGGTTTATTTGTATAAAGAAAAGAATGCCAGCTATGGATCACCATAGATTGGACAAATAAAATTTTTTGACCTTAAGATATAGTTTCAGAGGTTTATATTTCCAGCAACGAGTAAATTTATATGTACTAACTTTGACAGTCCTATTAGAACCTAAGTTAATGGCAAATGTATAAAGTTTCTATATGGAGGAAATATTGTTCCTTTCAATGAACTATGAAGAAATAACAGTAATTTACCTCTTTAGAAGAAGATACCGACCTAAATGAGATTTCTCTACTGACTTTAAAGATTAGTTACTGCTTGATACAGCTAAACAGACTTTAAAATTTTAAATGTGATCTCTGCACCTGTTTGTATCCATCTATATTATATTTTCATTTAAAAGAATTGTTCTTGCAGTCATATTTGACAAGTAAAAAAACCTGTGATTCTATAAGAAAACATAAATGAAGGAGGACTGTTTCTGATGGAGTGATGCACAAGACTTTAAAACATGAGCGCTTGAAAGCTAGACACACAATTTCTACATGCAGGCATAGTGGGCATAGTGTTCTATATATTTTGTATATACAAAAGGCTATAATTAAAAAATCCAAATCCTAACCCTCACAAAAACAAACAAACAAGCAAACAAACAAAAACAAAGCCTAAACATTAACCAAATAAAAAGTCCCAAGACAATCCAGCCAGCCAGCCAGAGCCAAAAGGAGTTGCAGTAACTAATTTGCTTTCTATTTACATATTTTAAAGCCTAACTTTAGCCACTCAGGATGACACATTTGATAATAAAATTGGTGAATGTGTTTATGTTTTTTTTCAGTCTAAGATAATAGCATTGCGTGAGACAATCCCAAACACTGAAGAAAAAAGAGTCTCTTGTTCCAATGTCTGTGGTAAATAATCCCTTCTAAAAGGGATCATAATTTTGGATTATGTCTCCTTAAAGAGCTGTTATTTAAAGAGGACTCTATAGGGTTCATAAAGGTTAGCATCAATGACTAAGCCTGTCAGTTTAGGATCTTCAGTGGACTTACTCATTTACTTCTGCTGCTCTCTGAATAAAAGAGAACTGGGAAGAATATTCAGGAATGAAGCACTCACTTGGGAAGCTGAGGAGAAATTTATTGCAGTAATAAGACTCAAAGTAACTTAACACTAGTGACTCCTGATGCACCTTCTGGCAAAGTGCCTTCTTCCTATGGAAAATCTTTTCCAACCTGAAACCTTTTATAGCTTGTACAGTAAAGAAGGAAAGCCCCTTACTCTACTGCAGTGACTCTGATGACAAACAGGCAAAGGCATGGGTCTTGGAAAAACTGCTAAATGGACTTTTCACTATAAAAATGTTGCTAAAAGCAAAGAAAGGTTACTTCCTTATTGAATGTATCAGGACCATTTAAACAAACGAAGCGCCCCTTTTATTATACCCAAATATAGCAGAAGGGTAGCAGTACAGGAGCTTCTTGAATATCCCTGATCACTCAGCTGATGGAGGAGCTAAAGAGCAGGAGCCCTAACACACATTATGCTCACTGAAAATAAAGGGCTTGTTGGGGTTGTCTAGGTTGAAAATGTAGGTTACCATGAATATGAGATGGTACTGAGAGCAGGGAGGAGAGTGAAAAGCAAACTCAGCCCTGGAATCCAGGACAGCAGACTTTGGCTGGCTCAAAGGTATGCTTTGAAGAGTCCTAACGGATAAGGCCTGGGGAGGAAAAGGCAGTCATAAAAGTTCTGATTTAGTATTCAAGGACCACCTAGTCCAGTTTTGAGTGGCCCATGTCAACAAATAAGCAGGGAGTGATCCATCCCCTTTACTCAGCCCTAGTGAGGTCACATCTTAAGTCCTTGTCTGAGCCTGTGGTCCCTGGAGGCATGAACATACTGGAGATGGTCCAAAGAAGGGCCACAAAGAGGATGAAAGAGCTGAAACGGCTCACACATGAGGAAAGACTGAGGTGGCTAGGCCAGTTCACCCTGGAGAAGAGAAGGCTAAGAAGGAATCTTATCAGGGTACATAAATTCAGAGAGATTGGAGAGATAGAACAAGGCTCTTTTCAGTGATGCCTAGTGACAGGGCCAGAGGCAATGGTCACAAACTGAAACAGAGAATGCCCTTTCAGGAATATCAGGAAACAGTTTTACTGTGAGGGTGACTGTTTACTGACATAGATTGTCCAGAGACTCTGTGGAATCTCTCACTCTGAAGATAGTCAGAAGCAGTTTAGACATGGTTCTGAGCACCCAGTTCTAGCTGCTTGAATAGGAGGGCTGAACTCGATGACTCCTAGGAGTACCTTCCAAACTCAAAAATTCTGTGATTCTGTAACTTTTATCCCTAAAGTTGAAAGGTGGTATGAGACACTCTCATTTCACCACACTTTGATAATTCAGAATAGCACAAGATCTCCAAGATCTAGAAAACTGTCATTTCCACTGGTCTCAAACTCCAGGACAAGAGTCACTAAAGAAACAGGCTCCTGTCAGCCCTTGACTTCACCAACTACACTGTGTACTAAGAGAGAAGATCAAGGTGACTGCAATGAAGTGAGTTACTTTCCTTTAAAAAGAAGAAAAAAAATATTTTGTTCCAGACAATAATCTCATTAGTGACAGAAGGTGAGGCTTTTATTGATTCAACAGCTGTATATTCAAGGATTCTTTCTGCATTGTATTACACTTTAAGACATTGGCTAAGCCCTTGGTGTCACATCAGTGAAAAATAATGAGAAGGGCAAGGATCTGTTCCTTTTTCCTGTTATGGGAGAAAGATTATTTCTCATTTTGTTGTTAAAAATACACTAAACTTTCTAATATAGGCACTTCATGTTCCATTACTTAGTAAAAAAAAGGTAATTTATAATTTAGTTATATAGCACTGTAACTATGCATATTGTTATGACAGCTCTAAAATGCTCAGCATTAAATAAGAAATCCCAAGGTCTTAAAATCCTAAAGAAATAGTTTAAAATAAAGGAACTCTGAAACTGAAACTTATGCAGCTTCTCTTTATATATGTGCTGCTTTACTCTGTGCTCTAAAAACTGCTCAATGCATATATCCAGAAGTAATACTTTGTGAACGCCTTAATTTTCACTTCATTAACTGATTTACTCAAAAAGCAAAGAATTTCACACTTCAATGTAAGTAAAACATCTGAAAAAATGCTTAATCTGAGTCTCTCATGCAGGTTATGATTTATTTTAATGTTAAAAGAGCTTTTCATAAACTTGTAGGTATGCATACATTTCCAATGCTATTTTGATATCATCAACTAATTAAATCTTATTTATATGCTAACTCATATTTTTATTGTATATTCTGTATTAATCTGATGCCATCATCTGCTTTACTACAAAAATTTTGGTTATGATAAGGCTGCTAAATTTTACTAAGGAATCTATAATTTCATATGTCACTTTTCTGGCTTCTTATAAGGTATCACTACACAGAAAATATATTATAGAGGCAAAAAAAGGAAAAGCATAAAATGAATTTCATCTATATGCTAGACTTCTGTTCTAACAGACCAGCTAGATAAATTGATTAGTTCTCATTTTGGACCAATGTGGATCAATAGTTGAAGAAGTTTCTAAGGTTGAGCTGAGATTGAAACAGTGTGAAAAAAGAAGCTGACTGGAACTGGTAGATAGTAATATCATCACATTCAGGGTCACAGATATAATTATATATATTTATATACAGATGTATTTTCAATGTTTTCCAAAAGCTAGTTGGATCTTTTTATCACTGTGCTCCATAATTTAATAACACAATTTAGGACATTTTGTCTATCAAAGTAGAATCAGTTCCTTCAACCTCTTATAAATCTTTAGTACCTGTCACTTTCAAGCCTAGCCACTGTATTTCTTGCTTTATGATTTCAGCATTATATACACTACTCAATGTGATATATAAATACTGCAGTATACAAATATGCCACCTTTCTGGATTTATATACTATTTCTTTAACAACACAGTCCATCATCTTCACCTTGTTCACTGTAACCTTGGTACTGCATAAAAGTACTCACAGATATTTTTCCAGCAATAAAACTCAAGTCTTGTCTATATCAGTATGACAAAGATTTGCTTACTCTAACACTTACTGATTTATTATGTTTAATAGAATCTTAGAATGATTCAGGTTGGAAGAGACCTTAAAGTTCATCTGTTTGCAGCCCCTTTACCGTGGGCAAAGATGCCATTCATGAGGTCAGGTTGCTCAGGGTTTCATCCATCCTGCCTTGAACATTTCCAGAGATGGAACAGCCACAGCTTCTCTGGGCAACCTGGTCCAGTCCTTCACCATAGTAAGGAATTTCTTCCTAGCATGTAATCTAAGCCCATCCTCTTTCAACTTCAGGGCATTGCCCCTTGTCCTGTCACTTTTTGTCCATACAAAAAAAGTTCTTCTTTCTCTTTTTTATAATCTCCCTTTAGGTAGTGAAAGGCCCTAATAAGGTCTTTTTCACAGGAGAGGTGCTCCAGGCTTCAGATCATCTTTGAGGCCTTCTTCTGGACCCACTCTAACAGGTGCACATCTTTCTTGTGCTGGAGAACCCAGAGTTGGAACCAGAATAGAGAGACAGAATTGTCTCCCTGAGCTGCTGCCGGTGTGTCTTGTCATGAAGCCCAGGATGTGGCCGGCCTTCTGGGCTGTGAATGTGCACTGTTGACTTGTTGGTTTATGTTCAGCTTTACATCCACAATTCCCAAGTCCTTCTCCATAGGACTGCTCTCAATGTCTTCTTCCCAGTCTGTATTGACATCTGGGGTTGCCTCAATCCAGATGCGGCACCTGCACCTGGGCTTGTTGAACCTTTTGGGGTTCTTGTAGGCCCACTTCTCAAGTTTGTCCATGTCTGTTTGGATGTCATCCCATCCTTCTTTTGTGTCAACTGCACCCCTTAGCTTGGAGTCATCTGCAAACCTGCTGAGGGTGTACTTGATGCACCGTCTGTGCTATTGGTTTAGGTATTGAAGAGCATCAGCCCCGGGACAGAGGCATCACCAGCGTCCACCTGGACATAGAACCACAGCTTTGGCCACCCAAACATTTTGTAATTTCATAGACCAGTTTCCCAAGAGCATTGAATAACAGACTGTCCCAAGGGGCAAAACTGAAATAAAGCTCTAATGGAATCAGGGATCTGGTCATCTAATTACCTAAACATAGAAGTTACCCTATATATGTATTGTTGCCTCAAAAATTACACTATAAGATTTAAACAATCAGATTTCAGACAACTAGGCTGTTATCATCAGGAGAATTAATACAACCTGTTTCTTCCAGGTGTGTCTTTTCATACACAAAGTACTGATGGTGATTTTTTATTATGTCTGTATTTTCTTTTCATACTTTGTGGTAATATTTAAATGGTGAGCCTTTTCTTCCCCAGTGAAAGTCAAATATTCATATTATTCGTATCCTCATGCAAAAGAAAGAAAATTATGCAGTGATATGCATGTATTGTCATTCTATTCTTACAAAAAAGGAGAAAAGAAACACTGAATTTCACATGTGCACTTTTGACTTTGTTAGACTAAATGAAATGTGATTGGATTATGCTGCTTTTTTTTCTTTTGACATGCAGTTGTCATCTTCTCTTAACAGAAACAGGGTTTTTTTCTTCTTAATTTGTATGCTTTGTTATCCTTATTGAAAATGCTCAGTGATACTTGATCCTTATTATTCATTTGTGTATACTTAATGCTTAAATTTCTCAAGAATCATTATAAGCTACCAATCCTTTGCCTCCTTCTTTTCTCATTGCTTTTTTTTTTTCATTATTATTTCTTGATTGTTCATGAGAACACTCTTTATCTGTGGTCTACAAATGAAGATCTATTCTTTGTGACACTCGAGGAAAAGGTCAATCAGTTGCAATAAAATAATTTTTGTTTTTTTATAGAACTGAGTCATGAAAATAATTTATGCTGCTTTACTTGATTAGGGACAGTTTGCTACATAAAAGGTCTTGAGTACCTTGATTGCATACTCCATTAAGCACTCTACTCTAAATGTGTTATATTCTGCTTAATGGCATTTGCAAACAGGTGAGGGAGTTTTAGACATTTCAGGATCTGTGACCTTCCCCAGTTTACTCCTGCTTCCTTGGGTTAGTGAGGCTCTCATTGGGGAACAAGATGGGAAAAGTTGGTGGGGAGGAACAGTCACGTGAAGTTTTTATTCTCTGCATCTAGTTCACCTTCTAGATGAGTTTTCTTGTTTGTTTGTTTTTTTTTTTTTTTTTTGGTGGGGTTTTTTTTTTTGGTTGGAGTTTTTTGTTTGTTTGTTTGTTTGTTTTTGAAATATTATTCCATTCTTTCCTGATTGGGTGGATTTGGAAATCAAAAGTAGATATTTTCATTTAAATATCCTTTCTATATGTATATATTTTTCTCTTAATCTATTTGATTACAATAGGTGAAAACTTCCATGACAGAAATTTATTGTTTAGTACAATAAGTAATGTGATTTTTTTTATCTCAAGAGAAGTGTACTGAGGCAAGCACTGGCAGGTATGAAACACCTGAATGGTATGGAGACACTGAATTCAGAATTAGTAACCATTCCTACTTGTCAGTGAAAGAGAAGTGCACGCTTCTAAGTTTTGCAAGCAACAATATTTAAACAAACAAAAATTCTTGAAAATAGTCAGACTTATTGACAAAGAGCACTGTGCAAACTATAAATTTAAACTACAATTTTTTAAGGAGAAGTTGTGAAAAATCACATGAAGTATGTTCATACCTATGTTCATTGGTGGCTAATTATGATGATTTTGAGGATTAACACAGTGGTGTTTGTGCTGCTTCCTCCAGATGTTCTGTATGGTTTTCTTGAACTACTTCCTTTTTAATGCCTTGTGTATCTGTTTTTATCTGGTTCTGGGGAGCAGAAGATGATTGGAGAGATGAAACATCTCATCCACTATGCTCATTATTCCAACAAATGTGCATAATAATTTATGCAAGGAAAACTTATAGAGAGCTACACACTTTGAAAAAAGGGACATGATATTGTTAGTAATGACTGAATACAAAATTTCTATTTATTTGTTTACATGCTTACTTATTTTTCCTCACTAGAACCAAATTACTTCTTACTGTTAGCACCTTGGAAACAACATCTGATCAAAAGCATTGACAATAACTGTCAATTTATTTTCATAAAGAGGTGATCAGAAAAAACTGTAGATCTGTATAAGGGTAAAGCTCCACAGCTGTTAGGAAATGGCGGACTCTGTTACCTTCCAAACCCAGCTAAAGAAATGAGCAAAAGCTTTCATAAGATATGCATTTTCCAACATAAATTTTTTCATAAGAAGAAATTATTTTGCAATGGATTCTACCTTAGATAACAAAATTGAAGCCTAAGAGTAAATGTTTTAATTGAGTTAATAATAACTTATTTCTTTACTAACTAAAAAAAAAAAAAATAAATAAAATAAATAAATAAAGAATTACTTTCAACATTTCACTGGAAGCAGAACTGCCTAGATCTGTGCATTTTTTATTTAGCTGAAATATAATGTAAACTTGCTAGAATGCTCAAAATATGAATCTCTGGACTTCACACTCTCATTAGAAATTATTCCCTATAGCCTTCCTGAATTATGAGAGAAAACAAATATACAAGAAACACATAAAAACATTTCTATATATAAAACCCAATACTTTTCCTAACTAGTAAGAAAAGCTGAAAACTACATCTTACTTTAAAATTAATCCTGTACAATTAGATGTCTATATCTGAAATACATTTTTATTTTCTGTGAAAGAAGTGAAAATCTTTAAATTATTCCCATGTGTCTTATTCTAAATGTACCCTTTACAAAAGAAAAAAAGACAATATTGTGGAGGAATTTGTCTCATTATTGATCTTCTCTGAAACAACATTACCTAGCTCAGATATACACAGATGAAAATAGAATGTTCTGTTCCAGATTCTACATCTTAGTATCTTTCTGCAATTGATCCCTCTGGGGAAAAATAAAGTTAAAAGCCAGGTTTTTAAAGAAGTTTAAAAAGCCCATAAGAAGGTTCAGACAGTGAATTCTGTCTGAGAAAAAGTTATCGTAAGTATTTGTGGAACATGTAATCAAGCTATATTGTCTTATGTATTTAATTGTTCAATAGCATCAATATGTTATAAGTATGGCAATTAGACATACTAATAATCAGAAAAAGAAGCGACAGAAGTAAACCCATCAAACATAGAAGGTTGCTATAAAATCCCACACAAATCAACACCCCTCAAAAACAAAAGCATGCCCTTGCATATCTTTAAACACTGACATTAATAATAATACTTCTTGTGATTCTAGTAAAAGAAGGCAACACTTATGTCTTCATAGCAAATTATTACATTTATATTTTCTAATTAAATGTATTTATTTGCTAATTGCAGAAAAGAAATAATCATAATAATTTTAAACACTTATATAGCACATCATTGCCTAAATACAAAATATAAATCCTCAGTTTTCACTGATCACATATGGAGTATCAGTGTAAGAATTTTATTGCTTATGTAACACAATTCATGCTTTTCTGTATTGGAGTCCTCAAGAATGGTGACAATATTTCCCATTCTATAGCCAAAAAAAAAAGTTCACATAGAAATGATTTCCCAAGCTCATACAAGTATCCTGAGACAATTTTTTGCTTTTGAATCAGGTACAAAACCTAATTTCAAATATTTTATTTTTGAAATCTTCATTTCTCTTAAGGTGAAATTATTGAAAGACAAAAGGGATTTCTTTGCACTGTTTCTCAATCAGAAAGAGGGAGAGTAATAGGAGAAATTGCTGTAACCTCCTGACCACACACATTTACTACATGTAAATATTTTATTCAGGTTTTTGTTTGATTTAAGAGATTACTGAGGACCAAACTCTTCTCTCACAGTTCTGCTCAGCTAGTATAATTCTATTACCAGCCTAAAGATGGGTTTGTTACAACAGGAGGAACTTATCTTGAATCTGTCATTTTTGAACTGGAATATTATGGTGTTTAGGGTCTATGGATTGATGTTGGGTATGGTGCTACCACGCTCAGCACCTGACATTTGACCTTTCCGTCAATTTTCTCCCAGTCAGAAAAGTAAATTGTTGACTTTGAGTTGTTGCTATGTGATAGCCTCAAAACTGATGCTAGAAGTTAAAAAATATTTCTCAGTTGAGTGAATAATGGGGGAAAAAAATTAAAAAAGGAGGGAAAGATTCAAGGAGACAAAACAGCAGGAATACTAGCATTGAATGTTACACAAACAATAGAAAGACTACATTTTATGTGTTTGTGTTAGGGGAAAAAGTCATCACTAATAGGATTTATGTGTTTGTATTAGGGGAAAAAATCATCACTAATAGGAACAGTCTCTCAAAAACCTCTCGTATCTTTTCAGAAGCCTTATTTTAAACTGTAAATTTTGGTCAAAATGAGGGAAGGCAGACTCCAAAAACCTTCCTTTAAAGCTGATTGAGCCAGAATACAGATAGGATACAGACCTTAGGATAGCATTCAATCTTCTGGAAAAAATGCAAAGAAAATTTTTGCATGTGTTTTTTTTTTTAACCATTGCTTTCACACACACAAAGAAAATCCACATCCTAGATTCTTTTTTTTTTTCCTCAGGCCAATTTTGCAGATATCTATGAAAACACGTCTTCAGACAAAGGCACTGTTAGGCTGTTGAGCACAAGTAGCTGTTAATCGGCTTTTTTGGGCAGTGAGTCAGAATTTTCTGTTTAATAACAAGCAATTGCCTATGTTTCCATGTGGAGGCGAGCTAAGAGTTTTCCACAATAATGCTACCATTATTTTAACGGTATTTTTGCAGGTTGGAGGGAATGAATGTGGTCTTTGCATTGCAAATATTGGTATAATAGCGTCTAGTTGTCTTGGCCGAAAAAAAATCTCTCTTACATTGAATAGTAATGAAATATCTCTGTAATCACTCTTGTAGATGCCACAGATTACTCCTCCCACCTGAAGTTCCAGTTCAGGTGTCCTACTGTTTCTGTGTAACTGTCCTTTAGCCCTCTAGGGTTCCCCTGGGGTGCTCAGATGTCTCTGGAAATTACTTCCTTAGCCTGGTGCCAGTTTTGACCTAGGAGAAAGGTCAAAAAGGTTTGCCCAGAACACGACATCTAAGAGCTGCAGGGTGTCAGGGCAGGATGGCTGAATTGAAAGAATATCTCCTTTTTATTTCAGACTCTCCTACTCTGGGTGATGTCTTTACTTAAAAACTTAGTTTTTCTGGCTACTGCCTTTGACACTAGGAATTATGATTTGTCCAGGGATCCTAAGTATGTAACTCTGGGTGACAGATTCCATTAAATGATAGAAGATCTAAAAGATCTTGGTTGTGTTCTAAAAGATTTGTTGATGCTAACTCAGCTGAGATAGGGATGATAGATCTGCCCCCTGAAAGGACTAACTGTTGGACTTCTGAGAAATACGATGCTCTGCACTTCAACATGACAATACTTGCTGGAATGCTTTAAATAACATCAATGTGATTTCTAGAGTAATTAAGTTTTTATGTCAAAAGCTAAGATCTTATCTTAAAAAAGGTGAAGGAAATAAGAAACCTATGCCATCCACGAAGATTTTTGTTATTGTTCAAAATCTAAATATATATTTACATGACAACACTTGAATCATCAGTAGGATAACAGCTGAAATATTGTTTAAGAGCAGAGGAGTTACATTTCTTCACCTTTATCTTCCAAAATTAAACCATGAATTACGCATAGTTGCATTAAAATATTTTCAGCATGATTTGTTGCAAAAACTCACAAGGCCATGTCTGAAGACAATGACTGCTGTCTGCAGCCATAATAATTATTCCTAATAGCAAAGTACTGGAATTTAGGAATGCTTCAGAAAGATTTGGCTATAGTGGTGTGGCATAAAATACGAAGTCTGTTGGTTGGTGGGGTTTGGGGGATTTTTTTGTTAACTGCTATTTACAGGAATCAAGTACTTCATGGTGAAAGGATTTTTTTTCCTTTGCAAGACTCTCTTAACAAGTTTACTCGATCAAAATAGAAGAAAATAAAATGTGGAACCCTGGATTCATAAATTCAAGCTGAATATTGTCTAATTCAGACAATAAAAAGGTATAGAGTATGAAGATATACATTTTTACAAAGGATCTTAAGATAGAAACTAGTAATATGGGCTTAGCTTTAATATAAATATTTTTGCTCTCTTTTTCATGCTGAGGATTTTCAAGGTCTGCTTCCTACCCTCTCTCTGCTTCCTACCCATTTTCTTTCTGCTTGCTGAAAGATGAGACATTTTAGGAACCTTACACTAGATCTCTGTATTGGAAAGCATTGGTGTGGTGAAACCAGTAAACTTTAGGCCCAATTTAAATATTTACACAAAGCACGATCTTTATCCTATTTTAAGCAAGATTCTTTTAAGATAAAATCAAATTCTATCAGAAGAATTTAAATTCTGGATCCTGCAGACCTAATGCACTTGAACAGGAATCCAAAAGTGAAAACAAAATCCAATTTTGTTAAAGAAGCACTACCTTTGTATTTGGAAGAAATGAAATGAGATTTTAACTTTATGTGTAATTTTCTTCTTAATTGTAGGTTTTACGTTCTTGTCTTGTGGAACAGATATCACTTTTCACTGACTTTTTACATCAAAAATTTTATATATATGAAATACAATTCTGGAATAATTTTGGTTATAATTTTTATTAGTTTTGAGAAGCAGTGAAAAAATTAGGTTGACTTTTTTTTTCTTTTGCAGACATATTTTGCAGTGGAAACATCTTTTTGAAATATTAAAACTTTGATATAAAGGAATTTTCCTTCTGTGGTTCTGAGACATTAGGCAAAATGCTGGTAAATAATGATGGACTCATCTGTCCATGTTTAACATTTCAGACCAAACTATTTCTAGCACCATGAAAATCTACTCTCTCTACAGCCTGATGCTTGGTAGAACATTGCAGTCACCATCAAATGTCACCAAAATTCTGACCTGTGACAGCAAAATGGTGCACGAGTTCCTTTTCCTCTCAAGAATTATTCTGAAGTGGGGAAAAGGAAATGAGGAGCAGGAGGGACTTCTCTGGTTTGTGGCTGAGCAAAATACAGGCACAATGTAGTATTATATAAAATTTTCCTGTAAGGAAAATTAAAGCTAGAAAGGCTGTAGAGTTTAGGAAAAACAGAGAAAGGACAGCGGAAGATGTGCCTTTACAAATGGTCATGAAAATATCTTCTTCTCAAGGCAAATTAAGTACTACTAATATTGCATTGATGTAGGGAACTGTGTCATCACCTTTACACAATGCTGAACCATAGAAACATAGTTACACCACCCTATCAAAAGTCTCAGTACTATACACCATTTTGGTGATGAAAAAACATGACAATGAATGATATCTCTGTGTAACTCTAATTTTAGGTAAACCTCAAACAGGTTTTGTCAACAGAGTTTTAGCTTGATTTCTAGTTTGTGTTGTGATCTGAAGTTTTTTATGTTGTCACAGTCATGTTGTCTTTTACCTGGACATTATGAAACACTTTCTTTGCTGCCTTAGCTTCTTCCTTTTTTTTTTTTTTCTGTTTTAGTTCAAAGGAATTTATTTAGACATGATGTACAGGATCTTCTTTCACTTTGTTTTTTAAAACTGCTATTTCTTGACAGGTTGTGCTCCGTCTTTCATATTCTGGTTGGACCTAATGCTACACCTTATTTAATTTACTATGAAAGTTTTGGGGTTTTTTTTTTAATACTGATAGGAAATATGCTGAAATGATCAAATACTCTCTCTAACCTGGAAAAGCTGAGAGATTGAAAAGCTGAAGGTAGCCTAAGATAGTGTTAAGTTAAAATATTGCTGGGATACATATTTCACTTAGGCTTGCTTGCTGTATGCTGGCCAACCTTGATTAAGTGTCAAGAATATTGAGTAATCTGGATCCTGGAGAGAATGTTTTAACAGGGTGAAACAGCCATCTGAAAGCTGATTTGCCCTTGATGTAAAATTTATTGCATCTATATGCTAATGACCTTATTTCTGCATCTTCAGCCATAACACAACTGAATACTCTCATTGAATTCCACCAACTAAAATCATGTTGTTTCAAATTAGAAATACCCCAGAAAGGGAGAATTTGGGTATGAAAGTAATGGCATTGGTAATTTAGAGGATGACAGTTTTCTTTTTCCACTGTGTCCCACTCCAGTGACAAGAATAATGATGCAGCTTGACAATAGATTAAGTCAGATACATGTATGTCCTTTTGCATCTACTGGTAGATGCAGTAAAGAAAGTTAACTTAAATGTAAGGAAAGAATTTTGGTTTGCAACTTGGAAAGAAACTTTTTAAGTGATGACAAAGTCACTGGCATGGGATTTTATGCTTTGCACAGAAAAGTGTTTGGATTTTTTGCTAATGAATTAGTGTGTGTGTTAATGAGTGAGAAAATATGATGTATTTATTTTTTAGGCCTGAAATACATTTTGACTAAGTAGAGGAAAAGGTTGTTTTAATACTTGGAATGCATAAGCTATTTTACAAGTATAGTTCTTTAAGCATTAGAATTTTTTAAAGTGTGCTTGTTCAATGCTGGTGTAATTTAATGCCACTTTAGTGTAAATACTAATAGAAAACCTCTTAAGTTAATGCAATATGGTATTCTAAGTTAATTGCAGGGGATGTGCACTATCTATACCTAATTAAATAATATGTAAACAAGACATTTTAAAGATAAAAAGCCTATTAGAGAATTACTTGTTTAACTTCTTTCTCAAGGTGTTATCAGAAGAACTGGCATTCACCTTGTTTCTGTCTTGCAGAATGGCAAGTGTGAGAATGCTTGCCTATTCAGAATTAGCTATGATTCTAGTAATAAAGATAGCTCATTTATTGGTTTTGGTGGATTTTTCCTTTGTGGATTTGTTACCAGCTTTAAATTTAAGTTTGGGCTTTCAGGGGCCAAGCCTAAGAAATCAACATCTTGGCAAACATCAGCAATCATAGATTTCATGTACACTTAGAGTAACAGTTTTTCTGATAAATTTGTAGTCAAATGATAAGTCTAGATAAATAGAAAATTCTACTAGCCACTCAGCTGAGATGCAATTTTTACCAAACTAGCAGATTTTCCTTTCATAACCATTAATCTTTGTTACCTGCAACAACATTTCCAAATAGTCTCTAGCTCTATTTAATAAGTTATGAATAATTAATTTGGAAGCTATGTACTGAGAATTTTGATAGCTTCTTCCAATGTTGTCACAATTAATTTCTACTTCAATAATTACAAAATATTTTTAACTCTATACATAGACTAGACTAGACTAGAATAGAACAAGATAGAGTAAAATATCTCACTTTTGAAGGGACCCATAGTGATCATTAAGCTTAACTCAAAAATATTTCCACCCACCTTCATTTTAGCTTCTATATTTCCTAAGGAGCTATTAGCCAAATTCAATACTTCCTTAAGCTGTGACATCTGTGGTTTTAGATAACTTTTTAATTGTTATATTTTATTGCGATATTTTAAAGGCAGGTTTAATGTTGTGTTGTTTTGGTTTTTTTCTCTATGTGTTTTGATGTCAATAAAAGTAGCAGTTGCCATAGTGGAAGATCTCATTTCAGTGATTTTAAAAGGAATGAGTTCTGAAGAGGAAAACTGTATGTCAATATTTTGGGTTTTTTTAGAAACTGATCCATGGCATCCAAAAGAAATACATTGAATTACTGGCTGTAGCTAAATCATGACTCTGGATATATGTGTGCATGTATGGGTGTCTGAGTGTGAATCTACAGAAGAAGTCCTGAGAGGGTAGAAAAAAAAATTGATTAAAAAATTTTTAAAAAAGTTATTTTCCTGAGTTAATTTTTAACAGCTTTAACTCAAATTCTAAGTGAACTCTAATTTTCAGCCCTTACATGCCCTGAAGCACAAATTACTTTTGTATTTTAAGATGACTTCTAAATTATATACTTTAAGAAAAATTAATATCATTATGGATCTTCTTTTCTAATCTATAATTATTTTAAATTGAGAAATCCAGAACTTGTTTCTATATTTTAAATGCTATCAGCTAATATATCTAAAAGGTTGGTGATATGGGTTTTTCATCTCAGTTTGAGTACTCAAATAATTCAAACACTATTTCTTTTTTTTTTTTCTTTTAATACTAAATTGTAGCAATAATAAACATGCTCATTTGCAAATCAGTATCTAAGAATGACATGGATACTCTGGAGTCAGATTTGCTTTTAAAATTGTTCAAAGATTTATATATTGACATATCTTATGATTGATACCTGTGTGCTCAACAGGTATTTATTCTAATTTTTGGTTTAGTCCTTCATATAACTTTTTTTTTCCCTTATAAAACAAACACCTAAAAAATTTATAACTAAATTTTCTTACTGCCAGATGCACTTATAAAAGGAGTAAGAAGACTTAGTGGAATCAATTTGAGTCAGGCAAATGTAGCTGCTTTGACAGTTGTATCCAATATTTACATTTGTTTTCCTCTAAATGAATGTAGAAATTCTGCATTAAGAAAAAAAATCTGCTTTTTTTTTGGATTCCTATATTTCCAAACCAGAAAAGAAAAAAAAAAAAAAAGAAAAATTTTATGAATTGGCAGGAAGAAAAAGCAAAGCAAAACACAACAAAACAAACAAAAAAGCAGAAAAATCAAAGCAAAATGGAAGAGACACCCACCTTCCAAGGGTTTTTAAACCTGAGAATAGCTTTTTCCTAAAATTTTTAAAAACCTAAAATAATTTCATTGAAAATTAAAATTTGACTTTTTAATGTTTTTTTTTTTTAATGGTTTTGATGGTCAATTCCCTAAGAGTTATAAGATAGAGAAAATAATCAACTTTGATCCATCTTTTACTACGTGTGCTCGTTTTGACTGGAACAGAGTTAGTATTCTTCACGGTAGCTGTTATGGGACCCTTTTTTGGATTTGGGCTGAAAATAGTATTGACAGTTCTGGGATGTTTTAGATATTGCTGTGTAGTGCTGACAACACGGAGTCAAGGCTGATTTTCCCTTCTCCTATGCCCTGGCAGTGAGAAGGCTGAGGCTGCACAAGATGCTTGGAGGGGCCACAGCCTGCAGAGCTGACCCCAGCTGATCCAAGGGATACCCCAGACTGCAAGGTTTCATGTCCAGCACTGAAAGCTGGGTGAAGAAGAAGGAAGCAGGGGACATTTGAAATGACGGCATTCGTCTTCTCAAGACACTATTACACATAACTGAGCTGTGCTCTCTGAGATGGCTGAGCACTGCCAACCCATAAGAAGCAGTGAATTCATTCCTTGTTTTGCTTTGCTTGTGTGTGTGTCTTTTTGCTCTACCATTAAACGGTCCTTATCTCAACTTAAGAGCTTCCTCACTTTCACAAATCTCTCCTTCATCACTTAGGTGGGGGAGTGAGGTAGATCATTTACCAGGTGGGGGTAGACTGTGACATTATGCCACAAATAGTGATGGTTATGACATTTCCATCTATCTTTGGATTCCTGGTATATTTGTGAAGTTTTCAGTCTTTCATGTTTCTCACATTAGAAGTTAAATAGAAAAGAATAATCAATTCATACATTAGGTGTTTTTAGAAAAGGAAATAAGTCACAAACTATTAATTCATATAATTCTGAGAAAAAGCAATGATGAGGCTTCATAAACATTGTGTTGTAAGAAAGTAAGAAAGAGAAGAACAAGGAGAAGCAAAAGTTGAGATCCACCTCCTTTCAAATGCTTTATGACTCAGTGACTGATGTGGAGGATTTAATAGTGAATAAAATTGTCCAGCAAGTCAAGAAAGATCTAACTGATTCTTACTTAAAAGCGAATAAGAGGCTTTCTTTGTCACATGAAGAAAAAGTTATGTCCCTCTCAACTGCAAAGTTCAAAACAATCATTAAGTGCTTCACAAATTTATCATCACTAGTGAAAACATATTCCTAAACCTGAAGATGACTAACATTCCCATCTCAAGGCAGCATATATAAATATATGAATAAATTTAAAGAAATGTAAATAATAAACAGTAAAGAGCTTTTTCCTTTATCTCCCTTCCTATCTTCTGCCTTCAAAAATTGAAAGTTAATTGCAGTACCGTTGACCAAGGATTTTCAGAGGGGTAGCTGGGAAAAAAACTCAAAAAACTAGACCCATTACATTTGCTCTCCATGTTACATCTGGTACCTCAAAACTTTGTTTGATTTAAGCATCTTTGATTTTGTAACATATGAACATCCTGGAAATTTTGGTTAGTTCTGCAATCTTTGTAACAGAGATCATTCCATGCATTATTAAAGAATCTTGGTCAAGGACTGCCTAATATATTGTACAGTTTGTGTCTGTACTAACACTGAGACTACACAGAAACACTAGATAAAATGCATCACATTAATTTGTAATAGTAATCCACTGTCTCACTCTCCTAAGATTTGACTCTCCAAAGCATCATTCTATGCAAATTACTTATGTCATTCAGATTAATGTTAGTGGATGCAAACTACGAGATGTACATCTTAGAATAGGAGAAAAAAAAATCATTATTTATGCATTACTTTAGATCATTACTTCAGCACAGTGCCAATATGTTTGGAGTGCTGCTGTCTATCAATAATCAGTCCCACTATGTGAATAAAAGATTTGACACTGAGTAAAATGAAATTCTTTCTAAGGAGGTTGAACCTGTAAGTCTATAGCCATTTAAAATATGGGTTCACTGAAAGACATTCATTCTTTAATACAATGAGAAAAGAAAATATGTGGATACATTCTGTGTTTATGGCTGAGATTTCAAAACTTCACAGAATGGTTGTGTTTGGAAGGGTACTACTGGAAGTCATCTGTAACCTCCCAGCTCAATCAGGGCAACCTAGAACTGAGTGCCCAGGACCATTTCCAAAGAAATTTTGAATATCCACACATATTTCATGGATTCCAAAGATTCCACAGCTTCTTTGGACAACCTGTGTCAGTAACTGGTCACCCTCACAATGTTTTCTGACCCTCACAATGTTTTCAGTTGGAGTGTCCTCAGTTTCAGTTCATGCTCATTGTCACTGCTCCTGTCACCGGACACCACTGAAAAGAGCCTGCCTCCACCTTCGTCTCACACTCTTTGCAGATATTTATGGGCATTGGTAAGGTCTTCCCATGAACATTCTGTTCTCCAGGCTTAACAGACCCAACCACCTCAGTCTTTTCTCATTTGTGAGATGCTTCAGTCACTTTATCATTTGTGTGGACTTTCATTAGTATGTCTACATCTCTCTTTTACTGAGGCAGCCCAGGACTGGACACACTATGACAACTGTGTCCTCATCAGTGCTAAACAGAGAAGCAGGATCACTCCTTGGCCTGCAGGCAGCACTCTTGCTGCAGTCTGGAACAGCAGGCTCTCCTGCTCCAAGAGCACACTTCTGGCCTCCTGTTCAACTTAGTGTCCAGCAGGACACCCAGGTACTGCTTGCCAGTTGTGGGAAAGCAGTAGGCTAGGGGTAGGCCTTACCCCTGGGTTAAGCCTTTTTCATGTTCTCTTCAAGCAGGTTCCCCATCTTGTAGAGCAACGGATCCATAGTTTCTCTAATCCTCCTTCTGTCACCTATGCACTCACAGAAATCCCTCTTGTTTTTTTGACACTGCTGCGCAGCAAATTCCATGTGGGGTTTAGCTTTCCTAATTCATCTCTGGAATCTCAATCAGTATTTCCATATTTCTCCCAAGTTACAGCTCCTTGCTTCCACACCCTGTGTACGTCCTTTAAGTTTAGCCAGGAACTCCTTGTTCATTGACCCAGGCATTCTGCTGGCTTTTTGCCTGACTTCTGATTTGTTGGGACGGACCACTCTTAAGCATGGATTGGGTGATTGTTGAACATTAGTGGGCTGTCACTCCCACAGATCTTGGCATGGTTGGCATTCTCCATGAGGATCATGGGGGTGAATGTAAACCAGAGGGCCTGATCCACTTGCTGTTCCTGGTCAGCAGGCCTACAGCAGGCACCCATTACAAAATCAACTTTGTCTGGGCTCACCCAGGAGATACAAGTTGCTTTACATTAACATTTCATTATATATAAATTTTCAAAGGAATTTACAGATGTCTGTTGAGTATTTCACCCTAAGGGTTTAAAATTAGATCAAAAAACCCCAACAAGTGGAATGGCAGATTATAGACAATAAGTCACACCACTGCAGGAAAATGAAGGGTAAAGACCAAGTTCTTCATTGTATAATACAGTATCAGACTTCTGCTAGGGTGGTGCAGCAAAACCCCTACAGTTTTTGGACCACACTCTTCAATGTTAAAGTAAATCATTATTAAAATTGATTATTCACTTTGGGCCACAACAGTCCAATATCCTACAGACTAGCTGACAAGGCATTTAGAGAATCGGTGTAAAATTTCATATCTAGTGAAATGTGGAGGTAGGACCTTCATGCTGACATTGAGAGGAGATGCAAAAACTGATTCTTTAAACATTGAATTGGAAGGTGACAAAAGTAATGCTGTTCTTTTATCTTGACAAATATTTGTCATAGAAAAAAGTCATTAAAAGAGAGAAGTGTCCTTCTTTCCCATATAAAGTCTATAACAAGGTAAATACCTGGGGTAGTTTTTGCTAGGGTTTTGTTAAGCAGCAGTAGTTTTAATATATATTTGCCTATAATGAATTTGGTAACAAAATGAGTAATGCAGGATTATTTATATTTGATAAAACCTGATATTATAGTTTTTGTTGTTCATCCTAGTAAGGGAGTTAAAATCTCCTCTGTAACTTTATTAGTGTCTCTGTGATCAGCAGTTTTGGTTTTGAAGTTCTTGGCTATGTATAGGCTGTTAAAGACTATGGTCCAAAGCTTGACACATTGATCAAGCTCTTCCTGAAATGGATTGGCCTTATCTTTCTGTCCTAGGTGTTCTGAGTCTAATGGGATTTCCCTATCTCTTGGCTGTTTACGCTACTTCCTTGGCTCTGCATCTCTGTAATAAAAATAAATAAATAAATGAAAGGTTACACTGCTTCCCTGAACAGTAGTGGCATGAAACTAGAAGTGTGTGTGCTACACGTCCTTGGAAGCCCATGGAAGAACACTGGAAGAATGAGGCTGCAGAGATTGTTCACTGAAGGAGCATCAGATTGGTGCAGATACTGCAGCTCACTAAACAGCTGCCTGGTTTCCACCTCACTGCCCTTGGAGAGCTTTTGAAAGAAAACTCTTCCATGAAAACTTAGAAATAATATCTTAATTAATGTAATTAGGTGCAGAACCAAACAGATTTACGCAGTGAGCTGACAACAAGGAGTGTGGACTTCAGGAGGCAAGCTTCTTTCATAATTCTTTTATTGAACACCACAGAAATACCTGCCAAAGTCCAGTCAACGTTATCCCAGCAATAGGCCTCAGCAAGGATAGAGGATAGAGGATATACCTAACTTGATACTTTCTATCCAGCTTGCTTCTGAACCAGAATTACTGGGTCAAATGTGAATTTGCATATAAATAACTCCTTCTAGATAGAGAGGAACAGCATTGCTGTCATCTTCTAGATTAAGTACTTATTACCTTTGTTTTGGATAATACTGTTTTTTAACTTGTTGGTTGTTGCTAAGTCATTCTACCTTACTTGTCAAAGCACATAATGGTATTTAATCCTCCCTGAAGTCATTTGAAAAAGACAATAAATAAGTATTTATCAGGATGCTGACAGGCTGAATATTTTTATCTGAAGGTTTCACAAAATCTTTTAAACCAAAATGATGATTGAACACCTGTATATTATTAATTTCATGAAGTTACTATTGATGAGTAATTTATTGTGCTTAAACAGATATAGGCATATATCAGCCATGATGGACAGAAATTTGGGCGATATTAGTGCATATAGTGTAAAATAGCTCCAGTCTATTTATTAAGTACATATCTCAGACCAATGACACAGAATTTATTTGTTTCTTTGTTTCATGGGTTGATTTTGGTTGTTGGGGATGGTTTTATTTGGGGATGGGAGTTTTGTGTGTGTGTGCATGGACAGTAATTCTCTATGGATTTAAAACAGTAATATCATATTTTATTTGTTTTACTGGTATTTCACCATTATCAAATATTATTCCCCAAATTCACTAGGGACTGTTTAAAATTTAGCTCTTCTGAAAATGGGTGCTACTCAGTAAATTTTCTGGATATAAAAATCTAAGTTTAGACTTTACAGACTGAGATTCAGCCCATCTGAAAATCACCTACATTCCCAGAGCTAGAGTTTCCTTCTACTTAGACATCTTTAAAGACCTGAGATCACAGAAAGAATTGTTGGTCAAAGATTGTATAAAAAACTTGTCAGCATTATTTTTTTAACAGTAAAACGCTACAGGGAAGAAAATGTGATAAATTTTAAATGTTTTTTCAAATATTGCAAATTCTTCCATGTGGAACTAAGCACAGAACAAAGAAGGAGGTAATTAAAGAATCTATATGTACTGTAATAAGGGATCAGATTTTATGCCATGGCAATTGTTATATACTCTGCTACATGTTGCTGAGAAAATGAAAAGAAGTCTCTAATGTTGATTTTTATCTTCAGCCACATCTGGAAAAAGGCTAAGTGCCATTATAGACCAAGTCAATTTCACATAACTTTATGCAAGTGTAGACATCTATATGATGAGAATAATTTCCTAACTCTATATTCTCCATGTAGAGACTTGGATAATTCCAAAAGTCAATTCACACATGAGATGGATTTTTCTAGCCACTAACAAATATTTGGAAAAAAGCTTGTCGCATCTCTTACTGTCCATGAGAAATATCTGTCACAAAGTATATTTAAATATTTATTTAAACAAAAATAATAAGTGGCTATGGCTGCAGTTTCAACTGCTTAGAGAGCTACCTTGAGACCTGAAAAATTTGTGTGCTGTATTGTTTTATTCTGGTAGGTTTCTTTTACTATGATCAATCTACTTCACATCCCTGTTGAATTCTGACTTCTTGTAGGGGTCATTGTTTCTTATTCCCTAATAATTCTACTAGGGATGTACAAACTTAATATATTTCTAGCATTTACTGAGTTTGCCGAATCACAAGAAACAAGCACATGTTTTATGAACTCTCAGGTGGGTTACAATGTAAAGAAATGAAAGAAAAAAAAAAGTGATATTTGTAGAGTCAGCTAGCAGCAAAAAAAGAAGGAGGGAAGCATTAAAAAAGCTTTGTTTGTTTTTTTATGGTGACTCTCCTAGGAATATATTGACTATGGTATGGGGTTTTTTTACAGCTTGTAAAGTTATAGTCCTGACTGATGCTAAAGGTACTTTTCCCCAAAGTTTTGGATTAAAAAAACTACAATCAAAGAGAAAAATACAGAATGTTACATTGCATATTAGGTTTCTATTTCCATACTCAATAGCAAGACTTATTTAAATATGTTAAGACTTATTTAAATATGTTATTGATCGACAGATGAGGACAAAATGAAGTCATTGCTAGTTTCCAAATATTATCTTATTTAAAAACACATAACTATTTTAGAACAAAGCACTGTTGCTTAAATTGTCTCCTTTTGTTCAGAGGAATGTCAAATGTTTATTTGTCTGAAAATTAGTTAAGAATAAGAGTGTGCAGCTAAGTTATTGTTATTTAGGTATGGGTTTGAAATAATTATTATTTCCACTAAATATGAACTTTCAAAAATACCACAACACCAATCTTTGTTTAATGATCAATTTTAAAGTTGTTTGTTTGATTTTTTTATTAAATACTGAAAACTTTGAATAGATCAAGTTATTTCTTTCAATTCCATCAACTCTTAGACATGCTTTTAACTCAAACCACAAAATAAGAACCCAGAACCTGGGCACGACTGAAGGCCACAGCTTCTCTAGATGGTTTCTTTGAAGGCCCTAGAGGTACATTAGGGCACCAGTGTGCAGTTAGCTGGGTAGTTTACCACAAGGCACCCAAACACAGACTGCCTGCAGCTTCTGTGTGCAAAAGATCCGAGTGGATTATGGGAAAGGCTGGGTTTATGACTCCTTGGGTCTTTGCTTCCTTAAGTACGAGGAAAACTGCACATAGGAAAGTTAAGGACCCATAAGGACGTGAGTGCTCAGTAAAAATGATGACCTCCACAGTATTTCTGGTAGGTTAGAAATAAAAACTAGTTTGTGTCTAGATTTATGTTCAGAGTGGTAAAGTATTAGAGGCAGAGTTACTGTGGGCATCCAGAGTTTCACTGGGTACGTTTATATTATCAAATAAAATAGGCCCATTCTCCAGCATTAAGGACTTCTGGCACATCACAGCTCCAGAATATATACAATATATTGTATATACAGAATATATGTTTTTTTTCTATCCTGCCTCCTGGGAACTATCAATGGTCTAAATATTACCTGGAAGAGTGCTAGTTCACAGAAGTCAAAACAATGCCAGAGGCTAGAGCTCTCTATTAAAGAGTGAAGAAAATGTCCTGGGTTTAAATCTGTGTCCCAGTTCTATTTGTTTTACCGATAATAACAGAGCCATTAGGTTCAAACTTGAAGAGTTTGTGGATTTTGGTAAATCAGAGTTGACATGAACTGATAGTTCTGATTTATTAAAACAATAGCAAAAATTGTACATGAACACAGCTTCTGGGAAATAAATCACAAAAGTGGTAGACAGGATATCTTTTATGAACTCTCAATGCTTTCAGTCTGTCTTTTTTTTTCATATTTCCTTGATAAGAGGATCTTAATTTCTTATATATTTATTTTTTTTTAATTTCTCTTTTTTTCTCATTTTTAAGGAATCAGAGATTTATTTCCCTAAATCAGGGCTAGTCTGTTATTAAATTAATCTTTACAAGTGAAACAGTCATCCTTTGATGAAAATGAATCATATTTTCTTTGCAGCACTTTGTTAGCATTTGGTTTGCCTGTAGATAGGGTCAGAGACTGACACAGACCCCAACTGCGATTTACTAAAATATACAACTTCAATGAATCACAGAAGTATAAGCTAAGCAATGCACATAATCATTACTATGAAAGAATGCCTAGAGTGATTAAGAAAGAAACACCAGTTACCCCAATAAAGATCAAAGTCTGACAAACAATAGGTGGAACAGCCACAGTGAAGGACTGGAAAACCATGACTGGTAACTGGGAACTGTACATCAGCCCCTGGGAACTGCACATCACCAGTTTCCCCAATACTTTACAATTTCCAAGTCCAAGAAACATCAGCCATGGGAAGAAGCTGTCCCAGTGAAGAATGGGAGAATCATGCACAGTGCTCAGGAAATTCAGGGGTGCATCCACCTTTGCAGGTCATGAGGCTTCCCCACTTTGCTGTGACTGTAGCCCAGCTTTTAACTGTTAAACAAACAAGCTGACATAATTTCTATTTCATCCTCCTGTTGAATTTCTCCCAAAGCCTGGCCAGGGCTCAGTGAGGAACCAAGGGAGTTGTTTTTGATCCTATACCCTGCTGATAAGGTCAGGAGTGGCCTTATCCAGTTTCTAGATACAGAAAGGCAACCACGTGTTTTGCCTGTAAATTAACACATATGACAGTACTTTGTTAGTAAGTGAATATGTATATATATATATATATATATATATATATATATATATATATATATATATATATATATATATATAAAACTTGATTGAAAGGTTCATCTATAGGGCAAATTTGGTCCAGGCCTTAGTACTTCAGTATGAGATGAAGTATATCAAGAAACACAAATTTGAGCATAAATGTTGAGTACTGTATCCAGCTCTGGGGTCCCCAGCACAGGAAGGGCATGAACCTGTAGGATCGGGTACAAAGCAAGGCCACCAAGTTGATCAGATGGATAGAGCACTTTGCCTGTGAGGAAAGGCTCAGGCAACAGGGATTGTTCAGCCTGGAAAAAAGGCTTCTGGGTGATCTACTTGTGGCCTTCCAATACCTGAAGAGAGCCTACAAGAAAGATGGAGAGAGGATATTTACAAGGGCATGTAGTGACAGGACAAGGGGCAATGTCTGAAAATTGGTAGTGTGTTCAGGAAGGGCTTGGTCAGTATTACTGACTAGCACGTACTTTAATAAGAAAATAAAATCTGAAGCTTAGTTCTCTAAAGACTTAAGGATGGTGAATCATTGTTTCAGAAACTAAAGGTTTGGCAAAATTGCAATTCATGGGGAAAAAAAATCTTAATTAGCGATTCAAATGATAAAGGATGTTTGTTCTCATACATATGCCATAGCACATGGCTTCTTAAAAAATAGAACTTTTCAACTTTTTCAATATAGACTCTGACAGCAAGAATTTATGATTCAGGGACAAATACTTGTTCAGTCATTATTTATCATAGAAGATTATAATACTTGGCACTTTGAGTCACCTTTTGCATTTAGATTGCTAACTTATATATGGCACTTGTACTGTACAAGTTGGTCAATGTGCTCTTTAAAACCAAACTAAAAAAAAATCAAACAGAAAACCTTATTTTCAAGGTCAAAAAATAGTAAAAAATAATAATAATGTGAAACTTGTCTGAAGTACCTGAATTCCTGAATCTCTGGAAATTGAAATTGGAGAGATAATCACAGAGAAACAGTTTTTTAGATATATTCTACTATGCCAGTTGTACTTTTATGCCAAAATCCCTGAAGAACAACTTATATCAAAATATTTTGGCACTTTCAATTTAAGCTTCCTGAAAATGGAAGAAAATAAATATGAGTGTTTAGGCACCACAGAAAGATTTAAACAGAATGTGACACTAAGGTAGACAAAGTTTAGAGAAGTCTCATTTGTTACTCAACTGGTTCACTCATGCAAGGAAAAAGACATTTCAGAGAATTATTTTGCGGCATTTAAAAATAACTTGGGACATGAATTGCATCTATATTTCACAAAAAAAAAACCCAAAACAAAAAAAACAGCTAAGCACTGCTTTTCTTTAATCTCATTCTGAAAGTATATCATCTTCTTATGATATATGTAGTCATATGAATTCTGTTCAGATTCTTAACAGAGTGAAAGTGGATTGACCAGGAATGTCCTGCTCATTGACTTATAATTACATGCAACTTGTCACAGCTATTTATTACTTTAAGAAGCTTGTTTGAATATATGTTCCCACTTTCTTGAAGCACCATCACAGCAAATTACCAATTTTTCCTTAAATATTTAACAGGAAAATAAATAGTGGTAAAGAATAATAAAGAAAATATTCCATCATTTAAAAATATTTTAAAAGGAAAAAAAAAGTATCAAACCTCCCCTGTTCTCATTTTCATTAACCTTTTTTTGCAGAAATTGAAATTTTGCAATGGAGAGTAAGAGGTGTCCGAATTTTAGCTGGTGATAAAAATGAAGAATGTATTCCTTGTCTGGTTGGGTCAGCTCAAGAATTTTAAATAGCAGTTATTAATTCACTCAGATTTTTACTAAGCATTGGGAACATTTTAGCAGATCTAAATCAAGTCTGGTTGAGAAATGCTGGGTAGTAACTTCTCTCAACAGTGGAGGTGTGTCCAGGTTATTTGTCCACAGGACTGAAGCATTTAAATCATATCCCCTTGTGAACATTTAAACAGAGAGATCAGAAGAATATTAATACACACCAAATTCTAGTAGGAAGATATGAGCTGGAATCTGGGAGGGATATAGCAAACCTATAAGCTTCATCCAGCTATGCAGTTGCTTCTGGAATGAACATCTATTTACTTATATGAAAATAAGCTACATCAGTAATAGTTTTGTCATTGTTGGACGTTAAACTCCTATAATAGCTCCACTGAGAGGGAGGACAGTGTAACATCACAGAGAGTCACGTCCAAAATCAAAGCAGAAATGTTGATATAAAGGGTATGAATTCATGAGGTCTCAGTCGCATGAGGACTAGGTAGATTTCTCAATGATGTAAGATGTTTGCTACCAGAGCAATTCAGATGTTACTTTTTCCAGCAGACCCTGACACCCACAGTACAGGAGATGGTGTTTGAAACTGAGGCAGAAATTAGATGATGCAAGCATGATATAAAGTAAAACTAAGCTCATCTGAATATTTCACTTACATAGTGAATAATAATATAAATATTCCTATATTTCCTCAGAAACATTCAATGTTTTATTAAAAAAAAATTATATTGTTTTAGTACCATTTCATAGAATTTATCTAAAGAGATTTAAAGTTTGTTTAAACAAAAAATGTTAGATGTTCCCAGAGCTGACATGATTCTGCTGTCTTCTATTTTTACAATGTTATAGCAATAGTATTCTTACTGCTCAATCCACTCACTGCAGCTGTTCTTTAAGATATTCTTCGGGTATTTTTTTTCCTTTCGTTGTTCTATTATGTAGCTGACACAAGTGTGATTTTAACATGAAATTTGTTAACTGTTGTTCTTTGTAGACTAATAGATTTTCAGCATAGATGTGTAGATTGTAATGGATTGTATTGAAGCTAGTTTTACAATGGTCACGGTCTATCAAACTGTTGAAGGAAGGCAGTAAAATTATTTCATGCTTCTTTACAAATATCAAAACACTTAATCTAGTCATCTTTTCCCTGAACCACTATATTTTATTCCTGTGTTCCTGTATTTCTTTCCATAAACATAAGCATTAATATAATTTCTAGTGCAGCAGAGATTCCAGTGCTTAAGGATTTATCATTGATGGGTGAGGTATGTGCTTAGAGCACTGATACCTTATGATTGGAGTTCTGCTGAATTCTTGGTTCCATTTAATATTTTCCCAAAAATTAATATAGCCTGTGTTATCTGTTCAAAATTTGCTGCACCTCTGCAACATATTAGCACACATAAAGGCAGCAGGAACAGCAAACAGCTTGCCATGGCTTGGGCACTTTACAGGAGCACCTTTAAGGAAGTGCAAGTGTGTTCCAAAGTGCTGGATTTGCCTAATGACTACACTTCTGCCTACCAATTAGCTTTCTGTAAACTGAGTTTATCATTAGGACAAGGCACTTTGCACGTGGGTAAAGCTGGCATGAAATACTCTGGTAGTCCATCCTTGAAGAGGTGAATGTAGCAGCAACTTGCAAAAGAAGAAAGATGGTTTATCCTGAAGAGCTGCTTGCAGACAATGTGGTGAGTTTGTAGACTTGACCAGAGGCACACAGGAATGTTCCAGCCCTCAGGAACCCCACAGTGCAGACCTCTGTGGGTAGTGTGAATGCTTTTAAATTGTCCTAAGGGTCAGTCCCCGTACCACCCCTTCTCCCCTTTCTAATCCACAGGAAACAGCAAATACCACAACAGAAAGTGCCTAAAACTGCTTCTTCGTATTGAAACCATTGCACAGAAGAGTATATAAACATATATTCTAGGACAAATTTTGCACATCTTCACTGCTAAAATGCTCTTTCTATTGATAATCCCTCTATGTGAGCATGCAAGAGTTAGGATAATATGCTGAGGAGGGGAAAGAGCATAACCTAGAGGTAACTTGGCAAGAAAGGAGACAGATGGCTGATCTGAAAGCATCAGAGGCTTGCTCCCAAAATACCTCCCAAAATAGAGTTGGTTGTAAATTAGAATTGCCCTTTATAAACAAGGTGTATTGCTCTAAAATCTGGCCATCTGATTATGGGTGCAGATGGTCTGTTACTGCAGGGATTTAAAGGTGTAAAGGGATACATGACAGGTGAGTGCTCCAGGCTCATGTCTCAGAGGCCTAAGGTTATACAGGCTAGATTCAGTTTGTAATTCTTTTTTGAACAAGTTTTTTTTTTTTTTTTATAAGATTACTAACAAAGGTGCCAATGCTATTGATGCTCTTGCTTCTTTAGGTGTGCAAGTTATAGATGCTGCTTCAGTACATTAAGACAAAGACTATCAACTATTTTTTATGAACCATAGAACAATCTAAGATATTCTGAAAGAGCATGTTTGCTGTAGATCTAGAATATTTAAATGTTGGGAGTGAGTTGTGTATGTATATGTATATGAATCTAGTTATTTATATACTTCTGCTCACATATATAGCTGTATACAGAAGTTTACAAATACATAGTGAAACACACAGATTTGTAAATACAAATATGCTCCCATGAAATCAGCATATACCTAAATACAAACATTGGCAAATGAGGACCTACTTCTTCAGGCAGAATTGCTGTGTGCTGTTGTTAGAGCACTGCAAAGCAAACTGACCAAACAGCTTATAATCAAAACAAAATGGATAATGACCTAGACTTATAAAATCAGTTCTCATTAAGGTATATTAATAATATATGTTTAGTTATGACACAAAAATAAAACCCTCCACTGATACATGAAATGCATTTATGTTTGCTGTTTATTTAGGAACTAGTTGTCTTTGTATTAAAGAGTTGGCTTGCAATGCAAATAATCACATTGTTTTAGCACGTTATCAGAAAATTTATGGGCCCTTCTGAGCTGTGGACATCTGGGTCCACAGATACTGTGGCACCTGGCTTAACATGTGGGGAGCAAAAAGAAAAACTGTTCCACTAAAATACTTAAGTTGCCTAAACCAGTCTCTAAATAGCTCTCCATTAATTTATGAGGCACATACAAAGTATATAGTGCATTTCAAAGCATTCCTAATTCTATCCTAATCCCAAATTGGGGGTGAATAAGCCTATATAAAATCACATATGACGTTTTTTGCCCATTTACACATGTTTTTTATATACACATTGTACACAGAGTTTTTGTTGTGTATTGAGATAGTCCTGGGCTGGACCTCTAAATAGTTGATAAGAGTGAAGGCAGGTAAATTTCAGTGCAATATGTAGTACACTGTCACATTGCTGTGCCCTTATGGACTCAGGTGAGTCACTTTGTGTTACTTGATTCCCTTCTAAGCTCTAGTTTCTTATGTCTATCTAAAATGAAATAAAAAAGTATAATAACAAATGGAAGGTCAAGGACCATCTCCTATGACTTTCCGTATTTCATATTGAAAATACAATATAGCAAAAAGAATACTACCATGGAGAAGATTAAATGAGGTAAAATTTTATTTCTGAAAAATATTTCTTCATCTTCAAAACAGCCTGGTTTTCATCTCATGTTAAAATTTTACAGTTATACTGAAATTCTTAAGCTTGGACACTAAAAGTCTGAGATGGAGAGGGATATTAAAAGTCTGAAAAATGTTATTGTTTACTTTTGCATATTTATTTTGAAATTGCTCATTCTTCTAATTTGGATTTATTTGAGATAGTAGGAATTATTTTCAAAAAGGACATTACCAACCTCTGGATATTATTAATGTATAACATTCCAAAAATATTTCCTAAAATATTTCTTTGATAACAGACTAATCCTTTTAATTCTTTTCTGTTTAGCTCAATTATCTTCAAGAAAAAAATCTGAATATCAAGTAGACAAATACTCGGACAGAATAC
Organism: Melospiza georgiana; assembly: GCF_028018845.1. Lineage (NCBI taxonomy): Eukaryota > Metazoa > Chordata > Aves > Passeriformes > Passerellidae > Melospiza > Melospiza georgiana. The sequence continues at coordinate 49,354,250 of NC_080431.1, forward strand.
ACTATTGGAATTAATGTCTGTGCAGCATGAGAAGAAATAAAGACATATTGGGGGTCTCAAAAGGATAAAAACCATACACTGCAGTAACCTCTTAGCCACCAAGGGAATGTCTTTACATCTCTGTATGCATTTCTGGAGCCCTTTAGGATGAATAATTCTTTATAATAAAGACAGGAAAAAGTTTGCAAGTAGGGTTTGAATGCTCAAAAAAATGCAATTTCAAGTAGCTAATGGAAAATGGTACCTCTCCCTACAGACTTTATACCACCTGCCATTATTAAAAAATGCCACTGTCCAGCAGGGTGTTAGCCTGGTGATAATATAAGTAGGTTAGTTGTTTCAGTAAGTTTCAGTTTTCCTATGGAGCCTCTGGCAGTTTAATACGACCTCATATAGTTAAAAGTAATTGTAAGGACAGAAAGCAAAGGTAATTTTTTTTTTCCTTTAATTGAAATTGCCAGAAATAGGCACAGTTTTATATCAGTAGTGCCTTCTTAAACTGAGATCCAATTCTACCCTTAGTGTCCTATGTGGAATTGATAGTCAACCAAGAGAAATGTATATTTTATGTGTAGAAATGAAAGGGAATTTAAGGATACTGTGAACCAGTACAATGGCTTTCACAGCTGGAGCCTGTATGGAAATACTAAGACCATGCTTTAATTCCTATTGCACAGTAAATGCAATATTCCTGATCTTGCACTATTGAGAACTATGGCAAAACATTCATTTATTTAACTGACAGTTGGACTAGACCCTGAATCATTTGCTCACTCAATAAGTGTAATTTTCTGTATCTATGGGCAAGTTTAAAAAAACCCAAAACAACTCAAACCCAGACCCAAAGTGTTTCAGCAGAATTCTCCTTACTAATGGAAAATGGTTAGAAGTATTTAATCCTCCTTGAATCTGAGAGGATTAACTCCCAAAGTTACTTACAATTCAGAGGATGACTCATATTTTCACACAAATACAGTTTTAATACTTGGTCAGAACTTCCTTTCTTTTAAATTCAGCCCTGTGATCTTGTAATGAACTAAACTAGTTTTCCAGTCTCTCATACATTTATACCAGATGCAATATTTGTATCTGTATCTAGTGCTTAAATGGGTACTGTCAGAAATGGAATTTTAAATTCATTTAAGACTGGTCACTACAACAGAGATTCCTAAAGGGGTTGCAGAGTCTCAATTGATTAAACTACCACAATTTGTTATATGTTTGTGAGAAAAGTACTTGGGAATCGTGAGGGAGTGGTGCTGCCTTATTTGTTTAGAAGCTATGGAAGTATTAGCCCTAACTCCTCATGCATAACTAATATAACAACCAGAAAATATTTTGCTCTTGAAGAGACAGGTGGTACTTTATGTAATCTCACACGCTGTTAATAGGTATATTCAGTCTCTTAATTTTATTCTTTTTATTAACCATACGTATATTTATATCATCTATATATTAGAAAATCTGTTGCTAACACATGTTCAGAAGGCAAATTCATTATCTGCACTAGCTTGCTTACATTGTTTCAGAGCTATTAGGCCTAAATGTTCTACAGCCTACAGGTGTTATCTGAATCCCAAGCTACCCTTTCCAGACATAATTTTAAAACATTGCTTTAAAAGCCCTGGGAGGCCCCTGAGCCATTCTAGCTTGGTTAAATTCTTTTTTTTTTTCCTGTACATTTTGTAGCATATTTGTAAGAGTGTGCCCCAGAGCAGTAAGCAAAATCTATCAATAAAATCGTCTGAAATTTGTCCTTCTAGTCACCCTTCGACTTGTTTGGATTTTTTTAAACTTTATTATTATTATTATTATTTAAATTACCTAACAAATGGTGAATACAGTGTTGTGTGTTCCCTTACAGTAGGCTGCAGTCATTCTTGGTAATCAGTTACTGGTGGTACATCTTCTTAATTGTACAGCATATACAGAACTGGAACAATGTATGCATAAGAGCACTATGCTTTGCATTTAATACGTGAATGACTCTGGAAGGAGGGGGTGATAATATTTTACAGAATCAAATAAAATTCAAGATTCCTCATTGCTGTTTTAGTGCTGTGTTGCAATCTGGACAAATAGAAATCCTGCTGTCCTTGTCCTTAATATGATCAGCTGTTACCAGATGTCTGAAAAGCCACATGGTGCCTTTACAATGTAGACAAGCATCTGTGAAAGAGGAGAGACCACAACTGCATCATCAGTCATCTATTTCTGCTCATGGTGGTTTCATGTTGGGGTTATAATCAAACTGTTGAAAACTTTTCTGTGTTAAGCAAAGATTAAACACAGCAAGCTTGTCATTCTGTGAGGCACATGTGAGTCTAAAGCAAAATTACTTTTTTTACTGTTTATATATAAGCTTGGGCTCTGTTTAAGGCATAGAATTTAGCTCTGATCCTTTTAGAAGTCAGATTCTCAGCATATTCTTAATATGCATCCAGGTGCTCAGCCTTGCAGTCTGCTAGGTCAGTAAAAAATGACTGTGATATGCAGCAGTGTGTCAGTTTGTATTTTTGTAAGCATACTGTGAACACTTTAGGCCAAGCTACAAGCAATTCAATAAAAAGCAATGCAGGTAAAAATTGCATGGGTCTCTGTATATCTGTATTGCTAAATATTGAAGGAGAAGGATAAATCTAAAGAATCAAATCTGCAAGGCTATACCAATTCCAGGAAAGTTAAAAGGGATGTATTATGAGTATACGCACACAGTTGTTAGACCCATCATGTTAAAGTGTTAAGAAAGCACATCCTATCATTTAATTTGTGCCAGCCACCACTCTAAACAGTGCTTGACCCCTCTTTGGTCATTCCCATGTGCTCAGGGCTGTTTGCAATAAGCAATGTATTGTGTCAAGCCCGACTGGGCGGGCAGGAGGGTTTGGTCTGTGTCTATAAGCCAGGCCATGGCTTAGGGCCACTCAGGCTTAGGGACAAACCCAGTCCGTGGCACACAGTCATGCAGCACATGAAGTGCTATTGTTCCCTCTCCTTCTCTGGAATTTGGGTACATATCTCAGGTTTGGTTTATTCCAAGTATATCTCTCCAAGACAAATCTGAACTATTGAGTCAATTTGAGTCTATAAAAAGTTTCTTTCAGATGACTCCAGGGTCAGGCATTAGTCCCTGTCCTGCCCTTTCATCAACTTAAACAGGGACAAAATTTAACTATTGTAAACCTGTTTTGAAGTCTACTTCATGTATCGTAGGTACAACTGGATAAATTTGAAGATACAATATCATCTGTCTTTTGACATGTTTATACAAGGTTTTGCCAGAATTTCTTCTGTTAATGGAATGTTTAATAAATGCTTATTTCATTTCTTACTTGTGACAAGAAGATTAAAAAGGTAGACAAGTACAACATAAAACCATGCCTGCTGTCCTTTTATAGCAGTGAGCTTTGATAGATGTATTCCACATCTGCTAAGCCATTTACCCTAAGACAATTCAGGGGAAATTCAATAAAGGAATTTCTCCTGAGTTGTCCAATATCCGCCATTACAGATTCAGTAGTCGTAACACAATACAGTTTTCTGCTTGTTGCTTAAGGCATCAAAAAATACATTGACAAAACAGCACAAGATTTCCTATTAAATGACACACATTAGGAGGAAAAAAACACAACAACATATGTTGGGAGGTTTTTTTAATATGTAAAAGTGCTTTACCCACATAAGAAATAAGAAAACCATTATTTTGAACCATATTCTCACCCCATACTGTGGCATCTTTACTGATTAATTGATATAAACTTTAAAAATATTACCACGCTTAGATTCAAATAAGCTGTACAAATGTGTTTCACAATGTGTCATACACACTGCTTAGGAAATCAAGAAACCAATCAAACAAACAAAAAACCCAAAGAAAGCTAATGTCTCTAAGGCATTTGCCATAGGCATCTCAAAGTCTCCCTTATTCTGGTAGTAGACTCAGCCCAGGATAGCAGCAGTCTTGCTTGTTTTTCTACTTTCCAGATTTAGAAAAGTGGAGTGTTTTAAATTCCATACTCTGTGTATATGTTCCTCTTTAATGAATGGTTTTAAATCCATTCTTAAATGCTAAATTCATTGCTTTATTTTAAAGGCAAAAAACATTAAAATTTGAATTTATTTTTACTAGATGATGTTTCATGCATCTAAAATTAGTGCTACATATGAGGTAATACTTCTTTCTCTGCAAATACTGTAATTCTGTGACCTATGACACAATATACACAGAACTAGTAAAGGCCACAGGCTTTGCAATAAGCTTGCAAGGTCTTAGGACTGAGGTTTTTAGGATTCCCTTTTCTGAACTTTTTTTGACCAGCCTGCAGCTTTGTTTTATTTGGTTTACCTCAAAGAGCAATTTTTTCTTTTGATGAGGTGGTTATGGCTAATTGTTTTTTTTTTTTTTTTTGCCCATCATTACACAGTGCAACCACAGTATAATAGAGACAGTAGTGACAAGTATGGAGGGTTTTTTTATGAAGAATAAGATGTTTATGGTTCTAAGATAATGATGCAGAAAAATGCAGACCTGGTCTGATAGTAGAAGCTTAGAGTGGTGGGGATGCAACACAGGAAAGCACAGGAATGGAGTGATATAGGCTGGATATAGGAAGGTACTGGAGACACACGAGTAGTTACAGAAATTCATATCTGGAGCAAACAAAACTAGTTTGAGGGGTAGCAAAAAAAAAAAAAAGAAATATCTAACATACTAAAAGCTGTCATAGATATTATATTAAGTTATTATATGCAGTTTCAGAAAAATGAACAAAGAGAAAGTTGTAAAATTATTTTAGGAAAGACATTAAAATTATTCTTAGTGAATACTAAAATGAAGAAAAAGAAAATCTCAACATTAACATCAACAATATTCTTCCTGGTGAATTGCTGCTTACAATTCACTGTAGCAACTTCTACACCATCACTAGGATGAAATTGATCCCAAGACCTAGAGAAGAATGAGAAGGGATAATACCAGAAAAAGCATGAAAATTAAATGTGTCTATAACTGTTTAAATTGTATTACTGCTATCATTGAAAATTTTTTTGGTAGAGAAACATTATTTCCTTTCCTGTAATAATTTGACCTAAACTAATAATACTTCCTATATTAGATTGTTAAAATAGCCACTACACTAGCAACAAATTATTTTCTTTATACAGGAGTTCTCTTTCCTCTTTCCCTGTAAACAAGATTTTTAACTTGGGAATACTGAATAAAATAAGAGCTGAAAGGAAAAGGAGTGGTCTAAAAGCTGTCTTGATTACTAGAGATGTTTATTGCTCAAATGTGTTTTGCTTCCTCTTTCAAACCTGATTAGAGAGAGAAAAGCAATAAGGGTCATCTTAGTTCCCCTGATGCAAAAACACTTAGTGACATCTGAGAAGCCCTGAGGTACCCAAGATGTCTATAAGAAGCTGTCAAGCATGACACAAAACCTATGAATGATCCATATTCCCTTCTGGACTGTCAGTAGGAGGTTACTCGGGATAATCTAGGGAATCTCAAATGGCATTAGAGGTCTCTGTTCTGGCAATTTACACCAGAAAAATGCTACTAGATCTGGCTCAGAGGACATTCTCTGAGTTTTGAGCAGTTTTCCTTATAAAATATGACATTATTTTACCTCCATATGGTATATTAACTTGAGAAAGAGAGTATTCTGATACCAGATCAAACTGAGCAAAAGCCTTGAGGAATACCCGCAGTGTGGCAGCTCAGGGTGCAGATGCAGTGGGAGCTGCAGGCTGCGCTCTGGGCGGCTGGAGCCTGAGGCAAGAGTCTGGGAACTGCCAACCCTCTGTGCAACAAAGGGCCTGGAACACCCAGGCCATTTTGTTATTTAGCTATTGCACCAGGACTAAATTATTTTAATTATCTGGGTCTCTCAGCCTCTGCTGTGAATAACCAGGGGTCGAGCCAGTGGGGAAGCCCGGTGCGACTGTGTGAGTTTTGGGAGTGTGGCTGCAAAGGGCCTGGCTCCCAGCTCAGGTGGGGTGAGATGACTGCCAGAGTGGATCCAGGATGGCTGGACAGGGAAGCTGCCTTACTCATCCTCACAGGAAGGTCTTACTGACAGTTATGATCTCATCCCACTGTAGCACTCGTTATTTACTTGTAATAGTGATGTTTAAAGTTTACAAAACATAAATTCCTTCACAGAACCATGATTTACTTGAATACTAGTCCAAACTTTTCAAATTTGTATGTGAACTTCAACTGCTTAATTTCACACTGGATTCAGAAGCATCTTTGCTTCTCTCTTTAAATTGGTTTTCCACATATATGAGAAACACTGCTTATGAGAAACTGACTAGCTATAACACAAATTGCAAAAGATGTTTCTGAGGCAATTGTTACGCAGAATCAAATTGCTGAAAATGACATCATATATAGTACTAATAACTTTAAAATTCAAAAAGAAAATAATTTTAAAAATTCAGAAGAAAGACTTTAAATGCTTTATTTTTTAGACAAGTTCTTAAATTTTTAAACATTAAAATTCCTATTTTGATTATAAATTTGCATAACTACTGGGAAAAAAAACAGCTTTATCACTTCTTTCTTCACATTATGTTAGTTTTGTAGGGACACGACAAAATTTACAAGATGATTACCATGAACAATTAATTCAGAAATATGAGTTTAAAAAAATCCAAAAGTTCAGTTTGCAGTACTATTCAAAGCCATTATGTTGTAATGTTTTTCTCCATGTGAGCTTTCAAATTGTTTTGGTGAGGAAGAAATAAAAGGGATAGTTTTTATCTTTGTTTTTTTTTATATTTTCAGATCAATCTTATTTTAGTCCATTCACTGACCATTTATCTCTGTATCATAAAAAATATTTTTAATAGTTGTCAGAAATTCTTTTCAGGAGCATGACATTGATAGCTGTCTGATTTGGTACTGGAGTAGAAGACAGATGCAGAAGCCTAGATACAAACGACCTTAAATAAGAATTGGCATTATTGAAGATGAACTTGCAACAAAAAACATCCTGTATCCCAGTCCCTCATACAAAACAGATTTTAATCAACAGCTGTTACTTGCAGGTAAAGGGCACATTAAGTTGGTACTTTCTGGGGTTGAGTAAGTTCCAAATGGAGTGAAGAGAAACAGGGCAATCTGGCACAGACTTTGCTGTGTACTAGCCCATCAACAAAACACTGAAAATTTTTGCTATAAAGACACTATATAATATAGCAAATGACATAAGCAAATGCTGATATTGGCATCGTAAAGAGAGCTATTCTTTTAAGGCTTCCTGTTTCTCCACTCTACTAGACATATTATTTATTTTCTTTTGTGGCAGGGAGACATATTCTGGTTTTCCTTTGACCTAATGGGATGAATCCTCACATCCTTTCTCTTTTCTTAATTCCCTGATCTCCACAAAGAATTTTAAGTTAGAAAAGTCAATTATGTATGTAAAAGTTTGATGTTAATGCTTTGGTCAATGCTTCCTTTTTTTTCTTTAGAGACTTCTCTTTCTATATAGATAACAAAGAAGCAATTAATTACTTGAACTTGATAAAAAAAAATGAGGATCAGATGTTTAGGACAAGCATTTTACTAAGCTCTAAGGCTTCGACCTTCAGTGCTTATTAATTACAGGATTTATTTTCTGACACATGTGACATTTTTACATTTATATTTTCCTTCAAGTAAATAATAAAATGTGTTTTCATATCCTATATCTTTCCATTTTCTGACATTTTTTGTGTCCTTCTGTTGACAAACTAATTGATTCCCCTTCAATTTTTTTCTGAAGAAAATATTATTTTCTAAAACCACTTTTGAAGGTTTTATCTTCAAAACCACTGAGCACTTCAACAAAAAAAGTTTTTATGCCATAACTACAAAAATTTAAGAGTCTTAATACTTCATAAAATTTAAGTCTTTGTTTAAATTTGAGGCCATGAGGTCTATCAATCCCTTATGAGTCTTACTCTGTGATATCATGGGTAAGTTGGAAATGTCCCTTTATCTATACATTACTGTATCCAAGATTCTAGCATTTTAGCCTGTATCAGTGAATGGTTTGTGTATTCACTGTCCCTTTTTAAACATTTCCCAGTTATACTATGAACATTTAAAAAGTTAAAAGGATGCAATGATTTGCATGTCGCGGCAAAAATCAACAAATGGATGATATGAACAATGTCAATTTTCATAGTTCCTCACTGTATTGCATCCTACCTCTACAGTTTGCAGGATAAGTCGCAAGATAAGTTTTTGAGGTGTTATTTTGGAGTAGACAGAAATTGATCTTTTTTTGTATCAGAGTGTGGCACAGCAGCTTGATACACAACTGCATGTCTAGGCTATTTTCCCTACACAATTTCACATTTTGCCATTATAAAAAACCCCACCCAAACAAAGAAAAAGTCAGTCTAGATAACTTTCCTGTCTATCATAATTTTATTGATTACAAGATAAGTTTATGTCTCCTCTAAAGCTACATGTGTTTTCATCAGAGCACTCATGATTTTTGATCCTGTTTAAACTGTGTGATGAAAATTCTCTTGATCATTTTATGTTAAAGCACACTGCTTTTATAGATAGTTGAGTATCATTAACTTACCAGTGTTAAACTTCAGATTTTTTTCTGTGTTACTGGAATTTTAAATTTATTTTTCCTAAAATCGTTTCAAGCCAGTTACTTTATCTTCTCATGAGATTACTGTTAATTTTTATGTGCTTTCTTCAGCCTTCCTCATAAAACTAAACTGTGATGAAATTATTCCTCTTTGGATCGAAGAAGTATTTTTCACATGAGTTACCCAGTTTGACAAGAGATTTAATACATTTTCCAATGATGATTACAAGTGTGCTGCTAGAATAAATGCTTACAGTTTTTATATGATTTGATCAAATAATCTTTATGAAGGATTAAAAGGCATAAGTCTGTAGAGAGAGGGAAAGAAAAGTCTGGCAGATGAATCCTCTGACTTGTAAGCTGTGTGAAATCCTCCTTTAAATTCTATTTTAATAACTCCCTTCTGATTTTTTCAAATCATTATATTTCATTAAAGAAAGACTTCACAGAGGTGTGCCTAAATATGCTTTAACAGTCTAAACTAGCAGGAGCAGTATAGATGCAAATATATAGAAATTACACTGAAAAGAATATAAAGAGAAAAATTTTAAGAATCTCAAAGAGGAATATGAATCTAGGAGTAGTTTATATCTCAACTGCTTTCTTGACAGAAGTTGATTTCTTTCAGAAAGATGTGAATAACTATAGTGAGCATCCTTCCCAAGTTTAAGTTCATAGTACCGAAGCTGAGATGATTTTTTGGGCAGTGGAAAAGGCATTATCAGATCCGTCAGGTCAACGTGTGGCTCTGAAGTTGGTGTAATCAGAAAAATTTTGGATTGTGTGACCAGGGGATGACCTACTCAAAACCTGGTCTGCTGCCATCTGATGGAATACACCTATTTCAGAGGGGAAAAAGGTTCTAGCAAAGGAGTTAGTGGGGCTCAATGATAGAGTTTTTCACTACTTTGGAAGAGGCAAAGGGACTAAACCAGGCTAGTCAGTTGTGAGCAATGGCATGGCTTGCCAACAATTGAGGAAATGAGCACTAATGGGGCCCCTCAATCTACTTCATGAGACTTAGGCTACTATGTTCCAAACCTGAAACGTTTTTACACTAATGCACCCAGCATGAGAAACAAATGGCACCAGTTCGAAATTTTGGCCCAGTCCCAGAGATCTGACATTGCTGACATTAAATAACTGAAATCTGGTTGGATGAGTCCTGTGCTTGGATGGCCTATTGGATGTTTACAGGCCTTAGAGGAGGGATAAAGAGTGCAGAAGAGGCAGAGGAGTGGCACTGTATGCAATAGAAGGGGTAGAATGTATGGAGCTCACAATTGGCAGTGGCACAGTTGAGAATATCTGGATGAGAATCAAGGGACAAACAAATAATGCAGATTTTATCATGGGAGTTCACTGTAGACCTCCTATCCAGGGCAGCAACACTGATTATTCACTCTTTGAGGAACTAATGGACACTTGCATGTCAACTTCTGCCAACTTGGCAGAAAAATTCTTAACTGGAAGAATCACAAAGCTGGCACAACCTGGGCCCGAAGATTCCTTAAAAACTTTGATGACAACTCTATGGAAGAGTTCCTTAGGGAAGTGACTCAGAAAGATACCTTCCTTTATCTATTGCTAGTCAACAGTGTGGATGTCAAGAGTGAAATGGAAGTTGATGGCCGCAGTAACTGCAACAGGATTGAATTTAAAATCTCTGTTTGACCGCAAGAATAGTGCCAGCAAAATCTCAACTCTGTACATCAGAAGAGCAGACTTGAGGCTGCTCTGGGAATTAGTGAATTAGGTCCCGTGGGAAAATATTTTTCCAGTTGTTTGTGTCCATCACTGCTGGTCACTTTTTAAACATCACCTCCTAAGGGCATAGGAACAAGCTACTCCCAAATATTAGAAATGAAGCAGATGAGGCAGAAGACTGGTTTAGGTGAACCGGAGTATTGTCTTGGACAAATAGGAAAAAATGAACATGTATACTCTGTGGAAGCAGGGTCGAGTGACATAGGCAGAATACAGAGATGCTGCTTGCCACTGTAGGGTGAAAATTCATATAGCCAAAGCTCAAATAGAGTTGAAGCTGCCAGAAATGTAAATGAAAATATAAAGGAGGTATTTTTCAAAGATAATAATGGCAATAAGCAGTGAAAAAATAACATCAGTCCATTACAAGGACAAGGATGGACACCTCACAAACAGGGACAGGATCAGGGACAAGGCATAGGTGTTTAAGACATTCTTTGCTTCTCTCTTCAATGTGGGTGATGGACCAAGGGAGTCTCAGTGCCCTGAGCTGGAGAACCATGACTGAGAGAATCATCAACACAAAACTGGAATTATGTGGGATATGAAGGTCCAGCTGGATCCCTACAAACTAAAACCAGCACCATACATGCTGGATCCCTACAAACCAAAACTACACAAAATACATGCTGCTATGGATAAAATAAACCATATCCCAGCAAGACAGATTACAGCAGGTTAAAAAAAAGTAAAAACTTTTTAGTCTGGTGTGAGAGACCCAAAATACTTAGACTTGTGAAGCCTAAGAAATTAAAGTTAATATTACATTACAATTAAATAAGTCACACTTTAAAGGATTGAACAGCAAGAAAAGGATAAAACACCCTGCCCAGAATCCAGCTGATTCAAATACTTTTTCTTTTCCTTCCCTCCCATTAAGATCCAGTTATCAAAATTGTAAGACAGATGCCTCTGACCAAATAAGGTGCAAATGAGACCATATGCTGAAGTTGATAGTATAAATTTTATTTAACAGTAAATGAGAAATAGAGAGAGAGGGAGAGGGAGGGCAGGACAGAAAGCAAGTGACAAAGAAACAGATTAAGTAGAAAATATCAATGCTCCATGGATCCTGACAGTCTCCCATATGTCATCTTTTCATGGTCTTTCCAGTGGTGAGGGTCCTAAAGGAAACAGAGTTCAATGTATTATCATATGTTCAGGCCAGGTGGGAATGCCCAGCTAACTCTCCTGGGTGGGAGAAGTTTGACACAGTCTCTTCCAACAGCCTCTGGATCTGTTGCATCACTCTGCTTCTCGGTCAGTGCTCTGGTGGAAGGCCTCAGGCAGGAGTCTGTGGGCTGTGGCTTGCCCCCACTGAACCCAGCCAGAGCTGATTTTCAGAACAGAGGCTGGGTTTGGCTTTCCTTGTGGGTATATTCTTCTCCTTAGGCCAAAGATAACTAGAGAATAGTTTATCACCTTTACCACCTTTATCACAGTCCAGCTCCTTTCAGGAAGCATATTTGGGTGGGAAGTGAGCTTTGGTGGTAGCAGCAGCTTTATACAGTTTTGACTGTATAATTTTGTATAATGGTCAAAGTCCTTTTTTACCAATATTTAAGCCATTAACCATAACTTTTCAGATTCTCACACCTCTCCCACAGACTTAGTAGCTCTCCACACAAATACCCAACATGCACATTTTCATGGATCATCTCAGACATCAGAATGTCTTCTTTTAATACTGATGAAAACTATAATGTAGGAGAAAGTAGATTTTAATTTACATTTTGCATTAAGAAACTGATGCCCTCAGAGTCTACAGCACAGATTCACAGATGTTCCTTCATGGCTGAAGATTTAAGTATCCAACCAGTCTGGACAGAAATGACTGCAAAAGACCCCAGGGGAAGCCTGTGACATAGCCAGGAACAACATTCCCTGCTCCTGAGCTACGGGCTGGGCTGTAAGATCATACCTGTCTTGTTTTTGTATCGTTAGAGGGAGAAGATAAAGTTGTTCTCAGTGTCTTTTCCTGGAACCATCCTTTTTTCTGATCAAGATTAATAGCCCAATGGTCTCTCGTGTACAGGTAGGACACCCTTGAGCTATAATAATGCTTCAATTTTTTCTTGGGATTTTTTTAACCTGAGCTTTACAAGGCAAGATGATACCTTCTAATGTGTTAAATGAGCTGTTCACAGTGAAAGATGGAAGGTTTTGCTCACCCAAGAGGAACTAAGAATTGCATGGTACCCTGCGGGATTTGGATCAGACAGTGGCCTGACCATTATTTCAGTTTTAAAATATTCTTCAGTCATATTGCTAAATCTACTTGCTGTGTCAGAAGGTGAGAGTTAGGTCAGCAGGCCAGACACAGAACATATTCATGTAAAGATGAGGAATTTATTAAAAACCAGTGAAGGGAAGACCACATTTCAGTTTATTAAACACAAAAAGAGGACCTTTACAAGAGGGGAGGAATAGGTTAGCTCCCAAGAGCAGTTTCATAGTCATATTCAGAGGTAGTGTAAGAAATAGTTTTGATTTTTGAGTGAAAATAAACCTTTCCGAAACTTCAGAAAAGTTTGGGGATTTTCTTGCTTTCTCAATTTTTCATTATTTTGTCTATATATAGCTTTGTCAGCATTCTATGCCTCATGAGATACTGGTGTTTTTTCATGTCTTTTAAGAAAGACCTTCTGCTCAGGACATATGGAGGTAAGGCATGCTGCAGCAGCTGCCACCCTCTCTCTAGTGCATCCCATCCTGCTGAGCTGATAAGACAAGCTCCTAGGCCATGTAGGTTTGCTCTGCTGAATAGATCCAGTGGATATTATTGTTGGAGTCCTGCAGTTTAGAAACCTTGGGATTGTTGTAGCTTATGATTTTTTCCCCCAAATTTCTCAGTATTGTAGACTTTATAGCTTGATCCCTTGGGTTTCTCATTTTTCTCTCTTTCCTTAGTCTACAAGCTAGCAGAACGCCAAAGCCATCCAAAAACATGCTTGCCAAACAGGGATTTTTGTAAATAATCCAGTGCCACTTCTAAATAAATTAATGACCTCCAGCTAGCTCATATTTTGTATGTCAATAGTGTTGAAAAATACATTTGTATATTTGAGGATTTGAAATCAAACATCTTTGACTTGGAAATCTAAAAGATTAATTTTTAAAGATTTAAAGAACTATCTTCTGGCTTACCATGTAAGCATTCCTAATTTCTTTGATCAGCAGTCATTGGACAGTCAGTGGCATTTATTGCGTATCCATCAAAATGTCACCACATTTTGCACACCAGAAGTAGAGGTTAGTTGTCTCAGCAGTGACATACTAATCCTATTACTAGACAAACACAAGTTCTGGTCAGGTTGGAAGAAGCAAGTTCCAAACTGTTAAAATTCAAATATTTGTGCCATCTGAGGAGGGGAAACCAAAGCCATTGTCTAAATGCCGTGGTGGTGTGGTGTTGTAATGTTGCTTGTTACATAGGACCTGACTCCTGATGGCATTCATCATCTGGCTCTACTGAAACAGCTGCAGAGCTCATACCTATGGTGCATCTTTTACCTCTAGAGGGTCAAGTGATCAGACATGATTGCACAAAATTAGTATTGTTGATTTAGTCTTTGATTTTGCTTAGTTGTGTAGCATTTTCATCAATTTACTTTTCATGATGGCGAGTAATAGTACACGTAGGGATGAGAAAAAGAAGGGGGTTTTTATTTTTTCCCTTGGGACTTTGGTTTGCTGTTTGGGTTTATTTGTTTGGGTTAGCAGACCCTGAAGGATCTCAGATAACAATTGAAAGATCATGAATTGAAATTTAAACCCTTTTAGGAAAGTGCAGGAAAATAAGAAAAAAAGGAAAAGAGAGAAAATTTTGAAGGAAATTGAAAACATTTAATCTTATGTGTTTCAGGCTATGTTAAAAATAAGGCTGCTAGGAGTAAACAGCTGATTTCAATAGAAAAATGTTGTTACTTTCCTCCAGATGACCCCCAAAAGAAAATGAAGAATTATTGCAAACTGTAATCTTATATCTAGCTGAAGTTTAGCCTTTTACAAAGGACCATTTGCAGTTACTGACATTCAAAATCCAGGTTTACTATTATGTGGATGAAACAAAAAAATCATGCAGCTTGTTAACTTTATAAAGAACATAATGTCTACTCAATTTTGACTAGAAAACATGGCAAGTTTCCCACGTGTAATCACAACTCAAATAGAAAAAAAATCAATGCAGCCCAGATTTTAAATAGACTGTCATACACACTAGCCAGCAAAAAAGAAAAAAAAAAAATCCAACACAGCATAAATATTTCATTCAGTCATGTAGTCTGGATTACAAACTATTTGAAAGATTTCAGATTTCAAATAGTGCAGAAACCTATATAGGATATCTTTCATTCCACAGTAAGCTCAGGCATAATATATGTATGCTGACATGTAGCATTGATTTTTTTCTTATGTACGACTGTATTAATTTTTAAAGTTGATGCAGAAAAATGTGCACCTTTCAGAAATAGAAGTAAACAAATGAATAAGATCTGCAACAGAAACCTCCATGATGAAACTTTTTTTAATGTATATGGGCATTTAAGGAATACAAATAGTCTTTTCATGTTTTTTAAATAGTTTTTTAAAGGATAGCACCTTCTTTTATACTTTCATATTTACAGATTTAATTTGCACTATCTGGCTTTAAAATTTAGCTCCTGTTCAAAAAAAAAGTTCATTTCTACAAGTGATATTGTAGAAAGTCAATAGCTGGAAGCAATCAGCATTTGATGACATTTTTCAGTGAAACAATAAATAAATAAAATAAATAAACAAACAAATTCAACCCTATAGTGAGCTCATTACATGCAAGTTTAAAACTAGTGTCTACTGTGTATTTTTTAAAACACCAAAAGCAAAAGAATATATATTATGCAAATTATTTAGAAGTATTCATCACAACATAGGAAATGCTGTATGGGAATATGCTTGTATGTAAACTTAAAATGCATCGCATTTTTCATCTATCTCTCTGGCTCGCCCAGCCTGACACCAGACTTTCATCAAGTTCTACAAAAGAGCCCAGATTTTACATCTTGGAGTTTTTATTGTCATTGCATATATTGCTGCAGTGATACAGTACTGCAGAAATAAATGATAGAAATGTCACTTTAGCAGTGGGATTTCTAATTGGCATTCTCTTTACTACCTCTACATCAAACATAGGCACACACAGATTTTCTTCCCAAGTGATATCCACTCACTTTGGATATGTTTATTTATTCTGTTAAAGGGATATTTCCTCCAGGCCCATCCAATTTTGTTTACAAAAGAGTAGGAATGCCTCATATCATTCATGAAGAAAGCCCACAGATTGACAATCGACTGTTTACTTGATGGGGTGGGTGTTTGTTTGTTTGGTTTGGGGGGTTTGGGTTTTTCTATTGGGTTGTTATTTTCTGAGACTAATAATCCTATTAAAGAACTTCAGGCAAAGATTAATGACAGCTTGAAAGCATCCACCTCATTAAGGTTTCATCAGTTGCTTTTGGAATTAGAAAATGAAATAATGGAAATGCCAGCTCTGATTCCACTGACTCTCTTGTTAAGGGGAAAACAGCTTCATTTACTAACCAATACAAATAAATCTACTGGCAATTAGACTAGTGTCCTATTAAGATACAAAAATAAGGCTGAATATCGACGATGTAAGTGAACAGATTTGGTGTTATATACTATCTGTGTCTTGTCTGATCAGCAGTTGATTAAGTTAATGACTAGTAGAATAAGCTTTGGACTACTTCAGAAGCTTTATGGTGCATTGATTTGCTGGAAAGGTTTGGAGTGAATGCACAAAATGTCCTTTCTCACATAGAGCTGAGTAGCAAACCTAACATGAAAATGGAGTAATGGTTACAAGACTGTTTATTTCAGCTGCTGTGAGGCTGAATGTGTAATGCAGGTGTGACAGCTAAATCTCCTCAGCCAGGCCGTGAATTTGAGAACTCAAATTCAGTTTCAAAGAAGTGATTCACTCTTACTCATAACAAAAAGGGTAAGTTTTGTGACAGCATTTGACAGAGAGAGGGATTAGGTAAAGATGGCAAAGAAGGAATTTTCCCTGTAGATGTACACTATATAAAATGAGCTGCAAAAGAGAACAGAATTGTCACTCTTTTAAGAAGATGGCTTAAAGGTGGTAGCCACAGAACATCTTTTCTACAATTACACTTCATGCTGATGGCAGTATTTGACTAGCTGTGTAGCTGAACTTCTTCCCCTGGAGACTGTACCAGATTGCTGATCTTGTGAGTGAAACCAGAATGAGTATATTTTTACTGTTAGACATGTCATAAGGCAAAGCATGAAGCCATAAGTTGTCAGAAGCAGAATGACATTGCCTACAAACAGTTTTGAAATTGCAAAATCAAAATGGTTTTGCAGAAAAATTGTAGTAATAATAATAAAAATGACAACAACCACGATAATTATCAAGTTGTGAGCACCTACAGCATGAAAAACAAAGTGAAAATCAGCTGTTTATCCAAAAATTATATTGATGAATGTGTTAGAATTAAATAAAAAAAGAGAAAGTCACATCAGAAGGGATTGGTTTCCTTGTTTTTTACAGTCATATTTTCTCTTGCATTATTTGGTTGTGCTAATGTTAACCACCTACTTCTATCAATGAAAATTTTCAGATGCAATTTTGTCTGTAATAACAAGGCATCTACATAATCACTCAGTTCACCAGATAAAAGTGGAAATATTGATTGATCACTCTTCAACACTTACTGGTGATAATGTGAAACTCAAAAGCAGAGAAAACTCACCTGCTAAGCTTGCCTA
Organism: Melospiza georgiana; assembly: GCF_028018845.1. Lineage (NCBI taxonomy): Eukaryota > Metazoa > Chordata > Aves > Passeriformes > Passerellidae > Melospiza > Melospiza georgiana. The sequence continues at coordinate 49,371,409 of NC_080431.1, forward strand.
ATGTATTAGCCATTGTCAGTGTACAACCTGATTCAATTGAAAAAGCATGAAGTGCCCTTACTTTAAAAGCATCTTATGCATATAAAACATTCTTTATAAAGAAGCAACCTGGTTTAAAGGTGAATTTCCATTCTGGACCTATGTGTTGGACATGCCATAGAACCATAGTACAATTTTAGTTGGAAAAGACCCTTAATATGATCAAGTCTAGCCATTAAACTAACACTACCAAGTTCACCACTGAGCCATATCTCTAAGCACCATGTTTAGAAGTCTCTTAAATGCCTCCAGGACTGATGACAGAAGAGAGAGACTTGACCACAGATGAACTCTGTGTATATAAAAACCCAGGGGTTCCATGGTGGAGTCCTCCTTGGGGGCACTGGCTCAGGCTGTTCCTGGGTCACTGTGCCATGAACAAATGGCTATATGGAATGAGATGTACAGAAAATCATGCTATAAGAGCCAGTGTCCATAAAGGAGACAGAGGACTCCTGCAGCTTTGTTCAAATGAAGTGAGAGAGTCCTCTGGGGCATACCACTGTGGGATTTTTCTCTCAGGGTTTCAGAGGGTGAAGCTCCTTTATCCTAAACTCCTGGCCTCACATTGCCCCCTTCTGTTCCCCATTGGCTGAGATACTAGGAAGGAACAGCCTTCCCAAACCGCCTACCACATATTCTTCCCCTGAACCTGGCATTTAACCCCAAAGTTCAGAAACTCTGGATCATGCTATTTGTCTGTCTCAGCAGTCAGACTGTCTGGGTTCTGTAACAAACCTCTGTCTTGAATTTTGTAGAGACATTAAGACCCATATCAAAGATGTTAACAACCATACCCTCACCCGCTGAATTGTTTGTATAGATGTTACCACACATCTTTCCTATCTGAGGTGTCTGAGACTCTGCTGTGAGAAACCCAGGGCTGAACCAGTGAGGAAACCTGGTCTGACTGTGGAATGGGTGTGTGAGGAGCCAAGTGGAGCCACTGGAGCCTCTTGCCACAAAGGGTCTGCAGTCCCAGTAAAGTCTCTGGTGGTGGGAGTGTGATTGCCAGTGAATGTTCAGATAAGGAAGTTTCTGTAATGCTGTTCTAAATCTCAACAACCATTTTGATGAATAAAAAATTTTCCTTTGCCTTTAAAGACATTGCCTCTCAAAGGACAATTTTAAGCTTATTTTTTTTACTTTCTTAATTTTCTGGCAGCTGGGAGCTAGTTGTTGGCTTCATGCCTGTGGGTGGAATGCCTCAGTCTCCACCATCTCAGCTCCTCTGTTCTCACCATCACATGTGGGGCATGACTGACATCACCTCCTCACCCACACCATCCACTGACAACCTCCTTCAGGGAAGCAGCAGAGCAGCATCCATCTCAGCCTCTACAGCCAGGCACATGGATTATTTAGGATGACATCATCAGGACATGGTGTATTTTTATGCCTCATTGCTCCTTTTCTAGGAGAATGTGATCCATTCCTTACCTCTGGCAAAACACCTGTGTAATTGAAGTGTCCTAAAGCCTTCCTACCTATAACTTTCAGCTAACCATGCTTTAGATAAAGGTCCACACATGTAGTGGTGAAACAATGTCAACACTGATATATTGTCCAGAAAGTTCATTGCTGTGTGAACAAGACATGCTCTTTATCCCAGGAGCTGTGTACAGTTTCTTCAGATCTTGCCAGTTCAGAAAACAACAGATTAGTTTTAGTAGTTTTAGTGTAAGTAATTTTTAATTTATTTTTTCCATTGTTTTATTTTGTTTTTCTCTCTGAGTCCTTTATAACATTTAAACATATTGCCTTATGGCTTGGTATCCAGTTCAGATACTAAAGTCTTGCTAGAAGGATAATATTCACTGGTCTAGCAAACAGATAGATTCTCATTTTAGTTTCAGGTTATGCTCATCCAGCCTAATCTTCTATGATAGATAAAGCACAGAATTTTCCCTTCTAATACCTGCCTGCTGCTCAGAAACTTGTGCTTAGACATACAAAGTCTGTGTAAGAAAAGTTGCGCAGGCTCTTTTCTACCTCTGCTTCCTCTTCTTATCTCAAAACCAGCTTGGTCTATAAACTTACATGTTATTTGCCTTAAGCCCAAAGGTGAGCTGTGCACATGGGCCTGTGCTATATGGCTAATTTAAAATGTATTTAGTAAGGAAAAAGAAATTAACTTCTGGATGCTATGCAAAATCCCTACAAAGATAATGGCTTTAATGAAGACAGCCTGCAGGATTCACAATCTCTTCTCGCAGTGTCATAGGAGATCATGCTAGCACACATGCCTCTACGGAAAATCACAGTATGAAAAGCCAGTGTCCATAAAGACAGAGGAGTCCTGCAACTTTATTCAAATAAAGCAAGAGAGTCCTCTGGGCATACCACTGTGGGGTTTTTCTCTCCAGATTTCTGAGGATGCAGCATCCTTTTATCCTAAACTCCCAGCCACACATTGCCTTATTCCTTTCACCATTGGTTGAGGTACTAGAGAGGTACAACCTTCTTGGACTGCCTGCCACATACTTTCCCCTTGAACATGCCATGTTCAGGTTCAGAAGTTCAGGCTATGTGGGTGCTGCAATAGACTTTGTGTTGATCCATTTGTCACCCTAAAGTTTAGGAGGCAAACTGCCAGGGTTCTGTTCCAAACTTGGGCTTGAGCTTGGTAGAGATATTAAGACCCATTTCAAAGATGTCAGCACCCATACCCTCACCCATCAAGCGTTTGTAAAGACATTAGCATAATGCTTTTCCCATCACGCCCAATTGTTCACTTCTTAGTTAGCACCAATTGTCATTATTCAGCATTTTTCCACTTTGTGGTCACACATATATGTCCCAAGACAGCAGATTTCAAAGGATTTAATAGTTCATTTCATGGCCTCACTTTCTAAATTCTCTGAGAGCACTTTCAAATTTTGGAAACCATTTTACCTAAAACTTGAAGAAGTGTAAGTACACTGGTTTAGATGTTTTTTGTCCTGAAGCTTGCTTTTTGTAAGGCCTTAACAATTACTAGAATAGCAAACACAGTAGTAGTTTTCTTTGAGGCATTTATTCAGCAAAACTCTTATATGCTTATTATCTTCTATATCTGCATTCATAACAGTACTTGGAGTTTGTGCATCTTAGGGAAAAGAATTCACATTTTTTTTTTGTAATGCAGGTTGCAAAAGGGAAAAGTCTGTAAGATGTATTTATTCACATCCACATAGAATCACATCATATCAGAGTAATAGTTGATCTAGCGCGCAGCATGACACGTTGCTCATCTATCTGACCAAGGATGTTTTGGAAGAAAATACAAGGAAACTGGTAATGGAAAAATCTCTCCAAGCAGAAATTTTTTCTCATTTCAGCTACATACCTCAAAGCATGAAAGTCTATTCATTTTAAAGGTAACCATGCATTTTCTCATGGTTCATGTAGGAAGCTAGTTTTGCCAGTTCATCCTCCCTGCTGTAGTGGTTTTTTACTTTGAATATCAGCATCTTGTGCAAATGTTTTCTCTGAATTGTGCTGAAGGTATTTCATGTCCTGAATTAAACAAGGAGTATCAAGTGAAACAAGAACCAGAAAAACAGGTCTCAATTTCTTCACAAATAACTTAAGTTTCAATATTAATCTGAGTATTACTCCTTTTATTGTTTTCTGTGAAGTCTTAATTAATAATCCAAACTTAAGTACACTGTGAGAAGTAAATATTTAAATCTTGGTCTCTGTTACATGATTTTGGTTCTGATTTGCATAGTGAAATTCAATTACAATGAAGATTTATTCCACTTAAGAAAGTACACTCATTGCAAATAAGTTGAGCACCATTATTTTAAATTCTGTTGCATTAGTGAAAGGAGGTAGGTAAGGTATGTCTTGTTCTTAGGTAAGGTGGACCATAAAATGGCAGGGATCCTTAAGTAAGCTTTTATTTATCTACGTAAACTTAGATGTGTTCATTCAGGGCATTTGTTTTCCCTGTTGAAATTTGATATATTCTGATCCAAAGAAATGGAATTAATGATAAACTCAAAATCCTGTACTAACAGATTATAAATAAACTGATCTGGGCAATATAAGAATCACAGAATTCCCCAAAGAGCTGAGTTTGGGACAAATCTAGGTTCCTTGTAAAAAGATTTCATAGGTTTGTTCTTTTACGTTGCTCTTTATTACACTCTTTGATTATACAGTTAATGGGCTTCTTCCTTTTATTTAAAAACTGGTAGTCATCCTATTTCCTTTTGATCTGGTTTCTCTTCTCACCTTCTAAAGATTACTACATGATTTATGGCAAAGTGCTGTATGCATCCTTCATAATTTAAGAATACTGTTATTTACTGTCATACACCTATTATAGTGTTTTTTCTTTTTTCTAATTAAAACACTAATATAGAATAAAATACCAAACCATAAACTATGACAGTTCATTTGAAAAGGTTCTAAGTTATTACATTTGCAGCAGACATTTATTTATCAAAAGTGCAAGAAACTCTGTTGCCCCAACTCATTATAAATATATTTTAAGCCATTCTTCCTAAAAATTTAGTTAAAGATCAGTAATACTTACCTATGACCTTAATGAATAAATAAATTATTCAGGAAGATAGTTATTTTTCTTTTAAAAGATCAGTTTATTTAAACAGAAAATTATGGGTTTTTATAAATAATTCATTTCTTTCCTTTCACCTAAGTATGACTCTAGGAAACCTGCTGCTGTTCTATCAAATCTCTGACTGGATCTGTATTTTGGAAAGGTCTGTTGGTAGTAAGCAGCTTCATGAATATGTATGTCCTTGTATAAACAATAAGTGATACTAAAATGTGCATAAAAGTACAAATCAGAACCCTCTGTCTCACTGAGTCTGCAGGTTTGACTTTTGACAGTTGTCAAATAGAAGGATCCTGCTTTGGTCTGACTTGGATATGAAACTTGCCATGCAGTTACTGATGGAATCTACAATTTTTTGTACTTCTGTTTCTAGTTTGTCTTTTTTCATGCTTCTTTTACAGAATCTCTTGCTTACTGAAAACTGAAGATATCTTCCTTCCTTCCTTCCTTCCTTCCTTCCTTCCTTCCTTCCTTCCTTCCTTCCTTCCTTCCTTCCTTCCTTCCTTCCTTCCTTCCTTCCTTCCTTCCTTCCTTCCTTCCGACACTTCCGACACTTCCGACACTTCCGACACTTCCTTCCTTCCGACACTTCCTTCCTTCCTTCCTTCCGACACTTCCTTCCTTCCTTCCTTCCGACACTTCCGACACTTCCGACACTTCCGACACTTCCTTCCTTCCTTCCGACACTTCCTTCCGACACTTCCTTCCGACACTTCCTTCCTTCCTTCCGACACTTCCTTCCGACACTTCCTTCCGACACTTCCTTCCGACACTTCCTTCCTTCCGACACTTCCTTCCTTCCGACGCTTCCTTCCTTCCAACACTTCCTTCCGACACTTCCTTCCTTCCAACACTTCCTTCCGACACTTCCTCCCGACACTTCCTCCCTCCCTCCCTCCCTCTTCTTTCCTCTTAAGTGTAAATGAGGAATGAGGTAAAGCATATAATGGATTTTAAAAAGAGTGTTTGGGGTTCATGGTGACCACTAGTCCAGTTTACCATGAGGATAAGTAGCAAAAGAGGTGTTTCATGTGATTTTTTTTTCTTTAGTCTCCACAATGGAAAATAAAAAAAAAGAAAAACATAAAATCTGCCTATCTGATTACCCATTTAGACTAGATAAGTGAAGAGGGTGACAGCACAGAGTCACCCATTCAACTCTTCTGTTAACAGAAAATCTACTTATCTACTTTGTTGTTATGGCATCTATTTTTGATGGAAGAGTAATAATTTTTGGGGGGTTTTTTGGTGGTTTTTTTGGGTTTTTTTTTTTTTTTTTTTTTTTGTTCTGTTGTACTCTGGTTGCAATAAGTGTTTTTAATTGGCTTCCTGCTATGGGAAACCTAAACAGAAGTTAATGTGGCTTATATATTTTTACTTCTTTGACTTTAACCTAAATGGGTGTGTATAAGACTCAGCAGGAACTTGCAGTGTTTTTACCAGCAGGAAAAAGCTGCTAATTAAATGACATTTTCAAGTCAAATTAGAAATTAAGGTTTTTAGAAGTAAGAAAAAGCAGTTAAAAGTAAATTACAGGTAATATTACTGTGGTCATTCAAGAAGTACATTTCTTAGAATGTTACTGTTCTTGCTCACAGCAGGCTGACAGACTGGATGAAGAGAGAATAATAAAAATTTTGTCTATGTTTATGTTCAGTATATGAGACAGCTAGACTGAATAGAAAAAGAAAATGATGTGCCACTAATCCTCAAGAGAAATGCCAGTTCAGATATAAGCTGTCAGGAAATTGTTCCCTTTACAATAGAGAACTTAGGCTTACTCTTCTAATAATCTACCTGTTCTCTATGTAGTACTTGCACAGGAATTGTGGCTGTTCTATCTATTGCATTTCACAATTCCTAAAACACTGGGCTTTCTTTTTTTCTCTCTTGCTCTCCTTCTAGCCATATATATTCATACTTTAATTTCTCTTTCTGCTGCAACCCTAAAAGTCTCCTCTTGTTTAAGATTACAGTTACTGAGCAGGATAAGTAGCATGCTGAGTAACCAGAGATTCAAAAAGGAATAACGTGGCAAGTATTGCTAGGATCATTTCCTCTCTTTGCAATGACACATGCTGTAAGAAACATAGTCTTTCTTTCAAGACCTGTATAATGTTGAAATTAACTTCCTTGGATCCCCAGCTGAGATTCTATCAATTGGGGAACCTTATAATTGTAAATACCTTTATCTTTATATCCAGCTATGTATCTATCTGCCTAACTACTACCTGCCTATGTCTGTATGTATGTGTGTTTATCTCTTTATCTTTACATTATACAATAAAACACAAATTGCATATGATTTTTCCCTGTATACATGTCACATATATGATATTCATATGAACATACACATATGTATGTTCACATACATTGAAATATTTTACTCACAAATATTTTACTCTTGGGAAATACTCATTTCCAGTTTGGTTCTTTCTACATAACTTTCCAGGACATTCACTGGAAATAATTTTGTTTTCTTACATTCACTACTTTGACTCTGTTCAAAGATGTTTACAAATGTATGTGTTGTTATAGGAAGACATAAGGATTGTTGGCCCTGACTGTAGTTTCATCTAATAATGAACTATAGCTCTCTCTATCTTGCCATGCTACTGAATGTAGCTGTATAACAAAGTAATTATTTATTATTATCCCAAATTAACATGTATTTATGATATGCATATATTTTATTACAATTGGTCTTTTGTCTTATTTAGCTGCTGTTCAGGTACTTAGGTAGTAAACTGGAATTCATTTTGCCCAATATCATGATACATTGATTTGTATTCTCATACCTTCTCATGGGAAATCTATCTGAATTTACTTCAATAATCTAACACCATATACCAATATGTGATTCCTCTCTCCATGAACTTCTCTCATATTTATAAAATAAATTATTTCCCCGTTGTCCATAAATTTCCCAGTACTGTAAGTCCTGTTTTAGAAAACCAAAGTGTTTATTTTCAGTAGTGGCAATATAGGTTGCAATAGAATTAGAAGTGTTAAGGTAAAAGTTTAGCATAATGACTTCAGATCTTTTATAATGAATGAATATAAAAGTAGGAATTAAAAACAGAGTACTGAACCAATGACTGTGCAAATAAGAGCTGGTCAGATATCTAAAGACACCACATTAACAAGGTTTTAAACCCACCGTCATGTTAGCTATGTCTGTCTCAGAGAAACCAAGCGTACTGGTGTGCTGATAAATTCATAGTTTTTTGTGAGCAACTTAAAATTTACATAAAGCTGAATGCTATTTAATAAACCTCTTGAGAAGATTTTTAAATATGCCGAGGCTGTATCCAGGATTATTCAATGGGGTTCAACTAGAAGATGTAGTCTATAATTTTAAGTGGTTTATGTTCTGGCAGGACTGGTGGGTGTGTGATTTTTTTTTACAGCTTGTTTCTGCCTGCAGATTGCTGGTAACATTACACTACATTACACTTAGACTACTTTTTAGTGATACAGCACTATGTCAAATGTTAAATAGCATTATGTCACAGCAGTTTACATTGTCCTACTAAAGGCTGGTACAATGTGGAACCAGAAGTACTACTTCTACACATTTTCTTCAACTTAAAACTTTTCAATCAGGAAACTCAGTAAAACATGTAATAATAAGAAATATAGCATAATAGTATGTTTCTACTATATATATTTTTAAAATAATTATTTCCTAAATGCTTTTGACACAGTGTAATTACAAATTTAATCTGACAGGTCTAGTACTGCAGCTGTAATAAAGTTACTCATTTTCAGAGCCATTAAGTTAACCACCTACCTACTATAATGAGAAAGTCAAAGTGACCTTAAGTAAGACAATAGGTGAAGTATATTGAGTTACCATTTTCTACTTTAGGATGTATTCTATAACATTTTCTCAAGTTGTATAAACAGAGTTTTTACTAACAGAAGCAACATGTAACTGGTGATCTGGACAATGGGAAATATATTGCCCCGTGCATTGTATGGCAAAGTCTTTCAGAAATCCATATATGCTTGATGGTATTGCATTCTTTTTCTGTATTTAGGGATAGATTTTTCCTGCCTAGAATAAAATATTTTATTTACACTGTAAGGGTGTATGGAATGTGTGAACATCAGCTCCAATCAGGTTGTCTGATAAAGGACATTTTCCATTTAAAAGGAGATAATAAGTAATGGAGGAGGTGATGAATAACACACAAAGGCAGACAAATAGTAGACAAGGGCTAATGGAGGCAAAGTCTCCCAAGACTTCCCAACTTCCCATCATTAATTGGAAAGTTGTCAAGTAACTATAGGAACAGCTTTGGAGAAAGCCAGCCTGATCATGGAAACTGGTACAAATGGGAGAAGGAGGAGGAATATGAGCAACTGTGGTATCACACAGATTGTGGAACTATACAAAATTTGTTAAAGAAAGCTTACAGTGAAAAGATTCTGGAGAAATTAATAAGAGGAAAGCAGTGTAGAAGGAGAAGGTCAGGTGTTCAACAGGGCTGGTCAGCATGCTTGTGCAGCAGAACCCTGTACCTGAGCATTTTATTCTGTCTTTTTTTCTTATTAAATTTTCTTTTAACAAATTCTATGAGCAATCTCAGTCAGTGCCAGGTGCTGGGGGGACTGATAAAAGGTGACTGAGTGCCAGACTCTGCAGACAGATAGCCTGGTCTGACAAGGGATGCCCTTGGCCTGTGGTGCCAGCTACTGGAGTCAGTGGGGTCATTAACCTCCAGCCACTGAGGTGGCTGTGATGTGTGTCCCAAAACCATCTCCTGAGGAGGCTATGAGTGAGGAGAGTGACTTAGCAGTGGCAGCTATATTGGGATTGTGAGTTACAGCATGTGGCTCACGTGCCTGCTTCTGGGGACAAGTGTCTATTCCTACCTCAAACTTGCTCTGTGTGGGATTGTGAGTGTGGAGTTGCAAACAAATTCCAAGCTGAGAACAGCTGGGGAGTAGGGGCCGTAGGTGTAGGCAGGACCATCAGGAAGTGGAAATTCTCTGCAGGCATTCAGGAGAACCCACAGACAGGGTGCCTGGGGGACAAGTGTGTGTGTTCTGTGTGTGGTGAGCCCCCAGTGAGACCATCCCGTGAGTCAGGGACCCATGGGATGAGTGAGGAGGGCCAGGACCTCGACAGGGCTGCAGGGTGGGCAGAGGGACCGTGCTGGTGCTCAGGGGATCTGCCAGTGTGTGTGTGTGTGCTTGTGAACCCAGGGAGTGTGGGGTGTGTGCTGCACTTGTCACCCTCTGCAGTGCAAAAGGAGGAGGGGACGTGTCCCTGTGTGCCTGTGCCTGCTGTGATCCTGAGTGGGGGCTGCTGGGGGCTGTGCCTCCTCTGTGGTCTCTGTGTGACATCTCTGTCCTCTGTAGGTTTGGGTGAAGCTCAACACTGGGCTTGAAGTGATAACAGCAGCCCCTGGTCTGACCAGAGTCTAGAAGTCTCCAGGCAGCAAGTGGGAGAAGGAGTGTGGAGGAGGAGTTCTTGGCCTGAATCTACTGGTGGTGGTAGCCAAAAATCCTTTAGCATTAAGACAGTAGTTTGTGAAAGATAATCTGGTATGGGGGCATCCTAGGTAAATTTAACTGCTAACTTTTGCACTGAAATCTCCTATGAGAAAAGACAGGATTCCAGAGGTTGTTCCAAACACCTGAATCAATCAAGGTAAGCTGAACCAAAAGGTGAATTAAATATTATGATTACAGCTGTTGCTAACATTACTGGTGATAGAGACTGAGATCTTATTTATGCAAATAGCTGCAATGTAGTAATTGATCAATTAATAAATTAATAGCATAAATTGCATATTAATATTTAAATAGAAATGTTTGTAAACATATAAATTAATCAGATCTTGAGCCTGAGTGTTCTTATAGGCTTTATTTGCAAATATAGAACTATAGAACTGCATATTCTTCCAATTCCTCATATAGAAAAGTCATTATGTAAAGCAGTAAAACTAGTTACAATACAGAGACAAAAAAAGAGAGAAATATTTAAAGGTAACTGCAGGGACATATTTTCTTCAAATGAAAGTGGAATATAAATCTGAAAAAATTTTGTCACTAGGTTTTCTGAAAAGACTCAGTGTGGAAAATATGAACATGTTAACTGCTGATATAAAAGACTTTTCCATCACAATCAGGCAAAATAAGCGGACTGCATGGCTGATATCTCAATGCATTCAGTTTGGTCTCATCCAATTGCTTATTTAATTCCTATACATGGCAAGGAGTTTAAAAGCAAATTAACGTTGTGTCATTTCCGTTTCACAAAACTTGAGCCAAGCAAATTGCCCTCCAGGTGTGTCCTGAATAACATATTGGCTGATTCTCTTCCAAAGGAAATTAGTGATCTACACTGCCTGAAAAATGATTTACAATACATTGAAATATTTTTAGGCAGATACTGATTTGAACACCGAAATGAGCAGTCACCAGTCACAATAGTTATTGCATTTACCCACATGCAAGAGAATTGTAAAGTGACTCTATTAATTTTCAGAGTACAAAAGAGAAAAGTATTCTAAACAAAAACCTAATTTTGTTTATTTTCCTCAGCTTTTCACAGTTCTTCATGGTAGAACCTTTGAGGTATTTTTTACAGTACTGTGCCTAACAAACTACATGAGAGTAATGGATAATTCTGATATGTTGAAAAGGATTTGGTATGAGCAAAGGATAATTTTGATATGTTGTAAAGAATTCGACACTGCCAGCAGGGACACAACACACACAACAGAGCAACTTGAGGCAACCAGTTTCTCTTTCACGGACAGCTAAACAACCCTATACTTTTTAGCATGCCACATATGCAATGAGGTAAACACCAGTGCCTGCATCAGAACCTGTGTACAAGTGATTGCAGCATAATAAATATCAAATAATTCCAAGTGGATCATTTATCAAAGAAAAATATATATCTGGGTATGATTAATTGCCATTTCTGCTTGCCAGTATCCCTCCACTGATGATAAAGGGAATTAAAATGCTTTCCTAAGATTCATTGCTTAACTCTCCCTTAAAAGGTGAGAGTTAAGCAATGAAATTTCACCCAATAAAGGAAAAAAAGGAAAAATATTTTAGATTCAGGTAAAATCAATTGTACAGGCACCACGAAACATAACTCTACAACTTTCAGAGTATGTATAGACAGCTTTTCAAGTTACAAATCAAAACTAAAAATTAATTCACTAGTTATTAAATTTATCTTAAGGTTATTTATATAAGTCCATTCATGGATGTGCTCGTAGAATAAAATCAATTACGTAAAATGAAGTTTATCTGCACTCATGTAAAGAGCTGGGTAGGAATTTAGGAAGGTGAAGGATGCAAGTGCTGTGTTGGCAAAGAAATGTGCCCTTTGCAAATGGCATTTTAATAGCATGAGTATGTATCAAGAGGGTTCCTCTTGGGAAGGATACAATTCATGATAACAAGTGCAAGTGAAGCAGGACATTGTCCTTCTTGTACAAACCAAGAAGAGTCCTTAATTCTGCTTCCCGTGATAATGTGAATTCAATACCAATGTCTGGCAAATGTTTTCACCTCAGAAAGTAAAATGTTATTTTTTCTTTACAAGCAGCATATGTGATTTACCTCTGAAAATAGCTAAAGTAATTTCAGGGTGGGTACATTATTAAAATTTATTTTTTGAGTTTATTTATGCACTCTATAATTAGAAATAACATTTTCAGATAATGAACAATGCTTATCATGTGTTAAATCTTTTGAGTTTTGAAAGAGCAATTTTTATCAATATAGAAGTGCCTGTATCAAGTACCTACACAGACAGAAGAGAAAGAGATAAATTATTTTACCTTCCTTAGATTGTACCTAATATAACTCAATTAACCTACTGTAGTAAACTAGTCAAATGTATTTGCTAATTTTTTAGACTTGTAGCAATAAATAGTTGACTGTTAAAGAAAGTGATTGGTACTTAGCAAAGTCTCACAAAGAAATAAATACTCTCTTGTGGAGATAAGTATCAATATGACAGATTTGCTTTATACAAAATATTTGATTCCAGTTAACCAAACAGACCAAAAAGCTGTCTGTTTTAGATGGTGGAATGATAGTGTATATTTCAGATGAACACAAAACAAGAGAAAAAGAATATTAACATGGAAATTGTTAACAATAGCTTAGAAAGGAGATGAAAGTCATGATTTATAATCTCTCTTTTAACTCTCTGTAAGACAGATAATATTGCATTTCCTATCAAATTATTGTGTAATAAAAATCTTCTGATCAGTTCAAATGGAATTTTCTATTAAGTACAATGTAAAAAAAATCTTTTGATTTGCAATAATCTATAATTGCATATAATCTTTATTAAATTTTTAATCTATTTTTGCATAGGTAGAATGTTTTCTGAAGTTTTCAATATGCAGTATACATATCTACAACTTCTAGGTGTAATTAGCAAACTTATAACCAATGTAACAAAAAATAACATTAACACACAGTATGTGTCAAACCAGGATAAGGTAATAATAAATATAAATTTGTATTTTCAGTTTGTATGTGTTAATGGATGGTAGAAGCATCTGCTGCCTCCAGCAGCTCTCATTCTTGAGATTTCTCCTGCCTCTCTGTATAGCCCTGAGACCTCAAGGTCTCCATCCAGGGCCAGTGGACGCAGCTGATCCTTTCCTGCTTGTGAGGTCAGCCAGCAGTGAGGCTGGCATTCAGGACTCACAGCAGGCACAGGCACACAGGGATGTGTCCCCTCCTCTTTTGCACTGCAGAGGCAGAGGGTGACAAGGGCAGCACACAGCCCACACTCGCTGGGTTCACAAGCACGTGTGTGTTGGTGGATCCCAAACACTGGCACAGCATCACTGCCTGCTTGGCACCTCTGCACACACAAAGCACCTGCTGAACAGAAACATACCAGCTCATATCACAGCAGGGAAACATTTTCTGATAAATTCACTGTATTATTTCATGTACAGTTGTCATGCATGGACTTGCTCTGTACTTCTGGATGACAGGTATCTGATGAGCAAGTGGAGTAATTGACAGAAGGAGGAAGAGTCCTGTACCTACAAGCTATATAAGGTCCAGGACCAGGTCAGGATGTGTTCATCAATCTGGCAGAGGGGATGGATCAGGGTTTGAGACTAATTGTCCAGGGACAAACCCAGGATCTTATGTCTCCATTAAAATTAAATATAGCCACTTGATACAACAATGGCCCCTCTAGGACATCAGGTTCTTGGTGGGAGACAGGATAGAGTAAATGCATTTGCAAACTAAACAATAGCAATTGAGTAACAAGGTATTTCCTGGGACTCACTGATCACAAAGAAGGAAATAAATGCAGCTAGTCCTTATTATCAGGAAAATGTTCTGATGATTTTATTCTTTTCTACACACTTGTAAATGCTTTATGACAAGGTCGGATAACAAGTACATGCATATCAGGATGATAAGCATCTTAGAAATGCCTGAAGGTTGTTATTACTACTGTGAGGTGAGAGTGAAAAAATAATCTCTAAGATACCTACCTTTGTCATGGCTATTACTATTTCATTGGTATGTATAAAGCCTTTCTGGAAAATTAATGTATGATTTACTAAGCAACCAGTATCCATCTCTCTACATTCCATTCAGCATGTAATTAATATTTAAACATTTTTTCCTTCTCTTTATTTTTTGTATTGTTTCTCAATGACAAATATTTTTACAGCTTGAATAAGCATTAGCCAGGATCCTTAAATTAATGTTTGCATATATTTTCTATTTAGTTTACGTACTGAATGTATGACTATATCTGTTTCTACCTTAAGTGCATGCCAAGTACCACATATTACTTTTCCTCCTTTCAGAGACATGATTTATTCATTGACTGTTGAATCACCCAAAATTATCAGTAGTAGCAGATAAGAACTGAAAGATCATTTCATGATTCTGGGATTCTGAAAACAAAATGAATAATTTAAAAAAAATTCTTGCACTCTTAGTAAGTTCTTTATAGAAAGCCATTGAATGTTAGAGAAAATATTCATTGCTGTTAATAGGAAGGACAGCAAACTCAAAATGCATTACAGGCAAAACTGTACAAAAGGAAGGAAGGTAGCGTAGTCTACCAAAAATAAAAAAAAAGGGAAAAAGCAAGGAGTTTTAAAAAAGAAAAATGTTAAAGAAAGAAAAACTAAACCAAAATGGAGCATCTTTTTAAAAACCTACACATATTGCAATTATTTCAAAATAATCAGTTATGTCATTTTGTATATATAAGTTATATTGGAGCTTGCAGTGGGCCAGTTCCTTTGAAATTCACCTTCTTCTGTACTGCATTTATCTGAACCACCCTTGGGAAACACCCTGTTAATGAATAGGTTGCAGGAGAGATCGTATTTAGGCATCTCTGAACATAAGATTAAAGCTGGTTTTTCTTCAGCATCTTTCTGGGAGATTGGGTTCAGATAACCATATTTAACCAACATTAATATAACTTTTCTGTCAATTTTCTTTTCAAATCTATCAATCTTAAACATTGCAATACTGTGGAAGCAGAGTCCATAATTTAATCATGCAATTTAAAATATTTTGACTATTCCTATGACTAGATATTCTCCAGTCCCCCTTTTTTTATGACAAATAATGAAAAATCATCCCTTATTCATAATCTGTACCATTCCAGTCATAATTATATAAGCCCTTCTCACAGATCTCCTTAGTCTTACAGTCTTTATTCTTCTTTAGTTTTTTCAAACTAAAGAGTTCCCAGGCTGCTTAATGTTTCTCCATACAGAGACCAATATCTAAAAATGGGCGAGAAGAGATCAGGATGGATACCATTCATGGTTTAAATGAAGATTGAAACTATAAGTGCCACAAAGGCAGTCACAATGGGAGGAGTGACCTTATTGCAAAGAACCACAGAGAAATCACAACATGCGTGGATTCTGGAATACTGATTTACTTACTGTAAGACTTTTGTAATCCAGCTAAATACATTTAAATTGGGATGATCAGAATAAAAGATACTGTTAAAGTTTCGGGTTTATAATGCAGTGCAATGAAGTTTCCTACTTGTTCCAGAGCCTTGGTTAATAATTCCAATATAATTTTTCCTTTGTTTTATCTGAGTACAGAACAGACTTCTGGAGATCCATAGATCATGCTCATCCTTTCACATCTATGTGAACTCCAGTATTGCCAATATTCCTGAGGGGATAACAGCTTTCTTAAAGTTTGTTGCTCAATAGGAATGAATCTACATTGCACAAAACAAGACATTAGATTGTCAGGCTAAAGGCAATCCAACACAGGCAATAACAGTGCTGTGACACCATAAAGAGCAGTTGCCCAGTGTTATATGCAGCACATTTGTATACCCCACCTTGGTCACTGGAGTGATACTTAAGCAGGAATAGGAGTAGGGCTGAGAACCAGACCTAAAACTTTGAAGTTGAAAGTTTTGCTGTGTTTTGAGATTATTTGAAGCCTCTGAACAGCACTATCCTTGACTTAGATGAAGCTAGCAGCTAAATATTCTGTAGTCTTGGCTGTGGAGGTCACTCCCAATTAGACCTTTTTATCTATAATTCCACTGAACTTTTTTTTCACAGAACCAAGAACACGCCTTGCTTTGGGGTTAGCTTATGTGTTTTTAAATAGATCAAGCTGAGGAGGAAATGGACCACCAACTTTTTGAACAGGCAAAGAAAAAGCATCACCAAGAAGGAAGGAAAAAAAAATAAAACATTTCTAAAATTAGCAAAAGTTTATTGACTGAATTTTAAAAAAATGTATTTGCAATGAAGGGATTTTATTTGTTAGAATTTTGCTCATTTATTTGTTTTGTATTTTTTCAGTAAATAGGAAGTTTCATTACAGCAGTGATGACTCCTCTGTTGGCAACTTGGTCTACAAATGCTGTCAAAACAAATTTTTCGGGCAGTCAGGGCAGATTTAGGAAACATCAAGCTCACCTAAATTTCCTGCAGGTTTTTACAATGAGACAAAGTAGCTCTAAAAGGAGGGTTTTGGTCCTGCTCTTACTTTTGGTTTTGTATTTTGAATAGAGAAAAGTGATCCTAGAGGACTAAGGAATTGCTTAGTCAAAAATGTAAACTAAAGGAATATTTTTCAATACAGGGAAAACTTACTATGAAATACTGAGATGCAAATAATTAAAAATTATTTGGTTTAAGTAAAATCTGTACTTATATTTTGCATATTCACAATTATTTACAATTATAGAATAAAGATATGTTTTATAAATATTTTGAATATAATACACTATAAATATATTTATATTATGTAATTATAAATGTGAACAATATTATACTGTAATATTGCATTTTTTTAAAAAAGTCAAAATATTCACAAATTTTTCAGCATTTAAATAATGTGCTTTACTCATATTTAAATAAAATACTTTACTAGATCCTGTTTATTAATCTGAATATATGTTAAAAAACCTCTAAATTCTTGGCCAAAATGTGTTAAAAGATGCATTTAGAGGGCAATATTAGTTCTGTCACAGTAAGAGCTGCAGGATTTTGCTTTTACTGAGTGTACTGTAAAAAGCTCTTGGATTTTCATAGAATATACTGCCAATGATTTTCACCCTGAGGATTTAATAGCCCTGTGTGGCATTTATGGTCTTTTTACATCAATTTCTTGATACATAGGCTTTATTCTGTGCATTGCAGACTCAGTGGTAGAGTTTATTGCAGCCATCATTTTACACGTCCTTGAAATGTTTCAGCTCCTTCTTAAGTACCACAAGAAAATCACAGAATCACAGAATCACAGAATTTTCAAGACTGGAAGAGACCTATAAGATCATCTAGTCCAGCCGATGCTCTAAGTGTTCAACTAGATCATGGCAGCAAGTGCCACATCCAGTCTTTTTTTAAATTCTTCAAGGGATGATGCCTCCACCACCTCACTAGGTAAATGATTCCAGTTTCTGACCACTCTTTCTGTGAAGTATTTTCTTCTTACTTCTAACTTACATCTACCTTGACGCAACTTGAGACTGTGTCCTCTTGTTCTATCTGTTGTCGCCCGGAGAAAGAGGCCGACCCCCAGCTCACTACAGCCACCCTTCAGGAAGTTGTAGAGAGTGATGAGGTCACCCCTTAGTCTCCTTTTCTCCAGGCTGAACAACCCCAGCTCCCTCAGTCGCTCTTCATATGGCTTGTGTTCCAAGCCCTTTATTAGTTTCGTTGCTCTCTAATAATGTAAATAAAAATGTATATTTCATGTATATATCTAGCTCCTGCCATGGGTTTGCTTAACACAGCCAGATGTAAAAGATGTCCTGCAATAGTATATTTGAGTTGTACAATTAAATTAAGTTGTGTCAATGATGATAACAGAAATATGTATAATATAGGAAGTCGGTCTTTCTTACTCTTGAGAGTAAATTACCTATTAAACTATTAACTGCTGAGACAATACATAGATGTGAAATGCTGATTACTAATGTATCTCAACAGTAATGTTGACACATTGGTCCATCTACTTTCCTCAAGCAAATTCAAGTACAAAATTCTCCTGGCTGTTTTAGTGATTGTAGCCCACAATTAATATTCAGTGTCTTTAAAATGAAATAGCTCATAAGTTCCAGGGTGTATTTTTTTCTTCTTTTTGCAAGAGTATAAAGTCATTACAGTGGCTATCATTCTTAAAAAATTACCTGTTAAATTTAATTTTAAAACCAAATAATTTAAAATCATGCATTTCTTACATAACTTTAATTTTCTAACATATATTTTTTTAATCTTGGGTGATTTTTTAATAAAAAAGGGGCAATATTTTCCTGATGTACATTTTTACACATTTATGCACGGTGTTGAATTTTACAATTAAGAGATTTGATCTAGAGAAATTAAGATATTTAAAATATATCACTTCATAATCTCATGTAATCTCCTGTTCTTTCTGTAGAGCAATCTTTCTGTAGCCATGCCGGAAGCGTTTTTCCTAAGATTGGAAGAGTGCAGCACAACAGTATAATTCATTGAATATTGTCCCTCAGAATGCTGTCAGTTTGAGACAGCTCATAGCAGATATCCAAAATCTGTACAACAGAGACCTGTCCAAACACTTTTCCAGAAATAATGGGTTTATGTCTGTGAACTGCTTAAGCACAAGGAATGAGAACACTATCAATCTGCCATATGGCTGTGCTGCAATGTTGCTACACAAAAATGGTTTCAATTCCTTTTATTCTTTTAAGAATTACCATGTGTTAATTTATTTTGAATACAATGGAATTGTATTGATGCTCTTCTCCATCTTCACTCTAGTAAGAAAAAAAACCATCAGAGCAGATTTTCAATGGTTAACAATGGTAGAATTTGACTTCCCCATTTTCTTCTTGAGTATGAAACTTCTTTATTAATCTGGAGAACTGTTGGAGAAAAAAGAGCAATGCATAGAAATACATGGGTACTGCATTGTGTATCTCAAAATGTAGCAGAATTTGTTCTCTGGGGATGTACACCTTCTCCTTAAACAAAAATATTTTATTTACATATTGTCTGTATTTCCACAACTATTGCTCAACGAAGTATGTATGCTAAAAGTGTTAAAACTGAGAGTAAAATGAACCCTCTCCTTGCAGGTACTTCAGCAGCCTCTTCTCCAAGAACAACTTCTCAGAAATTCATTACAACCATGCATTATGAGTTTTATGAAATACTATTACAAATTAATTGCTTAAACATCTTCTTAGTGATTTTCAATTTGTTGATGGATTGTGTCGTGAAGCATGTAATTCCTTGAGCAAATAACTTCAAAAATGTTTTCATTCTCTCTCCCTAGGTATCCACACTATCTGTGCGTGGGCAGTTGAGCCCAACCAACATCTAAGCACCCACCTGGTGACTTGCTCAGACTGCTGCCCCCAGAGAGATGGAAGAGAGGAATGGAAGAGCAAAAGCCAAAAAACACATGGGTCAAGATTAAGGCAATTTAATAGGTGAAGAAAAGTTTCTCAAGCAAGCAAGACAAAATAAGGAATTAATTTGCTGCTTCCCATCAGCAGGCAGAAGTTTGCCACTTGCTGCAATGCTTGCCTTCAGTATGCACAGAGGTTCTTGGGAAGACAAACACAGTAACCACAAACATCCCTCCTCTCTCCACCTCTAACTGAGCTTTCATTTTTCGGCACACCTTGGTGTGCTGGGGCTTATCCCTCTGACCAGCTGGGGGCTGCTGCCCTGGCTGTGTCACCTGGCAATTTCTCATGCACTCCCAGCCTGCTGTCTTAGTGCTGTGATCAGAGTGAGAAAAACATAAAACCTTGACACAAATTTAAAACACAGCACCATAATAACACCTCAGACAAAGCAAACTAACCACATTAATGACTCACTCTTCTTGGAGTCCCATTGCACTGCTGACCTAGGTTCCTGCCTGGGAAAATCCTAAAAAAAAAGTATAGATAAAGCAAATGTAAATATTTTAAGATTTTCATGTTTATTTTCTCTAATGCATTTTATCCATCATTAAAGTATTTACACAGAAAGAAAATCTGGGCCAGCATATCTGTGCCTGTCTTAACACCAAACTCTGTTTCCTTAGAAAGACTCCCTAGCAGGTTACTTGTAAATGTATATATTCATACACACACATATACACATAAATGTGAATAAATGTACAATTGTACATGCACAATATATGTCTATTTTATATAAAAAATGTTGTTCGCTTTTAGTTGGGGTTTTGGGAGGTTTTCATTAGGTAAATTATACCAGAAGGAGAACAGAAAGCAACTAATGACCAAAATGGCACACAACATTTTTCATTATTTTCAATATTTTATACTTTGTAGAGGGAAGAATTTATAAGAATTGAACAATTTTGAAGCACACAGACTATCCCAGTTTAATTGCTTCTCAATATATTTTTTTTTCCTCCCTGTTTTTAGAGTTAACTCCAATGTGGATAAATAAAACTTTTTACTTTTATTAGTAAATATAACTAAGCTTTGCAAAATCATCTGACCTAAATTATCCGTGGCATTACTGCTAGATTATTTTTCTGCCTCTTGCAATAGTGTGTAGTATCTCTACTTGGGTTAGAATTTGCAATCCACACCTTATTTTAGAATGACATGTACTGAGGCTGCCAGGTAAACTATGCAGAATATGATGTAATATACATTAATATTGTAAGTTCAGTTATTATTCAGATACATTAATATTCTAAGTTCAAGGAAACCCAAATTATAATAGAGGTGTATGATTTTCAAGTACGTTTCAGTGATAAAATGCAACAATTTATAGCTGCTGCATAATCTTAAAAATGTTGCAGGTTTTTGTTATACAATTGGCTTTTTGTTTTTCAGCAGAGGGGCTGTAAAGCAGTTGAGATGTAGAATATGTATGTACACAGACTATACATGGCCAGCAGTGATCTGCACTGTAGAATATACAGTTGATCCATATTTACAGCTGAATCTTTATGCTATTAGTCACAAGAATACAGATATGCTGATTATTGTCAAATTTGTAAGCTGTAAAGGTTCTGGTTTTGATACAGAATATATGATGTCTTACATTAGCAATAGGGCTCTCCTTGTGTTTGATTCAAGCCCTTTGACAGTAAGAGACAGATTGAATTTTTAGGCCTATTTCAACCATAAAAGGGAGACTTGATCTCTCTGAAAACTGGCTGTCTTCAGTGCTAACATTACTTACACATTTCTTACAGATTTCAAATTTTTTCTTTTCTTTCTGTGCTGTTTTTATTTTTTTATTCCTTTTTATTTTTTAAAATAAGTTGTTGACTTGAGGAAAGAAATCTGCCATATTTTTCAGAGTCTGGAAAATCTAAAATCACAGACTGTTTATGTGTTATGAGCAAATAAATACAATGTTATTTGTCTAGTTTGATATGTAAGACAGATAAGCAAGATTCACAAACCATTTGACATTAATTTTGCATACACACACAGACACATATACATATTAATATGTAGATTAGGAACATTTTGAGGATCATTTTTTCTTTACAGTAAAAGTGCACAAGCTTTCCATCACATTAGTTTAACATAAAAATACAAGAACACATTTGTGAGAAAATGGGCATGAGTCTGTTCTTTCTATGCTCTGTCTTCCTCAAAGGCTTGTCTTCGTGAACAAAGTCTTATAGGAAGTAATGATTTGGAGTCAATAATATCTTATTTGCAGTTTTAAAGTAAGGCCCATACTACTAAATTCACAAAAATTTATAAACTGATAGACCTAAATGGATTACAAGCAGCCATGTAGCTGTATTTATAACAAGTCGAAAATAGCTCCTTCTAATAAATTTGGTTATGTTAAACAAATTATGGATCTACAAATTATGATGAAACTAGTAAAAATTTGCGGTAGTCAACAAGTGACAATTGTGTTTTGAGCTCTGAATTTATAACTAACTTCTTAAAAAGTGCACATGCTTAAGTATCTTAACCGTTTTTTTAGAAAACAAACTTCATTTGATTATTGAAAACAGCACTTTTTGAATGCTGCATTTGTCCATAATTAATATAATTAGACTCAGACAATGAAATAATTTGTGTGGCCTGGAATTGATTCCCTGTTCATTCCACTTACATCTGTAATTTTTTAAACTTTAGCACAGCCATACGAGAGATAATAGCTGTGTGCTCATTCTAAGGCAGTCTGTCTCAAAGTACAAATCTGAGCTGACTCATTGAAATCATCATATGAATTTCCAAAATTATTCTCTTGGAACATAACATTAGGATATGTAACAGCAAACTAGGCTGCTCACGTATTAACTATGCTTATGCTTTAGAGATAAGGGAAGAGGCAGATCCAAAACAGGGTTTATGTTACCATTTGAGATTCTTTGATGGCAAATCTTTTGAGCTTCTCTAATCAGATTTTGCCACCATATGGAAAGCATCAGTTTTAACCTGTGGTAATCTGACCTTTTTTCACCAAATCTCTGGAGAATATAAATAGAAACTGAACAAGTGTTATCCAGTTTTACATCCAAAATAGAACAGAGTCAGACTCATGCTGAAATTTTACTTTTTTGCTAATATGCTCTGCTTGGCAACTGTTACAGAAAAAAAACCAAAACAACCAAACAATGCAAACAATGGAGGAAAGTTTACTTGAATTCCAGTTTAAGAAATCTAACAGCTCTTATTTCCCAGAATAGAACACAAAGTGTCTTGGCTGTCAGAAGATTTCTTATGAGGAAAAAGTACTAATCTGCACTGATTCCTTTCCAGGTACAAAATCTGGGCTTACATATAGGTGTCAGAGTCTCACCCAAATGCCTGACAGTTTTCCTGCTGTTTTCCTATGAGGATATTGGCAATTCACCAGGTACTGCCATGGTCTGATCAGAAGATGCCATAACACCCAGGGTAATAAGGGAAAGAGTTTCAGTTCTTGGCTGCTCTCACATCTCTCAGCTGAAAGTTTAGGCTCACCCAGATACTAATGAACAGGGAACGATTGTACTGCGGTAAAAGACAGCACTAACAATTTCAGATTTCTTGGTCAGAACCGTATTCTATTAAAAGTTCCTTTTGCTTTGTAAAGCTGGTAGGGAATATGCTATTTTAGAATTTGTTCTGAGCCATACAGAAATACTGACTCAGATACTACAGGTAAAACGTGAGTTGAATAAAAAGTACTTAAAGGTGAATACTGATTGATTCTCTAAGGAATTGATGGTAGAAGAAAAGGAGTAAGGATCATACAATTCAGAAAATCTAACATGGGCAACTCAGGAAACTAAGAGATAAGGTGCTTCAGAGAGAGGGAGAGAGTGTAATGTACAAAGAAATGTGACGGATCTGGCAGTAATGGAAAAGCTGAGATTATACTCATAATGGAATATATATAATCCCACAGCTAAGATAAGAAGCTAATTATTAAGAAATCAATACAGGACCAGAAATTCTTCAATGATGTGAAAATAAATAATAGATTAAAAAATCAAAAAATAGATATAAAGATAGATTTCAAAGAATAGGGGAAAAAAAGTGATAAAATCAAAGAAACTGAGGTGCAAAAATGACTTTCCATTAGCAAAGAACAGAAGAGCCCTAGGAGACAGACATTTAAAAAAAGAAAAAAAGAAGCAAGGATATATGGCAAATTTTGGATTAGGTAAAAATCATGACAAATGCTACCTTCTTTGCTTTAAAAAAACACAAATAAAAATACAACCCCCATCTTTTTTGAACTATATATATGAAGAAGTTAAATCTTTGAATTTTTTTTACAGAAAAAAGAAAGAAAGAACGCACTATCTTTTATAAAGTAGAGCTTTAAAATTTGATTTGTGCATCTTGACTAAAATCGTCTTAAATTAATCTTTTTACATATGGAATTAATTTTTAGAAATATCCAGGGTCCTGGAAAATGATGTTTTGGTGTTCTGGTATCCAGAGTTCTAATAGGAATAAGGTTAACATTGAGAAATAATGTTGAATAAAAGTAAGAAAAAAGGAAGGAAAAAAAAATAGAAGCCAGAGCATTACAGTTATGTTAGTCTAACTCAAATTTCTGGCAGGATTCTGTAAAAAAAATTATTAAGAAATCAATTTATAAGTACCTCAAAGATAATAAGGTGATAAAAAAGGACAGCATGAGTTTGTCAAGAACTGATCATGTCAAACTAATCTAATTTCTTTCCCTGACAGTCTAACAGGCCAAGTGAATAAAGAAGCAGGAGGTTAGGTACAGCTTGACTTTATGATGCTTTTTTTGACACTGCAATGCATGACATTCTTATAAGCAAGCTAAGAAAATGCAGTTAAGTTATAATCACCCACTTAAAATTTACTCTGCAGAAGTAGTTATTAAAGGCTTACCTATCCTAGGAAGGTGTTTCAAGTGTCATTCCTCATGAATCTACCTACCCCTGCCTTTTTTTCATTAATAGTTGGAATGGATGAAATATGTAAAGAGATTCACAGAATCAAATAATCAATTAAGCTGAAAAAGACTTCTGAGATCACCAAATCCACCCAATGACCCAACATCACCCTGTCAACTAGACCATGGCACTGAGTGCCGGATCAATTTTTCCTTAAACACCTCCATCACCTGCCTGGGCAGCCCGCTCCAATATCTAATCATGCCTTTTGTGAAGAAATTCTTTCTAATATCCAACCTAAACCTCTCCCGATTCACTTTAAAACATCCTCTTGTCCCGTCACTTGTTGCCTAGGAGAAGAGAGTGACTCCCACCTGGCTACAGCCCCTTCCATTCCATTCCATTCCATTCCATTCCATTCCATTCCATTCCATTCCATTCCATTCCATTCCATTCCATTCCATTCCAATAAAGGCCATTCCTGACCCTTATTTTCTCCCCAGCTTCCTCAGCCACCCCTCACAGGATTCGTGTGCCAGACACTTCACCAGCTCCATTGCCCTTCTCTGGTCATGTTCCAGCACTTCAGTGTCCTTCCTGAAGTGATTACATTATAGTAGAAGAGATGGAAGGCATTTCAAGAACAGACCCAGACTATGAGATGATTTGAAAAATTCCTACAAAATTCAACAAATTTAAATTCAGAGGATTTCAAGTTTCATTTTACTTTTCAATATGCACAAAACTCATTGCTTCAGTGTCTAGTATGAGTGAGTTGACATTCAGAGAATTTCAATCACAAAATACAGAGAAATTCAGTGGTTACATCAAAATTAAGTGCTAATGAGGGCTAGTTGACTAGATATTTTTTTTTTATTTTTAAAGGCAAGCATGGATCTTGGCCTTATGACAGATTTGAAACCAATCATGGGTCAGTTATGTGAAACAGAAAGAACTCTTGTTTTGGAACACATTAGGATAGTATTTAATTTTAAGACATTATGATGGTAACAATTCTTGCTCTTTGCAGCACTGGCCGGAATCCTTCCTCTTCTTAAGACCCACAGACAGTAGTCCTCAAAATAGTGTTCATAGGGGAGACCTTTGATCTCCTGATAATTCATTGTCTTTTTTTTTTTTCTTTTTTTTTAATAATAAGTGTCATAATAGATTTAAGAATATAAGTTCTAGTAAGATATTTGTAAAAATTTTGTCTAGACAATAATATTGGTGTATTTCTGTAAGCTAGAAAACCTCTCTCCCAGTTAGGGTAACTAATTTGAGATTCCACAAACTCACAGTAGTCAGTGAGACAGTGTGGTTTGTGCATATTAAAAATAAAGCTGCATACAGGACACATGCTGATTCAGAAAGACTTCCAGCTTATGAGGACAGAGAAAATGAAATCTAACTTCTACCATTCCTTGGTGGTGTTATTCATATTCTCACTTGCAACTTAAGTTGTAGATTCAAGTTGTAGATGAAATAGGAGAGTAAGAACATTATTTTAGAGAATTAAGAAGCTGTACTTCACAGACATACTTATTTCACTCCAGCTATTTAAAGGACTGGCTGAGCCTTTGCGTGGCATACTTTAAAAGCTAAAATAACTATAGTCAGTGTACTTTGTAATAGCTCATTTGCCATGTTGCACTTATATTCCAATAAAGAAGTTTATAAATTTCCGAGCAATTCTACTACATTTTAAACATTAGTCCATCCTGGGAATTTAAGAGCCACTCAGCTTCTAGAGCTCAGCTGACGAGGCAAATCCAAGGCATGCAGTTTTTTGAATGGTTTATTAAACCTAAATCATAACCAATTAGTAAGGATTATGCTGTTCCCCTCCCTCATTGGTAAATACTCATTTATTTTCTTGTCTCATTTACTTTCTTGTATATCATTATTAATAAGCATTCTCTCCTGCATAAAGCAATATGCTTGCAAAACCAGATGAAAGGAAACAATGAAGATCTTGCAGATTACACATGCTGACATTTAAGGTACTGTAAAATTTTATTCTCTGGGGCTCTAGCCTTGCATTGTGTTGTTCAAAGCACTTTCTGCTATGAAAAAGTAAAAAAGCAGTGCTTTTTTCAGTAAGTACTGGAAGGAAGATGGAGGATGGAGAAAAATCCTACAGAGACCACAATCATGCCTACTTTCTGGAAAGCTTAAAGTTTTGTCCTCACACACAGCTAGAAAAAGTAAAGGGCATGCATGCTGAGAATTGAAAGAGCAAATGGTATCTGACAGGGAGAAAAAACAGGGGAAAAAATTGCAGCTTGTTGTTTAAATTGGTAGTCTGTGTTCCACACTGCAGAAAAAAAAGAGTTGCTCTATTTCTTCTTTGAAGACATCTGCTGCTGCATGTTGAGAATAATCATTGCAGTGGTATGAGGTGAGAGGTGGTATAAGTGAGAGCTATCCTATAAGGAAGATATGCATTAATTCTGATATTCCTTCTTAGCATGTCCTGAATCTGGAGCAAAAACACTGATTCTGACATCATTTATTTGTCTTGAAGACTGGCTCCCAAAAACTGCTTCAGACATGGGGTTCCTCCAAGGCTTGACAGACGTGTATGAACAAATGTCTGAGGCATCAAGGTTGTAGGAAATTGTGCTGGATGCCTATTTCATATGCCTATGCTTTAGTAACTGAATCAGGAAAAAATTTTTGTGGGATTCACGTTCCTTGTAGCAACAAGAGGAAAGTTTTCCTGGATGAGGCAATGCAATGGATGAGTCCTGTGCAGGCCCAGGAGTTGGACACGATCTTTGTGGGTCCCTTCCAGCTCAGCATGTGAAATGATTAATTTCAAGTCATATCAATGTCTGAACTTTTTTGACAAATTAGGTTCTTGTATAAGAGCTAATTAGAAAAATTTTGCCAAGAAGGCTATCTTTTGAAAACATGGATTACTGAGTATAGAACAGTATATTACAGGATTTTGCAAGTTTGTCTATTATCTTCATTAAGAAAAAAATACTCTGCTTTGACAGGAAGGTATTCCATTAAAATTCCACTCATGTATAATTATTTTAAAAACAGACCTCCTTCAGTTTAAAAACTTTTTTCTTCTGTGCTTCTGATTTTCAATATAAACTGCTTCATTTTCTGGCGCCACTTACATCACAATATTAATTCTTCCTGAGTGTTATAAATAGTGTGAACCACAGGGAAATGATGATAAATGTTAGCTTACTGTTTAGCTTAACTAATGTAGAATAAACTTCCGTCAGCGTCTCACTATGGGTAAGAGCTAATGAGATTTCTATCTTATGTTGCAACTTAATTGCATAGAGTTGTTCTCTTTGAAAGCTTGCTATCTAATGCAGTTACATGGGAAAAAAAAGAAAATAAAAAAGATTAAATGTCTAAGCAGCCTTCAAGTTATCTGCAAAGGTTATAATTATAACATTGCAAAAAATTTTAAAAGCAAAGAGAACCCAAGAAGAATAAAAAAAACTAATATACTACTATATTTTCTGTAGACATCACTGTTTTGATTTAAAGGTATCTCATCCATTCAATAATATTGGGGTAATATTTTGAGTGTACAATAGTATTGCAAACCACCAGGTCTGGTGAATTGCACAATTTTGATTTGAATTTAGAAGGCTGTTATCAATTTTATGTTCTAAATTTAACATTATCGCGACTTAATTTCATTTGCTCAAGTTCCAATTTTGCCCTCACATGGTATGTACAAGGTACACTTAAAGATGAAGAGAATTAAGAGTTCACTGCTCATATGAGACTTGTGGATAATTAAAAAAAAAAAAAAAAGAGATGGATGTTAGGTGTGTTAGAAGGTTTTTAGCTCTCTTCAGCTAATCTTAAACAGAAATCTTTAATTTGTGTATGCTGAAACAAAGTCAAACACTTCTTATGTATGTGAAAAATATCTGAGACTATTTTTTCTGCAGAAGAGGAAACACTCCAGCAATCTAACTGAAGTTATCTGCAATATTAAGAGCCTATTTCCGACTATCAGAATTCATTTGAACACGGGAGGTAAGTGTTCACCAATCTGCACTAAGGGATCAAAGATGTTGAGAGAATAAACCTTCCTTCCTATTACAAATGTGGGACTGAAAACTTTTTGTTCCCAAATATTTTTCTATAAGGAAAAATGGAAGAAAATTGATGCTGTCTCAGTTCCTTAAAAATATATAGCTTTTTACAGGAGAGTCTCAGAACAATCTTGAAGAACAGCTTGTCTGCATCACTTCATTATTGCAGTGCCCTTCTCTCCCTCTGTACTTCTTAAAGAACCCCTAGTGTGTGATCTAGCTGGGAAGAGGGAGTAAGGAGCAGTAGCTAGCATCACATGAAGCAAAGTTTAAAAACTCCTTCAACAACAGTCTCAGTCTGAGAAATCTGAGAAAATGTCTGATATTTTTAATGGCTCATCAGCAAGGATGTCATTGCAGTTTGTGTGGATGTGTGCACAGAAAGGGCTGGCTGAAACTCAGGCAGCTTGATCAGAGAATAAGGGTATCACACTGGCAGAAGGCCTCATCCTGTGTAAACTCTGCACATGCCATGACTGATGCAGCTTTCCAGACAGAGCTGTGATGGGAACACGCTGCCACCAGGTATTGGGCTGCAGGATGTGCCCTGCTCCTGTGCCAGTACCAGAAAGCATCAGTGAGCACACCCCAGGGAGCTGCACCCAGGAGGAACTGCTCCACATAGTGACAAAGCAGAGGCGAGTAGGCTGAGTGTTACCAGGGAGAGACGCTAAGGGAATTGCTCCCTAACTTCCCTGAGTCAGGAAGACAGGACATGGATTCCCTATCCTCTCTCCACCTAGCAGAATATGTTGACTCAAGGGATAGGGGGCAACAATGGTGAGACACTACCAGGTGCAGCAGGCACGTCTCTGTGACAACCCCACCTTCCTAGGTGCCCTGGCATAGCATGGAGAAATGAAGAGGGCTCTGCAAGTGGAACTGAGAACTGACAAAGATGGATGTTCATCTAGGTTGGAAGTATCGATGAATTTAAGTTTGAAAGACTATGTCCTTCATCAAACTACTTCCATTAAGGGAGGAAAAAAAAAAAGCTATTATCATAAGACACATTCTTCTGTGTGGAAGGAGATCCTGAGAAGAAAATGAGGTCCAACTTACTGACCAAATCGACTTCTTTGGGAATTCTGCTGTCTCCCCGGGGTTTAGGTTAAAGAGATGATGAGGATGATGAGGAAACTTCCCACCCTGGTATGTCCCTCCAACAGTTATCCATTATTCATTTTTCCTGTAGGCAGAAATTAAGTTGCAAAAAGAAGTCTGACATCAATCAAGACCTCAGGGCCTTGGGACTACAGAGTATAGGATCAGGAGCACAGGCACTGATCTGAAACCTTTCAATCACTGGGAATGATGAAGGAAGAAGCAGACTCCTCACCTGGTGTCACTTGTAGAATTTGAGAGGTTTTGGTTATAGGTTTTGTACAAGGGGAGGTTAAATTCAATATTTTAAAATTTTTATTTGTTTCAAGGGCTATCATGTGGGAAAGTGCCAGCCCTGCAGTTTGCAAAAAATGTAGCACTTGGGGACACAGTTTACTGGCAGAATTTTTAGGTAGTTAGTTGGATTTTTAGTTAGTAGTTGGATTCAATAATCTTAAAGGTTTTTCCAACCTATATGATTCTATGCTTCCATGATTCTATGTGTGTGTGTTTCTGCATGTGTATGCCAAGACAGTTAAAATTTCTGAATCTATTCTGATAATATTGTTAAAATTGTCTTTTCAGAAATAAATTAATAGCTAACATAATTTTCCATTAAATTTAGTTTAAAAAAATGGAGTTTAATATGTCCATTTATTTATCTCAGTCTCACTAGGGTTTTTGGAATCAAACAATAGTTTCTGTAAAATTGTGAAATATTTGATAAACATAACCTCATTTTTTTAAATTATCCATCTCATTTCCTGTCTGAAATTCTTACCCTGCTCACAGAAAAACTTCTTCTCTACTTTATCCCTGTCACACAAGGTTAGGATGCCTCTGTCTACCCAAGGGCCCATTAACATACAATATTAGGCTCTGTAGGATGTGGATGTGACTTTTGTTTACAGGATTCTGGACATGGAGAGACTTTTCACATTCATCTCTCGAAACAATAAAGCTTTGCTGTTTCAAAGCCCTGCTCGGTGAGCTCTTGCTGTCCAGTTGAAATCTGCTGAGATATCCATAGCTGACATATCAAACACAGTAGTTTTTTTCAAGATCTGAAAAAATTATGCATGTGTTCAGAAGTCTTATGGCCTCACAACCTTCAAAGAACATTTAGAGAAGATGTAAAACAAAGTCTTGATAATGACATTTAGAAACAACAGGTCCCATCAGAAAGTGGGGTGGGGCTTTGAAAAAATGTGGAAAAGTTTTGAAAAATCCTATTATTCTGTGATAGAAGAATGAAAAATATTGATAGGATGTGTTCCTCTGAAAAAAATGCCCTCTTTACATGAACAAATAAGAGTTCCTGTGCTTTCTTTAAGACACAAGGACACTAACATTTAAGATAAACAGTACTTGCTAGGGAACCTACAGAATTCACAGGCTGATTTCCATTAGAATGCTAAAAGTTCTCATAATTTTTCTATAAATATTATGAAGCCAACATAGAAAGAGAAATACACAATTCTAAGTGAATAAACACATCACTAAAGCTACTGAGCATGACTTACATCTTCAGCCACAGACCAGTAGACTATCCATTATTATTTTATAGCAATATCTCAAATAAAATATTGCACATTTTTACTAGTAATATTTTTAAATATAGTCCCAAATATTTTTTTCAAAATACACCTTTTGCAATTAAATAATATAACAGAATATGTAAAGGAAATTATTTAGTAATCTAAGGAGAAAATTTGCATTACAATAATCAATGTTTTAGTTTCATTTTTGTTCATTTCTTTCTTCATTTGTTCTCTTTTGAACAAATTATTTCAAAACATAATTTGAACTAATAACTAATTGAATAAATAATTCAGGAAAAAGCTTTTTAATTACAACTTCTATACCAGATACCATCAGTAGTATCATATGAATTGTAAATTACTGAGTAGAAGATTTTCTTTTATAATTTTCATGTGATAAAGAGTCCTCCTTTTTAGTCTTATTGATGATTCATTATTCAACAGGTGTCCTAATTTATTGACCTATTCCTGACTAGGGATTAAAGTTTCAGAAAGGACCTACCATTTCAAATACAGTGTTTTATCTTTTTATCATATTTTACAATTTTTTCAGTGCTGTTTTTTTTTTATTTGGTTTTATAAATAAAAGTTTAAATAGATGGATTTTGTGAAAATAAAAAAATAGGCAATTACTTCAACTGCATTCTTCTCTCACCTGTGGTGTAAGGGGGGAGAAATCTCACATGCTAAATTCACGGTTAAATGCTGAGCTTACGCTAGTAGAAATTGAATTGAACAATTTGGCCCCACAACTCTAAGAGATTAATGCTCTTACTGCCTTCTATCCTTGAACTTTGTAATGAAAGAAAAAATTCCCCAAAAGTATGAAAGAAAGCAAGGACAAAGATGAACAGCATGAAGAAAAAGTATTGGTTTTTGTTTGTTTGTTTGTTTTCAATAACAAATAACAACAAACCAGATATTTGAAATATATACCTTTTGTACTGCACCCACAAACATAACTTTCTATTTGAATTATTTCAATTTTTAGAAAATCATCCATGCTAGGCAAAAAATGTTGTCATATTAGTATTAAGTTGATACACAGATTCTCAGTAAGATACTATCTCTCTCACATACAGAGGAACTAATCTTAGACCACAGATTGTTGCTGATTTCTCTCTTTTAGAGATACTTTTACTTGTGGGTAATTTTCATGCTGTAATGTCTTTTTGCATAGCTGGAAGCCATCAGAAATATCCAAACTCTGTGTCACACATCTAGCAGGCAATATTTTCTGTTTTTCAGTTGTAGCAACAGTTTCATCTTGGAGATATCATTGGTGTTTGAATGGCCTTTTCATCTATACTCCAGAAAACGTTTGGGAAGGTATCAAATAGAGGGATAAACAAAATTTAATATTGTTTTTACATGCTTACTAAATGGCTAAACAAAGAAGAATGCTCTACCCTCTTTATTATTAGAGCAATCCAGAGTCTAAGGTACTATGCAGTGAAGATCATCAGGTTTCTGTGGTCACCCTAAACCCCCTCTCCTTTTTCCAGTCCTGAAAATAAGATACTGGAAAGGAAAGGCCAATGGACTGTATAAGATGCACCTTACTGTATACTGTAGGGTATACAGTAAGGTGCATCTTATAGCCTTAAGCCATAAGGGTCCACAAAAACCACTGAGGAAGCAAAACCCATAAGTGGTTAATCATGAAAACCCGATGAGAAAATCATCATGAGCAGCAAGCTCAGAATCACCAAGGGCAAGACGTCTTGCCCAACTTAAAATAAAGCCCTTGAATTT
Organism: Melospiza georgiana; assembly: GCF_028018845.1. NCBI lineage: Eukaryota > Metazoa > Chordata > Aves > Passeriformes > Passerellidae > Melospiza > Melospiza georgiana. The sequence continues at coordinate 49,404,318 of NC_080431.1, forward strand.
GTCTCTCCTGAGGCCCTCTGTAGAAAACTTGAAGTATGGGCTAGATGGGCAGACAGTGAACTAGGCTGAAAACTGTCTGAATGGCCAGGCCCTGAGGGTGGTGCTCAGTGGCACAGAGGCTGGCTGGAGACCAGTAACCTGCAGGGCAGCTCATGGGACAATGCTGGGTCCAGTCCTGCTCAGCATGCTCATTAGTGAGCCAGATGATGGTGCAGAGTGCACTTCCATCAAGTCTGCTGATGGCATAAAAGTGGGAGAGCAGGCTGGTACTCTGGAGGGTTGTGCTGCCACCCCAGAGCAGCATCAAAAGGTGAGAGAAATGGGCTGATGGAAAGCTGATGAAGGTCACCAAGAGGAAAAAAACTCTTGCATGTGGGAAGAAAGAGTCTCATACACCAGTGTATAGTGTAGGGCATTGTCCTGCTGGAAAATTGTTTGGCAGAAGACCTGTAGGGTATCGTATACTTAAAGGGGATCAGGAGCAGCAATGTGCTTTTGCTGTAAAGCATGAAAATGGGCTGCATTAGGCAATGTGCTGCCAGCATGTCACTCATTATTATCTGTTTTCAATATTTTTTTTCAGAGAAAATAAACAAAGCAGGAAAAACAAGCAAACAAAAAACCCCACTTCTTTTTTTCTAATTGCGATGCAAAAATTTATTGTGAATCTAAACAAAATTCACATATCGGAGAATGTCATTCATGTGAATTCTTTCAAATTGCCTTCTATGTTATAGCAGCATGTTGTCTGTGTGAAATAATGGAAGCTGTTTGGGCTATCAGCATCAGAGCAGCATTTGAAAGTAATAAGAAGCAGTGAGAAAATTTGTGGCATCATTTTGATATCTCTGGCATGAGCTAGATAGAAGTATTCTCAGTACTACCAGAGCAAAGATGTTGCTGTAATAATAAGCTACAAGTCAAACACTAACTGAAACTGAAACTGCTTTCCTTGATTTGGAACACAGAAAGGATCAATTACAAAAACAGCTTTATTAAAAATCCAGGTCATCTACAATCTCCAATAGTTTTGCAACTCCAGAAATAATGAGATGTGTGAAGACTATTTTATACAATAATATCAGCAGCGGACAGTGACATCTGGAATGTATTAGAAATGTAACACTAATACACTAATATAACATTAAAATTTGATACCAAACTATGACTCTCTCTGTCATAGGCAATTCAGTGAGAAAGAGAGGGAGAAAGGTGTTGCAGATGACAATGATAATTTCCCAAGCACTAAAGATCACCCATTTTAAATGAAAAGTTGCACTCTAGCTTTGATAATATGCATTCATGTGAAACCGTAAAGAACATAATGTAAGTTAATAAGGATGTCAGGAAAGCCCACAAAAGAACTTACAAATCCTAAGAAATTACCTTCACTGAATCACCCCTAACATAATAAATCTTTTTATTTGGAAATAAAATACAAGCATTTTGAAACACAACATGCGCATGAGAATTTATTAGATCATTATGACATGTTTGCGAAGACAAGCAATCTCATAACATAGCATCTCAATTACATTAGAGAAATTTTTAATTTGAACAAAGACCAATAGTGCAGGAAGAAGATGAATGTGCTGCTGACCAAATTAAACCAAATATTCTTAATATTAAGGTGGAAATCCAAGGGTAAAATGAGGTCTGCGCATCACAGACATGCATCACAGAATATCAAGGGAGGAGGAGAAAGAACTGACAGTTATGAGGTTCATTTCACTATGAATTACACATATGAGAAAATATGTGTATGACATAAGGTGTCAATATTAGATTATTTTGTCATTAAAAGACTTCTTCTTTTGAAATGAAAATTTCTATTCCCTGTGCCTAATCAAGAGTAAATTCATCACAAAAATCAGGTAACTTCACATCTGAAAACCTTTCTGAATAGATCCTCTAAAACCTGAGAAATAACGAAATTTGGAAAATTACTGAAGAAGGCTAAAGGTCTCCCATTTCATTGCCGCAGTTCCGCTATGTAAAGTTAAAATGAGAATATTACTCCTGAAATCACTGTATATCAATCTCCTAGAGTCCATATAGCCACTGGCCATAGTAGGAAAATTGTCAGAATTGTCACTTTTGACAGACTTGTCAGTTTGTAAACACACCTCCCCACCCCCAAAATTAACTTATTTTGCTAATATTTTCTTTTTGTTTCAAAGGGGAGGTGTCCAGGAGGTGATGGATGATGCCAAGTTTGTTTATTTTTTATGCTTCCTACATCACCAGGGTTATGCTAGCTGCCCTTAGAAAAACAGAGGATATATTTGTGCTCATGCAACAGCCCCTTTGGGAAACACCATTTCTCAAACTGCCATTTGGGGTGTGTTCAGTACACAAAGTGTTTTAGGAAAAAAAATGCAGCACATTTTTGATGTCATATGGGTTACTGATTTCTGCACAGATGACATTTTGATCTGAGCAAAAAACTGTGGAAGAGCATTACCAGAAAAAACATTTGGATGAAGAAAACAAATAAAAAAAAAACCACAAAGCAAAAGGAAGAAAACATCTTAGGAAGATGAATTATGAGAATAAACAGATATAAAACAGTAAACAGCAGCTGCTGAAAAAAATATGATTCAAAAAACAGGAAAGAAATATAAGAATTCTTTGTATTCTGAACTATGAAAAAGAAAGCTCTGTCCCATACATTTGTTCCAGAAAAAAAAACATATAGGAATACTAAGGTGTCAGAGGCAATCATAGGTTTTGAAATCAATCAGGAAGCAAAATATATTTAAAGGGCTCTAACAGTGGTGTCCTATGAAATTTTTTCCCAAAACTTCCTTCATCACTGATATATACAAGAAATGAAATAATACAGTCAAAATTAGTGGTGTTTCTGTGAAAGGCTGAAAATTACAATCTTTCACACAACACATTTAGCAGCATAAGCAAGTTCCATAATAAATTGAACATGCCTAATTACTTCAGATGCTGGACTGACATTATATTTAATAATTTAATTTGATTTAATAATTGCATGTAATTAAGTTCAATACAAAAGAGTGTTTATTGTTAATTTATTATAACTAGCTTTACCAAGAGCTAACATCTCAGGAATCATGTTCTGCACAAAGTTTTCTTATGAGCTTTTGGCAACTAACCAACCAAGCTAGGTAAGTACAAATTATGCACCAGTGCTCAGCTGGACTGTAGACAGTCAATGAGACAGACCTTTATTTTTCTCTTTGACACTGAGAGATTGGTGAACGAGAAGAGATCTGAGCTAACTGCATTGCTTGCCTTTACCACAGAGTAGTTTTTATTAATTTCATTGCTTTGGAAAACAGCTGACATTCAATCTGGCTGAGAGAACGAAGATATTTCTGAACTGACTTCAACAATCCTTCTTTTTGACAGCTAGCTTGCAATGAATGGAGCTGAGTAATCAGCCACTCATGTTTGAAATAGGAACTCTACACCTGAAACACATCTTGAACTTGCATTTCAGACATTTTTGGAGCTATGAGTGTGTTAAGATTTTCCATAATTTTAGAGACACTCTCAAAACTTGATTGAATGCTGAACTTTGTACTATCAATTACATAGAGTAAGATATATTTATAACATTTTCTTGCTGATAATGAATGCTGTTCAAGTATTTTAATTTACATTTTCTTGAGAACCTCTCTTCCTCTGGACTCTGTGCACATCAACTTTATCTTCCTTGTGTTCAATTACATCAGGAGTTCAGGTTTTACAATTTTGGGAGACTGAGTGAATAGAATTTTTTGTACCTTTTATATTGCTGAAGAACCAACTACTGTCATTACCAATTATTTTGATAATTTCTGTAGATCATGGATCTAAGAAGCCAGAGACTTTTACTACTGTGGGTTTTGGTTTTTGGGGGTTTTTTTGTTGGTTTTTCTTTTTTTTTTTTGGTTGGTTGGGTTTTTTGTTTTTGTTTTTTGTTTTTGTTTTTGTTTGTGGTTTTTTTTTTTTTTTTTTTTTGCTAAACAAACTAATTTTAAAAGGAATTTCATTAGCTTAGAGTGAGCCTTCTGTGCAGTGCAAAATATAATGGTCTGCAGCCTAAAAATGTTTCAAAACTGCTTGTTTTTCCTGTGTCAATCCTTATATGTTATAAAGCAACAAAGGAGAAATGAAACTTTATGTTTCTAGAATATACTGTACTGCTAGAACTGTGTGGTGTTTTCTTTCCCTTATTATTTTGAATTTTTTACTTAATATTGTAAGGTTTCACTCTCTTTCAAAAGACTCTGTAAAAAGCATACCCCGAGAGGGAGAAAAATAACAGATTTTATTCTTATTGTTGCACTTACTAGCTATTTCTGACATAAACCAATATGCTTAAGTCATCATCATAAAATTAGTGAGAGTTGTTTAAATTCTGCGACTGCCAATAAAAGAACATTACCACCATAAGGTGATTCATTACAGAAACTAGTGGTATCTTCTTCAATGCTCTTGCCAGTGTCCCAACTCAAAGGCATAAAATCATTTACTGTGGCAAAAGTCAGCTATTATGACTTTAAAGTCCACGTCATGATTTTTATTAGACACTGTCCTCCAATTTAATTATTTTTGTTAAAATGAATGGATTTCTAAATTTACTTTGTTTTGCTCCCATTTTGTTCTCACATTTCAAATGGGAAAAAATGCAAAAGATAGGTAGTAGTCATTTCTAGTTAAGAGCACTGTGGCAAAGCACCTGACTGTTTTATTTATTTGCTGCAAGTTTACTGCATGGATTCTGCAAATGTTAGTGAGGAAATGACAAGAAAAAACATACCTGGTAGTTTGCCTGACAGAATCTCTTCGGATCATGTGAAATCCCAGAAGAGAGAAGAAATATTCTCTCCCCTGACATCATGTGGGAGTACTCATCCAGGAGGTGGTTGCAGACTTGAGGGAAGGAGAGCAATGAAGGTGGGGAGGTGTGGGTGGGGGCAGGGGATTGGGAATAGGAAACCTGATGGAAAAAAAAAAAGGATTTGATTAGAAGAAGTGTAGACATCTGTGATACAGACCTAATAATAAGGACTCACTTTACAGAAAAAAAAGGAAAAAAGACAGTCATAATGTCTTAAGGTAGACATCAAAATAGTTTTATGATTCACTCTGTTAATATGCTTCTTTCCATTGACTGAATACAGAGTTCAGGGTGACTAACTGAGATATATACAAGACTTTACAGATATATACGAGTAGTTTGTGTGACTAAGAGTCTAAGAGAGATCTAAGAATAGAAGAAAAAAGCAAGATCAAATCTAATGTGACAAAATTATTTTGTCCAAGACCAAGAGGTGTTAGTGTAGAGCATGTTGGTTGAAGCACCCACCATTTTGTTTTAGAGTAAAGAGACTAGAAAAGTTTTCACATTTATATATTCAATAAGATAAATTGATTATCAACCTCTTTCTTTTCTTAATCTGTGTCAACCAACTGATTTTTTTGTAAAAATATTGGAATAAAACAAAGCAATAAATATAGAATATGCTCCAGGAAATTTACAGGCTCAGTCTCACATTGCTCAATATCACAGGCTGGCAGCATAAGATTTTCTTTATCTAACTAATCTAACTAATATGTGTTTTCATATTTTCATCATTATATATTCTTCTTTTTTTTTCTTTTTTTTTCCCCAGAGAAGACTGAAAGATTATTATGTTACTTTGCATTTTGTGGCATCTGAAGAACACCAGTTGTTTCAGTGACAGAAGAAACCTTGATAGCTTTCAGATATGCATCTAACCTTTTCCAATTCGTAAATCCACATCAAGTATATGCTCTATCTGTGTATTTTGTTCTGGCATGAAAGCCTGAAAGAGCAATGCTAATAAAGCATTCCTTCCCTAGTTTCAAAATAATGATAAATAATGACACCCTAATGAACATGACACGAAAGTATCCAATGTTGCAGTCATGACCTTTCTGATAAACTACAAGTAGGATTTTATTCCAGATGACATGAAACGTGGATAGACAGTTAAGATGTTGAAAGACAGGAGTGAATTTCAAATTATTGCAATAAATTGGAGAAAATTGGGAAAAAAGTATATAGGGATATCTACAGTTTTATAAGCTTAGACAGGATAATTATCTATTCACATGCTAGGCTTTTGATTAGGTAGCTAGCAGAAAGAGGCAAACATTCTAGGGCATCTCTTAGGAAGTATGAACAGGGTTTTAACATGTAAAACATTGGAGCAAAATTTCCAACATTTTATGAGAGATATAAAGAAAATGCCAACCCCTAAAAAGCACAGGAATGATATAGAAAATATCAGACACAAAAAAAAGTGGAAAGGACTGTCTTCATCTTCCCTAGAAAATCAAGAAAGGACATGCTGAAACATGTTCATATCCATCGAAAGCTGATGTGGAGAGAAAGGGAATAATCAGTTTATCAAGTTTAGGATTTAAGAAAAGAAGATAGAAACTGGAATTTCTGGAAGAAAGAGCCTGGTTAGGCACAAACATTTTAATGTTACAAGTAGTGATACTCCTTCACATGCAGCTGGAACAGTTTGAGGTTATAGAAACAGGCTTGATTAATTGTGTGTGTTTTCCATGTACGTGTACTGTACAGTTAATAACTAGAGTTTCCACTGAGAAGATAAATTATTCTAGTGGCCAAAGCTTTGTCATCAATAACCATTTTCTCCTGGAAGATATTTTAATTTGTTTGTTTGTTTGTTTTCTGCTTATTGTGGGATGTATTTTCAATGCTGCCAATACTAATTCAAAATGATTGGCAATTTTTATTGTTTCAGTTCTGCATGCCAAAATTTAGATAACTTAAGGGAGTCTTAGTTTTTCATTGTGATGTATATTTCCTAAAATTTTGACAATATTCAGACTTGCAAATTTAGCACCTCAGTGTGCAACAAGTAACAAAGTTCTCCACAACTGCTGAGGGCAGAAAATCCCAAAATACAATTCTTCAGCCAACTTATTTTCATGTTCATATTCTAAATTGAGTCAGTATGTTCCTGTGGAAGTTGTGGAGTTTTCCTCAGTGAGAGTCTTTAAAAACAGGTCGAAGAAACATCCATCAACTCTGATGAATTATCTGGTGTTTGAAATACAGGTTCATTCTTTTGGTTTGCTCTAATTAGTCAATTTATTATAAAGTTGTTTAATACAGAAGGGAAAGATGAAACAGAAGAACTTATATAAAATATATTAAGTATATAGAAAATCTTTTTTTAATAATATGTTGCAGAGAGAATAGCAATGATGATAGGATTTTCTTTTCCACCAAAAGTCCCAGAAAAAAGTGTAAAGTGGTCATGCTCAGAGAAAGGCTTGAATGATCATCAGTTTCATGAGTAGGTGAGGGAAGGAATCAATTGGATTGATGAAAGAAAGAATAAGAAACTCAGACAGTTATGCCAAATTTTTCCTTCAAATCTAAGTCAACAAATTTGTTGAGAAATATAAAACAGAAATAATAATGAGATAATGATGAGAAACATCTTTACCAGATCCTAAGTATTAGATGTCATCTGATAGCTTGGGGATATGAGACTTCAAGCAAAAAAGCTGCTCAGAGACTCTCATGCTGGATGAAAAGATGAATGTCTTAAATGCAGTAATAGATGATGTAGAGACTACATTCAACACTTTCCTAATTTATACTCCTATATTTTTTCAATGCTATTTTGAAAGGAACATTGTCAAATTTTTCCCACAATTATTCCCATATATGTTTCTTATTCCCTTTTTATCTGTGCTGGTTTTTCTGTTAAACTTTTTCTTAACTTTCATCTGCTTCCTGTATTTTTTTCTCTCATATGCAGAGTATTTCATTTTATGAATTTGGTGTTCAACCTCTTCGGATATTAGTTTTGCTGTTAATTTTTTTCCCTAACTTTTGTCTAAATATTCTTCTAAAATCCATTGCTCCATTCTCCTCATCCTTTTTTTTTTATCCTTTATTTCTAAGACTCAGTTGATCACTGCTAAGTTTTTGATATTCTTACTTACACAATACACCCCAGAGAGCTCTTTGTCCTTTTTATTTTCCAGTCATCACTCTGTTTCATTCTTGTTACTCAAATGCTTTTCCTCAGATCATTACCTTGTCTATTGATACTTATTTGTTGCTTGTACTTCAGGATTTTTTAATTCTCCCTCATTTGCTTTCCCTTGAATGTTTGAGGTTTTTTTCCAAAGTTGTTACAGCAGGTTAGGACCTCAGAACTTTATGTCTATATATGCTTAAAAAGAAACAACAGGACACTTTAAACTAAAATATTTAGTTCCCGCAGGTAACCATATTTTGCGTATTCTCCAACATCTCTGCTTTCTTCTTTTTCTGTTACACAAACTGATGCATTGGTTTGATTGAGATTATACGTTCTTTGGTAGAGGGATCATAAAAGATCATAATCTGTCTCATGTTCACTCACAGATGCTATTTTTGCTCCAACCCAGATAGCTAAGACAGTAGGACAGAAACTAATTCAAGTGGAGGCTTGAGCACCTGCTAGTTAGTCTAGTGCAGCTGCTTAGAACTGTGTCTCTCAAAAACTTTAATTATAAAAAATACTAAAAAAACAAGTGACTCAGAAAATCACTGGAGCTTACTTAGTGTGTCTGACTCAGAAAATTCTTGGCACAGAAAATGTGAAATCCAACCTGTGTTTTAATTTTAGACTATAATTTGGGTTTAGAACAGAAAACCCATCTCAAAAATCACCCACAGAGTGAATACTACTGTGAATCCTCCAGAACCACTCACAGCCAACAAAGAAAGAAATAAAGCTGGAGTATTTTTTTTAGATTACTGAACTTTAATTTTTCACACCTCCTTCACATACAGCTGGAGTGGCTTGAAGAGTTCGTAATAGACTTGATTAATTGCTTGGCTTTTTGATGAAGGAATTCATACTATATAATTAGAGATTTCGCTGAAGTGGGTACATTATTTCAAATCTTACATAGACGGGGGAGGCTTTCACTTCAAAGATTTCTCACCAAGAAACATTTTTCATTGGGGCAGACATTTTCTAATTCAATAATATAATGTTTTACAGTTCACCACAGCAAATCACATTTCATGCTTTAATTTTATGCTTCCAAATTTGATACATGTTACACAGTCCTGATTTTCTGATCTTCTAGTTCTCTACTTGTAAGAATTTACAGAACACCAAACCTTAAACACTAAAATCATGCAGGTGAAAATAATAAATGTCTTCCTCAATGTCAAGGGGGAAAAAACTAGATTTGATACTTTCACAGAGCAATTGTTCGAGGTTTGAAGATACTTCTGGAGATCATCTGCTCTCTAAAGCAGAGCTGAATGCTTAGGACAATGTTTAAGCAGGTTTTGTATATTTCCAAGGTGTGAATTTGTTCAGCCTCTTTGGACACTCTATGCCAGTGATCAGTCACCCTCACAATGTTTCCTGACATCCAGAAGGAGCTTTCTATGTTTCAGTCTGTGCTCAATGCCTCTGGTCCTGTCATTGGACACCACTGTAAAGGGCCTAGCTCTGTCTTTGCACACTACCTGAGGGTATGCATGTGGATGAAATCCTTGCTGAACCTCCTCTCCTCCAGGTTAAACCACTCTCAGTACCCTCTGCCTTCCTATATACGTCAGGTGTTCCAAACCCTCAACCATCCTTGTGGCCCTTCTTTGAGCTGCATCCAGCATGTCCATGTCTGTCTTGTACTCAGGAACCCAGGACAGGACACAGCCCTCCAGGTGTGATTCCCATCTTCATTGCATTCAGTCAAAAAATATGCATTTCTTGGTATTTCTTGCTGAGTACCTTTGATCAGCTACAATGAATCCCAAGGTCAAAATATGCCACAAGAAACATTTATTCATTGAAAGGGTTATCACACATTAAAACCCTGCCCAGGGCAGTGGTGGACTCACCATTGCTGAAGGTATTTAGTAGACATGCAGATGTGGCACTTCTAGATACGGTTTGGAGGTGGACTTGGCAGTGGTAGGTTTGTGGTTGACCTCAATGGTCAGAGAGGTCTTTTCCACCCTAAACAATTCTGATTTTTGCATGGTAAATGACATGTTGATGTTAAAAGACAGCTCTCCTCAAGTTCATATTCTCCGAAGTATGCAAAGAAATAAATTTTTTTTTTTTTTAATTCGGGCCAATATAATATCACATTAACTGATTCTGTGAAGAAATATAACTCTTGCAAATGGATAGCAAGGAAACTAGAAGTGATTTTTGGCAGACTGACAACTCCTGCTTCCAGAGTTATCCTTTAAAGATGGGGAAAATTACACACATTTATTTCATTTTGTATATCTTGATGCAACTCTTCATAATGTTTAATTTAGCTTTTATTTTGATATAATCTTATTTATTAAGCAGGGGCTTTGTTTGAATGACAGGGTTTCCATAGAGACTGCAGGGCAGGAAGGCATATTTCTGAAATGCTACACATCTGACACAAATGAGAGGATTTCTTGGAATGGATAGCACAGTTTGTGCAAAGCCACATGGAGTGGGTTGGAGAGCATTATTCTTACCAGAAAACTTATGCAGATAAACTACTTTTCTCTCGTTGCCATTTATTCTCTACTAGCCGGCAACATGGAGGCAATTATATACAGGAAAAAAAAAAAAAAAAAGCAAAAAAAAAGCTGGACTCTTGGATCTTACACTCCAAGTACTTTTTTGCTGTACTTGCCTTAAGCACTTGATAGGCCAAATAACACCATGGTATTATTTACTTGATACCTTATTTTTCCAAACAGGAAGTTAGAACTCACTTCTGCTATTGTGCTGAGGATTCTAGCAAGGTTGAGAACAAGTTTCAACAAGTTTCTATTGATATTGGGGATGACCTGCAGGCCACTGAACTCAGTTAAAAACAGTATTGCTTTTGTTTCAAGGGGCATGTTCAGAGGTGGTAGCTGGGAGCCTTACTGGATTGCTGTAAACACCCAGCTCTGCAAAAATTATTTCAAACAAAAGAAAAATGGGTGGTTGCTGACATAATTATCTGAGTCCACTCAAAAAGTTTCATTCTTGTCCTTTCAGGGATGTTCCATTTGTTTCTGCTGTTATTGGTGTTTTTTATTCCAGAAAACCTGGTGTAAAGGAAAAACAATGTGAGCCAAGTTGCAGGCAAGGCAAGGCGAGGAGCCTTGTACTTTTTTCCTTATGGTATCTTTTCCTATAAATTCTACAGTATAAAGATCTTAAGACTGGTATTAAAATATTAGCTGTGTTACTTATCCACACATCAAGTATAAGAAAATAATATTTACCTGTTTTAAATCATTGCTTGGAACACAATACAAAAGAATAAGCACTTCAGGATACTTTTTCAAGTGGTTTCTTTTCATAAACATTTAACCTTTATCTCCCTTAAAGGGATAAATCCTAGTTTCTGCATATAGCACAAGGAAGTTATCTGTACACAGAGAAATATAATCAGGAGACACATCCTGAAATCTAGACTTGCAGTGGAAATAGTCTACCAAAGACCATTCCATAGAAGGGCTATGAAACCAAACAAACTGGTCTAAAAATCTCCTGGTAATGTCCTTGTTTCTTCACCAAAACTATTGCCTGGTCCAGTGACTGTTGCTATTCTTTCCTGAATTACAGTACACCATAGAAAAAGCTCAGCATACTTTGAATAATATAATTTTCATAGTTTCACTGTCTCTCAGAACTTCCAGATGTTAGGTAACCTTTCTAGTTATACCTATTGTCTTTTGATAATAGAGGAATGAGTTGAGAGCAGCCTCAAGAAGGACTTGAGACTGTTGGGGAACGAGAATCTCCAGAGAGACAAAAATGCCCTGGGCTGTATCCAGAGTAAGACCATCAGGTAATGGGAGATGATTCTTCCCCTCTGCTCTCATGAAATCCCACCTGGATTACCCCGTTTAGCTCTGCATCCCCCCAAGACAAGAAGGATGTGAGGCTGCTGCAGTGAGTCCAGGAGAGGGCCACAAATGTGATTAAAGACTTGTGTCTGTGAAAGACAAAACATTTCTACTTACTATAACATTCTTCTCTTTTTAATCCGATCTCTTGTAGCATAAAGACCTCCAGGAGATAATGAAAATTGATTATAAATTTGCAGGAAATTCTCAATTTTATAAAACAGTAGATAGATTTTTACTTTCCCTCTGATTTATTCTGTAATAAAGATCTGTAGAGGTAGTTTTTTTTCATTGAAATATATATTTATAGCTGTATAATAGCAACAGATTATTGTGTTTTCTGAGATTTCTAAGGACAAGTCACATTGGTGCCCTTTTCCCTTACCCACACATTTTTAAACACACGCAGTCCTGGATTTCTTTCCACTTATGTTTTCTTGCATGCCCTGGATTGGACCAAGTACTATGAGATGGGATATGCCAGTGCAATGCCAGGAAAAATAATTATTTCATGTCTTTCTCCAAAGAGACATTGTTCCTTGTAATGAAAGGGAAAATGGGAACTGAAGACTAATAAGCTTTTATTAAAAGAATTTTTAAAGCTTCCAGTATAGGTAAATCTTCTAAACCTAATAAAATACTGTACTTTTGCTTGCTGTGCTTTTATCTAATCTTATAATATGAGATATTTTTATCACTTTGATAGGCGTAAGGTACTGTACTTAGTGATTAGAGGTGTCCACAATGATATTTGGAGTACACTATAATCAGCAAAATGATCCTTCTGGTTTGTAGCCTTCCTTTGAAGGCCTGTCACAGTACATGGACATTTTGTCTATTCTCTCTTAGTACCATTTTCCTCTGGCTTTCATCTCTTCTCTAAACCACAAAACATAATGGTAAATGGCTCAACCAAATGGACATAAATGTTGCTGCCATTATTTTCCCTTTGAGGGCCAAGCTATTGCAGCTCGGCTGCTGAATGAGGCACAGCGAGGTAACAAGGTGCGTGGTTGCACACAGAATAGGCAACTGTGAAAAGGATGTGGGGAAAACATGATGACAAGCATCAGGATAATAAGGGGAACAGAATATGAAAGGTTGGCTGGTAATCTGTTCTGATCAGAGAGCTACCATGTTTTGGCTGTCAGCAGCAAAACTTGAACTGAATAGACTTCAAAGGAAATGAAACCCCACTAAGGACATAAATAATTATCCAAAGGTTGCAGTGTTATTTGTTTTCTGAGGAAGTTTATGTTGAGCAACCTTTATTTTTTTAATAATTAAAAGAAAATGCGGCCCAAGAGAAGAAAGATTTACATTACAGAGCAAGAAAACAAACCCATGCTCATACTGAATAGTTGTACTAATACATTGTAAACTGTGAATTCACCTTTAAATTATGTGTACACTAGTAATTCCCTTTGAAACTAATCTAATGCATGTGAAGTAAAAGAGCTATTGTTGGATGCTTTGTTTAACAAGAACATTAATTAAAACTAGTTCAATACTGATATTTTGGATAGCTATATGTACTTGTACTACTATACAATGATGGATAGAATACAAGCAGCAAAAGTACGGTTCTATACTGTGTTTTTTGTGAAGTAAACTTTTTTCTTGTGGAAAAGAACAGTAGAATGTTCTTAGTTTTACTTATTTTTGCTTTCTTATGGGAGGGGTCACATTTTTGCTTCATAAGTACTGTATTGCTCATTAAAGCTCTTTGAAAAAAGGTAGCTGTGAATGCTTTGAGAAAATAATATTTATTTATCCATTTATTTTTATTAATAATTATATACTAATAATAACACAACATTGTAGAACGTCAAAGAACAAACAAGAATATTATTTTCAGCTGCAACTGCAAAGGAAATGTACTTTAATTTGAGATTTCTTTCATGAGCATGCTTAAGTCATAGGCCTTTCATAGAGCTGTCTTTGGCATTTCAGAAGAAGGAAGCAAAATTGGAGAGGGCAGGCAAGGTCTATCAACTCCAGACTTCAAATATGTATAGAAATTGCTCTTGTGTGTACAAACTTTAAACTGTTTTCTAATTCCAATTGAATTCAGCAAATTCAATTTAGTTAAGCTGGATTTCTCCGATCCTACTCCAAAATTGAATTCACAGAGCTGGAGGAAGAAATTATTGTGTTGGTCTGCTTCTTTTGTCCAACAACTCAGACTGTGTCCAGAGTACACTACAAGATGCTTTGCAGAGATATAAGAAAATATAAACCAATTTTTTCCTTTGATTCAGCTGACAACTTCTTTCTAAATTTTGAGTTTCCAACCTGCACAAAAATTGTCTCGCTAATATGGCAAAAGGCATTTTGAATTACCATTTCTTTATGATGGAAGTTCTTCAGATAATATAGGAGCTGAATACTAATTTATCCAGAGAGGAAGCACATAGGAGATATTCTTTACCTTGAAGATTCTAATCCTCACCTAAAAAGGGTAGAAAAAAAAAGTTCTGACTACCTCTGCTGATTTTATCTGCTCATTCACAAAAATGTGAAAAACTGTTGAGATAAATAATAGAACTGTCTTGATTTTCCAATATTCACTTTTTTGTTCTGTCATCATAAGTCCTTATGCTCAACATTGATACATGGTTTTGAAGAGAAATGTATCTTAATATCTTAAAACAGAATTGAGACTTTATCCAAATTTGTCTGAGGGCATTGTATACAAAATAAGAGCAACATCTAAATTTTTCAAAAATTAGTATTTTATTTCTTTTCTATTCTCTCATAAATAACTCTGAATAACCAATATGGGCAATATTCCACATGGAGAGTTAATTATTATTTACTTATAGAAAAACTATAATGCTGGTTTTTTTTCTTTCCAAAAGTCTTTCATAATTAATTTCAGCTATTTAACTGAAAGATCACTTAGTCTTTCAACCTCACCTACCATCAAGAGATATTAATGAAAATCAGTAGTCTCAACCTGTATTGAGTGGTGATCATATTTAAGACCATGATTTTTCTATGTCTAATAATAAGATAGTCAGTCCCACACAGTCTTTCAATTGCAATGAGTCATTCCTGTAAAAATAGTAAACTTACTTAAAATTAATGCAATTTTTGATTTAAAATAAAGATTTGGAATTCAATACTCATTTTGCTCCTTTAAATTAATGATTAAATTTCACATAAGCTTGTATTTTTATCGCACTTGCTATCAGATTTATGACATAACAAAGTCCTTTTATGAAATCAGCATCTTACATTTCCACTCTAGCTCAAACATCTGGGATACCCAGACACAGTGATAGCTGGTGTCCATCTTCAATACATCTATTTCAAATATGTAAAACCCTCTGAATATTTAAAAATGATGACAGCTTTTGTGAATAAAATCAGTTATTGTATTAGCCTTGTTGTTTGTGTGCATTTTTAAACATCGTTTTATAAGGTATGAAATATTCTTAAGTAAAAACAAATTCAGAGAAATAATCTGACAAGACATAGAGTTAAGTATATATATCTCTATGTTAATCCTTCCTTTCTCTGATTTTTAATTGTCATATCTATAGTTTTAGATGGCACACTGAATGGTATATTAATTATTATACTGTACCAGAATATTGTGATTTTTTTTGTTTTTAAATTTCATGCATCTCTTTTAAATTTTTGGGGTCCAAACTGACCAATGGTCAATATATATTAAGTTAAATACATTTTAGAGCTACAATTGGAACTTGAAATAGAAAAGCCAAATTTTGGGCATTTCTTATTTGCATTCTTTCATAGGATTTCCATAAAAAAATCTAAAAGTTCTGTTACTGATGGTGAAATTTACAATAGCAAAAGAAAATAGCAAATATGTTGAGCATTAGTGAATTAAAAAAAACCCCAAGCTTGTTACAAACATGTGGCCATTCAAGAGCAATATTTTCTCTAAAATATTGGTATGCTGGTCATTGTTTTCCTCAGTGTATCTCTCAGGATGGAGCTGTGAACAGCTGCAGTAGATAAACTCTGGAGCTAACTGTGACCTTTTGCTTATAAATTTATGTCTTTTAAAGATAGAACAGGTATCTTTGTGAATACCTACCTGGTCTGTCTGTACTAGTTACAGCTGAAGTGAATGACAAGATTTTGCTCCTTCTCACGACACTTATTCCTGCATCTACTGAATGCAATGGTGGTTGTTATATTGACTTTGTTAACATACAGATTCAGTTCCTCATATCCATACAAATCTAAGAGCCTCCCCAGCCATGCCATTTTCTAAAAAGTAATCCAGCTTCTGATCCCCAGTTTAATTTCACCTTTGAATCCCCAAACTGTTTCTTTCAGTCAACTGTGAGTTGTCACACCACATCACTCATATCAATGTTCCTACCGTGCATTTCCTTCCAAGTGCAAAAGTTTACTTGATGTATCCTCTGCTCTCTGCATATAAGACAGTTTTATCTGCATGTTCTCTGTGTTTAAGAAGTCTCATGTGTGGCATGAAGTCTTCTAGACTGCGTCTACAAAGACTCAGAGACTATTATGGTAGCAAATATTCTAGACTCAATTAGAAGTAATCTATTAAAAACATTCTTCTTGGTTATAAGATGCAATAACGTAGATATGTGTACTATTTGAAGAAGTGCAAACTACTTGCTGCCTGTAGTAGCTATATTTATTATGGTAGTTCTGAGTCTAAATATAAGATATGCTACTACTAAAATGAACAGAAAATGACACCAGTAGGAGAACTGAGCTTTTAACATCCCCTGCTATAGTCGGGAAGAAAAATGATTATAGGCCAGAAAAAATTCTGTGATTTGTAACAAGCAGCTATTCAACACAGACGGCTGCTGCTGAAATCGCTGTGGGTGTTTTGTATTCTGAAAGACTTCAATATGATCCCTTTGAATATGCCTTTATTTCTTAACATTTCTTTTGGTTACACTACTGCACTACTGGCTTTAAGTGCCTTTATAGTATTCAATGTATTCAACTTGTGAGCGGTAAGACCATGAAATAAACAATGAGGTGCCCCATCTAGAAATTCACCATATTTTTATCATCCACTACATACACCATTCAAAAGATTATTTCTTGCTATCATTCTTTATGATGTAAAGTAAAGTAAGCAAACCTTTCATAAAAATAATTAGAATTCCATAGAGCCTAACAAAGCTGATCTATGTCTGTCCACCTCAGGGATCAAACCCTAACACTAAGGGCTCATCACAGAGACAAGAAGAGGAAAAAAATAATTACATTCTCCATTTTGGTTCAGGAGATTGTTCAGTAGAAAACAGTCACTATTTGTAGATACGGAGATGTACAAAAGGATATATATACTTAAACACAATCAGGTAAAAAACATCTCTTTTTCTGGGCAATTACAATGTTCAAAAATGAAATAAGATATCCTGTGAAACTTGTGGAAGGGATTCCCATGATGAGATTTGACAGAAGCCACATGCCAAGATACTTAGTTCTGAAATGTTCTCTAATAGGATATTAGATGTTTAAGTTGTCTAGTAGTAACAGCACCTATTGTGCCACTGCCTGTACTTATCTCTGTATTCGAAGTTTTATCTTAGTCATTGTATTAAGATGGGTGAATTTAAGTGATATTAATAACTGATGTTCATATCCTTTTATGAAATGTGTGCAAAAATTTATCTTTACAGAATATTGTGATCATAAATTAATTAGTGTCTGCTAGAAGATGTGATACTGTTGAAGTGCCACTAAAAACTAAAAAATGTGTTTAATACAATTCTCATTACTCTCAAGTTTACAACAACTATTTCTGTGTTGCCTGTCCTGAATTCCTACTTCTTAGAATGGAATGTGTATTTTATAAAAAATTTCATATTTTTCTTAAAAGTCTTCTGTTAAAAATTACTGTCATCAGACATTATGCCATCATTTTCTATTTCATCTCATGGCAGCCTGCAGCATTACAATTGACGCAAAAACTGAAATACCCCGCCTTCCCCCCGCCACTTCTGGTATGGTTTGGTTTTCATGGTTTGGTTTTCTTTCGCGAATGCAAAATCCCACTGAAATCAGTGAGGATTACACTGAGATTAAACAAATGGTGAGTACCTTTTGTACACACTAGCCTCAGAACCTGCAGTCAAAGAAAAAAAACAGGAATTGTTATTCTCCAAATCACAGTCTGATATTCCTGTACTCTGGTAATGCAAGAAAATAAAGTTCTTCCCTATCAGTAATCCTGCACAAAAGGACATGCAATGAGTTGATTTAGAGTCTACGTAGATAATTGTCTTTCCTCTTCTCATTGTCAGCTTATTTGTTCCAAAAACTTACATTTCAGTTTGTGGTTTTCTCACCTTCTCACACTATGTTCAGCTATTGAACAGCTTATAAAGATATGAGGTAACTTGAAAGGGGTAGCTGATTAACCTATGCCCTTCAATCTTTAAACAAATATTAAGAAAATTATTGTAGATAATGGAAAAAAATTCTATGAATTGTCAAAGCAAGGGGTAATATTAGCGATAAAAAGCTGCTTCTATTGGTACATCAGTCTTTCAATGCATGAAAGTCACCATGTACCTGTTATTTGAGTTGCAGTTGATCCATATATAGTACGGCAATGATAGCAGTGCAAGCTGCTGTCAATTTACAGCATCAACATCCATCACATTAAGTAATTATATATGCATCTATTATTTTGTGTATTAGAAATAAAGTCATTGCAATAGAAATTTGTCATAAGATCGATGTTTGAAAATGAATTTCTTGGCTTCACCTCAGTGTTTACAGTGTTTGGTAGCAGGAGACCACTGTCTTTTGACAGTCTTCTATAGTGGTGGTAATATCTCTTAATTTGAGATAAAGCACAGTACATGTCCTTTAGATTTTTTTTTTATTTATAGATTTTTGCATTAAAGTTACTATGAGAAGGTTCAATGAAACACAAGGCACAATGAAATACTATTTGTTTCAGTCCTTCTTTATTGCAAATCTGACTGGTCACATATTTGCATTAAATTGTTTCATGCTCTGTCTTATCTTTACTGCCCTAGAAATGTAATAGCACACAAACACTAGAGCATTTATTTATTAAATATATACCAAGTCTGCTGCCTGTCTTCAGCTGGTACAATGAATGGGTGTAGGAGTTACTGACATGAGAAATTTTTTTTTTTATTTAGCCAAGTATCAATACAACTTCTTTGCCTACTGAATTATTCCCATTGATGACTGATATAAATTAAAGAAAACCTTATATGTGAGAACATTTTTCAAGTCCAAAGCTTTTATATAAAAACTTTAGGCTGTTTACTGGATTTTATTCCCTCCATTCTGTTTTTTTAAATTGCGTAAAACACATACACTCATATGGAAACGAAGAACACAACTATAAATGAAATTATTTCTTTCCTACAATGTCAGTTTTTAAATGTCAACATTAATATTAATTTCTTTTGACTACTGATAAAACAAGTGACAAGAAACTGTTATAAAACAAGTGACAAGAAACTGTTGAATTCAGCTCCAGTTGGGGAAAACTCCAGTGACTGATGCATGCTTGGTTTGTCTCTGTCTTGGAAAAGAGATGATAGAAAATTCAGTAATATGGCACAGCTTGGTGTTGTCAGCAAACCTGATGAGGCTACATTCAATCCCATTGTCCACGTCACCAACAAAGATGTCAAATAGCTCTGAGCCTGATACAGACTTCTGAGAAAGAAGTCACTGCTCTCCCCGTGACTCTGAATAAGCAATAATTCTAGGTATCCTTTCTTTCTGTCAGCTTTTTTTATCTATTTTGAAAATATGCAGAAAAAAATTGTAGTGAAGAAAACATTTCACAGTCACAGAATCACTAGGTTAGAAGAGACCTTCAAGATCATTGAGTCCAACCCATGCCCTAACACCTCTACAAAACCATGGCATTTAAGTGTCTTTAGATTCTCATCTTAAAACTGTTGTAGGTATTTCCTTTCATGGCTTATAATTAACTTCTAGACTAGTAACTCATTCTTAAATATGAATTTTGAACCCCAGAAATGAAGTAGAGGAACCACCAAGAGTTAAGGAATTTTATTATAATTTATGTTTTTAAACCCATTTACTGTGACCAAATTTAATACAAGCAAAAGCAAAAAGCTTCCACAACACATAAATAAATTACTACAAATATACAGACTAACTAAAAGCTGATATGAATCATTACTATTCATTGGAACCATTGTTACTATGTTGATTTTTACTATGCTAATTGAAGGGTAATTCATCTATTTATATATATTGGGTAAAATTATGTGATTACTGGAAGTTGAATTTTGCTGGAAATTGCAAAATTGAATTTTTCTGGGAAACAGATAACTCTGTTTTCCTTAGCTTTTGGTATCAATTATTCTTATTACATTGAACCTTGAGTAGATTTGTACCTGCCACAAGTTACCCAGACAAGGCAACAGCCAAAATGTTTCAAAAGTGTTAGTGAAGTAAAGATTACCAAACATTATTTCAAAGAGCCTAATTTTTCATCTTTTTCATAGAGCACTCATTGAATGGAGAGGATTTTTCTTATGGAGGTTTCATCTTTTTTTGTGGTAGCAGTGCTACAAGCTTAAGTTAAATTTCCTTCCCCATTCATGAAAGTTTGTTCAGGTACATCTAATGAAATTACTAACGTCAGCAACCTAGATGGAAAACAACAGGATTGCAAGCCGAGCACTATGAATGGTAGCTGTAGCATTTACTGTACCAAAATTGCTTCTATATTGACCCAAAAGAGCATATCTGTGTTATTTATAAATTCTGAGAAAATAGTACAAGCTTTGTTAATTCAAATCAATAAGATATTTTCAGTCTGATATGTACTTCAAATATGTGTCTGCCACTAACGCTGAACCGAAAATTAGTTGGGGTGGGTTTTTCTCAACTGAAAGATATGGCTCAACCAATCCACAATAATGCAAAAGACTTTGTGAAATGGACTACGAGTGAGAACTGGGAAATTTAAGCTAGTTCCTAATAGCTCACTTCTCAGAAACTAAATGTGTTTTTTTTCAAGAGTTCTGTTATAATGAGGATCCCACATGAGTAGCTTTTGAAACTTTATGATACTGTTATTAGAGCTGCACCCATTTTTTTGGTTATAACTTTCAGGCACAGTGACATAGAATCACAGAGATTCCTTTCTGCAATCCTCTGGGGTGTTTTTTTTTTTGTTTTGTTTTGTTTTGTTTTGTTTTTTTTTTTTTTTTTTTGGTTTTTTTATGTTTTTGTTTGTTTGTTTGTTTGTTTTTTTTGTTTTTTGTTTTTTTGTTTTGTTTTTTTTTTTCTTGCTTTACCTAGTTAGGTGGCATGGTAAAGGCAAAAAAAAAAAAAAAGGGGGCGAAAAAAAAGGAGGAATGTTATATGGTATCTTAAAGGCAATAATCTGCTTTAAAGTTTTACCAAAACTTTCCCTGACACTACTGGGTATCAGTATGCATACTGCCAAAATAAAATATTAATTAAACTGATGGTCATGAATACACTGTGTAAAGTAACACAGTGTAGGAAATCCCCTAACCAGCTCTCAGCCAGACTAAACCTCTATCTGAAGTGACACACTGTCACAGGGAGATGCTAGCTCAGATCCTGAAACAACATTGAAGTGTCAGCCTTACACAACACCATAAGAAATCATCTCAAAGATAGGAGGAATTGGCTTGCTGCAGCTCTGCTAAAATGACTATACTCATTATAGGTCTACAGCTAACTTGTTCTCTGATATACTGGGAAAGCTCTGCACCACTTGCAGCACAGACAGCCATAAGATAGTCCATAAGACCAGCACACATCAGTGAAAAATTATGTAATTCCAAAAAGATTGGACTCCTATTTCAGAATCCAGTACAATTGCATAACAATACGGTAAAATAATTAATATCACATGGTGACAACACATAAAGTTGCTGAAAAACAATTACCTCATAACATGAAGGTTTTGTTCTCTTGATAATGCTTAAGCTTAGAAGAAATAAACTAATCACATAATTGCTCTCACATTATACAGTTGTTCCCACATAAAGTAGTTGGCACTCAACTAACTAATCAGGTGTGATTACCACTGCAGTATTTGTGAATACTTAAAAAAGAAATCTTCCTATAAATCCAGAAATGAAATGCAGTATGACTGCAGCAAAGAAAATAGCATGGAATAAACTTTTATGACAAGCAAGAAGTCTGAAAATGAATGTTTGGATTCCAGGATAGAGTGGTGTAAACAATGGATTGATTTAATATTCACTGCTCAGACCACATTAAAGGAAAATGGCCAGGAGAACTGAAATAGATATATATCAGGATTTGGACCATAAAAAAAAAGAAACAAAAGCAAAAATAGGTACTTTAAACATATTTTCCTACTCAATATGAAAGTCTGTTTAATTTTTGGACTCCTTTTTCTCAGTTTTGGATATTTTTTTCCGTCAAGTGTAAGTGAACTTAAAAATGAAGAATATTTAAAAAAAACCTTATATTTTTGTAAGGTAGAAAACAAATGAAAATTCTTCACCATCGGTTAGAGAATTTTGGAAATAAATTTTATCAGCATGTTTTGAATCCTGAACTTGGGTATTGCTAATATTTTAGCTAAAATTATTAATTGACTTCCAATCAGATGTAGAGATAGTTTCCATCATTCTGTGTACTGTAATTTTCCAATAACAATATAAAGATCAAAACACTACTAATAGTTCTACCTCCTATTCTACAGAATTTGCAGTATTATATTAACAACCTAATCTCTTTGGCCATCTCATGTCTTTATTCACAGAACTTGTAAGCTACCTGCAGAAAAAAAATCTGTTTAAGCAAAGTGCCCAGGTGTGAAAGTTTACATCTGACTACTTTCCCTGCAGTCTCTCACAGCCCCCATCTTCAAACACTATTTGACCTTGAGGTGTGCAACTTAAGCAAGATTTATTTCAAAGTAACCGTATTTCTAAACAGGTACTGCTTGCCAGAAGAATGTATTTTAACATTCATGGTTTTTAAATATTTGGCCTACATTTATTTTATTTAAACTTTTGCTTAAATTGTAGCAAAATGACCCATTTTACATTACAGAGGCAACTTAAAAACACCACTACCTTTGGTTACCTGCATAGTTCTTATTAATATCTATCCAATGGACCTGTGCTAAGGTCCATTCAGCAGCAAAATATTATGATCTTGCTAATATGTACCTAGGCATATACAAACATTCAAAACATCAAGAAAATTCAGGCAAAGAAACCAAAAGAAAATAAGAAATGCAGAAATAAAATCTAAATTTTTATGACTTTTAAAAACTTATTTTTGGAGACAAAGAAAAGGGTACAGCCAGTGTAGTGAATATGTTAGTCCAAAGAAGTATACCAAAGTCAGAGGGAGCATGGTCTCTAATTTTAATATTTAGAGTTTGCCTTTTATATAGATAGCTAGTCATGGTTATAAAAAATTAATTTGGTTTGTCCAAAAATATTAATAATAATTTTATATTTTTGTATTATTATAATTATTTAAATGATATTTATATTTTCCTGTCTAATTCTCACAAAAGCAAACTACTTAAAATTTATTTTGCGGTGAATGCATTTAATTATTTTTTTAATATGGTATTACATAGAAAAAAGAAACTATAGAAACCCATGAAAAGTTATAAAGGTTAGAAAATAAAAAAGACAGTATGATGCATTATTCTGTTGTTTTGAGGTTTTTTTGAAAGGAATTTTACAGAGTTACACAAAGAACAAAGACCACAGTCTTAGGCAGAAAAATTCAGTAAGTTTTACTGAAAGGTATAGAGATCCACTAGTTTACAGAGCTGAATGTCAGTACAATATTATTTAAAAATAAATCATGATAATATGAATCTCAATATTTAGATTATCTTCCACTTTATAAAAATCTACACAATGTATAGCATAATCAATGCTAATTGCAACAACGGCCATAAGTTTTTACTCCTAATGCCTCATAAAATATTTTATCACTACTGTATGACATAAGAAACCTAAGTCTTGGATAAGGAAAATATTAATTTTACTTTTTGGTAAATAATAGGGAGTAGTTTACACACTTGTGTCTGATCTATAAGGAAAGTTTATTGCCTTTTAGTTTTTATTTACCTCACTTGTTTGCTCCCAAGTCAGAAAACTCTACAAAACAGAATATTTTTTTTTTCAGAGTAAAAAAAAAGGTCATAATAGTATAAATATAATCTAAATTTTTAATCTGAAATTACAAATTTATATTTTTCAAATATAATGTCTAAATTTTCTAAATTTCAATTTAGTAGCTGTGGGGGTGAAATGGTTCTGCTTAAATGAATTATCTCATTTTAGGTCCTAATTACCCCTGTGAAAAGATTGCAATAAAATGTAAGAATTGAATTAATCTACTGGAATTCAACCTCAAGGTTGATTTGGAGGCTAGGTGAGGCCAAACCTCCAAGCTTCCTCTTTCAAATAATTTAATAGTGGACTCATAGATACCAAAATAAAACAAGAACATTAAAAAAAGGTCTTGGATGTCTCTTAGATTATAGCCAGTTTGTAAAGCAGTGACCTGCTTTTCAAAAAATTTCATTAAAGATTTGAATTGCTAGAAAATATTTAATATAATTAAGCTATTTAAAGCATTTAATAGCTGTTCATGTTTCTTTACAGTGAAAGAGAGGTCTTTTAAAGTGCCTCTGTGGTAAATGTTCACTCTGGGATTGCCATTCTCTGGAAAACTCCAACTCCCACATACACAGAGGAAAGGTTTGCCAAAGCAAGTTCATTCAAGTTCATTTTTCAAATTAATTCAAAACAGCTTATTTTTCTGAAGCTGCCTTAGAAAACCATAGGAAAAAAATTATAGAGTGAGCAACTTTCTGAAGAGAGCAGGAGGCAGTTTGTTAGCTAGTGAATGGGAACAGCACACCTTCCAGAAGCTGTACTTTCCCAAAACCTGCACACATTTATTTTTCTGAGGAAAAGGCAAACACTGATCACTCACCCTTCTCCCTATTGCTGTGTTAGTTTGGAAACCCATTTACACTTTTGTCAACTGAATCTCAACTGTTCTAAGCAGTCCTTGATACTCGGAGATGGATCCATGACTGTGAAAGCCATCCCCTGCTATCAACCCCATTCCAGCAAACTAATTTTGACCCACAGAATCTCTTCATTCCTTCTCAAGCCTTTCCATTTCACTAGCAACACCAAAGGAAAAAAAAAAAAAAAAGAAGAAAGCATGGCCACTATGTCCTTAGACACTTTTCCCCCATGTGCTAGAAAGGAGGAACACAGGAAGGCACCCACCTTTATTCCACAAGTTTAAGCACTGGATTTTAAAATTTATTGTCTGAAAATTCAATGCATTACATATCTTGTACAAAAAAGCAGAGCCAATCATGAGATCTGGAACCAGGAAATTAATTCTTTAATTTTCAGCAACTATGATCTTGTCTGATATTATCTAAGATCTCGTTCTTTGCTCATGTTTCTCAGTCCCATCTGAGATAGTTCACAGACCCTTGGTAAGGCCCCCATCTTCAAACCCCCTGGGAATAAAAAGAGCCTCAAATAAAGTTTGCAGTTCTGGGTGAGTATTCCAGTGAGAAGGCTATTATGTAAAAACAGGTCTCTCTCTCTCTAGCCATAAAAGTGCTTGACAGTTTCTGTTTCTGAATATAAAGCACAATTAAAAAGTAGGTCTTATGTGTTTATTTAAAGATTGATTCTACCCAGGCTGAATTTCCAAGACTCATCTCCAGCTTCGTTAGATGAATCTTAGCCCTGCTCTTGCTAGGTGTCAGTGTTTTCCAGACTGGAGGGTTTCACCTCATAAATACAATTTAATTTATTTCCATCTAAATGCATGACTTCCCTTTCTGCTATATTGAACCAGATATTGTTTGATTATGTTCAGCTTGTCAAGTGATCCAGATAAATTTGTAGAGTAATATATCCTCTTTATTATTTACTACTCTCTCAATTTTCAAACCATTTACAAATTTCATCAGTAATGATTTTATGATTTCTTTTTGGTCATTGATAAAAGTACTTCACAGCATGAAGCCAAGAGCTGAACTGAATGAGATCTTACAGAAAATAGAAGTGCCAGTATTTTTAATTTTGTGGCTTTTTCCAAAATAGTTATGTAAAAGACGTGTTTCCATGCATGATGTATTATTAAAAATAAATAATTTATTTTTCTTTATGTCTATATTAAATTAATGAAATTATTAATTTGCAACAAAACAATTAATGCAAATATTCTTTTTTAAATGATTGCCTTGTATTTTTAGTTCTTCTTTAGTGCATTAATTAAGCTTTCCATAGCTTGTCTTTATTTTAAAGTAGAAACCTCATGTGCATGAGAAAGAGAAAAAAAAGCAGAATTTTGAAGTATGATTTTTACTTGCTTAAGAACTGAGTACCTAAATTTTGACTATTTCTTATCTTTAAACAAAGGGATTTGAATTGATAGAGATGTTTTGAACAATATTTCACAGTTCACTTGTATTACATATACTGTCAAATTGAAAAAGACAATTAAAATTTAAAAATCTCAAGTGCCTCTTTTTCAACAGCAAAGTAAATAAAAAAAAAATGTATTCTATATAAAAACCAGAAGGCAAATGCAAACTTGCCTCTACTTTAGTGAACCAGATTTCATTTAGAAAAACAAATACTCTTCCAGTATTGTGAGATCATGAATAAGCAGCTGTGAAAAAGAATTAAATGTTAAAAATACTTCCTCAGAATCAAAATAATTGAATGATAATTTATGTCACAAATATATCACTTGTTTGTTTTTAATGATTTTAATGAATAGATCTTAAAACTTAAGATGTCAGATACAGGTGACTGAAGTATGGCCTTAGACATAGCTGGATAGAGAATGAGACAAAATAAGTCACATGAATTTTGTCAGAGAACTAATTAAATATTTTAATTTGATTCAAGTGTATATTCAAGTACCTTCAAGTACATAGAAAGCTATGAATAAGTGATGACAATCCTGAGAATGTCATCACATGCAAACCATTTTTAAATTAACAAAAATAAAACAGTAGAATTTTACCACCAGATGGATAATTAGGGAAATAAATAGCTCTCCTTACCTTACTTTACTTCTGTACTACCTACTGTAGTTGACAGGAATTAGTTTGACTTCCTACCCATTTATACTGCCATATTTCAGTCACCTGAATTCTTATACATCTACAAAGAATGAAGGCTCCTTTATTTCCTTTTTTAGTCCTCCAAATCCACAGATTTATAAAATCAGAAATATAAGTTCCTCCAGTAAATTTGTGCTAACATTTCCAATTAGGTTGTTACATGAATAAGCTTTCAACTTGGAGAGCAGTCTGTATCACAACTCAGTCATCTAATTAGAGCATGGAAGCCCTTAACAAAATTTAAGGCATGTTTGATAACACCTGTTTAAAAGCTGCCTTCCTAGTCATCTGAAGTTGCTTTTGAGGTTTCTTTTGTACCACACTGCCAGAGATCTAAGGCAAAGTGCCTTAAATAAAGTGAGCCAAACACATTTCTAAACTAATTAATTCAGGACAGCCTTTCAATATTCCTAAATTTAATCAGATAAAAGTTCTTTGTACAGAAATGGCTGTGCTTTAAAATGTACAACGTTCTTTTCACTTGCAGTCTCACAATTGCTCTGCAAATGCCAATTCAACACTAATGCTCATGGTACTTGGCTGGGCATTGCTAGGATGTCAGCAGCTCCCTTGGTCTTGTTTGAACATTTGAACTATTTGATAGGTAATTAAGTTTTCTCTCAATACTCTGTAGCTTTAGTTAAACCATAAAATCTGTGTCAACAGAATTTTTTTCTCCCCCAGTTAAGCCTCCTCTCACTTTCTCTCTCTATCGATGTAGTCAGTGATCTCACCTCTGTAAAGTGCCTCACTGAGTGCCTAACCAAATAGACACTTTTTCATCTAAAATTTTTCTCAGTGAGAAGAAAGGCACTTCTAGCTGCACCACATGCACAACCACTATAAATTTCCATGTGCAGTAAACCAAATGCAGTCAGACTTCCTGCGCATAAATCAAACTAATCTGGAGGCAAATTGGGGAATCCTGCCCGCCCAGGATGTTTTACAGTGAACTGTAGTCTGTTTTCATTCTCTAACTTCATTATCAGGAATTTTTCAGAGGCATCTCATGTACGCATGCAGTAAGTCTCACACTCTGCACCCTGTGCGAAATTTAAGAGAGCAGCAATTTGGTATACTAGTTATAATCCCGGAAAATCATGGATTATGGTGAAAACTTTGAGAGATCAAACTATAATTGCACAAACACATCCCTGGCATGAGAAAAGTTAATGTTTTTCCAGTATCAAAATATGCTATTGCACTTGTAAATTTGCATTCTCTGTTTGTACGGGGAAGTAATATAATAAATTATAAAACAATTTATTGCATGTTGCAAGTGTTAGAGATTATGATCATATGTTTTATGCTAACAAAGGTGAATTTATATAAAGACAATGAGAGCAATAAAACTTCAAAATTATTATCTTTGATGATTTTTATCATTAATTAATTAGAGCAGAAAGGATTTATAATTAATTAGATCAGGAAGGGTTAACCTTTCCTGAAAATTAATGACACTGGAAAAACCACAGAAAACCCAAAGAAACAAAAGCCCCACCATATTAATTTCTTTTACAACAATTTCATATATATGAAAACCAATAACTTCCCATTTTATTTAAGAAAATAAGTTGTATGAGACCAGTAAGACTGTACACATGCCTTTTGCTGAGGACTTAGGTAATTTAATATATTGTCAAGGTTCTGAATTAGCATCTCTATTAAGAATAATTTTCCTTCCTAAAGTCAGATCCAAAATGAAAACATTTGGTGTAGTTATCCAAATTTTTTTCTTATTAATGATTCAATTCATTAAATTGAAAAATTAATATTTTGATTCAGTTTGTAACTATTTTGCCCTGTAGTAAAACTTTGTTTTCCCCAGAATGATTTGCTGAGACAATTTCCTAAAAGAGAAACAGATTTGTACAAGAGTTAAGGATGTATATTTGGAAAATTTCCTCGGTGTTTTCCCAGTGAGGTTTACCTCCTCCAAGTTAAAACAGTTGCTATATTTGAAACCTGACATTCCCATTGCTGAATTTATTCTTTCTTTCTTGTTGAGTATATGGAACATTTATAGTGATTCTCAAGTCTGAACATGTCTTCTTCAAACACATTTGTATTTAAGCAGGTAAGTCCACAAGAGAGAGGTAAAGAGGTCTGGTTATCCTCCCCACATAAAGATTATAATTACAATGGCACATGAGGATGAAAAAAGAATTAGGCTATATTTTTTTCTGCATTAAAAGTTTTGTTTCATGGCTACTGCTGTGTGCTTATCTATTTGTTTTTTCCCCAAATATTGTCATGAAAAATAAAGAAAAAGTGATCTTTTGACTGCAACTGCTCGCCTGTCCCTTCTGCCTTTTTTGTTTTGTTTTGTTTTTTGCTTTAAAGCGAAAACATCTTGAAAGTGAAAACATCATGACTGAGGGACTGAAGGTTTATTATCTCTCACACCACCATGCGTCTGAAATACTAAAATAATATACAAGCTTAGACTTTCAGCAGAGAGGATGGCAATCTGTTGGTGAGAAAGGTTTAAAGACCTAAGAAAAAAGGAAGCTCCTGGCTCCTGAAGAAGAAATGTTTTGCTGCAGACCAGCACTGTCTGGGGCCTTTCTGGGTTAGGTGCTCCTCACCGAGTGCCCTTGCAAAGTTTTCTGCTCCGTGTCACCACAGAGGCTTCTTCATGGATGAATTAACTTCGTGCCGTAGGAGAGACCCTGGCAAATTGCAGGGCCTTTCAACGTGCATTTGTGCTGCCAGGCATCCACTCCCAGGTTCTCCAAGCCTTGCCATGATCAAAAGATTTCACAGACAAAGCTGTTTACTTCTGCCTCCAAAGAGCCTCTACCAAGCCAAAGTGAAGCAGCTATTTCAAGAAAAACAAGCAGCTTTGCTCCTTCCTGGCTAACTTCCAATCTTTTAACAACATATATTGGTCTTAGAAACCAAACTGGAAACAGACGTATTAAATATTTCTACCATCTGTCACAAAGAAATTGCAAGTGATTTGCATATCTTGCACTGCCATAACAGTAATGATTCCCTTCAGTTTTAGTAGTTAAAAAGAAAAAAATATATATAGATATTCATTGGACTGTCACCTTTTCTTTTCTGACTTTTTACAGACTCATAAGTAAATATTTGCATACAATTGTACACTGCTAGGAAAAAAATATTACCTATGCATTAACACACCATGTTTCAGATATCTGAGTTATCAAACTTAAATATTTTTTAGTCCAGTAGATAGGATTTTATGAATTATCATTGCAACAGATGAAAGAGAAAGAAAGAAAAAGAGAGTTCAAAGTATGTCTTCAGTGCAAACCAACATAATTAATAGGACATCACTGGTTTTCAGAGTAACTGTGTTAAGTCAGGACCCTGTTCATAATTTTATATTTACAAATAGGAAGTGAAGCTTGTAAGACTGCTTCTCCCAGAGAGAGAAAAACAAACAAGAAAAAAATGAATTGATATCCTGATTTCTACACTAGGGAATGAATACAGATAGGTTAGTTTTCCCATCAACTACCAGAGCACGTTAAATAAGTGATACACAGTCAGCAAGGTATTTTTTCTGTCACGACCTAAATAACTTCTGGATAGTTCACTGTATCTTCAGTTACAATCTTGCTTTGGCATGCATTGAATCATATTAATATCTGAATGAAATTCATTCTTTGAACCAATACTACATTCTCCACTGCTTATAGGGATATTATGAAATGTTTGGTATAATATGCACATATGATTGCTCCAATTTTTAAGTTTTTACACCTTATTTAGCAAATAAAAGCATGATAATTTTTAAAAGCGTAAAATGTCTATCAACAGAACCACATTTCTAAATTAAAACTTACCTCAAGCACTTCCAATTATAAACAATGTTGGCTAGCTCTTGACATACAAATTCCAATGTTTTAGTAACTTGCTTAAATCTTTAACCTTTCTCTCACCAACAAATATGCAACAATATTGTAACTCTCAAAATTGTATTATTTCTTTGGTAGGGGAATAGATGTCCTCTGCTTTCAGAAGTGCCAAAAACGTTTAAAAAGTTTCTACCTTTCCTTCTACACACAACTAAGAGGAGTATCCATCCTTATTCACCAAGATAATTCATCCAGAAATCTTCCAGTAACAGGGGTAAATATATGGAGTGATACTTTGACAAATAGAAAAAAATCACCTTTTTGAAAAGAAGAATTGAAAATAAAAAACCAAATGGCATCTTCCATTAAATATCATGTCTTAAAGATACATTGTGAGCTTATTCTTTTGGCTTCTCTGAGACATTCTTAAATTATTCCTTCCTTTCTTAGTATCTGTTGTTAAATATTGAAAGGTGTATGAAAATGGAAGAAAAAAAGAAAGTGTATGAAAATGGAAGGAAAGAAGATCAGTCTTTTGTAACAGTGCAGAGTAGTCAGTGAATTGATAATGTGTAACAACAAAAAAGCTTCCGTTTTCTAGGAAATTTATCTGTGCAATAAAAAATATACTGTCTACAGTAGCCATGCTTTACATGGACAGGACACACAGAGGTGATGACATTTTCAAGTTATAATCTCTATTTTTTGATAAATGATCATATTTTAAAGTACCTGTTTTAATGTCATGAGAAAAGGAAATATACAGAGGAATTACTTCAGTTATTTATTGCCTAAAATTTCAATGTGAATTCTTTAAGAATATTTAATTTTATCTTTTTCTGTAAAGCACATGTTCTATGCAGCCTGTTAAAATCCTTTCAGAGTTTTTGTTGATTTTGCTTATTTAACATGTACTGATTCCAAAGATTTAAAGTTAGACAGACTAAAAATATTACGGGGGCCTTGCTTTGCCTGTGGATGCAGTAGCACCCCTTTCTCCTCACACAGAGCTGAGTCAGAGGTGATGTGGAATTTATTTTATAATTCCCAAGAATCTATTTCTGGTTATTTAGACATGTCTGTGCTCTTAAACTCTTTAAAAATGTAAGAATTTAAGAATATTCTCTCTCCTCATCTCTGTTCCATTCCCTCTGTATCTTCAGTTTGAATTCAACTACATATGAACTACAATGAAATAATAGAAGCACAAAATCACAGAATGGCCTGAGTTGAAAGGAACCTTAAAGATCATCTTGTTCCAGCTCCCCTGCCATCAGCAGGAACATCTGTCACTAGATCAGGTTCCTCAAAGCCCCACCCAACCGGGCTTTGAGGTTTGGGGAATCCACAATTCTCTGGCCGATCTGTTCCAGCATTCTCCATTTACAGCGAAGAATTTCTTCCTAATATCTAATTTAAATCTGCAATCTTTCAGTTTGAAGACATTACCCCTTGTCCTATCACTCCATGCCCTAGTAATAAGCCCCTCTCAAGCTCTATGGTGACCTCCCTTAGATACTGGATAGCTGCTATAAGGCCTTCCCAGTGTCTTCTCTTCTCTAGACTGCACAACCCCAATTTTCTCAACCATATGTGGTAGACTTGGTTTTTGTATTATTTTGGTTCATGCATAGAATTTCTGTAGAAATTAAAGGTAACTTCTGTCCCCTTCATCTACTTTGTTATTAGTTATGACCCTATCTACCTTAAGCATTAATGTCATGAGTTTTATTCCTGGTATTGTGATACACCTGACAGTTCCACCAAAAAGCAAAAGTTCATTGAGCTGGGGTGAGGACAGTCACATAGGAAAACTCTTGTCCAGGATCCAGCTGGGACAGGGTTGATATTTGCAATAGGCAGGGCATTGAAGGACCCAGAGGGCATTTTATAGCGCCTCCTATCACTCTGCGAGGAGAGACAAGGTTCACCTTCTGAGCCAGGCAGCAGGATGGTCAGAATTGTCAGGTATTATTGAGGGTTTCAGTGGGGTGAGTAAAAACATTTCTTTTCTCCTACAATCTGTCATTACCATTGTTGTGTTTATTTTCTTATCTTGTAGTTTCGGGTAAATTTATCTTATCTCAACCCAAGATTTTTACCTTTTGTACTTCCAATTCTTCTCTCCATCCTGTGGCAGGGGAAGGGGAGGAGCAGGGGAAGTGAGCAAGAAGTACTTGGGTCAGAGTGTTTCAGTGAAAATACCAAATTGGAGAATACCGTTCCTAAATCACAACTGTGAAATCTAACTTCTGCTGAATTTACTGCAGATTAAATATTAATTTGAGCAATCAATACAGGACTAGGAATATTCAATACTGAAATTCTACAAACACTTTCTGTATACTTTCCTTTGCCTCTCCCAGATAAGGATTTACCTATTTCTAATTTCCATCAATTCTTTCTGAAAATATCTGGTGTGTTATACATTTACATAACTTCTCCATTTAATGTTTCATGACAAGTATATTAGTTTTAAAATAGATTTGAGGTACTTGAATAGCTGCCAGTTTGAGGAACTTGAAATAATATTTTAAAATATTGAGCAGAAAAGTTCTAATGTTCAATACATAGTTTGGTTTAATTCATATAGAATATTTTTATGCTATCAGACAATGGCTTTAGTGTAGTAGTTGTGAAATCAATATATTTGTATCTAAAGATTTAATTGATTCAATATTTCCCTATTATCTCCCTGTAAAAGCAAAATGAGAAGCTCCTAATAAATGTTTTGACTTTTTAAACTAATTTTTTTAGTTATCCAGGGATGAGAATAATTTTGATAAAACTTTGAATGAACTTTAATTTCTAGGGAAGTTACTTTCAGTTATTAGATTTTAGATTGTGTAGTGTATCTTTTATATAATGCCAGCACATCACCTATTTTATTTATCATGAATTCAAAGGGAAAGAAGAAAAACTGAAGCCAAAACTGGAAAATTTATGAACCGTATGTGGTTTAGAAATAACTGTGAAAGTGTCTGGTTTCCAACCCAGGGATCTGGACAATGCGGCCTTTCCCAGGAATAACACCCAAAGTAATTCATGGACTCAACATGAGCTATAAAACTCTGCTAAGATAGTTAACCAGCATCGTTCAAAACTCCTGAGATTATTTCAGAAGCGTGACAATTTATAAAGAATATAATCTTAATTTTTTTTGGTATTGGTTTTTGTCTACTTTTTAATCTTTTTCTTTCTTCTTCAGAAGAGAACATGGAGGAATTGGAAATGAAGGAGTGAAGTTGAACATGGGAAAAGGGAAAGACGGAAGAAGAGATTTTAGCTTTCATTTTTGTTTCTCACAATCCAAATCTATTTTAATTGATAATAACTTAAATTTTCTTTTCACCAGTTTGAGTTTGTTTTGTCTCCCTATTTTTATCTCAGTCCATGACCTTTCTCATCTTATTTTCTCTTTTTGTCCCGTTGAGGAGTGGGAGTGAGAGAGCATCTGGGTAGGCATCTGGCAGCTGACAAGGTCAACCTACCACAGCAAAGAAACAATACAGTGTTCTTAAAAAAATTTCCTCTGATGTTTTTTAAAAATCATTAAACTGGAAATTGGCAAGTCTACCAACAGTGATTGTTTGTGAGAAGAGAAGAATGAAAATTAAAAGGGAAGACAGTAGGAATTTTTTGAGTTTCTGTTTCTAAGAGTCTAGGTAAAAACTGAGAGACAACTGATGCTAAAATGTAAATTTTTCTTCTTGATGATTTCCATCCCTTAAATACTCATTATCTCTCTGACTTTTCTACAAAAGAGCTATTTCTATAATGCTGCTTGAATGTAATAAAACATTAGAGTAGAATTATTTGTTCTGCTTGACAACATTATTGCACTTTGCCATGAATTGACTCACAGTATCAGCAGAGTACCTCAAAGACAAGATATAAAAAATATCTCTCTGCTTTTTTTTTCTTTTTTGCAAGACATAATTGTTAGTGAAATCAGTGGGCAGAGGAAGACCTCCAGACTCAGCTGGGAGGAGTAATGCCCTAAGTAGGTGGTGAGCATTGCCTTGCAGTGTTACAGAGACAACGGGAAGAGCCGGGGTGGTGGTGTTTGAGAGGCTCCAGTCCCAAGATGTGAACACTTTGGTTCTCCCAGATCAGTTCATTATGACATGAAAAGGCAGGCTGGGCTTTAATAAGGCTATAATTGAAAAGGAGATTTTCCATTAGATTGTGGAATTCTGCTGTGGCGCTTAGAGCTGCCTGGTTTGTATGAATGAGACAGGATGGAAGGTTTCCAAGGCATCTGGTGAGGATATCAGTGTGGTCGTTTCCTTAGTAGTCATCACTGTAAGATGCCCACCACATCTGAGCACTAAAGAATACCTGCTGTCATTGTAGAAACGCAGAGAGGGCGGGCTTGGCTGCCTTCCTTTCATGGGGAAGTTTTGTCCTTTCAGGTACAAAGACATCTTGGAAAGATAGGGAAGCATCAACAAGGAAGTGATTGAGGGATTTGAAGGAATTATGAGAGACATGAAGCAGGAATTCTAGAAGAAAAAAATGTTAAACTTAATTTTGTGTTACCTCGGCACATATACATATTTCTGTGATTAATACTAAGATTATTATATAAATATGGTGGGCTGCATGTGTAGGAGTACAATTAGAGTTTTTAGTGAAAAAAATTAATTATAGGATATTTAATTCTTCCTGCCTATACAAAATCACACTTATATACAATATGCAGATCAAATAAACTCATTAGCACACAGCATTCTCCATGCTGCAGTCTAAATTCCTGCAGGTAGCAGTGACACAGAAATTCTGGGATTACAAAAGTGCAATGTAATGCATGCTACCATCTGGGCTGCACTGGGATATGAGTAGTTTTGTAGAATATTTAACAGTCAAATGGTAATTGCAAATATAAGCAAAAGATGCTAGTTAACCTAAATTACTACTATAGAGGCTTTAGTTTTTCACCAAAACATTGTCAATTGAAAGAGGATTTGTGAATAGGACAGTCTGCTGAATGGGGCTGAAGACAGAAAAGGATAATATCCTCACAATATGCTATGCTGTCATAAAAATTATATTAGTAATGTGCCTGACATATTGATGTTTTACAGCTGAATGCCATTTTTAACTAGAGTGGGCTAAACAGATGCCCCGTGAAATCTATCTATCTTTTTTCCTTTTGAAGATTCCTGTGTTTCTTTTTTATTTTTCAAATCCTATAATTCTTACTAGCAGTACTGAAATGCTTTACTTCTATACCTTCAGAGGATAAAGCTTTTAAAGTGTTTCCTTTTGTATATTTAGAAGAGTTGAAGTCTCCAAAGCAAAAAGAAATTAAGAATAAAATTTGACAATAGTCAATAATCTTTATAAAAAGTCCAGCATTGTAATACAAAGGAAGGTATTTAAATGTTAATTCTGCAGTAATTCACAATATTATTTTAGACAAATTTAGAATTTTTTATCATACAAAGACTTACATTGTAATATTTTCTGCAAGAAGGTTTTTTGGTTGGTTATTTTTTGCTTTTATTCCACTACACCTATTCCAGGTGCCTATTCCTCTTTTAAAAACCTTATTTCAACCTATGAAAATATTACCTTAGCATGAGCTAATTTATCATTCCAGTTAATCCTTATTCTGTTTTCCATCAGAAATCTTGCAAATGCTGTGGTGGGGACATAAACATAGAAGATAACTTCTTTATTTGCCATGTCTTATCAATGCACAAAACAACAAACCATATGAAAAATGGACTTCTCTGCTTTAGAGAAAAGATCCATGGCAATGAATGCAGCTTCATAAAACTAAAACATCGCCTTCTAGGCATAATTAAAACATTGCTTACACTTCAACTTATATGAATTCTGTTAATACAGTTTAGGTATTGTTGATATTTTTTATCTTTGAATTTTTTATGGATAATGAAAATCCATCTTCGACAAGCTAAAAAAGAACTGAAATATGACTTCTCTGTATGTAAATTACTCTTTTTTATCATTTCATAATATTAAAATGACATAGCCTAACTGATATTAGGGAAAAGAAAGAGACAAGCCTGTGGCTATTCCTATAGTAATATAAACTATTCCTATAGCAATGTAATTCCTATAGTGGCTATTCCTATAGTAATATAAACTTTACTTTGATCCACTTTGGCTAAAATGGTAAAAAGTATGTGCGTTCAAGTTCAGCTATTACATATACAAAAATCTGAGCAAACAGAGTAAAATAAATCATGGTATCAGCTGTTGTGACCGCGTCCTTTAAAAAAAAGACTTCTTAAAAATCTGAAAATCCTGCCTTTCCTTCAAAGTGCCAAGCTACTCAAGAATCATGCATTTCTATTGCGGTTTAACCCCAGCCAGCAACAAAGCACCACACAGCCTCTCGCTGCCTCCCTCCAGGTCAGATGGGGCTGAGAAACAGATGAGTAATAGTGAGAAGATTCATGGGGTGAGATAAAGTAAAAGCCTCACATGCAAGCAAAACAAAACAAAGCAAAGGACTCATTCACCGCTTCCCATGGGCAGGCAGGTGTTCAGCCATCTCCAGGAGAGCAGGGCTCCATCACCTGTAACAGCCATTTGGGAAAACAAACGCTATTAATTACTTTGAATGTTCCTCCCTTCCTCTTTCTTCCCCCAACTTTATTCTGAGCACGATGTCGTAGGGTCTGGGATGAACCTTGGATCAAATGGAGTCAAATGCAGTGATTGCATCCCCTCCCAGCTCCTTCTGTACCCCCAGGCTCCTTGATGGTTGGACGTGGGGAGAGGCAGAAAAGGCCTTGGCACTGTGCAAACACTGCTCAGCAACAAAGACAAAAACACTTTGCTAATTAACCTTATTCGCAGCACCAATCCAAGACACAACCTCATAGTAGCTACTGTGAATAAAAGTGACTCTTATCACAGTCAAAACCAACACAGTTTCTTTATCATTCGTGGAGATCTGGCAACTTTATACAGCTTGGGCTAGGTAAAAAGATCTTTAAATTATCCTGCTGCAAATAACCAGCAAAGGAGTTCCAGAAGTGTCTCTGCCAGCCAAGTTAAGCTCAGCCCAGCCCAGCTTGGCCTTGGAGCCTTCTGCAGCTTCGTTCCAGGGCTTCCAAATTCTTGGATGAAGAAGTATATCCAGACAGGAATACCTGTGCAGGTGCTGCTGTGCTGTACATCTGTGAGGCACTATCCTGAGCAGCACAGGGCTGATATTCCACCACAGGAAGCTGGAGTTAGCCCTGCCTTTACTCTTTCATCACTCTGTAATTACTGTGACACACAGATATACTCTCTGTGTGGCTTTTTTGTTGGTTTATTTGTTTGTTTGATTTGCGTTATTTTTCGTTTGTACAGTTTTTGGGTTTTTTGTCAATTTTGTTTAAGGTTTTATGCGTTTCTTTACATTAAATCTTCTGAATCAGAAGGTTAATACTTAGGCCTCCATACACTTTCTCTAGACTAACTTCTCCTTTTTAAGAATTGTATGTGATTTTATTTCCTTACAACTTTAAGACATTGCTCTGAAAGAAGGAGAGCAAGATCTCAATGTGAGTTTCTGCTGTTTTTTTCTTGTTAAGATATGATAAAGATGATTAGAGTCATAGGTTCTTTTAAGCAATCCTGAATGAGGCATTTATAAGTAATATAAGTACTTGCTAGAAAAAATTACATTGATTTTACTCCAAAGCTACAGGTTTCACTGGCACACACTAAGCATTTCCCTGCAAAAATAACTAGATAACACTTTCTATTGAAACAATTGGGGACACTTTTGTGTTGCAAAGTACATAGTGCAATTAAGTGTAATTCAGAATCCAGCATCCCTTTTAATATCAGGGAGAAGTTCTGTTTTAACATTTCATTTCATTCTGAAAATGGTTAGGGACAAATATACGTTATTTATTCTTCAAATATATATATATAATTACATTATTTTTTCACCTCGGAAAATGGTTAGAAAAATGTTGTTAAAGTATTATTGCACAAGATAGCTTCATATTTCAGACTTGAACAAAAAGAAGTTAATAGAAAAGTACACAATATGAGGAATAACATCAACTTATTCAGTTTTTGGGAAAGAAGCAGCCCAAATTTCTGCATGTGTGGCAGCAATTTGTTGTCATGATAAACCAGTCCTATTTCTGAAAGAGAATTCCAATGCCGGTAGCTGTTATTTAGTACAGGAAAGCATTATATTTTTTTTTAATATCTACTATCATATTAGAATTTTGGCTGTAAGTGTTTCTATTTGTTGATTTCTTTTTTGCAGATTTTTTTCCCTTCCTCACACTCTCTCTGTACAATTAGCCATAAATGTTTCTCTGCTATCTATGTTCTGGTTTTTCCTCTGTAATTTGCAATTCTTTCTTCTTTTCTGCCCCTTCTCAGCTCGGTTCTTTCCTTCAGC
Source organism: Melospiza georgiana (assembly GCF_028018845.1). NCBI lineage: Eukaryota > Metazoa > Chordata > Aves > Passeriformes > Passerellidae > Melospiza > Melospiza georgiana. The sequence goes on from NC_080431.1 coordinate 49,443,569, forward strand.
TATGTTCTATGATCGCTAACAAACATTAAATTGGGTTTAAGTTAGCATTACTGTTAATTATATAAAATCTTTTCGTTTTCATTTGTATTATTTTGAGTGTTATCATTTCCACAAGGAGTTCATAGCACAGTTAAGGAACAGCATGTTTCCCTTTCTTCTAGTTTATCCTTGTTCTTCCAAGTTACAATAGCTGCTAAATCCTAATGAAGTGCCAGTCCAGTGCAAGGCATTGCAGGGTCATTAATCTGAACACCACACACTTGACTTGATTTTTCACTTGTCAGGTAAAACGGGCTGCTCATGAATATTTGGGACACCCTTAAATATTTTTTTCAGCTTTGGACTATGTGTAGGGTTTTATTCTACCACAATTTTATATGCAAAAAGTGTGTTGCATAACTTTCCAGTGGAACTTAGACAGAAATTGAGCATAAATGGAGCATAAGTTATTCATGAATAGAAATTTTAAGATTGTTGACAGAAGTAGATCTGTTCTCTTTAGAGTTGTGGTCATTCATATGGGTGCATTTCAGTCTAAAGGCATTTATATATTACTTTACCTCTCAAAATCTTTTCATGAGAATGATATATCTGATTTTTTTTGTGTTGAGACTCAAACTATAAGGAAATAATCTTAAATTACAAATTTATTTCTAGAACTGTTAATTATTACAATCAGAATGCAGAGGGAGAAGGGAGGAAGGGAGGGTGGGATGAAGGAGCGGAGGGAGAAAGGATGGAAGAAGAAAGGGAGGGAGAGAGGGAGGGAAAGAGGGAGGGAGAGAGGGAGAGAGGGAGGAAGGAAGGAAGGAAGTGGCGGAAGGCAGGAAGGAAGGCAGGAAGGAAGGCAGGAAGGAAGGAAGGCAGGAAGGAAGGAAGGCAGGAAGGCAGGAAGGAAGGAAGGAAGGAAGGAAGGAAGGAAGGAAGGAAGGAAGGAAGGCAGGAAGGCAGGAAGGCAGGAAGGCAGGAAGGAAGGCAGGAAGGAAGGAAGGAAGGAAGTGGCGGAAGGAAGTGGCGGAAGGAAGGAAGTGGCGGAAGGAAGGAAGTGGCGGAAGGAAGGAAGGAAGTGGCGGAAGGAAGGAAGTGGCGGAAGGAAGGAAGGAAGGAAGGAAGGAAGGAAGGAAGGAAGGAAGGAAGGAAGGAAGGAAGGAAGGAAGGAAGGAAGGAAGGAAGGAAGGAAGGAAGGAAGGAAGGAAGGAAGGAAGGAAGGAAGGAAGGAAGGAAGGAGGAGAGAGAGAGAAAACTTCAGATGCTACATTTACCCTTAATGTAAACTGAATTTTAAACATTTACCCTTAATTGCAAACTGAACTGGCTCAAATAATTGTCCTTTAGACCTCAGGATGACCATGCGTGTATCAGAGACAGTTCAGCAGTGGCTTGTGATCTCTAAAAAATGCTCAGCAGTTTGGGTTCTGGGTCTGGCTTTTGTGGGAACTGTAAGCTTGGTTTGATTATCTCACCCTGGGCCTCAAGATGTGTTTAAGCAGCCCTGCAATGCCTGGTTTTTCTCCTGTGGGCACTTCATATCAGCTGGCTTTGGGATATCTCAGGTCAGAAATGTTCCTCAGATTTCACAGCTGCTTTTTTTCTTTTTAAACAAGGAAATATCCAGACACTGGCTTTTTATCTCATTGTATATATTAAACCTTTTTTTTTTCCTTACCTTGTTTTTGTATACATACTATATATATATATATATATATATATATATATATATATATATATATGCTTGTGTGTGTATCTATATAAAATATCTATATTTCTGTTAGAGTTTTACCCAGACTCATAAACTACATGCTGTAGACCATATAATCATTTTTAGTTATTTATGGTAGCTGCATTTACTAATATGAAGGAAATTTGGAAGAAAAAGATCTCAATACCGTTCCCATTCCAATAGTTTTCTAAAGGAAGACAAAAACCTCAGTGAGAGCCTGATGTTTCAAGGTACCCAGAGAAACAAAACAAGTGATGGGCCAAGGCTAGAGTCAAATCAGCTATCTCTTTTGACCCTATCAGACATTTTAAAGATTCTTGGAACTTTCTGCAGCGGGGCAGCTGAGCATTTTGACTTCTGTCAGGAAAAAGAAAGAGGCAAAACAGTAAGAAAAAGTAAATAACACCAAGGGACAGAAACCAGATTTAAGATAAATAAAAGAACAAAACCTTAGTGACAGGTATTCCTGTTGCAGTACAGATAACTGTGGAAAACAGTAGAAAAACACGCAAAATGAATGAACTAAAGTTTTATATCCCTGAAACAGTCAGTAATACAGCTACCAAGATAGAGGGAAAGGATAAATTTATTACCAAAAAGCCCAGATTATCCTTTAAATAAGAAAGAGGAAAAAATGTAGATATAGTGGTTTCCTGGATCCATGTGTTTTCACCGAATATGAAATGGCATATTTAGTTTGACTTTAAAAACAAGAGATATTTTATATAACTGAAAGGAACCAAAGCCTCAAAATTTGTTAATTTCACTTTCATGGAGTTATAGAATTATTTGGGCTGGAAGGGACCTTAATGACTGTCTATTTCCCAAACCTTTGCCATTTACAGGGACACCTCTGACTCATCCCAGTTTCTCAGAGTCCCATCCAACCTGTCCTTGAGTACTGCCACGGGTGGGGCATCCACAGATTCTCTGGGCAATCCAGTGACTCACCACTCTGACAGAAAATAATAACTTCCTAACATCTAAACCAAAACTGCTTTATTTCAATTTAACTGTGGGAATGAGTAAGGGAATTGAGGGTTTTATTTCAAAGAAAAGGTGTTTTATGCTATTACAGGTTATGAAAAGGAGAAGGAGAAGAAGAAAATATTTAAAAAAGGTAAATATTCTTCTACTAAATAACTCTGGAAATTGAGGAACAGAAATAATCTTTCTAAGTCATATTCTAAGTTTCCAACCAGTTCTTAAATAATATTTCCACAATACTGTCTGATATATACTTACTATTTTCCTTATAAAAGAGTCATTTGAGAATATCTATTAAAAAACTTTTAAAAAAAGCATAGAACACATTTACTTCTTCCCTTATCCATTATACTTGTTGCCCTTGAAAAGATGGTAAGTTAGTTTTACGTGGGCTGTCCTTCAAAAATCCACATCAGATCCTATATAGAGATATATAGATGTTTACAACAATCTCTTGCTTAATAACTTCCTGTACTATTCGTTTGGAAATCAGTTAGACTCTTTTTTTAGTTTCATACCCTTCTAAATCCTTTCTCCTACTATTTCCATAGATGGGTACTATGTTTGGTTTTTATTCTTCTGTGACTTCTTCAATCTTCAACACTATCACTAGATGCTGCTTCTACTTTTTTTCTTAAATACTTTTGGGAAAATTTTTCTCAACGTTTACAGGAAATTTCTAATGCTTGTTTAGATCATATTTTTCCTGCCAGAGAATTCCTTGAATCTCTTTTGACTTATGCACACAATCTGTACCGGTCTTCCTTTTTAATACTTTGCAAATATAATTACGTTATCTATCACAACTACTATTTTTAGGTTAAGAAAATGTAGAGTGTCCATATGAAAATGATTTTATAATTTTGACTATGTTGTCCTCAATATGTTTATAGGACCATTATGTTTTCAATTATATTGTTTGATATTTGTAATTCATGCCTTTATCATTATGATTTTACATCTAAGCTTGCTGTCATTTCTACTAGTGTGTACAGTTCCTCTTTTAAATTTTTTTTTTATTTTTTTAGCTTCTGACTTAGTAAAGTTGTCCAACTGTTGTTTTCTTCTATTTCTGTCTTTTTCAATGTTTACAAAATGCCAGGACAACTCTACCTGCCCTTACCAATTTTTTTAGGAGTTGGTAAGTCTTTTTTCCACTTAAAAATAATTCTCAATGGTCATTACTTGTCAATGCATTGGATTGCTTGAAATCTACATTTTGAAACCATTCTCATGAGTATGTACTTTTCTTTCTTTTTGATAATTTATTTTACTGGTTTGTTAAGGATTCTCTCTAATTTGTTTTCTGTATGCAAAGTCTGAAATAATTCTCACTATTTATGTGAATCAAATTCAGTCTATAGTCAGACTCTCTTTGGAAGGAAACAGAAGCATACAAGTGGACGTTTGACTATTCCACCATTAGCCATCTGTTTCTTCTGGATGTTTTAATTGTGGGCATCAAAGTCCTTGTGATATTCCTTCCCAGATACTGAGATCTGATATTCCTTCCCAGATACTGAGATCTGAACTCCCTTGGTTCAGGAACAGGCCAATGTAATAGATACAGGTAATATTCAGAATTGAAGCTACTAAGTAGACAGCAATTGTTTCTTTATATAAGCTATGTCAATGAATATCTATGCATATATGTATACATACCTTTGTTAAATGACTTACAGGAGCATAGGCTACCTAGTATGGAATAATATCTGGTATCTTGTTTTGGGGGGAGCAGTGGGCAGGAGTTTAGTGCCATTTTTTATTCTATGCCACCCAGGCACTACTGGGGCAGGAGGGCCAGGAGGAATATCCAAAAATCAGGCTTTTTTCTTGGTTCTCTCTAGCTGGAGGTTGTTGGCGTAATATCTGCAGACCCATCCTCTTCACCCTGTTCTTTTTTCTCCCCGTCCCCTTCTCTGTGATGCCTTTGTGGGACGTGCTGCTGAAAAGAGGTGGAGATGTGGCTCTGGGGCGTGGTGCTGAAGGGACAGCGGCAAGGTGTGGCTGAGCCCAGTGGGGCCCTGGCACGACTGTTTTCCCCCTCTTCCCAGCAAGGTGAAGCGACCAGGACCAGCAGTGCAGGTAACAGCTGAGCCAGCTGAACCAAGGGGGAGCCCAGCAGAGCAGTAGGAAAATTGCAGCAAGCCGCAGGGAGACCCCACTGTGCGAAGGAGCATTGGAAGTGGCAGCACTGGCACCTGCTCAAGAGAGACGCAACCTGACCCTTACTTGGATGACCTGGTCTCCAGGGATTTGTCATTGTCTTACACTGCTTTCAGGCTGGGGAACAGGAAATGGTAGCCACTGGAACTCCCCCTGACATATTGCCTTTGTTCCCAAAGTCGCCATGGGTGGAGTGTGGGTACAGCCACCATATTGCCTTTGGCTCTGGAAGCCATGTGGATGCCACCTACAGGGACTGTCTACCATCTTATTTTTGTTCATGGTGGTAAACAACATTTTTTTTAAGAAAATGCCTTCTCTTTTTTATGTATTTTTGCTGGGTTTATTGTGGATGTCTTATTTTTGCTTTGTGCTTTCAGTAAATTGATACTTCAAGCCACAATCTCTGTTTTTTGCCCCTTTCTTCCTGCAAGGGCGGGGAGGGGAAGAGGAGTGGCTTATTTGGCCTATTTGACTTTTTCTCACTTTCATTTTACTTTCTTTCTTTTTTCTTGCTTTCTTTTTTCCCCTTTCTTACTCACTCTCAAAGAATAATAAGGACTTTGAACCTTTTAGTAGGTTACAACAAAACAGTGTAAAAGGAAACAGAGGTGTGCAGAAGACTAGGAGTTCTTCAGTTGTCAGTAATGACAACTTCTGTTATGTGAAAACAGTGCAAGCATTATTTCTCAGAACTTCAGCAGATATCACCTGATAAATCTAGCCATGGCATTTCAATACATTGATCTTCAAGATATTGCCATCCTTTTAGAACAGTTAACTGACCAAGGACACATACTTAATTTATTTCTGTTCCTTACTCTCAGTGAAAATATATTCTAGAATATTACAGTTCATATTTCAAACTATCATGTGCAAAGATTAATAACAGCTTATTATTTCATTTTTGTATTTTTCATCTGTCTGTCACAATTTGGAAGTGTGCTCATGAAACTTGTAGTCAAGAGAAACTGTATAAAAAGCTGTGTCATCAGAAGCAATTTTTAAAATTTTTCAGTTTTATTCTATTACTATTTAGTTGAATGGCAAAGTTAAGGGTAATTTTTACATTTTCATTGTTAGTAGTTGTTTTAATTTTTCAGACTGTTCTATTAATTAGAAAACAATGGGCTATAGAAATACAATAAAAAATACATTTTAAAGTATAAGGATATATGGTAATCTCTTATGGTTAATCTCATAATTTAGAAGTCAAAATACTAAATCAAAAACTCAGGATATTCTGGAACATGTTTATTTTGATGTTAATTTATGTTAGCATTAAAGATTATATGAGGAGTCTTATATGGGGTGTTCTCAACAATTTCATTTCCTCACCTTTCCCTTTCTTCTTCTTCTTGGTCCTCCTACCTACCAGTTAGAAGACCATTATTGAGAGCATTGACGATTTCAGCTTCCACCTGTCAGTTGTGAAATTCATTGTTAGTCAACCCCATAAAGATAGAAACTACATTTAAAAAAAAAGATTATTTACCCTCACAAGTAGTGCAGAGGCAGTGCATCTTATGCTTTAAAAAATGTTCCAGTAAGCCAATAAGAACCGATTAGTATAATAATAATTATTTGTCTGACCATAGTCAATGCAAATTCTAAGTGTCAGAATTCAGTTTAATACCATTTTTCTGAAATGTCAAGGAAATAACTTTAGTTTGATCATTCCGCTAATACTTAGCAACTATTTACAACACAAAAACTTTCATGTGCGTCTGAGACTTTTGGCTTTGGCTTCATTCCCTCTAAGTTTAAAAATTCAGCATTGCTCCTAAACTGAGAAGCAATGTTGGACTTACCATGTTAGACTTTCCCTAATATAACTGGATATACAAGATTTTAATAGAAGATTTGGACTAGAAAACATAGGATTTTACATGTCTTTAAATTTGCAGAAAATGGACAAAAACCCCACACACAACATGAAATCATCTGTGTTAGGAAATGAAAAATACTATTAAGCAACTCAAAAACATTCTTGAGAATCTCTTAATGCATAGAATTGAAAGATCTTGAACACAGCTGAGAAGTATAAATAAGTGAAATAACAAAAACATAATCCTCCTCAGAAACACTGGATAATGTTGGTGAGGGCCTGTTACCACTCTAGCAATGCAACATGAATCTTAAAGTTAATACAACAAATGTCACATATTGCTATATAATCTCTGCCTGAAAATCAAAAATTACTGCTCATAAGTAGTCATAGGCATCTCAAAATTATGTTCACTTGCATTATATTTTATCATATTAAGGCAGTAAAACCAGAAAGATAACAGGCAAAATCCTACTGATACAACTATTTATGTTTATTAATGAATATTACTATAAATAACGAAACTATATATGAATTTTTATTACCATAATGTAATGTTACTTAGAGAAATTTGATGTGTTCTAGCAAAATACTTGAGAATAATTTATTTTGTAGAACCACAAGAAAAGACGTTTTTCCTGTCAGTAAGAATAAAGTGTGTCATGACTTTTTTTTTTTATCAGTGACAATGTTTTATTGGCATTCCTCATCTTTTGCTCTACTTAATAGAGAAGATTCAAGTAAAAAAGAGTATTTACTACTATTGCTAAGTTACCTTGCTCTGTTTATTACTCAGAACATCCAGATGCATTGCTCAAGGACACAGATCCCATTCCAGATCAGGCCGCTGGAAATGAAAACTGGTAAGATGAAATATGTCTCACTTATATAACATAAAAAAAGTCTCTGTATTTCTCTGCAATTTAGTATTTTAGTTTATTATTCAAAGTGCTTGAGAAATTGAGAGGGTTCTTTCCTCTTGGATTGCATTATAGTGACCCAATACATCCACAGTTTTTAGTCATCAGACTAATGAGAACTTCTTGAGATTTTAATTTTTCACTTCTCCTATTCCCTTTATGTTCAAGGAATCATGTCATACTGATTAATATCATGCCAGTTTCTGTTCTCATTAAAATCTGTGTCCAAAAATGAGGTATTGGAATTTTTCAATGTCTAGTCCATTATGTTAAATCAGGTACTATGTTCGTGTATTGCACTGCTGTGAGCTATTTTGAATTTTAATTGCTTAGCCAATTTTGGTTTTTCCCCCAACAGGTTACTGAGGTGTAAGCAAGAGTTGTCCAGCTAATGAAAATGCATCCAGTTACCAGGGATGGTGTACGCTTGTGGGTCACAGTAATTTAGTTTAAATATTATACAAAAGTGGAATCATATCCATTTCATATGAAAGGCTTCTAATGAGAATTGATAGCAGGGCACAGTTATTTTCTTCGTATGCAAAATTGTGAAATAATAAAGATTAGTTAAAATCTAGCAATATCATTATGGTCTTCTTCTGGAATTATGTGAGTGATTTTAGTATTTTGTTTTCCTGATCTTTAAATGAGAAAAAATGTTCCACACATAAAAAAAGGACTGACAGTACTCTGAATTTAATTTCTGTCCATTTCAATGAACATATCTGACAGAATTTTGAGATGAGGAGATGAACAGATATATTTCAAGGGTGAAATTTTAATAATAAAATGACACATATTCCTTTATGTCTCCACTCAAACATTAAATCCAAATTGTACTACTCATAACAATATTTTACAGTAAATTTACATAATCTCCTTCATGCTAACACAAAGTGGATAGCAATATTTTTGTATTTATTATTACCACAATAAAATTATGTTTGGGGTTAGAAGGGACCTCTAGAGGTCATCTCATCCAAACTCCCCTGCTTAAGGAAGGCTGTCTAGAACTGTATGCCCAGGACCACGTCTAAATATCTCCAAGGTGAGATGACTATCTCCACAGTCTCTCTGGGCTCCCTATGCCAGTATCACCTTCACAGGAAACACATTTCTGATGTTCAGGTGGGACATTCTGTCCTTCCCTGTGTGCCTTCTGGTTCTGCCACCCGGTGTCACTGGAAGAAAGCTTGGCTACTTCTTTAGAACCTCTCTTTGGATATTCTCATATTAGCAAAATCTCCCCAGAGCCTGCTCTTCTTCAGACTGAGCTATCCCTGTTCTTGCCTCCTCCATCCATGTGCTCTTTGTTGGACACTCTCCACTATGTCCACGTCTTATCCATCTGTCTTGTACTGAAGATCCCAAAACTACAGACAGGTTCCACATGTGTCCTGATAAATGCTGATTAAAGAACCACCTTGCTAAACCTGCTGGCAATCATTTTCCTACTGCAGCCCAGGATTCCTTTTGCATTCTCTGGGGGAAGGGCACATTGCTGGTTCCTGTTTCAGTTGGTACTCCCCAACTTTTCTCCAGGATGTAATCTGCCAAACTCTTCCTCATCTAGACAGTCCTAAGCATGTATTATTGCACGAGGCTGTTCCTTGCCAGGTATAGGACTTTGCAATTCCCCTTCCTCTGTGAACTTCCTCCTGGCTAATTTCTCCAGTCTGTTGAGGTCCTTCCAGACACAGACACGACCATTTGGCATATTAGCCATTCCTCAGAGTTTTGTGTCATCGGGAAACTTGCTGAGGGGTACACTCTGCCCCATCATCTGGTTCATTGATCAAAATATTAAACAGGACTTGACCCACTACTGACCCATGGGTTCACTGCTACTAACCAGACTCTGACTAGACTTCATGTCTTTGATCTTAAATGAGCATACTTGTTTGTGAGGATCTTATAGGAGACAATGCCAAAGGCCTTCCTGAAGTCCAAGTAGACAATATCCACTGCTCTTCCCCCCCCATCAGTTATTTCATCATAGAGATCTATCCAGAGGATCAAATATGATTTCCCCTAGTTGAATCTGTGATGACTACTCCTGATGAATAACTTGTCCTTTATGAGCTTGTGCTTAATCTAATCTGTGGAAGATCTGTTGAAGTGAATAAAGCTACTTCCACTAACTTAAAAAAGCCACTAAGACCCAATCATCAAGGGAAAATTTGGCATGAAATGAAATTGTACATATATGATATCTGGATAGCAAGCAATATCAGGGGAAGTAAACCTTCACATACATGAAAGATTAGGGCTATGATAAGGGACAGTGACAATTTTTAGTATTAAAGCCTATGATTACTTCACTAGTTGCCTCTTGTTCTTTTTACTTTCCAAAGACAGCTTACAGAAGAACAATTAGAATATTAAAAATCTGGATATAATTTTTTATGTTAAAGACATAACTGTTAAAGCTGAACCCCGAATGAATGGATGGTCCTTGAAGTGGGCAGCTTGGCTGTCTGTTTCACTGGGGCTAATTAATAACTCATTTAGTTACACCAAGAAAGAAGTAGCTAGACAGTACATTTAAATTATTTTCAATATGTCCTTAATAGTCAGGCCATAAATGAAAAGTATTAGTTGATGTAAAGGACTTTGCTAATAACTCTGTATTTCAAAGAAGGGAGCGGGATAGACCCCACACAGGCCAGTTCAACACACAGATAGACATGAAACCTGGCTGATTTCTGCAACCTAAAAGCAGTATTTTGGATCCTTCATATTGAAACATTACTGTATATTATACCATCATCATGCTACAACTTTTCATGCTGCAACATGTAACTCTACCACAATCTCCCATTTATTTAATGTACCTTGGCGTGTGAGAAGAGATAATGCCTTTAGGAAAACAAACAAGAAAAATAAAGAAAACAAACAATACAAACAGTCTTTGTACCAAGACAAGATCAACATACTGAAAACGCAAACACGAAACATGACTAAGAAATAATATATGAAAAAGTCAATTTTTTTCCACTCATAACATTTTCCTAATAAAGGATATTATCTTTCTGTACAGACCTTGTTTCACATCCTTCAGCTGTCTTGCTTACAGCAGTATTGGCATTTGCATTTGAGGGAGTACATCATAGTAGCTAAAATGTGAGTATTTTATGATTTCAAGCTCAGAATTCATTTTCGAAAAAAAAATAAAAAATATTTCAGGCTTATTAACATTATCTGGATGTAGAAAATCCTAACTCAGTTATATGATGTAAATTTTCAAAGCTAGCCATAGAGAAGACTCTTAAACTCGTTGAAATTGCATATTCTACTAGTAGATGGTGACATGAACCACTTATTTAATGACCCTAGCTAATGAAGAATCCAAAGAGTGTAATTAATGCAGTTCAAATGTTTGACAGCAGACAAATCTATGTTATCAGATGAATCCTAAATCATAGACTCATAGGATGTTTTGGGTCAAAAGGGACCTTTGAAGTTCAGCCAATCCAACATCTCTGCAATAACCAGGGATGTCTTCAACTAGATCAGGTTCCTCAGAGCCATATGTGACCTGACCTTGAATATTGACCACCTCTCTGAGTGTGTTAATTGTGTTAATTTTTTCGTCACTCTCACAGTAAAGCTTTTTTATTTTAATATATCTAGTGTGAATCATCACTCTTTTAATTTAAAACCCTTGTCCCTTTTTCCATCACAATGGGCACTGCTAAAATCTTCATTCCCATCTTTCTTATAGGTGTACTTGATCCAGCGCTAGACAGGAAAGAGTGAGTCAGCATATATAGGAGTGTATCTTTTACATATCAGGTGAATAAAACAAAAGATAAGTATGAGATGTTTAATAAATTAGGGAGTCTTAATTCATTTTTCTGGAGGTGTTACCAAGGTCAGAATATAATACCAGTTTGTCAGAAAAGAAAAACTTCTAGATAAAATATCCATAATTTAAGTCTTTCAGGATCCTTCAGGTTATAAAGTTACGAAAAAGTGCAAGACAGTAACTAGTCAGTTCATTATAACAAATGCAACTAATTTTTGCAGTGAGAATTTTTAAGGCACTAAAAGTGTCTTGAAAATCAGATGTCTTTTTTTAAGCTCATGTGTGTCCCTATTGATGACAATTCATAAGAACAATTTAAAAACCAACTCAAAACCTACTTTAGAGCAACCAGAATTTATCCTCAATAGAGCTAAAAGACAGTTTAAAAGTGAGCAGCTTAGAGCCATTGGCCAACAAATGGACTCCAGAGAACCCAAAAAGCATGCTGACCTTTGATGCACGCTCTCTAGACCAGTATGCTTACTGAACTCAAAAAGAATAACTTATGATTAATCCAGTTCAGCTAACTGTACTAGCTGAAGGATAGCTATCATTATTTAAACAGTTCCTCTCCATATATACTCCCTGATCAACCATTTAGGAGTGATTATAAAGAAAACCCGTTGAATGTCATTCTCTGCAATATAATGTGCTTTGGTTTAACTATCCCACTGTCTAAGAATTTGTTTTATTTTCTGAGAGAAGTTCTTTGGAGTAAGGAACGGGAGGGAGCTAGGACTGAAACAGTTGTTTCACAAAGCATGAAAAAGGAAAATTAATTAAGAGGTGTGACAGGTAAATTCTCCATTTCACACTTTTGGTTTATATTTAAAAGAAATATGTAAACAAGTAAGGGGTTTTAGATTTAAAAAGAGAGAATATGCCTATACAGACAATCGTCAACAAGAATAGAGGCTATTTCTGGAACAGCTCACAGACGAATAGACTTGCTAGCATGGTGTTGGGGCATGTTAGTGAGCCTTGCCAGTTTAGCATGGACATGTGAATTCAGAAAGAGAGAAGTCTCTCATCCTAAGTGTTGTAATAGTGATTGAGCAAACATGTAATCAAGGATGACTCAAAATATTTGCTACTATTACAGTATGAATGATTACTTATTCCATTTTGATTTTGCTGTCTGAAATTTAGGTTTCTAAGTCTAAGGTAGCTGTGTATTTACCCTTTGTAGTCATAAGAACCCTGTCACAGGTTACCTCTTCATGTTGAGTCTGTCTCTGGTTGGGATGAATTGCCATCTCAAAAAGCTTTCTTTCTTAATTGATTGTATATACAACAAGTTTAATGTCAGCATTTTATGCCATCCTCTGTGCCTTAAAGCAGCTCTCCTTGCCAACCAGAACATGTAACTTATGCAGACTGTGTCATAGGTGTCATCAACTGGCCTCCAAACTCCAAATCTCCAACTGGCCTCCAAGTCTCCATTTTCAGACATCCTAGAGTATCAAGAGCTGGAGGAAGGCAGGATGTTTATTTGTACCTGAACAGCCCTCAATTTCAATATCCTATTGCTCAAAGTATGCCATTGACACTGCTAGAAACAGGGCTCATGTTTTGTACAAAGCCTCAGGACTCAGGCCTGTTGGACCTTCTCTCTCTCATCCTTTATTAACCTGCCTGCAGCTTGGTTTCTCTTGGTTTAACTGTGACAGTAATTTTCTAATTAACCAGCCAATTTGGTTTGCTTTTGAATAACTTATGAACAGTGTCACCAACATTTTAGGATGAGAACTTAATGAGAGCATAGAGAACTTAATGAGCGTAGAGAGGTTTCTGGTACTAGAGTACAGGCCTGGTGTCTGTGGGCACACAGGATGTGGGCTAGAGATGCATAACTGTGGATAAAAAGGGATGGGATATAAGCTAACACTGAAGACCCCACAACTGTCAACCATGCACATTTATTATGACTTTTTCCTCTGTAGAACTATTCCTTCTTTTTCTGTAACAATCAGATCTGAACTAATAATTATTATTGGGTTAAGCTGCTAAAATTTCAATAACATTAATGACAAATTATTGATTGTGTATATAAGCTGATTCCTCCTTGCCTGTAAACAAGATTTTGATCCTTAACAGTTTTTAAAGCTAAATTCTTCTCCTGTGGACAACCAAGATCAGGTGCCTGACTGTAGATGGTAATCTTTGGGTAAAACAGACTGTTTCCTATGCAGCTGGATTTACAGATATTTACAGAGATCTATAATATGGGGCTGGCAAACACAGCAAGTGTGAATTAAATAAGTCTGCAGATTTCAAAAGCAGCAGCTGGAAGCCACCAGAATTTCTAAACAGTCATTAATAGCCTTACAAAAATATGTTTACATGACTGAAAACACCACACCTGGTATTCACTGTGACAACTAGGCTAAAAATATTTTTGTGGCATTTAAAGATGACCAAAGCAGCACCTTGGCTTTCTCTTTTTCCACAGCATTCTCTAATATAATGAATGAAATTTTCAAACATTTGGAGGCAAGTCAGGTTCTAAATTAAAGTTTCATTTTCTACTGGTTGTTTTATATTTCTTTTTTTCCTTGAAACCTTAAAAGATTGCTTCTTTATAATTCATGTTTCAGAGTTTTTTTGATATCCACCCTGAGTGGTTAATCAATGATTTTTTATTATTCTAGTACACGCAAACATTGTGGTGAAAATTTCTAGATAGACACAGACTCTGAGAAAAAATCACATCTGATAACAGAAGAGAAAAAAAAACAAACACTGATACCTAACCAGTTAATCAAAGTCAATTATTTGGAAAATGTGGCATACTAAGTGTTCTTCGAGTATCTGCTGAAATCAGTATTATTTTGTCCATTGTAAATGTCAATTAGTTTATGTGACAAAGCATATGACATGCTGTTGTAGTGGACTCAACCCTGTAAATTTCCATTTTATTCAGCCTGAGAGACTGTATAAATCTTAAACAAATATTTGCTTAACTATCATATTGTCATATTTGCCTTTTTACAAAGTCTGAGTGTGTATGTGAATGTATTTGTGTGATTTCATTTAATTTTTAATTTGAGATTTTCTAGAGACAGGCAAACAACTTTGCTAACTTCAATAAGATTTGTTCATTTAGGTCTGTTCACTTCCTTCGAAATTCTTCCATCTTGTAACTACTTTTGAACATTCTTGAAAATAGGATCTGACTAGGTACATTGAAAAGCGTGCAAATGCACTATAGTAATTTGATGAGTTTTATTGAACATACACATTGCAGACATTGACATGAGACAGTCTTATGTGTGTCCTTATTCCAACTAGTGGGGAAAAGAATACTTACACTTTTAGGTCACCGTTGACCTGCCTGATCTTAGAATGAAATAAATCATCCCTGGAAGTGTTTACTTCTCTTCATTGACTGTGAGCAGAGTTACAGAGTCTATCAGGATGAGCTCAGGCATAGCCAACTGCTAATTTTTTTTTTTCCCCTTTTTATCAGATCAGTGTGATTTTTGGGTAGATTTTTATTCCCACTATTCATTATATTATTTTTATTTTTATTCCTAATATTGCATTATTATTTCCTTATTTCTTTCTTGAATGAAAAATTCCTTTTGCAGTTCTTCAACTGAAATATGGTTAGCACAGAAACTAACTTTCATTTAACTTTATCTGTGATTTCTTACATTTGGTTCCTTACTTATTTATTTATTCTAGTTAATGTTTTAGGGAAAGAGAGATTAAAGATTTTAAAGCAATCCAGTATTTATTTCCTGTGGTTTGGATGTCATAAACGACACAATTTGTGCATGTGGACTTCTAAAGTTACAAGATAAGATGCATTTCAAATATAAGTAATAGTTTTTTTCTGAAAAGTCTATCTTAATTACTCACCCTAAAATTCAGAAGGGTGTTCTTAGTCTTGATACCAAAAGCTAAGTGTAAAGTAAAGCATCTTGTAAACAAGATACAAAAACTAAGTTTCTTGTTACAGAAAACTAAAATGATGCATCAATTATAGTAAATAAATAATTCTCAGAAGATATCTTTAAGAAAATTATTTTTAAAAAAATCACTGGTTGAGGCTGTTATCTAGGTTTTCCAAAAAATTAATATTCTCTGAAGTACCTGGTGTTAATATTTTTAATTAATAATGAGTGCATCTTTCCAGGTTTGCAAACTATGGTTAAGGTGACTTAAAATGTATTCAACTAAAAATAATAATAAACATCTTCTAGAGAGAAGTCCAAGCCTAGGATCTGTAGAATTGCCACTAAAACCCCCAGTGATACAAATAAAATAAAATGTGAGAATCAAACAAGGTTCTTAAACTTGAAAAATCTGGACTACAAAAATCTTGAGAAAATACCTTGTGTGAGCTTTTTGTCAACTAGGATTTGACAATAGAAGAAAGCAAGATTTTTAGAAGGATATAAAAAAGATTCATGTGGTAAGGTGGACTAGGTGTTAAAGTATAGTACAGCTTTCATGTACATACATGCAAAATATATATTTATATAGATTGAAATAAATATACATATATATATGTATATGTGCACATATATCTGTATATACATATATGTGTATATATATGTTCATATGAAAGTATATTTGGATGAAAATAAGTTTAAGATGCTCAATATATTTCATATCAGATATTACACGACATACCTGTACATGTCACAAATACTAATCTTTCTTTTAAGCCCATGGCAGCATGATCTAGATTTCTCCTGGGAAAATGGCAAAACAAACAATCTGAGTCAGTGCTTACTTTTCAGAAAACCTTGTGTTGAACAAGATTAAAACATGAATAAGTACCACAATATAATTTCCTGAAACTGGAATTCTGTAAATATTTCAGATTAAACAAATAAATGTGAAATAAAAATTAATTTGTTGGAGTAATTTTAATAAAAATATTTTCTTATGGACAAAGATGAAGTAAATGCTACCAATCCATAAATATACACATACTCATAAATTTAAAGATTTATTAGTAGTACAAATTGAATTTTAAATTTGGTAATGATCAGTAGTGTCAGGTTGATCTTGAGTTTTGATTGTTAACGGTTGTGGACAAAACATTTACTTTGTTTACATTATTGCATGACTATATTATTTTCCCTTTGATGATACTATAGTGTATGTGGAGAACTACCAATCAGATAATAGTATTTTTGAATGTTTGAATATGAAAAAAATTTAGTACCTTTCTAAAGACTGATGTTTTGTAACAGCAGATATGTTCCATTATAATTTTTTTTGTTCTCTTCTTCTGCATTCAGATTTTTTAATGTTTTCCTCATGTATTAGTGCTCTTAGATATCTTTTACTATTTCTTACTCTTAGAGGGACTACAGATTTTCCATGTCCAATCATGTATTATGTGATATAGTTATAGTAAATTTTAAAGTGCTTTTCATGGTATTTCTGTAAAGAATATGAAATCTAAGATTCCTGTTCTGTAACCTACGCTCAAGTAGGACTTGTCCAAAGGATTTAATTGAAGTGAGACTGAGATGCCAAGAAAAATGTTGATAACTGAAAGACTTCTGTTGTTTACAGTTGCAAGCTCTGATCTTTTCCTATTCTGAAAAAAAAAAAAAAAAAAAAAAAGAAAGTGAAAATTACAGATAACTATAATATGCAGTTAATGATGTTAAGGAATATTAAATCAGCATTCTGTTAGAGGGTATGGAAATGCACAAATATATCAATTGCAAATTCTTGTCTGAAAATGTAACATTTGATTGCTTTGAGGATAGAGACAATATCCTGAAAGAGAACAGAATCATAAAGAGGACAAAAATAGTCAATACTAGTTTAACAGTAATTATTTAACAGTCATTATTTCTCATCATATGAGAAAATTTCAGGAGGTCTAAATTTTAAATAGACAATAGAAAATGCTTGTTGAAATCAGAAATCCTTGTAATTTTTTCCACTTCTTAAGAAATAATCATTTCAATAATAATTCTGATCAAATCCTGCCAGATTTCAAGAAAAGAGACCACATCTCCTGTCGATGATGGATTACTGTGTCCAGTTGTGGAATCCCCATCCCTGGAGATATTCAAGAATTGTCTACATGCAATCCTGCGCAATGTGCTCCAGGATGACCCTGCTTGAGCAGCGAGGTTGGACCACGTGGCCCACTGGGTCACTTCCAACCTTACAGATTCTATGATTCTCTCTGAAAAGCACATTGATTTTATTCGTTTAGTTTTCCTAAAACACACTTTAATAAGAAAAAACTAGGGGAAAAAAAAAAAGAAGAAAGAAAAGGGGGAAGAAAGTTTCAGAACATGGAGAAAGCAGACAATCACGGTAATTTCAACCCCATTCCTGCAGGTTTATTTTTTTGACATCTAGGCATGCAGCAGGATGAATACAGAAACTCATAGACTTCATGTGCTATTTGTGTATTCATTTACCACTGTGTAGGACGTGAATATTCCAATTTGTCCCAGGAAAGGGAATTCAACAGACATATTTACCATATTATTTAACATTCATTAGTTAAGTATTAGTCACCAACTAAACATCAGAACTGCTAAATGTATATTTAATTTGCATAATTATGTGGTATGGTTGATAGATATTGCTTGAGATGGCAATACATCTACTACAAATTAGAGTACTAGTACAAAACAATAATAAGCAAGCTGAGGAAATCCACTTAAGTCTAGTCTCCCTAATATTAATGGTCACAATTTTGTTCTTCCTTTTGCATAAATGACAGCAGTTTTTATTTCTTGAGATAAATAAAATTTCATTCTGCATCTATAGTTATCTTAGTGACTAAGAAATTTTTAATTCAGAAACAAGAAGGACCATGGTTAGAAGAGTCCATTCTAATCTGTGGCCTTGTAAATTATTTGGTGTTTTGATTTTGTTTTTGAGGGGAGGGAGTTGATAAGATAATGTTTAAATTATAATGGCTAAATGACCCACCTAACTGTTCTTAAAGCCTGCTGTATTTTCAGCAAAATTAAGACTCTTTTGGCTTACTGAATGCATCAAAAGGATAAATTGCAGATGACAATAGCTAGTAGAGAGAAAAAAAGGCAAACTTTGAAATGCATGCATATATATATATATATATATATATATATATTTGTATCACTATGATTCTATTCAGATTCACAGTAGTGGTAGAACAAAAAGCCAAAAATTAATTCTTTTACTAGGGAGCAGATGAGGATAGTCACTTGGATTTTGTTTGATAATGAGATCCATATTTTGGTCTCTAGGGAGAATCAGTGTAGTTGGATGTTAGCCTAAGTACTGATTTTTCGAAGATCATGAAAGCTAAGATTCAGAGAATATAGGAGGGAGTTCAAGAACTACATACTAAGTCTCAAGTTATGAGCGGGTACTCAAAATTTACTTTCTGTAGTGTAAAAATGAGTATAGATTCAATAAATTCCTTATAGAATTTAGGCTGTTAGATCATTAGTTTCTTTCTGAAATGGGTTCTAATTTTTGTCAAAACAAGAAAAAAAAAAATTTTTCACCAATTTTTCCTGTTGCCACACAATGTTAAATGCTGTTATTTTATATTCAATCCCAAAGACACATTAGTAATTTATGTAGGTGTTTGGAAAATTAGCCTCTGAAAAATTTCTGAACTTGATTTTGGCTTGATTCCAATTCAGTTCATAGTCATGTAAAATGAATAGCTCTTAAAAGAGATTTTATTCCTTGAAAATTCAATATATGCTCAAAAGAACTGGAAAAGTAGAGAAGTTCATGAAGGCTTTTTGCAAAGAGATGAAACAGTAGACCTTGCTGTCATGAAATTTGACTTCCATCGGCAGCATATAACAAATATAGCTAAACATTAAAATTCACTTTTTAACATTAAATATCTTGTATGTCTGGAACTTATGCACTTTACATATAAAACACTCTAAAGGTCAGGAAATCAATCACCTGTGTTTTACTTGTCATCTCTATTAGTTTAAGCCAATATAAAATAATGAATACTTCTTTGTATTACAGTTCTGTCTTGGCCTGATTGATCCTCTATAAAGCTATTATAAAGGTCACATGATGATAAGTCAAAGACTACTGAGGAGCAGGAGGGCACGAGGTAAGATAAACATGTCACCTGTTCAGGAAGGGAGTCAGGTTATTTCCTATATTTGGAGGTAAATGTTAGCTAAACCCAAACCACTTTGGTGTTAAAGGTCTTCCTGTATTTCCATTGTGTAACTTTATTTTTCATGATTTAAACATGTGTAGAGCAATATTATCATTGAGTTGGTCCTTCTAAAATGTTAGATAGATTGTTAAAAGTTAATATTCTTTCTTGCAAAATTACTTACACAATATGACCGCATAATAAATGCTTATGCAATCATTCCTCTAAAGTTAATAGTAGGTTTTTTCAATAATTTGGAATGAAAGTAAGTTTTAATTTAATTTTAAATCAAATCGTATCATTATTTATAGTGCACAGGAACTATGCCCAGTACACTGAATATTTTTTTATTTACATACACACACACACACACACACATATTTCTGTAAAGACAGTATATATACAAAAATAGTGACAAGTGAACATAGTATTTACATTAGTTGTATATGACAAAGGGTTTGGGTAAAGAGGTAGAGTGAGTAAGAGATATAAATGTAATTTTAACATTAACAAAGTAGAAAAATATTAGACTTTGTGGTGTTACTTTAAAATTACTAATTAAATTTATGTCAATAACCACAAATTATGTCAGTAATTACAGAAAACTTTTTACTATTTTTCATTGCACTCCCTATGAATTACTTTAGCAAACTATTAATGCAGTTGTTTAATGTAATTAATTGCTATGAATTATATTATGATATGACAGGTGGGGCTTTTTTCCCCTGAGACGTATAATAGGATCAAAGTCGTGTACTCCATAAGAAATATAAAAATAATTTATTAGCATCACAGCTGACTGTGTAATGATAAATTTCCATTTCAAGTTACATTTATTCCAAAAATTAATATTTTGATTTTATGACAAAAATAAAATACCAAAGAAAAAAATAGATAATATGTAAATTACTTTTTGAAATTTTTTTTTAAAGTTTTTCTGGATGCTGTGAAAGAAAAATATGGAAATAAATAAGCATGCCTACTTGAGTGTCATTGTGTGGTTTTACTGATTAATTTAAAATCTTATTACTCTCTTTGAAAAATAATCAAAATAATCTTAGAGCAGAGGGAGCAAGAGGCAAGGAGAAAGAGAGAGTGAGAGGAGGATTGTGAAAAGAAATTCTTTAGACAAACTTAGTTAGGCTTTGATTTCTAATTAAATGAATTTTTTCATGTCCCAGTTGAACTTATCATCTTCAATAAAACTTATGTTGGTGTGAAAACAAAGCTTTGTTTTGTGAATGAACACCTTGAAACAATTTTCTGTAAAAAAATATTGAACTGAAAGTACTGAACTCTGAAATATGGACCTATTCTGAAATGTTATATTATCTTTTAAATGATATACAAAATTTGAAACTATGTGAGGAAGTTCAAAAATAATGTAAAAAATTTTATTACTTTAATTCCTGAGCTGTTATTTCCACAATTTTATGGAAAATTGTAAATGTATTTTCTATGGAAAATTATATTCATTAATACATACAATGAATACCATAAAATATTTTAAAACAAAGCAAAACACCCAATAGTTAAAGCCTCAACCAGAAAACAAAAAATCAAATAAAAATGTCACCTGGAATTAAAGTAAAACTAAAAAGATCAGTTTTGATGTCTAACTTTTGGCAGGGGTAGAGCTGTTCATTTTTTATTATTAGCATATGCAGTTACAACTTCTCTCTTGTTTTAACTGGAAATGGTGCTAGACAAAAGAATTGCTACAAATTTTATCTTCTAGTGTCAGATGTATGAAAAAAAGTAGGCAGGTACAAACTGGAATTTCAAAAGGCTGCTTAATAACAATGGCTTCCCCACAAAAATAACTAAGTATACATGAACATGTGAAATGAACCCGAAGAAGAAAAGCTTAATAGATTTTTCCTTCCTGAGTTAGGTTTTCTCTTAGAGAATCTTAAATATATAAAATGTCACTTTTTTGATTTATGCAATAATGACAAAATATTTTGTTTTGCATGTATGTATTCCAGGTATTTTTCAATGTTTGTAGAAATTAATTGGAAAAGCTTGTATTTCATTTGCACTTTAAAATGCTTGATTTCAATATGTATTATTTGATTTATTGAATGAATTGAACTAATTTAATGATTTTCTGAGGGATATGATTTTGTCAGATTCCTTTTCCAAGGGGAAGAGCTACATTTTTTACTGAAGAATATCTAGTTTGATTTTGGACAAAAAAATCTAGAACCCCTCAATATTTGTTTCATCTTGTTTATAATACATTTTACTATTATATGTTTTCACTATTTCCACTATCATTTATTTCAAATTAATGAATATCTGGGCATGAATAAAATTGGAAGAACTAAGCTACTTTACAAGGAAAAGTAAGAGAGATACATTCTTATCTCATAAAGATCCTCCTTTTCAGTGTTCATAAGCCTTCCAAAATGACTGCCCTACACTTTGAATAAAATGCCATGCGGAGAGTTCGCATTTTAATTATATCAATGTTATTACTGGGTACTTGAAGACAACTTGACACAACTTGAGACACAGCTTGGACACAGTCGTGGGCAAAATGGACATGGGTAACTTGTGGACAGAAGCAGTAGAACAGTATGAGAAGCAGTTTTACCCCCACCTTCTCAGCACGCTGCTATTATATCTTGGCATCTTACAGGCAGAGTTGTGGTGATCTGCGCATGCCTGCGAGAGCAGAGCAGAGGTAACAAGCAGAAGTACTGGAGGGAATGTATTCCTGAGATTCTGAGTACTTAA
The DNA here is from genome assembly GCF_028018845.1 of Melospiza georgiana. Classification (NCBI taxonomy): domain Eukaryota; kingdom Metazoa; phylum Chordata; class Aves; order Passeriformes; family Passerellidae; genus Melospiza; species Melospiza georgiana. The sequence continues at coordinate 49,465,859 of NC_080431.1, forward strand.
TCAAAGCCAAACAAACAGGCAAACTCAAAAACAGACCCAGAGGAATACCTTGAAAATCTTATGGGGATTCATGGATGCAAAGTACGACTATGATATTGCTATTACTCAGTGCTTGGTGTTTAGACGCTCTTATTCTACAAAAAAATAAACTGCCAGAGGGCTTGATAATAATTCAAAACAGATTGAAACTTTACCCTAGTAATATAACTTTTTAAAGGAGATATTAATCACTTGATTAAAAAATTTTCTAGTCTATTAAACAATCAAAATTAGATATTTAGAATTATGGTGTTAAATCATAATTAATATAATATATACGAGTATATTATGTTAATTTTGGCAAAAGTATGATCGCTCAATAGTATATGCATGAAATACAGAGTTTTCCACAGGATATTTCTTATACTATTTTGGAAGACAAAAAAAAATATTTCAGCTGTGTGGGTATCACAGTTATGGGATGAAATACTGACACTGGGATTCTACAAAGGAAAGGCACATCAAAACAGGGCACTGCAGTGTGTAGGCCGCATCACAGAATTGAGAACTTCCCCATTTTTTGAAGGTTAAAATCTCATTAGTTCCAGATCACAAATCCATACTGTTGAAAGCGAAGGGAGACGACCCATCCTTGTTGATCAGCATCGAACTCCACATTTATTGATCCAAAAGGCACGTTTTTATAACCGTGTTAATTAAGATCATACATATTGCAAAACTCGAGCTCACCATAGGCTACAGAGCAAACACTAACCCCTCCCTTTGTTTTCAATACCTGTGGTTTGTTATTGAATCCAAGATTTATTTTCTCACCCTGTTATGAAAGTTCTCAAGGCCTCCATGTTATTGAAGACAAGCTTGAGAACTTAGCTGTTTACAGAAACAGGCTGTGAGAATTTGCTCCTCACAGCTGCCTTTTAAGCCATTTCTGAGCAAAATTCTCCAACACCATACAGGTTAAAAGACATATTTCTATGCAATAGAGCTACTTTTATTATGTATCTCTGAATCATAGAGTATAGAATTGATTACACTGTGAAGTACTACAAATTCCATAGCTACCCCCAACCTGTGCCTCAATATAGTTTTTTTCTAACATAATAAATACAATGTAATACAAATATGCAACTTAAAAGTCTATTTTCGGAAATGGAAACATCTAATAAGAATATGATTAGAATGATCACTCCAAATCAATGAACATAATGAAATTTAAAAAAAAAAAACAACTAAACTCTTGACTTAAAATCATGCCAATTATTTCTTGGGTGATTATTTTGAAAGCATGAATGAATTCAGGTTGAATTAGTGTCATAGCTGAAGCCTGCAGTAAAACATTCCCCCCAAAAAAGACCTTGATTACATCCTCCCCGCGCTACTTGACTTATATGACCTCGAAAACAAGTAATAGATGGATGTTTTTTTGCCATGCTGCTCACACTGCTGTAAACACTACAATTAAGCCATGTTAAGCAGCAGGCAAGGGTTTAGACCTTGTTTATTACAGTGGCCAAAAGTAGATTTTTGGGGGGAAATCATCGAGTGATTTAGTTTGAAAAAGACCTCTAATACAGTGGAGTCCAACTGTGAATCTAGCACTGCCAAGGCTAACGCTGAACCATGTCCAATGCACCACATCTGCCCAGCTGTGAGAGTAGGAGAAATATATGATGATAATGTTCAGAATGTTCTCTAAGGTCAGACAGCTTTTGGCTCAAAAACTTCCTACTATGATTTTTATGTAAGTAATCATGTTCTTGAATTTTTTTTATGAACTCTTCTAAGTTCTTTTTGAAAGCAATTTTTTTTTTAAATTTCAATAATTTTTAGTAAGAGCTACCCAATAGAAAGGAATCAGGTCTGTGTTTTAAGACTACAATTAGATAGTTTCATTTCAATGACCACAGATTTTATGAAGAGAGTTGTTAAATTGTACTACACATGCTTCAATTACATATTTCTCTGGGAAATTTCTTGTGCCCTTTTAAATAAATGGTTTCACTGCTGAGAATTAATTTCTGTCTTCTGTTGCATCCCTTTTGAATTCCCAAAGCTTCTGCAAATAATACTGAATAAGACCCTGAGATTAACTCAGTTGCTTTAGAGCATGGTGCTAACAGCACCAAGGTGGTAATGCTGATCTCCATATGGACCAGTCACTTGAGAGCTGAACTTGGTGGTTGGTCCTTGTGGGGACCTTCCAACCCAGAAAATCCTGTTATTCTGTTTGTGAAATCAAGTCCATATAATTTGCTTCTCAGTTTTATTTTCATACTGAATAGATTCCTCCTAAAGTACTAACCTAACTTCTACTTCTAACTCCTCAGTGAAGGTGGAGAAGGTGTAGAAAAAAGATTCAATCAAGATCAAACATTTATTTTGGTTTTAGCTCAAAGTTAAGATTTCAACTTTTTTTCTGTAGCATTTTCTAAGAAAACTAATTTCAATATATATAAACTTGAAATACTGTGATGCATACACTACTTGTGGGTTTTCCATACAGATAAGTATATTTGAACTTGACAGAGGTATTTCAAGAGAAAATTTAATACAATTTTGACAAGCATTATAAGAGATAAAAGAATTAATATAATTTATCACATGATAATATTCTAACATTCAGTGAAGTGTTTTTATCCACTAAGTACTTAACTCATTTTTAGTCATATGACTAAGTTAAACACAGGAATTTAAAGACGTCAATCACTAAAATGATTGTATTGTAGTTATGACAAAAAATGGAGAGAAAAGAAAGATGATAAATGTTTTTAATTAGTCACATTTTATATCAATTTTCTCACTGAAGAAAGATGTGCTCATGATGGTGATTATTTCTGACTTTTTTCCAAGTGTTTCTTTTGACACTCAAATGATCATTTGAAAACCAAGGTCAAATATCGGTGGGTGCTTTGAAAGTGAACAGTAATACTACTGTGAAGCAATCAAGACACTTGTTATTGTGGTAGTTAATAAGATCCTAATATCTGGAGCTTCATCTACCATGCATAATGGTTCTTGGGGATATTTCTTCTGAATATTTTTTTGCGGATGGAGCGTGTACTAAAATTATTTTTTAATAGTTACTGTTTTCCAACTTGCATCTTTTTTCCTTTCATAAAAGTGATAGAAATTTGAAAAGTGACAGCCAGCCAACATCACCTAAATCTTTTTTCTTGTTCTGGACTCATGATTCAGTGGAACTTTAAATTCTGTGTATATGAAATTCTATTCCAATGAAATTGCAGAAAATTTAGCATAATGTACATACATGTCCATGCTGAAATACTATATTTTTATTGCTCTCTGTGTAGTTTTTTAATTTGTTTTTTCTTTGCGGGGTCTTTTACTCAACTGTCTGTTTTTCAAGAAGTTTCCTGTCCAAGACTATTGGAAAACTGCGAAAAGCCTTTTTGCTATGGCTGTCTAAAACTCCTTTCGGATGCTTACATGTGATTTTTGAGTTATTTTAATTGGAAAAAAAATCAATATAGCGGCAAAATACTTCTATGGAGTTGAGTTTGGGAATGTTCGAATTACAATACAATCTCTTCAGCCTTGGACTTGAGAAACATTGTATTTTAGTGAGTTGGCTTCTTGGATGTTGTGTTAAATATTTTTTCATGACAAGTGAAAAGAAGAATAAACTGAGTTTTGAAGGATTTATGGGTTTGGTTTTTTTTGGGGAGGGTATTTGTCAAATTAAAAGTTCTGTTTTAAAATAAAAGTCTGTATCCTTCACAAGAAAAATTTCACAAACCTGGTTAACGCTCATATCTTCATAGCAATCTATTCCTTAATGTGGCTGGGCACCCTCCTCATCTTTCTGTATAGCATGAGACAAGGAAATAAAACCATAAGTTTCTTACACTGTTACCTTCAGTGGAAATATTCAATACATTTATGTTTTTACAAAAACCTGAAGAAACCAGAAGCTTTATATATTTTTTTGTTTTCTAAACCAATGTTCAAATTTTTGCCTCAATGGAATTCTAATAGGAATTTGATTTCTGTCATCTTTCTTTTTCTAAATTGCAGCATTGAACAATAGTAACAATATTCAGTTTAAGATTAATTTCCTTATTACTATATGGGGTTTCCCTACAGCAGTGAAAGATAAGCTGGAGCACTGATGCAACATTCATGGAAATAATATTCTTGAGTTTTACTGTGAATTTGCATACACAGAGAGCATCATAAACAGCACAGACTTCCCCTTACTTCCCTTGCCCTTCCATGTCAATATATATGCACATGTACAAATGCAGTTGTGGATACAAAGCAGTCACAAAATTACAGGAGTTTCTTCATTCTTAGTACATACAATGAGCAGTATCAACATCCCTGGCTTTAAATCACTGTCAAGACCTACACTTCATGAGACAGAAGACAGTGATGGATTGGGATCAAGCCTTTTATCCAAAACACTTGAAATTATCAAGGTCTTAATTCCCACCCACATATTAGGGAATGGGAAAATCTGGGGGGTTTTCCCCTGTCCTAGAGATTGGATAGCGTAACTGTACGCTCTATTCACTGTCTAATAATGACATAAACAACAAAATGAATCCTTACATATTTTTCCTTAGGAGGATAACTTAGTTTTCTGAAATTTTCTATATAATGGATCATTCTATAATCACATTGAAAACAAATCAACCAACCTATTTTCTTTATGAAGGCAATGTTAATACATGTCTTTTAAAATCTGACAAACTAGCCACATACAAATCAGAAAAAAAAAGTAATAACTGACATAGTAAGCAAGCTTTCTCTTGTTAATGTTTATCTTTTAATGCAAAATATCTTGAAATATAATTAAAAGCTATTTTCAAAAGCACTAAGGACCAAATGGCAAAAATTTGTTAATTTCTGTGTATTTTTATTGTTGCTAGTCTGTTGACTCAGTTTCAAAGCACAGTAATTCACAGCAGTTTTCTGAGTGCTTCATGTAAAAATTTGAAAGGATGCAATGTAGTAATAACTGACCTAAGCAGTGCTTTTCTTCATATCAGAATCTTGTCATATTCACATTTGGCGTCTTCCCTTGCTTTCTAAGATTTCTGGTCTATGAAGTACAAAATGCTGCTGTATACATCAAAGGTATTACAAGTTTTCTTATCAATCTATAACCATCAAGAATTTCAACACTTTGGTTACATGCCCGTAGTTATCGATAACACAGATTCAACGGAGATTCACAGATAACACAGATTCAACATTGATATCCATATGGAGTGGCAGAGAAAGCTCATCATCTTAAATAGCTTTGAACACCTACATGTGTTCACCTGAATCGGGTCCTTTTGTCTTCCAAACTTTTGTTTACACATGTTCATCACATAAGCATTCGAAAACATCTCCTCTTAAGCTCTTCAAAGATGAATAATGCTTCTAGGAAACAGAATTCATTTTGATAATATGGGACCTAACAATTATGCAAAAATATGCCATCTAACAAATACAGTGTAAATATCTGCAAATCAAATAATTTGAAAACCAAATCCCTTACTTCTTTTGCTAAAGGAAAAGAAAAAAAACCCATAATAATAATAATAATAATAGTAAAGGAAATAATTTATTGAAACAAATTCTAAACATTTTTTTGAGGCGAAGTCTCATTCATTATAAAAATAATTTAAAATCTCAAATTCAGTTTTTTAGAGATAAATGACATCTACTATTAGGTACAATATTTTTGTGACTGTTGTTTCTACAGTGACCTCTAACTTCTTGTAAGCTTTTAAGATAATCTAGACAAGTTTCTAAAATATTGGTGCTGAAAACAACAAAAATGTGATAGAAATATATATAGTATTTTAAATTTTATGAAACTATGACCTAAACATATTATTTGAGGAAGATGATATCTAATAATGCTTTTTAGTATAGCATAAAGAAAAATTGTATTAGCATAGCAGATGAAGCAGAAGAAAATTAAATAAATCAAAATTAATACCATAGTTGTAGATTTTTAAGTTGGATAATTAGTCATTTCAGCAGATTGTGAGGAAACAAGACATAAGCTCTATGTCCAGTAGATAGATCATATTTCAAAAAAAAAGCATGTTGCACTTATTGCAGGAAATCTGCCTGCCACAAGAAAAATCAAATAGTTTTTTTATTACCCAGTCCTTTTAGCTGCAAAATGTATGAACACTTGTAAATTATATATAGTGTTTAAAAACTTCTTCAAAGACAAATTTGATAAAGCATAGAATAAAATGCTACCTGAATTTATAAAAGTTGTTTTAAACTTAACTGAATTATATTTTAAATAAATAATATTTTGTCTTCTTTTTACATTACCTTCATAGCCTACATCCTTTCCTTTTATTGCAAATCTTTTTTTTTTCATATTTTTTACATGTGCATCCCTCACATAAGTGAGAATATCCCATGATTTTGCAATGAAGTTAATAACCAGAGCTTAAACAGATTGCATACGATTCACTACTAGTGCATTCCTTTTAACGTCTACATTAAGGTTTTGATTCTTCTCAGGAGTTACTTAGAAAGAACTCCACTGTAATAAGCAGATTTATATGAGCCTGATAGGAAGAGATGTCTCTAAATAGGCATGTTTCAGGTATTGATCTTTATGAAGTACTTAGATAATATGTGCTCCCTAGGTATAGTAAATCTGTTTGATGTGTTCTGGAGAGCTATCAGGGAGAAAAAATTGAGTTTAGATGTCTTGGAATTTTGCATAAATATGTAACTTGATAATGCTGCTCAGACACATTTGGTGGCTTGCCAAGTAAATCACAAACATTCCATTAATATCAGGCTGACCCAGCTTCATAGGCTGGGAAAAGAGTTCCTAAGAACACCCCTGGTACTAAAAATAGCTCATTAATAAATCTTATGAAATAAGTCCATAGCATTGGACTTCTTTAATCACAAGGTGGCTTGGCTGAGTGGAAATGAGTAATTAGATTTCAGTAATTGCCAAATTTGCATGAAACTTTGGTATTGCAAATAAAATTCTAAAGTGTACGTGAGGTTTCCATGTAACATGAAAGATCCATTAGATGTTAACTAATTAACTAATTAAGTGTTATCTAATTAACATTGGATGTTAATTAAGACTTATGAATTTGAAAAAACTTCATATAAACAGTTAAGCATAGAACATATTGAAGCAAATGGATGCATTGAAGCACATCTTCAATAATTTTGTTCTCAATCCCTCTTAATGTTTTTAGCCACTCTCCCTGCTAAATAGAGCTTTTGTTGGGTACATAAAAACACCTGCAGGTCTTTCATAAAAAAAAGCTAATGAAATACAGATAAAATGATGGCTTTATGAGGAGCTTGCCTGTATGAGGAAAGAAGTGACCTACTGGTGCTTTGCATGTCAGTCTGGAGTGTTCTTTACCACACAGGAACAACATGTGTCTATAGATTCCTTTTTAACATTTTGCTATAACTCCTCAGCAATATTTCAGGCTAAATATAAAAGATAGGCATTTTTACCTATTTAAAACAGAATAATTTTTACCATTTAAAACAGAATAATAGACCATCCCCTAAACTATTCTACTGTTTTTACCACAAATAGAATTAAAAAATGGTTTATAGATTAAGGCTACGTTGTTGTAGTGTCTGCATTAATGACAATAGAAAAAATAATAAAAGGAAAAATATGGATTTTGGTTTTGTCAAACATCAAAATTGTCAATAACCATGTGCTTAACAAAACCTCATTACTACAGAAGCATCATTTCATTATGGAAAGTCATGTGAACTATTTCTCACTAAATCAAAATCTCTCTTCATCTGAGATAGTAATTTCATTTTTTATAAAAAACAAGAAACGAACAGATTATCCTAAAGCATGGTTTATCTGTTTTATTTTAGCCATTTTTTTTGAATGAGATTAACTCAAACATCGAATGGCCAGTTCCTCTTCATTAGCTGTAAGAGGAGGCTACAAATCAAGAGATTTGCTCAGCGTGTCAGAGCATGGTGCTAAGAACACCAAGGTTGTGGATTCAATCCCTGTATGGGACATTCAGTTAAGAGTTGGACTTGATCCTTGTGGGTCCCTTCTAACTCAGAATATTCTGTGATCTGGAAATGAAGAATTAACAATTCTCTAATCACATACAGTCTCCATACAGTAGGTGCTGAAATTTATCAGCATTAATTCTATCACCATGTATACTAGCAGTAAGAGCTTTCTCTGGGATCATTCCTCTGAATAAAAAGAGGTGCCTAACTTGCCGCTACCTTGACCTGGATATGTGAAAGAATATAATTTCCCTTAATTCTTATTTCAGCTGTCATGAATGGAGAGAAAACCAGGACTTTGCATGGCTTTCTGTATCACATACCTGAAAATGCAGTAAGTGAAAATTATTAAAAAGGTAAGGAAGGCCCTTACCCCTCCGAAACAAAGGACACTGGAATAGGGAAAGTGCAGATGCAACAGTCTTGCTGAATTAAGGTGCTTTCTAATTGAGCGAGAAAAAAGTCTGACCCCTTGTCAGACAAAAGTGCATCACTATCTCACATATTCTAAATGTCAGAAATGTCAGGATGAAGCCAGTGTTGCAGTGATGTATTTCATGGTCACTAACTTTTATGGACCACTAAGAGTGAATAATAGATGTATGGGCTCTGGTTATTCTCTACAATGCAATATAGTCCCATTAAAATTGTTTTGAAACCAGATTAATCCAAACAGCAATCAAAAAACCTAAAGGTCAGTGCTGGGAACCCAAAATCAACAGCACTGTAAACTTACAAAGCTTTTATCTCTCCTAACTCAGTCAATGTTCTCAGGTGCATGGTGTGATTCTTGGGCTGTCCTGTGCAGAGCCAGGAGCTGGAATTCAATGGTCCCTGTGGATCCTTTTCAGCTCAGGATATTCTGTGACTCTCTGCACTAAGTATTCACCAAGACTGATCTAACTTCTCTCTGCAGTGAAGCTTCTTCCATTTGCAAGTTTCAAATTAATATCTTGCATGATGAAGAGAACTACTCTATCATCTTTAATTCACTTGGAGATCTGTATAAATATCAGCATCCAAATCAAAAACAATTCCAATATCTGCCTTCTGGCATGATCAAGAAATTGATTGCAACTGATCCAAAGACTTATCTAAGAATATTCATGCCTATCTGTGTTTTATCCAGTTTCAATCCAATGCTAGGTTCCCATGTGTGTGGTTTAAATTCAGTGGTTTAAAAGTGATACAGATTGTACTCAGAATTAAATTCAAAAGGATGCCTCTATGCTCCCCTTATTTAGTTCTGCTACTATCTCAATGTGCAATAATAAGGGAACTGATATGCTTTTTGCCTTGGGCACTAAAACTTGTGCTTTGTTTAGAACCAGTCTGAATACTATTAGTTTAACTAATATATGTCAATCTTAAAAGTAATCATAGTTATTTTTTGAAAACATATTTGTACTTTTTTTTTCAGAGACTCCCTCTTTTCCTTCTTTCCACCACCTAAACTTTAAATTATGTCAGTCAGAATACACAACATAACAAAAATGAGAATTCAAGCCAAGCTTCTGCAAATGTCTTCTGACATCATGAGAATATGAAATAAAATCAAAGGTAAAAATAAATGTTGTATTCTGGGCACTGGACTGGGGGCAGCTACTTGCATTACCGAGGTGACACTAAAGGTCCCTGTGGGAAGGTGTTCAGTGAAGAGCAATAAAGCAGCCTTTGTAAGCTAACTCCCAGAGCAGCAGTAGCCTGACACTGCCCAACAGCAAAGGCAAAGAAGGGGATAAAAGGAGAATGAGAGAATCAGTATATTCTTACTATGCCATGGAAGCAAGAGGACTTTTTAATAGGAGTTATGAGTGAGATCATGACAATTATAATTTTTTATTAGTTTTGGGGTTTTTTCCTCCTGTTTTTATAGAAACTCCACATGATGAAAACTGGAATTATAAGGACACGTTGATTTGGCAGTGTCATTCCTAATGACATTTGCTGTCATGCTCTTGAAGTCTCACAAAAGAGTAGAGGTGACTTACTATATGTGGATGTCTACCTCTTGTCTAAATACTATTTTTTTTCTCATTTGGCCCATCTCAGTTGTGCATGCCAAATGTTTTGATCTATAGTCTCTTAGTACAGCACTCTCAGTCAATTCCAATTGAATGTTTTGCACTGGTTTTTTTCAATAAGACTTAATCATTTTCATGAAAGATTTAATTATCCATCTTCCTTCCAGGAAAATAAATCTATTTTCCTGACATTTAGTTAAATTAAGGTATTGTGGTTTCAATTAAAAAAAAAAAAAGTGCAATGCAATTTGCATACTAATCTGAGACTGAATGGAGAACAACCTTTGTTAAGAATGAAATAATCTGTTTTTCAAATTAATTAAGGCCACACACAGAACCCTTTTTCTTTGGTTTCTGTATTGGTCTTGTGTGGCCAGGTTTTGGTAGCAGGGAGGGAAAATGTTTGTTTTCTGTGAGAAGCTGCCAGATGCTTTCATCCACATCCAGCAGAGCCAATGCCAGCCAGCTCCAGGATGGACATGCTGCTGGCCAATACCAAGCCAATAAGGAATGACAGTAACATCTCTGTGATAGATAAGATAGATATTTAAGAAGGAAAAAAAAAATCTTGTGCAGTTATAATTTTTAATTGCAGTTGAGAAGAGCAGGCAGAGAATGTGAGACTGGAACAGCCCTGCAGACACCAAGGTCAGCACAGAAGGAGGTGGAGGAGCAGGAGGAGGTGCTCCAGCTTCCAGAGATGAGATTCCTCTGCAACCCATGGAGAAGCCCATGGAGAAGCCCACGGAGAAACCCATGGAGAAGCAGGCAGCCCCTCTGACACATTCATGGAAGTGCAGAGATCCACCTGCAGAGTGTGGAGGAGACCCATGCCTGAAAGTATGCTGTGAACACATGGGAAGCCTGTGCTGGAGAAGGCTCTTGGCAGGGATCTGCAGACCTGTAGAGAGAAGAGTTCACATTAAACCAGATTTATGGGTAGGACTGGTGACCCCCGGGGTACCCTCACGGAAGCAGGCTGTGCTTGAAGGATCACAGCTCATGGAAAAGTGACCCACACTGGTGCAGTTAATGGAGAATTGCTGCCTGCGGGATGGACTCACATTAAAGGAGTTTCTGGAAGACTGCCTCCAGTAGGAGGAACACCACATTGGCTCTCCCTGAGCAGCAGGACAACAAACAATGTGTGATGAACTGACTGTAATACCACCCCCTGTCTCCCTGAGCTGCTGCGGGGGAAAAGGTAAAACCTGGGAAGGAGGGAGGAATAAAGGAAAAATATTTTTAAGTTTTATTTTACTTCTTTTTATCCTCCTCTAATTTTGGTTAGTAATAGATTCAGCTGATTTCCCCAATTTGAGTCTGTTTTGCTTTTGATGGTATTTGGTGAGTGATGCCTCTCAGTCCTTATCTCAACCCCTGAACCTTTGTTATATTTTCTCTCCCCTATCCAGCTGAGAAGGGGAGTGATGGAGCAGCTTTGGTGGGTGCCTGTCATCCAGTCAGGGTCAACCCACCACAGTGCCATATTCACTACAACTCAATGTGTGCCAGTGTACATGAGGAGCTCCTGATGCAAAAAAACCCCAAAACAACAATATAAACAAAAACAGAGTTGAAATCTTTGAACTACCAAGTCAAAGCTTTGCTTTTAACAGTCATCCTCTAGAATACAGGTCTTTTTATATACAATTCAGATAACATGCTAATTACTATTTTTATATATTGTTTTAAATTTTATTTATGGTGGAAAATTACTCCAGAGCCTCACATAGATCTCATAGTGACCTTGTCTTTTGTAGCCAAAAAAATAATTATAAAAAAAGCTTTTGCCTGAGTCAGTTCCCTTCCTTTGAGTGTTTATACAGCAAGCCTCTTAAGAGTTCATATTCACTTGTCACCTACCCTGCTTATCCTTCTTCTTTGCATGAAAATATCCTTTCCCTGATCACCCTTGTACCCCTGCCTTTATATTTCAAGTTTCAATTGAAAAGGAAGCAGAAGCTTATTTTTCACCTTCTGGCAAGCAGTTTTTTTCACAGCACTTTTAGAATAGGAATTGAATGTAAGGCAGGATTTCTCCAGTATATTGTGATGTTGCAAACATATTTTGAGGACCTTACTCTTCAGCAAAGTATGAATTATTCTGGTTTTGTATAGTGAGCATACACTTTCAGCTCAGGGATAATTTGTGCAATTAGTACTAACTTGAAAGCAATAAAGTAATTTTAGACTGTTAAGTTCAGATAAACATATCTTTATATACAGTTATCGAAAAAAAAAAAGAGCTTGGAAAACAGTTTTGTTTTAGGATTAGTGTTGTACTGTCCATTTCCTATAAATGTAAGGTTAACAGATTATTCTAGAACTGTTCTAAAATTGTAAATGCTTACAATTTGCATTTATCTAACACTGTAAGTTTTCTTTTTAAAATTAATTTTGAAGAAGTTTCATAACTTGTAAATGAGCAAAAACAGCATAAAAGGAAACTATGTCTATATGAATTAAAACTTAATAGCTAAGTGGAAAAGAAAAATAAGGGATGACATGTATTCCTTTTTTACATCAATGTGTGAAAGAGTAAACACAAAGAACTGTTGCAGGCTAGCCTTCACCAAGAGCCAAAGTCCCACGAGCATTTTTCCCTTTCTTAAATACATTTTCTCCAAGGAGCCACTGTCTTGGCCAAAGACCTCAGCTGTGTCCTGCAGTGGGTCCATTAGAGCCAGCTGGAATATGTTTTGTCCATCCAAGCACACCTGGGCAGCTGCTACAAGAATTTATGCTCGATCTTTTTTCTTGGAAATTCAATTTCTAGCACCAAATATAGCTACCAATAAAGGAGTGTACCTTTTCAGAGGTAAAAGATGGTATAAATTAGTATGGCTTAAAATACTTGGTTCAAGACATATATGACTAAAATAACCAAGTAGTTCCAATTATTTTTCACCAAATGATTAATGCTCAACAACATTTTGAAGTTTGACTGTAAGCTTGTCTTAAAACTGCCATATACTTAAAGAATGAACTTCAAGCATAAATTTAAGTAGGATGTATATAGTAATCAATTATTTGATCACTTCCTACTTAGAAATCCACAGAAGTTCAGATAATAGAAGTGGATACTCGATGACCGTGTTTGAAAAGTACCGCCGGTTTAAGGCACCTTTTTTTTTTCTTTTTTTTTCTTTCTGAAAGATAACCATAAATTCACTGGAAAATGCATGCAATCACTTGAAGAAGGTGAAGTTATTTCTTGGACTGAGCACACAAAATTGAAATTGGAAATTTGTCAGGAATTCAGAGTATTAAATTCCTACCCATTAGCATACTTCTGCACTGAAATTTTACCATCTTTCTAAAAGTTTATATGCCTGGTCACCCAAGAAGTAATCAAAATAAATTCGGTGTCTGATCTTTGAGGACTGACAGAGTATAATGCTATCTGCTTAATTTAACAGCTAGTTTGAGATTTTTTAAAATTTATTTTTATTTATCAGCCTTTCTGTAATCTTACCTGGACTACCCTTTCATTCTAGCTTTGCTCCTTTAGTTGTAAAGATACAAAAATTGAAATATTTAGCCATAGATCTTCATTACTTCCTGACTGAATCATCTCCCCTGCCTGTTTTGATGCACAAATTACTCTCAGCCATTTCACAAGTTAACCAAATGGCTCTTCTCTGGAAATGACTGATGAGCAACACAAGAAAAAGGCTGCTTTAAAGTTTTAATTTGTCAGGAAGAGAAAGACTGATCAGCTCCCCTTGCACATCTGCAGAATGTCATAAGCATCATGTCCTGCAGATTTCTATTGACTATAAAGTAAATTAATATGAAATGAGAGGTGCTTTATCCACTTTGCATTTGGTCTGGCTAATATCTGCCAGAAAGAGGAGCATACTAATAAGCTTTTTGCATAAATGACTACTGATTTATGGGGATTGCAAGATGGGCATAGAAAAGGTTAAACCCACATTTGAGGAGAGTATTTCTAAATAAAGATACACCTTGGACAAATTTAATGCCAACTTTCCTCTTGAGACTATATAGCAAGATGGACCAGAATTACAGAATAAAAATGAGGACCTAGCAACAGGAAATCTGTCTCGGGGCAAAAGGATCTCAGGTTTTGGACATGGCTGCACTTTACATTAGGTTACTGCTAGACTTAAAAACAGGAACAATAAAATTAACTCTGAGATGATAGATAGGAATCTCACAACTCCACCCACTACCTTCTGGAGAGATTTAGTCTGGCTGACTCGCTTGCTGTCCTGACAGATATAGCTCACCTCCATCTGAAAGGTAAAAAAGCTTTCTATGCAAGGTATTTCACAGCATGACAGGCAAGATATCTTTTGCCAATGGGGAGGTGATTTCAAATCTGTACAGACTGGGATATATTTCTTTGAGTTCGTGTGAGCAAACTGCCTAGAGTTCAAACTGAGATTTCTGCTTCAGAGTAAAATACTCTAGAAATTTTAAATGCTCTAGAAAATGTGCAAATGCTTGGACAAGAACTCTCTCTTACTGTGCCTCTTAGACAGAAGATGAGCACATTGAAAAAACAAAATGTATTATTGCCATTTTGTTGCCTATAGACTCAGTGAAAGAGATTCAGCTAATTAGAAGAACAGATAACAAGGACTGACTTTCCTCTATAGACAGTGGATAAAAATATCTAACATAAGTGCATTATCCCTAGTTGTCTAACTTTTTGTTTTAGAAAATTTTAACTGCTTTTAGAAATAAATGCCTACAATTAATATCCTAAATTAGCATTTACAAACTTAAAGTGATGGCCTGAATTCCAAAAATCCTAAACCAAATGAATTAATTGCAAGGTTTTAGTAGATGAAAATCGTGGTTTATTACACACAAACATTCAGAAGAAACTCATATCTAAATGTGAAGCTCACACCTTGGTGAGATAGGATTATAAAACTCCCTTTGGGAAAAACAAAACCCCAAACAAAGAAAGACATGCACAACAAACTTCATTTACTCAAAATATAGTCTAATTTCCCTAAATATACCTATATTGTATTCTGCTACACAACCAAAAAAAATTATTCATGTTTCACTTTTCACAAAATCCCAGAATAATCAAGGTTGGAAGGGACTTTCAATATCATCTAGTCCAACCTCACGCCACCATAATCACCCCTAAATCATATCCCTAAGTGTCACATTCACACATATTTTGAACACTTCCAGGGACTCAACAACCTCTCTGGGCAACTTCTCTAGATAACCAGGACTGCTGATAAATGACAACTCCTTCATTACTCTTGGGTTCACCTCATTCAAGCCCATAGTTGGATGGTTGTCTAATTTGAATAGCAGATTAGCACTAGCCATTTCCTGCTCCTGGACTGTGGGGCCACTAACTCCCAGCTTTGGGAGCTGGGTACCCTGAGGACAACTGGGGTTCTGGAATTAAAGACTGAGACAAAGTTTGCAGTTAGTACCTCATCCATTTTTCTCTTCTGAAACAATGCAATCCTGTGGATCCAGCAAAGGATGGGGAGTATTCTAGTATATTGGTAGAATGTATTTATAAAATATTGGAACACATATGTATACTAAATATAACCACAAAATATCCTGAATTAGATGAGACCCACAACTCTGAAGAAAGTGAGCAATTTTCTCCTGAAAATGTTAGGAAGAGAATTATAAAAAGGCAATTAAGACCAGCGGGATTATATTTGAAATCAATAACCCTGTGTAAAGAACAAAGTTTCTCTCTTTGGATATCTCTTATCCTTAAGAGATTTGTTATGCAGAGATTCTACACATGTAGATCAAATTCAGCTAAAGAAGATCAGATTCAGTGTAGAAATATCAAAGGATTTATCAAAAAAATAGATGAGATTTTGCTTATTGTACAATAATTTGTGCAATAATTCAACAATAATTTGTATCAAATAAAATTGAGAACATATTATGAAATCAGTTTTCCTCTGTCTCTTGTTATAAAATATGTGGGGAATAAAAATCATCCAGGCATTTAGATTTTATATTTCTAAACAACACATTAATCTGTTTTACATGGAATACGAGTTACTTGTGTAATTTGCATTAAAAAGGGGTTTATTATTTTTATATAATAGTTTCTGGGTTTTGTTTTGATGCATCAATAAAATATCATATGTATTATATGAAAAATGTAATGTTTCATATTTAATGATTTATATATTTCTTTTGAGTCTGAAAACCATCAGGTTGCTCTACATTCCAGTAATTTCAATCAGTTTTTACATATTTTATACCACATGTTTAAATTACTTTCAACAATGAAAGACTGATTCTACACAATTACCCAAATCATGCATTATTCAAGTGGTAGTTGCTTCCACTTAAACTTTCACTTAAAGTAATCATTTCTACTGAGAGCATTGCTGAGTGTACTTGTTGGTGTTACCTGAAAGAGCTACAATGATTTTCATTTTCATAATATTTTAGTTTATATTTCCTCAGTTAGGGGATTTTCAGATAGTGATCACGTTAATATATCCTGGAAATCTGTATGTATACTCATGATAATATAGCACCATGAGTGCTCAAGATGAATCCTTACTTAAGGTTTTATTACTTCAGTAGAAATTTCTTAAAGACTTGGCCAATATCTAGTATCAAAAGGAAGAATGTTCTTCTTTAGCTCCTGCTAATTTTTGCTGGGTTATCACTGAATACAGATGAAGTGTCACAGTTTCCATACAAGTTTTCAAGTCCTGGAGGTCTTTTATTTCATTTAAATTGATAATATTATTAAAATCTTGAATGTTTCTCCTTGGCAGGACCTTCCTTTATGCGATTTCCACGTGTTTTCACTTCTCTTGTTTTATGATTTTGATAAGTAATATTGAAAAGGGAAGAAAAGCAAGGGATGAAATTACAATGTAACAGAGATATATTTTTCTAACTCAATCAAGAAATTGTCCTTCTGTGCTCCAGAATATGCTGTTTTAAATTTCTGATCAATTTATTTTGAATGCAAATGCTAAAAATAAACATTGATGTTCTCACTATCAGTGTAAATGACTTAATAACAGACCAGTTTACAACCAAGTTATTACACAGCAGCTGGAGATTTAGCCATGAGCCTAAAAACTATGATGGTCTTAACCCCTATCTAATGGTGCTAGAGAAAATTTTAATCCAAGTGGAAGAATTTATAGTCCTGCGGTGTGATGCTGTAACAGAGAGTGTAAACAGTCTGCACATCTAGGTATTAAAGTCCACTCAAAATGCATTTTAAATTTTTTCCACAGCAAGCTTGATGAATGATGCAATCATCATAAACACTCATGCCTAATGTCAGATGAAGACCAGAAAGAGAATGTGTGGGTTTACCTTTGCAAATAAGAAATAAGAGCCAGAATTATAGTAATAATTGAACATGTAAGTATGTCATGTCACAAAAAGGAAGAGTTTTATAACTTAAGGCTAACTGGTAAGTCAAGTCAAGGAGAGGATGCTTTTTCTAAAAAAGGAATAGTCACCTTTTTAAGAGAGTTTGAAAGTGAGACAGATTTCAGTTAAGGTAAATGGGTGGGCTGTCTCAGAGAAATGTAAGAAGAAAACTTGCTAGGGGGAAAAATGTTAAATAAATGCAGACAAATGAAGGACTCTGAATGGGAGACTCTCCCTCAGAATGGTGCTTTCTCTGAGATGAACATATTAAATATATATTTAATAATTATTTTTTCAGAAATTTTGCAAGCAAGAGCTTCCTTCTTATCTAAATATAGTAAATTAACAGTGGTTTTCCTTCCTTTACTCACTTATTTTGCTGCCATGATGTGTAGCAAAACATCACAGGTATTTTTTTGTGAACAAATATGTTTGTTTATCTATTTTCTTTTTCAGCCTGATCTGCATTAGGAATTACTAGATTCTTTACGAAATGTGTTGTCCAAGTACCAAATTCCCTGTAACAAGATAGTGAATGTTTTTATGCATTTTGAGAGAGGCTGAACAAGTTCATAGAAGAAATTCACTGAGGATTACTGAAAACATGAAAACAACTTTTGGGTCAAGGAGTTCTTGTGTTGCAGAGACTTGAACACTGGAAAAATATGTGGAAGTATCATCCAAGGTTAATCTGTGCTCTGTACTCACCTGCTTTTTATTGCAGTGATAGGCATGTCAGTGGGTTTTATATTCCTAGATAAGTCCTTTTAGTCCTTTTTTAATTACTAACTGGTCCTTACCCAAGGGTTAGACAAATAATCAGACAGAGAGGGTGGAGCCTTTACAAATTTCCAGCTGCCCTGGACCTATCTGAGGTTCTTGGAGCATACTGTCCACCTGGACTGTGAAGATCCCTCAGAACCTTCACAGTCCATGTGTGCAGCTGATACCCAAGGCAGTAAAGAAGCGTTTTCTAGTAATCAGTGTAATAAGCAAAGCATTACAGGAGCACCGCCAAAACCCTAGAACCTTCAAGAATTTGTTACTTATGCAAGTGGTCAGCTTGAATATTGGTTGCCTGAATCCCTCAGGAGCAGTATGTTCTGGTGAAGATCTAGTGGCAACATTGCACTTATTCTAGTGTCAAAACAGCCTTTTCCCAAGTGCTTCAGAAGGTGTTGCCAATGAATTCATGGAGCTATGAGCTCCTAGCCCTGCTATATCCCAAGAGCCTTGTCATAAAAGAATATTTGAGAGTTATTCTGGCTATATAGTCAAGTTTAAACACTCATAAATTGTTCTCAGTCTTTGCAACAAAGTAATATTTTGTGGGGATAATTTCTTCACAGTAATCCTGTGAAGCAGGTGGTTTTTCTTACCAGATGCAGTCCGAGTTGTATGCTCAGTAGTGAAGCCTCACAAGTAGAAGATATTTTCTGCTTATGGAAAATGCTCAATCTGTAGAGACAGTACTGTCATTGAATAAAAGGCATGATTGTTTCAGTCCATATACAGGGTTTATATGACATTAAAAACCCCTAAAACCTTGATAACTCTGATTGTTAACCTAAAACCTTGATAACTCTGACAAGACCAAGTGGCTTGAGGAAGAGTTCGCAAAGAACCAAATTCTTTCATATGAATATTTAACTTCCCTCTTCCAGCTCCAAAGCTATTTTCTTAACCAAGACATTCATCAGATCTTTGGCTTATGCGAGCATAGGAGTCCAACTCAGTGAAATTTCTTGCAGAATGTCGACATGAAACTTCATTTATCTAAGGAGAAGGGCACTTATATCATAGAAGAATGAAGTGTGAAGCAGTCATGTAGCTGTATGTCACACAGAAGCATATACTTTTTAAAAACTTGTTCAACTGGCATACTTTAGATAATGTTCTACAGTTCTATGTACTCAAATCTTTAAGAAAGCAAGAAAAAACTAAAGTGACAGTGAAAAGAATGTTCAAATGCTCATTTGCAATATCACCCATTCCCAATAGCCCCAAACTCTGAGTTAGTAGCTCAATTTTTAATACTTTTATAATTAATGTCTTCTACTAGTGTCTACATAGATAAGAATAGTGTAAGCATTAAAACTATTTTAAAGTATTTTAAGTATTAATTTGTAACTTTGCCAGAGAGTACTAGCCTTGTAAAGTTAATACAAATCATATGAAACAGAGTATATTAAAGTTTTCTTTACTTCTGAGATCAACACTATTATTACACATGAGAATCTTAGGTTGGATGTTTATCATCCCATATTTGTTCCTTAGATTTATTTTTTGTCCTGATCTCTCCTGTTTGGCTTTGCTGCTGTGTTTGTCTACAGGGCAATCATTCATGTCTTTCTTCTCATCTCCTATTTCCATTTATACCTCAATTCCTGCAGTTTCTGAAGCTGCCTTCTGATGCACTATTTTGCACACTTGTTTAGTAGCAAGGGACAGAGAATTTTGTAATTTCTTTCCCTTGGAACACACAAAAATGAACTCTCCTGATATTTATTCTGTCATTTTCCCGCTGCTCACACTTTGCTCATTAAGATACTAACATGCTTCCCTCCCCCACAAAAATGAAAATAATTTTTATATTAGTTATACCTTATCTAGTACAAATTAAGCAAACACCCACAAATTATTCAGAAGCACCACAGACTTATACATTATTACACTGATGAATGGAAAAGAAAGATTCTGAATATGAATTTGCAGTATACACATGCAGTATTGAACAGCATGTATGAAGAAACCTTTATACTAATCATACAATTGGTAAATGCTTTTGACTATACCTTCTGTGCAATCAGTTCCTAAGAATTAGAAATTGGTAATTTGGTTTTTCAACAATGAGCCAAAATTTCAGCGTCTTTCTGTTTCTTAATTTCTCTACAGCAATCTCAGGCTCTCAAAAAATACTTTAAAATGAGACATACAAAATACAACATAAAGAAGCATAAGCCATCTTATGGGAGAAATACAGAGTGCTGATGGAAATGCATTTTAATTTATAAAGCTTTTTGGGGTTCTACCAGTTTCACTAGTCTTGAATATTACTCTGGAATTAGATAGTTAAAACATTTTCTCTTCTAGACTGTGACAGAGGAGAAAATTTTACCTCCTTCTGCTCTCATAGCCTAGTAGACAAGGGTTTCAGAAACAGTATTGTTTATTAATATTGAAGTTCTTATTTTGTTTTAAACTACTTAAGCTACATCTCCAAAAAGCAAATCCTAATGGATATGATATGTAGAGAGGAATGTGAACATGTTCTTTCTCTAGTTAACTCTTGAGAAAAAAACTTATCTACTTGGAACAGACAAGAGATATGGAAGAAAAAAATGAGAATTGTTCTACAGTCCAGTATGAAGAGTACTTTCTTTCAGGACTTTACATTTTTCAAACATATGTGTCTTTCTTTATCTAAATAAATTCTGGGCATTGCAAAAGGAATGTGACACTACTTGTTCCTACTATATTTTAAATAAACTCAAATAAGAAAGTTTCCACCTGGACCAAGTAGTGATTATTACTAAACCAATTAATTTGTGAGTCTCTTTGTGCAATGAACATGACATGGCCATCTAGAATTTAATTTACAGAATTTTGAAAGAACAAAATCTTAATGAATTCGGACTTCAGCACCCAAATAATTTTGAAAACATGGGCAACGAAGGACAGCATACTCAGGCTGTCGTCATAGATTGAAGAAGTCTGCACATCAGGGAGGTTTTACTTCAGAAAACAGAAAGAAATTAAGCACCTTGAGAGGTAAAACTCTCACCCAAAGCTGTTTACAAAAAAAAGAATATTCTTTTTTTTCTGACATAACTTCTGAAGAGCTTCTCACTTCCTTATGTTTATACTTCCCTCCTGGATTTCATTTTTGGCCAAATTTTCTACAGCAAACTGCTCTGGACTTTCCCTCTGCTGCATGTTAGTAACTTGTAGAAGATACAGACTGACTGGAACTGTTTATTTGGTAGTTTGGTACATCAGCAAGTATAATCTAAGGCACACTACCCTCTGAGTCAGTTCCAATATTTCATGAAAGGCCAAGGTGAGGGCACTTTTTTTTTTCTGTAGACAGCCTCCTAGAACTGCAGTAAGTTGGTGCTTTTGCTTCATCTTTCCCTCAGTCTCTTCACATCATTATCTTATCTTTCTTCTTTTCCCTATAGTCCTTACTTTCCATTTTCTTCCAGAGTGTTTTGGTTTTTTTTAAACTCCTTTTATTTTTTTAAATCCATGTATTCATCCCATATTAGGAAAAGAAAAAACTCTGTATTTTTCGTGTGGTCACATAATTTATTTCACCTAATATATATGTTTTCCTCTATCTGTGTGCTCAGACTGGAAGATCTTCCAATCTCCAGACAACAAAGAAATGTGTGCTTGTATTTATTTTCTGCTGAATCATTTCTGTACTTAATAGAGTGGCTGCTACCTCTACTACCAAGGTATGCAGACCTTTTCTACAAAATGCATTTTCTTATGTTTTAAAGAATGTGCCAAGCTAAAAACATGTTATATGATATCAGTTAATAAAATACGTGTTGTTTGATACCTGAAAATACATGGGTTTTGGTAGAAACAGATGGAAGAACAGCTTTAAGCAAAAGCAGAAAGCAAGTGTAGCAAAAGGAAGTCTGAGAAATTCCAAGAATCTGAGCCCACTGTTTTGCAAGTACTAAGATGATACGTCTTCTAATTGTATTAATAAATTGAATAAGTTAAATGATCAAGAAATCATTTATGTGGACAATTTGGATCACAAATGTGACCACAACTATGGTAACAGAAAACAATACCTAATAAGAATCAGCAAGATCTGATAAAAGAATTGGCTTTGAACTGACATAGCACAATTGCTAGTTAACAGTTCATAATTATGAGAAAGCAAATTTGCAGTACATCTGCAGAATCAGGGTGTAATTCTTGCATCTGAAAATTTAAGCAGAAGATCTGAAAAAAATAATAGATTGCTTCTTGTAATGCTGTTTAGCCTTTTGATTCTCTTCACAAATTAGCTTGTGAAATTTGCTGAGAAAATTTCCATAGAAGCTAGCAAAGTTGTCAGGCAAAGTCATAAGTGAAAGAGAAAGAAAAATTAGACTCTCATGTTTTGCGCAATTACATGAACATTTTGTAAGTATAACCTTCTGTGACTGTTAAAAAAGCAGAAGATTGTTTTCAGTCTTTTCCCTGGAGACATTTCATTCATAGAGCAGATTGGTAGAAGCCGCTGTCTTACTAATGTTCTGGGCCACATTAAAAAGCAATGGATTATAGACAGAAATGGCTCCTTGCCTAAACTGCTTAATAAAAGTGAGTCAAAGACCAACCTCTCTCCTTGAGGCCAAGTAGTTATCAACTAGTTTATATCCTGACTTGCCTAGCTGACGGCTTGGCCTTTAGAGGGAGAGAAACAGAATGTTACGGAAATTCACAACATTGCCATGAAATGAGATAACAAAAAGCAGTGTATATGGTGAGGTGTCAAGGACTTCAGTTTCCTCTCCAGTTTTCTCTTGTCAGTTCTGAAGAGGTATGTCCTTAAGGAACATAACTTCTTAAGTCACTTTGTGACACCTGGCATGAGGAGCAGAGATAGATGGGTCCCTGGTTTTTTATTTAGCAGTCTCAGACATCATCAATTCTGCCTCTGGTCGACTGAGCGAGACATAGCCAATTATTCCTTGCTTTGTGCTTGTCTTCTAGGTTCTATGAATAACAGATTTTAGCAGTCAAAGCTTTGAGGCATAGTAATTTCAAACTAGCGTTCTAATTTCAGCGAAAACATAATTGCTGTTGAATTGAGCATTCAGACCCACAATTGACAATTGACATAGGCATGTACCCTCTTAAACATGAAAAGAGTAGGACTGAAGCATATATATATATATATATATTTGTATATATATCATTGAAGTATAAAATATTTTTGTAGCTGGGATCCACATGAAATCTCCTAAATGTCTACAGATTGGTTGGCCACCCTATCAATGCAGTCAAATGATAAAAGCCAGAACTTCTAAGACACAGGCCGTAGTTCAGACACTTCTGCTGGTAAGATGAATTGTACCTTGAATTACTTACTGGCACTAATGTGACTAGCTCGCATGCAGATGTCTGCAATTTTATTATCTGAAGTAGTGCAATGAATCCCAGCACACAGGATAACTAGTCTGAGATAAGTCGTATGGTGTTAGCACTTGACAAAACTGGTGTGGCTGATAGAGATCAGTGCAATTCCTTTGAGGATATTGTGCTGAAAATCTAATAACGCAGTGAATCCTAGCAAGCTGTAAGGGGTGAGATTCTGTTCCAGGCTGCAGAACCCCTATTTAGCTACCAAAACATTATTTCTTCAAGAGACTGTGATATCCCACTATATCACTCCTCTAGAGTGACAGTCAGGATGCAATACTCCATTGTATCTCAAACAGCATTAGATACTTTTCTGTGGCAACTGAATCAAGCTTTATTTAACGGGCATTGGTTTATTATAATAGCACTCAGACACTAAACTGTATGTAGGTATTTTATTGCTCCCATGGTCTTTAGCTGAACCTAACACAACATATCAGACTTGAAAAAGAAGCTGAGTTCTAAATACTTTTTAAGATCATGATGATAAATAGCTCTAAAACTATATTTCTGAATAATAATGCCAGATTCTCAGTTCATATCTCTGCTGAAGTATACAAATAATAGACCAGAAAAAAAGGCACTAAGGCACTTCGCATAGTGACTTCACTTGTAGAAGTGTTAAAATGTAAACACTGCACTTGAGAACATTTACTTTTAAGTATTTTCTAGAATTTCACCTAGAACAATGATAACTCACTAATAATATTGAACATTCATTCATTTAGTGGCCTGTCAAGATCTTTTAAATTTATGTGTGTGTATACATATATCTCCATGTCCCTGTATCTATTTATATAGGGTTAGGATTAGGACATCCAAAACCTTATATATACCCGTTCTGGATTTTTCCTTTACTGCAGAGAAGGAGATTTCACATTTTCCCTGGTTTGATTTAAAATGAAACTTCTTCTACTGTTTTTTTTTTTTTTGCTATAGAATAGTGTCAGTGTTGAAAAATAATCAGATTAAATTCCCTTTTAATATCACATGCCTTTTATGATGTTGAACTTTCAAGGCCAAATGAAGAGTCTATTGGAAGAGTTATAAATGATTAATTCTCCTTAATTCAAACATGTTTTGGGGGATTTTTTTTGGTTTTTTTTTTTTTTGGTTTTTTTAATCTGACATAAGACTATTGCATTGAATATTATGTTTCATGTGGCTTCATGTTTGGCTTTTGTGCTTACAAACACCATACAATCAGATAATGACCTTGAGGCAGAAAAAATAAGTAAAATTTAAAAAGCCAAGAAAAATATGGAGGAAATTATGCAGATCAGTATTTGGTAAACTTGATCTTTTTTCTGGAATAATTTCTTTCCATAAATAAATGTTATGATAGTAGAAATAAAAATGATAAAGCCACCACACTTATTTGTGACACTTAAGTAATAGAGAAATCCTGGAATCCAATTTGGAAGTCATAAAAAATTCAGCTTCAAGTTTTGTCTTGACATGTGCATGCATGCAGCTACGTCTGTATAAGTAATTCTCATATATGCACACTTTTACTTCACTTGTATTTCTTTTGTTGTAAAACTGAGAATGAAGCATTTAACAGACTATAGTCACGAGAGTATTGCAAATGTAATATTCCCCATAGAACAATGTCCACAAAAGCTATAAAAAGATTGCTTTGTGGGCATTGTACTAATGAAGTGTTTGCTGTTTTTTTCAGGTTTGTGACCTGTAAGCAGTGAGTGTTGCTCTATTGAGTGACTGAGGCATTTATAAATATATGCTCTCTGTGGTTTAATAGAAAGCTGTAGAACTTCTTTTCTTCACTTCACTGCTTGTTTTCACATAAATTCATTATATTTATGGTTTTTTTTTCTTTATTTATTCAAATCTGCCAGTGAGTTCAAAAATATTTTTCAGAAATGATATACAGTGGGACATACAGGCACATGTAAACACAAAAAGATATATCATTACATGAACTTGTATTCTAAGGAAATGCAGGTAAAAACAGTTTAGTAGATACATATCACTGTTTACAGTATCTTTGTTGAAAAAATGTGAGCATATGTCATTCAGAATGCTTTCAAAATGCTGTAATTGGTAATTGACATAACACTGACATGGAGTGCTTTCAAATTATCTTTCATATTTAGGTCCTCTATATCCACTTGATAGACAGTGCTGTATTAAACAGTTTCTCAAAACAAAATTAGACTAAAAAATAGCAATGTTCTGTCAATATGTACTTCTAGAAATGACAGTTCTAATATTTCTGTGTCTGTGAATAGTGGATGTTCAAAGATTCTTTCTTCCTAAGTGACCTCTAGGACTCTGTATTCTAAACAGAGAAAGACTTCAAAATAAATAATGTCCTCCAAGATGAATAAAATAATGAAAATAGTGACCATTAGGTCAATCATCTTAAAGGAGAAAAAAAAATAAAGAAGGCAAAAGAAGTTATATATATATATAATTTTTTTTCCATATAAGTTTGATATGGCAAACACAGTTTTATCTTTCAAAGAAACTCATATCATCAGGAAGAATTTTATTGTAATGTCTTTTTTTTCTAAAGCAATGTCTACTTTGTTAGCAATACAGTTTTACAAAGCTTACAGATTCATACAATCATCCATAGATTAATGGGATAATTTTATCAATATTTATAGTCAACCAAATATTTAGATATAGTTTATGGTGAATTTTTAACAAACTTTTTTTCAACAAAATTGATTTTAGTTTTATTTTTGGATCATGTTTTTCTGAGACTTTGGCTTAAAAATTGAGGTTTTGTAAAATTTGAAACAGTAATTTTTCATTAGTGCCTTTTACCTGAAAATTCATATGTTCAGATGCTGCAATTCTCTGGTATCTGGTCTAATAAATTTCATTCTTATATTAGGACAAGTAAATAGTACCTTCCGATTTATAAACAGTGCATAATCACAGTTCAAACAAATGATTATCAAATAATAATTTATGTATAATATATGTGAACACTGAACCGGTATATCTTATATTTGTTCACAACAGATAAAAAAGATTTAAGACTTTTTTGCAAAACTTGTTTTATGAGCAGTTCTTGCCTTTAGAGTATAAGTTATTTGTAATTGGACCAACATTTCAGTAAAATTGTTTGTGATTCACACTAGAGTACTGAAAGCATGATTTAGAATCTCATGAAGTTGTGTGGGCCTTCTGGACAAAGAAGCCTGAGAGCACTCTCAGAGAATGTTTTTTTAACATGATTTCTATAGGATAGACTAGATAGAAATTCTGCTTGGTCAAATCATATAGTCATGGCACCTTATCTCTAGGGTTTGAGAAAATCCAAATGCAAGAGATCTCTTGAGAAGTTATTCCTTAAATTTCTTTGTGAGCATTATGATTGAAAGAAATTATCTCTTTGTCCTGGGACGAACACTATTAGACCCTTCTCTTCTGTGGATGATCCCTGGTCCTTTACAGTGTTTGGCTCCCGTCATGAGATATCATAGAAGGGAAAAGAGAGCAGAGGTTTTCTAGATCATCTGTGTGTGTCTGAAAACAAAAAACAAACCTCACAGGAGGTGTTGCTTACCTCAGATTTTCCTCCTAGCATCTGAAAGGCCACAAATGCAGGCTGAAACTTATTGAGCTGCTAGACAATGTGTGTATGTGCAACTCTTATGGCACAATATAGGTGTAGTGAAATGAGGCTTGTAAAGTGAGAACAGCCCTGAAGGGATCTGCACAAATCCATATGATCTACCTGCCCAATAGGGTGCCTATGACTTGGCAGTCTTATGGTATAGCAAAAGAAAATAATAAATAAATAAAATGCAGAGGATTAATATGCCACTTTAAAAAGTCAAACAGCAGATAAACAGGCACATTCTTTCTGAAATACCTGCACCCTCCAGTGTAAAGCTGTAATCTTAAAGTTGCTTTGGCAACAACAGGAACATTTCCACACCTGACAACTGAACTGGATGAGCAACTCAGAATTTTTATTAACATAGCACATGTCTTCAACAAATTCTCCAAGCTATAAAAATCAGGTCTAATATAAATAACATGCATCAACAACATTCATTATTAGTTTTATTGAAACCAAACAGTAGATGTTAAATAAAAATCGATACTTATCATAAAATCAGATGAAAGGCATAATGTTGAAGTAAATTTAGCTTGCAATCAATGTACATCTTTAATTGAAAAACCTGAAGTGAAATCTCAAATAGCAGGAGGGCAATAGAACCAAAGAATTAGCTATATAATGCACTTCAGATGAAAACTATTCCATTTTATTTTAATTCTTATTTAAAAAACATTTTTTGTAGTTGAGACAGATGAAATTTATCATATACTGATAATAGCATTAATTTTTTAAAATGCAGATTTGAAAAATTCAAAACCATTTGTTTTTCTTCCTCCACCCATTTTCCCATATCATTTGCAGCTCTGATGTTATGTTGATTCACACAAGCAGACAAACAACACCAATGACTTTGACTCTGTATGTTCTCTAAATATTGGTCATTGCAGTCTTGTTATTCTGCAAAAGTGAATAGAGGGAAAATTAGAATTTTACTCCAATTCTGTTAGCCATATGCTACATTAAATGATAGCTATAGCTTTAGGGATGGAATTATTTCTGGTATGTTGCATTCTACTTTATTGTTTCTAATGATGTTTGCATTAGGTCATGACTAGAAGCCTCTGCAAGGCTTTTCTACTACTGGACAGATATGTGTGATGGGATATGACAGGGTGGATTTATAAAAAAAAAGTAAATTAAAAAATTTTTATTTAAGCTAAATGATGAGCTTCTTATCCTATTAATTACACTAGAAATGCTCATATTTGTAATTTCTTGATGGCTGAGACTAAAGGGATTTCAGCCTACTGAAAAGATAGTTCTATATCAACAAATATCATAGAACCATAGAATAGTTTGGGTTGGAAATGATCCTAAAGATCCAACATCCTTTTCATTGCAAGGGAATCTTGCACAAGACCAGGTTGCTCAATGCTTCAAGGGATAGAACACTCATAACTTCACTACATGCTCTTTTAAAAAGTCCTTCTGTAGCTCTCTTCTAGCCCCCTTTAGGAATCAAAAGATTGCTAAAATATCTACTCGGAGCCTTTTCTTCTCCAGGCTGAACAATAGCAACTCGCTCGGTTTCATAGGTGAGGTGCTCCAGGCCTCTGATCTCCTTCTTGGCCTTCCTCTGGACTTGCTCTAGAAGGTCCATGTCCTTCTTGTGTTTGGAATCTCAGAGCTGGATGCAATACCCAGTGGGCTCCCAATAAACAGGAGAAAAGGGGGAGAATCACCTCCCTTGTCCTCCTAGCCATGGTCCTTTTGATGCAGCTGAGGACATGGTTGTCTTTCTGGGCTGTGAGTCCACATTCACAGGTCATGTCAAAATCCTCTCTCACCAACACACCCAAGTCCTTCTCCTCAGGACTTCTCTCTCACTCCATTCTCTGCCCAACTTTTATATGTAGTTGGGATTTTCCCTGACCCAGGGGCAGGACCTTGAACTTGGCCTTGTCAAACTCCATGAGGTTCTCACAGCTTTCTTGGGTTTCTATTCCCTTCATAGTTTTATCATACAGTACTCTGACAAGCAGATCCCTGAAGAGACCGAAGTCTAGTTTCCTGAAATCCAGGGTTAGGAGGTTACAGTGTGCCCTCCTCTCCATCCTAAGGATCGCAAACTCCACCAGTTCAGGGTCACTGCAGCTAAGGCTGCCCTTGAGCTCCACATTCCCCACTAGTCCCTTCTTGCTCAGGTCCAGTGTAGCACCTGTTCTTGTTGGCCCCTGGGTCAATTGGAGAAGGAAATGAAATGTATCTCTACCAGTGAAATTTATCTTGTCTCACTTGCAGAACTGAAGTATATATAAACATATATATATATATATATATATATATATATATATATATATATATATATACGTATATATATATATATATATATATATATATATAAAAAAAACATATATATATATATATATATATATAAACATGTATATATATATATATATATATATATATATATATATAAACATTTTTGAATGTAGGCCGATGTTCTGGTTGAGAAAGTGAGAAAGACTAGAATGAACTCTGAGAATTAAATCTTTAGGTATACACTTTCCAAAGAGTTTTAGGAGTGATAACATCTTGATTTCCTATGAGACTGTTATGATCATCTGTTACCAATATTTTTGCAACAAGGATCAGTTGTATTGAGACTAATTTGTCTGCATGTGCACACATGTGTATGTGGGTGCATTAATTTTCACTTACACAAACATACACACACACACACACTTATTTAAATCAGAGAGACATGTATGTGACAGATGGGAAGAACTTGAATTTTGCCAAATACTTGTTTATTTCACAAGGGACTCTGCTGAATCTGTTCTTGTGGTAGAGGGTTATCGGCACCAGAATGGTACTATACTTACTGACTCTTTCACAAAACCCCCTTGCTCTATAGACAATAAATTTTAAAGATATCACATTACATAAGGATCAAAAAAAGAGCAAGAACAATTGGATATTTTAGCACAGACATACTACGTGCAAAATCTGTAGACAGTTGTTGTGGTTTAACCCTAGCCAGCTGCTCAGCCCCACAGCACCACTTGCTCACTCCCCTCTGGGGACATGGGGGAGAGAATCAGAAGAGCAAACAAAGAAATCTCTTTAGTTGAAATAAAAACAGTTTAATAGATTAAGTAAAAGCCGTACGCACAACAAAAGAGGAACAAGGCATTAATTCACTACTTCCTCATGGGCAGGGGACCCATGATCTCCAGGAAAGCAGGGCTTCATCATATGTAACAGATACTTGGGAATACAAACATCATCACTGTCAAAGTCCGTGGACCTTCCCCTTTCTTCCCTCAGCTCAAGTGGATGGACAGCAGGATGGGCAGGGGGGAGCAAAGTCCCTCCCACTCATAGCAAAGATCAGATTTGTGGTCAGCTGATGTACATAAGTCTATAGCACCAGATGAGATGTCTCCCAGAGTCCTGAGGGAATCAGCTGATGTAGTTGTCAAGGCACTCTCCATGATTTTGGAAAGTCGTGGCAGTCAGATGAAGTCCCATGTGACTGGAAAAAAGGGAAACATTGTACCTATCTTTAAAAAAGGTACCAGTCAGCTTCACCTCTGTGCCTGGCTAGGCCATGGAACGGATCCTCCTAGAAGCTTTGCTAAGGCACATGCAGGACAGGGAGGTGACTCAGGACAGCCAACACAGCTTCATCCAGGTCAAGTCCTGCCTGACTAACCCATTGTCCTTCTATAGACACTATCAGAATGTGTTTTGTTTTTTTTTTTTTTTTTTTTTTTTTTTTAATGCATTACCATAGAGGTGGCTTTTAAAGAGGAATGTGAAGGTCCAAAGAAAACCTGAGAACTGACTACTCTTCAGGACCAGATCTACACAGTCTGCTGTATAAGAAGGAACATGCATTCTGGGGACCACGCTACTGTGGGCTGCAGCACTAGGTCCTTAAAAAGAAGTGTAAATGTCAGAATCTTCAGGTAAGTATAACTAGAGCTTTTCATTCCTGAGTATGATTTGTTATCACTCCTATCTGAAAGAAGGAAAGAGCTGTTTTCTGCATTTGTTAGGGCAGAAATGAAACCAAAACTAAAGAAACAACTGCTCAGCTGCTAGGTAACCTCATAGGCATGATCCAGAACCAGAATAAAATAATGTTTTATTTTCATCCATTTCAGATATCCTTCCAGGTAGAAATTATTAATTGCTATGTTCCTGAGTTCCACTGTCCCATGAATAAGAAATGTTGGACTTATTCCAAATCATAGATCACCTGCTGGTTTCTGTAAAGCTATATCATCCATTCCATGGAGCCTGTTTGTCTTTTGAAATGCCCTCCAGGTTCTGCTCCCACAGTCTGCACGCTGGAATGAGGACACATGCTTAGGGAATGTCTGCTTGCTGGAAAACTGATCATTTAAGCAGTCTATGGATACTTGTTCATCTGTCTGTATCTTCACCATTCTAACAAGAAATAGGGACATTAATCTACTGCTTGTGGCTCTCATTACTCTTACAGTAGCCTGTAGCTAAAATCTGAAAGTATAGCTGTAAATGCAATATATTATTTGCTACTATATTTTTATTTTTATTGTTAGTCAAGATTCTTAAGTACTTAGTGTTATTAGGTCATTACTTCAGATTTCAACCAAACTGAATAAAGAATTTAAGACTTGGCATCATCAACAGCCTTATAATTATGGTAGTTTTAATGAAAGCCATTTTGCATGTCATAGTGGTTGAAAACCTGACATCACTTATGTCAATGAGGTTATTGCCATTGATTCTACTATTATCAGTATTTCACAAGTGTCTTTCATTTTGATGCTTAAGCTTTAACTATTGACAGGCTTAATAGAAGCCATAAGTTAAATTCACTTAATTTGCTGCTGAAAACAGGCCATCTCAGGGGCAATAACTTTTTAACAGATGTTGTTGTGCTCCACATGAATCACAGAATCAGAGAATAACAAAATCACAGAATCACAGACTGATTGGAAGAGACCTCTGGAACAGACCATCTAGTCCAATCCTCCTGCTAAAGCAGGTTCACCCTAGAGCAAATTTCACAGGACCACATTCAAGCAGGTTTTAAATATCTCTGGACAAGGATGGTCTCTCTGGGCATCATGTTTGAGTGCTCTGTCACACTCAGTAAAAATTTTTTCCCCAAAATCAAATGGAACTTCCCATGTTTCCAATCGATCTTGTTTCCCCTTGCCCTGTCACTCACTGAGAACCTTTGAAAAGAACTCAAGTCTCATCCTTTTGATCCTCTCTTAAGATTTTTGTTTGCATTGATAAGATTACCTCTCAGACCTCTCTTCTTCAGGCTAATCCTGCTCTGCTCCTGTAGTCTCCAGTCCACTAGTTGTATTTGTGGTCCCCCTTTGGACCATTTCCAGTAATTCCTTTGTTTTCCTTGAACTGGGGATCCCAGAGGTGGCCACAGCACTCCAGACGAGGCCTCACAAGGTCTGAGTGGAGGGGCAGGATCATCTCCCTTGATCTTCTGGCAATGCTCTTCCTAATGCAGCCCAGGATATCACTGGGCTTCTCGGCTGCAAGGGTGCATTGCTGGGTTAGGGTTGACTTGTATTCCACCAGGAATCTCAGGTGCTTCTCTGCAGAAAATGAAGCAGTGCTCCTTTTGAAGGACTAAGGAATACACTGTCCATTATTATTTCAGGAAAAGAAAAATGTAATAACAAAAATAATAATGTTTTAATAATTAATAATTAATATTAATAAAAATATAACTTGCTTCAAACCCTTGCTACCATTTGTGTGACAAGATAAGGGTGAATACACAGATCTGGTATTAAAAAGATAAGGCTGGCTACTGTTTCTACTTTATTGATTTTCATGGTTGTGGGTTAGTAGTCCCGTGTATTATGGTTAGATATCAGATGTATAATGGAGTGAAGAAATTATTTAACTAGGTATCACATAATTATTTAATAAAAAAATGTTAATATTTTCAGAATGGAATAATAAATATCAGACATTTTACAGCTGTCATACACTACTGTATATTTGAGAAAATAGCTGAGTACCAAAGTGTCCCATCACTTTAGAGGAACTTGAATGCTAAAAATGGTGACCATGCTATCTCAAGACTTGATGGCCCATATCAGATGGAGTGCTGTTACAATGGGAATCATTTTTATCACAATTATCAAGTTTGTAAATTTTTTCTTATTAGTTTCTGGAAGAAAATAGACCAAAAGTTATTGTCATAAACAATGTGTGTGTTTGTGTGTATGCCTATGTAAAGGAGATGTGGAGAATGTTATATTGTTTATGGAACTGGATTGATTGTTTTTCAACCATTTGTTGATAGTGAAACATAAGGAATTGGTAGTTTGAGACTGAACTATATTATGACGGAGCTGAAATTGCATTTTGAAATGTGAACAGACTGTAAGCCCACAATCTGCAATATTATGGGCAGACTGTAAATAAGCAGGCAAAAAACTGATAAGTGTTTATATGAAATGTGCAAAAAGGTACATTGTGATTATTTGAAAGTCAACAGAGGTAAACAATTGCAAATGTTTGGCAGTATTGAAATTAAGGGTAGGGAATTACAAAAGCTGGAAGAGAACTGTAGTTGGTACAAGTATCTCCCGTCCGTCTGGACTGGTAGATGGTTTTAGGGAACAGAATGGTCCCCACATTATCCAAGAAGAGGCAGTTATAGAACTATTGAAATGCTTGGACATTCACAAATCTATGGGACCAGACGGGATCACCCCAGGGTGATGAGAGAGCTGGCAAATGAGATTGCAAAGCCACTCTCTATCATTTACCAACAGTCATGGATTACTGGTGAGGTTCCGGATGACTGGAAGCTGGCCAATGTGATACCCATTCACAAAAAGGGCGCAAAGGATGATCCTGGCAATTATAGACCAGTCAGTCTAACATCTATACCTGGCAAAATAATGGAACAGTTCATATTACGTGCCATCATGCAAAATTTGCAGGATGGCCAGGGTATCAGACCCAGCCAGCACGGATTTAGGAGGGGTAGATCATGTCTAACTAACCTGATCACTTTTTATGACCAGGTAACCCGGCTAGTGGATGCAGGGAAGGCTGTAGATGTTGTTTTTCTGGACTTCAGCAAGGCCTTCGACACTGTATCCCATAGCATACTCCTACACAAGCTAGCTGGCCGTGGTCTGGATAGGAATACCCTTTGCTGGGTTCAGAACTGGCTGGATGGCCGGGCCCAGAGAGTGCTGGTGAATGGTGTCACATCCAGCTGGCAACCAGTCACCAGTGGTGTCCCTCAGGGGTCTGTGTTGGGACCAGCTTTGTTCAATATTTTTATTGACGATATGGATGAGGGCTTAGAGTCTTTTATTAGTAGTTTCGCTGATGATACCAAATTGGGAATGAGTGTAGATCAACTTGAGGGGTGTAGGGTTCTTCAGAGAGACTTGGAAAGGCTGGACATATGGACAGAATCAAACGGGATGAGCTTCAATAAGTCCAAGTGCCGAGTATTGCACTTCGGCCATAATAACCCCCTGCACCGATACAAGCTGGGGATGGAGTGGCTGGATAGTGCCCAGGTGGAAAGGGACCTGGGGGTGCTGGTTGACAGTCGATTGAATATGAGCCAGCAGTGTGCCCAGGTAGCCAAGAGGGCCAATGCCATCCTGGCCAGTATCAGAAATGGAGTGGCCAGCAGGAGCAGGGAGGTCATTCTTCCCCTGTACTCGGCACTGGTGAGGCCTCACTTGGAGTATTGCATCCAGTTCTGGGCCCCTCACTTTAGGAGGGACGTCGAGTTACTTGAGCGTGTCCAGAGGAGAGCAATGAAACTAATAAAGGGCTTGGAACACAAGCCATATGAAGAGCGACTGAGGGAGCTGGGGTTGTTCAGCCTGGAGAAAAGGAGACTAAGGGGTGACCTCATCACTCTCTACAACTTCCTGAAGGGTGGCTGTAGTGAGCTGGGGGTCGGCCTCTTTCTCCGGGCACATGATCAGGGTAATTCAGTACAAATTTCCCAGTCTAAGTGTACATACCTTTAGACATTTTGTATAAATATACTGCTTGCTATATAATATGATAAACTCTATGCTATAAAATACTTTGCTGCAGCTCTGCATGACATAGTCCACATGGTATCTAGATTTATAAAATCAAATTGTACACACAATTTCACAGCTGTGTTATTTTCAGGGACAGAAAGAAGAAATTAAGAAATCTCAGTATTACTGGCTAACTATTTCCCTTCCTTGCATTTCATTAACAGAGATGAAGTTATAGACTCAAAAAGTTCTATCCACAGTGTTTACCCTTTATTAACCTGTTCTAGAAGTCGGATAAGTAAGATAGGTCATGTCCATGTGTATCCAAGGCCAAGATGTAGGGAACTTGATCACACAGATGATAGATTTTTGCATAGCTAGGTTGGAATCTAAATGTGAAGTTGCTGTATATCAATATAATTTCAGACATCATACCATAAATATGCATTAAAAGTGTCTTCGTGGTCCTCCAAACATCAATATCTGATTATGCATATTTGAGCGTGCAAATAACAAACTTCTGCACTCTTTTATAGTACTGAGACCTGCTGTGAAACATTATAGCATTCAGGAAACATGGTATTTAAAATCATCTGTTAAATGTTTTATTTTATTTTAACTTAAATTTCTTTGGAAGAATCATAGTCTGACTTGGCAGCAACCACCAAGCTGTGTGTGCATTACAGGATGCTTACAGCATTTAGTTTTTAAATGCAAGCCCCACCTATGTAAATAAACACTGCAGAAGGAACAATATCATCTGTTTATCATTTGTTTTGGAAATAAAACAATACACAGGCAGATGGTAGCTAGAAGGACATACAAAGACATCAAATAAATTGCTTTTTTTTTACAATCATCGAAGAATTTTTAGATTACAGAAATCCTTTGCAATTGCTAAGAACAGAGTGTTCATGTAAAGAAGAAAACCATGTTAAAAATATAATTAAATTTTTCTAGCAGCCTTCTAGATGAGTGAAATGCAAAGGTGGTAATGGAACACAGCTCTAATAGATTTCAACATCTGGGGTCTGTGTTGAAAAGCTCAGGCATTTCACCTAACTTAGTCAGAAACAGTTTTGTTGGAAACTTGTTTATGTAAAATAAAAATTAAGGATGGGAGAAAAACCTTGGCATTTAAATGGGAGGGGATTGAACTCAAGGACTTGAGGCTGCTACAGTCTCCAAGCGTGCCTTCTCTGTGTAATGGAGGAACCATCTGACAGCCCTGTTAATTATCAAATGCCAGCTAACAGTATGTGGAACTGTTTTTGTAATAATCATGAAATATTTTGGGTTGGTAGGGACCTTAAAAGGCCACCTATTCCAATCCCCTGCAATAAGCAGGGATATCTTCAACTAGATCAGGTTACTCAGAATCCCACCCAGACTGACCTTGAATTTTTCCAGGGATGGGACATCCACCACTTCTCTGTATAACCTATTCCAGCATTTCGTCACCTTCAGTGTAAAAAATTTCTTCCTCATATCCAGGCTTAATTTACCCTCTTCTAGTTTAAAAAAATTCTTGTCCACCTGAAACAGGCACTACTAAAACGTCTGCTCCCCATTCTTATAAGCCCAGTGGAAGTACTGAAAGGCCTCAATGAGGCCTCCCCAGAGCCTTCTCTTCCCCAGGTTGAACAAATGCAATTGTCTCACGCTGCCTTCTTTGGAGAGCTACTCCAGACTTCTGATCATCTTGGTGGCTCTCCTCTGGACTTGTTCTCATAGGTCTATTTCCTTCCTTTTGTTTTGAGGGCCCCAAAGCTGGATGCAGCACTACAGATGGGGTCTCACCAGAGAGGAGCAGATGGGCAGAAAACCCTCCCTGGCCCTTCTGGCCACACTTCTTTGTATGCAGCCCAGAACACATTTGTTTTTCCTGTTTGGGCTGCAAGCACAGTGCCAGGTTATGTCCAGCTGCTGTCCATACTTCAGCCTGTGTGGATACTTGGGATTACTCCAATCCAGGTGCAGCACCTTGCACTTGGTCGTTTTCAACCTCATGAGTTTCACATGGGCCCAATATCTGAGTTTTTCCAGGTCCCTCTGGATGGCACCCTGTCCTTCAGGTATGTCATCTGCACACCACAGGTTGGTGTCATCAGGAAACTTGCTGGGAGTGCGCTTGATCCCACTGTCCATGTCCTTGAAGAAATCAAACACTACTAGTCTCAGTGCAGACCCCAGGGAACAAAATCATCATTGACATCTATTGGGACATGGAGCAATTAACCACTGCATTCTGGATGCAACCTTTCATCAAATTCTTCATCCACCAAACTCTCTGTCCATAAAATTCCTCTCTCTCCAGTTTAGATATTGAAGAAAACCCTGTCAAAGACCTTACAGACAGATGACATGGAGTTCTTCCCTATACACTGAGGTATTCACTTCACCCTAGTAGATTTCTGGGTTGGTGAGGTATATTTGCCCTTGGGAAACCATGCAACTTGTCTTGAATCAATGAAGTCAATTACCATAAAATATAATTAGCAAAATTCCTAAATAACTTTTTTCTCCTAGACAAGATCTGGAACCCCATACACAAGAATATGTTCAGAAACTGCATATCGCAATAGATATTTTTCTACCATAAGAGTATGCAAACAAAGGAGGGAAAGGACATAGTATTTTGTCTTCTTTGTAGATAGGTATTTGAGAAAAAAAAAATCATATAGATGACTGAGAAAACAATACTTCTATATAACCTATTTTTTATAAATGGTATGTGGTTTCTTAGCAATTACTTTTCAGCATAAGTATCTTGTCCTCTCCACCTATGTTTTCTAAATAAGAGATCCATGTGCCTTAATACAGCCTTCAGGCAGCACTGATGATCACAGCTACCAATTGATTGTGACCTTAAATTATTATTTAAATCAGTAATATATACACAGCCTCAAATTCTGTAACATTGGATGTGGCAACACCAGCATGGATTGTTGCTCGGATCCTGGCTCTACCAGAACAACTCAGAGCATCCTGCTCCACAGGTTGTCTCCTCACAGGCTGAGAGTTACCAGTCAGAATCCACAACATAAGCCAGGTGACTGAAGGCTTCTCTACCTTTCCCAACAGGAGCATTGGGAATCTCACTGGTAAAGGTCTATGGTACTGGGTGTACACATCTTCAGAAAGCTGCTCCAGTGGAAAGAAACATGCTTATCTGTGGCAAACATTATAGCATTCTAAAGAAAATGTCCAAAATTGATTAAATTTATACTGAAATGTTTAGCTTTATTTTTTTCTCCACAATCCATAAAGGCAGTAATGAGCACATGAGATTAAGATGGCATGAGTTTCCCATTGGATCCCCACTGTCTTTCATTTTTGTCCAGGATTAAATTTAGTAGTTAAACCTAACTACACCAAATATGCACATTTGTTGACTCAGAACTTACATGACATGCTATTTTTCTTGCTGATTTGCCCTGGAATTCATGGAGAGTCATTCTAGCACTACAGAAGTCAGTCTGGGCTCCCAGTCCATCAAAATCCCTACCAGTGCAATGAGCATATGCCCAGTGTTTTTCTCTGTTGACATCAAAGGAAATTGCATTAACACCATATTATGTACAGTTTAATGAACTTTGTATAGTTCTGAGAAGGCAGGAGTGACATGTCTTTGAACATAATTTATAGTTCATAAACATAGTCATGTTTGGAGGCTCAGTCAGAGTAATTTGTAGCTAACCAGTTCTAACATTGCTGCCAAGAAAATGATAAAAACAATAAAATTGGCATTGTTACAGAGATTTGGATTATATAGGATTAATGATGTAGAGGAAAATTAATTGCTTTGTAGAGAGGTCAGAAGCATTGAATGCCTATATACTACCTATGTCCTGCTTAAGCTACTGCCTTTTTTCAGGCCTTTTCCTTACTGTCAGCAGAGCTTAAGTTTGAATTTTATACTGAAACCTAATTTCAGGTTCAACAATTCCCACAGATTTCTGTAAGAAATTTTAAAGCATTTTTATTAACATGTAGAACAAGAATCACATTACTGTTACATTTTGGTTGACTACATATTCTGCTCACAGGATCAAAGTCTCTTTTAGCCTTTCATATGGGTGTTGTGTGCTTTGTGGTTTGTTTCTATTATTTCTGGTTTTGTTTTGGTTTATTTCTTTTTTGTTTGGTTTGGGTTTTTTTTGTTTGTTTTCTTTTGCTCATTTTTCTAAATAAAACTCCAGGAAGAGGGTTCTGTGTTCTTCTCTATATGTGATTGTTAAATATTTTCCTAGTCATATGTATTGGGTTTGCATACCAAGATTTTGGGAGCATGGGGGGATACAGAGTGGCTTCTGTGAGAATCTGCCAGAAGCTTCCCCTGCCTCTAACAGAGCCCATGCAACCGAGTTCCAAGACAGATCCACTATGACTGAGGCTGGACCCATCAGAGACAGGGGTAATGCCTCTGGGACAGAACATATTTAAGGGGGAAAATGATTGCACAACTGCAGCTAAAAAGAAGAGTGAGAATATGTGAGAGAAATCACTGCAGACACCAGGGTCAGGAGGTGCTGCAGGCAATGCAGCACATTTCCCTGCAGCTCCTGCTGTCTTCCTGCAGCCCACGGAAGTCTGTGGTGGAGCAGAGATACACCTGCAGCCCGTGTATGAGCTCACACTGGAACAGGTGGATGTGCCTAATTAGGGCTGTAACTCTGTGGGAAGCCTGTGCTAAAGCAGGCTCCTGGCAGGAGCTCTGGCCCCATGAAGAGCCCATGCTGGAGCAGGTTTGCTGGCAGGATTTGTGACCCTGTGGATGATCCTTGTGAAGAACTGCAGCCTGTGGGAAGGACTCATAGCGGTGAAGTTGTTGAGGACTGTCTCATGTGGGACAGACCCCACACTGGAGCAGGGGAAGAGTGTGAGTCCTCTCCCTGAGAAGGAAGGAGCAGCAGAGACAAGATAACCACAACTCCCATTCTCTGCGCCCCAGCACCTCTGGGGAAGTAGAGAAATTAGAAGTAAAGTTGATCCTGGGAGAAAGGCAGGATTGGAGGGAAATTTGGGTTTTTTCAAAATTTCTTTTTATTTGTCATTATCTTACTCTGATTCGATTTGTAATAAATTAAACTGATATCCCCAAGTGTGGTCTATCTTGCACATGATGTTAGTTGGCGAGTGAGTGATCTTTCCCTGCTCTTATCCTGTGAGCCTCTTGGATTTTTTCTCACCTGTCAGGCTGAGGAGGGGACTGATGGAATGGCTCTGGTGGGTACCTGGCAAACAGCCAGGGTTAGCCCATCATATCATACCACTTCTTAATAAATGATCCATAAGGAACTACAAGTTTCTACATTGTTTAAACTGTGTTGCCTTTTGGAAAGTTTATAAAGAGGAATATTTCAATGAGGCAGAGGTTTGCTTGATAAATAGAATCTTAGAATAGTTACTGTATAGTGAAGAAACCTCTCAAAACCCAAACATAAACACAACAAAAACATTACTGGCTGCCTATCTGAGAGCTAGGTCACGCAAAACCAAATTACAGGCTCCCCTGTTACTGATTTGCTTATCAAGTAGAAATGCGAATACTCCAGTGAGGGTATTTCCTAAAAGTCTTGCTTTCAGCAAGGAAAAGGCTAACTCCATGAGTGTTTCTGTATATGTGGGTGGGAATTTTTAAAGTAGGTTGCATGCCTGCGTTCCAAACCAGGGTGTGCCCACAGGGAAAGACTGCTATCTAGGGCAGCACCTGGCTGATCTGAGCTGGATCATCATGAAGTGCAGTGCTCCAGGGGTGTAAACATTGATAGCACGCTGATGTGAGGGACATCTCCCACACAGGAAGTAATTTCCAGAAAACTTGTAGAAACTAAAAGGAGAATGGCACAGAGAATAATAACAAACAGAATTTTAAAAGGTTTAGCTTTTTGGTGTTATACAATGTCTCTATTTCCTACAGGAGAAATTGCTAGGGAGGGATTGCTAGTTTTAGGAATTCATTTGAAAACTCTCCAGGTGAGATGCTTTGTCAAAGAAAATCTTAATAGCAGCCTCTGGGAGTAGTTACTATGCCTTTTTTCCCTCTAAACACCCAACATTCGTTATTAATAGTGTTCTGGTAGTGCATTTGCTAAACATACCCCTACAATTTGCTTTTATGTCTAGGCACAAATATGGGAAAAAACTCACTTATAATACTTCTCTCTGGGGAGCAGAATTATTAAAAAAATTCTATCATAAGAAGGAAGTCTATAATATTGCTGTAAGTCATGAGTAGATGTAAGGAAAACAGAACATTCTGTTGTTATATTATATATATTATTCTCTCTTTTACTCATTTCCCAGTCCTCCCTTATGAAGAAAAAGGAAGAGAAAACAGTGAAAGAAGGAGATATTGGCACTGGAAACATTGCTGTCACCATTGTCAATTGCCAACACAGGAGAAAGAACTAATCACAAAGCTCTAGCCAGTAGGGAGAAAGAATTCTAAGGAGAAAGTATTTGGGAAAGACATATAGGAAATTATTTTCTCTATGTGGGTAATAATTTACTAGTTTATACTCGAAATATGAATGTCAAAATCACAGAGTCTGAAATAATGTTGGACAGCTGTATCTGTCCTTTACCCCAGTTTCTAAATTAGGTGTTAAGAACATAGTATTTATTGCACTGGGGGCTTTTCCCCTTAGCATTACCATATTCCATGCTTAATTTTTTTTTTTTTTTAGGAAAGCACTTCAAAAAGAAATCACTATTTTCTGCCAAGTTATATTTATATTACACAGGCAAGGTGACTGTCTTTTTAATAGAGATTTTACAGATTATAACAGGCTATCAGGTGCTGGGGAATCTCCTTCCTGTAAAGATTCTTGAATATGTCTATCTTGGAAATATAATTTAAAATTGCACCTTTTCTGTCTTTTACAAGTATAGCTCTGCAAAGAAAATAAGCAGGCCTGTTGTTGTCAATGCAGATTTTATCTTGATAGTTTCTAAATGTGACAAACCCCATTTCCCCTCCCCGCTTGCTGTTTATTGTTGGTACTATCCTGGAAAACTATGATTTAATAAGATACCTGCAAAACTAAGATTTAATAAGATTGTTTCTTGACCTGCACTCCAAAGTATATACTTATCTTTCCTCTACATTCTCTGAATAATGCTTGATCATTGATACAGTTATGGAGTAGAAAAGGAGGACACTTTAGTTTTTAATAAAGCTACCTGAAGAACCAAAGCATGAGATTACAACTTTGCCAATGAGCAGCTCCTTTATACCCAACAGACCTTGTAACTGCTAGATATTTTTTCTATACACTTAAGAAATGTTATCTTCGTGAAGAAATATCAAACACTACATATATCTTATATTAATACAAAAATCCAAACTTAAAGGGAGGAATTGGATAACTAGTATTTGGTTATCTTCCTCTTCTTACTAATAAGTACTTTTTCTCTATACCAGGTTAAATTTCAGGGGGAAAAACGTGTTTCTTGTCTAGGCCTATTGCAAAAAGAAGTGAATTCTTTTTAACTCCCAAGGATTTTCTAAGCACCTGTTGATTTTTTCAATGTTTCTGGCTATGAAAAAAACAATAAAGAAAATTTAAAAATCCAGGGAGCATAACTCTCTTGTAGTTTCAACAAAATCAACACTTGAATAGACAGGTATTTTGAGATCAAGTATTCTCTTTTTGTAGGATGCTTCAAAAGTACTCTGTGTCCTATAACATCTTTGTTTTATGAAAATCAAATATTACCCTATTAGAAGTAAAAGAAGGTTTATTCTACCTAGCTAATACAGCCGGGAATGTGTAAATAAAACAATATATAACACAATAAATTACTCTTTTCTTTCACTAGATATAAGACAGAGTTGAAGGAAAGGGATTTGCATTACTAGGGCTTTCTTCTACTATAGTTTTCAGACATACTATTCATTGGCTTTGCACTGATCTCAAAATCACAATCTCACCCTCAATGAGCTGCTGACTGAAGTTAATAAATTCAAATGGTTCTGCAGGCATTGATGATCAGGCCTTTTGGATGCAGTTGAAACTGGGTTTTGTAGTTCATGCACAATCTCAACCAACAGTTCCTCATGTTAACTTCTGCCTCTGGGCCCTAACATTTTGTCATGGAGAAGGCTTCTTTGGAAAAAGGGCCTAGAATTTTACACTGACTGTGATAACTACAGTGGAGATTTTGCCACTAAGTCAAGCTGAAACTTTCAGAAAATAGTGCTGAACCCTATTAAATCACTTTTCTTCTCTCTTTAACCATATTGTTGCCAAACCAAGCCTAGGAACTCTATGACAGCACAAATACTGTTCATACATCCATTTACATTTTACCTGTCACTCATTCTCCCCCAAAGTTAATTTCTCCTCTGTATGTATACTAAATTCTTTTCTTTAGTTGTATGACTTCTTTGTGCTGGCTGCCTTTGCAAAGGTCTCACTTTTGCTCACATAAAACTCTCATGATTTCATGAAAGAATGTGCTATTGTGATTCTTAGCCCCCAGTGAAGATGAGCTGCTATCTCTACTGCAGCTTTCAGGAGAGTTCTTCCCAGGGC
The DNA here is from genome assembly GCF_028018845.1 of Melospiza georgiana. NCBI lineage: Eukaryota > Metazoa > Chordata > Aves > Passeriformes > Passerellidae > Melospiza > Melospiza georgiana. The sequence goes on from NC_080431.1 coordinate 49,509,558, forward strand.
CATTCTATTTTAAACTTAATTAGATGCTTCAGCTTAGTTTTAAAAAAAGAAGCAAGAAAACTGACTATTGGGAGACTGGCAGGTGTAGTGTGGCTCAGTGTCAGGAGGCAATGAAGATTTCTGTGTTAAAGCTGGCATTTCAGTCCCTAATGATATTACTGCAGAGGATGAGTCAAGCAGTATTTTACCTTGTAATCACTCTGACTTTGTCTTTTTTAAATAGAAGTAATAGAAAACAAAATAAGAAAAAAAGAAAAGTAATAGATAATAGAATAAATATTAACAAAATAACAAGAATATAACGAACAGTTATAACAGAAATCTTATAAACCTCCCCCAATTATTGCCAGTCACAAAAGTTCCCTAACAGAAATATCCATCTTGGATGTGCTATTCTTTTGTACAAAGACAGTTCTACAGAGGGTGTAAATCTCAAGTGCCACATTTGTGAGAACTAGGTCATACCAATTTTATTTTGTGACCACAAAGCTAGAAGGAGTGATGATAACTTGGACTTAGAGAATATCTACTGAGAGTAGGGCCACAGTTTACAAAAAACACCTGGCAATTCTGAGTATCCAACAAGAGAAACTTTAAAGGACTTGATGTTCAGAATTAAAAGGATATTCAGAAAATGAAAGATAAGCCTAATACCTTGTCCCCAGCTAAACATGCACAGATAACTGAAACATAGAGGTCACTTTTGAAAATCATGCCTAAGTGGTTCTGTTTTTAGAATTAGAATCAACAGCAAGACAAGGCAATTCGCCCCATACTCAGGTTAATTGCATTTAGTGTTGGGTCTACCAGGATTATATCATCCTCAGTAGTCAATTAAGTCAACACAGTTTATACAAAAAGAACAAAAACATCAAGATGTGGCCTCGTAGCTATCTAGAAATGTTTTCCACTCCCAGATGTTTGTAGAAAAAAAAAAAAATACAAGCTCAGTAACACGTTTAATCTGTCAGCGACCATTTGGGACAGTAATAAGCTGATATTTGGGCTACTTTTGGACAAAAAGTAAAAGCGACAAGTTTCAAAGGAAGGAATGGAGAGTTCACTTTCTGCATGACTCTCAAAGCAATCCTACAGTCATGACATTTCTTAGCTCAGTTGCATACATGGAGCATCACAGGAGAGAATACACAACATAGACATACAGACCACATAAGAGTGCCCTGAGTAACTAAATCCAGAAATGTTGATGTGTATCATTCACATTCTGCTCTCTTTTTATATCAGGTTCTTAATTTCTTCTTCCACTTAAGTTTCTTCCTTCCTGTTTTCTTGTTGTTCCTCTGATTTATAGAAGGGAGAAAATGATCTTTTGTTTTCCCTTTCTTTTTTTAACCTTTTGTTTTGCCATAAGCTTATGTTTTACACGTCTTAGCTACTGAGAATAGATTTATCAGAATTTGTCAGCCTTTTTATCCTACCTGCAGAAAAAAACAGAGAGTCTTTGGAAACATAATGCACATATCTGCCAGGAGAAGAAGATTGTTGTAGTATGAGTCTGCTTTAGTTTGGTTTGGGTTTATGGCACAAAAAAATACCTGCTGTGATAAGACATCTGCAGTTCATGTTTATGTCAGGAAGTAAAGTAATATTTGCAGAGTTTATTAATCCATCATCTAGGAAATCCTAATCTAATAGCAACATCTAAACTTGGATTTTTGTTTATATTTGGGAACAATGTTCTTTCTTAGTCTCTTTTAAAAACCTGTAGCATCTTACTTAGGATTCAGCTCTACTCATTTTTCTGTAAACACTTATTTTTCTTTCTAGCCTCTACTGTTCCTTCTCAATCTGTCAATATCTGTTCCTGAACCCTAATTTTCTAACTACACCTGTGTATTGATGACCTACTTTTTACAGTAAACCACCCTATCAATATACCTCAGTTGCAACCCGCACAGAAGAGCTAATGGCATTTCTGTTTTCTGTCAACTCAGAGCTACAAGTTATTTCTGACTTTATGTAGTTCTAAACAAAATCCTATAATGGGTGAAAAATTGTGTTCACCCGAAGTTCCATTTCAAAGTTTAATTTTCAAATATTCAGGTTAAATAAAGATATTGGTAAAAGTTATTAGAAATTACTAAGAAGGATTCTGGGGTTTTGTTATGACAATTTAGCTACAAAGACCTTCTTTGGCATCTTATCGGCAGCAGATGATACCTCCACCTACAAGAACTGTTATTCCACCAGTATGATCTAATAGCCGTATGTATGCTTCTTTGTCTGAGAAACTCTTATTGACTCATTGACTCATTGCACTATTTTGTGCTTTAGAGCCAAAAAATATTATTACAGCTTCTGAAGAATAGTTGCTTTTTTACCTACAGAGAGAACAATACAAATTTCATTCTACTGGAAAGTAATTTCCCCCTCCAAGTCAAGAGACAAGTGACAATGTAAAATGAAGACTGAGTAACAGTTAGAAAGACCACATTAAATAGATTATCTATAGAAACATAGAAAGAGGAGAATTTAACTCACTTGAAGGAAGAGAGATATTTAGGAACAAATTCTTGTAATCTGTAATGTGGAATTTATAGCTTAGATTTCTTACTGAGAAGATGAAGAAAGTTATGGATTATTTAGAGACTCACAGAGTAAAAAATGCCTAAAGAAAAGTTTTCAATGAAGGACATGAAAAAAGAGTTTTGCAAAATTTGTGTTTGATCCAAGCAGAAGTTAATGGCTAAATCGTCTGTATATATACCCAGGATATTGTCTATAAAGAATTATACTGTTGACTATCAAGCTATACTTTCATTATGTCTCAATGAATAGCATATAATGTAGTATTTTATTCCAAAAGGTATATTTATGTCTCCTTTGGAACTGCTCCTCCTTCTCCTCCACCTTAGTTTTCCTTTTTTTTTAATTTTTTCCCTCCTGATGTTACTCTGTTTTTATGTCAAAGAAAATAAGTTCAAAAAATGTGCCCTTCATTCAAACCTATGGAAATTCTCGACTCATACCAGAATTTTTACCACACTGTGAAGAACTTTGTCTCCTGCACAGACGACTTTGTTCCAGTTATGAATGTTATTGCCATGTCAGAAAAAGGACAATCGCCAATGAGTTGTTTCATTCTGGTTCTTAATTTGCTTTATTTATTTTAGTATTCTTTATTCTGTCTTCATTGTTTGGTAGATAAGAACCTCATTTTAACCTGATTAAAATTCCCTTGAACAGCACAGAGAATTAGAGGCAGGCTCACGGTATAATGGTATGAGATGGCACTGGCATGCACTGCTGCGGGAATAGAGCTGCAGCCTGTGGCTGTGGGCTGGAGTTCTGACAGTCATTCTTTTGCTTTCTGCTTTCCTTTTATTTTGCCTTTTCACTTCCAGTGCAACAGAAGTAACAGAAAGTACCTCTTTCTTCATGTTTTCCTCATTGCAGATGTATGGCACTCTCTACAGCTGCCACCATGCTTCCCATGACTTCAGATTTTAAAGTGATTATTGAAAGTACTGGGCAAAGATGTTCTTTCCAACACCTCTCATAGTGCCATGCTGGGAGAACACAAGGAGAATGGACTTCAGAAAAAGGCTAGACTTTTGTGCTTCACCTGTATAACATCTCCTGGGCTGAATGAAGCTGGGCCAGCCTCACCCACCATTTTTTATGTCCTTAGGATCACTTCAAAGCATCAGATGAAACTGAGCAGGACTCTCAATAAAGAGTGGCAGTAAAGACGTGTTCTTTTAAAGAGCTTAAAGCTTTTCAGATGAAGAGGTGCCAGAATACCTCTGTTTCACATAAAATCAATAGAGTTTATTATTAATAAACTGTCCTTGAGGTGCACATAAACCATTGAAGAACTTCAGAAAATGTACTTTTGCTTTCCTCATTCCCGTTACTCTGGATATTCTTACACAATTATTATCAAACTCTGCTGCTAACTTCTTGTCTCAATAGTTGTCAACAGCAACTTAATTTTTTATCTGGTTCTCACTGAACTGAAGGCTATTATCAGACCAACAGGTGCAGAAGACTGGAGAAAAGGGAGAAAAAAATTCCATGTAGGTCGTTGGTGCATAAACTATATTACTAACCAGAAGCTATACAGCCTATAAGGCCTTTGGTGAATAGCACAAACTTAATTGATAATTTTCATTTACTTCATAAGAGACAACCTATACATCCCATAATCATCTAGGTGGGAAACAAATCCAACCAGATTCATATAAGCTTTGTAATGCAATTGTCTTAGAAATGAAGAGGTAAGGTACTATGTATAAAAATATAAATATACTAATAATATATTTTTATTATTTTCATTTAACATGAAAAATCTTATTCCATTTCCAGGGTTATGGATACTTTGTGCCTCTTTTCTACTTGGAATAGTGTCAGCGTGTGCTCTGTTATAAATATTTACATGGGTTAAAGGAAAAAGGAAATAAAAATAGGTTTAGGCATTCACATATTATTCACAAGTATATTGTGGGGGTTGGAAAAGGGTTTAAAAAATGACATCAGGTAAGATTGTGAGTCTTTTGTATTCAGTTGGGATATTCCATTTTAGGTCAGGCATGCTGAATTACTCTCTTCTTTCCACTACTGAAATTGGTAACCTACTCCAGAAACACACATAGCATTGAAAAAAGAGGTCAAAAGTAGCACAGCATACATCAAAGGGATTTGGAATGATAAGAAGACTGTTAATCAGCCCCTGGTTGTTTACTGACAGCAGGAGATCTGAACTAGCCATTTAGCAGGTTAGGAGGTAATCATGCAAAGATAATTGCTGCTCCTAGAACACCACTTTTTAAACATGTGGATTTCTGCTGAGTTACTGTGCCCTGTTTCAGACTCTTCGAATCTGAGTTGCAGGAGTCTGGCTGTTGTAACTATAGAGTCTTCATGAGTTAACAGCAAATCACCAAAAGAAAAGGAAAAACAAAGTCCTTAAAAGCTAAATACATCAATAGCAAATAAAAAGATAATCCAATCCTGAGATATAGAAAAAGTCCTAAAGATCAAAATGTGTGTTCCAATTACATGCTGCCTGCAGGTGCTCAACAAGAGATGAGAACTATAAACACATCAAATCATTGGAACATCTAGTAAATCCGATGTCACTTCAACAAATACTACCATTAAAAAAAAAAAACAACCAAAAATCACATCTCAAGACCAGCTCCTGAGTGGATAGAAAGCATAAAGTTAAATCTCAGACATTTCACTTCCACTCTAATCAAGTCAGAAAGCTCAAAAATTATCTAATTTCCTCCTGCTTTCAATGTTAAATTACTTAAAGCACATGTTATCTATAAGTTGCATGATCTTCAGAATTTTCACTGGTATAAAATAGGATATGTTACATGACAACAAAAACATGGCTAAATGAATTTAGTTCTTTCTTAAAATAAAAAGAAGTAGCAACAACAAAAACAAAGCCTGAGTTACAGACACTTCTTTTATGCAGATATTTGGTTAGCTAGCCAGCTCATGTTTATATATAAGTCAATCACCTGTTTTCAACTACTCCTTAAAGAGGGGAATAATTCCTCTCCCTTTGAGAGATCAGGCATAATCAATTGCAATTTGTTTCCGTCATTTTCATGGGTATGAATTCTGTGTACATGGTTCTGTGACAGCTTTTCTGAGGAGGTCCTGAGCTGACAGAAATAAAATGAAATAAAACCCACGTAAAAATTATTTGGAGAATTTAAAGTATAAAGAGACCTTGAAAAGAGCTGTAAAAAGATGTTTTACAGGAAACTATAAAACTATCAAAATACACTAGTTTCCTTTTACTGATACTGTTATTATTCCTTTCTTGCTAAGGTGAAATGTTTATTTATTGTCTAGATAACTTCATAGAAAATAATTTACTCTGAAAAAAATTATAAAAAATATATCACAGAATTGGATTGTACTAAATGACAAAGTTTAATTTTTCAGCACCACAAACCTATATTTGTGAACTGAATCAATACTCATCAGCTCTCCTACTCAAGGGGAAAACTTGACAAGAAAGAAGCTTGTTCTGCTACAAAAATACTGAGAAAAAAAGCAAGATAGCAGTTTCGAAGGACATTCTTTTCATTACAGCTACTTCTGACTATTTGGTTTGCATTTTTTGTTTTGATGGCTTTACTTGCTTGTTTTTGTTGTTCCCCTGACAAAAATACCAAACTTACTGAGGAATATTGACAATTAATTTTTTTTCGTTCCAAAATCAAAATATTTTCTCCTGTCTAGAATACATCAGGTAGCAACAGAAAATTTTGAGCTGAGAACTCAGCTTAGATTTTTCACATCTTGTGGTGAAATGAGTAGAAATAAAACATTTTAAGGTGTACAGAAAAAAAAAAAAACAGTTTAAAACACAGTTTTCCTTTTAAATTTTTGTTAAGCTGAATTTTTTTTTAACTCATCTTAATTTTCTTCTATGAATTCCATGCAATGTCATGAATTTTAGCTCTACTTTTTTATGCTTTCTATCAGACAATTCATGTCTTTGGATGTGCATCCTTTTAAATGTATTTATTGTTTCAAACTTGTGATTTCAAATCAGTTCTATATATTGCCTTGTTTTGTAGAGCTGTTCTGCGTGATTTACTGTGATCTCTCACAAACTGAGAAAGCATTTCCATAATGATAATTTTTGTCCTAATTAAATGTTTGGCTTCTGCAAATACTCATGACTTTTAACTTCATTTTCTGTGAGCATTTGTTCCAATAAAATCAGGTTGTTCAAATGAACATGGAGAACAAATAAGAAAGAACAGAGATAACGGCCAAAGCAAGTCCATTAAATAATGCAAATAAATATTTGTCTATGTTATTGTTTTATTCTCTATGCTTTTCTGTTAAAACTACTTTATGTGGATGATTTATGTTGTTTTTATGATAAGTAAAATGAGACATTCATACTGTTCAGTTGAATTCACCTTTCTGAGAGGTCATATCAGAAACAATACATAAGGAATCAGGCTCTTGATGTTGAAAAAAATCCTAAAAAACCAGTTAATATGATTAGGATTACTTTAGTTTAAGAAAGAACTTAAGCTAAAAGAAAGTATAATTAGATGTGAATGCATCCCTTCCACTAATATCCACCAAACCTATAGGATGGGATTCTCTACAGACCTCTGATTTTGCATCACTGGGTGATGTCTCAGGAGCAGGGATTAAGGTGCAGCCCAAACAGGTTTTCACCGGAGATAGTTATTCAGGCGTGCACAAACTGAGATTTTGGAGCTCTTGGTGTATGTCCAGGAATGGGCTCACACAGGCACGTGCTCTGGGTACATCTAATGGAGCTCACTTCAGCTCCACCTCCATCTGCATGCAGATTATTCTTTGGTGCGTCCTGAATGCCTGTTGTTAATCTAAGTCTCATTCCACCATGCTGGCAAAATGAAGCCAGAGTGTGTCCAACCAGAGATATGGAAAATGCTCAAGTCCCACAACAGGAAAGTAGCAATGGAGTCTCAGACATTTCTTCAGTACTTCACATTAATGTTAGAATGTTCACATTTTGTTTCTTGTATATTAAGACTGTAGAAGGGTTAAAGGCTGTAAAAGGTTAAAGACTGTAGAAGGGTTCTGTACAATAATAATAATAATAATAATAATAATAAAGCAACAACAAAACAAATAAAATTTGATGGTGAATTACTGCTACACTGCTACAAAGGCAAATCTCTTATTCTTCTCTTTTCCTTGTGTTTCTAATTTAGATCAGAATCAATGCCTTTATTATGCTTGCAGTAGAACGTGCCTGGCACTGAGAACATAATTTTCATTTCTCCATTAAGAAGAAAAGTAAATTGTTGAGCCTGCATCACTCTGCATTCTTGTTATCAGACTGACTTGCCTTTTCTTGGAATTGCTCCACAATTGAGATTGCAATTCAGTTTTTGATTGAATGTTTTGCACATTGAATTTCACTTTAGATTTTCTCTAGCTGTTTTAAAGTGAAGCATGAGTTCAGTTTACTAACTATTTGAATAACATCGTATGCAGAGCATCATCTTGGGCGACAGAAGCTTAAGGAGGATAGAATTACTGAGAACTCTCCTAGCTGGCCTCACTTACATTTGGATGAATGCAGCCAATCATCCTGTTGAGGAGAGCTATGCAGCCTATGGGATGGTAATTGAAACTGCTGCCCTCCCAGGTCTGAGGGGAGGCTAACTGCAGGAGAGGAGATTCTCCCTCTCCCTCAGGATAAAAAGCACAGGTGAAAATTTTAGGAGGGCTCTCTAGAAGTTGGTATGATGTGGTTGTTATGATCTAGTCAGTTCACAGATATACAGCCACTTTAAGTGCAATAAATTCACTTCTGCTGTCCAAAAGGATGGTCACACTTCTTGTCCCAAGCTACGCATTCCTATTTGTTAGCGCTAGTGTTCATGCAGCAATGCAAATTGATCTACATGATATATAAATCAAGAAAACAAGCAAGCAGTTTGGTACCAGAGCAGTGACATAATCTGTTTCTTTGGCCATCTGGTTGGAAAAATGCTTTTGCTCTGTGCAGATATGGGAATGAGATTGCTTATTTTGGCTGCAGGGCAGATTTATGGTGAATTAGAGTGATAGAGTATGGAGCCACAGAGCCAGCATCCTATTAGCTTGTCAGTCACTCAGCCATTGCAGGGACTCACTTTTATGGGTCTCATGTTAGCCAGACTGAGAGGCTCTCACCAGCACAGATTCACTCTTTAATTTCTCACAGAAGATTCAAAAGTCCCTGGGTTCCTGGGCCTATAACCTGAAGAAAAATTAAACATAAACACAGTCAAGTTTTCAAGACTCAGCATTCATATTGGGATAAATAGCATATTAATTAAATATTTCTAAATAACAAATGAATCCTGTTACTCCTTGTAACAGTTTCACCAAGGTCATATAAGTGTATGGCCTGGATTTTCATCACTTTTTTTTTTGTTAAAGCACTAGAGACTCGCAGACCTTTGAAAGTAATGAAAGTGCTACATTGTTTCCACTTTTATTTCATCTTTTTCTGATGTGAAAGCCCCCTCTGAAGACTGAGGTGTTGTCTGTTTAGGTGTAATCTGTCTCCAGGATGAAAGGTCATAAGTAAGAACTTGGGAATACAAGGCACTACAAAGCAAAAAAGGGAGTGCTATGAGGAAATTGCTTCCTCTGAACCACTTTATGAAACTGAAAGAGATATCCAAGTGTTTTTAACTATGCAAAAATATCAAGGAAAATAAAAGCCCTTGAAACTAAGGCATTGCCTATTCTAACCCTGGAGGGAGATGTAAAGGAGCTGGATCCATCAGCAAGATGAATCTGGTCATATGTTTATGAGTACATATTCATATACAGGCTTGACCAAAATGGTGGCAATTTTGCAAAACTCAGTCACCTTCTCTATGTAACTAATACGGAGAAGAAATAATTTCAATGCACCTGAAGAGTTCAGGGTAACAATGGCCCCTGAAAAACTATGAGCTTACAACCTTAATTCAAAGGCATTTTTGACTGTTTCTTTTGCAATTCCTATATACAGGACAAAGAGAAAAGAATTTTCTCAAGAACACCCTACCATTCATGTTAGTAAAATTCAGTCATCCACAAAAGATTGTGCTCTTGTCTCTCTTAAAATGGTGCTGTCTGGCTCAACCCTTTTCTGACTTGTAAGTTCTGTTCTTCTCCTTATCTTTGGCCACTTGACTTCATTTTAGTCTGTTGTATTACTGAGAGGTTTCTTTGAGAGAAAGCAACAAAAAAAATTGCCTCATTTCCTTTTTCTTGATTAATTTTGCATCCCACAGTACCTATTTGCCTTGATGAATCAGAAAATCATTTCCCAGGAAATGAATGAATTTAAACAGCACTTATCCTAGAGAGACAGTAGTGGAATTGTTGCAGCATTTTTCAGGGGCACAGAGTTTGCAGGCAGGTGTCCATTTTAGTTCTTCAACACTGTGGTTTAACTCTTTAGAAAACGTGTACCCTGGTAGGTTTAGAAATAGAAAAAAAATGTTTGGGATTGGAGATTTTTTTGTGGTTTTTTTTTTTTTTTTTTTTTTTTGGCCTGATGCTTAAGGCAGTCAAATATCTACCCTACTTTTTTTCCAGATTGACAAGCACAGGCATATCCTAGTATACTCCTAATTTTATTTAGCAAAAAAACCCAAAAGACAGAATTCAAATAACCACTAGAGAAATAACAAATCAGAAGGACAGAAGGATTTTTTTGTTTTATCAAAAAGCAGAGCCTTATGCAGCAACCAACAAAAATTAAGAAGGAGTCAAGAGAATTACTTCAAGCTTAGGCATAGATAATAGGTGATAATGATTAATCATAAGGAAAGGAAGAAAGAATTAGGTTTTTAACATCCCAAAGAACTGAGACAGGTACTCAGGAGAGATTACAGTCTGCAAGGCAGAAATTAAATGAAAACATACAGAATGGGGAAAAAAAAGTGAGAGAAAATATTGACCAATCAGAAAAATTGGGTATTGGATAGCATCAACTCTTGCTTACAGGTCTTTATCGTTTAACTCATTGGACTGCATGTGTAGTATTTGTAAATGTATGTAGAGGATATATGCACAAAAAGTAGTTGTCCTTTGCATAGTCCTGTAAGAGTGTAATCCAAATTATTTTTGAAGCAGCTAGCTAAATGTGGGAAAACATTTGAAAACAAATACTCCTAAAAAACCATTAATCTCTAGGAGTCAAAATACTTTTATTTTATTTTATTTTTATTTTATTTTTATTTTATTTTATTTTATTTTATTTTCATACAGAAAATCTGCAATACCATTCAACATCAGAAGAAGAAAGAGCATAAGCATGCAGAAAGAAATGGCATAGGTAGAGTAGGTTCTTTTTCAACAATAGTTGAACAGTGTTAAGACTTCTAAGAAATGAATGGCAGAGGTAGCTTTGCAGCTGCGAAGAACTGGGAGCAGAAAGGAAAATTTTGACAAGCAAGAGGTCATGCTGACATTGAAAACTGTTGCAGTCTCCTGTTTTTAGGAAACATAATTAGGCAACGAGTAAATCAATTCACATCACACAACGGTGAATGTGTGTTTCTTTATTAAATGGTTCTGTTTTCCTCAGGTACTATGAGTGCCAAATGATGTAATTGTTACCATGGGAACTATCCTTTTAAAATAAGAAACTTAGAATAAAGCTCTGAGAGCTTCTAAAACCCCACCTGGCATGCATGTATTATTTTTCTCTCTAAAAAAGTATAAATAAATAGTGAAAAATAAATAATGCTTTTCTACTTGTATCCTTAAGTAGCTCCCAATTCTTAAAATAGACCTGATGATAGTGGTTCCACTGTTTCTGGAATAGGTGTTACCTAGTGTGAGCTCCAGATACATGATCATTTATTTAAAACTGAAAAAAAAGGAAAATGCTGAGGTAAAAATACAAATTGGAGAACTGCTTCAGAAAAAAGGATTTTATTATAGGATGATTTAGAGATAAAAGGATTTTCTAAAATATTAGAGTTTAAATAAACTACTTTTCTAGTCCCAATAAAAAAAATGTTATATTTATATTAAAATCATAAAAGTGTATCCAATGCTCCTCCTTCTACTCTATTAACCTGACAATCTTTCTTTCGAATGCTGGAAGAGGAGATGAAAACATTTGCTGCAAAAGCACTTGAAGTACTCTTCTGGGAACCTGAATGTTTCACCATGACTAATATTTTGCAAAAGTTGTAATTTTGTGGCAAAATAACACATTTTATTTTTTATCCAGGGGGAATATTTAACCATGGTCCTTTTACTTTCCATTTTACAGCAGCATACGCATAAATCACATTTCCATAACTGGTTCTGAGAACCAGAAGAAAAACAGTAGTGCCTAACGTTTCCTTTTCCTTTGTGTTTTATAGCTAAGTTGAATCAGATGTGATTGATTCATCCTTAAAATATCTCTTACCCCACAATATGACTTCATAAAATAATGCATTAAATGGAAGCATTTAAAATAGTTTTTGAGAACTCTTATAGCACTGCTCACTATTTGAAATCTTCTATGAGTCAGAAATAAGTGTCTTTCCACATGGTGCAGAACAGATTCCAATACAAAAGGATAGACTGGAAGGTCTCCTCCAAGCAGCCCTAAGCCATCAGTTAACATTTTTTAGTACTTTGTTTTATTTTGTTTGAAATGTGGAACAGAAATTTTCAGTATAAACGCAATTCATATTAAAAAGAAATTTTTCTCAAGTTTCTTAAGGTCTGGAAACACCGATCTTTTACAAAGTCCATGTCTACCTTGTGGAAGAAAATCTGATGTTTTAATTAGAATGTGCCATGCTCCCTCAACATCTTTCATTGCAGGCACTTTACTGACATTTATTAATTAGTGGTCTGAACTGGCAACCCTCACTCACCCGCATAATTTTTATTTGTGATTGCAATCATTCAGTCTTTTTGCATGACTCAGATTTACGGAGTCTGTGCCTGTTCAGTAGTAAATGAGGCTCAAAAACGTATAACTGAGTAGGGTTTCAGGAAACTAATTGAAAGTTGGCTTGATGTGGGCAACCATGGGTAAATAAGGCAGTTATGTGTCCCAGAATGTACCTGGCTGTAGCAAAAGTGGCTCAGATATGCTTCTTTTTAGTCTCAGAGCCCTGATGAACCAGGGTGCCTGCTAATGATGTGTTCAGAACAATTTTTTAACTAAATATGAGGTCTCCCTGAAGAGAGAGAGGGATAAAAGAAAAAAAAAATCACAAAAAGAAAACAAAACAAACAAACAAGAAAACAACAAAAATCCAACCAACCAAACAAAAAAACCCAAAAATGCACCAAATCTACCCCCCCCAAAAACAGAAAAAAAACCCCCAAGGACTAATTATGTTACTATGAGACAAAACAGTAGAAGATGAGGAACAGCATGTGTGTCACAGAAGAAAATGTATAAAAATTCCCATGGGTGTTCTGTGCTGGGATTTGACACCATTCAGGAAGAGAGAAAAGCTCTATGGTGACTCTGATGCCCCACGCCACACAGACTCCTCCAGTCAAGAATCCCCTCCTCACTGGGGTGAGCCAGTTTGGAAGGTATCAGGAAAAAGGATTATAAGATCCTACAACTCAAGGAGCACTTAGAAGGAGCTCCTGGCAGGAAACAAGCAGTTCAGCAATATTCAGAGAAGACCTCTCAGGATGGTGGCCAAAAGCTGCTAAAACCCTTGCTGCCATAAATGGTGCTATGTTTTGTGGTTTGTGATTACTTATCAAGACTTTGTTATGGCTTCTCTCAGCCCCCTTTTCCAACTCAACAGCAGTAATAAGACTGTAAATTCAATTTTCCAAGGTCCCTAATTCTGGTCTGGGACAGGAGTTTTAATTCTTAGGTTTGTGTCATACGCTGTCTCCAGCCCTTTGCCCTTCTCCTTCTCATGTCTATATATCTGAGAGGCCTTGAGACAGCTATGTGCTTCACAAATTGTCAGCAACAGTGTTGGATCCTGAGTCCAGAGAAAGAAGAGTGAGTTATAGCCTTTTAAATAGTGGTTTGAATACATCCATGTAACACTTTGTGCTTATGTAAATGGTCTGCATTTTAGCAGAACTACTTAGGAGTAAAAATTGTAAGAGTTTGAGCTTTAATCATTTATCAGTAAATGTTGGGTAAATGCTTGTTTTTTTTCAATAAGAAATTATTGTCAGCAAAGACCTGAGTTCATCCTAGGAAGTGCAAAATTTTTCTTACTAAATTACCTAGTTGGGATTGTTAGACAAAGGCTCCTCTAGGGAGAGAGAGTTAGGAAGGGAGAGGATGGCATCTACTGATATTTATTTAGGCCATTAAGGTCTAATTCTCTGCCTGGAGAAGCTTCTCTGTCTCTCCTGACAGGAGGGAAGCTTCCAGTAATTAGGCACCTAACTTACACACTGCTGCAAAGTGGGCTGAAGCTAAGTCACCATGCAATCAATTCTACTCCATGTGTCCAGGCCAGTCAAGGAAATAGAGCTCTCGTAAAATCTGTAACCTCTGCTCTAACCCCCCCTGCCTCTTCTGGGCCTGCTTGTCTGTGTTACCCTGGCCCAGCTCTGATGTAGCTCAGCAGCACAACTTTGGTCCAGGCTTTTGAAGAAATTCTTAAGTGATGAGAAGGTCCAGAGAGTGAGGATAAGTGGGATAAGAGGGAAAACTACAGGCAGAGGCACAATTACAGATACAGAGTCTGTGAGTACCATAAAGATTCAGGAAGAAAACTGACAACTTGGTTGTCATTAAAGAAAAAAAGGCAGTCCAAGGAGTTTCTTGGTGTGATTAATGTCAGTCTGTTGTATCTCAGTGGTCTCCATGGGGTGACAGTTTAAAGAGGGATAATACCTTGGAGCTAGGAACCAAGGGTTCAGCAACTCAGCAAAACTTCCCAACATTTTAGAGAGCAGCTAAAGCTGATACTTCACTAATGTCTGTCTGAGCAGCAAACACTTTTCCACACTTTTGTAGGGATGTTGAACACACTAATGTTTATTCTAAGAGTTCAAAATATCTAGCTTTATATTTCATGTATTAGCTAATAAATTATTGCTTTATGCCTTTGCGTGTGTATGTTCTGCTTGCAGGCCTCTCTTTGATAATAGTTAAATATTCCCAAATGAAATAATCCAAAGAAGGGCAGCAACATCTGACATAAAGAGTTGGTGACTTTGCAACAGCTGATCATTAAGATTCTTAAGAATCTTGCACAGTAAGAGTCAGACTTACTTTGACTGAAACTGTCTTGATTATTCAAGTGTCATGGTTTCCTGTGTTCACCTGTAATTTTCAAAAAGTTTTTCTCCTTCTCAGTACTAATCTTTTGCAAATGTTGTGAAAGGTCATAAGTAGCATTGTATTTAGAAGTCAGAAGAGAGGCTGGTCATCAGAGACATTTTCTTTAAAAAAAATATACTTCAAGATAAGAGGGAAAATCTGTTTTATAGCATATTGTTTTCTGGTATGATAGTAGCACTTATATATTTTTCCATTATTTTCTTCAGTCTCATCAGAGATTTTCTAAAATTTACCACTGCCTTTTCCTCATTTCTTATTCTTATATCTTCCAGTATCCTATAAGGTTCTGAATTCTTTCATTTTATTTTCCAGCCCTAATTTCCAGCTGTTGTCCTAATTTACAGTATCCATGCATATTGCTTTTCTTTCTCTTTATTTTTGCTGAGATTAGCATTAAAAAGTAGATTCAAAATGATCAAGCCTTTCTTTTTTGGTTTATTATTATGAAATAAAATCATACTTCACTGCTCACAGAGAAAAATAGATTTTTTAACTTAATACCATGCTAACTGGAAATATTTTAACAAACTGTGTCAAAGAATCATCATGTTAATAAAGTTATTTAAGAATGTCTGTCATTCTTTTTAACCTGCCTTCATGTATTTTTTAAGATTGTCCTCGTTGAGTTATAGTAATAACTGAACAATGTCAAAACTCACTAGCTTTTCTACCCTAGGTGTTTTAACAAAATTTTCCATATCACACTGACCCATTACATTTTCTTAGTATGGTGTTGAAAAATACGGAATCCTCCTGATTTGTTTTTTTTTTTTTAAACCACAACATCCCAATTTTTGTGGCAGACAGAAAAACATACCTAAACAATGAGGCTTGTTAACAGCCCTGGCTTCTGTAAATGTCATTATCTTTATGATTATAACTTCATAATTTTTCCTATATTCCTCAGTTGGAAACATGACTTGGCTATGATCAGGTTAAACTGATTAAACAAACAGAAAATAATGTTTTATGTTATTGTAAAAATAGTCAGATTATTTAGAATTTCCAACTTTGCCAGAGGACTGGGAGGAAGAAAGTGATCTTTCTTCCTTTCTTCCTTCTTCGTTTCTTCCTCTCACTTTCTTAAAAGTAATTATTCAAATTTCCAGAGCCTTCCCCTCTCCAAAAAATATTTTTATCAACCTTTGAAGGGCAACTACCTATTCTCCTCCAAAAAAGCAAATATCCATAAAAATCTAGTCACTTCAGCTAACTTTTCATCACAAGAACAAGAAAAAACAGACTATAAGAATGGAGAAAATGCTTACCTCTCAGGTGAAATTAATAAAAAAGTCTTGAAAATTACTGTCTACTATGTCCTTGTAAGAAATTCTTTCCTTTGCATGGCTTGCTAATCTAGTGCTTTCTAGAGGAAAAAAAAAAAAAAATCAAAACTCTTTTCTCTATCATTGGTCAGGCTTGGATGTGGGTTTTATCCATGCCTCTTGAAATGCCTATACCTTATGTTTTTAGGGGCCTTTCAAATCCAGTTTTACTTTGGTGCTGCTGAAAGCTTTCCCTCTTCCTCTCTCTGGTCCTCTTATGCTCTGGCATCACACGCTTGTCTATATTAACTGCTTTTTAGCATCCAGAATAGTTTCCAGTCCATTCAGCAAGGATCTCTGTCTCAGGTAGCATCAGGCAGCTGCATCCA
This sequence comes from Melospiza georgiana, assembly GCF_028018845.1. Lineage (NCBI taxonomy): Eukaryota > Metazoa > Chordata > Aves > Passeriformes > Passerellidae > Melospiza > Melospiza georgiana. The sequence continues at coordinate 49,525,994 of NC_080431.1, forward strand.
GCGCACCCAGCCTCAGCTCAGCTCGGATGAGCACGGCTGAGGAGTCAGTGAGCCTGAAGTCATGATGCAGGATCTTGTGTTGAGTGGGTTTTTCTCTATTTGCCCTGTGCTGCACCCCAAACCACCCCTTTGGTGAGCAGGCAGAGGTGTTCCAGAGGAAACAGCTAAGCAATCTTTCCTTCTTGGCCTAAGATCCTGCCTTTCTCAGTACAAAGCATACAGTAACCACACATCAAAAGGTAACAAGCACCATGTACCTCTGGCAAATTTTATTAATATTTAAACAGGTCTAAAATATGGCATTTAAAATATTTTTTTTAATAAAATTGACAATCTAATTTAGGACATCTTTTTTCTTTTTTTCATTTTTTCCCTTCTTTTATGGAAAGTAGAGAGAAGAATTTAGGCCCTTTTCACTGTGAAAATTTGACAACACTAAGAAATGCTAAGAGATTGGCTATATTTTCATGAAAAAAGTTTTCCAATGTAAATTATTATTGTTTCCATTGTGTGTGTGTTTTTAATGAAAAATTTGAATAAATTCTGCTAATTTCCTTAAAATTCACTTCTGTATATTAGACAAAGAATATATCCTTAGGTCAGTATATTTGGACTAAGTTTCTACTGAAATTTTAAGAGTAACCAGAGATGTTGTTGCATTCTTTCTCAAGTAGCATATAAATAACATAAATTGAGAATGATTCAATGCATTGTCTTCATCTATAGTCTTAACCACTCTCCTTTAATTTCTTTTCCAGAAAGATAAAAGGGCTTTAAGATTAAAATTTTAATGCTTAGGAGAAAACTTTTCCTTTTGTGAATTCACTTCCTGTCAGAATCATTGCAGATGTTTATGAACAGTTTTTGGATTTATAAGGAGAAATAGACAGAAAAGTAAGATTAAAGAAATAAAACTGGGATATAAAACAAATGAAAATAAGCTAAATTGCTTTTGAGGGAAAGAGACAAAGAAAGAAGACACAACTATCACTTTAAAAAGTTCCATGATCATTGACAGATAAAGGAAAATAATTTCACTAGTGTCTGTACCCTAAACCCAGAGGGACCAGGCACAATGCTTCTGACAGCACATTTTTGAAATATATATGTGATACAGTGTGCATATTTGGTGAGTTCTTCTCCCAGAGGAGAAAGCTGCATCTATACCTTTGGCATAGAAGTTTGTTGTCCTGAATATATACTGAAGAGGTCTGTTCTGTAGAGTCACCTCCTACAGTCCTGGAGCTACTCTAAGCTGAACTAGATTAATGCATTGCCAATGAGCTCAACAGATCTCTGCCAATTTACATTGTCTGAGGTTCCAAAGTTGCTGGAGGGGAAAGAAATGTCCCAAGTGTCCCAGAAAACAGAAAGAAAAATAAGAAAATGCAAAGCACTTGAGGGCACATCAAAAACATACGACTACCTCAGCTTGCTTCACATCAGGTTCTTACAGAAAACATTGAAGTGCTTCATAGCAACTGCGCTACATCCATGAAGGACTGAGTGCTTATAGCTAATATAAAACATTGAGAATGAGTTTGTATAAATGTACATTCATTTACTTGTGACTTTCTTCCAGACACAAATCAAATCATCTGTAAACAAAATAATAAAAAATGAGGAGATGACCATACTTTAGGATGAATTCTTACCATACTCTGTGTGTAACCTCATTGTTCTCAGCAACAGTCAGTTGTTTCCAGAACAAACACAGTTCTGGAAAACAGACTCCCAGATAAGCAATTAACAGTCTGCTTTTATAATTTATTGTAAATCATTGTTTCATCTTCTTTCTAAACACTGTCCCTATACCCATCTGAATACAATTGTTCACAAAAAAACTAATATAAGCTTTAAGCCTTGAATCTATAATATATAATGAAGGTTGGGCATATAATTGGCTTTATAGCTTGCTCTTAATTGAATTGTCTTATTTTTTTGACAAGTTGTCAGGGAATTATTGTATGTTGTTGTGATACAACTGGTCAACTGAGCATCTTACTATGGAAAAATCCAGCTGGTGTCCTGGTCATAATTTCTAAAATTCTTTTAGATTGTATTGTAAGTATGTCACTTGACCTCTGGCTAGATCAACAGGACACAGTTCATTCATTGCTTCTGTGTTGTATCTGCTAACTTTACCCTGAAGTTTCCTTTTCCCTATGGAGTGTGGAATGGCAGTGGATGCCAACAGGTTGGCAACTGCATTATGTCCCATATCTCCATTAATTATAGTCAGAACATATGCACTCAGCTTACATGCAGACAGCTGCATTGAAAACAAAATAATTTATGCATTTGCATCTTGAGTTGATGCCCAAACACAAACACAACACTGAAAGGAATTTAAACAATAGCGTAGAAGTGCCTTCCCACAGAGCAATTTGGGTCAAGCCCAGATGCCTGATAGTTTAAAGGAAGTTAAATGACTTGTGATTAATTTAACCCATGGCTGAGAGTGACTAATGAATCTGCTAATGTAATTAAGAACAGAAAGCTGTGGCCAGAAGAGTCACAAAATGAGGTTCAGTTAATGGCCAGGGCAATGATAACTGGGGTCCATAAACCTATAAAAAAGTGGATTCAGCTCATCCAATTTTAGGCATTGAGTAGACCTCTCTGTCTGAGTCAGACACTAAGCTTCTTTTATATACAACAGAGAGAAATACGAACATGTAGGGCAAAGTTCATCTTTCCTAGTTTATTAGTCTACATTAGGTAGAAATAAATGTCTTCCTAACAGTGCGTATTTCTCTTCACTGGCAATAAAAAGAACCTAAGGTAACTAGTTTAAATTCAGGCATCTACATTGGATCAGAGGACTCCCACCTGGGTGTCTGTAGATAATAGTGTGTCTCATATCAGAGAGAAGCTCTGCACCATCTGCTCCAGACAGGCTTGTCTAAAGCTCCAACCCCACCAGAGGTAGCCTTTATCGACATGCCAATTATAGGAACAGCTGCATTAGTCCTTAAATTTGCCCTGCAGCCAGAGATGTCTAATCCCACCCAGTTATATCATTATGACAAATATTTTTAAAATGTAGCACCCACAAGAAGAGAAAGTTCAAACGCATCGAATAAAAACCCCATAAAAATTCATATTTTATTCACTTCAGCCATCCCACCAACATTTGCCATTGTAAAAAAGACCATGTGTTAAAACAAGTACAATCATGAGGGAATTTGAGAAAACATTATATATCCAAAATAAGAGACTTAAAGGAGGATTTAGAATTCAGATTAATTAGAGTTAGCAATATCAACAAGGATAACACAAAGCAAATAGGAAAGAGCATCAAAAGTAGTGAAAAGATATGCAAAATATTATCTTGGTTTGCTATCAGGAAAGCATTTAGCAAAGGTATTTTTTCTACTGCCATTGCAGTCAGTCTCCCAACAGACTGAAAGTTTAAACCTGCTAGAAGTACCCAGCCTGTTGTTTGGCAACACTAGTTGCCAAGGCAACAGAAGCCAGTGACACTTTTCCTTCTTCCTGATGGATTCTGCCACTAAAATACGGAAATCAGGGTCCTGAAGTGACATGATGTCTCTTTGGAAGACATTTTACGGTGCCATGAAATCCCTATCTCATAGTGGAGGACAGAGGTATTCTGAAATATTAAATGTATTTCTTTATTTTGCCAACCTTTATTGATGTCTCACAGGGCCTTTCCTTTATTGTGATGTTACTTGGATGGATGCTCGGAATTTTGACATACTGGTCAAAAGAACACGGAACAGGGTCCTGCTATTCATGCATTAGAGCCACTTATTTGGGTTAAACCAGGTAAGAGATATAGACAACAGAAATAAAAATATCTCTGTAGTTAATGATTTAAAATCTATTTATAACATTTTGCACAAATAGGTACACATATGGAAAACAAGCAACATTTTTTGTTGTAAAGTTTGCAAGGCTTAAATAAAGATAATGCTTTTTAATTTTGGTTTGCTACAAACAAAAAACATTCACTGAAGCATATTTTAGGGGAATAATCTTAACTATCTTAATGTGAAACAGAAAAGTCTAAACTAGAATCCTTTCTCTCAGCGTAATGAAACTCTTGATTTGTTCCTCAACTCTCACTCTTTTCTCTCCCAGCCGTAGCTTTTCACACATTCCACCTTGTTTAAACCCCACAACTCTTTCTTTTGTGAGTCATTACTCAGTTCAATGTAGAACTCCTTTTGAATGTTGCTTAAAGCTATTCTCCCATTGATCTGCACCATGACATGTCTCCCATAGCAGATGGACTTTCTTTCCTCTTAACAAATGTCCCAAATGTTTCCATATCCTTTTCAGGAATAATTTACAGAGAACAAAATGGTCGAATTAATTTAATTTTGTACTTTAAAAAAATTCTATCATTTTTATGAAGGCATTTAGTTTGAAAGTATTCCAATATCTTTGCATACTGAGAGGGAAATCAGACTTTTTCATCTTTATATTGATACACAAATAACACTTAATTTGAACAATTTTGTCTTCAGGTTTCAAAATTTTCTCGTCTCGCTTAAGATAATAATTGCTGTTTCTGCATTGTCAGCTCATAATGTTATAAAATTCTGAAGAAAAATACATTATCAAATGCATGAATACAGCCCACATTTCTGACATCAGATGAGTCACGCTATGTGTGAGCCGAGCATATGGATGAAAATTAGTTTTCTATAATGTGATAAAGCAAACCTGTATCAAACAGTAATAATTACATATATATTGTATTAAATTAGTTACTCCAAATAGTTCTATAGGCAGTAAGTAACTCCTTCGCATGTCACAAAAGCTGAACATGATGTTTCCTTTAAAGCTGAGGCTTCATCAATAGCACTTACTTGATTCTAGTTCCCTAAACAAACACACGCTCTTAATGGAATAAGGTGAACTTCAAGTGAATTGTTGTCAGTAAAAAGGAATGATGCACAATTAATGTCACCAGTGTCTTTCACATTTTCTTTCTAATGTCTTTCACGTTGGAAAGTAAAATACAATACAAAATCTGAGTTCAGAGCAGAATTGCAGAGGGGAATGCTTAGAAAATTAATTTAAGATGTACAGAGCAGCAAAGGAGAACAATAATTCAGAAGTCTAAATGACAAAGTAGAATTTGGAAATTTTTATTGTGGTTAAAATAGTTTAAACTTGTAGATATGTTTAAAATTATCTGGCATTTTTTCTATGTCAGATCTCTATACAAATAACTTAACCACATATTTATTAAATATCAGGAATATTATCATTTGTACTTGCCTAAAATCCACATATAATTTTATAAGTGTAGCTGTTGAGGTCTTAGGTAGTTGAACAAAATTTTGCCCCAAGTACAGTACAGTAACAAATTACAGAGTGCATTTTGGTTTGTTATAAAGTCTTTGTCTTTGAAACTGCTTTTCGAGCACTGTTTGCTGCAGAGAAGATGTCCAGAAAGCATCATATGTTCCGTGCCCTCCAACAGAATGAATCAATCATTCAAATTCAAACAGTATCAATCTCAGAAGTACACATTGATCTGCTTACTCCTGATGGAACACTGGGGTTTTAGTTTTAACTTACTGATTCCTTCTAAGCTATTTTTTTCTTGGGAAAATGTGTACCTCCCTATGTGTTATATTTGTTCTCCCCAAAAACAATGACAATGGAGATGGCAGTTTCAGGCTTCCAGACTACCTGGCTGAAAATCTCTCAGGCAAGAAACTGAAAATAAAAGCTCACTTTAATAAGGAAGATTTGACTAGTAGTCAGTCTAAATGACTGTTAGCAAACAATAATGAAGAATTTTTGAAAAACATAAAATAATAACAAAAATAATAAAGAATGGGTGATGTGACAAGAAGAGTGAAATAAATGTTCGCAGTGTGAAGAATTGAAACAGGGACTTGTATATGAAAAATTGCTGCTCTATCAAGAGTAGATGTCTGTATGGAACAATGAGGGTAGATGACCTAAAATGAAATCAGAATGTAGATTCTAACATCATGAAATGAAGGATGGACACAGGTTTTGAAATAGTTTTTGAAATCTGATCAATATAACTCGACTACAACCTGCATGTTTGCTGTGTGATACACTTATTCCATCCTGTAGCACAGAGTGAAAATGTCCTACCCTTGCTGGCACATGACTTGTGTGCACTTCAGAGTCACACACTAAGCCTGAACACCTTTTCACTCTTGCTCTGAGGGTATATTTTATCATTTCCTCTACACACCAGCGTACAAATAGACTGCAAGTGCCCCTTCAGTCTCCTATTGCTGAATCCTCTTTAAAATCTAGTTAATCACAGATCTTGACTATCATTCCGTTTATATTTTACCTGCGGATACTGCACTTATATATTTAGCCACCACAATTAGGACTTTGCTCAGATACAGTTTATCATTCCTTTTTTCATCTTAATGCAACTATTTAGTGTAGATTTTAATCTTCAACTTCATGAATTAGATTTGCTTGAAGAACAGCATAACTGGGCACCTAGAAATTAAAAGAAAACAATAAACAAATAATGAGAAATTTTTAAGAGGAAATTTAATAAATTTTTTTCTCTGGTTACATGAAATAATTAATGATTTAATCACCTAACAAAACAGTTTTTAATTATCCAGGGTAATTTTATTTCTTTCTTACACATTGGTTTTCTCCAAGTAGTTTTAGAAGCCTTAAGCAGGAAAAAATAATTTCTATACATTTTTCTCTTTATATTTGTTTATGTACACATCTTTTTAAAATCACTTGGTTTATCAAACAGTTTCTTCCAATATTATTTAAAATTTAAAATAAGTTAGAGAAAAATTCTTATGCAACCTATTTGCTGGTTGTAGAATTATGTGAATCTTTCTATTGTTGTACACAGACATTTGAAAGCTCAAAGAATCTTTTGAAGTTTTAACTAAGAAAACTATTACAAGTAGATAAACTAGAAAATTATGCTCAAGTATATGAATATGTAAATATAGACTAATTTTTATTTAGAAATTGAGATAAACACTTTGTTACTAGTCTCAGTTCTCACCATTATGTGATTTATAGGATAGCAGAAACTAGAAAATATTATTCAAGTACAGAAAAGAATTAGATTGGTTTCATTAACATAAGGTCTGAATTCTAAACATAAAATTGCTTATTAATAATTATTCCTAATCCTTTAGATATGAAAAGTTAAGATTTTGGTAGAACAAAAACTCACATTTTAAATTGATCTCACCTAGCTAATAATTCTACTGATGTACTAACTTATAGGTGTAACTAAGATTAGCTACTGAATAGTTTATTTCTAGAGAATGACTATGACACTTGGCTGTTGGCTGAGCTTTATTTGTATTTTTGGTTAAGAAAATTTAGATACTTTAAAATGTAATTTTCATAATGAACCACTACTTTCTCTTAAAATCTTTAAATTGCATGAGGTTAGAACATGCTTTCTGAAAGCCTTTGACTTCTTGAGTACAGTTTTGTTTTTTTTTTTCAAATATGAACTGATACATATATTCTTATTTTCACAGCTTAGGCATAATTTAAGTATGCTCTTACCTTAATACTGACTTTGATTTTTTTAATCAGTGGTTATACTAAACTTAGTGTGCTTTAGCATTGTAATGACCAGTTATATGGAACTACTACAACAGGTAAAATTTTCACACCTTGCAAAGCTCTAGACATCCATAAAGGAAATAAAAAGCAACTAGCAGAGATTGATGGCTTAATGTAAAAATTTCTAATAGTATGCTGTCTGGAAAAAGTTGAAATTTACCTCCCCCAGCAGTCATTTAGTCCAGAAGGCAAAAAATTTCAGTTTAATTAAAGATAAGTTTCTGGGTGTATATTTTCCTATTCATGATGGAAATAGTTTCACACTATTAAGGCACAAAGAAAAGTTTAATATTTGAAAGGCGTTACACCAGTTTAGCTCTTCAATAGCATATATTTTATATACTTATAAATGTCTGTTACAAACCTAAAGGAAGCATAGTCTTTGAATTGCCTGTGCTCTATGATACAGCTCATATATCAGAGAAAGATGAAGAGGATATCATACCATCTAAATCTATACTTAACAAGTGAAGCATTTGTAATCCAGTCTCTGACCGTCTCTCCCCTGGGCTATTCCAGTGAAACATCTGTTGAGGGGCTTATTCTGATAATGCAGTGCTCTCAGGGCTCTGCATATATTAACCGTGGAACTACTAAAACATTGAGTAATATTCAATTATAACTCTGAAATATTCTTCTTCAAAATTATTTTTAAAACTTTTACAGCAGAGCACAGTATAATCCCTTCTTCCTCAGCACCACCAGAAACATTTACTGAAGGTAAATGGGTTTGGGATGAACACTTAGAGAAGTTAGGGTCCTGTTGCTTATTTGCATAAGGAATTAACTGTCTGTGGCAGGAGGGTGCAGCTTAAGGGCTCTATGACAGGTGGAGGTCAGTGACAAATAATAACTCTCAGGGTTCTGTCTTGGCATTGGTGCCTTTCAATATCTTTATCGGTATCAGAGAAAGCTTTGATCAAGTGCACCTCTAGCAGGTTTGCAGATGACATGAAGTTGAGCAGTGTGGTTCACACAACAGACGGATGGGATGCCATCCACAGGGACCTGGAGAAGAGGGCCCACAAGAACCTCATGGAGTTCAGCAAGTGTTGATATGAGAGCAGGCTGGCAGATGAACAGATCAACAGCGGCCCAGCAGGGAGGACTGAGGGGTTCTAGTGAATGAAAACCTCATCCTGGGTCAACAGCATGCATTAGAGCTCAGAAGGCAAACCACATCCTAGGCTGCATCCCAAGGGAAGTGGCCAGCCCCTCTACTCTGCCCCTGTGAAATCCTGCCTGGAGTACTGCACCCAGGCCAGAAGTACACAGCTAAAGAAAGACATGGATCTGTTTAAGTGGGTCCAGAGGAGGACCATGAAAATGATCTAATGGCTGGACAACGTCTCCTATGAGGACAGGCTGAGAGAGTTCAGCTTGTTTATCCTGGAGAAGAAGCAGGTCCAGGGAGACTCCTTTGCAGCCTTTTAGTATATAAATGGAGCTTGTAAGAAAGTGAGAGTGGGAATTTTACACAGGAAGGTAGTGATGGAACAAGGAGGAAGAGTTTTAAGCCAATAGTGATGAGATTTAGATTTGATACATTCTTTATTGCTAGATTGGTGAGGCACTGGAACAGGTTACTCAGAGAAGCTGGGGATGTCCCATCCCTGAAAAGGTTCATGGCCAGGCTGGACAGAGCCTTGAACAACTGGATCTCATGGACGGTGTCTCTGCCTGTGGCAGGGGGCCTGAAACCAGATAATCTTAAGGTCCCTTTGAACCTAAGCCATGATTCTATTATTCTCTGCATGTTGTCATCTTATTGCAGGGGTTCCATACTGTTGTCTCCTTATCACAAAAGTTTCATACCTTCTTGGTGTTTCTTGTGGTCAACTCCTCAGAGCACTGACTCTTTCTTCTTCACAAAGCAGCAACCAACTCCAGTTCCCTTCTCACCCACGTAACCCACTCTTATATAGCACTCTTCTTCTCATTGGTCACAGCTGTGGCCTGTTAAAGTCAGGCCTGTTCCTATCTCTGATAATTGGCCCAGCTGCAGCTCCTTAGGGGTAGGATTACTTTCTACACTATCTTTATTTTCTTATATTCTATCCCTCTACATCTGGGCCCACGGGAAAAGAGAAGAAAAAAAGAAAGTGGATGGAATAAAGGCAAAAAAGTGATCATTTTTAAGCAGTATAAAATTCATGTTGTATTATCCCAGATTGAAAGCACACTTGGAATGACTAGGGCTGTGGTAATCACATTTAGCTGGAGTTTTCTTTCAACTTTATTTATGGCAATAAACATTCTAACTCACTTGAGTACAGCTGATCTATGTTTTATCTGAGTTGCACTAAAACAGTTATTGGAATTTAATTTTAGAACCCAAGCTACAAATAGGCAAATGATGATTACTCCATTTTATTTTCCTGTTTGGTTTATAACAGTATTTTGTGTGAGTGAATTGCCCATTAATAGTCTCAACATGCTAGTTTTGTAAACAAGATAGACTCTTAATTATATTTTATCTAACTGTACAGAATGTACCACAAAATAATGTGCTACATTTAGCAAATGGTACTAAAATAAGTGAAAAAATAATTTGATGTTGTCAAGAATGAAAGGTTATTCTTTTTTAATATTTTGAAAACTGCAAATTTTGCAATTGTGTTTTGAGTGAGACCTTTATAAAAAATAAATCTGAAATAAATTTACTAGGTGTTCGTAAATATATACATAGAATTTTCTTGGGTTTTTATAACTAAAGGTTTAATTTGTTTATTGTATTATATGTATTTATTTATTTATTTATCTCCTTGAAGGGAATTAAATTTATATAAGAGCTACATGCATCAGTAACAATTTTTGTGAATGTTTAATTGTTTGAGAAATGTTTAATATAAATAATCCTGCTGTGTGATCCTTATTTATATAGGGAATTTTTTTGCTTCACACTTGATCTCATCTAATTCCTCATCACTGAGAAATATATTTTTGTGACTGTTTGCAACCTCTTCTTCAAGAGGGAATGCACTGTATCTCCCCAGATAGCAGCATACTGTCGTTACTACTAATATATAGGTCAGATAATTGGTGCAAAAATTTTGGATGTAGTTATGTGTAGAATTTCCTAATTAAAATTTCCAAAACTTTAAAACCATCTCCAAAACATAAAAGCACACAGGTCAGAACAGACTTCTGTAAAATAATTAACATTATGAGAAGATTTCTGTTGCCAATCAGTATAGGTTTTTGGTGCCAAATATTTATTTTATTATTCTACTTGACCTCAAATTTGAGATATTTTGGTTCCTCTGAAGATCACGTCATACGTGCTAAGGCTGTGAAATTAACTCAGACACCCTTAAGTATCTTAAATGGCACTTGTTGCTTTATAATGCTTTAAGCTATAATTCAAGTCCCAGCTCAGCAAATTTGCTGGAGCACAGATTTAGTTTCTGAAGGATAGGTGGCTTGAGCTGTTTGGGATGCTCTTAGGGATTTGAGATAGAGGCTTAGATCAGGTAGATACAATATTTATCCTAAAAGCATACGTATCAATGGCATTGATACATATGTAAGTTGCATTCATTTTATGGAATAATCATTAATTCAATAAGAAATCACTTTATGGTCCCTCACTACTGCTTAGTCATAGTTCAGCTATAACCCTGTAAAAACAAGTTGAAAAATAAGTTGTGATTCAACCCTGTTTAACCTCTGATTTTCTCCCTCTTTTGTGAAGGACTGATGCTATTGAAATTGGTGCTACGATTTGTGCAGTATGATGCTCACTTGTTCATATCCCAATGAAATGTTACAAGCAAAGCCCTTCTCATCTTTTTATGCTTCCCCATTTCTTCCTGCATCAACCAAGCAATTGAAATGAGCCATCCTTTGAATGCTACAACCTTCCCCCCGTGCTCCCCCCAACACTTGAAAGCTCTTAACATCTACAATTATATTTGAATTCCTGCTTTGATTAAGCTGTTTATAGAGTCCTAAGACTGTATTAAAATTTCCCACACATAACAGCTAGGCTATGTGAGAATATGTCAAACTGAACCCTTTGGAAACAGTAAAAGGAAAGCCTGAAAAAACAGGAATATTTTCTGAAAGTGGAAGGAATTTTCCAAAGGATTGTGAAACTACAAAAACACTAATCCTACAATCCACTTCTGGCATTTAGTTTTAGTCCTAGAAAAATTATAAGTGCTTTATTTTGGAAGTTAAAAAAATGCTTGTTCCTAGTATTTTCACAGTTACTTCAGTCACAGGGATCAAACTGAATAAAAATCTAAACAAAATCAGTATTTATGATCCATTTCTTCTTTCTTTCATAAGGCTGCTTTGCCTGCTCTAAGTGAATTGTTTGCTTTTCTCTCAGTGTACACTTTTCTCTCATTCCCTTGTGATAATTTGATGTCTGGCTAACTAATCTATTGCATGGTAGGTGACCTTTTTAAGCCTAAATTTTACATAACTTAAAAATAGAAGATGGAGCAGAATGCGTAAAATACTTTGTACTGGGATTTCCTGTCTGTCATTCTGCTTTTTCAATAGAAACCTTTTTTTAGGGGAAACCATGTTAAATCTCTATATATCTCATTTGTAAACAGATAGTATTTGCTCTCAAACAATGAAATGCAGATTGCCAGAAGCAGGCATCAGGATGTTATTGAAAAATTCCCAGCAGAGTTGAAGTTTTACTCAAAGGCTTGCTACTCCAAGCAGTCTCGGCAATTCCAGAAATAGATCTGCTTGTGGCAAGGTAAATAAAATTAAATTATTTCTGAAGTCCCATTTGAAATATAAGCAAAACATGAGAAAGAAAAAAAGACAAAAAAAAAGAAGAAAAAAATCAGACAAGCAAAACAAATACGGAATAAGGAATTGTCAAGAAATGTCCCTACTAGCTGTTTAAGTACAATTTTAAAATTACATAAAATTATATCAAGTAGAACAAACTGAAGGGCGTCACTCCTCTCTAACTGATTCAATTCCTGTCAAAAAATTTGAAATAGTTGCAAACTTTATTCTTTCAGAGTAGAAAATAATAATATAAGGTAAATATCAAGGAATACACTTGGACATCATAATAAAGCGTAGTCCTTTTATTTTTTTTCAGCAGGCGAGTAAATGGAAATACAAAAGAAGGGACCCTCTCAAAACTAGTGTAAAACTGTGGCTGAAGCAATTTCTACTGTTACTGTTTATGATGAAAATAATTCTTAAAATTAAATAAAAAGTTCTCCTCAGGATCAGTTAATGATTTATCTTGAGAAAATTTTGCTTGTTTTGGATGTATTTGATTTTAACTCACATGCAAATCAGAGCTTTAGGAAAGAGTTTAGTTGCCCTGTGAGTGAGAAATCATTTTCTGTGGATGAAGAACTGTTGACAAGAAATACCTAGAAGCCAACTGGATTTTAGAAAAGCAGAACTTCAAATCCCTTCAACACCAGCCATATCTAGAATCCTTAACTTGTGTAGGATTATAAATTCTCTTATAAAATAAACACTTTATTTATGGTTGCAAATCCTGATTTTTAAAAGAAAGGTTCCTAGATAAATGTTGCATATAGGCAAAGCCTTATAAAGCAAGAGCCTTGTTACCCTTGTAAAATCACAGCTCAGGCCTGCTACTTCAGCTAAGCATAAAAAGACTATGGGAAAGGGACTCAGCTGAATTAGAGGTAGAAAAACAAGTTTATAACCATTGCATATTCACATCGTGGTGTATGGTGGTTGTTGAATTATCTACGTTATGATTTAAAACCATGTAGCTAATGGGCTAACTGCTTAAAAAGGCCAGGATTTTGCAATAAAGTGGCACTCCTTTTCACCTGCCTGGGACTCTGCATTGCTTCACTTTGTACAAAGACAAACATTTGACTTGGAAGTGACTTTTAAAGGTCATCTAATCCAACCTCTCAGCAATGAGAAGGGGCAACTTCAACTAGATCAGTTTGCAGCTTGCCCCATGTTTTCTCTTCTTTATCAGTTGTTTGGTTATATCATAGAACTGTGCAATGACAGAGTTGTTGAGGGTGGAAGTGGCCTCTAGAGAGCATCAGCAGAAGTTTAGTATAGGATTGCATTTTCAGTAAGGGGAGACATAGTCCTATTTTCCTTTATCTATGTATTCCCATTGTGGAATATCTAACCTATAGGAAAAGCTGACTTGAGGGTTTAATATTGATTAAGTCCTCCTAAGTACATATGTTTTCCAGGACATTTCCCCACATATAGAATTTATGACTGCCTTTTGCAGGTGCCAAAGTTGTTGTAGCAGATGAGAAAGGGAAGTCTTTTAGTGCTCTCAGAAAGAATCCAAGCTCTGCTATCTAATCAGTTTTAGGCATCCAACTGTAGTAATGCACACTACAAGCTATAGGGCTTACTGCTTGGATCTTGCCTATTGACTCCCTGAAGATGATTCCATTTTGCTAAAATAATTATTCAATCAGCAAGAGGAAATGAGCAAACATGATTCTGCAGCATGGAAGACATTATAGGACTAGCAAAATCTAGTTCCATTAAATTCACAAACATTTTAGACTAAGAAATAATGGACAGCATGAATGAAATCTAATCTCTTCCTTCAGAAAGTATAATATAAATTAATGCCACAAATTTCAATTGGTTTTGACAGATGTGTAGTCTTTGAAACGAGGGAGCCTCTTATTGATAATATCAATAAGAATGTAGTACACCAGTATTTTGTTCATGTACTTGAGTGTATGATTTTTCACATACAGATGTCTTCATAATTTTTTTTAATTGTACCCATACACACCTCTCCATGGAAATGTTATGCTTTTGTATAATTTTTCTCCTATCTACCTATCACTTTATTTATTTAAAATATTACCTGCCTCTTCTGACACAGCAATTTTTTTGGGATAATAAATTCCAGAATAGCCACACATAACAGCACTATTGTACTGTGAGTTACAGCCCATAAATATGACATTTCAAGACCTAGGAGAAGCTAGGCATATAACACTTTCAAAATTCTAATTTTTGTGGGTGTCTTGAATAACTTAGATCTAGATGTTAGAGCAATTCAAACAAATGTGAGTCATTGTAGTACTCTGGTTAAATTATTTCATTACCTAAAAATAGAAATTTGTTATTAAAATTCTATTATGGAACAAATTTTAGGCTCAATCTGTTCTCCTTAATGATATCCCTTATTGCTTTACTTGCTTCATTGTCATCCTAATTAATAAAAAAACTGAGAGAATCCTACTTGACTCCATTTTTGAGGAGTGCTTCATAACTAACAAGAACAGCTTATTATCTAACTTTCTCAATGGATTCATGGCAAAAACATCAAAAAAACATAAGCATGGATTCTTCTTGAAAGTAGTCCCTGTGATTTTGACCCTAAAAGACTTTCCACAATGCTAGAAACCTGTCATTACACACTTTTTTTAATATTTTTTTTTTTTTTTAGCTTATGATTCTGTTGTAAGCTCAGGGGGCAATTTATTTCTACAGCCTTAACCAGTATAACTGAGTCTGGTGGTGTTGGATTCTGAGTTATTTGAAGCTGAAGATTTCAGCTGCTGTAAACTGATTTTCCATGCTTTTTTTTTTCTTTCGTATGGAAGTGTTTCAGTGACTTCCTTTTCTTCTTGAATTTCAGGCTGCTACACATCCATGGCACATTTTTAAAATATTTCTTCAATATATATTGTCTCTCGCATGGCACTAACAGCAAGGAACTTCACAGGTTATCTATGGTCTTTGAAATTTTTTTTTTTTGTTCAATTCCACAAAGGACAAAAAAAGAACATTGAAGGTTGTTTCTTTTTCATTGTTTTCTGAAACAAAAGATGCCCATTAAAGTGAATTCTTCCCAAAATACAAAATCAAAATTTTTTTTTCCCTAAAAATTTCAATATAGATATATGTTTAATGTGGCTGTGGTCTTTGAGAAATTTATTGTCAACATTGATTTCTAATACACAATGACCTCATAAGGGATTGTGAAGAATTATTAGAAATTCACCTCTTGCCGATCAATGATGAACCAGGAGTGATAATTAATTTTGTATTGTTTTAGCCCTAACGTGGTTTTCAGTTCACCAGCTTCTTGTTTCATAAAGGCTCATTGTTCCCATATGTTTCTCTGTCAGTTCCTCTTTAGGCTCAAAATTTAATATACGTTTAAAAAACAAACAAAACAACCATAAAAAATAATCTTAGCTACAGATGGGCATTGACCCTTGCATCTTTTTAAAAATACTGACTGTTTGGCTTGTCTGGGACACAGTCAGCAGTGAGATCATGAGCTAAGCTGACTGCTTTCACAGTAAATGTGCTATGCAGAAATTGTTGGTAGAGATGGAAAGCTGCTTGGACATTCAGAGAAACACAGACCAGGTTATCTGGAATCAACCAGTGACAGTCAGCAGCTGCTAAAAGAGTCTGGAATAAGCATGAAGTGCAGGTAGGTACATGGAATTGAAGTTAAAATAGTGCTATATGCGTGAAATGGAGGCTTCTCTTTGTAACTGTAGTTGTGATTCTCGGGGTTATGAGGACTAAATTTATGTGTCCTCGGGGTTATGAGGACTAAATTTATGTGTCCTCTTAGTCACCTTAGTTTCCTGGTGAGCCCGCAACAATCTCAGTAATCTCTGATAAGCAGTGGGGGAGAATCAGATCCAGAATAATGTACTGTGCAGGCTATGTGTCTGAGTCCCAGTAATGGAAGGATCCATACATATATATCTATTTATTAATTTGCTTTTATAGACAGTTACAGTTAGATGATTCAAACATACTCACATACATATACACACACGCTTACATAGATATCAGTGCCAACTGACAAGGAAATGGCAAGAAGCTGCTTCGTAAATTCAGGTTGGATATTAAGAAAAGGTTCTTCACACGGAGGATGGTCAGAGCCAGGCTTCCCAGGGAAATGGTCACAGCATCGAGACTGTCAGAGCTTAAGGAACATCTGAACAGCACACTTAGTCATGTGGTCTAATTTTACGTAGTCCTGTGAAGAGCAGGGAGATCAACCCAGTCTTTATTGGTCTCTTCCAGCTTAAAATACTCTATGATTTTATGATTCTATGATACATATAGCCTTTATTTATATATATAAGAAAAGATTTCCCACTAGACCATCACCAATCCTGATCAACCATGGAGAGAAGCAAAATGAGACCACTGACGCTTTTTTTTTCTTATCTGACTATGGAGTGCAGCAGTCTGTCTCTCTTGCTTTGTGTGGTCATCAGCACATACATTTGCACATTGTTTTATGTTAATTGTATGGATTTTTTATTGTGTCTGCTGGACACACATGCTCAGTCTTGCTCCTAGTTGGATTTGGGGACATGGAGCTGCAGGAGCCTTACTAACAACAGGCTCTTGCTAGACAAGAGCCAACAACAGAGGCCCATGGGCCAGGTGTGTCATGAGAAAAGAGGAGGAGAATGCTTTGAGGAGTCTCACCAGTTGCAGCTAAAGTTGTATCAGAAACTGTCATTATCATCCAGAGAAAAACTGACCAGCCTCTTTGAAAAGTTTCCTTCTAAACAGGAGAAATGCAAAAAGATGCAAGTAAATATTGCTCTTCCTGACTGCCCAGTGAGGGCAAGTGATGCAAATGCTACAACATGGCACTTGTACAATTAGAAGAAATAACTCTTCCCTAATTCTTTTTATATTTTTTTATGAAGCCAAATTTGATAAGAGAGGATGAGGGTGAACAATTTAAATAAAGAAAAAATATGTGTTTTCCTTTTGGATTCCAAGTCAAAATAAAGCCTTTTTCTTCATTTGGATGAATATTTGCCATTTATATATGAATATATTACTCACAAAGACAAAAAGAAAACTTGCTATGAAGTTTCTCTGAAAAAGTAATGAATGTTTGACATTTTTCTAGGTAACTTTTTCTGCTGTGTCAGACAACTTAGGGTGAATGCCATTACCTAGGTATGTTACTACTCATGCATTTCAAAACAAAATTGTCTCTGCTGCTTAAAAGAAAATGGTGTCTTTAACCTTTGTACATATAAAACATTGAATTTTTTGAGAATCAAGTATTTCTTTATTTTTTTCATGTTAAAAACTCATTTATGAAGCTGAAGGGTTCAGATTGTGTTGTCACCTCTATATTTTTCTACCAATTTAATACCCTTTTCCTTTGCAAAGTCTATAATAAATGCATTATTATAGCAAAATTGGGGCTGAAATTTTCACTGGGTCTTTCAGTTGAATTCTATTCATATTTGTTTTATGGACTTAGCTTTTCGTCTACCTTTGTCTCTCCAGGAACTTAGATTCTTTTTCCTAAAACTTTTTCTGAAAGATTTCTTCATGAAGTAGAAATATAAACTTCTCCCCTGCAAGAAACCAAAAAACGCAGAGAAATATGCAGTTGGCAGAACACAAAGAAATAGTTACTGACAACAAACAAAAAGAAAAATATTACGTAGTTTGAAATGTAATTTTCTTTCATATAAATCCTCACAGAAGGAGAGAATTATGAAAATAAATTTTATGCGTTTTTTTGTATCTTCAGAAAATTAAGATCAAATTTTGCTATCATAATATATTAACTTTTAAAATTAAGTTCTCACCAACATAATTGTAAATTTTTTGGAAGTACTTCAGTCGCTAAGTTTCACAGTTGGCACGTGAACTACAGGATGCCATCCAGAGGGACCTGGTCAAGACTGAAAAGTGAGCACATGGGAATCTCGTGAGGTTTAACAGGACCAAGTGCAAGGTGCTGCCCCTGGGTCAGGGCATTCCCTGGTATCAGCACAGGCTGGGGATGCAGAGATGGAGAGCAGCCCTGCTGAGAAGGACTTGGGGTGCTGCTGGATGAGAGGCTGGACATGACCCAGCCATGTGCACTCACTGCCAAGAACAGAAAGCCAGATGTGTCCTGGGCTGCGTCCAAAGCAGGGTGGGCAGCAGGGCCAGGGAGGGGATTCTGCCCCTCTGCTCTGGTGAGAACCACCTGCAGTGCTGCATCCAGCTCTAGGCCTCTCAACATGGGAAGGACATGGACCTGTGGGAGCAAGTCCAGAGTAGGGACACCAAGTTGATTTGAAGGCTGGAGCAGCTCTCCTATGAGGAAAGGCTGGGAGGATTTTGTTTGCTCAGCCAGGAAAAGGGAAGGCTTCTGTGTGATCTGTTTGTGGCCTTCCAGCACCTGAAGGGAGCCTACAAGTAAGATAGAGAGAGAATATTTACAAGGGCATGTAGTGACAGGAAAAAGAGGAAAAGTTTTACCTGAGAAAGTGTTGTAGTGTGTTCATTAAGTTCATTTGATTCCTCCCCCATTTTATGTATCTTCTCCCCCCCATTTTGTGTAAAATGGTCCTGCCCTCCTCAGTTTTCCCGCCACAGCCCTGCCAGTTCTATTGTCAATCTGTTAGGTTATATAATTCCTCCTCCCCTTTTTCCCTTATATGTATGCCTTTTCTCCTCTCCGGGCCAAGTCAATCACCCCCCACTCCACCTAGTTTTCCAGAAGCTTCTCCTCTTTGGGGGTTGTGGTTGGCTGTGGTCCTGGGGCCCCTCCTATACCTGGTACCTATTGGGCTCTCCACTATGTCATTTGTATTAAGTTCATCCCCTCTTCTCCCCCTACAGGTCTTCTGTAAACCCCTCCCGGGCCCACTCCTTCCCTTTATAACGCCTAAGCACCCTTTGTTCTTGGTCATTCGCTGGGGCATCGCGGGCTTTCCAATGAACCAAGTTTAGCCCCCCCCCCCAGCAAATGTCCAGCTCCTTCTTCTCGTCCTTAAGCAGTGAGTCCAGTCCGCAATCCAGCCCAGCCTGAGGCCAGGACGCCAAAGGGGGTTGGCACTTTATGCAGTTGGGGTGTCGGCCACCTCAGCTAGCCGGACTTCGCCTTAGTGGCCACATACACACCGCTGCAAGAAAGAGAGTAATTTAGATTAGATATTAGGAAGAAATGCTTTATTGTAAGGGTGGTGAGGCACTGGAACAGGTTGCCCAGAGAAGTTGGGCAACCCTGGAAGTGTTTGAGGCCAGGATGGATGGAGCCCTGAACAACCTAATCTAGTAAAAGATGTCCCTGTCCATGTCAGAGTGAGTTGGAACTAAATAATCTTTAGGGTCTCTTCCAACTCAAAACATTCTATGATTCTAAGTTTGGTTGTTAGTTACACATTCTGTTGTGAAATCTATGACAGGATCTTATGGGAGTCATACTCTAAATAATATCCTTTATTAAAACTCTCCTTGAATTGTAAAACAGAACCTAAAAAAAAAAAAAAAAAGACAAAATCGGGGGAAAAAAACCCCACAAAAATAGATAAAAAGTATAAACACTTCTACCTTGCTTGACTAAGCTTTTATCTAGAGTGTTTAAATCAGGTACCAAAATAGCCTATCTATGTGTTTTGTCGGTTTTTCTTAATAGAAGAACATCTACTTTATATCCAAACATAAACCAACTGAAGTTCTGAAGTTTTTTCTTCACCATAATTGAACAGATGTGCAGATACACAAATCTATATTTTGTCAAAAAATATAAGGAGTGAGGGAGAAAGAAAGACTTTTAAAAAGACTGCAGGGTTAACACAACTTTTCTAGTCTCGCATTATAAGAAGCTTGCTTAATTTTCACTGGATCTCTTTTCTTGCTATGAAAATTACCAAAATTGAAGATTCTGTTTAATTTATATAGTCAATTAAATACTGAAATTTTGTATGAATCTTCAAAATATCTGTAAGCTATTAGATGAGAGTTGTACATTCAGAAAGGCTACCATATCTCCTCCTCCACAGCCAATTGTGTTCAAATATCTAGAAATTGTGTTCAAATAGCTAGTTTCCTAACTTCCTTCTCATTAAAGTTCATCTCTTCCCATTATAATCTGCAGCATCATGAATACTGCAGTACCAATTGTTTACTATAAATGTTGAATACAGTTTGAATCACTAATCTTGCTATAAAGAGGGATATAAGGGCTAAAATTATTTCATTTCATGAGTTCTCATTGAGGTCTATTGAATTCCATTGCATGCAGTGCAAAAATAATTCACCAGTGTAAGGCTGCCAACTATTTTTTTTCCCCAGGAATATCTGTAGTAAGTTTTACCTATTTTTTCCAACATTGCTCTAGGCCTGTATATTAAAGTGTGGTAGTTGGTACATACAACCATGACTTAGAAAATACTCAGACATCAATGGAAGAAACAATAGAGACTGATGATGAAATCTTTATGAAAGTATGGAATAATCCCTGGTAGAGCAAAAAAGGTTTAAGTTTGGGGCAGTCAAGATAGCTGCAAGTGCTGATAACTGTAAGATAAGTCTCTCAATTCTTTACTTGTCTTGGTCATTCAGTTGCTGTGTGACCTTAAGCAATTTTCTTTTCCTCAGTATATTTTGGTGCGTTTTTCACATCTTTAGGGCAGGGATCATTCAGAAAGCAAGTGACTCTCTTCAGCTCTAATCATATCAGAGGGGCTCTGGAGGCACCTAAAGGTGTTTTTCTTGTTTGTTTGGGAATTTTTTTGTTTGTTTGTTTGAGGTTTTTTTTGTTTATTTAGAAGTTATAATAGAAAAAAAAAATATACTTATCTCTTTATTTGCCATAAGGGGCTGCTGTCATAGAATTAATACTACATTTGCTATTTAATTGAAACCAAAAAGTGTAGAGTATGAAGAAGGCTTTTTGCACCTTCCATAACTAGTTAAAATTGAGGATGTGACTACTGCGATCTAGTTTTTATTCCATGGTAAGTACTTTCAAGCAAAGATTATTGCTTTACGTGAGGATATACAATAAAATCAGAAGACCACAAGCCAGAAAATCAATTCATTTGTTTAATAGTCATGAAAAGATTCAGACATTCAAATATAAATGCATAATTCAGCGCTGAAGTAAATTGATGTCTGATTAGTACAGATAGCTTTTAGATCAAAAACTGTGAATATGGTACGAAAATAAAGATATTACTTATAAAAAACAGGTTTTCTGAGAAGTATTTCCTTAAAATCCTACAGAACAGAAATGGCAAACCAAACCAAAACACCATTTTCACTTACATTTCTTCATTTGGCTTTCTGAAAGAGAAAATTAATATTATGTATGAGTAAGAACTAATTAAATTAAGCAACTGTGACATTTGTGATAATGATACCAATTAACCAAAAGCAAAAGGGATATGTTCAGTGAAATTCAGAGCTAACATCTGAAATATCATTAATATGAGACTTTCTTAGTGGTGTCCTTTATTTAGAGCTGTGGTGTTTATGCAGAAGTGAGCATTTCAAGAGTAAATTTAGCACAGGACAGGAGGAAGTTTATTGAGAGCTGTTCCTATTAATAGGAGAATTCTGATCTGAGTGGGCCTGACATTCATTTGTCATCACTGCTGATGTCATGTACCTTCATGTACCTGTATCTACTCCTTCAACAGTAGGAAGACCTGGATGAGGAGAAGTTTGTACACACACAGTAGAGTCTCAGACACTGGCTTTTGCCAAGTAAACAGAAATAAACATTTATAGTGAATCACTATCAAATCACACATTCCCATCACTGAATTTAATGTGAATCTATACTGAAATCACAACATACAGGGGATTATGAATGAACTGCAAGCCACTTCCCATAACAGTGTGGACCATCAGTAATTTTCAGACCAATTTGACTGTAATAACCTAGAGAAAACTGTTTTGTTTTGCGTTATATGGAGGCAAAACAAAAATAAACTCAGCAGACCTATTTTCCCAAATGGCAAAGGGCAAAAAACAAGGTAGGAACAAAACTAGACTCATAAATTGTTTATAAAGGATGCAGGTTTAGAATATATTTTTCAGTATTTAAGTTGCTCCATTATAAACATTTTCATCATTTAAATTTCAAGTCAGGTATAAGATGCAGAGGATGAATATTTATTCAAAGATTCATATGAGTATTTAGGCAGACCTGAATATGTAGACACCTGTTTGAGTAACTCATATAAAATTTTAATCATAGAGTAATTTCATATACACCTACTGTGATAAATAAAAATTAGTTTGCCAGAAGTCTTTGAGACGTCAGAGAAGATAGAACAGGATGTTTGGGGTATTTGTGTTAAATTTAATTTCTCAAGTTCTACTTTTCAATGGTTTTAGCAACAAGAGTTAAATATCTATAAACTGTGGGTAGTCTTTAGATCATTGAAATTTATGAGTAAAATCAGATATTTAACTTCTCTTTTGTTTCTGGTTTGGTTTGATTTTATATATGCATATCTAAGAGATGATAATGTCCCATTTGAAGCCATAGTAACATCCTGTATTGTACAAATAGCAAGCATGCTAAAGAAAGCACTATCCAGAGATATCCAGTTGCATGCATTTCTTTTAAAGAGAAGACTTCTAAATAAAAAGTGAATATTCACATAGATGTGAATTTAAAATGTGAGTATGTCAAAATACTTATTTGCAATACTTACTATGGTCATGTCAATGAATGACTAATATTGAATGAATTCAAGTCATTGGATTGATAATGAATGAGTGATCAATGAAGACTGATATTTTCCCATGTAATAGCCAAAACCAGAATTGTGACCCTACTGGAACTAAACATGTGAAATTTTGGTAACTTGGAAAACTGTACACCACAACTTCTATAGGTCTTAGCTAAGATCGACATTGTCAGGTGCTGCAGTCTGTTGCAATTTGAATTGTAGCAATCTGATCACATTTCTGAGACTGAAATGAATTTGAATAGTATTGTTCAGAGCATTTATTAAGGCATTTTCTCAATAAAGAAAAGGTGGATATCTTGTTTATTAGACTTACTGAAGCAGTATCCAAATGAAAGCTGCTATCAAATTTGCATACAAAAATGCTAAGTCCCTTTTAAATATGTATTTCTTTAATATATATCTATTTACATTTTTTATATATAAACTTGACATAGTTCTCAATTTGGATATATTTTTTTCTATTTTCCATTATACTTTTACTTCAATTCTACTAAAAGCAGATAACACAATTAATAGTTTTAATTAGATGATCCCTGGAGTGAGCATAAGAATACATATAAAATAAAGAGTTGTGACATTAAATTGGATGCTAACAAACATCTAGGCTGTAATCTTCCACACAAAAAGAACATTTGTTTTTCAAATCATCATGACAATATGAATAAGTAATAACCATTAACGAAAATGTAATTATATCTTTCATGAAAAAAGAAGGATATAATCGAATTTCAGTTTGTAGCTCAGACCTTGTAGAACTGTCTATCAAAATTCTCCTTTGGTCTCTGTGGAAATTCACATACCTTTATTTAGGCTCATGTTGGAGTTGGTATTTTTATGCAAAATCCAGGGACTGATATGAGACACATCCTATGGTGAAAAAAAGAAGAAAAGAAGAAAAGAGGAAAAAATAG
Source organism: Melospiza georgiana (assembly GCF_028018845.1). Classification (NCBI taxonomy): domain Eukaryota; kingdom Metazoa; phylum Chordata; class Aves; order Passeriformes; family Passerellidae; genus Melospiza; species Melospiza georgiana. The sequence goes on from NC_080431.1 coordinate 49,549,956, forward strand.
TGACTGTAAAAGAAATAGAAACATATTAAAAATAAATTTAAAAAAATATGTATTTATTTTTTAATTGTGTGTAAACATGAACCTTCTTAGAAATGTTTGTTGCCTGACTAGGAAATTAGATGATATTGATTGTCCACTGAGTCATTAGAATGAAGAGTCAAAAAAAGTGCTTAGTTTCATATTGGACTGTGACCTTGATGTCATCAGTGAATACTGAGGGACAGCTATAACTCCCCCGAGGAATCATTTTTCTGCTAAACAGATTTCTTCTCAGCAAATCATGCTGATGCATCCACTGAGCAAGTTTGTGAGAAGCTGCATGGCATCAGGAAAGGTGAAACTCTCTCCATGTGCCCTCTGGATACCTTGCGTCCATAGAAGACAGTGACATCTCAAAAGTTTAGTGTATTTAATCTAATTTTTGTCCTTTCAAAGCCTTTCACCCAATCTTTTTAGGCATCTGAGACATGTTTTATTATTAGAAGAGATTATAGAAATCAATGATTCCTACTACAGTGTAAGAATTAAGGATATGTTGTAAATGAAATAACCTTATTGTTTGAAGGAGTAGTTGTAATAGGATTAACACATTTTTAGGAATGTTAATTCTGGTAAATATTTTAGATCAGTTCCATTAGATTAAAAAATAATAGAAATTATTACTTCTGGAACAGTGGTTTTTATTATTCTAGTTGTATCTTTCTTTAGATGTTGCTTGACTGATGCTTGAATAAAAAGATAACAATAAACTTGGTTTGATACTACACTTTCTTTAGATTTCCCATAGGGTCTTATGAATAGATGTAAAGAATTGTAGTCTTGCTGGCATCAGCCATGAAAGCCTCAAACTGATATCTCATGGATTTTTGTGGTTCTCCTTATTTCATAGGCTGTGTTTCATGACCCCAGGATGTATAACAACAGGATTTTCATGCATAATTATTTCCACAATGGATCTTAATTGTCTTGGTACTCAGTATTAGATTGCTTTTTTTTTTTAGGTGACTATAATCTGCAGCACCACAGATAAAGACCATCATTCCCAACAGTGTGGCAGAAACATTACAATACCTGTTCATTCTGTACAAGCAAATAGCTACATATTGTTTCCCAAACTTTAAAAATACTCCATGAGTACTATCCCTCCATTTTTTTGCCAGCTAAACTTACATGTTTATGTTAATGTGATGCAAATGCAGCTAGCCTGTAAAAAAAATGACCACATAATTTTGTTAGCAAACAGAAAACTTTGCTTACTGTTGGTAAAACAAAGATAATAGAGACAGGGATTGCTTATACTGCAGTTCAGATACTTAGTACTGGAAATTTTTCAGTACTGGGGCAGGCTGCCCAGGAAGGTCGTGGAGCCTTCCTGTCTGGAGGCATTCAAAACCCACCTGGACAAGTGTAACCTGCTCTAGGTGACGCTGCCTTGGCAGGGGTGTTGGACAAGATGATCTTCAGAGATCAGTTTCAAATCAAGCAGTTCTGTGATTCTGTGAAATAAATCTATATTTCAGCTGAAAAAGGAAGCCAAAGAAACCATTATTCTGGCAGCATTGTAAGTAATGCCTCAGTCAGGTGTGGAGTGGAGCTCTCCTCACTGCCATCACTAAATGGCTACTTCTAGTCTCTAGCTCTCATGGTTTCATTCCCAGATGTCCTTTAAGCACTGGTGAATCTAGTAGGAGTGTTCAAGGAAGACAGCTGGTTCCTTAGGGATTATCCAAATATGAAGTTACATATTCTTAAAGATAAAAAACCCCCAGATTTTTTGAATTATAGTTGTACATCAATCAGTGAAATTCACTACCTGCTGGTGCATTTAGGCCCACACTTAAATCTTTTTCTGCTAGCACTTCTGGTGCCTGTGTAGTTGTGCAAAGAAAAAGAGCTCTATCTTTACAAACCAGTCAGGATCTGGTTCCTGTTGGGATACTTTTCAAATCTTATAGCCTTTTCATGTCATTTTGACTGATAGAAAATATTACTTTACTTGGAAAGCATTTTTATTAAAAGCAGAAAGTCTACTTGTTTGTTTAAAAATGCATTTGATTCTTAGCTTACAAATTGTTATGAGCTGCTCAGCAAGAAACATCACAGGAACTTTCATTACCTGACCACTCTTATAAAGGCCATTTTTGCATATTATACCAAATGGAATCTATGTCAGCTATAAAATCAAAGAAACATTTGGATAGGAATGTGTCTCTAATAACAGTAATTATATTTAGCACTTACTTTGCAATTTTCATCTGCAAAGCACTTACTAACAGCATTAGATACTTAATTCTCACAGAATCTCAGCAAGGTAGGCATCTATTAAACCTCCCTGTAAAGGGATGCATTATTGGCTGGCAAATGATCATTCACTGAATAGAATGGAAAAGAAAAGAATAAGCTATTTCAGCTAATACAGAAGTTTTAAGAGGAAAAACTTTAATAGTTTTAGGAGCAAGATAAAGTGTGTGAAAATCATTCTGTTGCTTAAAACACACAAAAAAGCTTAGCTTAATCAACAATGACATAACCATACTCAGTGCTGTGAAATATTGCCACAATGTAAAAAGTTTATTTTTCAACCTACAATTTTGATTAAAATGTCTGCACACAATCCTGTGCCATGTGCTCTGGGATGGCTCTGCTTGAGCAGGGAGGTTGTACCAAGTCGACCACCATAAGATTTTCCAACCTTATCCATTCTGTGATTCTGTGAATATGGAAGTCAAACAGAAAACTCTATCTTCAGAAGGTGTTTTGCCAAATCACTGTTTTTCTAAGTACAAGGAGAATGAGAAAATTTTCTTTAATCTCTCTTTCTACCTTATAGTCCTTTAGTTTCTGCAAGATCTCCACTATTTCACTGTTACCCCAGGGAGGCTTATCACTGAAGAGTATTATCTAAGGTACACCTATCTGCTTCTTACACTCTTGGTAATTAGGAGATTGTTGGCTGCTCTCCACAGTAAACCAAAGGAGATAAAATCTGCCAGGATATTTATTAAAGTATTTAATTTTTTCCATTGTATCTGTTTTATAAATTACCTTGGTGCTGTTTGTCATTTAGGTAACAGCAAGAGAACAACTTGTGAAAAATATTGTAAGATTTAAACAGGTGTTATTTCCATTAACAGTCCATAAGATTGGGGGTTGGAAACAGGTCAAATAAAAAAAGCTATGAGCTTCTGTTTAATATAAAGTACTACTACTACTATTACTACTACTACTACTATAATGGTCAGCTTTAACAACTAACTAGGAACATTTAAAAATAATCTCTCTTAAAAGAAGTAAAATACACAAAAAAGTTCTTAGTTGGTAGACTTATTTTTTTCTTATGGATATGTTTTTGTATTGAAAAGCATTGATCCATTAGAATTGGAACTTTACACCAATTAATTTTTGTAACATATTTTTTCTAGGGCTTTATGGTAAGAGCATCTGGAAAGCATTGAAATTCCATATTTCAATAAGATATTTTAATATAATCAGCCCTATAAAGACAATACAATGTAAATATCTTATAATTCCTTCCACCTTTGCCTTCCTGCCAGAGCTATCTGGGTATCAGTTCATCTTCGTTACATTCCATGATCTCCTGGATACTGCTCTGGTTTCTGCATGCCTGCATTGCCTCACATTTTTCTGTGCATTGCTCTTCATGTTGCTCTTTAATTATTTTCAGCTGATATGGGCTCTTATTTTTTTTTCCCAGTCTACCCTATCTCGTTTCCCTTAAAGTGTCTGTTTCAGTCCCAGTTGCATGTCATTTATTTGCTTCCTCAAGTCTGCCACAGGCAGATATTCTTTAACACTTTAAAGCTTTCATTCTGCTTCCACTAGTTTTCTTTTCTTTTTACTTCACATATCAGTATGTTTGACTCCTGGTCCCAAGATGTGACTTTCTATCCCACACTATAAAATTAAAATCTAATTTTGTTCAGTCTATATATTCATTTCTCTGCTGATGCATTGAAACTTCCACTGTAGTACCTGAGCAAGGCTAAAGGAGAATTTTCTGAACAAAATCTATCAAATAGCTAGACTACATCTCTAATCTATATTTACTATGACTACTGTTTGCTATTACTTTTTCACACAATTGATCATGATTGGTTGTAACCAAACAACATTACACAAATAATCATTATGTCAAATAGTAAGTAAGTGGAAGTATGCATCAATGCTCTTTCCATGAAAAATTTGGAAAGTTTTTCTTCTTCTCAGAAAGATGAGAACTCTTTAAGAACTATGGATTAAGTCAACATATATAGCATGTTTTTCTGCAACCATTGTGACACAACTGATTTTTGAGAAAGCATCTTCTATTCCAAACAGACATAAGAGAATAAAATAATGCAAGTTAAAACCATATATGAAATAAATTGTGCCTATACTGGTACAAAAGGCAGATGATGAATACAATTTAAACTGGAGTGTTCAGTCACAAAGTCAGTAACGGAGATGGTGGGAGGAAGGAATTAGGAAAGGCAAATGAGGACAAGATTTTCCTTTCAATTAGATATGGTGTGAGATAGAATATAGATAGGGTAGAATTAAACCCTTCCACCAATGTTCTAGATATTAAGGATTGTATAAATCACGACTAAGGGGCACAAAATTTAGAACATATAAGTAAATTTAGATACAGTATTAGAGTGCTTCCAAGGCCACACCTATTAAACAACAGAGCTAGACAAATTAATGAAAGTAAACAATTTATTCAACAAATATTTGTATTTCTTTTCTGCATGGGAATTTTAGGGGGTTGGAATTTCATTTTCATCAAATTCACTGGTATAAAATACTGCCTGAAAATATTAAACTTTCCAAGTGACAAAGGCAGCTAAATATGGAATTACAATTTGCAATTTCTTGTCTATGATAATTTATCCTTAAATAAAGCAGGATTACATTTACTCTGTAATTTAAAAATATCATCACCATCCATTTTTCTTTTCTTTTGAATATTTTGAATGAGTAATCTTTTGAATATTCTGAATGAGTAATCTAAAACCACTGAAATTAGTTCCTGTCCATAAACAGCATTTTGTATTTGTCACTGGTCTTATTGGTCTTTTCTTTCTCTACCAGATTTTAAAGAACTACTTTTTCTTATTTTAAAGCCACATCATTTCCTTTTTAAATGTTTTTACTATGGAAAATCATAGTCTCAACTCTTATTTCTTTTTGGAGTTTAGAAACAGACTCTTTTTTCCCATTTGTAATTTGTAATATTTCTTTACCTCTCTCTCCTAAACTATTAGCTCTATTGGGAGAAAAACAGCACAAAACAGATATTTCTCTCCCTGTTCAAACAATCTCAGAGAACTTCCTTGTTTTATATGAAAACACCATCTCTGCAACCAAAAGGCTTTCAGATGTTCAGAAGTTTTCTTGTTCTATTGAAATGTAGTTTTCAAGGGAAATCATAGTTAAGGAAATTTCTAAAGTAATTTAGATCAAATCTTTGAAAGATTTCAAACATCAGAATAAATTAAAATATAATTTGTGATTCATATTATGTTAATGATTATAGATTGGTGTCCAAGATTCAATAAATATATATGAACACATCATTTATTATATAAAAATATAAGGAGTGCTTCCACTATCAGAAATTAAGGAATATGTTTCTAAAATCGTATAAATTAGAAGAGCCTGAGCACAAATTTCTGATAAATGTGGTTTATTCTTTTTTTCTTTTTACTTGTGGTAATATTTTTTCCATTTCTATATCAACTTCTTCTACTATAGGTCAGAAATATTTCTAGAAAAATTTTTATATATTTAATATCTTACAATATTTTTTTCTTAGTTTCGTTTTTTCTTGCTGTTGCTTTCTTTGTATGATTGTTTTATTTTGTATATATTTTTTCAGTTACTTCAGCATTTCTTGAGAGATGTAGATCATCCTTTTGCAAAAGTTGCCTTTACCAACTCTGTAATAGGATTTCAGCAAACATTTTTAATTGCATGTTCAATGATGTGACATTGTATTAACTTTAAAATAACATTCCTCTGTGACTTTTATAAATGTAATTTTAAATTTTGACTCTTTCAGTGCCAGGCAGTTGAAGTGATCTTGGTGAATATCTTTTTGTCTGTATCATAATTTCAATATTTCTGGCTGTATTTGTAGGAAACGAGAATAAAGGGTTACTTTTGGTCAGCCTTCCTTTCTAGATTCTTGCTTCTTGTTTCTTTGCTTCCCTTGTAAAAGATGAAAATTTCAGCACCTAGTCTTCTGATCTCAGGAGTCTCCTAGAAGATATTAGTCAAACATTCATTTTGACATCAGGTTCTAGGTAAAAAAAAAAGATTTTTTTTCTCTTCTGGGGAGACTGGTAGCAACACTTTTTTTTTTTTTTCTTTTTTTTGAGTCTTTGCTTGTTTCTTTGAGCAATCTGCTTCTCAGGATTATCTTGACACTTTCACTTCAGTTCCCTGTTATGAGAATTAGTGCCTCAAAACACTGTCAATGCCCAGTAGGATGGGTGACTTCATCTCCAACTGCAAAAATGTTTCAGTTGTTGCTCTAAAGATCTTAAGTTCAGATATTCTTGCATGAGGCTTGTGGTCTATGCTAAATAAGAAGCTTGGAAAGACGTGGAATTAATACTGCATAGAGCTTTCAGTGGTAAATTTTAGAGCTTCATTTCACCTAACATTTATGTGTTAGACATCTGAGTCTGAGCAGTTCACCTCAGGCTTCATTTATGGTTGTTGGAGATAAATATGCACTTCCAGAGGGTGACTGCTTTGATCTAATTTGCTTGCCTTTCATAGGGTGAGATTAATCTCTCTCTGGAGATGCCTGCTTCTTTTCATTGACGATAACACAGGCCCAAGATGACTAGCACAGCACTAACCACTGAATTTTAAAGCACTGATGTTCAGGCAAACCAGTCCTCCCTGACATTTCTTTTATGACTGTCTGCACTTTGATATAATAACTAGTCCTTACAATTCAGTAAGAGTAGGGGATGTTAAATGTCTTTGAAGTCTAACTCTTTTGATTGCTGAAGATTTGCCATTTATAGAAAAAGATAAATTTTTAAATGGTGCAGAAATATAGTTGCAATGGTGGAAACATGGTAGAATGACTTGCGCAACTGGAGTGCCATAATGGATGCCTAGAAAATTTTCAGAAGTGATAGGCAAGGAAGGAGAGGTGGAAGGGTAAATGTGCATTTGATGGGGTGTTTTGATGGACGGTGGTGATGATCGGGTTGAGTTTTTGTGGGTTAGAATCGGGGGAAAGGCCAACAAGGAAGATATCCTGATAGGAGTCTGCTGTAGACAACCCTACCCAGATAAAAAAGCAGATGAAATATTTTATAATTATAATATGTAAAATAAAATTAAGTCTCACAAAAGCTCATCCTTGTTCACATGGCGGGTTTTAACTTTAACAGATTCCTGCTGGAAAAATGATACAGTGGAGAGGAAAAAGTCTAGGAGGGTCTTGCAGTATTTGGAAGGTTACTTCCTGAGACAGCTGGTGAGGAAGACAGCTATGGACACTGTCCAACTGATCTGGTTGTTTGTGAACAAAAGTTGTGCCAGGGAGATATAGATTGAATATTAGGAAACGTTTCTTCCCTGGAACAGCTATCAAGCATTGGCACAGGCTGTCCAGCAAAGCATCTGAGTCACCAGGGCGAGAGATATTTAAAATATGTGCAGGTGTCATGCTTAGGGACATGGTTTAGTGGTGCCCTAGACAGTTTTATTGTTGGACTCCATCACCTTACAGCTATTTTCAAACCAAAATGAATCTTTAATTGTATATGGGATTCTCTATTAACTTTTCTATTCTTGCTGTGCTTTACAAACTGTGTTAAAAGAAAAAAAATAAAAATCACACACACACACACACACACACACACACACACACACACACACACACATATTCACAAAAGAGATACTTTTCCCACTCCAAATATTGGCTTGGGAGCCTTTCAGAGGACTGATAGTACTTCTAAACTTTTTTTTTTTTAATTCTTATCTTTAATCTTTTATAAAAAAAAAAAGTTTGTTCTTTTATTTATTTTATTTGACAAGATTTCTTGAGCATGACATTCCTTAAATATAAGATTGTTTTTCTTGTCTAGTTAGCTATCTGATGTGTACTGTCTTAATGAGCAAATATTGCCTCTAGACAATTAACAATTACAATTTGGAAACATTTTTGAGACCATGAAATGAAAGATGTTCTCTAATTATTATTATTATTATTATTATTATCATCCATATTTAACTAGATGCTTATAGCTTTAAGGATAATTTTTAGGATAACCATAAATATTTTCAGTTAAATCTTTCTTAAGCCTAAAGAACAGTATTAATGTGGAGCTTCATGTGCTGTGTTATAAACAGTTGCGGAAGGGAAGACTTGAAAAAACAGTAATTTAAGTCAAGTGCTTTTTGCAATTAAAAATATTTTTACATGGAAAATTAGCAGAAGAAATCTTGAAGCAGGAAAAGTTTATTTCAAAATCTCCAGGATTATATTGGAATGTTGTGTTTATTGCTATACTGGAAGTTTATGAATAAATTTGACACAAAACTATTGAAATGCCGCAGTTTCTTCCAATAAATATATAACAGCAGAGCCACTGTGGATTTCAATGAATTACATCTTCCTGTATCATGCTTCTAGGTGGGATTGCAATGAAAGAGGAGAAGAAAAATCCCTCTCCATTATCAGGGTAATTAGTTCTATAAATTCCTTTATGTCTTCAGTGAAGAAATGGGGTAATTACATTGTGAAATTTCATTTTCCTAAGGGGACACATTAATTTATGGCCACATGTAATACTTGTTCCAGCACAAGGTTTCCACATTCTGTACATGTACTTCATTATGTAGAAAAGAAATATTTAAAGCACACAGGATTCTATGTATAGTACAAAGTATGGGGTATTTTTTAATTTAGGCAATGTATTTTTAGCAAATCTCTTTGATTCCAACCTTCATTAAGTACACTATAAGTCTTAAAACAGAAAAACAAGTTATTTTGCTTTTATTCCTTGAGAGAAGAAAATATTCAATTTCTACATAGATATTAAAGTTCATAAAATATCATTAAAAGCAGTAAGTGTGGTGGCAATTTAATTATTACAAAACACTGTGGGTAGGATCAGGGCCCATGTTTTATTAAATTTTATTTCATGGGAAATATACTGTGGTAATTACTAATACAGTTTTATCTATCTTTCTATTATTCAAAGAGCAATATCATCTCTGTTAAAGGTTAATAATATTATTATTACTTAATTCACTAGAATTTATTGAATAATTTGAGCACTCTGAGGTAGATACTAGTCAATCTGAACAGACTGTTTCCTTATGTCTTGTTATGTTGAAAATCTTGTGAATGGGCCAAAAAAGGAAACAGATTACAAATAAAGCTGTTGACGTAATTGAAATCTTAACAGTGCAACTGAAAGATCATTATTGGACTAGATCTGATTATTACAGAGAAAAAAATTAATTATGATGTAGTTAAAAAGATTGTGTACACATCCTTTACATTTTCTCCTTTTTCTGGTTTCAGGTTCCTCCTCTTCCTGCTACTTGGTGGTTTTATAATGGCAGCAGTGGGGGATTCTCTGGTGAGTCATCAGTAGCTGGAGTCCTTTGCTGTGAGGAATGTGATGTTCCTTTTAATGGCTTCTTCCTCACTCTAGAATCTTCTAGTTTTCCTTTTTGTGTATTTATTGATACATTTTCATACTTTTTTCTGTTTCTCTACGAACTTAACAGTTTAATCTTGTATCAAAATTACTCTAAATTACTCTATATGTTGCCCTTTACATATGTCATATAAATGTGCATTTATTTTCTTTATGTTGACTAAATGAGTTTTACTGTAGGTCTGTTTTTCTTTAAATGTTCATAACTGAGTTTTTCACAGTTGTGGAGTCTCCAATGCCACCCTGTGCCCTATCCCTTAAAGTCCCATTGCTGTACTTGTCTCTGATATATCCCCAGTTCCCACATCTCAAAGATATTATTGTACCATGCCTCTATTCCTCCACTCTACATCATTATGTTAGAGTCATAAGCCTCTCATTCTACATACAAACAAAAACTAATAACTCCTATTTAGAGTTTGGGTTTTTCACCTTTCAAATACAAGAAAAGTAAAATAAATTAGACGTAAATATCTGATCTGTAAGATAAAATGTTGTTACAGTTAAACCAAGTGAAACAAAGCTGCAGGCAGGTCAAGACAACTTCAGACAGAGCAGATGTGAAAAGTGCCAGCCCTGAAGCCAGGCAAACTCAGTACAGAGCTTACTGCCTATCAAAGGCAATATGATGTTAAAGGGCTGCAGAGTTACACCAGTAAAGTTAGCAAATAACTCTGCCTGTCATATATGACTTTCCCTGGGAAGAAATTAGGGTGGATTTATGCCTCCATGCACAGTGATCCTAAGTCTGTTCCGTACGAAGTTCCCTGTGCATGTGTGATAAGGCTGATCTGTCAGATTTGGTGCACAGCAGCAGCTGGCTGCTACATTCAGTCTGGGCACACAGACCCTAAAAGTTGTGACAATTTTAGTGGTCTTTGGGACAATGAGTGTTTAGGCTCTGACCACCAGTGGTCTTCTCTTGCAACAGACTCAAAATGCTGTTTAGATTCTGCCCTTACTGAGTATCATGATGGTTTTCAAAAGAGTCTGAATACTTCCCCAGCAGCAGTTGTAAGAACGAATAGGACAATTCCATCATCATTAAGTGCACACAAGTAAAACAGATGGGCAGTAGACCCAGGGACTCTTTTAAGGAGTCATTATATTATTAGATTTTTCATCCTGTAAAGGAGTCAGTGGTGCACACATTTCTGGCTGTGTTCCTGCTTCCTAGCCCTTATTCATATAGCCCTGTTTCCACACTGCCTTGCTCAGGGGAAGACACCACAGCAGTGTACCTTCTAAGACAGTTTATTTCATAAGGGCTAAGAGACTTATAAGGGCAGCACCATCTGTTTTTGCAGCAACATATTTTATTACAATATATTATAATGCAAATGGCTTTAGCACTTTGTTCAGGTAAGTAGGCAAAACACACTTTATCTTGGAAGGGAAATATGTTCTTTTCTCAGGAGCTGTCTATTGTAATCACTGTTGCCCAGCACTACATTGTTGTCCATATTAAATAGGTACAACTGATTCCAGAAAAACCTTTTACTGAGAACTAACTTGGGTATAGATCAAGAGTATACTGAAAAACATTACGTGTTTATAGCCTAGAGGCTTCTGTGTGCACCTGCACTGCACAACCACTGTATAACCAAAATACTGATTATGTCCTGTAGGGCCAATGACTTGGAAGCAAACATTTATGTGATCATATATCTTGTCTCCTCCAGGAATGAACTGATAGTATAAACTATGTCTTTATGTTTCCTTTTGAAAAGTCTTGGGATTATATCTAATGTTATGCATACTCATAGCTGTCCTGCTAAGTCTTTTGTTGTTAGGTTACACAGAGAAGAACCAAGAGTCAGGGTAAGTCACTTCCAAACTATTGTCATGTTGAAGTGGGAAATTGATATTAAACTTCTCCACAAAGACCTAAGATGTAGATGCAGAGTTTGGATGTTTAATGTTTTTATCAAGTGTGGTTGTTAGAGTATGGTTAGTAGAAGAGCAAATTTCAATAAAGCAGTTGAACTGAATCAAATAATAGTGAAAGGATATTGTTGTGTAAGACACTATACATAAAATGTAAGCAGTATTGTTGCCTGTACTTTAAAAATTAGTGAATTAGTACATTTTATCATGAATGGCCTGATTGAGTGAATATATCATGTTTTTATAACAGTATATTGGTCTGGACCTGTCAGAGAGCCAAATGATCACCTTTTTGTTTCCAGAGGTTGCACAGGTCCTGACAGGAACAGAGCCCCATAACAAACAGTTTATCTGCTGCAGAGACGCCACAATTTGTGACCATTTATGAGTAACTCAGCAATTTGTAGTATATTCATGAACTATCCTCAAGAATCAAAAGTCTGAAGAAATTGTACCAGAATGGAATTATCCAAGGTTATTATTACAGGGATTCTCATCTCTAGTTAAAATATGTTTTTACTCTTCCTAGATGTCTTCATCTTCTGAATTTTCAGCCATCAGTGAGTATTCAGAATGATTATCACATGATCACAGAAATAATTTTGCTTCTCCCATTTCAGATATAATGTCTAATGTGTTACTAACTCTGTAATGATAAAATAGCTTGCCTTTAACATTCTGTATATATGAAATTTAGCATGTATCCAACAAAAAAAAAATAAACTTTTTGAATGAGTCCCATAAATTTAACAGCCAAGATTTTCAAAACCTCATTTTTGGCCCTTATTTACTTAAATTTGTTGTAGACAACAGAAATAGCTCTGCTTATCTCATTTCTGTCATAGAGGCATTCTTTGAGAAATAGTGCAAATGTCACCTGCAACAGTGTGACTCAGAAGCGTGGGTGGCATCATCTCAGAAATGGCCTGAAACTTTGAATCCTCATCCTGATACAGAAGAACTTTAGGCATTATTATCATCCCCCTTAATTCTGGAACTCTTGTTATGGCTTGGGAGCGCAATGTTGGAGGTAGTCTTATTTTTCCTTTGTTTGGGTTTTTTTCATGATGAAGGGAAACCTACAGTGCCAAAAGAGAGAAAACCACGTCTACAACTATGTTCAAGCTAAGATTGATTCTTCAAAAGTTTCACAATAAATGTCATTTCAGTTTGTCCCACTCAGGCATCATCTTGGGGAAAATATGCATATCTTTTTCCACCTTTCCTTCACTTCTCATTTGCTCTTCATTTCTGCTTTGACAAATGGGAAGCAGAGTAATTTTATAGGTTTATCCAAACAATGTTTCTCTTAAAAGTTTAGAAATTGATTATATACTAAAATCCATTCATATTTCATAATCATTTGAATTTGGAGTGTCAAGAACGTTAGAACTTGAAACTGCTTCCAGGAAAGTCCTGATTAGAGGTGATAGTCCAAATAGTCTTACTGACCAGTGGAGGTAGCACTCCTAAACTTCTGCTAGTATTGTTTAGGTACTATCTGAGTAATATAGGCCTGTAATTATCATGAATAATGAGAAGCCTGACCCTAATTCACTAATTTCAACCACTGTCCTGAAAAATGTTGAAATCACTGATTTCCCAGCTCATGATGGAAATCAGAATATGACTGGGCTAGCAATTGCCACTGTCTGTACATTTACTATTATTAAACACAATATGCATTGCAGAGATAGTAAATGGGAATATTAATGTAGTTTGGAGGTTTGGATTCTTGAAAGTTACTCCTCAAATCCCAAATCCATTTGCAGAAGCAATTATATATTATATTTGTATACAAAGAAATCTATGCTTTCAGCTGAATAGCTTGTTTTGTATGCTGTATCAGATTGGTCAAAATTACTTTACAAGTGCTCTAAATAAATTGCTCAATTGCATTTTGCATCTGCTGGATTTTCTGCTGGCAGTGATCTTTCCCACAGCTCCAGAAGCATTTGAGTTCTGTATCTTTCTGATTCCTAACTCAGAAATTGCAGTTAATTGAGAGGCTGATACTGTTAATACTGACTCAGGGAAAAGGACACAAAAGAAGAAATGTTTTTTTCAGGTACTGGGTCATCAGTTTGAAATCCAGTCTTTTAATTCCTTCAAGCACTGGCTGCTCCCAATGCCTGCAGTAAATGGAAGGAGGTGCACCATAACTTTTAGTACTCTTAAGACACTCAGTCCCATGACAATTTTTGATTTAATACCTAGCTATGACAATCTATATTTTGCCCATAGACAGTCTTCAGAGCTGTATACACATCGTGAAGCAGGTTAGTAGCTGGAATGACCTTCCTGATATGTATAAAATCTTAATCCACTTAAAGGAGCTAAGAACAGTCTCACCTTTACAACTTCATGGGCTGGCTAGCACAGCTGCTCAGTCTCAATGATCTACATTACTAAGAGATATGACAAGGTAAAAAAAAAAAAAACAGTAAACATTGCTAGGTCATATACCTTAACACTGTGCTTCCTCACATAGCTCACACACTGGAGGTCAGGAATGAAAGCTAGAGAAGGCTAAATATAAATACGTTAAAGCATAAATAATTTATGCTACCATGGCAAGAACATAATTAAGGTGACATTATGTTTCTTCCAGCCAGGAGGCATCTTGGTAAAAAGATAAACAGAAAGTAAGGTGAATTTATCCGTGGACAAAACTAACATGATCACTCATAAATATTTGCAAAAGGGTTCTCAAGATTGCTTATTGTGCTTTTATGCTCCTAGTCATATGAGGAAATTGCTAACAATATTGCAACAAAAACATTTCATGAAGCTTACAGAGCAGAGATTTACTTGTCAATGGATATGAAGATCATTTTACATTTTGATTTGATTCTTTCTACAAATTATTTTGTTCATGTGTGTTTGTTGAGGTCTCTCTTAATAAAAATATTATGTTTGAAATTGTTGTTGAACCTACATTACTGTAATGAAGTGCCTATCTTGTACTGAATTTTGAAAAAATAGTTTAGTGAGTGGAAATAAGTGGATTTTTTTAATATCCTCTCTCTCAGCAGTTTTGTTATTAAAACCAAATAGTTATTCTTAGAATTGATATTATAGATGTAATGTTTCATAAAGCGTTGAGAGAGATGAAGCTCAATAACCGAAAGCAAAACCAGAAGTCAGTATGGCTGCTCCTGATTATGTTGCTCATGAAGTTCTTAGTAATGTCAAAGAGTGTCAAAGTGGAACAAAATAAAAAAAAGATTGACAATACAAACAAGTGGTTGTTTTGGTTTTGGTTGTTTTTTTGTTTGGTTTTTTTTTTTTTCCTGTATTAGGCACTACTTTTTCTAAGAAAGAATTTGCTCCTTCTCACTGGGAATAAATTATTTATGATGAGTGTGGTGAGACACTCCAGAGCACAGAACTACACCCAGCACTCCCATAACATTTCAGCAGTACAGAACATAGTAGAAGTTGTTGGTTAGACCACAGTGATAATAATGCCAAGGGTTGTGTGTTCTATCCCCATATGGGTCATTCACTTAAGAGTTGGACTTATTCCTTATCTGGAATTCCAGCAAAGACTCTCCCCTTTTTGCTTCCTCAATTGCCTCTGCCAGGAAGTTGTCATCAATGCACTCCATGAAATGATCCTCTTGCTTCTACTCTGTGATGCTTCCCTCCCAGTGGATATTAGGATGATTAAGGTCTACCATGAGGAGCAGATTCTGCAAATATAATGTTTCCTTTATTAGTTGGAAGACATCTACAATGATAATGCCCACATCATCGAGCTCTAATCCCAACCCGTTATCTCTCAGCTTGCTCAATACCTGTTCCTAGGCAGAGCTTCCTGCACTCACACTCATCTCAACAAAGGGCAGCTTCCTTTCCCCACTGTCCTGCTCTTTGCAGCTGAAGGCACACAGGAACTATTACATTGATTATATAATGAGAAAGTCATTCCACATTTAAATAATATAATCAAACAGTCCATAGTACAGGAAAGCCAGTAACTTACCTGAAGAAGAGTCATGCTTAATCAAAGAGCAAGGCTAACTCCTGTTTTACAAACTTTTCAAACAATTCCATGAGATTCTTTTGGTTTTTGAGATCCTGCTTGATTACAAATAAAAGGAGATTTATGCCTATAAGAGATAATCAGGTAATCAATTCAGTTTTATGTCCTCCTAAAGGCCCAGGTGCTCCTTTTGTGGATTTTAATGAAGTTCTGTCATGCTGAATAAGAGATGTTAGGAGACATCAGTCAGGAATGCACCTTAATTTGAGTTGTTGTGATATAGAAGAGGATTAAAAAGAAGACAAATTGCTATATTTTAACTCAGAGGAGAATTTGAGAATTATTTTTTAAAATATCTTTAAAGAAAATACCTAATAGATTATAATTTTTTTATCTCTTGACTTCAGATACAATGTAGAAAAAATATTTACTAATTAATTTAGAAATAATATGGAAAAATGTATGATTTCCATGAAAAATACATAAAGCAGAAAAAAGGGAAACAAATATTGACATACATCTGATATCGTATCTTTGCCTAATCATTTCAGGTCTGTTATATGGGAAGATAGTTATTGGTGCCATTTAAAATGAATCCTTAAGGCACACCTAATACTCTTTATTAAAAAAAATGAGACAAAGGTAATAACTAAGAAGGTTATTTTCATTTAAATTGCCATGGAACAAACATAAAAAAGATTGGTTTATTGTTGGAGAAAAGTATATAAGTTTCTACTTGCTGGTTTGTAGATTTTTAAAAACTGTGTAAATTGTTATAGGACCAGAAGGCGTGACTGTTGAAAGCATGCTTTATAGCAGTAGTTAAATTCCATTAGGATGGGTATATGCTTTGATTCTTGCTTCTTATAAACAGCATGATATTTAACTTCCCAATACATGGCATTAGTCCCAGACTTTCAGATGGGAGTGAAATCCATTCAAAATCAAATCTGTGGTTGCCAGCGATCTGCCCCTTTGAAATGGCTGTCATTTTAACTTCTTTCTTAGTGAAGATGTAGAATAAAAGCAACTTATATCCAGGTGCTTTGTTACGCTTGTGTCTGAACATTTCCTCATTTCTATTTTCCCAAGATGTGAGGGAGGATTTATTTCTCTACAGAGAAATAAATCAAGTGATCATATGGAAAATGCTGGAATTCACAAGACTGTTCTATATTGCTGGACCTATTCTGTTCTTGGGGTTATTTTAGTAAATAATTACTATTTATTTTAAACAATTAAGACATTGTGTACCTTGTTTCCTAGATACCAAAGCAAAGTAAAAATGCTGCACTACCTTCAGAAGTTTAGTATCTGAAGCACATGTAGGCATTTTGAGTGTAACTGAGGTTGTATAAAAAAATATCTTAGACCAGAATTTTGTATGATGTCAGGCAACAATTATTCAGGAGAAGATTTTCCATAGTATCCTAAATTCACTTAATCAAATGGATGAAACTACTTAAACCTTCTATCTCAAAACAGATTCTAAATAGGCACATAATCTTTCCAAACAAAAAAAGAGATAGATCTACAGACCAACAGGCAACAGTGCTTCACATGCTGTCAGAGAAAAACTATCTATCTATCATCTATCTATCTATCTATCTATCTATCTATCTATCTATCTATCTATCTATCTATCTCTGTCTATCTATCTATCTATCTATCTATCTATCTATCTATCTATCTATCTATCTATCTATTTATCTATCTGTCATTTCAATTGCTACTAAAGAGTCTTTTGATATTACTTCAAAGAAAAAATTCAGACAATTCATCCCTTAAAGGTGCTTCTTTTCCAAAATAAGATACACAACAACTACAGGATGTAATTTGAGAACTTGCTTAAGTAAAAGAGTAACTTTTAAAGGAAGAGTTATTACCTTCTCATGCTCATCTTTCAAAACAAAATTTTTTAAATCCCTACACTATTATGCATACTACTTTTTGTGTCTGTCTTTACCAAGTACTGAATATTAGCATAAAGCCTGCTATCCAACACAGTAGTAATATTTTAGTCTGATATCCTTCCATTTCTAAGGAATTTCATACTGTCCTCTGTAGCTTGTCCCAGTATTAGTGCATTATTTCTTTTCATGGTCTGTGCACTAAAATATAGAAGGTTGCTAAGTGTTCAACTTCCAGGGCTTTGGTTACTAAACCACATTCACAAATTTCACATCAGTGCCCTTCTCCAGCATGCAGTGAGATACAGGCAAGCAGTTCTAATCTGCTGTTGCCCAGATGAATCCTAGAACCCAAGCCAGTATCTGCTCATCAAGACGGCAGTGAAATATCCAAGTTAATTATCAATGCCAAGTAGAGTACACAGACTTGTATCATCTTGCATAATGCAGTGGCATCTCTTTACAGTACTGCCCTATTGTGTGACTGGAATGCTACTTCTGGAGCAGCCTGGAAAAGATTTGGATCCTATGATAATATGTAGGGAAAACACACTCTCAGGTCTCTTTTTTAAAGAGATCCAGTGAGCTGATTTTCTAGCAGAGAATATTCTGTACAGGAAGCAGCTTCAGTTAACCAATAAGAAATGGCACAGTGGAAAAGTGCCCCCTTAAAAGTCCACTCATCACTGAGCTACACAATTTTTTTTTTTTTTTTTTTTTTTTTCCTAATGCATTTAGAGTTGAATAAGGTACATACAATTCCACTTATGCAAGTTCACATGAGCAAGACAGTGCTTACATATTCAGGTATCTTAGGATTGTGACAAGTTTATAAATGTAATGTTCTAAGTAGGTTCTGTGGTGCCAACAGATTGGCAGACTTCTGAGCCGTTAGCTGCCTGCTCACTAGATTGCTCAGTTTGTATTTCAGATCTCAGCTGAGTTATACAGAAGCCCTGTTAGCTCTTTGGATTTCATCCTGTGCTACTAAAAAGAAACTCTTTGAGGAACAGCATTTTTTAAAACCAACCTCCCAATGTAAATGGCATTCCTACTTTAAGAACATTAAACATAATCTGTAACTTTAAGTCTAGTGCCTTAAATTAACACTGAGATTTTTTCGGTAGTGTTAACCATCAACTGGAGGATTCTGCCTCCCTCTTGACTATACAGGGACTGTAACTTTCTACTCTACAGTTTAATTCCTGATTTAGGAGTGCCTAAAGACAGGTGGCATGTGTCTGGTTTTCTTTGTTTCTGGTGATGTGTTAGGAGTCAAAATGATTTACACTCTTTGGAGGTTAAAAATAAAACCAGAAAATGCAGTTTTTAGGAAACACTGCCTAATTTCTTTTGCTTCTATCCATGTTTCTTATCAGATAGTGTTATATTGAGTTGAAATCTAGAGCTTTAAGAAGGAAGTTACTGCTGGGCACAAATAGAATATCGCTATTGTATCTTATAAACATCATTTGCAAAACTGTTCAGTCCTGGTGCTATTTATATATCTTTTCATATCTATAAAACTGAACAGATTTCATAGGACACAAAATACATTTTGTAGCTACTCTCTCAAATATTTCTGTGCCCACTCTTGAGGAAATGAATTATAAAAGAAGAGGTGGTTATAAACTTGGGATCATTACCATATATTTTCCTTTTACTGGGGAGCAGATTATGTCTTTTGCATTGGGAGAGACATTTTGGTGTCAATAAAATCTCATCTTCTTTTCTCCCATATGATGCTACAGAGTTAAAAGCTTAAGAAGAAAATGTGGAAAAAAAAATAAAATCCCAGACTTCTTTCAAGAAAACCTCAGTTTGAAAGTGAGAATAAATTTGAGAAAGATTTTCTGTAAAAGAGAGTATGCTATATTCTGTTAACTTTAAACATAAATGTTCAATATTGATAATTATAAGGCTTTTATTGCTTGAAATAGTAATTAGAAATGAGGATTAGCATACTCTAGATAGTGTAATGAACTTTTATATAATTCTTTGGAAAAGAAGAGGTGATAAAGAACCCCGTGATAACTGCTGAAATTCTTGAAGTTCCACAGTTTCTTTATGGATTTAACAGGTATTAGAGGGGGAAAAAATAAATATTTTTCTGTCCTATCATAGTAAATATATGTATACTAATTATTTTTAATGTAAAAGGTCGAAGGTGGAGGTAAATTATGTCATTTTTTTCAGATGAAATGCACACAAAATGTCTATGTAATGTAACTGTGATTTTGGATATAGGGCTCAACAAAGCTTTGAGTTATTTGGAGTTAGGATTTTACTTCAAATAAACGAATGATGAAACCCTCTTTCCTGACACTAACAATAATAATACTAATCCTAATACTAATAATAATAATGAGAGGACATTAGAAGAGCATGCTTGCAAAAGAAAGTTATTTGTAACTGAATTAACACCAGTGAAGGAAGAAAAACTGTTACTTGTGAAATGCTGCAAGGCTGGACCTATGAAATTGTCCCCAAATTACTTAGTTCTTGGGTTAAATTTTCCACTTTCAAATTGCCTTTTCTTTTTGTTTCTTTTTTTGTTTGTTTGGTGTTTTACCCTTTTTTTTTATGTCCTTCCCTTCCCTTCCCTTCCCTTCCCTTCCCTTCCCTTCCCTTCCCTTCCCTTCCCTTCCCTTCCCTTCCCTTCCCTTCCCTTCCCTTCCCTTCCCTTCCCTTCCCTTCCCTTCCCTTCCCTTCCCTTCCCTTCCCTTCCCTTCCCTTCCCTTCCCTTCCCTTCCCTTCCCTTCCCTAAAATATTTCTGTATTTGACATTTACACAGAGCTTGAAGTCTTGAAATTTTGTGGCATTCATAATTCTATTCTTAGGTATTCCCAGGTTGCTTTCTATGCATACGCTAAACATTGGTATATGAATTGGAATTGGTTTGGAAACAAGGAGTTCCTCTGAAGATACTTCTTTTTAGAGTGGGATGCAGTTCATAACCAGGGTCTTATTTCTGTGGACATTTTAGAAGAATTTGATTCTTTCTTTGCAGGAGGATGTTGTCTAGCTAAATATCAACACTACTGATGTAATTGTATTATTCCTACCAAGGCTTAGGTGGATGTTCGACATCCTTTTCAAAATACCTAATTTTCAATGAATTCAATAAAAAAAAAAAAAATCTTAGCATTTCTATAGGCACCTATAGATGTCTGTCTGTATAGTTAAATATTTACATATTTTGGAGGACTATGACAAATGGGAATAGTAACCAGTCATGGTGAATAGACATGAGATTTGAAGAAAAATATACAGTTTAGAAAATAAAATTTAAAATATATAAAATAAAATATAAAAGCTCATTTCTATTTGACATTAACTTAGATAATGAAAGTGTTGTGAGACATGGAGGCTACTATTAGTAGGCGCTACTAGATGTGTAGCAGAGCTATGTAAGTAAATAGACGTACACCTTCACAACATGAACCTAAATCTTTGAGTCACTTTTTTTTCCAGATGTTCTCTATAAAGTCCATAAATAGATTCAGTTCATAGCTGAGCTATACAGATCTGTTGTCCTGATAGCTGTCTAAACATAGTCAGACATAATTTCTCTATCGGCACGCATCTATACCCAAAACTTATGTAATAATCTCGTAACCCCTGCACCACCTAAGGCATAAATACCAGGATCATCCCTGAATTCCAGATACAGATGATTGACTTGCACAAAGGGCTAATCCCTTCTAGACTGACTGTACATGCAAAATATAGGACATGCTCCTACTCTTTTTTGTATGCCCATGTTTCCAACAATGAATCCATGTTAGGTATTTGTGGGGTTTGTGTTGTTTGGTTTTATTTCTATTTGCCAATCCTGAGTCAAAGTGAGCTGTGTCACAACTCACCAGGATAATTTCAGTGGTATAAAGCAAAGTCAGTCAGACCAACATCACAGAAAATTTCTAAATGAGTAAATGTGGCTATGCACTTAATAACAACTCTCTGAAAGGTTTACCTTCTCTAAGGTCGCTGGGCTGTGGAAGAGAGATGCCTATTGTTTAAATGTCAGCTTTCACCCTAGATTTCATTTAAAATCAGTGCCAAAATAGTGAATTTCAAAGACACGGTATATCTTAATTTAATGCCAATGTATGAAAGAGAATCTAGTTTTTCTTCTATAGAAAGGTCTATTCCTCTCATCTAATTAGGAAAGGAACTTATGGAGAGCAATTCAGTCAGATATATCTGTATAGTAGGTCTCCAAGGCTGAATGAGAAGAATTCTATCCTGACTTTTTCCTCTTAAATATCGGCATTCACATTCTTCTTCCGCACTGTATCTTCAAGCTACAGGTAGTTTGCAGATTTCTGATGTGAACTCATTTGAAACATCATATTGCAATAATACAATTCATTTCACATGTGCTCCTCTTGACAACTTAAAGCTCTCTTGTTCTGTAAAATATGCTTCCTTACTCACAAAATTTTTATTGAGGTCTAAGCAAATTGGAAATAGATTGCTATTCTTGTGATCGAGTCTGTCTCAATCTCAGCAGAACAATGAGAGAAGACATCTTGAATGGCATGCAAAATACGAGACACAAAGAATAGCTGAAGTTGTAAGGGACACTTGGAGATCATTGAGGCCCAACTTCCCTGCACAAGAAGGTTGCTCATGAATGTGTCCAGACAGATTATTTTGCAAATCTCCACAGATGGAGGGTCCACAATGCTCTGTGCAATCTGTTCCACTTTTCAACAACCTTTATAGTACAAAAACAAACAAACAAACAAACAAACAAACATTTTCTCTGAGTACTGTAAGCTATTGTACATTTTTATTTCCATGTCTAGAAAATAAAGGCATATCTAAGGTATGCCTTAGATAAGGTAATGTAGCAAAGGTACTTTACCTTAAGGTAACAAAATAGAGACAAAACAAACAAATTCATGTAGACAAAAGAATAAACTGAAATTCTTCTGGTTTCATATTGCAGTATAAACAATGAAATGTTGAATTTAATTTTTGATACTTGATGAAAGGCTGATTAATTTTATGATCTTTGAAATCTCATTCAGACTGAAAATTCTAATCAATCCTTAAAATTTAAAGAAGAGTGTGTCAGAATATGACCATCAAATACAGTCAGCTAAAACTAACAGAGGAAAACAAATTCAACAGGCAATAAATTTCCATTAAAATACCCAGTGAAATTTTTTACTACATGGACCATTAAAATCCCTGCTTGGATGAAAGCATTGTAGTTCAATAAATTAGTTTAATTTCTCTGCTTAGTTTTGCAGTTTGAATTCAAAGATATACAGAGCAACAGATAACATGGACAGCAGAATGAGATGTAAGAATTACTGGAGATTTGAAAGAAAGACAACAAAGTAAGAGTTTAATGTGCAATAAGTATATGCCAGAAAAATACACTTGAAAATTGGATTTTCTGTTGTTTTTTTTTTTTTTGCACTTATATTTAGGAAGGATAATTCTGATTTTTTTTTAAAAAACCCTGTCTTGTAACTGCAGTGTAAACCACATAAAAGGTAACATTAAGTTTTTATATCTTTACAGAAAATAATTTACTTCATCTTCTTGATGTGAGAATGAAATACATATATATGTAAAAATTTAATCCCTTAGTGTGACTCTCAAAGTACATACTCATTTGAAAATCAAAGTTTTGATCAAAATAGTAAAGAAAAACAACTACAGAAAGCATCTCCTCAGAACTTTAAGAAATTATTTATTAAGCAGCACACAAACATTTTCCTAGTGGAAAGAAAAATTTAGTAAGGGAGAATTAGCTATGTGAATATTGACTACAGCTTTGAAATGATGAGAAGGGTTTTGACAAAATACCAGAGAATTAATCATTAGTCACATTTTATCTTGGGATTTACAATATAATTTTGTTTAATTACTTCTGATGTTTCAGTATCATGCTAAGAACTACAAGAGACAAAGAATTAGAGGGTAGCTGCTCTTTTCAGACTTATTCTCAAATGGAAAAGAATATCCATTAGAACTCATAAACAAAAGTTGGCATTCTTGGCATTTTACACAAAGGAGATCAAGGATTGAGCTGGCATAGAAAAGCCTTGCAAAAGTGCCCCTGCCAGTTTAACATTAAAAGACTTTGTGAAATGACTTGCATTGTTACAGTTCAGTGAGCCACAAGTCATGTATGAATAATACGAACAGGATTCAGGCTTAGTTTCATCTCAAAATTTGTAGGATACTCTCATGCATAACTAACTTTTCTCAAAAGATAATGTGTACAGAAGATGGTCGGGTTGTTCTGTTGTATAGCAAGATTTATCAAGCACAGTCTTCAATAACACTTGACTGTTAAATTTTTTACATTAAAAGAAATTTATAATGTGATTTCCTTTAAGGAAAAGTTTTAATTTAATTAACTTCCCAAAATAGAAAGGAAATTTCATTTTTCAGCTTTTACCCAGTCTGAAACGGCATGTTTTACAATATGAATTAGATATCATTATGGTCATTTCATGTAAAATACTTCTGGATAATTTAAAGAGAGAAATTAATATGATCACAATTTTTTCTTTTTTGCTTGCTCAGTTCCTGTATGGAGTACTCCTTTTGTCATCTGAGGA
The DNA here is from genome assembly GCF_028018845.1 of Melospiza georgiana. Lineage (NCBI taxonomy): Eukaryota > Metazoa > Chordata > Aves > Passeriformes > Passerellidae > Melospiza > Melospiza georgiana. The sequence goes on from NC_080431.1 coordinate 49,574,033, forward strand.
AAAAGAAAGAGTCAATTTTAATTTATACATGGATAAGAAAATTCCTTCACAGTTCCAATCTATTAATCATCATCAAATAATTAAATGTAGAATATAAAAATATAAAAAATGTAAAATTTTTGTGCAAAACCAATCTTAATTTTATCCTGATTTATGTGTCTTCAGATTGTATGTAATGGTGTTTAAAAATATTGCTGCTTTTAATTTATCTAAAATCACCAGTGTTCTTGAAATTTGTTTTGCTAGTTTGAAAAGAAAAGACCAACAATAAACATTTGAAAACAGAATAATTTTTTGACAGGAACTATGGGAAGATAAGGAGTTCTTCATAGGCAAACAAAAATTATATACATTAGAAGAAATTATTCCATGATTAGTAAAGCAAGGACAGAGAAAGATGAAGTGGTAAGATCAGCAGCATAATGGTTATGTGAAGTTTCTAATAACATTTCGAATGAAATTTAAGGAACCTTGTATGATTTGTGTTTCTTTTTATATACACCACAGTGGTTCTAATTAATTTCGAAATCTCAATAAGAAATGTACAGACATGCAAGAGTAGTTGATGATTCATTATGTGAAACCAGGCAGGAAAATGACATAAAACTTACATCTCTTCTGATGCCCCTGTAGCATGCGACAAGCCCCTCCTCGCTGACCATGGCATGGTGTGAAGATGAAATTCTCACTAGTCTTCAGGTTTCTAGAATATTGTTTCAAGTGAACAATCAACAGTCTTTTACCTGTTCAATACTAACGTTTCAAAGTGACATACTAAGATTCAGTGAGAATGGTACCCTCTTACCCATCTCCATAGAAATGAGCACTTACAAGTGGTTCACATGTCCAGAAGAAGTCCACAAAAATGATCAGAGATGATCTCCTGTGTTGAAATGTTGAGAAAGTTGGGGCTGCTCAGCCTGGAGAAGACTCCAGGGAAATCTTACTGCACCTACCAGTACTTAAAAAAGGGCCTATGAGAAAGATGGGGACAGACTTTTTAGCAGAGCTTGTTGCAGTTGCAACAGGGAGTAATGATTTTAATGTCTGTTGCATTACAACAGGGAGTAATGATTTTAACCTAAAAGAGGATCAATTTCGATTAGATATAAGAAAAAAGTTTTTGCAATGAGGTCGATGAAAGACCAGAACAGCTTGCTTGGAGAAGTGGTGGATTCCACATGCCTGCTAACACAGAGGGTCAGGCTGGATAGGGCTCTGAGCAACCTGACCTAGTTGAAGATGTCCCTGCTCATTTAAGAGTGGCTGGACTATACGACGTTTAGAAGTCCCTTCTGACCAGAACCATTGTATGATTTTATGAAATAGAGGTGGTATTGTTACAGACAGCCGTGGTACGCGCTTGGGTTAAACAGCAGACACTCCTGCTAATATGCAGGTCTCTACAAACAAAACCTCTGGTTAAACTCTGCCTAAATTCTGCTTGAAATTAGTGTCATCATTATGGTCTGCTGCACTGGCTCAGTACAAGTTCGGATCACATTTCACTAAGCAAAGAGATAATCCTCTGAATGCTGCACACATGAATAATTATATCAAAATAATTTTCACCTTGACTTAGCCAAAGTTATTCAGGACTGAGGATGAGGTACTATTCTGTTTTAAAATCCTGGCAGTTCGGGTCTTCCAGTTATCACAGGAGTTCAGAAAATTCTTTAATGAGGCTAGCTGCTTCTCAGAAGATTGGGGAAGAAAAGCTGTAGGAGAAATGCTATTGTATGTATTATTCAAGCATAAATTATAGGTCTCAGCTGGGTAAAATTCTGTGGGGTTACAGCACAGGTCAGACAAGATGATCTGATGATCCATTCTGGCCTTGCATTTCTGAGTTTCTGAATAATGTACAATGAATTTTATATATTCAAGTCAAGCTGCATGGCCAGAAACCTAAAACTATTTACTACTTCTTGTCTAGATTTATGATGGAAGGGAAAGGACCAGACAGAACTCATTAAAAATAAATTTCTCAATCTCCTAAACACCTACATTCCTTTTGTTTTCTTTCTGTGTCATGGTGAAAAACGATGGAATTTTCTTTGGACCTAGAGCAATAATCTCTGACTTTTTAACTCTTTATTGTTTCTTACTGCTCCTGTGTAGTGATTTTATGTGGCTTATCACATTTTCATCTGCCACTCCTCCATATTCTTGTCTCTTCTTTGCACCTCTGGAGTTGAAATATTTGTTAATATTCTGAAATTATCCCACTTATACAACAAAATTGACTATTTATGAAACTGACTCTTTTCTTTTTTTGTAGTCCTACTGACTTACTTCTCTGGCTAAAACTGCAAGTTTTCATAAGTATTTTGTTTAGAAAATAGCTCTGTTTTTTCTTAAATGTAATTTTTATGATAATTTTTTAGAAATTTTACATACAAGTGGAAACAACTCATTTTTAGAGGGTACACAAAAATATTTTTATGGGTAAAAAATTGAAAGTAATTGAGGTACAACTTGTATGACTATCATCAGGACCTCTAACTGGATAAATGCACCTAGACTGTCTTCAGTGGTAAAAGTCCCTATCTTGGTAAATATTCACTAAGAACTCATATATTTCAAATCTTTGGTGGAAACAGTGTAAGTAACAAGCAAAAAATTATGTTTTCTGTAATAAATTTTGGATTTTGCTGTGGATATTTTTGTCATCCATGTCTGTGGAAACCTTTTTCAAGATGGTTCATTAACACTCCAATTTGCAGTAATAACATACTGAAAGTATCATTCACCTTCCACTCTTCAATTACAGAAAGTCAAAACTAATGACCCAGGCATTAGTGCTAAAGGGTTAGTTCCCAGGTTGGTCCTGGGCAGGCTCTTTAGTTCTGCAGTGACTGGCACAGTAGATGATGACAAAGATTGCATTTTAACTGAGCTGGATAGAGCACGGTGCTGACAGCACCAAGGTTGCGGATTTGCTCTGTATATAGGCCATTCTCTTAAAAGTTAGAATGATGATATTTGAGGGTCTTTTCCAACCCAGAATATTCTGTGAGTCAGTAATTAATCTTAGAGATTAATACCCAGGACGCTGACTTTTTTGAAAGGGCAATTATTTTGGTTAATTTCCATAAAGAATCTTTTCTTCTCATGTTTTCCTTTCAGGCCATATTGATGTAGCAGTGTGTTGCTTTTCAATGACTATATTGTCATCTGCAAGTAAAAGCACAAACATTCCTCCCATGTCAAGCAGCAGGACTACAGAGTGGGCGGAACTGTAAAGGTTTCCAAGAAGTTTGAATCAGAAGACTAAACTATGATAAAGGATATGGTGCAAATGCACCAGGAAGCAAAGTAATAATACTCAGTGTATGGAGAGGATGTTTGTATTTCACATAATGTCATCAGATCACTGTGGTCACCCATACACAGTCTCGTCAGAGACACCACAGCTGTGCCATCTGACATCCCGCTGATTGTCCAGAGAATAGATACGGCGTGGAGCCATACTGCTTCCCATTCAATATTCTCTCAGTGAACCTGCACAGCATTACATACCCCTGCTTAATGCAGCTAAATTAAACCCTCACTGAGAAGGTCTCACACAGATATTGCCATGAGGGGCTAGGTTGTTAAGAATTTCCTTTATAGTCAGAAAAAGCTGTGGAGCAGGATTCATCTGATCTATTTTACACAAGTACTTTATGATAGGGTAAGTGGTGATCTAAAAGTGCCAATTTTCCTGCACTGATTTTCCCATGACTGAGATATAGATGTAAGCATATTTCTATACCTGTTCAGAAGAATTGTCACCCAAGATGCAGAAAGTATTTTCCCCGGAAAACTAAAGTGCTCTGCCAATCTAAACAATTTACGTATACTTACGTGACAAAACATCAGCAATCAAGCACAGACAGAATTCAAAATCCATTTTTGGGGCACAATCAGTTTTATTGAACCTCTAATTCTTCCACTCTGTCATAAGAGGATTATGGGAACTGGGCCAGAATTGGTCCCTCATTTTTTGCAATTAATATGAAATTTGCCTGTGAGATACAATATAATTAGACAATTTATGTACTAAAACAACACTCTAAATTAGATTCATTTTTTTATCAAGAGGATTTTTCTTCCTAACTTCCTGAAAGCTTTACTCATCTTTGCCCTATAACTCAATTACTTACACCCACTTGTGAAGCTCTTGACCTTAAAGGAATAGACTAAGCCACTCCCTTGAGATATCTTTCTAGCAGTTTAAGTAATGAGGAGTCAGCAAGTGTAATCATGAAAGGAAAATTATTTTCATCAAGAAAATGTATGTTTATGCTTGTCAAAATGATGACTGTAAGAAGTACGGAGATATGCAAAACGATGATCATAATTAAAAACTAAAACTGGATTTTTTTTTCTCTAAAAGCACACAAATTCTGTCATCAGAAAACTCATATAGATTTAAAAAATTGATTTCATACACTTTTCCAGTTTCTAGGTAACCATCATTTGAATCTTTTTGCCTTCTTCAGTGTTCCCAAAGGAAATTAGCTAATTTGCTTGCATGGCCACCATTAAAAAGTATTCTGAAAAGTCATGGACATTGGGCTCAGGGGGAGGGAGGTTGAAGAAGCTAAAAAAATCCAGATATGACTCTGAAAAATAAATATTTCCAGAAATAGTTATTTTTGGATAAAAATACTAAAATACTAAAAAATACTAAAAATCCACACTGATCCTCATTACCCTGGGGGAAAAAAACACATAAATCATGAAACAAATACTAACAGGAAAGAAAAATCCTCAAAGACTTGATATTGTTTAAACATAAGCTTTAATTAGTATGCCTTTGTAAATAGAACTGATCATCCTGATTTTTGTGCTTTAAAAACTGATAGGGAAATTTTCACTGATTCGAATGAGAGGAAAATGCACAACACCTTACCTGTTTCCAAATGCAGACATTAACCCCACTTGAAGACATCTATAATTCTTATTCAAAAGCAAGGGCAGCTCTTGCCTTAGGGGTGCTAGGATCCATTCCCACCAGAATTTTACAACTCTCAGTGCAAATCTTTGTAAGCTTTTCTTCCCTCCAGTGCCAGGCACAGACAGTGCACACAAAGGCACAAAGCCAAACACTGTCACACAGGAGACAGGGATATGCACAGGGATGGAAAGAATCCTTCACCTTTGCCTGTACAGAAAGGGGGACCCTCAACTGCAAAGTATTCCAGTTTTTACTGTTGCAAGGAAAAGGAGACCAAGACAGGATATTGGTATTTAGTCAGTGACAGAATCAATAGCAGAAAAATGTTAAAAATCAGAACATATATCCTGCTTACTGTGAAGTTATGCAGCCCAGTCAGCCCATGTTGTATTACTGCAGCTAATGCAATAAACAGCACAGTGTGGTGACCTGCACAGCTCCTTGACCTGGGTGTAGCAACATAAATGTGAGTGAAGAAAATGGATTACAGTTACTTGTTTTCTAAAACAAGTAGTTTTCTAATGTGGTTTTACTTTTCCCTGATAATATGGGACAAAAAAAAAAAAAAAAAAAAAAAAAAAAAAAAAAAAAAAAGGTGAGATTCTTCAAGTTACACTTAAAGCTTAAAAAAACATTTGCTTGAATAATTTAAAATGTATGGTGTAGGGAAACTCCCTTTTCTGTGTGGATTTTTATGATGGCCAACATTTGGCCTGGTTTGGAAGGGATCTTATAGATCATCAAACAGTAAGAATTAATTTTAATGTAGTGGAAAAGCTGAAGTTTCCAAACAGCTTTCTGTCCTTACTATGAAAAATAAATTGTATAATTTTTCCTTTTTCCTTTAGCAAGTGACTGTTCCCAAGATTATTTATAAGTTTAAGTGATTGGAGTATCTTTCTTGGGAGCATAGGCTAAGGAATTTGAGCCTGTTCAGCCCTGAAAGAGACAGCAGGGGACCTCACCAATGCCTGTAACCATGTGAAAGGAGGCTGTCCAGAGAATGGAGCCAGGATCTTCTTGGTGGGGTCGCCAAGCAGCAAGACAAGAGGCAATGGGCAGAAACTGATGCACAGAAAGTCCCACCTGAATATGAGGAAGAACTTTATTGTGCAGGAGACCACACACTGGAACAGAGTGTCCAGAGAGGTTGTGGAGTCTCTCTCATTGGAGATATTCAAGAACTGTCTGGATACAATCCTGTGCGGTGTGCTCTGGGATGACCCTGCCTGAGCAGGGAGATTGGACCAGATGATCTACTGTGGTCCCTTCCAACATCAGCAATTCTATGATTCTGTGACTCTCTTATAGATCATAGATTTGATGTCAGGACTGATCAGAACTAATAAAATATCAGAGCCAGGAAACTGCAATATGAATCCTTCTGTGCTCGGAAGCATAGAGCAAAGAGGTATAAAATATCCTTAGGCTAAGAAAAAAAAGCAAAAAAATCAAAACTAATTCACAATTTAGGCTAGCTGTTTCATCTTGTGTGTTATGAACAATAGTTACAGAGATGCAGAAAAATATTTACACTTAAGAGACTTAGATGCACTTGCACACGTTAGCTATTTCCATGCGATTACTACAACAGAGAATATCATGAACACTAGCAGAGGCAACACTAATGGTTTAAAAACATTTTACTGAATGACTAAAGATCACTAGTTAAGCAAACTAGCTAAGTTTGCTCTGCTACCAGTAATATAAAATCCATCAGCTAAACATTCTTCACTAGCAAAAACATGAACTTGAATGAAAGCCAGATGAAAATGCCTGTTGCTTTTTATCAGTTTAGATCAACCACTTTAATATATTTTTTCCTTTTAGCCTGATATAGAATTCCTATCTCACTTCTGGTTTGTATGAAAGTCACAGATTAAAATCATATTGATTTTCCACAATCTCTTAAAAGGAATTAAAAAAAAGTATTGATATAAATTATCTCCTTTATTTTTTGAATTAATGGTTGGGAAATCAGCATCTTAAGCTCAAATTACATTTTAAAATTGTGTATTTCCATACTCTTTATTAGAATTACCCCCAAAAAAACCCCAGTGGCTGGAAGAGAAAGTCTTGCAGTCTTATAATGAAGGTGAGCTTGCTTTGAACTGCATGCACACTCCTGATGATTGATTTATAAAGTTGTTATTAAAGCTCAGAAGCAGAACTAGCCAAATTCACGAACAGGCTTAAACAATGCATTTTACGGGTAGCAGTACAATCCCCATGTACAGAGCAAATGGATGGTATAGAATTGAAGCAACCAAAGTCTGTTACTCCTTCTACAGGAAATGAGCAATTCATTATGGCAGACCTTAATGTCATTGTATTGTGTAACGCATCATAACACCACACTGGTCCAAAATGATAAAAGGCTAGCTACTAGCCAAATATTTAGAGTAATTTGCCAAAAAATTATTTTTGTCTTGATTCATCTTCCTGTTACAGTCTTACCTTTTTTTTTTCCCAGCGTACTGCTGAAATATTGCTAGCTTTGACTCAAAACATTTTGTTCATCATTTTCCACCCACATTTCTCCTGTAATATTTTGTAGATACTGCTTTCAAATTATGTCCTCCCAATGGATCAGTTTCTTGATTCTACTGTCATAGCCATCTGAAAATACCAGGTTTTGTAACAGGGAATCAACATAATTAGAGAAGGAAGGATAAATGCATTATCTGGATTTTATGAAAACAATATATCATAAACTCATACTTTGGAAGGTAATTCATTATGGGTTAATTTTAAGATCTAAATCTCTGTATTTAGAAATAAATATCAGAAATAAAAATAATATTAAAAAATCCACAAAATTTGTTTAACTGCTACTGAAAATTCAACAGTATGTACTTACTTCTAAGAACTAAATTCCTCATCCATGGATGTATCAACTCACCATGATTCCTTGGCAGCATTTCATGCAATAAGGGAAGCTCAATAAGTCAACACTTCAAGTATTCAAGCCATATTATCGCCAGAACAAGATAGGTTTTAAACAGCTCAGTAAGAGACAAAATCTTTTATCACTGATTGAGATGTTCTTAAAGACAAGAGAAATTCTTAAAAATAGAATTGCAGTGAGGGGTATGTGGCCAAAAGGGCAATGTCCGGCTAGCAGAGGGTCAATGGCTGACACCCAGCTGCATAAACTGCCAGCCCCCCTTGGCGTCTGTTGGCCTCGGGCTGAGCCGGCTTGCAGACGGAACTCGCTGCCGATGGGATGAGGAAAGGAGTCGCAACTCACTGGGGGTGAAGGTCGGTTTATTGATGAACCGGAGCAGCCAACTGAAGAGCACCAACCAGAGAATGGTCCCAAGGGGAGGGAAAAGCGAGGTTTTAAAGGAAGGCGGTGTATATGGGAGGGATTTACAGGGAACCAATAGGGAAGGGTGAAGGGATGAGCTTAACATAACTGACACAAAGGGGAACCCAATAAATACAAAGTAAAGGAGGGGCCCCGTGACCACAGCCAACCACAACCCCCAGAGAGAAGAAGATTCTGGAAAGCTAGGAGGAGTGGGGGGTGATTGACTGGGCCCAGGGAGGAGGAAAAGTTTACTTATAAGGAGGTAAGGGGGAGGAGAAATTATATAACTTATGTAACAGACATTACCAAGGGCAGGGGTAACCACAGTAACATAACTGGATGTAGAGCTATGGCGGGAAAACTGGGGAGGGCAGAACCATTTACATTAAACAGGGGGATAAAATATATAAAATGGGGGAGTAATACACAAAATGGGGGAGCAATTAAATAAACTAACCGAACGCACTACAACATCTAGAATAAACAAATAATCAAAGCCCCTCAAAAATCTCAAAATGTCTAATTTAATATCTCAAAACATTTTGCAATTAGAAATATGAATGAAGAGTTTGTAGTATAAAAATTGTATAGCAATATAAATTGATATAATGGAATTGAGTTATTCTGACAACAAGTGCAAAGGCAAAAAGAGGACAAAGATCACTGAAAAACCAGAAAACAATTAAAAAAGGAGAACAGAGTAGTCTCCAGTGGATCCTTATATTTTTAAGGAAATCCTCTAATGAAGCTATGGATGAAAGTAATGAATGCCTTTCATAATATATTTCTATTCTAGTTTAATCTAGCATTATTCCTGAAGTGTTTATACAACTTCACTATGCTGGATTTGACCAGGGTAGAGTTACATTCTTTACAGTATTTAGTATGGGACCACAATTTGAATTTGTTCTGGAAACAGAGTTGATGGCATGGAGATATTTTTGTTATTGCTGAGCTGTGCTGACACAGCAAGGAATTTTCTGCCTCTCATGCCACCCCATTAGAAAGGAGAAGGGGAGAGCATAAGATGTTGGGTGAATGCACCCAACATCTGAGCGACAGATGACCCTGACTGTCCAAAAGGATATGCCAGACCATATGGAGTCATGGTCAGCATATAAAGCTGGGCAGAAGGAAGGTGGGAACATTCTGAGTGGTGGTGTTTGTTTTCCCAAGTAAGTGTTACATGTGGCAGAACCTCCTTTCTGGGATTTGATTGTCTGTGGGAAGTATGAACCAATTCTTTGTCTCACCTTGCTTGCATGTGCAGCTTTTGCTTTGCCTTTTAATTCTCTTCATGTCAACCTGTGTGTTTGCTCACTTTTACTCTTCCAATTCTCTCCCCTATTCCACTGGGACAGAGTGAGCAAGCAGCTGTGTGGGGCTTAGTTACTGTCTGTGGTTAAGCCACAACACTTCCAAAGAGCATTATAAAGTGAGAGGAAGGCAGGAAAAAGACAAGCAAGAAGGCTGGGGTTTTTTTTGTTGTTGTTTGTTTGTTGTTTTATTTTGGTTTTTTTTGTTTTTTTTCTTTTTTACTTCTGGAAATCCAAACTGCATAAGAAATTACTTGCATGCTTAGTGAAAGCCAGAGGGGTCTTTGTATTGTGTTCTAAAGTCTTTCTCTTTACTCTATATCAAAATCTCTTTTGTGGTCATTTAGGTTAGGTTACCCAAAGCTGATGGTTGTCATACTGCACAGGGTTCAGTCAGACATGCTGAGATATGAAATCAGATCTTTCACCTGGCACGTAATTTCTGCTATCTCAGTTTAATTACAGGAAAAAGATCCCAACAACTCTGTGGAACTAACATGTGACGCTGATGTTTTTTTTTTGTTTTTTTTCATGTATTTTATGTGTCTTTTGTTTGTCAAGTGATGGGAAGGACATTTTTCACTCCTTTTATGATGCACACCCTGCCAAAGAAACACTTAGGCACTATTGCAGTTTTAAGCTGGTGAGGGGATCACACCACTGGAGATGGAAAAACAAGTAATTTACCTCCTTTGCCCATGCCAGAGCCCTAGAAAGTCAAGCCCATTGTTGTGACTGAAGATGTGGTAGGGAGAAGGTGGCAGATGCTCTGTGGTTTAGAGCAACTTTTGTTGTTTTTATCTCTCCATGGCAATAATGAGAACAGTATGACACCTTTTTTGCACTCCTTGCTGTCCCTTCTCCTTCCTCTCTATTTCTTCTACATCTTCCACCCTTTTCTTTTGCCCCTCCTTTTTCCATGGAGAGGACCATTTTAATTTTGGCTGGTCTCCAGTTTGGCAAGTCAGGGTGGTATATTTTACTCTTTTGATGAAAAATGTTGGGAAAATTTCATGCTTTTCAGTATGCCAATATCAGTCTCACTTTGCTGGAAAAATAAAATTAAAGGGTCCCTGGGACTGTTGAATTTTTGTTGAGTTTTTCATTTTTGGACAAAAAATTTGTTACAGTGTTACTTATCTTCTTTTTAAAGTCAGACTCATGGTACTATCCCATTGTCTCTTAAATTTAGCTTTTAGATTCTGCTAGTGAGCCTGAGGTACTTTCCTCTTGATAGTGCCATGTGCTAGCAAGATTTATATGCTGTGAAAATAGACACAAAACAAGTGTGTGACTATTTAGACTTCCGTAATTTCTTTGACATAATCACTGTTGGTTTAAAAAAAAATCATCTCATGCGGTGTTTTGAAATATTTTGAGATATCTTTTTACTCTAAGCTAACATAAAACTGTTCCAGAGAACATAAGGAACTGATTTTTTAATGGATTATTAAAAGATTATAAAAAAGACATAAGGTCTAAATTCTTTATAATATTGCAGATAAACAAGCAATATGGTTTAAATTTCATAAGCATTGTAGAAAACAAAGTAATTTCAAACTCCTTGCCTGACACTAATTACCTGTTTGGGCTATCAGCTTTCAGCATGTAAACTCAATCAGAAAGGAAAATAATCTTGCTTGAGTGGATGCACAGTGCACATAGCTGTCTATGGCTGATGTCTCAGAAGATAAAGGTGTGCTATTTCATTGCCTTATATTATGATTTCTCCGGAATGTTTTATCAGCCATGCATTATATTTTAGACATGTAAATAAATAGTAGTATGGCAAAGCTTTGCCCTTCCTTTGTGGAGTGAAACACAGACTTTGCCTTCCCTCAAAGCTTCATGTTATTTAGCTAAGATGTCTGCTTTCTGAGGGGTTTGATTTGGTACATTTTTCTTTCTGAATATAAAATATGCATTAGAGCTGAGCTCATATATTAATTGACAGAGTTACCCATCCCACCAGAACTGTAATTAACACATAACTTCTTGTCATTTTCCTGGGGCACTATTTCATGATGCAGTGATATATTTTGATACCATTCTCTGCCCTGCCACCTGCAAAGCAGAGTTTGAAGTAGTGTGCTTAGAGTACTCTGCACATGGCTGTCTATGCATTTGAGAGAAGAAAGAGGCAGTAAAAAATTAGCCTCTTCCTTAGTCCATTCTCTGACCTTGAAATAGTCATAAAATAATATGGTTTTCCATTTTTACTTTAGTATTTATATATATTTTACATTATCTTTTCCACTACCAATGGGGGAAATTTTCCTGGGTTTGAAAAACAGCCCTAATATCCTAGCACAGCAGAAAAATTGAAATGCAAGATTCCTCACCACATATCTCTTCCCAGAGACAAAGCTGATAATTCATAAATTCTCCTACTCCTCTCTCTAGAATCCTGATATTTTCCCTCAAACTCCTGACCCTTCTTTCAGCTCACTATGTTAAGTAAAGCTTGTAATTTATTCACTCTTATCCCAGTATACTAAAACATTAATTATTGTATCTAAGGGGCTGCACAGCTAGATACATTACTTAGGTTTCTCCATCTTCTTCTTCTGTGCAGTATTTGTCTTCACTCACCCTGACATACAGCCCAAAATCCTCTAATTCACATAGTGAGACAGAATTCCAACAGGAGGCTTAGATTCCAATTGTTTGCTGAGATATGAAGACTAGTACTTTTAACTGTCAGAAATATCTCATTAATGACTCATAATAATAGGATACAATAACTGCAACTCTTTTATTGCATGTAAAACAGTCCCCTGAGAACAGTATTACATGAGAGTCATGTGAAATGGTTCTGCTAGTGATGCTCAGGGGCAGCAGCCCAGTTCAGGGATCTCACTACCAATGTCTGGCAAACCTAGGTCTAGGGTAAGGGACGAGAGGGAAGACAAAAAATTATTTATTTTTTTTACTGATACTCTTATTTCAAAATGTTAGTTTATGTACTAGAGGAGCCTATTTATACAATAAAATGTAAAGGGTTGAAGTAAGATAACACAAAATTCAAAAGTCCTGTATATAAGAAACTTGATCCCAACTGGAAGAGCTAATCCATACAGTTGATGGAGTCAAAGCAGTTTCACATCTCTCCCCAAGCAGGCAACTGATTAGAAAAATTGTCTTTCACTCATCACTGTCTCTATTGCTTAAAGTACTGAATATCTATATCTTTCATAAGGATATCTGCGTAAGACACCTAAACTTTGTTACACAGTTCTGGAAAGAAATCCCTCTGTTAATATTTCCTTTAAAATTTCAAAGAGAAAAAAACTATATATTTGCTATTTTATTTTGATGATTAATGAAAATTTAAATGTGAATGTGAATGTAAATGTGAAAGTCATGTCTACATTATATAATTATTTATATGACATATGAGTTCCTGGTAGGGTACATTTTGGGGAGGAAGGAAAGAAAGAAGAGGGAAAAATAAAGGTGATCCAATATTCCAGAATTTCTCAAAATACTTCTATAAGAATACATATTTTTTTAGTTCTTTGGTGTTTGGAACTGCCTCTTTTAATCTGCATTTGGGGTACTCAGTAGATCTCTTTTTAAATTTTTTTTTCCCCATCTCAAGTACACATTTCATGAGAAGCCCCTCTGGAACTAACAGAATTTGTAGAAGAATAAATTGTTTCCATGTGTGAGCAAGCATCACAGAATTGTGTGTTGTGTTCTCAGTACTCCATTCAAAATGTTTAGATAGATGATATTCACAAAACCTGACAGGCACCAAATGAACAGCTTGAATTTATCCTCAGTTCTCTTTTATAAACTAGTATTTAAATGTAACACTGAATGGCAAGCAAATATCAACATATACTATACACTCTTCAAGTATCTAATCACTTTGTGTGAATTAAAACCTACAAGTAGATTTTAAAATGAGTTTAGGAAAATTGGAGCTGTTACAATTCTTCTATAATTAAGGACATCATTATAGGGCCTTTTTCTTTTTATTGTGCTGTTGCATTTTTCTCAGACATTGAATTTTATTGTTACTGTACTGGTATATAAATGAAAGGTTTATTTATTTGTCATATTGCAAGGCTGTTTTCAGATGATTATTTTTCTAATAAATGTTGATTTCTTATTATTTTATATGCATTTTAATGACATCATAAAACTTCATTTCCATGGTATAATGAATTACAAATTGAGCAACATGTTGTCATCCCATATTGTAAAAGTATTTCTTTGTTGATTTGCTATATATCATTAAAAATATAATTGTATTCATAGCTCTATGCACAAAGAATTTTCTTGTCAAAGTCACAAAGTCCATCCGGGTATCAGAATATTCTAAAGCTTTGAAAATTTCTGCAAATGTGCCTAGATGAGCAAATTTATTGTAATTTAAGAATATTTTTGAAACAAACTGAAGTAGCTATAAAATTTTGGTGCAAAAGGAATCTTGAAACAAAGAAAAAATATATAAGAGGACATATAGATATAAAATAACCATATTCTTAGTTCAAATGAGAATTTCAACATTAATAAACAGGACATAGGGACCAGAAAAACAACTAGGAAGCAATAGATGGTAAGAAGCTCATTAGGAGTGTTGAAAGCTTTCAGTTTCTGGATGTGCAGAGTGTGTCTCTTTCAGCCTTGATTGACCAAAACTGTGACGGACTAAATTTGTTTCTACCTTCTTCTGTTCTAGGAAAGAACTTCTGTTCTTGCCTATCTCATGGTTGATACTGTTGCCTAATTAACTTCCTCACGCAGGATTATGATAAAAAACACAGGGCCTGATCTCTTCTCATTCCTCTGTTCTTTTTCTCTGTGTACTCAATGTAAGTTAATAGGATGAATAGAATCAATTTAAATTGACATATTCAGACCAAGAACTGCTGCCTTTTGGGATATTTAAAGACTATGCTTACTATGTCTGTATTCACAGTACATTTATGCTGTCCAAGTCAAAAATTAATTTAAAATTGAGATTAGAACTCTAGATCTCTGCTGTATTGATATACCCTATTGCAGATTTGTCTCTTGAATTTCACTGAAGTAATTCCAAGGTTTATGCCAATACCAAGGTAGTACCATGCTTGGTCCTACTATTCCAGGGACTAGTGATAAGGCAGAACTCCCTTTTTTCCTCTCATTTTGTGTTTGATTCTAAATATTCTAAATAAATAATCTAAATAGAGTAGATGAAAATACTCTTGATTCACATTTTAAAAAAATTGGTAGAATTTGACCATATTTTTTGAATGTTGTCTAACCATTTTCCTCTGAACATTAATATTTTGAAGTCTGAGCAAACTTACTTTATGTCTTGAATATGGTGTGTGTCTTCCCTGCCCCAATTGGTAGGCCGCATATTTCTGTACATAAAACTACTGCTATTAAATTGTCACTTAATACACAGAAAACAACATTATTAGCAAAATATTTTCTATAGCTTTGCTTTGAAATCATCATAAGGTTTGTCAATAAATAAATCTATTTTTATGACCTTTAACCAGTCATCTTCTATGCAGAAACTCCAATACTTTCATGTGATCATGTGGTACCCTGTGAGGATTCATGATCAGAGAACTTCTCTTGCCTTTGAAGTCTTTCATGTTGAGCTGACATTAGTCACTCATCACACATTAGTGTTGAGAGCTGCATCTGCATTTGCACTAGAAGTAATACAAATTCTTGTATTTACCTTTAAGGTTATCAGCTCTGCTACGTTCTCATTCCTCAGGTTTGCTTATTTGGTAGTATAATACTTCCAGCTGCACCAAAAATACATTCTGAATAATCATTGGAAAGAGAGTATCTTAAATTCCTAACGGCAGTTTTTTTCAAGAAGAGCTATAAATAGACTGGATCTGATCATTTTACTGTCTTAGATGCACCTGTGATTATTAGACCTCACTGGAAAAGACAATTTGTCTCCTAACATTTTTTGAGGCCCGTTTTGGTTTTAGGTTTTTCTTTTTTTTTTTTTTTTTTTTTTAATCAAGAAATAAAAAAAAAATAGAGTTTTTTCTCTATAGTTCTGTTTTATTCCTCATTGCAAAGCTCCGATTGAACTGTATAGTGTTTGAACACTATGGTGATGATAGAAAATCAAAGCTACAGTTAGACAAAGGTAAATAATAACTAGGGACTACCCTGGTGGTATGGCTAAGAATAGAAATATTATGTATTTTCCATTCAATTTACTAAAGAGGAAATAAACAGGGACTATGAAAGAAAATTATAGCTTTCCCTGCTGGTTACTCTCATTGTCCTTCAGAAAGTGGCCCTCTCCTTTAATATAACTGATCTGACATAGTTTTTTCTGCATAATCATTGCTAAGTCTTTCCACTGTTACAGGAATCATTCTTCATGTCTAAAGAACCATATGATGTTAGATGGTTTGAAGACAGGGCTAATGGGAGAAAATCTAAATTTTCCAAAGAGAAAAATTAACTCACCCTCCAGGATTCATTGGCTAGCTCTATACTAGCAGGTAATTACTGCCTAATGGTACAACAAGAGTGAATAAACAGAAACTCTGTCCTTACAGCACAGTCTATGTGGTCTTGGGTTTTATTTCAGCATGGTTTCATTCTATCTCCTAGTTAATATTTCCATCTTACATATGATACAAAGCCATAAAAAATAAAGGTATTCTACAGCTGTGACCACACTACCAGCTGTCATACTGACCTTTTCCTGTGTCAGGCAAATTGTAGCAGCATATCACAGCCCACATCAGCTTGGCTCAAGTAAAAATCTCATAGATGAAAACAGAATTAGTTTCTATTCCTGCATTTGTTTTTGCCTGTTTCTATTCCTGTTCATCTCCAATTAACACACCAGCATGCAATTGTCTTAGGAATACAGAACGAACAGCAGGCAATGACTGTAGTACCCTTTTTTGCAGACACAATTGTAGGCTTTCTTCTCTGAGTTCATGGCACTGTGAGCTACTAGTGCTTCATAATCATGGCTTAACATTTCAAGAAAACACATTCATGCTAAAAAGGAAGTGCTTCTCTCTCCCTTCCTCTTGTGAAGTCCTCTGACACCGAACTAGTAGAGATCAGTGGCCTCCAAGTTTATGGTCACCAAATCCGCTACCTTGGGCACAATAATGGTCAAAACTTTAGATGCCATTCTACAAAATTTGTTTGGATAATGTGGATAACACCAAGAAAAAATTACAGGCTTTTAGTTACAGCATTTTAAATTGATTAATTATACATTCCTATCTCAAATTTGTGGAGATTTTAGTGCTTTCTCCAAAAGGATAATCACAATAATTCACCAAATTTTGGTTCTGGCTGGTTCTCTGGAAACTGTTATCTACTCACATCACTTAACAGATTTTATAGCTAACCAGAAAGAGGTAAACCTTAATAGAGTGAGGTGCACCTTTGGTTGACTAAATCTAAGGTAGTTGGGACTATATGACAAATTTAGGAGCTGGGGTGGACATATGAGAGTGGAGCAGGATTATCCAAGTGCCTTCAAGAATTTAGTGCTTTCTATGAACACATGAAATTCCTACACTAATGGTAATCTCCTAATTCTTGTTTGGTTTCCTCCGTAAAAATAAGTACACACAAATCTTATTAAAAAAAAAAAAAAAGTAAAGGAACAAAAATCTCTTGTTCTGAGTTGGCAGGGTAACCCAGTCTGTATTTTCTATGTCTCTACTCCTTTCACTGCAATTGCCTGTGATGTATTTCATAAAGACCGTGCAAAACACCATGATGCTCGTGTTCAGAGTCAACAGCCTGAAATTCTTACTGAGAATAAGGTTTACTGTTTCTGATTTCAAACCAAGTGAAAATAGAGCATTCAGTGAAACCATGTACCATTATAAATTATAGTGTGTCTGCAAATATGGCAAAACATGCCTCCCTCTTCACCTGATCAAAAGAATTTCACAACTCACAGCTGAGCCTTTACCTGCAGACTGTCTACTAAAACAAGATATAAAAACCTGCACCTGCTGTCTGTCCTGCAAGCCTTTAGCTACCCGAGTCTGAAGTGGCGGCTTAAAACTTCGTATGAAGGGAAATCCATGACCCAGTCAAGTCCTGGGAGCAGGTTTGCTCTGCCACTGCTTACTCTCAATAGCCTATCAGTAGCTGGAGTATCCTGTGAATGATGGAAAAACAGCAAGGGACATGGAAGGGGAACATTATAAACAGCAAACGTTACCACTAACTGCTCTGTAACCTGAATGAAAACACTTTCTCTCCTGCTTGTCATTCTCGTTTGTAGCCTGAGAATCAAAAGGCCGTATGACAGAAAAGCAGCCCATTTGTGGCTTTGATCAATTCATCAGCTCATAACCCACTGTTTTTGAAAAAGACATGGAACCATGTGCAGAGGTCTTTAGAGGACTCTGGTGAGCGCACTTCTACGGTTTGCCTAGGACTGGGGCTGAATTAGATTCACACAGGGCATAGGCTGGACAGGTGTTTTTTGACACACCTAAATTCCAGGCAGAAGATTCCCTCACAGCTCAGAGCCTCAGAACAGCTTTTAAAGACAAAACAGCCTTTATGATTCAGTGCTATGTGTCATCTCTCTGCAACTCTGACACCAGGGCTGTCATTCCTCCCTCCCACTGCACATGTAACAATGACAGGAACAGAAGAACACCACAATTTCTTTTCAGGATGAAAACTGGAGTCCTCACACAGGGGGTTCCTGATACAATCTCTGGCAGGGAGCAAGCAGGAAAGGTAATTGTAGATGTGTTTTTGTCCTCAATGAGAAATAAGAACAATAAAGGAGTGCTAAGCTGGTTCCTAAACTTCCCTTTATGGAGATCCCAAGACCTCAGGTGTGAGCATGCAGTCAGACAGCAGTGCTGGTGGTACCCTCCTGCTGAAGGTCAGATCAAGTGCTTGTAATCAATGAACATCTGCATTGCACCCAAAGTGCAGTGCTCCTACTGAGCCTTCATAAACAGGGTCTTCACCATCTGAGATGGACTGAGGCATTTTTTGCCTACCCACTGGCAGTTAGATACTTGCAGAAGTTTATCATCCTCATGCATAAATTTTGATGCTGTCGTTTCCTTAGGAATGAGCTCTTTCACTTCCTCAGGAACTCATCTGGTATCATGTTGAATCTTTGTAAATACTGCGCTAATAATGGGGCAATAATAAAACAGAGTGAGACAAAATATGCAAGGTATCACTAAACTACAAATGCATGAAAAGACAGAAATTAATTTAAGTGAAAGGAAGAGTGAATAAATGATAAGGCTCATTATTTAAAGGGTTGAGAGGTTGTGGGCAATAGCAGACGTGACAGTACTTATATTCTAATAGGATGTGTGTGTATTGAAGAAACTCACAATTGTATGGAGTAGGTAGGTCAGATACTTATAAAACTCTGGTGCACATTTGCTAGCTGACTGGAATGGAGAGCCCAGTTTACTTTACTCCAAAAGAACTTTTAGTTGCACTCACTAAGAATATTCTCAGTGTTTAAAAAAAATACACTCTAGTGGTACAACTTTGAATTCACTTTAGAAGTGCTGTGATGACCTGAAAGAAACTGGTGGTGTTGTTTTGTTTAAATTCACCTGTATAGAAATTATATAATACCCTGTATAGAAACTAGTAGGCAGTGAAATGGCATTTTCAGTAGTTACAAGAGAGAATGAAGCCCAGAGAACTGCAGGTGTTTATGGAAAAGTGGGATGGAAAAGAGTTTTCCTTTATTGAAGAGTGAAGTTGAATCTGACATCTAAAAGAGCCTATATGAACTAAATTTCACTGATACTGCTGCTGAGATGGTGATATGACATTGAAAGATATATTGTTATATGAAAATTTCTTTAAAACATTTTACTTCTAGTGTCATTAAGACATATGGTGTGCATAATTTTAATACATCTTTGTGTCAAATGATGAGATTATTCCCTTTTTTTCAATTTGAATTTTTTCAATTTTATTCTTAGCTAAAAATTTAGAATTGTATTTTCTAGACTGTGGTTCCAAATATCACAAACACACAATAGCATTATGTCCTTTAATGCTCCTACATCTAACAGTACAATGGTTTTATTATTGCTCTGTGCCCAAATACAACTTGTTTCTTTTGCAGCTCTCAGGCAGACAAAACAAAACAAAACAAAACAAGTCTTTGAGGAGGAAAAACATACTTAAAAGGAAATGTACCCATTTGTCTCAGCACAGCACTCTGAAAAGGCATAGGGTAAGAAAACAATAAGAAATACATAAACTGAACAGAAGCAAATAAAATCATGAGTAATACTATTTGGATGCTTTTCCTGACATAATAGGTTCCATTGTTGAAAGAAACAGTGTATCTGCAAAAATGTGCCACAAATGATTCACCAGCTAATAAAGTCTGCATTGGGAGTTCCATGTTCACTATGAATCATTTAGTTAAGACCTGCTACTCCCATATTCTTTTTTCAGCTCTTTCAAAAAACACACTGACATCCCCCCATTTCTTCCTCAAATTCTTTTTTCATTTCATTTGGATATCCAAAGAATCATTCTCTTGTACCACAGCTACAGTGAGCATAAATACTTTTTACCCATGTCTTTGCCCTAATTCTGTCTTTTAGAAATGCTTTAGAAATGGAGATGTAAGCATTACTTTCCCATTTCTCCTGCTCTCCTTTCTTTCCTCTTTATCCAAGATAGAGGCAGCTGCAGTCCAAGCAGTATTTTCACAAAAGAGGACTCACAAAATAGCTGTCCTTCATCTTCATGTTTGTCTAAGTATTGAGAAAATAATGGAATTTGAGAGGAAATTTAAATTGGCAAAACTAGCTCTGTTATTTTGTTGGTAAAATTATTCAGATAAGCTGACATAACACTCAGTTCTTTGGGATCACAGGCAACAACTTACTTCCAAAAAATGCAGAATGTGATTTTTTGGGTGCTTCTTATCTTCATTACAGCTTTCTTTTTACCTTTTCCCCTTAACAGGGTGTTTTTTCAGCTTTCAAATCACAAATGACTTCAGAGAGATCTAGTGTGATCATTAAGGACTGTATTCAGCAAATGTCAGCCTTACACAGCTTTATCTGTAGGGTTCTTCAGGCTCCCACAGCATGACAGCTTTAAAGCTGAAAAGTCTCAGAGCACCATCCCAGTGAAACTCAGGCACCATCTTCCCTTCTGACTAAATTGAAGCACAGAGGCACTCCTGAGATGCATTTAATTCAGGACAACTGTTCCCAGGAATAAGGCCACCACAGGGAGTCCCATTCCGTTTTCTGCTACCTAGTAACACACCACTGCATTCTCTGTCAGACACAAAAGGCCTAATCTTCAGGCACCATCACTTAAACATAAATACAGAAATAAGGTGGTCTGATAGGTGGGCCACATTTGATCCCCAATCCGCCAAAAAAGTGACTATATAGGGCTTATTGGCCAAAGCAGCACTCTGAAGTTCAACAATCAATTCTGATTGTTCTTCAATTGTAATTTACTTGCTACAGTAAAACATTCTTTCATGCATCTTGCTGTGTGTCTACTTATAAGAGTAAGAGTCAAAACAAAAATGAAATTATAATATCTTGGCATAAGATGGATCATTTCACATCTACCGCATGAAGAAATTCAAGCACTTTCTGCTTAGTACATAAAGAGTAGTGGAAGTTAAGTAAGCTACACTGAAAAATTTTACTCTTCAGACAACTTCAACTTTTGTAGGCATGTTATATTAACTTTGTTTGCAAGTGAAATATACACCTTCTTTGCTGGAGATGGTTCCAAATATAAAAACAATCATATGTTCAGTACTTGTCTTTTGCTCTGTACCAGCCTCAGAAGATGAAGAATCATGAAAGAAGATAAGGTCCTTTCTGGTTTTAGAAAGCATTTCAGATGATAAAGTTCATAACAGCTTTAGAGCAGCAATGGAAAATTGTTTATTTTTGTCTTGAGCAAAGCTCAAGTTCTTGCAAATCTTTTTTTTTAACAAAAAGATCGTATGGCTGTGCAGATGGCCCAGACAACAGAAACAGATATCAAATAATTATTCAGACAAATTAGAAATACTTTACTCTTTAAGACTCTGCCAACTATAAAACACATTAATTTCTTTAATATTTTTTAAAATATTTTTTTACTGAATAAAAGCCAGAGACATTATATTATTGCCTAAAATCATTCCTTTATGATTTAAAAATTATTCCTGCTTGGTTTCACCTGAGAGGTATAGATATGTAAGACTGTACATCTATTTGTAGCTGTAGATGTTCTCTTAGAACATTATGGCATGGAGGACACTGAATCACAGTAACACTACACAGACTCATGTCTGTGTTTTGTCTATAGGGAACACTGAGACATCTGCAATAAATCACAGAGCTGGAAAGCTGGTGTATACTTCTATCAGTCTGAGTGAACACACTTTTAAGGAAAGAAAAGGCTCCAGCAGTAATCTTGTTAGGATATTCAATCAGTGGTGCAGAAGATGTGTCTTCATTAGGAAAGGTCCTATCTTATCTCATGTCTTGTATGCTATATGGAAAATAAGTAATCTGGTTTATCTTCTAGCAGAAATGAAAAAAAAAAAGCTTTGTTTCTGTTTTCTTGCTTGTTTTAATCATCTTTCTACAACACAAGAAACAAATAATGAAACTGAATGACCTATACCTGAATTTCAAAGTAGAATATGCTGATAATGGGAAAATAAAAGGAGATGTGGAAAATTAAAGCAAAATCAGAAGAAATCATGAGACTGGGGATGGGCTGAGTTGTCTCAGCAGATGTTGAAAGTATGCAGAGCTTTTGTACAGGAGAAAAATGGAGTCACCTCATTAACTTTCAGAAAAGTTTCAATGGCAGACCTCCAATGTTGCTGCCTGCCTTCTTCAGCAGGATGGAGAAAAAATCTGTTGGAAGATTAGAAAATTCTGTAGGTTATCTCACACGAAAATGTTGACAGATATTGCCTATTCTGACCATCTTCTAGCTTATTAAAACTGAGGGACCTCCTTGAGAAGAGTTAAGTAGACATAGTCCTTTCTTCAGCAAAAAGTGAACTTTTTGTTTAGAGATGAGCTGTGTCATTGTTCAGGTTTATAAATAGAGACAGAAGTTATACATATATAATTACAGAAAGTAAGTATTTGCCCCAGGCAAGTATAAGACATTCAACCTAGTGAAGGTTACAGGAACACCAGATTGGTCCAGGAACAGTTCCATGTACTTGAATTAATACAGATATACTTTTGCAGGCTAATGTGCCTCAAGCTGTCATCTTGAATGTCCTCACTCTAGCCTATACCAATGGCTAGCTTTAGATCAATATTTTGTGTGGTCCTGTTGATGATGACTCTTGAATCTTTCTAAATTCTGTCAGACGGATTTTACTTTTCATCTTCATTCCTACATAACATAAGCTCTAAAATGACAATTTAGAAGTACCAAGATTCTTTTGGAACAAACAAGGTACAATAAAGCAAATTTTAGATCTCAGAGTCACAAACTGGCCCCTTTGTGTTTGTTACCAAACATTGTTTCTCATTCAGGGCCTGATAACTAAAGAGTTTGTCCTTTTTTTAAATATTGCTTTTGTTCTCTCCTCAGAACCCTTAAAACATTCAAAAATGAGAATTATTTAATTATTGACTGTTCAGTTTCTTTAATTAATCTCTTATCAAATTGTTTGTCCTTACTTGAGGCCCATCAATGGCTGCCTGTTGTCTCTTAATGATTGAATGAGGTGCATTCTCTGTGCCAAGCTTCTTTGTACATTTTCTCATTAATAGACACACGTCTCTAGTAACAATTGTGTCTGTCTTCAGCTTCCAGCGCAATTATCTTCCTCTGTGTCTGTTCTGTAAAAGGTATTTAAATGCTCTGACCTCTTAATCTTACTTATCCCTGTGAAAAGAACAGTATCTCTTTTCAAAACTGTTTACTGTAACACTTTTTTTTTAATTTCCATAGTTCATTGCTCCTACCTTGCAGTTTATTCCTCTTGGATATCCTAAGATTTTCTCTTTGTTTGAAGAACTAAGTTTATTTGAAGCTCAGTCCTTTTTTGGAAATGTCCTTTTGAAGTCATGCTATAGTTCATAAAATTAACAACTATTTACTGGAGCAAGTAATAGAACTTGGGATTCAGAAGACAGTGTCCTGGTCACCAGATAAGAGGCTTGCTATTTTCACAGGGATGTGATAAAATATTTTGCGTATTGGCAAAACTTCAGATGAGTCCTGGAATGAAGCAAGTAAGAAGCTGATTTAGACTACATACCTTACAACCAAGTCTGTAGGCGCTTGGCCATGACATTTTTCTGTCAAAAAGATTCCCTTTTCTGCACATCCAGTTCTTCCTTTTTCTCAGATTTGATCTCAGAGGTTGCTAAGACCAATTGTGCATGAACTAAAACAGGATAAAATTCACAGATAAATGCCTGAGTAAAGGAAGATGCCAAAGTCTGAAAGGAAAGAGGACACATATATACAATATTTTGACCTTCATAATTCACAAAAGGTGGATTAGACATCCTCCTACTGAAAATTCTGGTTTCTTTAAAGCCATTTTTATGTGCTTAATTCTCTCAATGCAATGCATAGAGAACCTTGAAAACTGACTTGGGGCTGTGGATTCCACTGTTTAGCAGGAAGGCTACAAGTTAGGTTTTCTGCAATATTTAGCATTATGATACTTAGGTCTCTTTATGGATTCAGACTCCCATACATCTATGATTAAATTGGTAGGTGGAAAACTAGATGCTGACTCTACCAGAAACTGAGAATAACTATTGAATTTCATCAGCTACATGACTGCACAAGGCCTGAACCAATAACTATAAGCAGGTCAAATGTGAACCCTTAAGCTCTCCAGATCCATTAGCTTCCAGATTATTTCTTAACATGTACACTAAAAAAATGACATTCATTTTTTACCACTTTCACCTCCTACTCATCTCTACCAAGCAAAAAAAAAAAAAAGCTAATTGCTGAATATACTGCTATCTGATGAGCCCAGTGGACACAGCATAATAAAAGCATTATAGCATTGTCTAACTCTCCTTCAGAAAATTAAAAAAATACAAAAAAAACCAAAAACCAAACAAAAAAAAAAAAAAACCAAAAAAAACCCAAAAAAAAAACCCCAAAAAATCCCCCAAAAAATTACCAAAGCAAAATAAAATAAAATAAAAATATTTAAACTGGAGTAGATATTGAAAAAATTCATATACACCATGCTTGTGAGGAACACTGTGCTTGTTTCAGAGAATGGACCTCAGTTTCTCTTACTTCATTAAACTCTTTTACTACTAATAGAATAAAATTTCTCCATTAATTATAGCCATGCTATTTTGAGAGCTATTAAAAAAAAAAATGAAGCAATAGAAAACAAGAATAAGAAGATTTAGAAAATGCATTTTCTGCTTACTCTTCACTGGGGTCAGGGCAGGTCAGGTATATCTGCAGGTCCTGAGCAGGCAGATTGGCATAAT
Source organism: Melospiza georgiana (assembly GCF_028018845.1). Lineage (NCBI taxonomy): Eukaryota > Metazoa > Chordata > Aves > Passeriformes > Passerellidae > Melospiza > Melospiza georgiana. The sequence goes on from NC_080431.1 coordinate 49,599,056, forward strand.
AGGTGCAGCTTTTGGGCCCTGGCCTGCTTCCTCAGTCTGAGATACCATCTGGATGAATTTGGCAGGTGTCTTTCTCTTCCTGGTTCTCTTGAGTTTGGTCAGGGGTGGATAAACTGTTTCATCTCAGTGTGTCTGTGCCATATGCTGCAGGAAACAATTGATTTCAGTCTTAGGTCAGAAGCCAAGAGAGAAAGGGAATGTAGAAAAGAGGAAAAAAAACCAAAACAGAGAATGGAAAGAGACACCTAGGGAAATAAACACAGGGAAGCAATGTCAGAAATGCTAAAAAAAAGTTCTTACTGCAACAGTCATGACATGAGATTTTTCAAAACTTGTTGGCATTGAGCTATCTCTGAAATACCTAAAGTGGAAAGATACTGTCTAAATATTTGCAGTGAGAGGGAAGCTCCTCATACATTTTTAAGTTTACTTCTCTGAAGACGTTGTAATTGATCATCAATGTCCCATGTTAAAAATAATGAAAGAAAGGACCTATGTGTTATGATTAAACATATAAAATTAAAAAAAAACCATAATATTTATAGCCTGTTCCAATTTTTTATCACTTAACTCCCATTGTTTATAATTTTAAGTCTTTTTGAAGTAGAAGGGTCATCTTAATTGCTTGCATACATCCAGACTAATATTCTCAACATCACACCTTATGGTTTTTTCTTCCTTGGCCTGGAATAGCTAGAAATTACAAGTTTTTTTGTTGTTTTTTTTTCCTACCAAAATCTTTCATTTGCTTGCTCATAAAGCCACCGTTTTAAAATACCACGTTAATTCTCTTTCAGTTGAAACAAGAAATTTCCTCTTTTTTCCATTAAAAAAATAGAAACCCCTAACCTCCTGAGTGGCAAATACTTCAATCCATTTGCCTTTGCTACCAAAAGAACCTGAGAGGTAAGAGTAGAGTGAACATTTTATTAGCAGTCAGAACCCCCAGCCACAGCCGCCCTGTGGGCAGCCTTAAAGCGCGCTGCCTCATGTGAGGTCTCCCAGGAAGAACAAAGCCTGCTGCAAGGCAAGGACTGTAGCCATGAAAGAACAGAGCAGGCAAATCACAGCATAGGCTGCCACATTCCTCTGCTCACTTCAGCTTGTTAGCATGGGGGAAAAAAAGAGCCAACATTTCATTTCCCTGGGAAGGTTATAAATCAAGCTAGGAAATAAAAGTAAGACACTATTATACAATTATAGAGTTGTTTCTCATCATACCTGAATCTAAATGAGACTGGTTAGCCAAGACCCATATGTTTTATAAAAAGAAACAGGATCCTTGAACACCATGCCCACAACATGGGCATGTAATAATGCTGACAGCAATAACACTGAAACAACCTTATGATTGGTAGTGTCAATTGCTCCTTAAAGATTTGAATAGTTCATTAGAAAAGAACTTCCATTACTTATAATCTAGAGACCCTCATATAATTTAACAATTTTGCTTTCAACAATAGCTTTCTCTTTCTAAAACCTTCTGATGTGTTTATATTTGATTTCTTTACCTCTCTGCTTTTTAATACAGATTATTTTCTCAGCAGGGGACAGTCACAATATTGATTCTATTGATGTAGATGATACACATACACACGTGTAACCCTCTGAATATAAACACCCCTTTCCTCTTGTTTACCATTCTATGACTGTGCTGAACGCAAGAGGTGTTCAACTACTGTACCTGCATGTGGCAAGAAATTTTCACTTATTTTGCCCCACGTTGACATTTAAATCTCTACTGAAGGAAAACATTTCTGAATCCAAAATATTATTACAATTTTATTTGTAGGAAAATTTAAGTTCTCTATCATCTGACTAAATATTTTTGACTTTTTTATGTCATTTATGCCGTTTCAGGTAATTGCAGCTTGGTTGCAAAGCCAACAAGGAACAGAATAATTCATATGAGAATTATAAATTGTTACCTGCAAACATGAGTAGATCTTGCTGTGTGATGGCTCTAGCAACTATTTATTTTTTGAAAAAGTGCTCATCGTGTATATTTTCTTGTAAGACATCCATTTAGAGTAGTAATTTTGGGTCTGTGATCACCACAGTAGTATGCTACATAGGCCATGTACAAGCTCCTTTTAACACATAATTGAATATAGATTGAAAAGAGCTATTATGGTCCAGTCAACTCCTATTTTCTATAAGAAGGCTAACCATTTGATTCAGATTAGTCCTCTCATTCTCTATTCCTTTAAAAGAAGTCAAAACTATATTTAGAAATGCACTATGGAACTGCTTATGCTTCATTAAATTACTTTCTAAGAATATTAGTTTTAAAAAAAATTATCATTAAAAACTTCAGGTAGAGCCTCACAATACCATTTCTCTGATAACAGTTGCATCTGAAAACATACTTTAGCCTTTTCCTATTGATTCAATCCTCCTTTTAATTATCCCAGCATAACAACTTTTGGTCCCAGGCTGGGGGGACAAAAAACTACAAAATGAAATATTTTCTTGAGAGGATTAGAATTGGTCTATTCAGATAGTCCATGGAATCAGATGAGGAAAAAATGTATGTTGTAAAAAGCATTTAGATTCATTTACCATTCAGAGGTAGAATTTCAATGACTTTTTTTTTTAGAAAATTTTGTATATAAAAAAAGTCAGAACATTAATAGCAATACATTTAGGTTCACAGGTATCTGTTTCCATTTTGCCATATCTGCAACTTCAGAGCTGGTTTTAAAGGAATTCTACCAAATACCTACTTATTTGTGAAGGAGGCTTTCCGCTTCCAATCCCTTTCATTTGTCCTTGTGAGCTGTGATCTTTCTTTACTTCTGCTCTTCCTAAAGTGACCACCTAGCTCACCAGATAGCTTGTGATTTAACGTGGATTGATCTGTGCTAAACCTTTGGAAAATGTTCAGTTTTGTTTAGAAACACAAGGTTTTGACAGAAACTTGTCACACACGTGTGAGTCTGCTGATGAATAGCCACTGAAGATAGTTGCCATCCAACTCTTTGTCCTATTAAATGCTTATTTGCACGTACACATCACCACTGAGTGCTTTAATCACTTGTCTACTGCATATTAGAAGGGACCACCTCCAGCTAGTCCTAGAACAATGAAATGCTCAGGTTACCTGAGTGCTCATGAAAGGTGAGAGACACAAATTCCTCTAGAATAGGACTTAATACCTTCTGTCTTTTTAACATAATCTGCTGACTAGCTAGTTCCAGTCTTTTGCACCTTTTCCAGAGTGGACTGATTCCATAACTTCAGGTTACAAATTCCACAGCTATTTTGTTCTAGTGTCTCAGTGTCCTGCCTGTAAAATCCAAGCCTCTTAGGATTTCCCTCATTCAACAATTATAACAACAATAAAAAAATAAAACCCATAGTTTAATTGACACAGGCACCTGATATAATTAGTCAACTAAGTTTTTTTTAATAAAGTTTATTTGGCCAAGGTCCAAATTCTATGTGTCTTGTTGCCTGCATCTTGTCTATGCTGCTGAGAAAAAAAACATCCTAGCTTTTGTGTAAAACCATCTGGTAATTCTTAGTGTTCTGCATACCCTGTTGTAAGACCTGCTTTGCTTTTCTGACACCAAAAGTCTCAAAAGCTCTTCTGGGAATCCAAGCACATCCCTTGTCCACTTTCAGATCTCTCATGTCTAATTAATGCCTCTTCATTCTAACAATGAAGCACCCAAATAAATACAGTAATACAGTTGTGAACCAAGTTTCCATAAGATTCCTTTCTAGTTCTCTGAAAGTATTAATTAAACTTCATGTAAATATCAGTATTAGTGCAGAGTAATTTATTTCCTGCAAATGTTAAGATGAAAATGTGGTTTTAATTTTTATACTTTTTGTTGGTTTATGAAACTTAGAAAAATTTTATACTGCTAGAAGAAGATAAAAGAGATTAGTAGTGGTATATTTTGGGCTTTGGGGTGGCTTTTATTTTTGTGGTGTAGGAGGAGTGGGGGAATTGCTTGTTTTAATTGCTTGATCTTTTGTTTTTCAATAAGTAGAGCAGGGGAATGGATGATAACTCATGACATTTTCAGCTTTAACATCAACTTTCAATCTATTTTTAAACCTTTTCTAATTGAGAATTTGCTTCTTCTGACTTCCTCATGGGGCATGTGCGATTTCCGGACATTTAAAATAAGAGTTTAAATTTCAATGTTGGTGTTGTTGTTGCTGTTATTATTGTTATTATTAATTATTATCCTGCATAATGCATAGGTATTCATTAATAATTCAGGAATATTTAAATGTTTAGCTTGAATTCTTGTTTGGATTGTAATATTTGAACTTGTAAGTATGGTAATTGTTCAATACCTCTCTCCTGTTTTGAAGAACTTGATAAATAGGAAAGATAATACTGGCTATCCCTCTGCTAGTCATTCAGCCTTGTAGGAGAAAGACATATTCTTAAAGCACTTGTAAACTTAGAAGAAGCAGGGACATTTTGAAGTGAGTGACATTTTAGAGTTAGATATAGTGATAGCTAAGCCATGTGTTGTGGTTTAAACCTGTCTGGAAATAAAGCACCACTGAGCTGCTTGTGCAAACCACTTCTTACAGGTGGAATGGGGGGAGAAAAATAATGAAAAACTTGTAGATTGAGACAAGAACATATTAATAATTGAAAATAATTTAAAATACAATAATAATTATTAATTTTAATAATAATGATATTAAAAAGTGGGAAAGGGGTGACATACAATAAACTTGCTCACCAGACCACTGACCGATCCTTCCTGAACCCCGACCAGCTTCCTTCCTGGGTAACTGCCCCCAGCCCACATACTGGGCAGGACATTCTTGGGTGTGAAAATCCCTTTGGTCAGTTCATGTCACCTGTCCCAGCTGTGCTCCCCCCTAGTTTCTTTTGCATCCCTCCTCACTGGCAGAGCATGAGACCAAAAAGTCCCTGATTTAGGATAAACATGACAAAAAAAAGCCAACACATCAGTGAATTATCAACACCATTCTCATTCTGAAGCCAAAATACAGCTCTGTAACAGCTACAGAGAAGAAATTATCTAGCTGAAACCATGACAGTTTTCTCACTGATTGATGAAATAAAATGAGAAGTTTCTTGATTTAGGTTGTAATTCTGGTTTTGAATTATGAGTAGATATGGGGGTTAGGAAGTATATCTCCAGAACACTATTGAGATATGTGGGAACCTATTCTTAAAGTATAGCACAACATCTAGTCATATTAAATGACAAAAAAAATTACAAGTATTATAATTAAAAAAAAAATACTTGAAATTCTCCATAGAAAATAATAAATGGAATAGTTGAATGAGGAAATGTTTTTTTAGTAATCAATCCCCAGATCTGGAAGCTTGTTTTGCACTAGATAGAGCAATAAAGCAAATATTAGTGTTTTTAAAAAACTTCTATAGGTAGCATACTATGTTACCTAGCAGAATTAAATTGTAAAATTTGTTCTTACATGTGGTGAACAAAAGAGGAGTGAACAAAATAAAGAGTGGAAAGGACGAGTAAAACCGAACCCACCAAAGCACTATTTGATGCATTTATATGTTATTTTTTTAGTTCATTTGCCTCCACAAGGAAGAGTACACAAAAGTTTGTGTAAATAGCAAAACTTGGAAAATTGAGTATTTTAAAGGAAGGACAGAAATAAAAAAGAGGAAGTATTGCAGCCTTGAACTCAGTTCAGGACTTTCTACTATACAGTCAAAATACATCTTCTGAGATTTTCCTCTGTCAGTATATTTATGCACTTTCTCTTTTCAAGAGACTCCTAAAACCACACAAATAACAAAAGAACCCATAAATCTCACCCTAGGAATGACATAAACTACCAGAGCTATAAATTCTTTGCCATTTATATAAAATTTCTACAGTTCTTTTTTTCACCTGTTCAATTTTGACTTTCTAGTTTTAAAATGTATACTCCAAAATCCCTTTTTACATTCCCATCTAAACTGGATGAATGGGATTTTCCTTTAAGCCTGCACCTTCTTACAGGTAACAGAAATTATTGTTGAGCAATTAATCCTTACAACTAATATATGGACATTTCAATAATAGATATTGCACCATTACATTGCATATTGTGAAAAATGGTAGAATAGTATCACCTTGTCCAATGTTTCCTTAACTTTTTTTGTAAATGCCCAGGTCAATGCTGTCCGGACAGTGATATTATCTCTTTCCAGTCAGTAGGATATTCCAAAACTGGGAAGCTTCCCTTGCCTCAGTTTCCTTGTCTGTGCATTGTTGCTAAAATTATTTTCCTAGCACCTGAAGAAATTGAGACTGTAATTATTCAATGTTTGTAAAGCATTATATACTTTAAATTTCAAGTATGGCTAAGGACTATTAACTATCCACAATTCAGAAGTTTGATTAACAAATCTCTAAAGGTCCTATTAATTTTCCTGTTTCAGTGTTACTGAATCATAAAACTGTCTTAACCATGCATCAAAAAGTGTGTTTAGAGAGTAGATTCCCAAACTGAATAGACTTTTTAATCATACTGAGAAATAAGAGAAATTTGCATTTAATGCCTGGAAGTTGTCCAAATCTTCAAAAACCTAGTTAGCCAGATTTAGCTAATCTAGATAAAATACAGAAATAATCTGATTAAATGCCCCAAGTGGATTACAGTGTAGGAAAGCATCTATTTGCTGGTGCAAGGTCCTGTTTCAAGGATTTTATTCTAGTTTATCCCCACATCAGATATTGTACCCCTGCAAAGATCTTTGCTTGTTGCCAATGCTGGCTGCAGTCATTCACTGCCCATCACCAGTCTGCTCACACAGCAATCAGTGAAAGCAAGAGGCAGCAAGGGCTTGATACCAGCATTGATAAGAGTATAAGAACGGTATTTATCAGGTGTATATGGAAAATGGTAATTGCTTACAGTGGTTTTGTAACCAATGATTTCTGTTAGGAGTCTCACACTGCACTGATACAAAATGAAATTTAGGAATTGGAGTATCTGTCACCTCCCCCAGCAGTTTGGTGTATAATCTAGATCAGCTGCTGTAGCATGAGCACACTTTATTATGACAGAAATATTTTTCAATAATATTTTAATGTCGCTTTGCAAAATACCTGAAAATTGAGGGAAATACATGAGTCTAGTAATTTGATCTAGGTTGAAAGGTCAGAAGAAATGAAAAGAGAGAGAGAGAAACAATTATAGTGGAAAGACATTGCTTTCTGTAGATACAGAAAAAGAGAGAAAAGGCCCAATGAACATCTTCAGTGCTCCTTTTTAGATAGTCAATTTAACTTTCCACAGAGTTGTGAGTATTAACACACTTTTAAGGGACACATAAATTAGGAGATTATTTTTTGTTGTAGTATTTGTTTCTTTAAACCAAAAGAAACACTGCATTAAATTAAAGGACAAAAGGGCATTATTATCCTCTCAGGAGGATAAGGTCTAGAAGTTTAGTCTATCATTCATAAGCAATTAACCTAGGGGCTAAATAATAATGGTAGGAAGCCCTTATGTTACTTTCAATTTTGAAATAACTGCATGTTGACAGATTATCAAATTGTATTTGTGATTATTTTTACTGAAATTATAATTTGGAGATAAGAGTTTTATGTGAGCAAGTCTTTATTGGGCACATATTGCAGCATGCTAGCACTGAAAATACACGTGTTCATTTTTTGAGACTTTAATGCCATAAAATATTTACATCATTTACATTGCTGCAGTACTTAGAATTCTCAACAAATGTTTTTTTTTTTTCCTTTTGAGCTAGGCTCTTTGGTAAGACAAGGAGTCCATGTCCTAAAAAGATGACATTCAATGAAGACTGAGAGAGAATATGAAGATATCTCATTACATTTTGTATATGGAATAAATGGGTAAATTGAGATTGTTCATACTTTAAATTTTGCTCCTTTAAGTATTTCTAAAAGTTTACAACAAGCATCAATATCACATGGTAGAAATATTTATTTTAGCTTACTGTGGTCCTGGTATCTAAAGAAACCGTCTGGCAGTGTAGATTGCTCCCCATCAAATCATTGTGGAAATGCATATAGCTGTTTGCAGTTTTGTTGTTTGGGGCCTTTTTGTGGTTTTGGGGCTTTTTTCAGGTTTTTTTTGTATGGCTCTGTGTGCTTTTGTGTGGGTTTGGTTGGTTTTTTTTTTTCCAAAGAGTCCTTTCTGATTTTGTACATCCCACAGATTCCAAAATTAGGGATCATGATCACATACAGGATCCCAGTAGTTAGAAGTGGACCACAAACCTGGAAGAAATCTAACTGTACACTGTAGTATGCATGTTCCTAACTTTTAGATTCAGACACCGAATCATCTGTACTCACAGACAAAGAAAATTATAGATCATTGTGTTTTCTTGTTATAAAGGTAATCAAAGTGGTCAGATAACATTATTTAGGAGGAGCTATTGTGTTTTTTAATTAACATGGCACTTTAATCTGCATTAATGTCAAGCAGAGAAAAATCATAACTTACATTGGCGTAAAAATGTTGAGACATGTGACTGCATGTATAATAAGCAGTCTTTTCAGAAAGTTCAGAAAGTTCAAAACCCACCTAATGGCAATCCTGTGCAACTTGCACTAGTTGAACCTGCTTCAGGAAGGGGCTGGACTAGATGATCTCCAGAGGTCCCTTCCAACACCATATACTCTGTGAGTCCATGAATCCCTGAGATAAGTGCAATCATGCACTTTTGCAAATTAAAAAAAAGTCTAACAAGTACCAAGCTTTACATTTAGGAGAGTATAAAGAGTAGACAAGGTGTTATTTTTAAAAGGTGCCTACAGCAAATCACCACATCAGTCTTTCAAATTTCTGTTATCAGTCTTTATACATTAGGGCAGCCACTTATCCCACTATAGTTGAACTAAATTTAAATGTAATTTTTCTATAAACAGTGGCCAAACATCACAAGTTTTCGCATCTTCTTGCAAAACAACAGCTGCATTTTTGTGTTGTACAAAGGCTTCCCAAAATCAGGTAACCAAATCAATGACATAGTGACAGAATGAGAGTAAAATTATAGTGAAATTAAAAAAAAAAAAAAAAAAAGCATTCCAGTATTTTATCTCAATATGTAATTTGTCTTCTGACTACCCTTGAAAGAAAGTATGTCAACAAACACCCTGAAGACAATGACAATAACAGCAAAAGTGGCTGCATTAATTTATGGGGATGAGGACAATAAAACATTTCATGAATTGCTTTAGTTTTCATTTTCCAAATAATGTTTCAGCTGGGGATTGATAGTTGACAGCTGTGTTCACTGATAGGTAACCTTGTTGCAAGTTTCTGAAGAAAGATGTTCTTCTTCACTGGACTTGTCTCCGCTTCGTCTTTTATGTTTTCTCTCCTTAGAGCCAGCACAGCTATTGTTACATTTTAAAATATTTCTATCATGTACTTCTTCTTTGAAATAATTAATTTTTTCTTTGCACTACTTGGCTGATAACATGTCATAATGTAGGCTGCCAAGTGCCAAATGACTCTCAGATTCATTCAAGCATTCAAAGCAAGAAAAACCATTCATCTAGATAAGATCTTATCTGACAAGTCAAGCTCAAGAAATCTCAGTATAATTATATGGTGTTAATGAAGGCCATGTATACAGGCAGTTCTCAAGATTAACCTTTGTGTTATGTATCAACAGTAATGTGAAACAGTCATTTTAAGTTAAAACATGTAGGTAGAATTTTTTTTTAGCAACTCAACAACTCTCTCCCACAGAAACACTTAATATGAGAAACTTTCATCTTTTGCAAAGGATCACTAAGCTATGCTTTCCACAGAGATACTGTTATTATACTACTCTTAGCCTACTCTTCTGTATAGATATTTGTTTAAAAGCTAATGAACAGGCATTTTTTAAAGTACAAGGATTACTGTTAGTTACAGGATAATAATATAGGATTTGTTGTCATTTGTGTTTTCCAAAGATCCAAATTTAGAAGTGGGGTAAACTTGCTGTCTAACAATTGCTATCATTAACAGTCATATATTGGGAAATACTTTTAATGGCAAATGCAGCACTGTGTGATTATTTTGTATGATTATGATGTGTACTGCTTGATCTCAAATTTATGTATTTACTTATTTTTACCTTAAGGGTCAATATTACTCATGTTTTTAATAAAACCCTACAACTAGTAAAAAAAAAACTCAGTCAAACAATGTTGTTTTGCTTGTTTTGGAAAGATTGAATTATGAAAAATGAAACACTTAAAAATATTTTTTGCATTTAGACAATTAGAGAAACAAAGTTTTTCATATGCACACCTCTACTTGCTGAAAGACGGACCTTTTCTCCAGAATGCACAATAATGTATAATTTAAAAATTTCAAATAAGATCCAATAGAATTGAGGTCAAATTTGTGTAAGACATTGGATATCACAGCATGTGAATTTCCTGTTAACAAACTTGTGATTACAGTTACCAAAGTGTATGTGTGTTTTTCCCTAACATTTTCTGCATTTGTCCCCAGAGTTCACAGTTTTCTCAAAAAATCCCATCCATTTTTCCCCAACAAAATTATCACTTTTATCTGTTGGGTGTTTTTTTCTCTTTTTTTACTATTTCTTTGTTACTGAAGACCTATTTAAAAATAGATTACCTTCCTGGTCAGAACAAGAGTGTTTTATTAAACTGCATTAGAACATAGAGGAGTCTGGGTGAAACCATATGAGAAAAAGCATTGAAGTAGTAGAACTACACTAAATGGCATCAAGAAATACTGAACTTAATAATCAATAACCTTTTACTAGAACCAAATGTATCGACAGAAAACTTAAAGAGTATTTACCAATTAGACAAGGGTTTTTAGGCCTTGGCCATGACAATGGTTTGGCGCCAGCCATCTATGGAAAGTTTTTATGCAAAGTAGTTCCAATGTTTATCCAAAGTAATGTAAAGATTAATCCTCTGTCACAAGCAGAGGAACGGGGTATAGGTCTTTTATTACCCTCCAAGGTGTCCTGTGATATCATTTTTTCTCTGTGTGGGCAAAGAGCTCAGGGGAACAGCAAGGCAAGCAGAGACAGTGGCTCCATGAAGGGCTTTATGCCAGAGATCCTGAACTGGCTGCTCAGAAAAGTTGACAAAAACCAGTTTCAACCAAGCCCAAACTGACGAGCAAGCCCAGACTTGGTAAAGGCGGGACAAAGATCAAGGCAGTCCGTCAGGCTGGCAGGTCAGTGTTAGCAACACGTAGCCAAGCACAGGCACACCTGCAATATGGATTAGGCAAAGGCAAGGCTCTGAACTTAAATCCAATTCTGTAATGAAGGAGGGGGGAATGTAATTAATGCTTCTCACGCCACTCGTTTCCCAGCAGTCTGACCTAGGGTTACAGCAGCGCCATACTGGAGCTGATGCGGAGTACAGACTGCCAAAATTCTAGGCAGTGAAAGAGGTTACAAAGTCTGTTGGTGTCCAGAAGGCTTGAAAAGTGAATATAAAGTCCCTTTCTTAAAAAGAAAGAATCAAAACTTTTTTCCCTCATTGTGTGGTGGGTTATTTTAACTTAAAAGTTAAAAAAACCTTTTTTAGTCTTATTTTTAAAACAACACATTTTTAGCCTCTTAGGGTTTTAATTTTTAACAGATACATATAATAATCCCATATATCTTATTTCTTATTAGAAGATCCTAGTTTGGTCAATCCTTCTTCACATGTAAGCTCTTCTGTAATTATGAACATCTTGTGTTATGTCCCTGCACTATTTTTATTATTCTGTACCCTTTTTTTGAGGCAGGAAAGTCTTTATCATAACTGGTAGACAAAATGAATCCACTCAGATTTATGCAGTGAGGTAATTTTGACTTCTGTTTTTTTCCTTTCCTAATGATTCTAATTGTATTTTTAATCATTGCTGAACTTCAAGCTGCTATGTTTTGGATTGAGGATTTTGTTTTGTTTTTTTTTTTTTTTTTTTTTTTTTTAATAAAGTGATATGCAATGACTGCAAATAATTGTAGAAATGAAATTTCTGGTTTTTTCAGGCATATTTTTCTCATCTCAGCACCAAATTTTGTCTGCCATTATGATTAGCAGGCACTTAGCAGTGCAAGATCCTTCTGCAACTCTCTCAGTAATCCCACATAATCAGTAAGATTTATCACTTAACTATTCATCAGCTGAATACATTGACCAACGGAAGTCTTTGAGGAAATTACTCTGAAATTTCATTGTTTACTCCCCTTGAATCCAGCAGACTAGATGGTCTAACTATTCCTTGTTGCCTTTATTTAATGCAGTAAGTAATCCATCTGTGTAACTTTCTTCTGTTACTATGAAACACCGTAGTGTCTTTTTAGAACATCTTTCCAGAAATGTTCCTGGAATTCTATGTAGAGATAATAATCTGATAGTAAAAAGATAATACAAAAAGATCTGATAACAAAAAAAATATCTGATAACAAATACACTACTTGACATCATTAAGGAAATTTAATAGATATAACGGTCATTACTTACACCTGCAAAAATTTTCCCCAGCATTACATATCTAGGTGTTCTAAGATATTAATAGTACAGCCTTACTGTTATCTTGTTCTATTTGGGCACCAGATTTTGCTACAAATAAATGTTCTATGCCAGTGTTTATTTTGCTCTGTGAATTTCCATATTTCAATCTAATCTTTTTTTTAACATACAGTGCCACTCTTCCACACAAACAGCTTCTGCCATTCCTAATGTAAATTGTCTGCTAGCATCCAAGATAGAGTGCTGCTCTGGTTATCTGACTTCCATCATATTCTTCAATCCCTAATATCAAAATACTCTTATTTAAAGTCAGGGCTTGGATCTTAGCTACCAAATTCTTTACATTTCTGAAATTATATATTTGATGCTGTTTTGGTTATCATATTTTTCATGTGTTTTGATTCAGTAGAGTCTTTTTTATAGAGATTGCTCATATTTATTACCTTTATCAACATTATTGACTTCTCTCAGGGTTTATAATACTGCAGAGATTTTATTTCTTCATCCACAAACACCTGTTGGATTTTTCTCAGTCTTTAGTTTAAAACTTCCTCATAAACTTTATTTTATGTTTAAATTTTGTTTTCTTTAGAGGGAACTCACCAGTCCCTTTCCTGTTATTTCAAAATTTTCCCATTTCCTTGTAATTTGATAGTTGGTTGCAAACGTGGCATAAAAAACATTTCTAACAGCGGAGTCTGAGTTTGCCTTGCCCTTTAGAAACGTTTTCCCATTTTTCTCCCTGTATTGTTCATCTGCCCAAGAATGATTTGATTCCCAGGACTTACTTAGAGGCTACAATGTTTTGTAATATTTGGTACCCACCAGCACATCCTTGCTGGTATTGTTAGTCTAGCACACCTACTGGTGGTCAATTTCATTACTTAATTGTTGGGACATCTTTTCTTTTCTAGATATCAGCTAGAATCCTGTTTTCCAAAGGGATCTATGCAACATATGTTTTAATTCTTTCAGCTGAGGAAAAAAAGAATATTTCAACAATTGCATTTTTTTCCCAATCGATACTAGGGAATTAGTTAAATAAATTACTGATTGCCAAAATACTGAGAAATGGAAATTTAGTTGCTAGAATTCTGCTAGTCTTTGGTTTTATTAAAAGGCTGCTATTCTGTTGTAAATGTGAATAAGAAGAAAGGAAGCACAGGAGATTAAATAAAGTACATATGTGTTTGTAGGGTCACAGCTTTGTTTATACATCTGTGTGAAATTTGTAAATCTGCTACAAATATTTTCAGAAAGGTAAATTATTGAAAACATAATAGGTGGACTTCTTTTATAAGCAGCATTTAAAAAAATGTTTATCTATTTTTAATAGATAACATGCTTAAAGGGTGTATGCCTACTCCCTTCCCCCCAGCTCAGAGAAGTGACATATCTATAAGAGACATATACTTCGAGCCATGTTGTCCTATTATCCATCAATATGGTCCCAATTTTTAGGGCTTCTCTTGAAACCTGAAGTCTTAGAGTACTGTCACTGTCATATTTTCTGAAAAACCCCTTTGCCAGGACTTCTTCTCCTGGGAAGTTGAGTAGCCTCACAGAAAAATGTAAATAATAATTATCTGATTCACTTCTCCTGTGTTTGGCTTCTTTGGAATGTGGCCTGGATATTGTTTACCAACAGGTGCAAGTTTGATTGGTTTCATGTGAATTGTTTTTACTTAATGACCAGTCACCATCAGCTGTGTTGCACTCTGAAAAGTCAGTCATGAGTTTTTATTATTCATTCTCATTAAGCCTTCTGTCTGTATCCTTCCTCTTTCTTTAGTATAGTATTCTTTTAATATAGTATAATATCATGAAATAGTAAATGAGCCTTCTGAGAACATGGAGTTGGATACTCATCTCTCACCTCATCCTGGGGACCCTCACAAACACCACAAAGTGATATTTGGATCAAGATAATAGGTACCTACAGATAAAATGAATTTTCTAGTATTATTTGACTGTCCTAGACTGTCACAGACTTGATCTGTCATAACAGCTGTCAGAGTTGACATAAAATATACAGAAGGCTCAAGTCCCAGTGGATCAGCTGGACACAGGGTAGGACGTCACAGGTCACCTGAAATACCACTGCCTGTTGAAAGGACACCATCAAGTCTTCAGAACTAATTTGTTACACAAATTATATCTCATTAACTACAATGACACTTAGGCAAATTCTATGACTGAAAATGTTCATGCTCAAGACTCATACTCAATACCATTCATGCAGTCTTATGAGTATAATAATGCTCTAAGTTTTCTCTTTTTTATTCCACACAGAAATCATGTTTAGAGAGAAATGGCTGGATCTGAGCACGACTTAATGTGGACTGATTTCTGAGATAGTTTGAAAATCATTTTCATAAAACAGTTCGTTTTTCTAATTACAGGATCTAAATTTCTTATTTTCCTTATTAGCAAAGATAATACTCTTCTTTATAGTTTGAATTTTTTTACAATGTATTTAATGCTGAATAATCTCAATATGATTTAGAAAAATTAGAGAGGAATCTTGCCTTATGTCTTCAATGCTGATGTGAAAGTTTTCCCTTGATTTGGTAAGTTGGTTATGTTAATTAATGCATCTGATCAACCATTACATACAATTAATTGTAATTTTTGTAGAACATATATTTTTTCATAGCAGAATTTCTGCCCCCTGCTTTATAGATTTGGTCAAAGGACTGTGAGTATGACAATCATAGACACATAGTATAGAACTTTTTCTGGAGATAAAGACCCACAGTTTCATCCACTTTATTTCATTCTTGGTAATGGTATTTCTTTGATAATTCACATAGCTGCTTCAAACAAAAAAAATCCCCAATACAATAGTAAAATTTTTAGTAAATTCGTATTATAGTTATTCTATAAGATAGACTATCTTCAGGACATACAAATAAAATCTTCTGGAGTAAATTCAGTATATTGTTCAAGAAATAAAGCTTTGAATTAAGGATGAGATATATCACAAAAGCCCAATTAATTAATTTTATGATTGAAGTATTATGAAGCTTAAAAAACTCTTATTATCAAGAATAGATTATGGGATAAGAAGAATGTTCATA
This sequence comes from Melospiza georgiana, assembly GCF_028018845.1. Lineage (NCBI taxonomy): Eukaryota > Metazoa > Chordata > Aves > Passeriformes > Passerellidae > Melospiza > Melospiza georgiana. The sequence continues at coordinate 49,614,606 of NC_080431.1, forward strand.
ACAAATGTTATGTGTTTTAAGTTTAAAATTGATGTAGTAGGGGAGAAATGCTGTAAATGAATGCAAATTTGGTGGCTTTTATGTAAATTTGTCAGTCATTGTGATTGCCTCAAGCTTACTTTGATTTTAAAGATTTCTGCCAAAGGTGTATTATAGGGTTTTTTCTCTTTTTTTCTTTCTTTTTTTTTTTTTTTTTTTTTGTAGCATTGTCAAGATAAATAACCTGAGATGTCAACACTAACTGGAGAAGAATTCTTCTTTTCCTGAAAGACATTTAAAAAATTGTCATCTCTCCTACTGTAAAATGTACAAATTCAAAATCTAATAAAGCCATAAAGAAACAAAGAATCATTGATATCTTGCAATATGTTTCTTTCAGTGTTTTCTCTAAATTCCAGTTAATATTTCAGCTGAATCCCAGCTTATGCTATCTCTTTCCTACTGAGACCTTTCAGATACTAAAAAAAACCATGTACATAAATAACTAAACAAATCTAAAATGTTCCTTCTTTGTTGTATCCATTTATTCTGTGACTTTTTTTTTTTTTTGCTTCCTCTTTCCCCGGGTAATTATGTGGTTCATTTAGCGTTTTCATGTTTTTTAAAGCTCAATTTCCTTGAAGGCTGCTTGTAACTGTTCCCGTTCTTTCCTGTGCTCACAACCGAGCTCCTTTGATCTCTCACCCAGCAAGCCGCAGTCGCTGCTTTGCAATTCACTGATTGCTGCTCGGTGGATCTCAAATCCCAGCTATGCCATTTGGCAAGGGAGAAAATGGGTAGCCAGGCACCAGAAATACACTCTGCTGCCTCGTGTGACAAAGAAACTTGTGGCTTAGGCCACAGCAACTATTCATCACCCCGAACTCCAGCCACAGCTTTGGCCTTTTGGTTTGAAGCAGCTGAGGAGTACTGGAATCAGAGGCAAATACTCAAACTTTTAGAGAGGTGAGGTGCAGCTGCAATGTTAGCACATATGCAGAGATGAACAGAAAAGTAAGATCAAGAAGTCATTACGATGCAACATCTGTTTCCCCTTTTCTAATGCTACTGGATACAGAGAAAGCAATTTTTATTAAAGGAAATAAATTATAATATTCCATTTTATGGTATCCTTTATTTTTTTATGTTTTGAAAATATATAATTTTCTTGAAAAGTTTCAGAAAAGCAAATACAACCCCTCCTGCTACCTAAAAGCTTCAAATTGATGGGTTTTTTTTCCAGAAAAGCATTAACCTTTAACTCGATTTGAGGAAGATTTAGAGGGGTTTTGTTTGCTACCTTTCTTTTGCCTCAGTCCAAACAAAACAAAAATGTCTTTCATTTTTGATAGGGAAAAGATCTGGCTTCACCATACAAAGATGAATGTATTTCAGTTTGTATATTAAATACAGTGTGAATTCATATTATTTTCTTTTTTATTGTTTCCTTTTTAAATGAGCACTCAGATACCCTGGTCATAGGCTCTTTATGTAATTAATACTTACCCCGAGAACATCTTTTTCCCCATTTAATTTCCTTATAAATATTTTATTTATTTAATAATAAAAGTAATTTTGTATTCATTTCTTTACAAATTTATTTCTTTGTTTGTTTTATTTAATTTCATGCATTTATTGCTTATTAGGAATATTTTTTTCACAAATCAGAAATATTCTTGGTATAAATAACAATAACTCAGCAATTTCAAATACAGTTTTTCGCAATAGCTAATTTTTACATTGTGAAAAACAGCATTGAAAGTGAGACTTGTGCCAAGTGAGTAGGCATAAGTTAGTTTCCATCCAAAACTTCTTTAACCATGAAGGTGCTTCTCTAAATGAAACCTAGTAAATCATGCTGAAAGACAGCAATGTGAGCCACTATTCTGGTGTTATCTCAGAAAGGGCTGTTGTTTTAATATGTCACTGCCTACCAGCTACTTATTGCCACCTCTCAGCTGGATGTTATCACCTCACATAACAGCCAGCTGGTTCAGTACAGTGTTCTACAGTTTCATTTAAAGCCTCTGAACAGACTTTAAGAGGATCAATCTGCCATTTTGCTCATTGAAATAAAGGCTGTAAGTAAGAACTGACATAATAGAGAAGATATTCTGATCCTTGAGAGAGAAAAAGTACTTCAGTAGAAATAAAAAAACCTTCTTTACCTTTTTAATTTTTTGTTAGTTTCAAAAGGAAATAAAATGCACACTAAACCTGGTCCAGAAACTCAATGCTGAGAAAGAAAGTACTCAATAGTGAGAAAGATTTTCACCTCCTTTAAATTTTTATATAAGTACACTTATGTATGATTTATATAAACTTTGCTGTACATGTTTGGTCTTACACCACAGAAAGTGAAAACAAATGTATATACAATATAATACAAATGCTCAAGAAAAATGATTTGTCACTTGCAGATGGAAACTTAAAATACCATCTTTCAGACATGTTATCCTTTTGAAAATCCATGTGACAAGAAGGTTGTATTAATCTAAGAAGAACTAAGCAGAAGGAAAAATGTTTTGACCCCTTTTATGGATTTTTCATGGCTACGATATGGTTTTAGATTCTGATCCTGTAACTTTGTATTTTTACTAACATTTTAATCAACAGCCGAATAGAATGATTACTTATTTATGATCAATATCCAGAACAATCCACAGAACTGATGGCATGACTCACAGAGCTCTGGGTCCTCTTCTGCCTTTTATTAATATTGCACCTGCTAGTTTGTTACTAGTGATACACTAGGTGTAGATCTGCTAGGTGCTGGATCACTCTTGTCACCAAAGCCTCATGTCTGTTTAATTTTGCTGTTTGCTTTGTTTTGTTTTAAAGACAGGCACTTTCACCTTTCTAATGAGACTTTTGTTTTATCTCCTTTATTCACACACTATGTCAACCAGTGAAGTTTTGTTTTAGCAAGGCAAAGAGTATGGGAACCCCTCAGGTTTCAGAATGAAGGAGTAGAACTCTCTTCTTTCCATCCCCTTTCTACTGAAGTCAGGAGTTATATATTTAGAAGAGGAGAGGTGGGAAAGCCAAATGAGGAATCAGACATTCTCCATCCTTGCTTTTCTACAAATTTTTAGTCTGAGTATGTTTAGTGTCCTGTATAAGAAGTTTATTCCCACTTCACCTTGTATATGACCAGACCTATATTTAAAAACAGAAGTAGACTTCTATGGTTGAAGAGACATTAAAAATGTTAAATGTTAAATAGGGACAGTACAAATGTTAAATAGTACTAGGATTGCTGGCTCAAACTGACTAGGCAGATCCTCCGTACCATATGACACCATGTTCAGCAACCAAGAGCACAAAGAAAGAAGAGATTTCACTTCCAAGTAACCATTAGGAATTCTGAGGCCCTGCTTTCCAGGAATTGGCTTGACACATGCCTCTGACTGGGAAGCAATGAATTAATTCCTCTAGTTATGTTCTCACACACATTTTTTGCCTTCTTTGTTAAATTTTCATTATGTCGGTCCACAAGTCTTTTCATCTTCCTTTGATTTTCTCCCCATCTTGTGGGAGAGGAGAGTGAGAGACGACAGGGTGGAAGTTCAGCTGCTGGCTAGATTCAACCCACTATCCTAGAATTCATCCATATTTGCTTCAGTTACTGCATTCATGGGACCATGCGACCTGAGGTCCTACTCCAGCTGCTAGCACACAGAGCTCATCCACACATGCATGTCAAATAGAGTCCCTCACTCAGGAAATGATTTATAAATGGAGTTTAATAAGAAAATAGGGCAGACTGCACTGATCCCTTGCAGACAAGTTTACTGATTTGCAAACTATTTGCATATGACAAAACATTTCTGTCCCCTCATTCCTTTATTTTCCAATGCTCATTACTCCTCAGATTACCTAGATCCACCCCTTTTCTGCCTTTGTCTTCTCTAAACAACCCATAACAAGTTCTATGCCCTCCCAAGATGCTCTTCCCCTCTATCCCAGAATGTGTCCCATACTTCTTAGCAGTAACTTTTCTCAGTCAAAAAGGTGCACTGTTCATGTGATCTTGATGGATTTCATCTCTGGACACTGGGTTTAAGACTCCTGAGGTAGCCCTAAGAAAAGCCCAGATATACTATCTGTTTCTCTGTGTCTTTAGTTTGGATTTTCCACATCTGCCATTGAACCCCTGTGATCCTGTGTAGAAATGTGGGGGGTTTTTTTGATAGGCTGATGGCTCCTGCAGTGGACCTGGGAGTAAGCTGGAAGGATATTTTTTAAGTCTCCACCTGCTATTGTCTGTCTCAGTGGGTGTGCAGATGAGCTTTTATCACACAGCCTAACACGTTCCAACTGTAGCAAATGAATTCAGTCTTTTGGGGTTTGTTCCTTGTTATTCTCCCTAGGGCACTCTTTCTATTATAATACAATTAAGGAAGATGAGTTTCAGGGGCCTTTATCAACATCAAAGCTGAAAAAGAGCTATTAGATTAAGTAACACAGACCCTGCCCAAAGCAGCACCTGAGCGAATTACAAACTACTGCCAATCCTCTTAACTAAATATGATCAATTGGAAAGGGAGTGTTTCACTGCCTCCACTGGAATACATTTCCTCCTAGATTACTATTCAATTAATTAATCTGCCAGATACTACTTACCCCTTGGGTTATAAAAACTGTGTGTGTTTTATTATTATTTTGCATTGAAATGGATATATGCATACAATATAATACATAGGATCTATAAAGGTCATCATGTCAGCAGTTATGTAATCCAGGTATTACAGCTTCCAGCATATGTACAAATGCAGTCACTAAGATTTTAAAAATATCCCACCATTTTTTCAGCAAGTTCTCAGTAATGTTGGCTAAAGATGTAGGAAAGCATTTTGTCTGAGATGTTTTGATCTATTTTTCTTACACCACTGTGACATCAACTTAAGGAATTATATGAAAGGCAGATTTAGGTTGCACACTCAAACAAAAATCTCTCCTAGCAGTAAGAATAGTGAAGCAGTCAAATAGATCATCTAGAGTCAATGTCTGATCCACATCACTGGAAGTTTTGTGAACAGTTTGATAAAAGCAACTGTCCAGAACGACATTGGCACGGTTGCTACTGCCTTTGGACAGAAATAAGGCAGTCAAACTGTCAAGACCTATTCCCATCTTTTTGTCAGAAAATGGTATCCCTGATCCTTTCTGTTGTACCATCATTTCACCAAATAGTGATTGTGGGAAGGTATAGAAAACTGACACTTACTTTTTTTATAAGTGTCACTTTCTTATAATTCTTATAAGAAAAACAACACTGGAGTTCTGATAGATCCTGAGATTTATTTCCACATGAAATGGCAAACAAGTCAGACTGGTCCTACCAATAATTAATTTGCCTCAGAAATCTCAATTCATCAATTGAGTGTCCCTAAATGAAATTCAGATTCAGCAACTGGATTTAGTTAATCAGAAAATATAGATAATACTATCGTGTTGATACACTTTCCTTCCTGTAGGATGCCTCTCCAAAGAACTGAGAGATCACAGCTTTCACTCTCCCATAATCTCATAATGTTTACCACCTGGCAATTATGAGAGGAGAACCAAAAAAACCTAAAAGACAATGTTTCTACTCCCATGTTGAACTTTTTTTTTTCAGAATATTCCCTTTTGTTTAATTCTGTTATTCTCAAGTTGTAGACTGTAAGTATGTGGAAATGTCTGAGTTTGTTGTTGGGTCACCCTTTATTATACACCCAGGTGGATATTGCTGACACTAATGCCAAGTCTGAAGGCTTGGAAGATGATATGTATATAGAGTGCTATTTATTAGTGTCAGTTAAACAAAGCTTTCACAAATGTTAAATACTTACAATAAAGTACAGATGTTTAAAAGTTAATAAATGTATGCATTAATACCGATGATTGTTTTTTCCCTGAGAATAGTAGAAAGACAATTACATTTACTGGACTAAATAGAATTTCACTCAGGGAGGCTTAGTATAACAAGGACTGCAGCTGGGTACAGAGCTGTCATGCATAGTGTGAAATCACTTCTTCTCTGTTGGTATTTTATCACCTACATACAAGAGAACAGCAACACCCCAGAAGAACCTCTGTTTATCTGTGGATGAACTGCTCCTGGAAACAAAGCTGGTGTTGTGTCTTATGCAGATACCCTTATGTGGGATCTGTTTCTGAGTCCCGGTTAGAGACAGTCAGGTTTTGGTAACAAAGCATCTAAAATCTACAAAGGAAGGGACTCCAACCCTGTTGAGGATATTTGGATTCATCTTTTGTTCTGAAAGGTGTTTTTTAGGCGCCTGGTGTGGAACATGGAACAATTTAAGGCTGGACATTGAACTTCAAAGGGCAGTTGTGGACTTCTTCCTCTAGTTCAGCAATATCAGGAGTCTTCACTGAATTTGGGCCTCTGCAAGAGAACAAAACGTAAAACAAGGGGAATTTTACAGAGTAGAAATGAGATAATGTATAGCATACAACATACAGTATACATAGCATAGTGTATAAAGTTTCATATATATTATGTGATGTTTATTATGTTTATTATATACACGGAAATGAAGTACAATAAGAGAGAACTGGATTCACATCAATTAACAATGGCTTCCTTTTCTTCTCCCTTGTCTGTTCTGTGGCTCCTTGTAGTGCCTTTGAAAACTAGGGCCACAATTTTCCTACATTTCCGCAGAACATATCAACTGATTAAGACAAAAAAAAATACAGCTTTGGGATTTGTGCTTTGTATGCATGGTAAATCCATAAATGAGGTGCTTCAGGCAGTGTTTGATTTTCTGGGCTTGCAGAAAGGTATTTAGTCACTTGTGTTTGGCCAGTAGAGACTAGATGTTTTGTGTGCAAATGCTCCTTATATACACAGATAAATGTATGTGTAAAGTAGGTCTTTATTCCTCTAGTGATTGTTTGACTTGTTTGAAGGCATATACATCATTCCTCTTACTTGTCTCTCTTGCTTTCAAAAAATGAAAGTTTTAAAAAAATACAACCCCCTGAAAACCAGTACATTTAAATCAGTCCATCATTAAAAAAACATGGACTCTAATTAATTATTAATTATTGAGAGGAAAGACAACATGCAGTAGCCTCAGGCCTGACAAGCTGTCAAGAATGCCTGCCAAGGCTGCCAAGCTCACCAAGCTCCTGGGTCATTGCCACATTAAACACAGAAAGTTAAATTACTTTTCCTGGGATCTGGAGAATAGCAATTGGACATAAAAGTGTCTTTTTTTTTTTTTATGATTGGTATCCTTGATTGTTTCATATTCTTGACAAAAGATAGAAAACAATGGAAAATTTATCAAGCAGACAACACCACATAAGTGGTGGAGCAGCTAATAAATTCCTACAACAACAAATGGAGAAAACAGTTTGCAAAGCTAGTTACCACAAAGGGATAAACTGCTTCCTCATAAATAAGTTTTGTATAAATATAAAAGATAAAGTGACTGGATCCAAATAAGAACAGAAATCACAGGGTGCAGAACAGGGTACAGAAGTGTCATCAACTCAGTTTTAGCTGTATATTTATCATGCAATAATCATTACCTGAGCATGGGAGAGGGGCTGTATCATGGAAATCTTTGACTTGTTGTACTGTTTCATGCACTCTGTCAAAAGGGCCTTAAAACATTGTAGATTGTTAGGGAGAGACCTTTCCTTTTAAATCATAATAAAAGCAAACCTCTTGAAGAAAAATATATGTTCTGTGAATTTATTTGAAAGAAAAAGATATTAATATTCCCATATTTAAACATTCTTATCAAAGATACTTAATAAAATTTCCAAAAATGTGTTCTTCTTAAGGTAATGTTACTGTAATCACGAAAAGACTACTATTGTAGAAGTAAGCAAATGTTGAATAATCAGTAAGCAATATCTGAATTTTAAAAAGATTGTTTTTAAGTTAAAACCACGTATTAAAACAAACTTGTAAGCAACATGTTCTTAAGAAGTTAATAATAAAACACACAGATATTTTGAAAAATTGTAGCAATACTTGGAACTCCTGAAATCATAGCAGGTAAAAGTATTTTCCTAAAGCAGCATTCAAAAGAGTCTAGAATTTCTCTGGCAGAGATCTCAGTCTTGCAAGCTCTTTCCTGGATCATTATTTGATTTTTTTTTCTAAAGTGTATCACAATACTTTTGCACAGAATAGTCCAGTAAGTGACCAGGTTCCAGAGTGCAACTAATTTTTGTCTGGTAAGATTTTGCCATTCACAGTACTGTGAATGACAAATTAAAAAAAAAATTTAAAACTGTAATGACAAAAGTCATTACAATACTGTGTGGTATTCCCCCTAACCCTGTTAAATATAAATATATATAAAATTGCCAAAATATATTATCATATTTCAGTGCCCTCCTGAAAGGCATGCACTCTTTCACTGTTATCACCCAAGTATCTGTAAGCTAAAAATGAATTTGAGTGGATTTGTATTTTGCCACAAAATATTTAATGTGGGGTGCACACAATTTTTCCTGGTCTGTCTTTTTTGCTTTCCTGTCTTTCTTGACTTCCTGAGTGAGTTGAGTGAGGCTGTGAATTTTCTATTCCTTAGGAAGTTCCTGTCTTTCAAAAGCAACCCTAAACCTTCAGCTCTACTTTTAACTTCTCCCAGAGTCATTCATACTGTGTCTATGAAACATGTGCAGGATTACTCTCTGGCACTATGGACAATTGGCCTGAAAGATCCTATGTCCTCACTAATGAACTCTTACACAGCAGAACAAGGTGCATATATCCAAGCTGCATACTGGGAATTATTCCACTTCCATGCAAACCAATGAGCCTCAGCCAAGAATCCTTTGGCACAAGATAAAATCATGCTGGTAATGATCTTAAAAATTTAACAGCATAAACTCTTTCAGTATCTGGGAATGCTGTCTGGCATTGCTCAATTCTCTAGGATGGTTATAACTTCAGAGTTTTCATAGGATAGAATTAGACAAGGCTAGGTTCTCAAAGGTATTTGTGCACCTAGCTTCCATTTATTTCAATGAATTTAGGCCCCCAAACTGCCTTTAGGAGGTGGGCCAAAGTGCACAGAATGAACACACACACCTCTACAAATTGAAGTAGATCCAAGTCCAATTTGGTGCAGAAGCAGCTTTCTGGATTGCTGAACAAAAAGACATGCACAACATTCACTTCTGTAAATCAGCTGTCTGTTACTCCTCACTCATTTTGCTTTGATTTCTTTATAGTCAAATGTAAGACAAATGAAAATATTTCTGTGAGAATGTCTACCCTCTCATTCTTGGACGTTCATGTCTGACAAATGGTTATAACTTATGTCACTGCCTACATTGTTAGATTTATTTACTGTTTTGAAAATTTTTAAGAGCACAGTCCTTTCAGCCAATTTTAGGCATATAAAATGACTGGGTACAGTTTAGACAGAAGAACAAATGATATGAGGGCAAACTATTTCTGCCATGCCGTGGCATTTGAGAGTAGCAGTAATGCAGAAAGCTGTTCTATGAACTGCATAATGTGTACCCTGATTTGTGGTGTGGTGTCCTGAAAATCTCTCTCAACAAATTCCCACACTATCACTCTGTTGTGGCTGGCTGGACCTGCCAACTGAGATTACTTCTCATGCTCTGTCTTTGTCTCACCTTCTGGCTGTTGTTCCTCTCCCTAGGCATTTCTGGTTTGAGTCTTTGTTTTGTAAGAAGCTTTAGCAGAAACTAGCACATTAAGCTAAAAAAACCCCAACCAACCAACCTAACAAACAAACAAAAAACCCCACCTCAAAACTCACCAACAAAAAATCCCTGTATGCAGCACACTCTAAGGGTTTGAATAAAACTCATAAAAGAAGACTCAGATCCACACCACAGTTTCAGTGTATGTCTATCTGAAATTACTTCCAAGATGGCAATTAATGTTAATCATGCATAATATTTGGCACTGTACAGCATTCATACACATTCAGAGATGTATTCTTAGACACATTCATAGCAGGCCACTGCTGGCATTTCTAATGTAGAGGAGGCACTCACTGAACAGTTCATCTGGACTCCAGTGTGCTTGTCTGAGTGGATTCACTTTCACTGGGAAGCCATTGACATTGTTGATGGTATTACTGATCTGGATAAGTCACATAAGCTTCCAGTGTGGAAAGTTCTGCCAAACTGACAACAATTTTACCTCTTGAAAAGTATTTTGACATCTGTGGATGAAAATTATGGTACTTTGAAACAGTTTGTCCCATTAGAAATCTTAGGGGTTATTCAAATAAAATACATTTTAATGTGAACAAAAATGTGGAATGCCAGTAAAATTGTACCACATTACTACCAGAGCATGTTTATTTGTTATTAGTCTTTCACTGAATGTGAGAAAGGCTAATAAACCAAATAAGCCTAAGATGTGTGCAGAAAACATGATCAGTCATCATATAAACCAAACATTACTATGAGAGACAGAATATTTGAAGGCTTATATCCTGTTACTTTCCTGCTTTTAAAGCTTGGGATAGAAGTTTTCTATGACTAAAAGCACTTATTTAGATCTCTCTTCCAACAGATGCTTCACTGCATGAAACTTCAGGTCTGTAGTTGTAATTAAAAGAAGCTTCTGGGAATAAGTTCTAGTATTGGAGCACTGCTTAGTTAAATATTGGCTCTCCCAAGACTCTGGTTTGCATTGCTCCAGCTAGATCTCCCTGCTGTATAGATATGCTCTTGATAAGGTTCTTTATTAACACTGCATATATGAGTTAGGGCCAATCCATCTTGCAGCACAGAATTCAATTCTGCTTTTTAAATTTATTTAGTTAGCTACATAAATAAAAGAGAAAACCATGTCATATTTGCCCTAAATTGATAATCCAATTAGAAACATTGCTACAGATAACTTGCAGACGAATGTAGAAATATACATTTAAACATCTTGACAATCTTCTCGTACTACCATTAAATTGTGCAAACCGAACAAAAGATGATTCCTGACTGAGTAATATTGTTAGTAACAATACTGCTGTCACATGTAAGGTATCTTAAATTCATGGGAGAAATGGAATTCCCATCCTTCCTGCTGCCACCGCCCTTCCCCCTGAAAGACATAAGAAGAAATCTTTGAAAAGACATGAGGAAAAAGTCTTAACTCACTTTATGTGCAGAAGGACAGGACAAAATTCCTATCTTTTTAATTTGCTAATCTAATGCAGGATTCATGTCATTAAGTTTAGAGCATCTAAAAGTCATTAATTTTAGTCTACAGTCATCACACAGTTTCTTTCTAGAGTCAATGGAGAGGAATTGGCATTTTCAGAGAGTGATAAAGTCACTCTAACATCAGTGTCTAAAGCAGGCGAAAGAATCACCCTCTGGAGATGCCTGCTTTGCTATATCATCTGTGAACACACTTCCAGTTAGTCACTAACAATAGGCATCTAACTTTGAAAAGCTTACATTTAAATCTGATCAATGTGATCTCACCTGATTTTTCTTGTAACAAACCATGATTACTTGAACAGTATTTCCACCAGTGACTAGGATAAAGTGCTCTTTGTTTCAGCGTCACAAATCATTCAGATTCCCATTCTGCCATTCTGACCCATAAAGAGTCATGCTTTATTTGTAGTGTAGAATAATGCTTGGCATTGAGGAAGGGTGGAAGAGCTTGATGTGAGGTTAGTAAGTCCTTGTAGATGAGGCTGAGGCATTTACCTGCCAGAAGTTCTCTTTCACTGTTCAAATGCACTTTACTGATTGGCAAGTGCTTGCATTTCCTGATTGCTTTTGATTCAGATTGCCACACAGAGGATGATTTTTCCCTTTTTCTTTCCTGATGTTACTGATGGAGGGTTTTTTTTACAATGTTCTTCATGGCCTTTTTGCTCTCTGTTCAGATTCAGTTTTTTGAGTTCATCTGTGGCATTCCCAGATTACATATATGATACTTTCTGTCCTGTCTTAGACAAAAATTCAGGTTAACCTTAAATTCAGATTTTTTTCCAACATGCTTCTCTTTGTGACACTTACTGTTCCTGTACTGTTCCTGTACCACTCTTTTACACCTACAGCCTTTGGGACTTATATTACTAGCAAAAAGCTCTGAGGCAGAGTTAAAGTACCTTTTCCCTGTTTTCAATGCATAAGAAATTCCTGGCAGCCACACATTGTTTTGAGCACTGAAAGTGAGAAAGTGGGTGTCTGCTTAGAAAAATCCTTCTGCCTTTCTCACCCTTGTTCAAAGTATAGCAAGCACACCTACTGCCTTCACTAAACACTTCTTTCACCGTGACAGAGATTATTTGTTTATCTTATTTCAGATGGGATCTTTTTCTGATCTGTCAGCTGCATTTAATACCTCAGGCAGTTGGTTTCACCTTTCCAGCCATATACATGTTCCGCAGTTCACACTCAAGTCCTTTGTAAATTACTTTTTGACCTTGTTTATCAGCTTTATGGTAAACTGTACTAAATTAGCTCATGGTGAGTGCTAAATAGAGTTTTATATATTTACATATTTGATGTTGTTGAGTTCATATATTATTTAAGCTTTTACTGCTTTGGAAGGTTTTCTTTTTTAATGCAGCCATTAGAGGCTACAGTCAAACTCATTTGATCATGTGGAATTTATGATTTCAGCTGCTCTGTGGTCAGCCTATGTACAAAACAAGATGGTTTAATTTTGCTAGGAATGTGGGTCAGTGTCCTGCCCCTGAGTCCTCTCCTCCCCAGGGTACAGATATTCGGGTTCAGTACTAAGCTAGAGAGTGTGTTACTTCCTCAAAAGGGAGCAATGGAAGGTATTTCCCTAACTCTCCCAAATACCTCTGCTAGGGAACCTCAGAGGGGCTTCCTCTCCAGCTGTGAGAGATGTTTCCAAGTTGAAGCTTCTGTTCACAGGGTCTACTTGAATTCCCACCCCTGCCATGTCCCAGCCATTGCTTTGGTCTGCCATTAGCCTGATCCCCCATCACCAGGCCCCTGTGCCAGCCTGGCTTTGGTCTGTTCCCATCCCCACAAAGGTGCACAATTCCCAGAGCTGGGGCTGCCCTTACTCTCCAGATACCCTGATCCAGCCTGGAGCAGCAGGACAGCCGTCAATGCTAGTGCCTGCCCATGAGGCAAACCTCATGAGGAGACGCCTCTTCCTCCTGGAGCCTCCAGGTTCCTCACTGCCATGGTAGCCAACTCCCTGAAGTGAGCACAACCAAGCCCTGACCCATCCCACCTCTTCTTGATCATCAAAAGAACACTGAGTGCATCAAAACAGAGCAGACACTCTGTAATGGGATTGGGAGAAAGTCCAAAATATGCAAGCACTGCAGAATTTGAAATATGAAGATAAGGCAAAAATGAAGAAAATGCAGAAAAATTATTTCCTGTTAGAGGGATCACAAAAGACAGGATTTTTAGAAAAATTAAATAAAAATCCCTCAGCCTAAACATTCTTTCATTTTTTCCTAATTTCAGGACTTTGTAGTTCAACTCGCTTTGCTTCAGTGATTCACTTCATTCTTGATGGTTCACTGAGCTGGGACAATAATAGACTGCACAATAAATGTTCCTCATGTGTTGTACCAATTTCATGCGTGGGGATGATTTTGATGAAATGTACTGCTTATGAAAGGAATCAATAGGCAGTAATAGCCTTAGCTGGGCCAGGTACAGGGAAGAAAGCAGCTATACAGATTTTACCAAGTAGGTCTGCCGATACATCTCTATTACTTGCAGCAGTTTGAGCCTTCCGGTCCAAAACATGATGGAAAGAGTGTTAGGGATCAATTTCTGATTGCTAAAATGCCAAATACAATCTAAACCTTAGAAACCATCCAGTGAACAAACCTGACCCTTGGGATCTTTAAGACTCTGCTCAACTAGGTGATAGAGCTGCATTTTTCACATTTTGAGAACTAAAAATTGAAGCTGCCCTAGTCTATGTGGTTTTCATTCTTTCCCCCCACAATCATACTGATTATTTTTAATTAATATGCATACTATGCCAGTATCTGTTTGTTGTTTGTATGTGTGTGTGTTTATCTGTAGAAATATGCATATACAAAGCTTTCTGTATGGGAAAATAGTGCAGAAAGGTTGATAGTTGGTAGATGTACAGTCCTATCAATCTATTGCATTCATATGCTGGTCTTTGAACTTTGAACTTGAAAATGTTTTTTGGAGCAAATGTTATATCACAAGCAATAGTAGAAATATTACATCACATGCAATAGTTATTGTCTCAGGAAATATGAAAAGAATATGCCTTTCTTCCCTGATTGGTGAGAGAAGTCTGAGACTGGAGAGAGATATTTTACAAAAACAGGTAGGGCTAGAACATGGGGGAATGGCTTTAAACTGAAGGACAGAAGGTTTAGATTAGATATTAGGAAAAAATTATTTACTGTGAGGGTGGTGAGGCACAGGACCTGGTTGCCCAGAGAAACTGTGGATGCCCCATCCCTGGAAGTGTTCAAGTCTAGGTTTGGTGGGTGTATGAATGACTTGGTGACTTGGAAGGTGTCCCAGCCCATGGAGAGAGGGTTGGAACTTGATGAACTTTATAAGTCTCTTCCAACTCAAACCAATCTCTGATTTTAGGATTGTATGAACATGATAATTTTTTCTGTGCAATACAAAATCACAACTATGTGGTAACTGATGGAGCTCTTAGTTTTGCAGTAGCCAAACTCTTTAAACTGACAGGAGATATCTTGGAAATATAAATAAATAAGAAATGTTACAAAGAAAAAATAGATTGATTTTTTTCATTTTTCTGTTTTGTTTTTGGTTATGATGTGAGAAGAAGGCATTTGATTTCAGGGGACATCAATCCAACATTTTTGTGGCAAGTCCAATGGCTTAACCTACAACCTTACTCTGTGTGAGAGGAAAAGAAAACCAATTATTAACAGGCTTCTTTGATGCACAGCGAAAACCAAGAAGAATGAGGCATATATGGATATAAAAAGGAAATAAAGCTTACCCTTCCCATTCCAGCCACTTGTATTTTGGGGCTATTTCTAACACACTGTAAACCAGAAAAGTCTCTGTTTTTTATAACCTATGTTAATGAAGTATATACATTGTGCCAAATTCTGTGCAAGTATGCCAAGAATAACTAGTTTAAAATTATTTGTTGGTGAATCATAAACATGTGCTGAGTGAAACTTTTTTTAATGCAGAACCAAACTGAATCCTAACTTTATCAAACTATGTGACCTAAGAGTTTGCTTACTGAAGGAAATTAATAAAAAAAACAGATACCTGTACTAGAATCACAGCCATTTTGTGATTCTCTGTGTCTACTTCAAAATGTAGTATCCAATTTAATAAGTTGAAGATTTTGCTATTTTTGGTTTGCTTTGGGTTTTTTTTTTTTGTTTTTTTTTTTTTTTTTGTTTTTTTTTTTTGTTTTGTTTTGTTTTTTTGGGTTTTTTTTTTTTTTTTTTTTTTTTTTTTTTGTTTTTGGTTTTTTTTGTTGGGTTTTGGTTTTGTTCTGTTTTGTTTTAATTTTCATTGTTTTAAAACTACCAAATAGTTTTAAAATTATTTTTAGGAAAATCAAGGGCCTTTCATTTCACCAGGAGTAGTAAATGCCAAATGAGGCACTGATCTGGCACGAAGCTTGTACGTAAAACACTTTTGTTTTTAAGTTTTCCAACATACATACTTGGTCACAGAAGAATGAAGAAGTTGGTAAAGGGTCTAGAGAAGTCTTATGAGGAATGGCTGAGGTTGCTTTGCCTGGACAAGAAGGAAAATGGAAAGTTTCTGGTGCTACATTCCATCACACCTTCTCTCAGCGCCTTATTTTACTATCACTCCCTTTGTGTAAGATTCTGCTGCTCATCAGTCATTTATCAGATCTATTTGGTTTTCTTACAACAACAAAGATAGATACTACTCCTAGACAAGTAGGAAATGTCTACTATTTTGATGAGTCATATTAAAGGGTTTTTTTTGGATAAAAAGTATAAGAGCACTACTGAAGATTTCCTCATGGATAGGTTTGTGCGAGATATCAGCATTAAAGACCTATAGAAATGACAGTGTTGCAAATGAGCAATTAGTAGTCCACAATTATATGTTATGTGTGTTTGAAAGGTACCTGTATGAAAAGTAAAGCAGGTGGAGAGGATGGTTGAAGTGGTAACAGTTTTCTGCATGTGTATATTTGCAACAGATTTATTTTCCCTAGTTTGCTTAGCATTGAGATCTTGTTCAAATACGTTCATAGTCACTCCAGTATTTTTGAAATTCACATTTTCTATTGATTTTACTGGCATGCTGCAGTGTAAAAAGTTTTACTTTCAATCAGTTTCAGGATTCATATTCTTAGAAATTAATAAAATGTTCTATTAGACACTTGTCTGCTTCTGAAAATAAAATAGTGCTCATGCATATAAATGTAGTTCTCAAAGGGAGATGTTTTTGTAGAAACTCACATCACACCACTTCTTCCATAATCTCACAAATCTGTCATTGCTGCTACCGGTACTTCTGCTTTGAGTCTTTCCTAAATGCTACTTCTCCCCCTCTTCCTCTCTTTTTTTGGTTGCCCTTATTTATTATGTTGTTCTGGTTTTGGTTTTTGGTTTTGTTTTAATTTCATTTGTTGGGTTTGTGTTATTTGGAGGTTTCTTTACTTTGGTTTTGGTTTTGTTTGGTTTAGCTAGGGCCAAATAAAACATATCAATATTCAGCAGTATTAGAGGTTGATCCCCCATTCAGTTTGCAGTTGTTAAATGCAGCCTATGAATCTTACCACCAATCATTTGTTATATCTGTAGTGGCATCTTCAGATTTATTCCAAATCATTGGCAGAAACCCATTCACCCTGAACCAACTAAATGGTAGAAGATGCTATGTATCATGTCAGGTTAGGGAGAATTATGCACATCTACTGCCCTTCAAGCAGAGTTTCCATTTCCAGGTCACTAAGGTTCAAAGTTATCCATGGACAGGCTTTTACTGATAGATGCAAGGAACTTCTGAACTCTAAAGCTTTGATTGTTTCACTGCATATTGTGACTTCTGAAGTAAGAAAACAATGAGTATGAGCTGAAAGAGAGTTTTTTGTACTTTGCTCAGTCTCTCATTTTGGATAAATAAATACTGCTAGGCAAGGCAGACATTACTGCCAATCCCTTTGTCTTTAAAATACTAAAACAAGTCAGTGAGAACAATCCTGATGACTGCTTGTAACTGAGAAGAAATATTTACAGAGTAGCTAAGCTAGACATTCCTTGTAACAAAAAATGACTTTATTTTTCCATGAAATAAAAGCAACCAATGAACTATAAGTTCTCATGGGTTTGACATAACATTGTCTTTCAATCTTAACTAAAACACTTACTGAAAAAAAACCTGGTTCGGTTCTTTTTTTCTTCAGAGAACCTGAAGAAGAGAAAAGAGAATGACAAATAGGTTATTAGGTTCATGTTTATTTTAAAATGAAGTCTTTCTTTAAATAAACAGGCCTAGACCTACAGAATCAATATTAGGATGTAAATAAAATTCTTTCAAGGCCTCCAAAAAGAAAGATCTGTACTTTGATCTTGATATTCTAATGTCAAAAGGAAGTTAGTACCTCTCACACTCTTGTTCTGTAAATAAACTGCCACTAGCAACTTGCTTCTCTAACCAGGATGACACATGAGATTTTTCTGTCGAAACTTGGTACATCAATGGAAATGATACAAAAGCTATTAGAAGGGCAATTTGCTGATCTTCTAATACAGCTGTCATTTATTTTTCAAGATCTTGAAATTACAATGAGCTTGGTAGCACAGACACAGTTCAACAACAACAGTTGCAGCCTTGCTGTAAAAAAAATGTGGAAGATTATTTTGGAAGAAAAGAATACTGAAAGCAACATAATAGATTTCTTTGTGACCTCTGAAAAAATCAATATGCGTCCATATTTTTTGCCCCAGCATACCTTTCCAATCAGGGAAAAAAAAGCCAATCCAATTTTTACATGTGTACAGGGAGCTGGTTACTGGATATATGAACTAACTGACGCAGAGTGCTAATAATTGCAGGATCAGTCCTTGGAAGTATATTAGGGAACGTAATATATTGGTGTTGTCGTAGAGGATTTATGTACATTGACGTTTGACTGTCAAAATCTGTCCTGTGGCCATTGCTCCTGCTTCTAATTTTCAAGAGGAAAGAAAGATCCACAGCAGATAGAAGAAAAGGGGAGGAAAATGGTAAGTGAGAAGCCACACACCTGATGCTGAACTGAGAAATCATCTGGTGGCAGAGTGGAGGAAGGTGGAATACTCACATCATTGTGATGTCCTAGCTCTTTCCCAAGGAGATTGATGGTGGGTAGCTTCTCACTCACTCCACTATTTTTGGCAGTCTGTACATAGGAAAGGGGCAGAAAAGGAGCTCTGTGAGTCCCAGGTCACATTTTATCTCTCTTCCCGGCCCAGTGAAGTCTTTCAAGGGACTCTGAAATACACAAACACTGTCCATCAGTGAAGCAGAGAGGAGGGATTGAGGATGTGTTGAGGATGGGACTGGGCAGGTGATGGCTGGTTACACCTTGGTGAAACATCTCTGCTAATTCTGCCCAAAAACTGCCCAGAACCATGAGGGTACCTCTCCCCAGCTTAGGAGCACCATTTTTGTGTATGACTGCTCCTGGGGCATGTGTTGGAAAATCAGAATTCTATTTTACTGTTGGATCTTTTTCTTTACTAAAAGGAGTTTTTGATTTTTAGCACCTCTTGCCTGTTACTGTCTATTCCTTTTGAAGCAGCAGTGTGTGCCTTTAGGACAGGCAATAGTTATGTGTCAGTGATTCTGCTTTTGCAATGGAGGTGCACGTGCCCACCCCCACGGCAGGTCTACACCAGAGGTACAATAGCAGACAGAATGTGCCCGGATTTCTCCCTTCCTGGTGCTCTGTGCACTGGGATGCAGCTCTGCTGGGTGAAATTCCCTGAAAGAGGCTAAGGAAGCCACTCTGAGGTCACTGCCTGCTGCTCCACTCTGCAAATGTGACAGCTCCTGCTGGCTCCAGCTCTGCTTGACTCTGGACCAGCTGTAGGTGCTGAGCAGAAAGAAGAGTATGGCTGGAGACAGAGAGAACAAGAGGGAAGGCAGTAAACTTCTTCAACTTGCTTTTCCTTGTCTGGCCCTGCAATTCCTTCATTGTCAGTTTCCAGTCTCAGAATCCTATCTCACACAAGAGACAGTCAGTGCCTCCATCCTGCCCTCTGACTGCCCACTTGGGGAAAGGCTGTGCCAGGTGCCTGTCTCTGCCCACAGGCTGAGAACGTCTTTTTGATCCTTCTGGTTGTTGAAATGTGTTCGCTTTATTATTTGAAAGTAAGAACTAATGATTCTTCACATAACAGAGCAGTTTTTGCCTCAGAGTGCAGGGGCCCAGAGGAAGTAACAATTCTTCCTTTCTCCCTTATCTGTACCTGTAGGCAAAAGACGAGTGGAGTATGGGTGCAGCCTGTGCTGAGATAAGCACAATAGGAAAGGAACATGATTTGTGATGAGTCAAACAAACACTTGCTCCCTGATAAAGGTTCTTGGTCAGAACTCCATTGTGTCTTTCTGGGGCATGAATCTTCCTCAGAACTACTTAAATTAGAGTGACACACATCTATGGACCATTCTCCACATTCCTTCCCATGCCAACACACTTTTACACCTTTGCTGAGCAGAAAGAAGAGCTTAAGCCTTTCCAAGTCAGACTCCTATTTTGAAAAGAAATTATTTGAACAGAAATTATGTAAATATTATTTAATATTCTCCTACTGATTTCTTTGTCATCTGTGCAAAAGTCCACAGTACTTCTGTACAGGTGGTAAAAAAATAAATGTGAAAACTTTGTTTCAGTGTAACCTGAGCAAGTATTTTAAGCTATAGGTGTGAGCAGTCAGAAAGGTGACTTGAATGGAAGGAAATAGTCATTGAATAGAAGAAAATGTCCGCTGAAATGCAGAGAAAATGCTTACCAGCTTGGGAACTAGGCATGTGAATCAGAATCATCCTTGAAAATTGCAGCTGGCATCTTTGAAGTACAGCTGGGTACCTAGAAACCAGAGACATCCTGGGATAACATGGGTAATTGTAAAAAGACAGAATTACAAGTGTAATTTATCCTGTGAAATGGAGAAAGATAGTCAAATAAAAGGGAAAAACATCCTGATAACATAAGTGTCTATAGCTACCAGTAACTGCAAATTTTCTGCAAAAGCAGAAAAACAGCCTAGAAACATAAATATTGGTGTGCAAGAAGAGAAAATATTGTTATCTATTGGCTATCCCAGGTGAAAAATAGAAAATAACATTAGGTACTGGCTGCTAAAGCAGGCTGTTCGATGCCTTTTTATGTATTTGTGATATAAAAATGACTTAATGTTTGCCCAAAGTGGACTTTTTCTCCCTTGGAACTTCTCATGCTGCACTTACTCTAAAGAAAAGTGGACAAATTTATAAGGTACACTCCTCTATGTTGGTGTGTATCATAGGATCCTGATAACCCAGGGCTGAGTCTCTCTGCACCCACAGGCTGGGTAGCCCCAGTCAGGTCATGTATCAACCGCTGTATCCAAAAGCAAATATTTCTATATTCTTAGCCAATGAAGCCAGCCAAACCACAAAGGAGAGGGAAAAATGATGGAGCTTGGTCATTATGATTTGAGATAAAACCTCTGATGATTCAGACATGATTATTTTCTTTTGTGCTGCCTAGATGTTTATGAGAGTTGGGAGCAGGAACTGTTCCTGCCCACGGATAGCCACACCTCACGTGTTATGATGTCTTACAGTGATGATCATCCTAAGTGCTCAGGGCTCTGGACTAGTAAGCTGAGCAGAGTCCATTTTTTGTTTTCCTCTGCTCAAAGAATTACCCTATTTTGATGATTCAAAACATCTTGGTTTCACCTTTGGCCTTATCCAAGTCCAAGGTATTCTAAAAACCTTTCCAATCTGAGCAAGTCCACATTGTGTCGTGTCAATTAGCACAGACATATCTAAGTGATCCAAACAGATATGGTTGTGTTGAAAGTAATTTTAAGCAACTGGAAAAGAATACTAGCAATAAAGGATGAAATATGCATTATTTTTGAGTTTTCAGAAACATTAGTTCATTTTAGTATAGTGAAAAATATTTCTACTATGAGATTGGTAGGTTTCAAGCTTTGCATGTCTACCTTGTAGACATAAACATGATGCACAACCCAAACCTTCCCGTCAGATAGACAGAAAGAAATAAATACATTTAAGGCAACTACTGATATGACTTAGCTCAAACAAATGCTTCGGGGTTAAAAGGCCTTTTCTGCAAATCTTCCTATTTTTCTCTGCGGACTAGGAAACTTAATATGGCTAGTTTACATGTGAACATTTGCATCCTAGGGATGATTTCTACTGGCAGGTAATTAAGATTAATTAATGTTGAGCCTTTCAGTTTACTGCAGGTCCATTCTCACAGATGGAATGTGTTTGTCGAAATTATGAATTATATGTCAAGGAGGTTGATCAAACATGCTTCTGGGTCCTGGCTCCAGAAAGAAAAGTCATGCAGCCAGTTTAGTTACTACATTAAGGATTTTATTCTTTCAGCAAGAAAATACTTAAGGTGTAAGCAGGTTTAAACAAGCATTTAGAGCGGTGCTGTCAAGTGATCCAGATTGTCCTTGACTTTCTCATGATATAAAAAAGTAAAGTTTGCATTGACTTCCAGAGATGAGTTTAAGACAACAGGAACTACTTAGACATCTCAGCACCAACATAAGTGATGTGTTAAAAATTTCAAGTTCAGTCTAAAATGAGATTTAACCTTGAGAGCCACTATAGTTTGAATTACTATAATAATTTGAATTTTACAACTTCCAGTTACTTCAAAAATGCACTTGAATTATTCTCAGCACATTTCCTATCTTATTATGAAGTCATGAGAACAGATTAATTTCCAGAAATTCAAATGCTTTCCACCTCTCTTTTAATATTGAATAACATTTGGTTATCTAAGCTTAGATCTGTACTTGTAAATTAAAAGGGCATGTTCTCTAGCTATAAGAGTAAATGTCAGAAAAAGACAGTCCACAACAGCTTAGGATGAATATTTTCTATCCTACAAACAAATATCCATATTATTGGCTGAAAACAGTATCTATATTAGTCATTATCAATAAAAAAGATTATTTGGAATAAGGTAAAATAGAAAAAAAAAGGTAATCCATAGGGGGCTGTCTCTCTAAATTATAAAATTATCACCTTGAAAAGACTTGACTATTTAAGTGCCTAATCATCTGTATAGCAATATGAGATCCTGCATGTTGTAAAGGTTGTATTCTAACCACCCTTAAAAACTGAATTTATATGTTTACAGTATTTCAATGACATCTGTGGCCTGACATTTACATAATTTAGATATATCAGGTGAACTGTCATTGCTAAGGTCAGGCTTATGACCCACTTCTGTAAAACACAGCCAGAAAAACCATACTGTGAGACCACTTATGTATGAGGCCATACTAAGTCCCAGGATTCTCTGGCTGGAATCCCACTCTGCTCTGAAATTCAAGCTAATTAGCCAAATTGGTTTAGTAATCAGCAATTTCTCATGCCTATATTTGCATTTTAGATGGTCAAATATTTTGAGCAAGGACTGTATTTCTTATTTTTTTCTTTAAAAGGTTAATTTTAGGTGAATGCAAAGATGTCAAATGAATAAACAGAGTTTTAGAGCAAATATATTACCAGGCACATGGCCCATGCTTTGTTAAAACCATGGAAAAGATCAAAAAGACAGTTCATCCATTAAATACTCAACCAAATAACACACCATTCATCCTGCTACTATAAGACTCACTAAGTGAAAAAAAAAATCCTGATTTATGAGATTGATATGAAAATATTTAGGATATTTAGATACCATATAAGAAAAAACTTTCCTATAATTGATATCAATATTTGCTACATTTACTGTTACCTTTTCTTTTAAGTGTTAAGCCAAGGATCTGTGTTCAAACCATCCATTTATTTTTTTCTTATTATTGATACCACTTCTCCTAATTCTACTTTATAACTCAGTAACAATCTCTAATATTTGAATCTACATAATGCATTAGAAATAAAATGCATTATGTTCTTTTTTAAGGTTGATTTTTATGCCAGAAAAGAACTTCTGTCAGCAGGAAAGATGTTTTATTTAAGCTTTCATGTCTCCTGAGTGTGCTTCTCAAAAGAGAAGAATGGGTTATTTATTATTTGAAAGATGAAGGTGGTATTAGAAGACTTGACTATTACTCTTTTCTGCAGTTTCTACACGGCAATAAAAATTACTTCTAATGTCTTTGATGTTTCTCTGTGTACTTTCAGTATCTTTGATACTTTAGGGAATATCTTCCTAGATGCATGCAAACTATTATGTTATGTACAGAAAAAGATAATCTGATTTGCCTCTAGTAATCTTTTCCTTTATGCTTCTAGGTATAAATTGTTTTGATAGAGTTAACTGCCCAACAATTAACTTGTATTTTGGTGTGCTACTTTTGTTTCACAGACTGTACTACTGCTCAAATTATTTAGCCTATTCAATTAAGGTATCACAGCATGCCATACGAAGTAAATATATTCAAAATAAAATATCTAAAACGTCTTTTAAATAGAAATTTCAGAATCTCACTCAATAATGTAGGCAATTGTGCAGCATTAAATGGATGACTGAATAGCTACATATTTAAAATAAACTTAAATTCAAAATGTGATATTCATAACTAGAGATTTGTAGGAGATCATTTAACAAATTAGACTAATGGAGTAGCAAAACTGAATGCTTTGTCTTCAAAGTTTAAATCAGGATCATTCATAGAGAGAAAAAGAAAAAAACCCAACAAGTGACACATAATGAAAGAAAAAAGTTAGGACCTTCATGACTAAAAAATGGGCTACATCTAATAAAGATAAGTAATCTTTAAAATTACTATTAAAAATCAGAGAGAAAAATATCAGGTGATAATTTAGAGATATCAGGTGATATAATTTTAGATAGATGTTGTATTATTTATATAATGAACATTTTATATATATATATATTGCAGATATGAGATTACATACTAGAGCAAAAGATCAAATTAATAAAGAAGCTTTTAAAATTGTAGTAAATCTATTGTATAAATTAACACAAATTTACTTGTAAGCCACGTGGTGCAATGTGTTTTGCAAGGAAAAAAACTCATGAAAATTCTGCAGTAAAATTTATTTATAGCTTGAAGAATTTATGTTTTCTTTACCTACTAAAATACTGGAAAACAGACTGCACAAGTCATTTCATCTCTTTAAAAGCAGGGCATGTCCAGTTACTTAGGACTAAAAGCAAATATTTCAGATGTCACAGTAGAGTTTTTAAATAAGTACTAATTTTTGTTCAACTATTCAAGGGACATAATCTATACTGCCACATCCTGCACCTGAAATTTGCTGTGATAAAAAAGTTAGTACACTCATATTCACAAAAGTATCAGGAGCAAAAACAAAAAATATTTTGTATCAGCCCAAGAGTAGAGAGCTAACTCACTTATGTACCTTTTGCTGCAGAAAACATGCTAGAAAATGACTCTTTGTAACCACAGTTAAGGTGGATTCTTTTCACTAATTTCAGAAAAATATTATTTGCTTATGTGGAAATCATCTCTAGCATGAAAAGGGCTTCTTCCAAATTTCAAGAATAAACTGATATTATTATTCATAGCAGTAACTATTATTCAGACTGCTCAGTGAATTCCAGTAGAATGCTTCCAAAACTGCTCTGAAATAATCTTACCTATCCTCTATGTAAATCTTACCCAAGTCTGTGCTTCAACTGCATTAAATATTTCTCTTCCTGTCATGAAGAAAAGTATTGACTGCCACATCCACAAAACCTGCAACCACAGTTGGTCTTTGTGTGTTTGTCTTGCCATTTTCTAACTGTATGAAAAACTGAATTGGCAAGAATTTATTTAAAAGAAACCACACAAAAAAAAAAAAAAAAAAAAAAAAAAAACAAACAAAAAAAAAAAAAAAAAAAAAAAAAAAAAAAAAGCAACAAAAAATCTCCTGCCAATATTTTCCTGTTCTGGCACATCTGAAGCAAATATTTATCTTTGGTTGGAGTGTATCACCTTGCCTTCAGTGACTCATACTTTCTACTTTCCAAAGTGGCAGGAAAACTTATGTGGCTTGTTTTAGCCTTTCAAATCTGCCTACACTGCTTGACACTATCTGGTCGGGCAATAGCTTATCTAATGAATGACAATTTTTTATTTCTTACTACTTTTAAATGTTTTCCATTAGAAAATTAAAATCTGTCTCACTGGAATTCTGGAATTAAAAGCATTATACCTTGCTTTCAATTTAGATTTGCTTAAAATCAGCAAACTACAACTGTGCAAACTGCATAACTACCAATAACATGAGAGACTAAAGCAACTTGCTTTTACCAACTTAAGAATGGAGGACATCTGAGGAGGCCTAGTTTTTTTGTTCGCACAAATATTTTGACAGGATGGACATATACATTGTTGAGATAAGTAATATCAGGGCACAGAGATTTCTGATGTTTAGTGAAACTCTTACGGGCAACCGATAACGGTGTGCAATCCTGTGATTTAACTACATTGGTTTTAATATAAGATTGATGTACAAAACCCAAAAAGTAACAGTTTTCGTGCTACCCCCGTGAAAATGCCACAAAGTCTTAGGAAGATTCCATTTATTATTAGCTTGTTCTCAAGTACACCCCAAATCTACTCTTGTTACTGTGTAGTAGTGCTTGTTCCAATATCCTCTGGACTTGTCTCCCCTGTTAATCCACATTCCCAATTGCTGGGTGAATTGAGTTTTTATGAGCTGTCCGATAGGTGCTTCTCACTTCTTTGATAGCCCTTGTTGTTCCATTTGCCTAAATTAATCATCGCAATGACAGAGCTAAAGGCTTCCCTTTGAATGGCTCAGCTAGTGAATATATTCCAATTTTTCACATTAGTCATTCCCAACTTACTACTGTTTGTCACCACTCTCCTAATTTCCTTTTTCTCTTCTTTTTAACATTTTCTTTCTCCAGCTGAGACTGTACAGTTCTTAATAAGCTAAATCCTGAGACACTTATGTTCTAAAGTGTCACTTAAGATATTCATGGAACTGTATGCAAAATAACTTTAGTTATAGCTCCACTATCAGTTAAACTGATATGGGGGCAGGCTACCAGAGAAAAGGTTGGCTTCTTTCCCTCTCTTCCCTCACTGCACAGTCCTTCAAATTCTCAGCAATCACATGACAAATAATACAAACAACAGTGCTTCTTTTCAAGTAAATCCATTCCTTCTTTTTTATCTCAAGGCCACCTAAATACTCAAAAGTGCAAAGCAAAGGCCCTGAGAGAGCATGTGGTTGGAGCCAAAGGACAGAATGGTAGTGCCTTTTCCAGCAGCAAACATATTAAAGGGAAACAGACAGTATTACAAATTATTTTCTATTTTTTTTTCATCCCCAGACCTCCTTGTTTTAATTCTTCCATGACTTTCTCACAATCACTTCATTAATTTAAACGCACAAGCAACAGAGATTTCTTATATGAGTACTCTCGCTGGGTGTTAGACTGTCAGTTACTATTTTCCTTTCACTCACAATGAATGAAAATCCAAATTATCTCCATACTATTTGTTAAAGAAGAATTAAAGAAGAAAACTACTTTTTAATGGCTATCTGCTGAATCAAGAGAAGGAATCATTGAAACATAGAAAGTTTTGTGTTGGAAGGGACCTTAAAGACAATCAAGTTCCAACCCTTCTTCCTTAGGCAGGGTGTCCTTCCACCAGACCAGGCTGTCTAAAGACTCATTCACTCCCATCTTGAGCAGCTCTAGGAATGGATCATCCACTTCTCCGGGCAATCTTTTCCAGTGTCTCACCACTCTCACAGTTATTTTCTTCCCGATAGCTGATCTAAATCTACCCTCTTTCCTTTGAAAACCATTAGCATTTATCCTACCTCTACACTCCCTTAAAAAGGCTCCCTCACCATCTTTCCTGAAGATCTCCCTGGAGCCTTCTGTTCTCTAGACCGAATAACCCAAATTCCCTCAGTGCATCCTCACAGGTAAGTGTTCCAGCCCTCTGATCATCTTTGTGGTCCTGTCTGGACTCACTGCAGCTGATCCATGTCTTTCTTATTTTGGGAGCCACAGAACTGAATGCAGCACTCCAAGTGGAGCCTTGTGAGAGCAGAGTAGAAGGGCAGAATCACCTCCATTGACCTGCTGGTCTCAATTCTTTTGATGCAGCCCAGAATACAATTGGCTGTTTGAGCTGTAAGCATACATTGCTGAGTCATATTCCATTTTTCATTCTTGTTCTCAAGTCCTTCTCCTTAAGGGCTGCTCTCAATCCACTAATCATACATCTTGATCTCCTAATGGATTATTTTACACTTAAAAAGGATGACAAAATGATGTATTTTTCAAGATTTAACAGGATACACTTAACCTTAAATTAGCTATAGCGTGCTATCCACTCATAGTTTCTCTTGGGTACTCCAAATTATTCATGCTCCAATAAAGTTTGAAAGAATTTTCAACATGTGTATTTGTTTCACCTTTCTTTTTCAATCCAAATTAAAATTTGGATTGAAAAAGAAAGGTGTCTACTCTTGTCATACAGGTTTAGTTTTAGATTGCTAAAACAGATAGAATTATCTCCACTGAACTTTTGTAATGAATCTCCAAAGGTTGTTTCATGGGACAACCATTGTCTCATGATCTCAGTTTTGAATATAGTTGTTTGACTGATATTTAGTATGATTTCTGTGTTCCTAATCAGGACAGGAAATTGCATTTTTTGAAAGAGAACCTTGCCACATAGTTTTCAATATAGTCATCTATTTAAAAATTGAGATTTCATTTAGACTTCAAACAGCAGAATTATCATTTTTCTTTGCTTTGCATTGTTTAAGATATCAACTAGTTCAGTATCTCCAGATGCAAAGCTATTGTTTGCCAATATAATTTTCACTATCGATTTATGAGGTCAGGACAAGAATATAGTAACATCATAGGATAAAATTACATGGCTATTTCAAGTCTTGTCTTCCCTAAATCTCTGTTTAAATATCTTCAAAATGCAGTGATAAATGAGAAAGTTTACAACATCAAGACCACTTTGGTTTCCTTTACACTGTTTTGTTAATTGTTCAGTGCTACTACACGAGCAAAGAGGTGTTCCCCCAGCAAGTAAATTAAGACCTAGATTATGTCACATAAGTGAAGATTCCATCCATATTCAAAATATTATAATAATATTATATATAATATAATAATCTATGCATATTGAAAATATTCCATTTTTAATGATAATGGTAATAAAATCAAATTCAATCCCTGCATTTAAAACAATATGTAGAAGCATTTAAGAACTGTATTAAAAGGTAACATTTATTAATATATTTTATTTAAAAGTTTGCAACACATCACACTTTGCTTCCTGATAAAGTTACATGTTAGCATCATATAAACAAATGTAAATCTGATAGTATTTACAGAGGAACATGAAAAATGAATTTTAATAGAACATTATTAATTGAAAACAACTATCAGTCTTTGGGTCTTTTGAATTCAAATAGATTTTCATTTAATAAGAATTTTTTATTTTTCAAGGATTTCTGAAGTAGCTGTCAAAATTTTTTTATGAGTTTCCTCACTGTTCAACTGCCATCATATATATTGGTGTAGTTCCCCATTATCTACTTGTCTTTAGATAAAGAACTCCAAATATTCTCCTACAACCAACTAGCTCTTCTGTTTTCTGGATCTTTAGTCAGCCAGATCCTGGAACCCTAATTTAAAAAGCAGTATTGAAACTATCTGACTTGTATTCTGTGGAAAAAGTAAATAAGAGTATATCCAGTTTTCAAATTCCAGACACTCAGCTCTGTTTTATAATGTCTGTGATTTATACATCCTCTGAGAATAGCTTGGCTCCCTTGACAAGCTTCAGTAAACTGGATTTCCAGGTGTTCTGAGACCCACAGCTGCCTCTGTGGAGAGACCTGAGGAAAAATAGATTCTATTAATTCAGCAATTAGAGCTAAGAAGCCATAAAATTCTCAGAAGTCACACCAGCTCCTGTCACTGGTTACTAGTGGTCCTCAAGTAGGTGGCTGTGCTGAAGTATGGCAAGTAGGTCTGGAATTCAAATGAGTCCGTATTATCTAAGAAACACCCTCAATATTTTTAGACAAAATGCTCTACGGTTGTATTCCAGAAATATTTTTAGATTCTATTCTTTGTTTTATAAGAAATAAAAGAAAATAAAATTTAAAAAAAGAAAAAATTCCACATTATATGTGTGAAAATATAACTGGGTTTTCTAAGAATGGCAAACCTTGGCTCAAAAACATCCTAAGAGTTTGGAGCACAAGCTGTGTCAAGCATGTTAAGTGATTTTTTCATCTTGGGCTATAAACTTGGTTGGTGTCAAACTCCAGATTTTCTATCTTCCATGCCCTTTTTATCCTTGAGAGTTTGCCTGTTCTGTTTTTTTTTTTTTCTTAATAAGATCTGTTTTTAACATATTAAATCAGACAGGGTCATTTCCACTGACTATTTTTATATTCATTTTGAAGAGAACACTTTACACCTTCTGTAAGAACACCTGAAAAGAAAATGAAACACTGTACTAGAGACAGTGATGTAAAAGAGAATGTGAAAAGGAAAAAAAAGGCTCAGAATAAATATAAAAATTCCAGTTACTTCTACAATCTCTTTTGTTTCTTGTAAGTAAAAAAAATAATAATACAAAAAAAATTAAAATTTTATTGAGGTTTTATGACTGAGGCTAAAGCAGTTGATAAATTGATAGATCTCTTATAAATCTAGCTAAAGGAATCAAACCACGTCTATGCTTCAAATAGCTTCAGGCAGCTGGAAGTTAGGTAGCAGAAGTTATGGTGTGTCAGAATGTGAGATGGCTTTAAATCTCTTTATTTAGACAACTTCTCTGAGTTGCTTCCAAAGAGTCCAAGTGTTTAAAATATGTTTTACCTGACTAGATAAAACAAAGTAATTTCTTTTGTCAGCATACATACACAAGTCTAGTACCATTTGGGAAGTTTTAAAGTGCTCTGCCTTTCATTTGCTGCTCCAGAAGAGGCTGAATATCTCATATGTTGTTTGCTGTCTCTCTCAATTCCATCAGAATGTTTGAGAATCTCTAGGGTGTTTTAGTCACTCTAGGTGCTTGTATAGATTTGGGTCCTCAGTATCTACTTTATAATGAGTTGAATTTCTGTCCAGGTTACATTGATAGTAGTGACTATGGCCAATTAATTGGGCAAACATACATTTTTAGTGGTATTTTTGGGTGTTGTGGGGTACCTACTTGCCTTCAACTGCCCCATAAAAGATTAAGTCCTGGTTTATAAATACCAGACCATAGAAGTCTCTTCAGTTCTCTACATGATTTCAAAGAGCACAATTATCCTAAGGCTGTAGAAATAGAACATCAAACCCTTAATTCAAATGTTCCTGCCTACAATTAGACATCTACTTTTAGTCAGCTTAATTTCAAGGTGAATCTATCTATCTATCTATCTATCTATCTATCTATCTATCTATCTATCTATCTATCTATCTATATTTATTTTAATTCATTTTCATATTTTTCTTCTTTACAAGTTTTACTTGGTGGTAAATATTTTGCAATTTCTTAGCTGTATTTTTGTGTTTTCATTTAGAAGGGAAGACAAAACATAGTTATGGGCACAGTAATAATTCAACACCTGCTGAGGAAACAAACTTCAGAACATTACACTATAGTGTTCAGCTTTAATGACCAAGCCAAAAATTTGAAACAATACGCATAATAGTATACAGTTTGTAAAACATTTACTGATATATGAAACAACATTTTGTATATGTCTGAATATGACTGGCCTGCATAGATTCATCAGGGCAATAATATGTAAAATGATACTAACTGAAAGTAAAATCAAATCGAAAATAAAGAATAAGATTCAAACACAGGAAACAAACAAAAATATTTGAGAATAAATAATAAAAAATCTAACTAATCCCTCAAGTGTAGGACAAGATAAATGATAGAATGTGTTATTATAAAAATCTCAGCAACTGTGATATTTTGCTATCATTTTCTCGACAGAAACAGACCACAGATCAAAAACTTGTATAGCAGCATGTCAGATAATTGCACATGAATTTTTCCCTGGCTTTGGTAAGCTATACAAAACACACAGAATGAGTTAAAGACAAGGATTTTACTTCAAATCCTTTCATATTTCAAAGATTCAATATTACTAGGTTTTTTAGTTAATGAAAATTTCAGTAGCATTTTATCCCCAAGCAAAATGCTTAAAAATACCTAATTTCTCTCATTGATGTGCACTAGCTATGTACAGCGATCATGGTATTTACTTCATAATTCACTTTGCTCCATCCTTTTTTTTTTCCTTAACTTTAACCATTGTCATCAGTCTTTTGAGCCATCTATCCATGTTTCTTTATTTTTTAAATTTTTTTTTTATTTCCTGTTTTTTATTTGGAAGCTAGTGATTCAACACAATATTTATCACTCCTAGCCTCTCATAATGACATGAATGTTCCATTCCTTGCAGAATGGTGCTACTTGGGCTTTTCATACTGCTAATTCTTTATAAGTTTTAAGAATGGATTCAGGAAAGTACCTTGCTATTTGAATTAAATAATAGGTGGTGAATGCAATGAGATTCATAATTTTCTTCTTCATCTATTCTGTATGTATCAAAAATGTTCTGTAACAAACTGGTATTTTCTAAGGCTAAATGAGATATTATATTTATTATTATTATTATTATTATTATTATTATTATTATTATTATTATTATTATTATTATTATTATTATTATTATTATTATTATTAATGCCAATACTCAATCATATTAATTTCAAGGTATATTTCCAAACTGATGGGACTTCACTGCTTTCTTTTACATGTCAGGAATTTTGCAAATTATAAGTGTGAATACTCGTCAGTGAGGTGAGCACCTGATGGCAAAATTGCACTTCTTTCAATATCCAGCCTTTTTTGAGCAAAACTTTCATGAATTTGGCTGTTTGATAAAGTCTCTCTGAATGAAAGTCACTCCTAAAGATGAAGTTTGATACTCCCAGCATCCAAGGAGAGAGATTATGAGGTCTGTGTGCATCTTTCTCAAAAAGACCAGTCACACATATGTTACAGCAAGATAACCACATGTGGGACTCACATCTGTAAGCCTGAAGCAATCTTTTTATCTC
Source organism: Melospiza georgiana (assembly GCF_028018845.1). Taxonomy (NCBI): domain Eukaryota; kingdom Metazoa; phylum Chordata; class Aves; order Passeriformes; family Passerellidae; genus Melospiza; species Melospiza georgiana. Next base: position 49,646,860 of record NC_080431.1, read on the forward strand.
TTGTTACTCTAAAATCTGCCAGAACTTTGACAGCCTCCCTGCACTAGTGTACCTAGCTAAAGCAGAAATGGAGTGTCTGGATGAGAGTCACACAGTTACAAATTGCATGCTTGAAGATGGTTCTCACAACACCATTCTGAACATTTTCCAATAAAGGGGACATGGATAACACTTTCTGTACCCTAGAGTTATAGTGCCATTCCCATATAGTTTCCTACTTATTTTCCTCTTACTTCCAAAAGAAGCAAAGTATTTCCCTTATTTATAATGATAGTGTACACTGAAAATTGAAGCACAATAATTCTTAATTTTATCTGTTATACATGTGACAATGTTGAATTAATGTTAGAAATCTGTATGACATCTTCACTAATTCCAAAATTATTCTTTTGGAATAATGACAATACAGTAAATATCAAAAGAATTAATAATTATTAGGAAAATATTTTAAAGTGCCATCCCCACTTAAACAGCCAGAAATTGTATATTTTTAACAAGCTTCTATGGCAGGTCTTTATAATAAGTTGCATATCATTATTTCTTTTCATATTCTTGTGCAAATATTAATCAGAGTAGCTACTTATGCATATGTGCAGATAGCAGCGCAGTAGTGTATCTTCTGGGCAGAATAATTGAATGTCAAGTATTATTACAACAGGCATCGTTTTTAGATTTTTCTCTCATGTTCATGCTTTGCCATCTTATTTATTTATTTTAAGATCTCCTTTTTCTCTTTTGTATTCTGGGCTTGAATTTGATAGGAAAGGAACAATATATAAAATATCAAAACTAGTGTTTTACAGAGAAACTTCCTTTAAATCCCTCTGCTCTTTTAGAACAGAGGGATTTAAAGAGCCCAATCTGAAATATCCTGAGGACAGCCCTACGGAAGGGAGAGCTCCACTGCTTATCATTTTCCAAACCCTTGTAACAGAGTTGTTTGAAGCTGGTCACCCAAGACCTTGAATATCTGCACAGTGGAAAGCAGGCAAGCACACCCCCTAGCAACCTTAGAAGTTTTGCTTTTGTGGCAGCTAATGCTGCCCAGGCAGTTCCCAGGACATGGGTGAGGAAGAGTCATGGATGAGCCATATTGTTCCCAAGATTCAGTACAGTATTAATTCTGCTTATGGGGAGAAAAGAGTTTAGCTATAGGGGACAATCAGAAAGAAATTCTCAGCCACTTGTCTTCAGGGGCAAAGAAAAGGTTTTCCTGTATTTCACTTTCTAATGTGAATGCAGCCACTACAAAAGGCTGTAAAATCTTAAAACTATGAACACTATTTATTTAGTACATTTATCCTTCCTCATGCCAGAAGTGTGTTTTAGAATAATTCACATTGATATTATAAGAATTCCCAAAGAAATTTGGAATTACATTTTTCAATTGCATTAGTAAAAAAAAAAAATCTCATTAAAGCCACAGTTTTCAGGTATTTGTCTTTGTCCAAACAAATATATACTTTTGCCAGAACTGAGTTATTTATGTAACATATTAGTCACGATATTTTGAGCCAGTTAGCTGTTCAAAATACTGCGAAAAAGTGAAGGCACAACTCCTACTTTCAGATTTTTTGGTGTTCTGAGCTGTTAAGTAATGGCACGAAATGGTAAATAAGCTACAAATATTTAAAAGAACAGTAACTTTCAATTGCTTTTATTATTGCTGTTTAAAGAGAAAAGGAAAATTTCAATTTCAGAACTAAAGTCAGTATTTCAAAAGTTGTGTAAATAAAATACAAGTTCCTTCAGTCATGCAATAAGCAAAAGTACCACCAATTTAGCAGTAATTAATCCCTCCATGGATCATGACATTTGCTTATCTCAGACTCATTAAGCCAGTAGCAAAACATGCCAAACCCACCTGGCTTTCTGACCTCAAGAGCAATTAGAGATCTTTAGAAAATTAAGTCATTGAAAGCAATTATTGAAACCACAAAGTAGTGTACTGTGTGTGGGTTTTTCCATGAATCACACTGTTAATTCCACTTATGCATTTGGCACATCACAGCAATATTTTTTTCCCTCTCCTTTTCCGTTCTGACATGGGTGACAAAGCTTTGATTCTCACAGGACCTTCTCTGGAATTTGTGGTCTGTCTCTTGTGGCTTGTCACTCCCAAGTCTCCAGTGGCCCTTGGCTCTCTGAAGACAATTTCAGAGTTGAGAAGGTACGCTTGCATGGTAACTTCACTGCGACACATGTCTATACCATCCTCTGAGAACAAAGTATCCGCAGCCACTTCCTTGGCTGAAAGAAAACAGCACATGTGAATGCAAACAAAATCGACAACAGTAACAGAACAGTAAAATGTACTGCCTGAAAGATTTCAGTGATATTTCTGTTTTCTTCAGCAGTATCACTCTTGAATTTTTAAAAATTTTTATGTAAACCATCTTTTTAATATAATTTCTAAATAAAATATTCAAAACATGGCAAGTAATTAGAGATAATTTTTAATTTTTTCTGCATTTGGAACTACTGTCTAAAATTTTACAGAAACTTAGTGAAAATCCTAACAATTCCAAGAGAAAACACTGAAATAAAAAATTCTTGGTCATCTCTAATACAGAGCTAACCACTATTCATTTTCATGTTTCGTTCATATGAGAACTAAAATTAAGTTGCAACAGTTGAGGAAATAGAATAAAAGCATTTTAAATACCTGTTCTAAATCTGTGTTAAAGGAGACAGAGGAGGTAGAAAATGCACAGAAAAGATTAAGATAATTTATGTATAAAAGAATAAAAGACACCAAGAAGATTAAATTTAGTCTTTTCTGGCAGTTTCATAGCAACAAGTTAGAGATGGAAAAGGCCTATTAGATTATTCATTTCATCTCTCTGTCAAGGCAGGATTTTCTCTAACTATATTTTTTCCTGTGCTTTGTCCTGTCTAGTGTAGAAAATGCTAAATGATGAATCTTCTACCACTACCCTTAGGAGACTTCCAAATCCTATTACATCTCCCTGTCAGAATATCTACAGATATTCAGTCTAAACATTCCATTTGTTAATCTTACCTCTTTACTTCTAGGATAGCTGGTTTTCCATATAAAATATTTTCTTTTCTTCTCTCTCCCTCTCTGTCTTGCTATCTCTCTCATCCACCATAGTTTTTTGTTTAGCTAAACTCTTATTTTTAGATTATTTTTCATTACTCTGAAATAATTCCCTCCATCTCCCTGTATCTCTTTTTTGTTCTTTTTCCTGAATTCTGTAATTTTTCTTGGTAATGATATCTAAAATTTGCAGGTACATAAGATAGTAAATTGTAAATAAGTAGAGGATGAACCATAGAAATTTACTTTAAACTGCCTCCTCTCAGGAACTAGGCAAACACAAGAGCCATGATACTTCAGGAAATGCAATTTATAGGAAAAGTAAAGTGAATGTAGATAAATAAGGACAATGTAATGTAATTATTAAAATATTTAATTTTAATATTTTCAACGCACATTAAAACCATTAGGAAAGAATCAGTAAATGCTAAATCCCTTCTTAAATGTTTTTGCAAAAAAAAACAGAAAAAAGATTTTTTAGAATTATTAGAGGTAATTTTACATGGAAATTAAATCTTATTACAAAATTATTTGCAAAAATAATATTTAATAACCTGCCTCTTTTTCATCTTGTGATTATAATTATTGCTTTCATGACAAAATTATATGAAAGTATTCTTATGACTTCTTATGTCTAGATATATATATACATATGAATGGTGTATAAAATTTAAGTTTAGATTTGATATCAACTTTTAAAATGTATCTTTTTATTATGTGGATGAATCTTTGTTTTCAATAAAAATTCCTGAAATATTACATTTTCAGTGAACCTGTACATGTGATAAAACTACAGGCTGAAAAGAAACCACAGAGGGCATATGTGTCAGATATATGTGTCTAAAGCTAATATAACTGACTTAATATATAAGCTAATATAACTGACTTATTTGAATGTTCTGTTATGATCATATTAAAGATAAATTATCCTTCTAGAAAGGATTTAATAAATCCTTTAATATATTTGCCATAATTCTACTAGGTTTAATACATTTTGATGAATTCCATATTGTCACTGTTCAGGAGTGGTCATCTAAACCCACATACCCACGAAATGTCTGAACTGTAAAATGAGGACATGAAAGAACTTTCTCAGATGCAGTAGAAACACTGCAGTAAAATGGAGATCAAAATTAGACACTGCTACTTAATAATGAAGCCAACAATTTAAAATTCCAGACAGAAAATTAGTTCAGACTAGTTCTTTATTTAGTCTTAAACAGCTGTTAATACTAGGATTTTTCAGTCAGGTGAAGGACGGGTTTTGATAATGACATGATTAAACATAATGAGCACAACGAGGACATCTGACTTTAATGCCAACAAAAGTGTTTCCATGTTCTGCTGTATTGAAGAGCACAGTCATCTCCATTTAATTCAATGAAAGAAACCATGATAGTGATCTAATCCCATTATTTTCTTTCCATGGAGTGGATTAGAAACTGTAAAGGATTCTTAGGGTTTTTGTGAGTCGGGCTTTTTCTAAAAGATACCTTGAAGTGCTTGAAAAGAACATTTTCTCTTTTTTAATACATTGTGGTATTTTAAAAATATAATACGGTAGAAACTTCATATTGGAAGCAATAGATTAATACAGAGGAATTACTAGAAAATATCTTGGCTAAACCAACTATAGAAATGTGCATGTGTGCACTGACATCCAATGTATTTCTCCATATAAAACTTTTGGCTTAAAAATGCCCTTCTAAATGGACATTTAACCTTAATGCACTAATTCAGATCTCTTTCCTGTCATCTGATTGTTCTGAATACTCTAATGCATGTTTTATTTGGAATTTAGGCTTTCTGTCTTCACTGTTGACATTGTAGCATGGGATGATGTCTTCTACTTTCTGTCCATCTTTTTTCTTTTTTTAAATCTTATTTAGGATTTCCTGAGTTGGAAGGGACCCACATGGATCATCAAAGTCCAGTTCTGCATAGGACAGACCCAAGAACCATGTCATGTGTTTTAAAGAGTTTGCCCAAATGCTTCTTGAACTCTGGCATGATGCTCATGAAGTTGAAGCTGGATTCAAGAGGAAAGTGTATCTGTTGAGAAGAATAGATTTAAGTTTTCAGTCAAGTTTCCTTCTCTAATAATGTGCTTCCACTGCTAGCAGAGTATTTTTAAGGATTTTTTTCAGATGACACAAAAACTGTTTAGGTCACTCAAATAACAGGTCTCACTAACCATCTCAAATTATGTGATATGAGCAAGCCGAGATATGTGACCCTCAAATCAACATTTTTGATATAAAATTATGCTCTATACACCTAATTTATCTTTTTCAGTGCAGTCTTCTTTTTCAGCACTTGTTATTCACCAGTTTTCCTTTCTCCTAACAATCTAAAAACATTGGTCCTGTTGTTTGTTTTTGCCTATCTATAGGTTAAGCTTCAAGTCTGTACTGAGAAATGACTTACACTTAGAAGAGACTTAGATATAGGTGTCTAAAACAGAAGCTGTAAACAGCTCTAGTAATTTCATAGAGAAGAGGCAAAGGAATTTAAATGGCTGCTAAACACAAATAGGAGAAGGAATCCTTACTACCTTATTCTAAAAACTTAGTTTCAAAATTACACTTTTCAACTGCACAGAAATAAACAGAAATTCTTGTAAATTCTTTGACCACCTTACACATGTAATAATATTTAATCCTTCTTAACAGAATGTCATACTGAGTTATATTGCCTTTGTTAATCAAATGCAAATGTCATGACCACAGCATATCTTTTTCAGATCACTAAAAAGTCTAAGGGCCTTGATATTTCAACAGATTCTGCATTCTAAATATATATTTTTTTTAAAGAAGAAATGCAGAAAATGACCAAACCATGAAATCATTTATTAGGAAAATCAAAATATTGAAACCCCATGGCTTTTTTCCTCTTTGCTTCTTCCCCATCATTAATATTCTTTTAGTAATACAGCCATGTCCCTTCCATTCCAATGTTTTTCTTAAAACTGCATTTTTAAAGTATCATGTATTTCTCCTTAAAATTATTTATTTATTTTAAATTAGGAATAATTAAGTAACCAAGGGGCCATCAACATATTCTTAAGTTTCTTCTCCCCCTCAGTCAATTTTTTCCTGTTGAGCACTTCTCCAAAGTGTCTAGGTTTCTATGTGTAGATTTAAGTGTGCTTCATTTAGAGCAGGTGGTGTCAAGTGCTAAGAAATATTCCTCAGATTTGTGTGAAGAGTCAATCTCTAAAGACTCCTTAAAGTGATTTTCAGAAAATAAAACAAGGAAATAAAGGGAGAAGAAAGACTACAGTAATCCCATAAAAAACTGTACACTGAGGATATACTGTCCTGCTGCAAAAAAAATAAACTTTTGTCTCTACAGCATTTATTAATCCAACAACATTCACAGGCTCAATTATAAAATTTAAAACAGTGTAAAAGGAAAGTTGCATAGTGAATAGTCAGTAAAGGAGAAGAAAGCAAGGACAGGGAAGTTTTGTAAAAGAATATCAAAATATCCATTTATCCTTTACAGACAGACAATAAGAAGCTTTTTGCACTGTTTTGATCAAGTGTTACATTAATAGGGCTTTGTATTTTTTTATGACTAACTTGCAACAACAACAGCAACAACAGAGAGACAGAAAAAGTGACAAAATTATATGAAAGCACAATAATCCCACAACACAAGAACTCTACCTACTAATTTATTATTATCATTTTGAAGATAAAACATTCAAATCTCTCATTGTAATAATCATGTTTTTATGTAAGAGAAGAGCACATTTTGATTATTTTACTAAAAAAATAAACAAAAACCTGGAAAGCATGCAGGAAATCTTTATCATGCATAGATAAAATTGCAGTTATTCTTATATTTTGTGAAGCTTTATAATTAGGAGAGTATGAGAGGTCCCTGTTCTCTAAACCCTCAATTTGGGGTTGAGATTAGACAGTGAATTGTTTTGTGCTCTCTACCTAAAAAAGCATGAGACATGGAGTATGGATTCTCTGTGAGAGTTAATTAGTTTTACAATTAGATAATCACAATCTTTTGTTTTATTCTGCAAGATGATAAAACAATATAAAACAAAAAAGACCAAGAAAGTCCGGAGGAAGAAATCCTGATGCAGTGAAGTCTCTTTCAAATTTGTGTGGATAAAAATGCCAGACCTTAATTTTTTTTGTAATCTACATCCTTCTAAGCAATACTATAATTTTGGATATATTGCCTAAAATTGAAGTTTTTCAAATAAAAGTAAATAGAATACAACATCTAAATCAATTTTAATTAAGTTTTGCTTGGTTTAAAGTCTTTATAGTAATATTCATTTTCCCTTCTACTGTCTTTGTTCCACCTTGAATAGAAAACATTTCTATTGACTTTACACATGCAAGTAGTTGTCAGCATGTTTATGAAGAACTTCAGATATCCCAGGAGCAACTGGTCACAGCATTTACTATTTGACCAGAAGATATATTAATCTTTAGCAATCACCTTTATTTTGGGACAATCATTTTGTGGCCATATGAACTAAGAAAGCCTAAGCAACCTGAATCCCAGTGTGTGGAAAGGATGGTCCAAAGTGATCTTTTATTCACCAAGTTCTTCATTTTTGCATCAGGCAATTCCACTGTGCAAACAAGTAATTCTGCCATGCTGTAAGCCAAGCCAGCAGAGCAGAAGACCAGCTTGGCTGAACAGCAAATTCCTTGTGGAGCTCCAAATAAATAGGGAATTTTATGGTTTCTGAAAGGGAGGTCAGTAGTAGCAATGAATTACAGAATCACAGTTCATGGATGCAGGGCAAAGACATGAATGACTAAAATTCAATTAAATCTTAAACTGAATAATAAGAACAGCTTTTTAATGTATGTTAATAGCAATAGCAATAGTAGGTCTAAAGAAAACATTGGACTGATACTTGTTGAAGACACTTATTTGACTAATAGGAATTAAATGCTTTTTTTCTTTTATTTCAGTTTTTAGTAATATTGATAGACATTGGGCTGCCTGATCCTCTGAGTCAGAGGAATAAGTGTGTGGGGACATTGGTGTTCCACTTGTGGACAGTGAAATTTTCAGGGAACAGCTGTATAAATTGGATATTCACAGTCCTTGGAGATTGATGTGCTTCAACCCTAAACCTGAAAGAGATAGCAGCTATTGTGGCGGGACCCCTCTCAACCCCCTACCAAAGTTTTTGGGAGCCTGAGGAAGTCCTCATGACTAGAATCTGGTCAATGTTATTCCAGTCTACAAAAAGGGTGTGAACAAAGACCAAGGGGACTACAGGACTGTTAGTCTAACCTCAGTTCCTGGAAAAATGATGGAGATTTTACTGGATGCTACTGAAAGACATTTAAAGAATAATACAATCATCAACCTGGATTCACAGAAACCAAGTCCTTTCTACCCAATTTAATATCCTTTTACGACAAGAACATCCAAGTAGTGGATGAAGGGAAGGCAGTGGATGTAGTTAACAGTCTTCCAATGCCTGTTTCCAAAGTCAAGCATTATAAATTAGAATCCCAAAACATAACTTTGGAATGAACATGGTAGCACTGATTCCTTGTTAAATGTTCCTTACTATTAAAAATAAGGTATTCTCAAGAACAACAGCCCCACAAGCTAATATAAGAAACCTAATTAATTATTAGTATGTATCCGTTGATTTTGCTTGGAGGAGAATATGCTTTAAATATATTTATGGATACAAGACACCAAAAGAATATAAGGCTTTTTTTTTCGTTTTTTTTCCTTTCAAAAAGTCCCATTAAAGTTCTAAACCTATATCAATTGGTCCATGGCACTACTATTGATTGATTTTTCTGGAGCTGGTACAAAACAGAACATATTTCAGAATTTTCTCAATATTCCTAGAAATTAAATGTCAGCAATGAAATGATACCTGAGAATTCTGAAAGAAATAGGAGCTAGATAAAGGTTCAAACTTTTTCTTTGCTTTTGCTGAAGTTTTCTTTATTAAAGGCAAGGAAATCACTGCAAAAATAAAATGTAGCTTCATAAAAGAACTCTTAGAAGAGTTACAATTTTTTTTCTATGTGAAGGATGCTCTTTTCCTGTATCTTTTATTATTCGATGCTCATCCTAAATGCATCTGACATTTATGTGCAATCAGATGCTAAATCATACCCTCACATCAATATGATTGCATATCTTAACCTGATTAAGTCAGTTTTCACATTTTTCCTGAGAGGGACACAAGGAGGTCAATTGCTTGTCAATTTAGACTGTTCCTAACAGACAGTTTTATGAGAAGGAGCAGCATCAATGGCCTGCTTTGTCTCTAGCTAAATTAAACTGATAAATTTATTTTCAGAATAAAATGTATTCAGCAGATCTAAACAATAGAATAGCCTGGTTATAACTCCAATATGAATGTTGTAATACCTTAAAAAGGAGAGTAATGAAAATTAAGTTTAGAAATAAAAGCCACCTGAACTGAGCTTTTTGGGGATTGGGATAATTTTTTGGGTTGGTTGGTTGGTTTGTTTAGGTTTTTTGTTTTGGTTTGGTTTTGGTTTTTGATTTTTATTGTATTTGGTTTTCGTTTTGGTGAGTTTTGTTATTGCTTTTGTTGAGTTTTTGTTGTTTCAGGGAGGTTATTTGTTTGTGTTTTGTTTTGTTTTCCCCCTCAATCTACTGCTTTTCAGTCATCTGTTAATTCTTTGTGTTAAAATAAAAGAAGAAAAATAAGAAATTTCATCTATTCTTGATTATTTTTCTTCAATAAATGTTTCATCTCCACTTCCTTTTAAAATAAGATTCTGTAAAGGAAGAATCTGACTGAAAAGATGTGAATAAAAAGAAAAGTAAATATGCAACTTCAAAAGTCTCTAGATGAGATCCAACCTTTATTTGTGGTCAATTTAAATTATAAGATTACATGGATTATGTTCAGAAATGTCACTGCACTTATGACTGTCTTTGAAAAAGAGTATGGTGATTAAAGATTGTTTTTGCATAATGAAATGTAGGATTCTAGGTCTCAGAGTGAGACTTTGGATAATCCTACTCCCCAGGTTATTCTAGTTTTCCTTTTTTATTCTTGTTATTCTAGTTTTCAGACCAGAATTGTGAGGCGGTAAGATTTTTTGCCCAGTCTAAGAAAATGTTTGGTCACTTGTTTCCAGGAGATCGGAAATGCTCCGAGATCCCATGATTTAAATGTAGATCCATACACAACAGTCTTCATTGGCTCTTAGAACAATCTGCCACCTCTAAAAATAAGGCTTTCCTATGTCCTGCCCCATTTATCTAGAAAAAGGCAGTAACTCCACTGTGATTTCACGGAAAATATAGACTAAAGTATGACAAACTTCAAATGAGGGTAAAGATGACAAAATCCTGTGTCTCTTCTCTCTCTCTTTCGATGCAGATGCTATGAGCTGAACTCCAGCTCCATCCAGGGAAGTAGAGCTATCAGATATGTAACACAGAAGAACTGCACACTCTAAGGACAATAGGTTAGAAGCTATGAGAAAATAGTGCAAATGGAAAACTAAAAAGATTATAAAAGGGATTTATGAGAACTATTTCAGAGTCTTTATGGGCGACTGCATCTGAGTACACTAGAATCTTGAAACTGTATTTCCCAGGGGATAGAGCTGAAGAAAGAAATGGATTTGTCTAAAGTAAAAGGTTACTGGAAGCATTATATCATCATTACAAGTTAGAAAGAAATTACCATTTTTAAGGAAGGTTTAGACAATTATATGACAAAAGAGATTCTAGAATATTTTGTCAACAATGTGATAAGATGTGACTTTTAGAGGTGAGCTTCATCTTGTTTGATTTTATATATCTAAAGTATATCATACAATCACCCTTGGGAGGAAGAGGTTTAATGAGATGGAGATACATACATGTTCTGTTTTGGTTTGTTTGTTTTGTTTTTTTTTTCTCTTACAGTCTAATACTTTGTGAGTAGCTATTTAATTCTGCTAATAACAAAGTGATTTAAGCATGCATAATTCAAAATGTGAAATTTTCTATCTACTCTTCATGACTGCTCACTATATACAAACTCAGTAACAAGTGACATCGAATTTTCAGTTGGCTGAAACTGCTGTACCAGGTATTTACCTGACATAAACAACAAAAACATCCTCAGCTTAGATCCACTAAGAAAGCATCCATTTTAAAGGATTATAGATTTTCTCAAACACATATTTTTCACTGTTAAACCATGGTGTATTTTCAGTGTTAGCTATGGTTTGCAGAACGTGAGCTCTTTATTTAGATAACGCAGTTACAAATTAGGGAAAGTGAAGCCTGCTGTTTCCTGTCTGAGCTGGAAAAATTTTTCTTTTTAAGCTTAGTGATTTGCCTTTACAGATAAAGTTTTTAATTATACCTTGCACTTCTTTGAAGCCCATTAGACATCTAGAAATGTAGCATACTGTAAATATAATTATACTTATGAGAAGTAATTAATCTAATGGATTTTCAGTCTACCTCACCTAGTGAACTGCAACCTGTTCCAATTTATTATGCTGTTTCACAGCAGTAGTACAAGGGGGTAAATATTGTCATTCATAATAATTTTGAGTGTTTATTAAGGAGATTCCCTGCATATCTCATATAATTAATTGCAGAAAACTACTTAGTTCAGACTTATCTCATGACTGCTGATAATAGTAAAGCAATACTGTAAGATTTTTGATTATTTATTCAGTGGTACACAAAAATCAGTATTATCATTCCATCATATGTAGGAATCAAAATTCTGATGTATCCAAAAAGGATCCACTTGTCTGGAACAGACTGTTGTTTCCTTCCTGGAATATATTACAAGGTCATTTTTGTTTTTCTTCCCAGGAAAAATAAATATTTTTTTGCCATAACTATTTTTTTTTCTCTTTATCGCAATATTCTCAGGCACATGGTGCAATTCTTGAGCTTGTCCTGTTTAGGCCAAGGTGTTGAACATCAATGATCCTTGTAGGCCCCTTCAAACTCTATTCTATTCTATGATTCTAATATCCTTTTTTTGTTTTTATTTTTCCCCTTGAAAAGAAATGCATTTCTAAATCCCAAATTAATAAAGAGACTATAATGACTGATCGAGATATGGAGAAGTTGGGGTGGGGAATCCAACCTACACTTCAGGAAAGTTTTGAAGTGATTTCAATAGAATAGTTATACATAGGGTCTTTTTATACATACTTATTTGTCTAATGTTGCTCATAAATATAATTCAATCTGTCAAATGCATTTTTATATTTACAGGCAGTGAGGAAAAATATTTTTCTAGAATTTTAATATATTTTTCTAGAATTTTAAAATATTTTTAAACCCTTTCCATACTGCTTGAGAATATGAGGAAGAGCATCTACATCTCCTCAATTTTTTTAATAATTTACAGAGAAATATGGAAAGTTGAACAAGGTAGTGGTTTACTTTCCTTTTTTAGCCACAACTATACTTCTGAGCAGATTTATAGTCACTGTATTGCCTAATTAAGTTGACAGAAAATCCTTTTCATTTTGGTCACTATACTATGCAACACTGGTAATGCTGCATTTCTTGTCAGTTTCGGGAAAAAGTTCTAACTTTTTTCCCTTTTTTGTTTCCTGTTGCTGCACATTTTCTAAGTCTCATGAGTAACCTGTTGCCCACACACAGAGACCAAGAGCACAAATTGTGCAGATTGTGTCTCTGTGCCTGAAGATGTGTAGTAACCTGATAAGCTGCACTTTAAGTGATCTGCTGACAGAAGAACCCAGAAAAAGAATTTCATTAATAGCTATGAATCATCTTTCTTTCTCTGTGGCTGATTTGGTTCACAGAGGTTTGGTGAATGTCTCTATGCAAGGACCTTGTGGTTTTTTCGTTGTTAGTCCAAACATCAAGAGATACTGTTTGTATTGGCTCAGATACACACAATACCTTTTATGTAATTAGCTCTGAGATAATGTGTGAGTAAACAAACTACTGGAAATTTTTGTGTTGTTAATCTCTGTCAAGTTGCAATCACTTTTTCTAGGGATTTCATGTCAAAACACAACAAATCAATACCAAATTTATTGTCATCTTTTTCTTTGCAAATGTTAAATTGTTAAAAAGCTAAAAACTAATTTGAGATATTTATTGCATCTTAAAATATTATCATGCAATTTTGCATTGGTACTTTATGAATAAAAAGGAAGTAATCAGTAATGGTTTATATAGGAAGTTCTGTATCATAATTTGTGAGAATCTGTGTGCTATTTTAGAAGAAAAAAAAATAATTAGAAAAAGACTTTAATATTTCAAAAAAGCTTGTTAAGGTTCTAGTTCTTTATCAATTGGTCCATGGTACTCCCATTAATTGATTTTTTTGGAGCTGGTATAAAACAGGACATCTTTCATATTTTTCTGAAGTATTCCTAGAAATTAAAATTCAACAATGACATGATAGCTGGGAATTCTGAAGGGGATAGGACATAGATGTAATTTCAAACTCTTTCTTTACTGTTGTGATTTAAATGTTCTTCATGAAAGGCAAGAAAAACACTGAAAAAAAATAGAAGTTTTACAAAACCACTAATTTAAATAGAATGAAATTACTGGATGGTTTGGGGTTTCACTTGCAAGCCAGCAGTACCTCAGAACGTCCATGGAAAATATTATATGTTAATGCATTGTGAATGCTGACCTAGAACAGAGGCTAGACAGAGTTAAAAATAAAGTAGGTATTTATTAGAAGGCCTCAATGGATACACCTTGGGCAGTACAAGAGCCCAGCCAGGGCTACACCAAAGATGGTCACAAAATGGTCACAAAATGGATGACTGGTCACAAGATCTCTCACTTTCATAAGTTTTGGTTCATTAGCATATTGGAGCTAATTGTCCAATTATATCTTTAGGTTATTCTTGTTTTTCTCCCTTCAGTCCATGTTGTTTATGCTCTTAAGCCTGAAATTTGGGTGGTTGTCCTTGGTCCCAAGCTAGGAAAAGAAATGTTTTGTCTACCTACTCTGTGAAAAGAGCTTAGCATCCCCTAATATGAAGACCAGAACTACACACTAAAGCAGAACAGAATCTGAAAAATATAAAAGCTAAACCCTAACATCAATGTCAGCGATTAATATGCCAGGGACATGACTGGTTATTACCCCTTTCCTACAGTGGGGGAAGAGCACCCAGAAATCTGTAATTGGCATCCTTGGATGTAGGTCTGAGTGGAAATCTACACTCTGGGATGTATACTGTCTTTTGCAGTCTGCTCTGTCTCCCTAACACAGAGCAAGCAGGCTTTCCTTGGCACTTCAGAGTTTTGAAGTCATGGCTGACATGCTCTGGACAAGATAGACTTTTTTAATTCTGAGCTATTAGAATGAAGCCTGGAGTTGCATCCACATGGGTTATTTAATTTTGCTTGTAAACCATTTTAAATCATGGTTTAGAAAGATTTGTACCTGCAGCTTTTTAAAAATGTATGTAATTTCAGATGATTGAACTTTTTTTTTTTATTATTATGGAAGATGAACTACTAAACCAAATTTCTCCCCTCTAACAATAACTACTAAATTCTCTAGTAGTTCTCTACTAAATTTCATGAGGGAGTTATGCTATAATACAATACTATAATCTGTATTGACTAACTTTTCTCTGGTAACTGGGTTGCCATCCTTACAAAAGAAAATTATTCCAGCATGATTATGCACAAAAGCTCATCCAGAATCAGACAGTGTTGAAAGCATGTATAACAAGAAACCCCAAACCAAAACAAACAAACAAGCAAAACCAAACCAGACCTAAAACCCTTAATGAAACCAGTGTGCTTACATAAAGGTTTTCAGCAAAAAGACTGTAATGTTATTAACAATAAAATCACATGAAAGAATTAGTTATAGGAAAAAAATCTAAACTTCTCTGTTTATTATGAAAAAAGTTTTCAGCAGCATACTCAAATGCATTATTGTCAGGGCTAATAAGCCCTAATTTAATAGCACTGTCACTCTTGTAGGCAAACCAGTGTCTATCATACAAACTAATCTTTGTGTTCTCTCTGTGGACTCAGAGAGGTACTAGTGAGTGGTGGATAGTGAGGAAGAAAGGTGGATAATTCTCTTTGAAAATTGCACCAGCCATTCAGTATAGTGACTTTAATTGCCCTCTTTTGCCACAATATTCATTAAGGAATTTTTGTTATTTCTTTGGAAACTCTATCCAGCACAGAGTTCACTGAAAAAAGTAAACAAAATAATCAGTGATTAAACTTCAGATAAGCCAAAAAATATATTTACTAATGAATATCCAAAGTTTTCAGACATCTAATGTTCTTTAAAGACTTAATCAACTCCAAATGTAACACAACTTCATGAAAGTTTATGGGATTTATTTCTTTTAAGAAATCTGATAGGTTAAATTGTGATATAACTCTGTCTTTGTTTTCACTTGTTTCGAACTTAACCTAGTTTATGTCTCAGTAGCTGCTTTCTCTAAGCAAAATGGACCATATCAAATCTCATAATCCAATTTCTTTTATGTAAACAGTATCTAATTTTCCTTGGTTTACTGTAGTTTGATAAGCATAGATCTTCCCAATGTTGTTCTGCCTTGGGGCTACTATCCCCTGCAATATATTGATATGCTTGAAAGGGAAGGTAGAACAGGGAGAGGTCAACACAAAGGGTAACAGCTCTTTCATAACAGATAAGTTTAATCAGGTAGAGTTTTGATGCTTTAAAATAACAACAATAAACTGCAAGCAATTTAAAAGGTACCAAGGTATATTTTGAAAGCAGAATGAAATTGCAGGATTATGAAGTCATGCCAGCTCTTATACAGACAGGTTTTGGTAGTTGCAATCAGAGGACTTCTGAATCGAGAAAATGAGAATTTGTATTACCAAGATATAATGTGGTTCCACTGTTAGAAGCAATAGCTAACTACCTAGAGGGATGATTATGCAAATAAAAACATTTTAGTTTCTGAAAATAATGCCTCTCTCTACTACCATTTTATTTTCAGGAAAATAATCTCAACTTCACAGACTTTCTTTTGCTAACTGGACTAGTCACAAAAATTGGTTAATGTGAGGGGGAATTTAGAAACTAGCAAGCCATCTTTTAATTTTGACTGACACTCTAGAATAAATAAAGCTAATATATTTCTCTGGTTCAAATATTTCTAATGGTTTCTCTTAAAAGCACGAATAACTGTTCGGTGTTGGATAAAAAGAGATCATTGATCTGGAGGTATATGTGTGACTTATGAAGTATTCCCCTTTTTGTTAGCCACTAGTAATGGATGTGAACATTAAAAATGATGGTTTCAGTTCATCTTGGTAGTTTGAAATTACAGTTTTAAAAATCAGACTAATAAAGGAGCTTGTGGTATGTTCAATACATCCTCAATTAGTGTTGTATGACAAACAGTATGGCTTTGGCCTTCCTTTTACAGACATTCATTGACTTCACTAGGTTAGGGTCTGGAAAATGTGCCCAATGGAATGTCCTGATTTAGAGGCTAACATTTGCTTTTTTCCCGTTCTTTTACACTCTGACTACCATTTCTGGACAACAGTTTACATTGATTAGAAACTGTGTATGCTATAACTGCCCTACAGCTTTGAACCTTTGGTTCTGTTTGCTATTAGGCTAATACATCACATACAGCTGTTGCAATATTAACATATTTATGTTTAAAGATGCTTCCCACTGTGTTTTAAAACTCCATAGTAATTTTCAAACAGTCCAAGCTATGGGCTTCATTTCAACATAAGTGACTTGTTCCTATTTAGATGAAGGGCAGGTTATTTCAAGACAAAATAAAATACAACTATTCTAGAAAAAGAAATGTTTTCACATATGGTTGTTTAGGAAAACTTCTGGAATAGCTGCTCATGAATACCTAATTTGGATTGTCTTCCTTTGGTGATTGGTGATAAGGAATACAAAAGAGCAGAATTCAAAGAGACTTTTCATTCATCATTCTCTTGGGGGAAGAGGAGCAAAGTGACTTTATAGACTTTGTAAAAGCATTGATTCTCAAGCAAGTTTGTATGAAAAAGTGTTTTAGAACTTTGACTGTGTGAGGTTATTAGAGGAATTTTTCAAGTGCACTAGAAATTTTAAGACCTTATTATTCAGTTAACAATTTAAATCTTATTATCAGAGAAATCCATAAATGCAATAAATATGACAAAAATTACTATAACAGACATTTTTTGTAGCAAGTTTAAAAGTTTATGTTACTGGATAAAAGATTTGGGAATGTGTGTAAAAAATATGATTTTTTTTTGTTACAAATCACTAACAGGTTCTTTTTTAAGGCAGACTTTAAAATAAATCTTGTTCTCTGCATCCACTTCAAATCTCACTTACTTCTGCTCTCCAGTTCAATTCTGCCAGGCTCTATTTAGTCAAGACATTTGACTTTAGCTACAACAAGCTAATTTTCAACACCTGTCCTGTTAGCTGAATGGACAAAAAGGCGGGAAGCAGTCTAGAGCTGGATCGATATGTGCTATGCAATCATACAGACAAAAGTCCTCAATTGAACCAGTGATGTCTCCATGACAAAATGCAACATTTGAAGCAGTCTGAGTTTCTAAATGTTTGCATTTATTACACCAACGTAATGGACAACACTCCACTTAGAAAAATTCCTTCCTTCCTTCCTTCCTTCCTTCCTTCCTTCCTTCCTTCCTTCCTTCCTTCCTTCCTTCCTTCCTTCCTTCCGCCACTTCCTTCCGCCACTTCCTTCCGCCACTTCCTTCCTTCCTTCCTTCCTTCCTTCCTTCCTTCCTTCCTTCCTTCCTTCCTTCCTTCCTTCCTTCCGCCACTTCCGCCACTTCCGCCACTTCCGCCACTTCCGCCACTTCCGCCACTTCCTTCCTTCCGCCATTTCCGCCACTTCCGCCACTTCCTTCCTTCCGCCACTTCCTTTCTTCCTTCCTTCACCGCTTCCCCCAGTTCCACCTGCCACTTTCACTCGCCATTTCCTTCCTCCCTTCCTTTCCATTCTCATTGCATTTTTTTAGAACACATCAAACCAACAAAGGGCAAAGCATAAACCACTCTGCAGGAGTCATTGCTGAAAAGTTTGACATCGAAAAGAAAAGAGCCATTGTTCAGCATTGCATCCTGACCATATCTCCAGGATATCCAAACTAGCATTTAAACTATCAGATGCTCTGTTTAAAGTGGAAGAAGTGCAAAACTTTTAATTTTAGTCTGGCTATCTGAAAAAAAAAAAAAGATCTGGCATACCACGATGTCACCTTAGATTTGTACTTAGAATTAAACTTCCATTTATATAGAAATGTATCAAATATTAAAGTTCATACATAAAAATTGACTATAATTTTTACAATATAATTATATAAATACATACAAAAGGTAACAGATGGAGTTACACTGTTGAAAAATAGAACTGTATATTCATTAATTGCTCATCTGTGCAAGAATGATATCTACTGGTTACTTTAAAGGGAAGGCTGCAGGATTGAAGGCTTACAATTACTGAGGGATGTTGCTTTAGTCTCCTTTAGTCTCCTTGATAAGCCTCAGTGCTTCAAAGATTCCCTTTTTATAAAGGACTCAGTGCTTTTAGAGGCTGAAAAGGAAATTTGTAATGAGTGCAGACAAATTAGACGATCCAGGCAGTATCTCTTCCATCTTTAAATCCTCACATTGCAAGTCAGGAACAGAGGGCTAGATAAGAAGTGCTAAAGCTGTCAGACTCTATGCAGGCAGCAGAGTGTGTTCGCTACTGACTCTTGTATTGTAAACACTAACTGAATGTGATTATTTGATATCTAATTATGTCACTGTGGATTCTCCACTTACTACTACACAGAGGTCAAAGACATTCACAAGATACTTTCAAGTAGCTTCTTTCAGATTCTGATGTTTCATCTGTTCCTCCCACCACAGTGAATATGAATGTTTGCTATTAGCTGTTAACCTGTAGCTCAGTCAGACCACCTTGACTTCTAATCCCAATCAATCTGCTACACCAAACAGTGCCTGGATGTTTGCTTAGTGAAAACAGTATCTGAAATGACTTGCTCATTCAGCCTCTGTTTGAGAGTCTATTATTCATTTCTTATCCTTATTTAACTCTTGACTCTTCCATTGTTTGTCCAATCTTTTGAGTTTCAATATCCACCACAGACTCTAGGCACTGGAAGAGCACACTTCAGGAATATGAATTTTCAGGGAAGATATGAAAGGGTGAAGGAGAGGACAGGAAAGTTTTTACTTACCTTTTGCTCAAAACAATGTTAAAAAAATGAGATTAGATGTGATCTTGGCCAGTTTTGACCAGTTCCCAAGCCCTAAAATAGAATCCTATCTGCTAAACTGCTAATGCTTCTGATGTAAAATTATCCTTTATTTTACGTTTTTAGTCTAGAGATGTAAATTAAAAGCTTTAGGAATTACAATTGGATCTGGTGAAAAATAATTAGAATTAAAAATATTTTTTACAAAGAAAATGTCTTTGTTTAAATAAAATACTTATTTGAATACCAGCCAATTACATAATTAAAAATATTATGGGCTTTATTATTTTCTCAGATATTCAAGAAGCTATCGTATTTTCTATGTATCTTACAGACTTACCTTGACTGTCTAATTTTAGGCTGTTGTTGAAAAATTCAGGTTGTCCCACATGTGGATCATTGTATATGACTGGTTCAGCTCACTAATTTTCTGTCAACTATTGAAGGAGTTCAGATAACTAACTTAGTCCTGTGGCCCAATTTTCAGATGGCTCAAGAACATGAGATGAGCGCCACCTTTGAAATGATAGTTCGTGCTGCCTTCTCTGTGTGACTCAACTTTTCTATTTCTGTTTGGTGTTGTCTGCAGTCCCTGACCAGAACAATGCTAATCCTCAGTGAAAGCATACAAAAAGCAGCAGCCTCTGGAGGACTTGTCTAGCACAGCTGGACTGTCAGGCAATCTCCCTTAGAATCCTTGCACAGGCTGCCTGCAGTGTTTTTATGAGGCAGCAGTTATGCATCAGTTTCATTTCATTCTTGCAGTAAACATTTCCCTTTCTATATTCTTATCCTGGGATTCAACACTGGTCCCAGGCCTCAAAAGAAACCAAACATCAAAGAAAACAAAACCAAAACCAGCCAAACAACAAAACTCCAGCAAAACTCAAAACAAAACAAAAGTGAGTAACCCCATCTTGAAATTACTCATGAAAATATTAAATTGAGGATAATTTTTCTAAAACTTCATTCTCAGAACTCTGCTTAGGCTGGGACATCTCAGTGTAGGGCTGCTGATCAACTTCTGTAAAAGAAAAGCTGAAAAGAAACATAGGAAATCTTTCCCTCTTTCATCATGCGAAAATGGCCCTGAAGAGATAAACCTGGGAAGGGTTTACATAGCTACTTTAAGTTGGTGTGACAATAGTACTTGAAGAGAAGGAGAAAGCGGAGGATGATGAAAATGCTGGTGTAGGTCCCTCTCGCAAGTCTGATGACTTTTAGAGTATTTGCGTTCTGGGACAATGCTGGATTTTGTCCATCAGAAAAGTAAGTAGATATTTCCCAGTTAGAAAAGAAAGTTAATGTTTCTGCTTATAAATGGTATGGTGAAGTGCAGAAAATAGTGCCCTTACATATGTAATTCCATGAACAGCTTTACTGTCTCAGGTCTTAGGAATCAGATAGTCTCACTACTACATCCGTACTACAACCATTTCTGCAGATGAAGATGGAGAGTTTGTCCTGCATCTGCAAAAGCAGGGACATCCATCTAGTGAAACAAACTTTTAGAAGGAAAAAAAAAAAAAAATATTAAACTTATTTACAGACTTGGGAAAGGTTTTGAAGACTCTTATAAGAAACAGAAGACGTTGTTCATAACTTGGTGAGGTGGCTACTGCATATTTTCTAAGGCTCTGCGCCAAGTGAGAAAGTAATGAAATATGGTTTCTTCTTAATGGAAGCCAGACCCTTGACTAGTTTGGAAGGTTTGGAAGCAAGGGAAAGAATTTAGAAATATGCCAACAGTTTGCATTTACAGGAAGCAACATAAAGTTATAGGAAAACATATATACAGAAAACAGAATGGTAGCCTGAATGTCAAGGTTCTATTTGAGCCTTAGGCAATATGTGACAGTACAAGAGAGATTAAAATTCAACAATTATTTTGTTATATGGGACACAGGGACTGCAATATTGCTGTCTTTACTAGTGTATAATGCTACTTCCCAAATGCACTTAGTATGCCCCTGACAGTGTTATATTATTAGAATTCACTACCAAACAAAATTTCTGCTTTGGTTTGTATTTTCCTCCCCATAAAAACATGTCTTGCTTGATAATCTTTGAGTATAGTCATAGAAGTATTTTACAGTATTTAATTATTCTTACTCAAAAAAATTTAATTTGATTGAAGAAATTGTTTATCAGAACAACAAATACAGCTGGAAACACTGAGCCACAGGTTAACCCACAGGTGTGTAGAAATATTCCAAAAACCTTCTAATTACCCTGGAAAATTTCCTTGTATCCCTGCTTAACTATTCCTACAGTATGACTTCTATACTCAAACTGGTAGTAAAGCAAAGAACAGTACATATTGAAAACTATGTGTGGTATTGTTATGTCAACATAAAACCCAACGTGGTGACATTTCAGTTTCTGCTTCATGTTATCAGTGAGGAAGAAAATTTATATTTCTACCTTGCACAATTACTCCAGTTATCTTTGAAAATCCAAGCAAACAATACAAAGAATAAATGAAATAAATACGAAAGCAATACTCTTTCTGTGGAAATGAAAACCATGAAAACTAAAGAGAGAGCATAACACTTTCTACTCCAAGATTTTTCGAATACTAACAACAAAAAGTGTGAGAATTATTTCTGTTAGTTACTATTTTCTGCACCCCTTGCAATATAATACACTAACAAATTTTTATAAGTTCATTAGAGAAAACAGAACAGAGTCCTTTTTCAAACTGATCTTTCTGGAGTCTTCACTTCTCTATGTCATTTTCTGCGAAATATAAATCAAAACGCTGTTCTTTATTAATTCTCAAAAATTTTGGAGGGACTGCTGATCTCTGATAGCTTCCAAACAAATATCAGCCTTGACCAAGTGCTTGGCAAGTTGCATTCTGTAAGTACTTGCCTGCTGTCCTCTTCGATCGAGACAATGAGCAGATTTCCCTGCTCGCTGACCTCTGTGCTTGCTGTCTGCATGCTCTGAGAGATGCGTGTGAATGATCTGTTGGATGTCTCTTGGCCGGGTTCAGTTGCCCAGCACTTGCAGTGCAGGTGACCAGAGACTCTGTGTTCACTGTTCTGATGATAATTTTGCTCCTCTGGCTAATACTGATGCTTACATCTCTATGGAGTTCATTAGGATTAAGAGAGCTTCACTCGTAAATCAAACTGGAAGCCTTTAAGAAGTACAAAAGGGTTTTTCTGTTTGTTTTGCTCATTCTGCTTTATTGGCCGTCATCACTCATTCATTCTACATCAGAAGCAAAACAAAATAATAATTTCAAAACTGTATGTGCAAAAGCCACTGCCTTGTCTTTTACTATTCTATAATTCATGCAAACATTGAGATAGAGAGTGGAAGAATATAGTGAAATAAAAAGTACTTTATTTATCATAGTCAAGCCCTCTAAAAGCAGTATGGAGCAACAGCTGTGTAGACCAGGAAAATTCAAAGACTGCCATGACATTTTGCAGAGTCTTTTGGCGTTCCACAGCTTTATAGAAGAATACATCTATTTTGATCTCCACAAAGAAATTTTTATAAAGCATTTTATTGTGGTTTTAGGCAGGAAAGGGAAATCTGCCCATTAGAAAGAGTGTGTCCTACCACAGACAAAAGATTCTGCAAAAAATAAAGCTAGTTCTTCTCTGCAAATACCAAATTCTCAACACAATTTTTGCTTGTTCACTCAGTAAATAAATTCATTCAGACCTGTAATTTATCAGAAAAGCAGACAAAAAATATGTTTTCAAGAGCAGCCTGGGATAACACTTTCTTAAAAAAAAAGAAAGAACAAGCAGAAGTTTAACAAAATCTTGAAGGAGCTGACATTCGAT
Source organism: Melospiza georgiana (assembly GCF_028018845.1). Lineage (NCBI taxonomy): Eukaryota > Metazoa > Chordata > Aves > Passeriformes > Passerellidae > Melospiza > Melospiza georgiana. Next base: position 49,669,948 of record NC_080431.1, read on the forward strand.
ATTTCATTTAGCAGAGAATGAGCAGGGAGGCAAGAGAAGGAATCTTGAACTAGTACAGCAACGTATTTTTTAAAATTCGTACACCCACATATAAAAGAAAATTAATGTTTTCACAGGGCCTTTTAAATTCCTGCTGGGTACTTCTCAGTATGATTAAAGAAATCTGAAGGCTAAAGAAATTTTTGAGATGGCATGGTCAGGATCTAGTCTATAAGATAGAGCAGCTATACTTTTTCCCTGGACTAATTGCTCCCTAACCAATTGTTTGGTAAGTCTGTGAGTATTTGCAGAAATATTTTGTTGAAACCCTCAAAGAAAACTTAGCTTTGTCATGAAAAAGTACACAGTACCTCACCACTAAAGCAAAGAATTTATCTTTTTTTTTTCCAAATTGCAATCTCTTGTGTTATCTCCCCTTTTTTCCTGATTTTCTGGTATGGGGGTTAAATTGCAGTGTTGGATAACCTGTCTCTTGATGCTGCCAGGAAGGTAACCTGATTATCAGTTACAACCCACTCGTGAAGATAAAGGTAACTCAGATTTTTGTTAATCGATCCCTTGGAGCAGATTAAAATGAAATAAAACTGAGTCATCAGTATTTATAAATATATATATGCAGAGTTTATTTTAGTAGAGTTTGTTTGGAATGGAAAGAAGAGGTTGGTTTGACGTGGCCATCCTCTAGTGCTCACACCCTCTGCAACTGGGGTATTACCTTTTCCATCACCAGCAAAGCACCCTCTGCTTTCCAAAGGGCCAACTGAGTCATTAGTTATGAACATTTCAGTCTCTCACAGTCTTATTCACCTGTTGCTTTTCTGAGAGTGTGTACACACAAACAAACAAAAAGACAGATTTTGAATCTCACCATGTTCCTCAGTGCACAATATCAGACTTGGACTTCCCCTAAAATGCTGATGTGTATGAATAAGATTCGTTTTTTCATAAATAGATGATGCCCTGCCGATGAACATCTTAGCCCATGGCATAAAATCCATCTCTTCAGTATGGTAAAACAAGGCATAGAATATTTTTAGTCACCTGGACAAGTGATCTACTACATTCTTAATTTATTCTGGCAGAATACAAACAGCAGCTAAATCACATTATTATTATCAAACTATGATTATGCTCCCTTGAGTGCGATTAATGCAAGGGTTTATTGGTGGCTATTTGAATATAACCTTTGTTGGTATATTTTTAGTTATTAGGAATTTTAAGATTACGGAATCACAGAGTATGTCAGATTGGAAGGGACCAAAGGGAGTCATTTGGTCCAGCCTCCCTGCTCAAACAGGGTCATCCCAGATCACATGGCACAGGATTGTACCCAGGCCATTCTTGAGTCTCTCTGGTGAAGCAGATTCCACAACTTCTCTGGGCAACCTGTTTCAGTCAACAGTCAACCACTATAAACAAGTTCTTCCTCATGTTTATGTGGACCTTTCTGTGTATCATTTTCAGCCCATTGCTAAAAATATATAATTTACTAGATAAATATAAAATCACATATATATTATGTCAATGAATTATAAAAATATACATTATTTGTGGGGGATTTATAAATTGTAAAATACTACCTTGCATTTAAGAGATGTTTGAAATGTTTAACGTTAACATGAAAGTATTTTCCCCATTTTCTATTTTGGTTTTTATTTTGTTTCAGATCAATGTAATTCAGAAGTGTTATATTAGACGGATAATATATACCTGATCTATTCTGACATGCAAATGCACTTAAATAACATCAGCAAAGTTTTCTTCTTATTATTAAAAGCATATTTTCAGATAGCAATAGATCCACTTATGCACCAGTTCAAAGCTATGGATACCTGTTTCTATGTCCCAAACAGAGATTTGTAAACCAGTCTTACTGTAGAAAACTTCAAATTAATTCAAAACACAGACTTTTAAATGGATTAATTAACCTCTCCACCCCATGCTTTACAGACACAACTGTGAATACAGTTAAGCATCCTATTGATTTTAAGATTTTTGCTTTGCATTAGAAAATCCCTTCACTGACTTTTTTCACACTATCTGAGAGAATTAGGAATACCATGTTTCCCTCCCCTCTGTTTGAATGCTGGCCCAGTAATGGCTCCTTTGATCTTCCTAAACCTACTTTGAGCTCTATATTATTCCCTCTCACTGAAGACTTGATTTTGAGGCTAGCAAGAGCATAGTGGGGAATAAAGTCTAAAACACGATAGACTGCTGACATTATTCAGCTGTGTTAGCCAATGACTGCCACAGTATGATAATAACAGAAATTTCTCCTTTTTTTTATGTGCAGCCAGAGCCTTGACATATTTATTATTTCTTGTGCATTATTTTTTTCTGGTTTTATGTATGTATGTATGTATGTATGTATTGATTTATTTTGCAGGATTTTAAGGCACTACGCAAAAACATTTTACGAAAGGTTTACCAGTTCTCAGACACAATTACATGACAGACTGGAAAAATATTGTGAAGCAAGACCAAAATTTTAGACTCTTCCTTGACAAGGACATGTAATTAAAGAGGACATGTGCTGCAAAAAAGGAAGAAAAGGACAAGGAGTCACAAAATTTAATTTTTTTTCACTATTTATTTGGTTTTTGTAGGGAAAGAACTGGAGAAAACAAACCCCAAAATAACTGGTTTTCCTAATCTATCAGTAATTACATAAAACTTAGCTCAAAATAGACTATTTTTTATTTCAAAATAGAAATTAAAATATCATATGAATACTGTTTTACAAAGGAAAGTGTCACAGTTTATATCAGAAGATCAAAAGGACTATTCCAGGTGGTCTCACAAAACCAGCTTTCTTTATATTCAAACAATATCTTCTACAATTTTAACTGCAGTAACAGATGGAAGTTACCTTTAGCCATTGCTAAAAAGAAATTAATTTTGTTTTCCTCTTTTCCCAAGATTTCCCAGTTCAACTTCTGGGTTTTTCTTCTAGATTCAATTTATAGTCTTACACAGGCACACCAAATCAAGGGAGAAGAAGATTGGGGAAGAGTCTTATTACTTTCCAGGCTAGTAATGTATAAAGATTTCCTGATCCACTATTTTAAAATTATCACATCACATTTTCCTAGAAAAGAGCAGTGGTTTGTGGTTAGTTTGTTGATTTTAATAGCTTGGTTGATTGTCTTTTGTTTGTCTTGGCTCTGCATTGATTTTGTTTAGTTTTGGGTTTTCTTGCCTTTTTTTTTTTTGGTTGTCTTGGTTTTAATTTATTTCCAACTCTGAATTTCAAATTAAGGATTTGAAGAAGGTTTAGCAATTCTTTGTGGCTGGACAATGGATCTTATTCCAATTAAAGTCTTTTCATGTAATACAGATTGAAGGTACATCCCCTTCATAGGACTAGACATGGAAATCTGATTGCAGATGCATAATGTCCTGTTGCCATTTCTATTAATCTGCTTGAAGTATGATTATAGCAAAATCAGTTTTGATAAAATATAGATAGAAAAACTATTAAAAGAAAATGAAGAGCAGGATATTTCCTGCTACGGTTATAATATCATATAATAATAATGATTATCTGGAGATAAAGGAGTTCATGTATTCATGCAAATAAATTAGGTAAGATGATGCTTTCCTTTGTTAATTAAAATCACACCTAAATTGAAAATATAAAGCAGTCACAAAAACAATTTCTAAGTTACAACAGTAAAGCCATGGTATATGAGTTCTACATCTTATCTGCAAGCAAAATTAAAAAAAATATCAAAATGAAGAAGTCCTAGGAAAATGTGAAAATTGAATAGTGGTATTTTTTTCCCACCATGACACAGAAACAAAATGGGCTAAGATGTATATATAAAAAAGGACTAATATCAAATTAAGTCACAGCAATATACACCCATGAAATGTCTTTAGTAATTTTAAATATGCATTGTCAAGATGGGAAAAATAATTTTCAAAGCAACATTAACAAAATAATTCTAAGAAAATCATGTCACTATTTTATTATGTAGAAATAATAAAATATGAAGAAATCTCTCCGCACACGAGAATACAATTAAGATTCCTCATGTCCATCTGGATACAATATATCTGTAGATTTAAGTGACAGAACCAGAATTTAGAGCTATCAGAATAGAGAACATGACTTTACTTCCCAAACTTTAATTAATCAAGAGTAAATGCATTTGTACAAAGAACCAGAAACTTGTCATGAGAACTTCACAGGAAAATGATCTCAGTAAATTAAAGAAATTAATTTTTTTCCTGAGAGATAGGGCAGTAGGCAGTAATATGTTCCATTGCTCTTTGGAAGATCCTTTCAAAGAGGATGAAGAATCTAAAGGTCATGTCATTGAAATAATGCAATCCAGGGTAACTAGTGTCATCTGTATAATACAGTAATCTCACTCTTAAATTGGGTAAGGAGGGTTTTTTCATATTTTGAAGATGAACTGCACATTAGAATGAATCAACCATCCACCTATCTTTTTTTTAAAATGCCAATTATAATGGATGAAACGTAAAAAACTTGTATTGGACTTATCATGCCAGCTTCAAAAGAATGCACATATATACTCTCTAACAATAGAAAAATTACATCTTTTTTAAGGGGTTACAAGATCTTACATTTGCAATAAAGAAAATGGAAAGACTTAACTCTGTGGGCAGAAAACCATCAACAGCAATATTCATCTCTTCTTGATGCCTGTAGAGAAAAATGCTATCACTCAAAACCAGTTTTCTCCTATTTTTTTTTTCTTAGGACTGAAACATACTGAAGCAGAAGAGAACATCTGTTAGAGTGCTTGTGTGATTTAAACCATTTCTACCATTCCGTATTTTAATTCCTGGTCTCTCCAATTCTAAGGTGGCAAACTGTGTCCATTAGGGTGTCTCCAAAGCTGGGCACTGTTGTAAAAATAGAAATGCAAGAGGAGGCAGAAAAGGTAAGCAGGGGGAAAATTAAGCTCCTCCCCACAGAAAGGAACTCTTTGTCTAAGATAAGTGCATGTATGTGTGTGGATTACTGAAGTTACCTTGAAGACTGTGTCAGATCACCACAAAAAACCTTCATGACTTCATCTGGGTTCCTATGCTGTGGCATATCAGGTACTTGGAAGCAGCCCAGGCCCTCAGGTCATCTACACAGGGCTGGAAGGCATGACAGGGGATTCATGAAGATCCTATAAACTCCTGGAACAACTGATCTTGGAATTTGAGTTCTACAATTACCATAATAGATTTTTAGGCACCGCTTTTGCATGAAGAGTGACTTGAAGTAAATACACATAACAGACCTCTACATTTAGACACCCAATCATATATATTGGCATTAGGGATATTTTAAATGTTTCAAATGTCCAAGAAGAACCTGAAGATCGTTCCTGAAAGGCACAGATGGTCTATACATTTATTTGCCATATGTGTCAGACCAACTGAAATATTTAGGAATTTTCAAGAGTTTCTGAAAAGGCACAGTGGGCAGATGAATGTAATTTCTTAATGTCAAGCTGAATACTCTCAGCAAGTTTAATTACTCTGAGGATGAAACAGTTCTAGAAAGCAAGCAGATCGAGTTGCTCTGGGAAACTCAGGAGGAGCTTTAGGCTCCTAAGGCGCTACTCCTTGTATTCCTTTTTACATTTCATCCTCTAAAAAATATGGAACAGGAGAATCAGTGCTAATAGCCTCTGTCTGGTCACTATCCAGTCTCACTCGCTCAAATAACTTACTCATTCAGTAAGTTATTTGGGTCAGTCTTCAGTAGTGAATTTCACAAGTTAGCTATATTTTGCTCAAAATACAGTTTTATTTTCTGCACAGGTTAAAAAATTGTTGTAGGGTGGAACAAAAGACTAAACTTTTGGTGTTTGGTGTTTCAGAAATGTTCTCATACATTCCTGCATTTTCTGTGTATTCATATTCAATTTCTGTATGAGCCTTTCTAGCAATAATACAGTCATATCAATGCTTAGTTATTTTACAGTGACTGAATAATATTTCAGTTAAAAGACCTATACACTGGCATAAGTCTCAACTTGGAAATTCATGTGCCTAAAGTTTAAAAAGTTAATCAACATAGAAAGACCCTCAGTTTAATTTTTTAAAAATTTTATTTTAGATATTTAAAGGATTTCAGGAATAGATTTCACACTGCATATCATTACTATGCTAGAAATTCAAACAGCATTTAAGAGAAAAATAATATTGTTTAATTTATCATTTTATTTTTGAAAATTGCAGTACAATGCTTACTCAAAAGAAACACTACTATCCTCCTTCTGTTGAGCAGAATGTATATTGATATTCTCTGCTTTGAAGTCCATAAAGGTTTCCAAATTCCCCAACATTTGTTAAGTTAGCCTAAGACATGCTTCTTGTAAGAAGGAAAAACCTAAGACATAAAGTGGAATGAAATGAGATAAACAAAAAGAGAGGTGGGTATATTTTAAGAATGTTTGTAATGTATTTCTTGCTCTTTTCTAGAGTAGAAAAAGCCTATTGAAATAATAGACCATTGAGTCTTCAAAAATATTCTGTTTACATTTTCCTTTGACTTTATGTGGTCAAGTCACTTGAAAATCTCTCCAGTGCCAAATAGCACTGTGTGTATGTAGCAGTTTCTGAATAGCAACAAAACTTTTATTAGACAATAGCAAATTAATATTTTTGGTCAGATAGAAAAACAATACTGACGTGTAGAAATTTGTGCAGATGCAGAGAGAAAAGCACAGCCAAAAAAACAGAGAGGTAAGCAAAAAAAAAGTACTAGAAATGTAAATTTACTTGATAAGTAGCTTAAATAATGAAGCCCAAATTTTATTTATAATAAAGATAATTCAGACCTATCATTTTATAAATTTAATCTGTATTTTGGATTTCACCAACAGTGTTTTTAGAACCTATTAATAGATATATTAAATAATCTAATACAGCACAATCATCCTACAGAGGCTGAGATTCTTTTCCGGTTATTTCTCATGTATCTATAAAGTTCTGAAAAGGTCTGACAAATTTACAAGGCAGGTTTGTCCTTTTTAACGTGCTGGATAGAATTACCACACACAGAGAAGTTATATGCTCTGATACCTTCATACCAGATAAGGAACATTTATGTCCGTTTTCTATGTCACTAAATATTTTAGTATACATGCTTCTATTAGTAAAATAAAGGAACAGGTTACAAATTAGAAAATGGCAAGCAGTAAGAGAGATGAGAAATTATGCACACTAAAGTTACTATTAGTGACTATTACATAATAGTATTAATGACAGTTCCATTATTAAGAAGTAGTAAAGATATTTGGTACTTTTTAGTGCTCTTAAAGAATGCAAAGCAAACCATGTAAAAATTAGAGGACATTAAATAATAAATGTTATCCAAAAGAAATACATTCTGTCTCTAACTTGACTTTCAATGGAAAATGTGTGGTAACTTGTCTAAGGATTTTGGAAAAAAGGTGTAGAGAAGCTGGCTAGTACTACTATTTCAATTATTTGTGATATTAAAGAGATGACTCTAGAATTTCATGAGTGTCAAGTAAATGGTAAAAAGCTACCAGTGGCTGAATAATACAGAGATTTTTTTGTTGTTGTAAAAACAAAGAGGGAACAGAAGGACAAGCAAAACAGAATCACAGATCTGTTAGGTTCAGCATCAATCATTTCCAAACCTTATCCATAACAAATATGCTCCTCAATAGTGGTTTTAAAAAGGATTAAAAATTCTCCCAAAACATGAGTCCTGTGCTGCTGTAAGTAGGGCTTGATAAAGAAACAAGTTATTACTTGATTACATTGATTTGTAGAATATATTTAACATTCTATTTCCAAAAGCTGTAAGAAAAGCAAACAAAGGGAAAAAAAGGAGTGAATTTCCAACTACATCATTACTCATTGTTGTGTTGGGAGGAAAAAGTTGTTTGTGTTATTTAGCCAACTGTCAGTGTTATATTGCTATCATTTAAAAGCAACAAATGCTCTATAATGTAAACTGGACACAATGTTCTCATCAGCCCACAAGCCAGCTGCATTTTCTATCCTTAGGTTTTTGTGTCTGCGGAACACTGAAAAACTGCAACAATATTTATTTCTCCTTTCTGTTAACAGCCTGTATCAATTTCCAATACCAAACCTAAGCTTAAACTTTTTTCACAATATTTTGTTTTCAGTATTGAAATATACAAATATATATTTGCACATACATTTTAAGTACTGCAAACCCCCATCAAGGTAAGAAGCCATTCCAATCACATTAAGAGCTCTGTCTGCAGCAGCAGAATTGATACAAAAATCCAGCTAAAATATTTTGTACATCACCTCAGCATGAGTAAGTGGACAGCGTAAATGTAAGTGTAAGCAGCTCAAAGATTATTTGTGTGTTGCTTACCCACAAAAGGGAACACCTTTGGTGATTTATAACAGAAAAATTATCAGCTTGTCTTGAAGTCTCTGGATTGTTTGGTAAAGCTCATGTCCTTCATAATGCATGAAGTGATTCCATTACTTGCTATATGCAAAAAAACCAACCCAAAAATAAACTATAAACATTAATGTGTAGATCTATCTTTTTTTTTTCTTTCCTTGGGATATAGGTAGAATAGTGTTTTTTAGAATAGCATTTTTTAGCTTTATCTTGACAGAACATAAGAATCCAGTGTAGAAAAGGGACACTTTGAAATAGGATTTAGTCCATGCAGATGTCTACTTGGTGGTATCTTACTTCTATAAATTATACAATAATTTTGGAGTATGAAATATTCATTTATGATGATGAAATACATTACTATAGCTAAAAAGACTGCCCCTCAAGAGATAAATTATGAACTTCTATAAAACTCTGATGCTGGTATTTTAAAGAACTGATACTCGTCAGAATTTTAATACAACGCACCTAGCAAATAATCTTCCAGAGCCCTGAGGATGTATATGAGCATCTTCACTTAACCACCTGATGGCTGTTACCCTGATGGCTGTTATGGGATTCAAAATAGGTAGTACATATTGTGAAACTAAGTTATTTGGGGTTATTTCTCTAAATAAAATTATCAGTGTTTTGTTGCAGATACATATTTTGTTATAAAAATCATAAATCAATATTTTGATTTAAATAATAAATAAGAAATGGTAGGAAGTTAAGGCTTCGTGAGTGGAACATGGTGCATGTCCACTTGAGACATTCTTGAAATCATTATAGGAATTTGGTGGTAATGCATTTGAGTGATATTAAGATGAAAATAGTGCTTACATTTTTTAAAGCATTTTTAGATGCACTTAAAATTTTTAATATTTATTTGCCAAAGACTACACTGAATTCTTCTAACTCTGCTAAAATACCCAATTATGAAAAGAAAGGAACATGTGGCAGGATGTATATTAAAAATTTATACTAAACTTGAATGAAAGCTGGGATTGAGAATGAGGAAGCAAACAATTGAAAAAGCAATCAATTTGCCTTACTTCTTACTAAGCAAACAGAAAAATTATTATTGCTGCACTAACCATATTCAACAGCTACTACTAAGACCAAGTTAGCATAGCAATTTCATATTATTGGTTAAAATAGATGAGAGTTAGTAGAGAAATCCTTGTATTTTCACATTCTAGGGCATAAATACTACACATTAAAACTAGGAAGAAGCTAAGTAAATAGTTCAGGGTAATAATCTGTTATTAATAGAAATTCATTAAGAAATATCTGCATTTAGAAACTAGAATCTTAAAAATATTGAATTAAGCTTGTATGCACATTGGTTCCAGTTTTCTATAAATATGTCATTAGTGGTGTAATACCACATATAAAATTCACAGAGTATATTATTTTCTATGGCCTGTTAAATAAAGTGCTGCAAACCTTATTTAAAAACATGTTCACATGATAGACTGCTGTAATGATCCATGGCAACATATATGCATCCCACACAGTGATCCTTTGAACAACTCCAATTCATCACGGGAAGCAGAATATGTAACTTTCTACTTCAGAAAATATAAACCATTAATATTTGAGTAAAAGAAAGCATCCTCAGTTTCTAGTGTTCACTGTCTTAGAAGTCTGTACTTAAACACATCATCAAAGCTTTTTCTGTTGATAGCACATTAAAACCACCAAAATAAAATCTTTTGAATTGTTATTATTTATTTGCTATGAAAGCTGTACTAACCAATGTGTATTCTATGTAATGGATGGGAAGAATGAAAATTGAACTATTAAAATATGTCTGGATGCATATTCCAACATCCTTTATTTATTTCAATGTTGATAAACCTGAGATGTCCATTAAGACATGAAGCTCTTCTGGAAGTTCCATATTATTATTGATGGTTTAAGTAATTTTAGCCAGTAAAGTAACTTACCTCCTCTCAGGTAGTTGTAGAGAGTGACAAGGTCTCCCCTGAGCCTCCTTTTCTCCAGGCTAAACAACTTCTGCTCCCTCAGGTGCACCTCATAAGGCTTGTGCTCCATACCCTTCATCCACTTCACTCCCTTCTCTGGACTCACTCCAGCCCCTCAATGTCCTTCCTGAACTGAACTGGACACCACACTCAAGGGGTGGCCTCACCTGGGCTGGATTCAGGAGAAGTATCACTTCCCTGGTCCTGCTGGCCACTCTACTGCTCATACAGACCAGGATGCCATTGTCCTTCTTGGCCACATGGGCACACCCTGGCTCATTTTCAGCCACTGTTAACCACCACCCCCTGTCGTTTCCCACTTCACCACTTTCCAACCACCCTTCCTCATCCTGCTGTGCTGCATATGGGGTGGCTGTGGCCAAAACACAGGACCTGACTCTTGGTCTGGTTAAACCTCATACCACTGGTCTCAGCCCATGGGTCTAGCCTGTCCAGACCCTTTCGCAGAGCCTTCCCACACTCCAGCAACTTGGTGAATCCATGAAGTTTCTGAGGGTAGACTCCGTCATCCAGACCATCAATAACAGTATTAAAGCCTCGTTTATTTTAGAGCACTAAAATAAATTACCACCCTAAAAGTGGTTTAAAATTATTATTATTCAGACAGAGCACCTCCTAGATGGCAGCATCAGAAAATAAATTCTTTACCTTGAATAAAAAAATACTCAATTTGTCTTTGAAAATCTCTGAAAGTACCTTTTTCCTTACTTTTTCTTTTCTTTCCTTTTTTTGGAAACTGCATCCTAAACAACAGTGTTTTTTGTGTTAATAGAAAAAGAAGCAGTTATAGTAAGTGAAGAACACTGATTCCCATCATCACTCTCATTTCCATGTTCACAGCTATCCTATCTCCCCATATATAATTTCCCCACTTTCTAATGGAGGTCTCAATAGTTCCATGACACCATTGTTATTCATGTTCTAGACTGTCAGTGCCAGGAATGTGTGTGTGTGTATACATCTATGCATTTTCCCCCCTGACTTGGTGAATACTAAATTTTTGAAGGGACGTGTTTGGATGTGATTGAATTGGAAGAATTGAATTGATCAATACTCATCTGCCCGGTCTGTTTTAATCTCAAATATGGAAATGCAAGGGAATAAATCAAGTTTATCTGTAGCCCATTTCTTCCAAATGATGGTTGTGAAATCAAAAATTAAAGATGCTGGAGCAACATCTTTCTTCTCCGGAGGTAGAAGGCCTTTCTGTATACAAGCCTACTACTCAGTATGAATTCTCTGGTAAAATTCAAGATAATTTTACTGCTTCCTTATCAAGTTCTGCTTCCCCATCTTGCCTCCTAGCACTCAGTCAGTTCTTTCTGATGCAACTCCAATGATGATATTTTATCTATGGGACAATGTGTAAGGAATGTGAAGCGGAATTCAGTCAGAGATTATGAGCAGCATGAATACATAGGAAATGTTCCTTTGGTTTGATTTTTAAATCCTTCAGACTAAAGGAACAGTTTGCAAAATTCATTTATTCTCCTATTTCTGTCCTTTGCTCAACAGTTTACCGCACATTCTTCAGTACCCCGCTATTTCTACTCCTACTGTTCATTTAAATGTTAAAAAGATTCATCTCAACTGCAGAAGCTGTTCAAATACCATAAATTACCTGACTTAATGCAAAGAAATTCAGAGCTTAGAATGAAACTCATCATGCTATGCATGCATGACCCCACTTCAAGTATTAAACTGGTCTCAAAACAATGACCATTCTTTGTTGCAATATTGAGGCTTAACTAGATGAGTTGTGGGGCCCAATTCTGATCCCATTAAAATCAGTGGGATTTCATTCTTAGCAGGATTTGAATATAATTATAAATGCTTTCATTTTTCATAAAACTTACCTATTTTTATTCAGTCTGTTCACACAGTGATATCTATTTCAAAGGTTATGTCAGAGCAATGAATTTAAAAGAATCAAAGGAAAAAAAAAGGAAAAAAACTCTGTTCTTGCTCATTTCAGTATTCTTCAAAGTGACATGGCTAAATATCTCAGGAGGGATTTCTGGGATATGCTTGGACAAGAGTTAGCATCGTACATTGCTAATAGAACTTGAAATAAAGAAGACTCTTGAGAACCAGGGAACTTAGACCTAGACCTGCCAAAATTAGGTTTGTCATTTAAAAATTCTGCTTGTGTGTGCGGCAGTCACAGAAAAGACTTCATTATGTAGCAGAAACTGAGACAAGTGCCAAGTTGACAAGTTTATTAAAATTCTTAAATATATTTTTAAAAATAATCATTCATTGAAGAAAGCCTTCACCTTATACAATTAATTTCTTGAAAATAAGAATATAAATATTGTGAGAGAACTACAAGTGGGGGCTGAGCCTACAGGACAGTTAGTGGGCTTTGTCTGTGCTCACGATTTATATCTTTTTGCTAATTCTTCTTTCATTTTTGATTTCAATGGTATATTCATACCCTTAAAAAATATGACCAAGGTATCTCTCAGTGTCTTTAGTGAAGTCCTGACCTTGTAAACAATTTACTGTAAGTGGGATGCTGAATGCACTAGCAGTTACAGTGAAATCATTCTTCTGCATGAATTCAGATTGGGGTCAGTTGAAAGACTGGGACACAAGAAAATGCCATGTTGGTAAAAGTAGCCGTGCCAATCCTTGTAAATCTTTTGTGCAGTGACAAAAGGTTGTGCTGCTTCTAATGTTCATCTGATGCTGCATGTTATGTCTGTTAGAAACTGATGATGTTAATATTATGAAGTAATAATATAATATGTAATCACATTGTAAGCATAGTAAAATTTTCATCTCTAATTATTTAGTCACATAATTCATTGTCCATCCTTCATACTTGACGTAGACCTTTAGCATTAAAAAAGTCTTTATTCTTTACATTATTGAATATTCTTTAGACAATTGAATATTTTTTATAGGAAAACTAACTTTGTATTTCAATCTAAAACCTCAATTAAGTCTTATTAATTCCCTTTCCCAAGTGAAACTAAAGTCAGTATGTTGGGAAAAAGCTTTTATTTACAGTACTAAAAGCTATTTTGGGGATATGGAAGCAACCAGCCAGACTTAAAACCTTAAATTTCCACAATTTTTAACTGAGAGGAAGATCACCTCTTGTGAACATTTTGCAAGTGACAATCTGCTCCTTAGGCAGTATTATATAAATGTATCTATTCGTGATTCAGAAGTTTTAAGGCATGAAAAATTTATCACATCATCTTGAGAGATGAGCCTGTGGTTAACTGCCCTTAAAATTAAAAATATTTAATTGTGCTGATGAACTAACTGTAGGCAGTAATTCACATAGCTACCCCACATAAGGATGCAAGGATGATTTTGCTTCAATACTAATTCTTTACCTTTTTCTCTAGGAGTGGTCACAAAAAGCTGGCCTTTGGCTGTATTACCCTTGCTTTAGAAGACAGTAGTTTCCAATTATCTCTTATTCATGAATTTCAGTATGTAGTGTTAATCATATTGTACTTATCAAATTAACCTTGTTTTTAAAATTAGAGGCACAGGGAGGAAGGCTGAACATAACAGGCTGTCAATGATTTCTCCATTTTTTTGTAGTCATTCCCATAACTCTGATCTATTTTCAGTAAACCAAAACCTGAATGGAAAACATTCAATGAACTGGGGTTGTGCAACAATAATCAATATATAAATATTTTTTCTTCAAATAGAATTTTACTGATTTGAAAAAGAAATTGCAAAAAGATAAAAAAGAGCTTGAAGAATAGTAAACTACAGAATTCTGAGCAGTTGTATTGTATTCCAAAAAACCTCTCAAATTACTTTGACTCAGAATTAGGCATGTTTTTAAAAATTTAACAGGACAGTATAGAAAATGCAGTCAAATTCTTCAGAGAGATTAAAACTCATGGGTCAGGAGGCAGCAGGTGCAAGATTCAACAAGGTTAATTTTGATTATTTATTAAAGATGTTTTTTTCCAGCAGAACAAGAGTAGTCCTGCAGTAGAACAGGTTGGAACCTCCATCTTTGGAGATATTTGCACAGCAAGACACTGAGCAACCTGATCTCAGTTGCTCCTGCTTTGAGCAGGTTTATGGATCAAACATCACCTCCAATCTCTATCATATTATCATGCTAGCCAGGTCTGAGGGACTGAATGACCATTTCTAACCACAATTACCAGTAGGTGTGCATGTGGTATATATTTTCATGTTTAGTTTTGTCTTAAAATAATCCTGTTCATGCCTGTTTGATTGCTTTATTGTACAAACCAAATCAGAAGAAAATCCAGAAATAATTAAAATACTCATTTCAGTGGCATGCACTTGATGTAGATTAAAGCATTGATATTGTTACACCCCTGCTGCAACTTGAGAGGGAAGCTGGACAGATTAAAAAATATTGTGTAACCTGACCAAATACTATGGCACTTACACGTTTGAAATGTGTTAATTTGGGTAAAAGTAATTTATCTTGGACCAATATTTGGGTACTAGAGGAGTACAGCTAACAACAGGGAATGCATGTTTTGTAATACCTGTGATGGCAAAGTCAGATATAAAATATAAGCTTTCTGCAGAAGCATGAGAGCAATTTGACTGCTAAAGCAGCAAAGAAGGATGTGTGGGGACAAATCAAAGGGGCTAAGAAGCCTTTACAAGTGTTATAGAATCCCAAAAAGTCAAGATGAGACCAATGGGATGAGAATGGACAGAACATCCTCCCAAATAGATTAGGATATTGACTGACAAAAGCACAGAGTGAGCTGCATCAGGAGCAGGTGTGTCCTTTATTTTGGTTTTTTTTGGGGGGGGGAGGAGGGAGGGGATTTGTGAGGGGTCTTTTTGGTTTTTTTGTTTGGTTTCAGCACTGGGAGACGGAATAGCAAAAAAACAGCAGACATGAGGAAGAAAGAAAAGAAAAGAAAAGAAGACAAGACCACTTAAGTTTTGGTTTCTCTTACCAATAAGTTCTCAAATCTGACCAAGTTGATATCGATGAGCCAGGACCACCCAGGACCATCAGCAGCAACTATGCAGCATTTTGTACTTACAGGTAACTTGGGATATTAAAGACTAATAATATAATCATATTAACAGCTATTAATGACATGTAAGAATTAATTGTTGGCATGAAGAGTGCTGTGAATTAATGAATATAGTAAAGTTCTTGAAAGTTTAAAACAGCTGGCCTGTCAGTCTCATGAAAAGTTTTTCTCAATGATGCCTGGTACCATAATTGTACTACACATGGATACATATTCTGTTACTATTGTACAATAGGTACAATAGAATGGTAATTTATAATTAGTTTTCCTAGACGGTTGCATTTTTCAGTAAAGACAAAATCATATTGAGCTATAGCAGCAATCTCTACTACCTGGACTTTGAAATAAGTCAGCAAAAAGATTTATGATCTTCAGTCTCCCAATCTAATTAGCATCACTTGGGACCAAGCCCATAATATGCCCCTAGCTTGTATATTTGTGCCATTGAATACTTAAATAACATTTCAGTTAATATAAAATAATTTCTTAGTGGAATTTTATCCCTGTGTGAACCTTTGGTAAATCTCAGAAATTCCTAATGGTTCATAGAAAGCCATTAGATTTTTAATAAATATCACTGATTTTATTCTAATAAACTGCACAGATTGGTGCCTACTAAGATTTTGTCCCCATTAAGAAAGATTTAATACCTTTTTATTCTAGTCCACACATCAGAAGAGAAAGTCTTTCAGAAGCTACCTATAAAACATGGTCATGTTTTGCAATCTTTGCAGTTCAGTTCAAACAAAAGGAAAAATGTCACATCACTTGCAGACAGCTAAATATATAAACATTCATCTAATTGATTCAGACTTTCAGATGTAAAATTAGGTGTTCCCTTCAGTGAAATTAAGGAAGCTTTATCTTTAAACCAGTGTTAGCAGTATGTCCACTCTGTTTTAACCATTATCTGGTTTTCTATGGAGACAAGCATATTTAAGGGGGGTAAAAAAGCCAGAGAAAAAGACTGAGCTTTTACTGCTTACAACTAAGCAGTAAAAATTGCCTAAAAAATAAATATCTTTAGGGATCATGGATCATACAAGATGACCTTCAAAACCTGCAAGATGATTTATGCCTTCAGATATTTTCAGTAATGCTTTGGGCATGTTCTGTACCTTTAGATATAATCACAGTAAGTCATTGAACATGCTCTAATAAACTTCTGCAACTAAACATGTTTTGTTGTGCCACAGCATCATATGTAATCAGAGCTTCCATAAATTTAAGAGAAGGAAGTCACCACTTGCAGGGAAAAAGCAAGATGAGAGCTGCAGACAAATAGTACCATTTATTTCACAGTTTACTATAACATCATATTTGATTTTTGTTCTAGCTGCTTTAGTTTTGTTTTTTTCCCAGAACTTCTTTGAAGTTGGGTATATTTCTATCTTACAGACTTTGTGCAAAAACTGCACAAATATCTCTGTACATTTACCTGTGTGAGAGAAATGGAAATATGGAAAAATGGAGAACCTATTTTAATAGGAGCATTGTATTTCACCTCCAACTCATTCTTTAATTTTTTGGTTATATTAAAAAAAAATTACACCAGAACAATCACCTTTCAATTGATTGTTAAGAAAGATTTTGTGGATTTATTTGTATAAAATAATGCTAAATATTAAAATAATTAAACAAATATATTTTAATATATCTTGATAAGTTATTCTAGAAATCTTGTTTATGGTAATCTTGCTGTGCCACATAATGTAAATTAAGTTGAAAAGAACCAAATAGAAGAATTTGGTTGCATATTTATTCCTTCTGCAGGTCATTATTGTTTACGTTCTTATGCTTCTCATGAATCCTTTCAGAGGTGAAAGATCAGATCTGAATACATGTGTGTACAAGGTTATCTGACTAAAAGGTAACCAAATTAACTAAAAGCACATTGCACATGGTGAGAATCAAGGATTGCCAGAGGAATGAAGAAGCCTAATCTGTGAAGGACAGAGTGACTCTTGATTCTTTGACTGAAGAATGTTCAGGCCACTGTGTCAGATTTAAAGTCACCAAAAAGTCACAGGAATGTGTGCTTAGCCTCTCTACTGATTGTGTCTGGGCACATGCAGCCAGGGCTACCTTCCATCTACTGGGCTGTGACAGGAAGACTCCCCACTGTGGGACTGGATGCTGGTCAACTGTGGCTACTCCAACATTGTACATATGATTTCAAGTGGGCTGATATCCACATGCACTCGTCTTGAGTTCTTAATACATGTGGCTTTTTATGAGTAGGAATCTGTGTGTTTGTTCACACATATGATACTGTCATTGAAAAAGAATAATAGCCAAAACTTTTAAAGGATTTAGAGCACAGAAAGTCTGCAAATAAATGAGAGAGAAATAATATTAAATAATGTAAAAGTATGTGTCATGAAAGCAGCTAAAAGATATAAAAAAGAACAAGTTGAATTTTTGGCTCATAAAACAAGCATTTATACAAGTTGGATGGTTTCTGCTACTCTTCAAATCTGCTGGATACTTTTTCCACAAACAACATATCACATAGCCCACTGTTGGACCAGCACTGTTTAGGAATCAGTAAGATTCTAGAAGAGGAATCAGAACAGAAGAATGTTATTTTCTCATTAGTCTCATGGCCCTAACCTGGTACCTTTTCTCTTCTTGCTTTGTGGATAGCGGATTCCTGTCAGAAAAAAAAAGACATATCTTCAGCAGGAAAATATTTTATTCTATGTCCTGAGACACAGTGGATATCATGTTCTACAGGCTTGCACTTTTCAGACTGAGAGACTGAGAGATGAATGCTTTGATCATGAACTTATCATGCAAAAAAAAAAAAAAGGTGGCCATTTTTACTTCTCTACTTTTAATGAGTTTCAGTGCAATCATATTTGCGTTCATCATGCCTAGAGTAAGAGAAGTGATTTAGGCTATACTGGAGATGTAATCAATGTCTAAGAAACTCTCTAACTAAATATAGATTGCAATTGAGTGTGAGAGTGAAATAGGCTCCTCAGGAGGAGGAAAATGCAATAATACTCCTCTCTGGGGTCTTGAACAACCTTTACACTTACCAAAGGAAGGCCTCAGAGTTTTTTAATGCCTTCATCTGACAGGAAGACTAAACTTCGATCTGAGGTCCTGGGATCTCAGTTCTGCCTATATTTTGACCCGAGAGAAACACAGGACATTTCAATTTTTCTATCTTATTTAAATGTAAATGCTCATACTAAAATGTGGTATTTGTAATACCCTTTTGATACACAAATTTTAAGCTTTTATGCTAATTAGATTAACCTTTGTCATCTTAATTAAATTATTAGAGATTTTTTCAATAGCTGTAAACCTCAATAGAAAGGAGTAAAATGACAATATGCGATAGCAAATAATCCATTAATTTTCTGAATGTCACAAAGATAAGAAAGGAGTTCAAAGCAGAAAGACACAATAATGATATGGTAAAATTTCCAGCGGTTTGAAAAATTTCTTTTAGGATTATCTAAGAACTGATGCTTTCTTTACATCTATGAAGTATTCATTCTGAAAGTAATGTCAGGAAATAGTTTGTAGAAATATTTCAACAAAGAATAAAATAAATCAGACACAAAAAGCCTTGCTTTTATGACAGTTATTTGCTTGTTTGTGTTTGGTCTGTTGGTTGATTGGTTGGTTTGTTTTTCTTTGTTTTGTTTTGTTTCATTTTCTTTTGCTTTGTAGGCCAGTCTATTGTGACTGCAGACTTTCTAGGGGAGTGGTTATTCTTATGCATTCCTATAATATCTAGAAAGTCAAAAAAGAGATTCTGTCCTCGGTAGGAGATTCTAAGGGATTTTTTAATAAAACAAAGCACACACAACAAAAAAAACTTTTATATAATATTTAAACTCTTACAGATCATAAAGATTGCACTTCTCATTCCATTCTTGCTATAAACAGTTACTTCAGCAGCAGCTTGCAAAGAGAATTCTCACATAATGGATTGGAACTTTGCCTGAAGAATTACAGGACTTTCTCCATTAAACCAGAATCATATCTGATTTGCAATCTGCATATCTCATTGAAGATGGCATGATTATTAGAGCTTTATATGAAGAGTAGATGAGTGTTTTAATTTGTCCTACTGTTTAATATTCAGTTTGAAAAAGGTTAGAAGTTTGAATTTTGAGATAAATTGGCTTCAGTTCACCTTTGCACAGAATGAACGACCATAATGAAGATACCAGTGTTATTTTTCGATCAGCCTGCCTTGCTAAGATAATAAAAAGTGTTCATATAACCAGGTTTTCTCACAAAGAAGCAAATCCAGAATGTTACAGTTATTTTGGCCTTTTAGAAAAGGCACATCAAATCAAATCAAAGATCTAGTTTTGATCTTGGACAACAACTTCCCAAATTCCATCAGTTGCCCTCACAGGGAGCAAAGGTCTTTAAAGTTCCCTTTTCCATCTTCTCTTGGGATCATAAACTTACCATCACATACCTATTTTCCTCTCTTTCTGATAATATGCCATCCCTTTCCATAACTCTGTTTTTTCTCACATATTTCATCCTTTTTAAAACCTACTTTTCTGTAAATGTAGGGACATTTTTTCCTCCCCCTTTAAATTATTTTTAGATAGGTCTTCTCATTATTTCTTTTTTCTGACTGTCATCTGTGCTTCCCAGCTCTTCATTTCCCATAATAATGATAAACACCCTAAAATACAGCAAAAAAAGCATCTTAAATCAACAGATTTTATTTTTTTTTCTTTTTTACAGATGTTTTCAATGATATGATCTCTAGGCATATACAGAAATAAGTTGAGTTATGAGGAAAATTACTCTAGGATCTTTGTTTTTGGGAGGCAGGTTATCCACTATCCTGAAGTTGAATATGAATCTGTAATAAATACATCATGTCATCATGGAGCCCCATGAATTACTTTACTCTGATTCTAACACTGCAAGAACAATAGGGTGTGTTTCATTTGGCATAATAATGAGCTTGTAAAATTGTGAAATAAACAAACAAAACTCTCTCCGACTTCAATTTCTTTTTTTTTTTCTTTTTATTTTTTTAACATCTTTTGTACATCTTACCCCAAATATCTAAAAAGCAATTATTTTTCAGGAATTAAAAAAAATAACAAAAAAAACTTTGTTCAAATGTTTAAAATTTTTATGAAACACATTGTCCCAAGATCTGGATGAAGGTGTAAGTTGTACCCTCCAGCAGGTTTGCTGATGACACAGTGGGAGTGAAGGGCGGCTGATACACCATAGAGTCATGCTGCCATCCTGAGGGACCACAACAGCCTGGAGAAATGGGCTGAGGAAGAAGAATCAAGTCCTGCACATTTATTATCTCTGTTTTAAGTCCTGTCTCATAGTTCAAGGTAGAAGAAGGAGGAAAAAAGAAGGAATGAAACATTAGATTGTACATTACACCAAAGGACCTGACATACGATTCAATACTAATATTGTTGAAATGTGCATTGAAACATACTTTACACTTAGTGAAAAATCTGCCTGTTCCTCCATACAGAAAAGCATGAGGAAATGTGTAGGTACATGCCTATCTGTACATAGCGACATTTAAATTCTCCATGGAGACTAAATTTTCTTTAGAGACCCTCATCCCTAGGGGATGAGTTCCCATGCTCACCAACCATCTGGGCTGCAAATTTAACCAGACTACAAATCTTGTAAATCAATGAGTCTAGGCCTTTAGTGCAAGCAAGAGGACCTCATGATCTTAATTTTGTGATTTTTAGGCATATTAATTATTATCTTGCTTCTAGAGTACACAAAACATTGCAAATTGTTTACCCCAAGAAAGCTACATAATTTGGCTGCCTCTGTTCATGAAAGGTTTCTAAATAGATAGGAAAAAATTTCAATTACTACTAGTTTTGTGGGTCTTTTACAAATTATTTTAATATTTAAAATAGCAAAATACATTTATTGCTGAAATGTTTTTGTAATTACTATAGATTTTTTTAAGCATACACATACATTTTCATATAATGAGTCATATAATTTTATTATTAGCACCAAAATTCATTTCGATTAAAGACCCAGTGAACTTTTCATTAAGGAAACTTTTTTTTTTTTTTTAAATAAAAGACTAACATAAATTCCTATTACAAATCTAGTAATTTTATTCTTTATCCTCTTTGTCAAGGATTAAAACAAATAAATAAATGAGAAGAATTGTTACAGGAGTTTTATTCTGTCAACTCCTCCCTCAGGATGCCCATAATCGATGCCAGAACAAGTCAGACACAATCTTATATCATAGAGATTTATTTTTCTGCTTCAGACTGTTTTGATCAGGGGATGGCTGGGGGGATGATTCCTGAACAGCTCTAATCATGTGGTTTGCTTTACCTTTTCTTCACTTGCTCTCCTTTCTGCAGCAAAAATATATCTGAATTTTAATCTTTCTATAGCCCCCAAGTTTGTTGGTATTATGCCCTACTAGGGACCTTTGTGATCTAGGATCATTTTACATTATCTTTTGAAATTATTTGCTCAAAATTACTTCCTGATGCTTCTCTTGCACATCTTTTATGATATAATTTTATAAAATTCTTACATAATTTTACTTTTAGTGTAATTTCTGTTTCAGTTATATCAGTAGAAAAATCTGACTTGATGAATATTTTTTAGAGTAACAGAGTTCTTAATAATTCTCCAAGTGCTAGCCCATTTCTTAGAGTTTATCTTCAGTAATCTACTAATAGCAGTAATAAACAGGAAGAGCAGTAGGGATGAAGTACTTTTCCAGGTTGTAACCAGTTGTAGATTTATTCTTGCATAGGCTTGGCTCAGCTGCCAAAGTCTGTGGCACCCCATCGGGCTTTTGACTGTCACTCAAGTATGTCTCCTAGAGCTGCCAGCAACCCAGACAAGACTTAGGTATTATAAGGACCATAGATTATCTAATTTTAATTAGCAAATTAAACCCAGCGTACTAGGTAAGAGGGTAAATTATGCATGTCCTAATAATTCCTTTTGACGTATGCCTGGGCATTTCTTTAACCCCTGCCTTTTCTGTGTCAAGTCTTGTCCAATAATTCTTCAAACTTTTGTTTAAGCATAAACATGAGAAAGGTTAGAGCAACAGATCCCATATAAGCTCAGTTATATTAAATGCTGACTCTCTGTCCCGGGGGCTGGTGTCAACAGCATTTCCTATTCCTAATTACTAGTCACACTTCTGAGAGATCTGAGGACTGATAGCTTATTAATGTATGCGATTTGGTTTCTTTATATTAATTTTGAATATATCCAATGAGAAAAACAATCCCAACTCTATAAACTGCTGAGGTTAAGTTGTCCTCATCAAATGAGAGTTTAATCGCTACAAATCTAAAACTTGAATGTCAAGCTGCGAAGTTATTCACAGGGTTAGTGACAATGAAGTGTTTGTATTTTTTCAGCTGAAAGATGCACTGTTTGATTTCTAACAGGGACAACTCTTATCAAAGTTATATCTAGCTTGCTATCCCCATATACAAACATAATTTATAACATGCTATATATTACATGTCAAATATTTCCTTTTCAGAGATCATCCTTTGACTGCATTTGTTTTGCAGGATTCAGTGTCTCAGTTATGCACAGCCCTCCAATTAATCTTTATTTTTATTCATTTTACCTTAAATTTCCCATTTCCTTTCTCTTCTGTATTTCTTTTTTGCCCATTATGTGTGGCTTCCTTCAGTTATTTAATATTATCCTGGCATGGCAAGGTGTTGGTAAGAGCACATTTCAAAAAGTCTAAGAGAAAGACCTAACTGAGGAATCAGATAAAACCATCAGTTTTGCATTCCAGGCATCCATAAAATAATTCTTCTAGCATAAAAGCAAATCCAAGGTTTGAGTCAGTGAAAACTCTCTTCTGTTCCCCTTTAAAAAAAAAAAAAAAAAAAGGAAAATTAGGATAATTTTTTGCTTTTATATATATTTGAACATTTCTTTTTTACTTTTCCAGCTGTCAATAAATTTCTTCATACAGGTTTGGCCTTCAAGAAATTCCCAAAGCTAGTCATTTGCCCAGCTGTACATTACCATTACTATGTGCTTTCTTGATGGAGATTACACTTGCACTGATGGAACATAATGTTCTATAACATGACATAAAGCAATAATAGCATGCAATATAATCCTTGTTATATCTTTAATAATGAGATAAAACTAAATTACAGCATTTGATTTTGCTGACTTAATTTCAGATGCTCATCTTTTACAGGAAACCTAATCTATGCCAGAAGTGGCCATTGAGGATCATCAGCAGTGCAACTAAAATATAGAAAATAGAGTTCAATTACATCCAACCGTTAAAACCGAATTTAAGGACTGCAAGCTCATTTGCACAGAATACTGTCATTTTTCACCTTGCAAGTTTAAATATGCTTGCATGGTGTTTGATAGATTCTCCCAGAGTAAATAGAATACTTGCATACAATTAACTCTGAGAATCCCATCAGCTTTAAAGTGATTTTTGCACATTTCCTGAATATTATGGCATTGTTTAAAAAGCAATTTTAGATTATCACAAGATTAAAAAATAACTTCACAAGATTTTATATTTGTTTTTCTGTCTGCACATCTCTTCATTTGTTATTATTTGTTTGTTTATTGTATTACAAAAATTTATTCAAACACCAATAATGAAAAGGATCTATTGTGCAAACATTGTACAAATACCTACTTAGGAAGAGCCACTGCTTAAAAGATTTTGCTATAGTAAAGAACAAATGACTCTGCCAGTAGTTATTAACATTTCTTGATATTTCCTCATAAAACTCTGGAACTTGAGGGTTTTGAGTTCCTTACTGTTTCACAGGCCTGAAGTCTTGCTAGCTGAACTTTATGTTCAAAATTTATCTTTTCTAGCAAACGTCCTTAAAGTTAGGTGTGTATTTAACTTGGAATAGGAAAGGAGAATTAGATATTCTAACATTTCATAAAAGAAAAAATTAAACACAAATGCTGAAATATTGAAGCTTTGGTGTGAAAACTCAAATTTTTGTTTGGAAAATCTTTCTTTTTTAATTCCTTATTAGTTTCAAAGTTGACAAAAATGGTCTCTTCAATAGTGATAAACTATTTTTCAGAGTGTGTTTCCAAAATTCATGTGATTTCTTGTTGGATTTGATTTCTATAAACAATATATAGCATAATTTCCTTCTGATGTTCTGAGTAATTGTAGGATAGCATTTGACCAAGGATATTACTAGTAATTCAAATTTGAATATGTTGTGAAAGCATGGCAGTTGTCTTTTTCTCTTTATTAAGGAGGAACGAGTATAGCAAGAGAGAACAAACCTTAGGAAATCATACATATTACAAATACGTTCAAATAATTTCATTTTTTTATAAAGACTCTAGAAGTTCTTGATCAGTACTGCTTAACTTCTAATAATTTCTGATCTTAGAAAGATTATTAGGTCCATAAAAGCTTTTAAAATAGCAGAAACAAGCTATAAAATTATAGTGAGGATTTACATTCTTGACATCAGAGACCAGGACCAAATCTTAGGGGTTTTCTGTCTGCTAAATGGTAATCTTAGTATTACTTAAAAATCTATAGAGAAATCTTGGACCCGAGAACTTTTCTGTTTAATTGAACATATCAATCTATTTTGCATACATGCAATATTAATTTATGCCCATTTCTGCTAAATTATTATTTGCTGAAAAAAGCTTTCTGTATTCTGGCGATGTGACCTTGAGCTGTGACAGAATATGTTTAGTGGTGGTGGTGTTGGTTGGGCTTGATGATCTTGGAGATCTTTCCCAACACAACCGATTCTATACATTTATGATTCTGTGTCTTCAGTCTTCAGCCCCTTGATTTTGTTCATCCTTTTGTTGCAAGACTTTTAGTTCTGTATAGGGTTTTAGCTGAAAGGTAGAGAAGACTGATCCATGTTATAATTTTTAGAGGAGGAAGACACACCACCACTATATTTAAAATACTATGACAGTTTTTAACATGTTATGACAGATCCCAAAAGTACAAAAATTAGAGGTTTTATATATATGAGTTTTAGATGCTCTTTTATTTTGATCATCAATTCTATTAAAGAAACTGTGTACAACATAATCAGAAAAACAAGTTCCTGTACCACTTTAATGTCTCACAGACTTCTGAAAACCCATTTGAATAACCATTTGCAATGTTCATAAAAATATTGTTTACAAGTATACTGAGATCTTTCTGTTTCTGGAAACTGAATGATTTCAGTGGATTCTAATTTTCTAGTAATTAAACCTTACTTCTTACACTGAGCCTTTCCCTTCTACCGTTTACTCTTGATGAGATATTTCAGGAAACCAATAGGATTCTGTTCTAAAAATACGGCTGATTACAGCAGGACCTGGTTTGGAATATGAGTTTTTCCTCATTTCACTTTTCTTACTTTCTTTCATGTTTCCTTTCTGTGTTTGTTTTAAATCCCTTTACATCTCTTTCCTGTTATAATTTAGCTTAGGTACTAAATGAGTAAAAGACTAAGAAACAAATCATATAATTTAAATTCAAATTTTTAATTTCCCTATAACCATGTTCTCTCAATTCAAAAACATCTCATACAAGCAACATCAGGTCTAACAGGTTTATTTTCATTCTTCCAGGTCCTGGAGCTACAAGGCTGGGCTCCAGGACCGGGACAGGAGTGATCTGGGTAGAATTGGTTTGAGGCAGCATTAGCCCTGAGGGAGGAATTGGTGGAAGTGGTGGGAAGGAATTGGTGGAAGTGTCGGAAGGAAGGAAGGAAGTGTCGGAAGGAAGTGTCGGAAGGAAGGAAGGAAGTGTCGGAAGGAAGTGTCGGAAGGAAGTGTTGGAAGTGTTGGAAGTGTTGGAAGTGTTGGAAGTGTCGGAAGTGTCGGAAGGAAGGAAGGAAGGAAGGAAGGAAGGAAGGAAGGAAGGAAGGAAGGAAGGAAGGAAGGAAGGAAGGAAGGAAGGAAGGAAGGAAATCTGTGTTATTCAGAATCCTGTTCATTTCTAAAAGCAATTTCAGTGACCAGCCTTATTTGCACTAAAGAGCTACCTACTTGACTAGTTTTGTGTGTACTCAGCAGATAAGAAATGCGATGCTAAGGGCCCTCTAAGTCAGTAATGTTCTCTGAGCTGTCCTATGGCATAGAAGTAACTGAGATGATAAATATTTTTCTTTCTTGATATTTCATCTGAGGCATGAGACTGCTTTGAATAATTAGTGTGTCCATTGGGTGACAAATACAATTCCGAATATCATCCAGAAGTGAGGTAACACCACTTTTACTCTTCTATCTGGAGCTAACTTCATATAAGTCTCCATAACACACTTTTGAATTACTGCATTTTCAGAAATATCCAAGAGGATTCAGAGATACTGCTGATTGCCTCAGGCACTATATGATTTGCCTTCAGCTGCCCCCCACACACATCAAGCTTTTCTGCTTAGAGCTTCTGGGTTGCACAAGAAGGCTTATGTTCAGACCTACTGTGACATGGAAAGCTACATCAAATTACTCCTTTCTAAAATGTTCTTGTTCATTTTATGTTACATTTTATACCTACTTTTTAAGTTCTGACTATGTGAGATTTGTGGTATATAAAAGAAGTTAACACAGCATCTTATTATCCAAATCTATCATATTGTGTGCCACAGGCTATCATTCAAAAACCCTTTAGGGTTTACCATTTACATTAGAAATATATAATTTACCACAAAAAACGGTAACCAGAAAATTCATTTTCTGTTCCTACAATTTTTTATTTTCTCTGGTTAAGACAAAACCAAGGAAGAAGCTAAAGCCTGTAACCCTTATAAAAAATTCTGTCTGTAGCAGTGTGAAAAAACAGAAGTGTTCTACCAACAGGATATATCTGTGCTTTTCAACTTGAATCACTTCAGCTTTCATGTCCATTAACTCTCTAGCTGTCCTGCTGAGGCAGTCATCAAGATTGCCAATTGTGATGGTGTTTATGCTGAGAGTGTTTGTCCACAAGCAAACTGAAAACATTAACTAAGATAAAGGCCAGCGATTTTGAAACTGCAGCCCTCAGACTTGTGAAAAATATGTTCTGGAACAATTTCTGTGCTTTGTTATGGGAACAGATGAAAGGTTAAAAAGACATCCTTAACTTTTAATCTGATTAAATGCACAATATTTTGTAAGCACTTTTAATTCATTTTGAGTAGCATTCAGAAAGGTTTTCAAAATTTGCAACATTTTGAAGTGAAAATTAGGAAAATTTCCTGAGAGGATGGGAAAGAGATTGCAGAGACTTTGGGTGTTCTTTGGACACTGATATTATGATTACAATTTTACTAATCATACATATTTGTTTACAGCTTCACATACATTGTATGAAAACTCTGCTGCTCAAGCTCTGTTTTGCTGCTTGTCACATGAATAGGGGATATCCTCTACCCTAACTCTGGGGAGATTTCATCGACTCCTATTATTTGCTTTGTCTGGGAGTGCCCCAGCAAAGTCAAGACCCCTGTGCCCAACCAGTCTGTCAACATCCCGTTATGGGGCACCTTCACTAAGCAATCCTGCTGGATTGGTGCGTGGCTTGACTGATTTATTCAGGGACCGACATCAAGAGAAGATGGAGATTACCCCTCAGCTGGTCTTCCCACTTTATTTGTGTCCCTCACTGCCAGGAATTGCAAGAGCCCATGAAGGGCTGACACCAACAGTTTAGAGAATAACACTCTTCGTTAATACAAAAGAGAGAGGTGACAGGTCAAGGTTCAAGGACTGTTTGAGATGGTATCTGACTGCAGAAACATATTCAAAGCAACACACAGACAAACTCTAATCCCCAATATTCAGTACACAGAGAATGTGGTTCTTGCCCATTCCTATGTGTGAGAGGACAGGTTCAGCCCATCAACTGATCCTAGCAGTTATGATGGAATCTTCCCTAATTTTCCCCATTTTCAACATACTTTTATACTATTTCTTTATGTTTAGATGGAGCTTTGATTACTCTAGTCACACATATCTTTATTATTGATTGATGAAAAAGTGTTCTTGCTTTGATCTTAAAATTGTAGTCAATAAGATATAGACACTTCCTCAGTGAGGGGTTGTTATGCCTTGGGGGTGGGTAATTTGGGGATGGAGTTGTGTGTTAGTATGACAATTAAGTTAAAATAAACCAAGTTCATCCAAAGAGAGCAATTTTGCCACAGTTCCTGCCTTGAGAACAAGACACCTTCTCCTATCTCCCCTGACTGACAGCTGATATGGGGATGATGTAATGCAACAGGGGAAAGGATAGTTGGGAAGTGCTGGTCCTGTGTAGAATTGGGTAGCACAGATTACTGTAGTCCTGATGTAGACACACATTCTAGACATGGTTTATCAGCTGTAAAGGACCATCAAGGTCTCTTCTCTGCAAGGGATGACAGAGCCTTGCCCACAGGGTTTCCCCTCTGCTGCATCCTCCATTCCATCCCCCTCAACAGGTGCTACTGGTTGAAGATTTTGTGTATGGGGAATCATCATGGACCACATTCCATCCAGGAAAGAGAAGCTGCACTACTCATCCCTGGTGAGGCTGCATCTGGAGCACTCCATCCAGTTCTGGGCTCTTCAGTACATGGTGCTCCTGGAGGACTGCAAAAATGATAGGTGATGGGAACACTCTTATTAGGATAGGCTGACCTAGTTGGGCTTGTTTTGCATCAAGAAAGGAAGACACAGAGATCATACCAATGTCTGTGAGTATCTGAAGGGAGGGTCTCAAGAGGATGGAGCCCAGCTTTTCTCAGTCGTGCCAAGCAATAGGACGAGAGGCAACAGACAGAGACTTATGCCCAGAAAGTTCCACCTGAACATGAGGAAAACTTCCTTACTGTGAAGCTGACCATGCAATGGAGCAGGTTACCCAGAGGGGTTGCAGAGTGTCCTTCCCTGGAGACATCAAGAATTACCTGGACGCAATTCTGTGCCATGTGCTTAAGATGACCCTGCTTGAGCAGGGAGATTGGATCATATCCAACCCACACACCCACTGTGGTCCCTTTCAGCATTTCCCGTTCTGTGATTCTGTGAGATACACGCATACTTTAAAAAGTCAGACTGAGAAAACAAATTAAAGACATCAATAAAATTAAGCCACTACCAAAGCCAAATTTACACAGAAATGTGAGTCATGAGACATCCTGACTCCAAGAATTCTTCGTGACAAATACCTGCTTCTCATTACAGCCCTTCAATTAAATTGTCTTTGCATCATTGCCTGTGGTATGTGATATACGGCATGGAAATGCTAAGCAGATAGAGTTTTGTGGGGAAAGCATACCATAAACATCTAGACTTTTTCTGGCAATTTTTAACCACTGTTTAACCAATGATACCTTATCAACTTATATCCATTGATCACACCAGTACTGATGTAATGCAACAGGGGAAAAGATAATTGGGAAGTGCTGGTCCCGTGTAGAATTGGGTAGTACAGATTACTGTAGTCCTGATTTCGACACACATTCTAGACATGCATATATATTATATCTGTATTCCAAAGCAATGCAATTTAGATGAATTAGTAAATGTGTATTCAGACAAGTGAGAAGGAAAGAAAGGCTCCGAAATTAAATGGGTACATGAGTTTTTCATCCTTTTCCAATTTTTTCTTTTTTGATATTTTTTGATTTGAGAAAATCCTGATAAAGGAAATGTTTACATGAAAGTCTTAATCAATCAATCAATCTTTTCATTCAATGTAAATAATATTGTAAATAAGTACATAGAATAAAATCTATCAGCTAAGGTCCAAGGGACTTAGAATTTGAAAAATAGAAAACTACTTTATTAGATGCATGTATGGTACTTATTAGGCTGGGTATTTTTATAAGGCTGAATTACACTTTACCTGTAACTAAGAATGGATGAAAGATAACTTTTTTGTTGAAAAGACCGAAAAAATTTGCTATACTAGGTCAGAAAATGCCCCCAACAAGCTACATATAATTCTGTAAGAAGATGAAGCACACTAATAATTACAAAAATATTTATTACTATGGATTGGGAAAAAAATAGTTCCATTTTCTATAGATTTACTAAGGATTTTCACTTATCTATTAGCATTGGCTGAATCTCCAGATATTGTTTATAAAAGCCATGCCTAGAAACCTTTTGTTTATATTGGTTTTTAGGTAATAATTAGTCCAAACAAAGTCAGAAGCTTGTTCTGCTAAAAAGGCAAAAGAAAGGACAGTATCCTGCTGCAGAAAACTTTATTCTGGGATATTCACATATATTTTCATACATACAGATGTGTGCATAATGCTGGTTTTCCAGAACATCCCACTTGGACATGAAATTCATGTAACACAAATGCAAATTGCCTGCATGTCATATGTTGAGTGATATTCACATTTTCCTGGGAGATGCTGATTTTACATTTCTCAGTGAATACTGAATATCTACACCTTGATCATAGCTCATGGCTTTACTGTTTTGTAAATTGACAAATAGCCTGCTGGGACCATTGAATATGTGTAATTAACCCCTGCTTGTACCTCAACCTTTCTTCCTGATTTCAGATAGAGAGTTGTAATTGCAAGAAAAAGAAGGACTTGAATTTACTGCTCATACCTAGAAAAATAAAATAGAATGTTCTAAATAAATATTATGTATTATAATATTTTCTTCAGCAATTTTTAATATAATTACATAAGCCTTCATATAAAATGCACATTTTAATTTCATTGTTGGTTTTAGTTGATAAATTAAGTAAAGATCCACAGTTTAAGTTTAAAATAATAAAATAAAACATCAGTCACACCCCTAGCATTAACAGCAAGAAGTACTAACTCTCATTGGGCTCAGATATTAGATTTGCCCAGAACAAAATAGCCAGCATATAGTTGGTTCTCTAGTTTTGTTTTTCATTATCGTGAATACCATAAACAAGTTGATAAAATTACCCATCACTTATTTAACTGGCCAAGTACACTAATTAGATTTTGCTAAAGGGCAGCCGTTCAGAGGAGTAGATTAATTCATTTTTTACTCATCAGTCTCACAAACAGATAGGACCTACTAATTCTTATCCATACACTGGCTGATCTGTTAAATGCCTCTGTAGTTTTACAGCAATGGCTGACATCCATCTCGCTTCAGGAAATGCTGGTTCAAGTCCCTTGATAATTTGAAAGTTTACAAACATAAGAACAAGTTTGCAAGAAACTTGCATGATTAAACAAAAATAATTAGATTACCAAAATGCATAGTATTAGTCTTTACTTGGTCTATTCAATAATTTTTTTACATTTCATTTAAAAAGGAAGGGATAATCTTTTTAAAATCAAACGTGCTCTTCTTACATGACAGTTGTATAATGTAGAACAATACAAGAAGATTTTTAGACAAGCAGTCATGTAATATGTTAAAGTTCTACATCAGATATTAAAACCTTAAGAAAACCAGGGGAATTAATTTACTCATCTTTGAGAGTTGATTTGTCATAATACAGCTATTTTGCAAATGTAGTGCATTTAAACCTGCAGACTGTGAAATACACATCACTCCCAATTCAAGTCATGGATGGGAGCATAAATTCAGAAATTGGGATCAGAGGAGTCTATTAAAACAACAGTACCTTCCGAGCAGTATCTAATAAGAAACAAACTTTACTTTTTTCTTATCACACCTCTGTGAACCTTTTAATGGAGAAAAGGTTCTTATCACATCACATACCTTTTAATGGAGAAATTTTCACTGTGAGTTTTATTTAGAGCACTAATATTTAGCTTTAGTAAAAAAATTATATTTTTTGCAAATTATAGTATGTTAATACTTTAGATTTTCCAAATTATACAGTGGTATAAGTCAGTCATTCTAGTTGTTTAACTAACAAAAATGCTTTCTGAAGATCATCAAGTTGCCATCTTTCAAGTTTTATAAAGCTAACTGCCAATTCTATTTAGTTTTATTTTCTTTACTGTTGCATATGTCAGCAAGATTAAATGAGTCTATCATAATGTATATCCCTGGAAAAAACCAGTAAAATAAGAAAAAACCCACAACCCGCCAACAGATTGTGCAAGTATTTTTTTTTCTTGTTGGACTCTGATTCCATGAGTTGATAAGGCTTTAGAAGTACTACTAAGCAAGTCTTATGCTTCATTAATATTTTAAAAATATTTTTCAATAAATAATAGAAAATTTTCAAGAAATATTAAACAAAGTGTTTTAACTTATTATTACTTTTAGATTAACTTCTAATATTGCTTGTTTTGTTTTGTCTTGTTTTGTTTTGTTTTAATAAGAAATAGGAAGATATTCTTAGAAATATGTAACTACTTCAACGATTAGATTAGCTTTTCCCATTTTTGGAAGATCCACTATCAAACCTGCTATTCCACTTTCATCAGTGTCTTCTTTTACTCTCCGAAGTGATAGGATATCTACAGAAACTATCCCAGACAAGAAGAAGAAGAAGAAATTAAAAACTTGGCAATACACAATTTTGGGGCTATGTTTTCTCATTCTAAGCCTCAGTCAGATCAAATTTAGTAGAACGTTTTGATTTCCTCAATATTATTTCTATGGATCTTGTTATTAAGGGACATCTAGAATCCATTTTTCTCTGATGCACACAGACTGTGGCAAAACATCAGAAGAGGAACTTATGGGAAGCCTATGAAAAAAGTAGTAAACCTATTATTCCTTGAGAATACTACAAATGGGACCAAGAACTGAATCTTGTGTACCTGTGTGGCATGCATGTGACATTTAGTTTTGATGAAAGCCAGAAGCCTCTTTTAGCCATGAGCTGAAATGCTGAGCTTCTGGAAGATCTACTTCTCTCACTTTAAAACTCAGTAATTTTAAAACCAGATTTTGAATTTCTGAATTATCCAAGTACAAAAGGTCTGTTGCTGTAGCTACTGTCTTGTTGACTTCTTCTTACAGATGCATATTTGGTACAAGATCTGTCAGTCTTCTGTGAGTTGCTAACCCATGATGATAAATGGGTTTTAGATCTCTGTGGAGCACACCAGCATTTTAAGATATTGTACATAACAGGAAATTGAAATTAAAGGTCATTATTAGCAATCTAGTTAGTGAGCTTTGAGCTTAGACTGCAGAAATATGAACTGTGAAGTGCTTTTCCATTTTTTGTAGAGTAAGAAATTCATTAATTGAGAAAAAAAAATTAAAAATTGTTTCATTGTCCTTCCTTATCTACTTTGTTTTAAAAAGTAAAACTGCAGTAAGATAAAGTAAAGGCTAACTTTATAAGTTA
Source organism: Melospiza georgiana (assembly GCF_028018845.1). NCBI lineage: Eukaryota > Metazoa > Chordata > Aves > Passeriformes > Passerellidae > Melospiza > Melospiza georgiana. The sequence goes on from NC_080431.1 coordinate 49,703,572, forward strand.
AAGGAGAGGAAGTATCTTGGATTTTCTTCCAAAAGGTCCCCGGAGAATTGTGTCAACTAATGTTCAGCACTTGCTCTGAAATGAAGATAATGGTTAGGTGAGATGTCTGAGTTGCATAATCTTTTATCAGCCATCTGTTTATACATGAAAATAAACTATCAAAGTTTAGAAGTGGTTTTGTTTCAGCAGGAAAGCAAAAGGCAGGGGATGATTAAAATTGAACAAAGCAAGAAAAAAAAAATCATTTTATATTTAACTGTTTTAAGGCGTTATTACTTTTAGATATGTTTATTCTGAGAGTTGGTTAAATTGCTACCATTCTGCTAGCATTCAATTTTCTTACAGAGCAGTACACATGAGACTGTGTCTTATCTGGGATTATAATGTATTTTTTTCCAAAACTTGGCATGACATTTCAGAAATTGTAGAGACCCAAGATAACAATTTTGAAGTTGGATGAACCATAATCCTTGAATAAAATCAGCATAAGACCCAAGGTTTTCTTACAAATCATACACAATAGATATACAAGGAATGAAAGAATACACAACTAACCCAAAATCTTAAGGGCTCTGAGAAAAAATTGAATTATTCTTTGGGTAAACATAAAACTTGGCATTAACCTATATAACTCTTGCACATTAAATGCAGATAAAGGTCTACTAGATGAGATACCATTGAATCATGACAATTAAATACCCTGTGCTATGCTATGCCCATATCTGTAAAACAAATGTTATTAAAAAAATTTGGTTACTCTGGGTGAATGAAATAGGTGATGTCCGGATTACATAACTCAAAGATATATCATGTAATCTTCTATGTGAGCATAGGAATTTTATTTTGCATCCATTTTTGTACGTTGCAACTACATTCAGGTTGCAAACCCTTTTCTAGTTAAGGGAAAAGATGTGCTCTGAGAAAAAAAAATATATTTTATTATTTTCAGGTATTCTTTTATCAGTGATGATTTTGATTTTTTGTGTGTGGTTTTGTTTTTTTGGGTTTTTTTTGGGGTTTTTTTTGGTTTTTTTTTTTTTGGTGGTCTTTTTTATTTGTTTGGTTTTGTTTCTTGGCTTTTTTGTAGGGTTTTTTTCCCTTTTCCTTTTTCCCTTTTTTTTTGGTACTTTTTCTACCTTTACCCTTTTGTTTTCTATATGAACAGCTGCATTCTGAATTCTGATTAATTCCTCACATTCAGGTACAATGTAACAAATTCCACTAACAGAGTTTTAGAGTGGTAAAGACATAACTTAAAGTCACTAGAAACCAAATTGAAAAGAAATTCGAGTTTGTTATTAAGATGAGGGTAACATGGGACAAATCCACAAACATAACAACCTTACTGAAGTTTAGAGACAAATAAAAATTATGTTTCTAAACCATTTTGATGAGCATGGTCTATACCGTCTCACTGGAAGCTGAAATCAATCTTTCTCTCAAACCATTAACATTTCAGAGCCAGTCTTGTTGGCCTTATTTGGATGCCATTCAAGGCCTCCATGTCTTCCTTGTAATGAGGTGCCCCAAACTTCATGCAGGATTTGCGGTATGGCCTCATCAGTACAGGATGATGATCACTGAGTCCTGCGGGCCAAAGTATTTGTCATATAAGCTAGGACGCCACTAGCCTTGGTGACCCTCTGGGCATATGATTTTCATTCGTCTGTCCACCAAAAGCCTCAGATCTCTCTACATATGGAAAGCGAAGTCTTTTTCTGCCAGGTATCTTGCTCACCACTCTGCTTCCAACTTGAAGCCTCTCGTGGAGTTGTGGCACAAATGACAAATAGGAACATGACCTTTTTCAACCTCATACCATTACCTCACCCCATTAACTCAGTCCAGGTCCCTCTGACCTTCCTACCCCCAAGCAAATCAACACTTCTGTCCAACTTGGTATCCTCTGTAAATTAACTGAAAGAATGTTCAATCCCCTCCTCCAGTACAGATACTGAACAGGACTGGCACCAATTCTGAGTCCTGGAGACTGGCTGTCAGCTGGATTTAACTCTATTTACCACCACCCTCTGGACCTGGACATCTATACAGTTCTGTACCAAGTGAGGAGTGCATCTGTCCAAGCCATAAGGCAGTCATTTTCTCCAGGAGAATGTTGTGGGAAATTATATCAAAGATTTCTTAAAGTCCAAAAAGACAGCCTTTCTCTTACCCATCAAGCAGCACATGCTGTCAGACGAGATCAGTTCAGTCAAGCAGGACCTGTCTTTCCTAAACCTATGTTGGTTGAGCCTGATCCCCTGGTTGTCCTGCACACGTTCTGGCACTCAAGATAATCTGTTCTACAACCTTCCCCAGCACTGGAAGTGCTGGATCCCTTCCAGCCCCTCTAGCAAGTAGGCATCACAAGAACTTTCAGTCATCTGGGTCCTGCCTTGCTAGCCAGAACTGTTGGTAAATGATTGAAGGAGGCCGGGTGAGAATTTCCACCGTGTCTCTGAGTCCCCTTGGGTGGATCCCATCCTGTCCCACAGACTTGTGTCTCAGTGTTGTAGCAGATTGTTGACCATTTTCCCTTGAATTATGGGGGTTTCATTCTGCTCTCTGTCCCTGTCTTCCAGCTCAGGGTTCTGGGCACCTGGACAACTGGTCTTATTATTAAAGACTGAGCTAAAGAGGGTATTAATATTTCTACCTTTTCCTCATTCTTTGTCACTATTGTTTCCCTCTACATCCAATAAAGGATGGAGGTCCTCCTTAGCTCTTCCTGTGTTGCTGATGTATTTATCAAAACAATTTTGTTGACATTTGTGGCAGTAGACAGTTTAAGTTCTATTGGGGCTCAGGCCCTTCTCATTTTCTCCCTGCATAAGTTCACAATGCATTTGTTGCCTTGCCTTTCTTCTGAGGACCATAAAATCTTTTTTTTTTTTTTTTTTTTTTTTTTGGCGGGGGGGAATGTGGAAATTGATGAGACTGTAGATTTAGCAAGATTTCTTTATGGACATTTGGGTAAATTTAAGGCACATGATGTTTTTAACTCTGACCCTGTCACAGAGAGTAATCTTTAACCCATGTGGCACACTCTCCATCTTCTGTGCATCAGTCCAGAAAATCTAAATTTCCTAAAGCTATTCTTAAGCAGTAAGAATAAAATGTCAAAACTCACTAATATTTTAACACCTGCATATTTCCAGTCATAATAAAAGTCCTATAAATGTTTATAAAGACTTTTATTGATTTTTTTTCATTTCCGCACTTTTGATGACTTTACCATATTGCTGATAGTCAGGTCATTCTTCTCACATGTTGATAACAACAATGAAATACTTTTGTTCCCTAATTCATACTGTTTTGGTGACCCTGGATCTCATTTTCATTCAATCATGGTCTACCCCCCAAGAAATTAACAAGTTTTGTGTTCCAAAGGCTCAGCTAATTGTATTCCATTAACAAAATAATAATGGTTGTACACAAAATATTATTCTCACTAACACTGAATTATGCCCTAAGTATTGTGAATAATATACTTGGATTATGCAGAGTGTCGTCTTACTGTATGAACTTGCTCATTGTAAATATTTCTAGTATTATCTGGATTTATGTATGTAGTGTAGGTGCTCATAGTGTGTTTGTACACTGCTTAATTGGATGATCCAAAGGGGGAGAGAAAGGGATTTCAATAGAACTCATTTGTTAATATTTTAGAACGGCAGGCCTGGATTGCCTTTTTGTTGACAGTGAAATTCAGACAAATTTCTAGAAGTAACAGAGCCCATACAGATGCAGAAACCTGAAGGACTTATCAATCCCACTGCACGGAAACTGGTTTTGATGGCTTCGCGGTTTGTACTCGTACCTTGTTCCACAGCTTTATATCTGGAATGTAGAGGCAAACCAAATCTGCAAAAAGAACCTCCTGTGCCTTAAATTACTACTAGACTTAGATTGCCTCATTCCATCAACACCAGTCTCCCAGGTGCACTGGCAACATCCTGCCTATCTTCAGCCTATTCCAGATCAAATTGTGCTTCCTAGAAAGACTGTTCTTCATTCAGTCCACTTCTTCCAGAAATTTCTTTTGAAACTTCCAAATAATTTGCTGTTGAAGGAGTAGTATCAGCACGTAGCAAGCTTTGGATGATGCTCAAGTTATGACTGAAGTGGAAGTCTACTAAATATTACTTGAGCATGTGGACATGATAGAAGAAAATAAAATATGTCTTTTCAATTTAATTTACACATTAAAAATATTATTGCTCTTTATATTATTAATTATTGATGATGATTATTATTATTTATCATCATCAACATCATCACAAGTTTTCAATTTGTTCATTGAGTTTTCCACAATAAAATTCCAACCTATTATTATCTTTACCCTCTGGTCCACACTCTTATCTACACACACTTTGATTCACAATTATCAACAATTTATTCCTCTCCAAGATTACTCAGAGTACTCAAGTCTTGATTAAAATGAAGGACTATGTGTCATCATCAAATGTGTAATACTGTTTTTGAATATTAAATATTGCCATTTAAACATTTCATATACACCATTAAGAGATTATTGAAACATATCATTATGAGGGTATTAGCAAAGAGAAAATGAACTAAATGAACAAAAGGTTTCTGTTAGATAATTCCTGGTCAATGCAAACCTCTTGACTCATTTAACTTATTCAGCAGCCATTTTAAGAGACTTGTTTTCAAGACAAGTCTCTTAAAAGTACCAGGGTACTTTGCATTACTTCTTTCTCTCTTTTTTTTTTCCCCTGAAAATTATGTCTGGTTTGATTGATAAAGTTTTATAAATATTACGGAGGCCTATAAATTGGAGAATTCTCACTCCCTTTTTCACAAACTCCATGCTGGTTTGTATTTTCTTATTATTTTCTTTTAGGCATTACATCTTTCCCTTTCCCTCCTCTTGTCTCATACAATTCAGACTTAACAATTGAAAGTCATAATCCATTAACATTTGCTTTCCTAAAGCATTAGTAATTTTGTACTAATTCATGCTATATTTTCAGCTGACTGTATTTGTTGATTTATTCTAATGTTTGTATCCTATGCTTTTTAACAATTACTTTTTCTCCGTGGTCATTACTTTATTCAGGTACCTCATTGAGGAAGACAGAGTCAGAATTTTTTCAGAAATGTATAAAGACGGGAGAAATAGAATGAACCAAGCTGAACCAAGTAAAATATTATTAAAATGAAATAGAAAAAAATAAAGCATGAACATAAGTTCTTTCTTCCATCGTCTTTTGGAATACCAAAGTTGGTTAACCAAAATTTTGAGATGAGGGAGATTATATTTTGAAGTCAGACATTCAAAATAATACAATTTAGAGACAGAAAGAAGCTCCAATAAGCTTCAATTATAGTGTTTTTTCCTCATATACTAGATCATTAAGGCAACCATGAGTAAAAGGAATAGCAGTTTTCTCCAAACTCTTTACCACTTTTTCCCTTGCTTGTCCTGGAAATGATATGCAAGTTCTGTGTTTTCTATGGGCTTGCATTTCTAACATCTTATTTGCTCAATTCTATCTGATCTTCCCAAAAAAATTCAGATCTGTGCATGGAAGGTACTAGCAGTGTTCTTACATTTTGCTCAGCAATCCAATTAGATGGATTCTTTACTTCTATTAGCATGTTTAGGAAGGAAACAATTGAGAAGTAACGATACTGAGCTTTTTTTTTTTTTTATCCAGTTACTTCACTAGACATATTTTTCTTGGGTTTTTTGCTCCTTTCTCTTTTATGTGGCAATTAGCTTCTGGACCAAACTCATTACATTATCTCTTGAGAAATTATTCTAAAAACTGTCTTTGTGAGGATCTGTGAGTCTTGCTAAAATAAGTGCAAGATATCTGAACATTAGTGTGGAAGCTGCATTTTTTTCTTCCTTTTTCTTCCACCTCCATCGTTTTCTGTTGTGATATAATTAATTTTTATTCAAACTTGACAATATATTGCTCAACTATTCCTCTTAAACTATGAATCAAATTTTAAATTATATGTTATGGTTATGACAATTTTGCTCATTGAAAATTACTTCTGAAGTGTTTGTAAGATTTTTAGGGAATGGTTAAGATTGCCTGAGGGAGCAATTAATGATCATTCCTACCTTAACTTATGAAAAGAGTTACCAAGTATTCTTTTTGTATTGATTTAAAACCCAGAACATTTCCATCAATGTCATAATTTTCACTTGGTGAGAAAAATGCCTGCTTCCACACCATTACCATAGGTATTGAATCTGTCTACTTTGTAAGCCTGTAGACGTCATTGTGCTTTCTTTTTTACTATACTCATTGTATTGTAAAAAAAGGGGGAAAACAAAGAAAAAAAACAAATATACATTAAACCCCAGATTTTCAACATATGATATATACACTCATGTTGATGAAGAATTTATTTAAGTGAAAGAAAACAACTTCAAAACCACGATTTTATATAAAAATAAAATTAACTCTTTTGACAATGTTTCATGTGTTTGAAAACACTGGGTTCCTTTATTTTATAAGTAGTGTATATTGTTTTTATGGGCTCCTTTCTTGCAAAAAATTAGGATTTTTTCACAGGCAAGTAGATCCTTACTTACTAAAGAAACATATGTGCCTTTTTGCAAATGTCAAAATGAGCTCTTCGAAGATGCAGATGTCACAGTATGTTGCATATATTCCTTCCTAGACAGGGACATAAAATCTGCTATCATGCAGTCGATGTGAACTTAGCACACAATATTCTAGATATAAAGCATAATACTATCTTCATTAATAACCTTAATATTTGACAATAATTTGTACTAAATGGTTCATAAAATAAATATAAAATAAGTAATCTAATGTAAAATATTGGGGTTTTTAATCCATTCACATGGCACTGTAATCAATACTATTACATGTCAAATTGTACTAACTGAAGCCATTACTTAGATGCTAAGTAAGATAAAAAAATAGTTCCTAAACTAAATGGTAGATTTTTTTATCTGAATATTGCAGATCACATTTTTTTCAATGTTTTTCCCCCTCTGCCTTTCACTGTTTGTGGGATTAAACTGAGAGTGTTCTTTCTAAAGGTTCTAAGGAAATGGAAGATACAGCTCAAATTTGTTTTCTTTGAATGTAAACTATTATCTTATCTCTGTGTCCTTAATGAAAAAAGTGCAACTTTCTAACCAATTTATTATTTTCTATAACTTCTATGTCATTACATTATTTTTTAATATTCATAATAACTGCTACAGAGATGCATTTTGGGAACATACAAGAGTTATTACAGAGCAGAACTGAGATGGTTCAGTTAAATAAGGAAATCATACAGACCATAGGAAGACACTGAAAATCTGTGACTTGTGGAGCTTTGAATTAAGTCCTTCTTCTTAGAATATGACGAGATGGCAAGTGCATAGTCTACATCCCTAAAACTTAATGAAAGTTAATAATGCTGCTGTAAGAGTCTTCTGAAATTCAAAATATTGTTTTTATTTTTAATCATTTTTACTTGATTGAAAAGCAACTAGATCTGAGTGAAGAAGAGCTGAGTGAAATATTCATTGTTTCCTGTTTTTGACTTGGCAATTGGAGTGGAACATTAAAAAATATTGAAAATGAAATGTCTTCTTGACATTTTAGCGTAAATGTTTATGGCGGTGTAGCTGCTTGAGAAAAACACGTCTGTCCCACTGTCACTGTCACACGCTGTTAAAGAAATAACTGCAGGATAAAGCTGTAGCTGTTCATCACATTAAAAGATGAGTTTACTCAAGGACTAAAGCAATGAATGCCTTTTACTTAATTAAATGGCTAATATGTGTGCATCTTTTCTCTCCAGAGCCCGGCTAAAGAGAGAAGAATGAGTTCAAAAGAGGCAAAAAATTTTATCAGAGACTGGCAAAAAATTGTCTCATTTCTAAAACTTTAAAACTCTAAGAGTCTTTTTTAGTTCAGGCAAGGGTTATGCTTCTCTGTCTTCTTTCAGTGCCATGTTATGTCTGGGACTGGAAAAAGAGGTGCCAAAATATTGTGAAAAGCTGTTCTCATGGCATTTTCTTCTAAGACTGGGACTGCTAAAAAAATCTGACAAGAAATCCTCTTTCCAGATTTCTGTCCCAATTTTTCAGACTCGAGGGGCTTGTGTAGTCCTAATAAGCTTCAGCTAATCCTGTGAACATTTAGATGCTCATCTCAATCAAACCTTCTGAGTCTCACCCATCACCAATCTCACCCATCACATGAAAGCTGCAATTCTACTTCCATCAATACATCTCAAATGAACATCCATGTTCTTGAAGGAAATGTCACAGCAGACCAGGTATAACAGACTAGGGAAGCACATTTCATTGATGCATTGTATATGGCACATCAATCAAGAGTTGAAAGATTAATCATCTAGTCTCTAAATTCACTTTCCAAAGTTTACTAGCTGTTCTGGCATGCACAGTTATGCACTATGCAAGAGATGCTTGCTTCCCTATGAACCTAGTGACTATCTAATTTTTAACATTTTTTAAAAAGGAAGAGTGCAATGAAAATTGTTCTTAATAAGCTAGAGAAATACTTAAAGCCTCTTGAGGTCATGTATCACTTTAGGGTATTTAAAAATCACAGAGAGTAAGGGATTTGCAAGTATAAATAAAGACATCCAATCTGTTTACATAGTATAGGTGTAATGAGGAAAGGGTTGGAGAGGTGGAGCAGAAAGTGTCAGAAAACATATTTAACTTTCCTCTTACATATTCACAAACCCAGGAGAAATATAAGCATGGCAGAAAAGTAAAGAAAGTAGAACAAAATAAACAAAACTATTCTCTATAAGCAGAGCAATATTAGTCGCAGTGTCAAAGATTACTTTAATATCTTAATAGATTTTTTTCCCAAAGAGAGAATAAAGTCACCCTGTCATGGGTGAAATTTTGCCCTAATACCCATCTCACTCCCAAGACTACATTTTCCTTTGAAACAATAACACTTACATATTTTATTTATTTCTCTAGTTTTCAACAAAGTCCTAGAAATGTTATTATCTGTCTGGATCCAAAAATAGAAGAGAGCATGGAAAGTAATTAAATACTTAATACATTAAAACTTTGAGCTTTACTCATTTTTCACAATCTTTATCAAGCCAAACAAATGTGGAACTGCTTTGCTGCAATGACATCCTAACACTACCTATGTACTGAAGCTCTGTTGTTCACTGCATAGTGATCTGCCTTGCAGCATGGATTTAATCATAAAATGTTTATGGTGTAACGATATCCAAGATTAAACTTTTTTGGTTCTATGGCTGATGACATAAAATACTGAAGAAAATTTCTGGTCTCCAATTGAATGTTCATTTTACCTATCTTTCCTAATTTCAATTTGTCACAGATACATTTTAAGTAGACAGAGTTTTAGTTGCAGGCCCTAAATTTCCAGAACATCCTAATGTACTATTATGATGTTAACAAAATTGACCAGACAAAATAAAAATATAGTGCAGAAAGAGGTAAAAAACACACTCATGGATTATTTCTCTGTTGCCCAGGCAGTTCTACTGCAGTCTTACATCAGTTTCAGGTGGTGCCAAATAACCACGGTTCAATTTGATTTATAATGAGCTTCTCCATCTGAGGGATTGAACTGTTTTTACTTCTTTAATGAGAGTGAATGTTTATGCTGCCATGATTTCTGTTGTCTGTGGAGAATTTTAGCAACCTCTTTTGTTTGCAAGGAGCAGAAATAAAGCAGAGCATCAAAACAAGTTTTGTATTTTCCATGTCTGCTTAGGGCAAAGACAGGTTCTACCCCCTAGAAAGCAGCATTTTAATAGTTGCTGTAAGTGACTTGCAGTAACACTAGACCAGATTGTCTTTCTTCCTCATCTATTGCAACTCTCCTATTTTATTTATACCTAATTTATTATACACTCATTACAACTTCAGTGAAATAAGACATGAAAGAAGACAGTATAGACAGTATTTTTTATGAACCACAAAAGAGCAACATATCAAGGAATGCTTAATGATGAAACAATATTAATATAGCTGTACAGAATTAAGTATTTATGCAGCTGAAATATATGCTCGTAACACATTAGTTGAATGTGTGCCATTTGTAAACCAATAAATCCCAAGTTTCAATTTATAGAACACATCCTATTTCTGCATGTGAGAGTTCACTGTTTCATCCTTTAAAGGCTACTAAACCACTCCAGTGTTATATAGGTGTTACACTGCTATTTCAGAATTTGATTTTTTTTTCCTCATACACAGAAGCATACTAAAACCTGTGCACACAAACCACTAATATTAAAAAAAAAAAAAAAAAAAAAGTTGCATTTACTCTGTAAACTGAGTAGGGTTACAGCCGCATTCCATCACAGTACTGAGAGAATGCTTGTTAAAGATTATGAATTGTAATACATAAATCAAGAAACATTTTGAATTATGAGAAAATATCTATAGCCTTTCTGGCCAGCATAAGTCACCATTAAGGCTCACACTAACAAAAGCCTGGGGGTTTATCTTTCTGTCACCTTCTCTTCCTCTGTCACACCTTTTCAATCAACTGTACCCACACAGATGCCAGAATGAGTATATTTACCAAGTAAGAGTACAAAGCCCTTATTTGCTAACTGATGCACAGGTGTGACAGGCAGGAAAAACAAACTATTAGGCTAAATGTTGATGCCATCCTCTATTCCTCTGACGAGACACCACAGTCTTTTTTGGTGAGGAAGACAACGGTTCAAACAGGTTGATCCATTTTGTGGGTGAGATGCCCTTCTTCTGCTTCCCTTAGGATTTTAACAGTTTCCAGTCCAGATTTTTTTTTTATTTTGAATCTTAGGGCTACTATTATTATAATTTAAATATTTGCTGTTACTATCTAAACTCTCTCATCTTTATCTGTGATTTTGCTTCTGTTATTTTGCACTGCCCTAGCTTGAATGCTTCCTTTCTGCTTTTTCTCATCTCTGTCTTATCAGAAGTCTAAGCTGGAGTTAGGCAGCTGTACTGTGTCCAAACCAGAATTTGGATCACAGACAGCTGAAAACCTGGAAGGAGGATTAGAGGATAAGCATATTTGCTTCAGGTGGTGAAGATGAGTTGCCAACAGAACTCAACTTGTGGTAGTTCCAGTTGTCTGATAACAGCAACTCTGTTGGAAAAGAAATTGTTTTACTTCCTCCAGTATTTATTATTTTTTTTATAAATACTACTCACTGGCTAAGCCCATTACTTTGTGCCACTTCTTTCATGCAGTGAAGTAAGATAATAATGATGCAAAAGGCCAGCTTGTGTTACAGCAGCTCCACAGAACAAAGAACACAGGACATTTGGTGCCAGTCTTGCCATGACTCATCACAAAGGAAGGCGTATGAACAGATCTATTACGAATAGATATGATTAAGCAGGGCAGGAACAAATAGGAGAAATAATGAAGCTAATTATGTTTAAATTATACATCCCAATATTTTGCAGTAGCTTAAGGAAGAAAATTCTTATTTTCTTCATAGCTCATGAAGAAAATGATCTATTTAAATTCCTATTTTTATTTTTTAAATTCCCGTTAGTTCTTTAGTATATAAATGGTATTCATTTAAAAAAGTATTGTGCCCTAAGAAAAAATATGGAGCTAAATTTGTTGTAATTCTTACCATCTGCAGGAAATCTTTGAATAACTCATTTTGTTTGTTCTCTTTGTAGAATGTGATAAATTTTATATTTCATCAAAAATTATTTTCCTTTGGTAAAACTTGGCATTTTACAATTAAACTCTCTTTTCTGTTACTTCTCTATCCTTTTAGGGCATCTCCTTCCCATAAAATACTTCATAAATCAGGATATAAAGAGTAGTCAGTAGGGTTGCCTAGAATGGTTGTGTAGTCTCCTTCCCTGGCGATACTCAAAACCCCTCTGGACACAATCCTGAGTAACATACTCCCAGGGATGCTGCCTGAACAGGGGAGGTTGGACTAAATGACCTCCAGTGGTACCTTCCAACCTTGCTCATTTTGTGATTCTGCAAAAAGACTGGGAAGGGGGCATCCTGTACTTGTAGCTGTCACAGGTCCTGTGATGATACATGCATACTTCATTTCTTTCTCCGGCTGTGCAATTTTTCCCCTCTCCTTTGTTTAGACATGAGATTCCTCATAATGGAGACCAACTTTTTATTATGTAGCTGAGTTCCCATTGCACTCAGCAATAAACAATTACCTTTCTGCTTTTCAAGAACACAAGTGTCCAGGTAGAGTAAGGCATTAAAAGGACCAAGCATTCATCTACTACTTAGTTTTTCTGAACCTGGGCCCTACCAGACACAGTATTATTTTGACACATGTTGATGATAATTAAGGATGCTCCTTCAGCTGCATAAAAATCTTTATCTGTGTGATAAGACATAGTGAGATATGTGTATATAGATGAAGTGCTCAAATCCAGAAAGCACAAACAGGAGGGAGTATGAGCTGATATTCAGTGCAGATCATGCTTACTAAGAGCATTTGGCATCATGTTAGGAAATTGAAACAAAAAAAAATTTCTAATATTCTGTGATGCCCATTAGTTAAAAAACTGTAATAATTGGACAAATGTGATTCATTACTCTTAATTATGTGACTATGGCTTTTTTTGTCATGTTTTCAAGCTTCAAATATATAAAGCAGGACATTACAACCACAGTGACATAAAGGAACCTTTGCTATTCATCCATAAAATCAGAGCTAAAATATTTTTAATTTAAAAATAAAATTGCTCCATGTTTCCTTAAAAAAAAAATAAATTCCTGGAATTGTACCAGTCTGTGAAGTCAACATTAATTCTGAATTGTGTTTAAATAGGATAAAATTCAGTTAAGTGAAAGCAGAATTAATTTGTACTTTTTTTTTACTTTTTTACCTATTATTCCCAGATGATTTATTTTTCAAAATAAAATGCCTTGCTGTGATGCTATCTCCTAGTCTAATGATAAGTAGTGTGTTATATATTTCGATGAAAATCACTGATTTCAATATCCCTCATTCAAAAGCTAATAAGTGGAAGACTATTTGAGGCTTCATGATTAGAAAAATGTTTTCCAAAACAGCAGTTAGAACGCTGTCAAAAAGCTCTTACACAGAACACATTACAGAAAACCTCTGTTTCATCATTTTTGACAAATTCAGCCATACTAATGTAAACATCTCAATGCAATGGAGTAAACAGGTGGGATTGTAGATGACAACACTGAAATAATAGGAAGTATACAAAAGGAAGACTAAGGCAAGTGGGTAAGAGTTTACAATAGAAAGCTTGTCTTTTCCATTTTCTCTCTGTGCTTACTTGTATCTCTCAAAGGGGAAGTAGGAGGCTGTGCAAAAGAATTAGTAAAAAACTAAAAGAAATACATTTGCAAAATATTTTAGTCAGCTTACATGCTATGAACAAAACCACAATTTAAATACAAACTTTTCATCAGCCAGGATACTGCTAATTTTTTTTTTTTTGTACAATATTCTAAATATTCTTTTAAAGCAGTTACAAGTTAAAAATAAAACAAAAAACCTTACAAAATTAAGTTACAGGAGTTTGTGCTGCCCAGTAAAATCTGCATTTTCTCACTTCTCTTTGGGTATTGTAGAGTGGTCTGTTGAACCACTAAATAGCTGAAAGCCTAAATCTCATGAATACCTGAGTGAGAAGCTTTGCAGCAGCCTTAGAGTTTCTGAATTTTTCTGGTTAAGAGAGAATCGCCACAGTTGGGAAAGGTTCATAAGTGAAAAGTGAATGAAGCCAAACTGCACATTTCTCACAGGCACCTGGCTAATGTTGAATAACTTTTGGGAAAATACTTGGTTTTATATTCCCAATTGTTGCAGGTCAAAATTTAAAAAGTGAAGTAAACTGAAGAAATATATGTTAATTAAGGCTGTTAAACCCAGCATTTCAAACATTTCAAGAAATCCCTTGATATTGCATTTAACAGCTACTAGGGGGAGTATTATTTTGATGTTCATTTTAAATTCTAGCAAAGAAGTGAAAAATTTAATACTTTAAAAATGAAAAATTATTAAAGTAAAACAGACTCCCCCTACACTCTATAATGTATCATGCAAAGAAAGTTAAAATGGGGTTTATGCTCAGCCTTAAAGCCAGCATGAGCCAAGCCTTCTTCATGTTCTCCTCTGTCGTTCCTTCTAGTAGTAACAAAGTGATATATTTATCAGTCAGATATGACATTAACCAGTTTTTTCTTTTTATTTTATTTTTATTTTGTGTTTATTTTTAAAGTGACCAGTGATGAAAATGTTATTCTTCTTTAAAACTCTCTACTGAAAAGATCCTTATGATGAGGGAAAAAGGAATTTGGAGATGAACTACATGGAGGAAATATGTATTTCTTCAGAACTGGATCCTATTTATTTTATTTGCATGAAGAAACATGCACTATGACTGAAAAAGCTTTTTGAAGTCAGACTGGGATTTCTCTGTGTCCATGAAGCCTATAGAAAAGATGATGACTATCTCTTTCTGGTGGCTAATAAATTACTTTAAATAGTACCAGAATGTAACACTTCTTTGGAATGTAGATTCCAGGGTGGTCACATTTTGGGACTCATACTAGGAGAAATAGCAGAAAAGTACATTAGAAACAGGAGAATTGCTAAGAGAATTTGCTAAGGAGAATTGCTAAGAGAAAAGTCACTCCAAATCATTAAGGCCTTCAGTATCCAGTGAAAGAGAAATTGCTTAAAATTCCATGCTAATAAAAAATTCTGTCCTAATAAAAATGAGGAAATTACATTCTTAGAAGTTTTAAAAAAAGCACTTTTATAATCATGAAAGCACTTTTATAATCATTGTTTATTTGTTTGTTTTAATGATATTTTATATTCCCTGCGCTACTTAGGCGTATCCAATTAGTGTTAAAATGAAAAGGTGTTTAGTTCAGATTTCTTCAGTATTCTAGCATATATTTAACTCAGAAAGTGGAGAAGTAATTTGAAATAACATTCATTTTCTCTGCTTTTTGAAATGTACAGTCACATCCTCAGGAGTCTTCCAGCAGACTTGTAATCAGAAGAGACATTCTAACCTGAATGCCAGAGGTGAAAACTCACAAATTCTGCAGAAGAATATGAATGGTACCTTTCCCCATCCTCCTATATTTCTCCCTGGACATAGAGCCACAGCTCCATCAGTGGCCAGGAAATTAAGCAAAGGTTCAATCATGGACCAAAGGAATAGGTAGTTCAGATTTTATTTGTAGTTTCTGTCATTTTAAAGAAATATTGCAGATTCACGCTGAAGAAATAAAAACACAAAAGAGAATCAGGTGCAAGGGAAGAGGAAATTAACTCAACATACTTGATTCAAAGACATTTGGATATTATTATTATTACTGTTAATAACCATCATCACCATTATCATCAACATGGAAAACACATAGTAATAATTTTTCCTGTATTCTTATATACACATCTGTGTGAGGGCATGTACATCACATTTGCCCTTTCCTCTACCAAGGACACAGCTAGAATAATATAGAAAATTGAGCTAAGCATTATTTTTATTCTTTTTATTTTATTATCAAGCTTGTTGACAGATTGAAACTGTGGATATAAAAGAATTATTTTGGGGGAAAAAAGCTCTAGCTGAGAATGAAAAATAATTGGCATTATATATCTACAGAAAGTAATAAAGGTACTAGAAATATAGAGTTGGGTCTGGATTTTTTTCAAAATGCATCTTTTGTCAGAAAATTCCAAATGTTCAAAAGACATTTTCCAAGTAAATGTAAGTGAGAGTTAAATTGATACTAAAATGAGTAGTTTTGATATGCTTTTCTGGGTGAGAATAGGCTCCCATCATTACAAAGAAGTTTTGAAGCATTGAAACACAGCCTATGGAAATGTGGTTCGTGTTCTTTTGCTGCTTGATTGGAACAGTCTTGCACCTTTTCCTTTGCAGTGCATAAACTTCTTTTAGCCATGACCATACTGGCCATGTCAAATTTTGCTGCTTGTTTTCACTTTGGCTCCAAAAATTTAATTTCTCTAGCTGAGAAAGCCATCCCAGCAGGCTTCATAGAAAGCAGTGAGCTTCCTGATTCCAGGAAGGTGTATAAAACTATATCCCTCCTGCCACAGTTACCTTCCTGGCATGCATGTTGTAGTTCTTGTTTTCCAGTTGTCACTATTGCTACAACACACAGAGTCTTATATTTTGGCACCTTGGATTTTTGTAATCTGTCTTCCTTGTAACTGTTTCTGTTTCTTTAGCAGCTGACTTCATTACTTCATTGGGATTTTCCCCATGTCTTCCCTGATGGGACAGTGATGAGTATTTTGGGAAATTTGGTCAAGTTTCTGTTCCTTATTCTTGCCAGAAAAATTTTAGGCCAGAAAACAAGCAAAAAAAGCAAAAGAAAACCTCTCTAACAAAACAAACAAACAAACAAACAAAAAAAACCAAAGAAAAACACCAAGAAAAAAATCAAACTAAAACAAAAACCCCAAAAACAAACAAATAAACTTTTTTTATGCAAAACTCTGATATTATTAATGTAGGAAGAGAATTTTTTTCACAATTAACTTGGTAGTTTTCTGTTACTTTGTTTTTCCAACTGTTTTATACTTAACAACTCTAATTTATTGAACTTATCTTTGAAATTGGGAAAAGACCCAATTTCATTGGGAAAATTGGGAATTTTCCACTCCTAGGGTATTGCTGATTTCTACTAAAAATTGCTAAATGTGCTGATAATATGCATCCATAATGCAAGCTTGCTGTTTACTTGGGATGAAGGAATTTATTTTGATTAGATTTCAGGTGAAACTCAGTCATGACCCTAATGAACAAGTTCATATTTCAGAGTTGAAACCTGATCAGGTGGTAATTCAAAGCTTCTGGGGTACTTTTTTTATATTTTTCCTGCCGTACATGCATTGCATACACATATGTGCATTCTTCCTCATTTCCCACCATCTGTCCCTCCTACAACACGTCTTAATTTTTGAGCAGACAAGGTGAGGCACATGAATGTTTTAGGCTTTATAGCTTGAAGATATAAACTCATCCTTTAATTAGTTTCAGGAAATCTACTAGGGAAAATCACAGAATATTGAATATTCTAGTGTACCTGTCCTTCTCACTAAGTGTAATGAAAGGCTGATTTATGACCAGTAAAAGACCTATGAAATAGAAGAAGATCAACTCAATATGCATATTTAGTAGAAGAGGATAAATATTGCTTGGCTATTCAACAAAACTTCTACCTCCTACACTACTAAGGTTTGATTTCATCATTTATAGATCACATGGGAAAATGATGCGTGAATTCACCCTAACCAGTGGAAGACTCACATGTATTTCTCTTAAGCACTGTCATTTTCTTTGTCATTTATTTCCTGCTCAACAGGAGGTTCAGAGGCACTGCCAGCTTGCCAGCTTGAGGGTCATCTCTGCAGTTCAGGGTAAATATAGAAGTGTCTGCCATTCATACCAGCAGAAAAAGCTTGGCACAGTTGCTTTGCTCATCCTTCAGTTAAATTCTGCTTGTAATCTCAATACAAGTGTCTACTCATAGTCTTATTACTATTGAATAATATTTCTAATTCAACGGTATTATAGCAGCAAGTATATACTATGCACAAAGCTATGTTGAAAAAATAGTCATGAGCTTTTATGCCATATAACTGGAATAATTTTATATTTGCAAAGATATAATTTTGAGTTTGAAAACTAAACTACCACTTTTGGTACTTCAGCTGCAGGCAGACTTGCAAACAAAGATGTAAAACATGATATAGAGAGTCCATACCATGACGACTTGCTGGAGATAAAGTTCAAAGTACTTGCCACAGCATGGAAAGTAGGAGACATATGAGTAAATAGATCATCTAGAATTTGTGCAATATGACTGAGAATAATTGGATTGTTTGGGTTACTTAATGTCTTATATGATAATGAACTTATGTTCACAAGCAGCTAATAGCTCAAAAGAAAGTAATGGAACAAGCTGATGGTATGCTAACACTTTTCCCATATTGTGAAGTGACTGACATTATGGCTTGGTACCTCTCATATTATAGCTAGATACTATTTTAATACCTTAAATAACATTCTTACTATCTTCCTAGTGCTTCTTTCTGAAAGAGCACCAGCTGAATCAAAAGAATTGGTCTGCTTGCTGGTATTCAGAAATAAAAGTATATAATCAAAGGTGGTCGTCTTTTGAATAATGGGAATGATAAGAAAACTATTTTCTGCTCTTAAGAAATATTAGAGAAAAGTAAACCCACAGTTTTGTGCAATGATCCTGCTATGATAATAGGAGTGTTGCTTCACTGGAGATCAGGAGTGACTGCAACTGTTTGAGTCTGTATTTATGACTTTTTACAGGTTGCTCCTTTCAGTACTTCAGTGAGAACGAAACTCTTTGCCTTTGAAGGCTAACATTATCTTGTTTCGGTACATTTCCTTTTTTCCTTAACTTTAAGCCACTGACACAGCAGGCAATTGAGCAAACTGAAAGAGAGCTGTGTGTGTTCTCTCATGTGCTTAGGCAGATGTTTAGTCCTTAGATCTCACGGCTGAATTATGAGACTCATTTTTTCCCCTCTAAGGAAAACTCTTTAGGTAAAAGAAAAAAAAAATTAAGAAAAAGGAAAAAGGAAAACAAAAAGGAAACAAAGAAAAAGAGAAACAAAGAAAAAAAAAAGAAAGAAAAAGGAAAAAGAAAAAAAGGAAAAAAGAAAAAGAAAAAGAAAAAGAAAAAGAAAAAGAAAAAGAAAAAGAAAAAGAAAAAGAAAAAGAAAAAGAAAAAGAAAAAGAAAAAGAAAAAGAAAAAGAAAAAGAAAAAGAAAAAGAAGAAAAAGAAAGATGGCAGCCAGTATTACTCTAGTTGACTCTATAGGTAGCTGCAATGAACAGCTACTGGTTTTTTATTGGATATGACTGAGCATTTCTTTGTGATGTGTAGTCCTGACAAGGCCACATATAAAAGGGAGTTTATCTCATATATTGCTGCTAGTAAAGATTGAAAACAAGTTTCAGAAAAAAATTATGAATTATATAAAAAAAATTAAGTTTAAACATAGAACAGATGAAAGCGATAATTTTCATAAAACAATGTTAATAAAAATATTTTTCACAGCACATTGTAAGACATTTATCTATTTTCTTTTCATCTTTATCATGCCAGTGATAAACAAGGCTTTCTACAAGTCTAAAGTGAAGAGTTTTGCACACCAGCAGCTGTAACAATATTCTTCATGGTGATTATCATATTTGTCCAAGTAAGAATAAATTAAAGTTATTATTCAAGGACAAATGCAAATGCAGCCAATTGAATGATTTAGGAAGTCATGAACTTTTTTCCATGTTGTGTTCAAAGATCCCTGGAAATGACAATAAAAAATATAAAAATATAAAAAAAATCCTTGCATTCTAAATTTGGAAAACCTCTTTTGGGTTTTTTCAGAGATGTTTACACAAGTTAAAACAGAATCAGTACTGATATCAGTTTTTAAATAACCAATAACATAGCCTTACATTTCTGGTTGTTCTGCATGGTTCTATTTGTCTTCTAGCCTGGCTTGTCTTCAAATAAAAATAGGTATAAGTAAATTAATAAAGATTATTCTCAAGAACCAGAAATTGGAACATTTGTGGTAGAAATTCCAGAAGGAGAGTGAGAGATGGCACATTTATTGCACAGTAAGAGAAGCAGGGAAGGCTTCTCCCTGCCTTCCACCTCTGTGTGTATATTGTTTTAAACATTGGTTTGGGTCAGTTTTTTTTCTCTTGAACTAAGTATGACTAATAATCTTAGAAACTATTTTTAGGCCTAACCCATATAGAATATAAGTTTTAATGAGTTGAGTAATATATCACACCTATAAAATGTGAATGAATCAGACACTTCTTTTTTTTTTTTGCCTGCACATATAGAAATTAAACACTGACTCTAAACAAAGATTTTGTAGAAGCTGAAATCTACTCTCTTCAAACTCTTCTGGAAGGATTTTGCTTTCCCTTTTGCCAGACACTGAAGAGAGGCATGAACAGAAGAGAGACATTGGCTTCCTGTTCCAGCCACTTGTCCTCAGCAGTCCAAAATCAGCATGACGAACCTTTCAGCTGTTGCTGCAATATGCTACACAAGGTGGGATATTTCCAATATCCTTGTTTATTTCAGAGCACCATCCTGGCTTGAACTTTAACAACTACAGTATGTGTCTATGTTTCAACTTAAGCCTCCTGTTGAAATATCAAATTAACCTTAAAAAAATACCATCTTGTTAACACAGCTAAACAATGCTGATTTGTTTCCTTCATTTGCTTCCAAATGCTTTTATATTTGCATTTATTTCTTCTGTTTGTTCATTTTAAATGATCAGTAATATGGTAGTACACAAATTGTCCAAGGTCAGGCTGGACAGGGGAAAGACAGGCTTATCACTGGCCCCAAAAAACCTCTGTTATTCATTACAATCTGGGAAAGACACAAGGCCTATTTCCTATATTAATTAATTACTAAACAAAAATTAGAATTCTGGATAGAAGTTCACAATAGAATGACAGCTGATTGACTAGGGTGTATCATTTTTTCTCCACAATACTTTGCTTTTTCAATACTAACGACAAAAAAAAGTCTGAAAGTATTCATCAGCTGTTCCTTTCACAACATAAATAAAAAGGAAAGCAGAAATACATGATGAGTTTAAATTAATCTCAGTTTGCAGAGGGTATGTTTCATGACAGGTAAAACTTCATCACTTTTATCCATCTCAGAAATGATAAAATTTGAAATTATGTGTTTCTGTGGTACGCTGAACACCTCTATCCCTTTATTTAATTCAGGAGGAAAGCACAGCTCTAAGAAAATTTTTACTATGCATAAAGGAATGGACGAGGAGACTTGTTCTGGAGAGACTGATCCAAAGATTTGAAATGCTTTGAACCTTGAAGAGCATGATATTCCTCTCGGAGAACCAAGGGCCAAGTCGATTATTTTATGGTTGGCAAACTGAAGTGGGGGAATGCAAACATACAGAAACGTGTGCATGCAGATATATATGTATCTATAAACTTGATATGGGGGATTTGAAACGGTTGAGGGTCATACAGACTTGTAAGAAAAGTCCTTATAAGAAAATGTATGCAATATAAAGTAACAAAATACAGTAGAGGGTTTTTGAAAAGTCTAGTGAATCTAAGGTTTATTGTGATGGCTCTTTTTAAATGCAATGAAACCAAGGCCAAACTGAAATATTATATGACAGGGCCATTTGTAAATATGATTAAGTAACTCACTTGAATTTTTTCCCTTGTAATTTCTGTGGTAACCTGTCTTAACTGATATTTTATGAAATTAATGGAAAATTAGGTTGCACAGTCAGTTCTAGAGGACCCATCCAATATATTTGACATTTCTTACCTTGTGAAAGTGAATTGAAATCTACAGAATGTTGCCTGTTATTGGATATATTTATTTTCTGAGTACCTTGATTCCTGTTGTGGCTCAATTTTTATTATTTCTTTTATACATGTTAAACAAAACTTCAGCAAATCAGCTGATTCAATTGAATTCTTTGGTCTTCTTCATATTTCAAAATGATTGACCCTGTGTAGAATTTTCTACTAATGTCAAAAAGAAAGTAACAAAATAATTTCAGGCACAAAGTTCTTCATTTTAGTTTTGCTCAGTCAGATCTTTTAGCATCTTAACAGTTGAAAATGTTTTTAAACATGCACACAGAAATTCAAAGATTAAAACAACAAACAGAAGAGATTCTTCCCACTGCAAGCTACCACAATGTGAAGTTTTATTGTTACTGCTGATAAGAGTAACAGAAGATTCTTGCATAGTCTTAATTTTAGTTTGAGATATGATAAACATAGGTTTTTTTCTTTGTTCCTTGTTCTATGCATCTAATAAGTAACTCTACAAAATTGAATTTTGTAGATTCTATAGGTTACAAAGAGAAGAGTTTCCTTCTGCCCAAGTTTATAGGCAATGTTTTACACAGACAGCTAGTCAGCTAGCTTGCACACAGATGTCTACACTGTGGGTATCTATGAATCACTAATGAGTCCTACCTAAAATGGACAACTTGGACGGGATTCAACTCATTTAACTCTAAACTTCAGAAACTTAGACATCTGTGACTATCGCCATTACCTTTCTTCCCTTTTTAGTTAATGGAGATAAAAATGAAACATCTAGAGCTAGAATACTTTTATCATAAGATAAATATTTAACAAAAATCAAACTAAACACTCTCCAGAGGCCTGTAGTGAAGACACCTGTGTTTCTGTTTTAAACATGGTGGTATTTCCATTCCAATCAGAAAGGATAATATTTAGTTCTGTACAGATTTGCAATACTCTTCTGAAAATCCTAATGGAACCTATTGATTTGACTTTGGTCAAAACTAAATTCTGTTGCTCTTGAAACAATATAGAAATCAGACTCTGGCTTTAAACCAGCTCTCAATTGATTTGGAACTTAAAATTTTCAATTAGAATTTTATTTAATTGATCTTTCAAAAATTTTCTTTCTGTAATTAAATTTGGGGGTTTGCTTTCTTTTTTTTACCTAGAGCTGGTAAAGCCATCACAGGACAAAGTTATGGTGATGGGCTAGTGACTTGGAACAGAAGTTCTTCTTTCTCTTAGATGATGGAATTGTCTCTGTTTTGGGGTCTCTTTGTATTCAGTTACAAATTAACTATTCCATCTCCTTCTGCCTCTTTCACTTCAGTCTGAGGAATGCAGGAATTAATCTTAGTGCTTAACCTACAGAACTTGTGCTGGTAGACTTAGGATTTAGTGTTTGGTCTAAAGTGTAATTTCAGAGAGGGTATTTGTTCAGTTCTATCAGCTGGGTGGGTGGAATTGAAGCCTTTACAACTCTGACAGGGCTTTGCCATTTAAAAGTTCCAGTCATATTTTCAGGTCTTATTAACGCAGAAAAAGAAACAGTTATTGGTTCTATATGTGAGCTTTAAGGAATGTATGAGCTGCTACATAAAATGACATCTGAAACCTATCTGCTTCAATATTTTATCACTGATACTGACCTGTCCTCATTGTTTCAAAAGAAATGCAAATTCCCCTACTGTACAGCATCCAACCACGTGTTTTAACACTTAATATTTAGAAGCTCATATTCTGAATTTTACAGTTTCACACACCATCCAAATTATACATCCTTTAAAAAATAAATCAACCATATGAAACTTTTTATATCAGTCGCAGTTTTATTCAATAACTATTTATAAACTACAGAAAAGCTTGTCTTTGCCTCAGTTTTGGTCCAGTAATCCCTCAGCTTCTCTGTTTTCTGAGAATTTTATTTACTCATTTATTTTTTTTAACCACTGGAAGGTACATTTTGTCACAAAGACCATAATTCTGGAAATCAGAACTATAGAATTTGGTTTTGCAGGCTGTTTTTCAAGACATAATGATATACATTTCTAGAGAGGAATACAAAGTATGCAATTATTTCTTTTATTTCAAAGGTTAGCGATTCATCATTTCCTGGAACTCTACCTTGTTTTCCAATCTCTGCAGTTAACCAGACTACAGCTCCACAAAAGGAGTTGATAGCTCTCTCTATGAAGGGAAAAAGTGTTAGTGAAACTCAGCTTCTCACTTAGAAGCTAAAAAATTCCTCTCCTCATCATGTTCTGATTAATTAAAATTCTGTTACAGAGGACATCATCACTTTGCCAATGCTAGTCTCGTGACAGTTACATCTCAAGTTCAGTCTGAAAACATTTGAAATAGTTGTCAAACACATTTTGGCATTTAGACAAATATTTCTTAATTCTTTATTTAGTGAATAAAAATTTGTACAGGTTTATATAAACAGTTTGTTCAATAGCTTTCATAAGGTGGATTATCTGTACCATGGTTCCCATAAGTTGATACTGAGGAAAAAATCCAATGACTGGTTTCTCATTATTTTTAAAATACCATATCACAACCTTGGTCATTAAATCTGCTTTACTCGAAGTCATGGCACTTTTATTGATTAGTAGCTAATTTAGAAACTACCAAAATATGGAATTGTAATTACTATTACCCTTACTACATAACCTGACTCTCTTTTTTAGTGAGGGCCTTCTGTCAACTTTAAGCAGAGTTATTGGAAGATCAGAAAGATCACATTAATTTATCAATCTCCTGAGCAGATTAATCCAAAAATATTAAAGTGTTCGTTAAAATATAGTGTCAAAATAGCTGTTTTAGATGTGACATTACCTTTCTTCAACTAGTAACTGTTCTTCTCTCTTTGCAGCAGAGTTAATTTTGCTTTTATTATGGCCATGGGTGCATGACTGTTTCAAAATATTGGGAAAGGGCAATGAGCCAAAATCATTATCTTCACTTGAAGTGTTTAATACCAAATGTAAATATTGGAGGGGCTTGAGTGCCCAAGCCATCCCTCAAGGCTTTATGCATCTGATTATAAATGTCCCTGCTGCACTGTCAGCTCGTCACCATCACGACTTCAGTCCAGTGTTGTCAAGGAAATAACAACCTACAGCCTTCCATTGCTTATCAGTAAAAGGACAGTGCTTAAATAACTCATGGGTTGACTTCCCTTCAAATACTCCTGTATAATTGAAATTTTTATAAGGCAATTAGAAAAATCAGAAATAAAAAATAGAATTCAGGCTCTTTTAGATGCTAATTCTTCCTGTATATTTCATGCAGCATTAAAAGCTTTAGTATCCACTGAAATACTGTTCATAAAATGAGAAAGCAAGCTGATGGCTACCTTCTAAATACACTTCCAGTGGTCAGTTTTATTCTCTTGTCTGAAGAATGAAAGAAGCTAATGTCTTTTTTCACTTCTCTATGTAACAGCAGTACCCGAGGGAGGCAGAATTTATTGCAACAATCCACTGCCAGGAATACATTATGCACAGAGGAACAAAGGACGTATGAGTAGGTTCTACCTTCAGAGAGAAATGTGGAATACAAAAAAATACAGCATTTTTCCAAAATACTATTCATTAAGATTTACATTCTTTTTCATATTAAATTCTTGGTGGTTATTACAGGTTCCTGCTTTTCTAAACTGAGAAATTTATTTCTTGAATTACTTCCAAAGTTCTATGAAGCAGATAATAAACTTTAAAAGAGCTACGGTGTTTGTTTCATACAAACCTAACTTATTACTGTGTGCTATTCTCAGTCTAGAATCTTGCACTTGTAAAGAAGTATGTATTCTTCAGTGTAGGACAAACATTTATAATTGAGCTTTTAATCTTCAGGGACTAGGAATTTATGATTTTTAGAAATGAAGCAAAAAGACAAAGATATGTTAGACTAGTGTTTGCACTGCATAGCGTATATCAGAATGCAGCTTCTTATCAATAAATCTCATGAAAAATTACATTTTGCCTAAAACTGGACTACTTCTTTATTAATATTTTATTTCATCATTTTTTAGGTATTTGAGTAACTTCTGAACTTAACTTGACTTTGGTTTTTATACCACTTTAGGATGTATATATATTTCGATAAAATATGATATGTCTTTTCAAATCATCAACTTCAACTTTGAGCGTGATGCCTGCAAGAGAATTAATCAGACCAAGCCAAAAATAGGTGTCATACTGCTATCTTCTCTTAGCTTTGGCAGACAAGGTATGTAACCTATAAACACCTGGTTCTTGCTAGACTAGCAACTGGAGCACAAGATGCTCGATGTCCAAACGGGAACAAACAGGCGTGTTTATGTATGTTGCAGATTCAATTAGTCAGTGAAGAGGACTTCTAGAAGACAGTTCACCTGAGATGAACAAATCTTATGCGGACAGGCTGAGAGCGCTGGGGTTGTTCAGCCTGGAGAAAGAATGCTCAGGGGAAACCTTATCACTCTCTACAACTGCCTGAAAGGAGATGGTAGTGAGGTGGCAGTCAGTCTCTTCTCCCAGGTAATAAGCAGTGGGACAAGAGGAAATTGCCTCAAGTTGCACCAGGGGAGGTTCAGGTTTCATCATCAAAAGAATTGTCAAGCAGTGAAACAGGCTGACCAGAGAAGTGGTTGAGTCACTGTCACTGGAGGTATTTAAAAGACACGGAGATTTGGCACTTAGGGACATATTTTAGTGGTAGATTTGGCAGTGCTGGGTTAGTAGTTGTGCTAGATGATCTTAGAAGTCTTTTCAACCAAAAGGATTCTATGACTTTAAAACTGCAGACCTTAAGGCATGTCAGAAGAGTTGCCTGTTAATGTTGCTATTTCTCTTCACTGTGTAAACAAGATGACAAAAATGTCTAGCATGACTTAGGGCAATTTCCAAATATTTAAGGTAAGCAGATGAGCTTGATAGCCAATAATACCTCGGTCTAGTTCATTTATCAATGCATAAGCACACTTTAATATTTTTTATTTCCCAATGTTTCATTTAACCAGTCAAGTAATAGAAACAATATAATGAGAGTAATGAGTTCAAGAAAAATTGACTCAGTATCA
Source organism: Melospiza georgiana (assembly GCF_028018845.1). Taxonomy (NCBI): domain Eukaryota; kingdom Metazoa; phylum Chordata; class Aves; order Passeriformes; family Passerellidae; genus Melospiza; species Melospiza georgiana. The sequence goes on from NC_080431.1 coordinate 49,730,019, forward strand.
TCATCATACTTGATGATACAAGAAATGAAGTCATCATACTAAACCAAGAGAATAGAATTATTTATAGAATTAATTCAAGACAATAAATGCCAAGGAATCCTGATTTATTTTTGTAAGCAATTTAGAAACCGGGAAAATAATGACAGCAAGGTTTTTCAAAAGCAAAAATTTTGATTTCTTTGATCTGTATCTTGTATATTCATTGTAAGTAGAGTCAGTGTTTTGAACTGCATTTGTCTGACTATATCACAGAAGGATGAACTAATGAAACTTAACACTTATTTATTTACTTATCTGAGGAACTTGTCAGTACAATTTTAAATTCATTGCTGTGGTAAGCAAGCGCAGTTATTGTCACATTAGTGGAATTTTGCTTGCTTAGACCTACAATTATTTTGTCCCATAAAATAAGTGATCTGTGTAACAGCATTTTCAGCTAGAAATTCTTTTCATATTGCTCTGAAGGAAATGCTGCAGAGGATTAAGGATTCTTTCTAATACCACAAAGGGTATCTGGGCTGAAAGTTTGTGTTAAAATACTGTTTCTTTGCTCACAGGCTTGAACTCAAATCACACCTCTGTCTAAAGGGAAAGGTTCCACATTGCCTTGCAAACTTCTCTTTCTATGACATTTTGGGATGGCTGACAGGAAGTTTTCAGGTTATGCTTGACATTTTGATAAGTAAAATCACATGAGTAATCTTACCTTTGCCTAACTCTTGCTGTTTTGCTTTTCTTTGCTTTTGAACGGCTCTGGAAAGGATACAATACTCACAATACCTTTTTCATACCATGTGAAATAACACACAAGAAATTTATATTTGTTGTTCTTAAAACTGATGAACTATTATCATGACTATTTTCTTTATCTAGACTTATTTAATTACAGTTCTAGATTTTACTTTCAAACCTAGAATGAAGAGAAATAAAATTGATAGCGTAAAGATAGGCTGATTATCTCTTCAACAATTTAAAATCAAGGTGAAATGGATTTATGTTCATCACACCTAAAAAAATCTAAAAAGTCATTAAAAATTCCCTTTTCCTAGACAATATAAGGGAAGGCAGGTGGGTATTATAGTGATTTTCAGCAGCATAAAACCCTTAAGAGGATATTAGTGGGTTTCGGGGAAGAAAGCAGCTGAATCAATGGTTTGCTACAGTTTTACTGGTTGCTATAGTACTACAAAGTGTCTCAGAAAAGACCGTCTCTGACACAGAGAGAGGTAATAGATAAATTTGTAAGAAAAATAGCTGGAATGATGGCATGAAATTCATAAATTCTGAAATAGAGGCCTGTGGCTTTGACCTTTAATTACAAGGAAACAAAGACCAATCACCTACCTATAATCATCGGAATAGCTGTGAAGTCATCGTCTTTTTCCTACCAGAAACAGAGTTGAAGAATCTTAATAAATATTTTCAGTGCTTTTAATAGATAAGTAATTTGGCGTTGAAGTGCCTAGTGTGAATCGGATTAGAATATATTGGCAAAAATATGCAAGAACTGGAAGAATAAAACTGGATGAGAATATGTGTTCTTTATTGTTGAGGTGGTACACTGAACAGAATAAAAAAATACGTTCAAGTTCCTGGAAATTAGGTGCAAGACAAGTAAGGAGGCTGTGATAGTTACTGTGACCGTTCAAGTGGCTCGGTATTAGTGCATAATTTATGGGTGCAATCGAGCATATGAGCAGACTGAACCCTCTGTCATTAGATCAAATATGGGCTGCTCATTTCAGTCAATCAAGTTACTTCTTTATTATTTGTCTGTGATAAAAGGTTTGGTAGTGTCAGGGAAAATCCTTTAATATATTGGTAAGAAAAGAGTACACTGTGATGGGCGCTGAGGGAAAAACAAGCAAAAAACCACAAATAACCCTGCTCTAAATTTGAGTCACTTACCAGCTAATGTATTCAGAGAGGAGGTTCAATGCTGCAATCTGTGTGAGCCTCATAAAGTTCAACAAGGCCAAGTGCAAGGTCCTGCACATGAGTCAAGGCAATCCCAAGCATAAGTACAGGCTGGCCAGAGAATGGATTGACAGCAGCCCAGAAGAGGACAACTTGTTGTCCTTGACAAGAAACTCAACCTGACACAACAATGTGGACTCGCAGCCCAGAAAGCCAGCATAAGAAGGACTGGATCTCTTGAAATGTGTTTGAAGGAGGCCACAAAGATGATCAGATGGCTGAAGCACCTGTTCTATGAGGACAAGCTGAGAGAGTTGGTGTTTTTCAGCCTGGAGAAGAGAAGGCTCTGGGAAGACCATCAAGTACCCGAAGAGAGTTGGAGAGGGACTATTCACAAGGGCACATAGTGACAGGACAAGGAGGAATGGCTTCAAACTGAAAGAGGATAGATTTAGATCAGATGTCAGGAAAATAATTTTACTCTTAGAGTGGTGAGACACTGGTATAGGTTGCCCAGAGAAGCTGTGGATTCTCCATCCCTGGAAATGTTCAAGGCCAGGTTAAATGGGGCTTTCAGCAACCTGTTCTAGTGGAAGACACATGGCAGGGGGGTTGAAACTGGATGGCTTTTAAGGTCTCTTCCAAACCAAAGTGTTCTACAGTGATTCTGTGCGCTATTTTAGTGGTATTTGCTCTGTGTATAATGTGCATTTATTCATTTGAGTTGATAAAGGGACGTATGAAAAGAAAGACTAGCCCTTATCCCGTGCACAATAGGTTGTTTAGCATATGTTGGTCATAGAGAGATTCACTTTCTCATAAATGATTCTGGAATACTTCCCAGAATTGAATTTCCTCTCAAACATGTAACTTTGGCTGACAGTGCTGAACTCCAGGAAGAGAGTGGGATACTGCTTTTCTGTACAATGCACATTTGGGATTCTTCATCCTCCCAAGAGACTTTTTGATTGCTGTTTGTTGTTCACTTCTGCGGAAGTAAAAAAAAAAAAAAAAAAAAAAAAAAAAAAAAAAAAGAAAATAAGAAAAGTATTTTGTTCTGGAGTTTTATGACTGCAGCAGATACTGTATCAACTTTATGTCTACATGTGTAATTCTGATATTTTTCTTGTGATGAGACATATTTGGTCAACTGTTCAAGTAGTACATGCCTAATATATTTACAGAATAATTCCTAAATTAATTAAGATTGGAGAAATTAGTTAGATGGAGAGAAAATGAATAGTTTTGCGTTTGCTTGCATCTTCCATCTGTACTCTCCACTTCTATCCTTGTGCTTTTAGTAAATGAAAACTGGTTTAAAATCCACCACAATAAATATATTAGATTTTCACCCTTCAGATTAATAAATAAAGAGCACTGTTGTTACATCTATTTCATCCCTGAGTAGACTTTTCAATTTTTTTCAGGATTTTTCATTTTTGCTATAATTCATAGCATGAAAAAAAATTAAACCATGAGAAGTCCTTGAAATTTCTTCTACAGACATTACTATTTTCTTTTTTAAATATTAGGGAGCAATGGATTTTCAGAGAGGGAGCAAAAATTCTGAATAGTTTAATATTTAATATTTAATTTCTTAAATTTTATGTTACTTGGTGTCCTCATCAGGCTCACATAACACAGAATTTCAGAAATTAAATCTTTCCATGGAGGAACTTCTAATATTTTCTCCTGAGATCTTTCCTGTTGAGACAGGAATGTTGGCATTTAACTCAAATTACTAAGTGAAGTTCTTAAAGTGCAGATGCCTATTTTACTTACAAATTCTGTTCAGGCATCTTATATTTCTAATGAAGTTGAGTCAACACAGATTACGTAGTTTAAGAGAGCTACTCACCTGTCCCTGGCATAAGACACCTGTGTTTTGTGCTGAACAGTTTTCTAGAATCCATTTACTTTATCAATCTCTCTTTAGTACCTTTTATGTACCATGCTAATCTTAGATGCTTTAAGGTATTCTACTTGACTGTCAGCTGGCGCTCTAAATGTTTTGACTATGGTGTATATTCACTGAGGTATTCTCAAAGACATGCAGATATTCCAAATAACTAGCCTTTGATGAAAATAATGTGAAAATGGACAGGTACTTTCAGACTTGAAAAAAATCCCTAAACCTTTAGGTAGTGGTTGATAATTAGTTCCAATTTTTCCCCTTTAGATATAGAAGAAAAATGCTCTGGAATATCTTGTGACACTGAAAGTTCTTCTGAAGAAACCAATGACACAGCAGCAAAATTACATTTCTCAGTATTCAATTTTGAGGTATATATGTAAATGAAAATAATTGCTAATAGTTTATTGTTAAAACATAAAAGGTAATATTTTCAATGTTTGTTAATATCAACTAATCATGTTAGCTTCAAGCCAAAATCATTCTGGTCACACAGTGGTAGACTCATGTATATTGGCCAAAGTTTTAAACTGTAAGTTTGGGGAAGCATCTTTGCCTAGATGCCATTTAGATACATGAGGATGGAAATTGGGTTAGTTTGCACCACTAAGTAAAGCAGGAGAACTGTGTTGGCTTCAGGCAAGTGCTGAGAACAGGAGGTTTGCCCTGAGGATATGCACTAATTTAAGCTTGCCTTCTCTGGTCAGTGGTTCACTCCTTTTCAAAAGAGTACACCCCAGAGTACAAAAAGCTACTCAAGAAATAAACTTTTTCAGATTAAGGTCATCCTTCACTCCTGGAGTTGTGAAACTCAAAACACTCTTAAGATAAGAGGGAATGAATAGTTATCAAACTGATAGATTATAAATCAGAGAATTTCTATGCAAAAGAATATCCAGGACAAATTATATCTTAAGATAATATCTCCTTATTTGTAGTGATACATTTGGTAGTCTTAGAATCATATTTATATGCAAAAGAGGTGAAGGTGAGAAGTACCTAAAATTGCTGTTTTGAGCATTTATAGCACAAGACGTAAGGACATTTAAGAATATAAATGTATACAAATTCCCACTTACAGACTGTCATGGTTATGCACAACAGATTTCATGAACCTGTATACAATGGATGGCAAGTTCGGGTCCTGAATTTCTGAGGACTGATAAAATAGCAGATCATTGTGAAAACAAATATGATAACTGACTTTGTTAAAATTCAAATTAACTTAGTTTACAGTCTACTTTTCTTTAAAGTATGTAGGTTATATAGTTTATATAGTATATAAACAAATAGGTTTATTTGTTTTCTTCTTGGGTGGACTTCATTGCATGCATTTTAAGCCATCCAAGCATTAGACGTCCCATCTGAAGTAATAATCAGGAATACTACTGAACTGCTTTCATACAGGGGCCTGGTGCCATTTGTGATATCCTTGGAGGTTTTGGTGTCTTACAAGGGGTATTTTGTCTCAGCTCCCTGATGGTGTACTGAATATCATGTAGTATCTTGAATGATCTTAGGTAACTGTGAACAAACAGCTAATTTTGGGCCTGAATTTCTTACACACTACTAAACATAAGGTTAATAGATCAAAAGAGAGAGCCACATGCAGGAGCCCTGTCTCCTATCACAGTAAAGGATGAATTATCTTCAGAAGGTACATGTTTTTTCCCTCTATTAATGTTAAAAGCATCTAGACTGACAATTAGGCTAGATGAGAAACTTTTAGGAAAACACAATTAGGCGAGAGGATGACCACAATAATTGAGAAACATTACAAACTGTATGCAGAAGATCTAAGTTTCTGAAATCAAACTCATGAAAACTTGAAGTTCAGGCTCTACTCTTGTTGGCCAATAATAACAGTTCTCCACTGGAATGTTATGGTGCTCTGTTCACACTCTCTTCTGTTCACACTGTTCTCAGTGTATTTGCTCACACTGTATTTTACCACACCTCAGGGATGCACTGTTATAAACTGGCTTGTGAATAAAAAAAAAAAAAAATTTTTTTATTCACAAGCCAGTTTATAACAGTGAAGGAGAGATTTTCCTTCACTGAAGTGATGAAAAAATTACATGAAAGCCTCAAGGTATTTAAAAAGATAGCATATGCTTAAATACAAACTACATTTGAAAAAAAAAAAAACCACAACACGTGAAATGAATATTTAGTAGTTTATAAAGACATTTATATTTATTATTATTGATGTTAAAAGTGTAATTCTCGAATTATCCTTGTTCTGAAGTAGCATTCTAATTATTCTTTTAAAACTATAAGATTTACTTGCTAAAAATATTTTTGGAAGTAAAAATGCATTTTTTGCAGTTATTTTCCACCTTTTAGTATCTCTCCTCTGTTTAACATTAGTCTCAGAACACTTCCAAAATATCTTAATTTCACTTTGCCTTTCTATGTTTTATTTATTATAATTTTTGTAATAGACATCATGAGGTGATCTAGGGTGGATTTTTAAGTTTGCACTTTGAACCTGTATTACGATTGCATATTATGATACTGTGGAGAAATTGTAAACTAAGAATAAAACATTTAATGCATAGTATAACAAGTTCAACAGAAAAACTGTCTGAGATTTTTGATAACAAAGTTTACCTATGCGGTCATTGCCCTTATGTTTGATTGTCACCTTGTTTTCATCAAATCAGCCACAATAAAACAGGTCCATTGCTTTTAACATCATTTATGATTTAAACAATCATATTGGAGAAAAGAATCTGTTTTTTCTTTTGCTCAAAGAACTCATTAATAAAAAAGGGTACATTGCAAAGGATTATCACAGCCCTGTTACACTTGGATCTGTAGCCCTGTTTTATTCGCAAATCTGTTTGTTGCCAATAGCTGGAATTTTCAGTTTATTTCTTGACCTTTTCTTACCTAATGACAGAAGTTTCCAGGGGCTGTAATGGATGAAGATTTTAATTATTCTTTATTTTGACAAAGGGATGTGAGATTTGACCTTTGTTAGCAAAGTAACAATTTAAAAGTGAAGCGAACAAAGGATACCGCAGAGGTTTTGTCCTCATGCCAACAGCAGCACGGAAGCAGGCCATCAGCTACATTTTATACCTTACTATAACTACATTTAAACTGGGATTCTTCTTATTTATTTATGAGGATACATTGTAATGTGTAACCATCTGGTATTTCAAATCCAGCTTTGCCTGATAATTTTCTGGTGTCTATGTCTCTGGATGGTATACTGAATTATAGGAGATCTGAAGTATGGAGATTTAACAACTCTCTAATTAAAGCTGCAGCATTTGTGCAACAGATGAAGACTATTTCAGAATAAATTAATATCAATAAAAAACAAGAAACTAGCCTGGGTGTTTTGTGGGAAGCTGCCAAAGCAGTCATGAGGGGTAGAATAATTTGCTTAGCTGCAGCGGCAATTCAAAAAGTATATCTTGAGTACCAGTGTAAATTAGAAAAGGAAGTTAATGAGATGAAAAAAGCAACATAAATAGCAGGTACCTTAGGACCCTCCAACTTTTGATTAAACAGAGGCAAAGTAAATGCTTTGTGGTGAAGAACACAGGCAATGTGTTAAACCTTAATGAACAAATGTACTCAGAAAGGGGGAATAAATCCAACAAATTATTTACATATGATTGGAATGAAAAAGTGAAAACTTTTTTTTTTTAGTTTGAGAATGAAAAGGCACTGCAACAGATCATGATCCAAGAACTGTAATAAGATTTCTTGCATGTTCCTTATAAAATAGATTTATCCTAGCTAAATATGGGTCATGAGGAGATAGTCTCCTTATCCAAAATTCAGTTGCCATGGATTAAGGAAAGAAGTAAGATGAAGTTTTTTCTTCTGGAATCAGAAGTTGACAACAAGCCATTGAAGATTCTTCTCTCAAGAAAACCTCAACAGAACAGATGGAATCACCAAAAAAACCTTTTATTTATTTTACTTCCTTCTCTCCTACAGAAATGGCAGCATTATAATATGCGATGGAAAAAAAGTCTGTAGATCATATATTGTTTAACATCACCCTTCTTATAAGAAACTATTCACTTATTGAGATAATAGCCATTTTCCTTATTATGTAGTCTTTCATTCAATAAAAGATAAGTAACATTCTCAACATAGATATTGAAGCTTCTTACTGTTAAATTTGATGTTACAGTAACATAATTAAAGAGGGATGTGAACATTAGTACACTGTAATGTAGCGGTTTCTAGCACCCTTAACTCAATACCATAATTGAACTATGTTTTAGTTGGTGACAGAATGAGGATTCACAGAGAAGGAGTATGAAGGAAAACAAAGGAAAACAGACAAGAAAATGGTATACATCATGCATGAAGGTATTTTAACTACAAGGAAGACCAAATTAAAAGGTTAGATCAAAGTACATTTTAAGGAAGGAAGATCTATGATTTTCATAGATTAAAGTTTTTCACAGAAGTCAAAGGCTTTGAGGCACTTCCAGAATTTTAAGATCTACTGTTCCTAAGGGACTGGCAAGTTGAATATAAAGTTACACTTTTAGAACTTGTCACTGCAGATTTAAATTTTTTCCTTTTCAATTGTTTGAAAACCTGCACTTGGTTTATGATTCTTGTGGACAATATTTTCTCGAGCACAAAGCCTCACTGAAACAATTTCTTTCACTTTCCTGAGTCCATCAGAGAGTATGGCAGAGAATCTAGACTTTAGGCAAAGTAGATGTAAGGCTGCACAAGGGTTGCCTGACTCTACAGATAATTTGTCTGATCCAGATGATGTGTAGGAGCTGCACACATGAAGTGAGTGGTTCATAAGAGACTGCTGAATTAAACCTGGCAGCTGGTTTCACTTTAGTCATCAGTAATCCAGGTCTTGCAGATATAATTAGAGGTTTTGGTTCAATTAACCAGAACCTTCATGTGAATCTCCCATGTTCTCTGAGCAGAACCTTATTGCCTTCCCAAGCAGTTCTTCACAAGCATGTAAAAGTCATGTCTGGAAGCAAAACTAAATGATTTGACAGGCCAAACAGGACTTTAGTTATTCCTTAGGGGAAATCAGAAGTGCAGTTGAGAGACTTCAGGCTCCACGCACAATGTGTATAGGCTTATCTGAGCTCAGGGTAGGCAAACAGGATATCTGACATCTAAGGTCAGATGTAAACAGCAGAGCAATATCACTTACCTAATTGTCTTTGGGTCATACTGAGCTAAGTTCCCATCTGGAGAGAGGGAAGCAAACAAAGGGCTTGTTTAATCATGCAGCTAAATGTTACTTACACAGGCAAACCCAGTAGTCAAATTCCGATAGCAATAACCTTATTAGCCACTGAAATTGCTGTGAATTGAATAAACCATATTGATTATTAACGTTCACAACAGTCAGTGCCCTTTGTTCCACAGAAGACACCTTTGGGAAAGGAGTATTAAATGGTAATTATTGGTCTGACACATCCAGAAAATAGTATCATGTCTTCCCCATCTGAAACACTTCATAGCAACAGTGACTGAAACATAAATCATTAGGACCAGTTCTTACCCTCAGCTTCCCTCCTGACCTATTTCCTTTAGAAACTGCACCACTGAGAGACCTTAGGTGGATGTATGACTCAGACTACATCATGCTTGCTACAAGGGGGATATTGTTTTGGGCATCTAACCTCAAACAGAATGTAAGAAAAAATACAATCTTCAGACTACTCCAGCCTTCAGATACAGTCAGGATTCATATCCCCCAAAGGATAAGAACATAATAAAATTTGTTCTCCTCTTTTAAAAATTTAATATAAACATTTTAGGAGTTATTGCATCCTGTTGTTCAGCCTGAGCTAATTTTTCTTCTTAAAGAAGGGACTCAGAAATTTTCCTGTGTATGAAAATGGCACTGTATTTGTTCCACTTGTCAGCTGTATATCAAAATATTACTTTTGATTTTTTATTTAACTGGACCACAATTTCTGAAAAATGTTGGGCAAAAACTGAAGATTATGGGTATTTTAAAGAACAACTTTGTCCTATCAATATGCTACAACTGGATTTGAAAAAAGTGGGAAAACAGATATTAACTGCATAAATGCAAGTCAAAGCACACAATCACAAAACTTGTTGCTAGAGATTGTCATATACAATTTAGTGCATGGAACACTTGAATTTCCCACGTCATATACATTTTTGTGCATGGTATATTTAAGCTGCTTAGTGCTTTTATTCATTAGATCTGATAAATATTATAAGATTTCTGTGCTGGAAATTTAGCGAACAGGAGTAAAAGCATTATGAAAACCTCACCTGCTAAAAAGCTGGGAGATGCCAGAAATGTTCAGGTGGCATTCATATGCTCAAATTATTTCATATCAGCATGCTTTCATAGAGACATCTTCCTAAAGACCAGGCACTTAAACTCCCAAGGTCTGTTGACAGTCATAACTTAAATTGTAGGTAGCTCTGTGAACACTACTGAAATGAATTATTGAATTCCATGAACTCTGGCTTATTTGAATTTTTCATTTCCACTGGTCTCAAAGAGACCTAGACAAAACTTTTAAAACATCAGGCCATGCTTAATAGTTTTTCTACTGATCAGAGACACATGCTTGGCCATTTGTGTCAAACTCATGTGCTAAGTCTGATTGAAGCCATGTCATTTACTTGCCTTTCTCAGTTCCTCATTTCAGTATACTTCAGTAGCAGCATTTACTTTGGCTTTTATAAAAAATAATTCTGACGGAAATTAATCTTCCCCATGTTTATAGATTGTCTTTTGCATTATTGCATAAGTCTGTCCCCTCTTATATTCTTCTGGTTATTTTTGAGAACTGTATGCTTACACTTTTTCTTAAGTCACAGGTGTACTGTTGCATGCTCAGTATGGTATAACTGTCAAGTTCAGTGTATATAGCTGTTCATAAATTTAGAAGTCACTGGCCCTCTGCACTTGTTTTATTTCTAGCATTGAAAGGTCTGATTCATCACTCTATTATTCAAACTTTAAGTATAGTGCACTTTCACTGGAGGAAAACTGGAATAGTGTGGTTTAAATCAGGTTCCATTCTATTTTCAATATGATGAAAATGGTAAAAAATAGTAGGTTGTGTCCAGTTCAACTCTAATGCACTCCCTGTCTCTGTGCAGACCAGTACACTCAATTTCTGTCAGTTATAGCTTGCTCTTGTCTTTTTAGAATCAAATTCCATGTCAACAAAGAGTTAAACCCCAGTTCCAGTTAGTAATTAAAAAGTAAAAAAACAAAAAACCAAAGTGAAAAAGAAAGAAAAATGTATCTACAGCAAGAGTGATATGCCATGGAAATTATTCTGCTGCTAAGGAGATCATTTGAATTTTCAAGGCAGCTGTGATTCTTTCTGCCTACCATAACTCTTTTCTCTTGTCAGTCCATGCTTGTACAGTACAAAGTTCTTTCCACAGCCAATGCACCATGACACATTTTCCTTGATGCTTGAAGGAACTTTTAATCTATACTGTAAGATATGTGTGGTGCTATGAAAAATCATGTACTTTTACACTGAAATTCCCTCAACATTAGAGATTAAGTTGACATTATGATACGACATTTGAAAATGTAATTAGGGGTAAAAATTATGAACATGCATAGTTTTATCATCTATTTCCTCTAAGATATCAATTTAAGCCACTTTAATTCTTCCCTTAATATGTTAAAGATGCAAATAGTATTCTTACTGTCGCATTGGCATATGTTGCTCCCATAAGAAATCTAACCAGTAAAAAATAAGGTTGAACATCTCGTCTGAAAAAAAAGAAAAATATATTGTTCTCTTATACATCTGATATTGCTGTAATATAAAACTTGTGGTATTTGTAGAAAATAATTATTTCTGAAGGCATAAAAGTAAAAAAAAAAAGAAGCAGCACTGAGCATAAAACTTATGTTTTATGAAAAACATAATTATACAATAAAACTACTGTAGATTTACATCACCATGACTGTGGTTACAATTTATGCTTATTTCATGGCTAGCTTACCTAACTGTACTCTACTACACTTTCATGTAGCCTTTTCTGAAAAATCTGTAATATCAGAATCTTAGCTCTTGTTTAAGAGAAACTGAGATCCTAAGTTAGATTTTAAAGTGGAGGTAAATGTCTAAAATATTAGGGAGTACCCAACAGTATTTTCAAAAGCCCTTAATGTGCATTGAAACTAATTAGCATTGAAAATTAATCTGGACACAAGATTCATGTGTCATGTGTCAAGAGTCATGTGCCATGATATTATAGAGTGACATTTATTTTCCCTCTCTCTAAACCTGTGATCTTTTAATTACTCTGTGAAAAGTAGAAGAGCTGTAAAAGGAAACATTTCAAAATATCTGTACCCTGTTTTATTTCTTTGCTCCCTACAATATAAGGTAAAATAATCAAATTTAAAAACCTTGTAGAAGAAAACAATAAAATCACAGAGTAGGAAGGACAACTGATTAGAAGGAATCCAACAGCTGAAACAGGAAAACAGCGTTGTCTTTTTGGTGAGGGAAAAAATCAGTACCCCCATTCCTCAGCTCTTTATGAATTTTGTCCTAAACAATAATTGGCTAAAACTGTGGAGGAGGCAAGACATGTTTTTAAACAAAAATTGCAATATTTATTTCTAAAAGTGGATGATGTTTTGGTCTTGTTTTTTTTGTTTTTTTTTTTTTTTTCCATAGAAACACCTATCTGAAAACCTGAGATGTAGGCATATAGCTTCAGGAGTGGAGCAATTCATTGGATGTTTTCCATGCTTTGGCTATTACACTTTTCACACTGCATCCTATCTCTTATGCCAGTATCTTCAGGTGAACATTCATGTGTTCAGCTTAATGCTGTAAACTTCACAGCCAATATAAAGCACTTTTTTTCTTTTTTTATGAGCCATTTAGCATCATTGAAACTAATCATCCTTGGGATAAAGGTAAAACCATGATTCAAAATTAAACTCCATTGCCATCGGGAATATTATTTGACATTAAACAACAAAATTGTTCAGATTACTTAAATTCCTTACATTTTAAGAATAATAGTAGCAACAAAATGTACAACCTGTGATGAATAAAGGGCTCTCAAGGAGTTTCAGGACTCAGTGCATGTCATCACAAATCTGCTGGAAGCACACTGAGCTGAGAATGTTTTATACCTGTGCAATATGCTGTGCCTGTACAATATGGTTCTATGTCACAGGCACAGTGAATCTGTTGCTTCAAGGACAAGTAAAACTGACTATGTGCTACTTGCTGAAGAGTAACTCAGTATGTCATTGTGCCATTTTGCAGGATTTCTGAACATCCAAGGAAAAGCATGATACATCATCGGTCAGTGCAGCAGGGCAGTGGATTAGAGCACTGCCTACAAAAATGGGGTTTTGGCGGCTGAGTCAGTGTATTGCTCTAAAATGCTTTACAGTATTTTGATGCACAGATTCTGAAGAATGGCAGTCTTTCAAATGAGATCCACTTCATAGCTTTGTGCCTGTCTTTATTTATAGTAAGCCTTCTTGTGGTCGGAACAGCACTAGTGAAATACGCAAAAGACGCTTCTTTGAAATACAGAACTCATCAGTTTATAGTGGTACAGAACCCTCTATCTCTTCTTATGCAGGGAGTTCTGGATTAAAAATGTGTTTATAATAATCATCAACATAATGCCTACATAATACCTGCATAAATATTAACATAACCTACATAGGTATTCTTGCATTAATGGAGAATTCACTTTAACTTCTTCTGCCCATTGAAGAAATTATTCAATTCCCGTTTATATGCTCAAAGTAATCAAAAATTTCAAGTCATATGTGGAGATCACAGAAAGAAAATCACAACAAAATAATACATAGCAACATTAAGAAACAAAACAAACCAAGGAAAAAACTCAACTGCAAGCAGAATAAGAAAAGCAGAATTTGGAAAAAGAATTAAAAAGACAAGCCTTAGTAACATTAAAAGAAGAAAATGAGGAAAAATTGCGATAGCAAAAGAGAAGGATAATGTCAAAACTGGATGACATCTGTATTGTGTCTTCTTTTTTGCCTTGAGGACAAGACCAGTGATCATGCAAGAAACCATGGGGAGAGAATGGTTATAGAAAACTCACTGAGAGGTCTGACAACAAATTAATGTCATGCTAGAATGGCTAGTACTTGGAAGACATGGGCCCACTTTCAAATTTCTACCCAGCTAAATACAGATAAAAGTCAAATCTGATTATATGTAAGGAATGTGAGATAAAGGTTTAACATGATCTAAAGTTTCCAGTTGCTTCCTGGCCTGTATCAAAAGAAATGGGGACAGAAGGACAAGCAAGGTGATTGTACACCTCTATTTCACTCTTATGAGACCGCTCGACCTGGAGTGCTTCATCCACCTCTGGGGCTTCCAGCATTAGAAGGATGCAGCCCTGACAGAGTGAGTCCAGAAGAGGTCATAAAAATGCTCAGAGGGCTGGAGCAGCTCTCCTGTGAAGAAAGGCTGAAAGAGTTGAGAGTCCTTATAGCAGCCTTCCAGTAGCTAAAGAGGGCTTCAAGAGAGATGAAGAGAGAGACTTTTCACAAGGGCATGTAGTATTAGTACAAAGTATAAGAGCTTTAAACTGAAAGAGGGTAGGTTTATGTCAGGAAAAAAAAATTCCTTCCTGTGAGGATCATGAAGCAGTGGAACATGTTGCCCAGAGAAGTTGTAGATGCTTGTGGTGGCTTGACTCTGGCTGGATGACATGTTCCCACTGAAATTGCTCCATCACTTCCATCCTTAACTGGACAAAGAAAAGAAAATATAGCAAAAAGCTCAAAAGTTGAGACAAGGACAGGGAGAGATCATTCACCAGTTACTGTCACAAGCAAAACAGACCTGACTTGGAGAAGTTAATTTATTACCAATCAAAATTAGAGTAGAATAATGAGAAGTAAGAAAAAAAAAACTCTCAGAAACACCTTCACATTGCCTGTCCCTTCTTCCTTGGCTTTACATAGTTCCTAACTCTTTTCTTTCTCAACCCCCAAGGGAGATGGGGAATAGGGTTTAGTGTCCCTTCATCATGTGTTGCTTTCTGCTGCTGCTTCTTCCCCCTCAGGCTGAGTCATCGTTCACTTGCTCCAGTGTGGGTTTCTCCCACAGAACACAATCATTCATGGACTACTCCAGTGTGGATCCTTTTCACAGGGTTCAATCCTTCAAGAACAGGTGCTGCAGTGTGGGTCACTCACAGGGTTACAAGTCCCACTAGCAAAACTGCTCCAAATGCTCTCCCTGTTCTCCCCGTGGTTCTGCAGGCCCTGCAGGGAAACTTCTCTAGCATGGAGTTCCCATGGGGTCACAACTTTCTTTTGAGCATCCACCTGGTACTGCATGCTACATTTCTGGGTCTCCTGCATGGTCTGAAGGTGGATCTCTGGTCCCACATGGACCTCCATGTTCTGCATGGGCACCTTCTGCCTCACCACTGTGTGCACCACAGAGAATCTCAGCTCCAGCACCAGGAGCATGTTGTCTCTCTCCTGTTTCATTCACCTTGGTGTTTACAAAGACTTTTCTTTCACATAGTCTCATTCTCTCTTCTCTGCTGCAATTACTTCTGCCCAATAACTTTTTCCACTCTTAAATATGTCATCACAGAGGTACTACTATATCTCTGACTGGCTTGGCCTCAGCCAGTGGTGGGTTTGTCTTGGAGCTGGCTGGCATTGGCTCTGCCATGCATGGGAGAAACTTCTGCAAGAAGTCAGCCCTGTAGCACTGCCCTGCTACCAAACTCTTGCCATGCAAACCCAAGATAATGGCCCATTCCTGGGAGTATTCAAGACAGGCTGGATGGGGCTTTAAGCAACATGATTAAGTGGATAGTCTTCCCTGCCCAGGGGATTTGGAAATAATGGGGTCCATTTCACACCAAATCATTCTATGACTCTCTGATCCTCAGCAAATTCTATATTAAAAAAAAAATTTTATAGGGAGGGAGAGAAAGACAGAGAGAGAGAGGGAAGGTTGATGGGCGAAAGGAGAAAGGAGAAAGTTTAACACACAGTATATTCAGATATTAGTTAAAAATCTGAAAGAATTCAGATAATCACAACTGTCCAATATTTCTAAAAAAACCAATAATTTTTTCCTTTCAGTGTTATCAGTTCCACTTCTGTGTTTGATTATGCCTCTAATGTCTTCTCGAAGCCTTCATTTTAAGTAATTAAAGATTTATAGATGAGGTCTCTGCACTGCAGTAAATATTGTCTTGGAATGTGATATATGTATATATTTATCTGAAGATTAGGACTGAGTGGCTATTAAATTCTGAAAAGCCACTGAACTGACTTTCCACCCTTATCTTTCTCCATGAGAGCTTAAACACTGCAGATTGTGAAGGGAAAAAAAATCCAGGGTTAGAACCAATACTGTAGTTTTACTACTTTACATCAAAGTAATTTAGAAAGTTGCTTTCCTATCAAATTGCCATAACTTTCTCATCTAAATGCTGTAATTTCATTATGCAGGTCTTTAGTGTACCTAAACTTAAGTATACTGGCTCCTTGCACACAGCTATTCATGTAAATGATGATGCAGCTATTTATACTGACGCTTAGAGCGAAAATCATCTCGCCTAACTTGAGTTGTCTATAATGTGGAAGTCTACATCTGAGACACTCCCTAAAATCTCTTTATAGTTCCTCCAAGTGAAGCAAAGAGGCACTTTTAGGAAGCAATTTGTTTGTTCTATTTTAAGGTGAGATTAATTGTTCCCTACAGTTGGCTCCTTCTTTCTCTCTCTAGGAGCATAAAGGAACATATTAAGAATGCTTGGGGAAATTAGTTTTGGCATAGATATTCAGAAGGAGATGTCGACATTTAGACAGAGGAGGCCTGCCTTCAGATCCTGCATAGACAAACATAACAGAAAAGGCTGTCGTAGTTCCAATTCTGTCTCTGTTTTCCAAGTGGAAGTACCATATTTGAATGAAGGCTTTTGCCAACAAAGCACTGCAAACACATCAATGAAGACTGCTGCATAAGGGACATGTATATGTGTTTTTAAAGGTAAGCAAAGATTAGTGACTCAGGTTTCTAAAGAAGCATTAATTGCTAAAATGGTCTTTATATGAAATTATTTTTTCAAGTGATTTTTCTTCCTGGTTTCTCAGCTATGTTTTCCTCTTCTTGAGACAATTTGAAGTTGCTAAGTAGCTGGGTACTATCTAATTTAAGTCTCTTTGGGTGGGATTCAATTTAAGACACTTTCATTTCATATTTACACATGAGATAGGTATCTGAACTTCCACTGTGGCCATTAAAAATGTTGGAAGCATAAGATACATGCATCTAAATTCAGAAATATTAAATCTTACAAACCTAGAATCATGAAAGTTGGAAAATTTCTATACTGACATCAAATCCAGCTATCAATCTAACAGTGCCAAGTCCACCACTAAACCATGTCCTGGACAACCATATCTTCACATCTTTCAAAAACCTCCAAGGATGGCAACTCAATGACTTCCCTGAGCAGCCTGTTCCAGTGCTTGGCAATCCTTGCAGGGAAATAGTAGAAAATAAAACTACACAGATGCAATTTGAGACCATTTCCTCTTGTCCTATTACTTGTTAGTAGAAGAGACTAATACCACCTTGTTACAACCTCCTTTCAGTTTGCTGTGCAGAGAGCACTAAAGTCTCACTTCAGCGTCCTTTTCTCAGGATTAAACAACACCAGTTTTTTGCTGTGCTTGGTGCATTGATCCAGCCTGTTTGATCCCTCTGTAGAAACAACCTTTGTATCCTCTTGCAGATCAACATTCCCACCCAAATTGGTGTCATCTGAAAAAGTATTGAAGGTCCACTCAATCCCCTCTTCCATGTCATAGATAAAGATTAAACAGAACCAGCCCCAAAACTGAGCCCTGGAAGATATCATTTGTGACTGGTTGCTAACAGTATTTAATAATAGCCACCATCACTTTTTTGGGTTGACGACTGTGTTGGGAGAGATTAAATAAATCTATAAGTTTTAGCCAACGACATTTCACAAGATTCACTATTTGCTATTTCAAAGAAATGACAGGGCCAGAGTAACTAGAGGTCTAGTGTTCATCCCAGAACTTTTAAATGGTTGAGATATAAATTGTTGTCATTAAGTTAGGGAAGCAAGTATTTGAAGTTCTGTGCAACTATACCTGTTTCTAGAAATTAAAAATTCATAAGTACATTTTAATCCTTAACATGGTTCTCAGTGTCATCAGTTTAATAAGAATTTTATCTAGAAAGTATTATTTTGCTTTAATGCACATTCATGAGCAGGAAACTTAAGAAGCTAGCCCAGCAAATGAAATAAATCTTCACTTGGGCACATAGTTACATTTTTTAATTTTATGATTTACATTTCTGAGCAGAGGTGACCACTTTTTTTTTTTTTTTGTTTCTTCATAAGTAGCACTTGGTGTTTTTTCTCCAGGTTAACTAAAGATATAGCAGTTTCCCTTTAGATCAGAAACATGACCATGCCTGCAAATAGATGTTTTTTTCAAAAAATGAAGTAAAAGAATCAAAAGAAGATGCATTTTAAAGAGAACGTTGTTCAAAATCCTACTGTTGTTCATATAATCACATAAATCCTTTAACTGTGACAATTCAGAAGCAAATGAGTGATGTATAGAGGTGAATTTTACTGTTAGCTCAGAGCTCTAAATTCACTGACTAGCAGGTGATGTGCCACTTGCAGATAGTGCAATGAAAGACCGGTGATAGTTATCAACAGGTCCCTTCTGCACATTAAAAAAGTCTGACCCCTTACTTGTAGCAAATACAAATCAAACCCTATAGCGGTTCACTAATAAGTATTGAGCAAGGATGTCTTGGACATAGTTCCTCTTCCCAATTTCTCAAAAGAAATTTAAAGCTTTTTGAATCTTCAGCTGACCATATTCTTTTCTGCTGTGTGGTGCTATCATTATTCTAGTAAAATTGATCATAAAAGAACAAAAAACCAAAAGATGTCTGCTATTTCAGGGACAGTGGTTTCAATTTTTTTCTCTATACTGTGTAATGAGGGAAACTTTGAGGTATTCTGAATACTGCACACCAAAGTTTTGTGATTCATGGCTGTTCGAGGCCACATGGCCTCCATGTAAATAGGATATATGTTCTGTATGTGGCTTAAGGAGCTACTGGATATGCCTAAATATCTATTTGTAGTTGTGTGGACTAGAGGTAAGCGAAAGCAAAGCAATCCATATTTTTAACTGTTTTTGAGGCTGTCCTACACTCAGAATTTATGGCAAACTATATATTTTTTAATTTTCTAAAGAGTAATTTCAGTGTTTTAATTTTGTGTTCCATTTCAGAAGCTATGGAGGGTTAGCAAATAAACTAGTTTGATTGCCTAAGTACAGCATGTTTTTAATACTACAACAATTCATTCAGAATCTTTGGTGATGGAACAAACGCCTTTTTGTTGCCCAGGGCTATATCTAAAGAGCATTGTCCTCTGTCCCACTGCTCTTTTCCATGCAGAGTAAAAAGAATATGTTTACAACAGTCAGCAACCTGATAAAACTACTCAGACATGAGAATGAAGTGAATGAAGAAACAGAATTGCTTCAGTTATGTGAAAATACCATCATATTCAAAGAAGTTTATGATTTCAGCACAAAAGGTATGCTAGTTTTCTGAGACAGTGAGGTTTCTTTACTAGAGATAAGTAAGTCCATCAGTCTTGTCAACTGAACAAGACACAGAAAAGGTATAAGACTATTCATGAATTTTAATTAAAAAATATCTAAAATACCTTAGCTGAAATCCCTTAGCAGCTGAACTTATGTGTCTACCAAGGAGTCTGAATAGTGTAGTTAAAAGTGTTACAGACACTTTTAGAAATACCAAATAGATGTTAACCAAAATAATATTTAATGTGTTCGCCAAATAAATGGTCGCACAGGCACAGATATATCTGCTATCTGAATTTGAAGTGTCACGTGAAGCAAGGGAAAATATCACTCTGCATGATATCCTTGGGAGAAGACATTAATCCACTTGAACCTCTTTGGCATATATTTTCACTACTCAGACTACTAGTTAGTGTGTCAGAGCCAGTCACCCAGTTTGTATTCTGTACTCAGAGCTGGAAAGTCCCTCTTTCATAACTCAGATATATTATCTATCTTTATCAGTTGTCTATTCTTCTTTCAAATTATTCTTATTTCAAATGATTTTTGAAACATTCAGAATTCTTACACAAGTGGAGGCTAACAGAAATTGCTAAAACTAAACTATAACTTTAAATATTCTAACATAGAGGACTTATAACTTCACCAAACAAAGAGCAGATTACATAAAACAGCCAAAAAAGGGAATCAAAACTGTCTTCCTCCACAGTGACTCTATCCTAGTTATGAAATAGGTTCTAAGCAGTGCACCCCACTGGCTGCTCCCAAGAGTAGGTTAATGATAAAAGAATAAGAACATAAATAAGGCTGACACTGCTCTGACACTTTTTCCTTCCTTTTGTCATCAGTGCAAATACCAAAGAAATAGCAAATGGTCTGTGTTTCTTTGATACTGGAGCCACACACTTTGTAAAGCTGAACTCTTTTACTACTTCTCACGTGACAGTATAACTTATTAAATATGTGCCAATATAATCTTGAGAATCCCAATTGTCACAGTCTCTCCTGTCGCACAGGTTAATGTCTTTGGTCCCCTCTTTCATCTTTTACTTGGCTTTGATAAGAACCTCTCAGTATCTACATTCACTACCACCCTTTTGATTTCTGTGCTGCAGGTAGCACTCGCAATTTAAGACAACCTCTTCAAAGGTCTCACTGATGACCTCCGTAAGCACCTCAGAAGGTGATTCCTCTGTGCTCCTGTGGTTAGAAATCTATTAAACCTGAGTCAAATGAATCTTAGCCTCTAATAAATGAAAACTAGAATGAACCAACAACCTTGGAAACTATTCATTGCCATCACACTTTCCACAGAATACAGGTTTCTTTTTCCTTTTGATGTGTTTTTTTTTCTTTCACATCTGAAATGCTGAGTGCCCTTACACGAGTTTTATCTCCAATTATTCTTGCATAAAAGCCATGCATATCTAGCCTAACATAATAGTGCTTCCCATACAGATGAAACACATCTATATAATTTCTTCCTTCAGAACAGATATGAAGAGTTGTTTTATCTCCAGGAAGGTAACCTGCTTCAAAGATACAGTACATTATTAAAGACTCATAGGGGGTAAAATTAGCAAAGAGGGAAATACGACAGATCATGCTCAGGATCAAGCTCAATGCATTCCATTACCTGGACTGTGAAAAAGTCAGATGAACAAACATATATTAAGTATATCCTAAGCATGTATGAACAGAGCACAAACTTACAGATTGCCTTCTAGAAATAAGAGATTGATCTCATAATTGCTAATATTTTCAAGACAGAGTTGAATCTATCCCATACTTGATATATATGTCTAGAGTTATGAAATCTTGCAGATTGCATTTAAGTTTAGGTGAATGTGAAATAAAACAGGAAGAGAAGAATACTTTAAAATCCCTGCTGTTTTATTTACTTTTAATCCACTAATTAGACTCAAACTGTGTGGAATCAGCCTTGAGGGGGTTCAGAAGACTCAAGATTTGTGCAGCATCAGGTACTACACTCTTATTTCAAACAGATTTAAAAGACAACTTTCTAGCACTACAAACAGGCACCCTTCAAACTTTTGTGTAAGCCAGATAAGTGTTACTTTAGCAGATGCAGACTGGTCTTGTGAAGGCTGTCTGAATGTGTCAATACTGACTGCCCTGTGACCAAGCTGGAGCTTTAAATATTTCACAAGTTCTAGAAGGCCATTTTTATGACCTAATCAATTTAATATTGAGGTATCAGAGTTGGGGAAATGGGAAAAAATTCAACTGTGCTCTCTTGTCACATCAGACATTTGGTCTTGTGTTTAATCTCCTTAATGAATTTTGCTCTTGGAAAGCTTAAGGGATCAGATGAAGGATGTGCAAATCACAGAGACCCTCATTCCTCACCCACCCCCTCATCATGTTTAATATACCAAGCCCTCAAGCTGCTATCACAGTTCATCTGTCAACATGCCACCTGGGCTTTGTAAACTTCAGCATCTATACTGGATCCTTGCCATAATTCAGCAGGACCACTAACAGCTCTTCATGACAATAGGAAAGTAAAAGCAAACACAAAAAAAAAACCAAAACAAAACAAAAAAAACCCAAAAACCAACAAACAAAAAAACAAAAAACCAAAAAGCAAACAAACAAAAAACCCCACCTACCTATCCATGCACGTACAAGCAGGAAATAATTTCACAGAGAAAACCCACAAAATCTTTATTTAGTGTGAGCTAGCAAATTTCACAGTGTCATGGTAACATTTGGGTACATATACAAGAACCAGGCACATAGCAAAGAGAGGAAAAGAAGCTCCTATGCCCAGGAGAAATTCACACAAGTGAATGGGATGAAGATTATCATTCTTACAGCAGTAAAGACTAATATGTTATGAAGAGGCAGACTGATGAATGCCACAAAATGCTGGCTACTGAGATGGCGCATGAAACAGATATCTCTCATTCAGGATTTGCAAAGGTTTTTTCAAACTGATGGTATAATGTATCTCATTCCAGAAAATCCATATCTCCCATAACATGGTCCAATGTCTCAGCTTGTAAACTTTGCCATTCTAGTTAGTTCTGATACTGTACTGAGTGATACTAAATTAATTGTTCTTCACAAACTTGTTCCAGAACTAGCTCATTCAACAGCTATATAAAACTGTGAACAAAATTCTCCATTCTGGAAAAAAGAAATGTTAACCAACCACTAAACCCAAAGTTTTCCCCTTGGGTTATCCAAAATGTAAGTCGGTAAGAGGTAGTACCATTCCACCAAGTTTTGCACCAAGCAGGTTAACAGGATGGGGCAAAGAAAGAATAAAGCAGTAAAAGAGAAAGAAAAGATGACAAGTGAATATAGGAAGGCAAGTGAGTATAAGAATGAGAAAATACAGAGCCTTCAAAGGACAAAGCCTTTCAAGGTATACCACCTGGAACTTAACTGAGTCATGCATCTGGTCATGCCATGGGTTGATAGGAAGATTGCCTCCCCTAGAGAAACCAAATCCCACACTTAACTCCCTTGCGGGAAGAATGTGCTTACTGTTACACCTTTACATAGGGTGGATTTTTTTCAACTTTAGGATTGTTTTGATGATGCTTGTTCACATATTGTGATTTTATTTGGTGAGTCAAACAGAATAAGGAAGGGAATACAAATACAATCTATTCCTTATTTTACAGGAACTAAAGGACAGGACCACAGCAGACAGAATCTCAAGGAAACTACCCTGACCTTGCATATTCTGTGAGAGAATAAATAAGTTACTTGCAATCTCTGTCTTATTGGACCTTTTTTCTATACAAACATATTGTCAAGAAATTCGCTTGGTTTAGCACAATAAATGCAAAAATTTTGACAAAGTTTTAATTCCTGTTTGCTGGGTATCTTGGCGGCAATGAAGTATTTTCATAAGAGAAGCACCTGTTTTCTGAGGAAAGAAGGTTGGTTTTTCCTTTTTTTTAAATTTTGTTACGGTTTTGTTGTTGTTGTTTTGTACAGAGAATGTGTCATGAGCTCCTAGAGGTATGAAATTACTTAGTCATACACAATATTTCTTGTCAGCTTCACCCTTTGAGGTGCAAGATAGAAGGAAAGATTTATTGTATAAATAGAAAGGCATCAGAGATCTCTTTAAAGTGGAGTGCAGAACATTACCTGAGATAAGAAAGGCATCCTTGCATATCCTAGTAATACCAGCAATACCAAAGATGGAAACTGAGAACATACAGACTAGTAGAAAACTGTTTGCCAGTAACGTTTTCTGATGCTGAATCTTCATGAGACAGCATTTTTGCAACTTTCCTAAGTCAAATAATGAGAATGAGGTTTTAAATTTGCTCAGCTAATGCTGATACTAGCCTTGTAAAAGACTTAGTCCATAGAACAGCCCCAAAGATGATGAAAAGGACTGGGAAGGCTTACAGGAGGAAACACAGAGAGAACTGGGTTTGTTCATTCTACAGAAAGGTAGGCTTGAAGAAGATCTTATCATCATGTTCCAAAATGTAAAAGATGGCTGAAGATAAGGCCAACACTCCCTTTTTTACAGCACAAAGAGGAGAGGCAATGGGTATAAGTTATGTCAGTGGAGACTCTGACTGGATAGGAGAGGAACATTCTGATAATGAGAACAACGAGCCATTGGAATACTCTCGCCAAGGAAATGGTGGAATCCCACAACAAAGGACACTTCAGATTCAGCTGGACAGGGCTGTGGGCCATGTTACCTACACTGTGCTTTAGCCAATAATTGTTGGGGCAAATGATCCTCAGAGTACCTTCCAACCCAATATTCTGTGAATCTGTTATGTGCTGAAAATGAACTGGTTTTTTCTTCTTTTTTTTCTTTTGTTTTTGTTTTTGTTGTTGTTGGGGTTTTTTTTGTTGTTTTGTTTTAGTTTGGTTTTTGGTTGGTTGGTTTGGTTTCTTTTTATTTTCCTGATCAAGCCTGACTTCTGTGTAAAATTTTTGCAGTTGAAATTGCTTTTATACCAAAAATGATGCTGCTTTAGATCTGTAAATCTAAACTTCATTGTTCTACCTTTATTTTTGTTATAATGTTCAAGAAGTCAGGTGTGTATGGAAAATATTACATTTGGACCTTAGCATAGGACCTGTGGTCCCTTCTAGTGGAATTATAATCACTCAAGAAAGCACAGCAAATTTGCTAGGTGACTAATATTGCAGCAAAAACTTTTATTTTCCCATGATTAAGCTGAAAAAATCAAAATATTGATAAACTACATTGAAATAAATAAAAATTCAGTAGTTTTAATGTAAAACTATGCAGTAAATATAAATACTTATATTTTCTAATATTAATTTGCTCTTTTTGGATAAGGTGGAATGAAAAGTCTCAGGCTGTGCATCTTCATTGCATTTATCAAGTCACAGCATAAATTTTGAAGTGTGTAACAGCATAAATATTGCAGAACACATATAGCAAACCAAGAACTTTCAAATAATATTGAATTTTACACCAGATACACACTTTTCTTACACAACACCAACCCTTAGTGAAAACATTGGAGACCACAATTGTTTTTAAAGCTTGATTAAGCATGATCAAGGAACTGAAAAAAATTTATTTCTGTTTTCACAAACCATAACTCTGTGAATAATCTAGTACTTTTATAAAAAAATTATCAAACATGCTTTATTAAAAGTACTAAAATATTTAAACTGATAGCTGTAAAAATAATACCAAGAGACAGTTACAAGCAAGGAAAAAAATGAAATTTCCTTAGGAGATATCATTCATCCCATTCAAAAGGGGATTTTTGGTGATATCTCCAAACAAGTTCAGTATATGGCCTGGTGTATGTTTGTACATATACCTGCATATATGCATGTAGACAGGTACACTTGTACACATGTATATATATACACACATACATACATACATATATATATATATATATAGCATACTTAACACACAAATGAGGATGATTTTATATGACAGATTTACACCGCACAAAGAGTTTCAGAGGATTTGCTCTCTTTCCCTCTCTAGTGTCCCTCCCTTCCCATGTATACATGGTACATCTCTTGTGTTCAGCAGAGTCCTGTCACTCTCTTGAGGCTTTCGTCCACTTCTTAGAGGCCTTCATCCTGGCAAGCTGACAGTATCCTTCAATGCTTATGGAATATTCCAATTCCATCTTTTTTTAAGCACTTCACATTATGTCAAAATGCCACTCTGGATGGCTTTGATCAAATTGGATTTCATTTGAAAAAACCTTTAGTAAAGACAGCTAAAGTAGATACCTTCCTGAACATGTCTAACTCACTCCAGATTTCTTAGGTATCCCAGCTTCAGCTCTTGATGGCTTTCTTTGATATCTGTATTTACATGGTTTATTTTGATTAATGACATTAATTAATTTGGGGTTTTTTATACCTCTTTAAATAAACTAGTAATAGGTTTGGATTTTCCAACACACATAACTCAAGACTAGAAGTACAAATCAGTATAGAAATATTTTATACATTTTTCATTATCCTGCTTGAAAACAAATTTGAAATTTTGCTATAAATCTTTCCTACTAAGCAATTTGAAAATGCACAGGAGTTCATTATTTTTCTTATTAGCTAAATTTCCATAGCAATATCATGCTGATAAATATCATCAGTGATGCCATAAATTTTACTTAAATTAATACAAATGATGATGCTTTATTAGTATGTACAATGGAGCACATCTTAAATAATCATTAGATTCAAAAGAGTCTATTTTCTTCACTCTGTTAATTTGCTGTATGCATGTCCAGAAATTTACCAAATATCTTTTCAAACAAGCATTACACTAAAAGCTGTCTCTGCCTTTTATTCTGCTCTTCTATGGTTTAGAAAGCACAAAGGCTCAATAGCACTTAGGAAGAGAATCATATGTTTCACACAGAATCACAGAGCATTCTGAGTTGGAAAGGACCCACAAGGTTCATCATGACCTACTCTAAAGTGAGAGTCCCATACAGGGACTGAAGCCACAACCTCTGTTTTATCAGCACCATATTTGACCTTAGAATACTTAAATAGGGAACTTGGGAGTGAGAAAGCCATCTGCAAATGATGTACCAGATTAGCTAGGGGAAAGGGAGGGAATAAATTATGTGTTCTTTTTTAAACAGATGAAAAATATAAACCAAATAATGTTTTTATCACTCAAGAGTAACGCAGTTAACAGATTGTCTAATGGGCTTCAGGGCAGTTCTGAGCAATTCTAACCCACATCCTCTGATACCTTGATAAGACTGTGGAATCCCACAGCACTGAAGGTAACTCCTGCCCTGTCTGATTCCTGGTGACATAGAATGATGCCAAGAGCTTAGCCTTCTAATATAAGCATCTGTGCTGGTTTGACCAGGAAGTGGGAATTCTGGGATGCTGCGGTCAAACCAATGGGTGCTCACATTTTGATATTGGCACCTGGGGTCCACACACACCTCTTAGAACACACAGGGGTTAAAAACCAGAGCTTTGAGCCTGGGAGACTCTCTTTGGACTTCCATCAGGAAAAGCTTTGGATCTCTCCCCCGTCCCAGCTGCTGGCTGGATGGGAGGGGAAAAGCCCCACGGCCATGAGGTAGGCCCAGCCCAAGGATGGAAGGGTGGAAGAGACCAAGAGACATCAGGCAGCCACCCCCCCCCAGGGAAAACAGAGAGAGAGAGAGAGAGAGAGAGAGCAGGGCAGCGTGGGAGCGCCAGAGGCAGAGACTGAAATTTTTAACCCTTTTTGTGCATGATTGAGACCTTGCAAAATGCTGATCCTCCTGGAGCTGAATGAGAAGAGAGATAAGAGATGAGATAACAAGGGATAGGCCCGAGGGAAGTGGAGAAGACTGGCTGAGTTGGGGAGAGATGACGGAGTGGCCTTTCTTGTGTAGCCATAGACTGAACCAGTTTTTTTCCTGTGACACAGGGACTGCATTTAGGGGGAGGCAGCGCCTCAGAACCAGGAGGGTTCAGTGTGGGGACCCCTCGTCCCCAGGGGGTGAAAAAAATTGGGAAGGACAGATGTCCCGAAGGACAGACTGTGCCTTTTTTGGAGTGAGACAAGGCATCCTTGAAAGACAGCCCTAGAAGCAGCTCTGGTCCATGCACAGTGGTGAGAGCACTGGGCATGGAAGGAAGATGTCACAAGTGGCAAAAGGACTTTCCGGGCGTTGCTGAGTGACATGGAAGCACACGAGGTTTCACCGTGTTTCCAGGGGAAGCCTATGGTGCAAGAAGGACTCCTCTCCTCTTGATGAACTGAAGATTGAGTATTCTAAAGGGTGGTGCCAGACTGGGCAGTTGGTGATTTGGGAAAATGTATTGCATTGGAATACATTCTCCCATTTTCCATGGGAAATTTGGTGGGGGGGAGGAGGAAGGTGCTTTTGAAAGGTTTTCATTTTTCTTTCCCTTATAGTTTTTTTTCTTCTTTTCTTGTGGTTTAGTTAATAAAGTTTTCTTCATTTCTAAGCTGGAGCCTGCTTTGCTTATTCCTGGTCACATCTCACAGCAGACACCAGGGAGAGGGTATTCTCATGGAGGCACTGGCTTTGTGCCAGGCCAAAACCATGACAGCATCAAAGTGTCTCCTCACTTTAAACTTCTCTCTACACCCTGCTATGGAAAAATAATGTATGATTTTAAGAATTTGTTGCTTTATCACTGAAGAAAACTAAGAAGAGACAAAAAAAAAAAAAAAGTAGAGGGAATAGCCAGTCAGCTAAGGTTGGCTAAACTATGCAATTGTGCTTTGAAGCAAATGAGCCTTACTTTGAACCACTTCAAACAACTGGAAAAGAAAAAAAAAGTCTTATCAAATCTGCCATAAGGGAAGCATATGTGAACTGCACATGGTCTGAGAAATGGGATAAAGGATCTAAATAGGCCTTTTACTGTCTTTATGCTCTGATTCATGGAAACAAGAGAGTACTTAAACACATGCTTACTTGCAGGCATCTGCTTTACGTTTATTGTCTTCAAATAAGAAAGCCAATAGTTAAGTTTATATGTGGTCCTGGATGGAAAGAAACATAAAACACTCTGTCAGTGAGGTTCTGACTTCAGTCTTCACCTTTGCAGTATTATCAAAGTAGCTGCTTAAGTTTATTGCAAGCTATTTTTAGGCAAGACACAAATAAACTGCCAAGATCAGCTCTCAGATGTGAAATACAAAAGCTCCAGGTGTATATTGTGGTTTCCTTAGTGTCAGAGATTTGATTCCATACACTTCTAGGAGAAAGATACTGTAAAATTTCTCAGGAAGACACTGAAGAGAAAAGGTTTGGGTATGTGCAGGTGAAAAACTATCAAGAGATATACCTTAATATTTGGTATAATAATTTCAGTACCTCAATTCAGGACAAGCATTTCCCTATTTACACATTTCTCTGATTCACAGTAATCTTTACTTTGTGGACTAATTAAACCCCAAGTCATGGACCACTTGAAAAATAAATAAATACAAAACAAAACACTTCACTGCACACAGATCTACCCTTGGGGAAATGACGAGAGACCAAAATATGTGACAGATGTTAGTCACATTGCTTAATGCACTACTGGAAGTTGCTCAGATACTGTGGTGATGAGTGTGGAGTGAGAACCTATATAGATTAGAACCATTTAGTGAGATGTATCCTAAACAGACTCATTACATAGCTATTACTGCAAAAAAATTGGCGAGGAGGTGATGCATGAGTTGTAGAATAGCAGTCTTGTAAATGTCTTTGTATATATATGTTCTCCTAAAAAAGCCTTGTGTCTATTATTACATGATAAGTAGAACAATTGTTTTCAATTTTAGATCATTTATCTATGTTTTAATTTGCCATTCTGTTCATGAAGCATCAAAGATGCAACAGCAAAGCCTTTAGAAAAGCTGCTTAGCACAATAATTAGCTTTTGTAATGAACATAAAAGGCAGTCATGAACTCAGAATAGAACGGTAATAGATGAACCAGAAAAATAGAATGCATCTGCCAGAAAAGATGGGACAGTGTTGTTCATTGAAATACTGTCCATTTCACTCTGGATTCATGCAAGTCGGTTGCAGGTCACACAAGATAAACTGTGCAAATTGTATTTGTCTTTGATTGGACAGATGAAATTTGCTTAAAATAAATTATACAGTTTAATCAAAAGGAATCTTTAATTGCAACCCCAGAACCACAGAATATTCCACGTTGGATGGGACCCAAAAGAACCATTGAGTCCAGCTCCTGGACCTGTGGGAGGACCTAAGGGTCACATCATGTACCCGGAAGTATTTTTCAAATTGTCCAAATGCTTCTTGAACTGCTTCAGGTTGTGACCACTTCTGTGGGGAGCCTGTTCCAGTGCCCAACCACTCTCTGGGTGAAAAACCTTTGTTAATATCCAGCCTAAATATCCCCTGACACAACTTCAGGCCATTCCCCTGGGTCCTGTCACTGTCACCACGGAGAAGGGATCAGTGCCTGCCCCTCCCCTTCCCCTCATGAGGGACCTATAGCGAGGTCTCCCTTGAGTCTCCTCTTCTCCAGGCTGAACAGACCAAGAGACCTCAGCTGCTCCTCATGCAGCTTCCCCTCAAGGCCCTTCACCATCTTTGTAGCCCTTCTTTGTATTTTCTAATAGCTTCATCTCTTATTTGTGATACCAAAAACTGCGTATGAGGCTGCACCATTGCAGAGCAGACTGAGATAATATCCTCCTTGACTGGCTGGCAATGTTATTGTTTCCTTAGCAAATTTCTAAGGGATTTGTATAGGATAGAAATTAATAGTATAAAAGCAATATTTTTCAATAAAGTTATGCTAGCAAGTGGCCAGGTCTGTACATTCAATGCTGGTAAAATGAAGGAAAACTCAGGTGTTCAAAATATTCTGTGTCTTTATCAAATTTCATGATCAACTTAAGAATTTAGGTGGTAGGTTTCAGTTACAACATTCTAATGCATTAACTTACTTAAATAACTGGAATTAGAAAATAAACCTTTCTTCCTGTGCTTTTATTTGTTGCTGTCTCTATGCTTAAAGTATAATGTATTCATCACATATGATGATACTGTTCTGTCTCCTTTTTCTTTGCCAGTTACTCCAGTTATCTCAGAAAAGGATGAAATGACACTTTATCAAATAACAGCTATTACATAATGGCTTCTAAATGAAGCAAGATTGCTGAAGTCAATTGCAGCTATAAATTAAATTTGGCTGTCTCAGACACCAAAGGCAAAAAATGAGCAATTCAGAACCTGTATTTTTTTAAAATCATGCAAAAGAATCTTAGAAAGTTCATAAAATTTCTGACCATTTTTTATTATTTGCCTGTTTAGGTTCTCACACTGCAAAAACTTTTTTTGTTTTTTCACAGTATCACAAATAATGATTCATTAGAGATCTTTTTTATGTTTCTTCTTTTCGTTTTTAACTTACCTAAGTGTACTCAAAAGTTTTGCATAGAATAACCTGATTTTACCTAAGTATGAGACTCTTGTCATGAAAATTTCTCCCAGTGTTCTGATACTCACCTCAGAGTCTACAAAATTAGATAGGTGAGATTTCAGCAAAATCCACATTTCTGTTAGTGAATTCATTAAAAAGGAATAAAATACTACTATTTTTAGCAGTAATGCTAACAGTCATAGTACTGTACTCTAAAGTATTGATTTTTAGTTCCAGAATGCTTTGCAAATTGCAAGTGATAGACCCTCACATGGCTCTTGGGAAGAGATAAAATTGTTGCCAGCCTTTTCAGAGAAGATTCCTATTGATTCCTAATATATTAGCAATATGTGAAGCATATTGTTGCAGGACACAAAACAATCCTTTAAGAGAGCTCCATTTTGGTGTCAGGAACTCCTAACCCTGTTCTAACTGCAGTGGACCACATTGTGTCTCGTGCCTTGCCTGAAGCACACAAAGTATAGAGCACTCAACTTGTTGGATGTAAAGATAGTAGATAGCTCCAAGGTGAACTCCCATTGATGAATGAACATTCAGAAACAGTTGTGAAAGATAAAGTAAGCTCGACTTTTTACTTCAAATCCTTATCACAAACATTGGATGTGATGTCTCCCACACAGGTATGAAATTTTCTTCCCTAAATTTCTGTTTGAATTGATTGTTGCTAAGCTGGTACTCAAATTCCCATGTCTTGACATTATGATCAGAATGCCTTTGGCTGTCAGGCAAAAAAATAAAAGAGATCGGAAAGACAAAAACACTACAGCACCCACTAGAAGAGAGCCATTTAGAGAAAAGTCCAACAGTCTCCTAAGGGAAAGTAGTAATATAAAAATTATTCTGTTCACTTCTACAAAGAAACTGTATGACTCATCAAGTTTTCTTTGCAACTTCAATAATTTAAAAACTCATCACTGTAGGTGGCCTGCTCTAAGAAGCTCCAGAGGTAACTCAGCCAATACCAATATATAGTGACATGAATTTACAGAGACAGTGAAGAAAACCCAGAGTAGACCATTTGATCATATACTTTGTGTCAAATATTGTTTTCAAAAGATGATTCACCATGTGTTGAACTTGGCTGGCTGCCATATGACTACCAAGCCAATTTCTAACTCCCTCTCCTCTGCTGGACATGGAGAGAATCATAGAATCATAGAATTGTTTGTGTTGGAAGGGGCCTTAAAAATCATGTCACCCACTATATACAGGGGTGTAACCTTCCACTAGAGCCCCATTCAGCCGGGCCGTCCAGGGA
This sequence comes from Melospiza georgiana, assembly GCF_028018845.1. Lineage (NCBI taxonomy): Eukaryota > Metazoa > Chordata > Aves > Passeriformes > Passerellidae > Melospiza > Melospiza georgiana. The sequence goes on from NC_080431.1 coordinate 49,762,157, forward strand.
TGTGCTCATCCACAGCTTCTCTGGGAAACCTCTTCCAGTGCCTTACAAATAAAGAATTTGTTTCTAATATCTAATACAATCTACCCTCTTTCAGATTTAGCCATTAGACCTTGTCCTACCAGTACAGCCTCTTGTCAAAAGTTCCTCTCTAGATCTCTTATAGGCCCCTTTAGATACTGCAAGACGTCTATGATATCTCCTTGAAGCCTTCTCCTCTCCAGGCTGAAGAACATCAACTGTGTCACCCTGTCTTCATAAGAAAGGTCCATAGGAATAATGAGATGAAAATCTTGGGGGCTGAGATAAAGAAGAGGTGATCACTTATCAAATACCATCACAGGAAAAGCAGTCTTGGTTTGGGGAAGATTATTGTAATCTATTGCAATTATAAATACAGCAGGATAGTGAGAAAATAAGGACAATGTAAACAATACCTTCTCTTCACTCCTAACCTTTGTCCTCAAGCCTATCTTTACTCCTTTGCTCCCATTCCTGACTCTTCTGTTTCCCTCTACCATTGAGTGACACAGGTGGGATGGAGTACGGGGGGTGTGATCATGTAACACTTCTTCTCTGTTGCTCCTTCTTCCCATTCTTCCACTGTTTGCATGTGAGGTCATTCCACAGGCTGTAGATCTTAATGATTTGTTCCAGCATATGTCCTCTCCATGGGTAGAATCCTTCAGCACCAGACTACTGGAGCATGGATCCCCTGCAGAGCCACAGCTTCTAGGAAAACCTGCTCCATTACAGGCTGCTTTCCTTTCTGCCAGGAACTCACTCTTGGGGCTATCCTTAGGCTGTAGCTTTCTTCAGGTCATCTCCACCTGCTCTGATGTGGGATCTCTCACAAGCTGCAGTGTGGATACCTGCTTCCCCTCAGTCCTCTACTGCCTGCAGAGGGACAGTCTGCACCACTGTGGTCTGCACTGCAGGCTGCAACTGCAGGGGAACCTCTGCTCTGGCACCTACAGAACTTTCTTTCTCTTCCTCGATGGTTGCTTCCATCACATTTTTCTTAGTCCCCTCTCTCACAGTTGATATGCATAACTTTTACTCTTAAATGTGCTATAATAAAAGTGCCACCAGGTCAGGTTTGGCCAGCTGTGGTCATCTCTGTTGGACATGATGACAGCTCATGGTCCTTTCTCATAGAGGACACCTTACAGCTCCCTTTGCTACCAAAACCTTGACTCAAATCCAATGCATCCATAAACATTTAAAAACATTCTTTAATCTTTGCTTAGAACAAATCTTATTGCTCTACTTAATACACAGCTTTGCATCAAAAAATTACATCCATTAAATGAATAATATAAGGTAATAAAATGGACTTAGACCTGTTATATTGTGGTCTCAATGTTTGTTTTAAACAGATTTAATAAATTTTTTTCAAATCACAATTGATATAGTCATAGTATAACACAGTAGAATATATGAGACAGATGCTTTGATCTGCTGCTATTCTACAGCCCTAGAAAAAATCCATTTCAACAAAGATGCATAAATGCATACTCACAGAAGACTCAGGGCTTTAATGGGCATAGCATTCATTGGATATGGTTTCTCCAGAGAAAATTGTACTAGCCTATTGAATTTCTTCTTGTAGTTAAATGTTTTCCTCAATGATTTTTCCAGAGTTCTTATATTTTAATAGCACAAGTAATATTCATTTATTTTATTTTCTGTTTTATTATTTAGTTATTCAGTGCAGTAAAGTTGTTCCATTTTTTGTTAACCTATTTCTGCCTGAGTGTTTCTTGTAATTGCTTCATGAAATCTAAAGTTTCCTCAGTCCCGAAAAAAGGATAATGTAAAGAAAACTATGCATATATGCGGGGGAAGGGTAGATATAAATCTAATTGTGTTAGGAACTTACGTCTTATAAAAGGAACTCACTAGGCCACAGCAAAATATCTAAATATAAATAACATTGTAACCAGACTAGTAAAAAGATTTTTACTTTTATTTCTAGCACATCAGTTTCAAAATACAAAATAGAGACATGACAACTCACTAATCTACACTAAAAAAATGTCTCCTCTAGCACGGCTAGTACAGAAAAATATAAAATCATCTCAGTCTAGAATTCAGCTAATCAGACACAGAAAACACGTATTGACAAGCATTCTATCTAATCTTATAAAACATACGTAATCGTAGCTAAAACAAAGACTAGTTCATAAGAGACAAAGAACAAAATTCTATTCATGTTAACTTCTAAAGATATACATTAAATAACTTTGTTACCATCTTAAAGCTAATTCTACAGACACTTGTTGTTTGTCACGTCTACTGCTTAAAAAACTTTTCTGCTTACATAAGAAACTTTTCTGCTTGCATGAAAAACTTTTCTGCAATGCTAACAAAACTCCAATTTAAAGCCTACATACGTTTTTTTACTATTTCTTAAAAATCTTCTAACCTTATAGATTCCAACACATTAATAATAATAAAAAATAATAAAGTATATTTAAATTAAAACATTCTTTCTCTAAGCACACTTATGCAAAACTACCACAGGCATTCTGCATTTGGAGAGGGCCACTACTGGAGCCTTGCTGTATGCCAGAGAATTCACAAAAAATCTTCTGTTCCATTATCAGCGAAGCTAAAGCCCCAGCAAATGGAAATGCAGGGGAGGAGGAATGCCTCTCTGTTAATCAGTTGTTAGTAACAACATGCAAGGGTAATAGCAGCTTACAAACAGCACCTCCTCAGCAACATTTTCTCCGTCATGTGCCTTGCTGTCCACCTGGGAGCATAAACAACTGGTTCAGAGTTATATAGCATCAAAGTCTGACACTTTAGTACTAACAAACATCTTTTGTATTGACAATAGGTCCAATTATAAGGAAGCCTGGGGAGAAGTGATGGAGATAAATAGATTTTCAAAGGTAAGAGCACAACCTTCTCTTTTTCTTATATTTCATATTTTCCACTCTACGCCACTCTTATGGACTTCCCTTGTGTGGGTTCCTAACAGAGGAAGTTGCAGGTTTTTTCAATTATTTATACATGAAAATGGGAAAAAGCAACATCACAATTGCAATGATTTAATAATTGATGATGATAATTATAATGAATTAAAAAAAATCATTTGTAATAAGCAGGCTCTATTTTCCCTCTGATTTCTCTGACTTAAAAGGGATTTTATACAAATATCATAAATGTCTAATAGTTTTTTTTCAAGCATCTCCTAAGGAGAAAAGAATAATCTGAGGTTAAGTATACTTAAGAGTCTAGTTCCATTCCTGAAGAGTTAGGGTAGGGGGACATCTAAGTTCCCTGACAAGGCACCCTAGGCCATGCACACACCCCACTAGTCCTACAGAAGACTATCTGAGTATCAGTGTTCTCATCTTCTACCATTCTTCAGTCAATGCTAGAATACATTCACTATAGAAAATAAATCTATTTTTAAAACAAAGAAAAAACCCAAAACTGAATAGTAATATATCTTTCCAAGTTTCAGATCTTAATAATAAATGAATAATATAGGGAATTGTTTTTGGAAACATGTAAATCTGGTGATTTTACATAATGTTTAGACCACTGAAATGCATTTTTACCTATAAGAACTGTGGCCATATAACAAACAAATGTTCTATCTTTCCTTTGGAAGTAAAAGTACTCTTCTACAGTTGGATTCAGTCTGTTTTATGTAAATGGGAAGTGGTTTCTATCAAATGAATCATAAAACCACAGAATTTCACTATTGGTGATGGTAAATCAAGCAGAAAGAATCTTATTTTCTCCTACTTTTCTTTCTAAATTCCCATGAAATTCAGGTGGCAGTGCCCCAATTATTATTTCACAAAAAGTGTAGTCTATGTATTTTCCTTTTGCTACCAAAATATTTCCCCTGTTGATTCTTTGCAGCATTAATAAAAAGCAAGATGTGTAGCAACAAATGAAATAGAAGCTCACATAAACAAAAATTGTTGACATATACTAGGGCATGTATGGAGACAACTAGAATTAACCAGCTCATCCTTTTTATAAAGTAGTCATTTAAAATATTCATAATGTTATGTTGTTGATAGTGATGATATGTTTTTAGACACAGCTAGTTCCAGTTTACATTGACATACTGTCATCAATTATGCTTCACCATCTGTGAACATAATTAAGTTTACCCTTAAATTTGATTTTAGAACATATCATTCACAAGTGACTCTTGTTTACTAAACACACTTGGAATAAGCAAAAACTGAATAACATGAATTTTGAATAAACTAGAAACAATTTTGCATGCAGGCCTCAAAGGGCTATAAATGTATAATTTACCCATTCTCAATGTATAACACACCTGAGCCCTTTCCAGGATTCAGGAACTAACTCAAACTTTGTGTGCCATTATTCAAATCTCATTTATACTGTTGTCATTGTCTATGACTCTGAATTAAAAAGAGGTTGTAAAATAGATGTAAATGCCATTGACACTACTTTAACGGTCAGTTAAGAGGAATCAGAAGTTATATATGCTTTTTTCCCTGAGGTAGTCATTGATAGCTCATACAATATTTTGTCAATTTTCCAAAATCCTGAAGTACTGAACTCCATGGGAAGTACACAAAAGCAATTATCATTAGGTGCTCTAGATCTAATGGATAATCTCAATAGTTTACATCATATATTCTGTATCCTTACTGGATAAGCCTACTATTTACAACCAATGTAGAATTGCTTTCTGTTTGAACAATTGTGAAATTTGATCCATCTTCCTCATGCATTCTAAAACCATTCCTAAAAATTATCTCTTTTCCTGGATGTGCCTTCCTGTTAACCTGTTTGCTAAAATAAAGGTGGAAAGCACACACCATAGGGATTCAAAATCAGTCAAAGTTAATTAATTTAAAAATTTAAATGAAGAGTGGTGCTTTTTTTTTTTCTTTAATATTCTCCAAGCTCTGATCTTGTTAATATATTAAGAAGAAAACTAGCCCCATGAAGAAGCTGTTTACATCTCCTAAGTGGAAGCCTTTCAGAGTGAATGAGAAAACAAGCCAAAAATCTATTAGTAATACTATTCTATACTGCCTAACCAGTGTGGCAACCCTGCCTCTTTTACAAGGTCAAAATAAGAGAGTTACTACCAAATCCTTCAAAACTGCCATGTCTTAACACCTCTACATCTTCATAGTATTTATCCACAAAGTACCTCTAAGAGACAGCAAGACATTCTCATCCCAGTTTGCATATGAGGAACTAAGACACAGAAACTACAGTGCAGAGTTCAGAATGCACTTATAAATTTAAAAATACAGAAGTCTGAAGGAATCTAGTCTGCAGGAAAGTAAAGGACACTCCACTTGATAGGTGAGCATTGACATTGTCTTTGCTTGTGCACAGGGCAAACAGGCCAAAGAGAAATCACTCACTCCTGTCAAGCAACATTCCTGCACAGGCTCTGCTGAACACCAGCTTTTCATATGGATTATCTGGGCTGTTGAGCATTGCTCTGTTTTCAGGCAGGACTAGGGTTTAGTGCTTCCTCAAATGCTATGTAAGATGTCAAGATCAGTTAAAAATATATTATTTTGAGTGGGATTTCATCAGCTGCATGCAGAATAGAAAGAGGCTGTAAATAAAGCACTGTGCATTTTCAGGTAGATCTCAGTTTCTCTAAGTCAGGGAGATATCCTTGACCTATCTTGATAATTTTTTTCTTAAATTCTTGACACTTATTTCATAATGAGACATTAGATGAGAGGTAGGGCACAAATTAAAATTAGATGATGTAGGGTTCTGTGTCTGAATTTGATGTCCTGCTGTTTGGCCCCACTTGGTCCTGGTACTAACATTAACAGGACATCTTCACAGCCTGTAGCACAACTCAATCCCGTTAGGATGTGTGGGAGATGTTGGGATTCTTCATAAGCAATTCCCTAGCTGTGACTGGACACACACACATTCCTGTGTCTGCCAGCAATATTAGCTGAAAGTGAGAGAAAACATTCTGGAGTGTCTGGAAGCAGAGACTTCAGGCACTAAGATTCCAATGAAATGCTGGCAGTGGGTTTGAAAGGCAGCTCAACTGGTTCCAACCACAGCCAAATTCCCAGGACTGCTCAGAGTGCCATGAAGAAAGCTCTGTGTTTTTCTTTGAGCTTCTCATGCCTGTCTCTCTGTTGAGTATTTCATAAGCCTTAAGTATCCTGGCCCAGTGATAGGAGACCCCTGTGAGTTTGGAGGAACCTTCAAAAGATCCTGCTGTCCAGGCATATCTGTCTGCAAAAGCTTGGTATGGTCAGAAGCCATAGGGATAAGCATCTATATATGATTTTGGAAAAAAAGGAAAAAAAGTAGGTGAAAAGAGATATATTTGAAGAAAGGGTTTCTTCCGCAGCATAAAAAACAGATCTAGCAGAAATTGTATCAGTAGTGCTTAAGGTTCCTGAGGGACACAGCAATGGAAACCTGCCAAATCTCATAATGAGAGAGAGGCTACACACACCTGAGGCTAGATGTTTCCAGAAACTTTCCAAATTTTTACCTTTTTGCACAAAGCAAATGTAAGGCCAGTTCAGTGTGGCTCATCCTCCTCCTGTGAGAGGCATTTGGTGGGTTGGCTTCTGTCCAAGAGTCAGAAAAAATGGGAGAGAGGTTAGCGGAGACTTCAGGGGATCTGGCAGGGGAAAATAGCATCATTTTCACGTCAGAGAGAACACAAAAAAATGCTTGATTAGTACCAATAGTATCAATAGATAGGGCTGTTCTTTATTATTGATGTATCAGAAATGGAATGGAAGAAGACCTGAACTAAATAGGATTTCTTTCTTTTACTACTCACATGTGTTTTTAAAAATACTTTTTATAATACTGGCAGCTTACTGTAAGGAGGAATTTCTAAAAAACATTTTAATATTGCTGAATGGTTTTATCCTTTCTCTTCTGAGGTTTATGATTTTTCATTTGATGACCTTGTGTCTTATGTAATTTTTTGATCTCTAACAATGGTTTATATGTACATGTACCTTTAAAGTTCTGACTCCCTCCATAACAGGATATTAAGCACAAAAACATGAGTCAATAAGAGAATGTTGATGATGGCAACTTCTGAAAAATCAAGAAGTTTTACACAAGCTCTAAACAAATATGACTGAAACAGCTACCTGTGAATACTAAAGCTACAATTTATTTTACTACATTCAATTTCTAAAAACATCTGGAATTTACTGAGCTCATATATGACACACAAAGAGTAAACAATGGAGCATAGAGCTGCTAAAGGGAAAGTAAGGTCAAACAATTTTTAGTGCATTCTGGTCTTTCAATTCCTAAAACTCTCCTAATGTGGGAAAGAGGGAAAGGAAAATAGATTAAATAAATAATTTAATAAAATAATAATTTAAATATTAATAATATTAATAATAATAAAAAGTATAATAATTTAGATAAAAATAGATTAAATAAATAAATTAATGTCTATAGAGATTAAGAGGTCTGTAAATTCCCAGTGAGGATTAGCAGTTAATATGTGTTAAGAATGGGTTCCAAATGCTCACAGACTTACCTCCCTTAAGTTGCAGCAAGCCAAATTCTTTCAAGCTTTGTAAGGGACAATATCTTTTGTTTGTAAGGGACAATATCTTTTGCTTTTTCTCTTGGTTGGCAATCTCTGTTTTCCAGGGTGTATCAGAAAACGTGTGTGAGACACAGATTCAGATAAGTGTGAAAGAGACAGAAAATATATGTCATAGAGAGAGATCTGTTCAGAGGTTAGTGCCTTGTGTTAGAAATTATAAACTAAAGAGAAGCTAAATGGAATTATTCTGTAAAAAATACCTTTTGGAAAGTAAAAGCTACTCTTTAGAGCTAGGAATGACAAGGATGAAATTTGAGACTAAAGACTTAACTTCTCAACTCATCTTTCTGTCAAACCTCTTTCATCACACCACCTTACAAATCAAGTCCAAATGAATTCCTCCCAAGTGAGAGTCTTCTCAGAAAAATGACAAGTTAGGATTCAGAGACAAATTCCTAAAAGATCTCAGGCTTCCTAGGGTTTAATGCTCTCATTAAACACTGAGGAAGACTTTAACTTGAACCTCCCAATGGTGAAAATATATATCACAGTAAAATTTCAATTTTTTTTTTTTTTTTTTTTTGATATTTGATACAGCTTCTAGTCTTAAAGATACCATTTGTTTAGTTTACACTGGAAAAATGATGTTTCAGATAAAATGTAATGTGGGACACAAAATCAAGCTCTTTGCATTTTTGCCTCATTCACCTTCAAAAGAAATAAAGACTGTATGTTTGAAAAAATCCAGATTTTCTAGTTGATTTATGATGATTATAGAATCCACCTCATGCCTGTTGACTTTCAAAGGGATGCACATAAAACTGTGTAGATTTTATGTGCAGTTATGGAGACAGTAGGGCATTCAGGATAGCAATAGGCAGCTTTGATTCAAAATATAATAGGCAAAGTTCAGAAGTGATTTGTAATTTTATTTCTTTGTTGACACGATACTATAAACATGAGTTTGTATGTAAGAAAATGAAATCTTGCAAGATAGGTTTCTTTTCTAAAGAGTGACTGTTCTATATCATACAATATGATAATGCTTTTGCTCCTGGAAAAAATTTTGTTGCCTTTGCTTTACAAGTCTCTGAATTCATTAAGCATCAAATCCTTTTACAGGAAAATCACTCATTTTTTCAAAGAAATAAAAAACTTGGTGAAGTCTATGTCATCAGAGCATGAGGCAGGAGTCAGAGTGTAATTAGAAATATTAATTTAGTTTATTAATTTTTGCCAGAAATAGGCAAAATATTATTTTCTAACTTTTTTTTTAGTTTTATTTTTGACACAAATTTCCACACAAGTAACGTACTAACTCCATTAGGCAAGGAATACAGATAACAGAGCTTTGATCATAACTGAAAACACTGAGTACCAATTACTGGAAAAAAATATTTTCTGGTCTCTGATTAGAGAACTGTAGTGAATTAAACACCTGCCACACTTCACACTAATAAAGAAAGATTGATTTCTTTGGGATAGCTATTTGGCCATAATCATAGCAGGTCAGATGTTGCATACCAGATGTATTCAAAAGCTCTTGGCTATGGTATGTAAATCTTTGGATTTGATTTTGACTCTGAATGCAGTAGTTGTTTCTTGCTCTCCTCTTGCTCTTCTCTAGACTCTTCCCAACCTTTGACACTTTCTGACACTATGCCAGGCATCATTTTTCCTTCTTCATAAATTTTTTGCTTCAACTTCTTGACAACATTTTGCATGTAGATAATATCAAAATAGCTGTTGAACTTTCAAGGCTGCTAATTTAGGCGTGGACATTCTCAGAAGAAAATAGAAGCAACTCTGAGAAGAACCATATTGAATATTTATAATCTTGTGATAGTTTATGATAACGGAAAGATCTCAGAAATTCTACCTTTATGAAAGAACTACCAAAAGGATACATATGCATTGGTAAGGAGAAAGGAGTTGTAAATATTATATTGTGTGATCATATAGATTTATCTATGCTGTTGCTCCTATGATAAATATGAAGAATTATTGTCAGTAGAGGATGACCAAGACATAGAGCGGTCAAACAAAATATGTGTACAGAAGGCAATGAAGACTAATGGAAGCTGGCCAATGCCAATGCAAGGCTACTCTTGAATACTTTTGAATAGTCATAGTGTCTGGGAAAAGTATATGAAGACTAGAGGAGAAAAAATATCACTCCTATATTCAAGAAGGAAAAAAGGAAAATTTGGGGAACTTAAGTCCAGTCAGCATGACCTTAGTCACTCTGAATGTGATAGAGAGAAACCCCCTGGAAAGATTTTCTAGACACATGAAGGCCAAGGAGCAAGCTAGGAGTAATTAGCATGGATTTTCAAGGGTGAAGTCATGCTGGACCAACTTGATAGATTTCTACAATGATTGGAATAGCTGATGGATGGTGGATGAGAGCAGAGCAACAGATATTGTTTACCCTGATTTCAGAAAGCTTCTGATATTGTTTCACATAACATCATCACAGAGGAACTGACAAAGTAAAGTTTAGGTAAGTGGACAGTCAGATGGATTAAAGATGAGCTGAATAATTGATCCTAGAGGAATGTGACTGATGGCACCAAGTCCTGTTGGAGGCAGTTTCTAGCAGTGTAGCTCAGAGGTCCATCTATGTTCTAATATTCTTCTTTATTAATGACTCAGATAAGGATGACATCTTAGCAAGTCTGCAGACAATACAAAACTAGGAGGAGAGGTTTATACAAGATATAGCTATGCCACCATTCAGATGAAGCTCAGTACACTGGGTGGGTGTCAGCAAGGGTAAATGCCAAATACTGCACCTGGGAAAGAAAGTTGATGCACCAGCTTACGCAGGACTGAAACCATCTGAAAAGCAGCTTTGCCAAAAAGGAACTTAAGATTCTAGTGGACAACAGGCCAGCAATGCACCCTCAGAGCAAAGTAGTCCACCCACTTCCTCAGTTGCACTAGGAGTGCTGCCAGCAATTTGAGTGAGTGATCCTTCCCCTCTGCTCAGTGCTAGTAAGACTGCACCTGCAGGATTGTGTTCAGCTCTCAGCTCCCACTGCAAGAAAGAATGGGACTTAGCAGATCAAGTAATGCTCCAGAAAAATTGATTTAGTGATTGGAGCACCTTTCACAGAAGAAAAGGCTGAGGGAGATAGGATTTTTTCAGCCTGGAGAAGGTTCAGGGAGGTCTCATCAATGATATACATATATCTGAAGGAAGGGAATGATGAAAAGGGAGCCTCACACTTCTCAGTAGTGCTTATTCAGAGGATACAGGCAATGGACACCAAAATAGACAAAATTCCATCTGAACATAAAAACCTTTTTCTTTTTTTACTTTTGTGAGGGTGGTCAAATGTTCTAAACAGGTTACAAAGTCTCCATCCTTGGAGAAATAAATAACTTAACTGGACGTGGTCCCAGACAATCTGCTTTAGCAGGACTCTGCTTTGAACAGGGAGAGTCAGACTAGATTGATTTAATAGGTCACTGCAAACCTAAACAATATTGTAATTACTATATTTTTCTGCAATATGCAGCTTTATTTGTTTACATTGGTTGTTTTTTTAATTCTGTGAAATGTTAAAAAAGCCAGTTGGAAAAAATATAATTGGAGATGTACAAAGAAAGGCAGAAGAAAGAAATTAAATTTATAAGTCAAGAAGTGGCAGTAGGCATAATGATAATTTTAATACTGCAATTACAAGATTGTTAAGTGAATAAAAAATGATGGGTTTAACGCTCACTATTTTTACTGGTTTTACTGAGGTAGTTAGAGAGAATGCAGTAGCATTCATAGCTCTGCTGCTGTAAAGGAATGCTGTAAGTGGATAGAGTCAGGTGAACAGAGCAGCATAAGTCTCACAAGGTTTACTGCAGAGCTGTGAAATCTGTCAGTTTTGTCCATCAGAGAAACTAGAGCTTTTAAACTCTGCCCTCTAAAGCTGGATAATCTGGCAAAATAAAAAGTCCATAAGACCCAACCACTAAATGCTTATAGGTTTGAAGAAAGAGCCAGAAAAAAAGGAAATCAGAGGCATTAGCCACCTGTCTTTTCAGTTCCACTACAAGTTGTTTATTTCTGCAACTGGTCCTGAAACCCGCAAGCAAGGTTTGACTGGCTTGGAATATGTGGGGAGAGCAGTGGATATTGTACACCTGAACTTCAGGGAAACCTTTGACACTGACTTCCACAAGACTTTCATGGACAAGCTGACTGCTATGTGCTGGATGGGAAGACCATGAGGTGGGGGAGAAAACAGCTGAGTGGCCAGGCCTAGAGGGTGGCAATCAGTGATAGGGAGTCCAGGTGGAGGCAAGTGACTAATGGTTTGCCCTAGGGATATCAGCACTTGGTCCAGTGCTGTGTTACATCTTTATTGATGTGGATGATGAAGCAGAGTAAACCTCAGCAGGTTTGCTGATGAAACAAAACTGGGAGGAGTGGTTTATGCTCACCCTGTACATCTTGGACACCAGCAATATGCATTGCTGAAAAGAATTTCAACGACATCCCAGGCTGCATTAGGCAAAGTATTGCCAGCAAATGGGGGGAGATGACCCTTGCCATTTATTCAGCACTGGAGAGGCCACACTTGGGGTCCCATGTCAGATCTGGGACTCCTCAGTACAGAAGAGACATGGACACTCTGGTGAGAGTACAATGAAGGCTACAAGAACAGCTCACAGATAAGAAAACTCTGAGGGGGCCTTTTCAGCCTAGAAAAAATGAATTCTCCAGGGGATATTACTGATATTTATAAATACCTGGATGAAGTATGAAAACATGACAGTCAGGCTCTCTTTAGTGGTGCCCAGTGACAGAAACAGAGGCAAAGTGTCCAAACTGGAACACAGAGCTCCAGAAAACACATTTTACTCTGACAGACAATAGGGCTGGGACAGGTTTTTCAGAGACCTAGGGAGTCTTCCTACTTGAGATGCCGAAAATCTTAAACACCTGGGTCTAGGTGGCCCTGTTTGAACAAGAGAGTTGGACCAGATGGCCTCCAGAGGTCTTGTCCAGCTTCAGCCTTTCTGTGACTCTGTGGAGGTTCTCTATCTTATTCAGACAAATGCACTGCAACAGCCTAATACACTCTTACTCTAAATCAGATTGAAACAAATTTAGTCTATAAAACTGCACTATCTATATTAGATTAGGCCACATAATAAAAAACAAACCAGTTTTTTCTTTGGTACACTATTATGTGGTCAACTACTAAAAAACAATTATGAAATGTATCATGTAGTAGGAGAAGACATCTTTGCACATCATCACCATCATCATCATCATCATCATCATTTACTGGTTAATAATAGCAATAGAGATTTTGAGAAAAACTGATTTTGGTTTCCCAACTCCCTAGAATTGTCTTCCAGCCCTTAGAAACTATGAGTCTGCTAAGAGTTCATAAGCAAGCAGTTTAAATCTGGAATTGTGCTGAGCTCTACCGTATCTTTGTCCCCTTGTTATTCATTATTCAATACCACCCATGGATGTAAATACAAAAGAATGTAAGAACAGCTGTACTGGATGAGGCTGAAGGCCTTCCTAGCCAAGTATAACATATCCAGGAGCAGCTTGGAACAGGTGGTTAGAGAAAGGGTGAAAGGAGCAGAGCAAATATTAAATGATGGTTTCTCTCTTTTTCCTTTTTACAATCAATGATGTAGGAACTTCACAAGACCAAAGTTTCATTTGGATATTAGTGTATAATATATAGACTGATCTCTCAGCTATTTTTTTATCTCCTTACTGAACTCAAGAATATTTTCTATTTCTTCGGAAAGTAAATGTTATAATTAAATTGCAGGTTTTGCCGAAAGTGTTTCTAGGCATTCTGACTAAAAGCTCTACATGGTATTCCGAGTTCTACAGTTATCTGAAATTCAGAATGGTTATTTCAAATTCATCTTCTCAGTGCCATTCTTGATTAGATTATCTCTACTCTTTTCATTTATCTTCTTCAGAAGATGAGCAATTGTAATATCAGTTTTTTCTTCAAATGGAATCTGTCCCACACTCCAGATGTTCTTTACTGCATTTTGTACAAGTTTTAGTTCTAGATAAACTAAAAACGAGCTGACAGAAAGAGCATGAAATATCTAAGGTGCAGATCCATGACTAAATATATTTTCCTCTGAATTTTTTCTCCTGCTCATAACTTTAGATTATTTCACTGAATTTTACATGAGAATTTTAATCACCTTTATGTTGCGTGGTAACATAAAGGTGATTAAACATGAAATTCTTACAAAACTTAGTTACCCTGGCAGAAGATTTGGGGTAACTTTTGATATGCATCAATCGAGCAGCACCAGTAACCTGGGCAGGCAATTGTGCAAAATCTCACCAGTCACCACCTGGGCCAGCCCCAATGGTCTGGCAGACAACCTGTCACTAACAAACACCAGCTGAATGGGGCAACACTCAGTCCACTCAGCACTCACCTCACTGGTACATTCAGCTATTTGAAACTTAAAATAGCTAGGGAAGTGCATTTTCACAGCGAGAACACATCATGATTGCACTTAAAAATGGTAGTCTGAAGACCAAATTTGGTGACACTGGGTGAGCAATGACTATGTGTATGATTTTAATACATAAAAGTACAGGTTGTACTAAATTTGTGAAGAATTTAAATATGAAAAGCTACAAATAAACAAAGCTATTTAAATATTGTGGGTAATTGCAGTAGAGTCTTGGCCCTTGTGCTCTTTCTCAGCTTCAGTGTAGTTTCTTGCTGTTACTACATGAGCCCCTTCTTCCACTTTTATTTCCACCCCCATGCCTTCATCTCTTATTTTATATAATCAATATCTGATGTCCAGTCAGAAGCTCTGTCATGTCCAACTTGCCCACTTTCTGCATCTGGTTGTCACTTGATGCTTCTGTTTTTTTTCATCTTTCAGGCTGTTTTACTGGGGTCTATATTAATACTATAACAAAATAAATATAAGTAATATTCTATACATGACTTGTGACAACTTTTGTTCCTAATTTCTCATCTGGCAGCTAGTAAAGCATCAATTCTAGGATCCCAGCTTTCCCTTGTTCTGTACAATGTAAATGAAAAGAATAGAGTAGCCACTTGGGAAACAGGGTAGGAGAAGGAAACAGAGACTGCAACTGACAAAAAGATATATTACTATATTTTTGAGAGTTCATTATGCATTACTGCCCTGAAAGATGAATAATAATTTTGAAAACATATATTAAAATAGTTTTTGTAAATAGCTATAAAATAAAGTCAATAGACAGTACATATTTAAAGCATTAAAGCTCATGAAAACCTTGGTAATCTGTTGCTAGGTGATTTGGTTTCTATGAAGTCTGCAGAAACTTTTTTTTTTTTTATTTTATGGCTAAAGGCAGACAAAATCTTGAATAGGCTCACAACTGGGACACAGGATTAAAATAATTTTTAGAAGGTTGGGTAAAGTATTAAAATGGAAAAGGAAAAGCAAATACAGATAATTCCCAGGATAATTTGGATACTATTCAAACTCTCAGGTTTGTAGAGGAATATTTATTCGGTAGCCAGAATTCGTGTACACTAAAAATTTAAAGCTGACAAACAACTCCAATTACATGGCCACATGCAAATACACTGACAGTTTCTGGATTGAAGGAAAATAATTCTCCAATTTATAGAAATATTTCCAGAAGCCAGTGTGGGAGGAGCTTTTGATTTTCTGTTCTGCAACTTTATATGTTTGCTATTTGAGCTTCCTTTAACCTTGTTGTTAATAAGATTACCAATGCAAAGCACCCAGTTAAGTCAGACTTGGCATTTGCTCGGTAAGGCAGTAGAGGAAATTCATCAGGGTTTCCACACACATACATTACACTATTTACGCTGGCACTGTGATGAATTCCTACATCAGGACCATTGGTTGTTTACCAACATGGATACCACAGGATCCTGGATAGGATCTCTATAATCTCTCCTCAGGTACATGATTAAGTAGCAAATGACACCCACCTGCATCTGGTGAGCTGTCAGGTGCCAGAAGGTGTTTGTAGTGGTAATTTGGCCATCTGCAATCTGTGTTGTCAGTGTATTGTAAGTTATCACTGTCTCAGGCAATATTAACTTGCAATGTTCTTCTGACACTTCTTCAGTGGGTTGTGAAGCAGACATATGGTACAAAATACTTCCTACTTAGCTCCTCCCACCTTTCCAATAGCAATCACTGCTGCTGCTTATCAGTGAAAGTACTGTGCATTGTGCTTAAGTACTGTGGATTCTCTTCATGGTACTTTAATATTAATACTGCTGATGGATTTTTACCCTGTTTTAGGTGTTCTGAGTCACTTTTGCGGCACACTTCTACATTGTGAAGAACACAAGACATAGGAACATATGGCCCATGGTAATTACATATTTTGCAAATTACTTAGCAATTATACTTGAAGTTACCAAGTAGTTCAAAAGCAATTACCTTATAACTTGACTTTGGGTTCTGTAATAAGAGTTTCAGTTTATATGGAAAAATAACTTGATAATTATATTATAATCATATGGTCATTACACAACGGCCTAAATAATTAAGATTTTAATTTTTTAAACTTTTTTTTTTTTAAATTCATCTTCTAACAACTTTTGTTCCATTGTTAGTTACAAAAGCTAAGATACATTTTTTTATTTAAAGAGCTCACAAAAGGTTGCTGACCCGCAAGAACGCCTTGGACTTCATGATCTTTGTGGTTTCTTTGCAACTCAGGATAATCTATAATTCTATGAAAAGACATATCAGATAATCCCCTGACTGGAATTATTTTGGACTGTTATTGCTATCATTCTAATTGGAACATGTAAAAAATGTGGGTTTTGTTAGTTTGTCTCTTTTATTTTTGTAATATGTTTTCTCATGGAATAAATATCACACCTAGAAAACAATTAGAATTTAGAACAAAGTAGTGAAGATAGGAATCCTCTAACCACTCATTTTCAGTGGGAAAGTTAAGTGGCCATAACTGTGAACATATTAAGGTAACATTGCAGCTAAAGGAAAAATTACCTGATGGATGCAAGTGCATTTTTATTTTTAGACCAACAGCTTCTGACATGGAGAATTAGAATTAGAAGATAGGAGCCCAAATGACAAATATATTTTGCATTTATTTAATGGGCACTGAATAGTTCAGGGAATTGTTAATAGTAGTCAGGGGCTTTCATTACTAAGTCACTTAGCTTGAATCTGGCCCAGGTCCACAGTGGCTGAAAATCATTACTATTTGATAGTTCTTCAGTGTCCTATGCAAAATGAATTATATTCTTACTCAGAAACTGATGATCATTAATAAAAATTACTACCCACTGGAGAAGAACAAGATAGATAAGTAAAAGTGTGGTAGAATAGCGGGTTATACAGAATTAAGATTCGTTATCATAGAGAGAGAAGTATATCTATTACAGAATATTGAGAATATTAATAGAATTAACTTCATTTGGAACTGCTTTGGCTACTTGAAAATCTGGCATGTTTGACTGGTAACAAAAGAAAATGACAACTCACCAAACCTTTTTTTATTAATTGCCTCTTCATTTCTTTCACTCATTCAATCAAATAGAAATCATAATGTGCAAATACTAGTGTGGGGTTTTCTCTTCCTTTTTGTATGGGCTTTATTTTTCATTTGTGGCTTTTTGATTTTATCACATTAGAAATTTTAAGCATTTCAACAGTAGAAATTAAGTCTACTGATAAGGGAGTTAACAAGTTCTGTGTATCATTTATTATCATTTACTCTGTGGTAAAAGAGGAAAATTGAAAGAAAGTATGTAGATAAATCACAAAATTATTGATTCCTTCAAACAACTTCAATCTTCTTCAAACAGTGAAAAATATAATCAGCTTAAATATCTCAATGTTTCATGAAGATTTTCTTTATTTGCATTCATCTCCATGGAATACTTTGCTGAAAGCAAATTAAAAGTTTCTTTATTCAAGACAAAGTTGGCTTGTCCAATAAAAAAGAACACAAAGGCAAACATTTCCACACAGACATATAAAGTGAAATTTATGAGATTCTTAAGGTTATCAACATACTTATTATGTAATGGAATAAATAATACCATCTTAGATGAAACTTTTATTATTTCTTACTCAGTAACTTCACTTCTCTATAAGCATTTCTATAGAAATTCATTAAAATCACCACATGACCACGTTTTCTCATCAGAGTTACAAGGGAGAAAAACAGAGAAGATAGCAAACTGCTTGCTCTTATACAGATATTTGCTCTGCCATGGTACTTCACCTGAATATCGTTCCTCTAGTGCTGCTGTTGTTCCCCTCAAGAAGATCCATAGGAGAAGGGGTTCACAGAAGTGAACCTTGCACATACAGGTCAATGTGTGTATCCTCTGCAGGAAAGGTAAGGGCAATGTAAGTTTTTATTTTCCAGAGTTTCTGAGGACGGGTATGATGAATACTATTAGGCATAGTAATTTAACAAAGAAAAAAAATATAAAATAAGTCTATTGTGCATTTTGTAAAAAAAATCTCAACACCTAAACTGACAAACAAATTAACCCACCAAACTTATGCCTATTCCCAGGTTTTCATGTTTTGAAATTCTACATCCTAAAATGAGCAAACTGTCTCAAATGTGCTTGACATTCAAAAGCTCCCCCAAATAAACTCATTTCCATGTACTATATGTTTTTCTAAATTACAGCTTTCCTGTGGATATGTCAATAATACCATCTAACTCCAATTCACAGGGAGAAAGCAAGTCCTTCTGTTAAAAGATTCAAGGCAAAAGCACAAAACAAATCATTGATTTCCATGCCCTGGGAACTAACCTGACAACTAATTTTTCTTCATGGTCCTATTTTCTCCCTTTTACAGTAAGACAAGAGTGGAATATGCACTCATTCATTATTTGAAATATTTGTTGACTTCAGGGAATGTAAATTCTTATTTAAGTATACTACTTAAAAACTCGTTGACTTCCTGTCATCCCTTCAGTGCATGTTTTAAAAATATATGCCCTTTCTCAGGCTAAAGAAATAGTTCTATATAAAGTAAGCTTTATAGAGGGACTCCGTAGGCTCATATTTCTAAGTGGATATATATGCGTTGCTCTCACCAGGACTCTATTGGCTTGTATCTTTTCTTTTTTCTCCCCTGCTCCCCAACCTTAATACACTTTCCTTCAAGCTATGAAGGTTTAGGACCTTCAATATACTAATTCACAACTAAGTGGAATTTCTATTCTCTAGGGGAACACAGTTTTGAACATAACCTGTACAGAAATCTGGGTCTTCACCATTCACACCATTGCAGTTCAGGATACTGCATCAGAATTCTCACCACAAAAAGATTTTAGACATTATTTTCAGCTTAGGAACCTAGGAGACATGTCTCAGAGAAATATAGATAAGAAAACTAATAGTAATTAAATACAAATATTCAACATGAAGCATAAGATTTAGATAATTTATTTCAAGAAAATTATCTTAACATGGTTTCTGGAAAATTCATCTTAATATAATTATTTTATAGGCCTTGTGAATGACAGATATTATTGATTTATGTATCTAGTGATTCAGGTTTTTCTAGGATTGCTGATGCTTTTCTGAAAAAAAACCCAACAAACTCTTTTTTTGGATAAAGTAGTTCATGAAAGCTTTGGGAAAAACTTAATGAAAATTTCCAATTGATAACATATGCTAAAACATACCTTTTACTAGAAGTAATATTAGGAACTGAAAACATCATAGAGGTTCTTCAAGGAAAAGAAAATAAGCACTTGGAGGTAATAGGAAATGACAGTGAATGATGCACCACTGCCTGAGTTTTCTGAAGATGGTAGATAAGGACTATGAGCTAATGTACAACATGAACTTGTTGAATGTGAAAATAAATATGTGCAAATTAATATGTTCCTTTTTTATACAGACAGTTTGGCATACTTAGATGATTCAAAGTTAAATAATGGTTGGAGACCATGTTATATGCAAAATATCACTTACAACCAAAGATGATTTTGCAAGTGTTAGTCAAATAAAAGCCCAGTAAATTGCAGGAATCAAATAGTGGAAAAATCATAATAGAGGTGTGGACTCTGCTACAGGGTACAGTAATCTCCAAACAGCTAACTTATTTAAGAAGTTTTCATTTATTAAACTTTTCCATGTAATGCAACATCCCAACCAATCTGAGATCCAGAGAACAGAGACTTGAATACAACCCCAACCTTCTGAACTCTGCCATTTCTCCAGGGTAAGCACATAACAAGTTAAGGTTCTAGTATCTGAAAAATTATAATTTTCCTTGGTGTCTTGAGGACAAAAGTGAATACAAAATGCAGTAAGGAAAAATCAAAACAATCATTGCTCCTGAAAGAAGCTAAGAAAGAGGGATTTGGATGGATTATTTGCTTAGAGTCCTCTTGCTGTGGAACTACTCCCACTTGCTTGATTATGCCTGTGTTTAGAGAATACACCTTTAACACTCCTTGCAAATAAAGATGAATATTTATTCATTCATTAAAAAAAATCTTAGTTTTTCATAATTTCTCCTCATTAAGAAAATACCGATATGTGATGACATTTTGAAAAAACATTCAAAATAAAGAGTTATAAAAGAGTAATGGAAATAAGAACAAAAATAAAATGAAAAAAATTTGGTTTTTCCATCAGCTTAAGTAAATATAAGAATAACAACATTTACTTAAGTACTTTCAGGTACTCATAAAACTAAAAGGCTGAGTTTAAACCTTTTTAATTGGGAATTGAGAATATAAAGAAAATACAAGGCCAAAAGTAAGAAGCATACATCTGTTCCTCCGCCTTTAGTCCCTTTTTTTTTCAAAATTTAAAATGAATTATTCATTTGGCTTTGGCCTTATATAACAAAATATAAGATCAAGATTACAAAAGACAAGTAAAACTCAAAAACCTTTTATGCAGTTTATTATTTGAAATTGGAAAATTAAGCCATCCTTAAAAATGTAAAATAAAAAAACTTCTGCTACTGCAAGTACAATCACTTTGCTTTCAAATGTCATGATGATTGTCTCTGATGTAGCCCACTTATACTGAATGGGAAAACACTGAACTAAAGGCAGCCAAGGAATGAAAATTTTCAGAAATTTCTCAAGATCTTTTGACTATATGAGGATTGGTCTTCCTCTGGATGTATAAGAAAATTAATTCTATTTTTCAGAACATCTCATAAATATTACAGTGATGTACACAGAGCTGAAGCAGGGTGGAAAGTGCATGTATCTTATAGGATTTTATTATTATTGCTATTGTTGCATTTTTATTATGATTATTCCTGATGCTCTGATTTCAAACTTTTTGGTTAAGCAGAAATATTCTAAAGGATTTATATGTCAGACCAAAACAGCTTGAAAGTTAACTGCTTACAGCAACTGGCCACAAACTAGCTACAGAGAATTAGTCACAGGAATTATTCACTGGATGATTGTGAATAATGAGCTAATTTAGGAAAATCACAATCTGTTCATGGACAATTTGTGAGCTGAAGAGAGTTAAAATTCATCAACTAAATTATTTGTTATAAATTATTCACCAAGCTCTAATGAGCACCCAAAAATATGGCTGCTTATCTGAAACTTATTCAAATTATCCGAAGTGTTTCTGTATGTGTAGGAAAACCAGAAATATTCTTTTGTACTTTTTAATATCTCTTAACAATGTTTTCATTTTACTTATGTTCCAAACTAAAAAGTATGTAGCACAGAACAATGCAAAACTAAGAGATCTTAACAAGGAAGTAAGGAAAACACCCTATTTCACATCTAAAAAGTATTTTGACTGATTTTAATCCAATCTTATGGTGAAAGCATTCTACTTTAGTTCATTCTTCTATTATAGCAGTTTGCAATGCTCAGACTTCTGATTCTGATATATCTAAAAATAAAATAAAATGATTGAAAATGTTAATGGACAACATATTTCCATACTATATATTCCTGCCAGTCCTAATTCAACTTTCTAACAAAAAATCCACCTGTTGCTTTGTTGCTAATAATACTACTTTTGCTGGATTTTTTCAGTCTCTCACCACATAAACAGTGAATGCATCTCTTTTCCCCTTTATCTAGCAATGTTGGTGATAAATGTTTCAGTAATCTGTGACTTTTATGTGGTTTACAGTGGCTATCAGAGAATAATGACAACACACCATAATAACCTTCCTCAACTGCAGTTACATGGTCAACCCAACTGCTACAAGTGTGTTAGGTTAAGCACAAGCACAATGGGCTTCTGCACGTTAAATGCAGGTGCAACTGCATCTCCAGCCAGCAATGAACAAACATCACAATGGATAATATTTAAATGCTTTGATGCCAGACTTGACAATTGATGCCAGAAGACAGTAAAGAGTTTTAATTTCATTTTAAAGGGAGCTAGAAAAATATTTTGGGTGGCAGTTGTGGAGTGTTGACCTTGGCTGCCCACTAGTTACTTACCAAGCTTCTCTGTCACGCCTCTTCCTTGGAGGAAATTTTCTCCAAAATAAGACAAAAAATTCATGGGCTGATATAAAGACAGTTTAACAAAGAAAAGCAAAACCTTCATATGGAAGCAAAGGAAAAAAAATTCTCTACTTCCCCCATGCCACTTGGGGGAACATCCCAAGAAGCGTCACGTTCAGCCACTTCCTGGGACCAGGACCTCAGTACACACAGAGATTAGTTCAAAAGACAAATGTCTTAATAACAAATGCCTCCCTTTTCCACTATTTTCCTTGTTTTGCTGCTGAGCATTATGTCATCCAGCATCTCTTTGGTCAGTTTGGATTGGATGTCCTCACTGTGCCCCAGCCCCAGCTTTTCTCTCACTCTCAGTCTAACAGTCCTAGCCTGGAGAGAGGCTCGATGCTGTGCCAGCTCTGCTCAGCAGTAGCCAAACCACTGGAGTGTTATCACACCTTTCTGGGTACAATTGCAAAGGCACAGAACTATATGATGAAGAAAGGAAAGCTAACTCCATTCCAGTCAGGTGCAATATGGCAATTTATCTTACATAGTTTTAGTAACATCACAGAAGGTCAATCAATTTCATGCTATTTTCTATATGAACAATATTTTAGGTTAGTCACCATAGGCCTCCCTCATATTCAGTGAGAAGAAAAAGGCATGTTAACAGACTGATTTTTCCCAATAATTTTAGATTTCTTATTTTAGTATAAGATAAATTCCATTAAAGGAGGGACACACAGTGCTACAACAGCCATAGAAAGACTCTGGACTGATTATCTCACCTGAATCTAACTTCTATACAAGTATAAAGGACATGAGACTCACTATAAGCTGAGACTGCAGTTTTCTTAACTTTTTCTGCAGTCAGTAGAAAGCGAAAAAGGCTCATCTAGAAAATGAGTTTAAAGTTTAGCTGATCTGAATAACATCTGAAGATTTTTTCTTCTCTCTTTTGACTTTGTGGTAACAGGACTGCAAAACAAGGAGCTTCTGTCACGTACAGTAAATTACAAGAGAAAAATGGTGAACAAACATTAAGGTTTAAGGAGCATCAGCCAAATTTCTGAAACTTGTTAAGTGAATGTGGGACATAGTAACTGAACTTTGACAACATTGGTGGATTTTTCATTATGTGAGATTACACACAAAATATTTCTCTCTTGTTTGTCAGTGTTAATTCTTACTATACTTCTGTGATTTTGTTTCTGTTTTAGTTTTTGTTGGTTTTTTTTGTTTGGATTTAGTTTTGGTTTATTGAGGAAAGATTTAGAGATAGAAAGAGGTTCACTGCAGATATTACTAATATACACAAAACTACTCATCCTAGGATATTGACCCATTCTCAGAGTGAATTTCACATTCAGGCTGTCCTACAAAACTTTGTCTTCATCATCTAAATGTATGACTCCAAATACTGAGTTTATTTTCCAAAAATCATCTGTTTTCACTGAAAAAAAGTTGGTATTCTCAAGGTACTGTTGAAATCAAAGCTAGTTGGATACAAACTCTACTGATGTGGCTGATAGAGTTATCCAGTATAATACATGAAGTCTAGGTCAATAGTTCATATTTAAATACCTAAATTTTAGATATCCAGAATAAAAATAACCCTCCTTTCATTGTTTTGCTCTGGCTTAGTGCTTTGTTTGTCAGTACAGACTGGGAACCAACAAGCCATAAAATAGCTTTTTGATGAAGGAATGGTGGTCCCAGTGGACAACAACCTGTTTATGAAGTATCATAAGGACTCGTGCCCTAAGGACAAGAAGGACAAAGATCACCCACAGTGCATGAAGAAGAACATTGCCAGCAGGTTGAGGAAGGTGATCCCATCGCTCTAATCTGCCCAAGTGAAGGCACATCTGGAGTGCTGTGTCCTGTTCTGGGCTTCTCAGTGCACAAGAGACATGGAGCTCCTGGAGCAGGTCCAGTGCAGGGCAACAAAGATGATTTTTACCTCAGCCCATGAGTTTTCTCACTTTTCTGATTCTCTCCCCTATCCCACTCAGGGAAATTGACTGAGTGCCCTTATTCTTAGCTGCTGGCTGAGGTCAAACCATGACAAGTTGTCAAAACAAAGCAGAATTTTAATGTCATGATCTGGAACTGGAAGAATTGCCACCCTGGGAAAATACTAGACCTTTTCAAACGTTCAGATTTTATTGAAACTTCAAAAAGGGTGTCAGAAAAGATTTCTTTGTATTGAAATGCAGAGCACCTGGATGAAAAATGGAAGCAGAGAGGGATTCTGAAAGAAATATGAATGTGTTAGCGAAAACAAAGATTTTTTTCAGAATAAGAAAGAATTTTCAAAGCTTTTCAGAATGGAAAAAGAAAATCTTCACAAAAAAAAAACAGGAGAGATGAAAATTTTTCCAAGCTCCATCTCTTCAGATCCAGTTGCAATTTCCAAGTTAGACATTAAGCAACTAAAGAAGGGATTTGGGGGTGACCCACATTAATGAAGTTGAGAGCCACTTTTCACAGATCTATGTGAAAGATCCAAAGCTATAGATTTTGAACCTGCCGCAAAAATACTTTATTTAACCTTTCTACAATGTGAAAAAGCAGCGTCACTTTCAACTAGTTCATTTATGGGTTTTTTATGTTTACTTAGAAATAATTGTATAAGGAAGGATGAGCTTTCAGTTAAGTCACAAAATCAACTCACAGGAGATAAAAATTCAATATAACCAACTGCCATATTTTTGTCTAAGTAATTTAAAACAAAAAAAAATTCCATCTTCTGTTTTCATCCAACTTGAAAATGGGACTATTGAACACTTTGCAAGAGCATGATACAACTAAGTGTTCTGTGGCATTCAGATGTTATTGTGATGGGGCAATATAAAGATAGATAGCTAAGGATTGCAGAATAGAGTATTTCTACTATAACTGCTCAGGATCACTGTTCCCACCTGGATTCTCCAAAATAAATCACTGTCTGCTAAATTTCATGTTCTTGTATGTGCCAAAGATAAATAAATAAGATAAAGCACCTTTCACTGAGTAAATCCTTTTTTTGGTATAGCTTAGGGCCTTGCAAGCTTTTACATAACCCTAAAGCAATAATTGTGACCAACAGTTTGCATTTTGTGGCTTATTACTCAGAGATCTACAGTTAGCACCATTGTCATTTCCCCATTAATTGGGAAAGGTGAAGATTTTATGGAAATAAGTCAAAAATGTTTATGCATATTTACTTTTCAATTATCAGCAACATAAATGCAGAATAGCTCAGATCTCAGTGTTTTTCACAAAGGCAAACAAGGTATGTGCTCTGTAAAAAAATTTCAATTTATATATATATATATATGCATCTGGTTTTCCTAGACAATGACTATTTTAAGATTGACATTATAGTGACTACACTTGTATCCTGACTATTGAGTATCTCATTATACAAATACTGCTGATTTTTTTTCCTTAAGTCTATCACATTAATTTTGTTATGATACCTTTATTTCAGTAACTCTAACACTGTATAAGCTCACCATGATCATGCTTGAGAAACCTCTAATGGTGATAAAATTGTTCTTCTATTTGCTTTAGGACAATGTCTACATAAGTGAACTAAATAAAGCTAAACTTTAATTGGAAAAGTTAATTCTTTAATGAAACCGTAGATGAGCTTGTTCAGTTTGAGCTCAATTAACACTGTAATTGTTGAATACAGTTGGACTGACAATACAGCTTTCAAATAATGTGAGAAGGGTACATACATCTTCCAGGTCCTCTGCTGCTGATTATGCATATCACAAAATAAAGGACACACTGCCAGCTCTGTAGTTGCAAAATCTGCCTCCAAAGCTCACTTCTATAATATCTGTCTTCCAGTTTAGGAAAGTTCTTCTTTTTTTTTTTTTTTTTCCTTTTTTTTTTTTTTTATTTTTTTACACCTTGTTTGTTTGAGGTTTTTGTAAAACTTTTAAGTAGTGACACAGGTGAAAGCAAACCCAGCCTCCTAACAGGTTGTGGTCCAGTACACAAAGAAGTTGTGCAGCCATGTAGGCAACTCTGAGAACTTGGACAAAATCAGTAGCAACGTAAAAATATGGGCTTACTGAAAGCACATTCAGGTCAATGATTATGAGCTATTAAATTATATAACTATATTAGGCCTCAGTTCTTTAGCACATTACACATTTAATCTCACTATCGCCATTGAATTCAAAGGAGAGACATGAATACCTGATGTCTCTATCTTAACCTTGGATTAGTCTTCCTACAAAGTTTTATATCAATTATGCTTGCATGAATATATATGCTCATTTTTACCCTGCCTACAGCAAAATGTCAGATGTATTCAAAGCTTAGATTACTCTTCTTTCTTTATCTCTAAAAACTTACAATGGGCAAGTTTTGTCAGCATTTGAACATGAGTTGCTGGCCTTTAGGCTAATGATTCTTTACATGGCTTCTCACCTGGATTCAGCTGGACATCAGGCGTTTGCAGTGTCTTACCAGTGAAGTCAAGTATTCTAAACAGAATTTACCTGGGGCAGTATGACTCCCTTCTCACCCCGCACTTCGCTCTAGATGGTGCTGAGTGCAAGTAGCCTATTAAGCAGTAACAAGTCCCCACACCTCCACTGCATCCAGATCAGCACAGGAAAAGCCTGCCCCTTGTGTCACCTTACTGAGTATGTCCACAAGACATAAAAGAACAGTGTCAAAAGGGGTAAGTGAAGAGAAGGAGCTGCCTACCAGGATAAGTGAATTTCCTAACTCCAGCAGTTGTCAGAGAGTTGGGCTTTTTGACCTACCACTCAGCATGATCTTTACAAGTCTCCTCAGCAGTAATTTCTAGAAGGTTTCTTTTCTTTTTTTTTTTTTTTTTTCTTCATAAGCTCTCTTAATAATGGTTTTCTTACAGAGCTTTAAATTTAGGTGTGACTTTAGGTGGTGAGTTTTCGAAGCACATTCTTTGCTAGTCTAAGTTCTCATGCTGATTTAAGCAGAAATATAATTAAAACAATAATTAAAACAAAGCAACTGCTAAGAATTCGAAGATCAGAGCTTAAAAACTGTAAGGAGAGAAGACAGAAATGTGTCATTACAAACTTTAAAAGGAAAAGTACATCTTTTTGCTTTAAAGAATATATAGATATAGGCATATGCAAAATCATTACTACCTCTCCAAAATTTCCTCTAAAATCCAAATTGAATTTTAAAATAAAGAAAATTAACCTATCACATTCAAAAAAAAAATACCCTTACAGTTCAGTTTCATCCTATTGTATCTAAGTGAGGAATGGAAGTATCCAAGTTTCTGTACAGTTGATAGAAAAGAGGAACCACAAAGGCATGTACTACATCATCAAGTATAGAAGTTTCTCTACTATTTTAATTATACTAGAAACTTGGGATTGCACACATATAACTTGAATATTTAAAGGGGGCATCACAATAATGTTTTATGGAAATCTAAATTTCATTTTTTTTCAGAATTCTTTGTAAATGAATTGGAAGACAAACAATAAACACTGGCAACTCAGTCTTTAGTATCTCCTTACTAGCAGGATGTAAATCAGGGCTCCTCAAGGCTCTTCCAGGAACTGAAAAGTAATTTTGGTCTTTATGAGAATTGATCCCAGTCATATCAAAAGACCAAGCTATCTTTATCAAACACTGTACCTCGACTATGTTCTTCCTTGCTTGCTGAAGCTCTGTCAGCACTTGAAGGTGAACATTCCTCTATTTCTTGCCAGATTTGAAAATTTCCAAAGCCATAAGAAATATTCTTTAAATACAAGTTTTGCTTGAGGCCATTTAAACTTTGGTCAATGATTAATGGTAAACCAGTATCCTTGGTAAAACTCTAACAAAATTTAATGAGAGGAAGTTTATATTCTTGTATTAACAGGGAAGAAAACCACCTCCTCATGTGCCATTTTCTAAGATGTTTGTCCTTATATTTTGGACAATCCAGCTACAGAATAAGGATAAAGGCAACAATCAATGACAGAGCAGAATACACTGAATTACACTGTAAAATTAGATGCCTGCATGAACTCCAGCATTGAAGAAAACTCTCCTTGAAGATCATCAACCAGGGTTATAAAGCACCTTTAAAGGTCATCAAGTCACCCCTTCTCCTGCAACGAGCAGGGACATCTTTATCTACATCAGGTCACTCAGAGGCACATCCTACCTGATCTTGAAAGTTTACAGGCATGGGGCATCTACCACCTCTTTGGGAAACCTGCGCTAGTGTTATACCAGTCTCATGGTTAAAAAAAAAATCTTCCCCATATCTAATATAAATAGATATTCTTTAAATTTAAAACCATTAGCCCTTCTCCTATCACAACATTCCCTGATAAAACTTGTCCCCATCTTTCTACAGGCTTTCTTCAACTACTGAAAGTCCACAATGATGCCTCCTTGGAGCTTTCTCTTCTTTAGCTAAAAAACTCCAACTCTCAGCCTAACTGCACAGGAGAGGTGCTCCAGCCCTCTGATGATGACCCTCTGCACCCTACATTGTAGCTGTCCTCTGCATCCTACAGTGACTACACTGTCACTGATTTATTTTTATGTTCTACTAGTACCTCAGGTCAGGCTCTATTTTTCTTATTCAGGGATAAAAGCTCACTTGTAGACAATGGGTATTGAAAATGGGCAACACATAAAGACAGCTGAATAGGAGAGAGACATGAAGACAAACGATAGATACCATACCAGAACAGAGCCCTGGCCTTGGCAGATATGCAATGCAGCATGAGACAGGCCACAGCAGTATTTTGGCAGAGGGCTTGGCCCAGTTAAACTCTGTTTATACTTAAATGGCTCCCTACAACTTGCCTGTTAATGATAAAGTGATTGTCACGGTGACAGCAACATCCAATTGCCAGGCACTGTGGGAATTTCAGCCAACTGTATCTTGCCCATGAGCAATGTGAAGCAGAGAGGTCATGTACACATCAAATGTATCTACGACTGAACGTGCTTCGGCAGCCAAGTCTACTGAATCTCCAGGCTATCAATGCATTTTCAAACTGCAACAAGTGCATAAAATAGGAGCAACCACTTAATATCTGGAAGTGCACATAACAAAAGTGAATCCATGTAGCATTGGTCAGCACATGGCAGCAGAAAAATGAGATATCAATGAGTCCATTGCTACATATGTTAAAACAAAAAAAAAACCCAAGAAAAATATGATTTTACAAACTTATTATCTTTAGAGAGAAATAGTAGTCCGTTCCCATCTTGCCAACTCAACATTCCCTGATAACAGTTTTTCTTGTCCAGATTTATGTTAATATTGCACTCATTAACTTGGTAAACCTGTGAATTACAGGCTGTTAAAACCAGATTTCACTCAAATATACTAGCCAACAAAAGAATCTTAGCAAAGCAGTGAAAACATTAATTAACTTCTGTTTCTCTATTTTCTTGTGGATTTCACCCCACCCTTTCCAGCTTCTCCTTCAAAATATCCTTTGGCTATCATTTTCCACTTGTCTCTCTTTTATGAAGATTTTGTCCTTCAGAACTTCATTTGTAGTTCTCTGTCTTATCACCATATTAAGTTATATGTCATCCACCATGATGACTCACAAATCTTTCCTCAGCCTTGATTTAATTTTCATATCCTATTTCCTGATACATTATCTGGATTGCCCTTTAATTGTCAAGACGGCATTTGAAAACCTGAGCTTTTCTCTTTTTCCAAACTATAAACAATTTTACTTCTTCCCTATCTACTCACACTAACAGCTAGTAATATGGTCCGTTCTATTATCCACTCCTTCCTCCTCTTCAGGGCTCAACTGGATTTTCACTTGCAACACACACTGGAAAGGATCCTTCCTTTTGATACCCACAGTTAAAAATGAAAATGTCTCATATTTCAATGTATTCTGAGTAATAATGAAAATATGCCAGAGAGGTATTACCAGAAAAAATAGCCTTTGGAAAGGTTTTAAACTTATGTATAATATTCTGTATACGATTGATTGTCTAACTTTGTTTTTAGATAATAAATATTGGGCAGCATATATATTCAGTGAATCAGTATAATTCTTAGAATAGGTCTAAAATAAATAGTAAGTCTAAAATAAGTAGGTCTACAGCAGGTTGGATGCTTCATCCCAACTCCAATATACCATTTCATCAAATGGGTCATTTTATTTCTTCTCTCTCGCTGCCTGTTCATAACTGTGACAAAAGTTTTTAATTTAAAAGGAACAGACACTACTTTTTATATGCCTGAGCCCTTTAGCAGTTACACATTGTGGTGGTTTTAACACCAGCTGGAAATTAAACACCCAAGAGGCCACTCCCATCCTTTCTGATAACAGAGAGAAAAGCAGAGACTACAGGTTGAGATAGCAATTTACTGAAGCCTAAAAGCATTGGGTAAGAAATGTGTACTAACAGCAATACTGATAACAAAACAATACAAGAAAGTTGTTGTACCCACAGAAAGGTTTCAACAACCTCAACTTAGTTCCATGTGGCTGTGAGGACGTAAAAAAAAAAAAAAAAAAAAAAAAGGTGTCAGAATCTGCATGTAGGAAGATGTAGGAAGCTCCTGGAGAGTTTCTTTTACATTAGAAGTTTAACAAATAATGCTTTGTCTTGATGATTTTAGAGAGTAGATTCTTCTATTTTGAAAAGTTGTTATAATTTCTAATCTAGCAACACTGTCATCCAGTGGGATATACCATAGCTTTTGGATGTTGCAGGTATAGAAACAAGCACTAATTACCATTGCTTTTCTAATAACTGTGAAGAACTGTAATTCACCTTGCAAAAAAGTGTGGATACTGTGAAAAATATATGACCTGATTATTATTCTGTACTTACACATTTCACATGAGTCTACACTTTCTACATTCATTACATGTTCTACATTTGTAACAACTGTAAGATAGATTTTCTGCTTTCATACAGCTAAAATCATCAAGTATTTTGTTTACAAGTACTTTGGCCCTTACAATCCTGCACTCTTTAAACACCTTAAATTTTATATTATTTTCTTTGCAGCACTTCTTAGATATGGGCTTCTTTTGGCTTCTTGTTCTCCAAAACCTTGCAGGCAAACTACCCATTTCCCATTGAGGGAATTGGTAGTGTGCCACATGGGATCAAGGCATCAACACTTACCTTTGCTGTGAAAAATGAAGCCAGCCTTTATTACTCTCTCATTAGCTTTTGTTTTCATCGGTTGTTCACTGAAATGTCTGTACATGCCCTCTGAGATAGTTTATTATAATGCATAACAAAAAAAAATTGTTAAGAGACACATAAAAACCTCGGCAATGAATAGCAAGTGGACCTAATAAGGCTATTACTAACCTAGACTATTACATGCTATACAGCGGTATCAAATTGCTTACTTGTTGCAAACTGTTGAGCTGGTGTCTCTTCCTCCCTTATTCTATTCTTGCAAAGGTCATCATTTTGTCACGTGTGGTAACACCCCATTCCTTACAATTCAAACTATTAAAGAAAACATGATGCACCTTGACACTTTTCAAGTGTTGGCATTGCTATAGTTTAGAAGAAGGAAAGTATACAACTTAGTTAGTAGGAAAACAAAATAACTGTTCTTTAGAAAAATGTCATTGCTTCAACATTTGTCTAATCTTAAAACATGATTTACATTTTATCCTTAAACATTTGAAAATGGTAAAAAATAGGATGTATAGAATATTAGACTTTTCCTACTATGTAAAATAATGTGAAAAGATACCATTAAGTGATGCCTTTTTTCTTCCTCAAAAAGCAATATTTGACATTTCAAATTGGGATGATAAAACAATTTGCATTGATAATGTTATTTCCTGGAAGCATTCAAAACAAGTATATTTCCTCAAAATAAATTTTTTTATATAATTTTATATAATGAATAAAAATCAGGTTAAATAATAATTAAAATTAAAAGAATTTATTAAAGTTCATCCTTAACTTTGGTAATCCATTTAGAGAAAAAGATTCATTTTCTTGAGTTGAGCATCTATATATGTACCTGTCTCAGGAATGATGTTTTCAATATGAAGTTTTGCAGAAGAATCAGTGTGAAATTTATTACTTCAGTTAAATAAACCATTGATTCTGTACAGTGGTAATAGAGTCACTGTCTGAAGTAGCTCATCAGTTGCAAAATTGGTTTTCAAATTACAGGGTTGGTGTTTAGATCACCATCTTGAAAGGGCAATTCTTAGCACTATAAAGTATTCTCTCAAACAAACTAGGTTCTTTCTTTAATCATTGTCAACAGTCATTTGTTTAATAGAAATTTTTATGCCTTAAGTACTTCAGCAAGTCCATAAAGAGGAGAAAGAACATATTTGCATGAATACATTTCCTATATATGAAATAAGAACATACATGCACGCAGGTATATATACATATACTCTTTTGGTATTTGAAATCTAGCTGTTATTGATTGTATTGCAGTTATTTCAGATTCTTTTCAAAATATTTTACATGGGTGCTGAGAGTTTTGAATGGGCATTCTTAATTGCACCTTTCCTATTAAGTTGTGAGGAAAGTGTGATCTAAATGAAAAAAAAATCCAGTTTATCAGGCTTGGCTACTGAAAAAGAGGGATAGAGAGCAAGCTGCATTAGTGAGAGCCAGCAGTTCACTTTGAAGGCAAATTGCATGCATTCAGAGCTGAAAATATTCCCATGAGACTGCCACCTCTGCAAACAGTGAAGTTCAGGCTGGTAGGTTTCATGACATTGTGCTGCATTTTATGAAGTCACATGCCAAAAATATATTATGCCCAATTAATTCAGTGCTTTGTAGATACAGTAATTTGGAAATGCTTATGACAACAGCTCCTGGCCAGGATATTCAGAAACAGATTTTTTGTCAATATGGCTTGCAGAACTTGTCCCAAAAAGCTAGGCTGCAAGATGAAATATGAGGAAGTAAAATTTCTACAAATGACCTTGTGGCATTGTATTTTGCATTCAAACTCTTATTTTCCTCTACAAAGATAATGTTAGACCTCCTATCCCTTTTTTATATAACATTTTAGAGCTATAATAGTCTGTTTTAAATGTCTAAGGAGCATGAGAGCATGAAGGAAGTATAGATTGTATCAGAACATTTTGCTTCTGAATGTATGGTTTCATACATGCTTCTTGCATATCTTCTCACACCCTTTTGAAATGTATCCTCACTTTCATGCTATCCCTAGTTTACCATGGGACACAATGGGTTTTTTTCCAGTAGAATGGAGTGACAAACCAAGGGACAGCTGGCAAATGGCAATGAACTACTAAGAAGGGCTGTGTGATATACTGATAGAAAGGGATGAGAAATTGTGCCATTGCGGAGTTCAACAAACATCAAGGAGACAGTGTTCAAAGAAAAAATTTCAATTTCAAATCTAACTAAAAATACACTGGCTTGAAATAATGCAGAATGTCATCAAGGGTTTAGTTCTATGTGTGCTGCCTAATTCCAGAAAATACACATCAGTAGATTTTTCACAAATATTTGACAATCACTTGCAAAGCAGGACTCTGAACCTTTTGTGCAGTCTGAACTGCTACATGAAAGGTTATCTTTGCAGTTTACAGAATACACGACAAGAACAGGAACAGAGATGTGAAATAAAAAGAATTTCCATGGCACCTACTTAAATTTCTTGTTAATTCGTATCAATTAACACCATTACTAGCTGAGAATACAAGTGCCTATAATTTCCTCATAAAGCAATACTTTTTTATGTATTCTATTATATTTCTACTCTAACTTGCAAAGAAAACTTCATTGTGTCACCATTTCATTTGATTCAATTCCTCCTTTGCCTTTTATATCATGGATTTAGTCACTTGAAATTCTCCTTGGAATTGCATCTCTTGCTCTGCTGCACACTGTGCAAGAACACCTGTCTTGCCAAGAAAACAATGGCAGACAAGGGCAATTTTCAGGATGGTATGACTCTGGTCAATTAGAATAAATTGGAATAAAAAAGCAACAAGCAAAACCAAAAAAAAAAGTTTAAAGAGATGTTTATACAAATGTTAGAACACATGACAATTTTAACAGGATTTTTTGGTTTACTTTTTATTCAGTGGTAGATTTAACTATTTCTCTGAACTCTTTTACTCATCTTTCTCATCCTTTCTGAGAACACAGAGGAGTGGAAGAGAGCTTATACTAGGAAGGAAAGGATAGAATACAAATGTAATTGTTTTGCCTTATGATTCAGCAGGCATCCTCAATTTTACAAAGGCAGGTAGAGAGATAAAAAAATACTTCAAGTAGAATCTGGCCATGCTTTAGAGGTATACTAATGTTACTGTAAAAGCTGGCTTGTACTGGGCAATTAATTCAGTTAGAAATGAGAAACCCAGCCAGCTCCATAAAACCAGCCTCTGGGTGGACTGACAGGAATCTCAACCAAATACATTCCAGCCTAAGCTGCAGGCACCTCACTGGTCCAGGCAATGGGCAGTGTCAAAGATCAGACCAATGAGCTATCCAGAGCAGGTTGTTCAAATGCCCTTTATAAAGAGGGGCTCAAAGAATAAAAGTTTCCTGTTGCCACATGGACATCAGGGAGTGTGCTGTCCCTGTCTCAAACCACCAACCCCACAAAACAGGTGGAATTATTAAATATAATATACTAAGTTAGCAGTAACCATGCATGTGAAAAATACAAATTATCCTTCTAAAAAAAAAAAAAAAAGAATGTAATAAAAAAATGCAACAATTTTTAAAAAATCTCAATAAATATTATTTTCAGTGAGGTGAGACATAGACAGAGAAGTTGCCCCACTTTCCAAGATATTAGAAGTGTCATTCCATTCTTGTCATGGTTTCAACACAACACAATTCAGCCATTGCTGAAGATCATGAGAAAGCTAAGTAATGCTAAGCGGAAAAACTGCTTAATTAATGGCAAAGTTATGAGTTAAGATACTTCTATTACTGAAGCTAATACTTAGGACTCAGAATGATCAGAGTTCAGAGAAAAAAGGTTAATGATATTGAGAGATGAGACATTCTGTCAATAAACAGAGGGCACTAATCAGGTTTCATGTTTGAGGATCCCTCAGTAATATTTGATATTATGATTGCTAGTTTATTTAAGAAATGTGTCAAGTAAAATGAAAACACTAATAATATTTGATTTTTTTCCTTTTTGGTCATGATTTGTGTTCATACTGCGGGAAAAGTGTGTTAATTTTTTCTGTGCCTTACAGTTTTGTTTCTCTCACCATCGAGGTAGGGTACAACATGGTTTCTTTCCAAAGGCTCCTTGCCAATGGCTCTCAGAGGCTGTTTTCAAAAAGAAAGTGCACTTGCAGTTTTAAGCAATGCCTTCAAAAAGACAACTGGGAAGTGTTTCCACTGAGGTCTTTGTGGTATACCACGGCATACATATGACTTCCAAAATAAATTCAGCCAAATCTTTGATACTGCTTTGAACTTTGTTTTCCCACAGTTTTCTCATCTCTTGACTATGCACACTCTACAGACATTAGCTTGAACTCAGTGTCTGTGTTGACTTGGACTGCATTCAATATTTCTATTCAGAAAGAAAAGTCAAATTGAAAGAAAGACATATATGTCATGATCCAACCCTTTCTTGGCCTGGGAGGAAATGATTTCCTGAATGAAGAATAACCTACTGAACGCCAACCTGAGAAATAAAGAAATGGAGAGAAGGTATTTTTCAGGACTCATCCCCATACAGGCCACCAATTGTTGGTATCAGTGTTTGGCACCAGTTTATTATCTTACTATAAAATTTCATACCTTCTCCCTGTGAATTCCCATGGGTAGCTCCTCACAACACTGACTCCTTTCCTCTTTCTTCTGCATAGCTGGGTGATTCCGTCCTGTCCCTTGGACAACTACCCAATCCTTCCTCCCCACAGCCAACACACTCTCCTCTTGATCAGCTAACCCACTCTTTTATAACACCCATCCTTACTGGACACAGCTGTGGCCTATTAAGGGCAGCCCTGTTCCCACTCTTTGTTAATTAGTACAGCTGCAACTCCTCAGGGGCAAGATTGCCTTCAGCACTACCTCTGTCCTCCTACAAGCCATCCTCTCATAGGTATTTGTATATTTCACACTGATTGTGAAATCTTGGTTGTTCCAGGTACAAAATTACAATAAGACAGTTCAGTATTTTTAAAATACATTCATTCTTTCTAAAATACTCCTGCGTTCCTTGGCGATCATAACATCCTTCACATTCTAACCTTTTCTATTTGGCTACAAGTCTCTAGACTGACCAGCAATATATCTCCAACCCATCCAGCTTCAATCAGTCCAGTATATCTTCCTATCAACACAAATAGCTACAAATAATGGGGTTTTTTTCCCCTCAATTTACACTCCTTTACACATGAGAAGTTATAAAAGTTCTTAGTGCCCTGGTTTTGAGACTAAGACCGTAGAAACACAAAACCATTGAGGCTTGAAGGGACTTCTGGAGGGTCACCAGGTTTAACCTCCTATTTAAAAAAAGCCACCTAGGCTCCTGGGTGTGTACCCAGGACCAAATTCAGACGGCTTTTTAATAACTGCAAGGAAGGAAACTCCACAAACAGCTGTTTTCAGTCACCTCACAGTGAGAAAAGCCTTTCCTGGTGTTCAGACATTTGCTTGATCTGTAATATAATCATTTTTCAGAGGTAATATACCTCTGTGTACTACCACCAAAAGAAAGCATTGCTGACTCACGTCTGACTCACAGCACAACAATATCCATGCTTAGTCTGTACTGGTTCAAGTTACTCTGTCTCACCTACAGGACTTGGAATTTCTATTTTCTTGATCAAGAAAAATTAAGGAAAATAAAAAATCTGAAGCAATGGGAAAGTATACAAAAAAATAAGAAAAAGTATGAAACACATGAAAGAGCAAATGAGGACATAAGCTACTTAATAGATGTAGTAATGAGAACAGAGCCAAAAATTGAAAAATACCTGGTATGACTCCAGAAAAGGCAAAGAAATACTTGACTATATTCTGTTTAGACTGTACTTCTCTTTCCTGCAAGAAACAGGGAAAAAATGAGGGGAAGAATAATAAACTGAAAAAGAGATGTCTTATTGTCTTTCTACTACTGCAAAAAAGTGATAGAAGATGGAAAAGTAACAAACCATGGAGAAGTCATATTGCAATAAACAAAAAGGCCAAAGTGAAAGACTGGACAAACACAATTAGGAGAAAAACGATAGGAAAAACTCGAGGAAAAGGTAGATTTGACATTCAGATTGCTGCCATATAATGGGTTTGACCTTTAAATTACTGAATTTACATTTTTCTTATCTCTGCATTGTACTTAGTTCTAAGGGAAATTTTACATTTTGAAACACTTTGATCAATTCGTCAAATTGAGCTATTTATGAAACTACATAAAAAACAACTGCCCTTCTTAAAATGTATTTTTTCTAAATTTGTACGCTGTAACTGCCAACAAGGAGCTTACATGGTGCTGAAGTTAGTCATGTATATTTCTGAGGAAGTATTTTTTGAGATTTCTCAGAACAACAGTTTAGATCTAAGTCAGTATGGCTCTTATTAAATTAAATTGCACACATGCTGAATCCTTGATATCACATTTAGTTAGTCCAAATGTTGTGAAGAATACTGAGGCAGATGATATTTAGATTTTATATGCACTGGTGATATACACAATTTTTCTTATTCACTTGTTTTTGCAAATGCAGAGATTAGGAATGCTGCCAGGTAAATTTTTTCTTTATGTTTTTTCTTCTCTTAACTCTCCTAAATAGCACAGAACAAATAAAAAGCAAATCTAGAAAATCCTTGGATGTTTGGAGGAAAATAACTTTGTTAAGGATATATCATGGTTAAACAGCATGGCATTTGCAGCAAGCAAACTTATGAACTTGCCAGCCTGTAAGTTACAACCTAGTTTGAACTTTACATTACCTTGAAGTATTTCTCAGAGAATACAATACTGATTCTGTACTTTGAGGGGTGGGTTGTAATAAAGTATACCCATGTAACAATATGCAGTATTGTGTTTCATTCTGTCTAGTAGGGTCTATAAAAGTTACTTATTTCAAAGAACATTGCAAACATACTTAAATAACAGTATAGCTTCAAAGAGTGAACCGTTGAGAAAATTTTCAGTAAAAATCAAAGGTTGTCCAAGGTTACAAGTAAATTAATTTAGACTCAGTGCCTTAACAGGAGCTTTGAAAGTTCACACTGTATATACATTTCTAGGTAATTTCTTTTCTATTTTCCATGTTAGCAAACAAATTAATATAATTGCTCAATTTAATTTTTCTATCTTGCTTTCTTCAGGCTAAGTCCTCACGAAAAAGAAAAAAAGCAAGAGAGAAAATTAAACTGAACAATAAATGTTTTGGTGGTCCCTATTTTCTGTGTCTTCTTTTTAGCATTGTGTTGAATTAACGTTGCCTGGATTCCTGATGACTACCCAGATGTTCCTCACTCCACATCCTTGACTGAATAGAATTTATTGCCAATTAAAACTATAGGACTGTGAGAAACAAAGACAAAAGTAAAACAACACCTTTCCCCTACCCCTTTTCCAGGCCTAGCTTCACTATTTCTTTCCCAACTCCTCCACCTCCTTCCCTATGGGCATTGCTGGCAGGATGGGGAATGGGGACTGGGTTCAGCAGCATTCTGGGTTCAGCTGCTCCCACCTCCTCCTATGTTTTGCTGGCTCCTAGGGATCCTGCCCACAGGCAGCAGCCCTTCAGAAAATGCCCAACTGCTCCAGCACGGATACTGCATGGTCTGCAGGGGAATAACTGCTCTGCTTTGGTTCCCTCAGAGGCTGCGGAGGAATGTCTGTCTCCTCCAGTCTTTGGGGCACTTTCTCCTCCTTCTTGTCTGACCTTGGTGTCCACAGGGCTCTTTCTCATGTGCTTCTCCCCACCCCTCACTGCCTTACAGTGTTTTCCCCTCTCTCCAATGTGTTTCTCCTGAGGTGCCACCACCTTGGCTAGGAGCTGGGGGCTCAGCTGCACCCTGCAGTGGGTTTGCTGGAGCTGCCTGGAACTGGCTGTGCGCAGCATGGGACAGCTCCAGCCCTCTCTCACAAAGGCCAGCTCTGCAGCCCCCTACTACAGACACCCAGACACTGCATTCAGTGCAAACAACAGCTAAAGTGACCCTTCCCCCTTATTAAAACCTAAAATACAAGATACAATAGAAAACAAATCAAATAGGATATCAGTACTGTGATGACAAAACAGGGCAAAATTTGGATTACAGTCAAACTGGATCCTATTGGCCTCTAGAGAACAATTTCCTCTATGGTTTTGAAATTCTAGGGTTAAAATAGATCTAATGCAATGACAGCACCAGTAAATTAGCCCATTAGAGGATAATTAATCAACAAAGGGAAAGAATATTTCCTTTATCAATAGCTATTTAAATGTTAAAACCTTAAAAAGAAAACTAATCACACAGATTCATTATGTGGTTTATGAGGATAAAAAAAAGGCAGGAAAAAGAAATTCAGAGATGGCATGACTCAACCCTCAAAGCTGATGACCCCTCTTGTTCTGTTGATTACGAGCAAGACCTTGATTAGCAGAGTCTTGCTACTTTTTTAGATCCCTAACTAGCTTCAATATCTCTTCTAGTGGTGCTATCAATTGAGATTAATCCCAATTCAAATTTGCAGTTTCAATATCAGTGAAACTGAGTATTCATATTCTAATATACTTTAGGACTCTTACCAAGACAAGATATGCTGTTCATCTTGCTTCTTTTTTTTTTTTTTTGCTTGCCTATTTTCAGTTGTTTTATTCATTGAGTTCAATTGTAAAGTTTTTGATAAGTACTATCTTCCTTATAATTAATGGTGCTATTCTGATGGCAACGACATGTTAGTCCCCTATCAAGCTTATGTGGTCTCCTCAATATACAAATAATAAATTAAATTAAATTTCCGTACATAGAGTCTGACTAATAAAAAAGGCAAACATTCCTTTAAGATTTTTCATCAGTAAAAAAACAGCTTTTTCAGATACTGCTCTTTATTTTTTTTTAACTGAATGCTAATGTTGGAACTTTTTCTTTTATTTATTTCTTGCTAGTATAACCAAAACGTTTCACTGCAGGTACAATACAACTAATGAAAAATTGCTTCTTGCATCCTAAAGCAGGACTTAGGAAATAAAATCTCAGCATTTCATGAGATTTAAAATGTTTATTTAGTGAAGAACCCGAAATCAGAATACCTAACTTTTTTTTGACTTAAGATTGTGATTTTAGACCTTGTGAATTTAGATTATTTCATATAGTAATGTAACTCCTTAGAAGAATTTTTCTGGGAAATTCACTTGTAACCAGAGGAGATACATATGTCATTTCCTTTCCTAACTTCTCTATCGATCAAAATATTTACTGACTGATCTTTTAATGTTTTATTTTTATTATATTTTTTATTGCAAGGCAGTATTTTGTACAATTAAATTTAAGATCATGTAGAATGATATGTATGTTTCTGATAAGAAGTCGATCTACAAATTTTCAATTTCTTTGTGTGCTTCAAACTGTTCTTAATATCTGATGCATTGAACAGCACACAAATTCATACATACATGTTCCTTTGGCTGAAAGCTTGGTAGAACACTCTTTAAAATGCATCAAATAATAAGCTTATATTATTCAACTTTGTGTAATGTAGATTTAGTGTGCATATTTTTCTATCATTCTCTCCATTCTTTTTTCCCTCAATTCTATTTTGAAGGTGCTAGATGTTTTTCCATAGGAAATAATATAAATAGATAGTATGCCTTTTTAGTTGTTTTTTGCCTTTGTTAGTGATAACAGTAAGGCAATTTGATATAATCTGCTGGGAATCTTTCAGTGATTAAAGCAAAAAACATTTATAAAGAAACCGAATGAGATTTTTTAAGTGAACAAAACAAGTTTTTCATAATAATATAAGAATTAAGATTTCACAGCATGATCTTGCTACAGAGATGCCAAGAAATAACATGGATTATTAGAACAAAAATGAACTTTTTAGATGCTAAAATTATCTATACACTGCAAGAATGTTTAAATGAAGATAGAAAATTAAATTTAAAAGCATTACCTCATGAAGATCAAAGCTAAGGATGCAGTCAGGTTAAAAGATTTTGAGAGTTTATTACACCAGAAATAAACAAAGCCATTTCTTTCTCAAAATATGAGATGTGGGGAACTTGTTCTTCACAGACCCCAAGTGGACAAATAAAGACTCTTACATGTTCTTTTCCACCCCATCTGGGTATGTATTGTAAGGCCAGGTTGTTAATAAGGATAAAGAGTTTGTCCCTAGTAGTTCCTGCTTTGGTGTAGGCACTTAGGAAGTAGATGAGGTGAGGAATGAGTGATTCCCTACTACAGAAAGGGAGTGCTGCTTGTTATTACTCCAGCAGAAAATTACGCTTACTACTGACATTTACATTTGGCAGCCCTTTGTCATTGCTGCAAGGCGGATTTTACAAGAAGGGCTGCAAGGAGGATCTGGGGAGCTACAGCTGTGTCAGTCTGACTTCATTTCTGGAGAAGACCATGGAGCAGGTCAGTTTAGTTCCCTCACAGGACAAACAGGAGATCAGGCTAAAAGAGCACAGATACCTGTGTCAAAACACTGTCAAAGCCACAGAAGGAACTTGCCATAAAATAAACCACCACAGTGGGAATTTGAAATAAGCTCAGAAGGGAGGAATTTGCAATAAGAAAATGGCGATTCCAGGCATGATGGAAGTAAGTTCTGGTTAGCACACTGTGGTTAATGCATCTAGACAAAAATTCTCACTGTAGCAAAGTGGGAGTGAAAGCTACTGCTCATACACATGTCACCTCAAGTTGTGGGATCATCATCTATGCCCTGTGGATAGCTGGAATTTGGACTGTGTAAAGGTGGTACCCCCAAAAGAACGGCTCTGGGACCCCACCACTGCTAGGGTGAAAAAGGATGAACTGGATTCTGCTGGATTAAAGGGTGGTCACCGTCTCCTGCTTGATGTCTCTCTCCATGTTTCTCTTTTCTATTTCATTATATCTCTGCCTCCCTTATATGTTTAAATAAAATCCATATTATTCACTTTGTTGTACGGTCTCATTTGCATCTTAATTCCAGCTAAGACATTTATCCCTGATTGGATCATAACACAGGCCCAATCAACATGAGTTTGAGAAAGGCAGATCTTGTTTGACTGACCTGATGTCCTTCTATGAAAAGACCACCCAGGTAGGTGATAAGGGAAAGGCTGTTTACCCAGTCTTCAGTAAAATTTTTGACACCATTTCCCACAGCATTCTCCTGGGGATACTGGCTGCTCAATGATTGGATGGAAGCATTCCTGTATGGGTAAAAAAAAAGGCTGGATGGCCAGGTCCATAGTGTGGTAGCAAATGGAGTTAAATCCAGCTGCTGACCAGGTACAAGGGGTGCTCTGCAGGGCTCAGTATTGGGACTGGTCCTATTTAATATCTTTATCAGTGACCTGGACAAGGAGGTAAACTGTGCCTTCAGTTTGCAGATGAAACCAAGGAGGGCAGGAGTATGGATCTGCTGAAGGGCAGAAAGGCTCTACAGAGTGATGTGGACAGGCAGGATTGGTGGGCCAAGGCCAATAGCATAGTATAGTAGTTTAATATAGTATAGCATGACATAGCATAGCATGGCATGGCATAGCAAGGCATGAGGCCAAGTGCCAAGTCCTTGCACTTTCTACCCATTTCTAAAAATGTGTGCAATATTTCCCTTTCTCCAGTCACCAGGGACTTCATCTGTCTTCCATGCCTTTTCAAATATCACAGATAGTGCCTTGGTGACTACCTAAGCCAATTTACTCAGGACTCTGGAATGTGTCTTGTCTGGTTACATAAACTTATGTATGGTCCTCAGGTGGTCACAAATCTGATTTTCTCTTATGTAGTTAGGGACTTTG
The DNA here is from genome assembly GCF_028018845.1 of Melospiza georgiana. Classification (NCBI taxonomy): domain Eukaryota; kingdom Metazoa; phylum Chordata; class Aves; order Passeriformes; family Passerellidae; genus Melospiza; species Melospiza georgiana. The sequence goes on from NC_080431.1 coordinate 49,805,046, forward strand.
CTCCTCCCTATCCCTGTAGTTCATCCAGTCAAGAGGTGTAGGAAGAGAGGTTGCCAGTGAAGACAGACAAAAAACATTGCTGAGTACCTCAGCTTTTTCCTTGTCTGTTCTTATCAGTTTGTCAGCCTTGTTCATCAGTGGGGGCACGCTTTCTTTGACCTGCCTTTTCTGGATGAAACACCTGTAGAAGCCATTCTTGTTATTCTTTGTCCCCCTTGTCAAGTTCAGCTCCAGCTGCACCTTGGTCTTCCTCACCCCATCCCTACACAACTGGGTAGCCTTCCTATACTCTTCCCAGAATACCAGCTATGAAATTCTGATTTAAAATAGATTTCTTGCAATGACAATGTTTATTAGCTATTAAGTAAAGAAACAATGTTTTAGAAAAGAAAATACATGGCTATATATAACTAAAATAGAGACACAATGCTTTCTTACTAAAGTAATTCTTATGCTATTTGGAGTGATCTCTTAAATAAGCATTGCCATTGTGAAACCAAACCTAAAAAAGGAGTGGAAGGTGTTTTATTTTGGTTTTCTTTTGTTTGGTTGTTTTGTTTTGTTTTGTTTTTTCACTGTCCAAATGCACTTAAAAAGATGGTAAATTTAATAACTTTTCTTTTAGCTGAGTTTCTTTTGTCCATGACATTAAGTGGTAGGGAATTTCCCTTTGTCTTGATGCACAATCATTTCCATTTCAATTTTATTTTCTTCTTCTGCATACTTCAGGAAGAGTAGTGGCTTGGTAGGTATCTGCCAGCCAGAAAATGTCAACCCATTCCAGCAGGTTTCAGTGTTAAATTCATATATTTCTAATAAGCTCTACACATATATTTAACAAGCTGGCAGTATTTGAGTTTTCTTAGTTTTACTTCCTTGACACATCATGTATTATTTATTTTTATATCATAATAATTACTTTATTTCATATCTACTGGTTTAAGAAAAACTATTTATGATATATGGTCTTTGATTTGATTGATTTTCTTGTTGGGCTGATTTTTTTCTCTTAAATTTTCAACAAGTTCTGTAAAAGATGCTAAAACATCCCTGTATTAAACAGAAATATTATCAAATTTGGTTGTGTGAGACTAAAAAACATGAAAACTGACATTCTAATCTGTGAAGAGATGCAGTGTACACAGAAAGAGTTTGTATTTCATAGAAAATATAAAAGTCTAGTACATCACACCTTCCAGCTTTGCATGACATTCCTAAGAATTTAAGATTAAAAGATCAGTGACACTAATCAGTGCACCAGCACATATGCTGTGATGCCTTGTTGCCAACAAAATCGATAATTTTCAGAAAAAAAAGATACCTGGAATACTTGGAACAAATATGGGATAAAGTCCCCTTCAGAAAGTGCTAATTTAGCATATCTATCCTCTTTAACCTGCCTATTTGAAAATTCTGCAAGCACATTATATTAACTGCATCAGAAAGGCAAAGGTGTGAATGGATATTAATAGACTATCATACTTTTTACGGCAAAACAGAAACTATTCTTTATAAGAGACCACATTCACAATCATAGGACTAGCTTTTTAATACACATGCCACAGCAATTTATTTTGCCATTATTCCAGACCCTTTTATGATCTAGTAAAAGTGGGCGAAGACATTTCCTTCACTTCTCCTTTCTCCATGTATAAAAAACATTAAGGGGGAAAAAAAGCCAAATAAATTTTTGATTGTGGAAAGAGTGAATCTTTTTCACTTTTTGCACTTTATTGTCATTAAAGTGACAATAAAGTGCAAAAAGTGAAAAACAGCAAAATATCTTTTTATTTAAGATCATGTACTGTCTCCCTTTTACAAGAAAAGACTGGAAGGATAACAATGGTGGTGATGAAGCATGATATAGACAACATATTTCACCAGTCTTTCAAATCTTTAGGCATGGTGCACAGTAAAAGTGTAAAATATGCAGTAGAACTTGCAAATTGTGCCTAAAAATAATTCTACTACAAATAACTTTTAAATTTTTTAGGAAAATAGCTCTGCAAAGCATTTTCCTTTCTCATGATTCATTGTCTCCATGTTTAGGTATTATGGGAATGATAAATACTTCCATTTAGATGTTTTAAAGCTCATTCGTTAAAAGCATGGAATGAAAAATGTTTTAACACTACTTTGTTTAAATTTCAAAATATTCAAAATTTATTATTTGATTTAAGAAGAGCTTTGCATATTTTGAGCCAGAAGGAGTATTGAACATGAAGTTATCCAATATAGAAGCAAATGATGAATTCAAAATCTGTTGCATTCTAAGTGACTTGCTATCAACAGAATGGCATATAAATGCTCATGTTGCAGGGAAGATTTTTTTTCACTTTTGTTGTAAATTGAGTCATCAGGGAAGCCTTATGTATCTGCATGTATCGTTATCTAGCTACATGCCATGGACCTAGAAAGTGATATAGAAAGCATTTGGATTTCTTAAATCAATACACCACTGTTGGAGTCCGAGACAAAATTAGGAGGCTTTTCACTGGTAGTCGTTCAAAATGGCAGCATTAGCTTTTTTCTTCAAAATAGTCTTGCCATAGTTCTGGAGAGGTGATGCAGGCCTAGTTCTGGAAAACACTGCCAGACACATGAGTACAGGAAAATCAGATAGGGTTCACTAAGGTGTGCATCATGTTTTGCTACCTTGAAAAACCCATATAATTAAATAATTAGCTTGGCACTTGAGGGGAGAGTGATGAAGGTTGTCTATCTGGGCTTCAATAAGGCTTAAGACACTGTCTTACGTAAAATTCCCATAGACAAGCTGCTGGAGTCTGGGCTAGATGAGCAGTGGGGTGAGTTAAAACATGAGCTGAATGCCTGAGTGCAAAGGCAATCAATGGCTCAAACTCTAGTTGGAGGCCAGTGACTACCAGTGTACTCCAGGGATCACTACTGGCTTCAGACCTGTTTAAGATCTCCATTAATTGATATAGATGATGGGGCAGAGGAAAATTTGGCAAGTTTTCTGTTGATACAAAACTGGGAAAGGTGGCTGATACCCCAAAGATTCATGCTTCCATCCAGAGGGACCTCAATAAACTAGAGAATCCAGATGAGAGAAATGTCATGAAATTCAACAAGAACTGCAAAATCCTGTACATGGGAGGAACATCCCCAAGCATGAATATATAAGCTAGGAGCCACACAAGTGAAAAGCAATTTTGTAAAAAAAGCATTGTCTGATTAAATGGGTGTCTGATTGAACAGGTGTCATGAAGGAGCCCTTGCTGCAAAGAAGTCCAATGGTATGCTGGCTGCATTCAATAAAGTTTGCCAGGAGTTTGATGCAGGTGATTCCTTCCTTCCCTTTCCTCAGCACTGATGAGGCCACTCCTCTTTGAGTCCTCTATCCAGTTCTGGGCTCCTCATGAGAATGACAGAGATACAGAGATGCTGAATAGTCCAACAAAGGGCCACAAAGATGACAAGGGCACATGAGCATCTTTGCTGTGAGAAAAAGCTGAGACATTTGGAACTGTTCAGCCTGGAGAACAGAACTGTCAGGCATAAATGTGTTGAGAGGATCTAAAGGAGACAGAGCCAGACTTAGTGGTAGCCATCCACAGAACCAGGGGCAATAGAAAAAAACTGAAACACAGGGCGTTGTGTCTGAACATCAGGAAACACTTTTTCACAGTGAGAGTGACAGGTTGCCATGGAGATTTTGGAATGTACATCATTGGAGATATTGGAAAGCATGGTCTTGGGAAACTGCAGGTGGCCCTGATTGAGAAAGGGGATTTTACCAGAAGACTTCCTTCCTCTTCAGACTTCCATTCTCAACCTTTCTGTGATTCTGTGACTGTGATGTTGTAATGGACTTTCTGCTCCTTTGATCATCAGCTGATTATTGTAAAATAACCTAGAAAGGGGAAGCCTCTAAAGTGTATTAAATTGCTGGCAAAATTAGTGTACCATAGAGTTCTATCTTAGAGAAATGTCAGATGCCCACTCTTGCCTTTGAATGGACGTTACCTATGGGTCTAAGGGTCTATGACTAGATTCCTTTGGATTCCTTTGTTTTCAGTTCAAAAGAACATTGAGATTTTTTTTATCCCAATCTTATTTCTTTCTAAGGAAGTTTCTGAAAAATAATCATACATTTGAAGATGAGAAAACCAATATTTTTTCAAAAGACAAAGGATAATTACAATAATAAACAATATCTTTATGACAAAAGGGATAAAATAAATAGGAAAAAAGCTATGTGGAAAGTACTTGGATGAGAAAGAGGGAGAGTGATTTTTAACTCTGATCATCATCCAGAGATAAGACAGCAAAAAGGTTGAGGCTCTTTCAGAAGATCTCCATTTAAAATAGTGATGCAACATAAACTCAGAATAATCTATTCATTATTTAATCTATTAACAGATTATGAAGATTTTCTTTTGTGCTTTGTTTTGCCAAAGAATATTTCAGTATCAAATCACACATATTTCCTTTGTTTGTACAGGTAATATTGAAACTGAAATTCTGAAGGAAAGACACTTTAATAAGCATGAAATATGAAAAATTGTTAAGGGTTTTGAAGTTTTAAATTTGCTACAAAGAAAAGAAAAATAATTTCAGAATTATTTATCGATACCTTGAAATTGCATATTCTTGCATAAAAATAATGTGATTCTGAAAAAAAAAACCAAACTATTTGAGTTTTTTCATGTATTGACATAGAAATTAGGAGAAGCTATAACTGCTCTCTCTAATTCTGTGAAGACTTTTTACACATCTCTTACCAGTTATTGTAGTTGGCAGCATCATCATACTTTTTCAAGGCTGGAGGATTTCGGATGGACATAATCCTTTCTAGATGTCCTTGATCTTTCTGTATAGAAAAAATGCATGCTAAAATAATTGTATGTTTTGGGTTGATTTGAAATAAAAGCAAACCAAACCACTGTATTTTTTACATAAGAGCTTCTTTTCTAAGCACTGATTTCAATTATCTTTTTGGGGTTTTTTTTATGGTCTTATCTCTTTGAATGGAAAAATAAAGCAAGAGAAAAGAGCACTTGAAGTTCAGTCTGGGAACACAGCCCTTGCAAGACAACAGAGAGTGATGAATAGACCATTCTATATCCTATGCTCTCTGAATTAGTACCTTAAACCTTATTTTTAAAGCATTTTTAGCAAAAACATATATTTCTATGTGACATGATTATTTATCAGGTGAGCCAGCTTCTTTTGACAAAAGCTTCACATTTTCTGCAAAAACCACTGGTGAAGCATTAAGCGACCTGAATCTCTCAGGCACAAAACACTCTTCCCTTGAGGTTGATTGTTTGGCTTCCTGAATATGTCATTTTAAAGAACAGCAGATACATCTTCCAGATTCAATTATGGAGAGGTGACACCATCATTTCCTCTTAATATAACAGTTTATCTTGTATTGTGACGATCAGGAAAGCCAATCCTAATGAACAAAATGTCAAGCATATGGGGGTAGGAAAGATAGCTGAAATGGCTCATCAGATCTAGATATGAAGCAATCCAGCCCAGGAAAATTAAATAGCAAATGATTATTGTGTGCATAGACTGGACTCATCTGTGCATACAATAAATTTATTGTTTTAATTTATTTTTGAATAAAAATGCAACTTCTTGGTTTTAAACACATCACTTGTCTTTAATAAATCTGTCATTGTTGTGTCTTTATCATATATGAATTTGAGAAGTAATCTTAGTATAGGGAAAGCACAAGTAAGTCATTGTTTTATGTTTGCAATATACACAAATTGTATATGCAGCAATCTTTTAGTATTTGGTCATAGCATTTGCCATAAATGCATATATGGAAAAATTACTTCATCTTTCCCACACATTATATTATGTGTGTGACTATGAGTGGAATTTGAAGTGTCTAATATTCATTAAGTTCATTATTAGTGTTTACAGAACAAATGGCAGAAATATAGCTATTTCAGAAGGAATAAGACATCATAATCTGGAATTAGGATAACAGTTATAAATCTTTGCTCTGATCTGCCCTGAGAAATAGAGGGAGTACACTAAAAAAATCCTAAACCAAATAGAACAGGCAGTATTTGGAGGCACTAGGAACCATCCTTGTATTGCACTACCTCTGCAGCTTTATGCAGCAATTAACGGAGTGACAAAAAATGTTGATGCTCACACAGAATCATTTAAGTTTGAAAAGACCTCTGAGATAGAGTCCACACTTTGACTGATCATTAACTTTTCAATTAAACCACAGAACTAAGTTCCACATCCAATTGTTTCTTGAGAAATTCCAGGGATGGTGACTCCACCACCCCCCTCGGCACTCCATTCTAATATTTAACAATGTTTTCCATGAAGAAATTCCTCCCAATATCCAACCTGAACCCCCACTTGATGCAGCTTGAGGCTATGTCCTCTCACCCTGACATGGGTTGAAGGTGACCACCACCTGGCAACAACCTTCTTTCAGAGTACAAAAAGGTCTCTCCTGAGTCTCTCCTGTTTAGCCTCCTCCAGGCTACACATCCCAAGCTTCCTCAGCTGCTCCTCACAGGACTTACTCTCTAGACCCTTCATCAGCTTTGTTGCCCTTTTCTGAACATGCTACAGCTTTCCCATGTCTGTGTTGCAGTGAGGGGCCCAGAACTGAGCACAGCACTTAGGTGCAGCCTCACCAGTGCCGAGTACAGCAGGACAATCACAGCTCCGGTCCTGCTGGCCACACCATTCTTGATAACGTACAAGATGCTATTGGTCTTCTTTGCCCCCTGGGCACAAGACAGTTGTTAACAAGCAGCCCCAGGTTCTTTTCTGCTGGGCTGCTTTCCAGCCTCTCTGCCCCCAGCCCACTGTGAGGGTGACTACATCACAACTTTCCTTCTGCACAATTGTCTCCAGCTCCTCCTGTTTGTTATCCATACCATGTGCACTGGCCTCAGTGCACTTCAGCTGGGCTGTGGATTTTGCCCACAAATCTGGCATGCCACCACTAGGCTCATTTCTGTTGAGCCTGGTTTTATCTCCTTCTCTCTTCAAACCAAACTTGAAGCCCGCTCAACCAGTCCTGCCGACTGACAGGCAAAACTCTTTTCCCTCTTTTTTGATGGAGACAGTGAACCTCATCTGTCTCCATCATGCCCTGTTGTGTGTAAACCACCCTATGGTCAAAATAGCCAAAATTTCATCCATGGCACCCATCTTTCATCTACATGTTGATCAGGTGGGTTCTCCTGTTCCTGTCAGCATTTTCCCTGCAATTAAAGGAATGAGAGAATTCACCACCTGCCCCTTGTGACTTCACCCCATCCTTTAGATTTTCCTAGGACTTATCTCATCCTCATATCTTGTAATCGCTGCAGCAAGCAGTGGGTAATATTCAGAGGGCTGGAGTAGTGCAGGCAGACTCTTGTCTCTGTTACCTGGGCCCCAGGGGGGGCAGCTCCTCGTTCCCCCCCTGTACAGCCAGATCCAGCCCTCACCCCTGGGCTTGCCTCAGGTGCTGCTGCTAATTCTGCTGCTGCCTCGTTATTTTGGACTTTTTTCTTCAGAACAATATCTGTAAAGTTTTATAAATGTTCTTGCTCTGCCATCAGGTAAAGCAAAGACCTTTTGAAGTGTCTTGTGACAAAGACGACACTAGACTAGTCAGCTAGTGATTTTCCTGCTCCTTTTGTCCTAAATTTTATCACTAACTTTCCCATTTCTGACAAAGGAGAAAGATTGAATAATCAGTCAGCTAAGAATGCTTTTTTTCTGAAGGGTAGGTGGAGAGAAAAGAGAAAAAATAGCTCAGACTTGCTCTGTCCTGAAGAAAGTATTCCAACTTGTATTATGTGAACTAAGTACACTTTTTTTTTTTTTGAGTTTTTTTGACCTCATGATTAAGAATCCACCCACCAGAATGTAAAGATTTGTCGTTTTGCACCGTGGTGAGTAAAAGTACTTACAAAAGAAATGTGATTCCACTTTAAGTGACTCAGAAACCTCCTACATTAGGTTACAATTAAAATCAGTCAGGAAGAAAAAAAAATTAATTTTGATTTCTGTGTAGAACCATGAAAACTGGACTTTTCTTAGGTATTTAGTTAAGTGATTCCAGGTCTCCTCATATACTGAATTTTGAAACAAAATGAGTTGGAGTTTTTGAGGACCTATTGTTGAGTTTTTAATTAACTCTTCTATCCTGAATTTGGAGCAACAAAAGCCACTGACATTTCAGTGAGAGATCAGTGCTTTTGTGAGAAAATCTTGTTAGCATTTACTACATAAAACTTTAAATTATTTCAAGCATCAAATTAAGAAAGTCAATCCAGATGTAAGTGGTAAGAACCAGTGTTTCCCACAGAATGTTTCCTACAATTCAGGAGGAGATCATCATATGAATCTAGTAATGGATTGTCATAATCTTAAAACCACTTATTTTCTATACATGCATTCATCCTGCAAGTTTAGAGTATTTATAGATGCAGTGAGGCTTTCTAACTACTAGTGTGTTTGTGAAAATTACTTCCCATTGAAAAATACAAATTTTAAATTCCAATTACCATTCCATGGTTTTTGGCTTCAACTGAGTTCTTGTAATCAACTAAATGTGGGCATTAATTGCTTGGTTTAATTTTTTTAATGCCAATTTTTAAAAATTCTTGGATCCTAAAGAAGCAACAGCCTGTAAACTCTGCATATTTTCTTCCTTATTACTTTTTCTAGGACTATACCAGTTATGAATTTTAAAAATATTTCAGTATAATAAGACAATTAAGTTTGGTACGTAATGAAAACAATCACAAAGTTTGTGGAGATAATAGCATTCTACTTCTATTTTATCAGAGTTAATTTTGTCCCTTGAATGAGATTATAAATGCAGCAAATGAATTTTCTGAAATTTGTATGTTCCTTTTTCAGTTGCCATGTCCGGAATGCTAAATACTTATTCCTCTCTTGTATTTTAGTCCTTTCATTGCTCACATCTAGAGAATAAACACATCATTACCATTACAATCCAAGCTGGGGAATGAGTAAATCAGAAATTGAAAACTCTTTGATGTCCTATATCATGTGAAATAGGTAAAGTAGCTAAGGAAGACAAGTCCAAAGTACCTCGATTCAATTTGTGCAAAGTAAGAAGGCAAGAGGTGTTGCGGTGCCTAGGGGAAGGTCGTGTTGGAAGTGCAGAGCCTGATTTAGAGCCGAAGGCCATCACACACCTGGGCTTATCGAAGGTTTCAGAGAGAAATGATGGAGTGCATTTCAGGCTGCAAGCACTGCAGTGAGGACAGCCCTTTTCCCGATAAATGCTGAATAAAAGCTTGTAAATCTATAGTGCCAGCGGATCTCTTTGCCTCTCGTACTCATGAACTTTAGCCACCTCCATTTTCCCTCCTTCTTCCTACCAAAAAGAGATACAGGGTAACTTTTTATTAGAAACTAAACAAAAGAAAATTCAGTACTTGGACCTGATCTTATTCCTATACCTTACAGGCCTGTAGATTTTTTTATTGTTATTTTTCTTTTTTTTTTCTTTTTTCTTTTCATATTAAAACAGAACTGACTACAGATCTTGGATAAGTGAACACTGTCACTGGTTAAGTAATTGCAAAGCATTAGAGTCAGTGTGAAAAAGAAAGCAAGAGAGCTCCAGTGTGTCTTTTGTCCTTTAAAGAATTTCAGGAGCTTACACATTTTGTATGCACAAAACACAAGCATCTTTTGTGGTCTTTCCTTTCTCACAAAGGCTAAATATATTTCACTCTGAAAGAAATAGAGAGCAATTATTACTCAATTATTAATATATGCACATAAATGTTACCATGTATGTAATTTTTTGCTTCATCTGAATGGCCAATATTTTAAATATTTTAAATAACTTTGCAGCTTGATATAATTATTCTAGTAAAACATAACACCACATGAAGAGCTTGCTGAGCTGTATAGATTAAACAATATGGTTTTGTGGGTTTTTGTTTTGTTGTTTTTTTTTCTCTCTCTCTTCTTTCCCTTTTACTAACAGTTATATCAGAATTATATCACTTTTTACTCACTACTGAGAATTTTGAAAGATTATAATCACTCCTAAATTGTATGGTCATATAACTACAGTTTAAAGAATGTCAATAGGAATTATCCACTGCATAGGTTAGTACTGCAGAGGGAGGTATGAATGATTATTTTTCATTTAAAAAGTGACTCATTTTTCAGCTTCTTTCATCATTACAGTCATTGGACATGCCCTTTTTTGTGTATGCATTTTTTAGTATGTATGAGCTAGCACTTTACTGAATCAGTTTTGGTAAACTCTGTGAAGAGCAGAATCAGATAAAGAAAAGACAATGTGAAAATCAAAAGCCTTGAACAAAGCTTTCCAGCTCTACCTATAAAATGATTTTTATATATATGGGTGGTTTTGTTTTTGTTTAGTAGGAAGAGCTTCATGATAAGAGATCGAAACTATAGCTTCCACTAATGTCTTTTACTGCAGTAGACCTTTTATATTGCTGTTAAATTTTGACAAAAAGTTATTGGTTTTGATAGAAAAGTATGAAGGTTTATGTATTAATGGGATTATACTTACATATATAACTATTTGAGAAAATACTGTTTAGTTTTTTCCTATGTTTTGTATAAACAGAAAGAGAAAAAAAAACAGAAACAAAACAAAAACCACCCAGCTGCTATAAAAGAAATTGTATGTTATACGTGTGAAGGAATTAATTAAAGATTAAAGTTTAAGGGAGTTTTTGAAGGCCATTAACCTTCTCTCATCATAAATATGTATTCAGTATTGCTGTGGATCAATGCAGTACTGGTCAGTAAAATGATGCACTGCATACAAAGCTGAAGCTAATAAACAAAACTTTACCAAGTATATATACATGTACAGTAAATAATCTTCATGCATGAAAAAGTTTGCTTTACAAAGTGTGCATATCCATGAGGTTTTCCTAATATTTCCAAACCAAGTTCTCCTAAAGGATTTTTTTAATATCACTTCATTTCTCTCTCTTTCTTTTTTTCCATTTATTTCTTCTTTTTCCATTGGACAAAATATTATCTTCCTTTCTTCCTAGTAGCCCCTGATAAATTAAAATTTAAGCAATCATTTGAAATATATTGTCAAAATATTAATGTATTTCTATAACTGGACAGATTTTTTTTTGTACTCAGACTCTGAATGCAAGCTTAAATAAAAATACATCATAACTTCTATGCTTTGAATCAAATTGTAATAATGATCTCTCTCAAAGAAACTTTCCTCCTCAGAGGAAAAGATGGCTGATGAACAGCTTCTGACTGCTTCTAGCACTACACAGTTTGCACATCTTCAGAATGAAAAGGCAAAAGGCTGGGTATGAGTCATTCTTAACTCTTTCATTTTCCTTGGATATCGTTAAATTATTATAGAATCTCAGGAAAATACTAATGATGAAAATATTTTTCTTCTTTTCCATTCTAATTGAATAAGATTTTTAAAATCGTAACCATAAATTTGGATACCATAACACTGCTAATATAATTAGTTTTTATTTTGTAAAATGATATTTGTTTTTTCCTAGCAAGAAAATGTAGACATCTAGAATCAATCCAAAGCAAGAATCATACTTGATAAATGGACTTTTAAAAGAAAAATGTACCTCATACACACAAATGCTTTTTAAAATGGAGTCAAAACTATTAGGAAAAAAACCCAACTAAATATACAGAGTGTAGGCATTAAAAACAAAAGACAATGTTTCTAGATCTAATTTACATATGCACATGTATTTTATACGCTTTAATTTTACCTAGCCATATAAAATGACAAATTTTCTTTGTTTCCTTCATTTGGTAGATGAATGTCAAGATAGGAGATCATAACTGCATCTACTTGCATCAAATAAATAACGAGTTTGTGCTGAACTGTAATACTTGACATTATGAGGTTTACATCTTCAAAAGTATTTCAGACTGCATTTTTCTATTAATCCCTTGTTGGAAGTTGTACTTATTTCATCAAAAAAGACTCATTCCTTCTGCTTATAGTGCTCTAAACAAATACCTTTCTCATGTTGTGACATTTCTGAGTCCTATACACACTCTCAGAAATCAAAAATGTCCCTCAGTGTTCTTTTCACATAGCATCCATCTTTTTCCAATTTAGTTTTTAAAAATTTTTAAGACAAATTTGAACTTGTTTATTTATGGCACTAAAATGATCAATACTAAGGAGAAGATTTGCATAGTACTTATGACAGAAGACATTTCATATTACTACGTCTTCTCTTAGACGTGCTAACTATCCAATTTAAAAATGTGTGAAAGGGCCATCCTCTAATCTAATGATAGACAGATAAAGCAGAAATGTGCTAATACAACCAGAGTTATCGTCTACTCATCAGTGCAGGAAATTAAAGATAAAGCACTCGATTTCACAGACATTCACATGGGTAAGATATTGAATATGGCACAGTCATCAAAAGAAATGCCATATGGAAACCCATATGGCTCCATAGAAAAGTGCTAACAGACTTATGATTTGCTCTTAAAAAATTAAAAGGAACAGTGCTTTCTCTAATGAACAACCACTGCATGGAAAAATGCAACAGACAGACAATGAAGGCAAGGCCAGAAAAGTAGAAGGGAAAAAAATCAAACCACACTTTATTGTTGCATGATCACTTGTCAAAATTTCCATGCATAGAAATAAACATATTCTACAAATAATTTATTGTAATTCCTATTTTCTTAGTCACTTTTACACCTTCAAATTTTATTACAATACTCAGAGTAATTGAGAAAATAAAGAAAACCAGACATTATCCACAACATAAAGAAATAACTAGATTATTAATAAATCATTTTTATTTTGTTCGGGGCAGGCTATTGGGATTTGCCATACCTCAGTCATCCTGGGCAATTGCTACAGAGAAGCACTCAGAGAGTCTTTGTGAGGTTGTTGTCTTCTATCTGTAAATTGTTCCTGAATCCCACCACTGTCATCATCCCAGTAGGATGCACAATTTATGCCTTCTATCTCTGGAATAAAAGATAAAATTTTCTAGAAAGGCTACCATTTCCACCTCATAATTTTTCACACATTAAATTGTGAAATGGTAGAACAACTTAATTTGGAAGTGATCATAGGCCACATGATAAATTCAATGAAAATTTATATTTTTGACTAAGTTTCTCCAGGCATTATTCAGAAGAGCTCTGAAAATCTCTGAGCAAGAAATTTCCGAATCTCTGAGGAAAAGCTGTCCCAGTTTCTGACCACCTTGTTTGCTTTTTTTTTTTTTTTAATGTTGCCATTTTCTTAATAGCAAGAGGAAATATTCATTGATGCAACTTGCATTCATTCTTCTCATCATTTTGCTGTGCCACACAGAAAAACTGGGCTAGGTCTTCTAAACACATGTTCAATAGTGAAAGAAGTGAATAGTGAAAGAAAATGTTAAGTTGATGCCTTAGCAATCTGTTCTCTAAACTGAACAAAGCCTTTGCACTCAGCCTGTCCTTGTGATACTCTGTAATCACAGAATCACAGAATCAAGTTGCTTGGAAAAGATTTCTGAGACCATTGTGTCCAGCCTTTGGCAGACCACCACCTTGTCAACTAGACCAGGGTACAAAGCGCCACGCCCAATCCAGCCACTACACCATCTCATGGATCTCCAGTTCCTTGCTCCAGTTTGTCAACTTCTTTCTGGTACAGAGAGCCCCAAACTGGACGAAATATCTAATTCTTAAACAAACATATGGTAATAGTCACTGTTAAATTTTTGGCTATGCTTTCATGGTAAAGCCAAGGTGGAGTTTAGCCATCACTGCTATATTTGGAGAGAATAATTGGAGTATATGAGGTCATGAGATCCCTTGTGACCTTATATATTCTGTAATTTTTCAATTTAAAATGTGTAACAAATGGTAGGAGGAGGCAAAAATGCCATATCTCATTGGGCTGAGGACAGCAGTTGAATTCAGCATCATATCACAGGTCTGATATGACTGACATCTTCTGCTTCTCAGGACAGGCCTGGGAAGAGAGCACATTTCTGACATGTCAAAATTCTGCAGATTATTGCTATTATTTAGCTCGCCAAATGATAAGAGTATGAACAAAGCAATTTTTGTAATATTCTTCTCGAATATCTCTTTTGAGTAATTCAAAAAATAACTTCAAATTGAATGGAAGGAAAGGGCTGCCCAAAACTGAAGTTTGTGAGAGATAGGTCTTCTAGCAAGGATAATTCACACATTAGTATTGATTCTTTACAACTGGTTGACAGTTATATAAAAAGAGTATTACATGCAAGTCAGACATGAAACATCTTCAATATTTGTCCTCTGATTATCCCATTATATATTTACTTTTTAAATACTTAACTACTACTCATAGTTTTTATGTTCTTATTTGCTAGATATTTCTAGATTATCATAAATATAATTTTTGTAAACTGCTGAATGCCCTGAAAATACAGTTTTAGTTCAAAATATAGACCTAGTAGCAAGAAACAAAATACTGCTACTGTTGCTCCTGACCAAAAAAGTAACACATATTTATAAAAAATACATTTAAGCAAGAATTCAGAATATTTTTGTTATCATTTTCTTTCAGTCTCACACTCAATTTTATTACTATGAGTAATAAAGCCTTGTAATGCCATCTCATGAAGAAAATAATTTCTTTTCATCTGGAACTGTGTATTTTCTTCCCTGAATGATAAGAACAGTGAGTAAAGGAGAGGGCAGGGTCCAAAATAGCAACAGGTTCAAACACAATCTTTTTTGTTTTTTTGAGAACATACAGTCAATACTGAAGAGTCAAAGGGACTCTTTCTTGTTTTAAAGTTACTTCCTAGTAAAAATTAGTTACTTTCTAGTAACAATTACTTCCCAGTGTTAAACCTGGGTTTTAATTGTATGTTTTGTTCATTTTATGTTTTAGTTTTTCATTTCAAGTTCACCTGTAGGGTGTAATGCAAGACATTTAAGAGAAAGAAAACTATTAAAAATGCCATTAGTGTATGGCAAGCATGTATGGCAAGGAATGTTGGGTGGGGAAGAGTATTTTGTCCACTATAATAATCTACTTAGTAAATTGGAGGAAGTGCTAACAAAATGCTAAATTAATGTAGAACTCTCTGGTAACACTGATGATGAACTCACAGGAAATGCCTAGTCTATTTACAGATAAACTCTACAAATATTTGTGTACTGTATTTTGTGGGAAATCAATGTTTGAAAAGGAATGGTGCATGCTATGAGAAGGAAGGCACTTTAGTAACTAGTCCTGAAGCCATAAGTCAATGAATTTTATTGTTGCCACCAGCAGGAAAATTCAGGCCTTTATGGCCTAATCTAAACATCTCTGAACCAAATAAGAAACTTAGCTCTGACTTTGGTTTACTTAGAACAGCCGTAAGGAAAAAAAGGGAGACTCAAAAGCATAAAGAGCAGTCAGGTGCCCAATTCTCACTGAGTATCAATATAATTATGCTGTCTCTAACTTTGGAAATATTACTTTAAAATAGGATTTAAAATGCTTTTCTTTTGTTTAGCAAAAGCATTTATGGTAGTAGTAGTTAGGTAACTTTCCAAACCCTGTGGCCACTGTATAACACTGCATATATGTGTATATTAATGAATATTTTTACATCTTTTTAATGTTTGCACAGTTATTATGAATTTTTGGAAGCACATAGGCAGCAATATTAGCTTTCTTTCAACAGGAGGAAAATGTGTTTCATTTAATATGAAGGTACATGCATTTTATAGGGAAGCTATGTAATTCACTGAATTATACCTCCAGGATCAGGTCTGACATATTTGGTTGTAGGATTTTACAGTCAGTGAAAGTCACAGAAGCCCCTGAAACCATAACAACCTCTGCATCACACTCATTGCATATTACCTTCAAGTCACAGGCTGTTTTGTTGAAGATGCTCACATAATGACAGCTTCTGTACTTTAGTCCTTAAAAACAAAATGCTTTTTGCCTGACATTTTCAATTTTTCAGTAATTTTTTCCTCTACACAATTTGATTATTCCTTTTTCTTATTTTACGTTCTTAAAAAATAAACATTTACATCAAAGAAAAAATCAGTTATTAAGGGAAATAGATGGGGTAAAAGAGGCTGAAATAGATTTACAACAAAAAAAAGACGACGAAAATTGAGTATAACTCAGTGGTTTTTTTGTCATGCCGCTATACTCTTTGGAAGAATTATAAAGCAATTTCTAAGTTTACATCCCCTAGAAGCATGCCTGTATATTCTAGTGTAAATAGAGCTGTGTTTCCCATTATGCTGAAATTAAACCCTCCTTAAAAATTGTTTTCCATGATCCTAAGTTTATATATCTATATATATTGTATTTCTATCCTCTATGGTTTTAAGAGATATAACCTCAAGCACATGAAGACACTGTAAACCAATGAAGTGTCTTTTGCCTGAGGCAAGTAGAAAACCAGAATAAAGCCTCTGAGATGTATGAATTGCCCCATTAATCTCACTCTGAATCTCCAAGACTCTTTATATCAAAGGAAGTAGAATTTGCCACTATTTTTCCAAGGATATTAATGTTTCCAAAGATGAACTTTATTAATACTCAATCAGCCAAATATACATAGATGGATATAATATGTATCTAAAATTAAAATATATCTGAATAGAGTTATTGTTTCCTGTGTTTCTGGTACTAGGCCATGGATTTTTCTACTTTCTTTTTTTTTTTTTGTGGATAAGAGAAAATGTAGAGTGCCACTCAAAATTAATTTTTATGCTCTAAAACAAACTAACAAAAACCAAAAAAAACGCCGTGATTTTTGTTTTTGGTGGTATTTTTTGTTGTTTTTTAATTTTTCTCTGAAGTTGGGAAAACAGGGAAAATCACCATAGCATAAAAAATTTTATCTTAATTTCCATATAATCCTTATATTGAGCATAATAATTATTTTTCTTTGAAATAAGCTTGCAGGATCTCAGAATATAAGTTGAGATGGACTTACCATTTCCAGTTCTGTATGCTATTCATACACTTAATTCCTACACATCTTTAAAATTCCTGTAGTCAAATATAAAAATCCTACTAATTAGTACCATAACTTAAGCTTTATTGATTTGTGTGCTGTTTGTGTCGTGGTAAAGTATTTGGGCTAAATTATATGTAGTAATTTGTTATTAGAAAGAAGTTTTCAGGTTTATTTTGAAAAACCCATATAAGCTCTTGCTGTGTGATCTGTATCCTTTGCTGCTACCCAGTGATGAAGGCAGCTTACTCTGAGGGCAGAGGCGGGTTAGGTCGCCTCCCAGATGGGCTAGATGCCACTCCCAATGTATATAAGTCTATTATTTCTTGATTCTGATCATAAGTAATACACATTTTGAAGAAAAAAATTGTATTTAGTATAACATATCCTTTTCTTTATACAAAGCTGCCAAAAGTGCTTGATATTATGAATAAAATTTATATTTATGTGATTTGTTTTATTGCAACTCATACTGCAGCTGTACTTTTCCAAATTTTTCTATTTGTCAAACGGTTGAGCTAAATGACATTCAGTTATTTACTGTGTGTTGGTCAATTTTATTGCCTCCAGATGAATGCCTGAAAATTAAATCAATATTAAAAAGAAATGCTCAATTGAATAGTGAGTAGGCTTACAAATACTCATAAGCTTTGCAGTTTTTTTTTATGGAAATAGGGGTCTTTTCTGAAGAAGGGCAGCACTTTATGCACGTTTTTGCCGATAGCTCCTTTCACTGATGTTCATGTCTGGATGCTTCTTTCAGCACTGCCCACATCTGTTCTCTTCTACCTTGAAGAAAAAAGTGGATTTCTGCTCCACCTAAAACAAACCCCCAGAATCAGAGCTGAGCTCCTAAGATTAAATCCAGAAGCAAACTTTGACAAAATCTGGATTTCATCTTGGTAGCTTTGCCTCAGAGCAAATGTTGTTATGAAAAGTTAGAGCTGATTCACAGATTCAAAACCTCTTCATATGTCACTCGAAAATCCAATTTCAGTATATTATTATCCACCCCATAAGGTTTGCCATGTAATTTAATTTATTTTAGCTTAGACAGGAAAAAAAAAAAAAACCAACAATGAAAAGTAGTTATTTTAAGACAGAAACACACTGCATGACTAAGAAGTAGAGGCTGTCTGGAGCTGCTAAGCAATTCCTTTAAGGATGAAATGTGTTCTTTTTCCTATCACGTTAAACTAACTAATATTTAACTGTGCAGACATAGTAACAATATACATAGTTCCTAGAGTACATTGGGATGTTGGGATACAAATTAAAAAAAAAAAAAGAAAGGAAATAAGGGAGAAATCAAGGGCAACTGTAGTGGAATTGTTCTTCAAGACAGATGTTTCTGTAATTAAAAAAAAGAGACAAAATAATAACTATATTAACTATATTAAACTCTACAAGAGATAAGATGAACATTTTTAGGAAAGAAAAATTATGAAAAATTATGGAAAAGTTAAAAATTAGGAAAACAAATTGATGAAGGAAAGGATGTTACTAGAAAAGAAGAGATAAGCCTTCGAGAACTAAAATGAGAAAAAATATTTGGAATATTTAATTTAAATATAACTAGTTATATTAAATATAACTTGAATACAAAATTTAAAAATTAAAATTTAGCATAAAATACAACTTGAATACAAAAGCTTTGGTTTCAAGGTGCAGTTATCTACATATTAACTTCCCTAAATTTCTGCTGCCATGATACTTGAAGACTCAATTCAAATGCAATGAGTGTGCAAGTTGTGCACATTGGTCAGGCTTGCTGCTGTATATGATATAGAGATTCCCATCTGATTTCTATCTACCACAGGCAGGTCTTTTATAGGTCCTCTGTCAGACCTGCAAGTCCCTGAAGATGTCCCAGACATCATAAATTACCTGAAATAGCACTTATTGCCTGTGCAAGGCCTAATGGAATTAGCTGCATCCATGTCTGTACCTACAGTGAGATGAGTAGGTGTGCAGATTTCCCTTACTGTCTTCAATGCAATTTTACCTGTCCTGGGAATTTTGACACAGCCCACAAGTAGGAATTAAAAATTAGGTCTCTTAATCTGCAGGTAATTCCAGAGAGATTGCTTAAATCGTAGTGCACACACAAGCAGAAGACAGAAACTGAAGGCTTTTGAACAGTAGTGTGAAAAGCAGACAAATAAAAGCATACCAAACACATTCTAGCTAGCTCTTCATTACATTAATTTTTAAGCACAATGAAGAATATCTGAAAGCTAAGTTTTTGACGCACATCTTGCTTTTCTGATGTGAATATAATACAAAGAAAAGCCTGATGAGGCAGATTATTCTTAAACAGTTTTTTCAACATACAAGCAGTATGTTATGATTTAATTATGGTTTAATAAAGTGAAAAAGTGTAGCTACTTTTCTCAGTAGTAATCACTGGAATATATTAAGAGGAAGAATAATGATTTTAGTGCAGTGGGTGTTCCTTAGATAGGACTCTGCTGCTGTGAAAGCTTAAGCCAGAAAAGCTATCTTGAAAGTGGATTGCTTGATGACAGACTGTCAGAAGGTATTAAGGTTCTTAAGATAACAAGAAATGCTATGTGATAGGTAAAATTGCCTTGTGTTTTTAACTTACTGTGTCATTTTGAATGTTGTGATAGGGGATGCCTAATATCGCTGTGATGTTCTTGGTTCTGAAAACTGACTTATTAATTGCATTACTGACATTCTTTATCATGGGCAAGCTAGTGTTTTTTCTCTTAGTGTTTAAGTTCTGCCTTAGCAAAAAGATATTATCCTCATTCTTCTTGAATTACCCCAACATTAGCCAAAAGTAATGTGATCTCTCAGATATTTTAGAGCCAATTAAGAGATTAGTATCATAATAAGTACCAAGTAAAGAAAATACATCTTTTGTTTCTATTTCTTCTTAATTAATTTCTCCACACCATCTCAGTTTTCCTGAATTAACTTGTATACAAATATCTTGTTAAGAGATAAATATTATTATTCTTGACCATTATATGAAATATGTAATATCAGGAAAATCTGTTCTCTTACAAGAAAAGCTCCCTTGCTTAAAAGCTGTATTTTGAAATTTGTCAGGTTGAAGAGTCTGCCACAAGGACAACCTTAATTAAAGCCAACAGAGGGGAAAAGTTAAATAGTGAAAAGTGCTTAGCTGTTACTCATAGAACTTCAAGTTAAAATCAGAAATAATAAGGGTAAGTGACTTTAAGGTTAATTTCATAAATCTTTTACTACTTCATCCACCACATATTCCACATCTCTGCACAATTCTTTTAGGATTCTTCTTTAGATAGACAGTGTTCTTTGTTTCTGAGTAAAGTTCCCCTGATGTCTTTTAGATATATGCTCTCCCTTCATTTCTTGTTTAGCCCCATGAGTACTACTAACATTTTTCTGCAACAGAACTTATCTCAATCTGAGGAGTTGTCCCTCAGAGTATAAATTGAATCTAGAGTGCAGTTAAACTATATTAGTAAATGACATAAAGCTAGGGGAAAAATTGCTGAATTCAACATTATTAATTTGTTAACTGATTTTCTGGATCTGTTACAGAGGGGTCTATTTTCTTCTAAGAAAGAATACTGATGCCTCTCAGCATCATCATGCAAGAGGTGCTGTACATCCCTTGATCACAAGGCAAAGTTTTCCACACAATTCATTTTTTCTTTTCAATCTATCTAGTTAGCCTTGCCCTGCAGTCAGGAAATAGACACAGAAATAGGAGAGAGTGGGAATAAGACTTAAGTAATTTCTGAGGTGAGGGAATTTTTTTTCTATTTTGAGGGAATCTAAAGGAAGAGTTCTAAATTCTTAACTCATTAAAGCACTTAAAGTAAGGTGGAACAAGTATGAACTATCTTGACTCCATCTGATAACTAATCAGTGCCTTGTCGTGAGTATTTCAAGCTCTCCTTCGAAACATTTACTCTTTAGTCTGACACTGATAAAGAATTTCTGAGCTCAGACTCTGTGAAGTTTTTGGGTTTTGTTTTGTTTCTTTTGTTTTTTGTTTTGTTTTGTTTTGTTTTGTTTTGTTTTGTTTTGTTGGGAGAGGGTTGATGTGTTTGTTGTTGCTTCGGAGAGGCTTTTTTGTTGGATTGGTTTTGTTTTCAATATACAGAGAATACTGTGATGGTTAGGAGTTTAGGCTGAGATTTACATCAGGACAGTAAGAGTTGAATGTCACTTACTTTTTTTACGTCCATATATAAAATGCTTATTAGAACTGGCATCATCATAAAAATTATTTCCTTTCTCTAAGAGAAAAAGACAAGGTGGTCACTGTAGGTAACTAAACAGCTTTACTGGCCTTTAGTTGCTTGCATTTGTTTTCCTGAAGGATTGTTCTTTCATTGTGACCTGCCTTACTTGATCCTTCTCTTCCTGACTTCTTTCTTTCCTGCCTTCTTACCCTCCTGCCCACCTTTCCATAGAAATCAATTTGCAGGTGTTAAAATATTTAATTATGATAGCATGTAGTCTAGTTCATCAGTAAGAAGAGATTAGCACTTCAGTAAAATGCACTTTTGGTAGGAGTTAAAGCAACTTACACAAGTAACTGCATTGCTCTCAGTAGATATTCTCTTTCAGAGTAAAACAAGACATATACAAGCTCAGTGAACTCAGAATGAAAATTACATTGTTGCTTATTGGTTATAAGACTACTACTACTGCACTTTGTCTTTTTTATTTTTCTTTGGATCTGTGTCTCATAATGTCCTCATAGGCAAACTCAGGAAGTGTGAACTGAATTAGTGGACAGGGAGTAGATTGAGAACTGGCTGAACAGCATCAATGTCTAAAAAGTGGGTGTTAAGAGGGAGGCAGCAGGCAAAAACTGATGCGCAAGAAACTCCATCTGAATATGAGCAAGAACTTAGTGACCAAGTACAGGAACAGATCGCCCAGAGAGGCAGTAGTATCTCCCTCACTAGAGATACTCAAGAACTGAATGGATGCAAGTCTGTGCCATGTGTAGTGAGATGACCTTGCTGGACCAGAGGGGTTGGACCAGATGACTCTTTCACTGTTCCTTCCAATCTTACTCATTCTGTGATTCTCTGTTTCTGTTATTCTGTGGTTTGGGATTTTTTCTTTTTTGCTGCAGTGTCCTTTCTCTTGCAGCAGTGCTAAACACGAAAACTCTCTGGACTTCTAGGAAAAAAAAAAGGTTGCTTACTCATGATAGCAGACAATGGAAAAAAAATCCTCAGCTAACATTTATTGCATTTCCTTTTCTATTTATGGTTTAGGATTTTTTTCCAGCTTTTAAAAATGAGTTTTGAAACTCTCTGTATGCTTGACAAACTCCAGTATGCTGATATATTATCACAATCAAGCACAAGTATCAATGATAAAAAGCTTTATACTGGTTTACTTTAACCTAAATTGATGTAAGATATCTATCACTAAAAAAAAACCCAGCACTTATGTACCAATATTTATGTGATATTCACACATCTATATATTAATGTATCCACCTTACACAGGAATCCCAAAGCACCCTTTTCTTATTGACATTTGCTTTAGGCAAATAAAGAAAAATTGTATTGATAAAAATATGACAATCCCTCTACCATTATTTTGGACCTTGACTTTCCATGCATGAAGTTTGAATTTTAGTCCAAAGGAAGAATCTGTGATTGTTTTCAGAACTGAAGCTATTATTATTTTTTTGGTGACAGATTTGCCACAATAGCTTTTTGGAGTTGAGGGGTGAGCATCACCAACCAGTGGTCAGCTCCTACAAGCATAAGAATTGATGGTATAGAAAGGTTTGTGCCCAGCAGCCGTGGAAACAGCTGCTGTCTGCTTGGGCTAAGTGACTTTTTTGCAAACGTGACAGGGACTTCCTCCATTTACTACAATTAAATGTTCCAGTCTTGCCCTATTAAAGCCAATGATTTAGAAAAATAAGTATATTTAAAATTCAAATACCTACAATTACAACTATACTGTTAATAATTTTGGAAGCTCTTTCACAATTTCATGCTGCAGCTCTAATAATAATAGCCCATAAACATAATTATAGAGACTTCTGTCCCAGAGATTTGAGTCAAACTATTGCAGGGAAAGCCAATGGACATTTTCATATGAGCTTCTCCATATGAGTCTGTGAAGATTTTTTGATGCATACCTAAGGTTTCCACACATAGAAAAGCATGTTGTTTCTTGATTTTGTGAAATTTTACCCAGTGGTTCTTATACATGAAAACATATTATTGAATGTCATAAGTTACATGCAACTCACATGTTCAAGGCTTTATGGAACCAGACATATATATTTTTATCTTCTTAGACAGAAAAAAAAAGAGCTATCCAGTTTGTCTAAATAAAGCAGAAAAATATAGTCTGCTCTGTCTTAAATTAGTCTTACTCATTACTGTGATTCAGAAAAAAAGTATTTAAAAACACATACTTCAAGAGAGCTGCTGACCTCTTCTTCTGGAGTCACTGCAGGAAAACCAGAAGCAAGCAACTGGGGATACCAATTATCCAGGAGATTTGAAAGGTAAATGAGAGGCTTTTCAGTTCCTGTAAGTTAGCTGAAATAGAAATAATTTCTCTACTTATGTAAGGTGAAGTATTTTGTAAGGGAAAGTATGGGTAAGGAGACTGAGGCCTCTCTGTAAGGAGCAATGATTTCCTGAGCAATCTCAGAAAGTCACATTGAAATAGGAAAGCATCTACTAGGGTGGGGTTTTTGGTGCTTTTTTTGTTGGTGGTGGTGGTTTTGGGGGGTTTTTTTGTTTGTTTGGATTTTCTTTTTGGTTGTTCTGTTATTGTAAACAAAAATTCATATAGCTTGGATGTTTGCCTAAATTTTGTCAATAAACCATGACATGCATACAACAGCCTTTGCAAACATTACAGTTAATTATTCTTTTTTTCTTTGTTTTTTATTGTTTTTTGAGAAAACTGGGAGTTTTTAAAAACATAGTTTAAAAACAAAAGGACACAGTTAAATAGCATTCAAAAATACAGAAATTCTGAAATGTACTCTATAAAACACATTATCATGTCAGCACCTTATGCCATCAAAATTCTCGAATGTCTGAATTGTGTGGGTTTAAATAATAGACTAAGTGATAATTTGCCAAATAAGCTCCTTGCTTTAATGAACATGTTGAATATGCCCACAATCAATTAACTACAACAGGTTTTGATCCCATAGTTCATCCATTTTCCCTGTACACTGAATATGAGTAACTAAAGCTGTATGCCAAAACTGTGGGATTTCCTTGACCATTACAGTCTTTTTAGTGAGCTAATTTTTAGCTGTTTCTCCTTTTTCTGATGATTGCTGATACTGTTATAATGATTGTTAATATATGGCTAATTTTTTTATCCTAGAAAGAATAAAAGAAAGGAAACTCAAGCCTTCTTTTTCTCTCTCCTTTTCCCCTCTTTCTTTTACTTTGGATTATACAAAAAACTGTCATCACATTAACCTCAGCCATCATATTCTATGTAATCATGTGCAATAAACCAAGATTGTTTGCACTAAATGAAAGAAATAAAAGCAATTCCAGCCCATCCAAAGCTGAACCCACATGAAACTCGAACTACCTAATGGCTCCCAGAACCTTATGCTGACAATGCCTCAACCCAGGGCTTATCAGGATCTCCAAAATCTGAAATGAAACCCCAATGTAACATGGCCACCATAAAAAACAAAAACAAAAACAAAAACAAAAACAAAAACAAACCACACAAAAACAAAAACAAAAACAAAAAAAGCAAACCAAACCAACCAACCAACGAAAAAAACTGCAAAAAAACAACAACAAAAATATCCCCAACAAACTCCTTCTGAATAGTGACTTCTCTTCCATTCATTAAGTAAAGAGGATGGTAAGAATATTTTCACGTCCAAGCAATTATTTTTCATCTTATTCTTACAAACTGTATGACATTAGGTAACTCCTCAGTCCATTGTTTGTTTCGTCCCCTTACTTGTTTTGGATTATGAACTATTTTAAGCAAGAGCTTATTTTACAAGCACTATGATTATTAGGAGAATACATTCCTATTCCTAAAATATTGACCTCTAGGTATTACAGAAACGTTATTACTACTGTAGCCCAAAATGACTCCCATGCAAATTGGAAATAGTTGTATCAAGCTGCCCATAAATGAGCATAAAAGATGGTGTAGTAATGTTACAGGCCTGAACTCGACCAGATTAACAAGAAATATTTACCTGGAAGTATTTCAGCATGGAAACACTGGGGGTCATCATCGTATGTTTTGATCACATTAATTTCTGTCAGCTTCCAGTCTTGTACAAGTGATGAACTCTAGTGAAACTGTTATAGTCATTCTCAATTTCCATGGTACTGATGCTATAGTCTGTGATTACCTATGTTTCAAAGTTTAGCACTTCTTACAGATTCACCAGTCCTTTTCTCTGTACTTCAAACATTTTTTTTTTTTTAAATGTGTAACTATTCTCCTTTCTTTCAGCAAGTCACTATCCAGCCAAACTTCAATTCAGATTGGCCTAAACATCTAGAAACTTCTAGGAAGAAAACTCAAAATTTAAAAATCATTGGGTAGTGTAGGTAGAGGCAGTTGTTTTGCTAGTTCTTTGCTGCTGCCTAAATTCACATTTGCTTTACTTTTTTATTTTCCTCATGGTTACATAAAATTGTTAATGTAGTGAAACATGGTAGTGTCCCTGAAAAGGAAATTAAGAGTTTTACTTACTCCATTGGAAGCTTAAGCCAAATAATTTCAGCTGCCTGTGTGTTCAGATGGTGTGAGGCAGGGGTTAGGGTAATAAATTGATCAGCACTGTAACTAACTTCATTAAAAGAAGAACAGAAGCAGTACAGTATAATCACTTGAAATACATACATTTTAGTTTTGAGAGGAAATTTTTGAAAATAAATGTGAACAAAGATGTTAGTTAAGGTCAGGTATTTTAGCATGGCAACTTTACCTGCTGTTAAAAAATCAACTCTATAATTAAGCTATATTTTCATAAATTTTCCAAGGAAAGATAAGTCCAGAAATGGAGGAGAAAGACAAGGTAATAGAGTTTTAAGTCTGGCTGAGAGAACTCAGATGAATAATCTTGAATGACTGTTTTTCACTCGGGTCCTAAAACAAGAACCCAGATATCAACAAAGCAGAGTAGCAGTGTGATATGAAACAAACTGTTTTATAAGGTCTCATCTTTTGAATTGCATCAGTCCTCTGCATTAAGCTCCTCCTGTTTAAACATGTATTTACTGGACCCTTTGTCAGAGACTGAAATTTTATGGCTAATGGCTTGAATATTGTTATGAAGGACTTTTTGCCCATTATGGCAAAACTGTATAAATCAGCTGCAGCCACCAAAACCCACTCCTCCCTGAATACTGGAACTTTGGACCATGAGTTAAGCTGCCTAAGAGAACTTGAGATAAGAGAAGGTGACACTATTGTCCAATTATCTCAAGACTGGGGAGAAGTAAACGAGGCTGAGAGAGAAGAATATATATTCAAGAAAACCAAACCCAGCAGCTGTCCTGAAAACCAACTCTGGCAGGGTTAAAGGTGGGGGAGGCCACAGCCCACAGGCTCATCTGCTGAAGCCAGGCTTGCACACACTCGCCCCACAATGAAAGGGGGAGGAGGAGAGTTTTGGTGGTGTGGCGTAATCTCTGGTCAGAGGGAGTGAGCATCCACCCTCCCTGACACAAACTGGCCCAATTGCAAAGCCCCCAGCCAGGAAGGCCACACCACGGGACATTCACATGAGGGCAGCTGAGGGGGTGTCCTCATCCATCACAGACCCCCAAAGCACTCCCCAGACTCGTTGCTGAGGCCCTGCAGCAGAGCACAGCACATGCCCTGTGATACCAAGTGACATAACGCTTCCAACTCAGTTCTCCCCATGGGAATGTACCTGAGAATTCCCACCTGGCCCAAGTGTATATTAATCCATTGAACTCTCATGTTTTCCAGGGGACCCTCACCTCCGAGAAGACCAGACGGAGAGGATCAACAGGATGCCATTGGGATCCATGGAGTGGTGATATTATCTATCTGTCTCTGTTACTACCTTTCTCTCCCCCAACCTCTTTTCTATTTCCTTCTTTCACATTTCTTTTTACTTGCTTTATCTGTAGCCCTACAATATTTTTGTTGCTTCCTATACCATTCCTGCAGTTCAAATATAGATGAAACCAATATTCACTCTTTGAACTTTTCCAAGCACGTGATGAACTCTCCTTTGCAGTGAGCAAGCCCAAGTGGTGATTAAAATACAATAAATATGGTGATTAAAATACAATAAATGTATGCACTTAAACAGAGATCTCTCCTACTCATCTCTGAATTGTACTAGATAGTTACTTCAATATAATACATACTCCATTTATGTATTATAAACATGAGACAGTATCACCTTAACAGCATAAAGATTATTGTACTTTAGAATGATACAATGATAAATGTTAGGTGACTCTTAGGATGGAATGATGCTTGATATTGTGGGTGGTAATTCTTATGTTAATTGCTCACTTAGCACAGTCACAGTTATTTAATATTACAGAGTTTTTGAAAAAAAAATTCTGCATTTATACAGAATTTATATTCTGGCAAAATACAGTCACAATTTCTAAATGTCACATTTTTCTTAGTACTATGAAAGGACTGTGTAGTGTTATTTGAAAAACACAAAGAATAAGCCTGGTCCAAACAAAGTCCACATGATCTAACAATCCATGATGAGGTTGTTTTGATATATATGCCCTAGTGAGATTTGAAAATATGCAGACACAATTTAAAATAAGGTAATTCAGAATCTATATAAGAGCCCTTTGTCTTGAGCAGAAAGTCCATGCAGAGAAGTATTAAATAATATTATTGTTCTAGTGGGTGTTCATTCACAGTCCAGGTTTGAAATGAAGAGTCTTCTCTCCAGGAACATCATTGGGCCTCCTGACTAGCTGTTCTGTGTGGTTTATCTCATTATAAGACAGCTGAGGTTGCGTTATGAAGTATCTCCTTCACCTCAAAATTGTATGCACTGCACAGTGAGCTCAATGAAGCTTGTTCAGTGATGTCAGGTATTGTCTTCACTGACTGCAGTAATACAGGCTGTGACTGGTGACCTACTGCCTCATATCAGACTGGCTGAGGTAGTAACATCAAAGAACAAGGAAACATCATTTTTATTTTGCCCACGGCAGGATCAGTCTGCTGCGGTCAAGAGTCTTCAGTCAGCAGAAGAGACGTCCACACGGATATGTACAGAACAATCCATACAGTAATTTCACGTTTACATAATTCAAGGATTTGATTTCTAATAAACTTCAGAAAACTTTGTTCAACAATTGTTTGGTGTATCTTAGAAGTTGTCCAAATTCCAATTTCATATCATTGTCCATGTAATTGCTCTCCATGAAATTCATGTGGTCTGTGTCCTCATGTCAAATAAAATCTCCAACTGCAAACTGAAGCAGCCCTTCATTGTCCAAAAATTCTTTCTGAATCTTCCTCTTGGCAGACATTCATTATAAAATTTCTGAAAATAGATATTTTTCTTGGAATTTCTAGTGTAATCTCTGATTACAATCTCTGAGAACAAGATTTTCATTGCAGCAAAAGTAAAAATGCATATGTTGGTTCTTGATGCAAGTTTTTCTGTAGTTTCATCTCACTTCCATTGTCTTCCTTTCATGAATATGTAGTGTGTAAGTTTATGGTGTTAGAAAATGTAGGGAATGAACTCTTAGTTCTCTAAAGACCAAATCTGAATATTTTAACTTAAATTACTTGCACGTACTATAATATTCAGCCCACAAATACTTATATGTAGATTCTTCTGGCAGAATCTTGCACTTTTTCTCACATTTTTGATGTCCCAAGTTTTGATAAAAGATTTTAAGATAAAATAACTCCAGCCATTTCACCTGGTGCTACCAAGAAGAGCTGGCTCTGTCATCTTTGTAAGCTGGCATTAAAACAGTTGTGAAGAACATTTAGATTACCTTTTACCCTTCTCATCACAAGACCAAAATTTTGCCACTTTCAATCTCTCTTCAAAGGTCATGAAGTGTGCCTTCACCATTTTCCACAGCATTCCTTACTTCTTCTCCATATCCATCTTCAAATGGTCTGACCCAAAAGCATGAAGTATTCTAAATGTGATCACCATTCCACTATGCAGAGGAGAATAATTTCCCCTCTTATACCATACATTCCTGTTAAAGTAACCAAGCATGCAAGTTCTCTTATTTACACTGAAAATACTTTGTTGTCTCACATTGAAGTTGGTTTCCATCCAAAACCAAAAAGTGGTTTCCATCCATCTAAACCACTTTCAGTATGGACAATCAGATATATAAAACAGATTTATTTTTAAATAAGAAAACAAAATATTTAGTTTCGTTTTTCCAGTGTGACATGTATAAAATTCCGTCCAGAGGATAGGAATGCTGGACAGAAATGGTACATAGGTTGGAAAACACCTCTGTAAGTTGTCTATTCCAAGCTTTCTGCTCAAAGCAAGGCCAGGCAGAGCATGCTCCTTAAGAGCATTTCCAGTCAGATTTTCATTTTTTTCAGGGATCAAGACTTCACAGTTTCTCTGGCTATTACACTGTTGGACACTCAAAGTATTTTTCTTCTATTAAATTTTTTTTTTTTTATATCAATCTTTGCCCATTGCCGGTCATCCTGAGTGTGAATGATAAGATATTCTTCTAAGTGTCCCCTTGGGTATTTATCCTTGTTGACATGATCCCCCTGAGCCTTCTCATCTCCATACTGAACAATCCCAGATCTCTGAGCCTCTCCTTATTTAGCTCTGTGGTTCTTTCCTGAACTTGCTCCACTATGCATATTGGAGTTTTTTTTGTGCTGCTGACCCCAGCCAGCACTGGACCCAGCACTCCAGATGTGTGCTCAGTGCGCAGAAGAGGGGAAGGATCACCTTACCTGTTCTGCCAGGCATTAGCTTTCTAATGCAATTTAGATTGTTGTTGGTCTTCTCTGTTGCAAGAATGCATTGCTGGGCCATGGTCAGCTTGTTGTCTGTCCCCAGGTCCTTTTCTGCAAAGCTCCTTTCCAGCTGGTCAGACCCCAGACTGTACAACTGCATAGAGTTATTCCTCTCTAGATGAGGGACTTGGTGTTTCCCTTTATAGAACAGCATACAATCCCTGTTGGACTATTTCTCCAATCTTTCAGTACACCTGAATGGCAGCACAACTGCCTGGTAAATCATTCATTCTGCTGGCTTTCAGACTACAGGAAAACACAATGAGAGTACACTCTGATTATCCTGTACACTCCATTATCCTGTTCATTAATTAAGATATCAGTAGTACTGGGGCCCTGTACTGATACCTAGGCCTCAGATTAGACTCCCTTCCCGTGGTCACCACAGCCTGAGCCTGACCATTCAGCCCATGTCAGTATCTCTTCATCCAGCAACAGCTTGCCATGAGTATCTTATAAAGGCAGTGTCAAAGACTTCTCTTAACAGTAATTTTTATTGTGTTTAAGTAAAATTTCTTCCAGGAGCTACATTGTTTTGTATTCTCTCTGGTATACCAAGTGGGCAATACATTGATTAGATATTCATTATATGTACAGCTCATAAAGACTGATTAATCTAACTCTATGCTGTATATCAGCATTAGAAATTATTTATAATTGTGATTGCTATCTGGGAGAAAGCAAGGTGTCTCTTGATTGACAATCTCTGTTCTTAGATTTTTTTCGTTTTTAGACATATTACAGATATGATAATCCCAGAAAAATATCTGCTGTGAATGTTTTATTATTTGTAAAGAGGGTAAATGATAGTAAGCTGACAGAATTTTTAAAATCTAACAATTGCACAGATGATTAGGTATCCCTTTTTTAACCTTATCATTTCTCTTTTCACTCTATCTGAATTATCATATAAAATCCTTGATGATGCTATGCCTCTTCTGATGATGTTCATTAAATTAAAGAGCTCTAGACACTGAGAAAATGTACTGTAGTTTTAACATGGCTTTTCATCTGTTTGATGAATTGTTAGCATTGGCACTTCAAGTAGATATGGGCAGATTTGGAAATCTTGAGCTGGGTTCATAGAACACATCCAAAGCTTTCCCTGCAAAGAAGACAGAGATTGTTATCCAGCAACACCTATCGCATGTCATTAGATCTCTATGAAATCAAATTATCCCATAGTAGCAGAATGACTTTTCAAAAGCATATTAGCGATTACCTAATAATTATAATACAACCAAAACTAGAATAAAAAAATCAGATCAATTTTATAGTCTTGGTTTCCACAGGAGATGAAGACTAATATAAAACTCAGTAGTTATCCTTGAATCAACATTTTTTTTGCAAACTTGGATTAAAACAGATAACAAGCATTATTCATCATGGTACACCCACACTGAAAAGTATATATTCTGGAGAAAGAGAAGTTTTAAATTCCTCTGCTTTCTATCTTTTTTTCAAGCTATATACAATGCATACAAATATTTATCTTCTAAACACAAGCTACTTCTCTAACCCTTGTATTGGTTTTTTAAAAAAGATTAATCTCTCTGCATCCTTCCCATTGCAGGCTTTAGGTTTTCCTAAAGCCTTTGAACCTCCAAATAAAAGATGCATTAAGATCAAGAGATTTCCACACCCAGCCCCTTCCCCCAAACCAGTATTCCTGATAATAGGACTTACATAAAAAACAGTACAGGGGAAGATATCAGCATACTAAATTTCCCATTCTCATTAAGTTATCTCATTCTGAAATATAGTCAGTGGAATGAATTGTCTTGGGTTTGGACTTACGTGTAGAGTCAATGAAATCCACATGGTAAGTTATGAGAAGTTTTCATAGTTTGATAGAAAGTTCTGTGCATAAAAAATATGTAACCCTATTCAAAATATATAATAAAATATTGGATGCCTACCCATTACTTCATCTCTAGGTTGCATTCAAACTCATCAAAAAGTGGCCATCTGTGCAAAACAAATAATCTTGCTTTATATTTCAAGGCCACTAATAGCATCATTTGATGGTATATTGGAAATCCTTCAGTGCATGATCCTCCATGATTTTTCTCTTGTGTGGGTTCCTAGAAATCTCAACGAATTTTAATCACTTGATACATTATAGAAATGGTTTATTTAAAGATGTGTATCTGTATATATACATTTATATGTGTGTGTTGTTATTATAATTTCTCCAATAATTCATCATTAATATGTATCTAAGGCAATATTACTAACATCCCATTTCTTTGGTTCTTTTCAGCTTATATAAATCTGTAGGGAAATAAAAGTAGTATCTGTTCAGTCACCCTCTGTGTTTAGCATTAATGGTCACATGGAATTAAAAGAACACTTAAATCTTAGATACCAATATAGGAAAAACATGGACCAGTGAGTATCAGGTATCAAATTTTACAAACAAAGGAGTTACAATGTCAAAAATAATTTTTCCACTTCACTATTATCTTCAGGTATGTGGAGGATTCAACATGAACCTGTTACTGAATGACAAACAGAAGATTAATCCATCCAATCATCCAATCCCCAAGCCACGGTAGTCATATGCCAAATGTCATTTTTTTTGTGGATAAGCACAGAAGTTTCAAAGCAAGATGCTGACAAAGAGAAATGTTGTACAAAGGATCAAAGATGTTAATATTCCCCTAAGTGGAAATATTACACAGGCCAAAAGAAAAACCATGACATTCCCTACTCCTGGGGAAGCCCTTTCAACCTTTTCTGACTCTCTGACATCCTGATCAGAATAAAATAAAAGCAAGTTACTCCACCAAAATTAAATCTACCACATGAACAAATAATTTTTTCTTTCATGTCTGATAAACAGAATCTCATGTGTTGTTAGTCATAAGTGGCACATGAGAAAATTCAAGTGGAATTTGAGGAAGAATATATTGTGCATACCAATGCCTAAAAGGATCTTAAAACTGAGTAAAATAAGCCAAGGTACTAGCAAAATATGCATGGTACCACATATTTAATTAACTAAGGTAAAAGAGTGTGAGTGAAGCTTTGCTGTCTTAGATCCTGGAGGATCAACTCCAAGCAGTCCAGCAGGTAACATTTCCTGACAAAACAAAGCAAAACAAACCAAAATATCAGTGTTTTGTCAAAACCACCATTCATTTCTCTCTATTAGATGGGAGAGAACTTTATTTACAAAGTCAGCAATACAGAGGCCATATAATAAAAAGAAATCACAGCCAATAATTCACTCATTTCTATTCTGAGGATATAATATTGTTCTCCATTCTGGACATTTTCTTTGAAGGATCATCAGCCCCTTTGCCGCCATTTGGACTAAATTATTAAAGGAAGGAGAAAACCAAAATATTATTTTAGTAAGAGTTATAGGGATATCAACAAGTAATAAGGCATAAGAGCAGCAGAAGTCTTGGGCAAAAATAAAAAGGATGCTGAGAACCCACCCGCCCATATATGGTTTGAATGTTTTACTTCAGATTAATACTTGTTTAGTATCTTGGGCTGAATATCATGCTGGAGTGGGTGGGTGCACACTAACCTCCTGAGCACAGTTCATAGAATCATAGACTCATTTATATTTGGAGAAGACCTCTAAGATCAAGTCTAACCCAGCACACTGTGTTTACCCCTAAACCTTGTCCCCAGGTACCAGAGTTTTGAATTTATTTTTATCTGAATGGATGAAAGCTGCATTCTCCTAGAATGAGAACCTGAGTACAGGAAGTTGATATGATCAGATTTACTGCAGAAGTTACGCCTCTGATCCAACGTCAGATACTGATGTAGATGTACAGACAGGCAATTTCTTCTTTAGTTTTACTGACAGATTAAAGTAGCCATCAAAATATGAGTTCTATTCACAATATGATGGGGGTCTTTTTTCTTACTCTGTAAAGTGATGAATTCTATTCACTGTTTTTTTTTCTTTATTTTTTTTTTATTTTTTAATAAATAAGATGGCTTTATGAGTGGTCATTCAAACAATTATTTTTTGCGTGTGTATGTGTGTGTGTGTATTTTGCTGGATTTAGATGTAATTATTTTTCATTTGAAAGAACACAAACATTAAAAATACAGAAGAGATGCTCACAATTTAGGAAAAAAATATGCAATCCCCACCATGAAGTGCTGGGTCAAGCTTGGCAAAAAGCTTAATGTCCACCCAGTTCACATCCCAGTGATATGCAGAGGAAAAATAGGAGGAACAGTTGCAAGGATGGCCATGTGCCAGGACAGACAGGAAAATAGCTTGTTGACTATCGTGAGAAGAAGAAACTTGAGGAAAGTTAATTTATTTTGAAGTAAAATGAATACTCAATTACTGATTTTTGCAGTGGGAAAAAAAAAAAAAAGTAAAACAATAAAAAGAATATCTTTTCTTCTTTTCTTTCCCAGGCTCAACTTCACTTTTGCTTCTCAGATTCCTCACCCCAAGTTCTGGAGGAAGATGAGGTGGTGGGACATTACAGTCAGCACAGAGAGGTTTCTTTTTCTGCTGCTTCCTCATCTTCCTTTCAATTTCTCCACTATGGCCTCTAAAATGGGATGCAGGGAATCTCTGCTCTGACACCTGGTGCACCTCCTGCTCCTGGAACAACCTGGAACAACTGTGTATCCAGCACAGTGGAGCTCTGATTACTTCTTACAGAGGCCTTGAAGCCCTCCACCTCCAGTACCTGGGCATGTCAACCTACAGCACATAAATATTGTCTTTTCCATGTATTTCTAAAAGGCAGAAGTTAGAGAGCTAGCATCACTTTTTCTCCACCCTTTTTGACTCCTCTCCAAAAAGAAGTATCATATAAATGAAATGGTTATGCTGTAATCCACACTAGTCAAGAATGACCTGGAACTCTACCCAGTTTTGGGCAGGAGGTTGAAAAAAAATTATACATATAATAGGAGGGAATTTAGAGGAGACACAAAGAAATAATAGAAGGTTAAAAGGCTTGAAAATAAAGAAGACATTTGAGAAAAGGATAAGTGAACTGGTCACACTCATTCCATAGGCAAAGAAAATGAAAAGACATCATTTTTCTTGAATCCAAAAAGCTATAGTTTGAGCAAGATAGAGACCAACTGCTCCCCTTAGACATTCAGAACAGAAAGAGGAATTATGGGGTTCAGTGGCAGAAGAGAATTTTGGATGAAATATTAGGAATATATCTTAGAGCTATGCTAATAGTCTAGGAAAAGCCTGAGTTACAGAGGGTAAAGTGTAATTGGTCTTAGTAGAGATATTCGAGGTTAGGGTTTGACATTTATTCATAAGAAATCTTTAAGCAGGCCTGAAATAAATTTTTTTGAACTGACCAAGTAATCTTGACCAAAGGAACCTTCTAGCCCAAATCATCTTTCTATGTATTTCCATGCATTGTGAAAGGACAGCTCTCTGGCAATTCTGAAAACCAGACATTTATTTTTGTTTAACAGGGTGTGATGTGTCTGCACACTGAGGAAGGGAATTGGAAACAGGAGGTGTTGCAGTTCTAATATGTCTATTTACTTTCAGGAAGTGGTTGCCTTAATGCACATTCTAGGCAGATGTGTTTGTTAATTTTTTTCCTTATTTGTTATTAATTCATTATGTTTGAAGGGTTATAGACACAAAGCAGTGAATAAATCTTGCTATTTAACTACAGCATGAGTCATATTGTCTCATCAATGCAGTACATTTCCAGCTGAGAAGGTAAGAAGAAAGTTGGGTCTCCATATCCAGACATCTTCCTACTGGGGGTTACATGCAGATAACTTTTACTTGTAGTATGCACTCTTTCACTTATTCTAAATCAATGTTTACAACCATTTTCTTAATGTCTTTTTCCCCTTAGAATAGAAAAGAAAAATTATTTTTAAAATATTTTATGCTTTTGCATGCAAATATCTCTTCTGAAATGAGATTTGCCTTCATATTTAATAAAAAAAACCCCTTAATAACCACCCACTAATCATTAGGAATAAACGTGCACAGAGAAATATATCTGCACAGATATTGTTAAAAGACTAGGGTCTTAAATACAGTTTCACAGTTTACAACTTCCTTTATCTATGTATAACTCTTCTGGCAATACCTTGCCTCAGCTAGCAACTAGGTATCACACAGCACTCACTCCCCTACACTCTCCTTCCAGTGGCATGAGAAAAATCAGGAAACTAGTAAACCTCCTGGGCTGACATAAATCCAGTTTCATAATTTAAACAAAGTAAAATATAGTATTACTACTAATAATAATAATTGTAAAGAGAAATGGAGAGACAGAAAGGAAACCCAATAAGAAAAAGCGATGCACATCTCTCACCATCCACTGCTCAAGCCAGCCCATCCCTGAGCTGAGATCGACCCCTCACAGCCAGCTCAACCTGCTTTATACACTGAATATGATATTCTATGCAATGTCATATCTCTTTGGCCATTTCAGTTGTCCTCACCCTGCTCCCACCCAGCTTCATGTTCCCCTGCTGACTGGCAGAACATGGAAACCTCAACAGTCCTTGACACAGAGTAAACACTTCTCAGCAAAAACTTAAACATCCGGTTGTTATCAGCATTATTATCGTACTCAATCTAAATCACAGCATTTTACCTGCTACTAAGAAGAAAATTAATTTTTTCCCAGTCAAAATGAGGAATGTAATTCAGTGAAACCATTTTGAATAAGCTGACTAGAATATATAAACCTCAACCAAAAGCTGACATTAAGCCCTTATATGGTGTTGCTCCGTGTAACTCAGAACCCTAACCCCAATGTAGATGCAGAATTCTGATTTTATTCTTCTAGGGATTCATACTATACTGATGTAAATTGGTTCTTTTCAATGGAGCTACTTTTTAATTATATTGTTTTTTTATTTTTAATATCCTAATAAAGCCATCCTTTCTGAAGGTGCTACATATATCTTATGAGGAAAAGCAAAATCCCATAACTGCAGACCCCTGAATTGATTCTTGTGGTATGGAGACATCTCTGTTAAACTATATGTAACAGTTATTGAGTTGTTTTCTTTGGTTTTTTTTATTTCTGGCATCTGGTCTGCACAGTCTGACATTTATTAGATTATTTTATTTTATTTCATTTCATAGGTGTTACCTTTTCAATTGCTACCTTTAGGTTTTCTTACCTTTTTTTTCCTTATCTCCACCATCTTTTTCTTGTTACAGTCAGGGATTGGGGAAGTTTCACCCTGTTTTCCCACTCCAGACATTGTCTTCTTGCAGGAATTCTCTCAGTGGTCCCTGAAGCATGCAGTTCTTCCCATCAGTTTGCCTTGCAGACCCATCAGAACCGAACATTTCAGAAGCTGGTGTCAGCCAATTCTTGTCTTCCAACCATTCCTTTCCATTGCAGACTGGGAGAATGCTGAAGCACATGCTGTTATTTTGTTGTTTTCACCAATCTGTTGTGTGGTTGGAGAGCAAACTGTGGCTCTTACATTATGATTTGCATCATCAAAAGCTAGAGTAAAATAGAAATTTATTCCTTTACATGGACATCTTTGGCAATGTCCTATAAAACAGGCCCAAATGAGAGTTTGAAATTCTTCAACAGCACTTTCCCCAGGCATGAAATATATATTTGATTTTCATACAAAGACCCATTTTATCTCCATCTATAACATTTCCAAACTATCGTCTCTCACATTAGTTTCTCTTTCTGCCATGTGATAGTAAAATTCTCCTTCTACCGTGTGATAGTAAAATTGCCAGAAGTATTATCTCTCACTCTGTGTAGGCAATATTGGTATTTTCTACCAAAGATATAAAGATAGTTATTTGGTTCAATCTCTAAAGATAACCTTCCATTACTATATAAAATAAAAGATTACATGGAATAGATATTACTCACTTCATTTTCTGAATGTGTCCTCACTTCACCAGTTTCCACAATAGAAAATACAAGGATAAAAACTCCCCACAATATTGTGTACTTGGCATGTTATATACTATGTGCTACAAAAATTATAAAGAAACCTGTTGTGTTTTTTAGCTCTGAAACTACAGTAAAAACTGGAGCCAAAGGGGTATGTTGAAAATAACTGTAAGGAGAAACAAAATTAAGGGAAAAAAAACTTGGCAAGAATTTGGGATTAACCTCTTCCTCAGAGTGCTTCACAGTTTTGCTGAGAGGGAATTTTTGGTTTTATTTTGGTTTTTTCCCCTTTCATACAGTGCACCCTGATATTTGCTTTTTGCAATCTGAGAATTATGATGCGTGTTTTCTTCTGATTCTGAGGTTTGTGGAGTTTTTTCTTTTTTGTTGTTTTTTCAAAAGCCTGTTACTAGTTTTTACCCAAAGATTCATAATACTGACAGAAGCACCTTTATCTTTACCTTTGTTCAATACAAAAATATTTTTGTCAATGGCAGCCTAACAGTCTACCAACCAGGAAATACAGGTTTTGGGTGTTTTTTTTTAATTACTACTGTATATGAAGAAAGAGAATTCAGCTATTCAGGAAAAGAGGGTTGTTATCAATCATTTGCACTGAAAACACAAATATCAGGGTGTCTTCTTTTTTTTTTTTTTTCCAGTCTGAAATTAGCAGGTCAGTTTTGATTACAGAGTTAACACTAGTAGACTCACTGAGATTAAGTTTCTATATAAGACAATAACATTAGAGAGAACTAAGTGAATTTAGTTGAACTAGGACAAAGTTTTCAATGGTGACATTGGAGTCAGTTTTCTGCCTTCCTTAAAGGAGCTGTAGGGCCACACCTATATTATTAGAAGAAATTATGCCCATAAACATTCTTGACGTTAATGCCATTCACCAAACAAAAATCTTAATTGTTATTATTGCATTCTTTGATCCTCCAAACATAGTGGTCACATCTAAAATACTTGTTAGCAATGCTTTTTGTGCTAACATATTAGGTATGCACAGAAATTGTTTAGAAAAGTAAACATTTACCTGGGAACAAAGCTTATCATAGATTATTCTAGAAATTAACCAAACAGAGTTGAGCTCTGTACATGGGAATTCTCTGTGATAATACATGACTTGCAGTTTCTGAAAGGAATATTTCTGCTACCTGTACGCACAATTTAATGCTTTCACATGTTAAGTCCTGTGTTCCTGGATTTCTGCATCTCATTTATTTCAAAATTAGAATATTTTTTCCTACCAAGACACAAAAGTGTTTTTTTGCTATTTCATATATTTGCAGTAATTTCTTATATCTACAAGACCTACCTTATATAAATTAAATCTTTCTATTTGTCTAAGATCCAAAGCCTCATTAGCCATCAGAAGACCATAGTAACCAGACTATGGATAAGTGTGGCTCTGGCACTTGCTTTCAAGATGATTCTCTTTAGTGTTGTGTTGGTTTTGCAATAATTGCTATTCGGTGAAGCGGGAAAAAAATCAGCCATAGAAGTGATTCTCTGTGAGGAAAATGAATGAATGATTTCTCATGGATGCACTGGTGTTTGGCCAGCATGAACCCATCACAAGTGTAAAGAATGTTTTGCAAAAGGTGGGGAAAACAATCTGATCAATATTACTTATCCAGACATATCCACTTGTCCATCCTCCCACAGCCCAATCCAGAGTCTTGCTGTTGTTGCTTCACTGAGAGCACTGATGATGGATGAGGAAAAGACGCTTTGAAGAAGTAACATTATTGCAACATCCTTATTCATCAGAATTGGGATGGCTGCCATTATGTTGCCCTCATGAAGGAACTGTTTTCCTCGTCTGCCTTTCATTCAGAAGCAGCCTGACATTCTGACGGTCTTGAGACCGCCAGTTTTGTTGCTATTCCTGTTGTTGTGATTTGTTGTGGTTCCTTGTCTCAGGCAGGAAGTAGATGTGTATAGAGGAGAGGCAGTGGTAAAGAAAGATTCACTGGGCCTCAGTGAAACTCAGCCATGGAAAATTTTGCAATCAGCAATAATTAAAAGCAGATTGGAAGCTGGAATTTTGATATATATTTTGTACTTAAAGATTGGTCCAACACCGTGTTCTGGACTGTTGTTCCAAAGTTTTCTGAAGTCATTGCAAAGACTTTCATTGAACTCAGGCAAATTTTATTTCCAACATTAAGAGTGGATTAGGTATTTCCTTGCTTGGTCAGTGCAAGCTAGGGCCTCACAAAGTGCTATGAGGCACAGTGAATCTTTCTGCAGCATCCTAAGCCTAACACTGGTTGACTTATAGCAGATATAACATGTAATACATAGGAGGCTAAAATGTTTCTCCCCCCAGAATTTTTTTCGTCTCAGACTTCATGAAAAAGGTTGATCGTGGCCAGAGGCTCGACTCAGCTAAAATTAACAACATGAAGATACAGACAGAAACAAGAATGAAGAGAGAGCAAGCAATTTAAAGAGTATTTAGCTAATGCTAAAAATATTTAAGACTGCTGGGCTTGAAGGAATTTATATTAGAGAATTGCAGGACTTCTCATTCTTATCTCTCAACTGCTACTTACTGTTTTTGAGAAATGAGTAGGGTTGATTTAAGTCTGAGAGTCCTAAGGAATTATAGCCCTCAATTAAACCAGATTCCAGTAAAGGGGAAAGAGGAAGCCGTAAAAATCTCTACAAATGAGCCCAGAAACAACACAAAGAAATATTCTGCTAGCTATTTATTAGACAAACATTGTGCAAGTACAAAGAAGACAATACTGAAATAAGAATCAGAAATTACAGATTTGTCAACAGCAAACTATGTGGAACTGTCTCAATTGCATTTTTTGAAAACTTAGAACAATGGGATAGAGTTGTAAGAAATCCACAGGAATCTTTATCTGGCAAAAGCTGTGAACACAATCCTGTGTGTTCTACATGTCATGATTGTAAAGGGGATGATTGGCCTGTTGAAAAATAATTAAATAAACACATAAAAAATACCAAAAAAAACCCCAAAAAACCAAACCTTTATTTGTAGCTATTTTTTCTCAAACTGGAAAATTTTTTAAGATGAGGTCTCCCAGGGCTTACCTTCGCAATGCAGTGCTTTGTTTTAGAGAGCTAAGCTCATGCAGTACTATTCAAAGTCACTCTCAGGAATGCACCCTCTTCAGCATTGATTAATTTACAGATACACCTTTTCTGATTTTGAATAAAATTTACTAGAAATTTATGCTTATCCAGAATGGCACAACACTAAGTGTCAAATGAACTTGTCTCAGAAAAAATACTATTTTTTTTTTTTGTTTCTGTCTTGTATGGTGAAAAAGGAAAATTCACTTAAATATGTGGGCTGTCACCAATCCTGGCAGGATTATAAAACACGTAAAGAACAGGATTTGAATTTAGAATGATCATGATCCATGGCAGAAATGGTCTCAAACTGATAAGAGTAAATTCAATATAAAAGTAGGAGAAATGTCACATTAAAAAGAAAACAATTGTGTAAGTCCAAAATGGAGAAACAAAGTTGAGGTCAAATAAAAAACATAAAGTTAATTTAAAAAAAAATCAATCCCATTTTGAAGCATATTTAGAAAATGGCTGTTAAAAAAATAATATTAATATTTCTTCTCTCTTAATTAAATCTGACCTGGAAATTTTCTGTAATCTCTGCAAGATTCTTTCTTAGAGTATCCATTGCCCTAAGGAATCATTTTTCTTTCTTATACAATACGGAAAACAGGTGATTTAAATTGCACCTTTAAGATATGTGGAAGGTGAACCTTTTAAAAGTCTAATTTTTCTTGTTTTCAAGCCCCTTTTAAATAAAAACTTGAAACAATTAGAGAAACTTCAAAAGCTCATAAGATATTTAGATGCTGTGGTAAAATAGGCAAATTTTATCTGCTTTTAAAAAAAAGATTAAAGAAACTCAATTTGTTTGATCTAGAAAAATGAAGGCTGGTGTAGACCATAACACCAGTTTTTATATGCATAAAGGATAAGCACTGAGAGGACAGCAACTAGTTTTTCAGATCAATGAAGAGCAGGACAGAAAAATGACGTATCTAATTTTCACTCAAGTGTATTTCCATGAAACACTGAACAATCTTATTCTGGGAGCCAGGCATATGAAAGTGACAGAATAATTTATTATTCAGCACACAAAGAAAATTTTATCAAAATCATGTCCATTCATTTCGACTGGACTCCTTGTAAAATAAAGTGGAACTGTAAAATAAGTGTATGTATCAAAGTCTGGTCCCACTTGAGCAATTGGCTTTGCTGAGATGTGTCTCTGAAATTATTTCAATTACTTCGTGAAAGTGCATATTTTTCCCTGGGTCAAATCCCGAGTAATCTTGCAAGTTTAGTAGAAATGCTGAAGAAGGAAAATTGAAATTTAACTAACAATCATTTTGTGAAATCAGAATACAATTTGAAGCAAAAGTTCAAAGTACACTTCAGAAAATCAAAAGGAACTAGTTTAATGCAGTCTCATTCTGGGATAAAAACAAGAGGAAAATACACTTTGATGTGAGAGAACTGTAAACTTTTATCAAAGAAATAGTATATGCATTATGGTGTGACCAGCGTAACCGTAAAGAACATACTAACCATTGTGATATCCCACATGGCTAAAGTTACCTGTGCTGCTACATTTTATTCCTCACATATTTTATTCCTCACATATTTAAATGAAATAAAAATGTTTGCTACAATTACTTGTCATCTCTTTTTCTCTCCTGTCACTGCCTGCATCTTCTTCTTCTTCTTTTCTTCTTCATTACCTGCTCACCCATACTGAACTATTACTAAGAGTAAAAAAAAAAATAAATTAAGCAATAAATCTTTAATCCAATTCTGAGCACACAGAGATTTTCTGATCAGGCTTACATTTGGCACAAGGTAAGTCCAAAACAAAAGAGCAGATGGAAAGATGGCTTAGCCTCTTATAGTCCTGAGATCTCACTTCTGAATCTCAAATTGTTATAACTTTGTTATAATTTCCTGAGAAATTTTGCAATCACACAGCAGTGTTGCACTACACATTGATCCAATGATAAGAAGGACCAGTGTGTCTTGTATGACATGCAAAATTGAATGAGGTAAGTTTATTTTTTAGTCTATTTTTTAGTCTATTTTTCTGAATCAATTGCACTTGTCTTTCACTTAGGTAATCTGCTCATTTCATCACCAATGCAGATCATCTTGATGCATCCTATTCAGCATCAGGATTTACCAATGTAAAGACAGCTCTTTGCTAAAAAACATAATTACCTCAACACAGAAGCTAATGACGTCTAGATAGAGACTCATAGCAAATAGTTGTTAATTTGAGGAAATAAAGACCAAACTAGGTGAATTACACTTCCTCAGCCAAAAAAAATGGTAAATCATGATTGTAATAAATATTGCCTTTTTTTACTACTACGGTTTCAAGTACCATCTGGAATGAGACAATTGCTTTGATTATTAAAAAATGTATGATTTCAAAGATTTCAGAAGGAACAGAGTGCTGTTGTCTATCACAGGGACTAGAAGCATTCCTAATGATACATCCAGTTTTCCAAGGTGAAAGTTTGAAAATCTACCCTTCCAGAAGGTTCACCTTTCCTTTTTAAGTAATTTCATCTGTAACTAGGGATTTTTAAAGAATTTCAAAGTGACAAGATGTATAGGCGACAAGATCATCACCAATCCTAGGGAAACTGAAGTTATTTGCGGTGACAGCACTAAATGATCTTCTTCACAGTGATGGGGTGAAGTGCTTCTGGCTGAGCCAGAGGCTGAAATGCACAGGAACAAGATTTTCCAATTCAAGGCCCAGCTGCAAGCAGCAGTAGACTTTTCCCTGACTTGCCCTTTTGTTGCTTTTGAAGCATTATGCACAAAGTGTTATGCATATCACATAAAATGAGATTCAGCCAACAAAAAAACCAAATGTTTTAGCTACTGACAAACAGCGCTTGCACAGCTTCAAGGCCTTTCTTTTTCACTCTGCTGCCCCAGAGAGTAGTCTGGGGATGAGCAAGGGAATGGGAGTGAACCCAGTTGGGACAGCTGACCTCCCAACTTACCAAAGGCATATTCTGTACCATATAACATCATGGTCAGCAATAAAACTGGGGGGAAATTTTCTGAAGTATTTACTGTTTGAAGGCTGGCTGGCCATTGATCTTGCGGAGGTGAGCAAATCCTTTTACTAAATCATTGAACCATTTTGTACAAAATCACTCTACCTTTGTACCATTTACAAAGTCATTGAGGTTGGAAGAAACTTCTAAGGTCATCGTGTCCAACTGTTACTCTAGAGCTGTGTTTTCCCACTATGTTCACCACCAAACCATGTCTTCAAGTGCCATACCCACATTCTTTTTGAACCCTTTCAGGGATGGTGAGTCCACCACTCCTCTGGGCAGCTGCTCGAATGTCT
Organism: Melospiza georgiana; assembly: GCF_028018845.1. Lineage (NCBI taxonomy): Eukaryota > Metazoa > Chordata > Aves > Passeriformes > Passerellidae > Melospiza > Melospiza georgiana. Next base: position 49,849,319 of record NC_080431.1, read on the forward strand.
GATCATCCTCCACCAATTAAGAAATAAGAAATATATATGAAATTATTCTATTGTGTTCCAAAATCCACAAGAACTGTTTTATCAATGAAAAACTTAAACAGTTTATACTAAACTTATTTCTGTCTCTCATACTTGCACTTGTTCTTCATCTTGACCCACAAGGTCTCTTTTTTTCCCCCTTCTAATTCTCTCCCTCATCCCTTTGGATGGGAAAGCAAGTATCTGAGTGGAGGCTTTACTGTTACCAAATTCTCAAAACTTAAAAAAGAGTTCTGATGTAAACTTGAAAGTTAAAAAAAATATTGTTAGCTTCTTCAAGGCTTTTTTTTTCAAAGTTATAACTACAGCATATTGAAAAATATTTATTTACTATAAACAATTGCAAGCATTATCATCAATACGAATTCTTTCATTTTCCACCCCATTTTAACTGCAGTCAGAGGAAGACTATGCAATGCATGAAGAAAAAGCTCTTATAACATACCATAGCATGGACAAAGATCTAGCCCTTGCTGCTGCATCTGTATAGTTTACTTTTTTCACAATACAATGAGCATACAATAGGTGCATAGACAGAATGGAAAATGGAGTTTCAGACCAGTTCCAACTAGAATGAAACTCAAGTCTCCTAAGTAAAAAACGTGCATATTGACCTCTTAGAGCCCAAGTCATAAAAATATACTAAGCCTCAACATTATAATTTTTTATAATTCCCAAGTCTGAATGATTTTCTGATATCACTAAACTATTTCACATAATCTATTTTGGTGTTTATATTTTGTTTGAGAAAACATGACATCTCTAACATACTCTAGAAACTATACAACAAAACAAAGAAAAAGAAAAAGGACAAACAAATACTCAAGCTGATATTAAACTACATATGTAAGAGCAAATTTAATACATTCCTGGAAGACAGAGAAGAAAGTACAAGGCCATCAGACTGTATCTTGATAATTGATTGATCCACAGTATTTCAAGTTGCTCATTGCAGCTGGGTCACTTTATTTATGCAAAGAAACCAGTTAATTCCACTGGGAATATTGCAGCATTCATACTATCCCTTCTAAGAAGCTTACAACTTACACTCTCTTTAAAAAAAACACAAACCAAAAGCTCAATCTCAAGAGGATGCAGTCCTCTCAGAACCTCTGTTCATATTAACTTAAGAGTATTAATAATCCCATTTGGATCTTCAATTGTTAATATGAAGAGCTAGAGAAACATTTGAACCTCGGATAGTTTTGCCTGTGTCGCTGAATTTGGGAATGGCTTAAGGCTGAAATTCATCTGCCCACACTTTGCATATTTAACATAGTTATGTATTTAATCTAATCAAGTCGTAACATTTTTCTCTTCTGGAGAGAGTTAATGGGACTCTTCTGGAACATACATTATTTGACTCCAGCAGAGACGCTTCAGGCTCTTTCACTGTTGCTTAAGCTGAACTTAATAACAAGCTGCTTGTGAAATGGGTTCTTCTATCTCTTCCACATTTCCTTGTGCGTTCCTCCTTCTTGTGCAAGCATAAGGATTAAGGTACCAGTTTGACTGAGTTGCTTGAAAATTAATCACTATTCTGCTGGGCTTTCTTTAAGATGAGCTTCTTCCCTGGAGCAGTGAGAATTGATTCTGGAGCCAGACATAAGGGGAAGATTTCTCTCCTTTTGGCAGAAGCCCTCAGTCAGCCTGGTTTCAAATTTTATGGCATAGTTGCTTGATTAATCGATTTTATTTAATTGAGTTTATTTAAGATCGGGCTGGTTTTGACAGAGATTTTTTTTTCACTCTACTTCTGGTCTCTGCCTTGTTTTCTTCTGCTGTCCTATTAGTGGTCCTGTTACAAACTGGTTTAATCACCGGAGGAGAGAAAAGAGAACTAGCTCTCTGTGAATGAAATGGAAAGAAATTTGAAGGTGCAAAATATTCCCCCCAAAAAAACAAAGAGATAAAATCCAAATAAAATTAAATGTTGGTGGTAAAAAATCGATATATTTTTTTATTTAATAGTAACAGAGGCAAAGAAAGACAAAAATAGAGAAAAGTTGGAAAGAGATAAGGTTACTTTAAAAAGCATAGGATCGGTCACCACCACACTGGGCTACCTCCTGCTGAGAGGGGATGGGGGAGCCGAGCAGGTTTTTCCCCTTTTTTGCTGCTGTTTGAGGCGTCTCAGAGGGAGCAGTGTGTCAGGGATGCAGCAGCTCCTGGCCCGGGATGCGGGCGCGGTGCCCGGCCTGCGGCCGAGCCTGGGGGCCTCAGGCGCACTCTCTCTCGCTCTGTCTCTGTCTCTCTGTCTCTCTCTCTCTGTCTCTGTCTCTCTCTGTCTCTCTCTCTGTCTCTCTCTCTCTGTCTGTCTCTCTGTCTGTCTCTGTCTCTCTGTCTCTGTCTCTGTCTCTCTATCTCTATCTCTATCATCTATCTCTATCTCTATCTCTATCTCTATCTCTATCTCTATCTCTATCTCTATCTCTATCTCTATCTCTATCTCTATCTCTATCTCTATCTCTATCTCTATCTCCACAGCTCGCTGTGACCACAGCCCGGGCCTGCAGGGTCGGGGCAGGCCCAGGCGGGCCGTGTGTCCAGGTTTAGAGCAAATTTGGGGAAGAATCCCCCAAAGGATCTCCGGTGGGAAAAGCAGATCCAATCGGTCCCCCCCCCCCCCCCAACTGTTCCGGGAGGAAAAAAATACCTCCTTGGAGAAAGGTGGAAAAAAACCGTTTATTAAACAATAAAAGCAAAACAATATCAAACAATGAGACCCCTTGCCACTGTAAAAGAGATGACAAACTGAGAAAACCCCGGGTTGAAGCTCAGCTCACTCAGTCTCTGATCAGTCCCGCCGGTGCTGGAATTGTCGCAGGCCAGGCCCGGCCCGGTGGGCCACAGGTGCAGCTGCCGGTGCTCTCCTGGGTGTTCAGTCCAGAGCAGTTTCAAGAGGTCCAAAGAAAAAGAAAAAAAAAAACAGTCCAGGGAACTTCTCTGCCTCAGCTAGCTAAACTAACTAAAAGCAAAGAAGAGCTCTGTCCCGCTGTCTGTTCATCCACAGACAACACAGTCAGGAGCAGGAATGTGGAGGAGTGAGTGCAGTGTCTGAAAACAAACTGCGCGCTTCTTCTCTCCCCCCCTTCACTCTCTGGGACACTCTTAAAGGTACAAAACTTATTATTCAACATAAACAGAATGAGACGACTGGAGATAAAAGCATCATATAGTCAACCCAGGATGTCATGTCACCTCCTGAGGGTGACCTGCAGCAGGCCATGGTGGTGGGGGGAAGGCAAAAGTCAGGGATTCTGCCCCTCGCTTTCCGCTCCACATTTTGCACCACTTTTGCCGTCCTTTTTGTGTGCCTCAAGGCGGGCTACTCACAGTCCATCCCGCACGGTTTTCAGGTGTTCCAGAGTGACTGTGATAAGCAGACACAATGACGAAACACTTTTTGAAGGCTTTCTCCTGTTATCAAGCTCTTACAGGTGCATAGCCCTGTGTTAAGGAGAAGGGTAGCAAGGATAAATACATACGTGCAGTTTGATCACCAAGTAGTTCAATTCACTCCACAAGTCAGTCAGGGTTATATCCAAAATGTAGGAGAGACAGAAAAAGAGGCTGGTGAAAAGACTGGATTCAAGAAGTGCAGGACCACAACTTTCAGTGGAAATACAGATTGCTATCAGATTCTGCTGATAATAAATATTCAGGACAAAATATTCAGGACAATTTGCCCTCCTGTGCTATCTTTCATTTCAGTGTTCATAAAGAAAGAATGGAAAACTAGTTGAGATTACTTACCTTGGGGTTTGTGTCATACAAGTCCCATCTTACATGACAAGAAATACTGACATATTTGAACCTGAACTTACTTCTTGAATTTCTCTTAAAAATAAAAATAAATAACTAAACAAAGGGGGGAAAAACCCCACAGCCAAGAGGACAGAAAACAAAAAATCTTTACAGGCAAAGTTTGAAAACAAAATTGCCTCTTTCTTTCTCTGCTTTCCCCAACAAGCATAATAGAGTAAAAGATTATTTATTTATTTTTATTATTACTATTTTTAATACACAAACAGTTATATATTGCAGTTATTAGCTGAAAGTGTGTAGAGATAAATCACATCTTACTCTTTCATTTAAAAAGGAAGTTGAGGATATCACAGATCTAATGTCAGGTAGAAAGAGTTTCCTTTTTTTCTGTATTAAAATCACTTTGATTTGATTATTTTATGCATGATTTCTGATAGCATTATATTCTAAATATGTCCATAAAAATAACTGCTTTAAAATTTCCACAGTTGTGTCAAGAAGCAAACACATTGACAAAAAAGAATGTGAAGAGAAGAAGCTTGTGAGCTGAAAAGTGGCTCTCAGGATGCAGTCCACCAGAGTGAAATGTGGTAACAAACTCAGGACTGGTAATATTCACTGGTAGAGGCTTCTGTCTAGGAAAAAATGCAGTGTATTACATGGGCTAAAGAAAAGGATTTTGCACTCATCTGTGAAATATGTAGATGCAAACTAGAGCAAGCAAAATCTTCAGCTGGATTTTCAGAAGGACAGTAAGAAGTGGTTTCTTAGTAGCTGGATTTTCAGAAGATAAATTAGGATATTCATAACTTAGAGGAATTTTCTGACTGAGGTTTCTTAGGAAATCTGGGTTTAGCTGTTCCAAAAATGCGGTATGTGAGGTTGTTTAAGTTTAAATTTTTAGAAAAAATCATTCTCAGTTATGACCTGAGTTCCATTCCTGTTACTTATTAAAAGAAAAATAATTTTCGAATACTTCTTGTATATTTCAAATAGCTTTGTCCCCTGGAACTTTGTTTGAAGGGAGAGAATAGTCTTTCTTGTCTTTCTGACTTGACTTCTTTTTCCTTGAGCAGGGTCTTACATCTACATGTAGATCCAATGCAGGAGATAATCTATCTTCTATTGCCAGCAAAAATAAATCTGCTCTGGACTTACCTGCACTGCTGAAAGAAAGAGAAAAGCAATAGTATTGACACTTAGATTATAGAGATTTGATACTCTTAGATCTGGGTAGCCAGAATTACTTTCTACAGGAAAAATATAAATAGACTTACTTAAAAAGGAAGATATCATGACTGGAGCTGCACTGTGTGTTTAAGCACACCCTCTTTCTACCTGAGTTATAAAAATGTTTAATCTAAACACAGTACTTCAACAAGAAATCCTGAGATTCAGTCACTTAGGGACTTCTCATGCTGTGGCGACAGTGCATGTGTAGGATGAAGATGCAGTGCAGTGCTGAGTCTCCTGAAGGCCAGACGAGCACTGCAAAACTAGCTACTAACACAGGGGAGACCTACAGCTGAATGAGGAGGGTAGGAAATGAGTGACATGGACAGATTTTAGCTGATCATAACATAGATGAAAGATATTCTCATGTCATGCATAAATCTCTGTGCAGAACTTAGCAGTGGATCCTAGCAGAAAGTGTCCTAAATTATCAGTGGTGAAAGACAAAAGTACATAAACACACACAGAGCCACAGAGTAGTGTTCACTGGGTTACTGAATACTGGTAAAACTCAAAGACAGAGAGAAAAACACAAAGGTAGTTCAAATTAAATATAGAAATTATGTGGTGTCACTACTATAATTTTTTTAAAATATTAAATAAAGTTACTACATTAATAAACTTAATTTCCTTAAGGCACTTTGTATATATGTAAAATGGCAAATGACTGTAAATATAATAGTCTGGAAGGGAAAATAACAGAACAATATTACAGCACTAACAGTAGATAAGGGGAACTAGAATAAATTATTTTTTTTTAATTGAAGGTAAATTAACATATTATTCTTCCACTATATTTCTTTATTTTATCATCAGCTTCTCAAGCAGCTTGTTCCAGTTCTTGCCTTCTTATAGGCCCAAATCTATGGATGAATCATCTTCATCTGCTGCTGGTGCTCATTTGCTCTCCTTCTTAAGACCTGGTTCCAGCTTGCTTTTAAAAACCTGTGAAAACACAATACAGGTAAAAGGACAATCAGTTCAGGCAGCAACAATCACTGCTTTGGCTTAAGGGTATGGCTGCCAGCCATAAGCACATCTGTCATATTGCTTTGAAGAAAAGTGAAGCTTCATATAGGGCCAGAGATGCATTTGCATAATCCTTTTGACAATAAGTGACAGAACTGCAATAAGGTCTATTTTGGACTATAAAAAAATGTGAGCTGTGAGGGAAGAAGTTGAGGTGGGAATAATAAGACAAATATTGAAGTGGAAATAGGAAAGAGCAGATGGGTTAGACAGATAATCTGCATAGTGGAAACAAGTATTATGTATGAATGCCTTTCCTGAAAATGGGTATTTTTATACTGGTTTAGGTATTTCTGAACAAAGCAAGAGCCCTAGGAAATTTAAATAACACAGGAAGATCAAAAGATGAAGACATTTTGGAGTACAAAAATAGGTATAAGACAGTGCATAGGATTCTGCTGTGGAAAACAAGGAACGTTTTAATTGCATGGGAACACGGCATGTGAGTGTTAGGGACATTGGAGTGTGGGTTCGTTCTATAGCTACTGTATGATCAGGGCTACTTTGTATTATGTGATAATGCATAATGATCCATGCATAACAAATCAGTGTTAATATTTAAAGAATTTATTCTTTTAATATCCTTACAATGGAAAAATATTCAGAACTGTATGTTGTCAGTATATTCATATTATGTACATACTTTAAATTTATTTATAACACTGAACTGCATGTTGTAATTATATTTAGAGATAGTCTAAATTTTATTTAGATTTACTAAACACATTGTTGATATTGATGTTGTTTACACTTTGAATTATTGGCAATATTTTTAATTTGAATTGTCTCATGTGTGATGGATCAGATAAATCAGATGCTTTTATTTCCAGAACTTGATTATCAAATATGCTCAAAACAGATTATTTCAAAAATACAAACAAAATGTTTCTGCAAAAAATGTGTGTAAACAAAGTGTAACAGTCCACAGGAGGTACAGGGTAGTTACATTTTGATTCATAAATACATTGGAGGAACAGGAAAATAAAAGCACAGCTAATGTTTTCAGTATGTCAGATAGTAGCGACCATCAGCTCTCAAACCCTTTTTGTGATTTACACTGTGGTGGAGAAAACTCATATCTTGGCCCATTTCTTGAAAAGCTAGGTAACTAGGGATGGTCTCTCTAAAACTATATGCCTTCTTCTTTGTGTCTTAGTCTTAGGAAAACAATATTGATACAATCTCATTCACTCTTGTGAATTACTTTCTGAAGACTTTACTGGGAATTGTTGAAAAGATCTTGCTAACTGAAACAAATTCTGTGCAATCAAGGATAATTACTTTGCAGTGGCAAATGAGCATTTATTGGATGCTTGTGTGCCCACAATCCAAAAATGAGCTATCAAGACCTCATACAAATAATGACAATATTCACCCTGAGCTGCAGATGAGCTTATTCCTTTTACAGGGCAGTCAGCATGCAAGCATTGATCTAAGATAGTTGAAGTAAATAAGATTTCAAATTGTTTAAAGCAGGACCTATGACCTATGTTAGAGCCATTAATCCACTTATCCTTTAAACAATATGAATAGAAAGAGTTACATTCAACTCAAATATTTCAAATGTGCTAAAATACAAGAAAATTTAGGTCATATACTTGCAGTATATAATATATATATATATATATATATATTAGGTCATATACATGCAGTATGACAAGGACTTCCTGCTTCCCCTCTGTGCTTCCATAAAATCTCTCATCTGTTTCAGACTTGGGTCTACAATCTGGTTATCTTTAATGGCTGTTTTCTATCCATTTTAGAGCTATAAAATATATTATATCTACATTATATCGAATTATATATATACAAATTATTTTATTTTCACATATCAAAACTGAACAGCTAGGCTTGCAGCTGAAAAATGAAAAAAAAAAATCTAAATCAGAATAAACTCCTTTATCCAGAAAGAAGATCTTGGTATTGGTGTATTTGTGACTTTCTGGAAAAACAAAACTAAACAAAATAAATCACATGACTTTTCAAATTATATTCTCCTTTTAATGTGATCCTAAGAAATATGACTCTATACTATCTTGCTCGATGCTGTTTATTTTTTATAACATCATATAGAAGGTTTTTGTTTTGTTTTCTTTTCTTTTCTTTTTTAACTTCTAAAGTAAGAGTAATTAAACATAGTACTTTATGCCCACATTGTCCCTGAAGAGATTTGCTCCTCATCCAGATGGCACCTTACCTCCTTGCAAGGTCAATTCTGAGACTTTATAGCAGCCAAAGTTAATGAGAATAGCAAACGTAACATATTTTTAGTAGAGAAGTACCTGATGACCTGTATTGCTGTATTCATTATATTGCTGGCACAAATTATATTTCTCTTGCCCACAAATGTCTCCAAAGACACAAAACACACACCAGAATGGAATAATTTGACTTGTGCACTGAGCTCTTCATAGACATGACTGTTTTTAACAGGAGAAAAACAGAGAAAAACTAGCCAGCCAACCAACCAACCAACCAACCAACCAACCAACCAACCAACCAACCAACCATCTCACCTCCAGTAACAAAAAAAAAAAAAACAACAAAAAAAAAAAAAAAACCAAAAAAAAAAACCAAAAAAACCCCCAAACAAACTCCACAATGCAAGCCCCTCATAAACAGCTACTCTGTGTTAAACATTATGTGATAATCTGCTTTACTCAGCATGAATGACTCTTAAAAAATTATTTCAGTAAGACAGAGCATTCTTACCACCCATCAAGTGGCACTTTGTAAACAGGCACAAGCAGTGCAGCCCAGGAGTTAATCAGATCTCTGGCTTTCCACCCTTTGTTGAAACAATGTTCTTCAGTAACCTCAACAGACTATCTATATACCACATTGACATTTTTTCAGACCCTCAAGCACTCTTTGCTTCTTTCTCAAGCCCTTGTGATATGCAGGAATGCTCCAGGCACTGAACAAGTCGAGAATTCCTCCTGGTATTTGCTTGAGTATTTTCATTGAGAGATTTTCCTTTAATCAAAATAAGTAGTCTGTTTCATGCCAAAGGTGATCTTATTGACAGATCCTAAAAATGTTAAATGAGAAACCTGTTCTGTAAATGCTGCTTTTCTAATTTAAAATCATTACAGCACTGGAGCATTGACATGGTGTTATTTGTTATAATTTCTTGTTTGGTTAGTGTAAGTTATTCCTGTGATTTCTTCTTTGATTTTAGCTTTATTTAAAATCATTAGCAAGCATTTACATTTATATTTACAATCCTGACAGTGAACCAACACCTGGAAGTGATGGAAAACAATACTGTTTTAATATTGGGTTTGGAATTTGCTAAATTAGATCTCGTAGCTTTTCAATATTCAACAGATTCTTGTTTCTAAGTTAGTTCTTTAATAGATTTCATATTTCTCTTGGTATTCAGCTATTTCTCTTTTTTTCTGTGTTAATTCATAATACGTGCAATGAACAATGAAGCAATAGTCATTAAATAAGGTGAATAACTAGGTGAGCTAGCATATGGATAATTGGACCACAGCATTTTAGCATAAAATTCTTGGATTATAAGCTTTGCTATATTTCTAAGAGAAGTCAGACCTGTGGTTTTGAACTCTGATTTTTAAAAATATATTTTTATTTAAAATACATAGAAATCATCCCACAGCAGAAGCATTACTGAGCGCTGGGCAAGATCACGATCATTTCAGAAAATAAAAAAATTAGTTACAGAGGTGTAGAAATAAACGCCATTTCATAGATTGCCAGTGCCTCTTATCCATATATTACACATTGATTTTATATGGAAAATTTCAAGAATTTGCTTTGGGAGCATATCGAAAACAGAACTGAAGACCTTTATGGTTACAATATTGTTGATTTATCTAAGAGCCTTCCGAAATCTTTCCTCAATTCATGTTTAGTTTCAGCCTCATGGAAACTGAACAGTTTTAATCTTTGGGTGCAGATAAGCAGCATTATTATTGAAATAGTTCAATTCTCATGTAATCCAGTTTCATTTGTTTCTATGTAGTTACATCAGTGATAAATAATATTAATGAAGGTAAGAGTATATCACAATCTCTTGTTATATAAGTAGCAATTAAAAGTGCTCAAAACGTAGTCTTGAAAATTTGAGTCTCTTTTATAGTATTTGAGTCCAGACAATGACAACACATATGTATTTATTTATAAACAGTTAACATTATCAAACCAAGGATTTAATGATAACTGCTGTGTATGTACCATTTTTATACATTCTGGAGGAAAAATAGTCTAAATATTAAACTTGCTTATTTTTAAAACCCCACAAATCACCACTTTTTGGGGTTTTTTTCTCACAACATGATTTTTCTTATTTTTGCCAGTTTCTACTGCTAAGTTGTCTTTTGCACATTTATTATAAATCAAATAATGAAATTTAGCATATAATCATATAATCACCACCCCAATAAAAAAAAAAAGAACAAAACAAAACAAAAAACCCCCAAAAAACCCCAGCAACAAAGCCCTCAACAAACTATAATCAATAATGTAGAAGACGTAGTTTTTTTAATTTTTCTAAAGACAAAACATGTTATCCATCTTCACAAATACAGAATACACTAAAATACACCAAATAGCATTTATGGCGGGCTTTTCCTGTTAGTAAGCTCAAAGTCTTATCAAGGTCATGGTAGATCTCCATCCATATTTTTACTGTTTCACTGTTACAAGTTTTCCTGGAGGCTTCCTATTTTCATAGTGATTGTGATGAACGTTACAACTGTTATGTTCCTTTTTTTTCTCCTTTTATTTCACATTGCTGTGTGTATAATATTGTAAGAAATTTTGTATTTCTACCATGAAACTAAAGAGCAGGCAGGTGTTCAGACATCCCCAGGAAAATGGGGCTTCATCACATCTAATGTTGACTCTGAAGACAAATGTAATCACTCCTTACATCCTCCTGCTTTCCTTAGGTGAGCATGATGCCATCTGAAATCCCAAAGCCAGGCCCCATACAAGCTATTACGGAGAAAAAAAAAATTCTTTCTCAGTGAATACCATTACACTGTGAGATCAGAGATAGTCTATTTTGGTTGTTAGTTTTGTTTTGCTGTCATGTATTTCCACATGTATGTTTTAGGGTTTCTTAACTGTCCCTTGTTCTGCAGACATCTCAAGGGTTGAATACTGAGATGATACCATGTTTTAGTTAAACAATATTAAAAAATTTACTTACTTTGACTTTCAAAAGCAAAGGAGTCTCTGATCATTATTTGGCAAAGAATTATGTGCAAGCAGTGCACAAGCAGGAAAACACAGAAAAAGCTTGGTGTTTTTTGTGCTTATCTTAATTCTTTTACTGCTTTCTTCTATCTGAAGACATTTCTAATTCTAATCTCCATTCCTCTGGAGTATTCAGCAGATTTTAATTTTAGTCTTTTAAACCTGTGTTTTAATGTCAACTGTGATGGCTAGACGAGGCCAAGAGATTTCTGCAAAAAGATCTTCCCCAGCCTGGTGTGAACTTTTCGTTATTCTGTCTATACCTTTCTGTAATGGGGAAGACATGCAGCTTCTAGCTGTCATTACTCAAATTAAACTGGACTGATTGTTTACTGTCCAGGACCCTTAAATGGAGCTCTGATGAGAGGTATGTGGTTGCTAAAACGTAGATGTGACCATGCCCAGCAACCACGCTGAGATTTTGTACCTTTATCCTTTCACCAGGAAGCTACTTGTTTCCAAATCCTTAGCAACCTCTCACTGAGATTTACAGAGAGTGAAAATAGATAGGTCGCTTACAAATTCCATGGAAGGTACACCCCTTTCCTCCCCTCCGCTTCCCTCCAGTGTTAAGAGGCATTTCTGGGGCTCTGGGGGTGTTTACACACTGCCACCTGCTGCTCCGATCTCCTTGATCTGATTTGCTCTGCTCTCAGCAGCACTGGTGATCCGCTCCTCTCTGCCTAAGCCTGCTCGTCCTCCTGCAGTCTGATCCAGAGCCCAGAGGAGTCAAAGACTCCTAAGACTTCCTTTGGCTTCAGTGGATTTTGGAGTCTGCCAGATACATAATTAATTTATTTTGATGGGCTATGAATCAGGCTTTTTGTACTGCCAGATGTATAATTAATATTTCAGGATGAATTCCAGGTAGCTTGCTGGTTTGTAAGGTTCTTCCTACTGTCTCAGTTCCTGTCTTCTGTGTTGTAAGGTCATAAATTAAACTCTTACATTTGTAAAAGAACAAGCAAACCGATAAAATTAATAAAACTGTGTTTTGATCCTTTAAATACTTAACATTTCCAAAAGAAAAATACCTCAAAGGACATTGCAGTCTCAAGACCAATAGTTTTTTCACCCCAAAGTCTTCTAATGAGGTTGTTTTTTCATCATCTCATAAAATACATGTTTGACTGCAGTTTTATAATTCTTTATAACTTGAGGGAGAATTTCAAATTGTTTGTATAGAAAAAAAACACAGGTGAATTTCCTGGGGTTACACATTGCTACAAAAATCTTTCTCACAACAATGATTAAAAGTAGCCAAATGAGACAACTGGAGTATTTCATTCTTCTGCAAGGAGTTGTCCTGAAATTAAGTGCATTCCTTTTCTATACCCATGCAAGCAGCTTTTTCTTCCTTTGAAGTCTTACATAGACTCCAAGACAAGCCTGCCATGTTCTTGCCTGCTAACAGAGTCTGACTCCTCAAAAGAGTACATTCTGCAGCCTACAGCTGCCACAGCTTTTACTAATGCATCCTCTCACCTTTTTAGTTCAAGGCAAATTTTCATTTTCCCCAAGTGTCATTTTGCACCAGAAAAGTGTAAAATGACAAGCCTCACAAATTAAGTGCCCACCTAAAATAAACATGCTGGTAAGGCCACAAAGGAGCTTGGATGTATTCTAATTTTATTTCATGTCATTGGTACAGCTTTGTCAGCAAACTGACATGTAAAAATCAGTGGATATTTGAGATAGTTAAGAAGACCCAAAAATGTTTTGTGATCTGACCAAAACAATGTTTTTCTTTCACTGATCACCTGCCTGTCTTTTGATTGGATGACCCAGTCTGGTTTTCTTTTTTTGTTTGTTTGTTTGGTAGGTTGGTTGGGTTTTTTGTTTGTTAATTTTTCTTTCTGCTTTCTTTGGTTTTGTTTGTGAGGGTGTTTTTTGGTGGGAGAGGGTTTTCTGGTTTTTTTTTTAATTTCAGATAAATCAAAAATATTTGCAAAGCTGTGCTCTGAAATTCCAGCAAGTATTAGAAAAAAAAATCGTATTGCATTGTATTTCTGTTGATTGTTGTTCCTGATTCTCACATGATAGAAAATTGTATATAAAGAGTAACTTAGAAACCAGTTCTGATGAGCCTTAAAGATGTGATCAACTTTAAAAGGAAGTTCTAACAAAAACTTTGCAATTCACTGCCAGAGCTTTCTTTCCAATAGTTACTTCTTTGATTTCAGTAGAAAATCATAAGCCCATTATTTAAGTTCATTTTTTCAAAAATAGGTTATTTTATTTAATGAGGGCAGTTTGTAAACAATGAATGATTATCTTAATGAAATTCACAAACTGCTTCATGAATCACCAAGTTTTGAAATGGATGGAAGCAAGAGTGGAGAAAAAAAATCTTGCTTGGATATATTATGATTTATTTTAACGGTAGGAAGTACTGCATGGCTATTTTTTAAAAACTGGGAGCTCATCAAAAGATTTTCAGGTACTGAAGCTCTCAAATTTTGTTTTAAATATTTTGGCAGTTGTTATTAACTAGGGTTTGCTGCTGTTCTGTGCTTTAAATAGACAATGTGCAAAATATTCAGAGCTGTTACTGGTGCTTGAGGATGAATCCTATCCACTACTGCATTTTCTCTTAGCTTTAAAGAAAAGTTGTTGACACAGTTTAGCAAAAACACTTAGTCTCTTAGATATCACTCTGCTTCTGAATAATCTTTTTAGTGTAGAGATCAAAAGAAAAGCTTTCATCATAGATCTTGAATTGGACTCTAATCAGTGTAAGAGTTCCATAAGCTTCAGTGCAAGACCTTTTCATTTTTCTCATGTGAAGATCAATTAGATCATAAGCTTTTCAGAACAAACATCAGATTCTTTCAGTGTTTACTACACTAAACAATGCAAAGCACCACAGTTTGGGCTTCAAGAAAACAAACTGTAATTGACATGTTTGTCTCAGAGTATGGAAAGATCAAAACCAGTGAACTACTTTCACTACTCAGCTATGTAAATTGAATCAAGACTAAACTAGACATAGGCAGTCCCACAGATCAGGATGAGTGCACAGGTGTTAGATACTCTTTTAAAGATCACATTCTTATTTTCAGTTTCAGCGAAAATAGTTTGCCTTCCCTTTGATTTTAAAAAGGCAATGTATTTTTTTTCCTCCATGGTAGCGCGGAGTTATTTATTTTAGCGTAAGTGGACAGGAAAGGTATAAGAGAAATGCTGCCACGCCAGAGTTTTGCTAAATTATATCTTTGGGAGGAAATGACTACATCTTTTATCTTTTCCCCTAAAGCACAAAATTCTTATTAACCATGTATGATGAGGCAGTGTGTGGCTGGAATTCCTCCTGTAAATAATATCAATTGCACATTTGGAGAACTTATTCAAACGTTATTTGAAGCCAGTGGGGATCTTTCCATTGATTTTTAAAGGGTTAGAAATCAGCCTTTAGCCTTGCTTTCTGTTCATGAATCATTCAGAAGCCAATCCTGATGTCTAGTTATTTTGTAAGTATTGGACAAGTAGTTTGGACAAGCAGCTTCTGGTCTATGGGATGTTTTCAAAATGTTAATTTTGACTTTTTGCTGTTCAATATTCATAATGTGTGATCAGTCATCTACATCACCATGATATTACATCTATCTAATTGACAGACTCCAACTATCTAAGCTATAGCATCTATCCATTTGCATTCTTGCAATGGAGCAGCTCGTTGTAGTATATGAATGAATAATAAATAGCAAATGTTGAATGGTGAATAATGAATAGCAAATAATTTATGCACTCTGGTAAGATTTTTAAAACAAATATTCACTCATGCTAATGCCTGTAAAAGTTTTGGATTTGAGAACATTTTTACTAATGTTCAGCAGCTACAGGAAGATTTAAAAATAACATGTAAGAACTTCAATATTATTTATGATTATATTTTGAACTGAAAATTAACTTCTCTTTTTTAAAGTTTTGGATTAGGTGTGGAGTATAAAAAAGGAAGGCATCTACATTATCGATAACAAAAGTGGTCAAGGGCTTTTTTGACTTTTGCTTTTCTTCCACTCAGAGGCATCCTGGACCTAAGGGAGTGCTAATGTTCCCTATTTTCTTCTTCAAATCTGAGTTAAACTGGTTTAACATTCTACCACTACTACTGGTTTAACATTCTACTACATGTCTTCTGGTTTAACATTCTAATACCCAGGCTATATACTTCATCAGCTTGGGAGAATCAATATAAATATTGCAACACCAAAAAATTAAAAGAAATTGCAATTCTTTTGAGTCAATTGTATCTTAAAATAGAAGCATCTCTCAAGATCTTGAAGCCTGTTATTCACCATCTTCCCAATCATAGTGTACCTAGTGTTTTTTTCTTTCTCTGGTAGTTTTTTCCTATTTATTTATATTTTTGAGGGGTTTTTTGGAAGGTGATTTTTTAGTGATTTTTTTTTTTGCTTTTTTGAGGAATGAGTTTGATTTGATTTTTTCAGGTTTTTGTTTGTTTGTTTTAGTATTTTTTTCTGTTTCTGGTGTTGTTTTTCTCATTCTTTTTATCCCAAGTCTTTGGATCTTTTAATTGTACTTTTATGTTGTCACTTTTTTCCACTCATTTACTTTATTTTATTTTTCTCTGTTCAATTTTTGGGGTTTTTTTCTAATTATCTAACTATCTTTAGTCAACATCAGTGTTTTGCACTTTATTTTGTTAACATATTCTTTATTTTCAGTAATCACTGTCTTGTACACATCTTCCCTCTTTCCTTGCCCACCTCTTTTCCTTATCACTTTTTTTCCTATGTATGTATGTTAGCCAAGTTGTCTCTTGCAGAAAAGGTGGCAAGTGATTCTGATGTAAACAGAACACTTCTTGCAAACCTTGTAACTCACAGCATATTATCTATTATATTTCTAATGCTCATGGATGTCTTCCTATCCTTTTTTGCTGCAAATCTTTTATTTGTCATTTCCTCTAATTCATTTGATCCAGGGCTCATTTCCAATAAATTCTGCCTGGCACCTTCTGTCTCACAAGGCTACTTTTTTTCTGAATACTTATATCACTCTTAACACAGACTGAGAAGCCTCCTCCACATACAACTTCCACCTCCTGATCTGTTATAATCTGACAATTAAACCAAAACAAGATAAATTATAAGAGAATGACTGAGAACTAATCCCTAAGTCAAATCAATGCCTGGCTTAGTGAGAAACCACTACTGCGGATTTAGAGACATTTGATGTGTAATAACATCATAATCAAATCCTGTCCATTAGACATAATTAAATCTCATTAGTAATGTGGCAATACAAAATATCTTTTAATTCTCCAGTCTGACTGTGTCACGGTCTATTACTCTCTGACCCGGTTCTTTTAGCTGGTGCTAGGTCTGGCTGGGATGGAGTTAACTGCCCTCTCAGCAGCCCATACACTGCAGAGCTTTGTGCTGGTAGTTAGCACAGAATCTCCAAGCCACAGGAGTTTTGACTGCTGCTGAGCAATGCTGGCCCTGCCTCAGTGCTGTCTCTCCACACCAGAACACACCCTTCCCCAAACCTTCCCAAAGATCAATAGGCTGATGATGGGCAAGAGGTAGGACGGGAAGGACACAGCCAGGACAGCAGATACAAAGCAACAAAAGGGACAGTCCGTGCCACAGGACACCAGGCTGAGCAATAAAAGCTAAGAGAAGAGGGTGTGCATGTGTGTAAGAGATTAAATATTAAGGAATCTGTCTTCCAAAGTAACTCTTATGCCACTTGAGGCCCGTCTTCTCAGCAAGTGACTGGATATCACCTGCTGATGGAAGTAGAGAAAGTTTTTCTTTGTTTCTGCATGTGACCCCTATTTTCTTTTTAGTGCTTTTTTAAAGTCTTTATAAATTTCTTTCCTTTCTTGCCTTTGTCTTGACTCACCAGTTTTTATCTCATTTTGTTCCCCTGTACTGCTGAGGAGGTGGAGTGTGAGAGCAGCTTTGTGGGCACTCATTAGCCAGCCAAGGTCAACTCATCACACAGATATTTCACATGACAGGAGTTTAATATTTGAATACCAAATTTACTTTGAAGATATTGAACTACATGGGGTTTTCATTTAACAAAGTGATACAGCAGCATACTGAAATCACAATGCAAGCATGATATAAAAATTAAAGAATAAAGTTGGAACACAATATAAATTTGATTCCCATTTCAGTCTCTGCATGCTGCCTTTCAGCTTATTGGATGAGTGAGCCACAACAGTTCTCCCAATGAGGAGTAAAGATGAGCCCAGGAAGAAAGGAGGGAGAGGTGGAGGGAAGATTGTTCAAGATTTAGTTTTTACATTTCATTATCGGAATCTGATTTAATTTTTGATAAATGAAACTAACTTTCTCAAGGTAAGTCCACTTTTCCCATGACAGTAATCAGTGAGCGATCTCTCTCTGTCCTTGTCTCAAAACATGAGCCTTTTGTTGCATTTTCTCCTCGTTGACCTGTGAGGACAATGATAGAGCAGCTTTGGTGAGCACCTGGCAATCAGCCAGGGTCAGCAATCCCAGCTGAGGACTATGCAACACTAAAAAAAAAATAAAACCAAAAAAAAAAAAAAAAAAAAAAAAAGGATAAAAGAGGGGCTTACCATCTATCTTTGGAAATTCTCACTTTTCAACACTGTCAGCAGGCAAGTAAAATCAAAGCGTTTGTAATTTTTTTTGGTTAATTGTGTTTATAAACAGTAATTCCCAGTAGAGACTGAAAATTGCAACAAGTCAAAGGTTTAATCAAGATGATCTTTGATTTTTTTGTAGGAGCAGCACATTTTTCTACAAACTGTGTTTAAATTTACCCATGGCTGGCAGAAGATACACTAGGAACTTTACATAACTTCTTTTTACCTTCTGTCTTAGACAAGCAACTGCTTCAAGAATAGAGGAGAAATTTCCCCTGATTTTTGTCCTGAGACGCAAATCCTTTGTGTATTTGTCATCCTAGGCAGAGTTCTGAGCTGATGTGCTCAGTACGACTATAGGAGAAACAGCACCTACAAGAAAATATAGAAATTAGTGGAACAAAACTTCAGGAAATATACTGAGAGGAATTTTCACAAGCACAGATAAAAGTTGCTGCAGGGAGGAAGAGGATAAACTATTTTCCATGTCCTATTCTTTCAGATTACAACCAAAAGCAAAGGGCTTGAAGCGTAGCAAGACCAACACATTTCTATTGATAAGTATGGCAAAGCAACAAGGGACAATGAGATCCTTGGGAAAACTGTAAAATTCTCAACATGAACAGACATAATAGGATATTTTTGAAGCAGAACACATACATATGTGTCAGGAATGTTACAGGCATATTAAGTCTTCATAAGGCTAGAAGTAGACTAAGGTAGCATCTGAAAAATCTTTTAGAACAGTTTTCCGTGACTCTATAACAGACAACTCAGTTTCTGGAAGAACTGTTGAACCTATTTCCTTTCTGTAACAGGGAAGGGTCTTTGCTGCCTTGGTTTACGAGAAGTTCCCCTGACAGATCCCTACACAGATCAGATATTACCTATAGAAACATTTGCTATGCCAATATAGATATGCTGAATGGATACATTTCCTTTTTAACTACACTAATCATCTGAGGATTTATAGACAACAAAGGGAAATAGACACACAGAGAGTATGATTCATCTGACCTACTTTAGATATCTATTTAAGGAAGTAAATTCTGTCCTTAAAGCACCGATTAATCTCCAAAAGAGCGACTAGGATTTCTGTCTCAAATGAAAATGCCTTAAATGAGATTCCCATCCACTTTTGCTAAACTTATGATGGCAAGGTTGATATGAGTACTATATAAAGAAGAATAAATGATATGACGTTTGTCCCATGGGAGTCCTGATGGACAAAGTAACTATCATCACAGATGAGCAATTTATTTGAGGTCTGTAGCGCTTTTTGAGATGGCCTGACCCCAGCAACAACATTTTGCAACTTCAGTATATTTCACAGAAATTTTTAACATTTTGCTAAATTTTTTTATCTTTTCTCCGCATATACACAAACTTTCACAGATAAAAATGACACATCTCAGGCTGCATCCAGGTACACTATAAATGTTGGGAAGCAGTTTCACTATACAGCCGTGAAACCTCATGATTGCAACAGAGAACCTTACGAATTGAAAGAAGTAAAAATGAAAAAACTTCAAACATCTTAGAATTGAATCACTAACTGCATGAACCTCATTGAATTTTGAGGAAGTTTTACTGATTGTTTTTTATAGCAGATTAGATCTACTACTGCCAAAAATTAATGTCCCTCTTCTCTACATTAAATAACATGTTCTTATAAGGAAGGCAAGATTGTATTTTTTTACTTCTTAAAAAAATAAATCAAATAATGTTTTGCTTATTTACTTTCAGCATGGACATAACCCATTTTTTAGATTGTTAGAAAGACAAACAGTATGTCTTAACTTCCCGTCAGATTTCTTTTAAAATTTTTTGTTACAGATATGAGCTCTAGAGAAATTAAATGCTAAACATAATTTTATTTCTTCCCTGCAAAATAAATTAATACATAAATAAATTTATGGAAACTACTTGCCTAGAGCAATTAACAATTAGAGTTTTACAAAACTCTTTCAGACAAAGTAGAGGCTTCATGATTCACTTTCTGAGATCAGGACCCAAATCCAGCTGTATTCAAACAAGATAAATTGCAGAGAAGAACTTCTAGAACTTCATTTTAAAGGAAAATGACAAAACACAGATGATTTCCAGATGTTAGAGAGTGAAGATGCTTATTTTGTATTTAGTACATGCTGTATTATTAAATATTAGCTAAAATATAGCACTCATCTTTTCTTTGAAAAGGTAGCTCTTCTGGTTCTCTGGGATTTAGCAGAATTGGATCCTTAATGTTCTGTGAAACTGTAATGGTACCTTGTTTTGCCCATACAAAATTAATAAAATGGCATCCGCAAATATACTAATTGGTAAATTAGAGAATATGCAAAAAAAAAAAAAAAAGACTATGAGCATTAAAAAAATTGCAAATTCTATGCCATCAGCAGAGAAAAGATTAGGAGACCATTTCTGATGCATTAATCATATTTAGAGTGATGCAGAGGTCAATGGAATCAAGAAACTTCAGCATGTGCATAAAATTGAACTTCAAGGCTACTTCAGAAGAGAGAATGAAAAAGATAATTAGTTTAACATAAAATGCTAATTAAATACAATCAGAAAATGACCACAGGCCCTACCACCCATTTCAGTGTATAACATGCAAGTACCAGCTGTGATTCTTACTACGATACTACATGTGAAATGATCTCAGTGGCAGTATCCAAGAGAATACACATGTCACTGGCACGGCACAAAGAGATTCTGTGTTTCTTCAACCAAAGGATTTTGATGTCAGGATCAGGTTCAGCATCCACCACTGGTTTTCTACACCATTTCCATTTCCTCAGACTAAGTGTAGTGCAAATTGACCTGAAGTAAAGATTGAATGCTGTCATTTACTACAGAAAAGAGCATTGCTTATGACTATACATTGCTATTTTCTCTTATATAAATTTGTGTTTGGATTTAGCTGATAATTAATCTTCTGACATATACCTCATAACAACCAGGCTGCTTTTCTTTCCAGTTACATCTGTAAACATGAAGATGCCATTTTCATAAATTGCAGGTACCGAAAGTACTCAGTAGAGACCAGATTCTGAAGCTGTTCCCATATCAGCACCTTATTCAACAAAAACATAGAATAATTGTGGGAATAGTTGTCTGACTAGTTGAGGACTGAATAGAAACTGGTAGGGGTTTTTATTGCCCAATATTACATGATTTTGCTCTATGCATTTTTTATAAAGCTTTAGAGAATTTCTGTGCCAGCAACTCATTTGATTAAAGCAAGCCCACGAGAGGCAAGTTAAACATTAATGTTCGTGACGAATCTGATGAGGAGTGTTGAGTGTACAAAGGCTCCACCAGGCATAAAGAACTTCTGTAAGTATAGAAACAGGAGGATGATGAGTAAGGAAAATGTGGGCCTGTTGTTGAGTGGAGCAGGGGCCCTGGTGACAGTGTGTTGGCAAGGCTGAGGGACTGACAGCCTTCTTTGCTCCAAATTTCACCAATAAGATTGTTCTTTGGAAAGCCAAGACCCCAAAAACAGGGTAAATCTGGAACAAGATAATTTTAGAGATTGATCCAGATAAAATTTAATTTAATTTAATTTAATTTAATTTTAATTACATAATCTAACCCAGCTGACCTGGCCTTTATTTTACATCACACCTATCACAAATAGTAAAGACAATTAAATACACTGTACCAGAAAACAACTTTAATAGTCAGGGAGACTAATAAATTAGATTGTTTCTGGGCAGATATCATCTTGTGATTGACATGATAAAGGTCCTAGGTTTTCAATTTAACAGAGCAACTTTCTCACAAGAAATTTGAAAGCTATAATTAATTAACTTGTTACTATCTTTATGTCAAAACATTGAAGCAAAACATATGTTTTCACTGAAACCTTTCAAGACTTGAGGACAGCACAGATTTTTTAAATCAACACTATATTCTAAAAAAGTGGCAATAATGAAATCCTTGTCTATTTAGAGCACACTTTTAAACAGAATTTAATTCCAAATTAAAAATCAACATCCAACTTGTACCTTCAATTTCTGAGGAAAGAAGTATTTCCATGGTGTCATAAAATGCAAACAGCAGCGTTAAATTCCGTTTTAAATTTTAATAGGTGGCTATTTATTGAAGGAATAGATTATTAACATATAAATATTTTACAAATAATTGTTACATATTTTAATTTTTTTTTGTCCAAATCACTTTTTAAAACAGAGCTATCCAGTATTCTGGGAATACTGACTGTAGAGTAGTTACAAACCATCTCAGATTCATCTTGAGTCAGATAAGCTACAGCACTGGAGCTTTCCCCTTGCTTAACAGTGCCTCAGTTAGCTTTGTCCCTGGTTGTGTCCCTCAGTTAGTGTGTCCCTGTGAGGAGAGGACATCCTTAGCAATGTGGGCATCTCTTCAGTGCCCCTGGTGGCTCTCAATCAGCCTGTGGTGTTTGGTTTTTTTTTTACTATTTAATAGTAGGCTCAGATGGGAGGCTTCTGATTGAGGAGAAATTGAGCTGATGTTTGCTGCAGAGAATAGTATGTTAAAGGTGATTTGAAGTGACACTTACCCATTTATCAGAGTTTATAATAATCTTCAGAGTGGCACCAAGCTGTGTGGAGCGGTCAGTACACTGGAGCGAAGGGATGCCATCCAGAGGGACCTGGACAAGCTTGACAGGTGGCCTGATGGATCCTCACAAAGTTCAACAAGGCCAGCTGCAGGGTCCTGCACGTGTGGGAGGGGCAATCCCAGTTCCAGGCTGGGCAGAGAATGGATTGAGAAAAGCCCTGAGGTAAAAGACTTGCAGATGTAAGCTGATGCGTAACTCAACACGAGCGGCAATGCGCACTAACCCCTGTTGGAATTGTCTCTGTGTTTATTTATTAAAGGACTTTATTAAAGACATCTAATTTCAGGAGAGGGCTTTGAAAGCCAAATGAATTAAGATGTCTCTAGGCTAAATAAAATGCAGGGAGTAAATTTTGGAGTTTGAAGGAGCCTAATGATATGTGCAGCTCAATATTAGATTCATTTCCAGCTATCATAATATTTACAGTTCCTGGTTCGTGGCCTTCACTTTTCTAAGTTTTGGTTACACAGTTGTGGCATGAGGCTTTCTCTACAACTGGGAGATTTGCTGTGAGATAGCCCAGAATATTTGAATTTCTGAGAGATTTTTTCTAACCCTTTTTATTGTTTATAACTTCTGCTGAGGCTTATATTGGTGCTTCTTTTCCAGTATGAATAACAAAAATTGCAAACATCTTTCATGACTTACTGACTATTTGAGCTGATGTTTGAATGCCAACAAAAATGCAATCATCTTTTGTGTGCTTATGACTCACAAAATTTCTTCTTCATTACTATTTCAGACTAAAATATTGGTCAGCCTGCCTGACCTTCCTTTTTGAATATGTATCATTCCAGTTCATACCTAAAAGAGAGCTCTTAGTTTTCCTTGCAAGAACTACCTTCTCCCTTTCCTGAATTTGTGGAACTTCTAGTCTTTCACTCAAACCCAAAATCTCAAAACCTGTCCTTGAAACCCACTTGGATGTGCTTCTTCTCAGTGTGATTTCACAGCACTCTGGATTTTGCAGGCTACATCTCTCTTTTTCTGTAGTGATGTCTACCCTCCTTATTCAACCAAGATACCTAAGTGGCTCTTTATATCACATTTTCATTTGTCTTGGCAATTGATTCCTATTTATATACCTAGAATTAATCTTCTTCCCAGTGATATTATTTTGGCAATGTCACCTCTTTTTGCATACCTGTACTGCTCCTTGCTTTGTTTTGTTGCATCAAGCATGAAATGTTGTTTCTTTCAAATTCCTGCTCCATTTATCCTCATGTGACCATCATTTCTTGTTTTAAAAATCATATCCTCATGCCATTGTGTCAGCCTTCCTTCCTTCTCAGTTCAGTTTTCAAACACTGCCTTTCTGAATACTTTGGGGTGTATTGGGTTTTCATGGCAAAGTTTTGGCAGTGGAGGAGCTACAGGGGTAGCTTTTGTGAGTGGCTGCCAAAAGATATTCCTGTGTTGATGTCCTGCTTTCAGCCAGGACAGGATTAAGTTTTGCAGTAGCCAGGAGGCTAATTTTCTCAAGCCAAGTCTATTTTGCCTGTGATAGTCATTGGTGAATGATCTCTCCCTGCTCTTTTCCTTATCTGTGAATCTTTTGTTATATTTTGTGTTCACTGTCCAGCTGAAGAGGTGAGTAATAGAGCAGCTTTGGTGGATATCAAACATTCAGCCACGATCAACCCACAATAGAAAGGAACTTCATATAAATGTGATCAAGACTATTTCATTAAGTGTCTTTGATCTTCTTCATCTTTGGGACCTCCATTTAGAAATCTGCTAATGAAGATGACTAAATGATGCCCTTTTTTGTACTTCTCTATCTCAATGCATGGTTTGTTTTGGGTTTTTTTTGTCCTTTATATTTTATTTTGGAATATTTGGATTAGGAAATGGAAAGTTTTCCCATCCCATGTTTCTAAAACACCTGTAACATCAAAATCCAAACAATCCCAGGCAAGATCTGAACTATCACCTAACTCATAATGTATGTCCAAAGGATAACAAAAGTACAAACACAAATTTCTGTCTCAACTGTTTAGGGCCTAAGAGACAGAGACATTGTAGTTTTCTCTAGATATCTAGTCAAAATCTCAGAACCCCTGCTGCTTCATATGGGCAGATCTGATATTCTGGCTTAATAAAGGATTTAAATGTATGTTTTATAGTTAAAGTCACATGGGGACCACAAAATAGCACATTTGTGCTTGAGAAACCTGCAGTATTCCAGACCAGAATGGGAAGTTAGCATTATTTTTTTTCTAATTTGGAAATTAGACATTTCATGTTATGGGACAAAAACTTCACAAAAGTACTAAACTATTAAGTAATTAGATTGAGAGTAACAGTACCCTTCATACATGTTAAAGAGAGGATTGTTGGCTGTTAAAAATATCAGTTTCCAGAAGAAACCTCTTGAATGCTCTATTTCCAGAGTGTCTGCAGTCTTACATGACCAGTAGTAAAAATGAAATAAGAATCTTTTGCCTTGACAGCCATAGGGAAACATACAAAGTACATGTGAAGGGATATGTGCTCTGACAGCTTTTTTATCCAGAATCCTAACTGCATTAATTATTTCAAGAGACTAGGTTTATTTTCATCTAGACCAATGTACAGCTTTTCTGGGCCATTCTTAAATTCTGGTGTCATCCACTTTTCTTCCCTTCCTGTAATCCCTGTGTCCTAGCTAATCTAAAAAAGTAATTCCCATGTGGCAGCTTCTAAGATAAGGATCTATGCCTTAATTTCTGCATCCTCTGAATAAATCTGTCCTCAATTATCTTGACTATTCTTATGTGAGCTCTTTGACTTTGTGTATGCTATTAAAGCATACTTATACTCCAATGAGCAATCTGTAAAAAAATGTATAATTGGATTCTCTGTGTGTTGTCTCTCATTAACTCTGTCTTAAGTGTACACTGTTGACAAGTTTTTTAAAAAGCTGAAAACCTATTCTGACAGTCAACCTTGCAAATTCGTCCTTAGATCTGCAAGTCAAATTCTGACACTATTTAAATTCTACAAGTGGAGCTTTGTTAATAATGCCTTGATTATCTGTGAGCACAAAAAAAAAAAAAAAGCCAGCAACCACCACTGTAGTTCCTATTCTCACAGGCTGATAGGTACTGGAGTATGGTGCTAAGAAGAATAAAACAGTAAATATACAATCAGTACAATAAGCACATCTCTACATAAATAAGTAAGTGTAAATCATTCTAAATACGTGGAGAAATGAGGCATTTAAATATAAAAGAGTTGTCATTTTAAACATACTCAGTATTTCAGAGAAAATATTTAGATGTTTGTTCATGTTCACTACAAAATTAACAAATTTTATGTGACTGCTTTGTAACACTATCTTGTCTAAATAGTAAACTACCCTGAGATGTTACATAAAACACTAACTTCTTCAGTAATTTTTTGTAAAAAATATATGTGCATGGGCAAGGAATTAATAGCAAAAATTCCTTTATCATATATTTTATAAAAATTATATACATAATATCACAAATGAAGGAGACAGAAAAAGACAGAATTTTAAATCCACCTTTGAACTTCTTTCTGTGTTTTAGAATGCCAGCTGCTACTGGCAAAGCCTAAGCACTAATCCATCCTCCCCAAGTCTTCAGTATTGCTGGGTCAGAACCAAACTCAAGCTCAATACAAAACTGCACAAGGGCTGTGCTGCCTTGGCTGTTTCCTGCAGGGATTCCTGGGGCTGCCAAGGAATGGATGGAGCTCTGCATATTCTGCACCTTCCCAAGTGTGATTCTGGCATGACCCTGACATGCTTCACACCAAGGAATGGGGTAAAAGATTGGCTGCGAGGACATTTGTCCAACAGAATTTTGTGTGGCTTAACAAGAATGCCCTTCTGCTCTTTCTATCCTGCTTTTTCAGCTCTGTGCTACATTGTTAAGCAATACTGGTTTCAAAGAGCATTTCCATATCCCTCCTAATTGTTTTTTAAACTAAGATACATATGTATTTACTATGTTTCCTCTTCCACTGTACATACAAGTATAGAAATGAACCAATGCACAACATAATCTGTTCTCAGTGCCCCTGAGGTACTTGGAAACATATTCGAATGTTATAATTGCACTTATCCATATAGTTTCCAGCGCCTTTTTTTGTGATTTATAATACAGAATCAAGTATGAATTAATAATTTAGTCTCTCCTGTGTTTGTTACCATTCTTTCCACTGAGATCAGCAGGCAGAGGAGATTGTCATTAAAGCTTTTGGTTGTATTAAACACTTCTAATGCAACACTGATAAAGTGCTTTGGGGGCAATCTTACAAATTAATCTGCTTTTTCCCAATTAGTATTTGAGATTATTAGGAAGGGTGGGCTTTGGGTTTTTTTTTTTTTAATATTAACATGCTGTTGTCTGTTTCATTGTCTGTTTATTAAACGTCCTTTTATTAACTTCTACACCATGAAAAACTTTTCTGATAATTTTGATTTTTTTTCTGGTGGAGAGGAGTAGTAATTATTTTTACTCTCTAATTTTCCCCATGTTTAAATGTTAATCCTGTGAGACATAGACTGAAAATACTTTTTTTCTTCTACTATTTTCAAGAAAATAGAGCTTAAATTATAGTCATTATTTCATTATTTAAACCCTATGTTTACATAGTACCTGATTTGGTTTCACAGACTCTGCTAATGCCAAAATGAAACTAGTTTGACAGTACTTGTTGATGGCAGAAACCATAATTTCTTATAAAAAATCTTTTTTCCTGCTCTCCTAAAATGAACCAAAGCAAAACAAAACCTCTCTTTGGATGAAAAGCAGACTGCATTGAAACAACTCAAAAAACTGTTGCTAGTTTGAGTGAAGTAAGAATTTTATCTTTATTTCTTGTCATCCTATTTTATCTTATTATTCCAAAAGAGTCTAATCCACAGTCATCAGAAATCACTGTAAAGATTCCTGCTGATATCATGTGACTCACAAAATTTAATATGGTTTTGTGGGTGCCATTTAATATTTAACTCAGCTGTTTGCTAAGGAAATGTAAGGAGAAGACAACGTATCTTCATGTATATGCACTGAAGTTTGCATTCTAAATCTTAGGTTATGGGGTTATTTGAGTTTAAAATATGAACTGACTGCAAGTGAAATGTTATCACATGCATAAGAATTTTCTGGCTGCTAACATACCTTGTCTTTATTTTTAGGAGAAGAAGAAAATTATACTGTTCTCAACTAAAAGGACAACTGTGATTTCTTAAATAGAAGGAATATAATTACTCATGCTGGATTTGGGCTAAGAATTGAAAATTAAAACTCTGTCTTATAAAAGTATCATGGGGCTTTTAACAACTAAAAATTGTCACTAGCTGACTTTTATGTGTTCTCTGAAAACAAAGTTAGTCTTGCTTTGAAAACATTAATTTTCCATAGCACAGCTCTTAAAATTAGATATTTATTTAAAAAAAATTTCAGCTGCAATTTTCAGAGAACTAGGATTAAGGAGTGATTGGATCTCTTCCTCGGGGTTATTTCTGCACCCAGATACATCACTGAAATTAAATCTACATGAGTATTAAACCTACCCTTTAACTAGTATTACAAGATAAGATACTAATTACTCCAGCTCCACTACTAATACTCCAACTGATATGCATTTGTGCCCTTCAGTTATTTTCTAGGTACAGTTTGTTTAAAATATTCAACAGGTATAATCATTTAATCCCAAACTCATTCAGTCCCCTTGATCTTAAATACAAATGCCTGTTCTTCTCCCTAGGAAAATAGTGCTTTTTTACACAGGTTTGAAGGAAAAAAAAACCAAAAAAGCCCCAAACTCTTTCTGTCATCAAGTCCCTTGGAGTTTTACACCCACAGGGGCTTTCTAAGGAAGGATAATATATATAATCAACATGTGAAGGAGACTTCCATAGCAAGAACATCTTGCATTTTTTATTTTCTCAAAAATTTCTCAATATGATAAGTGCTGTGTCACTAGCAAGAAATAGAAATAGATGTGAGAAGAACTTCACAGACTTTTCAAAATACAAACTGTTAGGATGAATTCTGAGAAGTTTCTTCATTAATGGAAGGATAATTATGCATTGTTAAGGCAGCAGAGAGGTTGCATAGTTAAACAATCAACAGACCAGATGACATTTCAGCTGTACAGCTGTCACAGGCAGTTTGCTTACTCATATCCATTAAGCTCTGTAGGCTTTTTCAGTTGCAAGAGGAAAACTGTGGTGGGATTCCACAGTGGAGACAGAGAGTAAAGTACGTTTCAGGCATTAAATTTTACAAGCAGTTTATCAGCTGGTAACACAGAAACCTTGGGTAGCAGTTCAAAAAAGGAGCCTGACAAGCACAGATGCTCATGTGAAAATTCTTCACTAAGCACATCTGAGAGCTGGAATTGCACAGTGCATTTTCTTTTGCAAAGAGGCTCTTCTCTGAGTCCTTCATTGCTGCCTCAGCAATTGTGTTTCAATGCAAGCTTTCTCTATTTCCTCTTTCTTCTTTGTTAATTTGGTCTCTTTTCTTTCCTCCTGGTTTCCTGAAGGGAATAACCTGTCTGGCAGTACTGCCAAAAATGTTATAACAAAAGCCCATACCTGTTGTTTCAATTTCAGAATCAAAAGGGCGAATTCAGCCAATACTACTTCATTTAGTTGAGGATTATTGAAATGTTCATGGCAAGAGGAGAAAGTTAATTGACTGACCCAAGTAATTAGGAACCTGTGTGTGAGTTCCCTAAAGTTACTGAATGTGGCTAATATCTGCAATAATATTCTTCCATTTGCATTGATATACACAAAATGGCTACTGGCCATGAAATTTATGCATGGGTATAAAAAATTGAATAAAGGAATTTGTTTTCTTCATGCTCTCTGTGTCTAATTGTTGCAGTTGTGCAATACATCCACAAATGTATTTCTATCTATTTTTATCAATAAATAAAAACCACAGAATTGCTACTGAATACAAAAAGACGTGCACATTTTAAGAATGGACAAGATGAAATGGCAAGATCAACAACTGATGTAATATCCCATTCTTTTCTTTTGTATTAGAAAAAAAAATACAAGGTTTTAATATTATGTGAGGTAAACTGACCAAGAATAGTTTTGATGCTAAATATTTCAGTACAATATAAAATCTTTTTTATTTACTAAGAGCTGAAACTCTACATTTCCAGGGGTTTTGGTATTTTTTTTTTTAGCTTTAACTAGCACTACAGGGTTCAGAGGAAATTGAAAGGTTCCCTTTGAAACAAAAACTTCCAGTTTGAAATGAATTTTAGTTGGATATCAATATTTGAATTGTTGATCTCACCTTCTTCAAACCAACTCTCTGTGGTCTCTAAGCCGACATGTCTTTTTCTACATTCATGAATTACTAGTAAGTTAGGATGTTATTCATAGAGATTTAAGTATGCATTTCTCTCTGAAGCAAGCTTTTTCCATTACCTTTACTTCATTAGCTTATACTGAAATATATTAAATTTTGCAGCTCTACTTTTAGGTTTTCTAGAATATTTATTTCATACTGCACTTCCAATTGTCTTTGTTTGCTGAATAGCAATCAAACAGTATTGATGGAAAGTTCTGTTGTGGTTTATAAATTTTTCAATTTTATTAAGCCCATACCTTTAAGTTGTTGGCTATTTTGTATTTTCTTAATAATTGTATATAGTAGGGGGGTTTTTTTGTTGTTTTTTCTTTCTTTGAGACAATAGTCTGTGACCATTGAGTCTGAGGGGAAATATCATCACAGAGCTGTTAGGATGGGAAGGAAAAACATGTTTCACAGACCTCAGGTTAATTAAGGCAAGCAGAATGTAATTCCCTACTTCAAATTCAGCAAAGAGAATATTATGAGAAATACCATACAGTTTGTAATGACCACTTTTTCCAGCACCTTGTTTTATGATTTATCTGAAAGATGGGATCTCTAGCAATAGGATTACATTTAACATGATGTCTGGGCAGTGCTAAGGCTGTGAAATATTGTCAACTGCTGTATTACTCACTAATAGTGTCTCCTTAAATACTGCAGAGGTCCACAGAGGTCTTCCTTCCATCTGTATACAGACTAGGCTGACGTCATTTAATACAGGGGTTCTTGTGTGATTACAATTTAAACCTGTTTTTCTGCAGCACTACAGATGATTACATTATCTCTCACAGCCAGCACTCTGAAATGGAGCAGCACTCTAGAAATACACCCTTTTGAGGACAATCTACAGTTTGATTAGCATGGCAGTTTAGGGCCAATGGGGTGCCAGGAGTAATTCTGTAATAACTCTCTGCATTAAACACTGATAGCAGAGCAGAAGTGGTGTTTAGGCATTCTTCCCTCATATCAAAGGGGGAAACTGACAGGGGTATAATGCTATCAGGCATGAATGGAGTTTTGGATCTATACCCTAAATACTGGCAATCATAAACATGCTGGCTGGAAATCAGAATAATTTATACTATCTTTAAGTCTGGTTGAATCTTTTTCAGTCTGTCTCCCTCTTGCTACCTGTCTGCTCAATGGACAGTACGTCTAATTGAAGTTTTATGGTTAAGTCAGAACTTCAGCTGTCTGCTTGCAGCTCTAAGTCGAAGGAGGTGAACTCAAACAAATAGGCAAAATACTTTTCTAGAGCTGGTGTGCAATTTTCAGTGGAAATGTTACAGCATTTCAGTTGACGTGTATAGGAACAGTCTTTCAGAAAAAATAAATTTATTATTACTATGCCAAGTTTGATAACCTCTTCACTTAAAAGCTTTTACAATGTTTTTATTGAAAACATTAAGGCAAGTCGTTAAAAAATGCTTCAACTTGCTCTTTCTCGAAATCATTCTTTGAATTATGTCAATATTTTTCTTTTGTTATGTATCTTTCATTAAACATTTGAAGAATATGATTAAAGGCTGTTTTGAGTACTGCCCCACATAAAGGTCAAAGGCTGTGTAGTAAGACTTCTTTCATGCCCTTATAATTCTTCTTACATGCTGTTTTGCTTGTATCTAGGTCTGACATTTTTCCCAGTCCTCCTGTGAATCTTAGTCTTTGTAAACCATCAGTAGGGTTACTCTTGCTATAGAAGGGTCTAGGCATTGATCTGACAAATCCCTACTATATTGGTAAGTTTAGTCATATAAGACCATCTTCTCAAGTCAATGCCATTTTCTGTGATGATAAATTACTCAGGTGTTCATTATAAAATGAATCTTCATTTTTAATAGTTATAAACAAAATGGAAACAGATTTGCATTCTATAGTAATAGTGTTTTCCTGTCAAGCTATTTTATTGTCCTTTTTCAGTCCACAAAACTTTAGAGCCATTTCCCAGGAGAAAGCCTTCAGCAAAGTAGAGACACTTCAGAGCACAGCTAGGTACAGAATGCAAGAATTATAAAACTGTCATAAATGTCAGGATGTATTGTAATCAGCAGCACAGTAGCTGTGCCTGGAAACTAGCCATTTATTCTAAGGAGTTCTTTATGGTCTGGTAAATTGCATTAAATTTAAACAAGATTGTAATGACATTTTATACAAAATAATATTTTAATAATCCAAGATATTGCCAGTTTCATGGGAATTACATTTTTTTATTATCCCATATTATTTTTCTATACTTTATTCTCAGACTTTGATTTTACTATACATGCCAGCACATCATCTCTCTTTCTGTTGTACATACATGCTTCCTTGCACAATTCTTTACAATATCAACACTCAGAATTTAGACTCCCAAGTGCTAGTTTTGTACCAGTGTGTCTTCATTGATAGTGGTGGAGTTTCCAGAAGTTCAAATGACAGAACAGAAGATCAGAGTGAAACTCTGTAACTCTACAATTATTTAACTGGTGTATAGTTTAGTTTTCAGGTGTATGAAAACTAATGCTCCAAAAATAAAGCAACCTCTATGCACAGTAAGGAAGCAAAGTCAAACAACAGAAAAAAAATCAATGTGTTGAAAAAAAGAGAAAAGAGAATTTCTGAAAGAGAATAATTAAACAAGCAGAATTTAGAAAAATATAAAGGAATTCTACATTTCTCTATAGAGAAAAACACACAGAAGGCACAATTCTTGCAAATAAATAATTAATATTTAACCCTTATATAGTCTAATATACATTATCTGCGCAGCTATAGTTAGCCATGTTAACAGAATAATTGCTCTTCTGTTGCAGACTGTTCTCTCTCTCTGCTTTCTTCTTTTCTTCTGTCTCCCCTACCCATCCCTGCTTCAGTTCATTTCTGTTACATGCCTTAAGCTTGCATCCAACTTTCCTGTTGCTTTTGACACTTTCTGTACTCAAGTAATGGTGAGCACAGGTAATATATTATTTATTTATTGAGCACCATGCACACTGGGAGGCAAATTAGTATTCTGTCCCTATCCCTCACTGCTAGACACTGCACGCACTTGGAACACATTACCACATTAGACCAGTTGTGAGGCTTTAAATTAGATTTGTGACTTGAAAGTCTGAATAAGAAAACTAATAGAACACAAAACGAAGCAGAGGGAAAATGAGATTAATTATCTACAACATTTGGAGTGAACTGTTGCTGATGCACTGTGTTGTAGAAGGCTATTTTTGTGCTACAAATGTGCCTTAATTTTGCCAACATTAAGATACTTGAATGGTTGTGAAAACACATTTATTTACAGTTTCTAATATACTAGACTTATTTTTTAAATTAAAAATAGATATTTGAAAAGTGTTGCATAATTTTCCCCTCTGATGTTTTGCTTTACTATTTTGAGATAGGATGAATTGTAAACATCACAGGGACTGTAGAAAATAATAGTTGAAATAAAAATTTGAACCCTAATGCTGAATTACAGGAAAATTAGGTAAGAATTTTTAATGTAAACTTCTTCATTTTGTGTCACATTAAACGTATAAGAGAAAATTATGTATTCAGTGAATGCATCAATGCAGTTTTTGAACAAGGAACTGTACACACAATGCAAAAACAGATTGGTTTTTTCACCCTTTCCATTTTCCTTCTCACCCATGTGAAAGTCTGTCTCACATTCAGTATGAAAAAATAGTAAAGACTAACACAGGCAGTAGCCAAATTGCACATTTACAAGTCTGATTTATCATCACCTCTGCAAAGGCTGAGCTCTCGCTTCATTTCTAAAACTATTTCCCAGTGATTTAGGCAATTCAGGTAGACTGAGACAATTCACCTGCAAGTAGTATTGAGTTCAGGGACCTATATTCTTACATCATTGAGTTTCTTTTACTTGTTTCTTCTTCTTTTCTTACTTGTTCCTTACTTCTTTTCTTATTAACTGAGACTGCTGATATTTATTAAAGGCAAATTTATGGTGGAACATCAAAAAATGTTGAAACAAACCATAGCTTGCCCCTAATGAATCTCATCAGTTTTGCTGTATAACTCCCTTTTCAATATTTGTACATGCTTTTCTTTACATAAATCGCCTTCATCTACTGTAAAGATTTATTTTTTACCTGTTCAATATAATTTATTTTTGCTAGTTTATTGGATTAGGAAAATATTTTCTACTGTGTTGGGACTTTTAGGAAGAATGGCTAAATGAATATCTAGTTCCTGTACCTATGCAAAAAGAATACATATTAAGAAATAGTGTATAACCCTGGTGTATTTTAAAAATTCAGTATCTAAAACTGGAAGAGAAGTTATGCATCAAGAAAAATGGGATAAAACCTCTTTCTTTTTATATTCATATATGCATGGTTATACTGACTACACCCACACATAAATATGTATGATTGAAATGTGTTTAAGATGTTTTGTTGGGTATCCAAAACATATTTTTTTTTCTTCAGAAAATATTTACTAAAAATATCTGAGTTATAAAGAAAGTCTTTTTGCATCTTTTGGTTGTCATATTTTGAAAGAACAAAGGTATATTTAAAAAAAAAGTAATGTGCAAATATTTATAGCTAAGGAATTCAGACAGTTGATAAGGATAGCTAAAATAAATATGAGTGAAATATATATACATGTGTATCTCTGTTCTGATGTGTGTACTCCAGAACCACACCAATTAGTGACATTTACTGATATGGATATTAAACAGAGATGTCAAAATCAGGTACCATGATGCAAAAAGGGCAGAATTATTTAATACATATTTCTGTTGGGCATCAGCAGGAAAACAATGAAAACAAAAACCCTTTGGAACAAGACAGAAGAATAAATTACAGGTTTGATATTGATAATTACATTTACTACAAAGGGTACTAAAATGTTAGTGAAGTTTAGCATTTATTTAAATGCAGAACTAGAACACTCAAGTCTAAGAACACCCAAGGAATTATCCACAAATGTCTGTGAGCTGTTTAAAACAGATATTTTCAAATAGAAACAATGAAAAACTCAGGGTTTCAAAACAGCTGAACTGCTGTACTGGTGTTTTAAAAGGTTATAGGAGAGGAAATTAAAGGACAGCTAGGTTGATATCAATCTCAGACAGTTATAAAAAAGCTGGCATGGATGCAATGAGTAAATAACTAAGAGTTCTGTAGTGTTCAAAATTAATGTAAGCCAATGCAGTTTGATGGAAAATAGCCCTTCTTATACAAACTCTTTACTGTTTTTTATGAGGTTACAAGGTTGGTTGATAAGGTTCAATATGATAAATATTGAAATAAAATATTCAGGCTTCTGTAGAGTACTTGACTTCACATCATGTGATTTCATGGTCTAAAGAAAGATTATTATAAAGAAAGGTATCCATATTTCATGTACATATAATTGTCTCTAGTACTAAGCTGCAATAAAAAAATAGATGAGAAATCATTAAAGAATGTGGATGAAATTTTGTGTGATTTCATGAATATATCTCAGCCCAAGGTTATTTACTGTCTGTATTGGTAGTTTAAAATAAAATATAAATGAAGATTGAGTAAAATTACTGAAAACACCAGAATAGAAAGTGTGGCAATAAATAAATAAAGAGGTAAGCCAGGTAAACATATTAAGGTGAGACATATCATTTAGTAGAATGAAGCACATTTTAACACTTTATTTTTTAAGATGAAGGGGTAAAAAATTGTGTCAGAATAAATATCAAATCACACTAGTGATTTCAGCTGATCTAACAACTAGGTGCTTATCCAAGCTGCACTCTCCCTAGACTATAAAAAACACAGAGGTCTGCTTTCTCCTTTACCTGTGCACTGGAAAGTGAGGTTTATTTTTCCTCTACCACTTCCAAGAAGTAGAATGAAAGAAGAATATATAGTACAGGATACAGCTGGCATTTTGACATACAACCTTTACACTTCTGCGGCATTTGCCACCCATAACCCTGCCTTTCCTGCTGTCACTCACTACAGCTAACATGATTTTCCCAGGTTTTTCATTCTAATCCGTACTTCCAATTTTGCCTCTCACTTTGTACTTCCTTCCTTCATCTCAAAGATATCTGCATTTCAAGTCCACATGTGAAACCTCATGTCAGTACTGTTCGAAAGGTAATCAACAGAATTCATTTACCCAGACATGATTCAGAAATTAAGCTGCATCACCAGCTATGCAAGAAGAAAAGTAGCATTTCTGCACCACAAGACGAGATTAATGATGCTATTACTTGACTACTATGACAAGTTCTGGTGCTTGTACCTTAGGAAAGATGTTGCAATTTTAGAAGCTTTTGAAAATAATAACTGGAATGAGGAAGGATGAAGAAAATGGCTCATGTGCAGAAGCTGCAAAAGCTTCATGTATTGAATTTCTTCAAGGACATGATTTCATCACAATCTGCAAATGTCTAGCTGAGAAACTTTGTGGCATTAGGCAAAACGAGATGCAGTGGTTTGAAGGCAAAGTCAGCTAAATTAGACTAGATATAAAGGTCATTTCAGAGAGATCTAAACAGAACAACTTCCTAGGAAAACAATGGCTTATCTATTTAGTTACAAAATAAAGCTACTTAAAAAAATCAAAAAGAAGTTAGCAACAGAATTGCTAAGCGTGCTGCTGTTGTCTGTATTATATAAAAGAAATAAGATTAAGTAACTGTAGCAGTCCTTTTGGTTTTAATATCTTAGCAATTCTCTATATACAGCCTTTGCTCACTTTTGTATGCCTAGGGCTTTTTAGTTAATGGCTGAAAACATTGAGACAGTCACTGAAAAGTGTATCTGAACACTTTAAGTGCATTTTCTATGGAATTTGGAAAGTCATCTGAAGAAATTTTCCAGAAATAAGCTTCAGAAATGATAGTGGTTCCTATTTAAGGTGAAGAAGCTTTCTTACTTTTAAGATAGTCCTCCTCTAAGCTCAATGTTTATGTGCTTACATCTTGCATCCATATTTGCTTCATCCAGGAGATAAACCGCCACCTTTAAAAAAGGGCTGCTGAGTATCTGCCACAGCTCTGACACCCACAGCGGGCAGCTAACCACTCCAGGTGACTTAATCACCCATGCTAATTTCAGAATACAAGCCTTCTTGGCTCTGGATTGGCCCATACTGGGTAATCGTTTGGTGCAGTCTTGATAATCTGTAATGTGGAAATTCATCCCAGGACCATTTTCCAGAGGAAGACACATTTGTTCCTTGACCTTCTGCGTAAACACAGATCATAGAAACACCACTATGTTAGAAGGATAGTTTGGATTATTTTCATTACTCATGAGACTATCTGGGGCTCATTTAGGATTCCTATAAAAAGTTTAAAGTAATGTAAATTGGAGACTATTTGACAACTTTTACCCTGCAAGCAGACTCTCACTTGTTCACTAGGAAGGTGCATCATTGAAAATTTTATAATGAAAACCATAAGAGTTCCCTTATGGAACATGGCCCATACTGGTGTCTCTGCTCAGCCTGACAAGTGTACAAGAATTTGCAATGAGCACCGCACCTCCTATTGGGTGGGTTGTGACAGCCATGTCCAGTCATTTCTTGAGCACTTCCAAGGATGGAGACTTTACCACTCCCCCTGGAACTCTGTTCCAATGCTCAGCCCCTCTTTCCATGAAGAAATTCTTCTTGATATCCAATGTGAAATGCCCTGGTGCTGCTTGAGACTGTTCTCTTGTTCCATTATTTCTTACCTGGAAGAAGAGGCCAACTCCCCCCTGGCTGCACCTTCCCTTCCAGTGGTTGTAGAGATGATGAAATCTTTCCTGAGTGTCCTTATCTCCAGGCTTCACCACCCCAGCTCCCTCAGCTGCTCCTCATAAAGCTTACTCTCTATGCCCTTAACAATCTTTGTTGCCCTTCTCGGGACTCACTCAGGCACCTCAATGTCTGTCTTGTAGTGAGGGCCCAACTTGAGGTGTGGCCTCACCAGTGCCAAGTACGAGGGGACAAACACTGCCCTGTCCCTGCTGGCCACACTATTGCTGATACAGGCCAGGATGCCATTGGCCTTCTTGGCTACCTGGGAACACATTGGCTCATGTTCAGCTGCCTGTCACCCAACACCTCTAGGTCCTTTCCACTGGGCCTCTTTCCAGCCATTCTGGTGATGTAGTTATCTTATTAATTTCAAAGGCAACAAAATCTTAATATCTGTCCTGATGTTCTCTTTTCTGTGCTTGACTGTTCTGCTTACCCATCCTTGAGGCTTTGTCTGCTAAACCAGCTACAGAAGTTAATGGATAACAAAACCCACATAGCTTGTAATTAAGATGCAAAAAAATCAGCATGATTAGATAATTTTTAACACCAATTCAGATGGAAAAAGAAAAAAAAAAGAGACAACAATGAAAGTGACAATCTTAAATAGTTAAAAAAATACTAAGAGGTTGAGAATAAGATGTTCAAATCCTTCAGGTGAGATTCAAAAAATAAGCTTAGCTCATTCTGCAACTCTGTCCTTCAAGACCCTTTAATCTGGGCGTCCCAAGTTATTCTTGCCTGACGCGCCCATTTTAGATATGAGTGAGTGAAAAAGAGAATGGTTTGATAACCTGGTGGCTAAGTAACTGCACGGACTAGGAAGAAGAATATAGCATCCATATTCTACTTTTATCAGCATATTGATGTGCATCAAAAGACCTTATTTAAAAGGGAAATTAAACTTCAGTCCAGTCTATGTTACCAAGTAAGTAAAAGTAAAAAAGGTTTCTAGTTCTATTCTCTGAGGAGAGTAGATGAATTAATGAGGTAGACAGTAAAAAAGAGGTCTTTCCATCTCTGTAATATTTTTTAATGTGTCCTCTAATTATTTTTATTCTTTGTTTCTAAATTCAGTTCATGGGTTTGGGCTTTTCTTTGTTGTCACTCTTTGGTTTATTTTATTTTGATTTAGTTGCTTAATAAAAATAGGATTTTTTTTAAGTATCCAAAGGACATAAGACTTAGCATGTAGGCTCATCCAATTTCCCACCACTTTCTTAATCTAATTGAGCTCATGGAAATGTGTGATCACACACACATATCTATGCATACATACATATGTATATATATATATATATATATATATATATATACGCACCTATACTTTCCAAAGGCCTACAAAAATTTGTAGGCAACAACAAATCTGTGATGAAAGAACAACCATACAATGGCTGAGATTATTTTAATTCCTGGTTTATTCACATTCCAAAAGTTAGGCCCAACAGCTCCTTTTTTCTACATGAACAGAAAAATAGTAAGAAAGCTC
Source organism: Melospiza georgiana (assembly GCF_028018845.1). NCBI lineage: Eukaryota > Metazoa > Chordata > Aves > Passeriformes > Passerellidae > Melospiza > Melospiza georgiana. Next base: position 49,888,405 of record NC_080431.1, read on the forward strand.
TAGGGAGAAGTTATGGGTATATACTACAGAAGAACATTTTGACTTTCAGGTATAATGGTTCAAAGCAGCTACAAAGGCCTAAAACTGATAATAATGATGAAAGGGAGGATTTATTTTATCAAAAATGTAGTATAATATTATGAGGAAGAAAAAGGCTATTATTGGTATTTATATTTTTTATATGTTAGCAGTGATACTAGAAACAAAAAGCTAGAGGACTGACAGTCATAGAACTGCAAATATTGAGAATAACCAGGAGATTCAGAAAAAAACAGTGAGATCAAGTTGTTCACTAAGGGTAGGATAACAGTATACAAATTACTACTTCAAAGAGTAGAAGAAAAGGCATTTTTGGAGTAGTGTAAGGAGTGTTAAAAAAAAAAATATAGTTCAATTTTCTGAAAACTATGTAAGAGTTTCCAGTTACAAAGCTGTGTCAAATGTGTAATAGGGAAGCTTTTCTTGCTTAAACCATTTTTAAAAAAAGACCAAATAACATACTTTGAAATAATATTTGTACCAGAAGGAGGAAGAACTAGTAAACTTCACCCTTTTAAAATGTCTCTGTCCCTTCAGTGTTTGATCCTAATCCATTTAATTAGTTATAAAAACATTAATCAATAGGCTCTTTCTGCCAGTTTAAAAATAGGAGCTTCTGAAACAGTTATTGTAAAAATGCTATTTATATAACATCCATAATTTTTTTTAATTTTTGTTTTAATTTTTGTTTCAGATGGTACTACACTCTTTTGTTTTAATAGATGGGACTACACTCTTATTAAGTCTTTCTGCATTTTTTTTTTCTTCTGAACTGAAGAAATTCTTAACATTCTTTGGAGAACAGTCAGGTCTGTATAATAATTATGAGAGTGTCTACAGGTTTTTCTGTGGATTGTGACCCTTCCGTTTTTTTTCCATTTTTAAAAATTTTGTATGAATTAAAATATTAATTTTGAAATAAGGATCAGAGTTTCTGATCCTTATATTTAAAGACAAGAAGTATATTTACATAACACTTCATAATGCTTGTTTTTCTTTAAGGCACTAGAAAGGATATGATAGGTTATATTCAGATGGCTGAACTTGTCTGTTAATGATAATATGAGAAATGACAAAATGTCTTTGAGAACATGAAGTAGCAGTGTGTGTACAGGGGTGTACTTTTATACAGGAATCCATCTGCATTTGAAACTGGTTAGAAATGGGGTATACATAGGCACATACAAGTGGTGCTGAAACAACTGATACTGAGAAGAGAAAAAAATGTGCAAGTCAGTTATTTAATATTATTGAGGTTTGACAGGGATATCTAAATTCCAAAGAAACCAATATTATCTGATATATTATAAACAGACAACTTCAATGGCAAAGCATCATTAGTCCTGTACAATCTTGATGTTCATCTTCACATTGCATTCTTTTTGCATAACAATACTTTCAGCTGGCTTTTCAATATTTTGAAGGGCAATAATTTCTAGTAACGACAGTGATAACCACTATTAAGTGCCCATTTTTTCCCACTGAACTAATAATGAAAATAGTTTAGCAGAATACATTTAAAGAGCTAGTCTATATGATCTTGATGTTAAGAATCACTAACACTTATGTCTAAAACTATTCTTATTTTTATGTAATAAAGGAAGTCTTTAGCTGAAATGAACAGGTTGAATTTCAATTAATCATATCATTAAAAATGCTGCTCTGCTAAACATAAGATATAAATGTCTTCTTACCCTTCATTTCTTAATTATGTTGTATTGCCACACATTTCCAGCTGTATAACAAGAAATGGATTGAGAGAAGAATCTAAGGCATTCGTTTTTTTCTTATCTTGAGAATACATGCCAAATCAGATATTGACACTCCAAGAAGGGCCTTAGGCTGTTCTAAATATTGTTCATGACTCTTGCTAGGTTCAAAGGTCTTTTGATATGTCCTGCACAGGAACTGGATGTTCAACTGCTAAATTGGAGATTTGAAAACCAAGGTTTGGATCCAGAAATTGTGAAGATAGGGCCAAGTGGTACTTTAATCACCTTTCCAGTTATTATTTATGTAAGAAAGCTTTTAGGACATTCTGTAGATAAAGACCATTAAAAAAAAAATATTCCTAAGAAAACAACAATATTGATATGAAGAGGTATGAGAGAAAAGTTGCTCATTACTTCATAGTACTCACTGTCTTTGACTGACAGTGAAAGCAACAACAACAGTATGCTTTTCTGCAGAGGACACTCTCCATTTTTGGCAGACTTAGACAATAAATTCAAAAGCTAGAAGCTCTGAATCAGGGTCACAGCCACTATTAAAATCTTAGTGTTTCAGCTACAAAGAAAATACTGCATAATTGTTTCAAATTGGCTTTCTTATAAAATGGTGATGTTAGCACCACAGTGTACCATCATCTGTGCAAAACAGACTTTCTAGAGTCAAAATGTTAGTTTGCTTTTCATGAAACAATTTTGATCCTGAAATAAGTAGGCACCTTTCCAGCTGAACTTACTGAGAGTGACAGCCCTGGTCTATGATTAGGCACATTGGTCAACAGTCACAGTAGCAAAAATAACTGAGATGCCTAAAACAGGTGAATCCAGTTGCTGTTCACTCTCTCAAAAGCTAATAGTGAGAGTGATGGGAACTTTCAGCAGGCATTTCGTGAGGGTGCCCGCACACTCGCTTGGCAGATAGGTAGGATAACTTAGAAATAAAAATGTGAGTGCACATAGAGATTGAATATAGTTAAAATGGTCTGGAGGGTGTTCGCATTTAAAATGATCACATTAAGGAGCTAACTGCAGCCCAGACAGGGCAGCCCAATACCACAAAGGATGCCGAGGAAGGGTCTGTACCCACAGTGAGCTGTCACATGTGACCAGCACTCAGTGCCACCTCGCTTCTAGGTACAGAGGACCTTGTAGGGGTCTTTCTCATACAGCTGGAGAGCTCACATCTCTCACAGGAGGTGAGCAACTGGAAAATCTGCACTGCTGGAGAGGGATGACACTGGCCTCTGGTTATAGTGTAGGGGAACTGTAGGAAGGCATGAAAATTTTGGAAGATTTAATTACTTAAGGGTGTTTAGAAACTTGTAGGAGCTTATTAGCATTTTGTAAGTGTCCAGTGTTGCGGTTTAACTGCTGCATTACTGCTATTGATCCTGAATATATAGCTCACTGATTTCTGGATAATTACGTGTCATTAATAAATCACTAAACTGCTTTGATATTAATTTCATTTAAACTATTTAACTGAGCAATTTTTTGGACCAATTCAGGGTATCTAAATGTTGAAATATCTTCAAGAGTTTCTGTTCCTCTCCACTAGTAGTAGTTTTTGAGTGCTCTAGCTTAGGAGCCTTAGAGAAAAGATGGAAGTATATCTGAGTTAATGCAACTAGCAACAGAATCTGAATAGGTATCTGCATTGCAGGGAATGAAGCTGCAAGACTCCATCCACATATTAAAGAAGTTCTCACAAGTGGAACAACAATCCCTGGGGCAGGGACATTAAAATGAGAGAAACTGGATTTTAAAATCTTGTTCTGGAGAGTTGTACTGTTTCTGACAGTGAAAGATGGTTGCTAAAAGCTCTCAAACTTCATTGAAGTTGCTAAGCAATGATCAGGAAAAAGAACTACATTGTCCTACCAATACTGTGTAAGTTTTCAGGTTTTCTTGTTCTGTTTTTTCTCTTCAAGGGGTAAAGAAGGACTGGATGATCATGAAGGTTGATACCTTCTGGGCTATTTTTTACAAAGCAAGGACTACAGGGAAGTGTCTACACATCATGAAAGTGCTTCTATTTTGCATAGATGAAAAAAATAAACAGAAGAATTAGGTAGGGCAGGCTATAAAGGGACCCAATAAACAAATAATTTCAATTATCTCATACAAATTAAGTAGGTCTGGTCTCAGGATGTGTAGCCAGGGAAAGAAGAGGTGTAAGGGCCTTACACAGAGAAAAAACTCTGTTAATTTTGACGTCTGGCAAAGGATTTTTTTCTTTTAGATCACTGCAAGAAAATGGCTCTTAGTTTTTCCCCTAATTATTTTTATTTTACATTTTCATGGTGCTACACAGCCATTCAAATGTAATTAAACAACAAAACTACTTTATGCAATGGTGCCTTTTTTTTTTTTCTCTTAGTCTGGCTATCAACATCTTGCACAGGGAAACAAGAGGCATGCTGCCCCGAGCTCTACCTGCTGTACACACAGCCAGCCCTCCTCCCCCTCTGCCGCCACTCCTGCTGAGACTAACAGCAACCATGTGTCATCCCAGCTCCTCCTAAACTCGCTGATTCTCCTGAGAAGATCCGCCTGTCTCTGCAAATCTGTTAACTGATTGTCTCCTACCACAACTAACTGACAACACGTAATACATTCTCTTACCTGTTCCCTCTTAATATTCATGCACACTCCGTATACAACATGCACCGAGTGCAACTGGTGTCATAGCAGATGGATAGAGCAAAAAGTGCATATATTAGAGGAGAAAAAAATCACAGGGTTTTTTTGTCCATTTTCTTTTCTAAGTAAGCAGAACACTTTTTCTATTTTGTTTCCATTCAAAGCCCCTTGGTATCTAAACAAGATAGAACAATTTTAGATATAGATTTCCTTGTATTTATTAGATTTTAAAAAAGAACAGTAGCTTTTTATTGCTCACATTTTTCAATAACTATTACATTTCTATTCTGCCAGAAAGACTCACTTCTGTCTGCCAATCAGTGTCAACAGCCAATCTCATCAATGTAACTGGACGTTTATTTCACAAAATTAACTTACATTCTGGTTAGCGATATTGATTATGACAAGTCATACTGTAGGATTACTAACTGGGTAACTTCAAACATATGGAAAATCTCATTTCTGATTTCTGTACGATGTGATTTTCGAGGAGAGAAAGTCATAGTAGAAAACGGTGTTGAGTTTAACAGTCACTGAAATATAAAATAATAATTGCTGCTCTACTAGTACCTTGATATATAATTAAACAATACATATTTTAAGAAGTCTCATATTGCATATCCCTATGGCAGGCAACTACTTCCACAGGGAGCATTTTGTAAATGGAAGAAATTAATGGGCTAAAAGCCAAATTATCACAGACACTGACAAAAGCAAGGGAAAAATCAGTGTGAAGGATAATACTCCAGGCTTGACTTGTTCCATTATACTTAGTCATTACAGAGAGGCTCTCAGGTCACTGAATGATTTGTTCTGCAATACCTGTAACTGTGCACAATAAGCTAAGTGAAAGGCAGTATCCATCATAACTTTAAATTGCCTTGCTTTTCTCAGTTTGTGCTGTGCCTTTAACATTACTTAAGTATACTATGGGGAATATTGTTATTAAAGACAGATTGTTCCTGAATTATCCGACCTAAAAGAATCTAAAAGAATATACCTAAAAGGTCAAAAAATGCCAGGTGTTTGGTACCTAGGCTTATTATCTGAAATGGAGTGACTTATCTTGCACATATTTTGCCATGTGAATTAATTTGTTTGACAAGACAAGCTGCAATATCAAAAGAAAGAAGCTGGTCAAAGAGGCATAGGAAAAATACTGAGCAGCAAAGCATATTGGTGTTATTTGGTTTTGGTTTGAGGGGTTTTTTTGGGGGGCTGGGGGAGTTGATAAATTATTTTCTCCCTGTTCCACTTTTGCTTTAATTAAAATAATTGTTATATAAACAACATAGCTTTCTGTTTCAGAATGAAATTGATGAATGTTGATGCATGAACTGGTGGGTACGTGCACATTATGTCAGCGTCATCTTTAGAGCGCGGGGAGCAGCTTTATGACTTCAACATTAAACCCACAAAATCCTTCAACTAATACAAAGCTATCATGAAGTTACAAAGTCTAAAATTAATTGTTTTAAAAAATTAGCATCTAAGTCCAAAAAAGATTCTGAATGTGCGTTTTCTGAAGGTAGATTCACAGTGGGTTTCATACATGGACATGGACATGGATTTGAACATAGAAGCGTGGACAGTGCCTCCAAGTACCATTTCAGGAAAGCTGAGGACTTAAGGTAGAGCTTAAAGATCATAAAAAAAAGAGTAGATATGAGAGTAGTGCTGCGGCCTTCAAGTTACATGTTCTGTTTAATAGCTTAATGTGAGTTCTATTTAATACCTTTCATAGTTATTTGGACAAAGGGATCAAATGTGCCCTCAGTTAGTTTGCAGGTGACACCAAGGTGGGCGGGCGTTTTGATTTGCTGGAGGGCAGGAAGGCTCTGCAGGGGGATCTGGACAGGCTGGATCAATGGGTTGAAGCCAGCTGGGGGAAACTTAACAAGGTCAGGTGCTGGGTCACAACAATCCCGTGTGATGTTATGTGCTGGGGGCAGAGGGCTGAAAAGAGGGGCAGGAGGAAAGGACCTGGGGGATTGGTTGACACCCAGCTGAACATGAGCCAGTGTGTGTGCCTAGATGGCCAAGAAGATCAGTGACATCCTGGCCTGTATCAGCAACAGTGCGGCCAGCAGGACCAGGGCAGGGATTGTTCCCCTGTACTTGGCATTGGTGAGGCCACACCTTGAGTGCTGTATTCAGTCCTGAGCCCCTCATTACAGGGACACTGAGGTGCTCGAGCATGTCCAGAGAAGAGAAAAAAAAGATGGTGAAAATTCTAAGAGCACAAGTCTTATGAGGAGCAGCTGAGGGAGCTGGGGTTGTTTAAACCTGGTTGTTTATCCTCACTCTTTAAAACTACCTGAAAAGAAGCTGGGGAGAGGTAGGATATTAAGATAAATTTCTTCACTAAAAGGGTTGTCAAGCCTTGGAACAGGCTGCCCGGGGAGAGCTTGAGTCACCATCCCTGGAAGTATTTAAACTTAGGTGCATGGTTTAGTGTGTGACTTGTAAACTTGGCAGTGGTAGACCTGGCAGTGACAGGTTAACACTTGCACTTTATGATCTTAATACCAATACAGAGAAAATTTGGATTTGAAATCATGCCAATGTAAAGGCTCTAAGTAGGACTCTTGAGACTGAGGGTGTTGTACAAATGTGAACAGGAAGGAGCTCTAGGTGTCTGCAGGCCAAGATAGCCAGCTTAGTAGGAATTTAGAAGAGCTAATTGATATTTTAATATGCACAGAACCACAAAATGTTTGTGTTCAAAGGGACTTCTCAAGGTCATTGGCCTGGCCCTCCATTCCAACAGGGCCTGTATCCAGAGAGTTTCTGGATATGTGTAGAGATGGAGACCCCACAACCTCCCTGAGCAATCAGTGACAGTGATCAGTCACTCTCATGTTTCCTGATGTTCAAGAGGAATATTCTGTGTTACAGTTTGTGCCACGGGTTCTTCCACTGGGTGTCAATAAAAAGAGCCTTTGCTTCATCTCCTTTTCACCAGCATGTACCCAAACTTTGGGGTTAAACCTCCCTAGCTGCAGGAGTTTCCACTTCCTTTCAGGGAAGTTTCACTGTATGAAATTTCTGCTAGCCTTCCATATAAAATGAAAATACTGAAATGTTTTTTCCTCATACCTAACTTTGGGAAGCTAACTGACTTTAGGCAATTCAGATAAAAGTTTAGGTAAGAAGGAAAGATCCACATGTCCTTACATAGTCAATGGCAGTTCCTACTTGTCTCTAGAATGCATAAAGGAAGTTTACTGTCACCCGAATACATTGACATAGAAACATGATTTGCAGGTTTCTAAACCAGGGACAGTTTAGGAGTTTAGTTACATGCAGCTTACATTTTCATCACTCCAGAATGCAGCAGTGTTCAGAAGGCAGAATAAAAGCAGTCAGAGAAGTTAATGCTGCTCCTCATCCTTCTGAAAGAGGACGGATCAGAGGATCGGTCTGGACCCCCAAAATATTGCTCCTGAGCCCTTGTGTTTAAAAAAAAAAAAGCGTATTTGTGTCTTCTAAGTTTAAAAACTTATGTCACACTGGTTACATAAAACAATTGTCTTGAGTACAGAAAATTGAGCAAATAAAAAAACCTGGTTATTTGTTTACATATTTTACTTTTCCTAAGAAAAAGTATAGTTTCCAAACTACATATTACAGGAATTGTTTTAAGGAACAAATTAGTACTTATGGCCTGGTTCATCAGTTCAACTCATTATCTGGAAAAGTATTTAAGCTACAAATGAAAATCACATAAGTAGCTAATGCCACAGTGTTGGAGCAACAGCAATGACTGCTGAGAATTAACAGAGCAGTGTGATAATACGTTTTGGGACTAATAAAACAAAGCATGACTATTCAATAGGACTCTGAACACTAGGAAAATGTTTGGTAGGTGGAGAGGATTGGTTCACAGATTGCATGTCTGCCTGATGCTCTGCAGTGCAGCAATGTAGCAGAGGTTCCAGAAGTGCCACTGATACGAGGTATGGCACAATTCCAGGCCAATATAGCTGCTCATCAGTTATTCTGCATCAATATGGTTCTTCCTACGTGACACTGTAATGTGTCATATAAATGTATCTTCAAAAAAAAAAAAAAAAAGAACTCCAGCAACAGGAAGACAGCTTCAGTGTCCTGTCATGTTTTATTTTCACAGAATTCAATAGCACATTTCCTGCTGATTTTGGTTGTTCTTGGTCAGACTGTGGGTGTGCAGATGATTCACAGAAAAAGTATTAATAATAATGAAATATGTAGCCACATGAATTATAGAAGTTGTTTCATCCATCACAGTCAATTTTGGTTGATAAACTAAATAAAGTTGAAAAATCTGTAAAAGTGGGACCCCTACGTGTAAATTTATGAAAAGCAAATTGGCTACTTATCATTCTTGCCTCTGTGAACATATTATATACAGAAATACTCCTTCAACATCTACTCTCTTATAACCTAAGCCAGGGAACATACATGAAAAATATAAACTACAAGCTTGTAGTAGTAGAAATGTAATGTTAGTTTATTTCTTTGCTGAGGTATGGAAGTGTAGATAGCTTGCTTTGATACCACAAAATCAATTCAGCCCTTTTTGCTGTGAAAAACTACCAGTTTTTGCTTAGCAAGTACTTGTGAATCACAATTGATTTATTGTGAATTTTTTATAATCCATAGGAAAGAAGCTTTATTTTTTTTTAAATATATGTGAAATGACAAGTTTCCAAGTCTAAAAACTGACTTTCATTTGCATAGAAAATAAGAAAAACCTTGAGGTGAAACCAAAAGAATGTATCTCCATTTCCATACTATAAAAAAGCTCCTTTTTTACACGTGTCACTCACATATCTTCATTCCCTCTTTTCAAGTTAATTGGGTTTTTTTTCTTCTTAATTTCTAATATAACTCACTCTTTTTTTTATACAACATCTTGTAAATGTAAATTGTCTTTTAAATCATATTCCTGGAATATTTTCGTAATTATATTTCTTGCAAATCTGTTAATGACAGATTCTTACTGTTTGTGCAGTCAGACATTAAATATATTCATGTGTTGCATGACAGGTTTAAGGGACAGCACAAACAGTTCTATAAAGGAATATAATTTATAGACAAGCATCATGGTCCTATGCACCTTTAATGATAGGAGGTCTGCCTAGGGAAAAGACATGAAAAGACTAGTGATTTGGGCATTGCTCATATAAGACTTGATGTCTATGGCCAACAAAAACCACTATAATAATCTCGAAATTAATGGGATGAGTCTCATTTAAGCAACATTGGCTAGCTGACTAACTGTAATGCATTAGCAATATATTGCCAGAATTGACTTAGTAAGCACAATAAGTGATAAAACTGCAAAATCAGAGAAGAATTACCCCCAGTAGCATAACTTCAACTCAGTGAATAATGGCTTAAATTTACTGGAATACAGCCCATCCCATATAAGACAGTAAACAAATCACATATAAAGCATAAATATATACTTATATACTATGATCTGCTCATAGTAGGTATAGTTTACCTTTTGACACTGTTACCTTTCTACAAACAATATAAACTGGACTGGGCAAAAGACATATTAACTCAAGCAAAAAATGCCCTTTTCAAACGTATGCTTTTAGTGAGGTTTCTAAATATTATGTTTACCTTATCATCACTTTTAATCTGCCATCATTTTTCATTGCCAGTTGTGGATATTTCCATTATTCACTGGATGTCTTATGAGAGTATTGATGAGTTATTACCAAGACATAATAAATGTGCACATTTGCTGGCTTTATAGTTTTACAATAGTCTTGTGTATGTCATGAAAGTCCAGTTTCATGACATGGTTTCTGAAAAATATCTAAAATACCTGCATAGTTCTTTCTGGTTAAATATTTCTATGATACTTTACAACAAATAATCATTCAAAGCCCTGTAATATAACCTGATGGTAAAATTAAACTGCATTTTTAGCTATATATTAATTCTAACTTCAAATGTATTTTTTATCCATTGTATATGTAACATATTACTAATTGTTATTTTATGCGTTAGTTCTAACTATCATGTAGCAAAACATGACTTCCAGTGTTACTAAGGTTTACATGCTTCTGTATGTAGCTAACTAAAATCAATAGAATAAAATTCTGATCTGGCCTTAATTTTGTTTTTTGTTTTTTTTTTTTTTTTTTTTTTTTTAAGGAGAAAACAAATTACCATATATTACAAAATTTCTCTACACTCATTGGCTTTTCTTGATCTTGCAGGCCCCTTCCATGATCTTTTCACACAATATCAACTTTTTTTTTAAACTAATGAACAGCATTCATACAGGCACTTAAGTTACAAATTATTTTTTTCCTTTACTGTAAAGAGACAAAGTATAAATTTATATACATGGTGTTTGCTGGCCTTTTTGTATACATAATTTTTTATTTTCAGTAACAAACAGATACAAAAGTGCAGGGAGGAATAACAAGCATATACAGGGTGCAGAGTGACACAGAAAATAAAGACCTCAGAAGCTGCAAAAGAGGACAGCAGGGTGTCCACCCAAGTGTATGACATAGATAGGGAAGCACCTTAGTGGTAACTATGAAAAGTGGGATCCCATGGGGGCTCCCTCATAATATTGCCTTACAGGAAAAGCATTATGGGCAAGCTCTGCTAGCTTGTTTTTGGGAAAGAAAAGTATCTGGGTGCCTCTCTGAAGTGCCTGGACACTGCACAGAGTTACATGTACAGAGAAAGTAAAGGGATTTTTTGTTTGTTTATTTTAATTTGTGGGAGGGTATAAATGTGTAGCAGCTAGACTACCTTTCACTTGTTAAATCAATTTTTTTTCTTCTTCTGTGATCTCTATGTAGTCTTTGGAGAGGTTTTGGTTTTTCTTTTTTTTCCTGTTTTTTAAACTAACTGCAACTTTGACAAAGGTAAAGACTGACCAGTGAGAAAACTGTAACAATGGCTAAATCAAATCTGTTGTGTTTCTACAATCTGATTTTCCAAGACCAGGTCCTTAGGACACAGAAGAAGTGATAATACAAATAAAACACAAGGGAAGAAGGAAAACGTTTCCTTATTGCATTCGGTCAAATAACCCATGATCCTATAAGAATTTTATTTTCCTTTTCTGATTGAATACGTTCATCTTAGCCTAATATTAACCTTAGCTTAGGTTAATAGCGATCAATCTTTAATTTGTTCATAAGAACATCAGGTGAAGTTAATCCCACCTAAACACAGAAAACTAAACTGAAACATCTTGGAAGACCCCTTTTATTAAAAATGGGCTCAAATTTTTGAAGCCCTGTGTAATCTCACTGATCTAGAGACATTGAATTTAGGATGAAATGAATTACACCCTATAAGTGCCTATTAAGTTATTTTGACTACTCCATTAACTGCTTCAGTTAGCTAAAAATGTACTGACTGTAAGTAACTGAGACAATTGCAACATAAACTTTGACACTTGAGAAGTTGTATTCTGGTCCCACACTTTCAGCTGGGATAATTTTGCTCATTCAGCCAAGAATGAAATTAGGGTGCTAATTTTTTGGAGCTGAGTCAAGAAATACAGGTGGCTCTCTATGCCCCAAATTAAACGTTTCAGCTTCTACACCACTTTTCAAATGTGTGCATGTTTTTCCAGCAAACTTGGAGAAGGGTAAGGCTTAAATGTTGTTTTTCCCATCAGTAGGATTTCTTGTTTAACTCTGAGCTCTTCTTGCTTAGACTGCCAATTTTTGATTGTTTCTAGCAAGAAGCAATGCCCTTTTTGATGCTTAGTTGTACCTGCCCTGTTTTAAGGGAAAAGGAGGATCCTCACAAAGGGTTCTGTGTTCAAATGAAGAACAGAGTTTTCTTTGAGTGTCAATTATTTTATAAAAAGACAAGCTAAAATCTGAGCAGTGCAAGTTCTGTGTTTTTGGGTACATAACTCCTGAGAAACCCAGCTGGGAACTACAGAGGAAAATATGGTAGAGGTCAAACTTTGAAAAAGAATTGATAGACCAAGTCAACCAAGTAGCCTGCCTGGATTTCTACACTCCTTTTTTGGAGAGGAAAAAAAATATTTTATATATCCTAAAGAATATTTTAAAACTGAAACAGATGTATATGAGATTGGCAGCATACCTGAAAAAAATTTACAAATAAATTTTAAGACAAAAATATGCATTCTAGCTGTCAGAAAGCAAATTGCATGTTTCTGATACAATGAGAGTTCATAAGTTTATCTTACTTGACTTTGATTAGAGCAAGCTTCTGCTCTGAGAATAACTGAGGCTGGTTTGCATAGAGGTGAAATATTGAAAGACTACAATCTTTTTAATTGCAGAAAAGCATCAAGACATATTGTTATATCAGGAGAAAAAATAAATTATGTCTTAAAAATTGATCCAAAGTGTTCTTTTTTGGCAACTTTGCAAGAGTAGTTCATGACCCAGTAACCAGAAGGGTCAAGTGTTTCCATCCCTCCAGTGTCAGGGTACCTGTATGACAGCCTGTTCACTTGTGATTTGTTCAGTGTGAGCAGGTGAGCTCTCAGTGCTTTGATCCACCATGCTGTTATAATGAACCCATTTGACATTGGCTGAACTCCAGATGGCATGTTCAACAGGCATTGCTGTTCTTCAAAGGCTCTGGAAACATTAGCTTTAACCTTTTTAAATCCTGTACTGATGTTTGCCTCTATTTAATACATCCCCCCCTTTAAGGTCGTCTTCATTCCGTATTAATTTCCTAGCTTGTTTCATCAGTATTTAAGATCTTAGAGCGAACATCTTCTTAATGAATTATTTTCCATTTTGGTGTGTGATGCTTGGTCTCAAAAGTCATTGTAAGCTAGCAGTATCCTGTATTTGTACAAAGGGCAAGGTTTAGGCAGTGGGAAGGGCGCTGCAGGATCAGCCTTTATGAAACAAGGCCAGCAGGTGCCTTGTGATAGATGCAGCCAGGTTCAGATGGTTCCAACCAGCTCCACGACACGGCCACCACTGCCCATAGCTGAGCCTGTCAGTAAGGCTGGTGGCACAAAGTTAAGAAAGGGCAAAATCCTGGGAATAAGAAAGGAACAAAAAACCCAAAGCAGGGCTTGGTGCTCTGTGACAGGTAAGATCTAGAAAGAGCCTGTGAGCCATGGGTAACCCACACCAGAGCAGAAGGACTGCTGCCCGCACAGGACTCACACCAATGCAGAGGAAACAAGGAAGAAGGGAGGAGCACCAGAAGACAAAGGAATGAGAACAAAGCATGGCAGACAGGAACTCTTATATCCCGACCCCAACATCCTGCACCAACCATCACCTCACCAAAGGGACTGAGAATTGCCTGTGAGATAACAAGGAAAGTGGATATCTGGAAGGGGGGATGCAAAGAATCAGGAGTGAAGTTAACCTTGTGAAGGGGGAAAGAGAGGTATTTTGCCTAAATTTTTATTCACTCATTTTTCCTCAATGAGGGGGAGGAATTGCCTTCTGCTTTTTTTAAAATTTTAAGCAGTTTGGCAATTAATGTAATTCCCCCAAGTTGAGTCTTTTGTACCCATAACATACCCAAACCACATTCTGTGTGGTTTCCTACACCAATCAAAACAACTATCCCCAGCTATGCAGCGCTCTCCCCCTCCCTCCCTGCCAATGCACTGTGAGGAAAATGGATAAAACAAATGCTGTATCCCAGTATGGTGGCTACTGTTAATGGTGTTATCATCCATATCAGAGTAGGTATTTATCTGAGTGGGTCAGTCTGATAAAAACTTTAGTGATCTTAGTAGACCTACCCTATGCTGATGGGGTTTTTTTTCAGTGTTTTTAAATGTACTTTTTTCAATGAAGAGCTGGCTGGGGAAAAAAAAATCCAGACATTAAGTTAATTACTGTGTTTAATGTAATAAAACTTACTTGGTAAATATTTCAAGTGTTAATCCAAGTCTCTAATACTTTTTCAAAATTGAAAGTATGTCAAAGTGATATGTAAGGAATCAATTCTAATTTAATTTCTGTCTCTTGAATGTCTGTTGAGAAATCTGTATACTATCCTGTAGCTACAGGAAACTTTTTTATGTAGACAAAAACATAGGATTCTTCCTTTCTCCCTTCCTTCTTCTCTTCTCCCTTTTTTTTCTCTTTCTTTCTTTCTTTCTTTCTTTCTTTCTTTCTTTCTTTCTTTCTTTCTTTCTTTCTTTCTTTCTTTCTTTCTTTCTTTCTTTCTTCTCTTTTGCCTTTCCTTTTTTTTTTCCCCGTTTCCCTTCACTGAACTTCCTTTCCCTTCCCTTCTTCTCTTTCCCTTTCTTTTTCCTTTTTCCTTTTTCTTTTTTTTTTTTTTTTTCAAATGGTTGTCCATAAAAGATAACAACAAAAAAGATAGCAAAATTGCATTGGCTAATTTCCATAAAAGAAAGAAAATAATGTGTATCTCAGCATTCAGTGCATGACAAACGTCTTCTCAGATTCTCTCACAACTCCTACCACTCCCACCAGATAATTTTCTCAAGAGAGATATTGGCCTACTATCAGCCAATAACACGCCAAGAAGTTTGAGCAGGAGTTGAAAATCTGTAGATATCTTTTAAGCAGTTTGTGATTTACACACCTCATTTCTTCAGGGCTAAGACAGCTTTTAGCTGCCTACATGGACATCATTGTTTGTGATCCAATGCCAGTGTAGGTGCTGCAGGGGGCTCAACAGATTACATGGCTGTAACAATAAGGGACCTCCTACACGTGGGAGGCCACATCGTTCAGAGGCAGCAGCTGGCACCCAGGTAGTGAAAGAGTCACCTGTGTTCAGGCTACTGCACCTTAGGCTGCTGTCCACTCTGCGGGCAAATTACACACCAGCCTGGGGAGAGGAAAACCTGCACAGTGCTGTAACACCAATGGGCCGCAACACAGTGACAAGAGAACTCCTAATCACAGCTGCATAGGAAATAGTTCTCTCCACACTGAGAGGTACTGGAACAAGAAACAATTGATTGTGAAGACGAGAAAAAATATTTGGCCTGAGATTAAAATTTAAGAAAAAAAAAAAAAAAGGAAAAAGTAAAAAACCCTGAAAGTACAAATAAAATCTCACATCTGAATCTTGAAACATTCTGGTTTCACGGGTTTTTCTCTTTTATGTCTCCTAGGAGAAAGACAAAACAAAACACTAAAACAATTAAAATTTTTCATTTTGAAGTTCAAAATGAAATGGACAAATTTTGAACATGATGAGAAATATAATTTTTCACTGCTCCTAAGGCCTGTAGTGAGGGATATTCTTTAAGAATTATAGATATAATCCACATTTTGATTTAAGTTAGAGATTGATTGGTGAAGTGGAACACTGATGTTGTGTTTACAATGAAGCTTGGATCCCATACTTGAGCAATCTTATAGAACATGAATGATAAGTTTAAACTGGGAGATACACCCACCTATCATACACTTTAGTTCATAGTAACAAGCCAGAGCCACTCTGAAGAAAATCTCCTGAAACTAATACAATATAGAAGCTGATAGCTTGACACCACATGCTTCCAACTGTACAGAAAGCTTCAACCTGGCCAAAATAATTGCTGATGTAGATGTAACCATGGGAAATGTGGACTGTATTTCTTCCCCCTCTCCCTGTGCTCATTTCAGCTAGGTGCATTCCCCTCTGGTTTGAATGAAAAACAAAATACCAAAAGAGTTATGAAGAGAAAGACTCAAACTTAAGAGGTGTCTGCTATTCCTATTCCCTAAATGTTCCTGAAGGAGGGCATGTGTGTGCGTGTGTGTGCAATTTTGCTTAAAAAAAAAAATTGGAATTCATAAAATCCTTCAAATTTTTTATTTTCTAAGTTGCTGATGTTTTTGACTGAGTTTAGGTTAGGTGGGAGAGCTAGTTCAGAGGTTAAAAGGCCTAGGGCCAAGCTTGCCATTATCACTTTGCCTGAGGACCACTTGTCTCCCTTTGGAATGAATCAATGCCAATTATATTGTCACAGATCACAAGCTATTAATATGCTGACATTTTCTTGAATTCCTCAGCACCATCACATTTGGGTTCCACATGTTTCCTTTTGGGAGGGTCCATATCATAGCATCACTTTTTTGAAAAGCAGTGTTTAGTCAGTAGTCTTTTGAAGCTGACATCTCTTAGGTTTATTGTAATCTTCTTTGCATTCCTGAGTTTAGGCTGGTCTCTGTGGATCTGCACACAACAGTTTTTCATGGAGGTGCCAGCCATTGCAAAGCACAAATGCCTTTATTTAAAACTTAAATATGACAGAAGGCAGCATATTTTAAAAATTAAACACCATAAACTCATTACTACAACTTAATATCCGTCTAATAGAGGCATCTATCAGAATCTGAAAGTATGTGACTCCAATCCAGATTAGGACAGTTTCTGACATATCTTGCTGTCAGCTTCCTAAGAAAGCAAAGCTGTTCCCTTCAGGAAATAAAAAAATATTAAAAATTAAAAGCTCAGAATTTATACAAAGAGTATTAAGAATGGGCTTGTGATTTTTGTTCCTGAACCCCCAGAAATACTGCAATACTTGGCCATCATTAGAAATCCTGTAGAAAAGACAAATCATAAAAAAAAACTGAAATTTCTGCTGTCAGATGCCCTGTACTGTGAATTTACAGTGTGAAACTTGATATATCTATCATAGATCCCTAAATCAAGAATGCTGGTTGTTTCACGGTACTATTCACATGACAGTCTGCATCTCTCTATTGACTAAATAAAAACTTAGAAATTGAATTGAGAGGCTTAATAATAGACATTGCAAATACTTCCTGTCCCCTCTGTCAATGTCATTTATTTGAAATATAAATCTGAAAGTTTTCTTGTTTCCAAAGGAGCAAATTTGAGTCATGTGATGTCACGAGGAGTTATTTAATGTCACACAGCATTATCAATAGCAAGGTCTTCTACTGAAAATTGCTCTCATACTTTGCTCACCTTTTTCTCCCTTAAATGAAAGGAAAATAGATTTCCTTTTATTTTAATGAAGAAAAGAAAAAAGAGCACAATGAAACTGTTTATTAGTGATCCTGTCAGTGATCAGTGAAGAGGTGGTGTTTACCCCAAATGTGACTGTCAAATAGAAAAGGAGGAAGATGAAGCAGTTACAAAGGTGATATAAGTTTATCCATGGGATCCCAAAATAATGAGCTCCACCCAAAATGTTGTACCCCATAATATCTCCTTTCTTCTTTCTTTCAAGGAATTAGTGACCTTTTGAAGTTTGAACTAGAAAATCAATAAGGATGGAAAAGACCTCCACAATCAACCAGTCCAACCTCTAACACCACCATGTCAACCACAGTACTCAGTGCCAGTCAATTTTGGAATGCTCCCAGGGATGGTGACTCCATCAACTCCCTCATCCTGGTCTTCAATAAAAATGTTAAACAGGACTGGACCCAGCTCTGAGCCCTGGGGAACACCAGTAGTGAAGAGCTGCCAGATGGATGCAGCACAATTCACTACCATTCTCTGGGCACAGCCATTCAGCCAGTTCTGAACCCAGAGAAGAGTGTACCTGTCCATGCCCTGGGTTGCCAGCACCTTCAGGAGAATGTTTTGGGAGAGAGTGCTTTACTGAAGTCAAAGTAGACTAAATTTGCAGCCTTCCCTCATCTGCTAGCCAGGTCACTTGGTCATAAAAAGAGAGCAGGTTCGTCAAGAAAGTTGTACTTTCCTAAATGCATGCTGTTGGGTCTGATCCCCTGGTTGTCCTCTATGTGCTGTGTGCACTCAAGATAATCTGTTCCACAACTTTCCCCAACAACAAAGTCAGGCTGACAGGCTGTAGTTCCCCAGATCTTCCTTCTGACCTTTCTGATAGATGGGTGTCACACTGGCCAACCTGCAGCTATCTGGGACCTTCCCAGTTAACCAGGACTGAAGATAAGTGGTGGAGTGACTTGGCAAGCTCTTCTATTAGCTCCTTTAGTACTCTTGGGTGAATCCCATCCAGGCCCTATGGACTCGTGTGTGTAAGTACAGAGCAGATCCCTAACTACTTCCCCCTGAGTTGTAGGGGACTTATTCTGCTGTCCATCTCTGTCTACCTGCCCATGGGGCTCATTGCCCTGAAGTTATCTGGTTTTTCTGTTAAATACTGAGGCAAAGAAAGCACTAGGTACCTCAGTCTTTTCCTCATTTTTGGCGACCATGCTCCCCGCTTCCCCACATCCAATAAAGGATGGAGATTTTCCTTGGCCATCCTTTAGTTGTTAATGTACTTATAAAAACACTTTTTAATATTTTTCACAGCTGTATCCAGGATGAGTTCTATTTGAGCTTTCACCTTTCTACTTTTTTCAATGACTTAATGACATTCTTGTACCCTTCCTGGATTGCTTGCTTCTTCTTCCAAAGATCATAAACTCCCTTTTTTTCCCCTGAATTCAAGCAAAAGCGCCCTGTTCAGCCAGACCAGTCTTCTTCCTGATCAGCTTTGGCACAGGGATGGCTTGCTCTTGTTACTTAAAGTACGTCTATCATTCCTTAACCCCTTCGTTATTAAGGATTCTTTCCCAGGGGACTCTCTGCATCAATGTCCTGGCCAAATGAACTAATCCACCCTCCGAAAATCCAAACCAGAGGTTTTGTTGATCCACTTTGTTACTTCACAAATCATCTCAAGGTCGCTGTGCCCACAATTGCATCTGACCACCCCATCTCCCACCATCTGCCCTTCTCTACGTGTAAACAGCAGGTCTAGTAGGGCATCACCCCTGGTAGGCTCACTTATCAGCTGTGCCAGGGAATTCTCTTCCACACTCTGGAGGAGCCTCTCACACTGCCTCTTCTCTGCTGTACTGAGTTTCCTGTAGACATCTGTCAAGCCTTCCACAAGAACAAGAGCTAGTGATTGTGAAACATCAGGCAGATGGATGTTTACAGAATACTCCATCCATATTTTCTGCCACAATGCTCCTTCCAGCTGTGGCATTTGACTGTGTGGAAACTTTTGTTGCCTGGAGGGGTGGCTGTGCTCTCCTACACAAACTGCTGCACAAAGTATCCTTCTGCACATCTTCTTTGTCTGTGGTTGTTTGTGAGAGCTGCCAGGTCCTGCCAGGTCTCTCTGCTCTTTTTGGGGTTCTCTGACTCCAGTAACCTCCTCCTTATCTCCTTCAGGTGTTTTGCCACAGAGCTTGCCATATTTGTCGCTGATATTGCTGCATACCTTGCTGACTGAATTCCTGTAATGACCAATATCTGTCAACCTGTGCAGCTTAATCTAGTTGAGAAAATCCACTTAAATGTTCCAAGTATTAATATTGATATTACTGCAAGAAAAAGACTAAATATATGCCCTTAGAAAAGGTAACATGAAAAATTCCTGTTTATCCTGAAAAGTGTTAGGGAGTTTTTGCTTGTTTGTTTGGTTTGGTTTCTTTTTCTCAAATTTCCTTCAAGTTTAATTTCATTAGTTCTACGTTAGAATTTAGTGGGGTTTGCAGCACTTAAGTTTTATTACTTTGTATTTGTCAATATTACATTTAATTCCCTCTGTGATAACTTATTTACAAATCAAATCTAATTCTCTTTTAAGTTTAGCTGTCTGTATGCCCTTCATTCATCATCTTTCATTTTTTGGTCCAAAAAATGCTACTGTGCTGCAGCTGTTCTTTGTGTTTGTAGGTCATTTTTCTAAATTAAAGCACATAACATGCAGCACTAGCCCCTGTGGACTTAAAAAAACACTTTCTCTGGTTTGACATAGCTTCTTTCACAGGAACTATCTATAGTCACTGCTTCGCTATTTTTCAACCTGTTCTGTATTTCTGCTCGTGTCCTGCACTGAATCTCTGCATCATCCTGGACCTTAAGCAGGAACGTGTCATGTGGAATGTTATAAAAACTTTTCTGAAAATCTAGATTCTGAAAATATATTATGTCATCTGCTGGGGCCTTAGCAGTCCTGTCAGTAGCCTTCGTGTAAATTCTTCTTCCCAAAAATGAAACCAACAAAACCACTGCGAAAAATTATTAAGGACATACTTAATAGCTCTTTATTTACAGACAAGTGATTAAATAGGACACACACTCTACCAGAAAACTACCTTGCAAACACTCCACTATGTATTTACCCTGACTTTCCCCACTAATAGTAGTGATGAAAGTAATAATAATAACAATAATAATAGTTCTGTAATTCTTATCTATTGCCTTACACTGTCTAAGCTGTTTGATAACTCCAGAAAAGCCCTATTTGCAAAGGTAGTCCAATTAAATACATATAAATGAATTGAAATGTTTAATTGGCTGGCAACTCAGCAAGTGTCTGTAAAACATGGCTGCTCCTTAATCAAAGACAAAAATGAGCTGTCATATATTGTTATCCAATTGCTGTTCGAAAACCAGACCTCTGAGGCAAAGACGACGCCTTTCTTTTATTACTATGCCCCAACTCAGAATGAGAAAAAAAGAGAGACAGAGCAGATAATGGACCCCATTCATGAATGCAAAAGGTTATTTCTGAGCAGTTATTGCATTGTTTATGCCAGCAAAAATTGCATAACTCTCATTCTCTACACAAATTACATGTTTTCTATGCTCCATTGGACTTTTTACATAGAACATAAATTAAGCTTTTGTAATAGATGGTACAAAGACTGCTATTGGAGCCAGTCTAAGCCTCATTATTAGGGCTGGATGAAGAATTTGGCTTTCTTCAGGTTTGCTGCAAAGTCAACAGAATCCAAAATTCCCTTTATGTTTTTATTTCCTTTCAGCTCCTAGTTTCTTGAGTTTTTTAATGAAATGAAAATGGAGGTTTTCCAACCAAAGTTGTGCTAATTGCTTTAAGACCCAAATCAGAGCTTAGTATGATCCATTAAATGTCGCCAGCCCAGGACAGGGAAAGGGCTTCATGTGTTGACTGAACAGCAGGACTGCCTGGCCAAGGAAAAGGTCACACAGTTCCACATAGCCAAAACACAGCACAACAAAAAATTTCAACTGTACTGCTGCTGTGAATATGGGGAGGTCATGTGAAAGGAACTTCCATTTCTCAATCCAACAGCTGCTAAAGTGGTATCCATTCACCCCCATATAATGCTATAGATTACCTTTCAAAAGCAACTTTTGATAGGGTTTTTCAGCATCTGATTTGTCCCTGAAGTTCAGGCTAGCCACCCTGTAGTTCCACAACTGAATTTGAAAACAGTGGTTAGTTCTGCTCTTGGAAATCATATTCAATGCATGTCCTAGGCTCAGCTGAGGCTATAAATTTTGGGTGCAGCAGTGCAGCAGAAGCTGCCAAGGCCATGGCCTTCTCAAGAGCGTCATCCCTAGGGAAAGGTGGATAGCTGAGAGCGAGCACCAGACACTCGTGTCACCAGGTGTAGAGTGCAGCTCGACAGAATGAAGAAGCAGGAGGGATTCCTTGTTTGGAATTCCAGCAGCAGTTTATTCATTAGCACACCAAACAGATCCAGACACATAAGAACCAAGAACAAAGGAGGTCCCAGGGTCCTATATGGGATGAGGGGAGGAGTATCAGGTCTGAGGGCCAATGGGTATAGGGACCAGGGCTGGTGCAAAGGCGGGGTCAGAGGGAAACGACCAACAGGGATACAGAGGAGGAGTTGCAGGGAGTGGGAACCAATAGGGAAAGCAGTAGTAGGGAACATTTTAGAACGGAGGAGGAGCACAGGGGGTGATCTAACGGGGGTCATTAATGTAAAGAAGCAGAGAACTGTGCATTGCCCTATCTCAAAGGTGAGTATCCTGCCAGGGCATCCCAGTTTCTGCATCTCCTTTGATGACCTGGGGTGCAACATTTGGGCCCCCTCACTACAAGAAAGACATCAAGGTGCTGGATCATGTCTAGGGAAGGGCAACAAAGCTGATCTGGAGGGTCTGGAGCACAAATTTTATGAGGTGCAGCCGAGGGAGCTGAGAATTTTTAGTCTGCAGTCAGGGTGGACCTTTTGGCTCTCTAGAAATGCGTGAAAGGAGGTTGTGTGAGTGAAAGTCAGGTAGGGATTTGCCTCTTCTTCCAAATAGAAAGCAACACAAAATGGTGTTAGGTTTGGTGAGGGACGGTTTCAATTTGATATTGAGAGAAATTTCTTCAACAAAAGACTTGGAAGAACTGGAACAATATGCCCAGGCAGGTCGTTGAGTCACCATCTCTGGAATTATTTAAAAGGTGTGTAAATATGGATCTGAGTAACACAGTTTAGTGGTGGACTTGCAGTGTTCAGTCTATGGTTAAATGTGATGGTCTTAAAGGTCTTTTCCAACCAAAATGAATCTATCACTATATGTGAAAGCACATGTATTTTGCACACATTATTATGGCAGTAGAGTTGGATTTAGCCTGACTATGCCTTTTCTGTAAGAGAGGGATTTACAACACTATTGCTACCTCTTATTATAGTTACTGCATAGAAGTAATATTTATGTATAGAGAGTCTTTTACATAAAGAAGCATTCCTACCTGTGAGATTGCCCATATACATAAACGGATTAATTTTGCTCTGTTGAATTGTCTGCTTCTCTTGCAAGAAGACTACAAAACACTCATCCCAAACCTTTTTTTCTGACATTTGATTCAGATTGGATGCATATTTGTCAGTTTGGTGAGCCTCTCTCTTTTCCCTTGTTGATAGTTAGGCATGAAAATATTGCTGTTAGGTCCCATGGGTCTTTTTACAATTATTCCCCGAAAAACTAATACCTAACAACTCTTACAACTGAAGCAGTTTGTAAACAAAGAGATTTACCAAGGTAGCATCAGAAATCAAGATAAATGCCAGAAATTGTGTCTGTCAAATCTAAATACTTATTTTCATCCACTAATCAGAGACCCTACTGCCCAACTAAGAGCAGGACTTTAATTCTGTCTGAAGTCAAAAAGCATGCCTTCACTCTCATTCTAGTATTCATCTATATTCTAAAGCATAGAAATTACCCATTAAAGTTATTTTTATGATTAGCTTTTGCTTGCTTGGGTGGGGTGTGTGCTATCTTATTAGCTACTCTGAATCAGTCTCAGCTCCTTTGGTGCCTTCTCCAGAAATATTACTTTGGAATCACTACATTTCATTTGCTGATGAGGTGAAAAGAACCTAATTATTCTGACAATTTTATCTAAGGCTTGCAGATTTTATGTAGTGAGTATATAAAAAAATAACTTCTTGATGAATAATCCTCTAGGAGTACATTTTTGTAACCATCATCTGAAATGGTTCTTTTTACACACAGATATGCAATTCTTCCACTGGATGATAAATAAATTTGCTTTACTTCAGGGATCACTGTCCCAACACACAGACATATAGATAAATATACATATACATACATATAAATTTTAATTGAGCTATAGCAACCTCTCTGCAGAACTGTGAATGACATTGAAACAACTACTAAGTCTTTTATAATTTTAACACATTAGGCATGTGGTTTCTGTTGTATGATTTTCTGTCCTTTACTTGAAATGATGAGTAGTTTTTACTGTTGACATGTAAGAACCAAGAACTATAGCAATATAAAAGCCAGAAATGGCCTATTAATAAAAAATATCCATTCCAAAAATGCATAAAAATAAAAATAATTTTAACACAGATGAGTTTACAAAGTCAAACTTTTAAAGGGTGAGAGTGTTAGTGAATATAATTGGTCTCAATGACTGTAATGGTCTTGTCCAACCTAAATGATTCTATGATAACATCGTTAAAATTTTGCTGTTCCTGGTAGCACCATTGAGGGAAAGGCACTACAGATCTCTGTTTCTGAGCACAGCCACTGGCAAGGCTGAGCATGCATTCCCCAAATGGCACATACAGAAACATTGGCAATACACATGGAAAGCCATACAGAACCGGACAGATAGAAAGATCCAAACACAGCACAAACAGTTGCCTAATTTTGTAACCCTTTCTGCCAATCCAGGGTGAAGTTAGTGGAAAAGACTGAGGATTTACAAAGCTGATCATCTCAGCAGCATGGGCTTGTGCACTAAGGGCAGGAACTTGACCCAGAACCCTGGTTTCGCAATTTCTGGCACTCCCAAAGCCAGTGATGCCCTTTCAGTTCCTTACAGTTCAGAGCCCCTCACACATACACTCGTGTGCACGCATAATTTTGTACACACACACACCCACACATGCCCACACATACCCATTCATGAGCCCACACACACTGTTGATCCAGTCCCTCCAGTAAATAACCTTGAATACTCAATCTGCCCTGTAGATCCTTGGGATTCTCTTGATTCCAGTAATGCCAAATGCATGTAAATATGTCAGTAAGCCAACCCTTAGACTTCTTGGTGACTCTAGTAGATTATTTGGACACCTCTGGTCTGTCCAGCTGTCAATTTTCAGACATTCTGGTCTCTCCAGTATCTGGCTCATGGTTCTGACTGCTTTAATACCTGGCTGTGAAGCCTCTTATCCTACTTATGGGCTACTGTGCAGTGATGTTTGCAAGCAATCACACGGACACATACAGTCACACAATATGCAGGTGCTGACACTTAGACATGCTGTCCCTTTTGACCCGTGGTCCCACATCAGTTGCTGGCATTCAGATACCCATATGAACACGTGCACAAACTAAGGGGCTCCTCACCCAGGAAAATAATTAGACATGCAATTTGGTAAGAAGACAGGACAGACTTCACTGATCACTCCCAGAGCACGACAGTCTGTCTCTTATTGCACCTTTGGTCGTTCCCCTAAACATCCTGTAATTATATAATCCCAGGGTAATATTCAGCTACATCCCATACCTAATAAATCCCATATCCCTCAGCAGTGACACCCTGGTGTGAGGTAAGGCAAACAGCATTTCCCACTGACTGATCTTGACATCTCTCACCTGGTGCCCTTGGGGCTGCTGCTCTCTCATAGCAGCTCAGGGAGGAGTGGGACCAGAGCTTCTTTCTCTGATCATCTTACCGGGATTCTGCTGGCCAATATTGCTTCTCTGTGTTCCAGTGCATTCACAGTTATGATCCTTTACCAAGTAACTGAAAATGTAGAGATAATCATATTCTTATTTTCTTTCAAAGGATTGAAAACAAGGATAGAATCTGGTTTAAAGTAAGAGGTTTTAGTTCTTTGAATTCACAAGGCCCCTGTAGAGAGGATCCACATATTTTTGTTGAGCTTTGTCACTCTTCTTAAGCTTCTTCACTTTTCCGTGTGTTAAGTGGAGAGTTATAGATTCCCTCAAAGAATGAAGATAACATAACTGAGATCCCCTACTTGGAATTATTCTCTGAATATTAGTCTCCAAGTCTAAGATTAGCCTCTTCCCTGGTCTTTACTGTCTGTACAATATCCTTTATATTTTCTTATTGTCTTCTGTCTAATTATTTGTATGTCCTATATTAATGAGAGTCTGTCTCAAGTGTGAAATACAAGACAGCCCTGCACCTCTATTTCACTTCATTGCTACTCAGCTCAGGGCTTCTTTCTGGTCCTTTCTCTTAAGGCCAGCTCAGGACAACAATGTTCTAGAAGAATGTAGCCCCAAAGGGATTTTGCCAGTGGTCTTACTATGAGGGCTTTGTGCTTGGGTTTCTTTTATTTTTCAGCCTAGATTACAAATAATAAGCAAGAGGTATGTGACTATGTCATGATGGGTAACATCTGTTTGTCCCTAATGTATGTGTTGTGGTGGTTTAAGAAAATGTGCTACTAGGTCATGTAAAAATTCCTGACGCCAAAACTGCTCCTTCCCTTTAGGACTGCTGAGAATGCTTGGAATAGCTTCAATGATAGTAGGAGAGTTTTGTGAGGGAAAATTGAGAAGCACCTCTAGAGCACAGCAGTGAGACTCAGATAACGCTGAAAGGGGCAGGAAGCTGACAGAGAAGTCTCTGCTGTAACAGGAAGTCTTCCAAAGACTGCATGGCCTGTATTGAGCTCACTGCAACTCCTGTATTTCTTAGACCAAATGAAGCCAAGGGTAAAAACTGGCAACCATCCTCCAAGAATGCATGTGAATAGAGAGGAGGTGTCATAAACATCTATTGTTTCTCTGCTGGCATTCTGTATTTGAAAGGTAACTGTTATGATTCATATTCTAATAAAAAATTGGCTTTCTATTGTGAATGTCCTTTCAGTCTTTTTCTTCCTCCTCTTTAGGGAAATATTCTATTAGGAAAATGCATGAGCAGTTGTATACTTAGTTTCAAACACAGAATATGAGACTGAATTCCTTGCCAGGGTCCAAAGTGAGGATTTGCAAAAAGCATCGACATGGGTATCCATGTGACTGTTAAAGAGAGAACAGAGCAAAGCTGCAAAAGAAAGGAACATAAATTAAACATTAAGCCACTGTAAAATCATCAGAGATAAAGAGGACACAATGGGAAGCTGAACTGACCAGATGGTCTGGAGATCAAATATGCTTTTAGAGTTTTGTTTTCATCTTTAATATTCATGGAAGCAGAGAAAAGAAGATATACCCTGAGTGCACTCTGAAGGAATCACTAATAGTAGAAAACTTCACTAAAAGGTGTTTTTTTATGTTGAAGATGATAAAGTAAAATTCACAAATCCTGAACTCTATTTTATTGGAATCATATTTTTGGAGGTTTTTAATATTATTATTAGAAACTGTTATTATTTAAGCAGTGTTTTAATAGCTTTATGTTTTACCTTAGTTTATATTTACTCCATAAATCCATATTCCCTTCTGAATTCAAAAAGTATTCACAAATGGATGATAGGCCATTTTGCATTTAATATGACATATGTACCTAATAATAAAGACACGAAATTATATTTTGTACAAACTTCTACAAATGGAAAACAATGCTCCACTTCTTTGTAGTCCTCACCTATTTTATTAAAATTTGTGAATAAAGGAGTTTAAAGCTGAAATGGTGAAGTGAGAGAAGTATAGCAATAAATATAAATAGATCCTGATTTGACCTACTGCCACCAGAAATAGCATTAAGTTCACTTCAACATTTATTTAAATACAACTAAATAAAAGTGGGTTAAAAGAAAGACAAAAAAAAAAAAAGAAATATGAAAAAAAATCTTGGCATCATCATCTTACTGTCTTCAAACTATTACTATAATAAGAAGTAGAAGAGCAAATGAGTGAAATTTTTCCCTCATTTTGTTCATGTGAACTAGATGTCTGCACTCCTATTATAATTAACAGAGACTTAGGGCAGGATTCAGCTACATAAACATGGGTATATTCTGCCACCTCCGATGCCAATACACCTAAATGGAGTTGGCAGGTTCGAGACAGAACTTATGGAAGATATGCAGCCTTTTGGAGATGAGCCGCTAGAGTCTGGGCACGGTGCCTTGTCTGTCTTACGTTTTGGTACCTGAAGCCTGCCAAAATGACTGCTGTAGTTACAGCTGCAGAGATATGCAGCAAATTCTGATCCCAGAAACTGGCATGCTACTTGCCAAAAACCAGGAGTCTATTGTGATTTCAGGTATTTTAGTGTATTAAAAACATCTGGTTTAGCATCCAAGTCATAGGACCTACAGGAGACCTATTCCCTTGGCAAGTGACAGATAGAGGCCAGGAAAGCATCTCAAATAGCTAAATATATTTAGGAAAGCTTAGTAAGGCCAAAATATCTTCTTTTTTTTTTTTTTTTTTCTGTTGCATGTCATTTGTAAGAAATACCCAGTAAAAAGTAACTGAAATGTGTGTAAGAATAATAGTATTCCTATAATGGTGTACATGTATATATGAGAGCATATGTGTGTGCCTATTGTGTATGCATTAAGTTATATAATATTTTTTGTCAGTAGATAATTATGTTACCATAACCTTCATTCTTAGCTATTTCTCGGCTACCTCCTTTACTGAGCACTCACAGGGAAATTAATCTATTATCAGTGTGGATATAATCATTGTGGGGGTATATCAGTGTGGGTGTTCTGTCAATATAGTGCACTTAGCTGTGATACCCTGAAGTCAAGGAATTTATGTGTCCTTTACCTGTTAGGTGTACAACCCAGGTTTAATAGCATCTTTCCTCTCTCTTTCTACTAGGTTTATGAATTTTACTAGATTTATGAATTTTCTACTAGGTAAATTAAATTTATTTCATTTGCAAAATGTATTAGCATTTTGATCCAAGAAACTCAGGGTTCTGTAATTACTTGGGAAAAATTAATAGGACATGAACATTTGTAAATGAGGTTCAGAATCTTTAAATTCCAAGCTCAGACTTGTGGCAATTTGAGATCTTCCTTTCAAACAAAGATTAACTTATCTGGTCCCTGGGCTCTGGATTATTGCTGTAAAAGCCTAAAATTGATTTATACTGCCATTCTGGATCACAGAGTTCCTTCTACCCTCAATAGAAGTGCTCAGATGTCTTTAGATCAATCTTTAGCTAAGCAGTTAGATGCATGATGTTTTGTCTAAGCTCCATTGTGATTCAAATACAGACTGAAGAAGCACACAAATTGTAATTCCCTGGTGAGAATCCCACTACTGACAACTTCTGAATCACCTTTGTGAACATATTCCTTCATTTTGGCTGTTTCAATGTGCCAAGTCTGAACCTAAAAATAGCCTGAATGATTTAAATGCTCAAATGAAGTTTTAATAAATCCTACAAATCTCCTATAAAAATCTGATCTCACTTCTTCCTCTCATATTTGAAAGAGTCTTCAAAGTACAAGTGTCCTCCTTGTCCTCATTAAAGACAGTTCGGTAAGAAAACCTTTGGACTTTGTTGCCTTTTTTTTTCCTTTTTCCTTTTCCCTTTGCTTATCCTCACCCATATCACACTTTCAGAGTTGTGAGTTTTAAGGACAATAACCTTTTCTGTATTTATATTTCAAAGGCAAGTCAGGATACTCAGTACCAGGAGCAACTCACAACAGCGGAGCTAATTTGCACTTGTCTATAAAAATGCATATCTGCACGTAAATACAACAACTCTCAAATAACTGTTACCAAACAGGAAGGAAAACTAAAAGTTGTTTTTTTTTTTTTAACAAAATTACTTAATGTCTGATATGCTTCTGTCAGACTCTTTTGTCAAAAAAATGGTATTTCATCCATCTCTGTGTTATCAGAATTTGAATTCGTTCACTGAAATATGAATTCCATGTCTCTGTGTTCTTTGTGGATATAATTTTGTATCCATTGTTACAAAATAGTCCTGAAAATGCATCTATTTGGTTTTAGTGGCAATATCTTAACCTCTATATACTTATTTCCTGTCAAAATAATGCATTAATATCTGAATTGTGTGGAACAGGATATTTTCACCAGCTGGACATCTCCTTACAAAGAGAATATGTCTGCATAGCTAATTTACACATTGCAAGACAAAACTAGGATCCCATCACTCTGAGAATAGGATAAGTTCGTACAAATTTTAATTCTCATTAAATCATTGTGCTAGAGATAGAGAAATGCTGTGCTGTTTCTGTTTTCCAGGTTTTGGGTTTTGTTGCTGCCTTGTTGAAACTGATTTCCCCCCCTTACATTCTTGTGCACTTAAAAAAAATAATTCAGGCTATTTCCATACAAATTATACTTTTCCTGGATTCATTAAATGCTCTTTGCTAAGACCATAACTGGACTGTCTCCTCTCAAATTGCCTATGCAGAATATTGAAAGGGTCAAAATAGTGCAGCATGCTACGGTATTTCACAGAGTGGAAGAACATGCAGATTGCTCTTGTTTCTCATTCTTGTAATAACGGATAATAACAAGAAAAGAAAATGGCTGAAGATGGTTTTGTTCCCATGTGTCACATACCATAATTAGAATAAGAAATGCTACAAATTAACCCATTCTCATTACAGTCACTATATTATAATTTCATGGTCCTCTTCTGATGCTGTACTCTTGCTAAGCACATTTACATCTCATCAGTGAACACAAGCAGTAGATCTGCTGGCGGTGAATGCTTGATTCACTCCAATTTATGTCTTCTTTTCAGCTAGGGAATCCATTGTGTGAGCTAATAGCAGGTTTCCCGTCTGAAATGACTGCAGATCTCTTCACATTTGGATACTGTATGAGCATTGTCATAATTTTTTTTTTAATGTGTGACATAATTGTTGTATTATACTATGTGCAAGCAAAAGAAATGAAATTTTCAGCATTAAATGAAACACAAAGGGCAATACTATGCTTTACTCTCAGAGATGTGTGGGGGAAAGACAAGAACCCTTTTCTCTTAAGCCAACTATAGCTGCAATCTTTGTGTTCACCTGCATAAAAGACCTAAAAATTTCACCATTAACGACACTATTTCTGCAAGGGTGGTTGCCAAAAAAGAGGATTTTACTAAAACAATTAATGGGATGAATGTATCCTTTTGTAGAGTGTTTGAATTTCTATGTTCCTCTTATCTTAGTTTAGAGGCATAATTTCCATTAAATTCTCACAAAATATTCATAGTATTTCTATTTCTAATTTAGGGCTGTACAAGTAAAAAGTGAACATGACTGACATGCTTATCTAACAATATTAGTTTGGGGTTTGGTTTTTTTTTCCCCAAACAAGGCGCGTGGAGAGGAAAAGCCATATTTGAGGTGTTTTGCTTGTTCTGTTGTGCCTTGTCTGACAACCACAGAAAGCACAACCTACTAAAAGCTAATGGAGGTTTGCTGTTGATGTTAATGGGAGAGGATTTCATTGAAAAGATTTTGTCCTACTAGACAGGAGGGCTACATGCATTATCTTTGTAAAATCTTGGAGATTGATGTAAGAGATGCATGGTTAGTGACTCAAAACATGGGGTTATTTCACCCATCCTTAATCATTAGTGCTTGGATTCACTTAATCTAACTTTAGACATTTCCAATATGAGTGTTGACATCCTGGGCAAGATTCAGTTGCCTAAGCACAGGAACTTAGTGTCACTGGAGGTCTTTTAGCATATTGAAGGCACGCACAGGCCACCCAGGCAGGGCACAGAAGTTACAGGGACACGTGCATTCTGGTGCCAAAGCTGAGTATCACGTCTGCTTTAGCACAATACAAATAAATGATACTATATGCCTACATTTAGGTGTCTGAATGTCGCTCCTGACCTGTCTGTTTGGATGTTCTAAGGTCAGTTCAGTTGTCCATACATTGGTGTATTTGTTTCTTGTGTCTACATCAGTCATGCCAAAGGTTATGAATATTCTGCATGAATTGTATCATGTGTGTTTACCTTAATGAAAATAAGGTACGGATGAAAATTTCCTTATTAATGAAAATCTCAAAGCTGCCAGCTGAATCAATTCTGGCTTTGCTAGTTAAATCAGGCTAATATTATAATTAATGAGAAAAGCATTTCCTTTCAGGTCATGATTCCTCTCATCAGTTTTACATGTTTACTTTTGGATGAGATGAACAATACCCTGTAAGCTTTTTGGGCCTTATTTTTCATTTGTTTGCGTTTTTGTTTTTCCTTTTTCTTTTTGTAGAGACAGTTTTATAAGGTTCAGGTTTCTCAGATATATCCTTGTGTTGCATTTCTTTTCTTAGTTTTTACATATAACTGAGAGTTCAGTAATTCAGTAATTCCATAGTGATGTGGAAGCCAGGCTAACCACTGGCATGAAAGGAAGATTAGAGGTAAAAATATGCCCTCATCCATGCCAGCACAGTTACAAGTACTTATGAGTCACAAACCTGAAATTTATTCTATTCAATGACCCCATATTTCAAAAGACTAGTAGTAGAGATATGAAGAATACTTCTCCAACTTCTGACATTAAGATGTTTTGGATATCCTGAAACTGTGGTTGTGCTCAGATTACTAATTACTAGATTAGTGAATTTGACTTTTCATGTTTCCATGTGAATCTTTGTGTTTTAAGTCTGCTTTATTTTCAAGTTCCACAGAGTAAACCATAATTCATTGGAAAAAGAACACTAATTTACTTTATGATTCATAGACCTCTTCCATACCCATTTTTGTTGTACTTTCCAATGGTGAAAACCAATTTTTTAAACTATTGTCATACAAAAAAGGTCCCATACTTCTTATCATAAATTTCACCTTTCTGTATTTTTCTCATTCTGCTTTTTTTTTTTTTTAATATAAGGAAACCATGATACAAAGTAGTGTAGCAACTAAAAGAAACATGATGAAGGCTGTGAAATTTCACCAGAATGCTTGAGGAGTTCCCTGGACCTGTGAATATGTTTGCACTTGTATGATGAAGACAACAAATCAGTTTCAACCTTTGTAGTATTTGTCCAGCTGCAATACGAAATATTAAACCTTGAAGAAAGGACCTAATTCTCCAACTGCTGAAGGAAGTTTTGGAATTTCCATGAACTTCCATGCATCAGACATGATTTTTTGACACACTAAGCTTCCTTTATGCACATCATTGAACAGAATTTTTCAGCTACCTCTGACCCAAGTTAGATTTCAGTGAGTAGCATCCAAATGAACAGCTCTCTACTGCATTTAAATACCATGAGAGGTCCAGACCCTTCTTGGCTTCATTTTAATGTTAATATTAAAAAAAAAGAAGCCAAAAAACCTCCAACCTGTCATGGATGTGTATGATAATTGACATAATAGGCCCTAACGGCTACTTTGGAGCATAATGGACAATGACAGATCCATTGGAGCTTACTCAGAGATTGAGATATTTTAATATAATTTAATTTAAAAATAAAACCTAGATGAAATTATCATTCATTTGTATACAATATTATTATTCATTTAAATATTAAACTGCAGCTCACACATGCATATGCACACAATCAGTACCTTAAAACAAATGGTAAGAAAAGAATTACTGGAAAGCCTTCTCAGAACTTACCTGATCAGAATGAAGAGTACTTGATGTTCTTCTCACATCTCTAACTTGGCTAGTTAGTGAATGAGATATGCTTTGTGGTAATTACAAGTTGAAGATTTTGTGCCTGGTAGTCATAGAAGTAAAGAATGCAGAACTTGCAAAGTTTATCTTAGCATTTTAGTGACCTGACCAAGCTGGTAGCAAAATTTGGTTGTCCAGAGTAATGGAGAGAGAAGGGAAAGCTAAGAGTAAATCACACTGAGAGGAGGTCATTTTCCAGTGGTTCTAAAAGCTGCTTAGCTGGGAACATGCTGACTTGTGTTCAGATGGCTGTCATCCAGCACTCCCAGATCTTTTTGTGACAATATCATGTTTTGTGTGCTAATAGCAAAAAATTCAGAAAGAAAAACAAGAAATCCATATAAAAACGTCCATACCTTGAATATTTTCTTATATACTAAATCTGATTTTTTATTTCATTTTCGTCCTAAGTTTTTTTAGGGTTTTATGTCCCTATTTAGAGTGCCAAGAAATGGCATGCAGTGGGGAAACATGGTTGAAAGAAAGAGTGCAAGGGAAAAGAATTTGGTCATCAGACCTTTTCTTATCAGCAGCATTTACTGTCCCACATTTGACTTAAGCCATGTTGCATTACTCACCAAAAGCCCATGGACTTCATTCTGTAGACCTTGACCTAAGTACCCAGGTACATTAACCTCAGTGAAACAGGTCTTTGTCTTGTAGTCTAAATAGGTAAGTCAAAATATGTGCCTGTACATGTGCAGAAACCATATTCTAAGAAATCAAAAGCTTCAATCTAGGATATGGAGATTTTGTTACTATTAGAACAATATACTCTTCCTTTTAAGTTAACAAAAAAGATTTTAGTTTTCCACCTCAGTACTTAGGAACCTCTCTGGAGTCAAAAGAAAATTATTAGAACCTCAAGAGACACCTGAAATATTTCAAACCTCTCCTTCAGCTTTGGAATGAAACTTTTCTCCATCTAGTAGAGAGGAACTCTTAATTGCCATCTTCCACATTGTGATTGGGATTTATCTCCTCACTGACTAAAGAGGAAGCATGGTTGACAAGATTAAACAAACTGAAGAACTCTTAGCAAACTTCAGAGAGATTATTTCCTTTATGGAGACAGACATTCTGAACTGCCTTCCCAGGACTCCTGACAGTTTTTGATCTAGCTTATAGGAAGTTAATTCAGCAGGAAGCATCTTGCCTATTTGGCATGTGAGGAAAACACAATTTCAAACAGGAGGGCTCATATTGTGGCTGCGGAACACCAGGCTGCATGTTAGCCATCACTGAGCTCCAGAATGGGATTGAAGTTCAGATATATCTCCCTGATTGATTCCATTTTATTTGTTCTATAAACAATTTAGGGGCTTAAAGTCAGCAATGTTTACGGTATTTGTACTAATTGTAATGTTTGTAATTTCACCATGCAATTTTCGTATATCCTTCCTCTGTGTGCTGTAAGAAAGGCCACTATATTTAGGGAGTGGTCTAAACTCAGTTGACATCATTCCCTCTACTTCAAAAAACTCTGAATAGGACCTGACAGAGAAAAACTGCAAATTGCCCCAATATTTGATGAATTAAGGCCAAAGAATAGGACTAATCAAACAATAGAATGGAAAGCTCCTATGTGTCCTGAACAAAATTCACAGCTGTATGTAAAATATGCACTTAAGCCAAGAATGCCAAATATAGACTTTTTTAAATTGTTAATTACACCAGGTTGCTAAGAGTTTTTGTTTTTTTTTACTTATGTTATAAATGTAAATAATTTAGGAAAGAAATGCAGTGTAGTGACATCATAAATATTTCACTTGCTCATTTGAAGGACATAGTGTAATTGAAATACATATGGCTGTACATGCAAATGTAGACTTTGGACTTATCACTGTATCTTCACAAAGTTGTCTTGCAAGATATATAATTTAGGATAGTGGAGTATTTCATCATGGTAGTAACATTTTTCATTTTAATAATTTCCAAACACTGCTTTCAGAACATCTAAATAAAATAAAAATATTTTTTAAATCTGTACCCTTTTTCAGAACCAGGCTGTCTCCCATTTTTTGCCCAACACTGGCCAGCACAGTTACTTGCTCACTAATTTGAGGGGATTGTCAGTCTAACTTAAATACTGAAATGTTTGTGTCTGCTAAGTTTAGTTCTGGTCAGAGCTTTGAGATGCTCTGGTGAAAATTGGAAATGAATCTGTCTCTCTTCTCAGAGACAGGGTTAGTCTGTGCTAATGGGAAAGGTCTTTTATCAGAAGTTCATGGAGACAATTAATTAAATACTTGTGATGGAGAACGTCGGCAAGTATGTTCTGAACCTGTTTTATGGTTGCTTAGATCTTTCACAGTGCAGTGACATCATTTTGTATCTTGCTCTTCTGTTGGGACTGTGCAGAATATCTAGTGCTTGTAATGTCATTTTTCAGAGATTTTCTGAGACACTGTGTTCTTTGATGTCTATAAGTAAAAGTAATCTAATTTACCAGTTGTCGTTCGAAAGACTGTAAAAAATGTAGAATATATCAATATTCAGGTTTCTCCTTTTCATTTTTATTTCTGTGAATAGCTTCTATATCACACAAAGTATGTTTTTGTTATTCAGAACAGTCACTTTTAACAAAGAGACTCAAAAAGATTGATTTGAAAAAGTTCTCTATTTCTATTGTGATAGTCATCAGATTCAGTTTGAAAAGTGGTGCTAAGACTTATTTTAACACAAGAAATAAATCTAAAAAAAGCCACAATCAGTAAAATTTTGTACTACAAATTAAAGCTGTGTGAAACATACTGTTTCTAGTTGTCTTTTAAAATTTATATTCATTTTTTCCCGTATATATTCTTTAGCTATTCTGATCCCCTGATCCATGCCTATTTGAGGTTTTGTGAAGACAAAATGAAAGGAACACCTTACCCCCAAGCATCCTTTTGTTGCAAGTTCTTTCTAGTCATTAGTTTTTTGACATGCTTGCTGCTGCATCAGAATGTGACTACTATTTAAGTTGCAAATGAGATTTCTATAAATCAGCACCTGAGCCCTCTAGGTCTCTCTGGCCATGCAACTTGAACATGTGGCTTACATTTCAATGGAACAGAACCATACAAGAACATACTTGCAGCAGATTGAACAGAGCCACAGCTCTTACAAAGTATAATGTCCAGGTCTACCTGTGCATTTTTCCCCCACTCATCTTGCTACTTCATTTTCAGTTCTGTCAAAATAATTTTGGTAAATTATTTGGTGCTGGTTGTTATTATTGTCTGCTGGTCAGCTTTGTTTTGAATTAATAGATTTATCTGCTGAGAAGAAACCCTCGGGACAGTAAGATTATGCTTTCATAAACACCTCTGCTATATACGTCTGTAATGTCACTAGAAGAACTACCAGATGGAAGTCCCTGCTTACTAAAAGCTGACCTTTGTTCTTTTATCACCTCCTGTTCAGATTTTTGAATGCTTTTTGACTTCTGTGGGCCTTGTGGACATTTATCAAAGAAAGAACAATTCTTAGAGTATAGCAGTATGAATATACCCAGCTTTCAGGTGGTACCATGTTCCATGGCCTGAATTAATTACCTGAAATTTTTCATAGGGCAGAAATATCCTGTCATAAGCACATCCTGGTTCCCCAGTGTTCCCACTCAGATCCCTGGCTGTTTATTTGCCACTGTCAAAGTTTCAGGGTTTTCAAAACATGCACATTCTGTGCTTGCCCTGCTTTTGAATGCAGTCGTAACCCTGTATATGCAAAGGCTAAAATAAAGAAGACTGCCACTGACATCACTGGGGTTTAAATTTTGACTCCATTGGGAAATTGGATGAAGGGACAAAAACTGGACAGGAGATATTTCACTCATGCTATATTCGTCAGAATCTCTACATTTGACTAGTCAGAGATCCAAACAGCTAGTTTAATTTCTTCACCTCAAAAACAGCAGTTAAGTGATTATTTTTAGCAATAGTTCTTCCCTAATTCACTGCTCATTTTGCTATATCACAAAACCCAGATACTTTCTTTAAAAACAGCACCAAATATGGTCCTCCCTTAGGCTGCTCTCACTGTGCTTCAGCTGCCCCGTGTCAGTGTCACTCTACAGATCACAAATTTTCTTCTGTTTTTTTGACGTCTCAGAATTATTAGAACTGTGATAATAACTGTATTTTAATAAAATATATTCCACCATTTCCTTTGGACTTCAGGCTGCTGAAAGAGGAGATCCAGTCATAGATTAGAGTACAGATAGGAAGTCCTAATTCTTTTAGTAAATTAAATCCAACACTGCCCTCTTCCTTAGGAATCAGAAAAGGAGGATCAGCTCTGGCTTTCTCATTGATCATAAATGTGTTTTATTCCCTTTTCAGGGTGTGATAACTCATAATGTTTTAATTTTAATAGCTTAGACTGATGAGTTCACAGCTCCACCATTAGTATTCATTAGTTACGTAGCAGCATGGTGAAATACCCTCCTCTCAGGGGTTAATACCGATTAATGTCAAAAAGACACTTGAGAAGGAAAAAAATTTTACTTGGATACTTTTTGCTCCCTTCTTTCCTTTGTATTGCATTTTACTGCAGAAATTGTATACAATTGTATTGTATGACCTAGTGGTTGCAACAGCAGCAGCAGCAATAATAATAATAATAATAATAATAATAATAATAATAATAATAATAATAAACCCTCATTGAAAGTCACAATTAAGAGAAATGGGAATATACATGAATTGTACCTTTACCTAATAAGTGGATTTGGTGTTTTGAATGAATTTGTGATGACTACTGTCTGTGAGAATCTATAAGATCACAGATCCTGTAATAATATTTCCCTTTATTTTCTGGTCAATCATATTGAAAAAAATCAAAACAAAGTATAAGTATTAGTAAGGTAAAAATGTCATTTCGATATTGTAAAATATTCCTTTTATTCCTGGTATTTTTTTTTCTGCTGCTATCCCAAATTAGCTGTACATTTGATACAAACTTAACATAATTTCTGATATTCCCCAAGTATCTGAACAGAAGCCAAGAAAGAGGGTCTCATCACAACTATTTCTAGAAACTTCTGTAATGCAAATATCTAAACTTCATGTTTAGGGTTTTTTTTAGAATCCTTGTTAGGAAACTCTGAGGATACTGTTTGATTCATGCTGCAGTGGTTGCCTAAAATGAGTCTACTAAATTGGACTTTTACACTATTTATTATTGCTAAATGATTCAAGTATACTGAAACAAAAGAGTGAGCAAACCTAAGGGTGGACAGAGAAATCGCAGTTCAAGTCACAACTCGAATCAAATCTTACTGTCCATCATAAACCAATAAACTAATCTTATTGCTAGTCTATTTGAATAGTTCATCAAACCTGTTGAGTATATGAGGTTGCTATGTTATTCAGTACAGAGCTGGAGGGGTCTCTTCTGAGATTATTTTCTTGAAATCTCTTGCCTCAAAGCTTGGTCAAGATAAATGCACCATCTACTCTGAGCTGATCATGTTATTTGGAAGTGATCATTCAAAAAGATTTTGTTTTAACAAGAGCAAGGGCCAGATTATGCACCTGGGACAGGATAACCCTGGTTATACGTGCAAACTGGGGGATGAGAAGATGGAGTGCAGCACTTTGGAAAGATATCTGGGGGATCTGGGCTGATAGCAGGTTTAACATGCATCAGCAGTGTTCCCTGGCATCTAAAAGGACTATCATCCAATGCCTTGTGATGTACAAGGCACGGAACGGCAGCTGGTTGAGGGCAATGATTGTTCTGCTCTACATTGCACTGCTGCAGCCTCACCTCCAGTATTGTGTGGAGTTGTGGACACATAAAATAGTTCTCCCAGGATTTTCCTGGGAAGCTGTGAGAAGCTGTGTGAAACTTAGAGAAAAGAATTAAAACAATTATTATCTCTCTTTCTGTAACTGGTGTTTATTGATATGATTCTCCTGAGTGTGCTATTCATAGTTCACCAATAGTGTGAGATGTTTTTACTTCGAGACCAATCAAGTCTCACCTTAGAAAGTCACATTATAAAAAGACATGCTACTTTCATTAAACACCTTATGATTCCCTTCTGAAGACTGGAGTCTTTTCTGTCCATCCCTGACTCAACAGCATCAGAGGGTGAAAGGTCTTGAAGGCAAGAGGAGCAGCTGAGGTTGCTTGGTTTGTTCAGCTTGGAGAAAAGAGGGATGCAAGGTGCCCTCATCAAGCCCACAGCTTCCTCAAGGAGAACAGAGGAGGCAGAGGGGCTGGTTTCCTCCCTCTGGTGACCAGTAGCAGGACATGAGGAGATGGAATGAAGCTGCACCAAGGGAAGTTCAGGCTGGTCATTAAGAAAAGGTTTTTCACTTAGAGGATGGATGATCACTGGAAAAGTCTCCCTGGAAATGTGGATATGACAGCAAGCCTGCCAGAGTTCAAGAAACATGTGATTAGTACCCTTACTCATATGGTTTAGTTTTATGTTTCTGTGATTATTTTTAATTGTCTGAACATATTTTGATCATTCAGGAAACTTAATTGAAATTTCTGTTTGATAGGTTTTTTTGTTTATCATTATTCTATTATCTTCAGAAACTGGCCAAGTGTCAGTTTGGTTTGGTTTCATAGACAGTTCTTACTTCTTATGGATGACTTACACTATATACCAGCTAGCAAAGGATGACTTACACTATATACCAGCTAGCTCTAGTTCTTGTTCAGCGATCTCCCCTCAAATGTATCATTCCAAGAATGTGTGCACATTTCTAAGAACTCCTGTACTATTAATTTTATACTCACTTTTACTTAACCTCCAGCTGCACGTAAGAATAATGAGTTC
This sequence comes from Melospiza georgiana, assembly GCF_028018845.1. Taxonomy (NCBI): domain Eukaryota; kingdom Metazoa; phylum Chordata; class Aves; order Passeriformes; family Passerellidae; genus Melospiza; species Melospiza georgiana. The sequence goes on from NC_080431.1 coordinate 49,928,349, forward strand.
TTTAGAATTTAGGTGAGAAGACATTTTAGATATTACTTATATATAATGAAGGTGATAAGTTTCTGCAATATGTTTATATTATTTCTTTTGCTATTAGTTTATGCACAAGCAAAAGGATGCAGTTTACCATCTGGATGCAACACAAGCACAGGTCTGTAGATCAGTATGTTTTTAGTTTCTATAGATGTTGCCATATTGATACTAATTCTGTAACGAAGAAATTAATTGTACTATGCCTATTCATACTGATTAGTATGTTCCTACATCTCTATGTCAAGAATTCTGATAGGTTGAATTGTGTAATACTGCTCATCGTTTGTAAATCACAGTGGGATTAAGTAAATACACACACATGCACATTCATAAGTCATCTATACTCTAAAATCTTTATTTTATGAATTCAGTAAAAAATATTTTTAATGTAAATGCTAAGATGGTCTTTTGATTTGCTGATGTACATATATTACTTTAGAAGTTGTTTGCTTAGCTTATGTGTCTTACTAGATTAGATGCAATGTTTCAAATGAGCAAACATTTTAAAAGTCTTCAAAAACAGAATTTGGAAGTGTAAATTCAAGCTCCTCTTTAAAAAGACTTTTTATCAAACAGAATGAGACTTTTTAAAGAGCTTAGTTGTCATTGAAAAGACACTGATGCAAACTAGTTGAATAACTAGGACATTTTTGCCAATCAACATTTTAACAATATTTTTTATTTTTAATCTCCCGACTGCAAAGTATAGCTGATGGGCTTTTGTCATGTTTTATGTATAAAGTTGATATACATCAATTATTTCAGAAGCAAATGTATTGTATGCTAAGCTGATTGCAAAGTATTGCTTGCCTTGCCAGAAGAAAAGAAAAAAGAAGACCAAAAAAAAGTCCCCAAAACGCAGGAAGAAAACCTCTCCACTTTAAAGTTTGGCAAGTCTGTATGAAACTATTAAAACATACAAGAGAAAACATCCATTCAAAAATATGTGAATTAGTTCTGTTTCATTTTAGGAAGAAGATAGAAATGAACTCCATAATCCAGAAATCCAAACTCCAATATTGATGGTAAAAACAGATTAGTAAACAAGAGAACTGTGTGTGTGTTACACATACAACCAACTAACAGTGCAAACCATATAAAGCAGAGTTCTTTAGAGAGCAGAACTTAAGTGTATCACAGGCCTGTTTGTGTTTCCACTGTTAGAATTATCATTTAGAATTACTTGAGCTCATGGCATAGTGGGGAGAAAGTGGCAGCTGGTTGAACCTGTGGAAGGTGGAAGAGAGCATAGTGCTGTGATGGAAAGTTAATCACGCTTGGTATCCAAAGCTTCACCCAGCGCAGCTTCCATTGGAACATGATTAGAAGAAACTGAAGATTTACAGACTTCCTGTCTCTAAATCTCTTGCCATCAGAAGGCATGAAGATTATCCATGAGCATAGGCACAGGGCAGGACTGCTTCAGAAGAACCTAAATATGAGCTGGAGGAAAGACAGATTTGGGGCTACAACTCTTCCTCTCTCAAATTAGAATCTTGTGGAGGAATAGATTCACTCTGCCAAGGGGACACCAAACACAGGTCAGAGAAAAGGAAAGAGGAAAACAAGTCAAAATATGGGGTTATTTTCCAAGGAGCTGTGCCTCCAAAGAGCAACATTACTCTGGGAGCCTGCAAAGGGCTTAGGGACCTGAGTGCAAAGGCTGCAAGTTCAGGGTGCAATGACAAAGAAGGGGGAGTTTGTTTTGAGTGACACATTTCCTCATCAGCAACTTCAGGGTTTGATGCTGTCACAGATAACACAATTTTAAGGTAATGCTGAAGCCATTAATTCAATGGAGGAAGTAGGAAATAGTAACCTGAAATGGCATATTTCTCCCTAAAATTTCTTGTCAGTGAATATTGAAACAAGACCTGTGGGTTTACCTCTAATTAACACAGATCAATGCAATATGCCATGCGAAATTGGACTAGCTCTCCTAATGACCCAGGAAACACAGATAAAGAGAGGTATGTGAACCCAGTTCTTTCTACCCAGTTTGAAGTGAAAGAAAACACAGTTCAAACCACTTACCTATAGATGCCTGTGCAAAGAGGTTAGTCCCCTAAATGACCTGTTTAGAGAATGGAATAAGGCAGACCCTCACAGACATTAGTCCAGACTCCAGGTATGCTGAACTGGACTCCGGTGTCTCTTCTTCCTTTGTGATAGTATATATGCAGTACAAACTTGGCTGATTATGCACATGCCAGCACAAATCTTAGTCTTTATTAAATATACGATTGCTGTAGGTAAGTATATAACACAATTGCCACTTTGGCAATATTCATCAACAGTGTGGTTGTAAGCCCTGCCACACTAGCCAGATTCAATACTATTTCCAATTGCTGAAATGCAGGAAGAAATAAAAGTGTTTTATTATTTTATAGCATCTTTAGCTCTTCTGTGCTGACAATAAAGAGCTCGATTGTTTTTTTAAGATGAAATCTGTTCTGGAATAGTGGTGTGTTTTTTTTAGTTAGTCTATAGTGAAACTGTCAAAGGAAGGACAGTAGATGTCAGAAAGGTTCATATTTATTCATGTTTAAATTGAGGTTGGCTGTGTTTGCTCTCATTACTGCTGTCATAAATGGTCAAGGACATCTAGGTATGTGTTTTCATAAATGATGTGATCATTCCAATTCAACAATTTTGAATACTGAGTCCTATAGCTCCATTACAGTTTCTAAAGTGCTCCTGTTGCAGCACTATTTCGGAATCTGAAACCTACTTATCTCTTTTAGAAATTCAATTTTTATGACAACTCGAAGCAGCTTAATATCACTTCTTGAGACTGAGATTTCAAAATCAGAATTGTGCGGTCAGCCAATCCACTGTGATAGCGGGCAGTGCAGTGGAGGTGAATGAGAATTGCTTATACCTTGGGGAACACATTTATTTATCGATATTGAAACACCTTCATTTTAAACAGCAAGGACAGAGAGAAGCAAAGGTGAAAAATCCTCTATCTAATATTTATCAATTTCAGACACGCATCTAAGACCACAGACAATTTGATTCATACATTGCAGTGATCTTTCTCTTTGCTGCATGCAGTGTCTCTGAATTTTCTTTCAATTAAAATATAAAGGCGCACATCAAATCATTTCTGCTTACAAAGACAAGACCACCTAGTGGTTTTTGTATGTTTAATTCGCTGTCTCCTGCCACAAATGCTTGAGGCTTTGATTAGCTTTATCTTACTTGAAAGAGGCACCCCATGTAGAAGGAGACAGGGTGATAAGCTTTCCTGTTTCTCTGCAATTCTGAGGGAAGGTTGCTCCATTCTGATCCCTGAGCTACCTGGAAAATGCACTTTAGAAATCAAACAGGCGCTTATTCTTAACCACTTAGCCTATTTCAAACACCAAAACTTGATGAATTTTCTGATGATTGACATGTTGAATTAAGCTTATTTCCTAAACCAAGGACTGCAAAGTCCTTTTTATAATCTGTTAAATAGAGATTAATTTTATTTCCTATATACTTTTCTACTTCTTTTTGTGTTATTTATGTGTCTGTGCCAATATTTGTGTCTGCTTAATTATCTGTAGTTTACTTTGAAGACTTTCTTGACAAGTCCGTATTTTTCTTTTTCCCGCAGACATTTAAAGATGGAAGGGGAAAAGACTGAGCCTGAAGAAGAGGAGTGCCGAAGGAAAAAGTAACTTTGTGATTTTGAGAAGTCTTGGATTTGGTATAATATTTAGACAGAACTAAATGAGTACACTTTGCCAGGGGTACATTTCAGCTGTGCTACAATTTATAGTTATATCAAGCTTGCCTGCAGCAGGTGGATCAACTCTTTTTTTTTTTTTTTCAAGTATGTATAAATTTAAAGAAGAATAGTTCCTTTACAATAACAGCTACAGGGTGGGTTTAAATAAAAATACTGATGATTGTTAGCCACTTACAATGCACCTTTAACTCAGTAATGAAGCCCTGAGTTAAAATACACAATGATTCAGTGTTCACAAAATATTAGAGCAATGAGAAATGGTACATTATGAGTACTCATTTTTCTTGTGTCCACTTGGTTCTTAGGTAGTTAATTATGAGTATCACCTACAGCGATAAAAATTTTATATTTGTCCTACATAGATATACACATGGCACTGGATATGATGGCAATAAATAACCTTAAATTTTATGCTTAAAAATAATGTCTTAAACAGATATCAAATTAACTGAGGAATCTCTACCCATAGCCTGTAATTTTTCTTCTGTTTGTAGATTCCTTGTCTTGCAAAGAAAGTTTTTTTCTCTTGTGTTTTTAATTACATTTTAACTTTGACTCTCTTTTATTTTAACCTTTTTTTCTTTGTGGCATAGCAATTAAGTATACACCATTATTATTACTGATTAAATTATTAAAACAATGGAGCATTAAAACAGAAATAATTTGCCAGATGCATTATATATTGGCCTTATTTAGTTCCAAAAACTCTTAAAAAAACAACAATAAACGCATTTTTACTCACTTGCATTTGTTTACAGTGTAAAATCAGGAAATGTGTTAAAGGTCACAGATCAGAAAAAAAATATTCCATGAAACTGGAAGCAGAAGTCATCAGAATTAAAATACAGGAAATTTCCAAAATCTTCAAATGCAAAATATTATATCTTAGAACACTGAACAATGAAAATGACCAATCACATGCTCTGTTGTCAACTAGAAATCTTAGCCTTCTCTAAAGGATATTTGAGGAATGGAAACAGAGCATATATAGACAAACTTGCCTGAACCATGGGAATCTGAAAGTTCAAAACAGCTCCAGATTTTAATTTAAAACGTGTTTAACTCCTAATTAACCTATGAAGCTCAGATAGAAAGTGAATTGGGAAAGGAAAAAAACAACAACAAAATAAAAAACAAAACAAAACAAAACAAAACAAAAAAACCAAGCATGTTTCCAGTATAGCAGATAAATAGGTAGCTATTACCTAGATATTGTTTTTAGATAGTTTACCTCCTTAGAGATCCTAAAATGGGATTGCTTACCAGTAATGAGTTTTTCCCTAGGTAAGCAATTGTTTTTGCAGACATGTACTATGTTGAAAGGACCTATTTGCTTGTAGCCTATATATACCTGTAATTTGCCTGTAAACTATGTAGAATGTTTGTAGGGAAAAAGTAAAAAAATATACTTAGTTCTTAAGGATTTTATTCTGGTTCTGGCTTTTTCATATGCATTGTTTCCTTTAAGTATTTAGGTTAACATTAAAGTTCATTAAGACGCCTAAGCTTAGTTGCATAAGGGGCATAACAGAGTGGGCCAGATAGCTTACTAAAATTGCAGCTCAGCTGGAGATTTTATTTTAGTACATTTCAGAAAAAATAATGTCCATCTTACAGGTTTAAACCAAACAAGGCACTTTTTTTTTTTTTTTTTATAGCGTTTGGTGCTTTAAGGATAAAACAGTCTGCAAAGCTTTCCACCTCCCCAGATGTCATGCCCCATTTCATTTAACAACAAGAAGTGCTGGGAAAAGGTGCTGCACTGTCTCATCAGGGCTGTGTTTTTGGTAGGGCTCCACAACACTGCACCGAATGTTAAACAGGAAAAGCAGAAGGAGGAAATACTGTGGTTCTTGTGTCTCTGAATAGGCTGGACAGGGTTGTCCTTTCCAGGGTCCCAAGCTTCCCTGCAATATCAGTGCAAAATTTAAGGAGAGGGGTACAGGGTTCAAGTGCTCTGACATTGGATCTGTTTGAGGAGGGATGTTTGGGAAAGGGGTGTTTAAGTAGTGTGAATATCTGTGAAAGAGCTGGAATGCAATAAAAATAATAATATAGTTAATAATTAAATAAGACATTGAATTTTGCTATCAATATGCCATTCACAAAGCTATAGCTAAGGTTAGGTTTTGCATTTAAAAAGAGTTTCTATCTTTTCATCGTTTACAGAGGTCCCAAACAAATTAAAAGCATTTCCTATTTGTGTATGGCATTTTTACTGGTGAATGAAAATGTGCAGGGAAAATTAGATTTAAAAAAAAACCCATACCTTAAAACCAGTCAGTATCAGAAGGTTCATTTGTCCTCCCAGGTCTTAATAATGTAATCAGTTTCCAGAGAAAAATAAAATTGAAAACTAGTGAATTTCTCATTTGAATATATTCTGAGAGGTGAAGATTCATTTTCCTATTCTACATAAATACAAGTTTTCTTGGACTCAAGCAACTAAAGTTACTTGGAAAAAAAGTGCAGTTAATGCATAAAGAGAAAGAAGGTATAAAATATGTTACCAAATGGTTTTAAAATATATTATCATAAATTTCAGTTCAGCAGGTTTGGATTTTTACTTTATACTCAAGATTGGACACAATATATTAATGTGAGTGTTACTTCAGCCCTTTTAAAGGTTTGACTTTTTTGGTTGCATAATTCATAGCATTAATATTCATATATTATAGGATGCATTGGTTCTGAAAGCCTGTTTAAATACAGCAGTATTTTAAATGGATATTTAAATCTTAAAATAATGTTGGTGTCTAGGCTTAAAGCTGCAAGTCCTCAACACAGACTACCTTTGCCCTGATTGAAGAAAGCCATTAAACTTTGTCTCATTAAAGTTTATTGACTTAACCATAGGCCTGAAGCCAATCATGTGTTTAAATTCTGCTCCTCAAATAGATCTGATTTCCTGAATGCTGAATTAAATTCTAATGCATATTGTGTTGAATGGATCATTGGCTATTAATGCAATCACACAGAATCTGTGTGCAATGTCAGAAAAGTTTAAGATACTGTGTTCTTGAACTGGAAAGAGATCCTTGGATCCTGGGGATCCAGTGGTGGATTCAAATAGAGAGAAGGGATACTGAGAAGCAGAATGTCCAAACAAAAGATAATCCATAGCTTGCTTGCTCTCTTTTTTTTTCCAAAATATGGTAAAAAAAGTCTTTCTCTTGAAGGGGATTGACATCGTTCTTTCCTGAAACTGATTAATCTCTAACAAAAGTGTGTCGTTCCCCTCTTCTTACCTTCATTAATGCTTATTCCCATCCTTATACCAATGAAGGCCTTCTGGAGAAATTTAAAGTGTCCAGCCTGCTTTTGTGGCCCTTAAAAACAGTCTCACATGCAGAAAGGTGCATATCTTTATACTGTGAATGGCCACATCACACTCCTCCTCACCGCTGCTCTGTGCCCTGCTGACAGCAGCACTGAAACGCTGGTGGGACGAGAGCAGCCCTGTGCTCTGTGCTTGGTGCCTGGATCAAACTGAACCTGCAGCCCTGCTTGGGTCACACCTCGTCACAGCAGATCCTTAGATGATGCATTGCAGCCGTACATCACCACAGGATTGTCAGTCAGAAGATGGCACAAGCTTGATAAACAGATCCAAGAGCAGGTTCAGTTTAATTACAGGACAGAAGGTGCCATGATGTTCCTTGGAGAAAAAACACTTGTGCCAAGAATTAATATGCTCTGCATTGCTGTGCAGTGGTCTGACAAATATGTTGAAGCATCTGAAGAGAGTTCACACAGACTTTGTCAAAACAGTAATTCTAAAACAAAGATGAAAATTGAAAATCCTAATACCTTCTTCATATCCCTCAACCCCCCCTGATTCTAACTATAATCTGTATTTCAGTACTTCAGAGAAGGTTTACAGGGACACTGTCAGATTAGATTTGGCTTATAATGTAAGCTATATAAAGATAAGTTGTTATTAGAGGAAACAGTTTTGTTATCTTTCTTAAGGATAAACATTCTTCTTGTGCTGTGTAACAACAAATAGCTAAACAAGGAAGTCACTGCTGTTTGAGGGAATCAAGTAACCATAAAAAAGAGTGTACACCAATCCTATTTAATATTTCATTTGCTTTATGAGCCACTATCATACTTATGTGTTTGATTTTTTTAAATTTGTTTTCAAATTGAACAGATGAGGTCATGTTCACAATTTATTACTACATAGTTGGTGGTCAAAATAGTATTTTATTACAGGGTGTTGTTATTTTTCTGAGCTCAGCTATTGCAAGTTGAACTCAGAATCTTACAGTAATATGAGAGCATTTTCAAAATAAAGTCTAATTTTATGGCAAGTTTAAGCAACAAGTTTATAAAGTGAAATATAAAACAGTGCAGAATATTTATATTTATATACTAGATATAGCAGTATAACTGCATTAAGCATATGTACACATATGTTTATACATATATCTGAACTTTAGCACTTTCTTCTATATATTCTTTTTTTAGTCTATTTATATATATAGAAATATGTGCTTTTGTATGTGTTAACATATATGTGATAGCAAATACATGAACACCAAAAACAACACAATTTTCCACATACTGTCATCTTTCTGCCAAGTTAAACCTAGTTTATGCCATTCCCAGATTGTCTGAAATTAGATATTTGTACTGACAACACATGATTTTATTGTGAAGCTGCTAGGGAAAAGCCAGAACTTTTGGCTTCTGGGTTACATGTAGGTCTTGAAGGGAAAGGTTTGGCTACTTATTACAACATTCAGCTGCTGTATTGGCAAATGTGGAGCTGGAACTGTAATTTTTTTTTCTTTTTTTTTTTTTTTTTGGGGGCGGGGGGTATGCATAAAAATAAATGCGTAAAATGCTAAATTGTTGGGATTATAAAATCAGAGTAATATTCTTTATCAGAGGATTATTAGTGAAGGAGTTTTATATGTTCCTATTTTATCACCCTAACTATCAAATTTCTTAGGAATCAAAAAAACACTATTGTTCTGTTCTCTCTGCAAGCAGAATAAAAGGTCTGGTGCATTTATAATCGAGACAAGGCAGCTAAAAAAAAAATATCAGGGAAAGAGGAAAGCGCAGAAGCGGCAAGATCAGCCTACTGTTTTCTTTGAGCATTTGGAGCTTTTTTATTTTGCTTTGTTTTGTTCTCTGTCTGGTATTTTTCTTTCCTGATTAGTAATTTTTGATTTCTTAGTGGGGATCGTGTTAGTAGGAAGATAATGGGATGAAAAATAATAAAGACAGAGAAGTTTGAGATTTGGGGTCACGTCCGAACGCTCTGGCTTCAGGGACTGAACCACACAGCCAGTTACTTCAGGGACAGGATATTCTCTATATAATCTGCAAGAAATAAAATAGAACTGAGATCAATCCCTACAAAAAAAAAAAAATCTGTTGAGAGATGAACTCTGTTCTTTGCCCCTTAAAATCTTTCTACAACAGCTGTCCTGGTTTAAGTTTTTGCCTGGCTTATCCCTGTAATTCTTTTCTTGAGCATTTCAGGGCTTAAGGAGAGCTGAAGTACAGGGAAGGAGGGATTGCCCCAGACATCCAAGTTGCTCCTGGAACTTCCTTAGTTAGTGAAATAATGTACACAACACAAAAGAGTGGGGTTTTTTTTTTCCTATAAAAACAACTATTTATTGGTGCATATCAGCATAATTATGCCTGTAACTGTTTCTATTACTGTATAATGCATACTAAACTCCTTTGCCTGTCCAAATAAGCTGAATATATCTGCTTAAAACCACAATCTAAATTATACTAAAAATATTTTCCTGTGTTGTACAAAGTTACCATGAAGAGAGAAAAGTTGTTTTTTTAAAGTTTAAACTCCATTGCTCATGGGAACAAAGGATATCAGACAAGGTTAAGAATCTGTCTTTGAGAAGTCCTACAGGTGCATTCTCTGCAGCCTTGTCATGGAATCATTGAAATCGCTGTCTTTATTGGAGCACACCACTGATCTCATCTGACTTGCACACCTGGGTCACAGTCAGTAGAGAGCAGAGCATGCGGAAGGCAGGAGGGAAGGGACTTGGGCACACCTTGCAATGGGTTGAAAACATATCCAGCATGTCCATCCAGATCTGTTTGTCTGGAGGTGCCCTTGGGTCATTCAGCTCAAATGGAGCAGGAGTTAACCAGGCATTAAGACAAATGGGCCAGATCATCTACTGGAACAGGGTTTTTTTTGGAGTTACTGTTTCAAGCTGTTGGCGATATATGAAAGTCATCACTGTCCTGGTTTATACTCAGTTGATGTTTTCATGGTTATCTTCACTACCATCTATGTTATAAATATTGGTTTTTAATGAAAGCTTAATATTTCCATTATCTAAATAGAAAGAAATAGAATTGCTAAAAAAATATGGAGAAAAAAAGAGAAAAATAAAATTGAAAATTGCCTCTGTTTCAGAGTAATCTAACAAAGCATTCTTAAACTTATTTTTCCTCCATGTTTCTTCTACCTATCTCCATCTTTGATAAAGTAACCAAAATAGTGATGCTCCTACTACTTTATGTTTGTGTATTTTTCTCTCTGGATATTTTTTTACTGTTTGGCTGTACTGTGTTGCTCGTATTGTACGGTGTACTGTAACTAATAGAGACATTTCGTGTGCCAAAACTCTGCTGCTGCACTGCTGTCTGCTAGTCTAAAGCTCAAAGAAACATACCACAGGAAGAGAAAACACGTTATAATTGTATAACTTTCTGGGTTTTACTTTTTTTTGTTATATATTTTTTGTTTTCCTGAGGGCTGGGGGCGGAGGGAAAGGGCGCAGAAATAGGAATACTGGCATGGTTCCTGATTTGTTTGTATTCAGGTCAGTAGACAGCGGCAGGACTGCTTCTGAGTGTTTCTCTCCTACTGTTGTACCCTATCCAGCCCTGTGACAGGGACATCAAAAAAATTTGGCTTGTATTTCTGTTTTGTAATATCTGCCAGAGTGCTGCTCTATTTTCATCCTGAAGCACTGAGAAGCTAGAAAAACAACTGCATTATATAAGAAACCTTTTCCAAAACAAAGATTCTGCACTATTTGAAGAAAAATTGCCAGCAGCCATTTAGTTACCAATATATGCAGAGAAAGGTAACGTTCAAATTCCATTAAATATTGCAAATCAGAATATGGTGTATCTGGATACACAAGCACACATAGCACAATCATTTTGTACTACCCACTCTCTGTGCTTCGTATGGCCTTGGGCTGACTACAAAATATCTGATCTGAGTTCTGCGTCAGAAATACAAAACTCACTTCATTGCCTTTCTTTTTTTTCCAGGAAAATGTGAAGCACACAAACGGGAAGAAATTAAGATCTGCTTGTAAGACTGGGAATTTCTCACTAAAATACTTTGGCACATACTAAACCTCTGAGAGATACTTGGCATGGTCTTTATTTTACTTGCTATTTATTTTTGTTGCTTGTTTTTCTTCATTTGAGAGACACTATTGGAAAAGCAGTGTATCAACAGGTTGTCAAGATTAAAAGTCTCAGCCTTGGGAACAGCCCATTTTCATCACATCAGACATATCATCCTGTCTCATACATTACTCAGTTGAAGGAAAGAGACCAGAACCTAGGAAAATCGAAAAGCATAAAGTAGAAATTACCAGTAAACAGATGAAATACATTGCTTTAATGGAGTCTACAGAGTTACTCTGACAGCCTTTCCCTAAAATGTTATGAGCCACCTGGAACTTGGGGGAATTCAGAGAAAGGATAATAACAATACTCTCTAGGTTTTAGTGCCTTTCAAAAAGGGTCTCAAAACACTTTGCAAATATTAATCAAATGTCATAACAGTGCTCTGAGATAATAATCTATTATTATTCAAAACCAACAAAAGATCCTTTAAAAATAAGAGCAAGCTAATGTTTCAGTATATTTGAGTGCAATCCAATTAAACAGTCTTCCTTGGTGTGGTTTTAGCAGTAACTTTCCCTAAGTGTGGTGAGCAAGGGATTGGGACAGCATTGTGCCTGGGACCACTACCAGCCCTTACACATTGTACACTATCCTGGGATGTAATCTAATATCTAACAAAGCATCCATTACCCTGGATCCCAGAATTTTATCCTGCTACCCCCATTTTAAAAACAGAGTAGTACATTTGCTTTCAACCAAGACTTTGGAAATGTTTCTCTCAATTTCCCCTGTTAAGAACTAGATCAGAGATCCACATGCAGAGAAGAAGAAGAAACAGGACTAGTTATGCATGCAAACCAATTTAACCAGAAAAGAAAAAAAGACTGGGACAAGAAGATTAAATAAAAAAAAGTATCTAAAGTTATGGTTAAATAGCTGCCTAGAGAGGGCTAACAACTATGCAGTGTTTTACTGTGTGACTATCCATGGTGAATCTAAAAATCTTTTTATGAGTAAGTATTTGTTAACTGTCCAATGCTAATAATTACTCGGCCCTGGATGATGTATGCACTAGAGCTCCTGTAGTTAATATACGTTGATTTGATTACATATAAGAGGATGGACTCAAGTGAAAAATTAATTATAACCATAAAGGTTGCAGGAAATGGCTGACTGCTTAATTTGTACCTAACGTGAGGTTTAGGTTGTTTTTATTATTATAACTTGCTTCATCTTATAACTGAGTTACTGGGTTAAAACATTCATAAATATGTCTTGGAATGTTAGTTCATTACTAGAAACAGTGTCAAGAAAGATTAGCAGTCATATCATGCAAACATCTATCTTATAATTAAAACTCAATTAATATGTTTGCAACAAATATTTGCTGCTTAGGATGTCTACAAAAATTGCTTAATGGAATCTAAATTTAATCCCTATTAGGAACACTTTAAATTTGATCACAAATCTTTATCTCCACTTCACATTTTAAACATAAAAAGAGGCTCAAGAAGCCCCATCATTTTAATCACAAAAGATCTATATCTTGTCTAGATCAATCTTTAATAAATTGTGCTATTGTAGCGGTCTGCGCATAAGGGCAAAAAGAGTTTTTGCAGAAAAAATCAACCAAACAAATCCACATACCCAAACAACCTGTAATTGCTGTGCTTTTAAAATGCAGTCTCTTGTTTCCCTCCCTTGTGTGAGGAAGCATCAAATTCAGCTAGATAAACCGATTCCTTCATTCACTGAAAGCCTCAGAAAATCCAGGCAGTAGTGCTGGTGAAACTAGGATTTAGCTGAAAAAAAGCAGCAGGATTTGGTCTAGGACTAATATGTGGTGCTGTCAGTCTGAACTGTGTCCCTGGTGGACTTATACATTTAGAAGTTGATGGTGATGGTGACATTACTGAAAGGCAAAAGAAAGTATAAAACATCTGCTGGCAAAGGGAGCAAAACAAAACTGATATGTGCCTCCGAAGGGCTGTAAAGAGAAATGGGGTTAACATCCATAGCAAATGCAAGAGGAAATAATTCTCTCAAAAACTAAACAAGGTGAAAGCCTGATTCCAGCATTGTACATTAACATTAGGGATCAGAAAACACAGCAGAAAACAGCTTTTATTGACAGAGAGAGGGGAAATGGAGGGAAGGAAAAAACCCACAAACTCTACACACCCCCGTAAATTGAAGGAGGGTAGCAGACTTAAATGTCCAGAGCTACTTTTCAAGAGCTAGATTCTTTCCAGACAGAAGGAGAGGTTGGATTTCATGATGTTCCCCATTTTCCACTCTGACATCATTGGCATGGGGTGCAACCAAGTAATACTAGGCAAGCAGGGCAGTTCACCTGTTCTTCAGAAGTTCATATGTGCATTGAAACAGTAGCTGTATGCTCTATATGTACTGTATGAAGAATCTTGCAGGATCTGGCAGTCAGGACTGTCTAAACCTGTGCAGGCAAACTGAGCACACTCAATGTGTTCCTGTGTCACACTTTCAGAGAGTAAATTCAAGATTGTAGTTGCCATAAACTTTATTAAACTTGCTACATAGATGCATATTGTGTTGAATAGTAACTGAGAGCAGTCACTTTGCTGACTTTTAGGAAAATGACAGCAAAAAATCTGCAACATGATATTTGATCTGGTAATCAGGTGAGAACCCCTGAGCAATTTCTGGAAATCCCAATTCTGGTTAATGGCCTTGGAGTTCTCTTTCAAATGAAACAGTGTTAGGTGTCATGTTATGGGCCACTAACATGATTGAACAAGCAGATGATGAACGATGCATCTGGACTGTTGCTTCATTTTCCTGCAGGTTCCTTTTTCTGTGTGTATGACTGCCCTCTTTCTGTCTTCAGGCTCCCAAAATTGTGGGAACATAGTTAAAATTGTAAAGATGGAAAAACAGTACACCTAAAACTTCTAATTCATGTACCACCCTTAGTTTAAACCTTATGTTTTCTTAGGTGTCTGAGAGGGGCTAGAAGCATGTGGCAAATAGAAAACAGACAAATGTTGTGGTTAAGTGCTCCCACTGAAACCATGCTGCCACTTGCTTCTTCTCCCCCTCCAACTGACAGCACAAAAGGTAAAGAGCAAGGGTTGAGATAAGAACAATTTAATGAAAACAGCAATGAGACAAGAAAACAAACAGTAACAGCAACAATATTAAAAACAAAACGTATAAGAGAAAGAGAAGATTTATGCAGAAAGTCCACTACAATGCTAACTGTTTCTCCTGCTGCACTTTCTTGCCCCAGAAGGAACTTCTCGAAAACACAGCCCCTTTCCCCCACTCCTGACAAGGATACGAGATGGTATTGAATAAAATTTGTCTTTTGGCCCACACATATACAAACTCCATCTCCTCATAATTTTACTGAAAAAAATTAACCCTGTCCTTGGCTGAAAACAGGACAAAAACATGTAAGTCTTTACTTACATTGCTGAGTGGTTTCAGGTACAAAGTAGGACTTCTGTCATGCTAAAGTATTTGAAAATTTGTGTCTTGACATGAATTGTATCTTTTTCAATGTTTAGGTTAGTTATTTGCCTTAATTAATGTGATGCTTGAGTTAATTTACAGAAAATATGTATAAGCTACTCTTCATTCTAACAAACATTCTAACAAAAAAAGCTAAAAGAAGGACTTATCTTTCTTAAAATCAGTATGCAATCTAAACCAGTTGTGTAGCTCCTTTTATATTTTCTGAAGAGAGATAAGCACTGCCAGAGAGCTATATATCTCACCTGTCTTAAACACCTATCTTAGGATACAGGAATTGCTCTTCAGAGTTTGTCTGCATTTCTCCTTCTTACAGAGGAAAATTTCAAGGCTTATTTAAAAATAAACCCTTCCACCAGAATGTCAGAAAGGTGAGGTGAGTCTCTTCTTCTGTGTTGGCTTCCCTTAATGAAGGTCTGTTCACCTCAGTAAAAAGACCTATCCAGAATCCTCATCCAAGTTATTTTTATTCCTTAACACAATCAATGAGCATGTCCAAAATGCAGTGTAGGATTTTCCAATCTGTTCAGTGCTCAAGCCTGAAAAAGTAAGTATCAAGACAGTGAAACCTTCAAAGCTTCATCCTTCCTCCACACAAGCTGTTCAATTCATCATTCCTTTATTGAAACTTGTTTTTTCCTAGATGCTACTAAGCAGATTACAGAGTACCCTATGGAGAAGTAAGTTCTCCTTATGGTATCCTCTACTTGGAATTTAATTTTCCTTGCCTTTTTTACTGTGCCACATTTATCTGCAGTTTCAGTCTCTTATTTGCTGTTCTTTGTCACTCACTGTGGTACAAATATTGGGCAGTAGACAACAAGGCTAATTTATATGAATACTCTTCCTGGGTATTCGATCCATTAATTGTAAAAGTTGCATAAACAAGTTACTAAAAAGCTCTTTGCTCTGCTACTTTTCATATTTGTACACTTGTTACAGTCCTTTACCTCCTTTACTCTCTTAATGGAGCAGCATAAAGGTACTGTGGGTACAAAGAGCTGTGAGGAGGAAGACGAGGCAGTGTCAGCAGCATTAGCTGTTTCACTTTCATGTTTATCCATGCTGCCTGGTCCTGAATGTTGATGTGTAATCACAAATGGCTGTGAAAATAGTTGACAGTCATCATTGAAGAGAGACAGCACAGGAACCTCAGTGTTAAGTGACCTTGTCTGAACACACTGTGTGTGTGTGTGAAGGGTACATCCTCACTTTTTTCAATGGACTTATTAAATAGCTTCCTTGCTGAGTTGAAAATCACAGTAACAAGATGCAGTAGCTGGTTTTGAATACCCATTGTCAGAAGACCTTACGTCATAGGTCCTATTGGCTTTAAAACTCAGGAAGCTGTGAGATATAAGATTGGAGCAACTCACCACTTCCATGGACAAGTCAAGAGTGTCACAGATGGAGTGATGCACTTCCCTTGTAAGAGAGAAGTAGTAGCTTATTGACACAGAACTATGATTTGACTAAGTTTGTAAGTAAATGTGATGGTGATTTAATCAGATTCAGCTGCAAGATTGGTCTTCATTGCTTGTTGCATAGAGGACAGGGTCAGACAAAACTGTCAGGGAAACATTCCTATTGAGACATGAGGCTCAGAAAGGACCACCTTCTGTTCTAAATTCCTTTCTTAGGGGAGCTTGTGTGCAACTGGATCCGTACATAATTGGTCAATGGTTTATACCTAAAAGGCTATATATGCACAATCAATCCTTTATACCACTTAGCTGAGATTTCAAAGCTTTAGTGTGTTTATTCCAATTTACTTACTGAGCCTTAGATGTAATAAAGACTCTCTCAGCCTTAAGGAGTAACCTTGAGACATGTCTTTACACAAGGGGAGATCCTGGCATGCAGCCCACTGCCATGCAGGGTTCCACAATGGGCCCTGGTCTGTCCACTATTTATGGAGTAAGATGATTGACTTGTATTTGCAAACCAGTCATATTTTGGGTTGGCATCCAATCAACAAGCCCTCAGCTGTTGAATGAGTTTTGTTTTATGTTACCTATTGTGTTGTTTTGTGTCTCCCCAGAGTACAATTTAAGCCAGATGTAGCCATCAAAACCACCACTGGTGGCCATTGCTAAAGCAGAAAAGAAAGAAGGGAGAGCTCACAACCACAGTCTGGGACTATACAAATCAATGCTAATGTTAAGTAAATTATACAGACATATATGTGAACATACAGACATATATTTGTATGAACTCATGAATATTAGCCAGGAAATTTTAACTCCTCTTGGATTATTGAATGGTTTTATTGTCATAATTTTCTTCTTCTATGGTTTTCCTCTCAACACTTCATCATCTTTCTGGCTGCATCAATTAATTTACTTTTTTAAAACAACTATTTAATACATATCTGCTTGGTGTCTGTACATGTACCTCTTCTGAACAGGATCCCAAATTTTTGTACTGAGTACGTCATGAAGACTTATATTTTACATATGTAAAATTTATTTTGTTCCACAAGAGAAATGAAAATGTAATAATACGAACTATCAATGTACAATTCAAAACTATGGGATCCTTTTCACTTTGGTAGAATAAAAGACAGCATGCATCTGAAAATCCAATCACTTTAACACAATCTTCCGGCTGCATTGTGTGGCCAAGAGGATGTCTCCCTTATTATTTGTTCTGTAATAAAATTATATGTGTGCTTATATAAGATAATAGAAGGATGTTATATCATACTAGCTGTAGATGTCTGTCTGATCCTTTCTGTTTCAACCCAAATATGTTTCAACTTGAGTAGGATGAAGTACACACACCCTTCTAAAAATAAGCTGAATCAGTCATTTCAAGAATTAAAAATAGTCAATTTTGAAAAGCAAAGTGTTAGTTACGTGAAAAGCAGAGCTAAGGAAGCTTAATTTCCTGTGGCTCTGTTTCTGTTAGTGGCACACCATAATGTGCACTCCCATCTCTTTCTTTGCTCTCTTTTTCCTTTCTTCTTTTTTTTTTTTTTTTTTTTTTTTTTTTTTTTTTTTATGATGCATCAGGTTCTGTAACTTGAGATGAATTACAGTTATGAATAAATAGTGTGCGTGGACCTCTGACTTCTGCTTCCTGTAATGCTAACTGAACAAGCTTCTCCTTATAGTTGGTAGTGCAAACTGTTTACAAATTGTGTCAGTAGCCTGTACACTATATTATACAGGGCTATTATAGAAGCTTTACACCTTTGATAGCTCTGTCACCTTGTCAAAATTGAATTTGCACAGAGCGCTTAGAAGGACCAATATACTTCTTTTGGCACTATTTGGGGTTTTTTTAATAGTGTGAGATCCAGATACCCACTCCTAATGCCTCCACATCCAGATTTTCAACATCTCTGTGACTAAATTTTATGCATTTATTTTATTGGTGTTTAACCAATTCAAAACTTTTCAGTCATTCTCGTATTTTGACTTCAGTTAAAGGACTATTTTTTACCCTGTACCTAAACAAAGATTTTTTCCAGGCCCGTATAAACATGGTTTCTCAGATACTGTGTTTTGCCATCAGAATTTCTTGTGCATTATCCAGATATTTCACTATATTTTAGACTGCAAGTAAACATTCTCTTTACAGTTATCTTACAATACTAGATTTTGCAAAGAAAAAATGTTAAATGTTCTTAAGCAATGAAATAAGAAGTGGTAAAGTATAAAGAAATGCATCAATGACACTGTAAGCTTTTTTCTTTTTAGATTAAATATATTCTTGGCTTGACCTTAAAATTACATGAGTAGTACATGTGAGGACAAAAGAAGATGAAGTTTAATAATGGATAGTGACAATTAATAAGCATTTCTGCAAAAGTTTAAACCTTCTCTGTTATTAAGATTAGTGAAGAAGAAATATGATATGTGGTAATTGGCTGCAAGATTATGATATTTCTCTAATATAATGTCACTATGAAAAAGAAATTACAATCAGAGGAGGTGCTTTTAGCAAAGAATAAGAAATTTGGGTAGTGATGTAGAGAGCACTGGTATAACCTTATCTGAAATTATGGACATCGTGCTGTTCCTCCATATGCAAGATGACCAAACTAAACAGGTGTGGAAAATAAGCGTTAAAGTGATAGAGAAACAGACATTTATTCATAACCAATAAATATAGTTTAGAAATTTGAAGATTGATATAATTCCTTACAGAAATGGACATGAAGTAAATTATGGTAAAGCCACAAGGAGATAAATAAAGCACTATTGCCAAAAGAAAATGTGTATAAACTAGATCTGAATAAATTCAATCTGAAGTAAAAGGTTCATATAATACAAAAAGGTAGGGGGAGTGAGAAGGAGTTATCCCAGCAAGCATTTATGAGATTATTGATACTTATATTAACAAGTAACTTTCTAGGCAACTGGAGTGAATGTTCTAATATTCCTCGGCAGTTGTGTTCTCCAGGTATATTTTGTGAGTACGACATCTCTGTCTATGTTTTTTTCTCAATGTGAACTGTCAAAATGCACCCAGATTCTTGTCATATACTGTTTAAGAAATAGCTGAAAACATGGTTGAATTTTTTTCATATTTTTTGAGTTGTAACAGGACTGAGTTCCAGAGTTACTAGAATGCTGAATACTAAAATACCATGCCATACATAATTAACACCAGACTTAAGCAAATCTGACAACTGAGCATGGAACTTATACTAAAAACTATATCTAGGAAAGTGCTTATGACTTTATTTTCCTAATTTATTTTTTTGCTTATTATATTGTGTTCAAGAAATAACACCTGCTGCACAGGGGTAATGCTTTCCATGAATTTAATTAAAATTATTTATTATTTGTTAAGCACGGCAAAAAAAAAAACATACAAACAAAAAGTAAAGCACCTCTTGTACCCCTCCTCTGCAAAATTAATGCTTTGTGGAAAAATATTTTGCAACAGCATTATACTGAAACAATTATTACAGAAAGATAAGTAGGAAAACAGAGAAAAGAGAAACATCAAATTCTCTGCTGGTGTGCCTGTGCTTGCTTCTTTCTTGGTCAGCAGAAATATGGCCCCCAGAACAAGATAAAATTTTTAAGCATCAGCAGCATCTTCACTTCTGCAAAGGCCTGAAAAAAGGAGAGCATTATGAGAACGCTGATAATAGGGCAGCCTGTTCTTCATTAAGGTTAACGGGGCGGGGTCTGTCCCTTTTGTGTCCTTAGACTCTTCTAAAATCAAAGTTGTATCAATCCCATTTCAAAGCAACTGCTTTACTTGTTCAGTGTGCTGTGTGAGAGACATTGGTCAAAGAGAGATTAACGTTACTTCAGTCAGTGGCTACATTACACTTCCCAACACTTTCTAGACAAAAGAAAAAAATAAACTGTCCTTACCATTAAGCAATGTTTGTTCAACTGATTTTAATATAAAAATTACTGATTTATGATAAATAATGCATGACTTCTTGCCAGACATACATCCAGTCCAGTAGATGTCAAATCTACTGGAAGACTCAAAGGTTTGGCAGTTAGGGAAGTAAGACCACTGTGGAGGCAATTTAGGGAACATCTACTTTGTCAGTAGTGCAACTATTCTATGATTTCTCAGAATGCAAAGATGTAAGGATGCAGAAACACTACTTCACAGTTAGAATCTATAGTGGAATTCAATTTACTGGTCAGACATCTCTATTCCATATACTATTCAGTATTAACTTCTGTTTTGTTTTGTTTTCCTTTTTAAACAAAAACTTCAAAGAATGGCATTTGTCTGTGTGTGGGCACATTTATATCTTGGCTGCATATTTCCTACAAATTGCCTGTTCAATTACTGTAAAACAGTGCAGTTGGAACATTTTCTTAGCACCATTTTAATACACATGTTCCCTGTGAAGGTGA
The DNA here is from genome assembly GCF_028018845.1 of Melospiza georgiana. Lineage (NCBI taxonomy): Eukaryota > Metazoa > Chordata > Aves > Passeriformes > Passerellidae > Melospiza > Melospiza georgiana. Next base: position 49,948,848 of record NC_080431.1, read on the forward strand.
TGGTGGGTGAACTGCATAGTTATGCAGTAGATCTGTATTTCTTCTTTAAGCCGACTAGTTCATGTAATTGAAGAGGATTCCAATTACTTTCTGGATAGGGCTTAGTTTAATTTATGTCTATGCAGTTCATTTTCCCATGCAAATCCAAATTTTTGGCTATGAAGTCAAATAACTTATAGCTCCCAGACAGCGATTTTAGACCTTCTCCTTTCAAAAATTAATTAAATTGATGCATGCAGTTTTACATGCCAGTATTAGAAGGGAGGTCAGCAACTAACACAAAGTGCCCTACATATCATGGTTCTGATCCTGACTCTCTTGACTATCTTTAGCATCAGATAAAGTTCAGTGGCACTCTTCACTGCCCTGGCTATTAACATAAGAATTAGAAACAGTGACACAGTCTTGAGAAAAAGCCTTGGAGAAACACACTGCAGCCGTAGCAATCACTTCAAAATATACTAGAAAAACAGGGTTTTAAAGAGAAAAATTGGTATTTGCTGAGGTCAGAGAATGTTACTTCACCAAGTATACAAATGCCAAGATTTCAACCTGCATATGCTTTTCTAGGACTTAGCAACTATCATTAAGGTTAATGAAGCTTGGGAGGTAGGAAAGATTTTATTATTTATTCATTATATTTATTATTTCAAACCACAACGCTCTATAAACCCTGCTGTGTGCTGATAAATAAGTGCCATCTGTAATGGATGTACAGTTTTCAAAGGCAATTTTATAATTCTCCATATCTTCCTACTCTTATAAGGCGTTTCTTATGTAGCTGCATGGGAGAGGAGTGAAATATAGTTTTGGAAGCATATTTTATTACTTTATGTCTACAAACATGCATTACAAAAGACACAAAAGACATTCTACTGAAGCATATGGTTATTGTTTAACACAATCCACAAGTCATTAAGTACAGTAAATAATTTACACATCAGAAAATTGATTGCTACTCATAAATGATTTCAACTCCTCTTTATTAGATTTTCAAACATTTTCCACTTTCAATAGTCAAATATGTTCAGTTTGAAAAGCCTTGAAGGCATCTAGAAAAGAAGCGCGATATACATAAAAGTGTTTGTACCCTTCTTTGTGCACTGAATTTATCCAGTACAGTACCTAGGGTGATGGCAGAGGTGCAGGCTCTTCAGATAACTGCTTTCAGTTTAATCTCAGTAGCAATTTTGTTAGTAAGAAATGTGAGAAGAATGTGGGTTAAAACGAGCACAAGCCTCTCCCCCCACCTCTTGTTTCTCTTTCCACCTCAAAGTCATAGTGGTCTAGATCAGTCAATTTATGTGAAACCAGACTTGAGTCTGAGAATAGCCAACAGGTTAAAATAAAAGGTGCTATATCCCATCATGAGCTGGATTGAATTAGTAATCTTTCAGATGGCATAGTAAATAGATTGGGAATAGAGGCGTTGGTGAATAACATTGATGTCTTCACTCCTTCATCGCAATTTGCTGCCTTTTAAACCTACTTAAGTTTTGCATGTTATTGACTCTTTTGATCCAAATGCTTACTTAAATTCAGGATGTTGAGGTTGTTTCTATTAGGAAAATAAATTAATAATGAAATCATGTGGTGGGTTTTTTGGCTATAGTTAAAAATATTAAGAAAAAAGCCATTTCTCAAATATCTTTTCACATTAGAGTTGCCATGGATTGTATGGATTTCTGATCCATCTCAGCCACTTCTTTTCAGATTGTTCCACTCTCTTTCCCTGTTGAACTGACCACCAAAAAACATTCCCTTCATTAAAATTTTCTGCCTATTTGTTGAACACGTATCCATATTTTGCAAGGTTCTAAGTACAACTTTTCTGTGGTATCAACATCTAGCTTACTTAAGGAGTTTAAATTGTTTGGTTGAATTATACTTAAAGTAAGGCATGAGTTATGTATTTCAAATATTTTGAGAATTCTGACAGACTCAAAAAAGTATCAAAATTGTATCTTATTTTCCATTTATTTGAATGAAAGTAATAACAAATATTAATTACCTATTGAAAGGTATTCTAAAAGTTTTATATTTCAGAATAAGCATGACGGTGGTCTCATTTGGGAAGTCTCACCTTCAGGAATCAAGCCAGGTATTGATTGTTCCAACCAATTATGTCACCATCTGAAAATGTAATTAAAAAGAGCTTTTGCATTACTTACTGTTTGACTAGCCATGAACAAAGAAGTGCACACAGGGGGACATATTCTACAGTCCTTAATGAAATGAAATCCTGTTGTTTTCAGTGGTAGTTCCACTCAATTAAGAACCACAGATTTCAGCCCATGCATTATAATCCACAAGGACATTGTGTGTAGTGGCATCAGAGATGATTTTAGGATGAATATATGTATGAAGGAAATACAGAAAAAAAGGAGTGCTTCATTCTACATGGAGTGTTACATACTATTCATCAGGTTTACATATTCATCTCTTTCCCTTTCTGTAAGGATTTATGCAATACTGAAAAATAAGAGATTAAAAGTTTCTTGCCTTCTTGCCTTTTAGCTTAATTTAACAATTTGTAAACTTTCCTTCAGTTACTGCTCTGAATTGAGTTTTTAATGTTGCATAACATTAAACATCTCCCCAAACCAACAAATTGAATGCCTGTATTTAGCTCTTTAAACTCCATTCATTACTTTTAAAAGAGGATGAACTGAATTACTTGACTAGACAACTTCTGCCATACCTTGTAAAATGAAAATAATGTGCATGGGCTGGAAGATATGACAGCAGGATCTATGGGAGCCTAATCTGGAGCAGCAGACTGGGAAGTTTTCCTAGACTATGAATCCTCCTTTTCTTTTATACAACAGAACTGAGCTCTAGGTATTTCAGTTGTTATCACATTCCAGGAATCAATCTTTCTGCAGGCTTGATATATTTGAAGATATAAGAGTACATCAAATTGGTTGCTCTATTTAGTGGAAATACTTGAGTACATTTTAAGGGATCTTTCAGGGGCCTCTATCAGCAGGAGCTGCATGTTTCAAGAAGCTGAAGCAGGGGCCAGGGAATTCATCACACATATCTCTGCCAGCCAGCAGCATGTTCTGTCTCTCCTCTGAATGAAGCAATAGCAGAGTTTGAAAGTCACTATCCTTCAAAAATGTTTGTGACTTTTCCCATTGCCTTGCACAGTTGGAATGTTTGTTGTGTCATGGCAACAGTATTGCTTTGATGCAACACTTACGGCAGCTACTGAGTGAAAAGATGACACAATTTTGCTGGGACAGAGAGGAAAACCAAAACACTGTATTAGTGAATAAATAAATACAGTTGGTAAGAACTGTTGGTAACCCACTATATGGAGGCCATGGCAACCAAGCCTGTACTACTTGTGAGTAATATCTGAGGCTGGGTTGTATAAGAAATCGTGAGGCCAACAGGACTAAGGAAGAAATTTTCCCTCTGCACTGGTGAGGCTGCAGTTCAAATCCTGGGTCCAGTTCTGGGCCCCTTGTAACAGGAAAGGCATTGAGGTGCTGGAGCACACCCGGGGAAGGGCAATGGAACTGCTGGAAGGTCTGCAGTGTAAATCTGACGAGGAGCTACTGAGTGAGCTGGGATTGCTTAGCCTGGAGAAAAGGAGGCTTAGGGGAGACTTTGTGGCTCTCCATACCTACCTGAAAGGAGGCTGGGGGGGGGGGGGGGGTCAATCTCTTCTCCCACGCAATAGTACAAGAGGAAATGGCTTCAAATTGTGCCAGAGGAGGTTTAGACTGGATATTGGGAAACATTTCTTACATGTAAGGGGTTTGAAGCACTAGAACAGGAAGTGCTTGAGTCACCTTCCCCTGAGATATTTTAAATATGTGAGGATATGGTGCTTAGAGACATGGTTTAGTGGTGGATTTGGCAGTGATTGGTTAATAACTGGACTCAAGGATCTTTTTTCCTACCTAAATGAATCTAGTACAGCTTGAATCAAAAAAAAAAAGGGAGAATACTTAATTGCAGTTTGAAAAGGGCATTCATTCAGACTCACCTGCGCATCACCAAAGTACAGAATCCCTTGTGGTGACAGAGAAATGCTTTGAAGGAAGCAACTATAAAGAACAATTTCAATTCATGGTCCTGAACAAAGTAAAAAAATGAGTGAAACAAAACTTTCCCCAAATGTAAATTGTAATGTAAATCTTATTTGTATGAGTAAATAAAAAAAAACTCACCAAAGCAACAAAAACAACAACAACAACAACAAGAACCAAAAAAACAACAAAAACCAACCAACCAAAAAAAACTCCTCACAACAGATCATTTCAGAGTATAAGCAAATGAGTCTGCAGGGTAATCATCTAAAAGTAATCTCTTGTGTCTGGGATGATTTTATCACTCCCTGAGCTACTTGTTCCCTGCATTTCACTTGGGAAGCACAGTAGCATTACAGACAGCTGCCACAGTGGAATAAGCTCATAGCACTAAATTTCTTATAAAAAAATCACAAAAATCTTCAAAGTGTATCTTAATTAGTTTTGATATGTAATTAAGTTGTTTTCTTGTCAAGTGTCTTCACTATTCAGATGTACAGACTCTTGTGTAATTTTTGGATGTATTAATTGTATTTCAAAAGAAAAAAGTCTTTTTTGGGAGTTATATACTACCTGATATGAACTTGTCTATACTAATGTAAATACCATTTAAAAAGTATTTGTTCCAGAAACTCTAGAAGAATGAGACTTTTTTCATCCCAGAAGTACATTTAATTTTCCATTAAAACCTATATTTGATTAATAAATTGTGATAAGAGATTGGCCTTACATTTTAGAAATTAACCAAATACAAATAGACAAATTTGATCTCAGGACTCTCAAGACCACTAGAACATGGGAATTGCACACAGAAAATCACAGAAATAGCACTACGTAGTGGAAGAATTCTTTTTTAAGATAATATTTGTGGGGAGAAGATTGCATTGATGGAATCTGGTTAGTTAGCAAGAGAAGATGAGTTTTTATCTGTTGGGCCTCACAAAGAGATCATAGTAAAGGAAAGCGTAATGTAAGGAACAAAAGCATTCTGTCCCTGTTTCAAAAGTATTAAGTCCAGTGACAATCTGTGAAGCCACCTGATTCCATCTTCCTCATAGGCATTGACCTGTGTGCCACCAGCTTAACTATTTAGATCGTGACTAACTTGATGAGTTGTTGTGAGAGGAATGTTTCCCCTGAAATGTTAATGGAACTTTACTTTTACAAGAGGACTCAAAAACTTGGCCATTTGCTGACAAGGTGTAAAGTTACAGCCCAGGTGAGGAGGGTGTGAGCACCAGAGGATCGTCATGACAAAACAGACTTCGTTTAGCAACAAGCTGGGGTTTGAGCCAGTTAAGGGAAGAGACTTATAAGAAGCAGGTCCTGTGAGGGGGAATAATGCTTTTTATCATGCCCTCACACAACTGGCTCAGGTGTGAAAATTCCCCTTTCAGGAAGTACTGGGACATTTACACACAGGCCAGAGGGTTTTCATCCCTGCTGATGTGACACAACCAGCTCAACTAATTTCTAATATGTAAGGCAGATCTCTTATCAAAATTTATTAATCAAATATAGGTTTGAATAGAAAATTAAATGTACTGCTGGGATGACAGAATCTCATTTTTCTAGAGCTTCTGGAACATATCTTTTTTTTAATGGTATTTACATGAGTATAGACAAGTTCCTATCAGGCAGTGTAAAAATATGTGGATTAAGTGCTGGGTGGCAGTCAAGTAGACAGATGTGAGAAACTGAAAAAGAAGTAAAGCTAAAGCAAAGCAGAGAGTGATCAGAGTTAAGGCAACAAGAAGATTGGTCAGAACTTCAGTTAAGTGGCATATTGAGCAGCAAGATCAGCTGAAGTGCATATAAAAATGCTGTGTTTAATACCTGGTTAAAGGTAAAAAATGAGGTTGACATGCCACAGAAGGTGTTATAAACCATCAGTGAGCCCTGAAATGCTCCCAAACTCATTTCTGGGGCCTTCCACCAGGGGAATGCACGTGCTCCTGTGTTGCCACAGATCCATGGTGTTACTTTGGACAGTGTAAAACTCTGCTCCCAGGGGAGGTATTCTGGGCATTCCCATATAAATATAAGAGTATATAAGCCCACTGAACTTTTCAGTGTTTCACAGGCTTCCCCCACCACGATGGATCAAGACTGCAACTGTCATTTCAACCAATGGACATCAAAATTGAAACAGTCAAATCTTGTCACTCATCCTCAGGGAGATCCTTCTACTCTTATAATTTCTTTCTCTTTCTTTCTTTTCCTTATATATCTATGTCATTGATATTTTTATGGTTTTATGTTTTTATATTTCTATAGATAATTGGATACATATCTCCTTTCCATTGAAATGAAATCATTCTAAAATAAACCCTACACTTACATATATTTATATACACCTATTATCCAGTGTCATTTCACTATAATCCACTCTAAGGGATTAACAAGAATCGTAGCTACCCTTGCCTTCAGGGGCAGATTGAAGCTATTGTGTAACTATTTGCAGTGTTATTTATCCTGTAAGTCTTCTCCATATCATCTTTAAAGGATTAGAAAGGCACTAGTACAGCTTGAATCAAACAAATTTTCTATTTTATGCTATTTCATCTTCTTCAGGATTCATTAGTGAATTACTAAGTACGTAATAACCGTATCAATAATAAAATGAACATGCAACAACGACAAAGTTCTCTTTTCTAATTACTTATGTTTATTTTTGCTGCAAAAGAGATTGATCAGCACGTATTTTACTAAAGACGGGGAACAACTGGTAGATGTTCTTTGAGACAATAAATCTGCTCTAAGTTCAATACTCATTTCTATTTTTAAATGCCGTATATAAGAAAAAAAAAAGAGTTGTAATAGATATAATTTCACTTTACAATAACTTTGGTGACTAGATCATCAGCTGACTGTCACTGTCAAAATAATTATGAAATCATAATACATATACTGCAGTGTTCTGTGTAGATGACAAGCTGTTGTTTTTCCAAGAAAATGTGAACAGTGTAAATCTTACTTTTGAAATTAAATACTTATTACTAAATTGAAAAACAGTAGTTTATAAAGTATTTTTGAGTTTGAATACCACCAAGTTAACCACAAAACTGAGATTTCAAAGATATACCTTTGTGTACTTAAACTCTCTTTTGGGAATGAGTGATTATTTTGCTTCTTGTAATTGGAAAATATTACTTTTTACATTTAATAATAATAACATGTCAGAGCTAGGTACCTGAAAGTCTAGATATTTAAGTACCGAGAGGAAACCTGACTACCATAATCACCAAAACTGTATTTTATAAATCTCTTTCCCATTGTTTCTCTTCTGGTTGTTTCAAACCCTTGCACACTTCCTCTTTTGTCATGAGGTCAAATTTACAAAGAAGCCCTCAATTTTTACCTCTAAACCAGTGATTAATCACAGTATTTTCATATGTACTATCCCATTCAGTTTATATTGCTGGTCAATATGCCACTTAACTGAAGTTCTGCCCAAACTTCTTGTTAGCTTAACTCTGATCACTCTCTTATTTTCTTTGTTTTAGTTTTACTTCTTTTTCAGTTTCTCGCATCGGTCTACTTGACTGCCACCCAGCATTTAACACACATATTTTTTATTTCAATGTAGTTTCTGATTTCTTGACCTTTAACCTAAGTTCTGAGCATAGTTATTGCCTAGACTTTTATTTTTTACTATACCCAGTTTCTCCTGAGTTTGAGTTCTTTCTTTCCAACTGTATTTGCCCCTCAACAGAAAGATGGCAGGAAATAAGAAAACTATTAGGAGAAAATTATAATGGCACAAAGGAATGAGGAAATCAAACACATACATTTTGAAAATTCTCTAACAATACTTAGGGAAAACAAATAAAATCTCACAGTAATTTTTTTTAATCAGTTACAGCAAAATATAAGGGGACACTAGCTCACAAGACTATTTATGAAATAATTATTAGAAACAGCTATGTTTTAAAAAAATGAAGACTTTTTACCCAGTACCACAGCAACAGAGACATACCATACAGGAAGTCCTTTGCAGATAAAAATGTGAAATATAGACATTTCAGTTGATTTGATTATTAAAACTGAATTTGAATTTGGAATGTCTTTCAAAGTTTACTTTTTCTTTATGAAGGAAAAAATTCTGAGGGAAACACATTTTGAGTAGTTTATTTTTCTAGAGCAATAGAAATCATTGACAGTGGTTGTAGAGTTCTAGGTGATGCCGAGAGTACATGCATGACAGACAAAAACTGTAAGGCTTCAGCATATATAGGGACTGGCATGCAAAACCTCACCTAACTTCAGCACAAATTTATCTTGCCTTCCCTGTGTGTCAGCTGTATTGGTTTGCATCTGAGCTTTGTGTTTAGGTTCCTGTTCAAAGAAACAGATATCTATTACTTACTTGAGTTGTTGATTCAGACATATAAGGTTTGCTTCAGAAACAGGAACATCTAAACCAAAATACCTAGATATGTGTAGGTACAACACAGGCTGCATAAAAGACCTAAAATGAAAGCCATAATTGATCCAGAGTCCCTTGGTGAAGCACAAACCAACCTCCTGCACTGTGGTTTGGGCAGATCAAAACACACTTCATCTCTCTAAAAGTGCATGTTTGCTATACCATAAAGTGAATTGATCCTTTCACTGTATTGACTGAAATCTTGATTAAGTTATTCACATATAAATATCTAATGCTCTTTTCCATGACCAGGCATATCCTGCTACCCTAAAAATTCTTACACAGAAGATCATGAGTTCCTTCTAATTCCTATGCCATAAACACCTTACATGTACCTTAGAGCACATATACCTTAGATGCTCTAGAGCAGTTCAAAAGGCATCCAAGTAGCCACTGAACTACAAGTTTCTAATGACTATAACATGTAATGAAGAGAAGACGTGCAATGAAGCATTGCAGAGAACCCCTATGGAACACTGTGACTATATATATAGTGATAATGCAAGAGGTAAGTCAAAGCTGAACTAATATAAGATTATTGTCTCTATATTCCAGAACCTTATTTGGATATACTTTTTTTGGTAATAACTGAAAGTATTAGAGAGTAAAGCCATTTTCACTTCCAAGGAAAAGGAGTCAATACCATCTAAAAGTTGTAACTGAATATTTTATTTGCTTTTGAGAAGGCTATCCTTTTAAAGTGGCAGATTAGAACATGTCAAAAGTATTGAACGTCCTATTTTTATGCATATATGTTTTCTGCCGAAATAAAATGTTAGTTAGCTTGATGTGATTTTGGAAAGCAGTTTGATTTTTGACTGAAATGTTTTCAAAGGGAAAAGAGGTCTATATGAGTTTTTCTGATGCTATAAATAACAATATTTTAGATTTAAATAAAGTAGATGGTATGTTTTTTTCTAAAAAATAATTATAATAATATAACTAAAAGCTTGTATAAGTTTCTGAAATGGAATCATAAGAGAAGACTGAAGAAATTCTGCATGGTAACCTCATCAAAAAGCATATGAATTCTATACAAGAAGATGATAACTGCCTTTTCCCTCTTGTCATGGTTGCAGTCATTCTGACTACTGGCAATATCTTAGGAGACAAGAGATAATCTTTTTAAAAAAGAAACAGAGAGACGCCTCTTGAAGTGGAATATTTGTGCAACAGATACAGAAAGGCTTAGTTTTGGCTTGTTAAAACGATTTCCTATCTTTTTATTTTCACATTTTAAATGCAGGTCCTCACTGAAACTGCAAGTAGTGCTGGTTCAGGTTCGATTCACAGCTGAGGAGAGTTGATTTATCAGAGCTACACCTCCCTGCTGACTAGGACAGATAGTGTTGTGTGGATGAAGCAGTCTTTGTCAGATTGGTAGAGGAATCCATCCCAAATTACATTCTCTCTGGAGTGTCCTGCCCCGCCTATTGCAGCTGTCCTTTAGAGAAAGAGTCAGAGCTGACCACTATAAATCAATATCAGCTAATTTTAAACTCAAATAAAGCATGTGGGTAAGATTTCATTTAGAATTAGGGTCCTAAATACACATATCAATCAAGGCCTAACTTCCTAATCACAAAATTGTCACTAAAAACTAAATTCTGCCCCAAATGCCACCAACCTTGGAGGTATCCAAATTCATAAAGAAAATAGTCTTCTTATAGACCTCCATGTGACCAGAAAGCAAGCTGGAGAACATAGCTACCCAGCTCTCTAAAATACAGAAATTAATGATACTTACAGTTCATTCTTACTGGGACTGATCCAAAAAGCATATTATAGACATTCCAGTTCCCATGGACTGAGTTTTCTGCAAAATCTATTCAGCTTCAAATATACAGCAGAGGCTGGCTTTCTTGTAAAAACTATGGCTGCAATGGTTAGTGCATGAAATCAGTGCAGGGCTGCACATATACTCTTGGCCAATAGCCTGGATAACACCACCTGTTAAGGTAAGAATATGAGTGTTTGTGTGTATTTAAAAGACAAAACTGAATGGTGCTTGTCCAAAAAAAAAAATAGTGTTAAAGAGAAAAAAAGACTCCTCACCCCCAACTGTCATCTTTAGGTGGGAAGACAGTGATCAGCTAGGTTAAACACTATCCATGAATTTTCGGACTCTCCTGCAGCAAAGAAAGGTTAAAGAAAAAATTATGTTAAAATTTTAAATTTAAAAAAATCATAACAAACGCCACCATTGAAATTCATTGCAGATGGGAAAGAGTGAGAAGAAACCCCAGTCATTGCACTGGACTTGTGCCAAACATGGTGGCCTTGCAGCACCCTAACCTCAGCCCAAGCCACACAGCATACTTGCCCCAAAGGCCATCAGGAGCAGCTTGCTTGGTTTGGGTGTTAGCATGAGATTATCAACCAGGCACTGCCACTGCTGGATGCAGGGACCTTGTGGGGGTTGTCCTCACACAGCTGGAAAGGGAGCAAGCAGTCAATCTGCAGTGCTGGAGAGGGGTACTAGTGACCTCCAGACCAGGATCAGAGGAATTGCAGGGGGAAGATGAAATTTTAGAGGATTTTGGTATCTAGAAATATGTCCATGCTTAGCAACATCTTGAAAGAATCTAGAGTTGTGGTTTCTCAGTTGTATAACTGATACTGATCCTGAATGTGTAGCTCACTGGTTACTAATTAATTGTGTGATATTAATAAAATGATAAACTATTTTCTCCTTATTTTAGTTAGACTTTTCAAACTGAGCAGTTGTTTTCTTGAGACAGTCAGGAAGAACAGGTTTGTATCTCAAAATGCCCTATTCAATTCTGGTTTATCTCCTTTGCTTTTTGAGCAAGAAGAAAAAAGACCAAGTTAGCATCTATTTTTGACGTAGCTGACATATCTAGAGATGTACTGAGGTGCAAGGCATAAATTTCTGTTGATATTAGTTCCCATATATCCAGGCTATCCTGTCCCCTACATCCAAGAAGTTCATATAAACTGTGTTTAGATATTTTCAATATAAGCATTTTTGCTTGGCTACCTCTATAGTCAACACAAAGTAAAGGGATGCAATTAGTTTGCCATATTTTATAAATATATTTAGGGATGAAATTAACTGCTTCTTAAAATAATTATTCTTTTCTGAGTTTATAAGGGATTTTAAAGGATTAAATTATATCTGGACAGGTGAATACTATTTCTACTATTTCTACTGCTAATATTTTTTCCCACCATTCTTATCATGAATAAAAGAAGATGCCTGCTGGGAAAAAATGTATTAGAGAGCTAAAAATGGGGAAGTACTTATGAACATCTTTCTGTTTAATGTTTATTTTGCTGATTTCTGGGAATAGTTTATTTGGATTGACATGCTCCAACAACCTCACATTTCATTCACTGCATTAGGAGTGTGTTGTGTTGTGACCTATTGCATGGATAATAAAAAGGCAGACAATGGGATCCTTCTTAGGTCCAGTCTGTGACTGCCATTTTAACTTGAAGATTGGGACACACATTTGGGATTTACTGAAATATTTTCACTTTGATTTGCTGGCTAATCTAACCCAAAAGATTTATTATAGGCCTTTGGCTTCGTATTTTTCGTGCAAAACTTTTGAATACTTAATTATCAAACTTAAAAGATTCTTAAAAAAAATTAAAAAAGGGATAATGCAGTAGGATATTTACACTGAGACGTGGAAACCCAGCTTCTAGATGCTGCCCTGAATAATGCAGAGAGCAACCTGAAAGCCTCCAGGTATTACAGGCCGTGTTAGCTCGTCTGCTTAGCAGCAGAGGTCATGATGAGCACATCACCCTGGTGGTCCATTATCTCCTCATGAAATTCAGAGGCCAAATCAAGGATTCTCCTCTAGTATTAAGACTCTCTACAGGATTGGCACTAGCTGGCAGAAAAATTGTCTTTCCCTGCATGATCCTGACCTTCCAAGGCATAACATTCGAGTGAGACTCTTGACCAATGGAATAAAGATCATGTGAAATATCTGACAGCATCTGGACATCTAACTGTGAAGAAGAGTTACTGTCATGCATGCAAGTATTTGTATAAGTAATACAGGAGTAATTGCTTCTGTGTAGATTTCCTTTAAGCTTTGTATATATGCATTTTACTTTCATATAGCCACAGAAAGGCAAGTAGCCTCCAGCCTCCTTCCCCAACCCAAGAAAAGAAAATAAAAGAAAAAATCAAGCAAACAACTAAACTCAGCACATCAATACAAAAAAAACCTATAGGCTAGACAAAGAAGTAGAGAAAAGAGAGAGATTATTCTTCACATTTTTCTTTTAATATACATGGGATGAGGATCAGGAAAGTATTTTATATAAAAAGGCTCAAATGCTGGATATCGAAATACCTATTTAGAAATTTAAACTTTATATTTTTATTTTGAAAAATAAACAAAAATGGGGAAGTATGGAGATTGTGGGTGCTGAACAATTCTGATTGAGTCATATTGATTCAGACTTGGTAGAGGGGGGGAAAAAAGTGGATATTGTCTACTTTGATGCCAGTAAAACTTTGGACACTGTGTCACTAAAGTTCTTAATAGAGACTGTTTGTGTACAGGCTGGAGGAGAAGGCAGTAGAATAGGTTGAAAACAGACTCAGTCCAGTGGGCAGTGGGCAGTGGTACAAAGAGGGCAGCCACTAACAGTGTACCCCAGGATCAGTAGTGGGTCTGAAGCTGCTTAACATCTTCATAAATTATCTGAAGGAATGGACAGAGAGAGCGCCCCTTAACAAGTTTCCTGAGCAAACAATGCCCAGAGGAGTGGTTGATATGCCAGAAGGTTATGCTGCCATGCAGAGGAACCTCAACAAGCTGGAGAAATGAGCTGAGGAACCTCATGGAGCACAAAAAGAGAAATGTTAAGTCCTGTCTTAGGTGACAGAAAAATTTATTTAGCTAAAATGTAGATTTTTTCAAGGTGAATTTGCAGGCTTTCTAGTTTTGAATGTAGATTTCAAGAAATTAGATATGAGGAAAATCAATGTCTTTAACATTGCTTTACCAAATACCTATTACCAGCTTTCAGCAAGCTGTAAAAATAGTTGTGCACATATGGGTGTATAAACACAGAAATATAACTGAATTTGCCAATAGGTGTAACCATGTACAAGTGCACAGAGACCTCAATACATATGTACATACATACATTCAGAGACAGAATTTTTAGGAAGATATTTATGTTTACATTTGTATATACAGAGGCTTATTGAAAGCTAAAAGATCAGGTGCTACAATGACATAATTTAAACAAATAGGATTTGAATACAAATGAAAAAACAAAACAACTGGTTTTACTTCTATCTTACCTCTTGTGGGGCTTATGGATAAAATGTATTTTCTACAGCTGGGAGTTGAATTTCTGCTGAAGTAGGCTAGTTCAAGCTCCTTGTGTTTCTTGCAAATACTCATTAAAAGAAAGTAAAATCAATAAAGATATTCCTTCTAGAACTTGAGAAATATTTGCAAAAGCTGTAGCAAGTATTTTTTGCTAGAACAGAGATAAATAAATATATATATCTTAAAAATAATGGAATTCATTTAGAGTTCTGGGATCAGAGCTTAGGACTGCATAGTAAACAGTTCCAAAAGCATTAGCATAAGTCAGAGAATCTGAAAATTTCACAGCTTAATATTCACATGGGAGAGTTTTTTAGGTAGTGTGATGGGAAGGAACAGTAGATATAAACACTAACAGAGCAGTGGGAAGCATTTCAGTGCTGTTCTGGACAGAGCTGAGCAAACACCTTTTTCCTGAACTTGGCATCCAAACTGTAATTTCTAAAATATGCTTGATGCCTTGTTTTGATTATGCTACCATAAGCTACAAGTATTATATCTTAATAAAAAATTCCAAATAATGCAGGCATCAGAACAGTCCTTTAGTGGTTCTGAAAGACACTTCACTCAGAATGCCACAAAATGCACAAACCTGCTTTGCTGGACTACAGTACCCCTCATGTCAGATTGCCTTCTGTCTCCTCTACAGTGAACATTTGCCTTTGAGAAGTCAATAATTCCAAGAAACTGACAACCTCATATTCAGTTCCACTATGAAATTGATGTGAAAAGGTTTTGGTCAATGTTTTGGTATCAGCATCCTGTGTGTTGAACAACCAGGGATGTCAGCCGGAAGAAGCAACCAATTAAAGGGGCTCTGGAGATTCAAATAACTTGTGTTATCCTTTCACTGCTCATTGACTTTTAGAATACATTTGAAATCACAGACAAAATCAATGTAGGTTTTCCACAGAGAGTGTCAAAATACCTTACTAATTTGTGGAAGTAATGTAATTTAATATAACTGCATGTAATGCATACATTTTCATCTGCAGAACAGACAGGATAAAATGTATCAAATTCAAAATATGCTGAATTAACATATTACAAAAACCAGCACAGATTTTTCATTTGTTAATACAAGTAAAAATTGATTCAATATAATATAATTATAATATTATTGATAACTTATAATCATCAAACAATAGCATTTGGCCAGAGTGCTGAGACATTCAGTCATATATTATGATAGATATCCTTAATATTCCACTCAGAGTAACTATAGCTTTTAGGGTTTGGATTCTTTTTTTCCTCCTGCATATTACACAGATGAAAAAACTTGTTTTGTCAGAATGCAAATGGAATTTTTTTTTTTGAGCTAGTCTAGGAAGAAACATCTTTTGAGATACCAGAATACTTTCTAATACACTTGGTTTCTCTTGGAATTTACTTTGCAAGAACTGATCTGTTCCAGCCATCCTCAGTGAGTTATAGGAAAGACCAGAACACAGTTCAGAAAGCTACACTTTTTCTGTCTGCAAAAGCTGGGCTGCAATAACAGCATTGCCTTTTTTATTATGGTATGCACAGAACTGGTAGGTATGTAACTGCTTTCTTACAACTTTCCACTCATTTTTGAGGGGAAGTGGCTCATTTCACAGCAGCTACACGGCACTGGGAAATGAGGTTTTGTGGAGAAGTATCCTGCATGATAGTATTTGAAGTGACTAGGAAATGAGGCACAGGGAGATTGCTGTGCAATACGATGGTTACTGTGAGTACTTCAAATGTTTATCATTATACACTACATTGACAAGCTTTTTACCCAGTTTGATGTCTTGTTGTTTAACAAGCATAGCTCTCCTAACACTGAATAAAAAAATAATTTTTATTACATTTAAGCTGAGTAGACAATAATAGGACAATAGTTGTTTTCCTGTGCCTCGTTGGTTTGAAGATACTGCTTAGGACAAGATTTTTGACAAGTTTCTATATGAAGCAAAAGTCATAGAATGGTTTCGGTTAAAAGGGACCTTAAGGTTTATGTATTTCTAAAGCTCCTGCCTCCTGCAGGGATGCCTTATGCTAAACCAAATTACTCAAAGCTCCACCCATCCTAGTCTGAATATCTCCAGGAATGGAGAAGCTACAACCTTTCTGGCCAAAGTTCCAGTGGCTTACCACTGTTATATTTAAGCATTTCTTTGTAATACCTAACCTAAACCTACCCTGTTTAACTTAAGGCCATTCCCCTTGTCATATCACTACATGCTCTTGTCAAAAGTCCCTCTCCAGCCTCCTTATAGCCTCTTTTAAATACTGCTAAAAGGTGTCCCCAAAGTATTTTTTTTGAACTCTTTCAACCTGTTATCATAGGAGAGAAAAATCCTCGTAACAGTCTTTTGTGCATTACACAGGGTTGGGTAGAGACTTCATAGAAGTTTTATTGTCCTAATACAAAGAAAATTGGTCATTGTATTAAGGAGTTAAATTATCTAAGTTACCTTCATTCCCAGTCAGATATGTACAAAGCCATTGTTCCCACAGAATCAAATGCATCCATACTGGCAAACAGCTGGGCAGGCGTGTGGCAGACGGCAAATCAGCAAGGCACAAAAATTGCACTTAATTCCTTACTTATAAAAATAAGTAAGATTTAGATATGGTCTTATATTTGCATTACTTTTCTCAGAGCCACAAGTCAAGAACAAATTTATTCACTATTACTAAGTTTATTAGGATTATAATTCTCATGGAGATAATAAAAGGTAATGTTTTAGACTACTAGGTTGTTTGTAGAAGATTTCATCTTTGAAATTCTGATAATGGCAAAACTCCCATTGGCATCAAGGAGAATTTTGCCTGCCAAAAGACTGCAAGATCAACCACAAAGTACTTACAATAAATTTACATTAAATTGAAGGGCTTTTATGACTTCAAAAATTGTTTTGGGAGTTCCCACATAATAGGTCTCTACACTTCTGATGAACTAATTTGCAGGTACTTCTTCATGGATATTAGTTTACACACTTCAGATAAATGTAAAAATTAGAATATCTTAGAATAATAATTTTTGCCCTATCTTAAACTTCAGGGAGATAGGAAAAAATGAACCATCAGCATTTTGTTTGGTTTTGGTCCAACTCTCCACATAGCCATAGTGATTCACCCAAAAAACACTTTGTGCTAGAGAGAGAGAGCTAAATTTTCTCTGATTATGTCATGGTAATCAGAAGTACTTACCTCTTTTATTTGCATGAAGAATACATTTGTGTCTTGTGAAGTATTTTGGTCTAATTAATGCTATTAATCTAGACATACACTTTCTAATTTTGCATTAAAATGGGGGTAGTAAAAATATGCTACTGTAAGAGTCATTTAGAAATCCTCTTGGTGCTTTATATTACCTAGGGAGGAAGTAGGAAAGGGGCAGAGGAAGAAAAAGAGAAAAATAAGAAAGGATTAAGAGAAAGAGAGAAGGAGAAACAGAATGCTGGAAGAAGGGAGAAACTCTTCTGAATGGTGATCCAGATCAGAAACCTTATAGAAAGAACTGATTGTGATCAGAAATTCCCATGTCAGTTGCCTATATTTAAATGCTACTAATAACTCTCAAGATGTCATGATGAAGAAAGAAAATAATTGAGCCACTTTTACTTTGCACAATGTTGTTTTTATTCTGATTAAATCATATGGATTTAGACATCATGACAGATCTTTTCTGATACAGTAACATAAAATGGCTTCTTATAATTTATTAATTTTGTTCCTTTGCCCTCCTAGAAAAGTCAAATCTGAAGACAAATATATGAGCTTACAATTATTATCACTGTTTCATTAAACTGCTACGACCCATTTTTCGTATATAAGAAGTCTAGAACTGGATAATTGCAGCATGACTGCAGTACTGATTTTCTCCTTTTGTCAATGACTTTGTACTAACGACAATTCTATTGCTCACAACCTTTGAATACCAGACAGGTAATTTTGTTCTGATTTATTATACCTAAATAATATTTGATTGGTATGACCTACATGATGGTATCACTTACTCTAGGCATCATAAATGCATCTGAGTGTTTACCACACTGAGAAATTCATCACAGCAGTCTGAAAAAAGGTTTTGGACACTAAATAAAATTACTTATTTCACAAAATGGCTTTTTAAATAGATTTCAAAATTTCACATCACTAGAAAAGTCAGGTGTAGAAGTATTCTTTTCTTAAGAGAAAAAATAAGGCTCAGTTTTCTCTCTCTAAATAGACACATATAGATTACAGATTTGATACTGAAGGGTCTGGCTCTGAAAATTGCATACAGATCCATCAACAAAATAGTGCAGTACAGTTTTATAATTCCCCTATCCTGTGTGATCTCAGTATACTTTTTATGAGATTGCATAGCAAAAGATTGCCCTGCTGCACCTTTTTTTTTTTTTTTTTTTTTTTTTTTTGAATGGGGAATAGAAATGTGGACTGTTTGAAGGAAATCATCCAAAGGTATACAGAAGCTGCTACCATTTTTTCTCTTCCACTTACTTCTTCTGATTAGTTCATAGGGAGGTCAACTATGGGAAAATAGAGAAATGGCTCAACAGGGAACAGAAATGAGAAACTGTTAGACCTATTCTCTTCTAAGCTCTGAGATGTCAGTACTTTGTAAATACAAAAAGATCCCTCCTTCACCTTTGGTTTTATCTAAGCTACAAGAGTCATCTGGTATTTGTATGAGCCTAGTTCCTTTAGTTTTGATTTGATCTTCTCCTAGGGTAAAGTGGTTGAGAAATAATGTTTAAATCTCAATACAGGATTTTCACAAAACCACTAAAGTTCTCACAAGGTATTTTTGTGGAAGAACAGTCTTTATTAGATAATTACTTACTTATTTTTAGTAATAAAACAGGTAAAAAAGGAAAAAGAAAATTTCTTTCCTATATATTTTCAGAGCCTGATATAGTCTGTATCCAAGTGGCCTACCAGTTCCACAGGGAAAGGCATTTTCACCAGTTATCTATACACACAGAGACATCTGTGTCTATATACCTGGAAACATTTACATGGAATTTTGTTTTATCTTAGAAACATGCTACTTCCGTGGCTACTGGTATAACTCTTACCAAATCTTTGAGTTTTGATTAAGTTTTAAAGGAAAGGATTGTGGTGTAAATCTTATAATTTTATCTTCAATTAGGAAAAAATCAGTAAACAAAAGAGATGTTTTCATGTTTCCATTCATTTTTTTTTAATGGCTTTTCTGCCTTTTAAAAATATCCCATACATATGTGGTTATAGCAGCAGAAGGACTTATTTATGAAGTAAAAGGTATAAATAACAAATATCTCATTTAAATGCAACCCTGCAGACAGCTGAGAAAAGGAGGCAAACATCACAATTTAAACTTCAGGAAATTAATCACGTCTTAGCAGTGGGTACTCAAAGTTAACAGAATGTATATTACAAAGTGAAGAAGAACTTTTGGGAAAAGGAAAGAATTAAAAATAAATAATCTACAGCACTCTGTCTGTTCAGTGTCAGTGAACTGGCCTTTTAAATATCTCATATTTATTTTTCTTTAATTATCATTCTTCACAGATACAGGGTTTAGTCTGAACTGAAGTGTGTGCTACAGAACTAGCGCAGCTACTAGCAACTTGCATCATATTGCCTGCCAGTCATTTTATTAAGCATGTATTACCTTGAGTTTTATCACAGCAGACAGCAAATGAGTAAGAGAATTTTAGGAAAATGGAAAACATTACTTTATTCACTTTTATAATACAGATTTTCAGTTAACAGTTTTCTTAAAAATAAATAAATAAAATGAATAAACTGCATATGCCACTAGCAATAGCAAATTAGACAAGTGCTCCTGCTAGAAATGTCTTTTAGACTCATCATTAGAAAACTCAGTAACAGCTATTTGAATGCAGTCTAGTTAACGAAGAAGCACATTAAAAAAAAATAGATAATTGTCTCAAGACATCAGCAGCTATCAGAGAAGCAAGTTCTAAAGGCAATAGGGATTCACCATTTTGCTCAGCCCAACAATATAATGTTCAGTACATCACAGCAGTACGTCTTAACAGATGTACTAAGCCCTTTTCATAAGTGACAGGTTCTGCACTATACAGAATTTTGTAAATTACTTCCAATTTGAGCAGCTAATAGATGAAACAAAATACTTTTAAAAGCATGAGTAAAAGTAGAGGATATGAGTTTTGAATGTCTACCCACCTAAAAATCACAGGAAAGTTCATGCGGTTTTCTGTTCACTGCTTTTCTGTCTGAGAAAATAATATGTTGAAATTATTTAGTCCTCAAGGACTGGGCACACATGACCAAATAAAGATATCTACAGCACTGAAATCTTGAATTCAGTTTCTCAAAGTGCCCCAAAACTGTTTGACTCATATTAACTAATGAATGGCAGTAAGACTCATTCCCAGGGAAAAAAAAAAAACAAACCTCATCTAAACGTAAACTTGTAGAACAAATAAAATGAATTGTGTCCTAAAAGTGAAATATTTTTTGTTTAAATATAAAGACAGACTTTGATGATTACTTCTTCTGTGGTTTCCTGAAGTGCATAAGATAATCAAACTATATAGTCTTATCAGAAAACATGAGCTATGTTGAAATGGTTGTGGAAACCTGGCTTGTCCTCTGTGATAAAGGAATCCACAAGAAGGCACTGGAAAACTGCTGAAATCTATGACACCCCCTCTTCAAAATAAAACATAAAAAAATAAAACAAACAAACAACAACAACAAATACCAAACCTAAACAACAAAGCCAAAACCAATAGGAAAAAAAAAACAAAATGAAAAAAATCCCCACTCCACAAACAAACAAAAAACCTTCAAATCAACAAACTAGAAATCCCAAAATACCTGCTAATAAAAACTAAAAACAATCCAGTGTAGAGTTTTTCCCAAAATCTAATTTTCAGGGAAAGAAGATATGTGAAAGACCTTCCATGAAGACGCGCTCTTTCATATAACACCCTGTCCACCATATCTAAACAGGTCAGAGTCCAGCCACATATATTTTGAATCCTATGTTTTATGATACATGGGCATCCTTAATATATTGTGTATACTGTAAGTCTCCTATTTTTTGACTTAAAGAAATGACCTTTATGAAAAAGTTATGCTATAGAGTTTAATTTTTTTTTAAATTGAAGACATAATATTCCTCCAAGCTTGCTGTCTGATTGAAAATGCAATGTAACTCAAAATGTGAGAATGTCATAGGGCATCAGAGGAAAGGAGGTAGAAATACACACAAGGACATATACCTCTACAACTTTGAAAATAATGATTTTTTTTTTATTATTTTTATACTCAATATCATCGTCCTTTCCCTTTTCTAATTAGCTTTCCTCCATAACTTCTCTTATAGCTATTTAACCTCCAGCTGGGATGACATGCGGAATAATTCCTCTGAGGCCAATGGTAATGTGGTTCTCCGGATTGCCCAGTAATAGTCACAAAGTATTGTTGATAAAATCTCTCAAGCACAGCACCTCCAGGATAACAGCTAGTGGCCATATAGTAGGAATGACCTGAAGTTCATTTCCTTTTTTGTGTGAAAAGAGAATGACCCTATCTCTCCTCTGCTGTTAGTCATTTCAAGGTCAAGTCAACATATTATATATTAACTTAAAATATTTTATGATATATGATTATTCAGTAGATACACAGTACACTTGTGTTTTATATTATATATTGTCTATAAATAGAAGTTGAAATGGAAAATAAATTCCTTGTGTGCAAGTAGAGAATATATGTACTAGAAACCAGTGACCAATCAACAATTTGTGGTTGATTGAAAAATCTGATGCATGTTTTAAAAATCAATACCTCTGCAGGTTCCTGTGATCATAAAAGGGTTTATTAGAGACAAGAGCTAGATCTCTGATCCTAGCACTGAGAGTCTGAGATTCAGAATCCTCAGTGTTGTGCCTCACAGAGTGTCAGCGATTAAGGCAATTTTTAATGTTCAATTTTTTGTTTATTTTCAGGGCAACTGCTTCATTTTATATTGTCCCATTATGAAAACCATATGTAGATCCTGCTGTAATATGCAGAACATAATTAATCTCTTGTTGAATTATTTCAATTAATCAGTAATAACATAGATTCATACAGGGATGCACAACATATAGAAGAGTTTTCCCTTGTTTATCAAATGTCAATTATTTTAAAATCTTGTTTTAAAAATAACCCCACATATGAAATTTGCTTTTTTATTTGAACTTCTCTACAGAATGGAGCTGTAATCAGAAATGAAGATGAAAGCTATTTTCAGATAAAAAAAGGAATTGTTAATTTCAGAAATTCCTAATGAACTCTTAGTGCATACTGTATGCACTCCATACATAGGATTAGTGAATAGCAGCATAAAAAAAAAAAAATCAAGCAGCCATTATTTTTACTGTCATCATCATCAGCTCCATCACACAGGTTTGTGCATATGCTGTGATGAAAGAAAAAAAAAAGGAGGCAAAGAAAAGGAAAAAAGAATGAAAAAGAAAAAGGGCTCCTGGGAATTTTAGATTGCTGAATAATTTTATCTAAGATGTACACTACCCCCCCGAATGACCTCCGAAAGGAGATTGCAATTCATCAGCTCTGTCATTAGCCTAATCAATATAATCCCATTATATTTGCTGTTTTGGTTTTTGTTTTATTTTTTTTTGTTTTTAGTAGAGACGCTCCTAGGAATGGTTATAAGCAGCTCCTGTGCGAGAATTCTTCTGTCCCCATGGATGCACAACATGTCACCCACTGTCAGTCAGATCATCACCGACACGGACAAGAAGCAGTGGCTGTGTGATTGGCCTATGCAACATACTACATTCTTCCAGAAGAATGAACTTGAGTCCAAGGGGACCATCGCTGATGTGTCAAGCATGGAGATTTGGTGCGAATTCCCTGCTAAGTCAGTCAGACCAAATTATTTTTTATGATGTGTTCCTAAGCAGGCCCCTGGTAAATATAGTGGATTTTCTACTTTTGTTTTCTACTAGTCTTGTTTCTACTTGTCAGGATGCTCAAAAGGAGCTTTTTATAAATTTCCCATAACTTTTACAGGAGCAAAAATGAAAGTTTTGAGTCACTGAAATATTGTGGGAAATGGGCTGGGTTGAGCATTAGCATTGCAAGTTTCAGCATAAAATGCTAATAAATACAGAAATTTCTTTTCCTGCAATGACAGATCTTTAACATTTCTCACCAACCACAGTAAGCAGCAGGAGTAAAAATGTCACTGTAGATGGATTTAAATTTGATTAGAGACCATGAGACTTTCAGAGTAAACTATAGGTAAAAAAAAATTCACACCTAAATTTGGGAAAATGTTATTTAGATGGAGAAGTTTGTGTTCTGTTCTTTTGCTGGTGTTTTGGGGTTTTTTTAGTATTGTTAAAAATCACAATGTTTCTGTGCTCACTGAGAGAGAGAATAATTGTGCAGAATTAGGCTATTTTAGAGTTCCAGAACCAGAGCCATATGACGCTTATAAGATATCCATATACAGAGGTCCAGGAAAAATCATTTAAAGCTTGATGCAACCTTTAAGTTCCCTAGATAAGATGGCAACAAAATTTTATTCATGACATCTAAACTTTTAAACTTGCAACAAAATGAGAGAGGAAGAAATTGCTTTCTAACATCTAAATAAACACATTAAAAAATCTTATCTATCATTGCCACGGCACTATAATCCATTATCTTAGACATCTGCATGTACTTCAGAATTAGAAACCAATATTTGTTGATTACTTTATGGTCATGTCATCAGTTAAAGATGATCAATACCTTTTTCTGACTTGCGTGAAATATTTAAAAAATAATTCAATGCAAACTGCCCTGGTATGAAAATGAAAAGCAAAATGTAGCAGGTTATGTTTGCACTTTCTCAAGCCTCAGCTGTCAAAACAGCTCTGCAGGGTTTGATGGATTTTTGCTTTTGTTTTGTTTTCAGCCTAGGTATGATAAGCCACTCTGTGTAATTTTGCTCTAAAAGCATTTTTTTGTGGTTGGTTAGCCTTGCTTGGATACCAGATTCCCACAGAGCCTCTCTATGACTCCCCTCTTAAGCAGGGCAGGAATGGAAGGGCAAAGAAAATTAGATAGAAAAACCCTCTAATAAGAGGATCAAAATAAAAGCAAAAGCCAAGGCAACATGAGGAAGCAAGGTAAAACAAAACCAGGTAAGGTCCAACTCAGGAGACAGGGTTCCAGTGTTTGTAGTGGTTGCTCTGTAAGAAAGATACCATAATAACAAATGCCAAGATTCCTCATTTCTCTTGTGTTGAAGAGTAGGCATCATAGGGAATATGCCTTTGATCAGTTTGGGTCAGGTATCCTGGCTATGTCCCCTCCCAAGAGTTTGCCCACCCCCAGCCTGCTGGTGAGGGCGGAATGTTGGGGACAGCGCTGACGTTGTGCCAGCCCTGGTCAGCACAAGAGCTTTATCAACACCTTTCCAGCTGCCATTGCAGAGTACAGAACTATAAGGACAGCTATGAGGAAAATTAAATCCTTTTCAGCCAGGGCCAAAACACTTTTCCATGACCTAAAACAAAACAAAACAAAATTATTATAAGATTTTTAAAGTGTTTAATTACTTGAAGCATATGCTGGGAAGGTTTATATAGACTTTTTTTGACTTTTTATTTATTTTTCCCTTTTTGACCAAAAGAATTGGTCAAAAGAGTTCTGGTTCTGGTTTTCTCATTTCAGTGGGAGGAAATAACTGTTATAGAGCCAGGCTCTTCCTATGGATAAAGCATACCTTAAATAATGAAAAAACAGAGATAGAAAACTGGATGATGGAAAACTGACTGACTTCTCCAAGTCAGCCCAGACTACGTATGATGAAGAACTCAGATGCAAGTTCAGTTTTAAAATGGTGCCAGATGGCAATTTCTAGAATGTGTTAGTCAACAATTTTCATATCTTGGACAAGTGTTGCTATAGATTCATCACTTCAGTGTACCTAATAAGATGATTTATCGTAAACCAATCTTAAAAGTATTTAACCTAGAAAATTATTCCCTATTATCAGTTCAAAATTTCTTGTGACAGCTTTGAGTCAACTTCTTAGAGAAAGTAGAATAAACAGAGGAATTTAGGGCAAAATGTGTTTTAAATGCCAATTATTTATACAGTTTTCTTAACAATGAATCAAGAAACTAATTCAACCTTTTGGAAAAGAAATAGATTTTTGTCCTATGTGCCAGTAAGAATTGAGTCTTCATAACTTCCCTTAGTGAATTAGGTCAATGGAAGCAATGGGTCAAAACACAACTCTTGGACAAACATCCATCTATTGAATATTAGAACAAAATTTTAAAAATGGTAGTATTTTATCAATACTTAAATATTTATTTATTTAAATATTTATTTGTTTATTTATTTATTTATTTATTTATTATTTGACAGTGATTTAAAAAGTTTCTTAGGCCTTACTTTTAAAAATATAAACTCCTTTTTGAGTCTTGGAGATGAAATTGAAGTTTCATTTAAATACTTATGCTTTCCAAGATACACTGACACATTTATAACAAGCATCTACTACATTCTTAAAGTAGTGACAAGCATCTATTGCATTCTTTTTCTCAAGTAGTAAACAACAACACAACAGTTAAAAAAAACCCAGAACACACAACTCAAAACCAAACCAGAACAATACAAAATATTTTAAGGCAATTTAAAATTTTCTTTAGGCTCCCCTCATTTGTACCATCTACCCTTTGCATTCTAATCAAATGAAGATTCACATATACCATTTAAGCCCTTTACTCCTCCTGTACCACCACGCACAAATACTTAGAGGCAACCACATACAAAGACTCAGACAGTCTTATCATGGCATCTCCTTGCAGACAAACATTGGAAGAGATTTTCTGTATGAACCCAATCCCTTTTCAATATAATAATACCATGGACTTTGGCTTGACCTTTGCTTTATATATTATGTTTATGACAACATGAATTATCAAGACTGTTCATAATAAAGCCAGATAAAAACTGACTAGAGAGTAGAGCTATTATTGTCTTTTCATACACATATATAGAAAACAAATCTTCCTCCTCTCTTTCCTTATATCAACTTAAACACACTCTTGAGAACTTCCAAGTGAAGTACCATTGATGCATGGAAGATATTTACCTAATTTTCATTAGCAGGGGAAAAGAATACAAACATAAAACATAGAAAAAACATTATCTCTCTAGAGACAAATTTCCCATGTTTGTGTTAACTATTTCCAGAAAAATGAAACTTAGGCCAGTTACTAAAATTGGAGCAATCTCTGAAAGTTTGCATGCATACATTGGAACTATGGCATCAGCTGTTTCTGGTATATTCAAGTAATGTTTGATTTCATTGCTCATGAAAGGAAACTATCTTTTCCCAGGCTAGAACAACATATAAACTATTCAGTACTGGCAGAAGTGTGTGCCTAGTAAGCCCAAATGGCTTTCACACCAACTGGCATGTTCCACCAGATGTAGGCATTTATTCCGCATATTGTGTCTCTTCTGTAACACATGCTTTGCAAACTCAGAGGAGATAGTACTCATACTCACTTAATATCATGGAGGAAACAAGCTAAGTGTAAACAGAAGTGAGCAAATTTTAACAATTCAGTGCTTGAAAGAAGTCTGTTCCACAGTTTCAGAAAGATCATTATGTCCAGACCTCAATAGCACTGGTAGGCAGTTTTTCCAGGGCCTAAATAATGCTCTTTGGAGCTTAATAGCTGCAAACATAATATTATCAGAATCATGTTGTTAGCCAAAATAAGGAATGCAATTAAAAACCTTTTAAAGTCCATTTAATGAAAGCAGCAAAATACTCATTGGAAACTAGGAAATCTGCTTTAGAGATGACCCCAGTTGTCTTTTGATGTTTGTAAGTTATGAGTTTTCTAAATAAGGTTTGCAGTTCATTGTTACCCATGCTTTTTCATTATAATGAAGATTGCAACAAATTGGCATGTACAATGGGTTCACAGGAGGAACGACCTCCTGTAAATGTATTTGTAAACATCACAGAGTGCTGCTGTTGTTCAGTGCTATTTCATTTCTTCACTGATTGTCAGAGTTTGAATGAATGTAGTACATCTGAAAGTTTACAAATCGACATTCAGGAAAGTTGCAGAATCTTAAATATAGAGGAGAAAAAAAAAAGGAAAGCCAAAAGTGGAATGTTATCCACTCTTTTATCATCTGTTCTTTTCACTGGATGATTATCTGACAGGTCCATTCTAGGCAACATTCATTCCACTACTTAGTTTATTTATTTATTTTGCATAATTCAAAATTATTTTTTAAAAAATGAAAAGGTTTGGATGCAGAATTGTTTTTATGCATAGAAGCAGGCTTATGAGGAATATGGTAAAATGTTGATTTGTATATATGAATTTTATTTTTAACTATGCCCAACCAGCTAATATGAGAACTAAGCCAAACCCCTTTGTCATGCATAATTTAATTAGAGTTTGTATATGCCAACAATTTCCATTCAGATGGCATATTCCAATTGGAGAGCTAAAATTAATCTTTTAGTATAAGAAAAATTATCTCTTTAGAGATGATGACCACGTCTTAAAATTCTGTTAACAACGGCTTTGAAAATTGTGGTTTGCCAAAAATTCATTGCAAGATAAGAGCTGAGTAACATATGTTGTGGCTTAACCCCATCTAGCAACCAATCACCACACAGCCACTCATTCACTCCCCCGCCAGTGGGAGCAGGGAGAAAATGAGAAGGGCAAATGCAAGAAAAACTATAGGTTGAGATAAAGACATTTTCATGGGGAAAGCAAAAAGTTGCATGTACAAGCAGAGCAAACGAAGGAATTAATTCACATCTTCCCATGAGCAGGAAGGTGTTCAGCCATCTCTGGGAGAACAGGGCCCCATAACATGTAATGATTACTTGGGAAGACAAACACCATCACTCCAAATGTCCTCCCCTTCATCCTTCTTCCCCCACTTTATATACTGAGCATGACAGTCTGAAATATCCCTTTGGTCAGTTGGAGCCAACTGTCCCAGCTGTGTCTGCTCCCAGCCTCCAACACCCTGAACTTCTTGGCAGTTTGGCAGTCCGAAATGCAAAAAAGGGGTCTGTGTAAGCACTGTTCAATAATAACAAAAACTACTCTGTGTTATCAACTCTCTGTTCAGCCCAAATCCATACATAATCCCATACCATCCACTGGTAAGAATATTAACTCTACCCCAACTGAAACCAGAAGATTTCTCAGACACTGAAGTTTATAACACACTGACTTGATATAATTTATAACACACTGACTTGAAAGACACAGTGTATCTTTCAAGTTGTCATCATGCATTAAAAGGTGAAAAAGTATTTTGTTATAACCAGGCAATGAAGTTATTTCTTGCTTTAATTGTTTGCTATTCTTTTGATAGCATTTTTTTAACCCAGATTTTCCCTTCCTTTCAATTTTGTAATACTTACCGCCCAGAGCCAAACCTGGTTGCATTACTGTAGTTACAGCCAAGCTAGTTTCACCATATGCTGTCTGTACTATCTATATTATGCAGAATGAATCCAGCAGTTGTGACTGATGGTGGTTCATGAGCCATCAAAAACTTTCCCCTAGGAATTGAAAGGAACACTCCACCCAAGCAAAGGCATAGAGCAGTAATAATTTTTGTATGAGTACAGTTTTTCAGATTTAATGCGGCACACACTGAACACCAGGTCTGAGTCTGTGTTTGAATAGTGCTGTGCAAAATTAAATTGTTCCAGAGTGGTTTTTATTGTCTAGCTTATTTCATATAATGTAATGCGTGCTTCTGTTTTTGCTTCTGGGCTTAAGTTTGTTTTGATTTTGTTTAATACAGCTGAGGGTGTTGTCTACTACATCTAATTGTCTATATAACTCATAGAAGCCCAATCAGAAATTTTTATCTTATTGACAGAGTATCACTTTCTCATTCTTTGTTTGCAACTGCAATGACGACCAGAAAATTCTCTCAGTTTAGATGTATGATTTAGTAATATGACCAAGAATATTATCAGTATATGATTAGCTTTATATGCATGGGTAATATTTAATTATTGATATATATACAGTTAATCACAAATTAACTGGATGACTTCTGTTGATTCAGTATAAGCAAACTGTTGTCAGTAACCTTTCTAATGAGGTAGAGATAATAGGAAATATAACATCTACTTCAAAAAAGAAAAACAAAGAGGGAAGTCAGACAACTAAAGCAAAGAAATTTATTAAGTTTAGGTAATCTACCCTAACTTTTACTTTCTGAAAATTTCATCAGCAATTTATAAAACAACATATTTGGAAGTACATAGGAGACAAGAATGGAATACACAGCAAGCAAAATGCAGCTCTGTAAAGAATAGACAGGGTAAAGCCAGCCTAAATCACCTAATCTTTCTACACAAAGGCAAATAGAAAGGGAATTGTGTGTCATATAGTTTCATTTTTTGTATCATATTTATTGCTCTTTGCACATGACATTTTCTTAAGAAAATAAAGGAAATGTAGTTAAATTACATTGGGGGGAGTTAAGCCAGATTGGATATCCATAGTCACAGAGGAGGATGAGAAATCGTTCTCTGTAATCTTGATGTATCAGAGAAGAATTAATGAACTTCAAAATCAACACAGAAAATTCAGTATAGACACTGGGGAAACATGAAAAGGTAAGGTAGTGAGTTATTGCCACAGGTTGCTGTGGGAATCTCTATCATAGAAGTCTTTAAAAATGTAAAAAAGTCCATGAAGAATCATAGAGACAACTGATTTTGCCTTAGGACAGGGAAAAGGACCAGATGACCTCTCAATGCCTTCTTACTCCTCGTTTTCTGAGATTTGTTATGTGGATGTCTAAATTTGAATACAGTATTAAAAATGTTTTAATACTTCAGTTAATATTTTAAAATAATACTAAAATAGTTAATAGTCTCCAACAAATATTGATAATGACAGTAGTATTATTTGCTTATAGTTTAAATTATTGTTGGAATTTGAATGAATATTACTGAGTAGAAATGTCATTCATTAACAGAGATTTAATATGTGAATAAATATTCAAAGAAAATACTCAAGGTCACTACTTTGTACCATTATTTCACAGCTATAAATTTTATTTCCTGATAGACCCATTTGGATTGATACAAAATTTTTATGAAAAGAAAGAGCCAGTGGAATAGTTCCAAGGATACATGTGCTCTGGTCTCTTTAATCTCAATGACATGAATTCTATTCATCCATTTAGTGTGGCAGAATAGCAATTCTTATCTTCAGTAATGAAGATAAGAATGTAATTCAGCTTTTTTTCAAGGCAGGATCCCATGGGAAACTTATCTGAACAGAAAAGGGACTGCTGAGATCAGGTTTTCTTCTCAGAAAGACTCTTTAACAAGGAGGTCAATCCCAATATGAGCAAGAATGTGTAGCAGAGGGCCAGGTAACTCAATACAGAAATCCAGAATGAGCTCAAGCCAAAAAAGAAAGTACAGGGTGGAGCTGCTCCACCAAGGAGCAATACAGAAACAGTGCCTAGGTGTCCAGAGAAAGAATTAGTAAAACTGAAGTTCAGCTGATACTGAAAATGGCAGGAGATGTGAAAGGGAACAAGAAAAAATTCTATAGGTAATTAAAGAAATAGAAGTGGCATAAAGCAAAATATGCAGCTGCTGCTGAATGTGAAAGATATCTAGATATATAGGATATTAGAAAACTTGAAATTCTCAGCATCTTATCTACTCAGCAGTTTCTCTACCTCAAGCTATCCAAGTCCCTCTCCCTAGAGGCAGAGTACAGGGTGAATAAGTGCTTCAGAAGGTACCAGGAGACAATTCGATGGACCATGTCTTAGTGATTGTTATAGCAAGCTTTACATATACAAGTCCATGGGAACAGACCACACAGGAGCAAAATGCATTAGCAACATGAGCAGGAGAAAAGAGGAGGATGGGTAGGACTGACATTTTGCAAAACTTGAGTAGCCCAGTGAAACTCTGTGAAAACAAATGTAAAATTGTGCACCTGGAATGGAATTACCCATGTGACAGGACAGGATAGGAATGAGATGTGCAAAGGAGTCACAATGAGCAGAAGATCAAAGAAAGATTGAAACAACAGAGTGCCCATGCTGACTGGAGATAAGACATCCAGATTCTCCTAGGTATGCTCAGTGACAGACGCAACGGGCAGAAAAAAGCTATGGCAAGTAAAATTCTGATTAAATATATAGAAGAAAAGATTCTTCATGGTGATGGTGTTCAAGCACTGGAATAATGGAATATGCGAAATATCCATCCCTCCTAGAAAATCTCAAATCTAATGCATCTAATGGATGAGTCTAAATTCAAAGCTACCCCTGCTTTAATGAGAAGCTTGGGTAGCTGACCTACTCTGTCTCTTCTACCCTAATAATTTTTATGGTATCTTTCTTATTTTTTTTTCAAAATTATAGGAAATATATCTGTAATATCATATTTGTTGATTTAACCTTAGCTTCTTCTTCCAGGATTACATGCTATTTCCTCAAGCTCCCTTTAGCTCATACCATTTTTAAAAGCTCCTGTTGGCACTACCTTCTTTTACATGTCATATTCATTTTCATATAACCACTACTTGGCCATATTGCGATTATTTCTTTACATTTCATTCCTTTTGAACACATAATCATTTTTTTGTTGCACATTTCTGAACTCCCTGTGATTTGTTAATATATGTGCGACATTGTGGTTCCCAGAATAGAACTTATTCTTGCAGGTACAATCACACTGGTGTCATATAAAATGAAACTATTGTCTGCCTGCTGTGTGACATCAATGTGACAGATTCTTTGGCCGCTAACAATAAAACTTGTTTTGTTTTAAATAGGGAGAGGAATGATCATTTCTGTATTTTTGAGAAGCTGGAGCATAAATATGCACAAACATGCACAAACACTCAAACATGCATAAGGATACACAGAAATACTGAGTTGAGAGATAGAGCTAATTTCTATCGAACATCTCATGTACAAAATGATTGCTACAGGAGGAAAAAAAAACAACAAAAAACCAACAGAAATAGAAAATTAACATAATGGACTTTTTACAATAGGAAAAATAGGGAAATGGCTAGAAATAACAGTAATTGACAAAACACAACAGAAAAGATGCAGAAGTATATCGGTCATTGATCCATTTCCCTTGAATAGTGCACCTTTTCATACAGTGATATGGTAAGATGCTTTCATAAAATATTTTGATATGACAGTAAATTATAACACTTTTTGATTAAATAAATCACTAAATAAATAAATAAAAGAATAACTGAGCATGTCCTGGAGGAAAATATCTTTGGGTACAGAGAGCAGAAATGTTCTCTAAAGCTGTCTGCACTTAACTCTGCCTCACTGGAAGACTATCATCTGGTTTCAAACTAGCAATGTCAGTCAGGCTATTTGTTCTGTTTTAACACAATTTTCTTAGTCTGGTCTTGATAGTTTGAGATTTTCCCTCAGACTGTCCCAAGAGAATCATCGTCAATGCAAAAGCTTCTGACTCCACTTCACACCTGACTCAGTGAGATGAAGCATAGACTAAAGGATCTTGCTCCCCCTTGATTGTATTCCTAGATGAAATACATTTCAGACAGGTGCACAGGAGAAGGTTATGAACTGCAAGAAAAAATGAGTTCAGAGGGTAAAAGTGACAATTATTTTTCTACCTGAACAAAAGTGTGAAAATGATTGGCCTTTTCCTTAAAAAGGTATCAGAGTTTCTGATGCTTTCGCATGCCAATTCTGGTGCTTTTGTAGTCTTTCTTCACATAAGTATCCCAAAACCCCTAAAGAAGATCTGACAAGCACCAGTTTTTTATATGATCACCTGACTGCTGTTCCTTATAAGGAAAAGTCTAGAAAGCATGTACTGCAAATAATTCTTTACAAATGAAACATGACTTGTGGTACTTACCTATAGCCTCTTATTTACCCCTTGAAAAATGACAATTTGTGTCTCAAGGAAGTTCAACTGGAACATAACCTGCTTAAAACCAGATCTGGACTGCATTCCATGTCATTAATTTACAATCCTGGAAACTAAAAGAAGCTCTGAAAGAGGATTTTGAAGGGGTTTTGGCATACATTTCATCTGCTGACACATTTCCGTTTGTCAGCTGAGCCTAAAGGGGTACACAGTGAAATTAATTTCTGCAACCAGAGCTAGTATAGCTTAAATCTGATCAAGGAGCTGACCTAGTGAATTGAGGGTCTAGTCTGTCTCTTTCCAAGAGTCTCCACCACTGAAAGACAGTTTTCAAACTAAGGTCATCTTGCCTTGCTGAAGAGAGATGTTAATTAAAAAGAAATTATTCAGATGTAACTGAGTATTTTCAGAGGAGATCTAGTAAGGAGGTGATGAAAGTCCATTTGACCTATTCTGCTTGCATTCTGGGTTAGTAGTCTTCTTGTGCATTTTTTCCCCCAAGTTGCTAAATATATTTTCATTGGCTATATATCATCCCCATGCTTGTAATTTTAACTTCATGCTCAAGCATATGAACTTCACTGTTAACTTGTGCTAAAGCTCTTCTAGATGATTGCTGAAGAAGAGCATCATAGAAAAAAAGCATGTAGAAAAACAATATATCCGCTAGTATTTTGTGTACAATGTTGTAATATATGCTTTAGTTATTCCACAATAAATTTTGGCCATAGAAACATATCTGCAGCCTAACTTGCCTGCATAAACTATTGATTTTATTCCTTTACATAGTCAATTTTTGTTTTCCGTTCAGTATAATCACCTAACTCATTTTTTTTGAAAAGCAATCTCTCCTTTTCTTATGGTTTTTGATTTGGTTTGGTTTGGGTTTGTTTGGGTTTTTGTTTGTTTTTTTGTTCTTTGTTTTAGTTTGGTTTTTTGTTTTTTTTCCAGATACATCTGTACTGTAAATAAAATCTCTAAGGGATTAAAAGTCCTCTTACTTGAAACATGCATTTTTTGCTGGCTGGTTGCACCTGTTTTCTGTTCGGAAACAGAAGAAAGTTCCATCAAAACTTCCATCCATTTGGATTACATGACACCAGACAGAAAATTTAGGTCTTGTTTTCTAGTATGCGTATGCATACTTTCTTGCATATTATGTCACTGATATTTCCATAAATGTCATTTTTCAAAATAAACATGCATTTATTTCCTCATATTATAAACTAATCCCAGGGCACATTGAGTGATCACAACATGTATGACAACATTTTCAAAAATGTATGTGGAATAAGAAACTACCATATTTTGCTCATTAAAATGCTGGTGCTACTGAGATTAAACACATCAGCATCAGTTTTGATACTGAGTGTCATGATTGTGTATTCTTTTCAAAAAAGGTATATTTGCCCTATTTTCCTGCTGAAAAGACAGAGGTTTTAGTGGGTGTTATTTATGCTTTTTGACGAAGGATAGGCGTCTCTTTGAACTTGAGTTCTCTTTACATGTACTGACAGATAATAATATACAGGGCAAATAGAATTAATTATAATGCCAGATATGAATATTAATGCATGAACATAATCTTACAATTTTGGATAAGTATTCTTATTCAATGCTAATAATCAGTATCTTTTTTTCTAATGATGGGCCTCCCTAATCTCTTTTCAACAGCACTCTTGCTAATCAACATGAAACAAACCACCAGCTTGTTCAGAGAACAACTGTGTCTCTGTGGTCTGAATAGTAATGGAGTCTGACAACAGGTTAAAAACAAAATTTTATTCAGGCACTAGGAAAGATGAGCAGCAATGCAGCCAAATTGTGGCTCATCTGATCCCTGAGAGCGAACACAGGGTCACAGACTACACCATGGCTCTGGTGGACTATCAGTGACTCTATGTCAAGTCAATCGTGCAAATGAATTTTGAATGTGAATGAGAGTTGTGTCACTCCTTGGCTCCACCAACATGAGTGTGAGTTGAGAGAATCACACCTTACCTGGCAGAAGCACGGGCTACATGTCATCTCAGATGATGTGGGTGACATCCTGCCTACATGACAATGGGGGCAGGCTGCAAGAAAAGAGAGAGTTGCACAAACAATCTAGCAATAAAGACACTCCTATAAAATTTCCAACATTTTTCTGCTTCTTCTCTATTGTCAAGATTAGATCTGAAGGCACATTGTCTACAGCACCAATTAATATTTATCTAGAAACTTTAGATGAGTTCTGTTCATTTTCCCACACAATATCCCCTGGTTCATTTATTGTTCTTTAATAAAAACCCTTTGTGAAAGGAAACTGCCACTTGCAAAGACTTGTCGGACTTGTGGACAAAATACCTATGAAGAACAAAATTGAATATGAGCATAAAATTTACTGAATAGCATTTTCTGAACCCAGTGCTTATGAGGATTAAGAAATGTTTTTTTGCCCCATTTAATTTCAAACTAAGTCTTGTATGTAGAAAAGGTATGCTAATTATCTACTAGTCTACTTTTATTTTGCTGGCAGTGGAAATGTGATTCTTCAATAAAAGCAAATAAAACTGTTGTTTGTGATTATATCTCCTCAAAGAGTCATAATCTGTTTTTCTGTTTGTTGCTCTCTGACTGACTGAACAAAAAATACACAGCAGCTATTTATACTTTAAATACCATTCTCATTACACTGTGCTGGACTTGAGGCTCTCTGTTTATCTGACTTACCTTCAGTCGGGGTGCAGAACTGGACCAGAACTCTAGTTGCAGTCTTATTAGAGCCAAGCAGTACAGAAAGATTAACTTACATCCCTTATGCACAAAACGTCTGTTTCTACAACTCAAGACAGTAGAACATCCTGACATACTCAGAATCCAAACTACAGAAGATTGCACAGGATTGCATCCAGGTGCATTTTCAGTATCTCCAGGGAAGGTGAATCCACAACCGTTATGGGCAGTCTGGTTCAGTGCTCTGTCACCTTTGCAATAAACAAATTTTCCCTCATATTCAGATGGAACTTCAAGTGTTTCCATTTGTACCCACTGTACCTTGTCCTAAACTTCTAAAATTTCCTTGTTAAATATTATCAGTTTGTCGGTTTTCTGATCACTTCCCAAGTCTGTATTTCAGCATTTAAATCTTTCATGAAAAGCCAAAAATGTACAAGACATGAGAAAACTTGTGCAGAACGTGCCCAAATACTACCTTCTGATTTGATAGAAAATCATTGTTTAAGACTTTTTCAGCACATTTGATAATTCTGCACATCTTTAATACTAATCATCTTAATCTTATCTTTTGCTTATAAGTGTCACATAAAGCAGCTTCAAAAGATTTTGTAAATTCAAAATATCTAACATATACATTTCTTCTCCTTTATCTCTAAGACTGTTTTGCTATCACAAGAAGGAAATTAGATTATTCTGACAAGCTTTGTTCCCAAGAAAACTGTGCTTGCAGTTAGTCTACTCTTACGTTATCTCTAGGTGCTTATAAATTGTTTGAATATTTGTTTCAGCTTTTTACAAAAGGAACTAAAGCTAACTCACGCGTAATTCTCAATTCCTAGTTTTTCACCTTTTTGAAGATGAGAACTGTGATTTTCCTTTTTTCCCAGCTCTGCAGAACTTCATAAACTTTCATGAAGTCTACATGGTTTCAGCAAATCTTTAAAGTCTTCTGAGTAAAATTCAATTGGACTATCCAACATAAAACTTCTAACTTACATTAGAGCTCTTTAATGTACTTTTCCTTTCTCCAGACTGAATCTTTACCCCTTTCTTGTTGATTATGTGTCAGCTGCCTAATCTCAGACAATCTTTTTAGCAATATCTGAAGCTAAAAAGAACATTAAACACTTCAGCTTTCTTGGTATCATAATCAGTTCTTCTTTCTTCTGTTCAGCATTTCCCTTTATCTTCATCTTGATACTAACCTGCTTACTGAATGTCTTCCTGTTGTTCTTTATAACTCTTGCCAGTTGTGTTGTATTTTACATCTTGGTCTTATGCAATTTTTTTTCCACACATTTTGTCCCTAAAAATTTGACCTCTTTTTCCGTGTTCCATACACTCCTGTCATGCAATTAAAATCCTTGAAGAGTCAATACTTTACCCAAGCTGTGGTGGTTTTTTTTCTAAACTTCCTATCCTTTCAGTATTTGTGGTCTGTGATTATGCTTTTAATATAGTTTCCTCATTAAGCTGCCAAATTTCTTATTCTTTAGACTTACTTCTCACAGGATGTAAGTTCCCAAAACTCTTAATTATTGCTCTAATAAATTTGCATGTTCAAGGTTTATTTAATCTAATGTCTGAGTGTCAGGAGTTTTCCCCAAGGGAAATCTATAAAAGCAGTTGAAAGCATTTTAGTTTTCCCTGTTCTGTGGGTTTTGACCTATTTCCCACAACTACCCAGGCATTTTCATATAACAAATCCCCTGCTATTGAACGACATACCCTGAATCTCTCCTGCTCTCTTGGTGTGCCACATTGTAATTTGTTATTACCATTGTTACTGGTCTTATTTTTTTTCTAAGGGACTAAAAATAATCTTGAGGGTTGGAGTTATGAAGAAATATTTTAAGGAAATTATTAGAGAAACTTACCTATTATTTACTTAGTCATAATTCTCTAGGGATATTGACATTAGGGCCAATAAATCTTCATTAGTTGCACTATCTTCAACATTAAATAAATGTGTGCAGTTGCTAATTTTCTTTGTATCTTTTATTAAAATTACAATTCAAATTTTTACTTTAGTATCAAGTACTCATACAAAGTGGTCTACTATCTAATGAGTTCTTCAGCATTTGTTAACCAATTATTTGTGTTAAACCAGAGAACCGTAATTTGTTCCTTTTATAAGTTTCATTTATGCTCTCTCTCAAAAGACAACTAGAAAATAAAAAGAAGCTCAGGAAAACAAACATTTATGATGAAATGTGAAAAATGTAAACTATGTGTAGCTGATATCAGGGGTAGCTGCTACCTGTACTTTTGCTGTGGTTGGATTTATACTATGTCTTTCTTGACTGAGAGACAGAGAGAAGGAAAAACTAAATATCTGAAATATAGCCTCAATAAAATGAAATTACAGTTGAAGGTCTTCTTATTCAATTCAGAAATATCCAACCCAAAATGCAACATATACTTGATGGAGAAGTTGTACTCATCATCAGATAGGCATATGGCTTATTTCAAATCTATTTGTAGAGAAGGGATACTGCCACAGAGAGTTAATCGCGTATGATGCTCATAATGTAATATGAATCACAATAACAATCCTAAATAGCCATTATGGTAAGAGCAGTGAAATGGAACTTGAAATAAACAGTGCAATGAGTGCATATCAGTTAGCTTGAAAGGACAGGAGCTTTCCGGTGGAGGAAGAGCACCAAATACAGTATCTATTAAAGGACTATTAAACGTGAATACAAAGTGTGTCCCTAAAGCCAAGTGCAACTATTTGCTATATGAGTGGGAAAAAACAAATTCATAGCTTTGTTGCCATAGGCAAAGTTCCTATTAATTTCCTAAGTCTCTCCTCTATAGGATTCTTAGGCATCTAATAACATGGTTGAACTCAAATTGCAAACCTTACTTCAATGCACTCATCTGTCTCTATTCTATGCATATTGTCAGTAAACTTTTTCTTCATGCCTTCCCACTATGAAATTTGTTCACATTTTGGAAGTGGCCAAAGTATTCAACAGTTACTGGAGTCGAGGGAAAGTCTGTCAGAAAGAAATACAGACAAGACAGTGAGAATCCATCATCACCACTTGAAAAAGTTTTTTTTTAAAGAGTGTATCTTTTCTTCAGGGAAGGTAGGGTAGACATGGAATGACTTTCTTATTGCTGCCGACACAGTATGTACAAGCACAAAACCTTGAGAGCACTTGGGGGTACTTGGGGGCACTCAAATTCATGCTTTCCATTTAAATGATTGTCTGATATTTCAGCTGGTTCTCCACCCAAGCAAATAAATTTTATGTTGCAG
Source organism: Melospiza georgiana (assembly GCF_028018845.1). Lineage (NCBI taxonomy): Eukaryota > Metazoa > Chordata > Aves > Passeriformes > Passerellidae > Melospiza > Melospiza georgiana. The sequence goes on from NC_080431.1 coordinate 49,987,582, forward strand.
CATAGGGACATTTCCCAATGTCATCTTTAAGTGAGTGAGAAAGGGAACCAAGGGAACATATCTGTGAAGAATAACCTGATACTAAACATGGATCAGTAAGTAGAAGAATACTCTCTGTCTGCTGCATTCATGCTTCTGTCTTCGCAGATATTTTATACAAGTAGCTTGATTAAAACTGTTGCACAGTAAACTGATTCATATTAGTCATGCTAGAAGAAAAAGGCAAGTAAATTTATTTTCATAATATTGTTCATTCTTACAGAGGACATTAGGCGGTCATCACTCTGCAATCAACACCACTGTGATCTGATTTGTTCCATTGTACTGTGACCCTGTATCTACTTTTGGTGAAGTTTCTTAGAATCTTTTGGTACAAAAGAGGAACAAATTGCTTATACACAAAGCTTTATTTAAATGAAACCTTTTAAGTATGATTTCTTTGAATAATTAAATAGTCACAATAAAAAAAGGAAGTTTCTTTAACAAAAGTGTTTTCTTATTAAAATGCCAGTTTCATCAAAGTTTTTACCTTGAAGAATAAAATAAAATATAAACATTTCTTATCTGACTATCATTCCATGACTGCAGTACATATTATGGAGATAATATTAAGATATGTCTCATTGTCAGCTGACCAAGTTGTACAGGATTTTATAGGGATATCAAAAAAATATATTTACTCAAACTTTCACTTAACCTCTGAAAATACAAAGCAGACTTCAGGTAAAATATTTAAATATGTAAGTTCTTCACAGCAACAGATATATAGAACAGGAGAATAAATAACACACAAAATTATGACTATATATTTGATATCCTTTGACTCAGGAAAATAGACCTGCCTAAAATATACAGCTCAATTTTGAGATCCAGCTGTGAAAATATTTCACCCATGTCCAACACTGGTTTTGTTTCCAAGGTGCTCTCCCTCTCTGAGATCAGACAGATGTGTATAGGTAGCATGCAGTATGTAAGTATGGAAAAAAGAGAAAAGAAAAATTATTGTAATTTATATTTGATGCAAACTGTGTGATGATAATTCACTTCTCTAATGAAAGTTCACTTCTTTATGTTCAAAAGGGATTGCAGATTCATTCAGAAAGGAGTCAAAATTCTGACTTTCACCACAGGTTATCCAAATCATTGTTGTCTGGATGCAAGAAAATATCTAATGAAAACGAGGCTTCTTAAAAATTGTCATACCTAAAAGACCCATAAATATTACCAGTCTGTGGAAACGTTTTCAGCTAGGTTTACCTGACTTATTATGTGTGTCTACATTGGGAAAACATAATTCACAGTTGTAAGTGTTTCCATTGACTATAAAAGCAGTTAAGGATTAAATATTGATGTTGCCCTAATCTAGATTAAATAAATTTAGTTTAGAGTACAAATTAATTACTCAGAGTTAATATCAGTTAACCATCTATGTAAACAAAAGAAAACTGCTGTGTATGTGTTGTAAAGAGTGAGAATAAATTAAAATGTAAAATATGTGACCAAAGTAAGATTTAAGCTCTGAGGCCCTTCCCAGGATCACACTCTCAGCCCACGAAGGCAAAACTGCAGCCTAAAATGACACCAAGTGAACAATCCATAGGCTTTCTACTGGAACTAGCCTGTGGAGTGGTGGGGCCATTTTTTGTAACACATTAGCAGTTCAGGTATGTTAGCAGCCAAGTTGTCCACAAAAATTTCTTCCAGCCATTTGTAAATCACCTGCCAGCCTCTTGGGGTTTGGGATGTAACTGGATTATGAAGTTTCTAATGTTTTGTTTCACTTGGGGACTGTATTTTGGAGATACTTAATTCCTAATTCCATCTTCTCCTGAGGAAGGTAAAACATTAAAACCATTTTTACACCGGTATTTCCAGCAAGGTATGCTCAGAATTCAGCTTCATTCACATAACTCTATGGTACCTCCAGTGTTCTTCACAGCTTTATTATGTACCTAATCAAATTGTCTATGAACTAAATTAATTGAATGAAATTAAACAATGAGCCCAGATCTCCTCTATATTCCCTATGCTGCCATGTTACCATACCACATAGTAATTTTTATCATATTTGATGATAAAAGGGACAGGGAGAGTTGCCCTGGCAAACTGCACAGCAGTGAAGGCTTTGAGACTGAAAAGTCTGCTCAAGGGTGGAAAGTGTTTAAGGAACATCAGGAACACCTCCTAGAACCTCTGCAGCTGGACCTAATTTTCATCTCAGAGAAGTTTTTGTGGCTCCCTAAAAAATAGGCACTTCATCTGCAGCATGGAATGGAAGTATGGGCCCAGAAACAAACTCAGCCACAAAAATATATGACACAGAAAATTAATTTTATGTTATTGATTCCTAAATATCATGTAGCCATTTCATGTCACTTAAAAGCTAAACATGCAATTTAAAATTCTTATCCTGCTGGTTGACAAAACCAGTCAACAAAGACAAATTAGTACCTCCAGAAAACAGAATAAAGCAATTTATTCTATCTGGCTTCACATCTATGTTCAAAACAGAGGTACTGGAATGGATGTAGCTCTTAGTCTTAGTTGCCAATTTAATAAGCTTAGATGAATACTTTCCTTCTTTGTTGGTTAGGTGAACTAAAGATAAATGAGATAAATCCCAGCACACAACTGAAGTATACTGGGAACTTAAGCAATTATTTTTTTCAAACTTTTCAATTCTTATCCTTACACCATGATGCTCTTTAAAAGCTACATCATTCTAGGGAAGTTTGATTATCCATTTTTCCTTAACTAATCACCTTCTCAAATACAAGAAAAACCCTCCATCTTTTCCACACTCCAGGGATTCACTAAAGAGAGGATGGGAGACCACAGCATAACAGGTCATCTTCCAGATTTTCAACACAGGCTACTGTGTTGGAAAAGAAGGAGCCCATTCCAAAATGTCAAAAGCAGAGAAGGCAGAAGGACAACCTGGCTGAACAGAGAACTTTTAAAACTTAGGCAAAAAATAGAAGGTGTATGGCCAATGGAGGCAGGGTCAAGACACATGAGAGGAATACAGAGATGCTGCCCATCACTATAGGGAGATTTGGAGATTTGTGTGGCCAAAGCTCAGCTGGAGTGGAATCTGCCTAGAAATTTGTGGGACAATGAAAAAAATTTAAATTAAAGTCTCCTGGATGATCTAATATATGTTTGGAAGTGCTACAAGTTTATCACAGAGGAACGAAAAACAGAAAATAACTTTTTAGGTTATATAGTCCACACCTTGCAATTACAGCATTTCAAATTTACAGGGTTGGGGTGTTTTCTCTGAGTTTTGCTAACTCCAAGATCCCGGGTGTTGATGTCATGTTGCTTATTTAATATGTTTAAATATACAGTGTATATACAAACACATTTAAACAAACATATGGGGGATTTCAGCACGATGAATTCCTGCTAGTGTATTTGGCAGATTCCTTCTCCTCCTACATTCAGGCTGTTCTATATAAGGGCCTTAAATCTCTTCTCAATACAGTAAGCTATACCAACATCATCTTGCATTACTGCAATTTAAATTCCTCTTTCAGTTTCTCTTTCAGGTGTGTATGGTTTCTCCTTCTAATGCACTTATATAAAGTGTCTCAGCTTCTCTCCCATGCTTTATCTCACCTCTTGCCCAACACACAGAGAAATACTCACCTAACAGATTTTTCAGGTGCCTGAGATTTTTCAAAGCTCTGTTGCCACAGAAATGTTCCTTCATTCACCCCAAGTTTTGTAGGTTAATTTAGTACCAGCTTAACCTACTTTTCATCTAAAGAAATGGTCAGAAACTGAGGTGCCTAGACATTAAGTGGGTAGCCAGGGAAAGTTCTGAGAGGAAGGAGAAGAAATGGAGTGGACTCCCTGGTGCACAGCTTTGAAGAGCCAGAAAAATGGTTTTGGATGCTGACTGTGAATTTTCCTCGTAGCCATTAGTTCTAAATTAGGAGTAGCATCAACTCATTGTTTCCCTCACAAATATTGCAAGAACTCTCTAGATATCATATTAAACGAACATTTTCTAGTTTTCTTTAAAACAGTGTTGCAATTCAGACACAAAATTCTGAAAGGAGCAGATACTGGGATCAGCTGATCATCATGAATGACAACTCATGAGCAAACAAAGCAAGTCCTGTGAGATATCTTCCACTGCTATTTATATCAATACACAAAAAAATTCATGACAGTCACTCTACAGTCTTATAATTAATAAAAAAAAAAGACAGTATGTTCATCTTTGCTTATTTAAATTGCCTTAGTCAAAGTCAATATGATAAGCAAATGCATTCCATGATGAGTAAGGGTTGCACATTCTGAATAGTGATCGGATAAGAACATAACAATTTCTGAAGTACTAAGAAAAACATAATATGTTAATAAAACATGCTGTGTTGCCAAACTAAAGCATGAACAGGGACAGAAACCAAGAATATAAAGGTTAACACTTAGAATTATTTACATATTTACAGCATTCATTAAAAAATACACTAAATTAAATTGGTTTTTGGACGTAACTGTTTCATGGATTCCAGTTTGGCCCTGACAATGAACAATAATATTTTTATTGCTCATAGTGCCCATCAATTAAAATGTACCTGTTCCCTAGTTGGGCTTCGAAAACTTTAGTCTTATGAAAAGAGCATACCAAATTTTTTTTCCAGTTTAATGTAAGTCATACATAACTGATTAGCAAAAATTTGCCCTGAGTTATAGTTGTGGACCAGGAAATACATTTTCTAATAATTTAATTCACTGGAAATATAAGCACTCAGGTAAAATTAGACCCCCTTGAAATTTTACCTATTGCATTACTTGGGACTAAAAAGTTGTTTTTTACCTTTTCTTATTCAAAAAAATATTGCAATCATTGTTCCCATTTAAATATAGATGTAAACTGTAAAACATGTAAAACCCAATTTAATTCTTATTGTAATACCACAGACTGAGAGTTAAGTTTAAAATATCTTTATATGTATGCACGTGAATATGTGTTCTTGAATATATATGTATATGTGTGAGTATATAGTGTAAAATTACTGAATGAATGAGACACTGAAAATTGCCAATATTATATTCAGTTGCTGCCTGCTTCCTGAAGATAGTCACCTTGCAATAGAAGGCTAACCAGGCTCCTCTGCTGTAAACATCTGCTTTTATTAGTTAAGCTCATCAACAGAAGTTAGGTGCAATTAATGTATGCAGCTTTAATGAAACATACAAAACAGCAATTATATCCATAATTATAATATAATTAAGTTGCAATCATATAATCAAAGTTAGCTACATAAAAACTTTGCCTTTGAAACAACTCAAAAGAACATTGCACCTTTTTTTACAGTCTTCTATCCAGCTCTTTCTACCTTTTCCTCCCAAGTATATAGTCAGACAGTAGTATAAATTTAATAGGAAAGAACAACATACAAAACTTACATACTTTACTTGACAGCCTTGCATGGGCTTTCGGTGCATTTAATTTTTACCGAGCGAAAGCCTACACAAGTGCAGATACACTTATATCTGTGGCCTTGTCAAATTTCATTAGGAAAGCAAGTTTGGGTCTGGTCAACACAGAGACAACAGAGCTCCAAGGATACATCATGTGTAGCAGGAAATGGTATTAGAGGTTCCATAAATAGTGTCTTCTATGTAGATCTCACAACAATGTTAAGTAACACTGTGATATCTAGGTGCTGTCCTTGGAGGATATGATAGGATATCTACTGTCATTAATGGATACCAAACAAGGTATAACAGTATTTTGCAAAAGACAAGAAAGAAAAACAGCTAAAACTCAAAGGTCAGTATGCCTATAAGGATAGGCATACTGGTTTTTTATTCCAATGTTTGGGTGACAATCTATTCTACTTCCTGCCTAGTGACCTGTCCACCCATTTGTGTCTTCTCTGCTCTTGAAGATGAAAACAAATATGATATCAATATGGCCCATTCCTTTCAAGAACAAAAATGGGCATTTATTTTTGTTTTGGTTTTTACCTCCTCCCACCCTGTACAAGGAAAACAATATTTAAATGGCGATGTCATCATGTGAGTATCTCTCTCATGTACGATGTTTTGGATCTTTTTCATTTGCTAACTAGATACAGTCAGAAATGCCTGACAAACTTTTTACTTCTTCAGACCAAGATCTTTCTTTTAAAAACAAGACACAATAAAGTTAGATATCTTTGATTCCAGGGCTATTTGGTTATTACTAAGTCATATTTTTTTTTTGTTCTCTCAACTTTCTGCTGGGAATCACAGAGTCTAGTTTTGAAGGCAATTTTTATTTTAGTTAAACAAGAAAATAAAATAAATATTATATTTTTTATGGCTTTGCAGTTTTATTTGAATGAAAGCTATGAGCTGAAACAGGAAGAAAAATAACCTTTGCATAACAAATGTGTGGTTTATATCAGGTTTGAAAGCCAGAAAATCACCAAGTCTTCTTTTACTGCAAGAATACATTTGCAGGAAGTTACAATCCAAGAGCAAATTTCAGGAAAATGTGGTTTCACAGAACTCTTCAAACTTTTTTTCTCAAGTACTCATGTCATAGAGAGTTTTGGTCAAAATACAAGACTAGTCACAGAATTAAGACATAATGATGCCCATCTTCTACATTTATTTTTTTACCCTATCCCATGTAACTTTAAAACTACACTCATAAAACTTCTAGTTCTCAAAGTTCCTTCCATGTATTAGATTTATATGTGTACACTTTATAAACCAGGAGCAGCTGCAAATCATCTGCAATTAAGCATGCTAAAGATGAGTGTAGGGGTGAGACAGTGAATTAATTTGCAGGTTAAAGATCCTTATACTTTTTGTTTTGGCTGTGGAGATTTTTGGATACCCCAAAGCCCAGAGGGATACCCATGCTGGAAGAGTTTGTTCCTGAAGGACTGGGCCTTTTGAAGGGACCCACACTGCAGCAGCTCACGAAGAACGCCAACCACGGGAAGGACTCACACTGGAGAAGCTCATAGAGCGTTGCCTCCTGTGGGAGAAATCCACACTGGAGCAGGTGATGAGTGTGAGAACTCCTCCCCTGAGGAGGAAGGAGCAGCAGAGAAAAGTGTCATGAAGTGACCAGAGTCCCTATTACCCATCCCCCTGTACCACTGTGCTGCAAAGAGGTAGAGAAAATCCTGAGTGATGTTGAGCCTGGAAATGAGGAATAGTTGGGTGGAAGGTGTTGTAGGATTTGTTTTTATTTCTCACAGTCCTCCTCTGATTTGATTGGCAATAAATTAAACTAATTTTCCCAAGTGAATACTCTATTGCCTGGGATAGTAATTGTTGAATGATCTCTCCTGGTCCTTTTCCCATGAGATTCTTGGTTTTTTTTCTTCCCCTGTCAGGCTGAGGAGGGGAGTAGCTTTAGTGGGCGCTTGGCAAATAGCCACATTCACCTCACAACTATAGTTTTTATTACTCTCTATAACTCTAATTTTTTGGGTCTCTTTACATGCAAATCTGTATTACTGACAAAAACTTGTTATTCTGACCAAAAATTGTTATTCTGATACAAATCTCTGTGCTGCAACCATTTTCTCTGCAATATGTCAAAATTGTAAAGATATTCTCCTTGTAAATGGATCAACTAAATACTACGGTGAAACATTAAAGAAGCATGAAGCAATGAGCTAACGATGATTTGCTGATTTTTCCCTAAATAGCATCTTACTATTGTTGTTCCATTTTGCCTTTTTATTTATTCATAACTGAATTACCAAAGATATTAAGCTAAAGTGAGAAGTAAAATGGATATCTAGTCACATGAGGCATCATCTCGAACTACCAATGGCCCCTGTGATTTTGGCATCTTTGATTCATGGATCTTACTTACCTGTGAAAATTAAAAGTTACCCTCATCCCAAAGCTGTCCTTTAAATAATGCTGACAATATTTTTAAGCTCATAGTTTCTTTAATTTAAGAACATCCTGTATTTGGAGTACTAAGTAGGTGTTCTGTAAACAAACAAAACTATCATGTTCTTATTCAGTCTGCAAATGGGAAACTAAAGCAATGAGATTTTGACTGTTTTTTTTTTAAACTTTTAGATACCAACCCATGTACATGTCATGGCTTGACACCCCATATGATCTGCTAGGTCTCTTGTTCTCTTAGTGTTGGCAGATTGTGGGAAAAAAAAAAGATTTTTGAAGTTGCCTAAAAATAATATTTAATTGATTTTAAGATGAATTATTATAAAATGAAACTGAAAATGAGTAGTTTTAGATTAGATGTTAGAAATAAATTCTTTACTGTGAAATTGGTGAAGCACTGGAGCAGATTGCTCAGAGTTGTGGATGCCCAACCCCTGGAAGTGCTCGAGACCAGGTTGGATGGTCTCATAAAAGGTGACCCTGAACATGTCAGGAAGGCGAGAACTAGATAATCTTTAAGATAATTTCCAACTTAAGTCATTCTACAATTCTATAATTCTACAATCCTATTAAATTTATTTACAAGAAGAAATTATATGTGATGCACAGTTTGCACTAGCATGACTTTTTCAAAACAGTGATAAATGATCCTCAAAAATGCTTTGTGTGTGAAGGCAAAAGGAATAATTTCATAATGCACAGCAGTGAGTTTGTGCATGCCATTTCTTACAGGACCTGATATGTGAAGAGTTTTTTGGGAAAGGGCCTTTCTGTTATTATCTGCTGATATAACCAACTATTAATAGAGACCAACCACAAAAGCGAAAATTCATAAATGTGCACAGGATGTTGCTGACTGTCCAATAAAATCAGCATTTCACATGTGGTGAAATATAATATAATTCATTGCTAATCCAAAATGTTTTTTGAAGCAATCATTTTAAAAGCAGAGTATAAATACCAATGAAGTCACGAAAGCAAATGCTGAATAATTCTGGTTTCAGACTAAAAGGAATTAGCAGAAGAAAGTGGTGATAGATTAAAATTGCATTGTTTATTTTCTGCTTAGTTTCATAGTTTTCATAGGCTAGATAGTTGTGATGATGCCTTTTAATTCTTCAAACATAGCGCAACAATGAAAGATTCCTTGCCAGCTTCAAGATACTAGTTCATAAAGAAAGTCTGATATCCTAAAACTTTTCTGACAGGAGTCAATGAGTAGGTCTACACCTGTTCTGGAAGACAATAATGTGAACTGTTCCCCAAAACAGGAGCATAGAAGGAGAAAAAAGGCATTAAAAATAGAAACAGCCGAAAATAAATGATCGAACAAAAATTTGCACTGTTATATGCCTAATTAGATTAAAAATATTTTTTCTGCGTACAGTGTATAAAAGCACAAAGATCAGGTTTGATATTGATTTCTGCTCTTGAAAATGTAGGCTATGATGTACTCCAAAAATAGACCTTGAGGATGACTTTTACAAAATAAACTTTTCTCAAGTCTTGCAAAATTCTTATTTGATGTTTTTTCCCTCAGCTTGTTGAACCTTTATTCAACCCAAACAACCACTCATTTTCCTGAACATTAATATGTGGTACTCTCCAGTATGCCCTGGAGTATCCCTTGTGGTTTCTTCTGTGACTTGAGAAGGACACAGCAGTACCAATGTCTCACGTCACACCTAGCAGCTCTATGTGAATTCTTTTAATATCCTAGGGCATCTCATGCAGCACTAGATGCCTACATTTGGAGAAATACGTCCCCTTTCACAGTTTTCTTCCAGTGACAATACGACTTGTGTTGGTTACTCATGAGCTGGTGGAATAGGATGATTTTTTTCACTCCCTATCAATTTCTGCACTTGATAGATGGCAGAGAGGATGTGCTGAGTAGCATAGACACATGAAGACTGAATTACCTCACATTTTCAGAGGAAGTTTCCCTTCTTAGTTTGATTTTTGCTTGTTTACTTGCTGGGGGCTTTTTTTTTTTTTTTTTAATTTTGTTAATCTAATTTTCCAGAATCAAAAACAACAGAGCTCTGGAGCAATATTTGCTCTTCCAGGCAATATTTGCAGTCACATGTTCCAGCATGGGGTGAAATTTCCCCAGTATATTTCATCTAGCTTTCTGTGCTTTCTGAACACCCTTTTTCTACTTAATGTTCTATTTTAATGAAATATTTTCCTTTTAATATAAAGGAAATTATAAGAAAAAACAGGTTCAAATGAATCCATCTGAGGGCTGTAATGGCCTCACAGCAGATTCTGACCTCTTCCCTGCAAGGCCTGGGTCAGGTAAGTATCTGGTGTTAGGTAAAATTTGTTTAGGACCTAGGGTTCCTTTCTCTATTGCTTAAAATTTCATACCCTTTTATATGAAACTTCTCATTCTCTCTGGACTTCTGAGGGCAAACCTCAGAAAATCAAATAAAATGGAAGAGAGAACAGGAAAAAATACAAGGCTATTTTTCCTAAAATTTGATGTCTGCATTGTGCAAATTTTTAACTCAGATTCTTTAATTGAAAAGGTATAAATAAGCCTTTGTCTTCAGATTTAAAGCATTTAAAGCTGGTGGAAAGAAGCACTCAGAAATCTACTTAATTTATAGACACATGTGGCAATGATTTAGTTTTCACTGTGGGCTATTGGTAGAAAAGTAATAAAATAACATATCCTTAATCTCTACCACAACACACAAATTCAATAAGAAAGAGATTAATTTTGTAATGTTGTTTTTCAAGTGTTACATAGTCTTTATAGCCAATAAGCAGCAATCTTTTCCCCCATGCAAGAAACTCCAGTATTAATATAACATATCTGTTCATCTAGAAAAATAATAATAATTTTTAAAAATAGAAGAAAGAGATGAAGATGTATTCCAGGTACCAAAGCAGAAAGTCTCTTTGCAGTTTTTTGACGAGACATGCTGAAGCAGGTTTTTGCTTTTGCAGTACATGAACTGTGATGGAGCAGACAGCTTGTTGAGGCTCCCATGTCAGAGCTGGTGGATAGGTCCTGGAGGAAGATAAAGCCCGTGGAGACCCCACATCAGACCAGAGAGAAAGTCAGAGGAAGAGGGAGCTGCAGAGAGGAGCTGTTATGGAGTAATCACAAACCCCATTCCCTATCTGCCTGCATGGCTCTCTGTGGGGGTAAAGCTGAACTTCAGTAAAAGTTCAAGGAGTAGTGCTTTTCTTTTGTTTTCATCTTTGTTTCTCACCATAGTACTATGTTTCATGGCAAGGAATTAATTTTCTCTAAGTCATAGGGTGATAGAATCATTAGATAGTTTTGGTTGAACGATACCTTAAAATCATCTAGTTACAAACCCTATGCACCTTCTTCTAAAGCTGCTCAGAGGCCCATCCAACCTGGCATTGAACACTTCCAGGAAAGAGCTCCTCTTGGGAATCTGTTCCACTGCCTAACCATCCTCGCAGCAATAAAATTCTTGCTAACATCTCATCTAAACCTATTCTCTTTCAGTTTATGCCATTCCCCCTAGTCCTACCACTACATGCCCTTGTAAAAAGTCCCTCTCCAGGGCCTTGTAGGCCTCCCTTAGGCAATGGAGGGCTGCTCAAAGGTCTCTCTGGATTCTTCTCTTCCCCAGGTGGAACTCCCGCTCTCTTTAAAGAGGTGCTCCAGCCTTCTGATCATCTTTGTGATTTTCCTCTGGATCTCCTCCAGCAGATACACACTCTTCTTATAACAGGGGGCCCAGGGATGGTTGCAGCATTCCAGGTGGGGTGACACAAAGGTAGAGCAGAGGGGCAAAATCACCTCCCTCTACCTGCTGGCCACACTTCTTTTGATGCAGCTTTTTGGTGGTTGGCTTTCTGGGCTGTGAGCACACATTGCTGGGTGATACAAAGTTTATTCAGTCAAGTCTGTTTTGCCTGCAATGATAACTGGTGAATGATTTCTTTCTTTAGGTTTCTTTATGTTCACAAAATTATTCATCCTATTTTCTCCCCCTGTCCTGTGTGGGAGGGGCAGTGAGAGAAAAGTTCTGTGTGCCTGGCAGCCAGCCAAGGTCAACCTACCACACAGATGGTGAGAACTGGCTGAGGATGTTAAGGATTTTAGGAACAGCCACCTCCTCCAGCAGGACTCCTGCCGAGGGCCCTGTGGTCGGTGCTCAGGCAGAGGGAGGCAGCTGCCACTTTGCTGTTTGCAGCTTCAACCAGTAGCAAAGCTGAGCACACATCTCAGAGACACAGACACACAGAGGGCACGGACACAGACAAGCACAGAGAAGGTGCTGCCCCAGCAGCCCCCTCTCAGGATCACAGCAGGCACAGGCACACAGGGACACGTCCCCTCCTCCTTTTGCACTGCAGAGGGTGACAAGTGCAGCACACACCCCACGCTCCCTGGGTTCACAAGCACACACACACACACTGGCAGATCCCCTGAGCACCAGCACAGTCCCTCTGCCCACCCTGCAGCCTGCTTGGATCTTGTCACCTTGAAATGATGTGCTGTTATTTTGAAGCGTCTTTTTTGTCCATACTTATTTTATCATTGTTCCTTGACATGTAGTCTTAATCCTCAAACTGTCTAAAATGGCTGTTTGGCCTAAAGTTTCCTACTGATCTCCCATTAGCTTTATCTTCATTATTACTATGGACATAACTCTCCAGATGAGTGCTAATTATGTTTGAGGACCTAATCCTGGTTTTTTTTATTAACAGGAATGATAAGTGTGAGACAGAGAGATATATTTCTGGCACCTTGATGTACAAAATCTTAAATGTTTCCTGAACCACAACAGTGTATTTGTTTGACTCAGATATTAATAACTTCTATTATTCAGTTATCACATTTTCAATGTTATAAATGATTCTAAAAATGAATTTTAAATCTAAATTATTTTCCTCTGAACTTCAAGGAATTTGGGTTGATTCAATACTGTTACAAGAACAATGAGGCCCAAAAACACATTCATGACTTATAGGTCACGTGATAAATTTCATTGCAAATTGCAGTTTGAGGCGTCTCACTTGGTCCAGTTTTAATATTTTTGATATAGTCTTTCTTGCTCATAAATCCATGATCACAAAGACTGGCTTTATGACACTACTCAGCCTTAACCTCAGTCATGCAAGTGCAGTTATCCATGTGTAAAGAACAGTCCAAACCTCTTAAATCTGTACCTCTCATCATACTGCTATCAGCTGCAGCCATCTGCACTGGGTTGCTCAAGTAATTCAAACATAGAAAGATTCAGGTCTTTGTTGAAAAATGTTATATGTTAATATATTTTATAAAAATTACATTTGAATAAACTAAGACATGGAGAAACTTCAATACTTTTAAGAAGTTGGTAGGAAATCTATCACAAAATAGGCAATATTTATGTCATTTTTAATGAATTGTAGAGAACAAGTTATTGGAACAAACAGAGTAACATTGCAATGAACCCTCAACTTTTTAATTCCATCCACAGAATAAAGAAATGGGCTTCCATTTTTCCTTTAGCTGACAAGAACTCTGACTTACGATAGAAAAATGCCTACAGCAAACAGTACAGGAATACTATATCTGACATTCAAAAAATCCCTCAGAAATTTAGCAGAAAGTATTTGTAAAAATCTTAAATTTGAAATCTTGCAGGAAATGAGTAATTCTCAAAGAATTCAGATAGTCATTTCAAATAACCACAGGGCTAAGAGGTTAAATGTATATAAAAGCTTCTCTGGTCTTGGGACTTCCCCCTCTTAGCTCTATATCATTATAATCTTCATTACCTAATCATAAACCTATAACATTATTGTACCTATTCTGTATCTCTGTGAACTATATGACAATTTATTTTTCCTGCCTGACAGTGAATTCCTATCATACTTAAGTCTGCAGTTAAGAGGCACATGCTAAAAATGAAGTATTTATTCAGTTGTAGTAATATATCACAATGCTCTTATAGTCTAGGAATAAAAGAAAAATATTGCACCTTTTAAAAAATAAAATAGCAATAAATATTGCTTTTAAAATATTTACAACTGTATGCATCACAGAACTAAGGCAGGTTTCATAGACTGTACAATCTACTTAGTAATATTTTCAGCTTCGCCTAAGAAAATAATAACACAATTTATTCTCATTTAAAATTTGAGGACTAAACCCACAAATGCATTTAGAAAATTTTTTCATCTAAATCAATGATCCCTAAAATAGTTACCATCTATCATTTAATGAGATACATTATAGTTATATTTGCCATTTATGTCAACCATCTTGCAACATTAATATGCAAGATCAATTTATTTTTACATTTTTTACCCCTTATGAAATTTTAACTGAAGAACTAATTTTTCTCTGAAAAAATAGATTTGATTAAATGGAGTTCACAATGTACGAAAAAACATACCTTTTGCAATTAAATTAATAGAATACTTTTAAAAAACCCTGACCTAAATTTAAAAAGCAAACAAACAAACCAAAAGATTACAATTATTTCTTATTAAATAAAATAATAAAAGAAATTTCCTGAGTAGAGAATTTTGGGATAGCTTCTGAGGCCTGAGGAAGTCAGATTCTAAAAAGAATGAAAGAGGAACAAGACACATTATTTTAAAGTTGTTTTTTATTTCTGAGCTATTAAAAATACCCATATATATGCTGATAAATAAAACCTGGCAAATGTTACTTTCACCTTGACATTGATTATGATATTTAGAATTATTTTTGGTACAGGAAGGAGATTTGGTAATAGTCTTTCAACAATTCTGCTTAACCCCTAGTTTGTAATGCTAATCAGGATAGATAAATATTAAATGAAGCAAACATCTAAATTCCTTTGAAGGCATTGTCTCTCTGTAACTCAAAAGCAAAACAATAAAAGAGGAAGCAGTAGGAATGTGACTAAAATTACTATTAAGCGATGACCTAAAGCATGATCTCATTGTTCTGCCAGCAGCAGTGGAATTGAAAAGACTTTGTCACATTCTCTAGACACATTGACTGTGAATAAAACACATACCTTAGATAACTGAGGACCTGGTCAAGGATTAGTCCTGACATGACATAATTGACTTTGAAGGCTTGAAGAGGAATTTAGATCATTGTAGCCTAACAAGAAAAATGTCTAAGGAAATCAGATTAATAAAAGCCTGTCTTAAATGAAAGCTCACTGTTGATAAAGGTTAGGTTCACAACTATTATCTTAACATTAATCACTGTAATTGAATCCATAAACTATCAAAACACTTAAAAATATGTAATTAGTTAAATTTGAGTTTATTAGAGAAACAAAAACCCCAAGCCTTTGTAGTCTACTCAGAAATTCTGAATGGTCTAAATAGGCATTATGGACTATGTAGTGCTTGGAATCTTTGGAGGACTAAAAATACAATTGTACTGAAGGAGATATTTTATTCTTTGACAGTGTCAGTTTCTGTGCAATGACTGTACAAATATTCCAAAAAAGAATTTTAGACAGACTTCTCATTACAAATGCTTTCTAGAAGTAGAAGGTTTTAAATAGTCTTGGGGCGGTTGTATAAACAATAGCAAAGTATGGCTTCCAAGTTTTCTGTTTTCTACAGTTAACCATGCAAATCTTTTTGTTGTTTATTTGTTTGGGGGTTTTTGTTTTCAGCTGCCTTTTCAGAAGTTTAATACCTTCCCTTAAATACTGCAATAGTTAGCCTGAAAGGTCCTTGGATTTCATTGGAAACCAATCTACAGACACTGAAAACTTGAAATGAGATGACCTCCTGGACAGAATACACAAGCCTTCATGCATCTGCAACACTGACAAACAACCATGAAAATGTGTACTGCCTCATGCACATCCAGTGCATGAAAGGGTTGGATACAGGTTCCTGTACAAGGGAATAATTTCAGAATTTTAGTGCAGCAATATCAATGGAGGGAAATGCAGCATTAAGCAGAATGAAAAAGACTGTATAAGAGTCAAGATGAACTTTCATAAAAAGTCCTTGAAGTTAAATAGATTTTGATTTTCTAGGTATGAAAAAAACCACTCTTTTCTTTATTGCTGTCCAGAATAAATATTGGTCTAGGCCATCAGTGTTTGCAGAAATATTCCAAGAGAAGGATAAAAAAAAAAAAAAGGCAAGCCAAAATTAATCAGACTTTCCTCCTAATTTCCCCAAAACTTCAAAACCTAATTCTGAAGGTGGGTGAATATCTTTTTCCCTCATGAACAATTCTTTACATAGAAAACAATATTAATCTAACTCCTAGGAAGGAGTGAGACTAGATTAATGCACAAAAGTTCTTTGTTATAGCTTTCTTGTTGCTCCGTAAGGGTCCTTTCACTCTACTTGCTTCTCTCCATTTTTCCTTTATGTATCTCATTTTTCTTTTTTTCACAGGATGATGCCTTTCTTTCGTGCTATAGCACAGTGGTTAGAGCACTCAGGATGTGGGAGAACAGGTAAAGAACAAAATGTATTATGTGGCTGTGCTGCATGATAATTTATTTCAATGACGCTTGCCAGAGATGATTTTTATTTAGCTTAAAACCAGTTCCTGTGTCATGAATTAAAACAAAAATAGGATTGTCTTTATCGAAAGAAGGAATGCATTTCAGGAACAGAACTAACAAGAAATGTGACTTGGAGACTGTTTTGCAAATCTGCTAGGAGTCAGATTTTTATTGAATTTGCTTTGAAAGCTGCATCAGAATTCATAAATACTTACACATTAACATGGTGTAAAATTGCTAAGGTCAAGTCCAAGCAGGTAGAAACTAATTTCTAGCCTCTTGCACTCATATTGTAAGGGTTAAAAAAAACCCCACCATTTTCTTAAAATTTTTAGCTATGTTGAGTTACATAAATTATCCACATCATCCTAAGAAAAGATTGCTTTTTAAACTCAATAAATGCACCACAGCATTTTCCAAATAATCAGCAATTTTCCCTCTTGAGTTGTCTGAAAACGACTGTGAATTCAGAGACCATCTAGCAAAATCTTGCTTAGCTGTGAAAATAAGCCTGAGGATGCTCTGCCAAGCATTGCAACAAACTAGCTAAATCATTGACTATAGCCCACAACAGAAAGGCTTCTAAATGGAAGATGATATGTGCTAAAAACCTTTCCCTGAGTATCAAAAATACCAGCAGGACAGGGACAAATACATAAAAGAAAAGATTTTCAAGAGCCGTACTCTATCCCACAGAAGAATGAGGGCATCATGTTATTCACTATCTAGTGGCATTTTTCAACATACCACTTGAGTTTTATTTCTGCATATTTAACTTCTATTGAAATATTGCTTGTATAAAATAAAGAAATATAATCTAAAATACTTCTGCTGTTTTTCAATCCAATAACATTAATTAATATGTAAAAAGAAATCAGATATTTAATGTTATGTAG
Organism: Melospiza georgiana; assembly: GCF_028018845.1. Taxonomy (NCBI): domain Eukaryota; kingdom Metazoa; phylum Chordata; class Aves; order Passeriformes; family Passerellidae; genus Melospiza; species Melospiza georgiana. The sequence continues at coordinate 50,004,827 of NC_080431.1, forward strand.
CCATTGTTTTTGGAAGACATAAGCTATCACATATTTGAGGTTTTATGTTTCAGACTTAGCATGTTTTTTTGATTAATCTAGAATGTAATGTATACCAACACAAACCAGTAGGAATCTTAAATTGGCTTTTTTTTTCTTCCTCCCAGCAGTCAAATGGTTTCCCAAGGGCATCTTTATCCTGTTCCTGTTGCACTGAAAAAAAAAAAATTAGATGTGACCAAAAAAAGAGGAAATGCAGGTGGACATGCTTTTTATTTGTGTCTGATTCTTCTTTCTCTTCCTTGCTAAGATTTCAGAAGACCACTTACAGACAGTTTACAGAGCAATGAAATCTTTATTTGTGTGTTTATCAGTATTATTTTTGTTTATAGAGCTATACAAAATAACCTGGGGATGAAAAAAAAAATCTAATCTCTAAGTTCAAAACATCTAATAATCATGCTTAATTTTAAATATTTCTAAGAGTTTTTTTTTATTTAATTATACTACATAATGCATCTAAATGTAAGCCTTATGATTTTAGGCTCCTGATCTAAACGCCTAAATATACTTAAATGTTCCTTGGTTCTAATACTCAGTTTTAGGACTTATGTGAGAGAATATAAATAATAATGAAAAATAGTTTGCTAATATGTTGTATATAATGTGTTGTATAGCGCTGTAGGAAAATTTAAGAAAAATCAATGAAAACCAGTAAGTTCATTTTAACTTCTGGTCCTATTAGTCATACAGAGATTTGAGATAAATCATGATGCAGCCAAAATGATATGTCTTCTTCCAGGACATTCTGTTGTAAAGGGAAGAATATGAGTGTTTTTAGCAGATCAGAAGCAATTGCATTGAAAGCTCTCAAGTAAAAGGCTTAGAGGCTAGGGAATGTGACAATACTTAAGATGCAGCACGCTTCATGACATTTACAGCCACCCACTTCCAAATTAACAGTAGGACCCTAACCCTTCTCCTACCCTCTTTTCTCCCCAAAGATGAAATCTGAACATACCACCTCCACATTTGTGTTTCTGTCTGTCTTTGGGGAAACAAACATAGCTTATCAAGTCTTTTTTTCCTTTCTTTCTTTCTTTTCTTTCTTTCTTTCTTTCTTTCTTTCTTTCTTTCTTTCTTTCTTTCTTTCTTTCTTTCTTTCTTTCTTTCTTTCTTTCTTTCTTTCTTTCTTTCTTTCTTTCTTTCTTTCTTTCTTTCTTTCTTTCTTTCTTTCTTTCTTTCTTTCTTTCTTTCTTTCTTTCTTTCTTTCTTTCTTTCTTTCTTTCTTCTTTCTCCTTCCTTCCTTCCTTCCTTCCTTCCTTCCTTCCTTCCTTCCTTCCTTCCTTCCTTCCTTCCTTCCTTCCTTCCTTCCTTCCTTCCTTCCTTCCTTCCTTCCTTCCTTCCTTCCTTCCTTCCTTCCTTCCTTCCTTCCTTCCTTCCTTCCTTCCTTCCTTCCTTCCTCTCTCTTGGAAAAAATTAAGTGTTTTAGTCTCTAAAAAACTATTTGAAGTTTATGTTGCATGTGTTTGGTGTTTTTCCTCCTTTTTAACTCTCCTAATTATTAAAGATATCCGTATAAATCTTATGCCAGCTGCAGAGAAATGAAGGGAATTTTTAATGTCTCCCATTAATTTTGGAGCTGGAACCTGTTATTCTTCTATTTTTTTCTGATTGCTGTTTTTTCCAGGTTAAAAAAAAAATAAAGCAAAAAAACTGCATTGCATAAAACTTTTGATAAAATTGTACATGTAAAGAAATTATAAGACTGAATTATATAATCAATACCTATAATAAACTCAAGCATTATCTCAAACTTGTAACAGCATCATTGGGACTGATAGCATCAGCATTATTAAAGAGGTTTCTTTGTATGTCTTAGATTCTTGCAAAAAACTTTTAAAGTATTTGTTTTTCACAGATGTGGTATATAATTTTTTACAAATGGTACTTCTTTTTCTTACTGTAACATAGGAATGGGATAGAGGTGCCTTGTATTAAATGAAAAATGTACTTGAGCAGGACTAACAATTCTATGGGCAGTGTGACAAGCTGCTAACAAGCTAGGAAGGAAATCAACAAATAAAAGAAAGAAAACCAAGGAAGTTCAGGCAGCAAAGCAGCATACTTGTAACATTATTTGGGACAGAAGGAGAGGAGAAAATCATTCCTGTATTGCATTATGCTAGAGGTCCCTGGTGGTAAAGACCTTGGAAAGGTACCATGTGAAAAACTGTAAGGTGTGAAGAAATTTCATCCCTACTGTTTCATAAACTGCTTCTTGCAGGGAATTACACTGTGTCCCCCTGCACAGAGGGAGGATTGGCAACACATGAGGAGAAACCACTGTCATCAAGCAAATGAGTGATGCAAAATGGGAGAATGGTATTAGTGTTCCAGTAAGAAGTATGCCCGTGTTTTCACCATTTCCCCTGAGTCACCCACTGTTTCTTGCTGCAGGGTAAAAAGAAGGAACATTGTGTCTCTGCCTCTGAAGCTACTTTCCCTCACTGGGAAATGTATCTCTCCTATTCAATCTTTCCAACCACAAATTCTTTATTGAGTGACTCCGGAAAAAACAAACCTATATGAACAATTCCAGAAGGACAGGAACTTCTCTTGAGTGTAAATTTAATGCATACTACTGCAAAAGTATCCCACTACATCATGGCATACATGCACCAAATAAATGCATTCAGCACAGAAAACAGAGACTATCAGTATGAATTTCATGGGGGGAAAAAAAAAGAGCAAGATCTCATTTTCTTTCTTTGTTGTGATACTAGGATGCTACATGCTGCCAGATCCTTCTCTTAAATTGCTCTCTAACAGCTAGATGCCCTCCACAAAGCTGTCACCAGAGAAGAATAGCACACACCAAGGTTGTTTTCGTTTGTTTAAGCTCCTGCTGTGCTGCTTGTCTCCAGTATCAAAGCATTCTTTTTTCAGAACAAATTTCTTTTAACATATTGTTCTCCCTTTTTAAGATTCTGCTTGGTTCGCATAACAAAATCTCCACCAAACACTCATTGATTTATTGAAAGAAGTTACATTTTCCAAAGGTAAAAAAAAAAAAGCTGCTGAGGTATAGATTTTCGCATATTTAATCAGAAAGCATGTGCTGATATATTGGTAAAATATGACCCTAAATCTTTATTATTAGCTTTGCTGGACCTCGTTGCAATGAAATGATATTGTCATCTATTTCTGTGGTTTTCATAGCTGAATAATAACTTTCATTCTTCTGGTACCATACCTTGAAGCATGTCCTTTCTGTCACCTACACAGCTTAATGTGATAAGGACCAACCTTTGCAGGTATTTCTGGGAACATATATACATATATATATATAGTGTTTATAGACGTATAGATGTGTATGTATAAAAAATAATGTCAGTATTTAAAAGCAGGCAATATCTTGTAAATATTGTCTGAGTTAGTGGCATTCAAAGTGTCAATCCCTATGGACCTTCTGTTTTTTTTAACTTTTTCATTTTATGGAATATTATTAAGCATGTAAGGCAATACAGTAAACTAAAGTTACTACTAAAGAGTGAAAGCAACATTGTTAAAAATACCCAAGAAAGAATAGGCAATTATTTAATAAATATTTAATTTTTATGTTTATTAATGTACACTTTGGAATACCAGATATATTAATAAAATAAATGGAACCAGAAGGAGAGGTATTCCAGAAAGAAAGCATCATCCCACCTGCATTTTATTTTTCGTCTCCCAAATGATAGTCACAAATCTGTACTATTTATTAGCAGTGAGAGCAAACTGCTTGATTTAGTCAACAGTGTCCTCCTTCCCAGAAGCTTCAGGATAGTCTCTCCCATTGTGTTCTCATAGCACTGTTTTTAGTGCTAGGAGAACTGTTTGTCTTCTTTCTTTTATCACGTCTTTCCTTGCGACTGGCTCAGCAAGTCAACATGATGAAAACAAATGTTATTAGACCTTCATTTTCACTAAAATCCCGGAAGGGGAGCTATCCTGCTTACAGCTCTAATTGCTTTAACAGCACATCTTTCAGGGCTTGTTCTTGTGGGTTTGATTCTGCAGCTCCTCCTCAGCTTGAGTAGTACAGCTCTTCTGAGTAGTTTCATTGATACCCAGGAGCCTCCTCTCACTATTAAGTGCTTCTCAGCAGGCATAAGGATTGTAGAGCTGAGCAGTGTGAGCCTATTTCAAAAGGGTGAAGAAACTAGGCACAGATTCCAGTTAAAGGGAGCACAAGCTTTGCTTATCTCACATTTGCCTTCCACACACAGCCATCCCCCCCACGCCCATTTGCCCCCACCACCCTTCAGTTCCCAATTCTCTCAAGCACAAAATAAACAGAATTCTAGCAAGGTAGAAACAGCCAATTCAGCTGATGATGTAGTTCATTTTTAAGCCAATGCATGTTATTTAGGATATTTCTATACAGTGGAAAAAGTACAACTGCAAGTGTTTGCAGAGCTCCTGGTTTGCTCTGTTAAAATAATTTTGTTGAGACAGTCTCCACTAAAGTTTTAAAATATAGATGGAAAAAACTATTAATTAATCTATGAAGTTAAGCATACAATTACAATATAATATAATTTATTCAAAATAATAAATACTTTTGTCATAGATGTATACCTTCATAAGCTCATTTTAATTATTCATTATTTTGAAGACATCATAAGTAAAAATTTTAAAGTTAATGTCTCCTGAAACTAAAGGTAAGATTTAGTGGAGGTTGTGAAGATATATATTGGCATATATAAGGTATTATTATTATTATTACTATTCCCATTATTATTATTTAGCTCTCTGAAAATTTGGCATATTTTATGTCTCCTTTGACCTCAGATCAGAGGATAACTGTCTAATACCATCCAGAGTCTAATTCTTTACTTCAAAATGTCAAAACTCAAACTACTTTGCCCAACAGGTGTTTGGCTTCATTTCTGAAATTCCCCAAGAGATTTTGAACTGCCAATGTTCTCTAAATTTGCACAGCACTGGCTATGTAGCCTGCTAGTGGATTTGATCACATTTTCTTTTTACACTGATTTTGTAATGACAATCCAGGCATATTTTGTACATATTTGGTGATCAATCACAAAAACTAGCTCCTGATTATCTCTTATCCAAAGTGGATAATCTTTTTCCTTCTACAGGAAAAGTCTGTGCAGAAGTCAACATTTCCCCCCTCCCCAGTAATTGTGGCCTGACTCATTTCCAAGACCTCATATGTATCTACCTGCTACAGGAACAATCTTTGATACATAGAGCTTGGCTTTGTGGGGATTTTGGTTTGTTGGTTGGTTTTGGGTTGGGTTGGGTTTTTTCACATACAGAAATCTGAAGCAGTCCGATCTCAACTAAGGTTTCTAGTTGAGAACATTTTCCTGTTCATGTAATTCCGGCATTTTGATCTTTGAATTACCCATTACTAACAATCATGTTTAGTATTTTTTCATTTTGTTTCCATCTTTTTTCCTCTGACGTTATGGAACTTGCAGTGATGTAAATGTTTAGCAGAATCACACTTCTGTACAGGGCTTCTAATAAGGCTTCCTTGATTAATTTTTCATGATCCTGTGTGTCTTTTGATACTGTAAAACCAAAATTTTCCAGAATGTATTTAATTTATTATCTTTTTATGTTTCAAGATCACTCAATTTAAGTTCCTCCTACATAGTTGAACCTTTTAAAATGTTTCAGGAATTACTCAGTCAAATTACAATATGAGCCATTCTTCTCATATTCTGCAGCAGTTTCAGCTTATTCAGCAGCAGAATATGAAACTGATATATAAAAGCACAACCTTTGTTTAGTTTGCTTATTTGACTTACAATCAAAAATCAGGTAGTATATTTCTAATTCTGTTTTTAGCTAAGCAATCCTTGTGAATTAATTTTTCAAAACTCACAGCAGCCAGATTTCTCTTTCAAAGCAAGATAGTAAGCCTTTATCAGGTTAGATATTCTGCACAGATAAATTTTGACTGAAATCTGCAGCAGTGTCCAGCTTTAGATTCCCACTAGAAGTTGTGGAAGTCTGATTCTAGGCTCCAATTTTAAGTGAATGTTGAAGCTGCTACCTGAAATTTTTCACCCAGTTGTTTAATACATCCTTTCAAGTGCAATTTATGACTTTGTTCGCTATCTACTAAGTATATTAATTAATCAGTGCTTTATGAACCTAATACTTTACGTGTTTTGTTGCTTAGCAACAGAATTTCCTCCAATAAGGGGCTATATCCAGAGTCCTTTAACCAGCTTTCATCTTCCATGACATTTTTAAATTCAGTTGTTTCATTACTTTTAGAAAACAAAGCACTTATAATTTCAAAGGAAAAATTCTTTTATTTAAATTTTTACTTCTATTTCAAATACTAAGATGACACTTAGGAATGACTATAGCTGCAGTAACATATTATTCACTGTAAATATGTACAGTGAAATCCAAACAACAGTAAAGTAATCACATCAGCCAAATGTTGGCAGTTCTTTTCATTGCTGTGGGAAAAACACTCTTACTCATTCCAAAATCCCTATTAAATCTGTATTAATGCCCTCCATCTCTGGAAGCAAGCAATAGACTAGTAAATTATACTTCTGTGTAAACTGAATTCTGAAATTGAGAACAGGACCTTTGCAATTTACAGACATTTTAACTTCTAGTGTTGTTAAAATAGATGTTTCTCAGTCCATGAGCTCTTCTGTGGCACAAATAATAGCTCTGTTTGTGCATTAAGGGTTCAGTTTTTAATTCCACTGTTGTGCATAACGATACTAGAATTAATATTAGTTTCTCTATTTTAAAGGACTCTTTTGCTGAAAGCTAAATTTATCCCCACCCATGAAGACATCAGTTGAGAAGGTACCCACCAAACTTTCATCCTTTACAAGAAGTGCAAACATTTAACAAATATTTAGTCTGATTCTTGGAAATGTTATATCCACTTTATTCCTGTGTCAGAGGTTCAGCACTGCAATTATGTTCATGTCTAATTTAGGAGTAGTTATAAAATCAATGGTACTAACTCTTTACAGTAAGGTAAGTGCCCTATATAGTAGATCAGAATGAAAAAAAATTAAAAAATAATTTTACCTACATTTGGATTAGACTGTACAGTCTTACCACTTTTTGACACTTGATTCGTAACACCAAATATTTCAATTCACCCCTTTGATATACATGTACACCACCATCTATGGAAAGAGGATTTGTTTGGAGAGAAAATATAAAATGCATAATGAACTCATTTGGGCACTAAGCCTATGAACTTAGTCTTTGACAGTGCTAAATAGGCAAATATACTTTATGTGCCCTTGTATGAATTATGCTTTTTTGGTTTTTCAATATAACCAGCATTTCACAATGGCGGAAGCAATGTTTTCCAATGTTCATGCCCCACTACTGCTCACTGGTTTGCTACTGCAGAGTAGCTATTCGAATAAAAATGTGATCCTGCCCTTTCTCTTTTTGCATTATGTGATATAATTTCATAGACATAATCTTTCACATCTGTGAAGTGCCCCCTTATAAAAAAATCTAATGAGAATATTTTGGGATGCAACTGGTGCCAGGAAAGTACTCCATCTGACAAACATTCCCTTAAAATCTATGTGGGACATGAAAGGATATATTTAAGATGATAATATCTTTTCTGGAACTGTGCATGCTTGGTATATGCTGCATAGTATGTTACATGAGTACTAACCAAAAGCTTGGATTACAGCAGTTATTTTACAGACAGCTTTTGAGAAATATTTTATTTTGCTTTGGATTTTTTCCTTTCGGAGTCCCTGAATTCTGTTCTTATCTTAGCTACAGATGAAAAGATGGAATATAGAGAGAACAAAGTCATATGGAAGTGAAAGATGTCTCAAAAATCCTTTGTAATTCTTACTTTAAATATTGTCCCTCCTTCAGATGCTCATTGTCTCCATTTCACACTTATTTTTTTCATGAAGAGCCTTGTGGAAGACTGAGAAAACAAAGGATAAGTCTTAATTTTTTACCCTTTTTTCACCTGGGCAAAACTTGTTTCACTCAGCTATTCAGCTAACATCATAGGAAAAAGTCCTGAGGGCTACTGCTCACTTACATGACATTAATAAGGAAAAAATTTCTTGCTACCACAATGTATTCCATAAACATAATAAAGACAAAGGGCCTGCATTTTTTTTTCACATTTCTCTGTGCAATCACTGCTCAGGAGAAAGAAATTGTGAATGTAGTTTTGTTCTACTTTTTACTTTTGACAAAACAGTTGTGCTATTTTTCAAATATTTTATTTTCCATGGTAACATATTCAGTGTGTAATATTTCTTAAAATGTAATAAAGCATAAATAAATTTGTGCAAACTTTTTTTTTCAAGTAACTGCAAATATTTAAAACTTCTAAACCCTGCAATGCAGTGGTCTGTTGAAAAAATGGTTCTCAGACGGAAAACAAAAAAAGAAAAAATGAAGATCTCATTCATGGCTGGGAATGGATGTCTCAAAATTTTGATTACATTTGTGGAGAACGGCAACAAGTTGTGCAAGGGTGGAAGTTTGTTTTAGACTAACCTATAGAAATAGTGTCAAGTAGACATTGTTAATGGACCAAGACATGATAACTATTGAGGTTTCTGCCACCCCTGAAATAAACTTTATTCACCTCCTACTGCCAACATAGTGACTTTCCACACCATTCTATAGACCTACTAACTTCAGTTACCCAGTCTGGGACCAGGCAAGAATTTTTCTTGAGGCTCAGTGAAAAAAGTGTCTGTCTGACTACAAAATGACATTTAGATTTTCCTAAACAAATGTCAGTGTTCAGAAGTAATTATCAAAATATTTGGAAAAGGAAGAATCTTTAAGGATTAGCCATGAAGGTATTTAAGAAAAAAATTACTGATTCGCCTGAGGAAATTAAAATAATATTCTTTATATGCTACCAAAATGCAGCTGAGAATTATTAAGATAATCATTAACAGAGTTTATCCTCATCATTCTGCTAAATTTTTTTCCAGTGTTCATAAATACTGAACTTTAAGTTTTTACAACTGAAGCTATGGGAGTATTTAAACAGAGTCCTTAAATCTAAATTAGTATTTGAAAGTATCTTGTAGTGATGTGTGTTATGAAAGCCTCTCCTCAACTGACTGAATTAGGACTTCAATAGTGCTAAGATATCCAAGATACCCAAAGAAAGAACCTGGTAATGGGAAGTGAAACATCCATGCACCTAGAGGACAGTAGGAATACCACTAGGCATTTCAAATGGCAATAGATACCTCTGTGAAAGTAACTGAATAAAGGGCTATGTATTGTTTGTGGATCCTTTGACTACAGAAGGAGCTCAGAAATACTAGAAACTGCCTGTAATCTGGAGTTTAATCCCTCTGTAAAAGGGAATATTCCTTAGGATAACCTTAGGAGCCCAAAGTCATTTGAGTTGATCTAATATATATCAGCTGGATTTCATCAGCCTCTGCAAAAAGGTGCCACTCAAAGCTCTAGTTCTGCTCCTGTGTGAATATTTTGGCTAGTCCAGCATATTTCACATGTCACCTGACTCCAATGTTTAGGCAACTGATGTCCATCATGGGTAGACAGTCAAGAGTCAGGAGAAGAGTAAAGCAGAGAGATATTTTAGAGTGACTCATTTCATAATCTGACCCCTTTCAAAACCGTAAATCATCCCACTGATGTTAAACACTCGTGTTTCATCAGTGACTACAGACATCTTCCCTTTAGGAGGTCAGAGCTAGATGTGATTAGCCCAGCTACAGGCTGATTTCTGAGTACCTTTCATCCAATCCATTGATGGCTAAGTGGGCAGACCTTTTTGGAAAGTTCATGACACACTCGTCTGCTTTTGCAATCATCTGTCTACTTTGAAATACCTGGCAATTAGCTGGTTGATTCTATTTTTAAGAGCCTTGGTTAATAAGAACACACTGTTTGAAAGAGAAAGTAGATCTCAGAAGCAAGTTTAGATGCATGGAAAACAACATAGGGTATAAAAACTGTAATGAATGTAATGAATGTTTTAAAGTGCTATTTCAAATTATTGTGATATGCATGGGAGCTGGAAGCTGAGAAAAAACTGCCTGCATATTGAAGATACCTCATTTTTTCTTGTTTATAAAATTCATATTTCATTCTCTAGCAAGTTTTGAATTATTGATTTGCATGTTGATAAAATTCACTCTAAAGTTAAAAAATGATGAAAAGAGAAATTTGAATTGTAAATATTTCTATTAAGTAATTGTTTAAAAAATGAATAAAAAGCCCAACAAAACCCACAGAAATATAGCATATAGGTAAATCATGCATATTGTACAAGATAATAGCCTTTCATCTCAACAGTTTGTCTAACACTGAAGCATAAGATGAATACAGAATCCACAGTTTTTGTGAAGTTATTTTTTTGGGACTGTTCCTCTGAGATGTATGGTGAGCTGTGAATTATTCCTTTGATTTTGCCTTATTGACTTACCTATAATTGCTTACAGACATACTTCCCTGAAACATTATTCTTTATTCTTAATTTTTTTTTTGTGAATTTACTGGATACTAAACCTGACTGGACTTTGTCCATTATGTTGTGTTTCTGAAAAAAGATTTGATATTATGGCCTTTGAATTTATCTTTATAACATTTTCTCTTTCTGTGGTGCTCCCAAACACAAAAAAGTATCTCTCTTTACTCTGTCCTTAACATACAAATATGCTACATGCTTTTCTTTCACCTTTTATTTAATAAATGGTGAAATGGGTAGTGGTTTTAATTTTAATAACTTCATTCATGAAAAACCTTCTGAAAGATATATCCAAGGACACCTCCTCTCTTCCAGAAAATATCTGAAGCATAAACCACTTTAAGCTCGAAGTAAATGCTTATTATATTCATGTAGTGTTGTAGCGTGTTCTGTTAGTCTATTTAATTACTCCCCCATTTTCTGTATCACTCCCCCATTTTCTGTATGGTTCTGCCCTCACCAGTTCTTCCCGCCATTGTATTGTCTATCATTTGGTTACCGTGCTTACTCCCGCCACAGTTTATGTCAATCCTCTCTGTTATATAATTTCCCCTCCCCTGTGTTTCCTTATATGTGAATTTGTTCTCCTCCCTGGGCCCAGTCAATCACTCCCCACTCCACCTAGTTTGCCAGAATCTTCTGTGCTTAGGGAGACTTGATTGGCTGTGGCTCCGGGGCCCCTCCTTTACATTGTTTCTATTGGGTTTTCTCTCATGCCCGTTATCCTAAGTCCACACCCTTGCCTTCCTCTATTGGTTCCTTGTAAACCCCTCCCATAAATTCCTCTCCCCTTTATAATCCTATTGCATCCTTTGTTCGTCGTCACTCTCTGGCGGACACGTTGGATTCAACACCTGGGTGTCTGTCACTCCCTGGTTGCTACAATAAATCTGACAAGTCCCCATTGAGTGTCCGGACTCTTTACTCTCGTCGGCCAGCAGCGATTCCGTCCGCTGTGAGCACAGCCCGAAGCCTTCTGACACCGAGGGGTGCTCACACATTTGCAGCTGGGTGTTGGCCGCCCTCCTGCCAGCTGGACACCTGACTTTAAGGCCACACCTCGCTGCAATGTAGTGGATTCTTTGGGATTCTCCACTCGTGGTTTCTGTGAATTGGACACCAAATGGGTCATTGATCTAGTATAGTTTTGAGAACATTAACAAAATCATATAAGGATATTCTTCAGCTCTTTTCTGCAAAATTTCATAATTCTAAGGCAGGGAAGAAATTCTGATATCCATGGAAACACTAGGATGTTCTATCTTAAATAGTAGTCTATTAAAAAAAAAAAGGTTTTAAAACATGGTAAGATTTTACACATTGTTTTACTTGAATGTTTGTCACTAGATAAAATAAGAGTTAGTTTATCATGATAACCAGTGGGTTTTGTCTATGGTTTGGTTAACAAGACCATAGTAAGACATTTTTTTTCTTTCCTCTTAGATTTTAATTTTTTCTCCTTTCCTTTTATTAGAGGAAAGTTTATATAACAATGTAAATGCCCAGTAAAGAAACTATAAAGAAACAATAGTCTTTCCTCAAAAGGATGAGGAAAGTTGTAAGTCATACAAGACATAAATAAATGAACATTTGTAAGTCATTTGTAAGTCATGCAAGACATAAATAAATGAACAAAAGTATAAATCAAGTGATTTTGGATGATGGAGTAGTACATCTAATCTTGTGACATTTTCTTTGCTGAAGTCAAAAACAGTATTCAATATTTAAGCAATGACCTCAACTTTCAATCTCCCATTATTCTAAAAAATAATTTCAAAAAATGTAAAGGGAAAAAGTCAGCACATTGAAGTATATTGATTGGAGAATCAGTTAATACAAGAATATTTAAAGCTATTATTAAACAAATTGGGAAATTTATTGCTTTTTTTTTATTATAATGGCCTTATTAAAAATGCTATTAAGAAATTGGACAAAAATCATAGAACTGTGAAGACCAGTAAATGTATGCTTATGCACAAACACAGACATAAAAACCTGGACTCAAATATTCATTTATGAACTGCCTGTAATGCAGTCCAGTTTATATTCAATGGCTTCTTGGGCTTTTCTGTTAACTCTTCCATCCACCTATGTCAATTGAAACAACCAAACCAATAAAAAAATAAAATCTAAAAGTCTTTGAAACTTTAAAAATGTTTTAGTTTTGTCAACAAGCCACAAATAACATATTCATGTAGCCAGGATGATCCTCTTATGGATCTTCCAAAAAACTGCTGTAACTCCTCCCTTTGTCTTAAAGCTGGCAAAACTGAAGTTATTAACCTGACTCAGGATGTCATACTTGGCAAAATTTTAACATGAACATATTTTCTTTAATGTTCAATCAAATTGAACTAAAATATAAAGACTTTACAGGTTATTTTCGGAGAGAGTGTGAGAGTGAACCCTCTGTCCTTTCCTTTTGTACAGTTAGGTGCCTTTCTTCACACTCAGCTCTATTCTTCGTCTAGAAGACACTATTAAATCCTGATTCTGGAAAAAAAAAAAGAAAGTTTTGTTAGACCAAGACCTTTCTTATTGACACAGAAATAAAGTAACAAAAGAGAGTTAAAAGATCTTCACAATTTTTTTATCACCATTATAAATAAAATTATTAGAAATTATCATTCCTAAAAAAGTACCAGATACTATCATTCCTAAAAAAGTACCAGCTTTTATTTTTTGCTGTTCTTAATACGAGTAGTTAAGTTTTGTTTAGAAGTTTTGAAAGTTTTCCCTTTTCCTCTTTATAATACTAGCAGATTTTCCTTTTTCAGATTCGTGTATTAGTGTAATAAGCTACTGGATTTACAACATGAAAGAAACAGAGGTACAAGTTTAGCCTAAGTTCTCATAGTTTCCTATGACATCATGAAAAAAGGACAATTACTTTTGGCCTCCGTATTGGTTCATTACCATATTGTTCAGAGCAATTCTTTGAAGGGAGAGTGATGCAGTTTTTTATATTGAAGCATTTACAGAGTAAATGTCTAGGATTGTCTTTTTTTATTTATTATTATTCAGGAATATTCCTTTTAATTTCTGCAAATCACTGATTTGTCTTCCCATGAAGGGACTGCATGAATATTTTATAAGGCAATCTATTTTTCTTAATTTGTTATTTCAAGATGTTTATAGGTGTTCTTATTTCTTGATACAAAAAATAGAACACAAGTTCCCCTGTATTCTATGGTGGGAGTCTCATTGCAATATATGTAGTGGCTTCAGTTGTATAAAGTTGTGAAAATGTGATTGTGCTTGTCTGCCTTAGTAGAGCGTGCTGGGACTACCAAGGAAAACAACTTCCCAAAAATTATTCAACGTCCATATCTGAGAAAATGCAGACTAAATAACGCGTCACTTCAGCACTTTGCCAAACTGAAATAAAATAATATATTCTTTTACATATCTCTTCTCAAGGAAGGCTGACTTTTCAATGACAAATCTGGTGCTGCTGCGTCAGCACCTGAAACATGTTTGCACTAGTGTTGTTTGACAATATTCATGGGTTTTATATGGGTAATTTATTTTGTGTCTGGTACATGCAAGTCAGAGCTACCAGCACAATGCTTGCTTCAATCTCTTCAACTTGCAATGCAGTTACATGTCCTTCATGGAAGGATGAATAATCAGTTCTTCATTATTCTGCATTATCAGAGCAGTCCACAGGTGTTGGTGAGTTTGGCTCAAACATCAGTCTCTGCTCAATGGGTGAGAAAGAGACAGGTCATGGGTAGAATCCTGACCTATAATTCTGTAGCCATATAATATCGTAATTCCAGTTTGACAAGTGAATAAGCTCTTTACTGAGTTTGCAAAGGCTCAGGACTACAACTTGTCAGGCCCATTCCATGTGGACTTGTCTTGATCAAGAATTATTTTTAATCAAAAGTAATTATTACAGAAAGAAGACATTTATCTAAAAAAGTTTAGTATTAATAATGATGCCGCTAAAGTTGTCATACTGCACTCATTAGTTTTTATCTGTTTTCTTGGATCACTATTCAGGTGGGAAGATCCCAGAATCATAGAAGCCAGAATCATGGAACCATAAAATCATAGAATCATCAAGGCTGGAAGAGACCTTCAAGATTATCCAGTCCAGCAATCCACTGTAACACCTAAACCACCATTCTGTATCACCCAGCCACACGCCCCTTGAACACCTCCAGAAGGGCATGCTTGCTAAAAGTCCTGATATCACATTCTAGGTATTCCCATCTCTTGGTTAGCATTCCAAGTGATGGAGCACTATCTTCAGGCAAACATATCTTGCCCACAGAATCATTTTAGGCATTGTAGGCACCAAAATAGAATGTTTTCCTCAACTTTATTATCCAGTGCAACAGGCTGCCCAGAGAAGCTGTGGATGCCCCATCCCTGGAAATGTTCAAGACCAGGTTGGTTGCAGGGGTCCTGAGGAACCTGATCTAGTTGATGGTGTCCCTGCTTTTTTTTCCCTGAATTTTGGGAAAAAAACAAATAAATTAGATATCTTCAATTGATATATGGACAGCCTCAAATCTAATCCATTTTTTGAACCAGACTGGATAACGCACCCGAGTCTGTGTTTCCTATTTCCTAGAAACCAAATATTTTAAGCACTTGCCTAATGATTAAATGTAAAATGTGAATTTCCCCCTTTTTTAAGATGAAGGAATTAGTCAAATTCAGCATAGATTTTTCAAATTTACTCACTGAATTATAATTTGGGAGCCATTAATCAAATTATGTGTTAAAATAGAATAGATGTCAACCTGTCCCTGTCTTAATTAACCTTACCAGAGTTCCTTTTAGTATTAGTTGTTTAGGTGCTATTTTGTGAAATACTAGGGCATCTTAACACTCTCAGTGATATTTACACTGTATTAGCTGTCATCTTATATTTTAAATCAAATCCCACTTGCCACACCTTTAACCCTTAGCTTTGCTGCCAGGCATGCTGCATCTGGTTTGGAAGGGGGAAATAATATTTTTCTTTTAAATTTCTTCTTTCTCCCCACCTCTGTCCTTTTTTCCCTTTTTATTTGTTTGAAAAAGAAATTATAATAATTCTTGGTAAACAATGCTTTATGTTCTATTATGACAGAGGGTTTATGTAGAGAAGAAAATAAGTGTCATAAATGCAATCTGTAGCATATGACATGTTGGACCAAACTATTTCACAATATGTAGCATATCATATGCCAAATAGGGCCAGGATATTTTATTTATAATCAGTTTAATTGCTTATTACTCAGAAAATTCAAAAGAGCCACAGTTTAATATTTTAATTTTCATTTCCAAAAGATATTCACAATACATACCTAACTAATCACATTGCCTACAAAGGTAGCAATTTACAGTTTTGCCACGTATTTCATTACTGTGCGTTTGCCAAGATATTTTTTTGCTATTCTGCTGCTGTCACCTGTCACTCAGTGAAAACACTTGGCTGGCATTATACAGCATCATTGATCTTTACCTAATGTGAAGTAGGTGGCATAGCTTACGGCTTCTTCAATCATCTCTTGAATATGAAAACTTTGCCAAGTCCCTTTAGATGTGTAGGACATCAGACCATAGATCATCACTCTCATTTGGAAAAGAAGGATATTTATTCCTAACAAGAAATTAACAGCAAAAGAAGGAAGGATTGTCCTATTATAATAAACCTGTGATTTTCCTAAGATGAACAATTAATAATACTTTAAAAGAAGAAGGAATATTCCAAAACAAGACATCTTCATGAAAAGTGTATTATGCAAATCTATTCTTATTAAAGGTTGTAGAACTGAACACGGTCTTAAGGAATACAATGATATACTTTTATTTAAATAATAATTCACTCAAATTCTGCTGTTAGGCACAAAAAGAACCTTTATATATTTGGTATTTTTTTGAGAATATACTCAAAATAGTTCTAAGATTTTTATAATATCACCAAGTTCTTGCAGTTTGCTTTAGAAATTGAGTATTTTGGAGCTACAATTTTTTTCTGCACTTAAATATGTCAAGATGGGTTTAAAACCTTGCACCACATATTTCTTTTAATTGAATTGCTTTATCTTAGCATAAAATCTGTCACACTTGAACTTTTATATTATTATAGTAGATATGAAGTGGGTTTACAGCAGTAGGAAGTCAAGAGATGAGTTAAAATAAGAGCAGGAGAATAAAAGCTCAGTTTTCAAATATCTAGAAAGTGCAGAAGATGATGTATTTGATGAACTTCACTACTGTTGCTATGATTTCTAACACTCATTTTATATCTAAAAATGCAATTTTTAAAAAATTTTGTTTTATATTTCATTGATAAAGAAGCTTTTGATGTCTAGATATTCAGTAAGTTAAGAAAAGCTCTAACAGTACCTCCAAAACCAGCAGTTTTTGCAAGCTACTTGAAAGGATTCTGAACATGGTGTCTGAATACCATATTGACTCACTAACACTGGTTTTTAGTTAGTGTTACAGCACTGGGGAAACCACGGAATGAGAAGAAAGCTAATGCTGGATTAACACTTTAAAAAAACAGGATGACTTATGGCAGCCAATGAGATATCAGCCCTGGCTAATGTTTAACTAATAAAAAATTAAAGCCATATAATTTATGCCACTGAATATTGGTAACTGATTTTTTTTCTTTCTTTAAAGGACTTCAGATGTGGTATGAAAAATGTCACTCATTTTGGATTCTGCAAGGAATATTACTCATTAACAAGCGAATATGATCTCTATGATCTTATCCCTGTGCGGCATGTTAAATGGATTAAGAACTTGCCAACCCATAGATCTTTGCCTGATGATATCTGACACTGACAAACAGAGGGAAATGCAAGAGGAGTGGGATTTCACATGGGTTGGTACTGGTATGACTGTCTCAGAAGTTTCTGTTCATTCGCTGATCAAAAAAAGGAGACGTGGTAGTGAGCTTGTCTAAAGATATGAAAAATCAAAGAGGTACCATATATGAAGAGATCCTTAATGCTCTGATTTAAGAAGAAAACTACAAACACAACTGACCAAAAACTTTTGTGTTTTTTTTTTCCCAGAAGAATACTCTAATTCAGATAGCAAAAGATTCTGCAAAGTTCTATTCTGAAGCTTATAACATCATATCGATAAATCATTAGACATATAATGGATATTGGACATAAAAATGCTAATTTCAAAAAGTTAAAGGGTTTAAAGTCTGCAGTGATAGCTATAGAAGATGGTTTTCACAGAGCAATTTCACGTTAGCCACAGATTCAGATGCAAAAGACAAAATACAGAGAAGAAAAAGGAGAATAAATTTCTAACATGACCATGAAAAATACAATGAAGGAAGAGGGAACATGTACAGAGATGTTACAAAAATTGGTGTGAGAGACAGAAAAAATCGTTACTGGGGTGAAACAACTGAAGTGAGTGAGTGTGGAGGGGTGGGCCATGACAAGCTCTGAAAAGAGTGGATGGTGCACGGCTCCACAGCCTGTCCTTGGACATTCCAGTCCAGCCCAGAATGGCTATCAGCCACTGGCACACCAGAAGGTCTACCTGGAGGGTCCCAGGAGACAAAAAAGATAAAAGCATTTGCACAAAGGCATACATGGGCACAGTACATAGTTTTTATTTTCTAGGAGCTAAGGTAGTTCTGGAATTCAAGCAGTGATTATGAATCTTTCTCTGTCCCCTTTCTTTTCTTTCTGTCTCTCTCTCTCCTGACCCCCCCCCCCCCCCCCAATTATTTCTTCTCCTAATTTCCATTACTCAAAATCTAGGGAACCTGAAGTTGTGTGGACTAGAGTTTGCTAAGTCAGTGAAATGCTTTATTTCAACCGAATGTTGCTTGAAAATTTCCCAAGTAACATTGCTTTCTAAAGTTTGCCAGTAAAAGTTCGTTGTTTAAAATCCTGAGAATGTTGTCACGCTCCTCCTGTGCACCTGCCTCAGGATATTAAAAAAACTAAGTCTGTGTAAGGAACTTGTTGAGTGAGTGTGCAGCTTTACAGATGACAGTTAGAATTTGTGCACCAGACTGTCCAAGAATATGCCAGCTTCTCTAGTGAAGAAGAGTGGCCATGAGCCTAAGGAGCCATTGAAACCAGATTCATGTGTTTTTTGAGGCATACATGAGGTCTAGAACACTCATGGGAGATGTAGCAGCTCTATGTCTGAATGTAGCTTTATTTGATTGTGAGTTATTTATTCTTTATTAGGATATTTATCAGAGACATAAGTAGTGCGAAGCTACCTCAGCTTATGCCTACATTTTAATAATATTTCCCTTCCAAATGACCTTATGTAACTGTCTTCTGACCACATATATCCTACAGGCATCACACAAACTTTACTGTCATTCATTGAGGCTCATTTACACATCAGTGTGCCAGGTAAATGGCACATCGCTTTCAGTAGTGTACAGAAGGATCTTGCTATTTTGAATTAAAGACTGCATTTAAAAAAATGTAAAAAACTCTGTGACAAGTCTAACCAAGTAAAACTTCTTAAAATGCATCTGCTTGAAGGAAACAGCCAGTAACAAAGACCTAGAAAATTTTGGAAGCCATTTTTCAAGGTGTGCTATTATTACAGAGAGAACAGTATTCTCTCCCATAATATATACGCAAGGCATGCTATGTGCTTTACATTCACTCTCTAACTATGTTTAAATTCCTTCCTTTTCAACTTCACTATAAGCTCCAGAATGATAGATTTGATAAGGTGCAAAGTGCATATTTTCAATATATGATTGCTAAAATATCAAAAGAAAGATCTGCTTTTCCTTCAATGAAGCAGCTGTGTGCTGGGATTTGTTCTCCAAATCATGAGGTAGTTTGAAGTCTAATATCATTGAGGAGTGTATTTCATATGCTACACGTACTTTGTTCAGCTACAACCATTTGGCAAAGGAAAAAGTAATAAAAATTCTTTATTGAAATTGCACTTCATATTTGTCTGTAAATTCTAGCTACTCTGATAGTGAACACAGCTTTATGTAAAAAAATAATCAAATGTCTTTTCTGATGCTTTTATACTAACCAGAAAATAAAGTTAAAGTTATACAATGAAGTCAGTAACTCCAGAGACCATATGCAGTAAAACATGCAATAGACATTTACCCTATTCCAAGTACATATAGAATCAAAGAGAAAATTATACATTCCTGAGAAGCTGAAACCATATATCCTTAGCCACATTATGTGAAGTTACTGGGGTTTCCAAAAGAACTCAAGCCCTCTCCTAATGCAAACAGACATCTGAAGTTAAGGCCTCTTTTGGTAGGGCAGTCTTTACTCACCAACAGTGCTTGATTCTCCCTTGTATTACAATTCCAGAATGTGCATGTAAATTATTTCTTTCCTCTGAGGCAAGATAAAAGTTTCTTCAAATACAGTAATTTTCTCATCTGAAATAATGATGCTTCAATGAAGTAATAAGCACCGAAAACAAGTGAAGACCCAAATCAGAGCACCGGAGAATGCGCAAGGCAGGGCAGTGGGATGTAAAAATAGATTTCCAATGCTGCAGGTTCTTTTGAGTAGCCTCCATTTATGGTTCCAGAGGCTGTAAATTATTTTCACCATGTTCAATCAGCCATCACCACGTAAAAGTTTTGGATGTCTTAAGGCTTAAGAAAATCATCCCATATGCTGGATAACAGTCGGATATATGTGTGTATATATATACATAGACACACACACATATATATATAACCTTAGAAATGTGATGGGCTTTGTATTCCAGGACATCTTGACCTGGTTCTAAATGTAATTTGATAAAATGTCTGGGGCTGTGTCATCTGTAAGTTTTTCATTAAGTTATTCTAAGACAGATGCTGGGAAAGAAAGAGATGTCATACAAGGTTATAACATGTCACAAACATTGCAGAACTACTGTCTGTACATATACATACTGTTAAGATCTAAAATGTGAAGCCAGAAAAATGTAATTAGTACTAAAATGCTGGATATACTGTTCTCTGGAATTTTAAAAAGCTCTTCTAGCTTTCGTTGCCTTTTATAATTGCATAGTACTTTCTCATTTTACTGTGCTTTTCACAACAAACTATTGAAGGCTATATGTATTAAATATGTTGAATATGACCAAACTATCAAAATTGGGGGTTATATTTTTAATGAGGTTTAAAAATACAATCCAAACAGCAAAAGTCTAGAAAATAGATGTTGCTATATCACAAAAAAACCCCACAAAAAATAACAACAAAAAAAACCCTCTAATTAAGACCCTTAGCTCTTCCATTACTTTCTTTATCAAGGAGTAGAAATCCATGTACACCAAAATGTTCTAGAGAAAATATTATATTTTCACTAGCTGTAATCTCTGTAATTTAAGAGGTCTGTTCCATAACACAAAAACAGCATTCTCCTGCATGCTGGCTTTTTAATGGACAAATGTGTCAGGAATGTGGAGCAATAGAAGAGATGTTTTGCTCCATTCTGACCTTTTGTAGTAGCAGTGATGCGATTAAACCAAATGAAAGCATGCTGTCCTAATAGCGCAGCTTCAGAGTGGAAATTCTTGCCAAATAGTATATAATTATCTGCTAAATGTATTTCTGTACTAAAATGTGCTCAAAACTTTAAATTTATGGGTTTCTCAGAATAGGAAAGCTTAAGCTGCTAGAGAGAACAATGGCTCTTCATATAATAGCCTTGGAAGTGTGGTGCAGGGCCAATAACTAGGTATTCATTTGTTCTCTGGCAGTACCTAAACCTATGCAACTCAACCATCCTGAAGGCCCACAGACCCTTTCCATAACAGCTTACAATCTATTCACCTAGAACCTGCAGAAAAAAATCACTAAGCTAAAAAATGTCAGGTTTGTGTGTTACGTAAATGTCCAAGTTCATGTTTTTTCCTCAAGATATGTCAAAATGACAGATAAATACCATCTGCGGAAGACCCCAAATCACTTTTTTTTTTTTTCAACAAGAGAGTTCTAATCCACATGAAAGGAGGCAGTGCAAGGGGTTTTGTTCTGAACTGCACTTTTCTTCTGAATAGATTTCTCTGAATCTGTTACACATCATCAAAAGTAATTAAGTACTTGTTGATACCAAGATAAACAGTAAGACAAACAAGGACACTTGTTCAGATAGCCATACATCTAATATAGGTTTTTACCTCAATATCTGTAGAGAACCAAAGGATAATTATCTGGTTTACACTCACTCTTGGTTAAAGTACCAATACAGGCACTAGCTAAAGATGACTCAAGTGTCTCTCTAAAAATGGATTATCGCAACCTCCTAAAGGTCTGTATCTTTCCATTAATATGAAGGGATTTTTGTTAACTACAATACAGCCTGTTTCAGATGTCTAAGTTAATTGGAATGAAACTGACTTAAAGACATGCATCTCTGGTGTAAATTGTCTTTATTAACAGCCAATCAAAAACTGTCATTCTGAGGATCCCTCATTCACGGGTATGTCTTTGGGGGGATGCTCTATCTCATAGCAGGAAAAGCAGTTTGAGACTCTCCTCAGTGTCAGGCAGAACACAGAAAGAACCACAGAACCACAAATTAAATGCAAGGAGTAAATTTATCTTTGTTACCTTGACAACCATTAGATACCAAGCACCTGTGCAGAAGCACAGAAATACAATGCAGGCACTGCAGAACTCAGTCCATGCTAGAGGATCACCAGACCTGCTGTCTCAGCTGTACTTCAGGGATTCACCCAGGAGTGGTTTACCACTGCACTTTAATATTTCACCTGGAAGGGCAGGAATCTCAAGCATGTTCAGTGGGGTCCCTCTAACTTATCACAGACCTATGTTATCAAAACATGTTGGTTCCTGTCAAACACAAGACTAAACAATGATTATTATGATACTTTTGCAATATTTAAATGGCTTGATTTACCTTTTATTTCCTCATTTTCATGAAGAAAATAATAAACCTCTACTTAAATCAAACTTTGATGGGGAGTAAGGTCTTCCACCAACTTCCTATTCACTGTACTGAGTGCTTGATCGCTTGTGTATGGCACGATGAAGACTACTCCCCTAAGTCTGGAGATGTGGGCTTCCTTTCCTTTTTTGCATTTTAGGTCTCCTTTAGCTTTTATGGATAAAATGCAAAAGGGCAGTATCACATGCAATGCAGATGATATCTCAGACATTATGATATGAGTGCATGATCTGCAAATCATAATTATGTTGCTCTTAATATATAATAGCCCAGTAATTGGGCTTGAAGACAAAACTGTGTCAGTCTTGTTGATTTTTTTTTTCTTAAGCCTTTTTTTTGCTTTACCTGAAGTTCAGTAAGTTAAATGATAGTCTGTCTCTATGCTATGGGAAATTATTTCATGCCTTCATACGTACGAGATTTTTCATATCCATGGGAAATGAAAATATCACCATGAAAATTCAGACTCAAAAATTAAGAAATGTTACAATTTAAAAAGTAAAAAAATTATCTTGCATGGTCCAAAATCTTCTGAGATTTTAAGCTGTTTTTAACATTTGGGCCAGCCTTCAGATACTTAATTTTGAATACATTTTTTATAAAGCCTATGTTACAGCATCATTGTATAATTGTTCTTTCACATTAAGAAGAGAAAAAATGGTTTACAGCCTTAGGTTGTTTGAATATTTTAGAGTCAGGAGAGTGACTTTAGCTTTTCCTTGTGATATCCCCTATTGCTTCTTTCCAGTGACTTCTATAACAAAATTCAAAGTCAAGCACAAACATAAATATGAAAATCATATTCAAGTCTGCCTTTGATTTTAAGCCTATAATCAAGCTGTTGAACATAAATAAGGTAAAACATAATTCAATTCTTCTGCTTCTTTCTGTCAGTTAAGGAATCTCTTTTTAAAGATATCCAAGGCACAAAGATGACTTAAGATCATCACTCTTTTTAGGATCAATTTATCTATTAAAGTTTATAAAACATAGCCTGATCCTTTAGAGTACAAAGTTGAAATCAATGTCATGACATTTAATAAATGCTATAATAAATAGCATTAATATATTAAAATCAATAAATATATTCATGGACAGTATCTTATGAATTCTCAGATAGATGCACCATAGTGGCAAGATCAATAACATGATTGAAATTTTTGTAGATAACTTTGGATATCAAAAATAATGTTGGTAAATCATGTACACCCCCTACAGTCAGTGAAGATAAAGGATGTGCACTTGGTAGAAAAATTATTATAATATGTTATAGACACGTGTAGGGTGAGGGAAAATTTCTAGGGAAATGAGGCAAAATAAACCTAGCTTTTCTTTATTCCCTAAAGAGAAGGCCAAGATGAGATATCATGCAGGGGGTAAGAGAAAGAGATATTTTATAATGGAGAGAATCCATTCCCGGAGAAAGAGTGATTTGCCAGGTCAATTGGAAAAGGAATTTCATCTCTGAAGTCAATATTGTTCCTTGTTAATGTCTGTGCAGCAGTATTACCCCAAAAGACTATGGGTATGTACAGGTAGAGCATATCAAGCTTCCATTATGTAGTGCAGCAATAGGCACATTTTATTTGACCAAACACTACACACTTAGTAACTGCTGTTGGACAAATAACAGTAAATGCAGATAGAGCTTAATCTATCCTTTTGAATAAAACAGTGGTAGATGCAATCTGACTATCTTATACAACAATTACTTTTTCTAAGTTCAATTAAAGTTGGAATTGTATATTTCTTTTTCTTTAGGCAACCTAAAGAAGCCTACTATTGTAAACACAGGTTGTGAAACTCAGGTACAGAAAATAGCCAATTTCACCTTGCTTTCAGCAAGAGCATAATACTGTCCATGAAATTGGAGAATGAGATACACTGCCACAAAAAGCAGTTCATTTAACGGTGCCCATTAAATTAAAAAACACTGATGAGGGATCCTCAAGATGTTTGCCAAGTCCTCAAAGTCAGTAACCTCACAAAGATGGCAAATCATGCCACATAATTTATATAGGAAGTGAGCCGTGTCAAAATTCCATTAATTTTAGATCATGGCTTGAGTAACTTTACAAAAAGAAATATTCCTAAATATAATTATTGTTTATGCCAATTATTAGAACAATTATGAACATATTCTCGAATAGATAGGAAGTTGTAAATATATAAAACTAAACACTAATAAGAAGGTTACTTAAGATAAACCCAAAATTTTCAAAAGTGCCACTAGTAATATGAAATCAAGATATTATAGACCTTAAATAAAAACAAATACAAGAGTTTCATGGGAAAAAATATTTGCCAGATTCGAATAGCACTGTGAAACTAATATTAAGGTAACAAACTGATAATACATTAGATAGGGTGCCAAAAACCACAAAGCCCCGGACTCCAAGAAAACTGCAGCCGCAAAAGGCCAAGGGGAACACAAAACTGCCACAACATGGCCCCCTCTACACTTTTCTTCTTTCAGCCAGCCTTAGCCCAAGGCTGCTTTTACTGCTCTCTGCCTAGGGTTAGGGCTCTGCCTAGGGTTAGGCTTCCAAAATCCACCAAGCCCAGGGCTGCAAGCACCCTGCAGCTACAAAAGGCATGCCAAGGGGAGCACAGTACTGCCACAACATAGCTATATTTGCTCCTCTGGCCTTTGCACTCGCCTCACTGCCGTGCTCTACTTTCCCCCTCACCTGGTTCCAGTCCTACTAAGCCTATGCTTCAGTTATACTGCTGTTACGGAGGGTATTCCTTGGGAACACAGTTGTTTTACATGTAATTTACTGCCTGATAATCTCTGCTTTTCAGAATATGAGTTTTGTTTCTTTTTCTCGAAGACATTGGATTTCATGTGAAAATAAATTTCTTCCTTTGATTCTTGAATTACTGAATGTAGATACCTATTGCAGTGACTTGTGAGGGTTCCTCAGGGTGAGAGAGATAGACGAGAATCTTGCTTCATGATCAGAAGGCTGGATTTATTAATATATGTTATATAATACATTATGACTATACTAATAAGAATAAAGAGAGAAGTTTCAGAAGCTGCTAAGCTAAGAATAGAATAGGGATCTCCAAACAAGAGAGCTCTCTGTCAATCTGTTCCAGAGAGCTTGGTCCTGTGATTGGCCCTTAATTGCAAACATGGAACATGAGCCAATCACAGGTGCACCTACTGCATTTCACATCAGCAGAAAATAATTGTTTACATTTTTCTTCTGAGGCCTCAGCTTCCCAGAAGAGGAAAAATCCCAAAAAGAGGATTTTATGAAAAAATGTCTGTGACATCAGATACCTAAATATTACTATATAAAAATGCCTATATTTTTTTTGAAAGCCAGCTCTACCTACATTCCTTTTTAGATCTTATGTCTTTTTACCAGTTTTAAGTGACTGACCTGTTTGCAAAAAGACTGGCAGAAGTATCACCTTGAGTATATCATAATGCTTAACAGGCGGTTGAAATTGACTGTGAGGTTGTGTTTGCTTGAGCTTTATTTAAAGATTCACAGAACGTTCGCAGACAGACAAGAGGAATATTCAGCTGTTTCAAAAGTTCTATAATATGGAAAAATATATGTATGGCAATACTTGCATTCATACTTAGCTCAATTACAGATACTTCTAGAAGGTTTGAAGACGGAGAATGATTTTGCACTTGCAGTTTTTGTAGTTTTATACTTTACATTATTTAATGCTTTGCAGTCACAGCAAAAAGGACTTAAAATAAACCCTGTTATTGTACTATTCATGGTGTTACCTGATAAAAGCTAAAAGCATCTGGTCCCACGTGTAGAGAATGAGCCAAATGTCTTAGCCCATACAGTGTACCTCCAAAATTAGGGGAAACACCTGAGTGGCAACTAATGAATATTAATTTCTTGAAGTGATACAAATATCTGAAAAGAAGATTTTTTGTGAAGGCAAGGGTTCAGTTCATGATTGGAGCAGCAGTTCAAGTTCACATTTTCTGAAGTTTATTAGAGTTAGCTAGTGAAAATCTTTTAACAAATAACTCTCTTGGTTAATTCAATATTTTCCCTTTTCATGGATTATATGCTATGATCTCAATTGCTTTCAATTTACCAATAAAAATGCAAGCCTGTGTGTCTGTTATTTTGCTACAATTAAGCAATAATTAAAAAAAATATTTTTCTTTTTTTAACAATTAAAACAAACACTAATGGAAAAGAAACTATACTTACCATATGGACATTTTAGATTCTGGCTCTTGTGTGATTGTGTGAATTGTGGCAATGATTCTTGCAGACTCCTTGTACCATTTAAAGCTGCCTGAGCATCATTATCAGTCCAGATGTGGCTCAGAGCAAAAACGAGACTGCTCTATATGATTTTGTCCCACAGGGGTCATCTTCTAACTGGGCTAACTGGAACATCAGAGATGTGAATACAGGAAGTTTCTACATGGTGTCATCTGTACAGCAGGATGATTTCCTGAGGCTGGGAAGTATTCATCAATATATTATCTTTTCTGACTCTTTTCATACAGAAGACTGTAATGCGAGTGCTCAAAAAGCCCATTAAACTATAGTGTTTTGGGAGTAGTCTGTGTACATTTCAGATGTGTAGTCAGAAGCCTAAGACAAACATTTTTGATAGATGCATTTCCAAGGGATATCTGCTCAATATTTTGCTGATTTTCAGATTTTCTTTTTGCATGGTCTTCTTTTTTTTTCAGGATGGCGAGTTATATTCTCATATTCTGTAGAAAATATGCATAATCTGTTCTTATAGCTGCACTGTAATTCATCGATATACTCAAGCACTAGAAAAGTTTCATGCCCTGAGGAACTTATAACTTTATACAAAAAAAAAAAAAAAAAAAAAAAAAACCAAAAAAAAACCCAAAAAACTAGAAAGGATTGCACCAATAGCGAAAGAATTCTCTAGTATATCTGGAAAATAGAATGCAGAAGGAAAGAACTATAGATGATTCCTTAATCTTGTTCTTTGTTAAAGCTAATATGAACTTCATTCTACCTGAAATGGCAAATGTAATGTAAATAAAGAGAAATGCAATGTCAATGTCAGAAGAAGTCAATATTCTTAAAAAAAAGGAACAGCCAATTTTTATATTGTTCAAGCTCATGAAATCAAATGATTACTGGACAAGTTCATAAATTATAAAATATTTAATGGCAATATATATTTCTTTACTAGGAGGGCTTTTTTTGGCAACCAATCACTTTTTATGGAGCTGGTAACTTTGAATCATTTAGAAACCTCATCCTTCCCTATGAAAATGTTACTCTGAGCAGTGAACTGGGGAAGCTCCGTGTCTTGTAATGGCTTGGCACCCATGCTGATTCAAGAACAACAGTAATATTTTTGCAGTGTTATTCACACAGGATCTCTCACAATACTTTAAAATAAAGTAACAAAAACAAGAGTCTACACACCCTGGCAAAAGCCCATCAGAAAGTATTGGATTTCAACCTATCCATATCATAAAGCAGAGGCTCAGGCTTTTTGTTGATGAAAGGCTTTGATTCTGGAAGTGTGGAGGTGAATAAGGGGGAAGAAGATGTTCTTCCTCTCAATTTATTTTAAAAATAAGAGATTGGACACTCCACACGCTTTGTGCTCTGTGGCGTCTGAGAAAGACAATGCAGAATTAAAAATTCATAGATACTGAAAAAATACGAGGCCCTTAGACAATACAGGGGAGAGGTATATAAACTGGAAATGCTTCAGGCAACCGTGGAGGAAACTCCAGTCCTGAAGCAATACGCTGAACATTTTCAGTCTTAGTTAAAACTTCATAATAGCAATTTGTATTCAGTGAAAATAACAGATTGATCTTGTAAATATAGAAGAAGAGAGAGAAAAAACGTGCTCAATATCACTGAGCCTCGTGTTTTAAACTTGAAAGTATAAAAGAAAGAATAGGAGTGGGAAGCAGTGAAGAGGGAATCCTATTTTTTGAAGGTACTTAAAGGGGGACTATTGTGCCAACTCACCTTCAGTCCTTTAAAAATGATAGAAAAAAATTCTGCTAGAATCAACTAAATTGTAAGTTAAAGAAAAATATAATTACAGTGGCTTAAGATTTGTGCTATACTAAAAGAAGAAAAAATATAATCCTGTAAACTCACCACAAAATGAATTGCTGAATCTGTAAAGGTTAGACACAAAGGAAATATCTATTGTCTAAATGACTGCATACTTCAGTCAAATTGACAATTTTCACTGGTGCTGAATTTGTGGAATCAGATTTTCTGCTGTTGACAGTGATTGCAATTTTACTGAAAACAAGATTGTTTTGCACATCAGATTAACTCAGAAGCCTTTCCTAGTAGCATTTGCTTTTCTTTAGCATAGCATACACTTATTTTCCTGTTGTGTGATGTGATCAGGTTGTTTGCAAGCTGGAGATGGAATGAGATTTGTTTGGGTAATTCCCAGCTAAAGTGTGATCCCCTGGGGAATCAAAGCCTAGAGTCATAATTTAGAGCAATACCTAAATTGTGCAAATTCATTCAAGTGCAAGAACACTTAAGAGTTTTAAATAGCAAAAACTGTAATCAGCCTCTTGGTATATATGTTTCCAACACACCACAAACATGCAGAATCATGAAGAACAGTCTCCCAATTGCTTTAGTTATATAAAACACAATCATCAATACCTTATTTTTCTTCATAGAACATAAAGACTAG
The DNA here is from genome assembly GCF_028018845.1 of Melospiza georgiana. NCBI lineage: Eukaryota > Metazoa > Chordata > Aves > Passeriformes > Passerellidae > Melospiza > Melospiza georgiana. Next base: position 50,033,900 of record NC_080431.1, read on the forward strand.
ATCCCTTTTTATTTTGAAAGAAGAGAATTTGTTTCATATACTGTGATGTAGATAACCTTCACAGACATTGGATCTGTTAAATGCATGCCTAATAAGTAAACATCTAATTGATTAATGAGATTAAATTTAGCAAGCAAAAATAAAATCACCTTTTGAAAGGTAACAATAAAACCGTAACGGTATAAAACAAGGTTATCTTATTCTTATTTAGTCTTCTACATTGCTCATTGTGTTAAGTCAATGCATCTGTTAGAGGGACATGTAATTCCTAGTGTGTCCATCTCCCAGTGACCTATTCTTACTCTACAATCCTTGTTCCTCATTCCATGCTGCTGGAATTCTCTCATGCATCATTGTCCCAATAAAACCTACAAAAGCTAGGTCAGGAACAGTTTTAAATTATTTTAGATTCTAATGAAGAAGAGAATAAACAACACTCGGGGGACTGAGAAACACTGTAACAAAAAATTGAGGTCAATGAGTTCCTGAATTTCTATGGACCCAGACAACAATACTAAGTGACAAAGTATCACATTATACAAATTTTGTAAAGGCAGAATTTCTTTCTCTCTGTTTTTATAACACGTTTCATAAGGGCATTAGTAGCTTTTTTTGGTCAGCAAATAAGATTAGGAGAAGGAATTGGTGTCCATGAAAATTTCTAGAGATCATGAATTTTTGTGGGTGAAGATACTGTATACCTAAATGAAGCATGAAAATGAAAATGCAATTTTATGAATGGATTTTTATATTTGGACTACTATATGGAACGGGCGCAATTGTTCAACCTATTTTAAAGCTTGAGCAACCAAAAATAGGTTAGGCTTTTTAGGGTGATGCTGATTTTTGGTTATTTTTTTTAATGATGTTCTTTAGACCTAACATACAGCAGTGATCAAAATTTCATCAGTGTCACTACCTCTTGAGTGACAATTTTATTTCTAAATAGGCTACACAGAGTCTGGTGAGTTGTTAATGAGCAAACGAATTCGGTGGTTGTGGTTTAAAATTGACAGAGAAATACAGAGAGATTATTGTCTCTCATGATATCTGTTAAATATTACTTCTGAAAACAGCAGTATCTGCTTCTTGAACATGATTGTTCTGCTAGTTGGCACCACATATTATAGAATAATAGAATCATCAAGGTTGGAAGAGACTTTTAAGATCCTCAAGTCCAGCCCCTGATGAGCTCTCTGTTCTTCTCGCATAGGGAGCTATCAGGCATTGCTCTTCTAGCAGACACTCTCCTACAGCCATGCCGAAGACCAGTGTGAAGCAGCTGCTCCCCTGCAGCCCAGGGAGGCCCACAGTGGAGCAGAGATCCCCATTCAGCCCATAAGAAACCTGCGGCAAGAGCAGGTGGATATGTGCTAAAAGAAGCTGCAACCTGTGGAAAGCTCATGCCAGGGCAGGCTCTTGTCAGGAGAAGCATCCCAGGAGGATACTGACACCTCAGGGATTAGGACATCTTTTCCTCCATTGTGTTTCTGTGCTTAGTAGAGGAGTCCAACTTCAGTTGGACTTCAATATTTTTTATATTTTAGATATAAATATTTAAAATATATACACATTAAATTAATCGATCATTAACTATCATCTGCAGTTTTTCTGTATAAAAAAGAAGATAAATAACAACTTGTCCTATCATATTATATGTATCATATATTTCTGAAGACATAGCATTTTTAAGGCAGTTACTCCTGAATTTCTATACACAGACATTGTAACCTTTATGAATGGTTGGCTCTTTGTGTTAATGATATAGGAAATTAACAGATACAGTACAGTGGTGATGAGGGGTGCTACTTTGGATGGCTGCTCTTTTTATGGTTTGATCCAAAATCCATTAGTGTCAGTGGAACTTCTTTCATGCTCGAAGGTCAACATGCTCCAAGGAGTTTGCAAAAGTAGACTGAATTGCTAAGGTAGGTATACCTTTCAGGATATTATGAAGAATTTTAGGAATTTCTAGCAGAAAAACCTATAAAATTTTATGAAAAGTCTTAGATGTCATTGATAACTATTATCTACAAAAACACCTATGTTTTCTGAATTTCTGTTTCAAAATAATATCAGAGATTTTTTACAGAATACTGTAGAAAAAATGACTTTTAAATTTTTTCCCCAAAACAATACAGCAATATTTTTTAAATTAATAAAATTGCAATTAAAAACCATGAATATTTACAATAAAGGCACCAAAGAACTGAAATAAAGTATCACAATATAAGTTTATTTTCTAAATCCTAACTTATGAATTTTACTTCAATTTTTTCTATAGATTTGTTCCTATGAACAATAAAACCAGGGCTAGATAAATAAAGGTAAATAGAATAAGTGCCTTTTGCTGTAAATCATATATTTGCAATGTTTCTGTCCCTCCCCCCATATGGTTTGTTGCTTTGTTTAGTTATTTATGTACGCATTTATTAATGTATTTATTTGAAATTGCAGTTTCTGACATCCAAATATGCAAACTAATGTATACAATTTGCCATTGGAACTGCAAGGAGCACGTGTAGTATGTGTGTTTTTCTGTGAACACAGGGGAATACACAAGATAGATAAATTGCTAATTGCAGAAGCCTAAACTGAGTTTTTAAAATCCCTTTGGTTAGGTTTGATTGGATGCACAAATCACATGTTATGCAATTTGCTCTTCACTGGCTGACTGCAATTTTTTGTAATTAAGTTTTCAGTGTGTATGTTTTTTTAAATTAGCTTGTCATGACTATGCTTAATATTCATTTAAAAATGGGTGTTTCTGGGAAAATTCCACAGATAAATTTCCTTTTTCGAACAAGCATCAGAAGAAAGGGAATTGGTGTTAATGTGTGTGTGGGGGGGAATCTTAAGAAAGAGAATAAAATTCTGGTTTTATGGTTTTCCCTGGACATTCATAGTCCATGTTCTTGAAGTATTTCTCTATCACTACCTCAAATTCTTATTTGTTTGCATAGAGCAAGAGAATGGAGCATGATACTGGGCATCTGTGAAAGCACAGGAAATACACACAATTCATCAGAGTCTGTTTAGGACTAGAAAGGTTCTCAGACTGTATTATAATAGCAAAACTTGCCAGAAGAGTACAGAAATTGATCTGAAGTCCTTTTGGCTTTAACAGACTAAATGTGCTCATTGAAGTAATTTCAGTGTTCAAAAGGAACACTGGTAATGGAAAATGGTATTTTTTTCTTAAAGATAGTTTAAGATCATTTCTTTACATTTTCTGGCTTAGTAAAACTGTCTGGACACTAAATGTGTTAATGATCTTCCTTAAGTTGATATAAATACATAAATCAAAGTATAACTATACTTTTTGCTTTACCATTAAGTATCTTTTTTTAGCTAAAGCCAATTATATTTGTGGTGGCTTATCACAGCAATTATATGAAGCAGCAGGCCAGTTAGTAATGACTTTTTTGTTAGGGGAGTGCTAAGAACACTTCCAGCAGAGCTCCATTACCTGGATTACAATCACAGTTTTAAATTAGGTACCAATGCAACTAATTTAGTTTTGTTTTTGTACTTAATTGGTCATTAACTTGTTCATGCCAATAATTCTATTTCTATGCCACTCAGTCATTAAATACTCCCTGCATCTACCCAGAAGCATTCCCTCCTGCAGAAGAAACAGGAGATTGCTATGAAACATTTCTATGTCTGCATGCCACCTTTATCTCTTAATGAACAAACCTGAATGATAAAGCCTTTCCTTTTCCACCATAGTACCCATAAGGTCATGAGGTCAATAACACAAGTCAATAGGAGCCTGGTAATTGCTATTTTGGATCAAGCAGTCTTTGTGTGTAGTCCGGTATCTTGTTGCTACCAGGGACTAGAACCACATGCTCATAAAGAAGATGAAATGAACAATTCTGCAATAATTTTACTGAGAGGGGAGAACTCTTCATATTCTTGATGACTATGTTTTGTTTTATGTCCTGAAATAAGATAGTTTGTAACTTTTTGTTTCACAGAAATAATTCTAATTCCATGCAAATGTAAATGCTCTCATTATCCATATAAATGTTTAATCCTTTTTAAAATTCTGCTAATCTTTTAGGCCTCAGTGATATTTTTGTGGCAATGAGCTCTCTAGGTTAATTATGCATGTGCAACAAAGTATATCCTTTTATCAGTTTTAAATTTAAATCCTGCCTATTTACTGCTACACATAGGAACTTTATAAATCTATATTGTGCAATTTTCTGCTCCAGGCATTTTCCTCAAGTGAGTGTATGCATGATTATAATGCCTGGAGGATGCCTTAATAGACTCTTCCCATCTCTAACTCCTCTCATCAGTGTGTTCCTCCATGAAAATAATTTTTGGATCAGTAGATTTGGTTTAGAGCTGTGTCCAAGGTAGAAAGTTAAGTGCAGACTTCTCCAAACATCTCTAGGAAGCAAGTTAAAAAGAGTAAACTTTCTGTAGTAAAAAAGAAACAGGTTTTTTAAGCCATACTCAGACTAGGCAATAACCAAGGATAAATAATGAGGAAAACCAGTACGTGAATATACACATAACTCACAAATTAGTGTGGTTTTCTTGCCCTCCATAGTGACTGGACTACAAATCATTTTTTAATGTAATCTAGCCTTTGAGCATAGGAAAGCTAGGTCAATTAGTTCAGGCAGTAAGTTCTAACAGCAGTTACATCCAGAGGTCCAGCTGCTCCTCCCCAAGAGACATCTATTGCATTTGTTGAGTTTTAAATATTTTATTTCAGTAATATTCAGATATATCCTCTGTCCAAAGACCAATGGGATTTGGGCAAACAGGTTTTATATAAGATACATTGTTTTGAAGGATTATTAAACAACTGATTAACATTAATGTTATGAGCTCCTCCTGTTGACTTTTTAACATCAGCCAATTAACATTTGAATAATTAAGTAATTCTTTATTTCTGCAGAATTCTCATTGATTTAAGAGTTTCTTGCATAGTGACTTTTCAAGGTTATTTTCATTCACCCTAATTCAAAGGAAAAGTTGAGGAAGATGAAAAAGGTGATGGGAGATTATTCATAAGAATAGAGCAGCCAGCTCCTGAGATAACAGAAAGATGGAAGCAAGATATTCAGATACTGGAGTCTGAGAAGCAAGAGCGATAACAGTTAACAGGCCCATTCCATTAATGGGCCACACAAAAGCGCTTGACCCGGTTTCTTGGAAGATGGAACCAGAAGTACAAGCCTGGAATCAATCAAATGTCTTTGTCCTGAGAAGCAAATGGACTCCTATACAACTGTGGTGGGTTGACCTTGATGCCAAGTGGCAACCAAGATACTAGATAGTTTCCCTCTTCAGTAATATGGTGGAGAGAGAAAATAAGATGGGGAAAAAAGCCTTATGAGTCAAGATATGGGCAGCTCAATGAAGCAAAACCAAAGTACGTGCAAATAATACAAAGAAAACAAAAGTTTCATTCTCTATTTCCCAGAACATTAGTATATACAGTGGCTGCTCTGGAAGACAGAATAGTAGTTAATTTCCTTCCTTCTCCTTTCTCTGAGATTTTTTTTTTTTTTCTGAGCAGACATCATAGAGTGGGGAATATTCCTTTGGTCACTTTGGGTCAGCTGTCCTGATCATGTTCCCTCCTAAGATACTGCCCACCCTCAGCCTGTTGGTGAGGTTGGCATGTTGGAGAGATGGTGCTGATGCTGTGCCAGCCCTGCTCAGCAACAGCCAAACACCAGTGTATTGCCAGCACCTTTCCACCTACCATAAAAAAGCACAACACTCTGAGGGCTGCTCTGGGGAAAGCAAACTCCATCTCAGACACACCCAATAGAGCAACATTTCAAGTCTGGATATAGAAGGAATAGGGTTTCGCCAAGTGAAGAGGTGCTTGTGTTTTACATTTCAAGTACCTGAAATGTTCATTTATACTGGTCTAAGGGTGCAAGTTTAAGGGTTTTTGGTTTTTTTTTTAAATTTTAGTAACATACAAAGATTTATAGATCTTTAATCAGTATGATTGGCAATTGTTTGTGTAATCTCATGACTTAGAAATACCCAAAGACTGTTTCAGACAAGGTGGTCTGGATGTAAATGGAGCATAGAAGACTGGAATTGGTAGGGACCACTAAGGACTGTGTAACTGTTCATCAGTCATAGATATGAATATGATATATTCATAGATTTTATGAAATGGTCAGTGGAAAGAAAGACAATATCACCATTGCTAAGATCCTCGTGTGATAATAAGACAGAGAAGGTGGTCAACAAGAAAGCGTCAGTTTTTGTTAATGTAAGAAGTTCAGAAAAGTGAAAGGAAGAACTCTATGCTTTATATACTCTATAAAGGGATAGTGGAATGGTAACAAAAGCCTATAACAGTCAGGACGGCAAGTATGAAATGCATTATGTCATCAGACAGACAAACAAAAGAAAACTAATGAGAAATATCACCCTATAAATGATATCATCAAATAATTATACAAAGACAGCAGAGGGTTCACTAAAACTTAAGGAGTCAAAGATAATGTTGGAGAAATACCATAAAAACTGTTCTGCTGGAGGGAGGAAAGTTAGTTGTCTGTAAATGTTTTCTATAATGTTCTTGTGAATATATTAAAAAAAAAGAAAATCCATTAAAATCAATGATAAGACCCAGACCACAAAACTGTGCAAGCTCCAGAAAAATGCCATTCAAAACATATATATATTATCTATAAAGTAGACTTATTAAAGTGCTGAAGGAATTAATAATATATCATATGTTGAAAAGGTAGAAAACTGGAGTTTTAGTTCACCAATATTTGATGGAGAAACAGGGCAGTCAATAAGTATATGGAGATAAAATGAGGGAAATACCAATTAGTCTACCAGACAATTCTAGAATAAGAATTAAATGGGATAGAATGTCAATTGATATAATTAATATAAAAATAATGTCATAAAGACATCTCACCAGCGACATCCCAGAGTAAGCAATGATTGTTATTGTTATAATGCAAAATAAACCACTCAACTTGGCTTAAATATTTTGGAGTTTTATTGTGTTAGGTGATTTCTCCTTAAGAATGTGGAGGTTTAATGAGGTGGGAGGCATAAGAAATATTGTTTGTTCAGAGTCCAAGTTGGTGAGAAAATAAAAGCACAAAAATAGCCAACCTGACAACGAACAAAATCAGTAGCTTAAAAACCTGTTGTCAGTCATCAGAATTATATTCAAAGTAATAGAAGAAAGGTCAAGAATGCAAAAATAAATGTAGTTAAAAGCAGGAAACATGTAAAATAGTCTTAGTAAGTAATTTACATGATGATTGTGTGCAGGCAATTGACTCCAGTTAATGACTCCATTCCAATTCACCAACTGCACTTGGCTTACTTTAATGCCTAGAGGTACTTCAGAGAAGACTCAATCACAACCAAGAAGGGAAATTATATGAGTAAGGGGAAAAAACCAGAAAATTTTTAAAAATCATTAATCCAAATATTGCAAGACTTTTCAAAATGTATGTGTTGGACATGCAATTTAATCTGAAAATCTCCAGGTATCTGAAAAAAGCATCCAAGACTTATTTGTATGGACTTTAGTTCTTACTTGAGCTAATGTTTTGCTATTTTTAACTCATGGTGCATAACTTGAGTTATAACTTGAGTTATAAAATAACAAGTTTAAGGACACATGTTTCAGTTAGAGACAAAAAAAAAGCAAGGGAAAAAACAAACAGCATTGTCCTTGCCCTTGAGGTTAGTTGGACAAGGACTTTGTATGTGGTGAACCATACATACGGGTTTTGTTGAATGGATGTTGCCTGGTATTCCAAAATAACGGTGGTGCTTTTATTCTGCCAAAAGATGAAAGCACAAGTAAAGAGGGAGTATATTTCTGACAGGAAGCTAGTCAGTTGTCTCAGAGCCACAGCTCTGGGTTCCAGGGACACATGAACCATTTCAGGACAGATCATTGTGCAACAGCGACCTACCTTCCCTTATCCAGATGCATACAGTAGGTGAGGTTACACGGGCAGCAAAATGACTGTCCACCTTTGAAGTGGGGAGATGACAGACAATGGGCAGGCTGCAGAACATCTGTGAAAGAGAAGACAGGTAGATAAATATCTTATTTTCCAGTTTTGCTGAGGGAAGAGAAGGTAAGAACATGGAGCAAGAGGGGGCTGAGGAGCTAAACATCAGCATGATGAACTGCCACTATCTTTCCACCACTATCAAGAGCTCACTACATCTCATTAGTTTATCATTAATTTTTAAGTTTCAGTTTATTTTAGGATGCATTACCCAAATTTTTACCTATCTTCAAATACTGAATTATTATACCTCAGATTTAACAAGATCATCAAAAGTGATCCAGGCATGGCATAAACTATTTATTGAATGCTTTCAAATCAAAATCAATTAATTGCAACCACTGCCCTTAAATTTATAGTATTTTTGACTTTACCAAGAAAGGGCTGAAGAGTCAGTCAAATAACTGAGGTGCATTCTTTTTTCTTTTTTTTTGCTTGAACACTGAATAATAGATGCTCTTCTGGGTACCATTTTTCAGAACTAGCAGTTTATAAGAAAAAAATAGCTTTTGCAAGCAATCCTCAAGGGAAAATTGAGTCCTGTGGACAGACTTGCATATTTTGTGAAAGTTGCAGTCCATCCAGTGGTTTTAGAAACTTCCTTAATATTTGTGAACTCCTGTAACCACTAAATAGCATTAGTGTCCAACAATCAAAGAATAGTGTCCAACTATCAGAGAAACATGGAAAGAGTAAATTTAAAGTAAAAGGCTCAGGACAGAAGATTGTGAAATATTCTCGATAAGATTTTGCTGTTCTTTCAAAAACGTATGATTGATTCTTAGGCTAGGGTTTTGCTGTCATCTTACTGCAAATGTTCCATACCTTCTCAGCAATTTCTCATAGGCATCTCCTCACAGCACAGACTTCAACTTCTTCTTCTCTTTCTTCTTCCTTACAACACAACCAACAGACTGCATCTATCTTCTCAGCTGTCTAACTCATTCTTTTGTAGCACTCATCCTCATTGGACACAGCTGTGGCCTGTTAAAGGCAGGCCTGTTCCTAATCTTTGGGGATTAGTACAGTTGCAACTCCTCAGGTGTGAGATTACCTTCTGCACTATCTTTATTTTCTTACATTCTATCCCCGCACAGGGTTTGATACTGCTTTTTGGAATTCCTCTTCTGACACAATCAGAGATTTCTCCAACAATGTGACAGGACTTAGACATTAAATGTATAAAGATGTTTGTGTAAATGTGAATCAGCTGAAAGGAGGACATAATACTTCACCTCAATCCCCTAACACATTGAACCTATTTAAAAATGTATAAACTAAGGAAACTGGTCATGTCATTTAAATGTTTACTCTTTTTTTTTTTTCTTATCTCATAGATGTTTTCCCTAAAAAAACTTACTATAAACTTGAAATGTCAGTACCCATTATTATGTTAATTCTCTGGGAACACAGCATCATAGTTTCAGCTGGTGTGAATCTGCTGAAGCCAGTAGAGCTTTTATTATTGTTTATCACTGTCAGTGCAGAACAGCTGAAGCTACGTAAGAGGTGGACTAATTGCCACTTAGGGGTATGTCAGGAGAGAACTGGGACCAGACAGCCAATCCATCTGTCACAGAGCACTTGAGTAAAGGTTAAACTTCATGGTTCAACAGCCTCTAGTTTTTACTAGCAGAAGCCTGTACTGGCATAAATGCTGAATTATACATTTATGTATGTGTAAGTTAATAATACAGAATCAAAGTACGCCTCAGATTGGTCTCACAGTTTATTTAGGGTCTCCAAAAAGAAGCACACATCTTCATATGAACAATGAAATTATTTAAATCAGCAAACAAAAGCAAAGACTGAGCTCTTGAAAATAAGCTATACACCAAATAGCACTTTGGGGTGATTTGCCACATCATAGTTCAAAGGATATAAAGAAATATGCATGTTGTAACATCTAGACTATTAATAAAAACAGCAACCGATTATCTTGATGACATTAGTTTTCCTTTTTGTTAATTTTCCATGATTGTATGCTATTTTAACTTACTTTCTCCCAGTTTTTAACCCAATTAGATTAAGTTTTTTGATAAAATATGCTATCCATTACAGAAAATGGATATTTGTCTTTGTGTATATTGCATTTTCCATATGTTCTGTATGTATAATTAGAGTTTTGAAAAGCTAACCTTTTCAATAACAAATACAGTATGCCAAGGAAATGACGTATGATTCAACTTAAAGATAATGAATCTAAGGTTAGGCGAAACCCTGATCTGAGGCATAACCTTAACCCTAGGCAGAGCAGTACAAGCAGCTTTGGGCTAAGGCTGGTACAAAGGGGAAAGCTGTGGAGGAAGCCATGTTTTGGTTTTTCTGTGTTTCTCTTGGCACGCCTTTTGTAGCTGCAGTGTGCCTGGAGCTCTGGGCTTTCTGGTTTTTGAACCCTAACCCTAGGCATAATCCTAACCCTAGGTGAGTGACTAAAAGGTGCATGGGGGTGAGGGTGGTGCCAAGAAGAAAGACGTGGAGGGAGCCGTGTTGTGGCAGTTCTGTGTTCCCCTTGGCATGCCTTGAATAAGTTTGATAATTCAGGGAAACTGGTTTTGAATTGATGGGTGAAGGTATAAAGCATTTGTACCTCTTAATTGGAAATCATGAAATTGTAACCATGCAAAGTTGGGCATTGTGTGCACCATAGATGTCTTTAACTGTAATTTAAACAACTAGGTTCAAATAAACTTACCTTTTTTTTCAGTTCAAGCAGGTATATTTTTCACTTCAAACAAATATCTCTACTATAGTTGATGCTTACGTCTTTAAGATTTATTTAGATAAGGTAGATAAATCGTTCTCCAGATGTGTGAACTTCTCATTATTGGTTACAAAGAGAAGTGATTGCATCAGACTTACTTAGGTTTTTGATTGCCAGATACAAATCAGTTCAAATGAATTCTATCCAAGGGAAAGAAATTCAAGATCTTTTATTCTCAAAACCTAACCAACTCATCCTCATGTGGCAAAAGCAAATTCTTCTCTTATATTCTTGCTGCACATCTACACATCTGTAAGGTCAGTCTAAATGACAGACTGGGCTAAATTTCCATCAGCAGTATATTGCTGGACACAAACACAGCATCCCTTCTCTGCAAGTAATATTAGCATAGGAAATATAGGTGTTACTTCTCCATATATTATTTGTCTTTTTCTTCTTCCTAACAAATATTTTATTTTAATTGTCTTTAGGGTGAGATTCTCAAACAGTGTACCTCTGTAGTGTTTGAAGAAAGAAGATTTTAATCTGACTGAAAATTGAAACTCTTTCCATTCTGATTTGTGTGGTCTGTCTTTTGGGATTCTAGAAACATAGACGCTTTGACAAATCTGTAACTCCACCAAAAGAAAGAGAATTTTTAATATTTACACTTTAAGTTATGGCAAGTGTTCCCAGAGTAAAAAACATGGATATGAAATCTGAGCAAATTAATTAAAGTTCCTTTAGGAAAATGATATACATTTCTCTAGAGAGATATTTTGATATTGTTTATACAAACCCATCCTGCAATTTTAAAATAAGCAACTCCATTTTGATGGTAATTTAAAATTTATTAGCATATTTTGAGAGTAAATACTTTGCTGGAAACAATGTTCAGTAGCAAAATACATGACTAGGTTTGCCCTGTGCTAACCTGGAAACTCCTCACATGAGACACATTTTCTCATCATTAAAGGAGAAATTAACAAGTCAGTAATTGGCACCTTGAACTTCATTAGTGTATAGCTCACCAACAACATACCTCAGTGTCTGAAGGTCAGGAGACAACCACTGTAGAACAACATCCTCTTCTTAAGACCACTTTAAGTGAAAATGTATGCATCCTTGTAACAACATTCACCTTCTCTATTTACATACACAAGGTTAGTTCCCAAGACTATTTCCATCTGGTCAGAGAGCACAGATCTGTCTTTTGTAGAGGCAGAAAACAAAAATGATTATTGGAGGAACTCCTAGGAAAAATACTGCATATTCTTCAAACTAATTTGAAGAATGAAGAAGTTGCAGTACAGTGGAGACTGGGGGGAGTAGGGCAAGAAAGTAAAAATAGTAAGTGAAATAGAGAAAATGGGGGAGAGAAAATGGTATTGAGAAATGGAGAGAAAGAAAAAATGGAAAAAGAAAGAAGGAGAGAAAGATGAGGGAGGGAGGGAGGGAGGGAGGAAGTGGCGGAAGGAAGGAAGGAAGTGGCGGAAGGAAGTGGCGGAAGGAAGTGGCGGAAGGAAGGAAGGAAGTGGCGGAAGGAAGGAAGGAAGGAAGTGGCGGAAGGAAGGAAGTGGCGGAAGGAAGTGGCGGAAGTGGCGGAAGTGGCGGAAGTGGCGGAAGGAAGGAAGGAAGGAAGGAAGGAAGGAAGGAAGGAAGGAAGGAAGGAAGGAAGGAAGGAAGGAAGGAAGGAAGGAGGGAGAAAAAGAAAAAATTAAGATGAAAGATGAGGAAGAGGAATAAGAAAAAGAAGAGGAAGAAAATAAAGAAAAGCAGATTATACAATGCCTTGCAGAGTTTGTTTAGAGGTTGAATTGTTTGCATTTGCTGATAATAATGAAAGAATAATTTCTATATTGTACGGTTTAATGACATTTTTCAAATTTAAGCATTTTTTTTGTTGAATTTATTTCTATTAGTGACGTCCATAGCAAGTGGGTGTCAATTTGTCACTTTGTCAATTAAGTGAACACATATTTTAGTCTTAATTTTAAAATATTTTAATGATTGTGTGGCATGTACTGTATGCAGGACAATGACATTTTACTTAATGCAATTCAAGGAAAATTTGAGGAGTTGCTTATTCTGGTTTGTTCAAGTGTTTTGCTATCTGATCATTGATCATGGGGATTGGTGTAATTTTTATTCAAGAAGAAATCTGTTCTATTTGTACAGGACAATGCCCTGAAAGTTGGGTTTCCAATTTCTTAATAAGGACATAATTCTCAGAAGACCTCCACAGCCATGTATAATTCTGTAACCAAATAGCAGGTAAGGTCCATTGAGAAGTTTAAGATTTTTCTCATTATAGTTTTAATAAAAGTTGTAAATATTTATTGTTATTTCAGATGAGAAAAAGGAAGAAAGATCTGTTACTAAAAACAGTCTGTAGAAAAAATACAATTACAAATTCCATCACTAAGACTCTGGCTATGTTAATAAATAAAGTAGTCCAGGGACTCTTTGGACCTCAGGCTAATTGGCACAGCAGAGTAGTTTTCTTTGCAACTAAACTCTCTTTCCTTCCTAAATAGATCAGCTATGCTCAAACTGCTATGGGGAATGATCCTTGGCTCAGTTTTGACTGGGAGGAAGTTGCTGATCTTGGGGACTCTGCTGGCAGTTTTGCAGTATAGGTAACTGCATGCAGTGATCAGCCCCTCGACACGTCCTGTTAGATGAGCTCCTACAGGAATGTCCCAAAGGCACAGATTGCTTGGCTCACAGTACTCGGAGCAGATGATTACCCACAGTGATCCATCTACAAGGCTGAATAGGGTGGGTCTGGACCCAGGTAAGTTTGGATCCTGGCAGAGTTGGCAAGTCTACTAGGACACTTAGATGCACTTGTGTATTTTATTCATATTCAAAATAAAGTTATGAGTGCATTTACCCTATTTCCTTACGCAGACATAAGAACATTGTTTTTCTCTCCAGTGTAAATAGACCTGTGTTAAACAGTGTTTTGATGTCTAAGTTTGTTAAAAACCTAAGCCAGATCTTTCACTAATTGTTATGCCTCAGTGACTAAATTAAATGGGACAAACCTAGTCCCTGGATCATACAAGAATCTACCTGTTAAATAGTCCATAATCCTACTTCAGATTTTCTATTCAAAAAATAGTGTAAAAAAAGGAAATAAATTAAAGAAGATGTATTTGTGTATATTACCTTGCAACTACCTCTGTGTGATTTCCACTCCATTAAATTTCTTCATGCAATTCAGAAATTCTTCTCATTTCTTCAAACTAATCAGGGTGAAAATTTGACATTAATGAAGACATCTGTTCTGTTTCAGCCCAGTTTTCCTAGATGGTGTCTAGAAAAGTACAAAAGGATTTTAGTCTTCTAAAAGATTTATTAAAGTGAGAAATATAAGAAAATATTCAGCTTATTCAGAAACAGGTTTAGAGATTGATGAAGTTACCTTTGGCAATAATGTTTGATGAATTCAACAGAAACAAAGGACGGAAAAAATTTGAAAGGCTGAAAACAGAAGTTAAGAAATTCACACAAAAGTTGCAGTAACAATTTGTTAATAACAAGATAATTAAAACATGGCAACAACTTGCTAAGAAATACGAGAAAATACTTAATGTTTAATATGCATTTTTAAAGCCTTATGTTGTAAACTTTTCTCTGGAAGAGATTGCAGCAGGCAGTATGAGTTAGGCCTGGTTTAGTATAGTGTTAGTGAATTAACATAGGAAAGGGAAGTAGTCTTGTTTCAAGATTAGAGGAGCATCTCTGATCTGCATAACCCATCAGTCACTGAGAAAGCAGCAAACATATGGAGAACCTCCCAGGGGTGCAGAGTTAGGGCACCAGAGATGACAACAGCCAGGTCTTATGCACGACTGGCTGATCATGCCTCTCGTTCTCTCTACTTTATCAGACCAGTGTTGGTATCCAGTAGGAGGATAAAAAAGAGGCCTGGGCACACTATGGCCCCGCTCCAGGATCACACAATGCTTGCCAGGGACTTCAATGCCAACTTGCCAAACCTTCATTGTTCTCAAACTCCCATCAAGTCCTAAAAGAGTGAATTTATCTGTGGTTAAAATGCATTGGTATCCAAGTTTCTGCACCGTCCTTTGGTGTCAGAAGTAAGGAAGTGATTACATGAATCACAGATGGCTTTGGGAAAGGGAGCAAGAAAGACTAATATCTGGTCCCTTCACTGGAGGATGAAAAATATTCTTAACACAGCATTTGACCCTAATACATTCCCCTGTTGGAAGGGGAATGTAGAAAACTCTGGATTCTGGAGAAAATTATGTTCAGGAAAGTTTCAGACTTTATAAAGGAAATAGGAAAAATTGTGAAACATTAGTGTGAATTTGTATTTTTGCATACAAGATTTAAGTGGAAAAAATACAAATCCTGAAAGAATAGAAGGATGATCCAGAAAAGAAGGAAATTCATTAAAAAAAGCTTATAACCTGCTAAAGAGAAATTGATGTCTGTGCATCAAGGATGTGATATAGAGCAGAAAAATGCACAGAGAGCAGTAGTGGAGCTGGCTTGACCCAAAATAAGAGGGGCTGCCAAGTGAAAAAGGCTGTGTTCTTGATTCCTGATGTTGCCACAGGCATTTGCTCCTGATTGAGGCCTGGAACATCTGAATGGAGATATCTGATCTTGCTTTTTCTTCTCCTCCTCCTCCAAGGACAAGGGGGTTTGCTGGCCCTGCAGAAAGGGAAGTAACTGTCACAAAGGGGACTTTGTAAGGGACAGTCCCCATTAAACAAATGTAGGAATGACCCAGATGTATTTGCACCATCAGCTGGCTGAGGCACATAACTCTGGGGACAGGGCAAGGTGTCCAGGCTGCTACAATGCAGCCTGGGTGGCCACAATGGCATGCCACCATCTGGCCCTGCATCCTAGCAGGTTGTGAGAGCCAAAGGGGGAATGATCACATGGTTACTGAAGTGCTAGGAAATCATCTAATTTATAAAACTGCATGATTAAATGCTCTGGTGTTCAGTTCTATTTAGTCTCTACACTCTCATTGGTCCTGAACTGTGACAGATGTGTCAGGGGTGTACATCTAATTTTTTCAGCAGTTCATTGTGATGCTGCAGCAGAGCATAGATGTAAAGCTCTTACCACTTTCAACCATTATAAGGATTTTTGGCTTTAGCTGCAGATTAAAAACAAACCATTATGTTCATGACATGACTTTTCTGAAGAGCTGGTGAAGCAGAATGGCCATTTTACTCTCTTCTACCCTTTGGTAAAAATTTATTCCAGTGCACTGAACTTTCTCAGATAAGCAGCAGTTTGAATTGGGATCTCTCCAAAGGCAAATGTCAGAAATAAAACTCTCACAGAACTATGGAAACAGATCTAAAGTCGCAAACAGGCTGATTGAACTAGGCACACAGCTTTTGCCTGAAGTGAGGCAAGGTAAATCCGTCTCAATATTCTTTACATAGTTGCCTCAGCTGCACAAAAGTTGCCTTCAGGTGTATGAAACCTGGAACTCAGTATTAATGAGCTTCTTTATTTCAAATGGAGTTATTTTCAATAAGTGAATGTTATTGAAATCATAAGATTATTCACTCATCCCAGAGCATTCATCTTCCTATGTCTGTAAGCTGAATTTGGAACAGACAGCCAACAATTGTGACAGGAAATCCCAAGCTGCTCTTAGGAATGCAGAATTTAGGTCAGAACACGGTTTGGGCCCAAATCAGTGGAGCTCACCTCAGGCCAGGTCAGGGCTGTGGTGGATCTGGAGTCTGGCATGCCTACAACATCACTAAGGAATGGTACATCTGAACAGAATGGTACATCTGGGCTGAGCTGAAATGAGGCTGGAAAAGATCCCTAAGAGCATTAAGTCCAACCATTAGGCGATCTCTGCCACAACCATCACTAAACCATGTTTCTATGCACATCTACAAGCATCAAATCATCATTGCACTGATTTTGTCTTATGCTTATGTTTTCCCATATGTATTTCATCATCTCATACAGGTGGGTTTTTTTTTTTAAATTTTGTTGATGAAGTTTTTTTTCCTCAGAGAATTACAGTGGAGTTAGTAGTGGAGGAGTTTTGTTTGGGGTTTTTTTTCTTATTCGGTTCTCTTTTTTTGGTGTTTGTTTTTGTTTTATTTTTCTGGTTGATTTCGCTGCTTTTATTATTTTTCCATAGCACTTCATTCACTGACAGTCATGCTCCTATTTGTTCTTCAGCAGAACTTAGGAGCAGGTTTTGTAGTGCCATAGTCATAAAAACAAAGGTTAGTACTTCAGTGGAAACATGGCAAAATCATGGACAATGTGGAGATGAACCTCACAACACTGAAAGAGTAAAACACTGATTGCAATGGCATGCCAGTATAAAGTATAAAGGGCTCACAGATTTCTGCTGAGTGCCTACTTATCAAGGAAGTCTGTCAGTAGAGGTAAGGATATTTGTGTCCACAGAACCTCTACTTTCCAATTTAATTTTATTGATTAATAGGTTTATCTACTTCCTTATAACCTGTAGGCATTAGATAACGTGAATTTAAAAAACAGAGCAGAATAGGACACTGTAGCCACATTCACATATTGTGCAATTTATAGTATCTTCAAGAAAGACCACGTGTCAGAATCAATACAGGAAGAACAACTCCGCCAGAAAAAACTCTGGGAGTAATTGTGGTTGAAGGAAGAGTGATTCCTTCTGTGACTTTGAAGACTAGAGAGGAAATACAGATATAATTCCCTAAATTATAATTTTAACCTTTTCCTTACAAGCTTTGAAATCTGACAGAGACAAAATGGGTTGATAAGAGATATCACTTTGCAGAAACCAGTGACAATTTCATGACATACTTGTGATTTAAAAACCTCTTGCACAAGAAAAAACAAATATTCACATTTTGCCTGATCTTCATTTGATGAAACAAGATGTTCAGAAAAGCCCTCTTCTCTCTCACAATCAAAGCAAGGGCATTTGTACAAAAGTTTAAGGGATGCACAAAACAACATAATCTTTGTCTGTAAATATCAGGTGTTCCATAATGTCAGCTGCTTTAAAATTACACCTTTTATTTCTATTTGAAGCTAAATGAACCACGTAAAATAATTCAATTGAAAACACATCAAAATCAAATACAGAATGGATTTTGCCTGCAAGCAGCACATAGCTCATTCCATATTCTAAATTTTGTCCACAAAGGAAATTAGTAACCATCATATTCTATAGCCATGACAACAGTCATACTGTTCTTTTTGATTTATTAATTTATCTGCTTTTGTTAAAAAGTGCTAGAAGTTAATCCATATTATAAATGAGTACCAGACCTTCCCAATCCCATTGCTCTGATGGCCAAAGTTTTAAGACATTAATACCAGATGCATAGATTTCTCAAATAGGTAAGAACATGTGAATTCTGAATTCATGTTTTATGGTGTTGAAAAGTTGCTGCTTTAGACATTACTGAGATTATTTAATAACAATTACTCAATAGAGTAATTTCAAAGATTATTTAATAGGGAATATTTAATAAAAATTAATAATAGAAATTATTTAATAGAGATTATTTAATAACAATTAGTATCTTCAGAGAAGATTGTTAGGACTTCCAAGAAAGTTTGGTTATGGCAAAAGTAGTCCAAGCAAACAAAAAACTCTTCATCCACTAAAATAGCCTGTGGTATTTGACCTTCACTTGAAGAGTAAATCTTCAGTCATTTAGGAAATTCAAGGCCATTTTAAGGTGTAGTTCTGCCTAAAACAGAATCTGAAATACAGCTGATGAATGGCACTCTGGTAGCACTTATTTCTCCTCTTAGACTATAAAAGGGCAACTGCTGATGACCTTGACAGTAAACTTTAGACCTTTACAGTGCGTTTAATCCCACCCAAGAAAATTCACTCTTTTACTGATGAGATACATAAACATGGCTGTGCCACATGCATCCTTTTTGGTTAAACAATGTAGACTTAAAATGCTGAGGCACAAGATGAGAACGGCAGTCAGGTAACCCAAATCCATTTTACACATTATAGGTAATATAACACTGGCAACAGGAAAAAGTAGAGTAAAAAAAGTGAAACAATAGAGTTGTCCTCTATTCCTCCTTAGTATTGTTTTTGAGATTTTTTAGGACCATGCAAAGAAGAAAATATATGAAATATCTTATTAACTAGCAATGAAAGCATTCACTTGAAAAAGGAACTGTTGTCTGTTCCAGGTAGATCTTAATCATTTACATTAAATATTCACTGTATAAAATCCTAACAGACATTAGAGTAAGCTGTCTTCCATAAGATACTGATTCATTATAGCCTTTAATATTAATTTTTAATTTTTGTGGTAGCTTTCCTTAAACATCTGTATTTTTGCAGAGTCCCTTTTAAAATCTGGGCTTCATCACTATGAAATCTCCTAACATATGTCTCAGAATATTCACTTTCCATAGAAAATATCATAGTTTGTCATGAGTTACACAGGAAATATGCATCTTCCTAATTAATCCCAATCCAAATTTTCCATTTTTCCTTACCACCTTCTATCTCCTGGAGCATCATTAATGCACCATAGACCACCTGATCTCTCTTGGCCTTCCCATAAGAAACAGCCCTTTCTCTGATTCATCACTGCCAGAATTCCTTCAGTGTTGCTAATTTACGCATATGCCATTTGGCACTCAGCAAGACCTATCAGAATTTCTAATTTATTGGATGCCCTCTATTCTTCACTTGGCTCCCTCTCCTCAAATAATAACATGTTCTCTGTTATTATCTTACAGACACAATGCAGAACATACTGACAAGAGCTTACAAAAAAATAAAGAGAGGAAATGGAATGAAGAACCTTGTTGTGTTGTGTACTAATCTGTTACTTTTCATCTCTCCTCCCAGACCTCCTACCCTGTTTAATCAAATCTCTTATGCCTGTGTTCTCTGTTTTTATGACTCTGGCTTACTTTAATAATTGTGTGAATTTTCAGTGTATTTTCCTCAAATAATACACTATTTTTAGTTTTCAGATGAATAAATGGCCAGTTTAAATATATGAAGCTCTTGATGTTCTCTTCCACGTCAGGAACATGTGTACTCCAGGTAAGCATATGCTCTCTAAGCTTTCACACCTGCCAAAGGCTCATTTACCAGCAGTATACTTTGCATCTTCCTTATACATTAACATGTGGTCTCAGTTGTGGCAACACCAGCTGAGGGAATGTCTTTTACTATCCCTGGCAAAGATACAATCACCAGGGTCAGTGATTTCTTATGTCCTGGTAAAACATATGCTAGTGTTCACAAACAGGACTTTATTATTAGAGACAAAGGCTAACTGTCTCATAATCTATTTTTAAGATAAGCTGCCATAAGCAGCCCTTTAAATGGAAGGAAGTCCATGAATAATGGCTCGTCATCTGAACAGGAGCCAATAGCTATGTACTCAGGAATGACCTTAGGATGTTAATCCATTTTCAAGTAAAGCTGAACAGTCACCTATCTGGGCTGCCTCCAAGGCTGACCCATTTAATTTTCTACCTGGGAGACATATCCACGTTCCACCTTCTCCTCCAGACCAGAGTGAATAGTTACTTGCCTGGGAGGCACTGTACCAAGTTTGATGAATTACCTCACAGGCTGACCCAAACCTATTCCTGTCTGGAAGGCACTGTCTTTCTATTGACCTAATTATTAAACAGACTGTAACAATTACATATCCTAAGATGTGTAATGTAAATTATATCTAAAACTGACTGTCTGTTGCTTTAGATTAATAATTCATGTTTAAATTCATCTTGATTTTTAAAAGCAGCAGTGACTTTTCCTTCTGAAAAAATATTAGAACATTCACTTAACTCTTGTGAATAACTTTTTTTTTTAATTGATCAGTTTTCTGATCTTTATACTTCAAAATATAGAAGAACAGGAATTTATAGTTCAGGTTTTGAAGGTCATTGTGAAGCTCAATTTATGATCCTAAATTCCATTGTAATCTTCATTTAAAAGATGTTCTAAGTGCAAAATAGTAGTGGTAGTATTTCTGAAACCTTTTCTGGAGTTCACAAAGCTCTTAACAAAAGAGCCATATACATGACAGCTAAGATTTATAGGTGAACATTGTCAATGACTACAGAAGAACACACAGGTGAATTTAATAATGGATTAGTAATATGATTTATTAACAAATTATATGTTAAAAAAAAAGACAAGTAAAGAATTTTCATGGTAGTAAGACTAAAAGAATAATAGACAGTATGAATAAAATTGAAACTGGAAAAATCATGAGTTGAGAACCTTTCAATGATTATAAATTAGCATCAAAATGCAAAAACCCTTACTTAAGAAGTGTTATCTCCACCATTATCACAGTAAGATACATATGTTTTATCTGCACAATTTTTCAGAAGAAAAAACAGCAGAGAAAACACAGCAAGAAATAGATTGCTAAAATCAACTTCTACATTATTGATAAAGCATTATTTAAATTGCTGTGACAACCCCAGCTTCATTTCACATAGAAGCTGAATAAGCTGAATGCTCCTCCCAAGACAAAAAATGGAGAATTTTCTCTTTTGTGCATATTTTGAGTTCTCTGTTTCTGCAGATGTGTGTCAGAGCAGTTGGTCAAGCAAATTAAAAAGTGCAGAATAATGTAGACCAACCAATTAAAACATGTACTGCTATTTTTTAATGGTTTTTAGACTCATCTGACCTTTTTCTTGCAGTGCTCAGAGATACCTGCTTAAATATTTTCTTCCAGTTTTTATTTAGAAAGGGTATGCTTTTGAAATAAGGGTTTAAGGGATAAGATTTCCCAGTGTGGTCAATCAGACATAAGTACTCGCACATGTGCAGTAGGAAGAGCTGTAGAGGGATTTAGAGACATGATAACACAGCCAACCTTCAAAGTAAATAATTCATTTTCAAGGTTATGGCTGTGAATAGCATTACAGAGTACAACAGAGAGATCAGAGAAGGCCTCTGAATGCAAGGAATAAAAGAGAGGAGGCCCAAGTCACACAAGACTGTCTATGACAGAGCTGCAGGCTGTCTGTCTGAGATCCATAAATAAGATACATTCTTCATCATGGACAGTCTCAAGGAAAACTGCTCCATCCTCTTTCTCCATACTGCAGCTTGGTTTGGAGAGTGCTCAGTAATCATTGTGACAGAAATTAGGTGCAAAATCTATCCAAATAATTGACTTCTTTGCCCTGGCTGAAAACTAGATTTCTCCTTTTTTTTTTTAATTTTTTTTTCTACTCTCTGACCCTCCCAAATCTAAAGGCTTTCTGTCTTGGCATGTGAATCCGGGTGAAAATCCTTGGGGTGTTTTCCACTACCTCATCATGCTATCTCAAACTGTGAAAATATATCACAGCTTTGTATGCAAATTAGCTTTCATTGTCAGTTATTCCCATATTGAAAGAGATAGGAACACCCTGCTTGTCTGGTTAAAGTAAAAATTAAGCATTTCATACATTGTGAATTGTGCTTTTTCCTTACTATTACTGCCAGTGCTGCTACCACTAGAATTCCTTGTTAAACTGTACCAGAGGTTTTATAAACTTCCAGAACATCAAATGAAACACATCAAACAGTTTTCCCAGTCATATAAACTTAGTTAAAAAGCAAACCAGCTTGAGTTTTTTGCTCTTAACAAAGTTTACAAGGAAAGAAAAAGGAAAAAAAAAAAAAAAAAACAAACAAAAAGAAAAAAAAATAGCAGAATGTCCAGACTGCTTTGTCCATGAAATCAAATGTCTAAAGATGGAGATCTCTGTTTTCTAATGAACAGAACTGCTGAATAATTAGAATTTCCGTCCCACAAAATTCTTTATATTTAACTGGCATCATTTTACTTTGAGTCAGCATATATAGCTGAAAATGTAGCTGTTTCCCTGGAAGCAAAGTTTTCAACAATAATTAAGTTACTTATGGTATTCCCCCATTCTTCTACTATGGAATACAGATCAGAAGGGGTCTTCTCTTTATTTTTTTTCCCCTTTCTTTCCTTTTTATTTAAGCATAGGAAGACAAAAAATATTTTAAAATTATTTAATATATCAGAGTTGCGGACTTTCAGAAAACATATTTAAATATGAGAAAAATATTCCATATATTAAACTTAGTCTTACTGCTTAAATTAAATGCACTTATTTGCTGTGTATCATGGATTGCATGATCTCTCCTTCTTTAAAGTCTTCCAACTGAAAAATGTCAGAGAGGATCTTGGTTTTTTGAATAGTGAAAAGGTGAGTTCTGTAATTTTGCAAATGTTTGTATTTAAAAATATTTCTCGGATATTTGTTATGCTATAATTAATGAAATAATATAAATGCATAAGGAAAATGATGGAATTAAAAAAAATCCACCCTAAAAGCTCAAGTCAGCTTGAAAGATCTGTGTTAAAAATGTGCTTCTTTTAAGATGTGGCTAAAAAGCAAACAGCCTGGAGAATTAAAAAAAAAAATCTTCTTTAACTTGTGCTTTAAAGCCCTAAGGGCTCTACTTACATTGTGTCACCTTATCACTCATTCTTGAAGTGCTTTACTGCTTAATCATGTAATACTCACATCTTGAACAATATCTGAGGGAATGACGAACCTCTGTCTTCTTCAAATCTCACTAGAGCATTATGTGTGATAGAATAGAAGGTTTGGTCAATATGCTTTTGCTTTTTCACTCCTTGATAAATTCTGTAAAACTTGCTGCAAAATTCTGAAAGTGGTAGTTAGAAAACTCTCCTCCACTAGGATTTTTCTCAGCCCACTTTTAAACATGATCCATAATTTGATCAAATGCTCTTGGGCACTATTAAATAGTAATAATGAACTTCACCTAAAGCCCTTAGTAATTTTGTTCCACATTTCCTTCTCTAATTATCCACTATTCCCTATTTATTATTGCTTCATTCCCTGCCTTGAGGCCTTCTAAAAATACTAAGAATGATAAATTAAACAATACATTTTGGCACCAAGTTAACCAGTGGGGAGGGTTATAATTTAATGGGATGTCTTCTAAATTAATTATTTTTGAATTATTTAATTGCAGCTTCTAAACAAAATTTCTTACTCAAAGTGTGATACTGAAAGCCAAATTATCTTCCTATATTCTTTAGCAAAAGGAAAAGCAAAATATTAAAAACCATACATGTTTAAAATAAATTCACAGGGTGTCACAGACCAATAGATAACTTCTATTTTCTTTTATATTTATATTTTTGGAAATCAGCGGTGACTTGTCCCCAGAGTCATGACAGTATTTTTCAAGGTAATCTCACAAGTGTAATCACTAAGCAAATGCCACACTGGAGTTAATGTGTTTTTTTCCCCATCTTATTTTTAAAGTGAAAATAGTCATTGGCTATCATATTACATCCTTATACTCTTCATACAGAATCAAATTTAAATAAATCTCTGATTTTATTTTTAATCTTAGAACTCCCTGTTCGCCCCCTGTTTTTTACAGATTTGTTTTTAATTCCTGATATAATTTCACTTGTTCTTAGTTTCTAAAATAAATATTTTTTATTCTTTTGAGAAATATGACATTTGGGAGAATGCTAAGTAGGTGGTAGCATTTGTGTGTGTTATCTCAACAAGTTTATCTGGATTAATACATACAAAGATTTTGCTGAGACACAGCAAAGAAAATTTGTTAGTATCTATATGCATACTCTACATACTTTTCTGCATTGATATTGAAAATTCTTATTTGGGAAATAATTAGCATGCTATGCAGCTTGTCACTTCTCTGTGATTGACAAACGGAAATGAAAATCAGGTCGTATGATCCATTTAACATGATGCCCTACATTTTGCAGGACTGTGTGCTTTCCTAAATAATAGTTGCTGCACTTAGTAGGCATGTGGAAATTGGAGTTTTATTCCTAGTCCCACTAATTATTTTCTCTGATTCAACATAAAATTTATAATACCATTGTGTACACAGTTTCCATGGATACACTGTTCTATTTCAGACTTGTTTGTTTTCCTGCTATTTTTGGTGCAATGGCTATAAAGTGCCAGAGTGATACTTCAGTATTTATCATCCTATAAAAAAATGGTGCAGAGAAAAAATAACAAAAACATCCCAGTCACTCAGAAATTCCAGATAAGTTTAGTGTAAATTTATTAATTCCCAAGTAGCCACAACAGAGAAGAATATACTCTGTTTTCACCATGTAAACAGAAATTTGCAGAAGCTTTTGTTGGCATATTTTTTAACATCTATTAAGCAGGGTTGTTCTTTTGAATCCATCTTATATTTATTTCTGTTTCTCCATACTAGCCTTGGGCATATGTGCAGAGGCATCCAGATTTACTTTAAGATATTAACTATCTTTAAATTAAGAAGGCATGACTTACAGAATATATTTGATGAGTGATAGAACAAAAAAAAAAAAAAAAAAACAAAAAAACTCAAAAAAAGTGTGGAAGATCATATGAGCTAAAATTCAGCATCTTGCCATTTTATTTATGTCTTCAACCCTCCCAGATCCATATTTGCCCCCTTTTAATTTACTAGGATACTTCAGGATACATTGCTTCCAGTCACTCACGCATGTACTGGACGTGAGGCAGAGAAATCCTCTGACCCAGCTTTTGTCACGTAATATGCCACTTTTCTAACTCAAGACTAAGCTGTGAGCAGTGGTGTCTGTAGCAGCTGTCTTGCTGGCACAAAAGAAAGATGATGATAAAGTGACATGAGCTATACTTGCCTAGAGGATCCCAAGCTGTAAGTCAAGGCAGCAAATTAAAGCATCAGAATCTTCCATATCCTGGAATTTTTCCATGTATTTATCTGAAGCATGGTAAGAGTCCATGGGCCAGAGTTTTCCTTACTTTTCTGGCAATTCTGCTCCAGTCTACTCTGAATTGCTGTCTGAATCTCTTAGAGGAATTTGGGTCCAAGAAGGACAGTCAAAAGCCTAACAATCTGTTGATAAAAAAAGTCCGTGAATTTGTGCTGCTCCTTGGTGCAAGGTCTCATCATTACACAGTGTTTAGTCTCAGGGCTAAAATGGAAAGTGTGATAGATTGCATAGGTGTTTAGGGTACAAAGACTAAGTATTGCATGATTGTTGGATAGGCAGCAGTGAAGAAGATTAGATAATTGCGTTACCTCATTTTCTGTTTTTAAATTAACTACAGACAACATCCATGTCCTCTTGGAATAGCTTTCTGAAGAGAAAGAGGCAGTTCTGAAGAGAACAGAGGCAGTGAAAGGAATAGAGAGACCTGTGATCTTCTGGCACATGATGAGGTTAGGAAATTCCTGAGACCAGTGTATTTCCTTGCATTAAAAAAGATCTAAGCCTTAGAAATGAGGAAATTTTCCTAAGTACCAAAAGATGACTGTGTCACATTCTGTGATTCACAGATTCATAGACTGAAGTAGAAGATTTGCCTTGTGAAAATGCAGAGGCATAAGTTTATTTTTATTTAATTCGACTCATAAATACACCTGCACTTTTCTCTGTTTGAAGAATTATTCTGTTCTAGAATCTTATTTTCTGTTTCAAGCACATCATTGATCTAAATTCTGGAAGCAAATGGGAAGACAGGCTTACTGGAACAGCTTCATAAACCAACCATTTTCCTGTGTTTGTCTGATCTCTGTGAGCCACTTAGAGGCAGTGGGTTGATGAGTACCTTTGCTTCTGTTGTTAAACTTGATCACCCAGGACACAATTAACAATAAAGATGTTCCAAACTGCAGATCTTCCAAGTCCAGCTGATAAAATTTAGACATAATGGCCTCAATCTCTTTAATAAGCCTCCTTAATGTATTTACCTTATTTTAAAATCTGGAAGCTGTTAATCATTTAGGTGTATGATATATGCAGGTGATTTTGCTTTCCTTTAGCCATCTTTTTGATAAATATTTAGCACACATATAGCAATGAAATAATTTGCTTGATGAAATTATGTGGTCACGTACATTGACAGTGGCATGAAATCTCGACTACTGCCAATAAAAATATCCCATTTTCTGAAGACCAATAAAATTTATCTAAAGACAAAATTACAAGAATTATAGTGGATATATATTAATATATTAATAACTTGAGAAAATAAACTAGGAAAAAGAGGTTTATATTTCACTCTTTTGTATTAGACAAAACTGTGTGAAAAATGTTTCAAAGCTTATTTATTCATTTACCAGTAAGCTGGCTAAACAAGCATGAACAAGCATGTGTTTATTAGGGAATTATCCTTTTTCCACAAAATGAACATGATAATCCCCAAATCTTCAATAAGTTATACAAAATCTGAAATAACTGTGTAAGTTTTGAACATGAAAACATAATATGGTTTTAAATAGCTGCATGGAAGAGTCACCATTTGGTACTTACAGATAGCTATGACTGAGTAGCTCTATTAATTTTGAAAAGATATTTATAATTTTCTTAGTTAATTGTTTTGAAATAGTATCCACAAAAGTACTGGGTTCTCTTCTATTTATTTTACAAACATCATAAAATATTTTTGCTTAAGTAATCTGTCCTTTTTTTCCCAATGAACCTTTTTGCAAGGGCATGTACTGACAGGACAATGAGGAATGGCTTCAGACTGAAAGAGGGTAAGTTGACATTAGATATTGGGAAAAATCCTTCACTGTGAGGGTGGGCGAGGCACTAGCATAAGTTGCCCAGAGAAACTGTGGATGCCTCATCCCTATCAGTGGTCAAGGCCAGGTTGTATGGGGCTCTGAGCAACCTCATCTAGTGGAAAGTGTCCCTGTCCATTGTAGATTCCCTACAGTCAAAACTATTTATTATAACATTTAGTATTAAAATAACCTGGAGTTCATAAATAGAAATGCAACATATATTCAAAGTATTTTCCCTACTTCTGTGAAGCTTTGTGTCTGTAAGTCAAACCTCTTTCTCTTCTCTCAATCCACACCATGATGTTTCTGATTAATTATCTAAATAAAAATTTTAACCTGTGTTTTGATGCTGTCATTTTCACACTGATTTAAGAGAATACATATGTAATTGTTTTTGCTAATGTGCTGACCAGTCAAATGAGCTAATACTACTAAAATAAATGTATAATTTGTCTTTAATAGAAGAAGATGAAAAAGTACTGCCATTCATAGCTGAGTTTTGAAATAAAGATCAGAGTGATTCTAGTATAATCTTTATGCACAAATCTTTCTTACAGTGCGCACATGATTTTACCAGTAGCTCTATCATCACAAATTTGATTTTTTCCTTTAATTTCAGTGTGAGGTTCATGAGTAGAAGCCTGCTATGTTTTCGGTTCTATTTCTGCATTTTTCATTATCCCACTGTCATGTACCTGACATCCTGAAGCAAATGTACAGAGTGATCTGCTCTACTCACAGTTATTCAGAGCTAAGTACTCTAGTTATTTCAGGTGAATGCAAAGACTGAGGTAGCATTTTGAGCCTCAATATGATTTTTTCAACTAAATATAATGACCATTTCTTGTATATTCTTCATTGAGCTTCATATTTGTACAATTTATTTTGTACAAAATTGGTATTAAATCCTTTGATTACTTTAAAAGTCTTTACATTAAGTTCATAAAAATGTTAAAGTTTATAAAAATGTTAAAAAAAATTGCGAGGAATTAAGTAATTTTTTTTTTGGTGCAGTGGTGAAAGGTAAACAGTTTGATGCTGTTTCAGAATACCTAATGTAATCAATTTTTACTTAAGTGTCATATGCACAAAAATAGATGCTTATAAACTAGTAGTAGCAAATATTTCTTTCACAGAGAAAGAGCCAGATCTTCGTACATTTTCTGCCTTCTCTGTCCTGACAAAGCTATAGAAGAATTCTCATTAGAATGCTTGTTATTCCAGAAATGTAAAATCTGCACGCAGAAAATTCTGGCATGTATAATTACCCTGGAGTTCTTAAGCAAGGATATGCATTTTAGCATTTAAGATTCAAAAGGTACATGTTTGTGAAGTGATTCTAACATATCTGCTTAGTGAATTCCAGAGTCCAAACTTGCTGTAGACTTCCGGCTTAAAGTGGGGGACAAAAGAAATCATACTGAAATTGGGTTTGGTTCCTACACAATAGCTACAGCAAAAACTAGCAGATATCTGCTCCTTGTAGAATATTACTATCTCAAAAATTTCTATTTCACTGCGTATTTATTTTATTTAAAATTTAATACTGTAACCTTACTAATTTTTTCAGAGAACCCCTGCGACTTTTTTAGAATTAACACTAAGAAAGGCGTTAAGTTAGAAAACTGAATCAAAATTCCAAATTCTTGGAAGTATTCTTCTTAGTGAATATATTTCCTCTTAGATCAACTTGCAGATCAGGGAGAAAGGATTAAATTTGTTTTCCATCTGTACTTTCTAGCTGGTAAGGTTGATTCCCTTCAATGCTTAAGGAAGTCCTGAGTTTTCTTAAAGCTTAGAAAGCATGGGCTTCTCACAGCACTGCACCTCCAGCTCAGATCAACAGCAGCCAACTTCATCCAAACCCTGAACCCGAAGCCGGAGAGCTGGCTGGTACAGTAGGAATTGTGCTGAAGGTCTCTCTATCAGAAGAGCTAGCATATTTTGTCTCTTTCATTATTGTTGAAAATCTTAATAGCACTCTGCTCTGCAGGCTGCCCTAGAGACACCCCTTTTCTATCTGAACTTGTACCAGGATTACCCTATGGTGTTTTCCTCAGCCTTTGTACTGTGACATGGAAGGCAGTTGAGGTGTAGGGAAAAAGCAAAGTTAAATTGTTTCTTTGTCCTCCTTTCTGCCATAAGGACCTTGGGAAGCTATAGCTGGTCTCTGAAGTTTAATTTCTTCATCAGTAAATTGGAATGAGCTCTAGTTCTTCCTATGCAAAGAGTTTTTTGTTCCCTGGCTGAAAAAGAAGCAACTGACAGTAATTAGGTATTATGGAAATATTAAAGAGCATAACAGCAAGCACTCCTACGTGTACTAGACAGAGAGTTCTCTTGTACGTATTTGTAAAAAAGGTATAGTGTTATGATTTATAGAATCACCAAGTGAACCTGTTATTGACATGTTTCTATCTTCATTGTATGATTTGAAAGCATCTTTTTCCTTTAGTGCTGTTACCTTGAGGGAGATTGAGAAAAAAAGCAATGGAATAAGATTGATTGTAAATCACTGATTACTCAGAGTCAGATCTCTTGCAGGGCTCTGCTGTGGAGAAGACCACAGTAGTATTGTTTTATTACCTCTGCCTTCAAGATAATATGCTACGAATACTAATGTTGAAAGGAAACAATGAACAAGAGACGGGGTGCAGGTATACAATAGCCAAAAATAGAATGTGGTTGTCAGCTGTTATTTCCATCTTTTATAGAATAACTAGGTCTAATCTATAAGCTATTAATTTTGTTTAAAATGGTGCACATTCACATTGTGGTGCATTGATTCCAATTTTCTGAGCTGCTCCCAAACTAGATCATTTTTTTCATTAGGCATGTATAGTGTCTTAAAACTAGAAAACTCATAAGTTCTCTTCTAGAGGATACTTAAACAACCATGTAGAAACATTATACTTCAAAAATTCCTAAAACACCCTCAAAAAACCCCAAACCTAAAGTTTCAGCATATGTCACATAATGATAGTCATGGCTAGCTGGCTATTTGGCAGGATAAGATATATTATCATAAAAAGTAGGTAACAAAACAAAGTACTAAAGGAAAGCAAAATATTTCACTATGAACATACAGTACCTTAGATTGGACTGATCTCATCTCCTGCTATCCGTAAGGTGAGGGTGCTCAAGACCTCCTACTGCTGAGTTTTTAACACCTCCAAAAATTAAGATTCTCCAACCTCTTTGGAGAACTTCTTCCAGTGTTTGACTGTCCTCACTGTAAATTTGTATATACAATTTCCATTGTGGCAGATGTCAATTTCCATGGTCTGTAAACTTTGTACTTTGCAGCTTGGACAAGATTCTGGCACTCTACTTTCTCTAACAAATAAAAGGTAGATGAATGCAGCAAACAAATTGTCTCTCAACGTTCTCTTTTTCATGCTGAATAAACCAAACTTCCTCAGACTTTCTGTATTTCTTTTGTTCCTCCTGCCACTTCATTGCTCAATTTTTCAATCCTTCTCCTGAAACCCCAAACCAGAAACATCTTTTCAAGTGCAGCCTCAAAAATGCCCTGCAGGAGAGCAAAGCTGCTTCCAATTGTCTGCTGGCTATGCTTGTCCTAATTCAGACCAGTAAAACTTTAGCCTTCACTAAAGCAGAGTGCTGATTCATGCTCAACTGGTGGACAACTAGGCCCACCAGATCCATTCGTACAAAATTACTCCCCATCCAGTCAGCATCCACCCACATTGTGGCACAGTCTTATTGCATCCCAAGCACAGGAGATTTTTTTTGTATAAGATGAATTTCATGATGTTTCTGCCAGCCAATTTCTCCAGCTCCTGGAGTTCTCTCTGAATGACTGTATATTAACTAATTCCCAAACTTGCTTTCTTCTGCAAACTCACTAAGTCGTTGTTGTGGATGGAGTGACATACTTCACTTTTAAGAGAGAAAAAGTGGTATGTTTATTGATAAAGAACAGCAATTTAACTATTCTTGATAGTAAATGCAACAGTGATGCAGCAAGATTCAACGGCAAGGTACTTATTTACTGCATAGAGTACAGTCGAGTAAAACTCTCAGGAAGACAATTATGATAAGGCATGAGAAAAAGGATCTCCTTGGGTTCTAAACTCCATTCTGAGAGGAGTTTAGGTGTGACTGGATCCATATAGACAAGACAATATGGATCAACAGGCTTGGTCAGTGGTTTGTGCCTAAAGGACTACATGTGCACAAGGAATCCTTTCTATCACTCAGCTGAGATTTCAGATTGAGTGCACTTCTTCCAATTTACTTACCGAGTGTCTGATGAGATAAGGATTCCCTCAGGCTCCAGGAGTAACCTTGTGAGGCATTGCTGTGCAAGGGGACATCCTGGTGCGCAGAACACTGCTTTGCGGGGGATCTCTGTAGGCCCTGAACTGCCCACTCTTTATGGAGTAAGATGACTGATTTACAGCCCTTTTTGCAAGGCAGACAGTTTTTGAGTTGGCACATACTTGACTACCCCTCAGCTGTTGAGCAAGACTTACGTCCCTTAGGTGCTGAGCAAGATTTATAGCCCTTAAATACTGGATTACCTGTATGCCAGAGGCAGCCCTCATTACAAACGTTGGGGGCTACTGCTCAAGGAGAAAAAGTGAGAGTGGGGAGCATATTATCACAGTCATTAACAAAGATCTCAAACAGGATGAACCCTAGCAATAATCCCAAATGAGCAACACATAAAAACATGCTTTTGAACAGCTGATGACTTATAAGCAAGTTTTTTATCGGTTCAGTGAGTGTTACCTACCTTTTCTCTATCTCTCTAGGCCGCTTCTTTTCAGTTTACTATAGAGATTTTACAGCTGACCCTGCTGCTCTTGCCGACTCAGCCAGTTAACTTGGGGCAGAAGACAATCATACCGAACCAGAGTGATTTGCCTATAGTGAATCCACGCTACCTATTTCCAACCACTTTTTTCCTTGGAAACATATTCCAAAAAGATTTGTTGCATTTTATTCACAGACAGCCTGTATTACCTAGGCTCTTCATTCCAGTTTAGAAGATGGGCATAATAATTGTCTTTTTCTGTGCTACAGGGAATTCCTTTGACAGATACAACCCTTTGAAGATAACAGACAGGGACCTTGAAATGGCATTTGACAGGTCTCTCAGAAGTCTTGAATGTTTGTACAGTTTGTTAACATGGTCCCTAACTTGATATTTTCCTGCTGTTAAGTTGTACTTCATTTAGTAGACATGGGAGGCCTGACAGCAGACATTGCAAGTACAAACTGATACAAATGAGAAAAATTAGTATCTCTGCCTTTTAATTTTCTATCATCAGAAATTCACAGGCTCAGTAATAGCAAGCCTACATCATCTTTGTTTCTGTTCTGGTTGTTGCCAATGTACTTACAAAACCTTTCTTGTTGACTTTCACATTCCCAATTTCAACTATAAGCTTTAGTTTACTTAATTTCCTAATTCCATCCATGCCTCTCATGTCGAATTGCTATTTTTTTTTCCTCTTGGTAGGAAATTTCTATTTCCTCCTTCCATACTCTTTCTATTTGCATTTGAGTACAATCAGGATATTTTATCCATGGCCTTATGTCAAGCCAATCTAATTTCATGGACCATCCTTGTGCTTTGAAGAGTTTCTCCTCTGCAATAAGCTTTTTTTTTTTTTTCATTTGAAACAGCATCCAAGGAATTATTTTTATCAATTACCTCAACAAGCAAAAGTCTCATCTTCTAGATACCATGCCTCAACTATACCTTCTCTTTTTCTCATTTTCCTGAGGACACTTAATTAAATCATCTGAGAGCACTTGGCATGAAAGTTGTTGTTAACCAATCGCACTGTTCACTTTTATTCAGAAGCAGCAGTTCTGGCAGATGACTCCTCACCTTCTGTCCATACAGTATTAGCAATCAAAACACCACAATTCTCCTGCTTTGCGTGTGTTCAGCCATATCCAGAAGATGTTGGAGTAGTTGAAGTCCTCTGCAATATCTTTGTAGTGGCAACCATGACACTTCCTCATCTGTTTTGAAGCATTAATGAAAAACTGTTCAGGGGGTCAGTAGCCAACACCTGCATCGTATTCTGTCTGTTTCTCAAATGCAGTTTCAAACACAACTGATCAGCCGTTTGTGTCTTCTACAGCACAGCCCTATATACTTAGTGAATTTGCTGACATAAAGAACAACATCCCTTTGTTTTCTTCTCTGACTCTTTTTCCAATATGAACCCATGACAACACACCCCACATTCCACTAGCACCTGACTGCAAATTCAGCAAGATTTGTAATAACATTAGAACTAACTTAGTTCCTAAATTAACCATCTGCCACAAAATCTGTTTGTCTTTCCTGTTTACCTTTTAACTACCATAACTTCCATTACCATTGTGCATTTGCTGGGAGTAAGTCAGGTTTTATCTCTGAAGATAAATCCAACACAGCTCCATCATTTACTTCCTAAGAATAAGAATATAATTAATATATTTTCTGTAATTTGTTAATTTGTCCAGAGTTCTGGGGTTTTGGTTTGGTTTTTTTGTGTGTTTGTGTTTGTTTAGTTTTTTTTTTCCTGTGGGGTTTTTTTTCCTTGTTTTATTTTTTCCTGTTCACATATTCACATCTTCAGACAATTATGCCTTAATAGCATAGTATATTACAACACTAAGCAGTCATTTTACTACAAGTTATCAGCAAAAATGCATTAGATTTCCAATATTGCTGTGTTCAGGCTTGCATTTCAACTATTCTTTAAACAAGAATTGTACATTTTAATTTATATTTGTGCATAAAGTGAAGAATAAGCTGTTACACCATAACTTCATGTATATAAATTAATATATGCTTACTATCTGAAAGGTAAAATATTATGTGAAAATACCAATCCTCCTGAGTCTTTGAAAACTTCTAACTGAAGCCCCTTTAAAAATACATGTATTTCTTGTTTTCATTGTTTTCTGAAATGATCCCTGCATGTTTTGATACATCCAACTTGACTTTCCAAGGCAGTTTGTATGTGTGATGCATTGGTCAACACAGCTAGGGGACCGTTCCCAATCAACAGTTAAGGATGTTGATATTTTTTTAGAGTATAAAAGAGTTTAAAAGTGTCAACACAATCTAGTCTGTACCAGTGGGACTCAGGGACAAATATGGACTATGTACATATTCTCTCTATTGATATACTCACTTATAGTGGACAGTTGATTTTTACTTATCACACATACTGAGTCTTGTTTTCAGAAATTCTTTATCATGTATTGTAAAAAGTTTAAAGATCAGATACTTTATAAATACAGTGTAGGGATTTAATTTTTCATGTGAGAGAAATCACTCATAAGTAGAAACGCAACATAAATACAAATAAATTATGATGGCACTGCAGATAAATAATTGTTCTGACTAGTTTTCTGTCACACTGATTTACAAGGCTTCTTCTTCTAGCCTTAGGTTTAAGGACATCTCAATTATAGTCAGTTCAGAACAATAACTTGATTTTGAGAATTAATTACAACTATCTTCTTAAAGTGCTTTTTAAAATCACATGTATTATGATGTAGAGTACTGATTGGTGTCATGGAGAGGTTTTATTGCCTTGATTGAAAATGATTAACTGGATCTGGGATACTCTTCAGCCATTCAGATCACAGTTTTCTTCCAAGTCATTACATATTTTACTTTTGTCAATTCAATGTTTCCATTCAATTTATGAAATCGTACAGGCTGTTACACATTACAAATTTAATATATTCACAATCTATTCTATCCTTAAATCCAAATGTTTTAAGCTAGACTGGTGGTTAACAAGACTGAAATGAATTAAAAGGTGTCAGGATTGGTGTGTTATGCCTTTATTTTAATTAGAAACCTATTGGAATGGCTACAAAGAGATCCACAAATGAGGGAAATTAGGTGCTAGCTTCTCTGATCTAAGATATATGGACACGAAACTACACATTAAATTATACCTACCTAAAACAGTACATTCCTATTCCTATTCTCATGTCTGCTTAACACTTAAACTGCTTCTATACTTTGTACAGCTGTAGAGACTAGACTAATGAATTCTCAAGCTATACTATGTCTAGTTTGAGAATTCATTAATAGTCCATGTAGCTGCATTGCCTGGCTTATTGGAGAGAGTATAAATTTTCCTTTCATTATCGTATTTTTTTGTTCCGCTCCAGTCTTAAGGTAGAGATGAAACAAAAGTGGGGTTTTTCTTCCATATACATATATTGTGTGACATAGACCAGCAGTGTAAGATTATAGGATCCCCTTAGACTTCCTGAAAATTACACAGGAGATAGACAAATCTTAGCTTGAAAAATTAAAGTTCATACTCTGACTTACCCTAACTTAGTCATCTAACAGTTCAATGTCTAACAGATGTATGTCACATCGTATTTTGGCAGTCAGTAAGACACAATTAGCCACTTCCAGAAGGTATTTCGTGTCATGATAGGGTGGGCAATAACAATTACATTAATAGACCTCTGGAGGTTCCTACATTTTTTACTAGGATATGAAAGAACACAGAAGATGACTACAGTATAGATATCTAACTTTTAGACATAAAAAATAAGGCCAAATTAATTTTACCTTGTATTTAACACATGGTAAAACTGTATTATATGTGGTAAAAATTATGTTTAGACAAATTACTACATGTTTAGACCTAGTCTTGAAACACAAGTCCTGAGTTCTTTTTTAGAACAAATTTTTAGAACAAATTTGAAAGCCAGATTTTCTGACAAAAAAAAAAAAGGCAGTCCGTACAAGTTTATAATATATAACATCATTTGCATTGGTTTTTTTTTCTAGTAGAATGAAATTTCTATCCAGTCTCATGACTCTTCTAAAAAAAAAAAAAATCTGTTTGGCAATATTAATAGTTTTTAATAACATTTTTAGGTATTTCTTAATTACAGAGAGTCAAAAATAGGTAAAGATCTTGACCTTCAGCACGAATTCTGTTAAAGCACTCTTTATAACCTGTTGGGCACTTAACACAGATGAAATACCAGCAGATTGTATCACAACTACTACTGCTATCTATGACATTTTACTGAGCAAGTTTCTGATTGCCAAATGGAGGTGCAGTTGAACTGATAGTGCTGCAGAAGGTACAGTACTAACCATATCAACTCAAGGCAGAAAAAAGAGAGATAAAAGTCAGAGTTTGATAATGCTATCTTATTAATTGGTGTGTTACAGGAAGATCTAGGAGGCAGTCCATGCTCCCTGAACAGTTTTCTAAAACTTGAATGGTTTTAAAAATCTCAGGCTGCCAAAGCAGATTTTAGTTGGAGTTTGATATGACACCATTTGTAAATCCACCAGCATACATGTATAAACACTTACATACTTTTAAGATGCAAGCATTCAGCAATTCAGAGCAGATTTAACACAATTTAATACATGATGAGGTTCTATCCACGGTAGCGGCAGTGAGGACTTCTATCTTTAATAGAAAGGTTGTATAGGTTCAAACCCCATCAAAAAGTGTCATTGGGCAGAATATGATAAATATATGGTATATGTTAACTCAAAATCATATCCTTATTCTTTTAAGCATAAAACTGGAGGCTACATAAAACTCTGCCAGGGCTGTTCCATGTTCTCACCCTCTCTGCCTCTTCTACCCTGAGCCACTCAAGTGCTCTGCAATTTGCATTTTTTATTCCAGATCTAGAGCTTCCCTTAACAATCATCTATGGCCCATGAACATATGCAAAAATGAGTGTTAAAAATCATCTTGTCTATTTTGAATGAGTGCCTGCATGTGTTTAAAGAAAATGCAAAGATCGCAACAATGACACCAGGGTTCTTTTGGCCAGAAAATCTGTTTATGGCTATCTAATCCTGACAGATTAAGTGTTTTAAACCTCCATTGCAGGAGACAAACAGGTTAAGTATTAAAATCCAATCTCTTAAACTTTGACATCCATATTGGCAAAAACATTATCACACCAAGATCTAAAGTTGTTTCTTTACCTCTGTAAAATGCAGATAAATATGCTTAGCTGCTCTGTGAAAGCACAGTAAAATATCTGGATAGGCATACAAACAATTTATGGAGTATTTTTGTGTTATAACTTTTTCTAAATGATATCTTAGTACATGTTGAACCTGTCCAAGAGTATAATAACTTCTAGCAATACAGCTAGAAGTGTATTTTTCATGTTTAATATAAGGAAACTTAACACTGTAAAGAGTGGTTTATGAGTGAAAGGCAAGCTTCCACTTCCCTAAAAAAAGGACCTTAAACCTCAACACATGTCAGAAACACTCAGAATCAGGAAAATTAACTCTGTTATTCTTACTCACATAGTCTGTGACCTGAAAGGATGTTTTCATTGCTTTAACAAGCGAAGAAATAGCCTGTCTTTTGGTTTATGCTTCCACCTGAATTTTTCACTTCATCCTTCACCTGTATGTCTACAGGAGAGAAAGGAAACTGATAGCATTTCAGATTAGAACAGAAAAATACCAGATGCACAAGAAATTCTTTAGATAGACATGTCAAAATATGATAACCATAAGAAAGAATAACATGGGCTTCATATTGCTGTACCTTTCCTTATGTTTCATCATATTTTATTCAAGCAGTTTCACATTTGAAAATTTCTGCATGGCAGAGGAATGGACTGAAGATTTTACCTCCAGGGTTTGAAATAACTTTAGAGTATATACATACAGTTCTCTATGTTATAACTGAAAATCTAGCCAGAAATATCTGTGCTAATGAAATCAGTACTCATTATAAGGTGTTGTCTGTCTCCATTTTGACACTGCTTTCTTTACTTTGGCCGTTTATAGATGTTGAATCACTATTCCTACATGCATAAACCCTCTGACAAATCAGTGGAGAAGCTGCTCCACTTGTGAGCATTTTGCTTAGTTCCTCTTTGGATTCAGATTTTTAAACATGATGAGTTTTCTCCTTAAAAAATTATTTGTTCCTGGGACAGAAACTTTAACAATAGGGCTCTTACTTTGGGGAAAAAAAAAAAAAAAAAAAGGTAACCTTCAGAAACATCCACATTTGCTATCTCTCCAGTCCAGTAAGACTACAATTACTTACAGAAACTAGTGGAAGGACTATGAGAAACCTCCTTCTCCATGTAGGACTGGGATAATTCCTTCTTTTTGTAGGTTGCCTGCCTGCTGAGTTGCTTCCTTGGTCTTTCCTCTGTGGGCATGCAATTCGCATGCTAGTATTAATAACAGCAGCCTTATTTTGAACAATTTTGTCATCTAGAGCTACTGGAGTTAATGGGACTGTTTATATGCCCAAAAGCATTACAGTGCTGAATCAGTGTCTTTATGATGAATTCTATTGATTAAGTGAGAAGTGATGACATATATCATTGCAGAGGAATGAGGAATTTCTCATAATTGTTCTCCCAGTGCAAACTGTCATCTCCAAATATTACAGTAATACCTACTCACTGGAAAAAGACTGACTCTTTACCTAGAATTTCTTAACATCAATTATTTGCTGAAATTATGATAGGAAAATTATGTTTCTTTTCTCTTCAAAACAGAAACTAATACAAATACTTCCCTTTCAAAATCAAAATTTTTCCCAAAAGGAATCCTGTATTCCACAAAGATTTGTCTCAAAACTAATTATTAATGAGTCTTATGCATATAAACCCCTCCAAAGTATCATGGCAAAGAAATAAGACATTCACACTTGCATGGCATTAGAAGTTTAGTAAGCAAGCCTAAAGCAGAATGTTTTTCCTCTAGAAAGAGGTTGTAGATCAAAGGAAAGGCTAATATTTACTTTTTCTAAAATATATTACATCAGAATTTTAACGCATGACAATTTTAGTTGTGGACAGTTTCATTTCCTAATTGTTTTGTCTTTTTTTTCTTCCTATCTTTGTAGTTTGGAAAGATTAATCTTTGTCTTTCAGCAGCTGGCTATTGAGACTCAAAAATTAACCAGAATGAGAACAGTGGCTGGAGCAGATAATCTAGCTAAAAATGCTATGTATACTAGCTTGGATTGTAGACAATGTGTTGCATTCATTTTATTTTCTGGACTGAGAGAACAATAAGATTCTTCAATGAACAGTGCAAAATTGTGATGCGTAATGTAAATAGGTCAGCAAGTTGGATACAGCTGGCAATAAAAATAAGCAAACAAATAAAAAGAATAACTCAGTTTGAGTTCCTTGTTAAAATTTGGATTGCAAGCTTTTAAATTACCAAACACGAAATATTTTTTCTCCAGGAGGCAAAAGGAAAAAAAAACCAAAACCTCAAAATTAAGTGCAAGCTTTACTGCAAGTATCAATGTTAAATTGCTTTATCTGAATTACAAACAAGCAAATTGCTTTTGAGGAGTCTTTTCAATGTGTATTTCTTACAAAATATTGACTGTATGATAATTTTTAGAAAACATTGACTGTATATTTGTTAGAACTGAGCCAAATTCTCATAATCTTACAGTGAAGTCAAAGGTCTCCAGCAAAGGAAGGATATCGACCTGTTGGAATGAGTCCAAAGAAGGGCCACTGCTTTGATCAGAGGGATGGAGCAACTTTTCTATGAGGAAAGGCTGAGGGAATTGAGATTGTTCACCCTGGAAAAGAGAAGGCTTCAAAGTGACCTAATTGCAGCCTTTCAGTACCTGAGGGAGCCAGAAGAAAGATGGAGAGGGACTTTTTACAAGGACATATAGTGACAGAAGTAGTGGAAATAGCTTCAGACTGAGAAAGAATAGTTTTAAGCTAGATGTTAGGAAGAAATTCTTTTCTATAAGGTTTAATGAGGCACAGGAACAGGTTACCTATATACGTTGTGGCTACCACATCCCTGAGACTGTTCAAAGTCAGCTTGGATGAGGCTTTGAGCAACGTGGTCTAGTCAAAGGTGACCCTGCCCACTGCAGGTTGGAACTAGACAATCTTTAAGGGTCCTTCCAACTCAAGCCATTCCATAAATCTGTGATTCTGATATTTAAATTACATTCATGTAATAAAGAATATTCACTGTTTAAACAAAGAACTGGAGAAAGTTACTTTCTCCAGCCTTGGTGACTCTGTGATTCTGAAACTGTTATCTGGCAAATCTTGCTTGCAACACTCCTTGTCCGACTCATTGCCTCTTGTTCTGTTTATTTGTTTGCTTGCTTATTGCAAACATTTAGAAGACAGATTTTGTTCTGTACAAACATTTCAAAAAGAGCTTTAATTAATAGAAGTGCATAGACTGATGTGCAAATGAGTATCCTTGTGTTTGATTACACATTCTTGAGTGCAATTATGGGTATTCACTTCAAAAGTGCTATCATAGCCCTCCATAATGTATATTCATGTCCACTGGTACAACTCCTATGTCAAACCTTTGAGTTGATCTAATCAGCCCTAATTTAAAAACAAATTTTTCTTCCTACACATGAAGCCCATTATCATTACCAGAATCCAATCCTTAAACCTATAAATCTATAAATTATACAACAAACTGCAGTCTAGTCATGTTTTCCACCAGCTTGCCTTCACTTCAAAAGATTGCTTATACTGTGATGTAAACACTGGCTGTTGGCTATCACCTTTCTCTATTAATGTGTATGAATTACCCTTAATAAATCACAATAAGTTACAATAAATCTTACAAGTCCAAAAGAAGCTGAACACCAATAAAAATTTTCCAGATAAATATTAAGCCATGCAGTTAGAGATTAAATCCCAATTTCAATTAGAGAGAAATTAAAGAAGCAAAAAAGGAATCCAGTCCACCTAATACAGACATGTAATTAATAATTGTATTTTGTGCCCTCTTTAAACCAGTGTGCCTAAAAGTCATGTGTTTCATGAGCACAATAAATGAAGGTTCCTCCCAAATGGCCAAGGGGCAGTGTGTTCTGTGGGGGTGAAAACTCTGTCTAACCCCACTAATTTCAACCTTAAAATCAGAGAAAGTTATGGAAACTTTTTGAAAACCTAAGGTAAGATGAAAATCACTACTTCTTTAAAAAAAAAGATTTCTGAGTTTGTCTCTATAAGCTTCCTTTACAGTGAGTAGAAAGAAGTAGTTCCTTTTATAGAGCAATTAATCTAATTCTGAGACAAGAAACTGTGATTGGTCACATGGGACCCCTTTAAGGATTCATGGGACTGCTCTGTTGTACAGTTCTATGGCTGTAAAGAGAAACTGGGAAGTCAGATTAGATGGCTAGACAGCAAAAATTAAGTAAGAATAATCTTAACCTTAGTACCTATTGTTTTATATGCTTCCCACATAACTCCAAAGCCTGATACAACAAATACAGCCTGAAAATGGTGGCTAGTCTATATTTTTTCCAATACTGATTTAAATTTTAGATTATGTTTATGCTATTTTTTAAGCAAGAGCAAGTCATTAAAATTATTGAAGGGGAAAACAGTAAGTGTTGCAAACTACAAAGATTTATCCCCACACCTCTCTAGAGTGCATCATACATTAGAACTGCCTTAGCAAGAGAGGCATAAAATTGCTGAGTTGCAGCTCTGACCTATGCTGGTAAGAGCAATGTACAAACTCTCATGTTGTTTAATTCACTTTAGTTTGAGACATGCTCCTCTTGGTCTGAGAATTTTAATAAGGAGACTATGGGATGGAAATACAGAAACAATTTTAAAATAAAAGGGAACAGTTAATAAAGTCTGAATGGATAGATAAGAGAGTACTGGTGAACCTGTGACTTTGTTTATAATGACTTGCTGCAAAATTTAAATAATAGTTTAATATATACCATTCAAATAAGATCCCTGGTGAATAAGATGACAAGAGACTTTTCTTACCCTTGTGTTGAATTTTTATTTTATTTCTCACCCTCATTAGAACAAATTCTTTAATAATCAAGGCATCACAATGAGCGAAGGGTATGCTGTAATACTGATGGTTTGAGAACACTGCTAAAAAAAAACTTCTACAAGAGGCAGGCATAATTCCCTTTTAAAAAGCAAGACTCTGATTTGCTGACCATAAGGGGTATTACTAGAGGTCACCATGTTACACAAAGTATGTCTAAGGATTGTCCCTGTACACACTGAATAATTAGAACACTTATTGGATACTTTCCTTAGGTGGATGTAGATTAAAAACTTATGATAATACTGTGTTGCTATCTTATTTGTAAAAGTGTCATACCTTCTCAGTGATTCCTCATGAGCAGCCTCTTGCAGCACTGACCCCACCCTCCTCACAGCACAGACAACAAACACTCGCCAGCTGACCCACTCTTTTATAGCACTCATCATCTTATTGGACACAGCTGTGGCCTGTTAAGGGCAGGCCTGTTCCTAACCTTTGGTGATTAGTACAGCTGCAACTCCTCAGGTGTGAGATTACCTTCTGCACTATTCTCTTACATTCTATCCCTCCACAATACTGTTCTCTAGAAAACAAAAACAAGGGTTTTACTGAGCTTTGCCAGACATTTGGAAATCCATTCTGTTTATGGAAGGCTGGTGCCAAATTTACTATGAAAAGTACTTGATTTTCCTTAATCAAACTCTGAAAAGTGTCACTGCTTCCTGAAAAATTAGAAACATATATAATGGTTATTCTTTTTCTTACAGAATATAATGCATACCCTATTTAGGTCTCTTGCCTCTAAATATCTCTGGATATGTCAGGACCATAAAGGAGCAGTAGGTTTTAATGCCTCTGCCCAGCCTCACCAAGGACCTCTCAACACCCTACCCACAGACTCAGGATCTCCAGCTCAGCTTAGCCCAGGGCTGTTTGCCCCAGCACCAGCAGTGTCACACGAGTCTTGGCCTCCAGCTGTGCCACAGCCTTGCCCAGTCTCATCATGGAATCCCTTCACCTGAACTTCAGCCCCTGGGCTGAGTTGCTGGCCTGATCCCAGCCACCACTGTCACCACAGACCTGCCTGGTCACTGCAAGATCTGGTCTCAGCTCTGACCTGTGGATTGGCTTCCCAACTTGAGCCCAGACCTGCCTCCTCACAGTGACATCCCCTATGATCCAGACACTTCTTTGGCTCTGACCAGCCTCTCTCAGTTTACCCTGCTCACCTCACTGGGTCCTGTGA
Organism: Melospiza georgiana; assembly: GCF_028018845.1. Classification (NCBI taxonomy): domain Eukaryota; kingdom Metazoa; phylum Chordata; class Aves; order Passeriformes; family Passerellidae; genus Melospiza; species Melospiza georgiana. The sequence goes on from NC_080431.1 coordinate 50,077,280, forward strand.
GACAGTGTCTGCTGGCCTAGGGATTTTCCCCTGGTTGCCTGGTTAAGCTTTTCCGGCATCATATCAGCAGTATTGATCATATTAGGATGAAGGAATTTTGTGTTGGCTTTCAAGAAGCATTAAGAAACAAAGGATTGCCTTACATCCCTGTAGGGACATCGCCTGGAATTCCAGAATAACATATCCCCAAGAGTTGTAGGGGAGGATTCAAAAGAAAGCATGGAAATGACATGAAATAAAAGGCCTTAGAGTCCAATTACAGTATTTTTTTCTGATAAATGGATAAATAAATGACAATTTCCAGAGGGTCAAATCCTCTTTGCAAATATTCTTGTCCCAGTGTCAAAAAATAACACATCCATAACTGTTGTTTATAGTCTAAAAGAAAATCCCTACATATCCCTAAACAAATACAAGATGAAATCAAACAATGCTAAAGTGGATATATTGATTTTATTCAAAATTCAGAGAAAAATCAGAGTGGATATATGACCTTATATTTTTCTGACTGTTTTCTACATTAATATATGAGCAATAAGAGATCTGAAAATTTTCACCAAGTGGATTTCCAGAAAGCCACAGACCAAAGAAATACATTTTAATATTTTTTCATATTGAATTAGCATTTTTCTCCTCTGAGATCTGCTGTATGCATCCTCTTTATGGGTAAATAGACCTTACAGATAGTTTCTGTTTTCTGTTACCCTGGAAAAAGCACATCTATATCTACAATCCAGCCATTAAGTAGTCATAACATATAAAAAGTACTTTCCACCTATAAAATAAATAAAATTTAGGATTGGGGCACAATAATATGTTCTAGACAAGTAGATTTTTGGGGTTTGTGTTATTTTTTATCTACTTTGACAAGCTTATCTAGGGAAATATAAAATTCCTGTGCTTTCTACTTTTAGAAAATACAGAGAGAATTGATTCAGGTCATAAAAGTCAGTGCATTAAGACCATTAACCAAGAAAAGAACTCTTGGAGATTTATAAATTAATGTCTGCCCTACTGACCATTAAAAACCATGAACCTTGCTTTTATCCTGTTTATAAGGTTGCTGTGAGGTTGAAGAGAACAAAGTTGACATATCTGTAATCTCCACTGGTCTACTAATCTCTCACCCTACTTCTGTCCGAGCATAAACCTGTGACATGACTTGAGATGAGGCTCTCATCAATGCCAAATGTCTGGCAGGTACAGGACATCTATTGTATAAAAGTGAATAAAGGTTTATAATTTTTAATATAAATCCTGCAACTTTTGTATTTATATTCCATATGTTAATGTGGGTAGTCTTTTGACTCATAATGTTGAGCTCAAATACATTTTCTTCTGAGCTCCTGAATTCCTAAAAGATTAAACCAAAAGGGATTTGTCCATCACAGCAAATTGCATATTTTATATGATAGACAAAGAGAATTTACTAGGATATACTGACTTTTAAAAGCTTTTGCTTCTGCAAATCAGGTTTTCTGGTTTTGAGAATAATGTAATATAGGATAACTGATAAAATATTGCCATTTGTTCCTATTAGTGTATAAAGCAAAATGTAATTGCCATAAACCATAAAATACAATTACAATTTTAAACCCCTAGTGGCTTCTTTCACCATTCCTTTGACTTTATTGCTTTTATTATTCAACAAAGTTTGGAGTGGAATGGAAATTCTGGATGAAGTGCTGTAAACCAGTGCCCTTCAAATCCCAGTGACAGTGGAGTCGAAAATGAGGGGCAGGGGGGAAACAGGGCTGGGGGACACGGGGCAGCACAGATAACAAAACTTTACCTTCCAGACATGTGTTCACTTATTAAAGACCTGCATTCAGTGGGGGAAACTCCTCTCCAGATCATGACCCTCACTGGTAGGTGCAGTGAACCACCTAAAGAAAAGCAGTTACTTTAGATAAACTAATGCAGCATAAAGCTCAGGAGAGGGATATTGAAGGCAATAAAGGAATAGATGTTGGTGAGCTGTAAATGAAGATGTAAAATAGAATTGCATAGGAAAGGGCGTGATCTATTTTCTTTGTGACCTGTGCTAGGAAGCAAGTCTGAAATATGCCAGTAATTGTATTTTTGTAGGTGGAGTAAGACTTGCTTTATTATCAGAGGATGAAATTAATCAGGAAGGGGAAAAAAAGTGAGTCCAGAACAATGACAACAAAATTTACTCTTCTCCCTGCCAATTTTATCATTGACTTTGTAATTAAAGCTTGAAGATTTTCCTGCTTTATTTCTCTAGATTTCTTTAGAAGAGAGTAAAAAATAGAGGTAGACTTAAAATGCAAAGTTCATTCTCTCCTGCTACATGCACTAGAACTGTATATTCAGGACAAAATGTTTTGTTTGAGTTATCTCAGGCTTCACCAACCTTGAATAAATCCAAGGTCCAGTACAGCAAAAGTCTGCACCTGGACCTTAAAATCTGAATCTGTGACTTTTGGGTGGCATCTTCCTCTCCATGCAGTGAGAAAAGTTACTTTAGGAAAAATGCAACCAGCATTATTTAGACTCTCTTTGGGTCTATCTCAGCTTGGAACATTGTCAGCAGCTCAAATAAAGGCCACTCTGATGGTTGCCTTCTTCTGGAACATAGCAGCCCAAGGAAATAATACCAAGGATGGATTGTAGCATAACTCTCTACATGAACAATTTTCTTTTTCATCTTATGCATCTGATCTGCTTAACCTGTTTGTTGGGGTACTCGGCCGAGTACTTAAAATGTATATGAGAGAGTTCATCTAAGGTTTCTGGATGCAGACACTTGTGCCTGTAACTTCTTCATAATTGTGAAAACACCACTGCCTTTCCCTAGCAATCCTGATCTTAGCTTTTCCTGGAGCTTCTAATTCTTCTGTAATATAGATTCACAGATTGTGCCAACTGAATTCTAAATGTATCAACATAAGTTAAGGAACACAGAGGCTTTGAAAGGCTGTCAAAGAAATTGCATCTTATTTTATACAAGACAAAAATAAGACTATATGTATTAAATATACAATGCCTACTCATGTCACAACACTTAAACTAATTTCTGTCTACTGTTGAATCACTATTTTGTATAATAGGAAACCATTTTATTTTGATTTTTTTTTATTATTTATATTTTCTTCTTTTTCTCTGACTTGTATCACAAAATGCAATTTTTTCTCCCTGATCCCTACCCTCCCTTCTGTCTGTAACAACATTCCTTTCAATCCATTTCTGTAAAAGTAAATTATGAGTGATGTGTTTCATAATTTCCAGGATTTTTATCAAAGAAAGTCCTTGCTGGTTCATCCTTCCTATGTGAACTTACTGGTTTGTATGATTTGGTCTCTTCATTTTTCCTTGATAAAGCTAATAAGACGCCAGTGTATGTCTAGGTGAGAGACCTGTGAAGGCCACAGGTACCAGGGCTGCACAATTGTCCATTAGATGTGTATTTTTTACATAAAGTCTCTCCAAACAGAAAACAACTTCACTAGAACAAATAGTCAAACTAAGAAATACTATATTTAATAATGTTAGTGTTTTTGACAAATCGCATTTGATGAAGTTTAGATTTATTTTTAATTTTAGAGAAGGCGTTGTTTAACAAAGTAAAATATCCTCCAATATTTCTTACTTGGTACTGCTTTCAGAATTGGATTACCCATAACTTGAGTTTTCTTTTACCCTTAAATAGGAGATGTTCATAATTGGCATTAAAATTTGAACCTGTCCAAATAGGAAAGCAAAGAAAAGCATTGAAGGGCAGCAACAAGAGTACAACAGAATATGGGTGATAATTACTATAAATCAGAAAAAAAGAGTAGAGGAAGAAAAGCTCGCATAGGCCCAGAAACAACACTATTCTCTTGACTCATTTTCAATAGGTTATATTTAATCTAGATGCAATATTCCGTCATATTCTAAAACAGAAGTGGTTCTGCCCTCCAAAAATAAATCAGTTCTTTAAAATGGAGATTCAGAAGAGTGGAAAAAGGTTATGATGCCTAGAGCATAGTATTTTTGCATTTCTATGTGTATTTTTGTAGTGTGTAAGTCAGTGGTACTGTTCAGAATTAAGGGGAAAAACCAACACTACAGTTTTGCACATTAAGCAGTTTTGGCTTAAGTCAGTACCAGCTGTCCTTGGAGAAGATGAATCTTCTGCAGAACGTGATGTTATGAGATGTAGCGCTGTTTCAAGGTCTTTGAAATAAAAGGAAAAACTTCTCCTTTCTTTTTAGAAAAAAACATCTCTGCAATGACCTTAACTTCCCTTCACCTTCATGTTTTAACATAGGAAAAAACTGTAATTTCCCTAATAATAGTGCTACTTCCAGAGTCCATTATAGATATTATAAAAAAGGTAATCATTCTATAGTACTTGGACCTTACACTTATTTCTAAAGACCTCCTGTACAATTAGTCTCAAGACCATTATATATTTTGATGTCTCTTCTGACAGTGAAGGGAAAGCTTCATTTTATTTCACAGGTCTGATGCTCACTTCTGGTTTTAGTTTGTGAATTTTGTCTCATAAACCCCACAGTTATCTGACTGTCCAAATGCCTTTGAGTGTATCATGAGTGGTCTCAAATATAAGAAAACAGGAATGCATCACTGTTCTTGGATTGTCATGGTTACCTACAAGGACCTGCACTTCACAGACATCCTGTCCCATCATACTCGGCAAATCAGTTCAGAAACTCAAGTCTGAAATTGATGGCAAGCATTTGATTAAAAGTAGGTTTTCTTCTAAGTTGCAGCCATCACAATAAATTAAATCATATTATGTTGTGTCACGTTGATATACTAGATGCTACTACAGTCCAGGTAGACAACAATCACAGCCTTTCCCTCATCCACTAAATCGCTCACTCTGATATGGAAGAAGATCAGGTTAGTCAAGCAGAACCTGCCTTGCTGGCTGGGTCTGATCCCTTGGTTGTTTTGCTTGTGTTACATGATGGTCCTTAAGTTGGTCTGTTCCATGATGTTCCCTGACATTGAGGTCACACCTAAGGCCTGCAATTCCCTGGGTCCTCTCTCTAGATTTCTTGTGGGTGGGTTTGCAAACTTCCAGTCAGTTGTGATCTGACTGGCTATCCATGACAACTGATAAATAATGAAAAGTGGCTTGTCAAGCTCTTCTGACAGCTCCCTCAGTACCCAGATCTGTGTCTCTCATTGCAGTAGCAGATCCCTGACCATTTACCTTTGGATTCACCTTCTGCCTCTAATTTCCCACACTCATTTGTGCTCAGTTCCTGCTGGTCTTCTCTTTCATTTGTCCAGTTTCCTCCTGGTGAGTTTCACTGGAAGAATCCTGGTCTAAGCTTTTGCCTGTGATGGCCATAGGAAATATTCCAATTGGAAAATTGGAATATTGTAACATTTCTTTTGTTCCTCTGTCCATTATACCAATTCCTCTGATCCTCCCTCATATTTGTCTTTACCCTGATTAGCCATTTATCACAGTAAGTAGGTAAGTAGTAGTGTGTAAGGTATAGAAAAAACACCTTCCTCATACACCGTCCTTGAGAAGAACAGAAAGACAAAGTAGCAAAACACCACCTGCAGATTGTTTCTACTTTACAAGTTATCACATCTTTACAACTCCCAAAAAATTCTCACCAGCTGCTGTGAGGAACACTTGCCGTTTCTCTCTCTCTGTCCCATGGCATCCACACCTAATCAGTCCCTTTTTTACCTAAAACACATATTTTTAAAGAGGAAACATCTAATCTTACTTGAGAAATTACTATTGATATAAAATTCACTATAGCCATTGATCAGTAAAGTTTTCATTCACGTTTCATAAATCAGTAACTCAAATGTTAAAGATTGTCTATTTTTTCTAGATGGGTCTATATTGCCTGTTTTTATGTAAAAACTGTAGCGACACAGCCCAAGATCAGAAAGGAAATTTCTGATTCTGAATTATTCTCTACCAATGAGATTAGGTTTAAAAATTATGTTGAACCCTGTTGACTAGAGTCTCAAATATTTGAACAACTTGAGTACTTCAAAGCAATTTTGTGAAGTATACACGATTGAAGAAAAAATGGTTTATTACTAACCTTCCTTGACTTCAAGTGGAGTTGGGTATCGAGATTCTTGTTCACCTGCAACAAGATTCTAGTCTTCTGGGAGAAAAAAATTAAGCTAAAGAGCCAGTAAGATATGAAAAAAAAAGGTAGCTGTGTAAAACTTATTTTCAACATTCTAAAAGTAAGATACGTGTAGAAATCATTAAAATACTAAGGCTCTTATGAAATTTATGCAAAAATAAGACTATTAGCAATAAGTATATTAAGAACATGTGCATGCATTTCCTGAAGCAGTGTTATATGTTTATAGATATTAAAATTTCTTCACATCAATTTTCAAATCAAATAAAAATCTCTTCTCATGCCCTTCATGAGAAGCTCAAGAGAGCTTACTATCCCCTAATACAAAGCTCAGAAGTACACACTAAAGCAGTACAGAATCTGAAAAATATAAAAGCTAAAACCAGAGGTATCAATACTCTGTCCATCTACCAAGTCTTCTTTTTGGCTTCACTTATATACATACAAACCCAAAATTCTATATGCCTATAGGTAAGTATTTTTAACTACTGATGTGTAACTAGCAAATTTGAGAGGAAGAAAAACACCAGAAAATAAATGCAGTAGGAATTTTTTAGTTGAATAAAGAAGAAAAAATCAAATTAGTAACTCCTATTCCTTATAAATCTACACTGGAAGAGACACTAACAGAACTAAGCTATAATGTAAGACATTTGGCAGAATTCAGATATCCAGCAGGCATGCATACTATTACAGACATGGTGCAGACATGGCATATTTTATTGTTGAAAGTGACATATGTGGAAGTAGTAAGGGAAAGGCTAAGAGTTATTTACAGTGGAAGATGGACGTGAAGGTCAGAGATGTGTAGAAAACCAGGTTTCATTAACTCTATTCTTTGCAGAACAAACCCTGCAATTGAAGAACTACTCCCATGAAATAAATAGGAATAATAGATAGTACTAATCACATGAAAAAATCCACCAAAATCCTTTTCTACTTCTGAGTTTTCCTGTGATGAAAAAGACAGCTGTGTGTTGAAGTACCTTAGACATAAAGTCAAAGAGCATTTTGATAGCTGCAGTCACTTGAAATACAATTCTCATAATAAGCGGACTTTTTTTTTCAGGATACAGAGACCTCAAAAGAAAGAATATAATCAAGCAGAAGCAGAGAAGCATCAGAAGGAGAAAGATCAAGCAGCTACATAAAGTAAGCTGCTTATTTGTTTGTAGTTCTCCGATCTGCAAATTCAGCTGTTCTCATAATAAAATACTTAAAAAGAAATAAATATATTTTCTATTTTTATTAAAGAAAATTAGCAAGCTAATGGAACTTTTATAAGATAATTTTTGAAAAAAAGGTGATTTATTTTCTAATAGGGCATAGGAGGAGCTTGATCCAGAATGCAAATCAAAACAGGTGATAAAGATGAATTAAGTAATGAAATCATGAATTGCTATTATCTCTACTACCACTGGGATCAGATTAAGAATATAGAATTATTTTCATTTCTTATTTACCTTTCTTTTAAATTAGAAATATCTTTTGTATTCAAGTGATTCTACTGTTGATAATATTAATGAAATTATTAATTTTTCTCAGTGTATACAATTTTAAAGTTACAAAAAGGATCAGAATTTGTCTGTCACTGAACATCACATCATCTGTCAGCCACATGTTGCCCAAGGAAATAGGCAAGCTGTTAGCCTGTTACTAATTTTATTTTGTCTTTATTCAGCTTGGGTTGTTCTCTTGGGTCAGTAATTAAAGTTTATGTGCTATGATTCAAAATAAAAAGTTCTCTTTTTTCCTGAAAATATCTGCTATAATGAAAAATGACTTCACTTTCTTATCAAAGCATTTATTATTTAGAGTGGAAATTGTTGCATTTTTGCCTTTGGAGAAACAGAGAAAAGCACAATATTTTGTAATTTTGATTCATCTGACATTTCCCATCATAATTACTGTTGTAAAATAGTAGTTCTTGATAAGATTGTATTTATGTGTTCACAAAAACTTTGGGAAAATTATCAGCTGTGGGGGTGAATTTTTCACTAAGAGCAAAATGAAGAAAAACACAATGTTGTTTTCCATGAAGAATAAATTACAGCTTCACACTGTTTTCAAACTGCAATTCAAAAAGCCATTTTGAGACACAGTGGCAAATTGACCAATATACAATTGAAGGCAGACTTGACATTGAATGCCAATATTTTCAGCTCTTTTCTTGGTTGTACTACTTTTTGTTCTGGTAACCAACAGCATAATTTGGGAAGTTCATATGAGTTTTAGTGAAAAGCTATTGTTAGCCTTTTTTTCTCCTTCTTTTAAGCCCTGATTGCAAATCACAGGATAATTTAAATCTGAAGGAATCTCAGAGGTCATCTGATCCAACCTCAACAAGACTTGGCACCTTCAACAGTTCAAATAGAATGGAGAATCAGGTGTAGTATTCTATACAGAATGCCATGTAATAACATTGCTAACACAAACCCTTCAACTTATAATGTAATAAAAAAAATCCATGCATAATGATCACACCCCAAATATTCTCAGTCAGAAACATGGTGATACATATTTGCAACCAATTGGAATTATTTTACTCTTTTCCAGTATACAGATTTACACAGACTTTTTGACATGAATTTACAACATTGTTTAAGTCTTCTATTGAAACTATCTATCTGGAGTAAAAGGCTAAAAGTAAATAGATTACCATAAAGTTTATTAATCTGACCTTTTGGCGAGCCCAGGTCTTCTCTCGTCAAGTTTATTAAAAATGTCCTCAAGGTACTGCTATTCTCTGAGATGAATACAAAGGAGAACTTGACAAAAGTTCCCAGGGGGTTCAAAACCAAATTTACTGGTAAACTTTGGAACATGAAGAATTTGGCAAAATTTAAAACAAATATTCAGTCAAAATAAAGAATTTCACAAAGCTTTGATTTAGCAAACTCTACCCATTTGACCTAAATTACCCATATTTCAAGAAGAGAAATTAGGAGTAGAAAATAAGTGAAAGAAAGAATAAGAAAGAGAGAAAAGCAAGATACAGCTACTGCCTTTGATCACAGAGTATTCTCAGCAGTCATACAAACCAAGGACAAGAGGGACATGACCACTTGCATCTCAGGGCAATGAGCTTTACCTGCACTGATCTCCTGTGGCCACATCCACCGCTCCTATTATCCCCAGTTGGGGTTTCTGGTCATCCAGCTACTCTTGGACTGGGCTGGGGCTCAAGGGGAAGGATGTGGGGCATTGCTTCCACTGTGCCTGGTGTGCCAGTGACAGACAACCATTCTGGGCTGGACTAGAGGCTACAGAGGGGTGGTGTGTGGAGCAATGCATGTCCCACTTTCTGTAGAATTTTCCTTGCCCTTCCTTACTCCATTTCATTTTTTTCTGAGCCAGTAATCATGTTGTCTAGTCTCATACTTCTACTTCATACTCTCATTCTTACTCATCTTCTTATACATGCTAACTGGAGGAGGAGGAGGAGTTAGGGTTGGGATGGGAAAGCCAGCATTTTTTTACTCTGTCTACAAAAATGGATAACTTTTGTTTCAGTCAATACCTCTGTCTAGAACAAGATAGTTTTCCCGGACACAACCTCAGGCCATTCCCTTGGGTCCTGTCACTGTCACCACAGAGCAGAGATCAGTGCCTGCCCCTCCTCTTCCCCTCACCAGGAAGCTGAAACTGCAGCAAGGGCTCCCCCCAGTCTCCTCCAGGCTGAACAGACCAAATGACCTCAGCTGCTTCTCATACAGCTTTCCCTCGAGGCCCTTCACCATCTTCACCAATATCAATACAAATAATATTACTCTATTTTAGACCCAAAGAGCATTTTACTCTTGCATTTTTTCATAAAGGTGATGGTTGGGTTTTGTTTTTTTTAAATATCATGGAATAAAAATGCTATATAAATGGCCAAGACTGCTTTAGAATTTAAATACTAAGAAAGTAACAATATGGGACACAATGATCAATTATATGAATTTCAGGAAAACTACATGATTAAATGCTATACTGGAACTTAGTTACATCCAGCCAGTAAAATAGGAATTAATTTACCTGGCTATTTTGGTTTTTTTCTGGAGTTTCTAATCATGTTTGTTCACTTGTGTAGACTTGCCTTCAATCCATGATTCAAAAAAATGTTTTTTTTTCACACTGGCCCATATGATGTGCTTGAACTCCACCTTAAATGGGGATTTACTTGTGCATATCCCTTCATGACTTCTTAGTCTTTTATTAGACTCATTAGCATCATACCCTAAATTAATACTACAACTTGTGGGTTTGTGTCGCTTTTTTGGGGTTTTTTCCTGACAGATATTTTTAATGTAATTGATCCAATGCACAGATAATATTTAATGAAATATATTGAATTTCAACAAAATAATTTGCATTCTTTTTTAAGAGCTATGACTTGAATGTACTTAACAACTCATATGAAATTTGAAATAGTGGAACCACTGGAAAACTAATGCTAATCTTTTGGCAGAAGTAGCTTTTTTAATAGGCCACTATTAAAGAGAAAAGAAAGGAATAAAATTGTATTGATTATAGACAAATAGTGAACACAAATTAATATTACATTCTGTTGAATTTGAAAAAACAAATTATGTAGATATTAGTTTTGGACTTTCAGTGGATTTGAGAATAAGGAAAATATGTAGCATGACAGAAATATCCAGAAATTTGCACCCTGTAAATACATAAAAAATATTTAAAAAGCTGAAACAAAAACAGAAAACCAAATCCAGTATTCTCTCTGGGATCTTCAGTTATCTTTCTGGTTCCTATTTTGCCAATTCCAACCACATCCATCCAAAAACTCTGAGTACCATAGTTCTGCAAAATGAAAATTACAGAGATGTAGAAAAAGATGAAAATTCTCTTATATGGAAGCTAATTTTCACACAGAGAATATTCTTATATTTTTACCAAATTTCCTGTCACTTTTAATCAAAATCTCTTTTGGACAATGGTATGGGAAGAAAGTACAAGCTTTACTCTAGAGAACTGTATTCTAAGGATAAAGAAATGGTGTGCATGATTCCTAGGCATAAGGACACTGTACGTGGTTTTCTCTGATTAATTTTTAGGTGATTCTACAAAGTAAGAAAAAGAGAAATACTCACGAATGAGTTTATTTTGTTTCTCTCCATAAACAGATTTATTTTTCTTTGTTTTGTTTAACATGTTTCTTTGAAAGAGCTCCACTGGGGATTAAGGAGACTATCACACATGTGATCTTTGCTTAGTCAGGCTTTTTTGGTTTTTTTTCTCTTCTGCAGTCATAAAATCACAAAACATTAGAGAATCTGAAGCTAATGATTTTGAATCAATTCTAGAGGGAAGGATGGAATGCATAAAGGAAGGGACACACCTCCAAAAATATCTTTACAAAGGTTTGTCATCCTTAAGTTGATATCCTGTGAAATAAAGTATTTTATTAACTCTCTTGTAAGTATGGCTCTTAGTTTCGCTAGGAAGAGTATTGCAACTATTTTACAAAGTCATAAATTTGTGGTTATAGCTGGAAACTTCTGAAAAACTAGTGTTTTGACCAATTTTCTGACTATTTAAAATTTTACTTGACCAAGGAATATCTTTCAGGGAAGACTTGTATATTTAAAAATATGTTTTCTCTATGGATTGCTGTTAGAAAAAAGGGAAAAGTGAGCAACTTAATATTTTTTTCTAATTATATTTACGATCATGCAGTTTTCTCTAAGAGATTAAGATGAATGAAAAGCCAAGAATTTGAAAGAATACTAGAATATACATTAATGTGCAGGAACCTTTGCTATGTCTTCTTGAGCTGATGTACTTGAATTCTGAGCAAAGCTGAGGTTTATCTTTTTTTCTGATTCGTGATTGCAGCTAGAACCCATAGATTAAATCATGAATGGAGTAGATCCCTAAGGCAAAAAGAACTAATTGTGAGAATGGCCCAGATTAGATTTTACATAAGTACTAATTGAAAACAAGCTAGGAGACTATTGGAATCTCATAATTCATGCAGATATCATTCAGAATATAAAAATTCATTAGGTTATTTTCTTAAACTTGCTGAAGATCGTTGATACTGTTGTAAAAAGGTATAGTATTATTTCAGGTCCTACAGAAGTTCCCTAAAAGACAACAAGAATCTTTAAGCCTGAAGTCAATGACTTCACCTCTGTGTGACATTGGACTTGTACACAAATAAGGAGAAGGCTGGTTTTCTGGGGGGAGAATTTTTTTTTTTTCAGTAATTGGAAATCAAGGAGGAATGGAAATTATGTCTGTTATTAACCTCTACTTGTTGTTATTGCGTAGTGTCTCCTCACTTTTGCTGTAACAAGATCAGTCACTTAAATGAGTAAAAATAAAACCCCAAGAACAGAAAAACACAAGTAAAATATCTCTCCCAGATATACTTCTGAATACTGAAAAGTGAGTAAATAAGATGTGAAACCTACTAATTCTATTGCTTTATGCTTTAACGGAAATGTTTAAAGGAACAGCAAATGCAGTAAACACGCTATATAAAAAGTAACATACAAAAAGAAACTAAATGCTGAAAGTAGATAATAAAATATGGTTGTTCAAGATAAGTCAAAGTTAAAAAGTAAATTATTTAGGATACTTACTAAAAGCTTTATTTGTAAAGCTTAGCAGTTCTCAAAACAGCCTATGTAAGTGTCAGTTTTTAGTGCAGACTTGTACCAAAAGGTTTTACTTCAGCTTTTCTTTGCATGTGTCACTCCTAGCAGTTACACTACCACCTTGTTTGTTATAAGACCTGTGTCATTTATCTAATATATTTACTGCTCTGGAAAGATCTTGTCTCTTTCCAGGCTATGTTTTTATATTAATCAGCTGCTCTCAAAAAGAATACTGGGGTTTTTTTTGGTTTCCATCTAGACTTCTACAAACTACTACTTCAAAGGGAATAAGAAGCAAAAGAGACATCAAGGATCAAATTTAATGGTGTAAATCAAAGGAGAGAAAAGATAGGAAGAAGGGCTCAAGATTGTCCTTAAGAGTTCTTCAGAACTGCTGCCAGGTCAGCTGTAGGAAAAAATTATTTTCATAATATAAAGTCCGAATAATTTACTTATAAACACAGAACAAAATAAAAAATTTTAAAAAAGGAACTGATATAGTTGGTGGGCAAATATTAAATGTAAACTACATCTAGCTAAAAAGAGTTTGTTATTTTCATATTTTATTATTTTTTCATAAGACTAAGCTTCACAATAACTTCATTTTCTACATGTTAAAGCAATAGAGAAACCTAGGATAAATTATGGAATTTAGCTGGGTATTTGCCTCTTGAAAAAAAGAGTTGTGCACATAATGTGTAATCTTGATGCAGTATAAGCAGGAGTGTAATTGGGTTTTGTTTATCCAATATGTATGCCAATACGTGGACAGCACAACAGTCTATTGTATTTGCTGGCAGGTAAATTTCTCATTTAGTGAGAAGATAGCTGTTCTAAAAAAGCAAACACAGAACTTAATTGATAGTGAATGTTTAATTCATTTTCATAAAAATCAATAGTGTTTCTCAAGGGGATAAAGGTGAATTAATTCATTTATCTAGATCTTTAAAGCTGATGCATAGTAAATATGAGGCATTTAACAAAGGTTAAAGAGTGCTTGTTGATAGGCCTTCAAAATAGCAACATTATTTTGATTTGTTTGGTTTCTTAACACCAGGAGGATTATTTATATTAAATTATCACTATATCATTCCACAGTAAAATGGATGCTTCTTCATGTCATATTCCTATTATAAGTAAATTCATAACACATGAAGCACAATCAAAACAGAAAAAAAACACATTCTTTTATGAACATGAGTGAATTCAATAATTTTGATATGACAACCATTTAAAAATATATATAGGGTACTAAATGCCAGTAAAAATCTCATCAATGTAAAGAAACAGACCCCACTTTTACAAGTTTATTAGACTTCCTGTGCCTTGAGCATTTTAGAGCCTCAGTAATAATAAAAAGAATGAAAGACGGGAAAAATGGTTGTCCAAATCCTAGTTTTGAACAACAATAAGTGTCCACTGCATTTCTAACTTATCTGCTTCCTCCAAAACTGGCAAAAAGGAAACAGAGCTATTGGTTCAGATAGGTTCAGCTGCACATTTACAAGACACACAAATTCAGCGTCCCCATATATAAGGATTTAGTCACTCAGTCACACTGGGATTTATCTGCTGATGGACATTTGCAAATACAAAGTTGTTTTAAAGGCTATTGATTATAACAAGGTTTGTGTCTTGTTTTTATCAAGAATTGCCAGGAATCTTAGAGTATGAGAAGACTAAATTTCATCAGCTGAAAATGCACTGAGAAGTGGCATGGCTACCAGACCTTAACAGAACTCGGGAATCAAGAACAAAACTGTATACCCCAGTTCTGTCCTTCTGTCCAACACTGCAAACTAGGGAAACCTTGGAGTGTTTTACATTCAGCCTGGTAAATTGGGTATGATGCCATTTAGTCAGGTTTATGGTGATTGATCCAAACATAATGGCCAGTCAATAAGATATCCAGGAATAGATTGCAAGTTGTATATGAAGGTCTAGTCAAGGTCTCACTTTTAGCATGCAGCTACTATAATAGCATGAGGTAAGCAAAAGTCTGAATCAATTGCAAATTAACTATGTGCTATATCTAATACAAATAAAGGAAGCTATAGGCAAATCCAACCAAATAGCAAATGTGATAGAGTTTATTTATCTATGCTCATGTATCAGCTCCATTAAAGAGGGTAAAAAAGTGCAGCTGGATGCTGTTAAAGAGTAGTTAGCTATCTGAAATGTTATCTTATCTTTTGCTATTAACTACACAGACAGCTTCAAGATATCTTGTTTATATGCCCGTACTTTTATTCACAATATGTAGCCTTGGCTGGTGTTTTTTTATCACCGCAGTAAAATGGTCTGCATGTGGTTTTACTTAGAAATTTTTCCCCCCTGAGGAATGCTATTATTGCAGCTGTTCTAGGGGTAGAGAAAAGAAGTCAAAAGTTTTAATCAGCTTCCAGCCCAAATAATAAACAAAAAAGCATGCAACAGTTAACAGATACAGCCATAGATTACAAAAAGTGCTTTCCTTATTTTGTTTTAACTTTTAAAGTAAGTGAGAAATTAACTCACCTTCATTTGGTGAGTGTTGATTCATTCTGATGAATATTTCTAATGTAGTTGATGTTTGGGTGAAACATTCATTCTCAGTGGCTTCTGTTGGAAGCTAATTATCAGGCACCACATAATAAATCATTTCAGTTTCTATAAATAAATATGTTAAAATCAGGTGCAGTATAATAGCAAAACTGTTACATCACTTAAAAAGCTGCCCTTAGAAATCAAGAGTGGGTTCATGATGTATACAGATCTACACTGCATCACTCAGTCTCATACAGAGATATTCAAGCTAGCCCAGCACAAGACAGATCTGGAACAAGAAGCAGCACTGTTGTGCCAACATTGTGCTGTGCCAGAGCCAAATAATCCTGTTAGGAGACTGTGCTGCTGCCAAGACCCATGTGTATATCTCTATCCAATACTGCACAGTTTGTTATATACATACTGGGTTGTTTGGACATTCATTACATGGAACTGCATTGCATGGTGCAAGAATACACAGATATCCTTATTTACCATGCAAAACACAATGGGCCTTGATATGCAGCATTCAGCATTTATTCCCCTACTGTTATGGAAACAACTTACATTTTCAAAACTCATTATCTGGCAACAGGATTTCACAGTATCTAAAATTAAGATGGTTCTAACTCTACTCAAAGAAAGGCTGGCACTATTCCAGGATAGAGGGTTTTTTTTGCACTTCAAAAGTGCAACAGAGGTTCATGTAAATCTATGGAAGGAAAAGTCAAACCAGGTAACCTTCCAAACCTTGGTGCTCCTGACAGCCTATCCATGACAACATATATGGTGGAGTAAGTGTGCCAGGAAATACTGGATAAGTATTCCGAGGATAATGTCTGATGCATTATAGTCTCAAGGTGAAAAAGTTACAATTGTTCAAGGAAATTAGGAGGGTAAAGCAGCTATTCTTGTATCCTGCCATTAATTTCTAAGCTGACTGTTTTCAAAAGACCTCATGTTTGCCTACACAAGCTATAGTTGCACATTTAAACACCAATGTGTTTGTACAGAGGTGTGAATTACATGCATGCCTTAATTATAAAATTAGCCCTGTCCTTGTTAATAAGGAAACATTTGCTTCTTTGCATCAGAAAACAACAAAAAAAAGTAATTTACCAGGATCTTGTCTGCTCTGAATATGTCTTCTACTCTGAATGTTCTCTTTTCCATAGGATGTTGATTCTATGTGTTGTTGATCCCTCAAGCTGTTAAATTGTGTACTACTGTTGTCTCTAGATATGCATATTAGAGTACATTCTATATGTACACTTTAAAAAGATCATGTTAGACAGGAGACCAAGCACCATTAAGCTAAAATATCATCAAATGCAATGTAGAGTATGCATGCCTTGGGCTTGAATTCAGCCCATTTCTTGATCATATTGAAAATACACCAGAAACCTCCATGTTTGATGGAAGGAAATAAGGTACAATTTTTCTTTGGACTTCATCCACACCCTAGAAGGAATATAGTTTCATACCTGTACTACTGCAATAATAACTGCAGAGGTTTGACATCAATTAAAGGAAACTAAAGCAATAACAAGGTAGATGCTATCTGAGTGTCAAAAAGGATCCAGATCACTTTCATGGTGGAGCCATCCGCAGCTCTGTGTAATATTTTTCCAGCTGTTTCATTATGGTCTGCAGTATTTAAAAGTTCAAAAAGCAAATTTTACCCAGTTCTATAGACTGACAAAATACCATTATTGCTTATATTACAGTAAGATAGAAGACTCTTTCTGTATGCACTAAGTTTTACGATCCTGTGCCTGAGTCTCTTCTTAAGCAACTTTGCCTACTCACAGTGTGAAACATGTGATGAATTTCTACAATAAAAAGAATAGTGGTCTAAATTGTGTATTTAGGTACATTACAAAGACTGATACCTGATTGAATCACCTTCGAAAGTGACTAAATTCTAATTGAAGATAATGTTTATATTAAAAAATCTTGTAAATTTGTAAATTTACAATTTTGTAAAAATTGTAAATTTTTAATTTGTTTGTTCTCCGACTATAATTTCTTATCTCCTTTCAGGAAAAGTAGATTTCACTGCACTTTGGTCTTTTCTTAATAAAATATTTCCACTTGTCAGACTTTTACCTCACTTTTATGATTTCTCTAAGGTAAGGAATATAAATAAAAGAGCTAGTACATTATCAAATGTGATTAATTGGAAAAAAACCTGTGTTTTTCTGTGTCTGGTAGTATAGGGGAAATATAGACTAGGGAACCAGAAAATAAGCTTGGAAATCTTTTTTAATGCGATGGCTCTTCATTTCCAAGTGTCTGTTCTATCTCAGTTTGCTTCCCCATAGTTTTTAAATCAATATTGATCTTGGAGCTTTGTAGAAACCCATGCTGATAACATTGCAATTACTGTCTTTTCTCCCTAATTTCTTCAGGCAAATGAAACTTTAATATTTTCAAACTGTATGTGAGTAGCCCCATCACAACAAGCAGATGTTTAGAACATGTTGACATTTCTGGAGAAGCAGCTTAGATTCTCCAACTACTCAGGGATGTAGTAGCTATTACATATGTCAGTGCCTATTTTTCATCAGTAGAGAAAATGTGGCTGTCTAGGGTAAAGGAAAGAAGCCAGTTATTAAAAAAACAAAAGAAAGCCAGGTATAAAACAATATATAAATCAAATTTATTTCAGTACAGAGACATATATCAAGTAATAACTTCTTTGTTTGCAGTATATACTGTATTCCTAAGCATATGTTTTTTCTGGGTTTATTTGTAGTCAATAACCATGCAAAAGATCCCAATAATCTGGGGCAAAGAAAGGGTAGACGTTGCAAACTACCTTGCTCAAATATGTGATTTTCTTGGTGGAGGAGAGGACAGAGTGGGAAATGGGGTTAGAGCTTAATAGATAATTGTTTTCTTATTTCAAAGTATTATGGAGATGTGAATATTTAGGCTTCCCATTAAATGTAGAGGAACCTTGAAAATCATAAATGGTGCTTCTCTCTTTGGAAAGGAAAGAATTAGTCAAGTTAATGTTTAGAATTTTTTTTTAATTTATTAATTATAATCAGTATGTTAAAAGATGGCTTTCTTAAGATGAACAGTTTTCATATGTATAGGAAGAGGGAGGGTGGAAAGCTGTTTTTAAAAACATGACAAACTTTGCAATCTGCTTTCTAAAATCACTGCTAGTCTGCATCTCTGCAGTGCAGAAGGGGCATTTTCAGAGGCAGGTGAAAGATGACATTATGATTAAGGCATGAGTCTGTGACTCAGAAGACTAGTAAACATGGGAGTTTAGCTACAGGGTTCCACTGTGATATTTGGTAATTTAGTTCCTCTCTATTGCAGTCAGCTCTTCTCTTTGAAACAGGTGTGCATTGCAGAGGTATTTTAAGAGTAAAGGTATTAACATCAAGCTGCTGAGGTGATAAAAGTTCTGTACGTGCCCACATAAAAATAGTGAATGTACTTGGACTACAGTTCATTCAACAATTAATGAAAAAGTGTATTTCCTTGAACATGACTATGGTGGAACTATTCTATGCAGGGACTGATTATTATAATATATTATTTATTAAAGAATCACTTTCATCTTTAAAGTGAAACAGTCCCTGAAAATTTGTCCTTATGTCCTTAGCTCTCCTGTTAAGGATTATTTGGAGGATTATTTCAGACATCCTGATACTTGAGCTTCTTTAGAATTTAGAAAAAATACAGAGATTCTGTAAAATCTTTCAAAGTACTGCAGTTATATGCACAATCAATATCATTGTGTGATTTGGATGGATATATAGATCAGCAGTATTCCACCTCCCTTAGAATTCAAGGTTCTCAAATGATCGATTTTATATTTCCCTTTCCATATAGATAAAAAATACCTATGACGTATAAATATAAGTTAAACATATAATTAGACATTTAAAGCATCAAAGAGGTGATTTGAAAATAAAAAATACATTCTAAGTATCTTATGCTAAATATTGTCACTTCTAAACCATTCCGCATTTACCTGACTGAAGATAGGAGCAGTATTGACCAGGTCTTGTTCCACCTCAACATAGGTTATTTTATTTTGAAAACACTTCTGCTGCTTCCAGATATGATATTGAGACACTAAACCAAAAGTAGCTACCAATTAAAAAATAAAAATAGGAATCTAATATGAGGACCAAAAAAAGGTAGATTTTTGGCACAAATATTTGAAAATTAATATGCTTGCTGCTATAAGTTTTAAGAAGATGGCTTAGTGTCACAACTGCAGTCTCCTTATTAAGTAAACTAGAAATTTGAAATATGCCATTGAAATCTAGGTCCTATATCTTGCAAAGAAATATGAATAAAATACACATCTGTAGATCAATCTTTATTAAAACAGAATGCAGAACCATATTTTTTCTAAATTTGTTTTCCTAAAGTACTCCATATTTCCTAACAAATCTATACAGAGGAGAAAGCAAAAAGCAAGAATACATACCAGCAGGAAAACAAACAAGCAAGAGAAAGCAAGAAAACAGTACAGTGAAGCAAAAAATTTCTTGCTTATGTCCACAGAAATTTAGTTTCAAAGCAACATAAATTTTAAAACTTGAATTCCAAAAAACTTCCTGAATTTTACTTTGCTCCATTTTTTCATATCAAGAATTATCTGTCCATGGCTTATATAAAATAGTCACAATATTTAATAATTTTACTGTAAAACATTTAATGAATGCTTTTAAAATATATTTTGGACCTTTTCTACTTTTAAAAAAGGGAAAATTAGATGAAGAAAATTTTAAGAAATCAAATTTTCAATATAAGAAAATATTATTGTTAAAGTCCTGGAAACAATCCTTTTTTAACATTTAAGCTATGTGGTTTATTTAAAGAGATTTTTTGAAAACTACACCATTAAGCTTTTTAAGTCTAGTGTAGCTAAAAAGTATATTTTTTACATTCCAATCAATAAATTTTGTTCTTGTTAGCATTTGTAACTATACATTCTGCATACATTACTGACTTAAATTCTTCATTTCCTACCTTTTTTCCTATTTTTAAAATTTTTCATGAAGGTATTTTTTCAAGTTATTGATGATATTCCTCTTCTCAAAACTGCTATAAACTTCTTTTCTTGTTACTAGTGCTTTATTCTAATCATGCTTGATTTGATTTGTTTTCCCTGGTAAGAAACATTTTTCTGCCTTCAGAACAGGCATTAAGACAGACACATATGATTAGCAGTATACCACAGAAATTAAAATACCATTTTTTAAACAAAACCAGCTTGACTCACTCGCTAAGTCAGAAGATTTTTGTCTACTCCCCGCCCAGTCCTATGCTGTTGAATTCTAATTTGCCACGGTTGCCATAAACAGCATTTAGGAATTCAGTGAGTGTCTAGGGTGGGAACCAGACTGCTGTGTCTCCTTTAGCCCATGCCCTGTTAGATGCCCTCTTAACAGGCACTTATGTATGGCTGTTACACCTTGAGCTTTGAAAATGATGCGGCAGAGAAAGGATTGTAGAAGTGAATTTAGTTTCTCTGTTATGTTCTAACATTTGTGGTGTACACCAGCACTGGAAGTTATAGATAGTGCCAGCAAAATTCACCATCAAGGACTGAGCATAGCCCATGGGTACA
The DNA here is from genome assembly GCF_028018845.1 of Melospiza georgiana. Classification (NCBI taxonomy): domain Eukaryota; kingdom Metazoa; phylum Chordata; class Aves; order Passeriformes; family Passerellidae; genus Melospiza; species Melospiza georgiana. The sequence continues at coordinate 50,098,126 of NC_080431.1, forward strand.
CCACCAGTCAAAAGTATAAACTCTTACGTGTGCTAAAAGAGTCGTGCATTGTTTCTTACATACAGACTTACTTATTTGTTCTGCTTACCCTTCACTGTCATCTTTTGTGTGTAATGTGAAATATGACCTGAAAGTTAAGGTTTATTGCCACACTTTAAATTTTGATCTATTTATTCTAATTAATTTTATGTTGTAATATTATGAACACCAATACTTTGGAGTCAGTGCAAATAAAAACGTGTTTTCCCCACAGTTTTGCAATGATTAAAAGAGATAGTAGCAGCTTTTAATTTCTGCATGTAAGCATTTCTTAATTCTACAAGGCTGGGAGAACATAGAATTTTATGATCCTTAGAGGTCCCTTCTGTCCCCAAACATTCTGTGATTCTGTGATTCTCTAATTCCTTCTCATAGAAACAATCTGCTTTTTGGGTCACAATATTTCCCCTAATCCTTGGGCTCGCTGTCTTCCCTAATTCCACAGAGAAACACTCTGCAGAAAGTGTGACTGGGTTAATTTGTACAGTATCAAGAATTCTCTTGCTTTAGAGAGGCTAGATGTGACCCAGAGACCGCATGAATATGAGATAGATTGTAAAACTTGAGCCACGTAAATGGTAACATTTATGGCTGTGTTTAATGTATTTCATGAGGCAGAAACATTAAACTCATTCCTGTATCTCAGCACTTTTCTCTTTCCATAGATTCCAAAGTGAAACCTGCCATCAAATATTGAAAAAAATAATTTTTTCTTGCAAATGTAGCAAATTACCCTTAACTGGAATGATCAAAGCTGGGTACATTTGCATGGTTTCTCTGCTGAAATTATTTATTCAATAAAATCCACAAACTCATAACCAAGGGCTCTGATACTTAAATTCTCCTCATTAAGCATTGCATTTTATGGCCTAAAAATGTTTTCAGCTGAATTTGTATAAAATGACTACACATATGTGGCTAGTCAAGTACATCTAGTTTGAAAAAACAACAAATGCCACAACATTCCCTGTGGTGATAAGCAAATAGGTTTTAAAGGCTTGTCTTCTGCTAGAAAAAGACATTCTTTAATGGAATTTAATATCATATTTAATCAAAGTTTAAAAAAATCCAAAATACATTGTTTTTAAGTTAACATTTTTCCCTCAACTTGCATGAATCTTGATTTTTCTCCCACTCCCTTCCTTGTCTACTGCCTTGACAAATTAGTTTTGGTTTTTTGGATAGTTCCTCCAGGTTCTAATTTCCTTATTCTGTCCTTGGACCATTAACTTCAGACTCTTCTCAAACCAGTTCCCTTTCTCAAACTGATATCCTAACCAACTGCTTCAGCCTTACACTTCATGCTTTCTTCCTCTCATCTTCTGAGAGAAAGCATGACCTAGTAGTAGTCAATGATACTCTTTCAGTTATTGCTCTCAGTGCCAATGCGCTCCAAATTTGTGTCATTGAATGAGACAAAAATGGTTACTTTCACAGGTAACAATTTTGGGGGTTTATCAAAAATGTTATTATTTTGATTAGAAACAGAGAATAAAGAAGATTGTTAAATAACTCCAAGGTCATCAAGTCAAACCTTTGGCTGAACACCACCTTGTCGTCTAGAACATAGCACAAAGGCAAAACTAAGCATTTGGCATGGCACTTCCAATCATTTCTGGAATGCTTCCAGATGACTCAATCATTTCCCTGGGCATTATTCCAATGCTTAATCACTCTTTCAGTGATTTTTTTTCCTAATATCGAATCTGTATTTTCCCTGGTGTAACTTGAGTCCATTTCCTTTTGTCACTTGTTATTTTAGAGAAGAGGCTGAATTTAATCTTCCAACAAACTCCTTTCCGGTAGTTGTAGAGAGCAATAAGGTCACTTCTGAGCCTCCTCTTCTCCAGGCTAAGCAAGCCCAGTTCCCTCAGGCACTCCTTGTAAGGCTTGTGCTTGTGCAGGCCCTTGACCAGTTTTGTTGGCCTCTTCTGGACCTGCTCCAGCATCTCCTAATTTTTCTTGTGGTGAGAGGCCCAAAAGTTAACACAGGACTTGAGGTGTGGCCTCCCCAATGCCCAGTACAGCAGGACAATGACATTCCTAGTCCTGCTGGACACACCATTGCTGATGCAGGCCAGGGTGCTACTGACCTTCTATCTCTCCTGGCTCATATTCAACCATGGTTAACTAGCACCACCAGGTTCTATTCTGCCAGGCAGCATTCCAGCAGCTCTTCCCCAAGCCTTGCATGGGATCATTGTGGCTTGAGTTTAAGACCCAGCTGCTCACCTTATTAAATTTGATACTCGTTGGCTTTGACCTGTTAATCCAGAGTGTCCAGATCGCTCTGCAGAGACTTCCTACTCCCCAGCAGATCAACACGGTCACCCAACCAGGTGTTGTCTGCAAAAACTGAGGGTACGCTTCATACAGTTGACTGTTCAATGATTTTGAGTCAAAAGCTAATCAGAAGTACCTCGTCTCTGCTGTGTTCCCAGGGATCTGTTTCTATGCATGTAATCACCATGCATAAATTTCTCATTTGTAATTAGGGATTGTAATGCCCCATATTTCACAAATGTGTTGTTATGGTAACTGAATTAAAAGGAAAACTTAGATTGGTAAAAGGAGAGTCAAGTAGGTATCCTTAATTAAAAAAAAAAAAAAAAAAAAAAAAAAAAAAAAAAAAAGCAGATTTATTTCTCCAGATAAAGACATGGGGTTAACAGATGGGAATGGCAAGGAAAGGAGAGAAACAGATACCTAACTTATGATGTGAACAAAAGAAATGCTGATTCAGGAAAGAAATGGTTTCAGAAAACTAGGTGGGCATCTTAGGCTAGCCCCTATGGCAAAACTAATTTGCCTGAGTGATACTTGCACAGCAGAAAATGCAACCTGATGTTGACCTTGTCAGTATTGTAGTCACAATGTTTTTGCAAGGAAAAAAATCCTTGAAATATGGATTTCAATAGAATGAAAACATATGGTATCCTTCCACATATTTTCTTCTTTTTCTGCACAAACTAGGCATGAGAAACAAAGGGGATTTCCATTTTTCAGTTTTCTGCTTTCTTGATAAGAGTGGAGAATCGATGAATACACTTTTATGATGTTTTTTCAAGGTTTTTATATAGCAGAGGCTTAGTCAACTTTCATCAGAGCGAAGTAACCTCCCACACCTATTTTTTAGTCTTGTAAAGTAGGGATGCAATTTTTTTCCTTTTCTTATTGCTGCACTATAGTTTTAAAATAGAAGAAACAGAAAAAAAACAAACAACAAAAATAGCATCAACAAAACAAATAAAATCCCTCAAAATCTACAAATAAAACAACAAAAAAGTCCCCAGAATCCTCAAGAATCTTGAGGATAAAGTTGCAGGACTCTGACAGCACTACCACTATGATGAAATTGACTGCAAAGCAAAACATTATTCCTGCACAGGATACTGAAAAATATAAGCATTCTTCCTGCAAATGAGGTGGAGATAGTAAAAGACAGCAAGTTCTATTCAACTGCAGTCCCTTTGTTCTTCCTGTCTTTGCTTCTCCATCAGAAACCTTTTCAAAGTTTTTCACTATGAGAATATGTATTTCAGACCACAACACTAAGAGCAAGGCTCCTTGTGTAAGGTCTTGGGAAATTTACAAATACACCAAGTGCAGATTTGCTCCCATTGCTCACGCATCCGTGCTTTGAGGGTCAAGGAGAAAAATTGCAAATGGGAAATAGCTGAAGAAACCTACCTTTGTACTCCAAATAGGATGGTATTGTCACTAGATATGACAAGACAGACCCTTGTATCCACATCAGCTTAAAGGGTTGAAAGAGAGAAACACAATGTTTTTCTGTATGATTATGCCTAGAAGCAGAATTATTCTGACTTTTTTTTATACTGGTCTACAAAACTGGTAGTCACTCCACTTTATCACTATCAGGCATTAGGTTTGTGTTGCAAGGAATGCAGGGGTCATTTCTGTGAAAAGTCATCAGAAGCTTCCACTGTGTCTGAAAGAGCCAAAATGCCATCTGGCTTCGAGGCTGAGCCCATCAGTAATGGTGGGGGCACCTCTGTGACGATAGAGTTAGAAAAACAGAGGTGTTAATGATTGAAGAAAAAGGAACAGCCTGAAGAGAGTGTGAATATAACAACCCTGCAGATTGCAAGCTTAGTGAAACAGGAGGGAGAGAAGGTGCTCCAGGTGCCAGATAAGACACTCGCCTGGTGTGGTGAAGACCATAGTGAAATAGACTGTCCCTCTGCGGTCCATGGAAGACCATGAGGGAGCAGATATCCACCTGCAGCCCATGGAGGATCCCAAGTTAGAGCAAATGGACGCCTGAAGAAGGCGGTGAGATGATGGGAAGCCCACAGTGGAGGAGATTCCCAGCAGGACCTCTGGCCCTGTGGATGGAGGAGGGCACACTGGCATAGGTTTGCTGGAAGTTCCCTGAGAGGGACCCATGGTAAAACAGTTAATGGAGAAGGGAAGGACCCAGGTTGGAGAACTTCAGGGAGTCCTATCTCCCACAGGAGGGACCCAACCGTGGGGTGGAAGATGGATTTGAGGAGTCCTTCCCTGGAGGAGAAAGGAGTGGAAGGGACTGATGATGAACTGATTGATGACTGCAATTGTGATGAACTCATTGAAACCTCCATTTCCCATCCCCCTGTACCATTGGGACAGAGCAGATAGAGAAATCAGGAGTGAAGCTGAATTTGAGAATAAAGGAGGTTGTGATCTAATATTTGCCTTTTATTTTTCATTACTTTTATTTTGTTTGGTGATCTAATTTCCCCAAGGCAAGTGTGTTTTGCCTGCGACAGTGATTGATGAGGGAATCTCTCCTTGTCCTTAGCCCATGAGCCTTTTGTAGTTTTCTGTCCCCTGTTCAGCTGAAGAGGGGAGTCACAGAGTGGCTTTGATGGGCACCAGATTGAGCCAAGGTTAATCCAGCACACTGCATCAACATGTTCAGGGTCAATGAACAGAAAAATCACTCTGAAACAAGTATTCCTTATAGAAATGAAATTAAAACTGCCCATACTTACATAAACTTCTGTGCTGGCCTCTGAGCTCCTTTAGATTGGTCACCTGGGTTTATTTATGGTTTCGTATTTAAAGCTTTAAGTTTACAGCAGAAAGAAAACACGAGAAACAAATGACTTTCTGTGGAAAGAATTATTTGTCCACATCTCAGATTAAATAGTATATGTTGATCACCAAAGAGGTACAGCAATTCTTTCTTTTAGCTTTAAGGGAGTTGATTTGACCCAATTTTATTTAGTTATTTACTAAATTATCCACATCATTTATCTGTTTAAAGAGCTTGTTTCTTTAGATAAAATTCCTCTGGCCTAATTTTGCATTTAAAAAATCTTAAGAGTTCCAAAAGGTGACTTGTATCATTCTATGATAACTATAAAAAATAGAACATCTATATCATGCTTCAGTCATGATTATTTTTCTTCATTGACCTAAAGTGGACATTTGATGACTTAGCGACACTTTAACGGCTAACTGTTAGACTTCTGAAGCTAGGTAAGATGAATAGCAAGTACATTATATAACCAATGCATTTTATAATGAATGCATACTAAATATGCGTGTTATCACCCTAATTGCAATAATATAGGTGACATGTCTTATAGGACCATGGTTCTCTGTATTCACTTTTAAGTTCTGTCTTTTATTATTACACTCTTTTTCTACCCAGTGGTAGCTATCTTATTCATTCAACTAGCTCCTGTGGACTTCCTCTTTCCCAACCTTCCCTACATCTTCAACCATCACTTTACTGAACATCTACAGGCCACTTTTGATCCTTATACAACTTTCATGACCTGTCTGTGAGTCTATAGGTGCTCTAACTTTACCAAATTCCTTGTTCTTTTTACCTTTCCCCAGGGTCCCTCTTTACTTCTTTTCACTTACTCTGTGTCTCTCAGTCATAAGGCTCAAGTGGAGAGCAAGACAGGTAACTTGAGAGACGTCTTCCTTATTTTACCAAGTGCCCTGTTGTAGGGGGCAGCTTCAGGCACTGTATGAAATAGGCTTCCCAGTGGGAGGTGGGAAAAACTTATCATTGCATTTGAACCTTCAAACAACCGAGTGGTGCTGCAATCTTGAGCAAGGTTAAGTCTGGAGTCATTTAAATGATGTCTGGGTTGGGGAGTTCACTTGAACAACTCTGTCCAAGAATAAGAGCATTCAGGAGGACATTTTGCTTAAACATACCTGTTTTTATCTCAGTGACTAATGTCACTACTTACTGAACAGTGCACACAAATTTCAATTTTATTACATGTGACATAAAACAAAAAACCAAAAACAATAAAAGACCAAACCTGTATCAAACTTTTATGTTTTAAATAGTGTTGAAAGATACCCTGTTTTATTTCAGCTGCCAATGTGTAAAGCAACATATATCCAAAGTAGAAAGTTTCTACTGAAGGGCAAACCACATGAAAAAGTCTGCTATAGTTGCTGGAGCTTTTGCCTTGAAAATGCCAAAAACATTCATCTGACACTTGAAAAATAATTAAACTCCTAATAACTACTGGATTATGGAGGAAAAAAAAGTGCCCAAAACCCACAAAAGTAGCAATATTTGAATTCAAACGTCTTGATAGTTTTGTACTAGGTAAAAAAAGATATATCAGTCACAATATTTAGTAAATAGGGTGCTCTGATGAGAGAGACAACAGACCCATTTTATTGACTTAATGGTGGATGACAATAGTGCTAAATTGGGCATTTGACCATTTAAAAATTTAGCTAACATGAACTCAATATTTTCACTGTTAATATGACTTATTTTTCACACAGAACTTCCTCCTAACAAAAACTCAACTCTAAACAAAAATCCTAAACGTCACTAACTTACTTTAAGAAATTTTGAAGAGCATTTTCATCACATATTTATGAAGTAGGAATATTTATTGAGTCTACTTCTGGGAACATAATATAAAAATATATATTTCCTTTTTTATTGACTCTTTTATTTTTTTGTTTCCATTTATGGATATGAAACTTAGAATTTTCTATTCCTACATCTTCTACTGCATCCTCTCTGTATTAAATTACTTCTTGCATTCACCATTTTCCAGCCTAAATTCTTAGTCATTACAATGGGTTTATCCATGGGTTTTTCAATACATTTCTTCCTCTGTTTGATCTGAGGAGAATGAAATTTTCTCTAGTTCTTTCTATTGTTATTGAATATATGGGTTGCATCCATGAATTTCTATATTCCTAAAAGCTCATTATGCTGAATGGTTTTCATGCTTTATTTGAATGCAACCATGCTATTGATTATACTGATAGGCAGATATTTATAAAGCATTAATTCTAAGACTTGAAAAAAGAAAATAACTTATAGTAACATTTTTAAAAATCAACTATTTTATTCCTTTATTTTTCTTCAATCTCAGATGATTTCAGATTATATTTGAGAAAGTTTCATTTGAGAAAGTTTTTGTTATACTCTTAGACAATTTCATTTAATAGCTATATCTCAGCACATTTGGTTTAGCTATTATACCTTAAACCCAGAATAAAACTTAAAGGCTTAAATATGTGAATTCTAAACCACACAAGAAATAAAAAAAAAATAAAAAATGAGAGGTGTGAGGAAAATTAAGAATCTTGTCATTCTTCTTCTTCCTCCTTGTAAAGCTAGCAAATTTTTCAAGTTAATAGTAGTTCTCATCCGGATAAAATCAATCTGCCAATCATAGAAACAAAATAGTTTAAGGGCTTTTTTTATAGAATCTAACATTATTGTTCAAACTCTCCAATCCTTGTTAACTTGTTTGACTTTTAAGATATTTTTCCCCTTTTTATTTTCATCAGATTTCGCTTTGAGTTTGAACCTCATCTTAGCAAAGCAAAATTTCAGTGTAACACTGGAATTCAAAAGGATACATAGAAGAATAGTTTTGCTGGTTTTTTTTTTTTGTTGTTTTTTTTCCTCCCCTGTAATCATAATTGTATTTCATATTACAAGTTCTTAATTTGGTGCCTTTTTACCTATCCTGGTATTTCCCAGGGTCAGGGCAGAATATCAGTTATTTAGAGTGATCATCTGAACTGACACGTTGAAATATATTTTTATGAAAAATCACTTATCATAAAAACAGTGGCAGATTTTAAAATCAGACTCCTGTCATTAACTTTCCTGCTGCCCTTGTCTCCAAATATTCTTCCAAGTGTTTTTATAATTCATTTTAAATCATTCAATGATTAAAGTTCTTTTTTCACTAAAATTTAAGATGCCAGAAAAGCTTTCTATCTACATCTTTAAGCTGTCCCAAATTTATTTTCTTTGTTCATAAGCAGACTCACACTTTATAGGTTAAATCTGTAAATAGTGCTATACAAAGCAGAGAAGGCAGACATAGGAAGATTTTGATTCCCCCACCTGCAATTTTTTCCTCATCTTCTTAGTCTCATGTTTTGATAAACTTCAGTATTCAGACAAAAGGGCTGTTAAATATCTGCTTCATATTAGTAATTTTGATTTTCTTTGTTCTTTTGTTTCTCAAAGTTCCATTGTAATTTTTCTTTCAACATATCTCTGAAGTATCTCTTTCTTCTGAGGATTATGGCAAACACTAATCCAACTTGGGTATTGAAAATGACCTAATATATCAGTTTGGAATGCTTCCAGCTGAAGAAAATCTTATTCTTTGAGTCTCTATGTATTTCTTTTCAGAATGTTATCTGTCACAAAAGAGGCCTTTGATCAACCAGTTAGAGCTACATTTTTGTTTTGCTTGCTGATTTTTGCAGATAATTTTATCATTTATTCTGTTATTTACCATTTTTCCCATGTAATATGTTGCAGCCAGTAGGTGTACATGAAAACACCTAGCTATCCTCTCTGTGTAAGAGTTGTGTACTTGTAGCTGGTCAGATTTAATGGAAATGAGTTTTGTTATAAAGAACCCAAATATTTTCAAAGGAAAGGAACTTTTCAGAGGCTTGATAGCAAACAAACCAAACCTACTAGCCAAACAAACCAAAAATTGTCTGAAGGTTTGTAGAATCACAGTAAGAATCACAGAATGGTTTGAGTTAGAAGGGACTTTAAAGGTCCCTATCCCATCTTCCAGTGATAGAGGCATCTTTCAAAAGATCACATTCAACATGGCCTTCAACACCTCCAAAGGTGGGGCATCCACAACTTCTCTGGGCAACCCGTTCCAGCACCTCACAACTCTCATCATAAAAATGTCTTCCCTATATCCGGTATAAACCTACCCAGTTTCTTACTGAAACCACTAAAAGAGAGCTCTTCTGACATCTGGTTTTCATGTCACAAACTTGACTTTTCAGTTTGTATCTATGCTCGTCTTCATGCATATAAATTTTTGTGTCATACAATCAGTTAAGCAGGAAAGCAGATATCTGTCTCACCACCAAGATTTTGATTTAGGTGGTAGTCACCAGATTTGCTACTGCCTAACTGATTTAGATTAGCAATTTTCAGGCAACATCACCCCACTGACAATTCACTACTTTCATACATGGTCTCATATGATTCCTCTAGGCAAAGTTAACTTGGATGCATAAGGCCTTAGGCTGCTTCTGCAGAACTTCAAATTTAGGTGTTCTGTAGAACTTCAAATTCATCACAGGCATTATCTTTTTTATTCTTCAGCGAAATTATTAATTATTATTATTATTATTATTATTATTATTATTATTATTATTATTATTATTATTATTATTATTATTATTTACTACTCACATGTTCATTAAATAAATAAATTGGGTGGAGGGGAGATGGCTATTTTTGGTTTGGTCTTTTTCTTGTCTTATTTCACAAGGCAGCTGCTGACTCTTTACAGATACCATGTTTGAATCACCTGAAGATTCCATACCAGTAATGGCAAGAACCCCCAGGTTTCAGATAGACATGGAGAGACATGGATATTTCTATTTTCAGATAGAAAGTTCTTCATGTCTAGAAAACTGCAGTTTTTCCGTGAGGATGGTTTGTCCATTGATGATGAAAGATTTAAGCCCTAATTCACCTTTTGTTTGTTTAGCTCTTCACTGACTTTGGCATCTGCAAAACTGTTTCTCTCTCCTATTCTCACTCCTCTCTCTATGAGCTGCTGAAAGACAGATTTTACCCTTTCTTAAATATTTTGTTACAGAGGTACTGAGTGATTCAGCTTTGGCCAGTGGCAAGTTCCTTTTAGAGCTAGCTGGAGCTGGCCTTCTCCAAGATAACTTCTCTTCTCATAGGTGCCGCCTCTGCAGGACCTCCACTACTAACACGTTGACATGTAAACATCATATCCACCTACCCATGTGCCAACAAACCTCACCTCTGCCCCTGGGAAGGTGATGGAGCAAATCTTCTAAATGCTATTATCTGGCACCTGAAAAAGAGTAAGGTGATTGCAAACAGTCACCATAGATTTACCAATAAAAAATTGTGCTTCAGTAACAGCATAGTCTTTTGTGATGAGACTTCAGTGATATGGATAAATATGGGGTGGCAACCAGAATTCAGAGGCAGTAATCAGCAGGTACAAAGTCCAGCTGGAGGCCAGTTAACAGATGTTTTCCCTCGAGTATCAATAATGGGGCCAAACTTCTTATTAATCCTGTGTGTCATAAGTGTATTCCAGGGGGAAAACACCAAATTTTGCAGAGTAGTCAATATGGGAGGGCATGAAAGGGACCTGAGCAGGCTAGAAAATGGACTTACAGAAACCTTGTGAAATTTAATAAGGATAGACATTAAGTCATGCATTTGGGATGTACTAACTCTATGCACTTGTACAGCAAGTGGATGACATGTTTTCAGTGAGGACAAATACAATATATTTGATGAATGCAATTTTTTACAGGCTGATGAAGTTCAAAGAAGCTGTTAGAAAATAAAAAATGGAAATATAATGGGAAAATCTGAGAAATACTAGGTCGTAACTCATAAAGGGAAAATATCAGAAGTAATTCCTTGAAGTATTTTGTTTATTTAGTTTTTGAGGTTAAATGGCGAGGCATTTAATTAAATCAATTAAAAGAAAAAAAGAGTTTTTCTTTTTTATTGATTCTAAGCAGTAAGAAAACATCCTAAATTATCTCATTCATAAAGATGTTAAATTGGCTGTCCAATTAGTTATAGAGCAAACATCTAGACAGAAGAACATCACCATGGGTTTGGCCAGGGATAATGTTATTTAGCTATGCATTTGATATATGGTTACTGATACTGCTTTTTTCTTTCCCTGGAGTATCAAGAGTGATTAACAAAGGAGGCAGGATGCAGGTTTCATTATTGATTACATTGTCTCCAGGTTCGCACACAGATTTCTTTTCCCCAGTTTATAATAGCAATAATTACCTTATTAAAAGAATTTAAGAAGGATTAATGTAATTGAATGGCTAGGCTTGATAAGCCCTTTCAACTTGGATTTTGGTTGCCAACTCATCTCCAAGAAATGCTCTAACTTTCTTTTTTGTGAATATTTAGGTTCATCTTCTAGATTGGTTAAAAAGTGGCCATACAACTTCTGCCATGTAAACAGGGCAAAAAATGACAGAGACTGATCTCAAACACCTTTTACCACTAGCCCCTGTTTCCTTACTATTTACAAAAATGCTATTTCCCAAGGTAATATGTATAATTTACCATGAGGAAATGATAAAATTTTCCTTCCACTTTTCAAATAAGTAATTTTATGTTTAAATAGAACTGAAAGCAATGTTGGACTAATACTATTGAAAGAAAAAAGGATTGTTGCATTTTCTGGAAAATAAGGGGTCATTCATACAGAATCCAGCTCAAACTTTCAAGGAGAAGATGGATATATTTCCTCAAGGATATTATTTAAAGGAACCAGTGCTGAGCAAGAGGAAGCTTCCCAGGGATGAAATTCTAGAAGAACATGTCTTACTCTGCTACTCTGCTTTAAACCTGCAGGTAATTGTTCTATAAATAGATACAGAATCGTAGAATATCCTAAGTTAGAAGGGAGCCACAAGGGTCATCAAAAACCAACTCCTGGTGCTCGGACCAGGATTTTACCAGGCATAGTTGGTGGGGGTTTTTTTGCCTTAGCTACAAAAGACCCCTGCTTAGCCAAGGCAGCCTTCTCCCTCAACTGCTTGACTTCTGGTGCTTTGGAATTGCCTATTCCTGTGTCTTTTGGAGGTGGTGCTTAAAATGACTGGCACTGATGGATGCCAGAACCTTCAAAAGCACTTTCCCAGGGATCTTTACTCAGTAGTTCCCTGAGCAGCCCAGAATCCTCTGTCTTCATATCTAGGCTTGAAGCTTTGCTGGCACTTTTCCTCCTGTCAACAGAGATTTTAAATACATTTGCTTCATAGTCACTCTGCTCAAGACAGCCAGGAAACACCCCTTCACTCATGAGACCCCTGTCTGTTAAGAAGCAACAAATCAAGGAGGTTATTTTCCCTTGTCAGCTCCCTATACAAAGTTTTCATACAAGTGTTTTCGGAACCTTCTGGACCTGTTGTGTGAGATGTGTTAATAGCTGTCAACATTCAGCAAATTGAAGGCCCCTGTAAGGACAAGGGCAGTTGATTTTGATATGTCTCTCAGTCCTTCAAAGACTAACTCATTGACATCATTGTCCTGGCTCAGTTATCTGTAGGAGACTCCTGTATATATTGGGCTCCTGTATAGATAGAATTTGTGATTTCATGGAAAAATATATCTTCAACATCAGATTCAGGTTATTTACTTTTAACAGAGCATGTATTTTGTTCTTTTTATACATAAAACCTCAGATCTCTGGAAAAAAATACAGAAACAATGTGTGTGAATATATTCCATTATGAATATCAATAAGTTTTGGATTATTCTAGTTTATTCACCATTAAAACAGTATAACATTTTTCAACTAATATATTTGGATTAGAAAAAAAAGAAAGGACAGAAACACTTATTCTATTTCATTCCAGGGGCAGATAAGAAAGCAATACAGTTCTGTAGTTGCCTCCGAAGAAAGCTGCAATATTTTCTTTTCCCAAACAAATAAAGATTGGGTGTAACATAATTACTGACTTGTATGACAGCTACATGGCATGAGGGGTCTGAGTATTAGCTGCAAGCACTGAATGTAGATGAAATTTCAAAACTGAAAAAAATTATTGGAAGAATATACACATCTCCTTGTTCTGTTTGTTAGCTGGCCACACACGTTGCTGAAATAGGAAATTCTGAGTTGTAGACTGAACTCTTTGAAGAATGCAGAGGCTTCCAACCTCTTTCTTTTCCATGCTTTCTTTTCCATGGAAACTAGGGCAAGGTAGAAAAGATTGTCCCATGCTCAGATCTCATTCCATATACAATCAAGAGTCAGTAAACCAAAGAGTGAAATAGACAAGCATAAAAATGTCCATCCAGTAAGCAGGTAGAATTGAGCACTGGGAAAGAAACTTGAAATGAAAGGAAGGAGAAAGAATCATCAAAATTAAATAGAAGTGATCTTTAAAATAAATGAATAAAAATAATTTGAAAGACAAAGCTCAGAAAAGAAAGCAATCATTTTTTGAACTCTTCCTAAATTTTGCATTTTTTCTAGGTTTGCTTAGCTTTTTTCATTAATAACTTATTTTGAACTTAGCTATTGACTAGGTAGTACTGTTTAGTGACTTCTAAACCCCATATGCAAAGTTCTGTCAGAGATCTTCCTCTGAATAGTTAGCAAATAGTAAAAGTTGCCACATTATTTGACTAAATGTGCTGCTTGATACAGGTAGTACATCCTGCCTCAGCAATTCATGGTTGGCTCACTTCTCTCATGTTATATGTAAATAGTTTTAAAGCAGCAGCTGGACCAATGAAAAATAGGTAATAAACACTGGTGTGTGTATGAGAAAAGGCACAAGAAAAAGTATTAAGCTATTTTTAATACTTCAGTATAACTGTGTTCACCTCCCTGTTCTGGCTTTTTCTTCCAGAGCTTCCTAGGAACAGCTGCAGCCTGAAGTGAAAGGGCACCACAGATGGCCCCTCCTGCTGTGTCAGTCAGAGCAAGAGGCAACCAGAACTCCATTCCATCAACTGAGGAGTAAAAATATGCAAGTAGAGCTCCCCACAAGATAGGTACATTCTTCCCTGCTGTTTTGGTTTGGTTTTTTTTTTATGCGATTTGCTCTTTATATAGATTTTGGCGTGTGACTTTTGGGAACCAGACCTAAAAAAAGATAATGGGGAGTTGGGTGAAATTATCTCCTCCATGAATACCTGCAGCTGGGAGTTTAGTCTATTTGTATTAATTGTAACTTATAATGTCATGTTGTCTTTGAACTCCAATAACTTACATTTTACTTTGAGGGGTTTGTTCACTTCACTAAATATGGAATTATATTGCTATATTTTATCCTTTTGCAAATTAGTTATATTTCTGGTAATAAGGTGAAAGCTTAAGCACTAGCATGACCATTAATGCAAGGAATGTTTTTGCACAGATAGATATTCTTTTCATGGAGAAAAGTCAGATAAGTATGGATAAGTACTTTGGTACATAAAATTCCCAAAGATATAAATCACAGAAAAAAGGAGGAATTAATTTGGCTAAACATACACATTAAGACTGTCTGCACCTGAGCTAATCACTTCAGGCTCCCTAGAAGTCAAAGAAGAGAAACAAGCACTTCTAGGTCACAATTCTTCTTATCCTAAAATAGGCATCTGAAGTAGGTCAGATGAACTGCGCCCTGAGAGTGCCTATTATTCTCTACCAACTATAAAGAGAGCCCTGGCTTATTAATTCAGATTCAATGTAGATGTTTAAGGAAGATGAGATGAGTCCCATTCAGGGAATCCAGAACGACTATTCAGAGACCAATAGCAAAAAAGGATAATTCTTGTTTTCCAGATCTATACAGGATACCAGATAATAACATACATCTAAACACTGATTTTAGGTTCCTAAGTCATTTAGGTATTTTGGAATATTAAATCTTATTTCATGCCTTATTTTTTTTGGCTTAGAGAAACTACTATCAGCTTTTTATTACTGTATTTCAGTCTAATGATCCATTACTCATATTCACTATCAATAAGAAAGATGAAAGCCTTCCTCAGCCTTAACAGACTTTTATGAACAAAAACTTAACAAAGCAAAGAAATTCACCTTTTCATCTATTAGAAAAATCCTGTACTACCAATAGCTTGGGAAATATAACAATAAGAATAGATCTGCTACTAGGCTCACTAGTATAGCTTGATTTCAGCAGGAGTGCTATGAACATTTTGTCAAATGAATATCTGAGGTTCAAATCAAGCCAAAATGCCTTGGATTTTCTCTTCCAAATTTATGTGGAGAAATAATGGAGTCCAAATATATTTCTCCTCCATAACTGTGACTCTGTTTCAGCAGTGAAAATACTGCCTTATTTAAGAAGTTTTTGGTTCAAATGAGAGAACAAAATAGTAGCTAACATAAAAGGATTTTTAATGAAAGATATTTTGAAGCTGATATACCAATATCTTAACTAATAATTCAGACCATTATCCACTTAAAGTATATATGGATAGTTTATAATGCCTCTAATCAGTAAATAAGTAAATTTTACAGTGTCATTGAAAAATTTCTGATCTAAAAGGTTATTTTTGAGTCTCTATTTATCATAGCAAAGAAAGTATTCCATTACATTTTATCACTGTCAATATGGGTATATTACATTCATCTTAAAAAGAAAATCTAAGTGAAAAAGAAACCTAACTCATAAATTTTATCATTTTTCAAGTTATTTGTTGGAGAGGAACTGAAATAGTAGTTTCAGATAACATTTCTTTCCTAGTCTTTGGTATCCCAAATAAGAGAAAAAGCAATGAGGATAATAGAGGAAATATTAATAGGATTTATAGCCCATTGAATTATCAGGATGCCTTCTACTGACTTTGGGCTTTTGATCAGATTCTAAAGTAAAGAAATTCATTGAATTACTTTGAGTGCTTGGATCTTGCTAGCAAAAGGAATTTGAAAATAAAAGAAGGAATGCTGTAGCATTTGAGATTTCTTCTAGTTCTGTCATTCTACATAAGGATACTTGTAACAAGCAAGATACATCTAAGCAGAAAGTAATAATGAGGTAAATGTTATTTAACTTCTATCATCTTATAATCTTGCTACCATCTAAAAATTAAGCATTTAAGTAGTTTATAAAGTCTTCTTCTGCCCAAAATAAGAGCCTCTAGAAATTATTGTGAAATACAGAACTTCTACACCGATTTTAGGTTAATTTCACTCTGGTTGGTGTTTCTATTTACTGACCACAAGTGAAATTTAGACATCTATTGAATAAAAATTACTAGCTTCTAAACAGCTAGAGCTTTTTGTACTTCACCCTTCCTGACACCCTTGAAATCTTGAACAAATATAATATTAACGCTTGTGTGTGTGTATTCGAGTGGGAGATGCCACCAGCAAGAAATCATTTGGTCAAGAGGAGAGAAAAAAATATCTCCTTCACTTCATTTAGAGAATTCAATAAGTAGTACAGTTATTTAAGCTACTTAAAAATACATTTATTTAGCAATGTATTTCAGGTATTTCATACTTGAATCCTTTGGAATTTTGGTTTGATTGGGTTTTGGTGGGGTTTTTTTTAAGATATCCCTACAGTAAGAGTTTTCTTAACGTTTAACTTTCTTGTGTGGATTACTTTGGTTCTGAGTAGATTAAACCCCAGATTTCAACCTTTGCCACCATGAAGGCATAATGGAGATTTAACAGACTTTGTTTCATAACTGAGAGCTGCTTTTTATGAACATATAAATCTCATACCTTAACCTTTCACCATTTATCCTAACTGAAATGTTACAGGAGTATTGTGGTCCTTATCCAGGAGTATTATTAAGTGGTTTACTGGAAACAGACATACAATAACAAGAAAACATGTGTATGTAATGGAACATATGGATGCAGAGTAGCACCCATATGGAAGTTTTGTCTTCATTCCAAGAGCTTGAAATAATGCAAGGATGTATTCTGTCCCATCATGCTGGCGTTTTAATGAAGCTAGGGTATGTAATTCAAACCATGACACCTTGTCTGTGCATATTCTCTACTCAGGGCTGCTGAGGCCACACATATGTCCAATTCTGAGCTCCTTAGTCCAAGAGAAGCATGGATATATTGGAGAAAGGAGAGCAATGGGCTGCAAAAAACATGAAGGGACTGGAGCACCTGACATATGAAGAAAGCCTGAGAGAAGCTGTGATTCTAACCTGAAGAAAAGAAGGCTTGGGGGTAATCTTATCAATGTGCATAAGTGCTTGAAAGGATGGTGTGAAGATAGAGCCAGGATCTCTTCAGTGATGCCCAGTGAGAGGACCTGAGGCAATAGAGTGTCACCAAAATACAGGAAGTTCCACCTGAATGTCAGGTGTTCCTTTCACACGAAACATCTGTGAAAAAATAATTGAGGTCAGGGTGGTTGAGCATTGGCACATAGCCCAGGAGGCTGTGGGCATGTTCCAGAGCCCATCTGGACATTCCTCTGGCAGCCTCATCTAGGTGGTCCTGCTTGAACAGGGTGGCTGGACCTGGCAACCTCCAGAGGTCCCTTCCAAACTCAGCCCTTTGATACTGATATCAAAACCAATGCATTGTAACTGTGCTGAACCAATATAATGAGACTCAAACTTTGTCAGGAAAGCTAGTTTATTTGTACTGCTCTAATTATACAGCACTGTGGTCTCTCACTCTGTAGATAGTATAATAGGAGCTATCTGAGCTATATCAGCACAGCAAAATTTTTTTTTTTTTCAAATCAAACACAGATTTTCAGGACCACAGATTTATATCCAAGTATTTTAATATGACACAGCACACCCATAGAGAAAATTAAAGAATGAAATTGGATACTGTTAGCTAGACAGCAGATTGTTACTTTTAGGTGTTATTAAAAGAAGTGAATAAGCAGTTGGCAGACTTACCAGATCATCTGTTTGCATGTCTGCTTCTCCTTCTCTCCTTCTGTTTAACTAAGTGTCTGTACAGTCTAGCATAGCAGTCACTGGTAATTGTGCCATTTGTCCAACAAAAATAGTTTTATATGAAAATCAAACATTTTTTATTGGGTTTCCTTTTGGGGTCCTCGCCGGGAACCCCGTTTCTTTGTGGGTGCGGGCAGATCCCTCCTTGACGGATCCCACTGAGGAGCATCTCTGCCTCTTCCATGCACGCACAGTCCCGGAAGACTATCTGAAGGCGCAGCCAGAGAGAAGGAAAACTCAAAGGCACTGGTGCTGTTCCAACTGGCTTTAATAGCGGGAAACCAGAGGGTGCAGGGAGGAAAGGAAAGTGGGGTACAGCCACAGCTGAAAAGGACCCGTGTTGGGGTGCTCAAGCGCCCATCCAGGGCGGGACCGGGGTTTATAAGGGGAAAGGGTAGGTGGGGTCAGGGTACAATTTGACCACTTGGGAAAGGGTACAGAGGAGGGGGCAAGGTGGGGTGATTGGGGGTCCACCAATGGGAAAGTGGGGAGAAGGTGTTCTTGGGGAGAGGTCCAATGAAGGAGCGGGGAACAGGGAATTTTCTAGAACGGAGGGAGTGGGTTACAAATGATTGATCGAATCATCCCAAGGTGTTCCCACCTCATCCCCTCTGTCCCCTCCTCCCTCAATTTTTTATTCCTCATTTTACTTAGTCTCAAGTGTCCATCCTTTTTCCATACCTGAAAAAATAGATTGAAATTTAATCCCAACAGTGTATTAAACTTTGAAAAATTTCTAGTCTATAAGAAGAAGTAGACATCTGTAAGTTCCTGAAAGATTTAATATAATTTCTTGAAGGGATGTAAGTGGAATTCAAAGGTTTCTTTTGGAAAAGCTGAATTTAGGACATGCTTGTGGAATATATACTTTCATTATTTTACCTGTGCTCAGCCAACAACACAAATCACAAATGCTTAACTGTCAAACACTCTCCCATCTAAGAAACCTCTCTAGATCAGTCTAAATCTGTGTCCATGAGGAAGAACAGTGCATGGAGACAAGGCTAGATTAGAAAACAGACTGAGAAACAAATTTGATTAACACATCTAAGGCTTAAATTTTAGGAGGTTGATCTTATCCTCCTGTTGCTACAGTTTTAGTCTAGGAAAGTTTACCTTCTAAATAATCAAGATTGTGATGCTCTGTGTTTAATATTTTAGTCTTGGGTTTAGTACCAGTCTTCATTTGGAAGTGGGTTACAGTTTCAAAAATTTGAGGTACCTGTTGCCAGATCCTTCATCTGTAAAATGAGTCTGTATTACTAGCAGGAACCTAGGGGGAAAAATGAAATCATTGACTGATCAGTAATCTTAAAATATAGAACAATAAAAATATTTTTTCATTTTTTTTCCAAATTAAATTTTGAGAATAATTCTATAGATATTAAAGCACAAGAAGTTATCTTTATTTTAATTTTGCTTTCTTTTATTCCTTAGTCTTCTATTGCTCCCCCACTGTTAAAACAAAAAGTATGTAATCTGTTTGAAAGGTAGCAAGAATTTCTATCACACTTACCAAACTGCTTGGCAGAGAAGTACCAAGGTTATCCAATAATTTGAACAAAAATAAGCTACCAGCTAGTAGGGAGGGTAGAAAATATGAAAATTCTTCAAAGGAAGCAGAGAATGAATCTTCATATTTTGAACAAAATGAATAAAGCATATATTCACATCTTCAGAGTATCCTGTTCAAAAGCTATTGAAAATGTCTCTTTCTTTTAAACCTGTCCAACTCCTCTCCACAGGACATAATTTAATCCTAGTACATACGTATATATTGTGCATTCCCGTCTGTGTGGGCTGGAATATCACACTATGTGTTCTGAAACCAAAATGTGCTTTATGTTTTGGACAATCACATCACTTATGTTACTGACAGTGCAAAGAATGTGCTTCAGTCATTGAATATTTAAGTTCTTCAAAATCCATGGATTAATGAAGACAGAATGTCCATCCAAGTGAACAATTGCTTCATGGGGAGCCTGTGTGTCTCAAATTAGTTAATTTCTGGACTTTAAACTTGCCCCTGTTCCTGTTGTTTAAAGCCTTCATAAAGTAGCACTGGCAGAAAAGCTGTCTGCCAGAAAAGGGCATTTTCAAAGTCACACAGCATGAACATCTTCTTGTCAAGACCCATTACAAGAAAGAAGTAAGTGGCATTTCAATGGAATCGTGAGGAGGGATGTGGGGGGGAGGTTGATGTTAGGAGGTTTTTTTTGTTTGTTTGTTTTAAATATTATTTGTAACCATCTGGGTAGGAAGTACCTGCTACCTACTCTGAGAATGTTGGGGCATCTGTCTATGACAAGAAAACAGAGGTATGTTTGGAATAAGGAAATCTAAGTATTATATTTCTTACTTTCTTTCACATCTTTTAAATTTTGTTTTAAATTACTCCTTTAAATTTTGATGCAGACATTTCACTTGTATTGCATTACATTAGGTTAAACATATTCTGTGATGTGACATAATTTGATGTGACTTGACCAAACCAGATGAAAATGTCTTGTTGTATCACTTATTCAAAGAGAAAAAACTGTCTGTATTTTAATTTGCTTTTAAAGCTATTCAAAAATTATTTATGAAAAGTTAAATAGGTCCTCTTATATGTCAATTTCTTATAGTCCTGTGACAGACAAAGTAGCAAGTCTACTCTAAGGTTTAGATGTAGACATTAAAAACAATCAAAATCACTGACAATATTTATAAACTTTGAATTTCCACTTAGTTCATAGGCATTCTATAGGATATTGCATTATTTCTACTTGTGCAACTATTTTTTAAGTTAATAATCAGTGCCCATTTTAAGAAGGCTTATTAACTGACAAAAATTTTGCAAATACAAATTCCAAGCTGGAGTTTTTGTGGCAATATCAACTCCTATTTAAAGATCTTTTGCACATATTTTTCTGCCCATTTTATATAAGTGCAGAGTTAGAATTGTAATCTTTCTTCTAGCTCTGGAAAACTCTGTTATGAGTCTGCTGTTAGAGGTTTTGCTCATAGATCTTCTTAGCAAGTAGGAAGGTGTTTTACAAATTCCCACAAGCCATGTACTTTTCTGTCTAACTTTTTAAATCACCCATCAATACATTTGAGAAGAAAAATGCTGAAAAATGAGGAAAGGAATCAGTAGTTGACACCTTACTGGTAATTAGCAGTATTGTTTCCTGGTCTTTTAATATGTGGGTCCTTGAGCATCAAAACAATTGTAGTTTCTATCCTTGTGGCTGTCCAGAGACCAGGACTGCAGTTGCTAGTATTTCTTCAGACAGTTTGATGGAAACACAGGATTTTTATGAGGCATGCTGGCAATAAATAGTGATTTATAAATGCCCAGTTATTCCATGTACTGCCCAGATATGGACATGGTCCTTCTGCTGCTCACTTTGAAAGGTAATTTGGAAGAAAAACACATCCTAGTGCTGTGTATCTGCAGACCCACATCTGTCTACATGGATAGGTAAAAATAGATGACTGTCTGATAAAGGCATGTTGTTCAGCTCTAGTAAGGGAGATTTACACCTTTGTAGTGAAATTCTTTGGATTTCCTTGGTATTCATATATTCTGAATTTTCTGCCATTAACTACAGCACTGCACTGAGGAAGACACAAATCTTTGAATCTTCAAGTTATGTACAAGCAGAGGAATTCATGTTTGTCTTCACTCATCTATATGCAGATCTGTGTTCCAAAGGCCAAAATGCAGGAGGGAATATGGCCTGTACAGTGCATGGAGAAGTTTATAAAGCATGAGGATATAGGGGGAAAAGTCAACATCCAGGAGATTTCAGAAATTCTTTGTATATCACAAAGCAGTGCTCTGAGAGTCCCTAGGCTGAAAAGTCATGAATAGTTGATTACCCAGTTAGAAGTTTTTCCAGAGTGTATATCCAAAGAGGTGTTACTGAGTGATGTGGACTGAAAGATGTGGTTTGGATGACTGGACCCCCATGTTCCTGATTGCTTTGCTGTGATGAAGTTCAACCATGTAGCCTCATAATACAATAAGAGGCCATAAACTTTGTCCCGAGTCTACCCAGGCTCAGGAAAAAGGCTTGTCAAGTCTGCTCTGAGTGTGTTTCTCTTGACCTGTCTCCAGGCCTTACGTGATTTCACTGTGGAAGCCTCTCTCTAACTACAGATTATCCAATTATAATCTGGTTTACTGCTGTTTATATTTGTGTGGTTTGTAGTCTGTAGTTTGACATATAGGTAACAAGCATTTTTTCCAGGTAGAAAGAGACATTTCTGCCTGGAAGGACAGTAGAGGTTTTCAGAATCAGAGGCACAGGATGCAGCACAGACAGTGCAACTGTGTGATGATAAGGAATGGTGACAAGATGGTGAGATTGTGTAGGAAAAGCTCATTTGCACCACAAAGGAGGGCAGAGACAACAGTGGATTGGTGAGCTAAAATTCTGGTCTAGTTCCTCCGAGGCCCATTACAGGAGTCATCACCCTGGTAAAGGCCTACCTCCACAGGATCAGAGGATCACAGGGACACAGGGAGGCAGGAACCCAAATTACATTCTCCTGAGGAACACCCTGCCCAGGCTCATCCCACTCAGCCTACTACTGTTGGAGGTGGGGATGTGGAGTGAGGGAAATCAGCTCCAACAGCCTTACCTCTTTCGAGCTGCCAAATCTGAGTTTCCCCTAGTACTAGAGACCCCACATCTATAACCAGCTCAGTAATGATCACTTAAAACATAACACAGGTCTAGAGATGGACAAACTTGTTTTAGGGGTAACAAAAGACACAAAGAAACATTATCTGACATATATAAAAGGCATCCTCCAAAGTAAACTTGGAAGAAGTCTGGAGCTTCAGATCACAGAAGAAACAAAAGTTGTAAAAGGCCCTAAATGTGGAAAAGAATACAAAAATGAATTGTGGAAGAGAAAATCGTCAGCATGAGCACCATATTCCTTCCAACAAAGAGACTTCAGATGTTGGCAACATGATAATGCCCTCACCACCACGAATACCATGGTGAAACCACTGACCACAAAGTCAGTGTGTTTGCTTGAATTTCAGAGAACATGAGTGATTGAAAAAGAGGAAAAACTGGTTAAAGTGTTTCTGGTTGAAGAGGGTGTTTTAACATAGCCAAGGAGGGAGCCTCCATGACAATCTGTGTCAACACTCAGTCAACCTGACCTTACATTTTTCACAGTGGAAAATGTTTCCTGATGTTCCGATAGAACTTCCTGTATTACAGTGAGAGTCCTCTCAGTGGGCATTACTGAAAGCTGTGTTGCCCTTTCACCTAATGGTAGACTTTACCTACCTTAGATTATCATGAAGGGCCATCCCTGCAGCACACACCTCAAAGACCTTTCCATCTAAAGTTAATACAAGTATTTGTGTAATTGAGAATTTGTGGCTTTTTCTTGATGCCAATAGAAGTTGACTTATTAGTCAAAGAAATAATTTACAAACCCCAAAAGAGGAGAAGCTAAAGGCACATACATTCAAAAAATAATCTCTTGAGTAAAGAGGATATGATATTTTTTAATTTCACTATGTTTAATTATCACAAGAGTGGTATGATTATAAGTGGGTACTAACTCACACTCCTTTTGTCCTTGAGGAGTTGTGATTCCATTGGGCTCCATGTAGACACAGGACTATAAGCTTTGGACTTACATGGGTTTCAATCTGAAAATTTGCTGACCTAGAATGAGATACATCAACTCGTATTTCATTTCATTTCATTTCAAAGCTCATATGTGAAATTCAGTGGCACAGCAAGCCCTCTGATACCACTGGATATAACAATTTGATCTTTAGAAATTGATGTTTAACTGAACAAGAGATCTTTCCACGACAAAAAGGAATTTACAGTTACATGAAAGGCATAACAAAAATCACCCATGTTAACTGTAGGTAGAAGGGAAATAGTAATTTGAATGAATGTGACTTAAATGCTTCAATAAAGCCTTTTTCTGATAGTAGAAACTCAGATGTGTTAAAACTTGAGAAGAAGGTGTGCAAAGTGCCTTTTTTCATCCTAATGGTGGGAAACTCTGGTAAGTGCTGACCCATGGACAGCGTTAAGAATTATTTTACTGTAGGCTGCAGGTAGCTGCTTCTGAAATACAGGATTTCTTTAAGATGAATATGACAGAATTTGACATGCATAAAAAATGAGTAAACAGTATGTATGTAGCATGCATCACTGTGACATTCATACAGTCTGGGTTTGGCAACAGTTTGGTTTTGTGGGCTACTTTTGACATTTAAACAAAAGCAAAGAATTTTTCTGAAAGAAGCTATGTTTGCACACCAGGTATGAATATAGAGAGATATATTTATATTGTAGCAAAGGCAAATATTCTGTAGAATTTTTGTTGGAGGTGACATGTTGCAGTTGAGGTATTTTGAGGAAAAATAGCTTGAACACCACCTGAGAAAAATATATTTTGGTCTAATGGTGAATGCTTCAATTATATGAACTTGACCTTCACTTGCCATAAATCATCTGAAGCTTCCTTGACTCTGTTTTATCATTTTCATTTCATTCTTTTAATTATGTTTATTTATCAGTATATTACACCTTCTGCTTTGTATTGAAAGATCTGGTGAACTTTTGGTACTTTGGGAATTTTCTGCTTCTTGGAATGGGTTCAAATCGCATTCATAATGCATACTACTGGGAAAGAAGCCTCCCCCCCCAAAAAACCACCAACAAACTGCTCTACTTAACCACTTTTTTTTTTTCCTTAAGTTGAGGCATGTGTTGTTTGTTTTCTAATTTTTTTCCTCTAGTAATATAGTAATGTTTGTAACCTCCTGGAAATGGACTTTAGGAGCTAAAGATTTTTACAACTGTGTAATAGATATAAAGATCAGACTCTCAAGAATTTAAAAAATTCATAATTCAATAAACCAGCTCTGCATTAATTGCATGTTGCTGCATTCCTATAAATCACCTCCACATGTGCAATGAATGCTAAGATCCATATTGCATTTAGGTAGCAAGGTTTTTGTGGCATGGACTGCAGAGGTGGCCCTTCATGATTATCTAAGATAGATAGAGTCCATCATTGCTTGGAAGGTCAGCACAGCTTCTAGCACCTGGGGAATTTTGGGTCTTGCTCATTAAGGCATTCACTGTATGTGCTGGCTGGGCGTGCCTAGTTTTCATGATGAAAGAAGTTTAGGAGGACTGTTGGTCTCTATACCTTTTCTGTTTTCCAGCCTTGAAGGTAGAAGAAGTGGTCCTTTTTGTATGTGTATGTGGATGGATGGATGGGTGGATGGATGGATGGATGGATGGATGGATGGATGGATGGATGGATGGATGGATGGATGGATGGATGTTCTTTGGGGTTCTGTTCAAATTGCTTTACTGTGTTTAGTTTTGCCCATGATGACTAGTGGGTTTGGATATTCTATTTATCCTTTTCCTCATTCTATGACTCCAAAAACTATTCAAGGTTTTCTTTTTTCTTCTTCCTAAAAGTAAGAAAACCCTTTCCAGAGGCATAAAGCATATGTCTGTTAGGTACTTCTAGTTCTTTTGTGTGGTCTTTTGAGAGATTTCATCACATGCTTCCTCAAGTCCTCTGCTGCTCCAATGGGTAGCACACCTTATGAGACCAAAATTTTGGAAGAGTTTTGGCTCAATAATGGATAATTTTTTTCCCTCTTGCTCTTTTTAGATGCAACATACATCTAATTTATCTCGTTCTTCTAGGAATACAGCTAAATATATAGAGTTATAATTATTCCTCCTAATTCTTCTTCACTTTTTTGTCAATGTGCTCACTAATAGCATCTTTCCTTGCTTCGCAGTAGCCAGCCTGGCAGCCAGTTCCAAGGAAGTCACTTGTCATTTGGGGATTTATTTCTGTGGTGACCACAGTGAATGTTCACAGGGTAATGATACTTCAGGGAAGAGTCAGACCTAACACTTATGCCCAGAGCAAGTTGTGCATCTTTCAAAAACCATCAGTTCACTAACATTTGTGCTACATATTTGTAGATCATGTGTGAAACTCTGTTTTCAGCTTACTTCTGTATTGTCTTGAAAAGAGATGCATGATTTACAGGTTTCATTTTCCCTTGAAATAGCATACTTCTGAATTTTCTGCAGAATACTTTGAGGATTCACAGGAGTCTGAGTAAAAAATCTGAGTTGACGAAAAACTGCATAGAACTCAAGCATTGTAAATAGGGTAATTCAAGCAAGAAAGTTTTCTGAGACAGCTTTATTTTGGGGTGTGAATTTTAAATTCAGAGTGAAAGTACGTCCAAATCTCCTTTGTTTTTCCTCCACATTTTTTACTTAGGTTCTAAACAACCAGCTCCCTATGCAGATGTGTGAGTTGCTTTCATGAATTTTGGTCATCAGTGAGAGCTGAGAAGAGTGAGAGAGGTTTTCTGTTCTCTGTGGCTGGAGTCGATCAGCACTGTATACCTGCTGGTGCTGCATTGGGCAGCAACAACACAAACAAGCCTGTTTAGCTGTTGTAGCTTCATTCTTTGTCAGCTCACCTACAGGAAGAGATAACCGTGCACATGACTGGGCTTATACACTAGCTCCAAGCCAGAATTCATACTGAAGGATTCTTTGTGTGGAAGAAACATATGTGTAATCAGGTATATGCTTCTCTCTTTAGCTTTTTATATGAAATTGTGTGTGTAAATACAATTTTTTTATCCATGTTTTACTCCTGATTCAGGCACTCTCTGCCCAGTGGGCTCTGTGCGGGACCCTGATTGCCTCAGTTTGAGTGGTGACTCCTTCAACAGTTGGCTAGAGTTTTGTGTGATGATTTGACTATACAAAATCTGCAACTCCACAGATTCAGACCAGAGGTATTGTTGACATCATGTGATGTCCTGTCATACAGGTGAGTCAGACAAGAATGTATTTGAGAAACTATTGGTAAATATTATAGGGAATATCTACAGGTGTTCAAGAGCTTGTAGGCATTGATTTTGCAATGGGTTTGCAAATGTTCTTGCAACCAGTGAGTAAAACAAAATATTTTTCTAAATAAACACATACTAACATACATGCATAAGTGTTTCTTATCTGTCCATTGTAAGTATATGTTTTAGTTGAGCATCCAAAAACGTGCATATATTCAGTGAGCAACACCATCTAACTCTCACACATTATTGGAATCAGAATAACTATCTCATATTGGACAGCATTGTAGTACTAATAGAAGTGTTGTTTGTAAGAGAAGTATAATCTGAGTTCTGTGTTTTCTGGCTGCCTCTTTCTCTGCAGGTTATCTGATCTCATAAGGGAGGTGAAGTTCTTGCTGAACGCCTCCATCCTGTGTTGGAGGCTGCCTCACACATTTCCACTGATGGTGCTGAAATTCCCTTTCTCTTTCCTGCCAACATCTGGGACATAAAAGGAGATACTCCCAGCATAGACACCACTACTTCTTAAGCCCAACAATTATGCTCTGGTCTACTGCTTGGAAACTGAAACAAACAAACAAATAAACCAGCTTTAGGGACAGAAGGGAAAGGTTTCCTCAGTTAATTCTTTTCACAGCACTAGAGTAAAAAGGAACACAGCTCTACCAAATGGGTTTAGAAAGCCAGGGGCTATGCAGAGCATAGCAGGTGATGGCAAATTGAGAATCAATCATTTTTTGTATTGCATTTAGCATTGAATTTCATACATTTATAATCATCCTCTCTTCAGTACCAGCATCTTGCCCAGTATTGACATTCTGGCAGGTATTATAAATTAAGCATGATAACCCCACTATTCAATGTCTACAGAAAATACAAAATTATTAAAAATGGACATATAATTTATCTGGGTTTTTTTCTTTACTGAGTTCATGGGGTTTCATTTGTTCTTATTTTCATTGTCACTTTATATGTTCGACAAATTTGCGTTACAGAACACGCGACTTTATTTAATTCTAGGAATTTACATTAAAGATTTTACTCAGCATAAGCTAGTGAAAATGATGGGGAACAGAATAGTGTTGTATATTATTTGTACACTTCAGATCAAGTAGCATTTAATATGTGCTTGTGTTTGCATAATAAATTCTACCATCTCAAGAAAATAAAGGGGATTATTTTGCTTCAAATTTTTAGACTATTGCTAACAGAAAAAACAGACCCAATTCAAATCTTTTTCAAATGTTTTTTTCCAGCAGATCAAATTTTTAGATACAATCCATACATAAAAAACTTCACTGTGAAAATTTCAGAATATGTACTGAGTGATATCCCCAGTTTTAGTGGTTGAACACCAAGAAAAAAAAATATTGCATTTAAAATTTACACTTATGTGCTTATTTGACTCTATTTTATCATGAGTATGTTTATTGTAAAATACACTTGCATGTTGCTTCAGGTGAAAGGATTATATAAAACATGTATGTGTGTGGACCTACTGCCCCCACCAGACTCTTATATGTTGAAACAAGATGGAACACCTTCAGGTATAGTATTTGTGAGGGTGAAGATATTAATCCCAAGATTTAAGTTTATAGAATATTTACTAAAGATGCCTTTCAAAAGATGAATAATTTGACACTGTTAACTTGTGCTCTTTCTAAACTGGTGTTTACATTTCTGTGCTGGAGTGTACTGTAGAATTGCATTCCCTGGTACTCCAGGATGTCAGTAAAAGTCATGAAAGGTAAATGTCTGTAAATTACTTTCAGAGTCATGTCTAACATATGTTTTATCTCGCCTTCAGCTGATTGTTTTATTTTGCTTTCCTTCTCAGTTAAGGTGAAGTATCTACTCTTAGGAATATTTCAGTCAAAGGCATAACCTTTACTCATCTCTATTTTTTCCCCTTCTTTCAGACAGGCAACTGCAAGGCATAATTGTTACAGAAGCAGAAATTTCGAATCCTCACATGGTTCATTAAATAGCTAACATTCTGTTCTTATGTATGAAGAACAATGTTTTAAAAATAATTTAATTGTCTAAGCCAGATAAAATTTATTCAGCATAACAGCTGTATCATACAATTTTACAGACGTGGCAAGATATAACAATGCTATTGAAAGTAAATTAAACCCTTTGTTATAGATATATATATATTTTTAAAACAGGAATATAAGGCTTCCCATTAAATTCTGCTTATCTTGAAATGCAGAAGCTTAGCATAGGGGCTAAGACACAGATAACTAGGCCTGCTACAATGTTAATCTTCACTCCATTTAGAGGACATTGCCATCCATTTTTGACTTTTTATCTGTCACTCAAGATGTACATTTGATGTTTAATGACACCCTTTATTGACAACAGCTGCTAAAGTAGAAAATGAGTATTAAAGACTTCTTGAAAAAAAATAAATTGAGTATTGAACAGAGTTCTGTAATAATATTATGTCCATCCTGTGCAACACAAGTTGAAAGCAAACATGGATTCCAATGAGCTATGTACTTGACAACGGCCTCTTAAATTTCAATGTGTATTTTTTGTGCCAAACTATCTAAAGGGTGTAAATATGTACTATCTGTCTTTCCACACCTAACCCATACTGCTCAGTACTCAGGAGCTCTTAGTGCACATCAGCAGTGACAAGAGTTATTGACTGAATATTCATGGGATTCCTTTCATTTTAATAGACTTTCTCATTCTGTGTCACTGTAATCTTTTCCCTTTCATAAGACTTTTTACAATGCAGAATCCCTCGACATATGTTATTCCTTCTTGATTTTCAAACATATGTTGGGCAAAGTTGTAAGGCTCATAAAACAATAGTTGTTCCTGTCCTGAGCAATTGCCAGATTGCAGATTTCCTATGAATAAAATATTACATTTTTAAGTACTGAAAAAATACAAAACCAACCTCACTATAGAAGAATCCCACAACAGACAGATAGCAAGTATGCAGCTCACTCAGATGTGGCTATTACAGAGCAGTCACCTAAATTTATCATGCTTTTACTGCTGCTTTCTGATTTAATCCAATTGTTATTCCAGAACAAGTGGAAGCACTAGAACTCTGTGCACCTGAGAGGGGCTGCCAACAACCTTAAATATCAGTAAAAAAAGCTGAAACACTGACCTCTATATTCCCTGGTGCTTCAGAATGTAATTAGGGGTGAAATCTTGCACACAGGACTCCGCTCCAAAACTGTCGCTCACCTCAAGGGTGTTGCATTTGATTCAAGGCTACGATTTGTGCCTTCCCTTCTTTGTAAATATTAATTTTATAGTAGAAGTGAATATGTATAGTTTTCTTTTAATTTTCTTCATAATTACTCAGAAACTCTGCCATCCTTACCCTGCCTTGACATGTCTTTCCTCAGACACTCCATACTCCTGTTCATCGGAACACTGAGATGGGTGCTGTGAATTCCTGTCAGTGCCATGAGACACCACAGATAGCAGAGTTGACATTGGCACACTCTTTTAAAGCAGTTTTCTATTTATGAACTACACATTGGTGGCTACTAAGCTCACTCAAAACCCCTGTGAGCTCCAGGCAGAGACCTTTTCTTTGTACAAACAGCCCTGTGTTCTGCTCAGAAAACCGACGGTGTCAAAAGCAAATGCAGAAATCATCCTGTATCTTCCACCTGACATCAGTATTTCTCACAGCTAAATTCAGTTTTAGTTCCAAAAGATTACATTTTGCTATTGTCCCTCTTTGTTCTGTAAAAGCACACAGCAATTATCTGGCTTCCTATCTCTGTCTGTTTTACTGAAAGAGACAAGGATTTCTTCTTTTTTTCCCATCAGAATGGAAATGTAAATATTACTATTGAGAGCAACAAATGAAAACTTTGAGGATGAAAAATGAGTTTTATCCACTAACATTTCAGTGATTCCAAATATAGGATTGTGACCTTTCCAAATTACAGGTTTTACATTATAATGCAAGATGTTTTCAGATAGAAAATAATTTTAATACTATTAGTCTAAAATAAATGTATGCCTTCATATAATCAAAGGAAAGAGTGGGTGTATTTTGCCCCTGCTGTATACATCAGATAAAATAGTGTGAGGATACATATCAAAAGCTGGAGATATCCTTAAGCTTCATGAAACCTGTACATTTGTAGTGTTTTACACATATTCCTGTAGTGTCTTAGAACAGGCCTGCTTCTGTTGCAGTAACTGCATTTACAGGGGCTTATTTTTATTCATAGCTAGATAAAAAAATAAATATATATACATTCCCTGAATCAAAGTGAATTAAAAGGAAATGCATGCAAGGGGGAAGGTAGCTCAGATTTCTCATCAGCAATCCAATCATGAGTGACCCACAGGCAACTTGAGAGCTGCCCACACAATTACTCATGGAGTCTGCTTAGAAAAAGGCATCGCTGCCAGGAAAGTCTTTGTTACCTTGAATCCAAGTTTAGTGATGACCACCTATAATAGGAATTGGAGGGAGGAATGCAAAGTGCAAAGCACTGCATTAAACTGACACTATATATCACTTCTGGGCAAGCGGTACATTTTTATGTGATGCATTTTACAGACATAGAGAAATTTATGCAACTAAGTATGACCAACAGGGTAATTCCCAGTCTGGTTTCTCTTTTCAGTTGTGCCTGTCTCACTGAAGTTTAGAGAGCTGCCTCAGTATGAGAGACAAAACTTTTTGAATGTGCTGGATGAGAGAGTGGTACTTTCTCTCTCGTACCATGCTAGAGGCACACTAAACACTGTGAACTTCCAAGTAATGAAAAGCTGTGAGATCAAAGCACAACTGCTTCTGTAGCCACCATGGCTAAAACCTGATCACGGTTTAAGTGACTTCAAAAGCATTAGGTGAGGGATGACTTCAGCATTTGAACTTAACCTAGAGTGATACTTCAGCAACATATAAAGGAGGATTTTTGCTGACTATCCTTCTGCTAGGGACAGATGTAATCAGTGTTCAACCGTTAGAAGGGAAGTATTTATTAGCATTTTTTCACTGGAATAAATCCATGTTGGGATTTGTGTAAGGTAGGATTCAAGTAATTTCCAAAATCATACAAAGTTCTTTCAACAATTTCAACAAAAGAAGTTTATGTGTGGAGAAAACTTGAGTGTTTTATTGTTTAGTAGTTGGCTTTTAATGAAGTAAATACAAAATAAGAACATGAACAGCATAAAAAGGATTAAAAATAATACAAAATAAAAAAAATCTTTTTAGCCTAAAAAATGTCTCTGTACCTGAAGTAAACTTCTAGTTATTTCCCTGAGAAAAATATCACATTAGCTTACTCTGCCAGCACTGTTTTATGATGAAATGAAATTATTCTTTCCATTTATTTGACAGCTGATCTGAAATAATTGATTCACTTATTCATTTGCACATACACAGAGTGCTGTTTTTGAATAGATTATCTTAATGTATTTTAATAGAACATTGTTACATATCCACATGTGATATTCAGCATGAACATTGACTAATGTTACTTTACAATATATTACATATTAAAAACACAACATTCCAGGTTGGTAGGAAAATCCAGAAGAAAGGAATCAGTCTGATTAAATGACTGAGCTGGAAGATGGCCTCTTCTCACCACATCATTTTTTCCAACTTTTTGCTATCTAATTATTTCCTTCAAGTGACAGACAGATATTTTTCTGTTATTTATTCCACTTATTTATTCCACCACCAAACAACTTTTAAAAAACCAGTAGTTCATATATGCAAAATCAGTGCCAAAATAATATTTTTAAAATAATCTGAAAAATGCGGGATGTTTATGTGTTGCTGTTTATTATACTAATTGAGTTTTATGCAATATTAAGAGTTTTCTACTAATTAGTTCAATTATTACTGAACATACTCAGGATTATCTCTCTATAGAATCTGTGAAGTCACCTTTTTTACTATTCTGCCATAATACTGAAAGATGTTAAAGTTATGCACTTGACGAAGGACATTACAACATCGGTGCTTTTTAATAGTTAACAATTTTATAAAAGCTGAGATCCTTAGCTGGATGGCTTTGAAAACTCTGAGAATTTCCACTAAAATTAACTTTTACCTTTCAATTGACAAATCTCTTTTGATTATTTCCCAGCAGTCTTGGGAAACCAGAGAGGTCCCAGCTGATTGGAGGCTGGCAAATAGTGTCCTGATTGGCAAGAAGGGCAAGAAGGAGGATCCTGGAAACTACAGGCCTGTCAGTCTCTTACTTCAGTGCCTGGCAAGGTTATGGAGATTATCCTGAAAGATGTTGAAAAACACCTGAAAGACAACAGAGTCATTGGTTCATGAGACAGAGAGAGAAAAGTCCTGCTTATCAAAACTAATTTCCTTTTATGACAATGAAATTTGCCTGATTGATTAAGGGAAGACAATTGATATGATGTTTTTGGATTTCAGTAATGTTTTTGATGACGTCTCTCACAGGATCCTGCTGGACAAACTCTCCAGCTCACAGCTGGACAAACACATCTGGATAAACACATCATGCAGTGTGTGAGCAAGTGGCTCACAGGTTGGCCACAAAGGGTTGTAGTGAATGGGGTGACATCAGAGTGACCTGTCACTAGTGGGGTTCCACAGGGTTCCATCCTTGGCCCTGTGCTGTTCAACATCTTCATAAATGACTTGGACACAGGACTGGAAGGGATACTAAGCAAGTTCTAAGATGATACAAAACTGGGAAGAACTGTTGACTCCCTTGAGGACAGGGAGGCCCTGCAGAGAGACCTGGACAAAGCAGAGGCTGGGCAATCCTACCCATATGAGGTCCAACAAGGGCAAGTGCCGGATTCTGCATCTGGAATGGGGCAACCCTGGATGTACAGACAGACTGGGGAAAGAGATGCTGGAGAGCAGGGCCATGGAAAGGGACCTGGGGGTCCTGGTCCATGGCAAGTTGAACGTGAGTCAGCAGAGCCCTGGCAGCCAGGAGGGCCAACCCTGTCCTGGGGGCATCAGGCACAGCAAGGCCAGGGAGAAAGGGAGGGGATTGTCCTGCTCTGCTCTGAGCTGGGGCAGCCTCAGCTCGAACACAACTTCTTTGTGAGGGAAAAAGGAGGGGGAGACACTGATCTCTTCTCTGTTGTGCCCAGGGACAGGACGTGGGAGAATGGCCTGAAGTCGTGGTAGTGGAGGTTTAGGTTGGATATCAGGAAAAGGTTCTTCATCCAGAGGGTGGTTGGGCAGTGGAACAGCTCCCCGGGGAAGTGGTCACAGCACCAGCCTGACAGAGCTCAAGAAGCATTTGGACAACGCTCTCAGGCACATGGTGTGACACTTGGGAATAGTGCTGTGCAGGGCCAGGAGCTGGAATGGATGATCCTTGAGGGTTCCTTCCAATCCTCCTGTGATTCTGTGATCTTTTGATCCTCTAACATGTGATCCCCAGAATGAAATTGGCTAATAGTAAGCTTCCTTTAGGGATGCACTTCTGCAAAAGCAAATATATAAGTCCCTGCATATTAGACTATTATATGTGGAGGAAAGAGAAGGGATTGTTATGTGGACATTCTTCTCTGTTCAAGTGAAAGCATTTGTTGGGCTGAGATAGTAAAGTTATCCCAAATTGGTGAGACAAAGCAAAGTCTTCATTCAAACTAATATGAAACTCCTATAGACTCAGACTCACTATTGTGTTTAAGAAAGGGAATTCAGGAAACTCACAATATGGTCTGAGAAAAATGTGTAGGCTTGGGCAACTTCTTTGAGAACTGTAGATAATGATATGAGAGCTACTGTAATAAGTGAAATGAAAAGGAGACATAAAAATTATGATCTACTGTCTAATTTAGATGTATGGAGACTTCGCAGCTTATTTTTCAAGACTGACTCATTTACCCATTCTGAACACATAGAAGAGGTTTCGATAAAAAGTAAATGTAGCCATTTGATTTTGAACTCTGGTCTCCTTTGCCCTTCATTGCAAAGAGCCTCTTTCAGCTTTCTTAAGCGAATTACTGCTAAATCCAAAAGGTTTTCAGTAATATTGAAAGAGGGGTGGTCATTTTTCAAGCCCAAGTTTGTCATTATTGCTCTGAGTGTGAAATTTTTCAGAATCTTACACACAGCATGAATTATAATTTCAGAAAATCATGAAAAAAAGAAAATCCTCAGTGTTACTGAGAAAACCTCTGGGATCTCAGATGTCAGTTTGAGGAGAGAGATTGCTCTACCTATAAATTCATCTCTCCCAGAACTGACATCCAAGGTCCCAGAGCCTCTTCCATATTGCTAAAGAATTTTTTCATGCAATTCCAGCAATGCAATGCATTCAATTCTTCACAAGAAATGTTCAGCTATTTATATTGCAGCCAGTCACATATCTTGCTGACTGTCTAATATTGTTAGAGCTATTGGGAGCAGAGGTACCAAAATACCATATTGTTATAACTTTTCAATAATATTTCATAAATTAAAATCCAATAATATTTCATAAATTAAAATCCACTATATCTTTTGAAAGAAAAATATCATCTGGGAAAAGCAAACAAAATAATCCTAACAACATCAAAACCAAAAGTCAATGAAGTGTAATCTGTTAAAAATGCTGAATGTTCACATTTTAATATTGTGTGTCTGTATGTGTGTATGTGTCTTTTGTGAGCATAAGGTAGAAGAAGTGCCAACTATTATCTGTTCTGGGCTATCAGTCTCACTTTGGTGTTACAGCAACTTCCTCTGTGTACTGAAAACACTATGATTTCGGGGAAGGGGAAGGGAGAAGAAAAAAAAAAGAAGGAAAAAAAGAAGAAAAAAAATCAAAAATGAAAAGAAAAAATAAAAAATAAGAAAAAATGTAAAAAATTCATAAAGAAAAAAGAAAAGAAGAAAAAAAAAAGGGGTGAAGAAGGAAAAAAAAGGAAAAAGAAAGAAAAGAAGAAACAATACGGAAGGAAATTGGAGGGTAGGAGGGAGGGAAAAGACTTTGCTTCATTTTCAGATGGTCCTCTGAAAAGCTGTATGAATGGCCCTAAGGACACGAATATGTGCAGCACAGCAAATCCCAGCTGAGGCCAGGGAACTTCATGGAGACTAAAACATCTGTTGTTGTGTAGTCAGGTGGGTAATTAGGATTTCAACTGAGAGGAATTCTAAAGGCAGCTGAGATTTTGATAACTATTATTTTTATACATTTCCAGCTGAAGTTTTGGAAGCTTAAGGGATCCGAATAACCATTATCAATATATATTCTAGGATCAGAATTTTTGAAGGATAGGCTTGCCTGACTAAGGTAGTTTTGTTCTGAAATTATGCTTTTTGGGACATTTTTTCTTTTGCCTGCCTTTCAGAATCACATGGCCTTATTTCAGTCATTGTCATGACTGCAGCACAATAGCTGCATCAGCCATCATTTTTGAGCAGATGCATGATTTCTGGCTGAACTGCAAAAATACTTGTTATTGTTGACAACCACTTAACATCCAGAACAAATAACTTTTCACACTGAAAACAAAAATATTAATTGATTTTAGATACAGTTATGTTTTTTAACAGCAGATTGGACAGCTCTGCAGTCTGGGAAGCAGCTAAATTATCTTTTGTTTTCTTTGTACAAGACACGCATAAAAATTTGGGAAGTGTATTTTATCTGTCACTTATGCTAGCAGCAGAGTAAATTTGCCCATATCTGGCTTCATGCCCTAAAAATAAAGTTTCCCTCCCTTTAAGCTCTGTCTTGTTTGGATTGTAATTACACAAAGGATAAAAGGGTAAGGAGTCTGTAGAGTTCTTATTTTGGTATAAGTTGAGTGCGTTTTCCCCTTCACCCCTCTAAAATCCCAGAAAGAAAATAAGAGGAAGCATATTGCACCTGCAAAGTGCAATATCTCCCTGACAGGATTTCCCTGAACACCACAGAGGTCCCAGCAGTGGGCAAGTGGCAATCTGAGCTCAGCAAAAAAGGGACACAGAATCACAGAATTATTTGGGTTCGAATGGACCTTGAAGATCATCTAGTTCCAGCCATAGGCAGAGAAGCCACCCAATGAATCAGGTTGCTCAGGGGCCCATCCAACCTGGCCTTGAACACTTCCAAGTTTGAAACAAGTGCAACATCTCTGGGCAGTCTGTTCCAGTGCCTCAACACCTTCAGAGCAAAGAATCTCTCTTCTAATTTGAAACTGTTCCTGCTTTTCCTATCACTATCTGCTGTGTAAAAAGTTACTCTCCCTCCTTTTTATCAGTCCCTTTAAGTACTGGAAGGCTGCAATGAGATCACTCTAGAGTTTTCTCTTCTCCATGCTGAGCAATTCCCTCCTGCCGTAGCCTGTCTTCATAGCCCTGTGGTCAACTTCCACCCCTCTGACCAACTTGGTGGCCCTCAAGAGATAACAGATCTTCATCTTTATTTTGCTGACAACTCCAGAGCTGGACATAATACTCTCTGGTAGACTCTCACCAGAGCAGAGAGACAGAATCACCTCTTTCAACCTGGTGGTCACCCCCTGTTGTAGTGTGTGGTTAAGTTATTTGTATTTCTCCCCCATTATATGTTCTGTTTCCCCCTGTTCAATGTAAAATGGTTCTGCCCTCTCCAGTTTTCCCGCCATAGCCCTACCGACAGCTATGTCACCATGGTTACCCCTGCCCTCAGTTGTGTCAATTACATAAGTTATATAATTTCTCCTCCCCTTACCTCCTAATAAGCAAACTTTTCCTCCTCCCTGGGCTCAGTCAATCACCCCCCACTCCTCCTAGCTTTTGAGAACCTTCTCCTCTCTGGGGGTTGTGGTTGGCTGTGGTCCCGGGGCCCCTCCTTTACTTTGTATTTATTGGCTTCCTCATTATGTCAGTTATGTTAAGTCATCCCTTCGCCCTTCCCCATTGGTTCAGCGTAAACCCCTCCTTTGTACACCCACTCCCTTTATAATCTTGTTTCACCCTCTATTCCTGGTCCCTCCCTCGGCTGGTGTCTCCTCTGTTGGAGCGTGTTGAACGCCAATAAACCGACATTAACCCCTGCTGAAGTGTCCTGCTCCTTCCTCACCTATTCACCAGTGAGAGCCTGTCCGCAGCCATCACCGCCCAAGGCCATACGACGCTGAGGGGTGCTGGCAGAGAATTGCAGCCGGGTGTTGGCCCCTGCCCATAGCTAGCCGGACACTGACCCTCTGGGCCGTGTACGCCTCGCTGCAACCCCCTCTTCTGATGCTGCCCAGCGTGCAGTTTTCCTTCTTGGCTGCAAGCACACACTGCTAGTCCAAGTCCATTAAGAAACCGTGAGTCCTTCTTCACAGGACTGTTTTTCAATGAGAATTGCTGTGACCCAGGTGCAGCACCATGCTCTTGGACTTATTGAACTTCATGAGGTTTCTCTGAGCCCAGTTCTCACGATAGTCCAGTTCTCCTTGAATGGCATCACATCCTGTTTTTCCAACTTCACAGCTCTCTGTTTTCTGACATCTGCAAATTTGCTGAGGGTTCACTTGATGCTGGTGTCTATGTCGTTGATGAAGACACTGAAAAGCATCAGCCCCAAGACTGAGCCCTGGTAGATTTGTGCACCTGATGAGGGACACTACTCATCATCGATCTCCACATGGACAAAGCCATTGACCACAATTCTTTTGTTTCATCCATCCATCCATCCATCCATCCATCCATCCATCCATCCATCCATCCATCCATCCCCTTATCCACAGAATAGTCCACCTTTCAAACCCATATCTCTCCAATTTAGAGATAAAATATGTTGTGTAGGACTGTGTTGAAATCCTTACGGAAGTCTCTATAGCTAACATCACTCTGTCTTCCCTTGTCAATTGCTGAAGTCACTCTCTCACAGAAGGTCACCAGACTGGTAAAGCATGACTTGCTCTTACTTAAGCCAGGCTGGCTGTCTCTGATCATTTTCTTGTCTTCCATATGCTCCAGCATTTCTTCCATGAGGATCTTATCTGAACACAAAAAGAGTTACAAAGGTGTTACACGAAGATGGCCATTTCTTTAACATGTAAGATTTAAATGCTCTCTGTTCTCACCAAGCTAGTATCTCCTTGTTGATGATTATCAATTCTTTGTTGTATCATAGTCCTGTAGGAAGAATAAAGTTACTTTTTTGCCTGATTCAAGATTTTACCCTAGCCACAGCCTCGTACGTCTGCTGCATCTGGTTCTGGGCTTTTTGTAGCATTTGCAAACTGTACATAGGCATCCCTTTAAACTTTTCACATGATGCTTAAGTAGTGGTGATACATATGAAATGCTTTATTTGGGACACCATATGGTGGAGACAATGGCTGTAAAATAGCTACACAGCAAGAGAAATTCATCCATTTCATAGAGACCTACTCACAGCCTAAAAATATCTTACTTAGTTAAGACATATAGCCTCTGTTCTGCCACTCTTCTGTTCTGCCACCGTTCTGCCTAGAAATTTGAAAAATCCCTCAAAGAGTAATGAAGCTGGTTAAAAAAAAGGTAATTAATATTTTATAGGAGTGACACCATTGGCTTTAACTGTTCCTTTTCCTCATCTGTAGAGGATTGCTTGTTTTGGCTTTTCTCAAAATTCTCTAAAACTTTTCAAAATTTCTTCAGCTGGAGATCAACTCCTCTGTATCAGTTTTCCCTAAGCAGAAGTCGCAGAGTCTGAATGCAACTGTGGAGAAACCCATTAAAGAATAAAGAAGAAAATGCAAGGGAAAAATCCCAACAAACCAAAGCCAAGTTAGGCCTAATTTATGTGTTGCTTTCAGCGTTCACAAAATCGCAGCAAACTAGAGGAAAATAATTATTTCTTTGTTTTGTTTCCTTAGCTATGAGTGTAGGTGTGTAGGAGAATGCCATGTCAAAGTTTTGCTTTTCCAACTTAAAGGTGTACAAAAGGTTAACAAGCAGAGATAAAGAAAAAAAAAACAAAAACAAAACAAAACAAAACCCAAAAAAACCCCAAAACAAAACAAAACCAAAAGGGAGCAGAAAAGCATAGACGGGGGAAAAAATTTTAAATCAGGAGAAAATGAAAAGTTACAAGGCAGCCTCTTTCAAAGACATAAAGGAGGAGCAGCAGAGGTACAACTGAGAGAAGTAGAATCCAAAGACCCATGAAGACAAAGGCAATAACAATGTTCATGGCTTTAGGCTCATCCCTTTTCCTCTGTTTTAATAATCAAAACTCTCTGGAGTATATATCCATCATCTTTCAGTACCTCCAAGACAGTCTACCAGTGAACATTGAGGGAACTAGTGTTGTACTGAGGAAATAAAAGCAGTATATAAAAATTTAAACCTACATTTTGCTATTTAGGATATACAGTAAATGATCAGAGTTTATTAATTAATCTGGGCTTTCATAAACCACCAATGTATTTGAGCAGATTTTTTTCACTCTTTTTTAGAAGAATAAGTAGCATGCAGACATTTTAATAACCTCATGTCTCGAGTGTATATATTTCTAGTATCTGCAAGAGGCATGATTCATCTGTCGACCACTCAATTTTCTAACTTGAAGGATAGTAAACTATTTAAACAGAAGGCGAGAAAAGTATGATGAGAAATAAAGAGGTCATTCTATTTTTAAGAACTTAGCCTGCATCTCCTGGTTTTACTTGTTAAATGTTCTCATCTTTGATAAAATTATAGGCTACCTGCTGTCAAGCAGAAATTAGGATCATATGAGTAGGTATAACCAGGTAAAATGTAACCAGGCAGCTGATCTGATTCTTGCATCGTCATAGCTTATGGGATTAAAGCATAACAAGGAGAAAAGTACAGGGATCACAGTTACACAGATCAATCTTCACTTAGGATTGTTACTTTGACGTGATCCAAGTAAATTCTTTTTAAGATGTAAGGATGTGGTTGCCACTTACGGTGATTAAGTGTAATCTAAGTTGATTCAATATATTACAAATAACTTTCTTT
Organism: Melospiza georgiana; assembly: GCF_028018845.1. Lineage (NCBI taxonomy): Eukaryota > Metazoa > Chordata > Aves > Passeriformes > Passerellidae > Melospiza > Melospiza georgiana. The sequence goes on from NC_080431.1 coordinate 50,138,875, forward strand.
CCAAGTTCTTTTCTGAAGATTCAGGAAATTTTAACAATTACATGTTTCTGCTCACTGGGAACCTCTTTCTAGAAACTTATTAAAGCAGTAAATTGAGTGGGGGAGAAAGGTTACCAGTTTTCCTTCTTCAGAAGTATCAGACAAATGCTATTATAAATAAATTTAAATATTTTGCATCTCTTACATCTGACCGACCAAGAAGGTTAATAAAGTCCTACACCCAGTTTGTCTTTCTGAAGACTTGACAACTCCTCTTGACTAGACTCCCAAATGCACGGCTGGTTGGTCAATATGAAATAGACTCAAACCCAGATATCATCAAAGCAGATCTCTTTGAGCTTTTCCTCTGAGGTAAGAACATTAAAATGACTAACAAAGTTTAGAATTTAAAATTTAGCTTAAGAATTAAACTAACTAATACCATATTTTTTTTAAATAAACCACAGGATGATCTATAATATAAACAGAAAATGGAAACAATAATATAAATAGAAATAATTTAAGAAATCTTTCTCAGAGAAACCTTAATCAAAGCTGGCTACCTGGAACTAGTGAAGCTTATATCAGTATCCAAATTTATCAGCACAGGATAAGTTAGAATATAAAGATTAGACAATCCCTTAGGAAGTAGGCTGTTATGTCATGACTTTTCCCTTTTTCCAGTAGAAAAAGTAGTATGCTCTTTTCACTAAGGCTCTGATGGCCATAGTGCTCAGTTTGTACTGATGAAAACTGTCTACAAAGAAGAAAAAATTAAAGATCCTATAATATTGCATTTAGCATGACTAATCAAATAAGATACCCGAATTTACCCTTTGCAAACTGCACTGCACATATAAATTCGATTGATGTCTGTGGTGAACAGTTTGTGAATTATATAATGATTAATGGAAACTGGGAAATTTCAATCCATGCTCTTGCCGGAGATATGAAATAGTGTGTGCAATTGCATATGGCTTCCTGGCTGAAGGCTTGACACTTAGGCAAATAAATGAGTCTGGCAAGCATCTGGCCACTGCCTTTACAAAGGAGCCTGCACATGTCTTTGCAAGTGAAATTACCTGCAAGAGAAGCACGTAAAATCTGTTGATTAGCTGATAAATTTGTACTCTCCCTTTATCTGCCCACCTAAGTCAGGGAGATACACAGATAGATTTAAACTGGGGAGGCTTACATCCTTCTCTTTAAATTCTGAGTTTTCTAAGCTGCCTAGTAGGAAGTACTGTCCAGGCTGCTCCCTATTTCAGTCTGCTACTTAATTATATTACTTTGTTGAGAAAATTATAATATTTAGTGCATCTCCTTTCACTGAAAATCCCCACTCTAATGTTGGAGTGTTTTTCAAATAATATCAGCAATGTAAGTTCACACACCCATGAAATCTCTCTCTCTCATTTTAAGACAAAATTCTGCTTGGGGTAAGTGAGAAGAGAGCATAAAAGAGCACACAAAAGAAAAAGGAGTACTGTCAATGCTTTTTCTCAATTACAATCAAAGTCCAGCTGTATCTCACTTCCCCTATTATTAATCTTTGGTCAGTCGCTGAGTCCTTTCTCCACCTGCAGGCTTATTCTTTCTTAACTCTCTCATCTTTGCCTCCATTAAGTCTTAACACTTTATAGCTAGAAGCTTTTCCCTCATGGCCTCTCCCCATGATATCACTCCATTATGTGAGTCCCACACTGGCTTCTGACTTCCTTCCACAATCACTCTTGAAATACTTTTTCTTGTCTTCAAGGCCCTATTCCTGCCTATTTCTCTCCCATGTCTCTCTTATTTTGATGCCTGAGTGTATCTTACACTCTTTCAACCCAGAAGCATGACTTTCTCTAGCTCAGCTGTGCAATCTGTGCTGAAAGATCATACACACACCCCCATATTTCAGCTTCTGGGATTTGGTAGAGAAAATTAAAAAAAAAAAAAAAAAAAAAGTAAAAAGTCATGCAATCCTCAACATTGCTGTAATCAAACTTCAGATAAAAACATGTAGTAATTGGCTTTATCATAATAAAATTGAATAGAGCTCCTGGCAGTATTTTGACTTCAAGATAACAAACCACATAAAATAGTGATGGCAAAGACTAGGAGACTGAAACCTACTGTTGTTTGACAGCATATAGACCTTCCTCTCAAGCAAGTTTAATAATGTATCACATCTCCCACATCAGTTGTTTTCTGAAGTTGTTTCCTAAAATTGTTGAAAATGGGACCAATACCGCGTTCATCATTTACACTGGATCTTTAAAGAAGCAAAAGGCTTCCCCTATCTTCAAGACCTGTTGAGGTGGTCTTTGGCCTGGATTAGATATTTATTGTCCTGTCAAACTAGAAAGACACGCACAAAACCACTCAGTAAAGCTACAGAAAAATCACATATCTTTACAGAAAGTAATAGGGGAACCTCCAGAATTAAAGCAACAGACTATGAAAAAGATTAAATAGAAAATATGGGCTTTCAAAAATTTTTTTGAGTAGGATGCATTACTAAAAGTAGTTCCTCTAAAAATAATAAATAATTTTAATTTCCTGTTCAAAATCCGGGAGACGAAGGTGGAGCTAATAAAACTTCAGGTTTTGAAATTCCAGCCTGTAAACAATCTAATCTGAAATTCAAGTACCCCATACAAACCTTTCCAAAATCTCCATGGGCATCAGGACAGTGAGGATGTAATGTCAACCAGTGACAGAAATTCCACTGAAAACAAATGTTTTGTCCAAGATATTGAAGATACAAACCTTGACTTTGTTGAAGTATGCAACAAAGTAACCATAAATTTCTCAAGGGCCACAATTTCAAACTGAATTTTTGTAAGAAATGTGACTGTGAAGATAAGCAAATTGTCAAAATTTTGCACTGAACATGCTATATATATTTCATATATATATATCTTGTCCAGTAAGTGCATGCACAAATTTCTTCCAGCATTTGAAGAGCTAAAAAAATATACAGGGGAAGTAGAAAGATGATATATAAAAAACAATCTAAAAGTCTCATGTCTCTATGTCTGTTCTACTGTATTTTTTCAAAGCTCAGTAATAAACTATGGAAAAACAATTCACACATTTAAAATTAATATTTTCCATTTATTCTTTTTTTACTGTTTATTCCCCTAAAGCTGCCTTCCTTTGGAAAGGACATTGAGGCCTTGCTGAAAAGCACTGTGTTCTATTTTACTTTTTTCAGCAAAAACTTGAAAAAACACATACAGATAAATCTTAAAAGCCTTCTTCAGAGAAAGGTTGACCCTGAAAACAAAGGCCATTTTAAATGGAATAAAAGGTTTTTTTAACAAGTCCATGAATATTGATCAACTCTCTTTATAAACCCCTTCTAGTGAAGAAGGGCCAATAAGCTGCCTTGTTTGGTGCTAATACAGCTCTGTCCAAAATGCAGGAGTAACACAGGAAGGTGGTTAGGGATAGCACAGTCTAATAGACAGAGTGATGAAGTTCTCTTATATTTATTTCCATTGTTTCATCTCTATCCAAGCAATGGATGACTGAATAAGAGCCTTCAGCATGCTGGTGTCCTGGCAAGGGAAGCTTTCTTCCCAGGACGGTAGGAAGGCACACCTCACTCTGACAATCTGACTTCGCTCAAATCTTTCTGCGTGTGTCTGCTGCTGTGTGCTTCCTCAGGCACCTGGAGAAGGAAGCAGAGTGGACCTTTCATAAGCACTGCTGTCCTCATTGCCCAACCCGTGAAGCAGAAAGCAACACCCAGAAAACAGCCTGGTCCCAAGCTGTCCCTGGAATGTTCAGTCCTCATGTGGCTGGTTCAGGCAGCCGAACCTGGGAGCTGAGACAGCTGTGGGGTCCCATGCTGTGTACATGGATCCACTCCATTCCCTCTACTAACAATTCCCTTAAAAATGGGAAATATTTATATGTGGTGAGGCCATTTATCTTCAAGGGCAGACTCAGAGATCTGCTTCCTTGAAATTAAAGTACCTGTAGTAATTAACAACTTTTGCTGCTACTGAACTCTAGTGGGATGGAATTGTGAGCCTGAGAAGATTGTAGATGTCATTTCCAATCCCTTGTGTCGTCACTTTTTCAGTTACTCATTGAAACACTCTTTCAGGAAAACACACTTGCAGGAATAATTGAACTGTGCCTTGCACTCAAATTCAATACAACTTTTCCTTCAGTTGCTTTTTGTGATTCATGGCAAGGAAAGATTTAAAAAGTTAAGAATACAGAAAATTTCTTTTTGTTTCAGAATTGTAGAGACTAATACCTTGAAATGATCTGCTGCAGCACTTCATGAAAATCAGATTTCAGTTGTCCTTGAGAGGAGATGGAATTGGAAATGTTCAGAGTAGCAATTCATAATAAACTGCTTTGGAAACAAATGTGACAGTAACAATTTTAATGAAAAGGAGTAAGGCTAGAAAACTCAGGTTATGTTTTCAAAGTCTCTGAAGCCTCCAAATGAGATATTTGCTGCCTCAATAATAAATGTAAGACCTACACTTTGCAAAGAAAATGGAACAAGTAAAAAATTATGATTGACCTGACAGGAATGAAAAAGCAAAATCATGAACTGCTTATGCAGAGAACCTATCCCACTATACAATGCAAGTTTTTTGCCATCACATATTACTTTTTCTAGTTCTATTTTTGAATATTGATGTTGTTTTATTTTTCTTATTTCCCTCTTGAACTTTAGCTCTTATGGACAGAGACTTTCATTTCCATTCCTTTAAAATCAGTGTCTTGCTCATTAGGGACATAGTACAACATTGCAGATTTTAAATGTTCACGACAGAACAAGAGAGAACCTATAAAAATTACACAGCTTGGAAGTTATTGTGTGGTTGTTTCATGCAATGAAGAGACTCTTTGCTGATTTCATTATTCCTGTTGCAAACCTTTCAACCTCTATGAGATATGTATTAATTTTGTATTACTGCTATTACTGCTAATATTCTTGTTTTACTCCCTTGCAGTTATTGTTACTGTTGTTGCTGCTACTACTGTCAGTATAATTCATGTATTTAATATTATTGATGATATTTGTCCCAAATCAGTGACCAAAATAGTGAGCTAATAATTGCTTTAGACTCTGCTTGAAAAAGGTAGTAGAAAAATTTTCAAAAATTAACTTTAAAAAAGCCAAACAAACCATAAAAACATCAAAAATTCAGTTAATGCCTCAGTCCTGTGAATGTCCTTATTTATAGGATTATGATTCTCTGGACAAAAGATAGAGTACTATATTTGGGTCTTAGTGGTCCAGAAAAGAGAACAGAGAAGAAAATGAGGGAAAGAATGAAATATAAGCTAGAAAGTCATATATGAAACAATAAAAAGACAACCAAATCTCTTACATATCTATGGCTGACCTTGTTTTACCTCTGATATTCTCTTGAAAGTAATGAAAACAAATCGTCTTCCATGAGATGCAGCTTCATAATTGCAGAGGCCACAACCCTCTGCTAAGGACAGATACTGCTAAGGATCTTCTCAAAACATAACTCAGGGTTTGTCCAGTTGAACATTTAATTGTATAAACAGTAAGTGAAAGACCTCCTATTCTGACCTGGATTAGATATTTATTGTCCTGATATTGTTAGCATTTTCATTTCACAGTATTAAGAAACATGAATTCAAAACATTAATGACATTAAGAAAAATAAAAACAATCCAGTGACTTCAATGGTTTTTGAGAAAGTAAATATTTTTTTCGGAGATAAATAGGATGATCTCTGTAACTACACAGCTATTGCTTTAAAAAGCAGTAACAAGTGTCTTCAAAAAATTTAAATTAACAATGCATAAATGCTTTAATAACCACTTCCACATTACAAAACTGAGTAGAATCAGAGTATAGCGTATGAAAAACACTGCATCAAGATATCTATAGTGGGTTGATCATCACTGGATATCAAGTGCCCACCAAAGCAGTTCTGTCAGTCCCCTCCTCAGCTGGGCAGGAGAGAGAAATTACAATGAAAGGCTCATGGATGAAGTTAAGGACAGAGAGAGGTCTCTCACCAATTACCATCACAGGCAAAACAGACCTGTCATGAGGAAATTTGTTTCATTTATTAGAAATTAATTCAGAGAAGGGTAATGAGAAACAAAAATTAAATCTTAAAACACCTTCCCCTTATTATTCCCTTCTTCTTGGGTTTTCTTCAACTTCGCTCTCAATTTGTCTACTTTGTCTGCCCCCGTGGCACAGGGGGATGGAAAAGGGGGTTGCAGTCAGTTCATCACACATTGCCATTGCTGCTCCTTCTTCCTTGGGGGAGGGCTCCTCACTCTCTTCCCCTGCTCCAGTGTGGGGTCCTTCCCATGGAAGACAGTTCTCCATGAATTTCCCCAGGGTGAGTGGTTCCCACTGGCTGCAACTTTTCACAAACCACTCCATCATGGGACCTTCCACAGGGTCAGAATTCTTTCCAGCAAACCTGCTCCTCTGTGAACTCCCCTCTGCATGGGTCCACAGGTCCTGCCAGGAGCCTGCTCAAGAACAAGCTTCCGTGAGGTCACAACCTCCTTTGGGCATCTACCTGCTATGGTGTGGTGGATCCTCCACAAGCTTCAGGTGGATCCCTGCTTTCTGTGGACTTCCATGGGCTGCACAGGAACAGCCAGACTCACTATGGTCTGCTCCAAGACCTGCAGGGGAATCTCAGCTCCAGCACCTGGAACACCTCCTCTCTGCCCTTCCTCATTGGCCTTAGTGACTGCAGGGCTATTTCTCTCATGTGTTCTCACTCCTCTTTTCTGGCTGCTCCATTTTCTCACAAGATTTTTCCCCCTTTCTTATCTTTTTCCCAGTTGTTCTTCCAGAGGTGTTACCAACATTGGCCAGCAGTGAGTTTGTCTTGGAGTCAACTGGCATTGACTCTGTTGGACGTGAGGGAAGCTTCTGGCAGCTCCTCACAGAACTCATGTGTTAGCTCCCTGTGCTACCAAAACCTCGTCATGAAAAGCCAATGCAGTTTCTCTGAGATGAATGCATGAAAACAGCATAACCACTGATAGTTCTTCCTTGAAAAATAGTGAGTTATTTTCCAAGAAGTAAAAGAAAAGCTAATAATTTCTTATCAAGTGCTTGATTATATAGAGCTAGCAAAGAAGGTACAAAGTCAAAAGTAGTAATGTCTTTTCTTAAGAGTTAAAATTTTTCACACATATATTCTTCATAACTTTGCCAGGCTGTATGTGTGCACAACTGAGCTCACCTACACTATCTAAAAACGTTCCCACCATCAGTCCTCATTCCTCATTCAGCCTTATGGGAAACTTGGCATTAAATCATATAAATAATGAATGAAGAAATCATTGACGCAAGTAAGAGTGGCTGGTAAGGAAGCAAATAAAGGAATCCCACTCTGAGTATTTTATTAGCAAAACAAAAATCAGAGAAGATACCAAAAGAGAAAAACACTTGATCTAACACTTAACATCAGAGAATTGTTACCTTTGATCTTTAATTTTAACATTTAATGCATTTGAATTGCATTTTTAAATAATTTTGATAATGCACAAGGATCCCGAAATGCATGTGTAAGTCAAAAAGCTCTTCACTGGCCTGAGTCTTGCTCAAGTAATTCATTGTCTATCCACAGATAGATGATCTTTCTCCAGGCATTCTCTGAATACTGCCCTTCTGCTTTCCTGCTCTGTCAACGCACATTTTTTGTCTACAGTGACTGATCTCCATCCTGTCGAGTGCCGCTCACCAAACTCTAGACCTTTGCCAGCATGAGGTAATGTTACTTGCTACTCTCCCTCACATATTGTTCCTTTGTCACTTTTGAAGCACACTGCCAACCACACAGTATGAGTAATAAACATCAGAGTGCACTCTTGCATGTCTCAGTTACCACCTCTTGGTTAATTTCACTGCCACCTTATAAAATCAGTCAATTAAAACCAACAAAAACAAAACAAAACAAAACCCTAAAACCTAGATTTAGACATAATCTTCTTTTTTTTTTTTCTTTTTTTCTGAGTCTTCTGAAATAGAAAAATAATTTATCAACCCTTGAAGTAATTCCTGTGGGTTAAAAAAACATCAATGAAAACTGTGTCCACCAGCGGAAGCCATATGTGTCATATATATATTCCTATGAACCATTGTTTCTTCACAAATTAAAGATAAATGAACAGTGGGTTATCCCATAATATTTTTTTCACTGAGTTACTGTAATTCATGTTAATATTTAATGATAATTTCCCTCATGTCTGGTAAGCAAAGGAAACCATCTTGGGCAGCCCACAATTTGCCTGTGCTTCCAGAGTACAGTGAAAAAGATAATGCAGTGATACTGAATTCCTACATCAGTGGCTGATTTAACTAAAAGGATTAGCACAATATTAAAAGTTCTGAAGAAGGCAAGCATTATGGCAACTCAAACATTTCCACTTAGAAATACACAGGAGGGGGAAAAACATCCCCTTTTTTTAACAGAAACTGTAAAAGAAACACCATCTATTCCCAAGCTCTATCAATACCTCCAAAAAGACGTTGCATCTGTCTACTTATCCATGCCAATGTAATTGTGCAGGAATAACTCAAGTTAGAGATAAAAGCTTTGAAAATGTCCAGTAAAGGAGCTTTTAATCAAGATGTTTAATATCATAGAGAAGGTTGGTTTTTTTGAATGAAAATACTTTCATTTTCTAACCAAACAAGAAAAAAGAAGGAGTATAGTAAAAAAAGTTTGCAAAACTGTTTTGCTAACTTTTTACTAATTTGCTAACTTTTTGCTAATTTGCTATAAATATAACTGTGTAGTCATGTCTGGAAACAATTCTATTTTTAAAAATGAGCTGTCCTTTTGTCCCTGCATAATGTAGAAAGTAAGAAAATATGAAGTAATTTTTAACCATCCTGTGTACTCCATATTTCTATCACTACCAATCTTTATGAGGAATATAATTTTTTTCTTTCAAATGGTAAAGAAATTATGTGTGCTCAATATTTATAATGCACTATAGCCTTGCACACTAAATTTACTTGCATATTCATCACTAATATCACCCATGAAGCTGAATAGTTGACCAATCAATGAAGGACCTTATGTTATATAATCCCTAATTTGGTAATAATGAATATCTGTGACAAAATCTGAAAGTAAAATTCACTGTTAGTGAATTATTGAGCGCCTCTACTTCAGTGTATAGTTAAAGATGGATTCACAGCAATCAGTGTGTGAAACTTAAAGCCATCAAATGTGGCCAAGAAAACTACCAGGCTTCATCAAGGGTTTCAGAGAGGTGAATTTTTTGTTCAATGGAGATTGAAGAAGCCAAGATCTCACATCTTCCTCTTTGTTCTGTAATTTAGCCAAAGTTTAAAACTTCTACAAAGAAAATCTTTCTTTCCTATTTGCTGCACTCTAGCTTTTGACAAGTTCAGGACTTAACTTCTCATCAAATACTACCAATCCTTTGTAGCACATAAAAATGCTGAGCAGTGGATGCTGACATTATCCCTTGAATTTTGTGCTGCACAAGTACATCTCATCAGACAAGATATTTCTATTATTTAGATGAAGTTTGTGTACTGAGTCCAGCTGGGAAGGCCTGCCAGTTAAGGTGGAGGAATATAAAAGTGCACTAACATATATCATGTTTCATGGTGAGATGAAATGCAACTTTGGAAACAGGTTTGACATTTGAGATTTCCCTGTGTTGGAAAGGTAGAATTTGTTGCAGACACGAAAATGCTCAGCACGTGCATCTGGAGGAAGCTGTGCACAGTTCTCTGAAGCACCCCTGGCAGCTGATAATGGAGAGCTGTTGGCAGTGTTTAGAGAGGCAGATGCTTACCTGTGCTCCTACGGTGTGCAGTCTTGGCTTGATGACAAGGTGAGAAGAAGGACAAGCCATCACAGAGTGGGGGCAATTGGCAGCTGGTACCCTGTTGGGGAAGGGTAAACGAGTCACCTAGGGCTTCTTACTCATCTGTAGCAGAGTCATCAATCTGTGCCAGAAATATGTACTTTTCCAGAGATAAAACAATTCCTCATACAGGAGAATGGACAGAAATTAAAAAGTTGATAAATTTAATAAGAATTAAACAAATTGTTTGCAGCTTAGCATGTGATATATTGCAGACTGAAAAATATAATCTCTACCATAAAATTTTTGCATCCAGGCAATGTGTATTAATGTGTACTAAATAAATTCAGGGCTTGTTGAGACAAGTAGCAGGTGTCGCACTGGCAGTGTTCAATGTCAACTGGATGCTGCTGAAACTCTGTAGAGGGCACTGCCCAGAAAGTGCTTCTTCATACCTTTCTCTTGTTCAAGCTTCAGGGCAAATTGTATTTTTTCCCCATCTTATGAAAACAGATTATAGTTCATGAGTTGTTCATCATGACTCACTGGTAGTGTGGAAGGTCAAAACCAGGAATGTGTTCAGTAAGCCAGAAAACAAAGAATCCATTTACACACAACCCTCCCCCTCACTCCCCAAACAAACAATAGCAAAAAATAATCAGATCACCTAAACCCTTTCCTCTTAGCAGTGTTATTTTATGTTATCTTGCTGTGGTTGGCTGTATTTCCATCAAAGGTACTACAGATCATGATACTCTGAAGTGGAAAGATCAGTGGCAAAAAAACATACAGGACATGCATGCATATTTAGTTAGCCAATTTATTCAGGAGTTCGTTGTCAATTTTAATAGTGGCAAAAAGTTTTTTTAAAACATTTTTAGAAACTCAGAGTACTAAATACTGAAGTATCTTATGATTTACATTTATTTAAAACTCAATGATAGTGGAAACTTTAGGCAGGGAGGACACTTGAGGTATCACTTTTCTTGTCCTTGGCTGAAGATGAAACCTCCTCAGGCACTGGTATTCAACATGTGTTTAAATTTGAGAATGGCCAATCATGGATAGTGAGACAGATGTCATTGAAATAAATGAACAAAGAGCTAGTGATGCACGGGTTGCATAATATGTGACACACAAAGACCATTCCTTTGCCATATCCATAGGATTGTTTCCCACCCTCCTCACTGGAAAAAGGGGTCCAGGTGTTTTGATCAAAAGACTAGAGTCTTTAGGCACATCATAAACAATTGAGTAAAAAAATTTGATTTGTCTGTTAAGTTTTGCGGAAAATAATTTTCATCAAAAGACATTTACTAATTTGCTCTCATTAAGCAAACTCTTATTGAAATTCAGTGTACTTTCCAAGCTAAGCAGTGTTTTCAATCACATTCACTGAGAATTATGTATTCTGGTACCTTAAAACATTCTGAGGTCATTCATATTGGCCAATGGATCAATGAATTATAGAGGTTTTTCTTCTAGTAAAATTATAGCATGGCATCTGACTAAGAATTTAGTGAACTGGCCCGTGTTTTGTGTCATCATCTGGATAGAGTGTCTACAAATAGGTGAAATTTACCCCCTGGAGAGATGAAGCACCTTGCCGTTAATGAAAATAAGAACAAAACTTCTAGATGTAAAATCCAATTATTCCCCTCTGTATAATGGCTGTGGACATCCCAAGGCAGCAATATAGGTATTATAATCATTCACATAAACTTATGATTGGACTGGTGTGGGCAGCATTTACTCCTGTCAGTTAACATGACATGAAAGCTTGTTCAGGCTTACAGTCAGAATAACCCAGATCTGTACGACTTTACAAAACCTGTTCCAATGATCAAAAATTACAGGTGTTGTAGTTTTTTGGACATCTACTCTAGATTTTCCAAGTGATCCTCAGAGGTTTTATTTCCATTTAGCCAGTGTCTTTTTATAACCAGTATTTTTTATTTTTTACCTTTCCATGGTAATAACTCACTGAATGAGTCAAAGCTAGCTTTGATCAAAATGATGAGGTATTCATCACTTGTGAAGATGACTTAACCCCATAATAATACCTAACACAGAACCAAAAAAGTACTAAATATGAGAAAGTTTTTCTACAGACTTCTGCCTCATTTTCCCTTAATCAATTATTTATCAGCATCTGCTTACACTACTTTGAAAGAAAGCTTATACTGTAATGTTGCCAAGGCTGCATCTAGAAATGTACCTAAGACTGTCTAATGGAATTGCATCAAACAGAAAAAGATGTGGAGGCAAGTCTTTCTTGTTTATGTTCCAGAACAAACGATGACATTATAAGAAAAGGGTTAGCAGAGAAATATATATTTCCTTACTTTGGATAAGTGCAAAAATAGGTTCCTATGTTTGGGAAGATCAACCTGGACATTCATACCAAAGAAGAAATAAAAAAATATTTCAATGCATGATATGTTTAAGGTATTCTTGAAAAGGAGATGTTTACACTCTATCCATTATATTATTTTTTATTTGGCATAGATGTTCTCGTATTTAAATTTTCTCCAGCTCTCAATGCTCAGTCCATAACATGTAAGTGTTTTCTGGAAAGTTCTCGAATTTTAAAGTGGGAACAATGATGTCAATCATCTCTTCTAGAAATGGAGTAGTTTTTAGTAACTGAAAGAATTTACCATTTCTTCGTTAAACATATTCCATGTAAGGATCAATACTTCTCTAAATTGCATTCTCCTATTGTAAGTTTTTGAAGAGGAATACAAAAAGAAAATTAACCCATACGTTGTTAACAATCATGGAAAAGGAGCATCGAGTTTCACTGAAGAAGTGTTCCTCATCATGGTTACAGTAATATCTCTTCTGTAATATTTCATATTAGTTCTTTCAAGCTTATAGAGATCAGGTAGCTTCCACATTATAGGTATATGTCATAATCATCTCAGATTCCTGATGCCCCTAAACCTCTTGTTGAGATTCAGCACAAAGTCTGAGTGTAAGACAACCATGATCTTTAAAGTTAGAGAGCTATTCAAGATCTTTAGTATTTTGCACAAATTTCACATTCTGTTTCAAGTTACCTTCTAATATGCAAAGTGAAAAGTGTCAGTATTTTTGAGGGTCATTCACATGTCCGAAATATAAGGGTAGATGTGTATGCAGTGCCTTCACATAAGCTGGCCTTTCTTGCTAATTACTGCACTATGTTTGATCTCAAAATCATATACCTCTTGTCTTACACCACTGGTTATGACATAAAACAGGACCACTGCGGCTTGGCTTTTCACTGCCACACATGAAATCCCTCTATAATTAATTAGTGCTGTTATAGCAACACCTTTTATGACATTGCTTGACACTCAAGGGAGGGAGTGACACAGGGGTGAACTGTATGAGAAATCATGTAGTAAATTTCCTCCTTGAACTCCCTGACTACATTTTTTCTTTTTTCTTTTTTCTTTTTTTTTTTTTGCTAGAATGAGTTTCCTCCTCAAATTTGTTCCCTGCTGCATTGAAGCCATTGAGCAGGCAAATCTCAATGTTAATCTTATATTGGTCTTGCTCATGTGAATCCTGGGAGAAACATGCTAAAACCTGCTGTCAAAAAGTACAAACATAGGATGTCTTTTTATTTCAAAGTAGTTACTTTATATATTATTTTTGGTTCTAGAGATAACAATCAAGGATAGAAAGTTCTTGTTGTATTTCACTGTCAGTAATGGATATCACTCACTTAAATGGACAGTATTAAAGAGGTTTATTTTGAAAATAGAGCTTCTGTCCTAGAAAAAGCTCTCCACTAAGCATCACTTGCTGCTATGGAAAACTTTGTAACCCTCATTATTAATTAGAAGTAACTAAAATGTCGTATTAAAAAAAAGTAAAAAAGGAAAAAAAAGTTGAAGGACAGGCTTTGTACCTGTTTTGCTAAAGGAGGACCCATCCCTTTATTGAGGAATGGTACACAACACTGAGCTTTGCTTTTAGGTGTCAAATAGAGCTTCATGTGAGAGAACATTCTCCAGCTACCATGACTCTGCATGTTTATTATCCATATATGTGTGAATGGTCTCTCCAACGTTGTAAAAGCCTCAGCAGTGACTCAGCTGTAGGTGCAGTTCTGTTGGGACACAGCAGGCTCCTATCACCACAACCCAGGTGAGTTGCCCAGAAGTTTGCTGCGAACACAGCAGTTTCTACACTGCTAGGACACCTCCTCTACTGCCCCATTCCCTGTCTCTTCCCCACATCCCACGACAAACACACAGTTTATCAGCTTGCTCTTTCTTTCCTCCTGGAGCCAACACACTCAGGCAGCAGACATTGCCAGATCTTTGATCAAGATGAGTAATTTGGATGTTGTTCATCTTCTCTCAAAAGGAGTGGTTAGGAGCTTCTGCTGCTGCATCTGCAGCATGGAGCCCTCTGGGTTTCATTCTGGCTCTTGTGCCATTAGTGAGACAATACAGTAAAATGAGAGATGAAAAAAATCCTAAAACAAATGGTCATTAAGAATCAAAAAAAGATCCAATGTTTTGCAACACATTAAATACATACATTATAAATAATTAACACTGTTGCTGTGTTAATTACTCTTATTATTAAATATTATATTTAACACAAAAATATCTTATTTCATAACGATAAGGTAAAAGAAGTATATATCCCATAGTTCACAGTGTAGAAGCAAACACCCATAAGTTCTTAAATGATTTTTGAAACTAATGCCCCATGTCATTAAAATCTTAAAAAAAAAAAAGAAGGTGCCACTGCAATGCTTAAGAGAGAGCAAAATTAAGCATGTTTTTTCAGAGAAATCAACTGTGAGACCAGGAAAGTCTAATACAAAATGTTAAATAATATCTTGAAAACAGGGATTCATACTCACGGTAATTGTTAGTCTGTAGATTCTTTTATTCCTTCTTTCTGGCCAAATGAATCCAAGTCTGAATTTTGGCATGGCTTCTACACAGAAAAGGATAAGGTGATCTTCCCACCTGGTGTGCTATCTAGTGGTGTAAATCTGCTTCACTAAGCTGAGAAATGGAAATACAAAGCCTGTGAGGGACAATGGGGAACAAAGCAGCCTGTTGAAATTTCTGATCAGTATATAAAAACTAAGAGTTTCTTTCTCTTCCAACAGTGATTCAAAGAAAAGGGGAAAGTGTTAAATAACAAGACAGTTGGAAAGATGTCAGTTTTATGTCTTCTGTATTATGTACATTCTGAGATTGTCTCAAAAATTCAGCTCCAGTGGGATTCAGGCAGAGGAATATCTAATTTCTGCATCTCAAGAAAACTCAAATGCTGAACTACAATGTGTGAGGATTTAGGAACCTCTGGGTGTGTATTTCTAGTCTCCAGAAAACTTTGCATTTGATTAACAATACACCTATGGAGATTTTTCAGGGCTTTTCTGTACCATACTCTTCCTTACAGGTATCTGCAAAGTCCCACTTCACATTATTCAGTCTTTCTTTTAATATGGCCGTTAGGCATTTTGAAAATTTCATGTTACATGCCAAAAGCTGACAAGAAAGGAAAAAAGAAAAAAAGAATTGAATGGAAGTGGAAAGGCAAAGTAACAAAACTGTTTAGCAAAAATATCTCATTGCTCTTTTGTTCTACCTTCCACAGTTTTGCTGGAAATGAAATTACTGTAAGCAGGGCTGAGATCCTGATTACATTTGATATTCAAATGGGCATCAGACAGTTATCTTTCTGTACCAATATTGCATTCACCAGTGTGTTGTCACCCTAAGTGCTGACAAAGATGTGTGCTGGAAACCTCAATTAGCAAACTGCAGATCTATTACAATGATACCATAAAAAAAAAATTCCCATTCTAGTCTGAACTCCTTTGCTCCAAAAGAAAAAAAACAAGTATTCAGTGATACAAGCAGCCATTTTTTGGCTGTGTAGTTCATAAATGAAACTAGATCCACTATTTTTTCCTTAGGTTGTATTACAATGTCTCAATTAAAATTAGGCTTATTTAATATTCTGTAAATACTGCATAACATAGGAGATGTTAATGGCAAAAATTCTTTTGAATGCCACTAAATACTAAAATGGAGAGTAACTGCCATGTCTGTGATCCCTTGAAATGTGAGAATAAGTATGTAGGGGAGCACCACAGATAAGAAGAAGTGGCAAACATGATTATAGGAATTGTAGCTTAGCAGGGCAATTTTCTTACTTCCCCAAAATTTGATGTAAATTATTATGTATTTAAGAAAAATTGTAAGCTTGGCACATCACTATGACACAGAATTATGTGTATGAATGTTTTAAGTTAAAATAAAAACCCACAAACAAACAAACAAACAAAACAAAAAAAAAAACCCCACCAGCAAACAAAAAAACCCCAACAAAATAAATTTTAAAACAATAAATAAGAAATGAAAACTGAAGTACTTCTGAGTCTGAACTCTGTCAATAAAGCACACACAGATTCTAGACAGTAGAAATAGGGTTTTGTGCCTGAGAGGACAAAAACACATTTTAAGCTATCTTTTAACTCTTGATTTTAATTTTTTCTTCATAAGAATTTTCATGTGTATATTACTAAAAAAGCAAACTAACACGATATTTTGTACAGTTTTTTTCCTTGAGCTTATCTACTTCAACAAAACAAATAAAGCATCAAGAGTTAAAGATTTCTACATAAAGATGAGTTTGTCTGAAATTTTTCATAACAAAAGGCAGTACAGAAACAAGATTTTATGTGACCTAGGCATTTCAAGGTTGAAAATTAGTGATGTTGCTTTTCATGAGATCAAGAAAGATCTTCCATTGCTTCTGTTTAGAACACGCCATTAAGAATTTACAGGGGTTAAGGTCACCTCTAGCTGACTGATTCCATCCCCATGACTCCCTACAAAGCCAAGAGAAGATGGTCACCTCTGCAAAGAACATTGTTCTCACCTAAGCATTTTTGTCCTTGGTCTCCAGAGCATTAGTGTGGTCCACCTCTCTTATGACTCACTGTGGGAAGGGAGCTTTCAAAATTTCTCAAATGTTCCTACTCTTTTCCATTTTGGGGCCTTTTACACTTTAGATTCTGAAGCTGAAACAATATTCTTATTCAAATTCAGCGAGTCCACTGTTGTTCTGTTCTTGTTCTCTCTAATTATAACATCTTCCAGATTTCTTGGAAGAACCGTATCCTTTTTTCAGTCCTTATAATTTCTTTGGTGGAAAAGAAGGAAATTAATGGTTGAATAAATATTCAACTAAATTATTTTTAAACATTTGGAAAGAGAAATCCTACTTCATATGTAAGGTTACTAAAATGTACTGAAAATAGTATGTAAATTTTGATATTATTGTTTTCTTCTCATGAGTCAGAAAGAAAGCTTTTCAATCTCAAGAAGGATTAGATGAGGTGTATGCTCAAAAACAAAAAACAATTACAAGGCTTTAGTTTTATTGTAAGTATCTGAGAGATTTTGAAAGGGCCAAATTCACACAATGAAAAATCCTATTTAATTAATACCTGAAACCAAGTGGAAATGTACCTGGCCATTACTATGCTACTGTATTCCCATAGTGTTCTGTTACTAGTCCAAACTGAACAGAAGACTTCATCAGGTAGCAAAACTTGGGACTACTCTCTGAGGCAGTTGCCTGCCAGGTGGGATGTGTGCACTCCCTGGGTTGTGCAAGACAATCCATTGGGGTGTGGGAACAAAGGGGATTTTGTGCCATTAATAAGTTGAACGAATTAAAATTTTAAAACCAATATTTATTTCATTTGCACCTTTATTGTAACTGATTTTAGCATATATTTTTCCATATGTTTTATAATGTGCATAAGATATTGGTGATGTGTTTGTTTTGGAACCTGCTAGAAGCAGGGGAGGGACCCATGCTTCACCTCAGAGAGGCCACTTCTGAGGCTCACTCTCCTGCTGCCAAAACCTTACCGGGTAAACATAGGACATTTGTGTATCATTTATAAATAAGCAAATATATATATATTCTGAGGATGAATACTAAGTTTTTTTTTACTGTTAGGGATGTGCAATCAAAAAACTGAGATATCTCTGCTCTACAGTTGTTAGTTATACTGTTCTCACACGCTGCCTGGTCATCTCGAAGCTTGAGCTGATCATTCCTACCTCTGCATAGGTGGTGCACATACCACTCTGAAACCTTCATCTATTTCTCAGGCAAATTAAGCTAAAAAGTGTTCAAACAGACCCTCTTTCTTTTCATTGACCACCAATGCACCTGCAGGAGGATTAGTTCAGATACTGACAGTAGAAGTCTAAAGCTATATTGGAGGAGCCCTTCTACTTGAACCTACCTACAGCATATTCTCTGTACAGAGACTGATTCTTCTACACGTGTTAAGAGATAACCATTTTCTGATGTTTTCATTTTTGACATACAGTATTCAGACCGGCTTTCAAGAATTTGTAATAAATAAAATTTCTCTGATGGAAGTCTTACTAGTTCCTTCCTTCAGATTAATTTAGTTTAATTAAATGAATCCCCTAACAAAGCTGGTCCTTATTGGGTCACTGTTTTTTCTACCTTTTTCATTACAAACATTTTAGTGGTAAGAAAAGGAGCAGTGCACTGAGTAAAACCAGAAGGATATAATTATTTTTTAAATAATATATTAATTTTAAATGCCTTATTGACAAAGGACTAATCAACATACTCTCTGTCATGACCAGACATCTGTAGTAAAGAAATTAAGGAAAAACCTACCAAGATTTAGTGAATATTATTGATTCAGTACAATTCTAAAATTGTTTACATATTATCAGAGAAGAAGCAGTTACATGATTATTGCTGATATTTTTCTCTACATACTAAATGGGCGCAGGCAGGCATGTAAGTAGAATACATTTCAGTTCGCAATAACATCATGTTGCCTTTTCATAAAAATATATATCTTTAATATTAGCTCTGCAAAACACTTCACAGTTATTTGATTTTTTTTTTTAATTTTTATAGTGGCTGATCTCTGGCTTCTGAAAAGACTTGTTAGGAGTTGTAAGTTGTTCTGTAAAGGAAATGAATATCATAATTTGTTTCTTTGGTTTTATTTGCTTAGCACTTGTATTTCCTACCCATTTTCTCTCTTTGAGGAATCAAAAGAATATAACTGAAGAATTTTATATACAGCCTTTTTTTCATTGTCTTTCAAACCGAAATTAGAAATTTAAGATATTCTAGGGATTCAGGGAACAGCATGCTGAACTGATCTAGCATGCTGAGCTGATTTAGCATTCATGGCAAACACTTGATTTCCTACATTTAAAATAGCTTTTTGTTTTAGCAGTTTGATGTAAGAAGCTGTCTCTGTCACCACTGGCTGTTCACTAGCATGTCTATGTCCAATGAGCCAAACCATCAAAACTATAAATGCTCTGTCATATAAAGAGTAACTAGTTTTAAGGGAAATCATGATAAAATATTGTCCTAAAGGTAGACCATTTACTGAGATTCAGATAAAATGCCTAAAGCCTGAGACTGAAGACTATTATTACACAATAAAAGTAACAACTCTCTCCAGGGGAAATATTTTTATACAGCTATAGCTCAGAAAAGTCACCACCTCATTTATTACAATTTTCTCTTTCTTTCTTTTAAAATGAATGGTGTAAATCCTTCCTGGACAATTCTCTTAAACAGGCTTGGTTGAGTTATTAATTCTGAGTAATATTTGTTGTCAATTTAGGCTTTATTTTATTCATCAACTTCTGCAAGCTGATCTGGAAATGAAAGCTTGGCCTGAGTGAAGTCAGTGAGAAATTTGCTATGTAATTCAAAAAAGGCCAAGCTTCATCTTTTTTATTTATGATATGCTCAAATTTTAAAATCCTGTTGATGTATATGAGACTTTGAGAAGGTACAGAGTTTGAGTATAACCCCAAATTAGAGGGGGTGTTAGTGTGTTTCCTTTTTTAAAAAGTTCCAAAATTATATTAGTTTGTTTACTTTAAAGTAATGAAAATATTAGGGGATGACTCACACAGACAAGTCTTGGGCCCCCTATCACACAAACACATTCAAGCCAGAGGTGATAAAATACTAGAGAAAAAAAAATGTTAAAAGCTTTGTGCAGGTTAAAACCAACTCTCCAGATTTTATATTGATGCCTAAATTGCTATTGTGAATTTATCACAATTCTCTAAATTTTAGCAGACAGCAAAAAAAGGTCAAATTTAAAAGCAAAGATCATCAGTAAAAGGAATGTAACCATTAACAGCAAACAAAAGCTAGTGATTTTAATGCACCATTATCTAGCATGAAAAAACCCCTAACACCCAAACCACACAATTGATTAGGAAGAAACATCACAGCCCAAAACAGAGAGGATTACCAACACCATTGGTAATTACCATTAGAGAACTTGATATAAGCTAGGGTATGCTTGAGATACAGTTTTAACCTCATGTCCCCTGAGACAAGAAAAGGCAAAGAGGACAGAAGGCAGGAGATCATCTCAGGGTGTCAAAGAAGAGCAGTGATAATTCTTCTCCTTAATGAGACCATGATGGTACGAATACAAAACTTAAAGTTATCTGGAATCTGTTGTAATACTGGATATTTCTAGCAATAATAACAGCAATCCTCTCCTCCACCCCCTAAAGAATACCCAAACAACTTCTCTTTAAGTGGATATGCAAAATTTCAGTTGGTGAATAGTCAACTGTAAAGAGTCAGTTTTAATTTTCTGAAAGATCTCTAACTTGAATCCTTAATCAGTTTGCTTAGGACATTATGTGTCAGCAACAGTCATATGAGCCATCTCAAGTATTGTTTCACCAATTTATTCTTTAAAAAGCATCCCAAGCTCTTGCGGTTTTGTGTTTCTTTTCATGATGCAGTGAAAATGTATGCTCTGAACTATCACACTGAATAAATATAAATGGAAAGCTATGCCTCAACATCTGCTTATCATAAGCAATATTTGTAATTAGATAGATTGGTAAAATTTATAGGATTATTTTTTAATTTTGTAAGCATTCATTTCCAGATTGATTTTTATTTTTAAAAACTCCAAAACAACAGCAAAACAATCCATCTGCAACCAGTGTTATTCTTTATAAAGATATATATAAATCCACAAAAGTAGATAATTTATTGTATGAAATTCTTTCTTTGACGTTAAAGGCCATGTTAAAAGGACTTGTAAATGGTGAGTTTAAAACTAAAGAAGCCAGAGAAAAGATTTTTTTTTCTTTTTCCTGAAATGATGAGATATTACTAAAGCAAATAAAATAATAATGACATTTAATTTTTTAAGGAATGGATGATTAGTGGATCTGTTCTTCGCTTTAGATTGTTTCAGATTAGGGCAGATTCAGTACCACAGTATTTGGCAAAGCAATGATGTTTGTAATAAGGAAGCCCACCCTTGGACTTCAGAGCATAACTGGCTGTGTGATCCAACTGAAGATCACTTGAACCTGAGCATCCTGACTGCTGGTGCAGTGACATTTTACCAGCATTCAGCATAAGGAGAAACCTATTAATGATGGAAATCTTAAGAGAAATCTGGTGGTTGCTCAAAATAAATCTCAGTATGATCTTGAAAACCTCATATTTGATGATGGAAGCATTTGGGGCATGCTGCTTAAATGAGCATAAGTTCATTCAGTCTGTTTAGCTGCCACTTTTCAATTTAGCCATATGGGAGGTTTCCAGTCGAGACATTTAATAGACCTAACAACTTGCTGTTCTGGAGAAATTTGATTACAGTGAATACAGTTCTGGCATGCTTCTTACATAGCTGGCAAGGATATGAAACATAGGAAAGCTGTCAGAGGCTGAACTTTTCATCTTGGCTTATCACCTCACAACCATCAGGATTACATAAGTGGATACTGTTTTACTTCTATGGTCCTACTTCACTCAGTCAGGTACCTAATTTAGACACAAAATACTCTACATTCTGAACTGAAAAATTAAGTTCTTGTCTTTGAAGATAATGGTTTATTTACCACTGTCATATGAAAAATAACATGGTATATATCATGGCATGATACACACGTGTAAAAGCTGGAGGAAATACTTTGGACTAATAAAAATCAAAAAAATAAAACAAACCTGGCTTCACACAGAAATTTTCAAGAAGATCTGAGTATTTTTTAAAATTATTTTGCCTATCATAACATATTTTTTTAATTAGTCTGGATTTGTGTTTCTTCATATATTCATTAGTGACTACCCAATTACCTCATACAGTATCTAAAAAGGGTCAGTATTTTACAGGTAGGAACAAA
Source organism: Melospiza georgiana (assembly GCF_028018845.1). Taxonomy (NCBI): domain Eukaryota; kingdom Metazoa; phylum Chordata; class Aves; order Passeriformes; family Passerellidae; genus Melospiza; species Melospiza georgiana. The sequence goes on from NC_080431.1 coordinate 50,160,912, forward strand.
TTATTTGATCTTCCTTTGGTAAGCTTATTCATAAAGTGAGAAAAGTAGGTATCCTTTCTGTCCTTAAGGTGTAAAGTAAGGTATTTACTTAGTTATTTTGATTTTCACAATATTAGTTTTCAATTAACTCTTTCAATTGACCTTTTGTTACTTTATCAGCTTCAGTCCTACATTGTTTGCAATATTTTGGCATTGTTTATGGTTCTAACAGTCAAACTCAGTTAAGAAAAATCAGGACAGGGAAATACAAAGACATAAAGCTTAGGCTTAATCTGCAGAACTCTAGTAATTTATCAAGTAACAGTTCTAAAAGAATTGACAGCAGGATCAGTTCTGATACTGACAGTTCCACTGTCATCAAACAGCCACATTCTTCTCCATTGTCATTTTTAATTATTATTTGGATATTACAAAGAGAAAGTGACAAAGTTCTGTGGCATTTTAGGAGCAGCTGCTCCTGGCATCCTTCTCTCTTCACTTTTGTGTTGGGTTTTTTGCCTTTTTTTTTCTTTCTTTCTTTTATCTTTTTTCTTTTTTTCACATTGCCTAGTTATTTCTCCATAATATTTTGTCATATTTTTTCAGCTGTAAGATCAAATATTTTCTTCCTGGGGTCAAAAAATATTTTTTATTCATTATCCACTTAAAAATATCCCACCAAAACAATAATATCCAATTCAAAATCAGAAGTGTATACTCCTTATTTTAGGACAAAGAATGATCCAGAAATAACTTTAAAATTGAAATTCATGTCATACAACTTTAGCTGAGAACTAGCTGGTGTGAGGCTAAGTTGGCTGGCTAAGGCTTCTTGGTAGTCAGCAATAAATGGGCATTTCTAGAGGGCAATTCATCCCATTCCCTTAAATGTCTTGTAATGTTTGTTAATTGCTCTATCCTAGAGTCTTTTCCCCAGAGACTAAAGAAGCTCCTGCCAATGGTCCATGCACTAATTTTACTCAAGGTATGATACCTTCAAAAATTATTGACAAGCTAAGAGAAGAAGAAATAAAAGACAGACAAGATGAAATGCATTTTTAAGGCAGACTAGGGGAGAAGTTTTCTGTTGATTTTTAAATGCACTCTAATTTTTGATTATTATTGTGAGAAAAAAAGTTCAGAGAATACTGGCACTTAATTAATACTTTAAGAAAGTGATTTTATAAGATATCTTCCCACTCTTACTGCTTCTGAAAAAGAAATGTTTTCTGCAAACAAATCATATGAGAAAATGAGCGGCATTCTTGATTGGGTTATTTTTTTATTTGTTTACATGCACTTATCCCCTTATGACACCTACATACATTTAACCTCACAGAGACACTCAGGGCAAAACAGGAAAGATTTAGGCATTTCCAGTGTTTAATTAAAATGGAAAAACACTTCCAGCACAGAGGGTAGAACATCTAATATACTTGTATATACATCTGGCCTGAGGAAATGTAGCTAAACATAAATTATTCCATTGTATCAAAGAGGTTTTCATTTAGATGCAAGCAAGGGCCATGAGGGGGCTATATTATTGCTGCAGTTGCTAAGACATCACTAAAAGCAGAAGAAAATTATGTTGGCAAACTCTGGATTAAGGATGGGTGAGCCAGTTTCAGAAAACAATTTGCGTCTACCCTGGAGAGAGAAACCCTAGAGGAAGTTTATTAAGGCTGAAGCATTTAGGGGACTTAAATATACATTTTTCTCCTTATTTAGTATGCTTTCCAGCATGATAGAAAAAAATCTTTTCTTCTCTCATGAGGGGAAGAAACAAATTTTGTCTAATTGATTTGTTAATTAATGCTTCTTATTGACAACATCATATTCCTGGTCATGCATCATTTTATATCATTATTTTTATCTAAGACAAAAAGAGAAAAGAATTCTACAGGGGCCAAAAGTATGAAATGTTAATAAATATTTTTGTTTGAGAACATCATTTATAAAGAAAGGAGGAAAGTGAAATAGGTTGTTCTGTCTTGGTATGTGTAAAAAAGGTCTAGGAATTACATGAACTACTATAATTCAGACATTTCTTTTTGTAAGTGACTGAATTTCTGAAAAACAGTGCAATCCTATGTTATAGTGAAAGATAATAAAGGCAAGTAGAGAATCTTGAGATATTTTCTGCATACTTTTGCAGCACCATCACTGTCATATTATTTAGGCAGTATTGAAATTTTGGGAAATGCCTTGTTTCTGTCCATACCACAGCCTCAGAAAAACACAGCTGTCTAGACCATTGTAATCATGACCATCTAAATTACTCTCCTCCCCCTTAAAAAACCCAGTAGCAAATAAGTCAGAAGTCCTGGGCAATGGGATTTCATTGGCCCTTAATCAGAACTTTACACTGTCCAAAGTTTTTATATATTTTAAATTACTTTGAAAGTAAAAATTGAATCTATGTTTTCCAAAGCTTGAAAGTGTCAGAATGCATAGGTGTGGTCTACTCAGACATTTTGAAAAAACCTGCTCACACCTGAAATTGCGTAAGAATCTAGAGAAGAAGGAGTGCTGTAATTGTGGAAGGTCCAATGAATGAGGTAAGTGACAAGTAAAAGAGGATTGTGTTGAAAACATCTGTGGTAAAAGCCAGAGGGACATTTACATGCAAAACTCTCCAGGGCCATGCCAGGTCTGGTGCCATTTATCCATGACCTATTGCAGGTAAAACTTATAGACACTGAAACAATTATAGGGCTATGAAGAGTCCATGATTAAGGATGTAAATTTTAAAGGGCTTTACAGACCACAGCAGCAGGCTTTTGCAACAGAAACAGGAAAAGGCACAATGCATGTTTTTTGAAGGCTGAGCTTGATCAATCTACACAATAAGCTATGTGATGCTGTTACCTGTTTTACCACGGCCCTGGGGCTGATGACTCATATTGACTTTTCTAGACATTTACTTAGTCTTACTTAGAAAATACACTTGCCCACTCTGTTCCTCTTTGTGATTTACTGGAGTACTGGACAGTCCATGAGTATTTATCTTCTTTGATTGTTCACTATATCACAGCAAAAGGATTTTAAAGTGTCAGCTTTTTAGTTGATGCAGGAAGGTAAAAAAAATCCATTGCACCCCTTTTAAGTGGCAATTAAGTAAAGGCCTAAGAAGAGGTTGGCAGGATAATATTGTAAAAGTTAAACAAATCTTGAAATAACCACTTGAATACATAATATCACAAAATAAAATGCAGAGTCTTAAAGCTTTCATTGTAAAAGAACGCTAGGATAAGCATTAATCTTATTGCTGCATGCACCTTCCAAACACGCCCTTTATCTTCTTTTACCCCCCTCTGTTTACTTACAGCTCAAATACCCATTAGCAGTAAGTTAAGGGTTAGGAAGGTTCAAGTGACATCAAGGAATTCCTCCAGGAATTAAAGTACCAAGAGATTCCTGAAAGGCCTTTCCTCATGGGACACTCAGCACTTCAGATCACAATTCACCTACTGACAACAAGGTGTAGTTGCTGTGGCATACAGACTCTGTTTTGTAAAATGTGCAGTATAGAAAAATGTAATATGAAAAATAAAACCAAAAAACCCAAACCAACAAACAAACAAACAAAAAACCCACCAAAAAACCAAAACCAACCAAGAAAAAAAAATTCACCACAAAACAAAGAAAAAAAAAAAGAACAAATATGAAATAGACAAAACCGACAAAACCAACAAAACCCTCCACCACAAAACAAGCAAAACTAACAAAAAAAACAACAAAAAAGACAACAAAAAACAAACCCTAAAAAAAAGAACAAGCAACCAGAGAAAGACTGAACATAAATTTTGTGAGTCTGTACAGTATTCTACTGTGGCTAGAATCTCTCACCTTACCATCTGTTTTTGGGGTTTTTTTTCATTTCCTACCTTCTTGTATTATGACACTTTTTCATAATACAGCACAGTTGTAGAGAAGTGGCAAAATATTCCCAAAATACTGCTGCAGATAGGCAAAAGAGATTAATTTAGTTTTCCTTTGAGATACAGTGAGACTGAGAAAAAATAAGCACTGTACTACACACTATTGCACTGTACTACTGTGTAGTATGAACATTTATTTTAAAAGCTCACATGAATTCCTTAGAGAGACCTGGGAGGAAGAAACCTAAGATATGTCTGTGGAGATGTCTGAGGTCTGCAGAGATTACAGTGAAATCAAGCAGATGTATTATCAATCTTCTGAAGTTAGAAACTGTTCTGGTAATATATTTATTTCTTTAAATTTGTTTCTAAACATCTTCATCTTCTTTCTGTTTTGTATACCTCTGCCTTCTTCAGACATGTAAAAATTTTCTTCTACAAGAAGAAGATCTTGAAGTCAAACATAGGTTATGAATGTAAAAAGAAGAAATTTTTGTCAATAAAGCAGTAGCTTGAAATTTAGCTTTCCTCTCATTAGAAATTGAAACAAACAGGAAAATGTTGAAATCTACCATTACAGGGTGATGACTGCATCAGGCTGTTTGGCTGTTGAATATGGATGCGGTAGTCCTTGAGATCCAGATGGGAACATAACTGCTCCTCTGCTTCAGGAATACAATGCCAAGAACAGACTAATATTCACAATAACTTCTATGGGCTTCATGAGAAAAGCCTGTGTGACTGGCTGACTTGGAAGCTGAGTTATGCTGGACTTGGCAAGCTGGTGACGAATGACAGAAATTTACTTGGCAGGAACTGCTTGTAGATGTACGTTGACTCGATACTTGGCTTTAGCTGTTGGGTCATTGTCTAATGCTCGGATTTCCGTAAACTGTGGCAAAACCATACTTGTCCCTTTGACAGCTCTTCAAATACTTCATGATTTTATTTACTTGCAAAGTCTTTCTGCTTCTTGAGAGTAGAGGATTCTACTTCTCATGCCTGTCCCCATAGACATGTCAGGGTAAATCCAGGAGGGCTGGGGACAGCTGAGGCCCAGTCTGTTACAATTGGATTTATCCCAGATGTCTCTCACTTTGAATGAATGAGACTAATGGGTTCATGAATAAAGCCAGCTCCATTGTGACAATTCTCCAACAGCCACAAACAAACAGAGAAATGAGTAAAAAGTTTCTGCAATTTCTGGAGATAGGAGCATCTCCCCTAAGAAAGCAGGAACTGCTATTCAGTCTTCCATAATTAACATCTCCACTGTGGTGTTATTGGCATTTGGAAAGCTGTTATTTGCCCCTAAAATCGGAAGGAACTGCAGTATAAAACTCCTGAATGTCTGTTAAGTAACTTGTTAAAAAAATAAAAAAGAAAAAGGATATAAAAAACAATAATCTAGCAAATTTCAGATTACTATATTTAACCTTAATAAATGTCAAATATGTAGAAATTATAGATAACTGTACAATTAGTAGAGGAATACAAAATAAAGCGGAAGCATGGACATGAGGAGAAGGGAACAAAAGAGCTTTCTTTTGAAAGATCTTTCAGGAGGAAATTATTTTTCAGAAATTTATTAGAATTATTTTGAAGTACTCAAGAAGCATGATGAGGGTATTCATGTGGATTTAGTGCACTTGGATTTTCAAAACCTTTCTAGAGATCTTTTATAATAAGCTTTTAAAGAAATTAAGCTGTCTCAAAATAAAAGGAAAAATCCTCTCAAGCACTAAGCAATGGTTAAGTGAGAGAAAATAGATTATAAGAACAAGCTGTTATTTCATCAATGAAGGGTGACAGCCAGTGTCAGGTAACTGGGCTGCTATTTGCATTGTTCAGAGTATTCTAAATGGTTGGGATAATACAGGAACAGATTTTGCTGATAATAAAAAATTTGCATGAGGGAAAATATATTTCTGATTGGAAAGTTACAACTGGACATCACAACACTTACTGACTAGGTTTTTAGAAGGCAAAATAAATTGCATATCTATACAATCAAGGTAGCAGTTATGAAGAAGAAATCACCACTCACATAAATTTAATGCTACTTATTTGCCATTTGAAATCATAAGTTGCCAAAGATAACTAATAAAGTTGGGCCAGAGATGTTCAAGTATCTGATGCAGACATTTTGGGATGTGATAATGGTGCTTCCCTGGAGCAGAGACAAATAATATGGTATAAATGAGGATAAAACATAAGAAAATAATAAGATGCATATAGATAAAAGAATTAGGAAGTCGGTTGAAAGTGAGAGATTCTAGAGGAAATTCCTGCTATGTGAGGACAAAAGAAAACAAATACTGTAACTCTCAGTACTTATTTATTTGTCACCAGAAAAGGTTGTGAAATCTGACAGTAAAAATGAATTTTAAAAGGGATTAGACAAATTAATGAGGCAGAGGACAGTAAATGTCTTTTGAAGACAACAATTTGAATACAATTCTCAAGCTAGGCAGACCTTAACAGATAATTGTTAGAAACTGAGAAGGTATGCCAGGGAGAGATTATATATTATCTAGGTTTTAGTTGAAGATAAAAATGCCAGCTAATTTAGCAAAATGGGATCTATATTCTAATGTAATAAGGTGTCTAAGCAAACTCCCCCTATTTATTTTTGCACGCAAAAGAATCACTGCAAAAATTTCACTATATAAATCATATCTGTCCCTTCATTTGCAACAATAAATGTGAACCCCTGACCAAAAACAAGTTTTAAATTCTGTGGTTTATAGACAAAATAAGTAGATAAAAATGCAATATATTAAACTGAGACGTAGAGATACCTGCTTTGGTTATGTTTTGTTCATAGTAAGAAAACTACTGCTGTCATAAATTTTTTATAAAATGTGTTAAAAACATATGGTTGAGATATACATGAGTCATAGTGTTTATGAAACCACGGTACTTACAGTATTTTTATCTGATTTACACCATTGCTCCATTTTGAGTTGATAGCTTAAAATTACCTTTGACAAGAAGGAAAATTTCAAGTTAATTCTTTGCAGCAATGCAGAATTTTTAGTTTTCACTTAGGTCCAAATATTTTTCTACAAATTCTTTAATTAATGTGAAGAAACCTTAATGGTAAAAAAACTCCATAATACTTATTTTATATTTAGTAAAAATAATAAATTAATATAATAGATGAATTATTTTCTGAAATATTATTTAATTTCTTAGGTTTCAAGAATTGTCAACATATTGAAAAGTGGTTTTTATCACAGTCTTCCGGTAAAAATTCTTTTTCTCTAAGTTTATTTCTAAATTTTAAAATTCCCAGTTGTTAGCCTAAGTCATTTGATTAATTATATACAATTAATCCCATATTATAATAATTACATGTCCAGCTCTATGTATAATTATACTTGTAAATATGTATTACAATAATAATATATATTAATAACTACATATGTGATTATATGTTATATATTATAAATATACAAAAGAAATTTCTTCCCCTCCAAGAAAATTTAGAAAGTGAACTTGGGATCACATTTATTTTTACATTTCTTTGCTTAACATATATAGCAGATTTAGTGGTTTGATATTAAATAATTCAGCTCCTCTTAAAAAATTTTGAAAACTCTAATACCAGTAGAAACACTGTTTTAATTTGTGTTCTCTGCAGGATCATACTGAATTTTGAGGTAATTTTGACATGCCAATGCTTTTCAGATACTCACTGAAAATGTGCCATCATCTATAATGTTTGCATTTACTTGAAAAATATTATGTTCTTAGAGAACTACTTTAGATACAGACTCACTTTTCCAACAGAAATCTGCCTAAAATGGGTTTCTTGAAAATTCATATTTAGAAGACAAGGATAAAACAAGTAATTATTTGTAGTGTGATACAATACTCAGGATATATGCACACTCTTTTACAAAGAACATTTATATAATTAGTCAAAACAATTAGGCAATGTCATTTTTTCTCAGATGGCTTCAGAGGCAGATGTCTGAACATCACTGCACTCTGATGTGTGTGGAATGATTTTTTCTGGCATATCTGAGACCTGTCTACCATGTTCCAATGTAGGGCAGAACTCATGTTCCTCAAAGTAGGAGACATCTTCCTCAGAGAAGACTTGAAAGCTGATGTGCAGCTGGGGCAGGCCGACCTTAGGAAATTCCAGTGAAGATCGTTCAAGCCATGAACACGAATGCACTTGGAAAATCAGGTAATTTCTTCCTGCCTTTAAAATAGAAAGATTGTAGATAGCAGAAGGAAAACATGGTGGAAGTTAGGTTAACATCTTGCTTCTTCAGAGACAAGAGATGGCAAGAGGGAATATGATCAGCAGTACATCTCAACCTGGCCTTAAATGGGCTCCTTGCCTTGAGAGAGCCCATGAAGAGCATCGTCCTTGCCTACATTTATACTGTGGTTTTTCAAAACATCATCCCTTGTCTCTTTGTCTTCCTGATGAGTAAGCATTTTGGTTTTGCTTTAGTCAGTAGATATTTCCATTTATGAGGATGCAAATTTTTCATGGATATTGCAATATACATAAAAATAACAATGTGTTTTGTACATCATCAGGAGTGCCTGTGTCTCCTTTCAGTGCATACCTACATTTTCAACTCCAACGTGATATAAGTAACATGGCAATTTTTGTAGGACTGATTTTAATTTAAGGAAAAGCACTTTTGACAATGAAATTGTTCTTTTAAGTTCATTTTTAATGAGGAACTAAATAAATATTCTTATTAGCACTTGCCAACAAACACACTCACACAGAGGCACGTATAAACGTACGGACCTATTGATATGCATATAGCTATGTGGAAGTAAAAGCTGGTAAAAGTTATAAATAAAATATGTAACCTGTTCCCTATATGACTGTACTGTTACAAATGAAATATTTCTTCATTCAAATTACACTTTTTATAATGCAAAGATATCAGTATTTTTAATTGCAGCTCGATGGCATAGAACTTGTCATTGTGATGAACTTTCCTGGTGAGTGAATCAACATTTTCCAAAACACACTTTAATTACTGTTTTGTGAGCAATGGAAACATAAACCAAACACACCTTATTTTCTTTTTGCTTCCCTTGATGTAAATTATTAGATTGAATGAAATAATTTCACTGTATTTCAAGTGTGATCATCTCCTCTGGTAATTAAAAAAAATTAAAACATATTGTCATGTACCACAGCTAAGAAAACCATTAGGAATTCAAGATGAAGGGCATGACTTTCACCTCAATTTCAGCTTGGAAGTTAGAGAATGAGAGAAAAACTGATTTGAAAATACAGGTATGCTAAGTATCTTACACCTCATCAGCTCAGATGCAAAACCTGTTTAAGGACTGTAGGAGAACAATTTTCATATTTGTTTTCTAAACTTTTTTTTGTTTGCAGCTTCTATCAGACTTTTCTGATATCTATATATTCCATTTAATATTGTTTCCTTCTTATCTACATGCATTCATGACGTTTAAAAGGTAGATATTTTTATAGCTATGTGAAATGTGCATAACTGTTTTGAAAAGCCATAAATAAGCCATTTCTAAAGGATGTATTTTTCTTTATTTACTCATTAATTGTCTCATAATATTTGATGATCTTGTTGCTTAAGAGACACTGTGCAAATAGTGGAACCCAGAGACTATAAAAACTCTATTAGTGTTCATTACCACAGTGCATCTCCTAGAAGTCTAAAGAAGACATCTGGATTAAAGCTAGGAAATTACTCAATGCAGATCACAAATCAGACCAGCAGAGCAGTGTTTATGAATTCTCATGTACACAGAATATCTATTATGTTAATACTGAAATACATTTAAGGCAACAAAACTTCAAACACATCCTTCAATGACTCATTTAGGAAAAAAAAGGAAAGTGAAAGAAACATAAATTTTTAAAATCACCTTAATATAACCTGGGACAACAAACTATTATGCTATAGCCAGAACTGCCACTATGGAGCAGAATTAATGATGTTTGTCTTCCCTAGTTGTTCACTGTCATACTTAAAACCATTTCTAATTCTCTTAAAATTAACTTTAAAATTATATGATTTGCAATGATTGGTGATGAGGGGTTATTGTTGAATTCCTATTTTTTTAGTCTTAGAAAGTATAGGATAGCATAGGAAATCTGATCATCGCTTTATTTTTTTTTAGCTAGAAAAATTACTGGTATAGCACCTTGCATACACTAGTGAGGCATATTTTTTTCTCAAGCTGACTATAAAAATTTACTCTAAGAGATACTAAAAATCTCTAAACTTTTAGGCCCCTCTGGTCCTGAAAAAACCTCACTATGCATGATGATTAGAAAGATAAGAATACAGAAATCAACACTTGTTTGGCTTTTTTTATGTCACAATGGTTGGTGGTGGAGGGCACTTTTTCAGAGGAAAATAACCTGTTTCACAACAACAAAAACATCTTTTAACACTTAAGTCCGGAAAAGGCAAATTCTGATAAAATCTAGCCATTTTATGGAAAAACTACATCAGCAGTACAATTAGTAAGTGCTTGGGCTTCTGAGAGCATGATTACAACAACTGAAGATACTAAGTACAGAAATCCAAACTGTGAACCACTGAAGCATAGACTGCAAATAAAAGTACTTACTTTTTTTCCCTCTTTTTCTCACTGCACGTGTATTTCCCAGTGTGTGTGCTACACACTTCCTTAAGGCACTGTTAAAGCTGCTTCAGGGATAATGTTTGTGGGCCACCAGGACCTATGTTAAATTTACTATGCAAACTCAGTTTGAAAGGCATGAGGCACCTTCACCACAGATTTCAAAGTGAATTAGCATAATAAATACAGTATAGGCTTTAAATCTTCCTTTTAGGTGAATATGACAGATGTGTAAGCCATTTCTACAGTAAGTCTACTCTGAATAATTTGAAGTGCTCAGGAGATAAAATTTGAGGTCATAGAAGGACATATAATAGCTAAAGGAAATGTATAAAGAAAATCTGTCTATGTCCTTTAGTCATTTTACACATTAAAAATTTTAATAATACATTGTTTATGATTTAGGCTTACACTTGTTATAAGATCCTTGGAAATCAATAAAAACTTTACCACTGACTTACATACTGCCAGGTTTTCACTCTAAGCATTCTGTCTTATGACATTTTATTTGGAACTCTTCCCAATGTTTGGAGCATCCAGATGGTGATTACACAGAGGGATCAAATTTTAATCCGATATTCTTCTATGATTCTTCATAAGAAACAATGTGAGATACACAGAAATAACATCATGGGTCATCTTGATGTTTAGTTTCCTAAGTTCATTTTCTGGTATTATCATCCAGGTTGTCCCAGTTCAGAATCTTTTCATTATTATGCAATTTCAAAAAAAAACCCCAACCAAACAAAAAACCACAAAACCACAAAAAACCACAAAAGCACAAAAAACCCACAATCAAACAAGCAAAATCTTAAACATTCAAACACACAATTATAACAGGTTTATAAGGAGCTAAATGAAAATCAGCAGGCAGATATAGGTAAGTTAAGATCTTGAATATTGATTGTGCTGGAAAAACTAACAAAGTATGAGGATATACACAGATATCAACATTCGTGTTATCTCAAACTTCACATGTAAGTAGGAAGGCATGTTTTACAGTTTCATTTGCTTTAACTATTGTTTGGGTTTAACTCAAGAATACATTGAGAATTTTCACTGTGAAAAGCTATATTTGCATTTTCATTCTCTAACTAATAAAACGATGAGATTCTGTGTTTTATCAGCATACTTCATCTTATGATTCTACTAAGATAGATGAGAAGTTTTGTAAAATTCAACTTTTGCCTGCCTAGTGTAAGCCAGTCTTGACACAAAGTCAATGCAAGAAGAGGGACCATCACATTTAACCCTGAAGCCTTAAAGAGATGGGGTAAATTTCCCTTTGGTGATGTCCAGCCCCCTATTAACTATAAATAATTCTGAGATTAATTCCATCTTGAGTACATAATGATGAAGATAGATGTTCACTACAAGTTTTCAAATTTGTAAAATGATTTGATGTCCAAACCTCGAATGAAAACAATAAAACAAATAATTTAATCTGATAATATAAACCATAAACCTGATCTGTACCCAAATATCTTCTGATATCTACATTCTAACTTTCCCAATACTGTTTTTTCTTGATCTCCATTAAAGTTTTATTTACAGACAATGAATTGCCTTTGTCTTACCCCTCACTAGAGAACTAAATTTTATTTTGTTAGAATATCAAATTACACGCTGAGGTACATTTTTGAAATGCAGTATTGACTGAGATATTTGAAATTCACACCACCGATTAGTTATGCAATTCTGATTTTGCTTTTGGCAACTGAGCATTCAGGCTGAAGGTATCTTTCATGAATTTTATCACTAGAAAAGATTGATCATTGCAATATTGACAGGAAGTAAGCACAAAGCAGGCACGAAAACAATTGAAGTGAACCCATTCAAGAAGAATTCATATTCTTGTAAATGCTTTACCGTGTTCTCCCACCTTTGTTTGGTACAAACAAAAGGGAGTATCTGAAGGTGAGTTATACATTTTTTTATTGGATTAAGAATGAAGCACAAAGTACATGAAGTGTGCTACAGGAAATTCTCAGTGACACAGGGGAAGTCACACTCCCACCTTTTTTATTTTCAGTGGCAATCTGGAGCTAAAAATCAGTGACAGGCTTTTGGAAAGCTTCCCTAAAGCACATAAGCTGTTCATGTTTCTGAAGTAGGGAAAAAACACATTAAATAGCTATGTTTGTCAGATAAACTTTTGTTTGCTTCTGTGACAGTGATTGATAATACTGAGCCATTTTGTCCTATTCAGTGTCATCAGCATTATTTATATTGCAGTTGACAGTATTATGCCTTTCTAGGTACACAACAAAATATCATTTTCTCAAAGCACACAGCACCTTACAAGCTGGAAAAAACCTGACACTTGAGCAGCTTGAGCTCAGATGGTGAATGAAAATTCTGGAGAAGATTTTTGGTCCAATATGGATTAAATCTGGGAGCTCAGCAGTGGAAAATCTTAGTTCTTTTTCCTTAGCTACAGGAGCCAGCCAACTAAGGAGAAAACAATCTATTACTTGCCCTAACACAATATGTTTCAACAGAACAGCAATTTTCTTGCTACCTTTTCCTACCTCAAGATAATAGACAAGTCTTATGTTTTCTTCAGCTTCCAATTTGAAAGAAGTTTAAAAAATGCCTTTCAGTATTTTTCAATCAGGCCTCAGCCTTCTTGTCATTCAGCTCCTGCTTTATGTTACCTTCTGAAATACTTTTGTAGCAATCTCTAGAGAGATGTCATGTTAAGGACTATTATCAATGGAGTTGACAATTCCTCCTCAAGTGTGAACACTTGAGTGGTGATAGAAGGGAGGCCTGGTTTAGTTTACCTTGTGACTTAAACACAATCTAACTGTTTTCTTGTTGTATGTCAGCCACAAAATTTCATGCAATGACACCTCTAGCAGTATCAACTTCACCATTTCATGTTGACAAGTAAGGTGTGTTAAGAGATACTCTTCTGATTCAGTTTGAATGACTTATAAAGTCCCACTGAAACAGAATGGAAATCCCCATTCTCCCAGTGAGTTGTGATGTTTGAATAAATCAGCTCTGTGAGCTGTTTTAGTGAAAATTGAAATAATTTATCTGATGTAACGTGCTTTACACTGGAGAACTGTAGAAGCACTCAGGATCCACTGGGGAAGTAGTGACTTGTGAATGAAGTATTAATTTCATGAAAGACTCAAGTTTGAATGGAAGATCTCATCTAATTATGTCTTTACTCATCTGTTCAACATAAGGGCTTAACACATTTAGGGAAAGGGAAAATAGCACATTTGCCATAGGCAAAAAAGGAAATAAAAGTACATATAGCACTGGTTCTACCACATATAAGATATGTACTATGTGTCATAATGTTACAAAATTCAAAAGGTTTTTTTTCACCCCTGAAAGTACTTAGATTTCTGATACAATGAAAATAATGCTTCTAAATTACTTGAAGTTATAGCCCAAGTGTGGAAAGAAAGGAGAGCAATTTTGTGGTTGGCACAGGTAGATGAAAGTGGGCGGTATGAAACAACACGTACATTCTGCTTTGGAGAACAATACAAACACATCAGCAATTTCAAAGAACACCAAAGGAAGTAAAAAGGTGAGAAACAACATAAAGATGCAGTTCCAGCAAAGAAATAGAGAAATTACCTAAAACTTTGAAGGAGAAACTTGCTAAGTATATATTATAATAGTCTAGTAACAGTCCAAGTGCAATTTTTGTGAGGAAGCAGAAATTAGTGAAACCAATTGGAAAATAAAATAAGACAGTTCCGAAGTTCACACATATTGTCAAAGAACTACAGGTAAATAAGTATCCCACATCACATAAATCATGACAGTTCTTCATATGTGAGCATTTTTAGTCCTTGAAAAACAAAATGTATTTTCATGTCATTTTTACTCTTCCAATTGTGCTACAGCTAATTTGTTTCAGGCTTGCAACATACACATAAGCAATTCCTGCACTGCAGCTGGTAACTTCAAAAACCAAAACAATTTGACTATGGATCCATGGTCTATAGAGACAGGAAAAAAAAACAGTAAAGGGAAGGAAAAGTAAATGACAAAAGAATTATGAAAGAAAAAAAAAAAAGGTGGGCTTTCTTTTATTAACCTATTCTTTATTTTTTTATTCTGTTTGTGATAAATTAAAGCCACTGACATAGCCATTGACCTTGTTAAAATTTTCTGGTACATGGATCTGAAGAGGAAAGCTGGTTCCACTTTCACCTTAGGGCTTCAGCGTAGGCAGATACTCCTTTACTTGCTCAGTGGTGTCTGTCATATAAAAGTAACTTTGCATGACTGAAGTGCAGATGTGTTATATATTGAGACATACATTTTGCTTGCTTTACAGAAGATATACCATTGTTTATCTTGAATCTGATGACATGAGACCTACTGTGAAACCATGGGGCACTTTTTTAGAAGTTACATTGGTTTTTGCTTGTAAAAGGCTGGAAATGACAAAAAAAACTATAGAAGTTTACCAAAGACCAGTAAGCAGAAGGTGACAGGAAAAGATTTTGTATTAAAGAAAAGAGCTGACACCTCTCATGGAGTTTGAAAATAACCTATGTAAGTTTTTCAAAGCATTTATAATGTTTAGAACATTATTCTGAGCTGTGGTATTTTTTTCTGTTAGCTAACATGAGACGTGTCATTGAACTATAGCATTTAAAGGTGGGGTTTTGGTTGATATTCTTCTTTTGTTGTTGTTGTGGTGCTGGTTTTTTGTTTGTCTGTTGATTTTTCTGAAAAGCCTAGAATCTTTTGCATTTCAACAAAGCGCTGTTAACTTACAGAGGAACAAAAGAAGGCAGGCATTATCCATGGTATTAAACAAGGTTGAGTCAGTTCATTTTATTTGTAGAAAAGTATAAGAAAACATTTTTCTTTGTTACTTAGATGGCAGAAAGTTGTGCAGTTGCAAGGGCAGTGTTGTGCACAGAGGTACAGCCCAATTATCTAGGTTGGCTCTTCAGTATATGAATGCATGGCTGTTGCTAACTGGACATTGCACAACTGATGAGAGAGGATTAATTATGGCCTAGACTTACTTTTTTCCCCACTGACTACAAAAAACATCTAGACAATTCATTCACTGCAGTGTGAGTTTTTAAAGTGAACATAGAAATTATTTAGTTGTTTAAGATGTGTATGCAGCACTCATTCCTTTCCTAGACCGGTCCCAGTGTCAACAGACACCTGCAATGGCTGCAATCCATTACACAGAATCACAGATGAGCTCATGGACAGCTTGCTGTTCACCAGGATCCCCAGGTCCTTCTCTGCAGAGCTGCTTTCCAACAGGTCAGACCCCACCTGTGCTGGTGCACGGGGCTGTTCCTCTACAGGTGCAAGACCCTGCACTTGCCTTTGTTGAGGCTCAGGCAGTTCTCTGCCCATCTCTCCAGCCTGTGCAGGTCCTCCTGAAGGGCCACACAGCACTCTGGGGTAGCGGCCACTCCTTGTGCCATCAACAAACTGGATAACAAAACTAGCACAGTGTGGTGGTGACCGATCCTATGCTTTGTAAAGTAACCGTACCTCTTTCTAACTTTTCTCTGTTTTTCTCTTTCTTTGCCTCTCTTACTAGTAAATAAAAATATATAGATTTTTTGGCGTTATATTTTAATCTTGTTTGGATTTATCTCGGGTTCTTTGGGAATATTTCAAACCTTCAAAGTTCTTTCTGTTTTATTCATTTTTTCAGTTCTCTTTACTCATTTGTGATTTAACCAGTTCCTAACAACATCTACCTCTTCATCCAAGTCATTGATGGATAAGTTAAACAGTACTGGATCCAGTGTTGAAACTTGGGGTGCACCATTAGTAACAGGCATTTTTAGATCCTGCACTACTGACAACAACCCTCAGGGATCTGCTGCTCAGCCAGTTCTTGGTTGGTTGAGAATGCTTTGTATGAATCTAATATTTTGAAGAAATTGAGCTACTTAAAATGTTTTCTCCTTCAGATTTTTTGGCTGCATGCTGACAGCCAATCTTTTAAAACCTTCCATTTAATAACTACTGACTAGAAAGAAAAGCATCTATGACAAGGAACTAAAAAAAAAAAAATAGAATACAATAAAGTGTTTTGACATAAGCTGGAGAAAAGAGCATTTAGTATAAGGATGCAAGGTAAAGGTTCATTTCTGATTTCCAAACTGTCACAGAAGATAAACAAGAAGATGATGTCATATGGGGCCAGTGGAACTGTTTCCAAGGTCAAATCCACAGAGACAATGATGAAGTTGCTTGAATTCCTTCATCAGCTCTTTTCTGCTTGTTCTGAAACATCCAAAAGTTATTTCCCTCCAATTGTTCTCCACTGATGTAACATCTGTTAGATTCTGGTTGAATTTGCAGGTCGCTACTGTTATTATACAAAAGCAATACATGCTCATATATCTTCCCAGAAAATGATTTTGAAACGGAGAGACTTGTTTTGTTTTGGTTTTTTGGGTTTTGTTTGTTTGGGAGTTTTTTTGGTTTTGGGATTTTTTAATATTCCATTTTTTTTTTCTTTAAGTTTCATAGAATCACAGAAGCATCTATCTTGGAAGAGGCCTTCAAGATCATCTAGTCCACTGTACTCCTAGCACCACCATGACCACCCCTGATCCATATCCACAACCAGTGCCACATCCTCTTGGACACTTCCAGAGGTGGTGACTCCATCATCTTTCTAGGCAACTTATTCAAATGCCTAAACACTCTTTTAGTGACGTTTTATCCTCTAGTATTTAATCTGAACTTTGTCCGATCCTCTTCTTCTTCAAACTTAACAACCCTAGTTCTCTCAGCCACTCCTCATGACTTGTGCTCCAGCTCCTTCACCAGATTCATTGGCCCTCTCTGAACTTGTTCCAGCACCCCACTGTTCTTTTTGAGCTGAAGAGTCCAAAACTGAACACAGTGCTCTCTGCATGTGGCCTCACCAGCGCTGAGCAGAGGGACAATCACTTTCCTCATCCTGCTGGCCACACTCTTCTTGATACAAGCCAAGGTATCGCTGACTCCCCTGGCCACCTGGGCACACTGCAGACTCATGTACAGCCAGCTGCAACCAGCAACACCAAGCTCCTTTCTGCTGAGCAGTTCTCAAGCTACTCTTCCTCAAGTCTGGAGTGTTGTGTGGGGTTGTTGAAATGCACGTGCAGGACCTGACGCTTGACCCAACTGGACATCATGCTGCTGTGCTCAGCCCATTGATCCAGTCTGTCTGGATCTCTCTGTAGAGCCTTCCTATTCTCTAGCAGATCAACACTTTGTTTGCATTAACAAACTTAATTTAAATTATGCCAGATTGTCTTTAGCACCTGCTTTTACTTTTCACTATACTCACTGTGACCCTCAGCTGGTGTCATCCTTTCTTCAAACTCAGAATGTCTTGGCATCTGCCTGAAAAACATTTGTACAGTGATCATTATTGAAATGTCACTTTGTATTATTGCTATATTTATATAATTGTTTTGTATAAGCCAAATGTGGGGTTTGTGTATCTTTTTTTTTTTTCCAAAGAAAAATACTACTGCAGTATAACAAGTACTCTGTTGACAAATTTTGACATTTTTGTGAAGAGAATCTTCCCTTTCCTACACTGAACAGGCCAGGGACAGTTCAGCATCTCAGCAATTCCAGCAGAGTTTTTTGCTCAGCTCACAGACTTCAAGAGTCCTGCTCCTTTAATCATACATTTAAAGGAGAGTTCAATTTGGTCAAGTCAAACAAATATATTACACCATCTTTTTTTTTACCTTGGAATGCACTACTAAATCCTCTATGGGACAAGGGAAAAATACAGATGTCCAGAAGGACTCCCAGCAGATATCTGCTGGTCACATAGAGCGTGAGGATAAATACTCACAAGTCTAAAGGAAAGAATAGTTAATTAAGAAGTAAAAATAACATTTTGAAGGTTATATCCTTGAGGATTTATCATCCCTCTTACATTCTTGCATATTTTGAGAAAGTGAAACTTTAGTTTGTCTATCCTTTAATTTAAATTAAAGCATCATTTAAGTGCTACTGACCTGATCTTCTGGCTAAAGCTGATGGCCTCATATTCCTGAAGTTTAATGAATAAACTATAAAAAAGTAATGTTAAACAATGGATTACGATAGTACACTTTATCTGGGAAGGTATTTAATAATTTCTGAAAACAAGTATTATAGCCACATCCTCACATGCAAGATAACTCATCTGATCTTTCCCAAAGGAGTCCACAGTAATTCAAATATTGAGTTGAGTTATAGATGAATTGTTCAGCTGATTAGGGACCTTATCTCAGGTACTAGGAAGAAGTAGGGAATTTATTTTATATGTTATTTTATATGTTCTTACTGTAGAAAATGCCCTTGTACTCCTGGTAAATGTTTGGTTTACAACGCATGGGTCTATCTGCTGTAGGCATGTGTGGCAAGTTGACCCCAACCACCAGCCAAAAACCTACCATGCATTTTGCTTATGTAGCTCTCTCAGAGGACAGGAATAAAGCAGAAGAATGGTGAGAAGATTTGAGGAGCAGAATAATAGGAGCATAGCAGGGAAAGCAAAGCAAAAAGAGAAATTTGTTCACTTCTTCCCATCAGCAGACAGATGTCCAACTGCTTCCTGGGAAGCAGGGCCTCAGCATGTGTAATGGTTACTTGAGAAGACAAATGGCGTAACCATGAACATTTCCTCTCTTTCCTCATTCCTCTGAGCTTTTACTGTTAGACATGAAGGTCATACAATATATGGCTTTGGCTTTTTTGGATCAGCTGTCACTGTATCACTTCCTGGCCTCTTGGGCTCACCAGCATATTAGGATTTAGCAACGCAACAGGGCAGAAAGATGGAAATCTTGATTCTGTGCAAAGGCTGTTTAGCAATAACGAATGTACTGTTGTAATTTAGCCGCAAATGCAAAAAACACAAAAATATGGGCTGATATAGGAAAAAAGTTAGCCCCATTTCGACCAGACTCTGTAGAGTATGCAATCCTTTAAAAATGCTAAAGAGATGGTACCCAAGCCAAAATTTCTCGATTGCCTGTAGAAGGGATAATGAGATCTGCTAAAACAGGAACTCTGGTCAGGGGAAGTCTATATTACAGCATGAGAAAACCTTCTACAGAATAACTCAGTACATTACAGTTATGAACATTTCAGCAACTACTATGGGAACAATAATGAGAATATCTGGCTATGCTTTAGTTTGTGGAAACATATGACAGGGTGCTTAATGTCTCTTATTCACACATCCAGGAGTCTGGGTTTCAATGTCACTCTTTTGTCTTTTTGAGGACTGCTCTCGCCTGATCCATTTATAAGTGGATACTCAACCATTTCATCATGAAGTTAAAGGAAACATCATGTTAACTATCCAGTCGTTTGTGCAGCTGCCTGCAGAACTGGAGATGTTGCAAGATTCAGTGCATTAGTACCTCCCCTGCTAGCAATAAAAGACATCTGACCTGGTTTTCACCCTTTTATATTTTACATATGCTTTTATACTTTATGCTGTTTCCCTTGAGATCATGGTCTGGTGGATTAACTTTAGAGGAGGGTAAGGCTCAGAACAGTCTCAGAAGAACTGTGTTGAGGGCAGGAGGAATGTGGGAATAGGGTGAGAAAGGAAAAAGGAGATTGCTTATCAGCTACTGTCTGGGACAAAACTCAATTCAGATAAAATAAATTCAATTTATTGCCATGTAAAATAGATTTGAATAGTGAGAAGCAAAAATACAAACATGAAAATGACACTTTTCATCCCCTTTTTCCCAAGCTCAGCTTCACTCTTTCTCTTCCTATATCTCCAACCCCCCCACTTAGGGGTTCAGGAGGGGGTGAGGCTGTAATAATTAGGTGATGCTTCTTCTCCAGTACTCCTTTATGCTCCGACCTCCTTTCTGCTCCCATCTCTATCAGCTGGACTTCCTCAGAAAATATCCACCTTCAATGTCCTCAATGAGCTGCAGGGGAATCTCTGCTCCAGTGGCTGGTACATTTTCTTTCCTCACCTTGGTGTTCCCTCTGCTGCTTCTCTCTCCTTTTTGTTCTCTCCACCTTTCATTTTTTGCCCTTTCTTAAGTATGTTTTCCACAAGAAACCATCATCTTGGCTGAGGGACTCAGATGTGTCCTGCAGCGTATTAGTTTGAGCTGTCAGGAACCTGCAGGACAGACCCCAAGCCTGCAGCTCCTGCTGTTGACATCTGGGCACCTGAGCCCAATACATGGTGAAAAACTGAAGTTATGGTCTCCAGAAGTAGGTGTGGTAATTTAATCCTCCCACCTGTGCAACATCAGGGAAAGAATCAGTCGCATTTAGTTTGTCTGTGGTACACCTCTAGCTAGCAGCAATCTCTGCTAGTGGTTTCTACTTCATATATCCAGTAGGCCTTCACTTCTACTTCCAGTTTTTGCTAATATTGTTTTGATATTATGTATTTTCATAGGTAGGATATGACAAATAATAATATTTCGGTGTTAAAATTGAAACTTCAAAACAAGTTGGTAACATGAGGTTCAGACTTTGGTACCAGTGTTCTCCTGCGGTCTCCCTTCTTTTACTGAGCTGGCATCAAGAAGTGGATGGAATGCCAAGCATCTAACTGTAAGTTTGTGTGAAGTCAGTGTTTAACAAACAGACATTCAATAATACTATTGCTCTTTCAGTCTTAAATGCAAAACAAATCTCATTAACATTGCAACACATAAAAACCATTATTCAGGAAAAAGCTTATATTTGTATTCAGGATCCTCTGGGTCCTGATGTTTAGTTTCAGATAAGCATGAGAAACATTATGAAAGTTGTCAGCAGTTGGAGGAGTATGATGACAATGACTGGATGTCTTATATTGATGCTGATAGTTCTTTCTTCCTCCAAAGTTTTATGGGTCTATTAGTATATTTTCTACCATGCTTTATTCCTTGATCTTTTTTTCCTGATCTGAAACTTCACGAAGTACATATGGTGCATTGTACATGTCCTTATTCTTTGTCCTTATCTTTAGCCCCCAAAACAGCTATACTTTTGTATAACTACCATTAACTTTCTGCTGTTCAGTTGCTGATAGCCCCAGAGCTTCTAAAATTATCCTGAACCAACACCTTAATGCAACATATTCAAGGAGTCTGCTGCTACCCCAACATATTCTTCCTTTACACTGCATCTCACTGACAATTCAGAAATAATTTGCTCTTACACAGAATGAAAACTTTTTAGTTTTATGTTTATTTATATTTATATTTATAATTTTAGCGGTGCATGTCATATCACGCTTTTATATAAGACTTAGTAAAAGTAAAACAAACTAAGTAATAGTCGCGTACTCATTAAGAAATTCCTGTTGTGGCTAACCAAGCTAAGTTAAAGGTCTAATGCAGACAAGACAAATCTGGATAAAGCCAGACAATACATGATCTGAAGTCTGTGTTGTAGCTTACTAAAAAATCTGTAGTCCATTACTAGCAAAGGTGATCTTATATTTACTTGGAAGAGCGATGTTTAAGAGATTTTACTTGTGCATCACATCAATACTCATGGTAGAAAATAAAGCCAGACCAGATTTTGTCTCTAAAGACAGCTGAATTGATATATCTTTGTAGTAACAGGAATATAAAGATATGGAAATTATTTTAGTAAGAAGAAAAAAATATTTGCACATCAAAAGCCTAAGAGTAGGAGATGACTTCAGTACTAGAAATTGTGCACGTTCCTCGTAAATAAACTGAGGACAAAGATAGTTAGCAATCATACACATGCTTCTATGATTGCTGCAAAAATATCGTCTGATCTGTCAGCATTAGACGTTGTGGTAGTGTGATCAATGCCAACAACATATGCATGTGAGAGCTTTAATAAGGTTTTAGGGAGCAAAAGATAAGCATCTCTTTCACTGTGAGAGATGTTAAAATTGTTTATGGAGAAGATAAGATTTTTTTTTATATGTTTAATGGAATGTATATGAATCTCCAATCAGCTTAAAATAAAAACTTGAAACTGTGACATATGAAATCAACAAGATAGATTTATTTCCAGGGAGAAAGGTTGGTATTGACCACTTCATAACACATAGCACAGACAAAGCAAACCTGAAGCAATATTTTTAGGGTATAGAATTTACCAGTATGACAAGAAAAAGAAAAAGAGTTAAGGTTTTGTCTGGTTCATAAATTAATTATATACATGAGGAAATATATCAAGGATGCTGTGGACTGGTTAGCCTATAGCTGATATGAGCAACCATTAATATAAATAATTCACAATTGAACCTTTCTAACAAAATAAAAAGAAAAGTAGCCATCTTTTATTTGAAACTCCCTATGTATTATGGAGGAAGATGAGGAAACCTGAGAAAAATGTCCTTAGATATAAAAATGAAATCTTACCCAGGGGCAGCAGCTTGAAAACAACAGGTAGAGATAATGGAGTCACAAATAAAGACCTGGGAAACTGACAAAACTTGAAAAGAACAAATTTAAAAATTTGGATGTGTGAACAATGTGTACTTTGTACTTGAAGATACTGAAACTACCAATGGGCATTGCAGTACAGTGTCTCCAAGCTCTCAACATTCCCAGGATGCTTGGTGAGTAGAGTAGGCATCTTAGTCATCTCTTCCTGTTTTTCCATAAATTGTAGATATATAAAGCAAAGCTTTTTGTTAGACAGTTGTTTCCTTGCGTTTTGACTGTTCATCTAACTGATTCAGAGAGATGCTTCATGAAAAATACATTATGTATGAAAGATAAATAGTCCAACAGTAATAATCTACAGGTATTAAAGCCACAGAAGGAAAACTAGAGAAGAATTATGGGAATATGTTCAGAGCTAAAATAAAAATCAGAGGTACTCAGACAAAGGAATTACAGGCAAGCTGAGTGCACATGTAGGAAAATATGATCTAGACATACACGTTATCAACTCAACCTTACTATTATTTTAATTAGAAATTAAACTATATATTGCTTCAATTAAGTCCCTTTTAGGCCAGTCTGTCAATCAGTTGGTATAACTACATACCTAATTATTTTAGTAGACTTTATTTTGTCTACCAAATTATGTGAATAGTCACACTACACAAACCCCAAGAAAGAACTTAACTCTTTGAACTCCCTATATTGAAGAAGAATGATCACAGTAGTGCTCCAGCTATTGTCTGTAACAAATAGAAGTCAAGCTTTAGGGACTGGATAATAATGTAAAGGACACTCACTATGATTTTAGGCAATAGCCAGAAAACTTGCTTAGGCTAGAAAAAACTCCTATCCTTCAGGACAGAGAGTTATTATGCAGCTCAGTAATATCTGATAATGCATATTTTTATGTTGTTAAAATAACTGTCTTGGGACTTGTTTTTCCTAAATTTGGCTTCTAAAAGATAGTTACTCTTCATTCCATCTGTAATCATTGAAGTAGTTCAGATGAGACATTCTTTGAAGCAATTTGTTTTTGTTTGTTAACTCTAAACAAATCCTAGAATTATTAGATGAGAATCGGACATCAGATTTTGAGACATCTACAGTTCATTTCACCCACACACTGGAAGCAAGTATATAACAAAACTTTATTTAACAAATCTGCTCTATGGTAAAAAAATGCAATCGGGCTATCTTTATACAGAATTGGACAAAAGGCAGAATGGGAATCAAATTCTTGTCCATTTCATATTCAATGACATTCCATTTGACATAATCTTTTAATGAATAATGTCCTTAGCATTCAGGATGGTATTCATGTCACCTAACTTGCTATATCTGAGCTTGTCGTGCTAGGCCTCTGGACTGTATCCACCTTAGTGACTGTATCCACTTCTCAGGATAGAAACAGAATGGTACATTTCATAAAAATGCACATATATTCACTTACAATGATATACTTAAAATTTTCTATTACTCTGTATGAGCTATTTAATGAGACCATAGTAGCAACTTGGAAATGTATTATCTGCATGCATCGAAATCTGTTTTAAGAATTCCAAACCTAGCTCCAATTAGATTATTTTTACTTATTAATTACTAAATTAATTTTGTAAGATTTGACCAAATATGAAGCAACTACTCTTATTTAAAAATCTCTTAAATAGCAATAAAAAAACTCTACAACCTCCCACAGCCAACAACAAAAATCTTTGTCATATAATCTCTACTTGTCTTTAATCATTTGAAAATGTTCCCATTGAAGATATGGAGAAATCTCTCTTGGCTTTTGGAGGATTATTTGGCCCAAGTTAATATAGACAGATTGAAAAGTCTTCAATGAGAAAAGAAGAAACCATAAATCCAAGTGTAAGATCTGTGTACAGAATAAAATGACACAAAAGCGGCTCATTAAGACTGACTTTGCTCCTAGTTTTCATGCTGTATGTCAAGTGAAACGTAAGGCAAAAATTACTCAGTTCTGTTTGCAGTTGCTTGCCAAAATGTAGATAGTTAGTTAAAGGAACAGCTGTTATTTCTGCAGACAAGCTGGTCTGTAGAAATTAATTATGATTCTTAAGAATAATCCTGACCTGGGTCACAGATGCAGTGACATAAGTTCCATTGTAGACAGTGATCAGAAAAGTAATTTCTTCTTGGAAAATCAAGAAGCCTCCTCAGTTTGATGAAAACCTCAGTGATGTTTTTTTTTCCATGACAAAGCTGTTTAAGAGAGATGTTTATTTATAGTTTATGTGGTAGTGGGTGGGTTTCGACCTGAATCATCAATGTAGGAGGGAGTTCAAATGTTTTTAAAAGCAGAATGAAATTGCAAATTGCTTAAGGACAAATTCAGGGTGTAGCCCAGTATACTTCCAATTATATATAGGAAAACAATTTTGTTTTGACAAAACACCTTTTGAAAGTGCTGAGTATTGCAACACCTTTTGTATCTTGTAACCTTTAAGATGATGGAAATATCTAGTGCTCTCAAATTTCTCTATTTCAATGATCAGGCAGTTTTACATATTTTCCCAAGCCAGCTTCAGTTGCATAGTTTCTGAGCACTTTTCAGAAATGCTTTTTAAAATCTGATGGGCATATGTGGATACTTTTTCCTTTGGCCTCTTGCTCAGATGACTCCTTCTGTATACATTTGGTAGAACATCTGCCTCTCAGACAGCTATATTACTCTTCTCAACCTCATAAAAATTTTTTTTTTTTAATTTTGGGTTGAGTTTTTTTTTTTCCCCAGCAAACAAATAGAACCAAGTTAAAGAAATCACAGCTTAGTGGTCAGAGAGCTGATTCACTTGAATATTAACTTCCATTGACTGATTCTCTAAAACTGTCTGTACTGGGCATGTTCTTACCTGGTACAGAAACATGGTAATTTCTTTTGGGCTGTATAATCAACAGCTACAGCTCTTTCAGAAATGTCTGTGTGTTTCTAAACAAAAGAGTGTTTCCAGATTTTATGAGCTTTAAAATTGCTCCAGATTCATTAACAGTGATAACAAATATAATTCAACACTGCATTGTATAGTGGAACGCAAAAAAAATCCAGTTTTATGTTGTATATTTACAAGCCAAGAAAAATTTGCATTCAAATAGACTGGCAGGAAGCTTAAACTTCATTTTAGTTTTTTGGCCACAAGATATCACCTTCCTCTCTTAAGACCACTGTCTTTCAACTTACTTGTACAGTGTGCGTTATATTTGGGTTGGTTGGTTTGTTGTTTGATGAGAAGTGGAAGATAACTTTTAGTTTAACACATAATGCACATCTCTAATTTTAAATAAACCACTGTAAAATTAGAAATCATTAAGATCCTTCTGTGAGCAGGCAGATAATGCACAGTACTCATCCAAGAAATATTCTCTAACAGACTGACACCTTTATCAAAAATCACAAACAAGAAAGGTAAAAATATTTGCTTGAATATAATTTCGTATCAGTTCTCAAGGTTAAGCAAAAATGGTTTCACCTAGATTTGGACAAAGGAATATGAGAACAGTGATAGAGCAATAATGCATTTCAGCTTAACATTAAAAAAATTGCTGAAATGACTAGTTATTCTGGCAAAGCAGACTCACTTATCCATGGGTATAATTGGAAATCATTGACTAAACTATTCAAATATTCACAGGTGTTTCCAAACTGTGGACTGGATGACTGCACAAATAACAGTCATACTTTGCAATTCTGTGACATTTCCTCTGTGTCTTTAAATCCCCCTGAAGTAGTCACAAACCTTCTCTGTACATTTTAGACAGTTACAAGTTAATTCAACCTTCCTTAAGTGAAATAAAGGAAATTGTTCAACTGACAACACCAGCAGAAAGTGAGAATAGCAACAGAAAAGGGTTTTACCTATATCTATCTATCTGCATCTATCTATCTATCTATCTATCTATCTATCTATCTATCTATCTATCTATCTATCTATCTATCTATCTATCTATAGCTGTTACACCTAAGGGTGCATTAGGATGTATCAGGCAATGGCTCAAGATCCAAGTGGAAACCAGTAATGAGTGGTGTCTCTCAAGGGTCTATTCTGGGACCAGTACTGTCTTCATTAATGACATAGATGGGATTGAGTGCACTCTCAGCAAGTTTCATGGTAAAACCAACCTAAGTGGTGTAGTTGATTCATGGGAGGGAAGGGATGCCATCCAGATCAGACCTTGACAGTCTTGAGGATTGAGTGCATGTGAACCCCATGAAGTTTGCTAAAGCCAAGTGAAAAACCCCACATCTGGCTGAGGACACCAGCAATATTGACATAGACTGGGAAATATTGGTGATGAAAAATTAATTCTAATTCGGTTGTGTGTGCTTGTAGCCCAGAAATCCCACCATGATGACTGGATCAAAAGAGGGGTGGACAGCAGGTTGATAGAGGTGATTCTGTCCCTCTGCTCTGGTGAGATCCACTTGATGCGCTGTGTTCAGCTCTGGGGCTCTAAGCACAAGAAAGACATGAAGCCTTTAGAATATATCTAGAGGAGGTCCAGGGAAATGGTCAGGGGTCTGGAGCACCTCTCCTATGAAGGCAGAGAGAGTTGGGGTGTCCAGACCAAAGAGGTATCCAGGGAGACTGTTTTGCAGTGTTTCAACATATAAAGTATGCTTATAAAAAAGTAAACGCACATGGTAGTAACAGGAGAAGTACCGTTAGTTAGTTAGGAACGATGCAAGAGTGTAGCATCTTTGTTTACCTCTTTTATAGTTTCATTCCACTAACAGCTTTCTGGAGAGGACAGCAAAGCTAGTCAAAAGTATATTATTAGAAGAGAGATGGATGTCAGGATCTCATATTAAATGCATACAGGAAGACCAAGCACATTAGACAGTCACAGGGGCACATTTTAGTTAAACTTACAGTCTCTCAAATTTAGGCCACGATTATGATCTGACTGAAAAATTTGTATCATTTGCAGGTGGAAGGGCAATTAGGACCACTCAATTCAGTGAAGTTGTTCTTGACTTACAACAGTGCAACTCTAGAACAGAAGTTCTAAGTTTGTATTAGAAATGGGTTTTTTTCTTTTTTTAATTCTCAATCCTCATTGACACAGTTTTCATATGGAATTTCATAACATAAATGGATTAATCAGGGGCAGAAAGGAGTCTCGTTCTCCTGCACTGAAAGGGAAGTTACAGGGACAAGCTGAAAGCAAGTACATAAGATTCCAATTAACCTACTTTGAGAAATAAAGTTTTTAAACCTCAGTTGTACATCAATTTTTGCCAACACCTAATCAGAGGCTTATGTCACTTGACAGAAAAGGTCAGTGGTGTAGCACAGTTTCTGTATCCAAATTCCAACAGAATCTCCCACCCCTGATTGAGTCCATGCACTTCTTTGTATTTCACCTGCTCCATAATCAGTAGACACATTTCATGGGTGTATATTAGCCTGCAAAATATCTTCACTTAGCAATTATTTCAAGTGTCTTGTTAATTGGCCACTCTGTGTATGCAGAATCACTGCTATCAGAAAGAACTGCAAAGCTGTTAGCTATGGACATTAAAAACTGCTGCTTTGTTGCTGACTGGAAAAACATTGAACCTACAAATTTTAAATACTTCAAATTTGAAAAGTCTTAACAAAAAAGCTCTAAATAATTTCCGCTTTGTACTTGGAAATTAAAGGAGCCACATTCTGTTTCCTTGACTCCTATCACCCATTGCAAGAGTGAAGAGTTGGGTACCCACCTCACCACTTCCCACCATGAGGGGGTTGAAGACAATGATGAGATGTCCCTTCAGACTCCTGTAGGCTGTGATCTGTCAAACACTGCCAAACACCACACAGAGCTCAATTCCAAAACAGAGGAATCTAACATGAACATCTGGAAATACATGTAAAATCATACACATGCTGTGTGAATTTCCTAAAAATGTTACTATGTGCACAACTTCAGTCACTGGACTTGTTTGTAGAGGAGTTCTCAAGTACTCTGATACCTGAATATGGGGACAGAATCTTGAATTTTCTCCTAGGCACTGTTGTGACAATGTAAAAGTGATAAAAATAGACCCTTTAATCCTTTATTGTGATTTATCCAGAAACATATAATAGGAAGCACAAAAAGCAATTGGATTGACTTTTTTTTTTAGTTTTGGTTTTGTATCCTTCTTATCCTTACCTGATACACAATTCTTTGAGGAGTTCATGTGCTTGATATTGATTAGAGCTCATGATAGGCAACACTAATCTGCTTAGAAGATCACAAAAGCCAGAAGAGAACCTGAGCTCAGGAGGCAATCCTGGCATGACTGGAAAAGTGTGTGCAACTAAAACTGGGACAGATGAGGGAATGAACAGAAGAATTTTGTATATCTTTTGGGTCCCCCCTCTACAAATTCTTCATACTTTATGTCAATGCCATGATGTTTTATGTTCTTGTTGATTGTTGTTGAAATAACTAAATAGCATTAACATCCTAAATTTTTTAATTTTTAAATGAATGTATTATAATTATTAATTATTACATAAAATAGCTTTAATAATATTTGGTCTATATTTGTCATCAAGAGACAATTAACATGTATTTTCTGTTGGATAATCTATATCCAGAAAATTTAGGCACAGTTCTTCTCTGGAATACAGGAAATCCAAAACATGAAATCTTTTTTTCTGAAACTTGACTTTCTGATATCCAGATATGGTATTAAACTCTTGCAAACAATGTAAATGCCAAATGTCAATATTCTTATCATCATCGGGATATCCAATAGTGTTGTCCATTAAGTTATCTATGGCCTGGGGGGGAAGGAAGTGAAAAGCTCTTAATCTCTCTTGCTACCATAGCACTGAAAAAATAGGAGCCCTGTGATAGGAAACCAATCAAGCACAAGTAAATATCAACCTGTAACTCTGCAACTGCAGTATTTTCTTAGTCATGCTTGAGCCCAGTAGCAACCTTGTGGGACTACCTATAACCTTGTGGGACTACCTATTTACTTTTTTTTTCTTAATACAATGAAAATTTTACTAAAATGATACTGAAAATGAAGAAGGGGAAATCCAATCTGTTTCAACCCAGGTTTCCTCCTAGGTGTGCTAGAGAAATGGTTTCCTATTCATGTTCCTTTTGGCTCCATAACTGTTGAATCCCTGGTTACTTAAGGGTAACAAAAGAAAATAGAACAACATTTGTGTTTTCACCTCATCACATTTCTCACAGTTTCTGCTTTATAAAGAATCACAAGCATTTCTGCTTCACTTCTGCTTCTGCTTCACACAACAGGCTGTAACCAAATTATCAAATCCACTCAACTCCCTTTCTTTTCAATGTCAGAGTAGAAATACTTTCCTTCTACAGCTTTCCTCTTTGACATTCCTCATGTATGCTTGTGACCATCTTCAGTCCATCTAGTGTCTGTGGCATGATTCAGCACAGGAGCTGAAGCTGACTCAGACTGACAGCACTTGATTGATGATACATTGCTAAGTACACAGAAGCAGCTTGATGGAAATTACTTTAATGAGTGATTTGAATATGCCTGATGCTTGTAGACTACATAAATGTGAGATACTGAACTTCTTGAATCAAGACAAATTAAACAGAGTTGGCTGAGGTAGTACAAGGAAAAGCAGCTGATTTAGCTTGTACTGAACCATGTGCTTTTATTATTTGTAGCTGTTCTAGTAATATTTTTGCTCCACCTCATGCATAACACAAATTAAGAGACAGATAAGGAAAAATGATCAATATATCTATATATGGATATAGAGACTGACTTCTGTACTCTCTGGCTGTCCTTTTTCATAAGTTTTGTCTTCAGATCTCCTATGCTCTTTATCATAATTCACCTTAAAGCCCTCCAACCAGTTAAAAGAAAAAAAAAAAAAGAACATTACTTCCAGAAGCAATTTACCTTGTAAATAAATTCAAATTAAAACCCCTACCCTCAAATTGGCAGCACGTTGTGAGCTAATGAACCAACACAGAGCCCCACTGTTTTGAGACAGAATAACATTCAGCCCCCAGTTTTCAATAGTCTGCCTGTGGGCAAACTGTTATAACCATATGGAGCTCTACTGACTTCACAAGGGTAAAGCTGAGAGCCTAATCCTGCACAGCGTTGTCACATAATACTGACAATCCCAATTGCCAAACCCAGGGTCCAGATTTGTCCCACCAAGCTGTAGGGGTCTCAGGCATTAGATTCATGAGTAGCCTCCCCTTTAGGCTACAAAGACTCTCCAGAGAAGAAATAAGACCTGAGGTCCCCACTGGTTATAGGAGAAGACAACCGCCCCACAGATCCTAAATCAAAAGCATAAATTTAAATTAAACAGATTAATACTCTGCTCTGTAAACTTCTTCTGGGGAGCAACCATAATTTGATTTGTTTGTGTGATGCTCTCGATGAACTTTTAAATGGAATAAATGCATATGGATACAAATGCATGGATTTCCAGAACATTCAGTGTAGCCACTCTGACTAGTGTTATTCTTTTATCCAAAAGCTTTTTCTGTTAGCATAGGTGTAAACATTTCATTGATGTTGTTCACTGTATCGCCATAATTTTTTTTGCAAATATAGAAAGTATCTTATAGATATATATATAGATATAGAAATATAGAAATATAGAAATATAGAAATATAGAAATATAGAAATATAGAAATATAGAAATATAGAAATATAGAAATATAGAAATATAGAAATATAGAAATATAGAAATATAGAAAGCCCACTGAAATCTAAACTCTGTTTATGCAAGACACTATAGTGCCATAATTGTAAAACACGCAAAAATAAAAATTTATTGTGATCTAAATAACCTGACCTAAATAGATAATATTGCAACATAAGAAAACTATAAAGCATCCATAACTCCTTCTTTCCTCCTTTTGACAACACATAAAACCCTGATGTAGTGAGAAGATTTTCACAGAAAAATGCAGCATTTTCTGATTAGAAAGCATTTTTATTTTTAGGCAAAACTCTGCCAACAACAATAATTTTCAAGAGGGTCTCTTATTTGTTCGTTTCAAAAGAAGATGGAGAAACAAAATGTAAATACTGTGCCATAATGAAAACATAGTGTGGATCAAATGATGGGATGAAATAACTAACTGGATGAGATATATTCAGGAGTACACTTCAGCCATTCAAAATAAAAAAATTAAGAAAGATTCCTTTCCTGCCCTGCATAGCATGTGAAATAGTCATCCTGATTCAGAAGATATAATTTCTTTCACATAAATACATAATTGAGATGGGGAGAATCTTTTAAAAGTGAGGGATATATACTGAAGTTATTTAATTTGATTTTTGTCACTGAATAGCTAGCATGGAAAAGGAAAGGTTATACTTTTAATGGAGAACATATGTTGTTCACAATCTATCTTGAGCCCAAATTTTAAAGTAATAAAAAACATTCAAACTGTACTATTTTGTCAGCACCCACAGTCCTACACAATAGAAATACTTGTTATGGTATCATACTTTTTGGAGTAAAACTGCCAGGAAACACAGTGTTGCTGGATGGGGGCCAGTGGAGAGGAGCAACACCTCCAGATGGAGAGACCAGGCTTTCATCTGATTCCCAGATACCTCCTTGGGTGTCAAGGGATGCATAAACTCTTTCAAAAGTCTTTCAGCCAAAACCTAACAAACACACAGTGAAAAATTCATACAGTATTGGCAGAGACAACCCACAGAATGCATCACGTGTAAGCACGTAACATCAGCAGTTCACCCCTAAACTCTGGTGAGCAACAGCTGGAAGAAAAGAGGGAAATCATTTATTCTGAAATCTGTGGGTTTGGGTTGGGGTATATACATTCATTCTTCTGAAAGCCAAACTCTTTCTGGATGTTATTGTTTGTGGTCCATATGTTCACAGTGTCATGGAGCCCCAGAAGGATCTGTCATTCTCAGTGTGGACAGTCTTCAGGAAGTACAAATATGCATTACAAAGTCAGATTCACAACAACACAAATATCTCTTTATTGCAGATTTACTACTTAAAAAATCTTTAAGGGAAATTAATGTAATTAACTGCAACTTGATTGCCCTTCTCTATTGCCAAGAATTTGCAAAATACACACACACACACAAAAATCTATGACTGAAATAATTAATCATATCAATAAACAGAGGAAGTATAATGAAATCCAGACTTAAAAAGAAAAAAATATGTCTGAGCATTTTTAGACCAGATAAAAGAAAGACTTTTTCCTGTCCTATTTCTGTTCACATGAAATTTGCGCAGTATTAAGGATTATAAATAGAATAAGATTACACCAATCATTTGTTTTTACTCCTAACTTTGTTTTTCTTTAATTTAAGTTATCTATACCATATAATTAGAGATTGCTGTAAGGAAGCAATATATCTCAGAAACACCTGACATTTCTAAATTTCCATGAGTTGTACTGATCAGTGAACCCCTTAAATGAATAACTGCCTTAAAACCATCTCTCTGTTTCAAGGAACAACCTTACAAATGCTGAAACCTCTGCTTCTTGGCAACTGTGGTAGGATTTGAAATGTCTGTGTCTCTGGGCACTTTTAACTAATATTTCATTAGCTGTTAAAACAGGGTAAGGTCTATGCTCTCTATCGATTGCCAAATGAATTGTTGTGAGACCTTATTTTTCCCCTCTAGTACATCATTTTTTCTTGTTTGCTTGTTTTCTGCTTCTCATTCTGGAACATGTACAAGGGGTTTGTTTTATCAGAGATTAATAATACTACTGGTATATATTTTTTTTTTTATTTGCAGTTGCTTTTTACATTTATTAAAATTTGAATTTTAATGCTTCCTTTAGTTGGGTCATTAGTTAATCTTGACTCTCCTTGACAATAAAACCAAAGCTAAGAATTTTGGAAATAAATACACATGCTGTATTAAAATTCCAAAATAGTTTGTTGAATTACAAGTTAGTAGTAAGAGCATGTTGAAGAGTTGTGGAAACCTCCCAAATTCTCATTGCATACTGATGTTCATAACCTTTCTTCCCAGATAAAGGTTGTTCATGATACTACATCAGTCATTTGCATGGTAAATGAGATGGACTTCCAAGGGTGAACAAAATCTGGGCAGTAAAAACTGGATCTGCAGCACTTTTTTTTTTTTTTTTTTCTATTCTTCAGCTCAGTTTCATTAACTATTGCAGAGATCAATCTCCTTTACCTAGTGCATTTCTAATCACATTTGTGCTAGATGAGAATTCATTAGGATCTGTAAATTGCACAGAAAAAGCACTGAGACCTAGCCAGTGCTACTTTTATATTAAGCAACTTTGAAAGGAAGTCATGCACATTATTTCTACTATCCTTTAGATTTTGGCAACCCAAGACAAGAGAAAGAAATGGTGATTTCATCTTTCTAAAACTCAGAGGATTGTTCACAGAGATGGGAACACATTTGATGAATTTAGCTTTCATTTTGTTAAAGAGTTACTTACTAATAGCTCTCATTTTTAAATATATGAACGATTCATGAAATGTAATGTGCATATATTTTAGTATGAGAGCAGCCTTGAACCATTTAGTTTACTGACATCCATAACAATGTGTTATATATTATTGACTTGATGGCCACCACTTTCATGGTTATGGATATAGAAGGAAGGGAAATTTAATTCATTGAGGTAAGTGCTTATTCTTTAGACACGCATTATTATGACATTTTTGTTTCTAATAAGTATTCTTACAAGCATATAAATGCTCATAAGTGTAGACGTTCTTTATATAAAGAATATCTCATAAACTATTCTGAATTCCAGTCAAAAATACCCCAAATTTTATGAGTTGCTACATATATTAAAATATTTTTTCTATTATATAAATCAGAACATTTTTTAAAGTACACACTTCTCACTGTACATACATATGTAAATGGATATACTTACATATGTATGTAGTTATATCTGGCTGGAATGGAGTTAATTTTTTTATTGAAAGTTCATTTTCATGGCTTTTGCATCAAAGTTTCACTGATCAGAAAAATAATTGTGAGAAATTCCCCAAGTTTATTCTGACTGATTAAAGAATAATTATGCCTGTCTCTGCTTTTAGGACTGGTGTGTTTTTTATTGCACAGGGGATAATCTCATATCAGAAGAGTACTTTCAAGTGGGTGAGAGTAGTGGGAGACTTGACTGTTAGATATTGACAGGTGGGTTTGTAATGTCTCAGAAAACTGGATGGTAACTTGCCTGCTGAATGCAAATGCAGTGAACTTCACAAGATGTTTAGAAAAGCAGGTGGGGGTCATGCTCTGTGGTCCTTATTGTTAATGATATAGGGGGGCATAGGAAAAAACATTCTGGAGGCTAAACTTGGACTCCAACCCAGGACATCAACATCCTTGAGCTCCACCATAGGGTTTTGTGAAATAATTCTAGTCCCACATGTGAGGCCCAGGAGGCAGAGAGGAGGAATCAAATGTCTCAATGAATGAATGAATGAGATTGTGATAGGGAGATGAGGCATTTAGGAAGGGAAACAAAATAACCTACGCAGGAAGAAAAAATTTCCCCTTAATCAAAGTGGAACAAGGTTGCTGGCACTAACAACTAAAAGATAACAGAGGAATATTTGAAATAAAACCCAGGCAGACAGCTAGGTGTTGGGGGATTTCCATGCCTGATACTTGTTAATGTGTAACCAGGACTGCCTGACAGTCACCACAGAGTTTCGAAGGAACCCAAGTGTGAAGTTGTAGAAGCAGAAGCCAAAATGTGTAAGACATCATCACAAACTGCAGCTGTGCCAGAGGACTGGCAGGTCACCAATGTAACTCACAGGTAGGACAGGGCTCTGAAGGGAATCCTAGGAACTGCAGACATATGAACCTGGCTTCTTTCCTGAGTATCCATCTGGCAGACTCAGTAATAAAAGTTACAACCACTGAAATAACAAAAATGTGGAAAAACAGAGTCTAATAGGAAAGATCAGAAAGGATTCTTTCCTGTTGGGAAAGAATCTGAAGTTGAAAATCACCCCCAAACTTGAGGAAGTTTGGAAGAACAAATGGATAAGAAAGATAGGATGGTAACAAAATATTTGGAATTTGAAAAATTCAGTAACAAAAATAAGTTGTAATAGGAAAAGTTGTTTTTCTGGTTTGAAATTAGATTAAAGAGAATAAAGCAAGTTCAGTTTCTGGGTGGAAAAGGATCACTAATAGATTTTCCATAAATCACTGTGAGGATTAGTTTCATTCAAATTTTCATCAATGACTTGGAGTAGAAGTCTGCAGTGAAACCTTCACGTTTTCAGGTGACAATAAATCCTTGAGTTTAAATGTAAATAAATGTAGGATGATATGTCATGGGAAAAGATTTCTAAATCACATCTGCTGAATTCTGAATTGGGGCTCACAACCTGGAGTAGAAATGTTGAAGTCAAAGTTACTGTTTTCTAGAAACATCACCTCATTTTGCAAGCAAAGCATTCAAATAGTTCTTGAGCACCATCACAAAGGGTTGGGAAACAATGTAGAAAATGTTATCTTAGAAAATAATAGAATAATTTAGGTTGAAAAAACTGCTAAGATCACTGGCTCTAGTGGCTTTCCAGGTGCTCTGCCCCCAGCCTGTAGGGCTTCCCGGGGTGGTTGTGACCCAAGGGCAGGAGCCAGCACTTGGCCTTATTCAACCTTGTACCACTGACCTCAGCCTATCAATACAGACTGTCCAGGGCCCTGTGTAGGGACTTCCTGACCTCCAGCAAATTAACACTGCTGCTCAACTTGCTGTCATCTGTGAATTTACTGAGGGTACACTCAATCGCCTCGTCCAAATAACTGATAAAAGCATTTGACAGACCTGGCCCTAATACTGAGCCCTGGGGAGCACCACTTGTGACCGGGCACCAAACGGATTTAATTCCTTTCACCACCACTCCTTTGACAGAACATACAGGCAGTTTTCATGCAGTGAACAGTCACCTTCCCAGACCATGAGCAGCCAGTTTTTCCAAGTGGAGGTCTCAAAGGCCTTACTGAAGTCTAGAGAGACGATATTCACAATCTTTCCCTGATCCACTAAAAGCGTTATCCTGTCATAGAAGGAGATCAGGCTGGCCAAGCAGGACTTGTCTTTCATAAACCCATTCTGGCTGTTCCTGATCCCCTCATTGTCCTTTACATGCCACACAATGGCACTGAAGATCATCTGCTCCTGTAGTATATCTTGGAGTGTATGCATCTTGGCTATTGCACAGCTGAGTTTTCTCTACATTTCAAAGACAGAGTTAGAAAGGGCACAGAAAAGGGCAACTGCAGCAATTATGGAGCTTGAATCGAAGCAATCCTGCCTTTTAAAATATCTTTTTTCAATAAAAAGAGTTAGACTGAGTGTATCCTATGTGGGTACATCCCTAGAAGGCTGACCCCTTAGACATTTACTGAAGAGAGGTGTTTAAGTCAAAGGCATTTTTAAGACATGGAGTATTTCAGAGAAATTTTAGGATATCTTGATTGGGAATTTAAACTTAATTCAGGGCCATGTCTTTGGGGCCAGGAACCTGAAAACTGAGTATTATCTTCAGCAAAATTGAGTTAATTTTCAAATTCAGAAACCAAGGGCTTTAATTACTTGCCTAAACAAAAGCAAAGTAAGATCCTTGCACCACTAACATTTTTAGCATATCTGATACCTCTGCACAGGTGCTGTGCACGTAACATCATGTCCTCTGGAGCAGCAGATGGATGCCAAAACAGAAACATCGGTGCATTTTACAGTTATGTACAGGAAATTAAACTGCACATGCTATATCCTATCTGCAATTGAAAAAAACAAAACAAAACAAGACAACAAATACAAAAAATAAACAGACAAAACCCAAACCCCCCCCTCCAAAAAAAAAACTGCACAACCCTCCCAAAAAAGTGCAATAAAAAAAACCCAAAACCCTACACACAAAAAACCCAGACAAAAGAACCACCTGAAAAATATAGGAAAAAATAATATCAGGAGGCTAAATACTATGTCTGTAGCTTCACTCACGTAGCAGTAAATAGCAGCTTTCTTAGTTCTTAGTGATGTAGAAATGATGATGGATTTCAAACAGATAAATGCAAGTTCTACTCAGCCCAAATATGTAGATTATTATCTACATTTTCTCCTATAACATCTA
Organism: Melospiza georgiana; assembly: GCF_028018845.1. NCBI lineage: Eukaryota > Metazoa > Chordata > Aves > Passeriformes > Passerellidae > Melospiza > Melospiza georgiana. The sequence continues at coordinate 50,198,880 of NC_080431.1, forward strand.
AACTGTACACAATATCCACTTTTACCCTTGGAATTTCTTGGCTGCAGGTCTAAAGCTTTATACAATTAAATATAATTTACCTGACAGCTGACAAATAAAAATAGATAATGTCTTGAGCAGTATCAAACTTACTTTAAATGTGCAGTTCACCAATTTCTACTGAAGAAATTCAAATGCAATATCTCAGTTTACTCTAGTAACATGGCTTTTAGTCAGTATGATTTCACTTTAAAATGTTACTTTGTCTCCCTTAAAAAAAATAAGACAACTGAATGTGCATTAAAATGGAATTAAAAATTATCATAGTAATAAAAGTAAGGGATAGCTGGATAAGAAACTTCTCTTGACTACCATATAGTTGAGTTCTCATTGGAGTTTCTGTTGTGCAACATAGCTCCACAAATTTTTCTTAAATGTTGGCAGAGTGCATCTGCATAATTCAGACTGAGAATTAATCTCCTATCAAGAAAACTGAGGGAGAAAGGAAAAAAGGAAAGAAAAGAAGATAAAAAAGGCAAGAATTTGGGACAATGCCTGAAGCTTTGTAAAATGCTGTTGATTGTGTTGATTATGTTTTTTTTTTCTAAAAATATGCACACAAGAAAAGAAAGGTGGAAACCTTCATCACTGACTGAATGTCATGTTTTGATATTGCTTGTGCTGAATGTTTTGACTTTTATTTCCAATTTTCTTTTCAGTTAGACTACTCTGTTACTGTAAAATAAAACAAACTGTAAACACTGAGAAAGAGTCGTATTGACATGAAATGTTTTCACTAGGATTTTAATCTTTTTTTTCATGGAATATTCAAGTTTATTTCAAATTTATAATGAATTTTTGGTTATAATGAAACCAAATATTGATATATTTCAGTAACAGAATCCGTACAACTCTTCCCCAATTCAAGTAGATTTAAATAAGGATGTGAGGAAAGGTAAACTTGTTAAAGCATTGATGAAAAAAAATCTCCTCAAGAATATTTATCGAACCAGTGATAGTAGGAATATGTTTAATAGTTCTCATGCATTTCATAACTTGTATTTAGTGTTTTGATGATAAGAGATCTCACAATTTTACATGTTTTTTTGATATTTTCTGGATAGCTGTATTCTATGTATATTTTAGACTTCACTTCAGTGGACTGTAACTGACTTCACTTGGGGGACTAAAAGATCTGACCAAGAATTTAGACAGCAAGCAGGATCCACTTATCAGTTCAGGATGCCTGTTTCATATAAGTAATAAAATTTATTTTTGCATTAATATTTAGTAGTCCTTCATCATTTATCTGAATGATAATGATTATTTTTGCATAAGAATAATAAAATTTTTCTTAAATTAAACTAAACTATAATACATTTAACAATAAACCCACCTGTTTTGACTGCTCATTTCCCAATTAAGTTATTCAATTGACTATCACAAAATACTATTAAAGAAGGGAAATTCACAGTTTTTTGTTTTTTGTTTTTAATTGATACATCTCTATGTATTGAGACAGAGAAAGAGAAGAATAGTGTTGGTATGGATGTATACTGATCTCTCCCATAGTTTGCCTACAGAAAATTTAAAAATGTTTTGGTTGTTTAGAAATTTATAAAGAGATAAAGTAAGAAGTAACCTTTAAATGAACATGAAGAATGAATGAATAAATGAACTTCTGGGTAGAACACTTTGTAATTGGTGGATTGCTTGTCTCCCACTAAAGGTTTTGATATTGGCTGTGGAAGAAAAATAAAACACACAGTGGCTCCTATATTACTGCAACAAATAGCACTAAACCTGAGTGCTATAACTCTTGAAGAAGAGGTAAAAGAGGTTCTTAGATTAACAGAGACAAATTTTGATCTCAGATGGGAAAAAGACACCCATAAAATTTTGCACAAAAATTAATGTGTTCCTCCCAGGTATTTCTATCACATATTTCACCTTCTCTGATTTTTCAGCCTTATTTAATTTTGAAACCAGTTGTGATTGATTCTACAACTAGACTAAAAGGTACCAAGCCAATATTTACATCTTTCTCTTATTATAACAAAAATGAGTGACCTGTTGTTTATCAGTTTAAACTACAGTTGGACTTAAGAAAAACACAAAGGACTATTAATGCTTTACTACTCTAGGAACTTGTGCTGAGACAGGAAATGCTGAATCATTTTCCAATTTCTCTTTTCTCTTCTTTGTAATGTTTATTTTCCACAAATAATAGTTGAGAATTTCTGCAAACAAAGAAAAATGAGAAATTCCAGATACATTACAAAACCCTTTTTTGAAAAACAAAACTGTTTTTCAGTTTTGTTGTTTCTTAGACTTTTGGAATTATGATTCTTAAGATTTCTTGCTTTTCACTTTGCAAGTGTGTCTTTTGTGTTGATAATAGATGTGTTGTAGTTTCTGCAAAGCATTCAGGGGAAAAAGCATTATTTTTATATATTTTGTTACTACTTTGGGGTTTTCTTTATGAACTTTTCAAGCAGCACACCATTTTTAGAAAGAAGAATTTTGCCCTCTAAAACACTGTCAGAGTGTGAACTTCTGTATTACAGGTAATTTTTGAAAAAGTAAATTATGGACTGTCCTTAAAACTGTATGGCCTTTAATATAAAATCAAAGGTGATTGTTACTAATTAGTTGAAGTTCTGAACATGATTGACTGTTTCTCACTTTAGACTATTCTAGGTACAGAAGAGTAAATCAGGCATAAATAAGGGGAGATGTAATGCAAAGTGACAGAAAATTGCAACATAGACCATGTATTGTATGGTCAGTTATTTGTTAATTGGGATGAAATATGCAGCTCCACACAAGGAAAAAGGCCACATTTAAATGGCAAAAGGGCATCTTACCTAACCTAACCTAATAATATCCAAGGCCATCTAGAGTGATTGCATAGGCCTGATTAATTTTGCCATTGAATAATGTATTGGAACAGCCTTGCAATATTTTAATTAATTGATGAGTATGTGGTTTCCTTATCCATATTTTAGCATTAGAGGACCAATCGTTGTGTTCCAGTCAATTAGTCAAAAAATCTTTCCATAATTCTTGTTTCTCAGCGCTAGCAATTTCCTTCTTTAAGATGTGACTCAATGTAAAGAATTTTACAACATTTGTAGTATTTGTATTTCAGCTGCTAATCTGACGAAAATATCCAGTAAATAATTCACTAGTTTATGTAAAAATCAAGTGATATTTGAAATGAAGGAGAAAAGAAAGATATAGGAATAAAGTTTCATTAATTTTTAATGCTTACTTTGGGGTTTTTTGCTTATAACTGGAATCAGTCAAACATCATGACATGGGGATTATTTAGAAAAGATCTATCTCTATGATAGGGTGAACAGTAGTTCGCTCTCACTTTCCTCAATGAATTCTGGACTTCAGGTGCCTTTGACAAAGTCTTTTTTATACTAAGCCACACAAACATTGGTAAAAGGAGTTTGAAAATGGTTTGTTGTGGTTGTTCAACAAGACACAGTGGCCTTATATGAGAAAGCTATACAGTTATAAATGTCTGAAAAGGCTGAAAAGACATTTGACTTTACAATGCAGACAAACACACAACTTTATGCAATGACTGAAAATTGTTCAGGCAGGTGTTTAAAACATGGAGACTATGTGAGAACTGATTTTTGATGCACAAAAAATATAACACAAAATATTACACATTTTTTATTTTTGTGAAAAAACCCACCCACGTGATAGGCCATAACCATTTTTCCCAGAAGGAAGAAAAAGCTGTCACATCATTAGAAGAAGAAGAAAACTTTCTGTTTTATTTAAGCATCAACTCTTTTCTCTCATCTCAGAAGGCTACTCAACAATAAATTTCAGTTCTATTTCTTACACTGATTGTCTCACCTTTCTGAAACATAGATTATAGATGTACTCCTTCCAGCTAGGTCAGATAATTGCTATTCTTTCAGACAGTGGTTTTGGTATGGAGGAAAGGATACAATCATGCTGTACCAGACACTAGAATTTCAATCACTTTTTCCTGGTTTCCTTAAATATTTCTCCTAACTCTGCTTAGAATGTCAGTATTTTGGGGTGTGTCCACCTGCTCTGATAACAGATTCTGTAGAGGGCAACTGCCACATGAAATCAGCAGCAATTAGTTTATTCAACTCTTTTCCATTATTTTCTCAGTAGTTTATTAATTAAAAAATGTCTCATGAATCAGTATGAACAATAAAATACCTTTTTCCTTGCAAAGAAATTGCACACTACTGCGTATAAATAATCCTATTTCTCAAAAATTATATTTTCTGGGTATGCTCAAAAAAACTTTATCAGCCAAGCAGACAGTAGAAGTGACACTGAAATAATTGTTATAGTAAATTTATTGCCATCTGTCTTAATTACGTTAACATATAGAACTAGCTGGTGGTGTGCCAATTTCTTTCTGAGGTTGTTACAGCTTTCTTCCTTATTGAAATGATACACGAATTTTGTTTTGAATATAGGTGTAAGTACTTATTATTTACTTGCATATGATCGATCTAGCAATATCATAACTGAAATATTTTTCTACATTACTTGGGCACAGAGGAAGAAAGCATTTTTCCTTGCCTTGCTAGGTAGAGGTGACACATATGCTTCAGCTGTTACTGTCTTGATGATTCACTTTATTCCAAAGGTTAATACAGTTTCTGAATGTCATTGACTCTGTAGTATGCATGAATTTATTATAAAATTACAGGGTCAATAAATTATGCCTTTCCATTTTTTACTTTATGAAGAATTTGGTGATAACACAGATGAACTACTTAGGATACTAATTAATAGAAGGTATTATATTATACAAATTAATAGAAAGTTTTTTCTTGAGCCTAATTTTCGTTGAATAACAATATTGCTCAAATATCATGAAAGTGTGTCAGCTATTAACAGTGGAAAACTCTATGAAGACCCTGCCCTGAAGTGACTCTCATAAAAGATATTCCAATAAAACCCCTAAACTTTACAAGCCCTCTTGCAATTAGCTGAGTGACAGACTCTCACATTTCCCCCCTTCACTGGCCACTAAAATTTATTTCATCCATATTTACTTATGCCAGCCTCTTTTTTCCCTAAATTTCCCTAAATTTCTGTAAGAAAGAGAAACAGCATGAATCAAACCTACACATCTCCTGCCTTCCTTTCCTCTGAGTTTACCTCACTTGTGTTATTCTTAGTACAGTCCAAGCAATACTAAATGAATGGCAGGAGGATTATTGTAGTATTATTCCAAGTGTTCTTATTAAAAATTTTTCTGTTTCCCATCTTCTTGCTTTATTTGATTGTCCTAAGAATGTATAGCATCCTGTTACATGTTCAAAATGCAATTAAAACAATTTTTAAATTAGAGGCAATATACCCAAAAATGTAGGAAAGACCTGTATGTCTTCAGGGTAGAAATCCGAGTATGTGATAGTATGCCACCAAATACAAAAAAAATCTTTATGGTTCAAGGAATTCAGACATTATCATTACTCAGGCAATTAAGATTTTGAGGAAAAAACCAAGTGTGATACATACTTGATACATACTTGTTCAGAGACCACCAAATTTGAATCATGCTTTAGGACATTCCCTTTGCTCTTCACTATGGATGCAATTCTGAGTGTTTCTTGTGCTGTGGCACATTTGTTCTACTGAATTATTATACTCTTTTCACATGGTGACAATAAGCTAGCAGGAATTCTGTCTATGGCTAGACTCTAAAATGAATATTTCAATATAGAGAATAATACATCTTAAACATTTCTAATAATACAGGTCTAAGATTTCTGTAATAAAGATATCTATGTGAATAGGAATGGAACAGAATACAGGATTCCTGTGTTTAGTAAATTGGCATAAGGAAGCAATCATAGCAGTCTACAGAACCATGTAATCTCCTGCACACAGATGGCTTAAAAAGAGATCACCTGGGCTGAGTTTATTACATGAAATGGTCTACTGAACAAAGAAATTGTCAAGAATTCTACTACTCTTCTTCAATGATTAAGAATGGTTAATTAATACTAGCATGATTTTACAAATAATTCTGTTCAATTTCTTTCCAGTTTGCTGCTATATCATGATGGGACCTGATTATTACAGTAAGTAGTAATTTTGTTTCCCATCATGATTTAGCATTAATCTTATGATTACATACTTGGTTTCAATTATTAGCCACAAAGGAAACCAACAATATATTATTTATGGTAATGGACATCAATTTGGATTTCAGGTGTATTTTGCTTTTGGTAACTTTACTGTGCTAGAAATTAAAAATATATCTTCTTTGGTGCAGTATTCAAATTCATGGAATGACTAAATTTGTCCTAAATAATTGAATGCCAGCTACTACAATTGAAAAACTACACCAGGAAAATAATTATTACTTTTATTTCATAGAGTGGAAAAACTATTGACAAATAAGAGGAGCAAGGTCTCATTTTGAAACTTTTAATGTATGTAAAACAAGAGTATACCCAACCATATTGGATAGCTGTTATATACTCTGTTGCTGATTTTTACTTGTGTGAGTAAGACAAAAAGAAATTCTGGGGCAGTGAAATATGAATATGTAGAATAATGATTTTCAGTGACAAGTCTACTGGACATTGGTGAGCGAAACATAAAAGCACCCAGAAAGACCAAATAAGAAGTCAGTTTAGGAGACATGAGAAAGTGTGAGGGTTTATAGGATCATTGTCTTAATACTTCTTTTATCCCAGTTCACAAAACAATATGAAAATTTGCATAACAGAGTGAATGAAGGAACTTGAACACAGTAATGAATATGCTAACTGTATTGGATCATTATAGGTGTAGGAAGGTTATGCCCATTTGAAACCTGCTGAATAAAACATTGTGGCAGAAGTTACTAATCAAAATATTCTAATAGTATTATACACCTTCTATTTTTAGTTTGTTAAGTGCAGATGGATCATGTATGCTCTGATTATACTTGGTGATAGCTGCACAATTTCAGTGTGACCCTGACCTTGTTGTACACACAAGTTATCCACAACCAAATTTACTCTGGATGGCAGATGGGGCGGTGACGTAGGGAGATAAACATTACTCAAGACTTGATCTTCCCTGCTAAAAAATGTCACTAGCAAAGGAATTGTCACCAAAAAAAAAAAAAAAAAAAATTTAAAAATTCCAATATGACATTTGTTATGGCTGGGGAGAGGAAGAATTTTAAAGTAAATGGAGTTTAGGTGATGCAGGAGAAACTTATCTGCAGGGAGGGAAAACATGTCTACAACAAGGTACCCCCATGAAATCCAGGAAAATACGCACCTAGAACCCTAGATACTGCATTATCTGGATTGGCACTGGACCCAGAACTGGTGATCTTTTCTTTCTTTCTTTCTTTCTTTCTTTCTTTCTTTCTTTCTTTCTTTCTTTCTTTCTTTCTTTCTTTCTTTCTTTCTTTCTTTCTTTCTTTCTTTCTTTCTTTCTTTCTTTCTTTCTTTCTTTCTTTCTTTCTTTCTTTCTTTCTTTCTTTCTTTCTTTCTTTCTTTCTTTCTTTCTTTCTTTCTTTTCTTTCTTTCTTTCTTTCTTTCTTTCTTTCTTTCTTTCTTTCTTTCTTTTTTTCTCTCTTTCTCGTCTTTCTCTCTTTCTCTCTTTCTCTCTTTCTTTCTCTCTTTCTTTCTCTCTTTCTCTCTTTCTTTCTCTCTTTCTCTCTTTCTCTCTTTTTTTCTCTCTCTCTTTCTCTCTTTCTCTCTCTCTCTCTCTTTCTCTCTCTCTCTCTCTCTCTCTTTCTCTCTTTTCTCTCTTTCTCTCTTTCTCTCTTTCTTCCTCTCTTCCTCTCTCCCTTTCTGAATTTCCTTCTCTATCTTACCTTTTACCCTGACCATTATTCAAAAGCCACTACCACAGGTTGCTTATACTAGAAGATAAGAGACTACCAATACCAATTTCCATGCAGTAATAAAATTCTTTAAGCTTCTTTTGTGGACCCTTTGACTTTCTTCATTCTTTTTCAAACACAAGCATCTTTGAATCTGGGGTGCTCCTTTCCTCTTGAGTGCAGTCTGTCTTAATAGGAGCTTTGAAGAATTATTGCTTCTCTCCTACCACTTCCATAACACATAGCTTATTTTCTTTCTCTCTTTCAAAACTGATTTGTCTGTTTTCGTTTTGTTTTGTCTCTGCCAATCACTCTGCCCTTTATTATCCTGGTAGTACAAAAGTGAACACAGTAGCCTTATTGAGATTTCATTATGGTTTTATTTCATAAAAACATAATTAAATGCTTTGAAAACAGCAAAAAAAAAAATAACGTCAATCCAAAATACAGTATCACCTGAAAGAATTAAGTGGAAGAGCAAGTCAGTTTTCTCTCTTGTACAGTGTTAACAGATCGTGATGGCAAACAGCTTCCCTCATGAGAGTTCAGCAATATGGATGTGGAAGGAGAGAATTGGAGCACAGCAACATTTTGAAAGACGGTAATGCATATGAGTAGGAAAAAAAAAATCACACACCACCTCATCACTTTTATTTACTAGTTAACTAGTGACAGAGAAAGGCAAAAGACAACTTTATTAGAGGGGGAAAAACAAAGAACAAGTTGCTAGTGCTAATTTTACTGGAATAAGAAGGCAAGCAGTACACTTTTCAGCCACTGACAGTTTATCTTTGTGCTTGCAGGTGTTGGAAAAGTTGCATAATAATTTGAAGTATACGTATCATTATACTTCTAAGCTATTTTGAAAAGCAACTCTAATGCAAATTTTCACCAATTTTACTCAGTATTGTGCAGGCCACTTCTTTGTATTTAAAGGAGAACAAGAACCTTTTCCACCTTGTTTATGAAGATGAGAAAGGACAAGAACAATATTCTATGGGAAAATCACAAAGTTTTCACTCCTCTGTCCCTTCCACACCCAACAGAAAGCAGAAGCACACTGTAACAAAGAGTGGAGGGCAAGATCATAGCTTTTAGCAATGTCAGTGGCTCGTTATTGCTTTGCATTTATGTCCCGGTACCATCTAATTAGCTTACTTTGTGATTTACTGAGCTAGCTTCATTTGGCATCTTACATCACAGAGAAACAGAGGCCCCAGTGCTATTCTACAATAGGACACAGAAGTCTGCCATCTACACAAGCTTTATTACAGAGTCAGGCAGAACCTTCCATGCATCAGAGAACATTATTAGAGAGGGTTGGTTATTTGGAAGCCATCTCCGTTGTAACAGATATTATCACCCTTGAGGGGAAAAAAAAACAAAAGAAAAGAAGAATTAAAGAACTAAATCAGCCAGTACTACAAGTGGAGAAGCTTAGCTAATACACTGTACTTACACTCTTCTGGTTCATAGGTTACAGCCCTGACTTTGTCCATTTGCTGAAACAATGAAATCATAGCAATGAAATCATAACAGTGAGCTATAAATCCATAGATGTTTCCACATGAAAAAGTGAAATGTAAGGAAATATGTAAGAAGGATATAAACTATACAGCAACCACACATTTTGTTTCTTTCATTTGCATCAGTTCTGGTCTCATCCTAGCAAAACCAATCATCACAGAATCAATTGGGTCAGAAGAGGACCTTGAGCAACTAGTTCCAACTCCCTGCCATGGCAAGGGGCACCTTCAACTAGACCAGGTTGCTCAGAGTCCCATCCAACCTGCTCTTAAATGCTTCCAGGGATGGGGAACCCACAACTTCTTTGGACAACCTGTTCCTGTGTCTCACCAAAAAAATAAAGTATTTTTTTTTCCTAATATCTAAACTAAGCATTTTCTCATTCAGTTTGAGCCTATTCCCCTTGTCTTGTCATTATGTGCTTTTGCAAACAGTCTTTCTCCATCTTCCTGTTAGTTCCCTTCAGGTGCTGGAAAACTGCAATTAAGTCACCCTAAAGCCTTGTCTTTAACAATTTTACAATCCTAATTCTCTCAGCCTGTCCTAATATGAGAGGTGCTCCTTCCATCTTTCTGCACACAAAACATTGTCTTTCATTTTGCCTAGACTAACTACATCTTCCAAGTCTCTTCAAAAGTGCTTATTTAAAAATATTAAATGTACAATAATATGAACAAAGATATATTTAATAGATAATATTACATAAATCAATAAATGCTTGTATTCCAGCTGTACATGACTTCTTGTCGTGGTATAGGAATGGTATTCTCCAATTTAGTGTTTCCACTGAAACCACTCCAAGCCATGCACGCCTCAGTCACTCTCCCCTGTCCTTCCCCTGGCAGCAAGTCAGAAAGGAGAATTGAAGGCACTATAGGGAAACGTCATGGGATGAGATAACAAAATTAACTGGAAAGAGCAGTAAGATAATAAAATGAACAGTAACAAAAACAATATTAATGACAGAGCATAGAAGAAAAAAAAATCGGTTGCTCACCCTGTGTAAATATCCAACAATACCCCACCACTCCCTCCACCACCCTACTCCAACTGGAAAGTGAGCCCTCCCACTGTCCCTGTAAATTATGGCAGGTGATACAGAATAACCTCTGTGTCCTGGCCAGAGGCGTCCTGCCCCTCCTGGCTACTACAAAAATTAACTCTGGAACTAGGACACCACTTAAACAAAAGTTCCAGGAAAAGTGTTCTGAACAAGGTACTTCTCTGTAACAGGGCTTTAATTCCCTAATATAAGTTGTAAGAATTTACCAAAAAAAAAAAAAAAAAAAAAGGAAGCTAGCTCACAAAGGGATAGCTATTAAGAGTATAAGCAAAGTACAATGAAAAAACGTATAAGCAAAAAATGGCAGACTGCTAGGGGTAAAATTTTGACCTTATTGAAGTCAGTGAAAAAGCTCTCATTAACTTCTGCAGACTGAGGATTTCCCTCCAGCTGTTTAACCATTACAGTGTTTTGTAGTCATCATCACATCAGTGTAATCATTTCCAAAATAAGCCTTTTCCAAGCTCTACTAACTTTGGGTGATGGGATCTGTAGAATTTAAAGGATTTTGTTTTAATTAAGGTGTAGACTGTATAAGAAAAAATGCAGCAAGTGACATGTTAGTTTACAATTTTTTGAGACCTATAAGAATGGACAAAATAGACGTGCACTGAAGGAAAGAGAAGATTCATTTTTATCCTGTATTATAGACTTCTGAGAGAGAAGAAAACCTAAATTTGTTTTCCTCCTTACTTACATGGTGGTAATTCTCCATCCTTTCCATTTTCACTGGTATTTGTGTCAGATGTCCTGATTTCCAGATAGTCCTAACTGGGAGCCTCATCTATGGTCAATTGCAGGATATGGTCCCAGATTTTTTTATTCTGGAATGTAATAGAGAGGAGTTTTTCTACATCTGGGCCTTCCTTGCATGTGGAATCATGTGCCATTTAAGTATATGGGCAAGCCTTCTTGCTATTGAAATTAAGACATCAGAAAAAATGTCAGGCTCATAATCAAATGTTGGCCAATGTCAGCTTAATAGAGGGTCATCAAATGGCTCAGAGAATCTCTATTCAACCAAGGCACAGTCTTTTTCATTTTGTTTCACAGAAAATAAACTGCTTATATGAACTGCCACGGTGGTAAATGATAACCTTAGAAATTTTTATTCTTAAACCATTCTCTTAAGGAAATAAGTAGTATTTTCTTTCTGTATCCTCTCATTTGCAAAACCTTCATTATAATAGGGCAATTCCAAGCAAATTTCATAAAGGAATAAAGATCTGAAAGAGATTACATTTCAATGAATTTTTGAGAAAAAAAGAGATGGATAGAGAATCTATTAATGTCTTCCCTAAGGGACATCTGGGAATTGACCAGCTGCGCTCTCTGCTAGCCAGACACAACAGCTGTAGCTCTTAACCAGATGTGAATGTGCTTTCATTTGCCCAATTAGCAGCAGGCACAAAAAGAAACTCAGGATACTGTTTGAAGGCTTATGAGGTCTCATATGAAAAGAGATTGGACTATTGTAATGCGCGCCAGAGACATGAAATGGAAAGGAAAACATTTTGCGTTTAGTGCAGCTAAGGAAGCCAGAGGAAAACACAATAAGTTTTCTTTCAAATTGATTAACAAGGGGTTTTTCAGTAGTGGAGTAAAAATCTTTACAGAGACAGGACACAGATACTAAAGGAAAAAGTTTTCATTCGTCATTATGAGAAAACCTCTTTGAATTATGGTAGCTAGCAAATGGTTTGAAATGGAATATTAGCAGAATATTTGCAAATTTTTCCTACATCTGTTTTCTTGGCAAATGTTATTGATAGATTTACATATGATTATCTCAAGTGATAATTTGTTGCAATTACGTGTGATTGAGCACTGGCCACTTAGCCTTTATTGCAGGAAAGGGAAAGACATGGTTCAGTGTTTGTTCATCTTCATTCCATGGAATTTTTAATCAATGATTCATTTTAGTGTGACCAGTTATCTCAGTTATCACCTGATAGTTCACTTGATCTGTGGGATTCTAATGAGATGTCTGTTTTGCTGATGCTTTAGAGTGACTCTAATAGGTAAGAAACTAATGGCAAGATGACAGGGTAAAAATGAAGACACAAGAAAAGTGAGGAAAATGTTTACAAATAGTTGTAGTGAGGAAAAAAGAATCTTTAATGATCAATTTCAAATGGAAGTGTTAAATGGCTGATTGTTAAACAGTACTGAAATATTCAAGTAACTTTGTCTGTAGACTAATAAAATGCAGTTTTTAGAAAATCGTATTGATTTTATGATGAAAAAACCACTTAGTGTGTTGGATAATTTATATCAAAGTAAAATCATGCTTAAATTGGAAATCTATTGGATGCTGGTCATAACAAATCCAGCTTTTTTTGATTACAACTGTTACTATTTATGCTAGCTAAAAACTGATTTCAGAAAGATATTGTATATGTATTTTTGAATTTTCATGTCTACAGAAGAAACTGTACCTGCTGAAACTCTTAACTTATGAAGATATTTAACAATGTTTCTATTTTATCAACCAATATTTTTCAGACTTCATAAAAAGTGAGCCTCTGTCCCTTTACAACAAAAGGTTTAGTGGAAATACATGCAATCAAAATGTAGCAGCCATCTCCTTTGTACCACAGAGCATATTAAGGCATTTTCACATTGTTCAAAAGATGTTAAAAAGATTTATATTTTTTGTAGTACAGACCATTTAACTCTTAGGGATAACCAACCCCCCTATGAGGCTTTTTCCACTCAGACTGACAACATTCTATGCACATCTAAATCTTTTAATTACCAGATTCATTTTATTCAACATAATGGTAAATTTATATCAGGTAGGTAGTTTAAAATCCAATGCAAAGGTAAGGGTTGTTTCAATATACATAACAAAAATCTAGTTTCAAGGAGAATGACTATGTTATTTTCAAGGCAACTTGCAGAGCACAGTTTGGAAAAAAATGTTTTAACAATACATTTACTCTTAAAACAATTTTAAACAGAAGACCACAAACGGGCAAAGAATGTACAAATATGCAAAGAAATGAATTCAAACATAAAGCAAAATATTCAGGATAGTATGCTGATTCTTGTGAAAATTTATTTCTATGAATAAATTAAAGGGAATGCTTAAGCAATCTTCATGCCTCTCTTATGTGTATACAAGCATGTAAACAAATCTAAAACATGTAGGAGGCACTTTGAACTAAATTGAAGCACAGTGGGAAATTAAACTGAGGATGTTTAAAGCAGATGAGAATAAAGCAGAAGAGGGGTTTGTAGCTTTCTAAGAAAAAAAAAAAGAAATTTACAGGAAAACAAACATCAAGTCTCAAAATACAATAACTAAGAGTATGATCCTTCAGAGCTCATCATACTATATTTCAAAACTCAGCCCTTCAGAAGTACAGTTCTTCATAGCAAATATAGTGTGACCCCCCCTCTAATATTCTAAGGATGGAGCAGCCCTTTTATCAGGTTGAGGGTCTAGTGGGGGGATAAAATTCTCTATTAGATGCTGTTCCTGCAAAGGGGTAGAATTGCCTAAAGGGATATGAATACCCCAGGTTCAAACTGACTTTCAGCACCTGTAAATGTCTTCTCCAGCTTTCTTCTCAAATACAGGTGTTGGAAGTTTGTCCAGAATGGCCTGAGATCCTTCAGAGAGGAGAGCAAGACGTAAGAAAATTATTACCCTCAGTAGTGTGCTTCCCTTTTGGGGTTACAGTAAGGAGATTAAAGGATGATTTCAGGGTGGTAAGTGAATGATAGTTTATTCCCTGTCTCTGTTAGGAGTACTCCACACAGATGCTTCTGAGACAAGTCAGTGTTAAAGGGGCTAGTCTTAAGGACAAATCATAAAACAATGCCATTTTTCTCCTAGGCCAGGGATCAATTTCTCTTTCTTATTTAGCAGCTAGAGGCATTTAATATTAGAAGCATGACTGGATCAACAGTCTTATGCAATGCACTATGGATTGTTGCCTGGAATCACCACATGCATGCCAACTAATCCATATGCACAGATGTCCCAGAAGAAAGCAAAAGAATTGGTCTTGCTCTAAAAATCCTATAGAGAAGCCTGCTTAGAGCTTGATCACAAGCTTATGGAAGCCAAAGGTACAACTTTTCAACTGTGTCTAGAGTAAAATGTATTAGGTGCTTTGGTAGGTGGAGAAATAGAAATTCCTTGTTACCTAAAGAACAGGATCATTATGCAGCAACATGAGTATAATCAGCATCTGAAGACTCTTTAAAAGTAAACCCAGAAAGGAATATACTTGAGGAGTAACACAGAAATAAGTGAGTGCAAACTGCTAAAAAGGAAGCTCAAGCAAAGCCCAGATGTCACATCTGTGTGGCTGAACCCTCAGGGCAGGTGGGCAATCACAATATTTGCTCAAAATGGCTCCTTCCTGGAAACACCTGCTGCCAAGGTGAAAATGACACTCGGGCAAGGTTTTGCCTACTGTTACCAAATCTTTCAATGACTTATGAGTAGTCCTGGAGTTCTGAAAAGAGCCTTGTTACACAAGCAAAGTGACCACACAATACTGGGACCCAAGGATACTATTGAATTCCAGACACAGTTAAGAATCCAGGGAATGTAAGGAAGTTGTCTAAGAAAAACAGATGGACAGAGTAATAAATAACCCCCCTGTAATAAATATTTCCTTTTAATTTATAGTCTGACATGCTAAATAAGTAAATAAAAAAAAAATAATCACAGTATTCTTTAGAGAAAACATAGTGAGTTTAATGTATATTGCTCGATATATAAAAAGCCAGATTATTAATCTGTAGCTATAGAAGTAGTTTACAAGAAAAATATGTTTATACTCAAATATTATATTTTATTTTAAAGACCTTTAAAAAGTGAGCAACATAGGGTTGAAACCTTGTCTAATTTCCTTAATTCAAAGAGTGTGTTCCAATGATGTTCTCAGGATGTCTCCAGATGGGTACTTTGGCATAAATACAAATTCTGCAACAGGGGAACAAAATTTCGGTATAAATTTCAATGGGTATCGTATTGGTAATATAAAGTCACATTATCTAAAAAAATAGGACATTCTAATTATGAAGTTATTCTAATTTGTGTATGAGAAAGGTCTACTCTTGAGTCATGTTATTTTATTAAAGTTAAGCTGTGTGATGTATAACTAAGCTGGTCTGTTGACCTCTGTCTGGCTTGTTTCTCATTTGTGACTTTTGTAAAATGTCCCGGTTACTTAACCGTAACTAAAGTCAATCTGTTCTTATATTTTCTATCATTTTTATTATACTTTGCTATGCTGCTATCTGTATTGATGTAAAGTTATTTTTAAGGTTACTTTGCACTAGGTGATATGCTCATAGCCACCAGATGAGCTATAGCTATATGATAGATCTTTAGGGTATCAGGGATTGTGGTCCATCTAAGGATAGCAGCTGAACACAAGAATCAAGAGGAAAAGAGTATTCCTTCATGTTCTGAAACTTTACCATTCCTGACTGTCACATGAAAGGGAGGTTTCCTTGAACCCTTTTTGTTTGATCCATCTGTCAACACCTCAGGAAAGCTGACACCCTTATGCCCAACCAGTCTGTCACTGTCCCATTATTGGGACTCCACTGATCAGTCTGCTTTATTGGAGTGCAATTCAACGAACTTGTTCTGGGACATGTGCCAACAGCATATCGGAGTCAAACCCTTTAAAGAGGAACCCCCTCCTGGAACTCTTCAATTTTAGTTGAGTATGTCATCTGCTGCTGATGAGTGCTGTCACCCTTGAAACACTCAGGCTTAACAGTTTAGGGAATAATACACTTTATTAATAAACACACTGATAATAGAAAGTTGTGACAGGTTAAGGTTCAAAGACTGCTGATCATTAAATCTGACTGCAAAAAATGTAATTGAAATAATATACACACAAGCTCTAATCACCAATGAAATCTATTTCAAGACAATAATTCAGCACACATAAAGTATGGTTTTTAATTAATAGGCATCACTGTGGGGGAGAAGACAAGTTCAGACCATTAACCTGATGCCTTAAGTTTTTAGCTTTTATATTTTTCAGATTCTCTACTGCATTAGTGTATAACTCTGAACTCCATTGACTGCCCGAGGTGTATCTATTGAAGGTCTTTAATGAATACCCACTCTCTTAATTCTGTATAGCCTCTGTTCTTGGTAGCCATTCCAAGGAACCAAACCAATTCCAGAAGTTACAATGGAGTCTTCCCCAATTTTTCCCCATCCCTAAACCCATTCTTGTGCTATTTCTTTACATTTAAGTAGAGCTTCAGTGACTTTAGTCATACATATTTTTATTACTGATTGGTGTAAAATTCTCTTGCTCCTCTCTTAAAGATATAGTTGACAAAATATATAGCTCTTGTTCAGTGAGGGGTGGTTGGTCATACCTTGGAGGCTGGTAGCTTTGGGCTGGAGGTGTGTGTTAGTATTACAATCAGATTATAGTGAACCAAATTCATCAACAGGTTCTGGCTTGGCAGCAAGATATTTTCTCCTATCTCCCTGGGCTGGCAGCTGCTGTGAGGTTTATCAGCTACAGTATATCATTGACTTCCCATCCCTGCAAAGATTTCAACACAGCCTGGCCACAGTATGTTCACTCTGCTCCACCCTCCATTTAGCCCCACTTAACATGTACTTGGGTTGCATGCTGTGTGTGGAGAATCATCGTGAAATAGATTCTGTGTATGCCAACTGTGTTCCATCCAGGAAGCAGCAACTGCATTTCAACCTGTATTTTCTGTGCTGTTATAATCTGTTATAATGTGAATAAAATTTTCCAATTTTCTCAAATTTTACTGCAGGTAATCTTCCAACACTGTTGTAGTCTTGCAGCAAAAGATGTACCAAGGATGCTGAAAGATACCTCATGCCCTGGCATTTGGCTGAAGACATCTGATAGATGCATGTTGGGTTCAAGTATTCACAAACAACCATGGAGAAGCAAATACTCAAATGAAATCTAGAAGGAATAAGACCATTCCTTTGTCATTGCAAAATTGACAGGACAAATATTTCTCTAGTGAACAAGGAGCTAAAAGGCCACAGTCCAGATTTAAGATCCTTAAACCAAATCTCTTTTCAAGTAAAGAGGCAGTACATATTTTTTACAAAAACAGCTCCAGCACATTGATAAGCAAAGGAAATCAGCCTCTTCAAAATTTTGGCAAGAGTAGTTTCCTTTAGCTATTAGTTTGTTAGCCAAGAGGGGAGACAAATGCTGAGATTCCTCTTCTAATGTCTTATAGTCCGAGGGAAATTTCATAACCTCCCTTTTCCTCCCCACCGTCACTCCTTTGCCCCTGGATGCAGCTGTGTGATCAAAGAAAGCCTCACAAAAAGTGACCTTATCCTTCACAAACACTGCTGGGTGCAAGGCCCTTGGTGGCACTGGCTCACACAACACAACAGGCAGTAAAGTAACTGCCAGTCCCAAACTCAGAACATAAATCTTGTTTAAACACTGTGGGAAAAGCTTGGCTTTGGGCAGCTCAGAAGCTAAATGCTGGGGTGTTGGCTGAAATCACAGTATACCCTCCCACATGAAAGGACAAGAACAGCCTGCACTATACACCCACTCAACACTAGCTCCAGAAATGATGCCAGAAGAAAACCAATTATCAGAGACACATGCTGGTTAAAGGCAGTGAACTGCAAGGCATAAGACTGCAGATGAGGCTGTGAGGGGAAATGTAATCATCAGTTATGTATTTATAAAACCTGGCTCAGTGATTTTGCTCAATATATGCCTGATCACTGAGTAGCATAGCAAAAATATCTGTCACAACCAAAGGGTGCAGTGCTGCAGTACAATGTATGTGAAACCATTGCCTGCAACAGCATTGCTTAATGTTAACAATAAGAGTCTTGGCTGTAATGTTGTAAATCAAATGCTACTGAAGCCTTGTAATATATCAAGTTCAAGCAGCATAACAAAATAAAAAAAACCAACAAAACCAACCAGCATTTTTTCAGCTTAGAGAAAGGCATTCTTTGTTATGAAATAATGTCACAGTTTAGCTATTTGGTGCATGGGTTAATGGAGAAAGGGGCAAGTGTATACCACATCCAGTAGGTGAGAACACTATCAGTTATCAGTCTTGATCACAGAAGAGTTTCGGCACACTCCCAGCACTGTAGTGATAATGCAGTGAATGCAGATTTTAGCAGCTAAGGGTCAACATTCTCCGTGCATATGTCAAAACAATTACTTAGGGTTCAGGGGCAGAAAAGTCAAACAGCAAATATCAAGCACAACACTAAGAGATACATAGTAATTCAGGGTTAAAGCACAGGCAATGGATTAATGAACTTTTATTTCTTTCTATCACTGCTTCCATAATCTCCAATTGCCAAAAGTGTGATCTTTCTCAAGTAGCAGGGGAAAAACTATGGTCCTGTAAGCCCCTCTCCTATCTGCTTCTTTTCCTAAGCCTACATCCAGTCCTGCTCTCTCTATCAGTTTATGGATGAGTTCCTACACATGGTCCACATACTCCCTTTGGGGAAGCAATTAAAAAACACACCACCACCACTCTCCCCAACACTTAGAATATTTTGTGATGAATCAATGAGACGAGGTTTTCATAATTATAAAGCTGACTGCAAGAGGATTCTCTCATTTCACTAAGCACAAAATATATCAACAGGACATGAAAACATGTGACTTCAGCCAGCATAATGGGTAACACCAATAAAATTGAACACCTCAAGCACTACCACGTGGTAGCAAAGTGGATGTCCTTCAAGATTGTCCCGTTCAAACTGGGATTTCAAGTTTTTAAAAAATCCTGAGAGGGGATTTTGATGCTACTTTTTTCCACTCTGTGGATAAAATATCACAAGTGTGCTACCACATGCTCTAACCACATCTTCTGGCAGCTGCGTTGGCAAATTTTTAAAGACATGGAAAATAACATCTTTCTCCAAATTACATGCTGTGGGAAGTAATATCAGGGCAGCATGTGAAATATGAAGCACAGAAATGAAGCCATCCGCATTGGTGTTCAGTGTCAAATCCCTAAAGGTATGCTGTGTGTCTCACAGCAGAAATAAAATATGTGTTGTGCTCCCAAGAGGTTGCAATCCAAATTATAAATGAGTTACTGGGCTAAAAGAATAAAAAATAAGAGTGAAGCATAAGAGACATCTGTTTCTCTGTGACAATTGTTGCATATGTGTATAAATATTTGTGTAAAAAAATAATTTCACTGATTAGTCTCCTCTCCACCTCTCTAACTTGTTTTATTTTTTTATTTATCTTCTGTAAGCCTTGGCATTCTGCAGAAATGAGTTTTCAGAATTTATTTATACAAGCCATTTAGGTTTTATCTGTTGATATGTAAATGTATAGAAGCTATGTGCATATGCCTTTTATGAGCTTGCATATAATACAAGGTTAAAACAGGGAATTACCTTAGCTTAGGGCCAATTATTAGATATCAAAATATATGGAAAAGTAGAGACATGCAAGTATTTCAGTGTCTGATTTATTTAGAGATATGAATATTAATAGGTATGAATATTTAGTCTTCAAAATATGAATAGACAGATCAGGAGATGAAAACAGCTATAGGTAAAGCTAAGTAGAATAAATCTTTAGATTATACTGGAAAGAGTGATAGAACTGGGGAGGAAAACAAGTGGGTCTTGGGAAAAATGGGAAGTGTTTGGATACTAAACTGATGAATTCACTGGAATTACATAACGATCTGTTCCTAAAATGTGCCTCTATCAATATTTTCAATTAAGCCATTTTATTTGTTTCAATAAAGAAAGCATCTTTCCTTTATTTATTCTGGAAATTTTCTAAGTCCTAGAAGCGAAATTAAAGGCTTTTCATCAGCATTATATGGTGTTTTGCTATAATTAAAACTGTAAAGAATAATTATATGACAGCTTTGGATATAGACAAAAATAGAGTAAGATGTTAATAGATGATATGCAGAAATAGACTATATGCTAGTCATTACCAGCCAGCGGAAAAAATCTTAATATCAACTGGTCATTTAGAAATGCTATTGAAAGCATTTTTTATACCATTGTGAGCAAAGGATTCAAAAAAGAAAAAGAGCAAAAGTGCCTTCATTTGCCTGTTTCCAGCAGTGAAGACAAGCTGCAGTATAAAAATGCCTCTTGTTACCAGCTGCATGGAAATTCTGTGTCATCCTGGATTCAGACATCCTTGATTATACTAGTTAGGTGCTGAAAACTCATTGGATTTCAATATCAACTGACAAAGTCAAATAACATCACCTGCTCCATCAGCTCTAGCAATTTCAGTGTGCTCTCAACTGAGTCTAGAACTTCAGTTTAACCTCCTTTGCTATTTGGAGTGATAAGAAAGCAGGTATATATTTGAAATGATGGGTCATTTAAATGTAAGGATAGATTTCACTCATCCTTTCAGCCAGAAGGGTAAAAAAACTGTGGGCAAATAGAAGGCCAATTGAGATGTCCTGCATTTTATGTTGTGTAAACCAAGTTGGTTTCTTAATTGGAAAGGAGCAGAAAGAAAAGTCTTTCTAAATTCTGAAGTAGGAACCTGCCTACTGTTGCTAAGATTTTAATTGCTGATGACTGGTGCTTTCTACTGATCCCATTACCTGATTAATGGTTATTATTATTATTTGTTACTTGCAAAGAGCCTGAGGTGCTGAAGGTACTTCAAAAAGAAAATAAATGATGTGGTCCCTTCCCCAAGGAGCCTACAGTCTAGCATGATGAAAGATGACACAATAAGTGAGAGCAATAAAGAGCAGCGGCAATAGAGTGAGAATAATTACATGGTTACTTAGGTTCATTTTATACACAACTCGATGGTACTGCTGTTTGCTTGATTTGTTTCTGCTTTTTTGAGTGGAAAGGAGTATATGGGTATAAGAGTACAGGGGAAATAAAACAAATTAGAGACGCAAGTTCTTTTAATTCTTTGTGTGTGCATTATATGCATGAACATGTGTGTATATCTGTGTGTGTAGAGGGTGAGGGGTACAGAAGTGAGATTAGATTGTAGCAGCTATGAAGACAGAGAAAACGGGTGATATAGATTGTGAGACTGAAGAAATGAAAGGAGGTGAAGAAATAACAAAATGGAGATCATTGTCTTCTCAAGGTATCTTCAATGAGTGCTCATATTGCATGGCCAAATGAATTCAACACGAAGTGAGGATGGATCTGGATGCCTCTGATCTGGAAAAGAGGCTTTTGGGTAATGTGGAAGGTAGGTATTGTTATGAGTAAAACAGCTGCCCATTTTTCTTAAAAGGTTGCAGAGTTTACGGGTTGGGCCAGTTGCTGCCAGGGTGGAGTTCCAACTGTTTGTTATTGTAATCACCTGTCTTTTTCGTTAACTACCTGTCTTTGATGGTTAAGAATTCTGCCTGTTGTCGAGTGACACCCTGCTGCTTCCTGGAGGATGACACCCAGGCGGTGAAGGGGAAGGGACATGCAAATGACATGCAAATGACATCGGATCCAGCATGCAACGGGACAGACCCCTCACCAAACGTAGCCAAAAACCCCTAAAACAATGAGCCAGCACAAAATTGACGAATCAAAGTGATGACTAAACGTGAGGAATCCAGTATCCGCCAAGGTGTTTTACCCCTCAACCTAACCTAAAAAGATATCGGCTAGACAGAGGACCTCGAATGTTGAACGGAGAAGCAAGGGATTTCCGGATGTTCTCGTGAGGATGGAACCCCCAGCTCTGCCCACAGAGCAGTGGACAAAGCTGCACTCTTCCTCCTCCTCTGAGCCACTCCTGGGAGCAGTGGCAGTGTGAGTGCAGACCCGTCAGTTCTTCCCATCCGAGATGATCACTTTTAATAAAGGCATTAAAAAGGAGAAAGGTTTCCTGCCTGTTTTTATTTCATTTATGACATCCATTAGGAGATTTAAG
The DNA here is from genome assembly GCF_028018845.1 of Melospiza georgiana. Lineage (NCBI taxonomy): Eukaryota > Metazoa > Chordata > Aves > Passeriformes > Passerellidae > Melospiza > Melospiza georgiana. The sequence continues at coordinate 50,221,192 of NC_080431.1, forward strand.
GCTGGTTTAAGATGCAAGTAACAGTTCCTCTAAAGAATAACAGTGAAGGAGCACCAGAATTCATAACCTTCTGCTTACAGCCCTTTCCTTTATTTGCAGAACTTCAGCATGCTGTTAGTTACTATAGGACAGGTAGCTTATCCAGCAGGACACTGTACCTACTCCATTACACTTACTGATTTTCACGTGAATCTCTTTCTTGAATTTTTCAGTCCGTTTTGGCTTCTTGACTCCTATAGCAGTAAATTTCATATTGTGTTGAAAAGAAAATTTTATTTTTAAACATTGGTGATGTAGTAAGCTTTGAATCCATCACAGTGTTTCTCTCAGGTCCAGGTCTGGTGCTGCAGCTAGGTATTGAATCCCAGAATCATAAAGTTTGGAAAAGAGCCCTAATATCACTGAGTACAAACATTAGCCAACACAAAAATGTTCTCCACTAAATCATATCCCCAAATGCCACTTCCACACACCTTTTAAATACTTCCATCTAATGCTATTTGAAAAGCCTCAGCTTATTCCACATAGCTGCTGCTCCACATCTTTAGTCAGACGTCCCAGAGTTTCTTAAAATTGCACTGCTCTTATGTGTGGGTTAGGAGTGGCACTTCTAAAGGCTTTGGCCTTAAAAGCTCTCTAAGATGCATTAACTGTACTGGATAAATCTCTATAGATCTCCAGGGCAACTTAGACAACTAATTTCTGTACAGAAATTTACATGTAAACACCTAAGTATAGGTGTTCTGTACTTGAAGCCTATCTTGAAAGGTTCCTTTACTGCCTAAATTTAAGTCTTCAAAGTATGGCACAAGATCCCACTCTGCATAGCTTGCTTTTTAAAGGCAAATTTCAGTAAAGCAAATTTTAACCTGTTGTACTAGTTCTCAATATTATTAATTATTGTGCATAATTTATGTTTGTAATTAAATTACAGTATGAAATAAAAAGCTATTAAAACATAACTTGAAAATCCTACTTATTAGCAAGCATGTTCAATATTTACTAATTAGTAGTTTAACTTAGGGAAAAATATAATTAAACAATTCACATGAAAATAATTTTTCATTATAAAAGATAGCAATCAAGTTTTTAATTAGGGATGGGACTTAATCATAAAGCTTTGCTTCCTCCTTTCTTTTAGAATGTGAATATTCCCAAAATTTGATAACATTTTAGGTTTTATCTAATTTGTAGTTAAGTTTGTAAAATTTTCTCTACTTAAGATTGCTCTTGAGGCACTAGTGTTTGCAAAACTATTTTTACACAGTGTCTCTGAAGACACCAATTTCTACTTGCTGAAATATGTTACAAAACATTACTTTCCTTTACACAATATGAGAGACTTTAACAGAATTGGATTTCTTGGACTATCAAGTCAATTGTGTACAGTATTATCCATTTCATAAACTGAAAAAGTTTCACAAATGAATTTTTCCTGATCCAACTATTCTTCTGGTCATGGATATACTGTTCAGAGTATTTCAGATAAAATCTCATCCATGTATTTGATAAACTCAATATTACTCTTTCTACTGCCTTATTCAATACCTCCTAAGTTTTCATTTGCCATTTTCACTGTCACATCTGATGGCATGATGTAGTTAACCAAGGTAGTACTCTCTTGACTGCAAGAAGACTGCATTTTTTTTCCTAAGCTTACTTAGAAGTGTATTCTTCCTTCACAGGGGGAAAGAAAGTCTCAGGGTGCAATTCATCTCATTCCAAGGCAGATGCTTAAAACTGGTTAAAGTCCTCACTTCCTAAAAGTGCCTATTTCTCTTTGCTGACTGCAAAAGTAGTTTGGGATGATCAATTCTGGTATAAATATCTAAAATGGTCTATCCAAGAGCTGAAGTAAATTTCACTCAGTAATAAGAGTTGGGTAGCTTCAGTCTTTTCTCCTCTTCATCTTTTTCAATTGAAAATCTTATAATTTGTAAGTGAAATCCAATTTTCAGATAATTTTGAGTTCGTGTTCTTAAATTTAATCTGGTTTACTCCTCAAGATTATTCACATTTTTCTGGTGCATTTATTTAGTCCTCTGTTTTCACAATGGTTTCTTAACTTCCAGTTGTCAAGTGATGTAATTCAATAAAATATAAAAATTAAAAAAATAAACCCCCCACATATGAAAGCATTAAATAATAGCTGTCTGTCTTTCTCATGTCAACTATTCCAAAGTTAGCCTCATTCAATTCTGTTAGCTTCTTCTCTGTCATTACACATGGAGAAAAACATCTCAAACTGTTCTTTAAATAATCAATTATCTTAGTAAAAATCTTCATTTTGTTCACATAGGCTGATAATTTCCATCTGGTGCTGTTTCTATTGAAGTCCAGATACATGAATCCTAATACAATTCTCTTGTCTAGAAAATAATTTATCAAAAATAATGAGCTATCTTATTCTATTGGTTTAACATTTTTAACAAACTTTTGCAAATCCAAGCTGCATTCAATCCCATTTTTAGTCTTCTTTTTTATTTCAAAGACTATAGAAACATAAAATTGGTAAAAACCCTAACAGGCTTAAGTGAAACTAGGCAATATAATGAGAGTTTTAAAATCGGAGTTACATAATTTTTCTTTAAATTTCCAAATAGGTAAGGTTATTCCCTTTGGAGCTTAACACTACTCGTACTCGATATTTTTAGCTAGAAATATAGTATCATTACTTTCTGGTATTAAAGAGAAAAGGAAATCATGTTTCAACCTTTCATACTTTTCTTCTTGGTGTTATTATTCTATCAGCTTTAATATTTTTCTAACTTTTGTATTATTTTTGACCATGCATTAGTTCATGGACTTGTCTCTGTCATCACTACATGGTTTATCTTCTACTTTCATGACTGTACACCTGCTGAAAACTTAAACAGTCCCTTTATCTCTAATCCTTTTTAACTTGGCAGCTGCTTTCTTTATAGCCTTCTATAATTTCACAACATCTAGAACACAGACATACTTATATGAGCATAATGGTCAACTCTACGGGCTGCCCATTTGTTTCAAAATCAATTTAAATGTTTCCTTTCTTCAATCCTGTACATGAGATTCCTAACAGATACAAATTTAGTGTCACACACTCCTGTGGGGGGACAGAATGTAAGAAAATAAAGATAGTGCAGAAGGTAATCTGGCCCCTGAGGAGTTGCAGCTGTACTAATCACCAAAGATTAGGAACAAGCCTGCCCTTAACAGGCCACAGCTGTGTCCAATGAGGATGAGTGCTACAAAAGAGCAGGTTAGCTGGAGTCTGTTGGTTGTACTGTGAAGAAGGAGTTGGTGCTGCGAGGAGCTGACTATGAGAAATTGCCAAGAAGGTGTGGAACTTTTGCAATAAGATGACAATCTGCTCTCTCACTTATTCTTCAGGATTTATTCACCTCTTTCATAGTACTTGTTAATTCTAGCTCTATTTCATTCAATGAAATAACTTAGTCTTGAACTAAATCTTTTGCATAATCAAATGCTGTTCTGACTTTGATTGGCAAAGAGTAGCCACAACTTTTTCTACTCCCCAGTATTTTACTGGCAAGGTACAGTTTGAAGTCTGGGTTCAGATCAGAAGAACCCTCATCTTATTCCTTCTTAGCTGTCACTATGATTGCTGACAGAGACTCCTTTGATGTGTTAGTAGTTAACTGTCATATTTTCAGACTACTACTTTCAGTAAGATTTCAAATTATTTCCTGTAATCTCCTTACTCCTTATCCACCAACAAGCATTGCTTTGTTTTTGCTTTCATTAGATTACAAGTGATAAAAACTAAATTACTTAGACATCACAAACCCAGTCTTAGATGCATTAGGGTTTCTAAAGCAGAAAATATTTTTAATAACTTTATCTATGTCCCATTTGGCTGAATGCTGTATTAATATAATGTCATTAGGTGCCATTACTCTACCCTACTTTAGGAATACATGGCATGTCTAACCACCACTGCAGAGGAGGCACATGCATTTAGTCAGAGTTCAATAGTCCAGCGTCAGATAGCTGATTGTCTGTCATCGCTGTAGATTGCATGAACCTTTTCCTGAGGAATACACACTTTTGAATAGTATCCATATTGAGAAACCAGCCCATAAAAATATTCCTGGAAGAGGCTGCAATATGTTCTTTGAGCACTACCCAGATAAGGCTAATGTCTATATCATCCCTTCACTGCTCTCACAGTTTTCTGTTGTTACCTGGATTTGAGGGGATGGTCACATGCAGAGAGAGTTTGACAGAGATTTTACCTCTGACTGAGGAAAACAGGCATCAGGGAAGAATTGAGTGCAAAGGCTGGAACTAGGACAGAATTACATATCCTACATACAAAACCTAGCATCTCATCTCCAAATTTGATCTGCAAAGTAAAACAATCACTCCAGATGGCCAACATTGTCATGGCATATGTGAGAAATATACTGTGGTATATTTAGGAAATTCTGAAGGATGTGCTTATATGACCTACAGTATCCTGTGATATTCAAGTCCTTAGAAGAATGTGTGCAAACACTAACTTCTAGCGGCCTGGTATGTAGGCAAGACGATAAACTAACAGCAGTATTTGCCAAAGATGTTGGTGAATCTCATGGAACTACTCAAGGTTAAGAATTATCTGATAGTAATGAAGAATCACCCCCATACCACTGGCCGATGACCTGACTTGGGGGATAACATGCATCTCCAGACGTATACCAAGGAATGAATACAGGATAGAGGATATCACAAACTGGGTACATCTATCTGAGACTCTCATGCCAGACCTCATTGAATAAAGCTTTGCAAGTCAGACAAAAATATGAATTTTATCTATGTAACATCTTGTCTATGTCCTCTTGAACCTGTTTCTTTAGCTTTTAATAAGATTGAATTGTAAGCCTTGAGTGAGTGTCAGCAGAAGTCTGGTAAACAAGGAAGCAAGCAAGAGGAACTGAAGAGAATAACTTAGCTTCTGAAAAGACTTGGATGATCACCTCAGGACAGATTTGTATTCATTTTTTTCTGCAATAGGTGAAAATAATCTTAAATCCACTGATAAATAGAGCAACCTCTTGAAAAGTTTGAACTCTTCTGACTCTAGATGTTTAATATTTCATAATTGTATCTAGTGGAGCTCTAAAGTTTGGTCTTTATCTAACTTAATTCCATTTAGATGCATGAAAATATTCAAAAATTACAAGAAACCTGATCAATAGGAAGAAACATGCAGTTAGTCTGGCCAATGTATCTTTTTTGTATTTTTGGAATGTAGAGAAATGTTCTGATGTGTTTAGTTGGCCAAAATCTGGAGTAGTTTGTAGTAATAGGCGTTTCATCCCATTGCCATCCTCCAATTCTGTCATTCTTACATTATTTAAGTAAATTCCAAACATGTATGTTGTTAGTGGTTTAGAGTTCTGACTGTTACCACCAGTTAAAAGATAGCTGCCTCAAATCAAAAGGCAATTCATTGGATTTTGTTGCTACAAAATTTATCAACTTCCTTCTATCCCACTGAGGCTGGCTTTGTACAATCAGTGACTTCAACACGATAGTTAAAAAATTCCAACAACACTCTGTGGCATTTTAGTTAATTTCTCTATTAGAGAAATATCCTCTTTTTTCCAGTCCCAAATGATTAGTTGACATTCAGTTATGATGTGACTACCTGTACCAGGAGAATTATTAATGAACATTTCATAAGAGTTGCTTGGTATAATTTTGTTGGCGTTTAATTAGTCCAAAGTTAAATGATAGAATGAAGTTTGGAAGTTGAAGACTCTTTCTGAATTTGTAACATTTTTCTATAATGATAATTAAAATGTTTTCCCTATATTTGTGTTTTTATGTCTGACAACTTAAGTCTGACAGAGTCTACAATGATTTTGGCACCTAAATCCTTCTTTCCTCCTAGAAAATTTTCCTTGTTGATGCTCATGCTATGTATTGTTTACAAATTAACAGCAAATAGCACTTTCATCTGGTGTTCAATACTTCTGCAAGATAATGGCTGCATGCTAATAGGAGGCTGTGGTTGTCAACGGCAACAACACAGCTTCTGCATTGGAAAACAAGCACCCTTTAGTGAGAGCAGAAGCACAGATCCCAGTTTGCTGGACTCCACCGTAAATTTTACTATGGCAGGAGCTGAATAAATAATACTTCTTCAGCTGGATGCCATAAGCAGACAGTAGTCAAACAGATCACTTGTAAAACTGAAATGTCAGGGGCTTTTCTCCTTGGAACTAAGCAGAGGGCTGAGGTGGGGTCATCAGGACAGTTTGTCTCAGAATTAGCTACCACAGCATTGAGAGAAGCACCTGAAATCCTTGATGTAGCAAGAAAAAACAGAGGGTCATTCAGTTAATATTCACAAACAAAAAAGCAAGCAAATGAAAAAACCCTTGTCAAATCACCATTTTTTTCTGAAGCCCATATAATTTCAGTCATTTCTCCTTTGCTAGGAAACCATAGCAACTTTAGCTCTGATTTTGTTCTGCAGTGCAAATGCACAATTGGATTTTAAGTGTTGGGATTGAATGTTGTTTAATGAAGAAGTAAGAAAATATTTCAGTCCAGAGTCTATTGTATTGAAAGTTCAGCTCCATTTTGTGATACACTGATTTGACTTATTCATTTATTTGGTTTAAACTATGTTTGCATGGAAATTAACTCCACTTGGGATTCACACATAAAAGTCAAAGGAACAGACTGATGACATTGCAAGGCCACTTTCAGTTATTTATGAAAGGCCACGGTGATCTGGTGAGATTCCTAAGGAGTAGGAGAAAGCAAATATAATTCCTATTTTCATGGAGGGAAAGAAGGAAGACGTGGGGAACCATGAGCCATTTGGCTTCACCTAAGTCCTTGGGTAGGTAGTGCAAATAAACCTGAAAAACCTTTCTAGACACACAAGGGACATGGCAGTGATTGGAAACAATAAACATGGGTTTACAAAGGGGAAATCACACCTGAGCAGCTTGATAATATTCCATGATGAAATTACAAGCTTGGTGGATGAATGCAGTGCAATGCAGATGGGCCGTCCTGCCCCAGGCTTGTGGAGCTCTGGGACAGGATGGGATGGGCCAGCCAGGGCACGGGAGGTTCTGGGATGGGTGGGGACAGCGCAGGCCTACCCAAGGTGGAGGCCATAATGCAGAGTTCAGTGGCATTGTTTCTGCCCTGGCTCCGGAGCACTGCCTGGCAATGTAAGGGAATCAGCCCTGGGGAGAGAACAGAAGGAGGCCTGGGCCTGCTGCTTTCCCTGCTGGAGCCAGTGAGGCCCTGGCTGGTGGATGAGACATCGGAACGGGCAGTGAGGTGCCCTGGCCTTGGGGAACCATGCCTGGGCTGTGCAGTGTGGGGGGGCTCAGGCATGGCCTCTGGGCTCCCATGGGAAGGGTAGGGTGTGAGCACACTGGATTCTGCTTCACAATAATTTTGCTCCCATAAAAATTCAAAATAAATAAAATCAAAATATTAGATATAGAAGTAATTTACTTTGGAGAATAAAAACAATCTAATTGTGTGATCCTTGCCATCTAATTTTCCCATTAAAAACCTGCTGCATCATGTAATGGAGAGCACAGTTCACCAGATCCATTGTGGCAATGTTCTCCAGACCAATCTACGTGAGTTGAACAGGCTGGTGAGAATATCTGTCCTGTTTTCAGCTGGAAACATAGTTAATTTCTTCTCAGTTCTTTTACAGTGTTTTGGATCTGGAATGAGAAGATGACACGCTAATGTTTTTGCTTTTTGCTATGTTGTGTTTATCTTAAGGATATTTTTCGGTTGTCTCATGCTCTGCCAGTGAGAAGGGATGCAAAAGAAAGTGGGAGGGAGCACAGCTGGGAAAGGTGACCCGAACTTACCAAAGGGATATTCCACACCACAGAACATCCTGCCTAGAATGTAGACTGGGGGGAGTTACCCAGAAGGGCAGCCTACCTGGGTTCAGGAAAGGGGCTCTGATATTGGTCACCAGGTGGTGAGAGATTGCACTTTGCATCCACTTGGTTTTCCCTTTTATTAAGATTTACCGTAATGACTGTATTTTATTTAATTTTAAATTATTAATCTGTTCTTATCGCAACATACAATTTTTACATTGGTCCTCAACCTCATTCCCCTGAGGCAGAGGGGGAGAGAGTGAGGAGTTGAGCAAGCAGTTGTGCTTAGTTCTCAGCTGGGTTTAAAACCATGACAGTGTCACAGAGAGTTCAGTGGTTTAGTGGCCCACTAATTTACAGTTTATAGGGAATTGCTTTTAGGTCCAAGTCTGGGTAGGTCTGTCAGCCAGGGAAAAATTATAAAAGGGTGCTCAGGTGGATTACAAGTGTTCCAGAGAGCACAACGAGGCTGTACAAAGATTACATTTATAGGATAGGTATGGAATATACTTACAGATGCATTATATTTTGTGTGTTTTACTCATGAAAATTTATATTCAAACACCATTGTTTCTCTAGTTTATTGCAGAAAATTCAATCTAGGTAAGAATATATAGCTTTTAAAATATACCTTGTCTTTCAAAGAAGTGATTTTTTTCAGAACTTGAGGATACTGTATATCCAAACTGGTAAATTTTTAGTATTTTTGAAAATAACGAGCTTCTGACTTTTGAATATCAAATCTGATTTCACGTGTTTATTTTTAAATTTGTGAAGTGATTTCATAAACTGTGGTCCTATTTTACTATACTTTCTATGAAAGACCAGAGCAGATGGGTTTTTACCACCTGGCATTCCAATAATATGAAAGTCAATTTGTCTGTTTAAGCATGTCAGGATTAACAGAGATCAAGAGAGAATGACTCTGTTCTATATTAATTTAATAAGCATTTAAAAAAAGCAGGTTAAAACATCAAATGTTAGAAACTGCTCCAACGTGAAGACCTTGACTGCAGGTGATAATGCTATAAACCTTTGTACACTGTGCAGTAGAGGTGCCAAAGCTGATTCTCACATTTATTCAGAGGCATAAGAGTTGATATAGGAATCAAATATTACAGTTTAATTGAGTTAAAAAGAGGTGTGAATTTTTCACGCTGTAAGAAAGAAAATTAAAATCTCACTAACAAGATTAAAATCTGGAAAATATTTTTTCTTTAAATGTAAGTTGAAGGATAAGGTTTATGTTACTTCTTTATACACAGGAAGTAATGAAGTTGCATCTGTACACTCACTTTTTGAGTATATATTTGATTCATTGTGGCAGACATTTAGAAATGTGATTTTTTGTGAACTTTGAGTACAGATCAGCTGACTATTCAATAAAGCTGCTGCATAACATTCATACTATTTCTTTAAGAAAAAATTGGTTACCATACTTTCCACAATTTTCACAGATTCATTTATATTAGTTTTGCTTATTGCTATTAAGAAACAGTTTCTTATTTATAACTGTAAAAAAACTACTTATCTATATAGTATGCAGGACCACAGACCACATCATAAAGACCGGTTCCCTTCTCAAAACCATGTCCAGGATCCATGTCCAGAAATTAATATAAGAACTGTTAATCTTTTCACATCTAAGGAATATTTTGAAATATTTTTTTTCTCATAAAGCATCATGGCCCAAAATATCATTCTTAATCAATCATTCTTAATCAATATCATTCTTAATCAATCTTAATCAATCATTCTTAATCAATATCATTCTTAATCATTCTTAATCAATAGAGGAAAAAATATTTAGAAATATGTGTATATAGATATATACAGATTCAAGTATGTATAAATTCTGTAAAATTTCTGAGTTTTAGTTACTTCATGAAAAGTCTTCTTCACTGTCACTTTGTGGAACAGAAAAAACTGTCAGTAATTTATTTATGTAATTTGTATTATAAACACTCAATTCGACTCTCTGATTTTTCCATTTGGTTGTTACAAGAGATGTCTGAATTTTCATAATTAAGAGGACAGCAAAGTTCCCAGAGGAAAGAGCCCTCAGTCCATCCCTCTCCTACCAGGGCCAAGAAGAGATGAGGAGAGACTGTGGAGAAGTTGCAAGTCAGCAGGAGAGCATCTGAAGAGAAGCACAAAGGAATTCCAGCAGGAAGAGGCCCAGCTTGCCTCTAGGAAAATGTCATAGGGAATTAAACAGGAGGAATTAGAGGCACGCGCATGCCTGTAGGGCCATGATCTCATTGACATCACAGAGATATGGTGGAATGATGCAGCTGTTGGAGTGAAAGGATACAGGCTCTTTGGGAAAGACAGACAGGGAAGACAAGATGAGGGTGATGCCTCCAAATAAATTGCATCACCAGCAACATCATGCTGAACTTAATTACTTCCCTTTGCAAGCAGATCTTGACAAAAATTCTCCTATTTCAAAGCACCTTCAAAAGAACAGTGGTGTCCTAATATAACCTCAGTCAATAATCAAAGTTTCAATTTAAACATTTTCAATATTGGTTTTTTCTAACACTACTAATCACGTTCCTTAATGAAACCAGAACTCAGTGTACTATGGATAGATGCAGATTGTTAGCCTCATATTTCCCTGGGTCATGGAATATTAAAACACTCATGACAAAAGGCAATTGAAACATATCTGTAGGTTTACAATGGATCTACTTCTAGTGGACAAGCAATAACACAGTAGATTGATCTGATTTTTTTTAAATCTGATTCATTGAGCAAATGCATTTGCATATTATTTATATATAATGACTCATTTAAAAATATTTTTTTATGCATCTATCTATCTATCTATCTATCTATCTATCTATCTATCTATCTATCTATCTATCTATCTATCATCATTGTAATTCAACCAGTTTGCTGTTACTGGATATTATTCTGGTAAGGAAAATAAGGCCTCAAAAACCCCTGCACGAACACAACTCAGCATTTTCAAGATTGATTGCAGAATCACTAAGATTAGCTAGTTGACACTATAACCTCGAAAGGGAGGGACAATGAATATTACAACATTTGTAATGTCAAGTGAATAGACTTTTTCTTAGACTGCAAGAGCAACAATATAATGAATATTTAGAGAGTTTGCCCTTGACTGAATCTTTGCCTGAGTGTTTACTTGGAGTACTGTTGCATTTGGGAAATATAATTTTTTCAATTAATTTCTTGAGGTATCTAACAGTAAGTTAGAAAAGGAAGAAATGGACTATTCAATACAGTCTATAATTAATCTTTAGTGCTCATCTTTTTGACTGCACTCATTAAACATCATTGAGTTTGTATGTGTCATCTTGAAAAATCAGGTAGAATAAAGTAGGCACTCAAAAAGTGATTGTTATATCATGAATCACTACATACAGACATACCACAAATGCATTTAGGATCATTATTAGAAGAATGCTTTTAATGTTAAACTAGCAAGGTTCTGGATTGTTTTTTGACTAGGGTGTTGACAGCAAGAAACCTAAAGAACTCAAGTGAGCGCAAGTCTCATGTGAGTTTAAAAGACCACTACATCATTTTGCCATATTATTTAATGGCACATAAATACCAGGCATGACAATGTATCTTATTTTGATTCCCAGTTCATCTCTGTTATTTCTGTATACACCCTTATAAAACTCTTTGCAATTGATTTTATGTGCAAGGTTTTTGTAGCAGGAGAGCTTCAGGGGTAGCTTCTGTGAAAACATGTCAGAAGTTGCCACTATGCCTGACAGACCCAATGCAGACCAGATCCAAAACAGATCCACTGGCAGCCAAAGCTGACCCTTCCCTGGTGGTGGAGTAAAAACTCCAGTGTGACAGAAAATGTGAGAGAGGACTGAGAATATGTGAGAGAAACAACCCTGCTGCACCAAGACCAGGAAGAAGGCAGGGAAGGAGGTACTCCAGGCACTGGAGAAGGTGTCCACCTTGTCAGAGCAGGAGGATGTGCCCTGAAGGAGGTTGTGACCCTGTGGAGATGTGAGACCAGAAGGAGCTCCTATTTAATGGTTTGACTGTACAGCTAAATAGAAGAGGACCAATTTGAGTTCAAGAACTGGTTCTCTTATCAGTGTCTCACTGGGAGTTTACTACTCACCTCATGTACTGATGGCTCCAGAGTGTTCTGCCTGAAACAAATGCGCCAAAGGGAATGGGATCTAAGTGATGATGGGAATTGCTCTGTGCTGCTTGGTTTGGAAGCAAGGTGTTCTCCCTGCACCTCTTTAAGCAATTTAGACATATCAAGAAATTATTTACACCATTGTCAGGAACTAAAATGCTCCTATACTATTTACTACATTCAGTTACTAAGAGGTATAAGGTTTCTTACCCTGTTGATTAAAAATGAAGTTGTTGATATGACATTACATGATGCAATTTCTCTGTTCCCATTTTGCTATCAATAAATACAAAGTAAAGGCATTAAATAGTTAGAAAATGACAAAATTGAGGTTGTTTCCATGGGTTGGAAATGTTGGAAGCTAGGCAAGATCTGAAATAAAGAATTTTCAAATAGCAATGCTATTCCTAAGATTTATTTTTTCTGAGAGATTAATAGTTAAGATAGTGAATATCGATTTGCTATTCCTGCTTTTACAGAATAATGTATAATGTGAATTATTCACTTACACAAACTTTTCACAAATTATTTTTAATCTCTTGGTGAATGCCTGACTTCAAACTAAGGCAAGTACTCATGAAAGGTTCTGTAGAGAAAAGAACAGAAAAGCTGTGTACAGGACAACATTCTGAGCTTTGAGAGTAAGCTGGAAAATGTTGTCCAACAAATGCTTAAGTCAATCTGAACTGAATTAATCTTTTTAGTCTTATTTTTCTACCTGAATTCTCCCCCTCCCCGCAAAAAAAAAAAGTTCCTTATAGGTTAAAGAAAGGAAGGATCTGAAAATATTTGAATGTTTAATACTTGTGCCACATCTGCTTCTTGTCATGGGCCAACACATGGTCCATATACCAGGCAAACAAAGTACCTTGTAGATTGTTTTAGTGTGTACGACCCCATTCTGTTAGTATCTTTTTCCTTTCCTTCTTTCAGTGAGAAGAGACAGAACAACTATTTTGTAAGCCATTGATTCTCTCTTTTCAACTGGAAAAATATAGTTCATTAAGTATCCAGTCAGTTTAATTTAATTTCCTTGTGTTTCTGTTAGAACACTTGAGCTGAATTTTTAGTAATTGAATGTAAGTCTTTATGCTGCCAGTCAAGGCCTGGCAGAGATATTACTCATGCTACTGGATTAAGATTAACAGTTTTATCAGTTCTGGGATCCCTTTGTGGTCATTTTTAGGTACAGTGGTTTTGCCTTTTCACTCATATTTCATCATTTTAGGCTTGGCAAACTTAATCAATTTTGTATCACAACTGAAATGAGATGCTCCTGTCACTTCTGGGTTGTAGGAAGAGTTTGTCCATTTCTCTTTATTTGAGTGAGTTCTTCTCTACATTTATCTCTATTGAGGCAGATAGAATTCCATATACATTTCTTCATTTCTGTTTTCCTTCTTTTGGTTTACTTCTTTAGCAGAAAATTAGAAACAAACTATAGGAGCAAATTATAGGTTCAGGTTTTAAGACAAAATACATTTGTTTAGACTCATTCCAGTTTTCACAAGAGATAGGTTCCACTTCTGCTTTCCTTTTTCAGTTTAAATGTCTGAATAAAATTAGCAGTTTCTTTTAATTTAATTAGCAATGTTTAGTACTGGAATGTTTGTTTTTCTTACTTCATTTCTTTACATCCTGATCTGACTTAACCTTCAGGAAGGTTTGCTTCCTAAGCAAGTGAGACGATTTCCCATTTTTTCATTACTTATTTACCAATGCTACTTTTTAAAAGTATTACCATCTCTTGGATGTTTTATTTTACATTTTCTAGAGATTTCAAAAAACGTGAAATTCCTATAAGTTTCAAGATAAAAATTTATAATGTCCTCACATCAGGTAACTTGGCAACATAAACCCACAATTTATTCAAATAAAGAATACATATGGATAATTTAATTTACATCAAAAATGCAACCCAAAACTTCCTTACTGGTACTTTTACTTCTCTTGTTCTCTTCTGCTGTCTGATCTCATGTTTAAAGTGTATATTCAGAAAGCTGATGTGCACCCCTACCTTTTAAATACTTTGTCAGGGCTAAAAAATACCAGATCATTTTTCACTTCTTTTAGTTAAAAGCATTCCAAGATTTTTCTACATATCCTTCCATTGTTTGTGGTCTCACTGGATTAACAGATTGCTTCCTTTGCTTTCCAAAGTACGCCCTTAGTCAAATGGATATTTGTTTGTTCTTTAATTAAAACTGGTGAACCTTGATTATTGGCATAATTTTGTTTTATGCACCAGATTATGCCTTCACAGCTTTGACAAACCAATACTGAAATAATTTAATTTCTCATTGGTAAGGTGAGTATCTGGTGGGGAGCCAGTGTAGCTATCACATCCAGAACATAAGCTGTTATATTTGGAGTCTTCCACTTTTAATAATTTCTTCTCAGAATTCAGTAACCGTGCACACATCTCTACATAAGGGACCTGCACCTGAAATGGCCATATGTTCTAGCAATTTGATCTCTCCCTGAGCAGCCATGGCAGTGAATGAAAATATGGCCTATGTTTTGGGCCACATGCAATGAATTAAGCCCTTGATCTGCGAGTGGTAGATCTGCCCTGGCCTGCTCTACCGTCACAAGTCTCCAGTCTATCACATTCGTTCACTTTGACATCGCACACAGCTTCTTCCTCAGTGTTTACAGTGCATATACACATCCGGAGGTGATTTTTTCCTACTTGTTCAGTTATTAAGCCTCTGCAATTTTAAGATGTTTTATATTACTTTTATGTTTTTGCCTGAACTGCATCATCATTTGCACTTGTGTTTGAAATTGTCCCATAAACTTCAAAAAGCAGAAATTCACATTGCTTCTTTCCAAACTGTGTCTGAGATTAAGATGCAACCAGAGGTTGCACATCCTCTCTTTTTTTCTGCTTCTTCTATTCTGGAGAACAAATGACTGAAATCTTCCTATAAATTTTAACTCATTCTCTTTCTGTGTTATTTCCATTATAGTATGCTGGTTGTTTATATTTCAAACTCTATTTTTTTAATGCCAACCAAATGAGTGGGAAGTACTTCTAAATTATGGGTCCCTGAGAGACAGTTTAGCCAAGTTATCAGCAAATAACTACAGAACCCTAAAATCTATACAACTTTCTGCCTTGTACCCTTTCAAGGTGTCATGTTTTAGGGGTGTTGCTCTTCGTTGTAATACTCCAACTAAAACCATGTGCAGCACTCACCTCACCCTCCAGACAGAGACAAAATCACAAAGATTGTGCACTGACATAAGAAAAATTTATTGGAAACAGCAATGAAATAAGAAAAAAGAGTAACAACAATATTCATATAAAAAGGCAAAGAAAAGGAAACTATTTACACAAGGAAATAATTTACACAAAATCCCCTACATCAAACAAATATTGGACTGGTCTGTCCACCATGGTTTTTTTGACCCTTCTTCCCACCAGCACTGACATGAAGTGGTACAGAATTACATCCAGACTGTGGCCTAAACCCGTCCCAGCTACTGCAAAACATTAACCCTGCCCTGGCCAAAGCCATGACATGAGGTAATGGTATATTTTTATTTTATTTGGTTTTTAGATTAAGAAAAAAAATCTCCAGAAAGTGAGATAGTTTTCCCCTTTTTAAAGAAATAACTCTTAAACTTGTTCATTCTAAAATATTTTCCAATTTATTTAAATTTATGAATGATATGGAGTGTGAATTCTAACTTTTTGAAACCTATTTTGCACACACAAAATGTAAATATAAAACCTGCACATGTGAAATATATTTGTGAATACTATCACAAGAAGTTAGACACTATTTGACTAATTATAGTGTGATCAAAAATAAATACTTTGTACTGTACAGTTAATACTGGTGTTTTGTGCATGCAATTGTATTCTTCCATTATCTGGCATATATCTTGTGTAGTTAAATTGTTATTTATGGAACATTTTTTTTCCAGAGGTTTATTAAAAGCTTGTCTTTCCAATTATGTTGTTCGGCACATTCTAGCCATTCAATTTTTAGCATGCAATATGTACTGAAACTTCAATCCAGCCTATCTGCCTCCTTACCAATACGTGCCAATAATTGCTAGTGACCATTTATAGCTCTGAATAATCTGGCTTTCCAAGACTGTTAATCATTTGTCATTGATATTCATTTCTTTGTCTCATTTTTTGCTTTCAACACATCATAGGTTGAAGACAAATATTATCACACTCCAAAAAAGGTAGTCAGTTATGATCTCTTTTTTTAAGTCTTTCTATTTAAACTGGTTGGTAAGCCTTCACAAGGTCATCTGCAGAACAACAATGCCATGGTTGCTCAAAAGCAACCCACAGTTTACAATTTCTTTCTGAGCACATGACTGTAAGGGCTAATTTTGATGTCTTCAAAAGGAAGTAGAAGCCATAAAGATAACACCTATCCATAAGATAAATATATGGGTGGTTGTACAAAGCTGCTTGATTCATGCACGTACGGTGGTTCACTCAGACTGCAGGTTCAGGACAGCTAGCATGGCTTCAGCAAGGGAAAATCCTGTCTGACCAACCTGGTGGCTTTTTATGATGGAACAACTACAACAGTTGATGACGTACGAGCTATAGATTTAATTTCCCTGGGCTTCTGGATGGCCTTTGATGAAGAAAAAATCTTTAAGGTGAGGGTGGTAAGGCACTGGAGCAGGTTGTCCAGAGCAGCTGTGGATGCCCAACTCTGAAAGTGTTCAAGGCCAGGTTTGATGGGGCCCTGAGCAACCTAGTTGGGTGGAAGATGTCCCTGCCCATGGCAGAGTGACTGGAATTAGATGATCTTCAAGGTCCCTTGCCAACCCAAAATATTCTATGTTTGCATGATTATTGGCATGAAAAAGTTGTTTTCATTTTTATACTTCATTAGACTGACACCCTTAACTGGTATGCAATTGCTTTTCTTTCCCAAAAATAATTAAAATCTTCCAAATGTCATAATTTTAATAAGATCTTTAACAACTCTTAATTTCTCATTCATTTTTGGAACAGAAGCCTACCCATTTGCTGAAAACAGAGCTTAGGATTGAAGCCCTCATTAGTCTTAGGTAAATATTTCAAAAATGCTGTTGTTTTTAGGCAAGAGTGTGTTAGAAGCTGATGAGTAAGCCAGTCATAAAATCATTTTTAAAGAGCTGTGATCATGAATACATTAGTAACAGGCTGGGGATAATAAAATTATCATAAGGTGGAATTTATGGTTCCTTTTAAGGAAGGTGTGATTCTTCAAAATGTAATTGAGTGCTTAGCTGAACTTGCGTTGGATATCAGGGGTTGTTTCAATCTGAAGACTTGAGTGTTTCCTAGAGGAAGATTTTGGAACATGTCAAGAGTGGGGGGAAAAAAACCCCTAACCAATCAGAAAAAAAAGAAAGAGTTAGCAGTAGAATTCAGAAATTATGCCCCATAAATTATAGTTTGTATTCCTCAGACAGATTTTCTCGTATAGTTCTGAGCTGTGTCTCTGAATCAATATCACAATATCATCTCTTTGTGATGAAAATAATGTATCATGAAATATTTGGCTCGCTGTGCAAGATAAAAACCAGTTTGGGTGAGTGTCCTAATCTATGGAAGAGATGGGTGCATGATCTCCAATTATGTTTTTCCAAATAACTGTATTTTCCCTTACATAAATTTTTCTATATCAACTGGGATTATCAAGCTAGGAAAAATAGGTATTTTTAATAAAATTACTATATTGTAAATAAATATTTTCAGGATTGAAAAATGGCTTGAGCAGAATTTTTTCATCTAGATATAATCATTACTTCAAGGAGGGCATTATACAGAAAAATATTAATAAGAATGTTTATAAAATTACATTTTGCATAAATTTTATGCAAGAAATGCACTCATTTTCTAAAAACGTCAGATTTTAGGTACTTAAGTGAAAAGGTAGTTTTGTAACTTTTTTTCAGAAACTGCATAAGATTAGTAGCCTGTATACCTGCCAGGGTAGGGTTTTATGCAAATATAAACAGCACATTTGCCTATTTACAAATGCATATTAGGTCTTGTGTTGTACATTATAACTAAAGTTAACCAGAATTATTTCCTTCATAAAAATCTCAGATTTATGTGGAAAAAAACAACTCATATCCCAAATAATTTTGGATCTGAAGTGCAATCAGAGTGCTTTATGGAACTGGTACCTCACAGATAAATCATTCTTTAAAAAAAAAGAAAAAACAAATTATATCTGACAAAAGCAAATATTGCTAATATGGTTACAAACCAACCAACCAAAACCCACCCAATGCTTTCATTTAACCTAAAAATATACTGACCCCACCAGAGCTTATGGAAATAGTCAGAGGACTTAAATGATAACTAATATGGACAAAAAACAGGTTAATTCTTTAGTTCAAATTAGAGAGTAGCATAGTATCAGGGCTGCAACTACGTGCATGTGCAGCACACTCGAGTTACTAATTCTCTATATGATCCAGCAACTCTGCAGTCAGTCATTTAGACAGCAGGCGCAACTATCTTGAAGGTCTTTCACTGAATCTTCGCAATTAAATATTTGACTATCATAGGAAGCTCCTGGTTAATAATTCTAGACAGTTCCATTAGCTCCCTGTTGCACATATTCGTGCTTATATTTGTGGATGAACATCTTGAGCAAAGCACCCAATAGGATTCTTATCTGATTCCTGTTGAAGAGTTGACCAAATTGCGCACGTGGCCACTTTTGCAAGTGGTCAATAGAAACTGTAGGAAAAGCCGCTTAGAATGTCAGTAAGATATTAAAGAGATGTTTCATATCTAACAAGATATAAAGCCAGCAGAACAATAGCATTAAATGCTGCATATGTTGAGATGGTCATCTGGGAACTGTGTAAAACAGTGGTTTTGAAGACTTTCCCCAGCTTACCTAAAAATATCATTGTAATGACTTTTACACCAGTGACTCCAACTGCTGCCAGCCAGTGAATGACCACCTACTTTATAGATTTGATTCCCTTTATGAACATGACCCTCTGCTAAAATCCTAATCCACTAGTGTTTGTTTGGTTCTTTTTTTTCTTTTCCCCTTTTCAGCAAACATTCTGTCCTGAGTAACTACACAAAATAACCTTAGACGTCAGGGTTAAGAAACATATTGCAATTTACATGCATATGAAAAAGATAATTTGAGGACAAGCTCAACTTGCAGAGTTTGCACAAAAATATCATTGTTTAACCATTAGTATGCTGGTTGCAATTTTTGTGTTCTTCAGATGCATTGTCTCAAGACCTGCAAAGTTTTGCAAATATAAAGCAGCAGAAATCCCCCCTCCATGGTGACACGCAAGGCTTGCTATAAGTTGCCATTTGCTTTCATTGTTTGTCTTTCAGTTTTTGTCCATCCTGACCATATGTGTCCATATTTTATCCAGGTTAATTTGTATTCTTACCTAAATTTCCATGCTCTTTCCTTAAAATTGTTTCTCAAAAGCCTTGTTTCTTAGCTTTACCACATGTAACCTCTTTTTTTGGTTTCCTGCCATCTTTCTTTTATCTTTCATCTCTGCCAAAAGTTTGACACATGCTTCCTACCCACATGCAAAGGCTTTGAGACACAAAAAATGTTTTGAATACTCATCTCTTTCCTGAGTGGCTCCCATCTTATTTTCAGGTTTAAATAATTTATTATTCTTACTTGATTAATAATAATATATAAAAACTTTTTCTCTTGAACTTCAGATGATATTCAGCCTGAACTACATGACTCATGGTAATTGCAATCATTATGTGTGGCAGTTTATATGTCAGACTACTTGGCTTATTTGCATTTAGTGAGAAGACGAAGAAAGTGAAAAGAGATGGAGTCATCTATCCCCACAATTTTTAAAATTTCACAATTACAAGTTTTATTTGTTTGTTTCTTTGTTCATTTGCATTAATATTAGTGGAAAGAGGGACTTATTATGATAAAAATCTGATGATCATTTAGTTTTCAATGTAGTAAAATTCCAGGTTAGAACAGGCAGGTGAAGTGGTGGTGGTAGTGCTGCTGCTGCTACACTTGCCACCTGTGAGCCTGCATCTGAAGAGCTGTCTTCCATACATGGATGGGGCTAGGAAACTGGAAAGAGTTCATCCCATGGAGAGTGACCAGGTTATTGGGGTTATTGGCTGGAGCAGCTGATGCTCAAGGCTGGAAGAACTTGGTTTGATTAGCACAGACACTAGAAATCTAAGGGAAAATTTTAATTTCTGTCTTCAGCCTCCTGCACAGACAGGGGAAGATTCTTCCCAAAGGTGCGTGGTGAAAGGACCTTTCACCAAGCATAGTCAGAAGACACGACAATCAGAAGCTGCACTAAGTGCAGTTCCAGCTAAATATGAGAGAAGAAATATTTCTCAGTGAGAGTAACTAAGCATGGGAACAAGCTACCCAGAGAGGCTGTCCAGTCTCAGAACACAGAGATTTCAAAAACATGCTTTGACAAGGCCCTGAGCAACATGACCTAACTCTGACACTAGTTCTGCTTTGAACAAGAGATTGGATTACATCATTTCTAAAGATCGTTCCCAACCAAAATTATTCCATGCTTCACTAGACAGAAACAATTCATTCTGAAAATTACAAACTGCCCATCTAATTTTTCCTTTAGTCATGGAGTTAATTGACCATTCAAGTACACATGGTTTCAAAAAGCAGTATATGCATCTCCAAAGAAATGAAATTATCAATTTATATTTTGAAAACAAAATAATTTAATTGGTTTATTAATGTTAAATAAGTGGTGGAATGAGAGGATGGGTGTAGCGGGGAGATGTAATCAAGTTAAAAGTTTGAGGAAAGAAGATGAATTACCCTGGGGAAAAAGAAAATATTAGCTCTAAATATAATATGTAATAGCAAAAATAAAAAGGAAAAAAATCTGGAAGGAAAGTGAGTTCTACAAGTCACTCACTGCAGGAAGTGAACTTTTCAGTTTAAATTAATTACAGTATAAATAGATCAAGAACTTGTTTTCCCTTTCTCTTTTTTTTTTTTAACATAAAGAAATAATATAGCTGCTCTGTCAATGTAGGATTAATGTCTTTTTTTTTTTTTTTGGTCTGCCTAATAATGTTTAGAATAACTCTAAACAACCAGTCAACTAGATGCCTTTACCTCAAAGTAACCCCAGCCAAGAATTATTTTGTAAAGAGACCTTGATAAGTGTCAAAAAAGCTCCAAACTGTTATTTATAATAAGTATAATGACATTCGAGTTCCAGTTGCAAAGGCTATCTTGAGCAATACCAATATGGTATGCTAGTACCATATTGTCAACAGAGAAAGAATCTCTCAATAACTGGTGACTGACAAGGAGAGTTATCCAGAATATCTTAAGAGAAGACCTGAAATTTGAAACCTTTAAGACACTCGAGACATGAACATCCTGGTGAAATTTATGAAGGGATTTTTATACATCAGATACTGTATGCACAGCCTTTGCCAGATAAATTCCTCACCTGTGTACTATTATTGAGATGTTTGCTTCTCTGGCAAATTAATTTCAAATGACTGGAAATACCCACAGACACAAGCTGTACTTTCTTTAAAGTTCAGATTAATAATGCCAGGCTATGGAGTTTACAATAAGCATTAACTGCTAAAAGGTATGGCAAAAATGAAGAGTGTGGAAATTACACCATCTACTCAGATGTAATGATCATCGTAAAAGCCAGTTGATCTTGGTAGAAGAAAATTTAGTCTAAAACCAGTATACTTTATATAGGTCATCCATCCTCTCAGATTAAAATACATAGTTGTTCACCAAACAGCATAGCATAGAATTATCAAATTACTTAACTATATTTTTTCTCTTTAACTACAAAGAGCCTCGTATAATATGCATACACAAATGCACAAGTATGCCTGCATGAAAATGTGATATATGTGTATAATCTTTGCTTTCAGTTGCTGGCACTTTCTCTAGGTTTCTATTTGTTTATTTTTTTATTTTCTCTTTCATGTGGAAAATCAGCATACTGCCAGTTCCTGGATGGCCTAGGCCTTGTGTGAGGTTCTTAGGTGTCAACTGGAAATCTATACTGTTGAATTTGGTATTTAATGCTACATATTACATGCACTTTCTGAAGCCCTAAACAAAATGCTGTGGGTGAGAACATAGCTTTAGCACCTGGTTTATTGTTGGCACTCGATAGAATAACTGTATTTAAAGACAGCTGTATTTGTAACACAATATGTTTTGCAATCATTAGTAAATACCAGTTTATAATGCTTAGAGATGAAAACTTAAAGACCTGAAATTTTATGTTATGTTTTCAACCTAAACAACAAGACTGAAAATATCAGTCTGAATTATTTTAAAATGCCCAGTTTGCGACTAACAGAATAAGCTATGAAGACAACTGTTGCTTATTAATATGTTGTAACACATTCAGAATAAATGTTCCAGACTAAAATCTTGATAAATCTGTTAACCCTTTCCTAATCAGAAGAGGCAATCTGTTAACAACCATTCAAAAAATGAAGACATATTTGGAATTCTCACTTTGCATAGGATAAAAAAGTTAGAGATATAGATATAGACATAGATTATATAAATATAGATACACATATATATTATAGGTATAGATATGAATAGATAACTCACATGGAGATAATGAAATATTTCTGATTTTAAGGGAATCATTAAATAACATCTTTGCATAAACAATATTAAGATAGAAAATATTAAATTTCACCTTATCCTCAATTCAAGAGTGGGATCAAGGGATTTTAAGATATGAATTTCAGTATTTAAAAATGAGATAAATTCTAGAAAAATATTAGTGCTGTTCTAGTGTTTAGAAAGGAAAAAGGGCATGATCAAAAATGTTGAGCAAGTTATAGAAAAAGTCTGAGATGGTGTTCATATTTATATTTGTACTAAAGGTTAGAAAGAATGATTCTAACAATTCATGTGTTTTTTATAGGAAAATACAATTGCTCTGATTCCATTATTAAGATTTTTGTGAGCAATTTTTCAATGTATTGTATGTTAAAAATGTCATATACTGTTTGACATAATGCATTTGTTCTATTTTCTCCATGCTAAATAGATTAAAATCATTGTTAAATCCTGGATAAGCCCTAGTTTAACTTCACATATTCCAACAAAATTAAAGGTTCTCCATTTACAGGGGCACCTGGGTGATATGGTCTACATCCACATTAGTGTGCAATGAAGTTAATGTGAGTGCATTTGTATAGTGAAAACATCAGGGCTGAGGACTGCCTGCCCACAAGCTTTGGGGGAAAGGACAACTTTTTGAAATGTTTTATTTCTTCCATGGTTAAACAATTCTGGATAGAAAGCAACTTGAGAATAAATCAGAAATGGAAGTGTGATTCTCCAAACTTAAAAGGCTCAAATTAAAGGCTAGAAACTTTGTGATGTAAAAATTACACCCTGGCACTCCAAAGTATGGGTTAAAACCATTTTTATCTGGGTGGAATGTAATTGTCATCATCATATACAGCAAACTATGTTGGGTGACAAAAAACACTCATTGATCTGGATGTCCCTGAAGAGTAAGTCTCCATTTTCATTAGTTCCTGTACAAAATAATAATTTGAAAATCTAATAGAAATTTCAGTTGAGATTTATAATCAGATGCTGTAGGTGGAGAAGGGCAGACAATAAGTGCATTGTATCAAGATAAGTTTATTTTGCATATGAAATCATTATCACAGCACTTTTATGGCAACGCTGGATTGCAAATATCTTTCTCAGACAATAAACCTTATATCTCTTATAGTAACAATAATAAAAAGCATGCCACTGTTATATAGATTTTCAAATACTTGTCATATCTGAAAATAAATGAATTAGTATGATTGAGTACTGACTTACTTCTCTGGAGGAGGATGGAAGAGTCAAAAATAATCTTTTCTGAAGAATAGTATCATTTTTTGAAAGACAGATTAATATTCAGGGGTCTTGACACTCAACTAACTCAAAAAATTATTATAAAAGATGAAGCTTGAAAATCCAGTAATCCTTAATGAGTATTAATCTTTTAACTACTTTAAAAAAGAGTGTTTTATACTAATGGGGAAATCCTGCATAAGAAATTATGTCCTGAACATGTGCTATTCAACATTATAATATCATTGGAATTAGTTTCAATTAAGAAAATTAATCTGAAATTGATTAGTGAGCATTCTGACACTGCTGAAATTTGATTTTAATATACTAAACAGTTCATATAATTTTTTAATGTGCAAACATTGAAGATGCGTTTCTATTCTTATCTAGTATAGATGATTATTTTCATCAGAGTTGGGAAATTATTTTTTCCTCATTTTTATGCTGACGTGAAAATAAGAATCATGATTTTTTTCCATTTGTAAAATTACTGCACTTCTTTATTTTAGGGTTTTTTTTCCACTGAGAACAAAAAAGATCTATAGTCTTTCATAATATATTTTGTTTCTATGCACATCAGAGAAATTATTTTAAAACATGTACTTGAGAATCCAAAATTACACAAAATCTTCTTCACCTGCATGGCCAGTAGTAAAACAAGGACAATGAATAGCAGGTGTCTCACTGCTTTAGGATCAATAAATTATGCAAATGGACAATGCCGCAGTTTAAACTCTGTAAATTTTTTCTTGTAGAACAAGTAGTATCAAAGATAACATCAGAGGAGCCTTTGTGACTTTGTTTTCCAATATTAGGATGGATGCCTGAATAAAAGAAGTAAGGTGTTTAAAAATAGGATCTAAAAAATATACTAATATCAATTTGAATAAAAATGTAAATAAGTATATGTAAAGAGTGTGTGTACTTGTGCAGATTTGTGTGTGTTGGTGCATATAACGTGCCATGGATGTCACAAATACAGTTGATATTATAAGTCATTGCAATGCTTATAGTAAATGACCATGTCATTCCTGGCTGACCCCTTAAAGTTTCATAGTCTTTAAGAAACTTTACCATGCTGACATGTCTGTGCTGAGTTTGTATGGCAAAGTTATGAAAATGGAGGGGCTACAGGGGCAGCTTCTGTGAAAAGCTGCCAAAAGCTTCCCCCTTGTCCCTCAGACAAACCTCCAGCTGGTTCCAAGAGGGACCTTCCTCCTCCCAAGTCCGAGCCCAGCACTGATAGCACCAGCATCCATGTGATAGCAAAGTTAGGATGAAAAAAAGTTATTGTGCAGGAGCAAATTGAAGCCAGAAGAGAGAGGTCTGAATACATGTGAGAAATAGCCTGAAAATATGGCTTTATGCCAGCCCTGCAAGCATAAAGATCAGTGCAGTAGGAAGGAGAGGAGGTCTCCAGGAGACAGAGACATTCCCCTGCAGCCTGTGGTCTCTGCCATGGTGAAGGCAGGCTGTCCCCGCTGCAGCCCATGGAGTTCCACAGTGGAGCACATATCCACGTGCTGTCCCTAGCTGGCCTGATGCCAGAGCAAGTGGATATGCTTGATGGAAGCTGTGACCCTGTGGGAAACCCATGCTGGACAAGGCTCCTGACAAGGACCTGTGGCCTTGTGGGACTGACCCACACTGGAGCAGTCTGTTCCTGAAGTACTGCACCTCATGGAAGTGACCCAGATTGAAGCAGTTCATGAAGAAATGCAGTCTGTGGGAAAAACTGATATTGGAGAAGTTCACAGAGGAATGCCTCCCATGGGAGAGAACTCCTTTGCTGGAGCAGAGGGACAGTGGGGGAAGTCCTCTCCTGAGGATGAAGGAGCAGCAGAGAAAATGTGTGATGAACTGACAACAACCACCATTTCTGTCCCCCTGTGCCACTGGGAAGGAGGAGATAGAGAATCAGGAAGAAAGTCAAGCCTGGGAAGTATGGAGGGGTGGGGGAAAGGTGCTTTGATATTTGAATTCACTTCTCTTTAATCTGTACTGATTTGATTGGCAATAGATTCAATTATTTTTTTCCCAGGTTGACTCAGTTTTACTCACGAGGGTAATCTCTGAGGCATCTCTCCATGGCCTTACTTTGACCCATGAGCCTTTAGCTGTATTTTTCCTCCTTTGTCCTGCTGTGGAGGGGAGTAATGGAGTTTTAGTGGGCACCTGGTATCAAATCAGGATCAACCCACCACAGTATCTTTTTGTTTTTTCCCTCTGCTCCTGATTTAGTAATTTTAAACCCCGTGGCAGACTGAAAGCAGATGGTTTTGAGCTAATGAGCAGCTTTTGGGTGTATTGGGAGTGTAAAAAGAAGAGGGTAAAGATTAACATATATTCTAGGAGTCTCACACATTTGGACTCAATGTCCTATTTCTGGCAGCTTATGCTTATGAAGTATTCTAGAAAAACAAGACAAATTCCTGTAGCTTAGTCACACAGAAGGAAAATTAGAAAAGAAATATAAAAAGAAATAGGTCCAGACATCCTGGTGGCTGTCGTGGCTATTCCAAAATTTTGTGAAGTTGTTTTCTAGGAGATTCTATCCTTGATTTTCTGAAGTACAGATTTTGCTTTTTTGAGGGGTAAAAATTACCTAAAGATGAGAGTAAATATTCTGACCTTCTGTGTTCTGTTCCTGTATCTCAATATCTAAGAAACTAATGAGAAAAAAAAATCTGATTTATTATTTGTGCAATTAATTTCACTTGAGCCATGCTCTTTCATAGCAGCTCAAACCTTTATGCATGTTCCTAATATAGGAGTACTCATGTTAAGTAATAGAGCACCCCTGTAAGCCTTTTAATGTGATAACTGGCAAACGTGACCTCCAAGTATTTCAGTCAACATCTTGGGAACCACAACATTTGTATTGATTTGTATTCTAATTTTACTGATTAATTTGATTCCCCTCAGCCGTTAAAACCAGATAATTTGATCTGAAAATGATGTGACACTTCCATTAAGACCTGAGCGTTACTCACATACTGTACAGTACAACATAAAAAATAGACCTGTCTTGCACAGGTTTGCAATACACAATGACAATGGAAAAATGAAAAAGGAAATAAACTTGCTGTAATGCAATGAGCATGTAATGATCATAAAAGAGCAATATTATAGAAGTGTTAATAACTGTTTATTAAATATGAATGTTTACAATTTCCATCACACAAATCTATTTCATTTATCACAGTGTACTTTGGTGACAATGAAGGCACAAAAATGAAGACAATTTATTTGACTTCATTATCTAAACTACTGTGCTTTAATACCCCTGCTGTTCTAGCTTTCCTAACGTATCCTCTCAAGGATACCGTTATGTGCCTGCTATTTTTCTGAGGAATTTTTTTTTAGTTTCTCTTTTTATTGTTGTGTTTGTGTAGTAATAAACCACTGGCAACACCCAAACAATTTCTTAATTTATATTCCACATGTTCATCTCAACATTTACAATTATATATCTTTGCAAGGACAAAGTAGGTCTGTTCTTCACAGATATTCACTGCTGCTTTTATTGTTACATTTATTTATTAAGCAAAAGTCACAAAATATATTTGGATTCAGAGAATGAAACATGAAGGTTCACATAAAGTTAAAAAATAGCCATGTAGAAAAGGTATAATATTTCTGTGGTTATAAGGACAGTGATGCATTATGGAAAAAACTATGAATAGGAGGAGGTAAGAAAACCTAAGATAAAATGCAGAAGTTTTATTCTGTTTATTCTAGGTCTTTCAGATTCTTTTATACTCATTTCTTTTCCCTGTACAATGTCATCCTACTGTCCCCTGATAAATGCTGAATTATCATTTACAGAAATTATTTTCATTGCCTTATAATGGCTCTACTCCATGCTTGTCAGGATGCGCCTGGAATATTGTGTCCAGTCCTGGCTGCCACCATTCAAGAGGAATCTGCATAGACTGGAAATAGTCCAAAGGAGGGACACTAGGAAAGGCTGAGGGACCCAGTTATTTTCTCTCTGGAGAAGGCTCAGGGGGCACCCCGTCACAGTATTCCAGTGATCAAAGGGCAGCCATCCAGAGGACTGAGGCTCTCTCTTCAGAAGAAGCAACTGGAGAAGCAAGGGAGAAACGCTGCAAGTTGTGCTGGGAGAGGTTTCATTTCAATGTACGAAAGAAATTTTTTACAGTGAATTCAATAATTTGCTGGAACAAATTATTGTTTGTGGGGTGTGGTAGGGTGCTCATTGTTGGATGTTTTCAAGATGAAATTGGACAAGGTAGTACTCAATCTCATCTGTCTCCCTTTCCCCATGAAAAATTGAACCAGATTTTGCGGTCCCTTCAAACTTTGGCTGCTCTATGTTTCTGTGAAATGACCAACCTACTTTACAGGTTTTCACCTTTCTTTGTAGTGACATTCATGAAGTAAATTCTTGATGTTATTTGTTTTTGTAGTTGTTGTTACTAATTTTTTTCAGAGTCAACTGTTTCCTACAGGAACACACAAAGTTAAATGCATTTTTAAACTTGACAAATTATTATAGGAAGACTCAGCCAGAAAATTTTTGCTTTTTATCTCTTACAATTATTTGACTTATTGTATTGATGAAAATATTTCCCAAAAAATAAAATTTTTTTGGTGATTTTTCCACAAAATACCTCTATGTTTTCTCATATTTTATAGACATCAAAGTACTGTTCCCTTATGGGTTTTTTGCCTCCAGGCACCGTTGCAGGCATTAGCCTACAATATAGTCTCTTATTTATATTTTTCTTTCCTTTTTTTTTTTTTTTTAAATAAGTGATTTTCTTTGGGTACAGGGAAACCACACTGTAAATCTTGACAGGTATCCATAAGATAGGATAAGATAGAAAAATGAGTACTTGAACAACCATCAAAAGGCAAGAGCTTATCTTTATGATACTTGTGTTCATCTGAAAAAAATTAAACTGTAATTGTAAGTACCATACATTCACTCTGGCCAAAAATTACAGTGTCCTGGAGAAGGGAAATGTCTTCTTATAAAACCCAATATATGGCTGATAAGCAACTAGAATATTTTATCAACGTTACTTGTGGTCAGAGGTTTGTATATGTTGCTGGCAAGAGAATGCACATCTCCAAACAAACCTCCAAGGAACACACCGGATGTTTTTGTGTTTGGAATAAGGACAACTGTTGGGACTACAGTTAATACACCTAATATCAGAGAGCTTTGAATAGAAAGGGGGCCAAAGGGATGCCTGAGGAAGGTTTAAGGGGAATGAGGTGCGGATGTCTGCACACAGACAGAGGAATGAAAAGATTTTTCACACATGAGGTGTGAGGTGCAGACTTGCATCCAGAAACAGTCCTATTAAGGTACTATTAATCAGGGGAAGAAGAGTGAGTTCAAAAATACTGACAGAAAACATAACTTGGAGAATAAATATTGAGGAACTGACATTGAAAGGGAGAGAGGAAATGTTCAAAGAGTAAAAGGTACAAAAAAATAAAAAGCTCAAAACAAAAATGAAACAATGGGATAGATACTGCAGCTAGAGAAGTAATGATGTGACTAAGCCAGGGTTCAGTGAGCAATGCTAGAAGAAAGAAGGGAAAGCTTTCCTCCTAAACAGTTTATCTAACCAGCAGGACAATTAGCATCATGGTGGCAAGAATCATGAGGCAGAAACTGGACGTTTTTTTTTAATATTTTCAAGCAGCAAGAAATTAACAGACACTTTCTGCTTATTTCTGTACATTTATCTCAAGGAATACAGCCATCTAGCCCAAACCCCACATTTTAGACTAAATTATATAATTTACTTAATTTTAATTCACACATATTGGTTTCTCAGAAGGCTCCACTGCTTGTACGACTGAGGAGTTAAGGAAACTTCTCAGTCTGACCATCCACGAGACTCCCTGGCAGCCACATCCCCAGGCCAGAGGCTGTCACTGCTGGGTCAAAGCCCCTTCAGAGCAGGTGGCTCCCGTGACCGACGTGTCCCCCTGGCTCCCCACACACCCACCCACAGTCAGACCAGCTTTCCTTGCCCGTTCAGCCCCGGGTTCCCCACAGCAGAGTCCCAGATGTCTCATTCCATGAAGCCATTTATTCACAGCACAGTAACACAGGAACAGCCCGAGCTGGTGCCCCCAAGGTACACCCCACTCAAGGAAGCCCTAGAGTTTTATACCCTCATAGTCCACTCGTGGGAAAGGTTTCCTCTTCCTCATGAGTCTTCAGCTCCTGTCCCCTCTCTTTGTCCCTCCACCTGGTTGGCATCACCCATCTCATCCTCTTTATCCAAAAGGTCGGTGATTCTCAGTTCCTGCTGTCCATTCCCCTGACTGATGTCACCCACCTTGGTGCCCTTTGTTAGTTATCCCAAAGGTTGGCAGCCCACAGCCTCTTGCCTCTGGCTCCCACCCAGAGCTCAATCTGCATCCCACTCTGCAGCTTGCCAGCAGAGCTACCTGGACCAGGAATATTGCTCAACAGATGAGTGGCTGCATCTTGTACATGAATAAATGACTCATGAGCATTCGGGACTTGCCTAGTGACTCTATCTCAGCCAGTGTAACAGATCCCACGGTTCTCTCTGTGAACAAAGACCTTTCAGTGTGATCATGAAAGTTAGAAGTGAACATTTCCAAGGTAAGGTGAATGGAAATGCTTTAAATGAGAACATGTCCAAAACTTTTCTCAAGTCACAAAATTAATTTTTCAACAAAACTCAAAAGTCTGAAATGTGTAATTATTTTTACAGAAGTGATTATGTTTATACAATTTTCACAGTGAGGAATTCCTTTTTCCTGTAGGAGTTTTTTTTCCCCATTTGTGCTCGCATTGCATGTGCTAATATAATTTAGAAATTAAAACAGTGAAAAAGCCCACAGTAAATAGTGATCTTGACCCCTTAAAATAAGCAAACTTCAGAACATTAGAGAAGCTAATATACAGTTTGATTTAAAAATACCTAACTTCCCCTGAATGTTCAATTTTATCTACATAACCTTGTCATTGCTGGTAAAAAAAAAGTGGAAGCAGTTTCCAAGGAAGTTGAAGTTATCTGAGACTACCAGCTTCAAGCTCTTTTATTAACTAGTTAATAAGTTAATTATTTAGGTGTACTTAAGATATTGTTTTAATTTTTTTTTAACTTTTTCAACTTCTTAAACTTTAAATGCTAAACCAGTTGCCAGAGACCTTTCTGGGGAAATCAACCTAATCTTGTGAATAGCTGCAAATCATTTCCTTGGCTTTTCAAAATACTGTAGAGAACTTTGAGGGGAAATTCCAGAGCTATTATATATGCAAGCGTGATAGGTGAGTTCCCCTTCAAAAGAGACAGCTGAGTATTCACTCAAGGTATGAGTTTCTTGTATGATAGTGGTGAATGGGGAAAGAAAAATTACCTCTGTAACTGATTTATAGAGGACTAGAAAAAGAATCAAAATCTCTGCCTTGTAAACAGAACTTTCTTATTACAAATCTCCACAGAACTTTGAAAATTTAAATTCCATTTCCCCTACCAAGGGCACTAATAAACATCACAGTCTAATTCCTGTTGTGACACTTTGTATCTAGGATAGTTCCACAGGGCCAGATGATGTGACCGACTTTCCAGAGAGTCACATCTAAAATTAGATACGATGCCCTACAGAGTCTGAAATTATTCTAAATGGCAATGCTCAGGCAACCAGATCTTCTCCACTTTGTCTAATGAGTTTTCTGAACAGATTATTTTGAGACTTTGTCCAAGGTCCTGTTGAAAACCCAATTTAAACACATCACATGACATTAATTTTTCTGCTATCTTCGTGTGTAGAAATAATACAGAGAAAATATGGTAATATTTTTCTTTTCTTCAAATGTTTTAGTATTGGGAAGGGTTTTCTGTTTGATTGTTTTGTTCTGTTTGTTGTTGATGTTGTTGAGTTTTTGGGGGGATTTTTGGGGGGATTTTTTGACATGTTCATATTTGATCTTGAGGCTAAAGCATTCTCAACCACCATTAACAAAATCTGAAACCAATCAATTTTCTCTTGCATATTGTCTTGGAGAAAATGCTCAAGAACTGCACTTGAATCTGGAGGTGAAGTTCATTGCTCAAGCCCACCTCTGGTTTAGACTGCTTCTCCCTCTCTGTGAGACACAAGCTCTGGGTGAAATACTGGTCATCTGGGATGCTGATTGCTTCATATATCCTAGTCCCTCTGAATGTAATTTGTGGAAACGAAGTTTCACAGACTTACCATAAGGATGTCCTGGCTTGGAACCAGTGGCCAGAACTTCCTTTTGGAGTGTGAATATGAAAGAGAAAGGGAAGAAATTTACTAACAGAATTGAGGCAATGAAACCATCAACAATAATCTGTCTGATCTCAAAAGGAGAAAAAAAAAAAAAGCCAGATAAACTTGTTCATTCTTCTGGAACTACAAAGCTAATGAACAAAGAGAATACTCCAGATGTAATAAAGCTTTAATTTGTGAAAATATTTTAGATCATATTTTACATCAAAATCTTTCCAGAAAAGTCATTTAAGTTGTGGGGATAGAGAAGTCCTTATAATGTCCTCCATAATGTATTATTATGCCATCAGGCAGAAGGACAGGACCTAAAAGATGGAGGGGGCATGGAAAGAAGGGCCTGCTTGGGATAGCGGGAGAACTCTCAGCTGGCCTCCCTCACCTGCCCAGATGCCCTTAAACAATAAGTATGAGGCTCTGGAGCTTGAGAGTCCGGCAAATGGTATAAATTAAAAAAATCTCAGTCATGTATAGGTAATCTTATACAATTCCTCATATATAGCCCTTTCCTTAACTATTTTAGCTCTTAGTCAAAGCTGCTTAAAACCAGTACTGCTATGTGTCCAGTAAAGTATTCTCTATGAAAATATAAACACAGGTATGCATGCATATATAAATATAGATATCACAGGATTGTTTTCACCTTCTTTGCTTTGACCATCATGTACTGATATCTAAAAGGAAAATTAGAATTTTTCTGTTTCCCTTTTTTTCATATACTGATGCAACTAGTCACATACAAAAGTAAACTACTTACAGCATGATAGTTTGTCATCAATATCATTGAATCATGGTTTCACCTCCTTATGAGTGAAACCTGTCTAAGTTTGGGGTTTTTGCCCCTTCCACACCTGAGATATTTGTTATTAGAGAGGAAATTCTTTTATGAATCCTTTCAAACACTTCAGGCAAAAATCTTAAACAAGTGAATATGAATATATTTTCAGGTTTTCTAAACTATTTTAAAACTTCTAAGAAATTAATATATTCACAGATGAAGAATGACTGTAACATTTAGAGAAGACAAAAATAATTTTATTCTCTTTTATATGTCCTAAAATTTATCTGATTATTCTAAAGCTTCTGATGCTGATAATTGCTGGCCTTCAAAATTACAAATTTCTCTCCTATATTAAGAAAAGCAAACCAACAAACCATGTAGGCATGTGTAGCATTCACCATACCTACATCCTGGTATTTTGAGCCCTGTCAGCTCTCCTTATGCCTATAGACACTTTGAAATTGGTGTGCCTTGTCTGGAATCTGGACTTCAAAGTGAAATTGGTGTCATAAAAAAACTCACTGCATCAGATCAGGTGAAGTTTTAAACTCTGCTCTGAAAGGGAAAAAAAATAAAGCTTTATTTTTTAACTTACTTTCCTCTTTGAAGTCTGGCTTCAATCCAATTTTAAAGAATCTGTCAGCAAAGTCAGCAAGGTTTGTGCTGGAATTTTGATTTCTGCAGGCGAGTCTGTCCTCAGTTTAGCCCACAGAGATTTACTTGGATGTGGCCCATAAACAGTGGATCACTGCTATTCCTCCTCCTCAGGAGCACACCCAGGGAGTCTGCTGCATAAAATAGGGAGAAATAGGAAAGAATAGAACTAAACCTGATGATTTTGTTGTAGACACTTCGGGCATTCTTTTGGCCTTGCTTCACTCTCCTTCATCCATATTAAAAGGCAGGAGGAAAGAAAGATAAACAGGAGATATCTTTGAAATCTGAACAAGGGTCTTGTCTTCAAGATACGTTTGTAACAAGCACTTTGTGATAGCTCCTTGCTCTCTGCATTACCTCCCACTGCTGAGTGATTCCCAGCTCCTGGAGTTCTAGTCTGAGCACATGAGAAAATTCACTGAAAGATCTACAGCTAAAGCCTGTGATGTGAGATTGCAAAGCTCTTATTCCTGCACCTATAAAAAAAATTTCAATGCTACAGGATAGCTGCACCAGAAATGTTTCAGATTATTTTGGTCAGAGAAAGAAAGCAAAATGAGGTGGGTGATTTTTTTGTGGGTTTGGTTTTGTTTTTTGTTTTTTTGGGTTTTTTTTCCTGTTGTTAACAAAGCAAGCTGAAAGCATAGGCATTAAGAATCAGCAGAAAAATTTATTTTACACTGGCCTTGCCCCCATACTCTGCATATTATTCCTCTTGTGAGCTGAAGTTCAATTGCCTTAGTGTTTAATTGTTTTTGGTAAACCAGACTTTTTTCATCATGTCACAGTGGACTGCCTGTGCACTGTGTGGGAGGATGCAGCATGTGAGTGAGGATGCAACAACTGCATAGGAGAATGGAAGTGTGATGGAGGCACTGGACTCTCGTAGGATATGTCAACATTGACCTGAACAGAATTCAAAATGCTTTGGAGATGGTTGAAAGCAAGGATTACACCAATTTTTATAATATGCTTTCCCATTATCCTTTTCTGAAAAAAAAAGAAAATAATTTTACAAAGTTTCTAAGACAAGACTTTTGTTCAGAAATTATTATTTCTACGAAATTAAAAAATAAAAAGAAACAACAACAGCATTAAGGAATAGGAAAAATCAGAGTTTCTTGATAACATTGAAATTTAAAATATTCAAGGACTCCATGTAATATCTTTTAAAAACCTCAACTAAAATATTCGCTTTCTGCTTTATCTACATAATAGAGAGCTAACATACCACATAAAAGACCTTGTTAAGGTTATAAAGATAATAATGTATGTATATTATATATGTTAAGGTATAAGGGTATAAAGTGTAATAAAACCAGTAGAACATTGGAGAGAAATGCAAACACAACATGGTTCAAGTACTCTTTGCTGTAGAAGTGACGGATTTTAATTTTTTAATGTTTACAATTTATGACTAGATTAAGGGTAAATAAGCATTAATCAAATAAAATTATTAGGTCAGTAGCTAAAAGTTGTCTGAAGCTTCTTGAAATTTTCAAGGAGCCCCAACAAAATTAAACACAGGTTTTTAATATTCTTTACCTGATATTAGCTGAATATTCAGAGAGAATGACATTTTAAAAATATTACTTATGAGACAAGGAATTCAAAAGAAGATGATCAGTAGTCAGAACTCATTAGTTCAAAGAGTCATAGATTTTCCCTTGTTCTTAAATAACCAATCCTATTTGTTTGGACTTTTTTTAGTATTATGATGATAAATTTGGATAATCAGCTTGGAGGAACAAGATGTGGCATCTCATTTAAAAGTTTGGAATTAGTGCCAGGACTTCTCGTTCCTATGAAAAAAGATCCTCGTTTAATTGCTGCAGAACACAACATGCATAAATGTTGTGTTAATTCCTTCTACTACAGAATTTACATACATGTTTGCAGTTTTTTGAAATCTGAATTCTTACTTTAATTTAAATTGTAGGGAAAATATATTATCTGCTAAATTTAAAAAACAGATCTCACAAAACTTGCTAATATTTTCTATAAATAAAAAAAAATGTTGGCTTTGAATATACCTATTTTTTCTTGGCTGGACATAAGTATTACATAAAAATCCAAAATATTTCTGGGGTTTGCTCATAGATTTTGTGATTAAGACCTTTTCACAATTCTAATGCCCAAGCAGCAGTTGAATTCACTGGGTTTTAAAGAGCGAGTAATTTTAAGATTCCTTTTGATTATTCTGGGATTTTACAGCATGCCTAAATTTAAGTACATTCAGAATGCCTGTTCTGCACTTATCTTCCACCTAAAGCCATCCTCAATCCAGATCTGAGTCCTCTTGCTCACATTCCATGTAAATGCTATTTAAAGGAGCCACAAAGGATACCCTGAACCTGATAGAAAACCTGAGTCCCTATCCTTAGATGAATCTTGAAGATCAGAGTTTGAAGTGTAAACTTGTAAACTCCAAGATTTCTCCTCAGTTCCTTCTGGAATTAATGATAACAAGCTTAAAGGAAGCACCCTGTAGTGCTTCTGTGGAGGGCTCCTGGGCTGTGTTGGTGGTAAAGGTGGTTTCTTAAATTTAAGCCAAATGCAGTGGGTACCTAAGTTATAGGAACACATTTCCACCTTTGGAAATTTAGGGTTTTTTTAATACATCAGAATTTTTATGCAAAAATCAATGGACATAAAAATGTTAGCAAATTTTCATAAACAGTGTAAAACTTATAACAAGTCTTAAATCTCTTCAAGTGGTTAGGAACCTTAAGAATTCAAGAAGGTTAAAAAGTAACACTGCTGGTAACGTGTACAAATCTTACAAAAACCCCCAAAAAAGATAATTGTGTAGCAAGTTCTGTCCCAGTGTGCCTCCTTCCAGCTGGTACCACACCTTTCTGAAGGCTGCTGGCCAGGTTCAGACTGTGCTGGGCTCCTGACTTAGCTGAGAGTGCATCCACAGTTCAAGTGTACAGTGCTGGGAGGCAAACCAGCCATCCCAAAGTGCCTACTGCTTACTCATCTAATTCTCTTACACTCTTCCTCCTCCACTCTCTCAGGAAAGAGCAGTGTTCTGAACCTTCCCAGAGGGTGAGTCAGTCTGTCTTAATTAGGTTCCTACATTCATCGTGTTGGTTACGAGCTGAAGCCTTCATCTATATCATGCAGAAGAAAGAATGTGACATCCAGCTAAATGAGATTTTAGGGTTTTTTAAGGGAATGAACTACAGTTAGATTATACAGTAACCTGAAGTTCAAACAGTACATTTCAGTGTTTTAGCTCTCACAGTTTCTTGTGATTTTTTTTTGTTTTACATAGACCATTAAGTATTAATTCAACAAAGTGCTTTTTTATGCAATTGTGTAACATAATTCTGTTCTCATAGTGTACAAAATTATTATTGTGGTAATAAGTGAGTCCAGCGCCTGCCAAAAAAAGGAAAAAGGGAGGGTGCAACTTTTGAATTCTCTATTCAGCATAAAATGCAGAGGTTTTGATCTCACAGTGGTCCAAAAGGGTAATGATAGCACAAGTTGATTTTTAAAAACTATTAATCTGTTCCCACTTATTTTAGTGTCAGTTTAATATGTAAATGGCTCTAAAACTTTTGTCTGTTATAGCTGTTCCTCTTTTACTTGCAAGATTGGTTGCATAACTAGCTACCACAAAAAAAAAAAACAAAATAGAAGAAAGAGTAACAACAAATGAGAGGACTAAAGTTTTGCCCTTCAGTGAGTTTCTAAGTATATGCTTGCCTCTAAACATGTGAATAATCACACAGCGTTCTTAGAACACTTGGTGAAGCATAAAATAACATTTATTTTACACCTTACTATATGAGAATTTCTTTGCTACTACATGTTCAAATAGTTTAGTTCTGAACCTATTTACTAATGGTATGGTTTGTCACTGTAATAGTGTTTTCATAGATATATATTCTTAATATATTATGAGAACATTTATCCTTTTGCGTTAATGAAATGCAGTGAGTGAGGAATTCACAGTGATAAATGTGAGGGGTGCTTTTTAGTGCAAAAAGAGGGGGTTTTAAGGATAGAGATTCTGTGATACCTTATAAGTTTATAGAATTTAAAAATAATTTCTTTTCCATGTTAGAATTTGGAAATTCAGGACACTGAAAGGAAAATGAAAAGAAACAGTCCTTATCCTGTCATGTCCCAGTAGGTTTGAATTTTTACTGTCTCTGTTCTCAGTGCCTTACCTCAGGAGGAGGAGAATGCGATAGCCAGAAAATCAGAGTAATAATGCATAATTTTTATCTATGGCATCACAGTAAGAATAAATGCACTTTAATAATGTCTATGCTTTTAGCTTCACATATTTTTTGACATCATTGGTGGAATTTTTCATCCTATTCTGAACTGATAACACTAATATTTCAGCTCTTGGAAAAAAAGTGAAGGCAAAGAGGGATGATACAGCTGAAGAAAATGATCGTTAACATCCACATGATTCCATCTTCTCTTCCTTTTACTTAAGTTAACAGTGAGGTGCTTAGTATATCACTAAACTAGTGATATATGAGAATTTGCCAGAAAACTCCATAAAAAAGGAAACATCTCTAAGAATTTTTATAACTAACAGTAAAGGGTACCTCAATGTCTATTTCAAAGCTGATTTGATGAATACAGAAAAGGTCAAACTAAAAATAACTAGACTGAATCAGTTATAAGTGTAGTAACATATGCCTCATTTAATAATGAACTCTAAATTTGCTCTGCAGTTTAAGTAGTATCATGAATGCTAATTCTGACAGTAAAGGGTTATGAACTACCTGTCTGCTTGAGTCTGGCACAAGGTCAGGCAGTTATAGAACTAATGAAAACCCTGATGTACCAAAAGGTGGATGATTGACACCAGTGTGCTAGCTGAAGAACGTGCTGAGGAACTCTGGTGCATTCAAAATGACAGTGTCCTGAAACACAATTTATAGCACTCCATTTGTTTAGCCCAAGTGTAGCATAAAACCCAGGTGCTTATTGCCTACATAACCATGGCAGAACTCAGGGCATATTATAATGAACTTTTACACTCCAATCACCAGAGGAATTTTTCTGGTATGGTTTGTGATGGTCAATCTAAGCCCATTATTCTCTGAATGTGTGATTATGCAGAAAAAGGCTTTTTCATATATAAATCAGAGCATCCTGAAAAGATGAAAAGGAATTATTGTTAAATCTTTGTAAGTGAAATAAAGCATAAAACTGTAAAATTGTCAGCTAATAATTTTACAATTTATTATTTAAAATTGTTTGAAAAGCCTGTATTCTTCGATAAACTAGAAAACCCTTTGTTCCTTTTGGCCTCTAGCTGTGCACTTCTCTTCCAGATCATTGCATACCATAGGATTAATGTCATTCATTTATTTCCTTATTAGCCAAATCTACAATGCTATGGTTATTTTGAGTTACTTCCCAGATTTCTGTAAGTAATGAGCTGGTTTCAGGACATGGAAATACTGGACAAAAAAGCATATAATGGATATCAGAATGGAAAGTGTCAGAAAATAATTAAACAGCAAAAGATTATTCTGAAATCTTGAGAATATCTAATAGGTAAAACAAACACCTTTCTCCCTGGAGTGCTTTTCTGAGAGGATTCATTCAGCCATGTAGGAATTCAGCCACACAGAAAATTTTTAAAGGATGAATCTCAGCTACAAAATTGAGATGATAAACTGGAATATAAAGATTTCATTATTTAGACCTATTCTGAACTAACTTTCAGAGGTGTAGCAGCTCAGAAAAAAATTGATTCAGTTCACTTAGGATTCTGATTTTAAGAGATGTTAACAGCTGTAGTAGATAATTTTGTAGAAGTTGTTTGAGAAACCTGGAAGAAAGATGATGTAAGGAGGAATAGGAGACAAAACCTACTCTTAGTAAACACATACTTTCGTTAGAGCTGTGAAGTTCATGTTGGACAAAGCAGACCTTTCTGGACCTCCAGAAAGGAGCTCCTTTCTGGAGCTACAATGCATGTAATGCATACATTCTCCTGTGGTTTTCTAATGTGAATCTGTTGCTGCTACATGTCACTATAGTAAGTCTATTATAGCAACAGGCTTTGACCATTAAATAGAAAAAGGAAAATGGATTTTTACACAAAGGTTAGACACCAGGTTCATGGTGATCACACGATCTCACAAGTGCTGAAACAGAAAAACAACACCCATTACTGTTTCAGCACGTGCAAGAATCAGACATGTACAAAGCTGATGAATAGAGCAATTTTCACAGTGATTCAAGGCAGAGTCATTTAGCACAGATGTTTCTGTAATTGTGATAGACTAAGAAAATTCAGTGCTCAGTGGTCCTTGAACACACATTTCCCGGCTATATGGTGTATCTTGAGTAATTAATATAGTAAAATGGAAGAAGCCTAGTCTGGGTAAAGTATATCTCCCTGAAAGTTATGGGGAGCAGGGAAGAGGATGACAAGGGTTTATCTGGTGTATTTTTACTCTTATATGATTGGTTCACTATTAGCTTTATTCTGTGGTTTGGGATTTTTTTTTTTGTTGTTGTTTTTTGCTTGATTGATTTTTAGGATAGGGGTTATTTAGCACATGATGCTTCATTCCAAGTGAATCAAAACAGCTGTGATCAACCATGTTGGAATTCTGTTTCATTCCATCACTCAGAAATATGAAGAACACCTCAGATCTGCTCAAAAAATAGGCATTGCTCACCAGTCATGTAGATATTTTCAGCAACCTGAATGGCAGAGCTGGCTTTCCATTAAAGTCTGACAGCTTGTCTAATTTTCCTTTGAAATCACAAACACTGGATTATGACGGAATGAGAAATATATGGAATATTCTTAGAAGAAAAGGAGGAAAAGAAGAGAGACCGTGGAAGATCACATAAAACCTGCAATCCAGAAAAACGTAATACAGTGCTTTGGGCAGGACTTTACCCACCCTGGTGCAGGGGAAGGTGCTCCTGCCCATGGCAGGGGAGGATGGAGATAGGTGATCTTTAAGGTCTCTTCCAACCAAAACCATTCTATGATTCTATGATCTATTCTACAGGGATGAATTATATCAAGTAGCAACATATGACATAAAGACAATATGGGGTAACCCTGCATATCAACTGGGATTATGAGGTTAAGTGTTCCGTTTAGAACAAATAGACCGAAACAGAAATCAGTGGAGGAATTAGCCATTGTTGGACTGTGCTAGTGGTTGGAACCAAGTGAAACAAAAAAATACAAGGCATTGTGTGACCAAGTACTAGAAGAGGAAAGGTAATGCACAGAATCTCTACAATAATTCAATTCATGATTGCCCCTTTCACCATTATGTACAGACATTCTTGTTCTGTCTATATCTCCAGGTGCAGTAGCAGGCTCCCATACTAGAAATAGCAACTGGTCTCACTCTCTGTAGAAGTAGGAAATGCAATGTGCCATCATATCTGGCTTCTTGTCTAAAAAAAATCAAGTTGTCTTACTTTTTCTATTTCTTTACCTGCCAAAGAGTATTTTTCTGAGAATGTGTCAGAGTCTTCAGTCATATACATAGCTGATACTGAAAAGGACTACACAAAAGAGAGCTCCTAAAGCTTCCTATTCTTTTCCTTTTTAGCTGTTAACAATAAAACTGAGAACAGTGATGTTGGAAGTGGAAAATCACAGATCATTCATCTTTTCCCTTTCCTGATCTGAACTTTCCATGTGACTAAGAAGAGCAGAATCCTCATTCATGATCCAGAGAAAGCTTTCCCTAAATATATCTATTGATAAAGGTATATGAAAGGGGGCTGTTCCTTCTTCATCACATACACTGAGGCTTGTCATGAGGTCAGAGTGACACACTCTTGTGCTGTCTCAGGGACCATTTACTCCGTAATCACTCACATGAAGTGGAACTACTCCAGCAATAGAAATGGAGACTGACCTACTGCAGACGTCCTAGAGACTGATCTTCAAACCTCTGCTGTGGGATGGATAGATGTTACACATGAAGATGCTCAAGCCCCCTACTACTAGATAAAAGGTACAGACCTCTCTTTTCCACAGCCTATTGTGAGATGAGGAATATATGAGTATCACAGTCTAAAACAGAGTTCAAAGTTCTGAACCCTGCTCAGGTGCTCCCAGTAGTGCAGACTGTTCCTGTGTACCTAATTAATCTTTAAACATATACGGCACAGGGAAAAAGGCTCTTAGGGTATACGTGAAGAGTTTCTCCTCATTCATACTCATGTCATTCCCAGGTAGTACTTTAAGGTTTTTCTGAAAAATAGACTTTGTGGCCTTTGATTCCCCTGAGCCAAAAACAAAATTTAGGGCAATGGTGACTCATGTTCTGTGTGAATGTTCACATTCAGCTGTAAAGTAGCCAGGAACTACTGGATAAAGAAAAGTAACTTTTTTTAAAGTTACTTTAGAAGTACTGACCACAATCCTGTCTTGAAAGAGAAAGCTTAGTCACTTCCTTTGTGAAAAATTTCATGGTTGAAAAGTTATTCAGAAGTAAAATATATCAATTTCTCTAGTACTATCATAATCCACTGAAGAAAATAGTTTATCCATTGGGTAGTCTTTTCCGCAGCACTTGGCCCTCCTGTAGTGTAAGGGATTTTTGCACAGAAATCTCCATTGAAAGACCCTTCTTTGCCAAACTCAGGGCATTTTCAGGGCTAGACAGTGTATCAGACGCTTTGCTCTGCATAACAGAGCATCTGTTATTACCCTGCAGTCTTTACAGATGTTATCCAAACTCACCCTTTGATGGTTTGCAGGATAAAATGGCGTGAGATAAAGGACAGTGTTTCACAGCTCACTATAATGTCACAGTAGAACAATCCCATTGATTTGGATGTGATTTGGATGAAGTTTCACAAGTACATGGCTCTTGTAGATGAAAGGATAGCCAGACCACTAGTATCAGGGGTTGAATGGCGGAGCTGAGCTCAGTTTGAGCTACCAGATGGGTGGAGTGACCTGACTACCTGCATATAATAGCAAGAGAGGTTGGAGAGGTCAGTCTCACTTCCAGCATGATACATGTTATGTCAAAATGGTTTGTGACAGCTCCCACTGGCTCAAGAATGGCTCCTGCTGACTGAGAAATACTTATGACAGCTCCTACTGACCCAGCCAGTGGGAAACACCTCTTTAACTCAACTGGGATAGATGGTACTGACAAAATACAAGAGGTCCAGGTCAGATATCAAATCTTTGTCAGTACATTGCAGTCAGAAAATGAAGTCACATAGCCTGCTCCTCTTTCAAGTAGTTAATCCAAGCTGGAATACCATAGCTTGCCTAATATGCTTAATAATGCGTTTGGTAAAGATCCTAAGTGATTAATCCTTTTACTTTCTCTCTTGCTCAGCTTTCATTGATTATAATCCTCATTATTAATTATATTTGCATACTTGTATATGAATATATATTTTCTATTTTACATTGTTATTTATATAATTACATAAAAT
The DNA here is from genome assembly GCF_028018845.1 of Melospiza georgiana. NCBI lineage: Eukaryota > Metazoa > Chordata > Aves > Passeriformes > Passerellidae > Melospiza > Melospiza georgiana. The sequence goes on from NC_080431.1 coordinate 50,264,215, forward strand.
TCTATAGATTTTTATGAATGTGTTACTGAAAAAAGCCCAGAAAAAATATTGGTATAAGAAAATACTCAACCATGAGTATTAAAATAAACCTGTCTACAACCAAATTTGAATTACATAATCTAGGTGCTACATTAATGTATTTTAAAAGAATGCCATGGTTCTGTTCTGCCTTAAAGAATATTGGGTCTCTACCCCATCATTTTTTGCAAAAATTCTGAACATAGAGTAGCAGCCATAACAGAGAAAAAAGTTCAAGCTGTTCAAAGTGGTTGCCACTGAGACAGAGCTGAAAGTGAATGATGTGCTGAAACACAAAGCTGCAGGATGAGATCAATAGTTCTGCCTTTTAATTTTGCCTCCTCACCTTCCCTGCTTGCAAGCTTTAAAAATATGCTGCTCACAATGCTGACCAGTAATAATCACCATATTTATAATGGAATTCATCTCCTTTTCATCTGTTGGCATATGGCTTTCAAGATGCTCCATCCTTTTTTGTCAAGAATGTACAACTTCAGGGTCAATCAAGCATAATCATTTGTGTTTTACATCAGCAGAGTTCATTTATATATGGAAACAATACCTAATAAGTTATGGTGAATCCTATAATAAGGATCTCTCCTGACTTATGCAAATTTCTCACATAATTTTGATCCAAATAAGATACAAAAGAGGCTTAAACTATAAAGTGAAATCTCCTGTTGGTGACATATAATTGATCTTTGTGTGTCTTTATCAGTCATTTCTTATAGTACTCTGTGTTAATAATTTGCATTTATCCCAGAAAGTTTTTCCTTTGAAAAGTTTATAGTTGAACAGACATTAGTACTGAAAAATTTAAATCACTTTTCTGATAGAATGCCTTGCAAGAATGGCTTATTGAAGTAAAATATTATCTATTTGCTCAGTCCTAGTTGTTATATATAATTGATTATACAAATACAAATTCATCCTGCTAGAATTGCTGAACCATAAAATAGCCAACAAACACCTGCTTACAGCAAGAACTGAACAAACCTTTTAAAACCAAACTATATTTCTGCTTTATCTTGTGTGCATAACTACCTAAGCAGCAAATTGGCTGGTCTCCTATTTTCACCCAAATCAGGACCTGGAATCAAGTCCATGAATAGGATACCAGCTGAATGAGCCTTACCTGCATTGATCTTATGAATCGTATGAAATGTCCTACCAGACTCTGCTTCTTTCCATTCAGTGAAAAGCACAAAGCATCTAGTGCAGAGAGAGACCTCTCTGATATCAGGTTTTTGTCTCCACAAAAATCTGACCAATTTTCTGTCTCTGGGCTGAACCCATATGGCAGCTAAGCCCCCACTCTATCCCTGATTCCCCCCAGCAGGATCCAGGAGAGACTTGGAAGGGAAGATGTGAGACAAAACCAAACCAAACCAAACTAAAACATTTATTGAGAAAATGATACTTTTATAAGTAAAGAAAAAATAGAAACAAAGTCACTAGCTCCAAGAAAGTCACTCATTGTCACCTACCAACAGAACAATGAGCAATAACTACCTTGGAAAAAATCCTGTCTGTTTTATTGCTGAGGCCAGTGTTTAGGGTATGGGATATCCCTTGGAGCATTTGTCATTATCTGTCCTGGCTGTGCTGTATCTCCACCAAACGTTCTGCTAAGCACAAGACTGGTCTTTGGGGAAGCAGAGTAAGAAATGAAGAACAATTTAAAGCTTCAAGAGTTAAAATACTGATGAGTTTCAACACTATTTTGGCCACAAAGCCAAACCACAACACTATAAAGTGTAAAAATTAGCAAATCAACTCCATAACAGTTGGACTCAGTACAAAAATTATATCTACAAAGGCATTCCTTAAATGTCATTTGGCCCAAGGTTTCATGGATCATGTCTATATAAAAGAGTAAAAGCAGAGTTACGCTCTATTTCAGCTGAAGCAGTACAGAAGCTGATAAAATCAGCATGTTTTATTTTCCTGTGGCACCTGTAACACCATAAAACTATCAGGTGCAGGTGCTCAGACATCAGCAGGCAAGGGCTGCAGAGGTGGCATCTCTAAGGAGACCCTGGGGCTGGATCCCCATCTGCCCAGCTGTTTCCAGCCACCTCCAGCAGACACACCACAGGACACAGCAGAGCCCCTCAGCAGAGATGGTGGCACTTCCAAAAGACTTAGAAGGGTTTTCCCTTCCTTTAGAAGGGCAAAACACTGGATGACAGTGGAGTGAGGGCAGAAATGTGAGAGAGAATCCTATGGACAACAAGCTGACAGAAGAAAGGGAGAGGAGTTTTTCCAGCAGCTAGAGCAGAGATTGCCCTCAGCCTGTGGAGAGGACTAAGATAAAGTAGATATTGCTATGCAGCCCATGGAGGACCCTATGCTAAAACAGGTAACCATGCTTTGAAGGAAGCTGAAGCCCATGCAGAAGAACACACTGGAACAGGGGAAAAGTATGGAGGAGAAAGAAATGTCCGCAAAGAGCTGTCATGGGTTGACCCCCAACCTAGCATTCCTCACCCTTCTGTGCCCCCTGAGAAGCAGGGTCATATAAGTGAAGAAAAGTTGAGCCTGAGAAAAAGTGAAGAGGGGTGGTTTAGTTTTCATTTTTCACCCAGTTCTATTTTAATTCTCAATAAGTTAAATTTCTTTTTCCCCACGTTGAGTCTGTTTTGCCTGTAATCATAACTGGTGAATGGTCTCCCTAACCTTAATCTATGAAATTTTTCGTTGCATTTTCTCCCCCCATCCTGTGGGAGAAGGAGAGTGAGACAGCTGCTGGGTAGTACAAGTAAAACATTCATGCCCATCCTCTTTATTCAAACTTTAATTCATATCCCACAGAAAGGTCCTTGTGCTAGGGGTGAACCTACTTCCTTTTTGAAATATTCAGAATTACTCAGGATCACAGTATCCTACATCTCAGGTCAGTTTATCTATGCAAGACATGTAATGAAAAGTCTATGTTATCACTGAGATGCTTTTTGCCCAATGAAAGTAGAAATTGTGTTTATACAACATGGCTGCACCAGCAGCAGCCCTACATTTCAACACAACAGAACATGAGAAGAAAAACAACATTACAAGCTTTTAATCAGTCTTATTCCTGGACAAATAAATACTAAAAAAATAGTCTGTATCACAAGGGATGCCTAACCCAGTAAAATGTAATATTTGGAAAACAAACCCAAAAAAATGTTATGTTTGTGTTCGAGATCTTGCTTCATGTAAGAAAGTGAACATGTCTTTATAACAATATGTACAAAATCTTGTCTTGGGAGTTATCCTTTTGGCTCAGCCTGAAGCACATAAGCCTACTCTCATACTCAGGCTTCAACACAGAAAATGTGAACAAAAGCTTAAACTCAACCGAAGGTTAGGGCCAGTACTTATAATATAGGGTAGAAATTGCTATTAATTTTCCTTTTGCCATTTAATCAAAATCCTCTCAAATTTGGTTAGGTCACATAATTTTGAAAAATAAAATGTAGCCCATTCATATGATCAGAATATGCCTTTTCAGACCTTAAATAGATACACTGTAGAATATCTTGTACAAACATATTTTTGTTCCTTTCTCAACACTGCCTGGCATTACTTCGTGATTACACTTTCAAGACACAAAGGCAATTATAAGATTTTCTCTGAAGATTTTAATCTCTTAAAAGAATATGAAAAGATAAAAATGCCTCTAATGTTTAAGGCCAATGTCTATCTAACCCAGCCTCCTGTCTCTGAAGTAGTCAGTAAGGGACATTAAAGAAAATAATTTAAACACAAGCAACTAAAAGCAAGACAAAAGAGAAATCCACAGTGCTATAGTGGAATAAACTCTCCCTTTGTTATGTCCTTTCAGCTTCTGGCAATATATCCTTTAAGGATTTCCTGAGCTAGAGAATCACTTCATCATGTTTAATAGCTCTTGACGCTTTTCTTTCATTAATTTGTATAATCACTTTTTAAAAGCCATTTATGCACGTGCCCTCCACAATATTTTGTGGCAATCAGTTCCACAATGAAATTATGTGACCTGTGAATTTTTTTTTTTCTGTCACTTGTAGGCTTGTCACCTAATAATTTAATCATATGCATGTAATTCTGATTGCTGACATGGGATATATTCCCCTTTTCTGTGATGTTATTGCCTTTATATATTTTTATTGTTGTCTTCCTCAGTTATTCTTACATTTTATTTTGCTTCCTTCTTTTTTTTCTTTTATTCTCCCTCCTAAGACTCTGAGTGCATTTAAATTGTCCTTGGACATAAGCTGTTCTCTACCTCTGATCATTGTTGTCAGCCTTTTCTGTACCTTTCTTAGTTCTCATACATCCTTTTGAAATGAGGGATTAGAAGTTTATATCGTATTCCAGATGCAAGTACCATCATAAAGTGAATTTCTATGGATCTCTATGGTTATATAGTATTTCATATTTTCTTCTAAAATCCCTCCTTAATAATTGCTAACATTCTGCTTGCCTTTGCAACCACTGCAGGGTATTGATCTCATGTTTTTTGAGAAATATCCAATGACTACAAAATCCTTTTCTTGGGCTGGAGTAATGAATTTAGAGTCCATCGCAGTGTTTGAGCATTTACTGCTGTTTTAACCATGATGATTGCTTTATACTTGTTGACATGAAATTCCATAGTACATTATATCACACAGTCAGTGAGTCCCATAAGTTTTTTCAGAAGCTCTTTGCAGTCAGCTTTAGTTTAGTGTTTCTTGAATAATTAAACAAGTAATTAATAACTGTAGCATAACATATACACAAGAGGACTGAACAAAGATAGGACAGACATTTCTTAACATTTCACTGCTCAGCTTTGCATGTTTAGCGTTCTTTTTGTATTTTAAATCTAAGGTTTAAAAATTTAGTTTTATTGTCTCAAGTGGACATCAGTAAATAATTGTGTACACATACATGAAACACAAGTATCATCACTACAATGAAAAAGACTAAAGTTTATCAAAGTATTCAAAATATCAATCAGACATATAGAAACACCTTAAAGAAAAGGAAAAGAGCACAACTTATCTATAAAAATGCAAATAAGGACCCAGAGAACCACCCACTCAGTTTCAAAAGATCTTGCACTGCAATTTCTCCTAGACCTTGTAGCATACAAGGAAAATGTCTGAGTAGCAGTGAGTATTCTTCCATTAAACACGAGTAACAGTTGTATTGTAGTCAACACATCTTCATTTCAATGTACATTTTCAAAACCCCTGACCTTTACTGTCAAAAAAAAAAAAATCAAAGGAAGGAAAAGTAAATTCTTTTATTTGGGCTTGGAGATTTGCAGTGTTGTATGATTGACACAGAAAAAAAAAAATGTTGTACAATTCTATGGCAGACAGGCCCAGGGCTTTTCAGATGAGAGAACTAATAACCATGCTGGCAAAAGAAATTTCTTATTAAAACCTTGTTAAGGAACTACAATAATTCATTAAGGGTTATATCATTATAAAAATCCATCATTGTTATAGACTGTTTCCTGGGGCTTCAGTTTAGTAAAGTTTGACGTGCCCTTTATGCTCCAAAATTAGGTAAAGCTAAAAATGATTTATGCTGTGAAAATGTTAAAGATTTTATAAAGCACAAAAATAACTACGCACAGCTTCCTAACCTTGGCACAGTTCCTCAGGGGTTCATAATAAAAGAAAAAAATGTCTTTTAAAATGGACTGTTTAAAGCCTTGTGTATCCAATGGGTCAAAACCTGCTTACATTAAAAACAGTGGGACTGCAAATGTCTTCAGTGGGAATAGGCTATTTCACATGGAAAAAATAATTTGAGAATAACTAAAGTTAATAATAACCAAAAATGGGCTTATGAGATGAGATCAAATTAATTTTAAAAATGAAGAAAATAAGAAAAACAAAGAAGAAGGAAACCCCATCAAATATGAGCAACAGCGATTTAAAAAATATCATGGGCTAAAGCTCAATAGGTATTTTTCAGGATTATTTTCTGTCCTTGTTCCATGCATATTTTCACTTCTAGCTAAAGTTATGGAAATCATCTCCTCCAAGCAAAAAACCTGTTATATTATTTAAATGAAATTAGGAAAACCGCATCAAATGAAAAGATTATTTAAGATTCCCTCTGAGAAGTAATGAGTAAACAATGTGTAAATTTTTGCCTGAATAACAGTTTGAGGATAACACCACATTATCCATCGAGGTCACCAGTGCCATAGTGATGCTGGCTGCAGAGTTCAAATTCCATCCAGGACAAACTGCTCTGAACAGAGCTGCAGAAGAATGTCTATCAGTGGCATTGGTTCATGATGAAATGAGTTGTTTGGACCTCATCTGTTAGTGAGCAGTGTTACAAATGAACACTGGCCAGTCCCTCACCGGTCATCAGCCAGATGTTTATATCCAAAGTTATGCACTTTTTCATATGCATCATTAAGATCCATTTAGTTTAATTCAGTGCTCAGTTTTATTACATGCTCAAGTCACAGTACTTCCAAAATATCCAGGCTAGCAATTTTTGCTGTTAATGCTGAAATTAATAGAAGTATATCACACTAATTGGCACACTTCTTGGCTTTGATGCTGGCAGGCCAAGTGATGAATGGGTTAGGGAAACTGAAATAACATCTCACTTTTGAGATGATCCTTGTCAGCTGGAATTGAATCACACTGGAAAGAGAGCACTGTTTTTGCTTTAACTGCACTATCTTTTTGGAAGATGGCTGGATTTTTTCTCTCCACAGGCAGGACATTGAAAGGTATTCTTTGTAAATACTAAATTTACACATGGCCACTTTTGTATGCTCTTGATGAAAATGTAAAAGTGATGCCATGCATCTACATCTACAAAACCTTACTTTCAGCAAACATGTGCACATATAAAGACAATAATTTCTTGTTAAATTAACTGAAATTTTAACCAAAAAAATCATTAATTATCAAGGTCTAATTTTTATAGAAAAGGAAATAATAGAAATATAGTCGAAATTTCTATACGTGCACTTCCTATTTTCTAGCCCTTTTCCTGGTGGTCACTTTCCCCCTGCTCTTGGAAATCCTAAAGCTGATGGTGTTATACCAGTGAATCATTGACAACTGGACTCCTTTTCCAGAAGAAATGTGATCTTCATGCTGATTGTGTCTTTCTCCACATTCTAGGGTCCACTTGGGGCAATTTTTCTGTGTTTGGGAATATGCTTTAACTTCCTCTTTCTTTATTGCTCCACAGTTGGATTTGCTATTTTTGCTAAATCTAAAGTCAGTTTTACATGGTTTCAGGTCTACCTTTGTGTAACCGACTGAATTGTTTATTCATTTGGGATCTCCAGTGCCAGCCTGCACTCAATGCCTTATCATCCCACTCCTGGGGTCCTCTTCTCTGCATTGTGCATTCCCACAATTCAGAGACTCTGCTGTAGTACCAGGCCTGCATTTTTGTACACTACAATCTTGCATTAGAATATGTTACAGCTAAACTGAAGGATCAGAAACCAGACCAAACTATGGTCTGGTATATGGTCTGTAATATGTGTTTAATTGGCACGCAGAAATTTTTTTTTTCATTTTAACAGAAAGCAAAACAGCTGACATTTCAAATTTAGAGAGAAGTAGGCAATAAAACTCTCCATGTAAAAAAAAAAAAAAAAAAACAAAAAACAAAACAAAACAAAAAAAAAACCAACAAGAAAAAATCTGCCTTTTTCCTCTGACATTTACCCTAGAAAAGATATTTGACATCAGGGTCAGGACATATGGAAGGATGACACAGGGAACAAAAGGGAATAGGTTACCAGTCAGGTCTGAACGTAAACGAAATGTAGATACTGGGGTCTTTCTGGTTTCTTTGAAGATCCAAAGTTGATACTCGATGTAATATTCCTAATCACCTATTCCTGACATTAGATTCTTCTTTTCCCAGGCAATATTTTTAAATGAAATAAGTAGTGCCACCTGCTGTGAGTGTTTAAGCCTTTCTCACTCAAACCTCTCTGAAAATGAATAGGCTCATTTATTTTAATGAAACTCCTTTTAGTATGCACTTCAGGTGTGTAATCTAAGCTACCCAACTCATCAGCAGAATGGTAGGTAAAACAATGTATAGAATTATCACACATATGGAAAATTTTTCTATTCAGTTTGAAAAATACAGACTTCCTGCTTTTTCATAATTATATGGGAATAATTCTGATTTCTGCTTAACTGCTGTTTAGCTCTCTTCGCTGGTTGCCAGCTGGTGTGGACTCGGTTCAATGTATTCAGTGTTAAATGTTAAGGCCCTGTGTGGTTGCATCCTAGTTATTTAGTTCAGTTAAGTTTCCAGATGAATAAATGCAATAAGAAGGTTGTGGCACTTCAACCTCCACAGCATGTTTTGTCTCACCTGTGCAAAATGAAGAAATTGTTAGGACATGCTGCAGTCTCTGAATGGCACTGGCTCTGTGGAATGGTGTGTAAACCTGAGCAAATGCACATTTTATGCAGCTTCATAAACAGGAGACAACAGTAAGCAAAAGTTAACAAAGTTTATGACTTTAGCCACCGTGATTCCAAAAAAAGTCCATGCCTTAATTCCAAGCAATGGAAAATTTGACACAAGATATTTTTCAAAGGACTTAGATATGGCAGGAATGGGAAACAGATGTTTATTGTACTTTGTTATGTCTGAACTTAATATTTTATTGCTATAATATAGATATGGCAGATATGGTAACCACTTAAATGGTGCTATCGCATATTAAGATCTGCCTTAAAAGAGATCATTTTCTATTCTCTTGTAGGTATTTTGCTCTAAATATAGTGAACTATAACTCAGGTTGCTCAGCATAATCTGTATAGGATTATTTTTCTCTAACTGCCCCTTGTGCTGCACAGCTTCCAAATAGGCTTGATGCTGTTCCCTTAAACTGCATTATACACCAAGAATATTTAGGCCAATATTTATTTTAAATTTCTTTTTCATATTACTGTCTCAGCCAAATCCATCCACAGTCTGAACCGGACTAGCTGCTCGGGCTTATGGCTGTCACCATTCCATGTAGTCTGCATCACACGTAGGCCATGATTCAGAGCTAAAAGGCCACAGGGCAGCAAATCTCAGATGCATTAGCCATCCCAGTAAATCTGTGACTCACTAAGTTGTTTCACCTTCCTGTGGTATTGCTGGCATCTTGAGCTCTGCCTGCGTGATTTGTTGCCATTCATGACAGAAAACTGTCAAGCTGAATATGCAGTAAACCACCAAAGTCTAACTGACCTGAGTCTCTCTTTGTCCTTATTAGCACCTCTTCTTTCCATCAATGGCTAAGTCTCTGCTTTCACTAGAGCCTGAGGAGCTCTCTTCCTTAAAGACCAAATTGTTTCCACAAACCATCTGTCACCAGCTGAATGCCTGTTTTTCCCCAGTTAACAGCAAGTAGTGCTTACTCCAGCTATAAATCCCTGATGTGGTTTCAGAGAATTTTGTCTCTAATTCTTTCTTCTGTTTCTATCAATTCATCATAGGAGCATATTTTTTTGAAGTCAGGGGAAATTTCATTGTACTGGGAGATTAACAGATCAGCTTTCTCCACTCCAATTCAAAACAAATGAGTAACTTCTTACCTTCCTTTCTTCTTTGTGCTAATGATCTGAGCTGTGAGTGACTCTTGAAGAGTATCTGCAACCATAGAATTGTCTAGCTCTACGATTCCCTTCATTTTCTCTTTCTCATTCTCTTTGGTCTTGTTTCCCTTGATTATTACCACAAGGGCTGTGTTTGGTATGGGTAAGAAAGAAAAACACAACATCCTCCAGCAACAACACCTTCCTGTACTTAAATTCTTGATTGTTTCAAAACAAAAAACACCAAAACAAGTCCAGAGGAACAGAAAATGTTTGATTTGTTTGTTAGAGCCAGAAGCTATGCTTCTTTGCAAAACAAATACACATCTGTCTTGCTGAGCCAAAAGCAAACTCAGTAGGAGGAAAGTCCAGATTTACTGATAGGACCGTAACTGCTCTGCAAATATGAATTAGCACAAAACCATTTAGAGCTGATTTGATATACTGACCTAATAATTGATTTGAATTCCAGGAATGGTATAAAAATCAGTCATATCTCAAAGGGGATTCTGTCTTCCTTTTGTTTTCTGTGTCATCTTTAGGAACATGCTGTATGTTTATCATACCAAAAGAAGAATGTTTGGATTTTTTCATGTCACAGGGCAGAAAATAAGAAATATAGAAAGATACAAAACAAAAAACCCAACCCCCCACCCAAAGGAAAAAAAAAAAAAAAAAAACAAAAGAAAAAAACCCCAAAAAAACCACAAACAAAAAAAGAGATCCCAGACAGTGTTCATGATTGCCTTCTTTTGTAAAACTGCCTTAAACAGGCAAAGTTGAAGTTGGACAAAAGCAAATGCTATGATCATAGATAGCTGCAGTCACACAGCAGGCATGTAACAGTGGAGTTCACAGCTGCCTCTTTCTCTGGAGTAAGACATGCAGCACTGGAAACAGCAATGGGCTTTTAGTAAAGATGCCACAGATCAGCAGTTTTATCAAAGGGACAGACTAACTGCAGAGAATTTCCCATCCCACCACCCCATTTCAAAGAAGACACATAGAAGTATCTAGTGAATCAGAGACTACATTCCCACAGAGCTTCTTATGACAAGTGCTGTCAAAACCACATGGAAATATATCCTCTTTGATTTAACTTCATGCTAGTTTTCTGGTGGTTTTGAAAGGTCTTTTCTTGTGGGGTTTTTGGGTGTTTGGTTGGTGGGCTGCTTGTTTTTTGTTTGCTTTTTTTTTTTTTTTTTTCTTTTTAAATAAAGAACCTCTTTACTGATAAGCTTCAGGCAAAAACCTGTGTGAATAAAGACATAGATTCCTGCAATGTCAGTCTGTGTCTGGTGCAGAGGTCAAATAAAATTAATTAGACCTAAAAAACAAATGCGTTCATTTAAATTATTTGTTCTCTGATATAAACACAGAAAAAATCCAGTTAGCTAAATCAGCTCTTGAAATTAAATTTAACACATACTATTTTATGAAAAAAAATTGTCCTTTCCCTTTTCCTAACAACAACGACAATTACCTCTTTGAACATAGCTAGTAAAATTTGTTAAAATTAAAATTCCCAGTGTTTATGACATTTCCTGCCTGGAGATGCTGCAGCTAAAAAAACAGAAAACCCAAAAACAAACCAAAGCAAAGAAACCCACCCACCCCAAACAAAACAAAACAAATTAATAAAAAAGAAAAAAAAACAACCACAACAAAAAAAAAAACCCCAACACATAAAAATTCCCTTAGAAACAAAAACCCCAAAACTAGAATAACAGAAAAACATGAAAGGAAGGAGGTTGTTTTTCCCTTTTCTGTACTGAGAAACCAGTCTCTAGAAAGATAATATTGACTTACTCTGGATTTTTTTAAAAGAACAACAGACAGTCAATCAAAATGGCTGTCCCAGGTCTGAACCTTAAAAATGCTTTGTGTGGGAGCTGCTGGCATTTCCAGTCTGCAATGGGAAGGGAGCTTTGTGTATCCTGTTTTTATCATCTACCTTTACAGGGTTTTGATGACTTGCCTTGCCAGGACAGCTGCTGGTGAACTAAAAAATACCACTGCGTGTCCAAGGGCAGGTGGGATGAAGTCCCGCCAAAAAAATCACCAGTTTATTTGTTTCTTAATAATTTTTAATTTTGTTATTCATTTTTCTGTTTAAAAAAGTGCACGTCCAATGCTTTAGGTAAATGTGCATAAAACTTGAAACAATCCCATCAGTGTTTTCTGAGGACCAGCCAAGCAGCTGGTCTGAACAGAGCGAGCTTTCACTGGGATCCTGATTGCTCCCCAAGCAGCTCCTTTCCTCCCACAAAGGTGCATTTCAGCAGACCTGCTGGAAGTCTTATGTGACATATAGACTCCCCTGGCAAGCCAGTCTTTAAATTCTGCTTTTAGTTCCTCTGGCAGCTCGGCTACTCCAGAGATTTCTGAGCTTCTGTTCTTTGCTCTCATGCAGAAAGGGATGGTGGTCAGGATAAACATGTGGAAAAACAGAATAATGGCACATTTCAATGTGGAAGTGAAGATGAGCAGAAAGGGAGTTAAAAGGTGAATATTTTTAGGAGATAGGAGAGCATGGGTGTCCTTTTGTATTAAGTAAAAAATAAGTCATTTAAAACATGCTTTTACTTTAACTCTGCCAATCAGCATGCATGGGAATTAAACATCTGGAGCTATGGTGTGTCTGAAGTTTGAAGTTTATTTCAAAAGAAACCAACTTTTTTTTTAGTCCATCCCCTTGTGTCTGATTTGAGTGCCTTCTGAAAAATAAGCAATAAGACAGCTGAGGACAAGTTGCCTTCTCTTTGCTGGAGAGGATTATCCATGTGTTTTGAGGCTCATACAGGGATAGAAACCATTTGTGTCTTCATATTAGAAAAGCCAGGTCAGTCCTGATTGTAGTAGTGATTTAGCAGCATGTTTCCTTATCATAATATTCAATACTTATATTGATATAAGCTTGGAAAGAATAGTTTGGTGGAATGGAATTTAGATCCAGATTTAATTTCACTCAATGTAGGTGTCTAAAAGAAAGATAAATATATACATTTCCTGTGTACTTAACAGAGATTTAATCAATACAGCCAATGAAGCCTGGAGAGCAAATCAAAGGTCTAGCCTTTCAAAGTCTACCTAAGCTAAGAGTGAGTTGAATTACTCTCCAGGATCTTCAGATTGTCCTGACCTACAGCCTCCTTTCAAAATTGCTAGGGGACCACAGGATGCTCTTGACCCAGTTTTCAGTAATGCACTTGCATATGAACACCAAATTCCTTTCCTTCTGCTCTTGGTGTAGTGAGAGGGGGACAAGGCTACTGGTAAAATACAAAGTTACAGGTAGCCTGGCTTCAGAGCAGCAGCCTTTTAGTTTAAGGGCTACCCTCTAATACTCAACTCTCTATTTAGGTTCCAAAACAAATTAGTGATATTTTCAAAAGGCCTGAGTACTGTCAGTTCTGGGTGAAGTCAGCATTCTCACAGGATAGAGGAAGTTTTAAAATTTGTTTGGGCAGCAAGTCTAAATTTAAAAATGTAGCCATATTTATCTAAAATTTAAAATAATTGTATTTGTGAGTCATACTGACACCCAATGGTGTGAATCAGACAATGGGAAATTTTCAACACTAAAAACTGCATCAAATTTACAGTCAGAGTAATATTTAAAAAAAACAGTAAAAAATTCCTGTAAAAGAATTATTAACCTATTTCAGAAATAAAAAGAGAAAATTAGAGTTTTACACAAATTGAAGGAATGGCAGTAGATGAGAAATTTCATGAGAGAACTTTAAACCTCAAAGATTTAGTTCCAGCAGTATGTAAAATTCAGCATGTTGATGTCAGGGCTTGGGATTTTTTCTGTGCTATGGCAAAGGGAAGACTGGAGAACCACATTGTGTGTATCTAGGGCAAAGGAAACAGTAGTATACAAATATGGACAGAGGGGAAGGGAATGCCTGGGAAAAAAAAGTATGGCTATGAGGTTTTCAAAAAATATATTTGTGGCTATACATGTAGATAAAGAATCACACCACAAGCATCTCATTATTATGTTAAAAAACTCTGGAAATATATATCTGCCCACCTATCAAGACTGCTATTATTAGTGAAAAATATGGTCTGTAGATTCTGTAATTATACTTACATACATATACAACATGTGCACACACTCATGCAAGCATTAATTACAGTTAGAGGTGTATTTAATTTGGTTCTTCTCCTGTTCTGGGATAAGCCAGAATTACCTGGTAAAGTCAGTGGAGCTCTAAATGTCAATGGGATGAGAATAAAGGGGGTCTTTGTGCTGCAAATTATTCCTTCCTTCCTTCCTTCCTTCCTTCCTTCCTTCCTTCCTTCCTTCCTTCCTTCCTTCCTTCCTTCCTTCCTTCCTTCCTTCCTTCCTTCCTTCCTTCCTTCCTTCCTTCCTTCCTTCCTTCCTTCCTTCCTTCCTTCCTTCCTTCCTTCCTTCCTTCCTTCCTTCCTTCCTTCCTTCCTTCCTTCCTTCCTTCCTTCCTTCCTTCCTTCCTTCCTTCCTTCCTTCCTTCCTTCCTTCCTTCCTTCCTTCCTTCCTTCCTTCCTTCCTTCCTTCCTTCCTTCCTCCCTCCCTCCCTTCCTTCCTCCCTCCCTTCCTCCCTCCCTCCCTCCCTGTTGTGAAGCTGAACCTAAATGCTGCAAAAATTTGTGATAAGAATAATGAAAATTAAGAAGTTCTAGCATATAATTGTTCTTTTCCTTTAACTATGAAGTAAATGTTGCCAAATGCACTGTGATCTTAACGTTAGTATTCCTTACAATGGTACAATTTATTATTTATTTAATTCCATAAAAGCAAGTGGAGTTAATCGGAACCACATTGATATAAATAAGAGGAGAATCAGTTTGAAAGGTAACTTCTTGCTGTCTGTTACATAGCTGTCAAAATGGATGAAAACACCCTGTCATGTTCCTCCAGACCATGTACCTTTAAAAGCAGAACTGTCAGTGATTGATGGAGTTCCAATGAAAGATAGAACAATTATAATGTTGCTACATATGTGAACATCTCTCTGTACATCAATGTCATTTAGGCACAAATGTTATAACTTGACCCAAGCATGTTTCTTCTGCCAAAAAACCCCCAAACCAACACCAGCCAAACAAAAGCCCCCTTGAATCCCCTCTGAAAACCACAAAAAAAAAACCTCAAAAAACCAAAAAAAAAGCACCACCAAAAAAGAATCGCATGTCAAATACATTTAAATATAAAATACAGTAGGTATCTATTAGAGGTAGTTCTGGTTTTAAAAACTCAGTGTCAAAATTAAGCCTGTTCCAGCCACTCCAAAGAGTATGGGTCAAGTCAAATAGGACTTTCAGCAGTGCCTATTACTAGGACAGATATTTCACTTTGAATACACAAAAGAGTTTCTGGGAAAAACAGGGGGAATTTGATTATTGCCTCAAGAAGTCCATCAAATAAATTAAAAAAAAAAAATCCAACACAAAAACCTCACCCAAACCAAACAAAACCAGTGAGAAAAAAATGTTTCTAAAATCTTTGAAAGAGATTTTATCTAGCAGTTTAGGAATTTATCCAGGATGACATAGACTCAAATTAAATCTGCTCTCCTACTAAGGTGTTTTGAGTCTACATTCAAAAGAAGGACTTGATGAATATTCCTTCCTGAATACTTATATGACATAAGCTGACACCAGACATATTCAGTACTTCTTGCCTTTAGAGGAGCCATAAAAACAGCCTTTGAAACTTTAGGTGGAAATTTTGTTGGAGCTGAACTTGTAATCAAAGTGAAAAAACCCCTAATTTTATAGCAATTACTTTAAATTTTCACTCACCCCTTGCAATATGCAATATGACAAATGATGGGATGACTGCCTCTGAATATTTTCCGTGTTGATGGCTAAGATATTCTTCAGTGCCAGAGCTCAGTGACAACATTGTCTCTAGCTTTTTGACCTTCAAGCGAATTAGTGAAGCATTTCTTATGGCATAACTTGCTATTCATTTTGTGCAAGTAAACAAGACTGGAGGAGAGTGAGCAGCATGGGAAACTAGTACGGGCACCAAAAAAAAAAGAAATTAAAAACAAGGGGGAAAAGATGGAATAGGAAATGAACAGAAAAGCAAAACTGGTGTCCTGCTTTTCTTTTTTGCCTGTTAACATCAATTACCCCCATCCTTATCTGTCACAAAGCAAACAAGCAGACTTCTGGAAAGATGGAGCAAAAACCAGGGCTGCCAGTTCTGCAGCCAGCTCAACAGCAGTAGAATCTTTACTGGGTGCCATCTGCAGCACAAAGACCAAGCTGCATTTCCCTTTTAAGACCTCTTATGGAAACAACTTGAAACTAGTAATGATTGATGCATCTTTTATCAAACACACATACATAATCCAATGACTGGATCTTTCACATTCATGTGGCATTTTCAGGCTAATGAAAACAATTAAAGCAGGACACTGGGACATTCCCTTTTTCATCATAATTCACTAAGGGCTGGAGCTTCAGTCATTGCATCTTCTGAAGCTTTACAATTTTTTCCCTATGACTATAAATGAGTTTTTTATTCTGCAGATTTTAAGACTTTAGTAGAAGTCTTTTTGTTGCTATTGTTCACAGCTGAAGGAGAAGGTTATTTGTTTTACTAAGATAAGGTTTCTAAAACATCCTGCTTTAAAAAAATAGAGCAAAAACAGATGATGTTTTCTCTCTTTTTCTAGTTATCTATTATTTTCTAAAGAAACTGAAATGCCATCTTGCCTCCTGGATAAATTATCTCTTTGTTTAAAACACAGGCAAAAAGCCACCAAGATATAAATAAAGGTCAGCTGAAGAGGTTCAGTTTAGCACAGGCATTGCTAAACACAAAGTTGTTTAGCTGGACTTTCAAAAACTTGTATATTTTCCTTTTCTTACATTGAACACTCTCATTACTTTTACACTGTGCTGGTTTGCAGTACAATCACCCAGGCCAGAGCAGGGACCCAAGCGCTAGCACTACAGTTGCCCTTCTTGTTATTCCTTAGCACAGCTCTGTCCTCTGTGAGCTCAATCCATCTCAAACAATGCCCAATTACAGCCAGGGAGTTAGCTCAAACACAATTCTGAGAAATCAGTTTGTTTGCAGTTATATTATGTGTTAGAGCATCTAACCATTGGCTATTAACTATACTGCGCCGATTTAGTACAGATGTAATCTTATGCTCAGACCAAAATTTTACTCATTTCATCCGCCGTCTGATGTTTTTTGGAGCAACTTCAAAATGAATATTAGAATTGGAAATTATTTCATTTGTAGTCATAAACTGTATTGAAGATGTGATTTCAAATTTCTTCAATGACAGATAATTATGGAGCAGCCCTGGATGTCTGTTCAGATTAGGAAAGAGATGCTGGAGAGCAGGGCCATGGAAAGGGACCTGGGGGTCCTGGTCCATGGCAAGTTGAACATGAACCAGCAGTGCCTTGGCAGCCAGGAGGGCCAACCCTGTCCTGGGGGCATCAGGTACAGCAAGGCCAGGGGGCAAGGGAGGGGATTGTCCTGCTCTGCTCTGAGCTGGGGCGGCCAGGCCTGGGGAAACTTTTCGGTGCCACAATATAAACAAGATATTAAACTGTTAGAGAGTGTCCAAAGGATAGCAACAATGATGGTGAAGGTCCTTGAGGAGAAGCCATATGAGAGCAGCTGAGGTCACTTGGTCTGTTCAGCCTGGAGGAGACTGAGGGGAGATCTCATGGAATCTACAACTTCCTTGTGAGGGGAAGAGGAGGGGCGGGAACTGATCTCTTCTCTGTGACAGGACACAAAGGAAAGGCCTGAAGCTGTGTCCGGGGATGTTCAGGTTGGATATCAGGAAAAGGTTCTTCAGCCAGAGGGTGGTTGGGTACTGGAACAGCTCCCCAGGGAAGTGGTCACAGCACCAGCCTGACAGAGCTCAAGAAGTGTTTGCCCAATGCTCTCAGGCACACAGTGTGACTCTTGGTGATGGTGCTCTGCAGGGCCAGGAGCTGGACTTGAAGTTTGTGGGTCTCTTCTATCTCAACATATTCTGGGATTCTGTATCTAATCTTTCAATATTATAAGATTATAAGATTTATCTTAGGTTCAATGAACCCAATTGCTGTGGTCAGTCAGTCAGCAACCAAGCCCCACACAGCAATTCACTCACTCCCCACCATGATGTGCATGATCAGAGAGCACAGGAAGGGTAAAAGCCAGAAAACTCATTTGTTGAGATAAAGACAATTTAATAGGGAAAGCAAAAGCTGCACACACAAGCAAAGTAAAATGAGGAATGGGCAGGAAGGTGTTCAGCCATGCCAAGGACAGCAGGGCTCCATCACATGCAATGGTTACTTGGAAGGACAAATGCCATCACCCCAAACGTCCCCTCCCCTCCTCCTTCTCCCCCTCCATTTTATATACTCAGCATGCAGTCACATGGTCTGCAATACCTCTCTGGTCAGTTTGTGTCACCTGTCCCAGCTGTGTCTTCTTCCAACCTCCCACACACCTCCAACTTCCTTGCCAGCATGGCAGTATGAAGAGAGAAAAAGACTTCGCTCTGTGCAAGTCCTGTTTAGCAATAACAAAAATGTCTCTCTGTTTTCAGCCCTGTGATCAAAACAAATCCAAAATACAGCCCCAGACCAGCCACTGTGAAGAAAATTAACTCTACCCTAGCCAAAACCAGTACACCCATGAACAAAGAGGACCAGGAAGTTCCACCTGAACATAAAAAACAACTTTCCTGTGAGGATGATGGAGCACTTGTGCAGGTTCCCCAGAGATTCTGGCAATATCTCCTTCCCTAGAGAAATCCAAAGCACAATCCTGAGTGATGTACTTTAGGGAGCTGTGCTTGAGCAGAGGGGTTGGACTAGATTGACCTGCAGTGCTCCCTTCTAATCTTAAACATTATGTGATTCTGTCACCATCATCTCAGATGGAATTGATGCATATCATAAGTTTTAGCCTTTGAAAAGAGTTATTTTAAGAGACTAAACCAAAATCTTCCACCTATTTTTACATTATAATTCTAGTTTGAGCAGGACATGCCTTTGAATCAGCAGCATAACTAACAGCTCTCAAGCTCATATTGAATTTTGTTCTAGGGTGAGATATTATCAGGCAACAGGACATGTCTTCTTCACCCTTTGCCTTCTTAATTGGGGAGATATAGAAAGCCTCTTATTGGTAGCTAGAAGTCCAATATATGTTATGACTTGACATAATAGTTAGTGAATTAAACATAAACTTCATATATAGAAAATTTAAAAAATTCTTCTTTTATTTATTAAGAAAGAAAAACTTTGAATTTCAGACAAAGAAAAAATGTTAATTTAGGGAAATTAAAGAAATATAGGACACAAGTTTTTGCACAAGCACATGGAAACTGATTACAATCTACTGATGTAAACTAAGAGAATCAAAATTCAAACCAGCTATCTTCCGCTCTTTAGTTTGAGTGGAATAAAATAAGCTCACATTAATGGATTAATGCACTACATTATGTAAGTAAGATTAGATATTTAGATAAATAGTATGTTCTCCCTGGATTACACAATTACTTAAAAAGAAAAATCCAGATTACATGTAAACAAATACCCAAATGAAAGCTGAGTCTCTGAAATAATTTTCAGTGACACGGATTTCTAAGTGGATGTTTGAAGACTTTGGCCTTACAAGTGTGATTTGAGAATACTGCTGCTTTAAAAAAATCTGTGTAGCTAGAAATGTGCATTATTTAGAAGACTAAATATATAAAAATCTCTAATTATTTCACTATTGCCTCAACTTTGACATCTTCTTTATATGCACATATTGCTGCTGCTCATTTTACCCAACAAGGAAAATCACATAGTCAAGGTCACAGAATTGAAGAATGTAGTAGTCTTATTTGTCCAGGTGAGACTAAGACCCATCTTTTCTTTCTCTTTCACTTTCATCCAGAAGGTAGAGGTCTCAAAGGACTGTAGTGCCAGGTCAAAAGTTAAGAGCAATAGCTTTAGATCCTTTCTTCTGCTAAGGCATCAGAAGTCTCTTTTGAGTACTCTCTTTTGTTTTCTCTCTCTACATGAACTCCAGGTGAGAATTTCCCTTCCTTTGGGACTCTTTTAGTTTTGCTACTTTCTAGGCTTTGAGAAAACTTACTGACTGTTCTGCCTGCCTGGATGTAGTCCTTCGGTTTAAACTGAGTGGTATTGTAATTTTTCCCATTGTACTTGGACTTGAGCTTCATAATTTTAGACAAACTGAACCAAAAATGTTCCAGGGAATAAGGCAGGGACTTTAGAGGTTTTGTGAAACTTCATAAATAACAAGTCTTGGATTGTCACCACAAAGTCACATATACTTGAACATAAGCTAAAATGCTCACAGTTTCCCTTTCTCCTTGCCTCTTAGAGCACCTTCATCTCCTGGGCTTGACAAAGGTCCATCATAAACAGACTCTGACAATATTTTAGTATTGGGTCTCCCACAAATACAAAGCCTTTCAAATTCACACCTTATTATGGCTTTCTAATTCATTATCAATGTTCATAAATTTGTTCTAATTTTAAAGGGTGAGTTTTATCTGTCAGTATAAGCATATTTCTAAGAATCAACTGAAGTTAGATATTAATAAATATTATCCTATGATCTTTTGTCCTTTTAGGAGTTCTACAACACATTTTATATTAATTCTGTCTGTTTCCTAGGAAATGATAAGAAAACATGTAATGTTTGCCTTCAATATTATGAGAAACCAGAAAGCACTCAAAAAATTCCAAGAAAGCTCCATGAGGTTTACTGATTTCCAGGTAAAAGCAAATGATTAAATGAAATTTAAATTAACTTACAGTAAAACAGGGTCAGATAATGTGCATAATATATCAAGGTCAAAAAGCGGGTGATTCTTTAGGACAGTAACTC
The DNA here is from genome assembly GCF_028018845.1 of Melospiza georgiana. NCBI lineage: Eukaryota > Metazoa > Chordata > Aves > Passeriformes > Passerellidae > Melospiza > Melospiza georgiana. The sequence goes on from NC_080431.1 coordinate 50,284,660, forward strand.
TGAGAGCTGGGAGTAACTTCATCTATATTTTTTTTAACTGCAAAACCTTTGTGTGCTGTTTTGTATTCTTTACAAGTTTTAATTAAGACAGTTTGCTGGTGGGTGCCCAAAGTAAATACATGTGGATATAGCACTCTGTCTCTTAAGAAATGTCTGAGGTATACAGTGTTTAAAATTTTTATGCCTTTGTGACTCTATGTATCCTTTATTTCATCACTCCCTTGGTAGTGTAGCTTATTTTCCAAGTTAAACAAAGGCATTGGCAGAGAAGCTACAAAGTGTTCTAATCTCCTGACCCTCGCACTGACAGTTCAATATATTTTAGAACAACTAAAGATATGGAAGTGGAATTATGAAACAAGCAGGCACTTTAGAAGAATGTTCTACAAATTTATAGCTTTACTGCGTAGTGGAACTGCTGTAGTTTTAAAAGAGCAAGGACATACATCTGGAAAATAAAACATAATGGTAGTGGCTCACTGGAAGAAAAAGATAAAAAGATCTGTCAAATAAAATTGTACATAAAATGTGAGATTATTGGTTTCATTGGGATTTATTAATTTGATAAATTTCAATTCATGTTTACTAAATGAGGGAGGGGAAACTGTAACACAGGCTGATGACTTGAAATCATTTTATAACATGTTTTGGTTTTATTTTTCACCTATATCTAAAATTCATGCAGTTAGCTAGGGAAAGCTTCTCTCCCCTCAGCGGGCAGTAACTCAAAGCACACATATTCAGGCATCAAATGTCACCACATTGCCATCTTACTGTGAGTGACTGGAATTTACTTCCTATTGTTAGTGGGGCTGAAAATTTCTACTAGATACTACAGAGTTCATAATGTGTTGTCTAAACTGAAAACATTTTCAGGCACTGAACTGACCTTTTAGAAAACTGCACTTTCATCCTTAAAGTGCTGGACTATTGCAATATTTCATTTAAAAGGTTATTTAAACTTTTTTCATCTTTTTGTGGAAAAGGGTAAGGGTTATTTTGTGAAAGAAGTATCTTCATATAACTCTTCTGTGTCAAAAACCAAGGAAGAATATCGCTCATTAATCTAAAACCACATCAAGAAAACTAGGCAGAAAAGACCACGGCTGCTATTCTCCCTGAGCAATGAGCAGATAATTGTAATTAATATTTAATACTTGATTTCTAGTTCTAACTGATAGTTATTAAAGTGGCTTTTTTCTATGAACATTCTGAGAAAAGATGAGAAGAAGAAAATATTTTTCTTCGATCTTATTGACTTGGAACTGAGGTACAGAGAAATTATGAGCTGCTCATAGTCAGTCAGAAAAATCTGCAAATAAATGTGTACTTCTCCAATACCAGTTAAAAGTCCCGACAAAAAATATCTTCCCCTACCAATCTGGCTGAAAAGGGATTGATGGCTTGTAGAGCCTAACCATAATACAGCACCTGTGCATTTAAAAGAAGGAAAAAGAAATTGAACCAGACTGCAGAGTTGCCAGCCTGAGGAGTGCTGACCACAAACAGCCTTTTCCCCTACAATTTATCAGAGGAAGGGAAAAGAAGTATTAAAGATAGGATTAATCCTCTTTAGAGGGGAGAATGTGGGAAATGATTACTGCAAGAACTGGTTGGCTGTAGTGCTAAGGGATCAGATTTTAGAAAAAAAATAACAGCCTGCTTCCAAATGATAAATGAATATGTGAGCTTCACTGATGGCCCACATGACTGTTTTTAGACTTAGAAGAAGTGACAGAGGAAGATGAGCAGTCATGTAAGTGGCAGGGTAAGTGTATTAAAGGCACAGCATAAGAGAAACGAGCTGACATAAAGACCAGTGACCGTAAGGAGAGGTGATAAAAAAAGAGAAGAGAATATATTAAGGAAATGAGTTAACTCTTCTTGCTCTGAATCTTGTAAAACTCTTAAGTCAATGAAGAAAGCAACACTGTCCCAGGAAATAAGTGGAGAAAGGCGGAATTAAGAACAGAAAGAAAGGAATACAGAAGATTTAACTGTATGTTTTGCTGGCATCATCTTCATAGAAAACTTGATATAAATTTGATACTTTTTTTTCATGATCACAAACATGAACTTTAAATGGATATTTGGCATTTCCAGAAGGCTCAAACACACATGATTAAATAAAGTAGACATAACAGAGTAAGGTACAGCCTAGCCAATTATTCCTGGCCTAGCTAGGTTGCCAAATAATGCAGATTGCATGCAAATTTTTCCTTTGAAATTTACAATAAATTGTGTTGTTTTGCAGTAGGCTGGGTTAGGAGTGCACATACATTAATGGAGGATCAGCTGCTGAATGTAATTTATTAAACTGGTATAGCATATATTTCAGACATAAATCTCAAACAAAAATTAACTAAATACAATGAAATTAAGCTTTTAAGGACTATTGTAGAATTATTGGGCCAACATAAAGTATTTTTTTCTAAAGAAATATCTATCATATTTCAGAAGAGAGTATGAGACCAAGCACCACTTATAAAGTAGGCCAGCCTTTTATGGAGGCAAGAAGCCAACACACAAAGATGCTCCATTGTTGCAGGCTTCTGGAATCAGCAAGCAGTGCAACTGAGGTTTTACTTTTTTTTTAACTTCTACAGAGGCTGAAATAGCTGCAAGTAGATCCTGAGGGAGGAGACAGGAGCTCAGTCCACACTTCAACCCAAGCACAAACAGGAAGCTGCATCTGAAAGAGGATTCATCTGCTAAATAAACAGCCACTCAGATCTTTGTTGAAGTTGGAGCTGTTCCTACTGCATAAACATGAGGTTTTCAGCAACAGAACACCATAAGGAAGTAATTCTTGGGCCCCCTATTGCCTTGCAGTAGTTGTAGCTGCTTACATCTTCTCTGTCGAGGTGTAGAATATTTATAGGATCACAGGATGAATGGTGTGGGTTGAAAGGGACCTTTAAATGCCCTCTGGTCCAACCCCACTGCAAGGAACAGGGATGCCTTCAGCTACACTGCATTGCTCAGAGCCCCGTGTAATCTAGCCTTGAATGTTACAGGGATGGGGCATCCACCATCTCTATGGGCACCCTATTGTTCTTTTCCATCTCTTTTTAACCCACTTTTCACATGAATTAAGGATTGTGCATAACATAAACAAATGGAATACTCAATCTAAAATACCCTTTTTATTTTTGTTGATGAAATTGTATTAGAAATTATGAATTTTATTTTTTTTTTTTGCTGAGAAAGTATTTGCCTCAGGAAAGGGTAGTATAGTGATGTTCATATAAAAGGCTGTAAAAGGTACCACTTTTCCACATTGTTTTTTTTTTAAATTTTTTTCCTAAGAGACTTTTAGTATAGAATTATAAATAGCTGTGGAAAGTAAGATGCCATGCAGCAGTAACTATGGAGATAAATGTTTACATTTAATAGTCAGTAATATATTTATGTTGCTGCATCAGGAGCATGCATCTTATGGTTGCTGTTTTACTCCCCCAGGTCAAATACGTTGCAGATGTTCAATGTATTAAATTATATCCCCTATATTGAACAAAACCAAATGCAGCTATAAGAGATACTTCAAAATAATAATTAAAAATTCCCCTGAAACTGCAATTACTTCCTATCCTGAGGAAGTATCCTGGCAGTGTGTTACCAATACTCAGTGAAAAATTGAGGATGGCAATCCTTGCACACTAATTTGACACATTAAAAGAGATGTGAAGTTAGATGAGAAAACCAATCTTTTTTTGAAAACAATCCGTTTTATTTAATATAGTAAAGCATTGCTCTTTTTTTACATACATACTGGTTTTGCATTTTTTTTAAATAAACCTATCTGGTTGGAAGTTTTACTCTTCCTTTTAAGAACATTTTCATATATTGAGATTCTTAATAGAACTTGATACATTTCCATCAAAATCTAGTGAATGTGGAATGTGTGTTTTCCTTGATATTGACATTTTTCATGGGTAAATGTCAGATTGTTACTTTTATTTTCTTCCCTTACTTTTAGTATATAGAACATTTTCTTTCAGATCAATACTTCAGGCAATACTTCTATCCACTGAAGAACTTAATTTCCTTATAAATACTGTAGATTGCAGGATTCTGGAGTCTTGTGATGATGAGACTTTATCATCATGCTACAGTCAGCATGAAGGGTCTTCCTAGAAAGACACTGTCTACATGAGAGTCTAAAACCGAAGTAAATCTGTCATCGAAACCAACAATACTATCTATTTATTCTATTATTATAGACCAAAACAACCATAGGATTTTGAAGGAACACGTTCTTAACAATCCTTCTAATTTCATAACTCATTGCAAATTTATGAGATGCTGAGTTTTGTTCACACATACTTAAATATCATAGAGAAACTTTTAGCTGTCCTGTTGGTAGTTAACAGCAGACAGGAATACCAGGCTATTTAGGGACAACTACTCTAATTTTCATTGATTTCACCAGGGATTCAGGCCCCAAAACCCTATTCAGCCAGGCACCACGGACAGTTGTGAAACCAGCAATTGTTATTCATATTGTTGAGCACTCACCCATTAATCAGGGTAAAACTTGAGAATTGAGAATGACACATTTGTCAGTCCTCCTCACTTCCCATAAACACTTTTGTTGATTTTCACTTATATGTACAATACTAAATGAGTGGAACAGTGCACTTTACTGAATCAATACAGAGCATGATGATTTAAAGTGTCAGGATATAAGGCACAGATACGAAAAAAACAGGAGGCAAGAATAGCAACATTACTGAGAAATGAAATAGAATCTGCTGAGAAAAATGGCATAAACGCTTGGAATGACAGTAGAGAAAGTTTTGATAGAAATTTGGGTAATAAAGGCAGTCAGGTAATTCACTGATGCAGCTACAGATCTCTTGGGCAGTTAGAGCAGATATGGCAGTACACTCAGCATGGTCTCTAAGAGCTTGGCTTTAATCTTTATCAAAGGAAAAGTAATTACCTTGAAACAGATTTTGAAGGAAACTAAGCAAAATTGAAGAGGATTTTTTTTTTCCAAGGAACTATAAATTGTTGGGAGGGAGGTGATGGGGAAAGAATGTTTGTTTTTATTTAGTTCTTTTGGTTTTGTTTTTCTGCTAAACAGCCTACATGGTTAGATGCAGTTCTGTATGTAATGCAATGACTTGAGACAGGTATAAACACAGTTGATATTGAGAAGGTGCACTATGCAGCAAATAAAAAATCTTCAGATCTGATATACTTATAAGACTTCTTAGCAGAGAAAGAAGTGCACTAGGTTAGAGGTCAGAAAGTCTGACTAGGAGGGAGTGTGAAATACTCAGTGAAACTTTAGCTGATATTTTATAGCACTGAGGAAATATACTAGGGAGACTGAAATAATGGAAGAACTGACAACTCTGATATAATCCATCCAGGGAAATAGAGAGCAAAGTAAGCTAACAATGAATGTGAACAATATTGACATATGTAACAAAAAAAAAGGGAAAAAAAACCCTTTAAAGTAATATGAAAATTCTAGAAAGAACAGGGAGAAAGTAAGGTAAAAAGTGGAAGAAGTAAAAACCAGGAGATAGAGGATATCTCTTATTTTTGCATGGAAACCATTTAATTCCTAAATTCAGAAGCTGCATTACTTATATTAACAATAGTAAATAAATGCAGATTTGTAGTGCATATGCCACAAACACTTGGTTTAGGCTGGGAAAGATACAATTCAGGGATTGATTCTTTTTTGTAGTAGTCGCTCCGGGTCTGTTTTTTGGATCCATGCTGAAAACTGTTGATGACACAGGTGTTTTCCTTACTGCTGAGCAGTGCTGACACAGGGCCAAGGTCTTTTCTGCCTCTCACCCCACCCCTCCAGCGAGGTGCTTGCGGGTGCACAAAGAGCTGGGAAGGAGCACAGCCCAGACAGGTGACCCCAAAAGACCAAAAGAATACCATATGACATCATTCCTACCATATGGCATTCTGCTCAGGAATAAAAATCACAATGTGAGAAAAGGTTCGTAAGGGCCACTGATACTTCGATATTCACTGGGCATCAGTTGGCTGATGGGAAAAAATTGTATTGTATTCACTTGTTTTGTTTTTCTTGGCTTTGGTTGTTTGTGATTTTTTTTTTTAATGGTTGGTTGTTTTTTGGTGTGGTTTTTTTATATGCATGTGTTTTAGGTTTTTTGTGGTTTTTGTTTGTGGGTTTTTTTGGGGTTTTGTATTTTTGTTTGGGGAGGATTGGGAGAGAAGTGACTTTTTTTCTTTATTTTTTTTGGTTGGTTTTGCAGGAGGAGAAGGCTGTGAGCAAGTAAGTAGTTTTGTGGTTCTTAGCTGCCTAACATGGTTGACCCATGACAGCACTGAAGGTGTTGGATGGCAACAAGGAACAATGAGCCATGTGAATTAAGGCACAATAAAAGGGGCTTTCTTACCTGCTTTTTTTTGGTCACAGTTTTTCCCATCTCTCCTATTTGCAACTCCAACAAACAACTTCAGATTTGCTTTAGACAGTTCAAAAAGAAAATTGGTGGCTTGAAAATGCTACTGTCAAATTCCGGCCTACTTAAACCATATAAACCTCCTCAATTTAAAGCCACTTATGACCTAAATCTTCACAAATATGGGAATTTCCATTTCACAAATGCCCTTGCAGATAAACTTTGGGTGCCCAAAGCTTATCCTTTATATACTTTAATAATGACAGTCAGCCTGACCTGATGTTAGAATCCATTGCCTAAAAGAACATGGCTAGAAACAGGCTAGGAACCTTCTGTCATCCTTTCAGGCTTCCAGCTGCATCTCTAGAAAGACAGATTTCCTGCACTTCTGTGTTGCCTCTGCCAAGATCATGCATGTCTCAAGCATCCTCAGGCATCTGGGACCATATTTGTGCACTCAAAGCACCCCTTGGTAAAACATTTTATTTCAACAATTTTATTTAGAACATGCTGAAAGATACAACAGTTAAAGAAAGGAGAGAAATAATGAGGTGCATAATTGAACTGGGCTTTTTGATCAGTGCTTTCTAAAACCTAACTAGACATTTGTTATACTTGCAAGCTGTCTTGTTCCCAGTCTTCAGCTCATCTAATCAGATGTAGCTTAACCGCATCTAATACCAAGAGCTACACAGTGATTGTTAAAATAAAAGATCTCAAATTCAGTTTGGAGTCTGCCTATACACCTTGAAATCTGCTTACAGTGTAAAGAAATTTGGCAAAACCATTTTTTTTGTTTGTGTTTCATTTAGCAAAATAAAATTTTTCAGAATTCGATTGTCATTACTACATTCAGTAATTATAGAAGCGTGTCAACAGAGGATGGAAAGGCTGTAAAAGCTTGTTTCCTACATTTCTCTGGGGTTTCTGACTCAGAGTTGTAAAAACCCAGGAGTAAACTATTAAACAGACAGTGACTCAGCCATGACCATTCGCTTTTCTTTTTGATCTGTTTTATTTCCTTTCAGAAAGCAGTTTATGCCTTTTTGTTCCTGGTCAAAGACGTGATCATTCCCTGCACATCTCTAGACACTTTTCTTCTCTTTTGCTTACAAGAGGGATTAGCGCGTCAGTCTCCCTTGCTTTCTCTTTCATACACCATATCATAGCCTGCTCTCCCCTGCCCTGCATGATAGAGAAACATAGCCTTAAATCAATTTCAAACAGTCTGCTTACCTGCTTTTTGGGGTTATTTTTGCCCAATTTAAATCATGTCCCATCTTCCTCTGTTGAATACTCCCTTAGTTTTCTGAAAGAATGATTAAGACCATGAAAACAGGGGTTTTGCAATGGATAACCTGTGAGAAACACCTGGTATATTTTAGGACAGCCACAACTCCCTTTCACCAAAGAGTCAGGGGCCATCCAGAAGAGATTGTTTAAGCAATGTGTCTATTTAAAGCATTGCCTTAGCAGGGCTAGCCTGTGGCTGCTTCTGAAGCCAGCGTTCAGCTCTGGCCCCCAGGCAGAGGAAGGAACAAGACCTTGATTCCCACAGCAATACAAACGCAACTGGCCACCCACTTGCCAATACGTACCGGAGCTAGAGTAGTCCAAGGGATTTCACAAAGAAATACATTCACACAGATGCTGCTTGAAAAACATTAAGGGATAATACTTCTTCATGGAAGGACAACTGTTAGAACATGAGATGCCCATTCTAGGATTTACTGGCATTTACTCTATTTAACTTCTGTTGCAGATCAACTTGGCAGCTTTAGTTTAATCTCAGATATTTTACTGCTTTCCTAAATCTATCCAGTAAGGGAATAAGTATCCCACACTAAAAAAGAATAAAGGCTGAAAATATCATAGGATTGGAGTAGATTACTGTGGAAACCAGATTTCTCATTTAAACTCAGGAAATGTTAAATGAGAAAAAGTTAAAAATAGAAGCAACTGGAAGGAAATACCCTTGCTGTTATTCTAAAGATGACAACTAAAAGATTGCAAAAATGATTCCTATATCTTAAATACATTACAATTTTAATATTAAATCTTTGCAGACTTTTTTTTCTAAAAAGTGTTAAAGAACTATTTTCAGCTAATAGCAAGAAAACAACAGTTTATTTCAAGGCAACGCTGTCTCAGTCACATGAGTCCTGATATTTAAAGTATTTTAATCAATTTGAAGGAATAACAGATGCTAAGCTCTCCAAACACAATTATATTTATGTATAAATCATCTTTGATAAAAACTAAAAGAAAACAACTTACAGGGCTCCTCTTTGCAAACTAAGATTTTTTTCTTCAACGCCTTCATTTATTTTCTAATCTCTCTTTTCTGTGAAACCTCTTGCAACACAAAACTTCCCTTCTTGTCCACTTTCTAGCACAACTGTTCAGTCATTTGGCCTCTATGATTTCCACATTGACTGCAAATGAACAAGAAAAATTTTAAAAGTTTGGAAATAGGGAAATCTTTCAGTTATGTACACCATTTCCACACCACCATAAGGTTTTCCTTACAGTGTATTTCAAAGTGTGCTGGTCAGTCTACTTTTAAGTGAGCCAGATTCATGGACTCTTCTGTGTTTTGATGGACTCAGTCCCTTAAACCATAAAATTTTGCTGTTAAGAAACATTATAATGGATTAGGTCTTACAATGATCCTTTGTTTTCACCAATATTGTGGAGCAGCTTGAATTGCTGCTAGTAAAGTCTAAGATAAAGAAGCAAAAGGGCCTTTGCATAATATCCACAGATGTTTTATTCAGTGACCCGGTGAGATGTTCAGGTCCCAGACCCACACACATTCAGGCTCCAGCTTTTTTTCTCACCAAGGGCCCAGGGGCTGACCCTGGTCTAGGGGCAGTATAAAGAAAGGGACCAATCAAGGAATAGGGAAGGAGTTGCCCAGGAACTGGGAAAGGAGCCAATGGGATGAAACTTAGGGGATGCCCCCCAGGGCCTCCACAAAATTGTTTTGTGTATATTGTACCTCAAATAAGTGACCATGAATGCCCTTAAAGAGAAGCCTATTGCATCATACGTGATATTTCTGAATGCACACCATACGCTGGCTAAAATACAAATCATTGGAAAGCGCCCACTTCTGACTTCACCAGGGAAAGCTGGCCAGAAAGGATAAAGGAAAAGTTTGGGAGCTGAAATGAAAAGAAACAGAACCAGCCAGTACTCTTGGATTGATGAAAAAGCTAGATAGCTGTTAGTTTAAAATCAATAGCATGTTCAGTCATGTGGTAAGTAGAAGTCCATGTGGTTGAATGAGTTATTGATATGGGAGTTTATTTGTTTTGCTGTATGCAAGGTATCACAAGCCAAACTTCAATGGAGTGATTAATGTGGCTGAAAAAAATCTTGTAGCATCAACTGGGACTTCTGCTTCAGCATGTTGTCTCTGTCCACCTATGATGGCAATGAAATAGTGTTAACAAGAAGCACACTTAAATGCCTTGTCTTCAGACTAGCCACCAACATCTGGAGATGAAGGAGAAGTTCCATAAATAGAGCCTCCACAGTGAGGAGTTTACTTAACCCTTTCAGGCAAAATATTTTTTAATATCTTTCCTGTGATACTAGGGTTTTACAATTATATAACACATGAGGAGTACTAGATACTTATGAGTTATTCTGGAGCATGCTTTCTGAGGCATCCAGGTGTCAGTTCAAAATAGTGAAGAGAGGTTTGTTTCAAGTCTGGACTCTCTCAGAACTCATGTGCACAGAAGACAGAGCCTTCTTTTGTGAGAAGCTGACAGCACCCCTTTGTCAGTACCATGGTTTGTAATTTCAATAGAGATGGATCAGAACTAATTCTGAGTCCTTGTTCTGAATCAAGCAAAGCAAAGGCTGTATTTAAACTCAGCTGAAAAGTGATTGTTGTCCTCCTGCTCAAGTGAGCAGTTGCACTCCCTTGGCTGAAGATCAGTCCACTACACGCTGCACTTGGTCTCTCTATGAGTGACAGATGGTGCTCCCATGTCCCTTGAGCATACACCATTTTATTGTTAGCATTAGTTAAAGATCATGAACATAATACGGAGAATGATCAGAATGATGTTTTGCAACATGCTTCCAAAAACCTGTTGCATGTTTTTGGGTATTGTGCTCAGAAATGTCAATTTTCTAGAGGCACTGAACAGAGGGAGTTGATGTAGTTTCCAAGAAGAACTAAAAGAGTTGGTCTGACATAATTCACACTTCCTGTAGAGAGTAGATTCTCAGAGCTGCAGTCTGATTCACTTGGAAGACATTACTTATTTTTCTCTAAAGAGGATCCCAAGAATGAATTAGGATGTGTTGTATGGCTGCTTAAAGGACAGGGCTGTTTATATATTGGGGAGTCAAATTATTTCACATTAATATACATCCAAAGAATAACATTAATATACATCCAAAGAATATTCTGCACCTCTACTCTTAGACCCCACTAAAGAGCAATCATCTATTTGCATTCTTTTTTCCTCTCAATATGAGACAGAGGCAAGGCTCCATAATGGCTTTTAAAACTGAGTTAGGGCACTCACCTGCAATGTAGAAGGCAAAGATTCAAGTTCCCGATTTGCACTAGGCAAAGCAGAAATTTGAATTAAAGTGTCATGTTGCCTATTAAGTGTTCAATATCCTACCCTCTGTGCTTGCTTTCCTGGGGTCGGTTCTCTATTTGGATTGGAAATTTTAGTTCTGCTTGCGAGGCAGACTTTCTAATATGTGTTTCATTAAAAGCAGTATAAAAATCAGTTGCACAACAATGTGAAGGGAAAAAAATTTTTTGGAAAATACAGCATTTTTTACACATCAATTTTCCAACTTTTTCTTTGAGGTACACTTCAGTTATTTGTGAAAAACTGAAATTAAAAATTAAAAAAAGGAAGTTAATTTGATTTGGACTCTAATTTGAGTGAAATAATTGTCTTGCCCTTCTCTTTTACTGACTGTATAAATAGCCAGGTCCACTGAAGCAGGAGCTTGAAGGAAAACTTTGATTTCTGTAACAGCCACACATTTTACAATACATAAATAATTCTTTGTCTGTCTAGTGAACTATACACAAACTCACTAGAAAAAATAGTATAAATTAATGCCATCCAGCAATGGAGAAACACATGAGAGCCTATCTCCTCTTCTATTATCAGAAAAGCATAACATAACAGGCAAATGTGACACCAGTTTCAGAACTTCATGGTTGTTATTTACAGCATATTCTAAACTTTTTTGACAATTTTAGGATACTGTCTAAACAGAGGTTGGAAAGAAATGTGATAGAAAGAGGTATTCTGAGCCAACTGTGACCCATTTTAAACTTCAGTATATTTTCCATGTGTGCTAGCAGGAAAAAAAATTATTATTCCCACTCAAAACCAAATTCAACCAAACCTTTTCTAGTCTAATTAGTCATTCAAGGGATTATTCATTTAAGTCCTCATTTCTAGATAATGATTAACAGCTTTATCTATTTCCTTGTTGTTTACACCATTTAAGGGCAGATTTTTGAGGAGAACACTGTTACAGCCTCCATAAATTTCAATACATTTCATAAGAAAGGATAATGAAATCTATTTTTGGATGTTACTCTGAAATATTTCAGATTTCTGTCTCTCATTTTCTAATTTTGAGAACTTTTGTATGCCCTTTTCACTTCACAGCTTGTGACAGGATTTTCTAATCAAATATTTATAATGACAAAGTCTATTATTGTTTAATCATTATCATATTAATTTTACCCTAATATAAAATAATTAGTATAGCAGGTTTTATCCTCATCCTGACTAGAATTTATCAAGTATTTGCTTACAATAGACTTTTTTTGTAATGTGTAGTGTTTCTTCTGAATTAAGTTGATTAGATTTTAGTTCTTACCAGTCTGAGTGTTAATTTCAGCTTTCTTTTATGCCTTTCCAATGAAAAATGTTCATCATAATTTCAAAGTTGTCATGGGCTCTTAATAGCCAAAAATAAAATAACCGAACAAAATTAGTTATTTACTGTGGTGACTATCAAGTTGACTTCTTTTGTATCCCATTATAAGTTGTTCCTCAAATTTATGGGCACAATTTGTTATGAAAAATACATCTAGCAATTATGGTACTTGTGCAGGAGTTTTTGTATAAAAAAATTCCTAAAACAACAAGTTTTTATTCTGATACTTTTCCTATACCTGTTCTAGAGGAAGACATGCTTAAAAACAGCAAAATGTTTCTCCAATTACTACACTAAAACCCAGATGAAATGGAGTGATTGCAGTGCTCCTTGATTTAAGGCCTGTAAATATATTTTATCCATTCTTTACTGTCTACCACATATACCTCAAAGAGTAGGAAAATACTAATTTAAGGGCTTTCTGGGTTTGTTTTTGTTTGGTTGAGGATTTGTTGTTGCTGCTATTGTTGTTTCCCTAACAATTTACATTCCCTAGCACTTTCAAATTAGGCGACAAGGCTCCTCACAGAAATATGTAATTCCCAATAATACTATGTACTCTTTCAATCCTTTCTATTTTCTTGATACTAGCAGATCTCCTTCGCAGAGTTTTCAACAACACTTGGACAAATGCAAGAATAATTTTTACTTGATCCACTCTGAGTCTCAAGTGATGCTAAGCACTACTAAGAACTTCCATCTCCTTGCTTAAATATTATATATAATTAGTCACTGACCACCTCTTCCCACCACTGAAAGCATTTTGCAGAAATGTAACCTGGGCTATTCCAAACATTGACCCATCATATTCTGTAAGATATCACTGTTTGGACACAGAGTACCAAAGCAGCATTTCACATCCTTCTTAGAGCACATGTGTGCTGCCATCTTATCACAAACCTTCCATACCTTCTCTCTCATTTCTCATTGGTAGGTCTTCATAGCACAGACTCCTTCGTCTTTACAGCACAGCCAACAAACACCAACTCTCTTCTCCTCCAGCTAACCCACTCTTTTGTAGCACTCATCCTGATTGGACACAGCTGTGGCCTATTAAGGGCAGGCCTGTTCCTAATCCTTGGTAATTAGTACAGCTGCAGCTCCTCAAGGGTGAGATTGCCTTCTGCACTATCTCTATTCTCTTACATTCTATCCCCCCACACATATGATATTTTCCAAAATTTAAACGCTTCCTCTTAAAACTTCCTCCGATCACTCAGCAATGCTCGCATTAAATACTATCTCATTAATAAAGTAGTTGCACCCTAAACAAGAACACTTTTGTAAACCAAATTAATAGATCACAGATTCACAAAATGGTTGAGGTTGAAAGGTAGCTCTGCTGGTCAGCAGGTCCAGCCTCTCTGCTCAAGCAGTGCCCCATTGATCCAGTTGCCTTCCAGAGGCTCATATCCATATACCATTTTTAACAATTCCAAGGATGGAGAATCCATAACCTCCCTGGGAACCTTGTACCTTGGTCAAGGTGCTTGGTTACCTTTTTTCCTTCACAGAAGAAAAAAACTCTTTCAGTACCTTCGGACTGAACATCCTATGTTTCAGTTTGTGGCCAGTGTTTCTTGCCTTGTTAATGAGCACCCTGTGGAAATCCCGGGTCTGCCTTATTTAGACTCTCCCCAGAGACTCTCCCTGGATCTTATCTGCTCCAGACCAAACAGTTCCAACCCTCCAACCTTTCCGTGTCTCTACTGGTGAGCCTACTGCTGAACAGGGAACTCCAAGTGTGGCCTCAAGAGGGCTGAGGAGGGTTGGCAACTCTGCTTCTAGTGAAGCCCAGAATCCCACCAGCCTTCTTTACATCAAGGGCACACGGCTGGCTTGTGTTCAACTAGACATCCATTAGGACCCCCAAACCTTTTTTGACATGCTGTTTTCCAGCTTGGTGGCCAGCAGCACGGAATTATTTCTTCCCAAGATACAGGACTTTGCACTTCTTTTTGAACTCCATGAAGCCTGAGGACCTGTCAAGGTCCTCTGGACAGCAGCAGAAGCCCCTGTCAGATCCACCACTCCCCCCAGTTTTATATTATGCTCATCCCCATCTCAAATTCCTATTACCAGGCATTTCAATGGTATGTTATTAGAGGAGAATGCCTGGTACTTTTATCACCATGCTCATCAATATCAATATATCAAATACACGAAGTTACTTTAATCCCTGTTTGTCTCTTTGAATTTTATGAGAGTGTATACACCTGGCAGATGATACAGTTCTGAGGTTAGCAAATGTCTGTGTCTGTGTGGCTGCATACTCTGAATGCTGCTCAGATGCTGTTAATTAAGTTTGGGTTTGTAACAGCTTCCCTTTTCTGCAAGATTTACATTGCAGCTTGTGGCTCTCATGTCTTCTTCAAATTTGACATAAGTGTATATTTTAAGGACTCTGACTAAACTTCTGCATTTTACATCATAAACAATAAACATCCCCACAACCCATTTACAGAATAGAAGAGGGAGTGAGACAAAGAGGAAAAGAAAAAGGAGTGATGTCTTGTTTCTAACTAACTCTAGCCTTTGGAGGGAAAAAAAAAAGCATATTCCAATTTATAGGTGTAATCAAGCAAAAAATAAATTTTTGTAATTATAGTAGCAGTATTACAGTCTATCGTGTTTGGGATCATATTTATAGATCAAGCAGAATTACCCATTGTAAATAAAAGAAATACCTCCCAAGGTAGGAGAAGTGAAAGAAAAAGAATAAATAAAAGAAGATCTTCCTAATTTATGATGCTTTGCTACTGATGCTAACTTGTTTACATGTCACAGTATAGGATCCTGAAATATTCAACACAAAAAGAAAAAGTAAATAATCTGGCATTGGGAAATCCTAAAGTATTTCAGTTAGGCACGATTAGGGAACTCTGTACCTCAGTCCTCTGCAGTTATTTCTTGACCTCACTATGTTGTGCAGATTTTTCTGCCTCAGAACAAGCTTTAAACTTGGTTTTTATCTCTTATCCCTTAGTTGGACTATCGTGGACAAAACCATTCAAGTCACCTGTCATTCACCAGGAACTCTGACATCCACTGTGTCAACTGGCTGCAAACATAACTTAAGGCTTGAAACCAGGGAAAACCATAAAGATCTCAATTACAGGCTAGCAGATTAGACTTTGCAGGATGGAGAAAATACTAAAATTAGTACTTTCTACACAGTGTTTCCAAAGAAATGCATAATCATAAACTAAGTTTGTCATCAATGATTACTGAAATTTGTTGGAATTTATTTTAAGTTATTCTATTTTGTTATGTTAAAAAAATCTGAATAATTGAAATTTCAACAAGCATACAAGTAATTAAACAAGAAAATAATAATGAAACTTTAGTTTCAAGGATGCAAGATAAATTGCAGCTGATTTTGATTTTTAAACTTCTCCATATCTGAGTTAAGAAAACTGAACAAGAAATTTTTTTGCGAGGCCAGAAACTCAAAGTTTTTACAATGTAAGTCCATATTCTCTTTCTCACTTTCATAATATCCTCACTAAGACATTTTCAATTGCTACTTAAATTTTTGGTAACTTAATATCCTAGTCCTGAAATTGGTCCAGTAGCCATAGCTTCCACGAAGTGTCCTTTTCTCTTGGCAGCATCTGGATTTTGTAAGGACAGATTTCACAGAAAGCCTTTTTGCTGAGACTTTATGGTCCTGCATTCTCTTCCTGCTGCCCAAAAAGGCAAGCACTCATCCATTCTCCAAATGCAATCACATGGTGGTGGGTCTCCAGGATTACATCTCTGTCACGTTCATGTTGGTGGTTCTGTGTGACAAAAGCAATGGGATGTCATTAGGCTTGATAGGTCAGCTTATTTTATGGGCACCTGGGATGCAAAGGGATGAATCCAGACTTTTAAAATAAGATCAACACTTTAGGACCTTATATAACCTGTGGGTGTGAATAAACATTTTTTTCTGTGTAGTTCATTTTGTCTGAGGAATTATTTCTAAAGTTAGAAGACATCCACTTACTGTTCAATATTTCCTGAGGTAGACTCTGTGCTGGGGAAGATACCTGTTGCCATGGACACTCTGACAAATTCTGTCATGTGAGATATGTCCTGAAGAAAAAAACAAAACAAAACAAAAAAAAAACAAAGCAAAAAACAACATAAAATTGATGGAACTTAGTTTGTGATAAGTACTTCTTACCTTGCAGGTGCCATGTTTTGTTGAAATTTCAAGTACCATACTTCCATAATATCACTCTAAGGACCATCTTTGAGTAATACAAATCGTTATGCTGTGGATTATGAAATATTTTCTCTCAGGTGTTACTAGTTATCCATAGCATGTCGTATGAAATCTCCACCTACACAATCTTAAGAATTATGAGCATGCGCACCTACAAATACATGCATAATGTGTGTGCACATGTATGTATGTGTATGCATACATATGCTTACATCCTAAAGCCTATATAAATCCAAAATGTTTGTTCATACTCAAAGCATAACTGATTAATTTTAAAACTGAAGCAAGCAAATAATTAAAAAAAATCAATGTCCTAAAACTATTTCATTTTTAATTGAATAATGTCAGCTAAATATTGCATCATAGCTATCATTCGAGTTTACAGCAGAACTCTTTTTTTAATGTGTCTTATCTGATTGTTTATGGTTGCTTTTATTGCACATATCTCTTTGATCTATAACCAGCTATAATTATGATGTTTTCAACATGTTTTATGTTTTTATAACTGCTCTGCTCCATCAGATTTGGTACTTACACTGTCAACTTCAGGCTTTTTATGTTCTTTCATCTTTGTTGTGGGTGGCCTTTGTTTATGGAATCTAATATTAACATTTAAGTGTATATTTCAAAGGAAATGGACCACAAGATGTCAAACATGCATTCACTTTATAATTTATCCATATTAAGCATTTTTTGCTACAGAAGTGCGCACTAAGTACCTAATTGATATGTTCTGGTGTTTTGCTTTTTTTTTTTTTAACTAATGGCTGTTATTTACTGCTGTACTTAGATGGGCGTGCAGTAATCATACAGGGGAGTCTTTGCACCTACAAACATGATCATAAATTCAGTTTTCCTTTTGATGCTTTTGTTTTCTTTGTATCCTATTTGGTGTTTATATCTGTGTTTGTTTTCTTTACAGTACTCAGGAGGTAGACATCAAGAGGTAGAATTTGGAGTCCATGATTTTCCTTGTATTGGTCTTGAAAGGATGATTGACTTTTGCTCTCTCTCTGTCCGTTTGCCTTCTTTCTTCCCTATCTCTCTATGGGGAACATCTCAATAGTGAAAAAGAACATTTAATGAAATCTCTTTAACCCGATTTCAATAAAATTTGTGTAAAATACTCTGTCCCCTAAAATATAGGCAGCAACCTAGGGACTCATAGGTGTGGAGTCTAATTAATGCTTGAAAGAAAATTCATCACCATAAGTAAGAAAATACACATTACTTTGTATGCATATTCAGTATGTATGTTATTTTCTAGCTGAAGAAAGCCATTATTACAAATAGACAAGTCTGATTCCAACCCAAATCATCAGGAAGAAATGTATTTCACTCACCAAATATGAAGGTCAAGGAGTCATTTATGCCGAAATTAGTATGTGGGGTCAATGACGGTCATAATTATGCCTGAGTCTATTGAGGAATTCCATTAAATGTAGAGTAACAGCATGGGTGTTGTGAGGAAGAACTTGAAAACAGACATATAAAATGGAAACTGTAATTATATACAGAACTTCAACATGACTGCGAGTAGTATTGAATGAAAACTTCAGTGAGATGTGTGAAGAGAACAAATCTCAGAGGAAAAGAGAACAGTGTAAATACAGGGTTGAGTCAGCAGCTCCTCCTGAAAGACCTTACTGATTTCCAGATGAACAAGTTTCACTTTTCCTGGTAATTAAAAGAGGAAACTATGTAGCATCTTTTTAGTCATACTTTTGTCTCATAGAATCCTGTGATATTGGAGGTAAAATGCAGAGGCTACAAGGAAGGCCCTGAATTCTTTATGTATAAATTCAGGACTTCCTGCAAACACATATACTAATTTAAACACTCTCTTCTATACAACAAGCAAAGTGAAGAAAATTCAATTATAATCCCTATTTTACAAACATATATATTTTTTTAATATAGTGATTTATATATTTATAATTTTTAATCAAAACTCAGGAAGCTCCTTTTTCACTCAAGAGACAATATAAAACAATAATCATTAACGATAATATATAAAAGATACTGAGACAGCATAATGGACTAGAACAGTACTGTAGCTGGAGTATGCAGATGGTAACATCTCAAATTTAATTTGATCTTTTGTATGTAGTTTTGGAAATTGATAAAATTCAGATGCAAATCATTGCTGTTGAAGTAACTTAGTTTTTAATACCTTTTTGTCTGCTGGTATTTTTCTTCTCTCTGTTTATTATTCTGCAAAAAAATGGTAGATCCTGTTTCAAAAATAATTTAGCAGAACCTGGACATCTCTTCTTTTAGCTATTTTCTCCTCACATGTAGTAAGAATTTTCTTAGTATATTCTTCCACTTTTCCATTTTATTCATCATCCAAACCTTTTCTTCAATATTTAAATGGTGGCTTAGGAACTTCACATGGGTCAGTAAAAAGTGCAATGTTTCAAACTCAGAGTATTCTGTGCAAGCAGAGAAATTGTATTTTTTCTACTATGGAAACTGAGGCAAGGAGAGGTCTGTTTAATAAAAACAATCATTCCAAGAGTTACTCCTATGCTTAACAGAAGTTGTGCATTTCTTTTCCCCATCACTTTCCTGTAAGCATCAGACTTTTTCCAAGAAGCTGTTCAATTCTGAAATGGCCTGTAAAGAGCTAAAAATATGAACAGAGAAATCAGAAAATTATAAAGAAGGGATGTTTTGGGTAATCAAACTTCAAACAGTTCTATTCATTTTTGGCATTTTTCTGTCTGTGTTGTCTCTCACATGATGTAAAACATTTTATTATGCAGAATTAACACTGGGAAATGTCTTAATAGCCAATCAGATTGTATTTAGTGATCATCTCTAAATTTAACGAGAGTATCATTCTGTAGATCTGAAAGTCTAGTTTAGTTCATTTTACAACTTTTATCATAGCAATTACATCAACCTAAACAACAATTAGGTGACTCAACACACAGTAGGCAAATTAGTAACTTCCGTTAAAGTAGGTTTATGGCCCTCTTGAGCAAGACTTTTGAGTAGCAAACTGTACAGAGACCAAATTCTGAGACTTCATTCTAGTAAAATTTTATTGCACACTCTCTCTGGTATTTCTCTCTATACTACAAACATAAATCAAAATAATTCAGTGATATTCCATGATAATCCAGTTCCTGACATGGTTATTACTTTGAGACCTGATTCCTTTCAACTGTTCCTTTTTATTAAGATTGCAATGTAGACTGACAGTTTACCCTGAGGATTTTTTTTTTCTTTCTTTTCAGGAATTGCTACTAGAGTATAAATTTTTTGTTTTGTTTCGTTTTCCAGTTTACAAACAGTAAACTGATTATATCTGAATCTGTGTGCATTATATTGCAGAACCCTTATGTACCCTTATGGAAATCCCTTATGTACCAGAGCAAAGTGTTTGCATGTGTTCCTTCAGAACCTTTCATTCAGCACCATGTTCTTTCATCCTAGGGTGAATTTCAGTGATATATTTCCCCTCTGAAATTGGGAATTTAGAGTCCCAATTTTGTCTCTTTCTGGCTGGTCACTTCCAGCTGAATATCCCAGTTTGCTGCTGCCTTAGTTGCACTGACACAATAGTTGGCAGTTGTTGCTGTAAATAAGCTCACTGAAATTATTTGGGTTAAAAAGAAAAAAAAAAAACAAACCAAAAAGTCAGATTTTATTTTAAAACTGATCATTTGGGAATTTTTTAGCAAATGTGTACTAATTTCAGCATAACAAGAGGCACTGAGCTACTCTGGGGAGGAGAGAAGAAGGCCTGAGGTAGAAGGGTAGGCAGAAAATTTTTACCTATTTTTTTCAGCTAAGAAACAATCAAATATCTGCTTGTGGCAAGGGAGGAGGAAGACTTTAGGCCATTTTAGAAGGTATTGAACAAGAACATTTCCTTTACATCCTTATTTTTAGTGAAATGGATGATGCAATTCCCATTTGTTATGCTCAGAAACACAACTCAATGCAACAGTAGCACAAGACTTGCCAAGAGAGTCGCACCACATGCATAGACAAGTAATTTATCTGTTTCAGAATTAGTACAGTCTTCAAATACAATTTGATAGAGCATACTTTGAGCAAGTAAATTTTTTTTAATTTTTAGCTTTCAAGAAAGTCATCAGGAGTATCTAGAACAGGAATTACTCATCACTAGGGTTCTTTTTTCTCTCTGTGGCCATCTCAAAGGTAAGAGGGGATCTGGAGCTTTAAAAGTAGTACAGCATCCCCCTACCACTTGTAGGCATCTTAATTCATAGCTGACAGTTTTCAAAACTGATGAGTGCATCCCAGCAGTGGAGTTATTAATCTTTGCAACAGATCAATTTAATAGCTTATTCAACTGCATTACATACTACAGCTATTACACAAATAACAAATGTTTCAAATTTCCTACTCTGAATCATGGTGTGCAATTGCTACATTTCCAAATGAGACGAAGTGTGGTCTTCACTGGCCAGGTTCATCATAGCTGGGTTCTTGCTTCCATGTCCATTTTGAGTCTGTCTCTTTGTCTACTAAAAAAAAGACCTTCAGTTGAGGGATCCAGGAGGCCTGGATCCCTTATCATCAGCCCTGTTCTAATGTTTGCTTACTTAGTTCTTTAGGATTACTCCTTTTTGCCCTCTCCAGGCCAAATGTCCTTTAGAAGAGGTAGTACAAGGAAGTATAAATGTAAGTTTATCTCATTAGGATGCTCATTTTTTGCTGTTTTGATTTTTTTTTTTGCTTTAGTTGTTTGTTTTGTTTTGTTTAAAATGAAGCATCATAGGCAGAACCTGTTAGGCTTCTGTTTTCTGCCACTCCTTGCTTTAGGATGAAGACTGCTGTTCTAAGTGACTAAGGTATGACTTGCTGTGGTGAACAATTTACTCTCTATGCCTAACAGTAGGAAAGGATTCCCAGCCCAGGCTTGTGAGAAAACTGCATTGCCTTGGGTCTGAATAAAGAACTTAAATAGGTAGCTTAAATACCTTCAGTCTTTCTGGGGGTTTTGTGTCCTGCTCTGGTCCTGGCTAGCTTAACTCTCTTCCTGGCTCTGCTGACAGTCTTCTAAAAACACATTTCTAAACACTTCCTGAAAAGTCTGTGTGCTCATATTGAAAAAGAAGATTCTCTGGTAACTGAGACTGCTTAAAGAAAGTGTAGAAAACACTCAACAAAATGTGTCTCCTGCAGACTTCTAAAGTAAATATCTCCTTTGCATGACATCAGGTTTCCAGGCATCCTTAACGTATTCTCTTCCATTTCTTGGTTTTGATTTCTTTAATAAAAATTAGTCATTACAATTACAATGAGCCAGGCTTAAATCAATCTATTCACTATGTCTTATCCAAGAACTTATTTCTCAAGTAAAACAAAAGACATTAGTCTCATATATTTTAAGGATCAGATGAAAAACTACATGGTAGAAAGGTAGCCTTCTTAAGGTCTCTCTTTAGGAGTGTGAATTTGTGAGTCTCCTGTTGTGAAACTCCTTCTATTGTTCTCTTCAGAGACCAAGTAAAATATAGAACTGCTCTTCACTTAGGCATGGTGTTTGAAGACAGTACTGATGTTCCTCCTATTCCACAACTGCATTTCCAGATCTTTAAAAGAAATGAAACAAAATGTAGTGAAGGATGAATTTTCTTCCACTTTAATACTTTTAATTCACAATACTATGTCTGGCCTTGGAACTAATGAATAAGGAAAAAAAAAAAGCTTAAGGACCCCTGGATTTATTTCAAAGAAGTAGACAATTAAAAATGCATGAAGAAATATGGGAAAATGTACAACCATCTGGATATCATCCTGGATAACTGGCTCTAGGTGGCCCTGCTTGAACAAAGGTGTTGGACAAGATGATCTCAAGAGGTCCCTTACACTCTCAACTGTTCTATGATTCTGTGCCATCAATTAAAAAATAAATTAGTGTGAGAGACAAATAGCACAGTCCAAGGACATGGATTCAAATTAATTCTCATACTCAGTAAAAATATCTTGAAATGTAAATTAATTAAGAGTGGGTTTAAGCTGATTTAGAGGTGTCTTGCCCACGTCATCCCTACCTAATGTTAATATAAAATCCATAGAAAATGGTTTATGTAGAGATGGTTGTCAAATCTGAAATGTAAAGCAAAGCTATCTATTTGGGTAAAATTACATTGTGAAAAATCTCTTAGCTCAAGGATGAAATTTCTATTCAAAACCAAAGAGAAATGTATCCCTCAACCACTTTGTCAGTACAGAACATCTATTAATCTGGTGGTCATTTACATACACCTGAGATAAAAGAAACTCAGATTCAAGTCCCAGCTCTAATTAATGACTAACTCAATCAAATAGAACACCTGCAAAGACAAAATTAAGAGAGATCACACAAAGATTATTACATCAGTATAATTTCACAGACTCCAAGAAAAGTAATTCTTCATTTTATTCATGCATGATGAGAAGTAGATTGTTGGTCATCTTAAAAAGTGTGTTGGCATGCACTAACTATTTGCATGACATAGGTAGTGAATAGCATCACCACAGATTGTAGTAATAAATAAATATATAAATATGTGCTCTGTTTCAGTTGAAAATATAACACTTTGTAAAAAATGTCCTTAAAAATTGCATCATAAAAAATGAAGGCCAACGTTCTTGTAATCTTTCAATTTGCGCATTTCTATCTCTGGCAGTGAATATTGTGTCAAGTAGGCCCTGTGCCTGTGGCTAACCATGTACATAATCTTTTTTCATTATTAACCATTTCACTAATGATCAGGTACTTCATGAGTTTAGAGACTGTTTCTCTACATGCTTCTTACTTTGCATATGAATTTTTCAGAAAACATTTATTCATTTTAGTACAGAAAAAGAATAAAATATTCATAAGACTGGAAAACTTTTTTTGACAATTTATGACTATGTGGCAGCAGTCTCCTTTACAAGTTACCTGTAATAATTACTACTCCTTTTATTGAAATGTTCTTTAAAAGCAATTTTCTATTCAACACCTTGGGTAATTACAGTGGGAAATGATTGATAACATCAGTTGATATTAAATATTGTACTGCTAATCACCGTGCAATCTTGCATGCACTTATTCATTAGTTACTTCTTTAATTTGAATGGCTGACAATTTACACGGAATGCTTCAGTTATATGAATTATCATATTTTTATTCCCAAGAGAAGGCCTACACTTCATTAGAACAGAATCATTCACATTGCTTTTCTTTCATTTTCAAGAGTGAAGTACTTTGATTTGAAAGTTCTGCAGCTGTAGTCAGGCAAGATATTAAGCTCTTCACCATCAAATAACACTATTCTGTGCTTGTACAGTACAAAGGCACTTCTAGAATAAACAAAGTCACATTGTTATACACTGGCCTGACACTAATAAACAGCTGATTGTGGTCTCCAAGAGAACTTTGTGCTTCTGTGTCACGTTCTGGAAAACGATGTCATGCCCCCAAATGTGTTCATACTATTAGCTGACTGCTAGAGTGGCTGTAGATGTCATTTACTTTGTAAACTGCTTCACTTTATCACCCAGGGCAGATCATAATGTTTTAACACTTAGACTTATATGTGATTCAGACATTTAAATCTGATGAGTCTTCCAAAAAGAGCATAAATACTAAATCTAGTAAATCAGTTTTATTAATGGGAGTTAAAATTATTTTGGAAGTAACTCCTAGTAATTTGGTGGAGACAGTATATTCCTCATGAAATATGGAACCATCTGTCCATCTGTTGTATGGAATCTCATTATGTGATAATGCAGTGATGCACACTGTATAAAATCTGAGCTTAATTTTTTTTTTTTTTTTTTCTTCCAGGGTCAATGTGAAGGTATTTGCTCATGAACACAACCAGAAAATAGAGGAAATACTTACCGACTTGTGTTATACACTTTCTCACACAAAACTTGTCCTCTGGGAACATTAGTTTTATGGTCCCCTGAAATTCACCTTGTTAACCTCCCCCCACCTCCACACAGTGCCAACTGCTCTTTCTCTCTCTACACTCTCACTAATTAAAAATATGAAGTCAGACTCAGAATATTTGTTCCTAACCTGGACTTTTCTCCCCCTATTTTCTATCACCTTTGTTTCAAAGGCTTCTGTGTGGGACTGGTTTTTCTGCTACCTGTTCCTACAAACTTTACATATCTTAGTAAGGGAAACTCATCAAGAGTTTCTGAGAGTAATGACATGAAAAGATATTTTGGAGAAATATGCTTTGTACAGCTATGACAATAACAGTTCTTATTATGTCAACTTCAGACTCTTCACACTCAAATGGGAACCCATTTGTTAGTATTTTCATGTCACAGTTTATATTTGTGTGGTTTAGACAATCAAAAGTTTAGAGTGATGAGATAACCATTTCAGAGAAGTCAATATGAGGTATTGATTTAATGCCTTCTGAGAAATTCCAAGATTTTCTACATATTTATATGAGCATACCTATATCTGAGATGTAAAATTTCAGATGATAAATTTAATTTCTTTTGTTATTCTGACCCATATTCTACCTATACACAATGAAACTATTATTGAGACTAAGCACTCAGGGTAGTATTAAATACATCCCTCAATTAAAATACTTAATTTATTTTATTCTCTTCATTCAAATTTGGCAACAGAATTTTACTCTGTCACACAATGTGGCAGAAATCCCCTAACTATTAGCAAGTTCAGTGCTGTAAAATCACATGATCCATCAGAAATAAAAATGGAAATTTCATTTTAGTGAAAGGCTGAGATTTCTATTTTTATGTTACAACATAAAACTTCTCCCTAGTTCTGTTACTTCATGGTACTTCATTTAAAAATCCATATTCTTATGTGCTCAGATAGAACTTTGTGGACTTTTTAATTAATTTTTACTGTTTCTCATTAATGTCTTCTCCTCCTATAAGTTTGGAATCACTAACATTGAGAGTAAAGAGACATTTCTGGAATTGCATCAGAAGGATCTGGTACTAAGTCTGCTTCTCCATACATATTAGCATTAAGTAGCAATGGCTCCCCCAGGACCTCAGCAGAACCACAGTGATGTGCCCCGAGGCACATTCTGTAACTCCATCCTACATCCCTTGCTTATCCATCTCTGATGAACTCCTTTATAAGAAAATTTTAGTTCATTTGTATGAATTTTTGTCCTTAAAGTTGCTTAGATTTGGGGGGTTTTTTTGCTTCCTTGATTCACACATTTCTCTAAATGCAAACTTTGGGGTTTGGGAGCCTGCACTCTCTCAGTTCTCAGTCTCCTCCGGTATCTCCTTCAGCCTCTCTTAAAAGAATCTTCTTTTCTCAGTCCTCATTTCCTGTGTAGTTGTGCACAGGACAGCTTTTTCCAGATAGAAGCTACCCCTTTAGGACTTGAAAAAATGAAAATCTGTAAAAAAGTTCTTATGCAAACACTCCAGGTGAATTGCCTCATTTTATATTTTACAGTGAGCTTCCTGAAGAAAATTGTACTTCTTTCAAACAGTTGAACTTCTGACCCTCAAGAGTTTGCATAAATAGTGAAAGTTCAATTTATGCACTTTTCCTGAAACAAGAGAGTGTAGACACTACTTTGAGTATCCTCAAATCTGAAATACAATTTTCCAGAAATATCATTCCATTTTGGATTTAAATATATTTGTTTTTGTCTTAGAAGCACTGTGCAAAGAACTCTCCCTGGGAAAAAAATAGAAAGAAAAGTAACAGAAATAAAATAAATTAAAAAGTCCAGTCTGAGAGATTACAATTGGTTTATCTGAGAAAAGTAGCTTAACATTTGTGCACAATGAGAAGTTAAATTTGAAATATTTCACAGGCCATTTGACATTAAAAAAGACTTTATGCTACTAAAAGAATTTAATATTTTTAGGAACTCTTTTCAATATAAATATTTTTATTTTGTTCATAAATATTTTCCTATTTTTTAATCTGCTTTTAATAGCACTAGGAAGAAGAATAAATGAGGTGTTCAGGTTCCTATGGTTCTGGAAAAAGATATTTATCCCAAACTATATAGGGGTTTTTCCTTTCTGGTCATTTATCATGTATGGTTATTTAGGTTGAAATATGTACTTAAAGTAAAGAGAAGTGAAAAATAACACAAACTTTAAAAATTACACATTTAAATATTACTCTATGGTTTTGGGGGTTGCTTGTTGGTGTTTTGTTTGTTTTGTTTGTTCATTTGTTTTTTCCTGGCAGTTGTTTGCTTGCTTCTGCTTGCAAAGTTCTTCACAACTCTCAGCCATAAGATACACCAATATATATAATGAAAATAAAAGCTTCCTTTTATTAGTAACAAACAAGAAATTCAATATAGGCCTTCCAGGACTTCTGCTTTAAAATTTTTTTTCCTCTCTGTCTTCCAGTGGTTAAGTGCTGTCAACAGGAACAGTCAAATTCTGTTATATTATAGCCAAGGCACATTTCCAAAATTCCTATTCTTCTTCTAACAAGGTAGCTGCAGCAGTATCTTCCAGAGGACTATTGTTTCTTTCATTCTATTGTTTTGTTTGTATTATATCACGAATCTGACAAATCAAACCTCATACTGTCCTCCACATTTTAGGATTATTAAGAGAGAAGTAACCTAAAATTTAACTGTAGAATCCTCTCAAAATTTTCTGCTGAATAAATTCAATAGTAAAACATGACTGGGAAAGCTTCCTGAGAAATCATGGACCAAAATCACTACCTCAATACAAAAGAACAATTGAGTGTTGTTTGAAGAGTAGATGTGGTTGATGCCATCTCTGGCCTATTCTATTCTGATAACTGAGTTATATGATTTTAACATATTAACCTTATTCACAAAACTTTAAACACTTTTGTTTCTGCTTGACCTGTACAGTGCTTTCTGTCCGTATCCCTCTGTCTTTGTATCAGTCTATTGATCTTGATGGTGCTTGGGCTTCTTTTATTTTTTGTGTTTGCTTAGCACTTAAGAGTATTAAATGCTTCTGTAAAATATGCCCATAGGTATAAATACATAAAAAGAGGAAGACCTTTTAGTACTAGCAGCACTATTAGTTCAGTCTGAAGAGAAAAAAATTGAGGATTATCATGGTGAAATCCTTTTTCATCATCATCTTTTTTTTCCCCAAGACAGAAATACAATCCTTTTTTTTCCCTATGTGATAGGGAGCATTCAGTGAAAAAATGGCGTAATCCAATTTATGTAGAATCATTAGTTCTTTTTATGTGTTTTACTAGACAAAGTGAATGGCAGAGTGTCCCTGACATGTTTAAACTTTAAGATTATGAGATAAAATACTCATTTTTTATAGATTTCAAACAGCTCATTGAGTTTACATTTCCTTCCTAAACTTTCATTAAATTCCAGATATTTCTACAACTATGTTCTACATTGGAGAGAAATAATAAAAGGGGTATAAAAAGGAAGAAAATTAAAGAACATCAGAAATCAGCAAAAAATTCCTATGATCTGGAATTACATTACTTCAGAAGTATTTCAGCAAACCTTAGACTTGACCAAATATAACTTGTCACTGCTGTAAGCTTGGTATATGCTCTGATTCTCTACTTCTGAGGTCTTATAAATATATTTTCTTCTCTGCACCTTGACAGCTTTTTGAAAATTTATGTCTCCTTATTTTCTTATTCTAAATTGTTCTCTATGTTTTCAGGCAGCTCCTTGGTATTGCTAAGTACCATGGAAGAGATTCAAACTCCTCTACATACTTGCATCTTTTCTTCTTTTTTCAACAGTGTAAGAGTGATTATAGTGCTCAGAAAACAGAGATGCTAATAATCCTCCTTTGAACCAGAGCTCACAGGACCAGGTGTATACCTGTTTCCACAGAACTGCTGGCAATCCACTTCTTACCTGCCCTGGCAGGTGTCTGTCTAGACCTGAACTTCTTCTAAAGAAGTTTGCTGGTCCTTTCACAATGGCTGGTATGAAAAAACAGAGGAAAAATATTAGGCTTGACTAGCTCAAAATTTTGAGTGTCATTTTCTCTTGTGATCCCTTCATGATCTGAACTGAGTGTGAATTAAAGGGTAATATATTAACCTACAGCATGAGCAAGATCCTGATGCCTGCCGTTCTGAAGTTTTACAACTAAACATCAAGCTATTCATTTGAATTCAGCCTTACAGCTCTAAAGCTTTCTTTCTTTGGGCTCCAGACTTAACATTGTTAGAGAATTTCTAAACACTGAATAATTGATATCTATTGGCACATGAATAAAAACATTTTCTTGGTTTTATCCCAAGATATTCTTCTATCTAGGTTAAACACAACGTTAGCTATACAAGCAATCTTATTAAAAAAAGATCTCTGCTTTCCTTTTCTTATCTATTCTATCTTATTTTTGTAAGCAGTAACTTCCTCTTCTCTGAAAATCTCACAGCATCCACAGGCATAAATAGCAAAAAAGGAATTCTAATATTTCTATTATATTTCTGTATACCATGATTTTCTTCTTTTTTTTTTTAATTTCTTTCCATCAGAAAATGAATTTACTTAACGCACTTAAAATTATCTCCAGTGGCAGATTTTCCTCTCTCTTGAAAGAGTTTGTCTCCTAGGAACAGGATTCATGGGGCCTGATTCCCTATTGACAGGACTGTCCTTTTCATAATAGTAAAGCAGGTAAAAAAAAGAGGAAGAAGAATGTATAAGTATTATTTTATACCAGCTACTCAAATACCAATTATCTAAGTGTAATTCACATTGCTGGTAAATATTAAAGTTGGCCAATAGAAATGCTCTCAATGAAAAGTAGGATGCAATCAAGCAAAAATCTAGCAGAAATTTCAAATATCAAAAGCACTATCAATTGTCTTAGTCTTGACAGTTGCTGTTGATTAATGAAAATACAATTTCTTTTTGTTGAACTCCACTGACTACCCCACTGATTTCAAAATCACAGACTCAGAAAAATACTTTAATACTAGGCTACACAAACTTGCTCTAAACATTCTAAAAAATTATCATGGCTATGCAACTGTTCAGAAGGAGTCCAACTTCTCCAGCTGAATTACTCCTAAATCAATTATCTTTTACTTCTTTCCAGCATTGATCCTATACAAATTTTTGACTTTTGAGTACTTTACATAAGGACAAACTGGAAAATTTTACAAACTCACCAAGGCAGATATTGTAGCAGGAGACCTACAACCATTCAGAAAGGTAAAAGCCACAAAAGATTAAGGTTATAAGTGTAAAAATATGCGTATCTAATCTGATTCCTTTAATCATTCTTATTTAATAGTTTTTATCATTATCTTATATTCACTATTGGTTTTTAAACTAAACTTTTTGACCTTCATATGTTAAATGAACTCATAGTGTGGACTTAAAATGGGCATGTTAATAAGCACTATTTCACAGTCTCTAACAGTTAAAAAAGTAAAGGTAATTAGAAACGAATGGAAAAAAAAGGTTATGATTTGTTGAAATAACCATGTTCCTAGTGTTAAAAATTATAAGCCCTAAAATAAAAGAATATTTGACATAGAGAAACCATTGGCAAAAGTCTGAAATGACTCATTAAAACGATTGTCATCTTTGAAAAAAATCACAATAATACAATTTGATTAATTACAAAAACAGTAGGGTGGAACTATACAAGTTTAATCTTAAGTGACTGCATGGGTCAGTATAGAAACAATTTCAGTCAAACACTCCTGTGCTTTGAGATCTGTCCTTCAGGAAGAAATCATTCTTTGTAATAAGATATGCGTACATCAGTGACACCACATCTGGTGACTTACTTTGCTCTGTACAGCTGGAAGAAGGAAACAGCATTTTTACTTTCAAACAAATCTGTGTTTGAATTATGCTGGCAAATTGAAGAAATCCCATGTCCACTCTAATTTCCATGGCAATGAATAGAACCTACTTGTCATGCTGTTGCGCATCCTCTCAACCTGAGCAACCATTGGGTGGCTTGATGCCCCCTATACTCTAGCTGTTCCCCTTGTATTATAAGCTTTCCAAGGGCTTTGCAAAATACCTCCCATATACTTGCAGTGAGCCCACAATAAGGTCTTCTCATTAGAGAAAACTTTGATGTAAACATAAACAACTCAATCTCTGTAAAAATCCAAATTGTTTCTGAGTGGTAAGTTTCACGTGCATGTTTGTATTTGCCAAATATCTGCAAATTCTCTGGCTGGACTATGAAAACTAAACCACACAGCTTTTCAAGAATCACACTGTTGAAGCAGTTTGAGGAAGTGAGATGATAGTTAAGCATGATGGATGACTGGCAATCAAGTACTTACACTTACTCCCCGGCTCCCTTCCTAGTTTAGGAAGCAGCCTAGACAGACATTGACTTATGTAAGACCCTCAAAATACATTATTTAGTTTCTATATATTGATTAATTTTGGCTTCTTGAAAACAGTATAAAGATATATACATATTTCAGAGAGCTTGAGGATAACTTCATAACTTCCATATTCATATCCAGATGGTCATCAAAGGAGTGGGAGATGCTGATACGACCTTATGATTTTCCTTTCTTCTGCAATCACTTTTTATGATGCTCTATGCCACTTACACCACTCTGTCCAAAATTCTACCTTTCATTGTGAACACAAGGTAAGGACACTCAAGGAGGGGAGAGAAGGAGAAGAATTTAGTTACTGGTTTTTAAAAATAGCTTGAGTATCTATCAAAGCTACCAGAATACTCAATAGCATAGGTAAAAATTTGAAAATAATGGATCTTATCTGTGCACAAATGGCATGAAAATTTGTAGATAATATGCAGATGCTGAATAAATAAGTTTTATTGAAGGTCATAATTCTGAGAGGATTGGATTTCATCAATTTTAATAGGTTCCATAAATAAAACTTCACTAAGAACATATCATACAAAAGCAATAATTTTAATTTTAATTTTAATTCTCTTTAAAACTGAAAAAACCCCAAATATTCACAGTATAGAAGGAAGGAGAATAAAGGTTTCTTCAGGAAACTTCTTCAGCTGAATGAATAATTTGATTTAATTACAAGTTTGTTTCTGCTGATTAGGAACAGTGATATTTTCCCTTGTTTGTCTTTAATTTTATTTTTTCTTGGGGAATTTTTTTCTCTAATTGATTACTTGAAATAAGTACCATTTTTGTCTTAATTCAGCATACATCTATCATGATATTTTTCAAAAGTTTGCACTAACTTCACAAAATATGTAATCTGTCTGCATTACACAGGCTCGAAAGTTCCAGCACTGGTTAGTGGGATGTGAGTTTTTTGTACTTCTGGGTCTTTTAATGTAAAAAAATTAAACATTTCCCTAAAAATTATCTTAAGCTCCCTCATAATTTCAGACATTTCTTGGACTTTCTTAACTTCTCTTTTACTTTCTGTTTCCTATGATACAGCACAGTACTAAAATGTATATCCTAAAAATCTGGGGAGGTCAGAAAAAATTAATTGTGGTCAAAGATTATTCTGGGAAGGTGTACTGGCAAACACAGTGGAGACCTAGACAAGAAAGCACATGGCATTCCTATCTGTTTTGATCCACAAGTAAAACTGCGTCTCTTAATATGATTCTATGGGCTTCTTCAGAAATCTTAAAAAACGTGCATTTAGAGAAGATTTAGAGGCAAGGATATCATAAATCATGCCAGTTCCTGTTTGTATATGTCTGTACTCTGTTGTGACCAACCCACAACTTTTCTAAAGACAAATTGCCAGGATCTGATGAGAATTAAATTACTTTGTGAAAACTTAACTTTTTTTCCCCAAGCATTTTTTTCAATGTCTAAAAACAACTACTTAGTTTGCTAGGAGATTGAAGTTCATATTTTACCAGCAATCTTTACCAAGTGAAACTAGCCTGCATGATCAGAAATAACATAATTTAAGACAAAAGATAACAAGACAGAAGATTCAGGACATCATGGCTCCAAAACCAGAACTGCAGTTTCCTAGCTCTGTTGTGCGAGCCTCGTGCTTTATTTGGCTGCTCACACCCTTCAGTAGAGCAGGGAGCTGGAATCTGCATAATGACTGTGTAACTATGCTAAATATCAGCCTGGCTGCCCTAGGTAAAAACACATTTTATAAACGAGTGCACACAGGAGGGTGAAGACAGATTGAAACTCCTCGGATGTCTCCAGGTTAACTAGAACCATGCCAGCCCTGTTTCAGGAGCTCTGTCTTATTGAACGGTGTGCTCAGGGAAACACCTCCGCTCACCAGAGCCTGTTGCATTCAGCACAGCTCCATCTCTGCCCTATCATATAGCACTGGCCTAATTCACACTGCTCTTTTACTGCATTTTCCAGCTCTTTGGAGGAGGTGAGGATTTTCCATTCATGGCCGTGCAAAAAAACGCATCAAAGATAAATAGAATAATTATTGGAAAAGGCAAAGAATGAAAACTATTCTCCCAGTGTTTACTTAGCGAAAGCAAAATGGTCCAACTAACATAATTTTTCTCTCTTTATATTTTGAGCCATATTGCATATGCAGGTTTCATTCCAAACCAGAGACTGGCAGGATTTGAACAGGGTCTGTGAACTGGCATTACTTTGCACATAATGAATAGGTACCTCTGTTTACCTTATTAATACGACAAATGGTCCATTTCAACAAATGTGCCACCACCTGCTGCTTAATCAAACACGTAGTTGCAAGTTCATCTGAAATAAAGTAATCTTTGTTGATGAGAGCATGAATTGTATTTGCCTGAATCTTAAAAAAAAGTGGTGACTTGAGCAACACAGGACATATATTTAGGAAAATAAATGAGCTATACCCTTATATACAACTTTTTCTTTCAAAGAAAGAAAAGGAGAAAAGAATAAAGCTAAGAATCAGACAAATAAAATCAATATGAAATTAAATACCAGACCAAAATGATAAATTAGAAATATTTCCTTCATATACACATATATCTCAGTGGGTTTCCTTTCAAAATTAAAGTCCAAATCAAAAACTACTAAAACAGAGAAGAAAAATGAATACCTTGTGAGCAGTAAAAACTATGATCTGACATATCTTCTCAGAAGGAAACAATAGCTATATATTCATGTGATAAGAACAATATCCCTATATTTATGAACTGAGAAAAATGATTGAAAACAATGTCTTACCATGTTTTCAATAAACAACCATCATCTTGCATAAAAGTAGTATAATTTGTGACAGCGGCAATACAGGCTACATTTTTTATTTATTTTGGAAAAAAAAATCTACAGAACAAAGCCCAGGTATGATTTGCTGCCTACCTGCTCTTAATTATAATACCAAGCTCCATAATAAATCACAGGGAAAAAGAATGAGTACCCTAAGGCAGATTTTAGCAGTCTCTGCTTCTTTAACACATTTATATGGTAGAAAGTTGAGAGGATCAGAGAATGGTTATGGTTTTCTTGGACCTCTGAAAATTGTATAGTTCAGCTTCCCTGCTCAAGCAGGGTCAACTTGAGCAGTTTCCCAGAGCTTTGCCCAGACAGGTTTTCAATACTTCCAAGGAGGAACACTTAAACCAGATGTCTGGGCAACCTGTCCCAGAGTTTAATCATCTGCACCCAACACAATATTCACTATGTCCTAATCCACAGCATGGAAATTTGAATAATGTAACTCAAAGGCAATGAAGGTCATTTATGCTAGTTCTAGTTCTAGTTCTTGGGTGATACTTCTCCCTTTAGAACACAACTGATGTTAATTTATAATCACAAAACTTCTGAGTGAGATAAAAAATAGCTGTATAGTGTAAAGATCATTCTAATAAGTACATTCCTGGTTCTTTAAAGCTGTAATACATGTCTGTCCATTTACTTCCCTACTCTTTCACAAGCTTTCTGTTTCCTCTGTGTCCTGTCCTCATTCTTCAGTGTACTTTATTGTACTCTCTCTTTGTTGAACAGCTCTCTGTCTTTCAATTGTCATGATGGGCATTTTGAAAGCATTTTAGAGAAAGGATTTGCTTCACAATATTTCCTAAGCTGTGTGGATACGTACATGTCAGAATAATGTCTCTTGCTGTCATTCCTCTGCCACTGCTGTGTCCTATACCTTAAGATTTAATTCCTTCAAACTGGGTTTTCCTATTTATTCCATTCATGGTCTATTATCACATCTCTCCTTGATTTTTTTCCTAACTTTTTTCTGCTTTTTGCATATTTTAATGAAAAATTAATGTAAAATTTCCTCGCTCATATCATAGTTCTTCAATTGATTGTGTTCTCTTCTCACCACTTTCATTGTACATCAAACATAAAAGCACAGCAAGGAAATCTATTTCTTACAGATACATCAAATGATTCAAACTAACTCTTCCATTTAATATACAGTGCAGAGGGTTTGAACTCTTCAGGTCCCCCAGGAGAACTATGCAGAAACTCTGCATAATGCTTCACAAGTGTGGAAGTACAAGTAATGTAGCAGTTCTCTGCTCCTTAAAGTTTCTAAATGTTCTGTTTCTCTCCCAAGTCTTATTCAAGAAAAACAGTTGTAGTTTGGCTGATTGTTTCTTTTTCAGTTGCAGGGGAATATGGGGGTGGGGGGCAGGGGGAGTGTGTGAAAAAGGAGAAAAATAGCTTTTATTTCTTTCTGTATGCACCAATGTACTTTGGGCATATTTTTTGAACTTGAAGAGAATTTCAGTCTTTGCTTTTTGTTCCACAGTGACCTTTCTTCTATCAACCCAATTCCCTTCAGCCCATCCTTTCTTTCCTCATTGTAAAAGAAATTCAGATTGTGTGGGATAAAATTCAGCTGATTCCAATTAGTACCTTGAACTTAAGGTACTAATTAAATTAAATTGTTGAAATGGGCTCCTCTACAGTTGCCTGTGCAGCACAAGGGCAGAGCCACATGCAGAAATTGCAAAGTTAAAAAACAAATTACAGTTTTTCTGTACTTCCACACAAAACACTGGTTTATCTCTCACACATAAATATCATTAGTTGCCTCAAAGGATTTATTGCATTTAATTTTATTTCCCAAAAGCTGTGCACCGAATCTGAGCAAACTATCCTGTACCCCTATGTAACTGATGAAAAAAAATTATACATGCTGAGGTATTGAGATGAGATAACTGCAACAGTTACCCTATTCTTCATTAAATACCTGGGCTAGCTTGATTGTGATATTGAACTACTACATGGCCAAAGCTAAATGAGATATATTTTATGTTTATTATCTTCAGACACAATATTGCCATTCATCACTTCCTGTGTTTTACACTATGAGTCTAGGTCATTCCTTAGCAAATTTCAGTGCATACTACCCATTGAGAGAAAAAGAAAAAGAAATAGATAGATAGATAGATAGATAGATAGATAGATAGATAGATAGATAGATAGATAGATAGACAGACAGACAGATAGATTTAAAATATATGTGTGTAAAAGCACAAGAGGAATGCAATACATTTTTCATTCATCTGTTTCTTGCAAAGCTGGACTTTATACTTGTTTAAATCCAACAAAACAAACTTAATCTACTCATTGTATTCCTAATCCTCCAATCCTTACAGACTTCAAACTACTGTTAGTTTCAATCAGCTAAGTTAATACAAATAAGAAGATGGAGAGCATCCTGTCTTTTCCAAGTCTACTGACTCTCTCACATGAGCACTAAGTGTAGTTTCTTGTATTTAATTTTTTTATTGTATATTGTAGTTTAATCAATTTGGCATAAGATCATGACTGAAATAAAAACTTCTAGCTTAAGTGGACAAAATCTGAGACAACTTCCTATAAACCGTATTTAATCCACGGGAGAACTTTGTTCCAGTGTTTTTTTTCCTCCATAAACAGAGAGTTGTTTTGGATTAAGTGTTGTAAAACGAGCAGGTTAACTCCAACAGATAATCTGCGATGCATATCTTATCTATAAAAATAAC
This sequence comes from Melospiza georgiana, assembly GCF_028018845.1. Taxonomy (NCBI): domain Eukaryota; kingdom Metazoa; phylum Chordata; class Aves; order Passeriformes; family Passerellidae; genus Melospiza; species Melospiza georgiana. The sequence continues at coordinate 50,321,035 of NC_080431.1, forward strand.
CACCTGTATAGGACCCAGTAATAGATGTCATCCAAAAATCTCCCCATGAAAAAATTACTGCTTTATTGAGACATGTAGAAGTGGACAAAAAAGGGAAGAAGCAACTTCTCATGCATGAAATTAAATTTTTCTGCAAGAAATAAATAATGTGTCCTATGTGCAATATCTCAATTTAATTATCTAGTCATAATCAAACCAAACAGGGAAAAATGCTGTAACTTTAGATTCTTTAAAGAGAATTCAGCTTTATAAAGACATTTTACTTAGACTGGGTTAGCTCTTAACAGTGAAATACTGGGGAGTTTACAATTTAATTAAAGAAGAAATCTTGAAAGTAAGTGGGAAATATATAATGCCTTGTAAAGCAGACAATGGTTCCCAAAATATTCATGACACTTTGCAATGCCTTAGCAGTGCCCTATCGGTCATGTTGCCTTTATACCCTTCTTAAAAGGAAAGTATTGGGTTTTTAATGAGAATAATACATTTTGCTTCTGTGGTATCTTCTTCTTACATAATCAACATATTTTACTCCAGATGCAAACAAAAGACGATCCCTAAGGTGTCGATGTTATTTTGTAAGGAAGTAACACTTGAGAGGATGTGTTTTTTGGTTTTTTTTAAATTTTTCTGAGACACCTGTGAATTCTGAAATTTGTGTAGTTTCAGAGACAATATACTGAGGATTTTGTATTGAACACTTAATATTAAAACATTAAAGGCAGTGGAAATCATTAATTTACTGAAGTGATGCATTTACTTTGAACATTTTGAATGTCATCTATGCTTTCCATATTTGTCCTATGCATAAATTTTGAAGGTTGACATAAAAATACTGGGAGCTATAGATTATAGACACTGAAAGAGTCCATGCTCTTTATTTTGTAATGTATTTCTTTTTATGTTTTGATCAAGATCTGGAAAGATGAAAACTTAAATATAATCTTATTCTTTTAAAAGAACTTAAATTTTTTCTACATAGCTTAGAAAAAGTCCACCAAATCCATATAATTACACAACCAAAAGAGACCTTGTAGATGAAAAAAGGATCATTTCACCTTTTTTAAAAGCCAGCATGGCTCACAAAGCCCTCCAAAAATTTAAATCTGTATAAAGCTCCACTTTTTTTGTCTGAATCCTCCCATTGAGTACCTATATATTCTACTGTCGCACAGGTTACTTCACATGAAGTTAAAATTAGAAGGTATTTATTGTTATGCATTCACAAACTGAGTTCAATTTAAAAAAAAATTTCAACATCTCATCACTTTTGGAGTTAGTTATCTTATAAATTTTGTAGCAGGAATTCTCCAAGACCACTACATTAAATATGAGAAGGAAGGATACATATGAGAAAGAAAAGAAAGACCTGACAGACCAAAGTCAGATAAGAAGAGTAGGTATTTCAGGAGTAAGGAAGATCCACAACACTGTACATTAGAGATGCTTGTTTAGTGACATACAAAGCATATGAAATAATAATGTCTTGGAATGACAGCAAACTTGATAGTCTTACGTATCACAGGAACAGGAGATCTGTAGTAACCTCAAAGCCTCCTTTAGAATATTACATAGGAAAAAAATCAGAAAGTTTATTTGTTCCAGGAGCACATTCTGGAAAATATGCAGGGGAAGCTAATCTGTACAAAGCCCTGTGATGACCTATAATGTTCTCAATATTGAGAAGATGTGAGAATTCTAATAAGGACAGTATTCAGTGGGGTGAGACTGGGTGAAGATGTATAGACTATATAATGTGAAAGTATTTCAGTATCTCACACAGCAAAACATGAATCTCTTTAAAAGGCTGTAGGAACTGAATGAATGCTGGCATTAATCTAAATTCTCTTACTCTGAAAATATCTATATTTCCATTGGCTAGGATAAAAATATCTGGGAGATACTAACTTTGGTTCTCATCTATAAGACAGCTGATAATGGTCTGGCATTATCAAGATTTTTACCACGGGTATTTTATTGCTTAATTGCCAATGAAAGGCATTTTATAACCCACAGTGCAGTATTTGGTTCTCACCACTGTCAGAAATACACTTGATTCTGGTGTATTCCCTGTGCTGTGTTCCTATATTCTCATTTAGATTTCTTTTTCCACAGGATGATACCCGGTGATAAGTTACTGCACAGTCACATACTAGCCCTACTAAATTTTTATTGCTCTTTATGCATGTCTTCAGCCAACAAATGATACTCAAAGGAGTGGCAATAGCAACCATCATCTTGGTGTTTCTAAAAGAATGATGACTCCTTCTTGGTTGTATGAGAAATGCAGTTTGTACCTGCTTCCAGTATGTTAATATTTTTCACTGCTACCATGTTAAGTTTTTCATTTGTTTACTGCTATATAAAGAATCATTCCATTAAGGCAGGGCCTTCAACATGAAGGCAGTTTGACAGTGAAGTGGGTTCTGAAAGAGGTCACTATTAATTTTCGTTTCTTTACAGTAACCAATAAATCATTAGGTGTTAAACAGATATAAGAAACTCCTCCAATGAGTTGGTAATAACAAAGCTTTCCTCCTAATAATTCTACTTTTGGGATACTATTTTATTTCTGTGTTTTAGCTAAATGGCTGCATAATATAAAGTACTTGAACACCAGTCCTAAAGAGTACCAGCAAGCAATGGTGTCTGGATCCCTTCCATTTATTTGCAATAATCACACTCTTCTAGTTTCTCTTGATAAAAATAAATATCTACTACCATTTTGGAAACAATACTTATTCTCCTAAAAATGCCCTTTGGAAAAAGAAACTCAAAACCATGATAGAGAAAACATTTTCTGACTTTCAGCCTGGAGGTAGGTCTGTCTACAGTTTATCCTTATAAGATTCCCAGAAGGGGAAAGAAAAAGCTTTCAGGGTCCAGAAAGTGAGGTCTCACTAGACAATAAACTACGATCACTAACTTATTTTAAGGTCTTGTTTCAGGTCTTGTTTCAGTTGCCTAAAGGCAGCTAAGCAACTTGAGCATACCCAAGGTTTCTTGGTTGATTTTAGATGTTCTGGGGCATTCTACCTAGGCCCCCTCCTGTTATTCTAGGAGGCTGGGTATCCTGAAGGCCTTTTGAATTCTTAAATATGGAATCTCAAACAGAACTAAAGACTGATGCCAGCTGAATTATGCCTAAACTGAATATAAAAAAAAGAAGTAGCATTTTCTCCCCACAGACACATTCTTTTCAAACAAGTCTTTGTTCCAGTGCAACTGTCTGCCGTCTCAGTGATTTTCTTAGGCATAACATGTTTTTCAGTGCCCTGACAAGTCCCCAGGAAGGCTCTTTGCAACTGCTTGAGGCCTGTATGCTCAACCTCTGCTAGGGCTGCCCAAGGCCACTGCTCATTTCAAGTTTCTCAGCTTCTGAATGAGCTCTGAATTCCTAGATCTTCCTAGAATGAGTCCTCATGCTCTTTACCTGTACTTCTGCAAACATCTTTGACTGAAGAAGCTGAGTTGCATGGGAAGAAACAACCCTCCATTCATTTGGATCTGCTGTTTTTCAATTAATATCATATTCAAATTTCAAAGGAACCTATCATGTATGCTTCCTCTCACTTTTTCCCTTTTCTGCTTTGCTGAACATACCGCTTCCAGAAAAAGCTCATTATAGATTGAGAGGTACTGGGATTCTGCAGTGGTGAGAAAACCTAGGGAAGCTGAAGCTGGATTGCAATATTGTTGAGATATTAATAAATCAATGGTGTCTGTATCCAGCAGCAGAGGAGGAGGCATCCATACTGATCAACATCAGACAGCTTTAGAAAAAGAGATTATGAAGCTGGAAGAGATGTAATTCCTGAACTAAGAGCAAGGACTTGCATTTGAGTAATTCATTTTGAAAGGAAGATTTTGCCTGACAAAGCAGTCCCAATTATTTTATGTGATACAAAGTGAGAGCTAATTAGATGCCCAAATTATTTATACAAATTAAGCAAAAGCCAAAACTCTGAAAGGGGTAATTAAATTTATTTGAAATTAGTATTTCATTGAAGAGGCCTGGAGAGTTGCCAACGGCAGGATGCCTCTCTCAGAAAGCCTGTTCTGCACTATTCTGTGAATCTGATGGATGCTGAAATGGTTCAGAAGGTACAAGTTTCCTAGAGCAAAAAATATCAAAACAGCAAGGACTCACTGTTTGAATAGTATTTTCTATATTTGTTCAACTAGCAACAAATGCTATTAAGGGATTATTGAGAGAAAAAAAAATGTAACTGAAGAAACAAGATGAAAAAAATCACCTCTTTTCCAACAGAGGTTTAATTTTAATGTTAAAGACACCATTTTAATGCTACAGCTATATTGAGGCCTAGACAGAGTGGTCAAAGGACGTGTCTATCAGGCTTCTCTTCAGGGATGTATCTAAGAGCCACTATAGCTTAAGATGGAGCTACTAATCCTTTGTCCTAGTTGATGCAAACAGCTTAAGTTGTGCTAATTTTTTGTAGTAAACTATACCAATTTTTTACCTTTAGTCCATCAGATGTCAGGCCAAAACATTATTTATCCTTTTCTCCTTCTCAAAAATCACTCTTCTTTTATTTTCCTCACAGCAAAATGTTTGCAGTAACAATTCTGATCAGCTCTCATGCTCATGCAGAAGCATCCAGTGTGGGTTACGTACACATTCACACCAAGACAAACACCAGCCAGCTTTGTGACTCTCAAGTCTTGTCACTGCAGAGATATGAAGTAATTCTGGAATTTTCTAAAAAAAATGAGCACTTAACTGTTTCATGACTTCATAAAATGCTACTTTGTTAAATCACAAAGTAATCAGTGCTTTTTGAATTCAAAAAATCTGGGGACTCAAGACAACATCAAAAATTCTTTAATTGTCTCAAAATTAAGTTTCTAAGAATACATTTATTACTGTAATGAGAAAGTGCAAAAACTGATTTTTACCATTTTATGTGGAAAGAATAAAGCAAAGGAACCTTTTCCTTCAGACTTGGGATTGCATAAGAGAAAAAGTTTTTTGAAAAATCAGAAACTGTTTTTTGCACTTTAACATAATCTAGAATATCTTCATCTTTTGGATACAGTCAAAGCACAATCGACCCCAAGTATTGGGTTTTACCCAAACCAGTGCCTAAATGTTAAGACATGTTCAAAATTAGAAATTTCAATTCTGAGTTTACCTAAGGTACTTATTGTGGTTTAGGAATGGTAGTCAATAATTTAAAGTTCCTACTGAGACTCTCCAGACCACATTGCCACTTGCTCACTCCTCTTCCTCTCCTCCCCGTCAAGCAGGATGGAGAGGAGAATTGAAGGCACAAAAGATCATGGTTTAAGATAAGAACAATTTTCTGGAATTTTGCCTGTGGTTCCCAGTGCCACCCAAGGTCTCCCTCCAGCTAGGAATCATCTCCATGCTTACTTGACCAGAAGGAAACTCTTCTCCACAAAGAGATTTCCTTCCCCACACGATCAGCAGTGATGTAACATATACTGTTTCCCCAGTTTGTATCATGGCTAAATCCTAGAAATCCCACTGCATGACTTCCTCAAATCCTTTGCTCAAAGTCAGAGCAAGAAAAAGTCAGTTCTTGCTCCATTCCTTTTTATTTTACTATTGACTATAGAACCCCTATGCAGTGGATCTCTTATAAATCTGTGAAACCTTTCATGGCATCTTGGACCATGCAATCCAAAGAGATTATTTTTAGGTTATTTTTGAATGAAGAATAAAATTTACCTAACTTATGGAAATCATGACGAATACACTGAAAATTATTCCATATTTAGATAAGGAGGCTTTTTCTTTTCCCCTGCAAAATCAAAAGAAATAACTATGAGTAGGATAAGACTATGTTTGTAAATAGCTTATTTTCACCTTTGTAAGCATTTTACTCAACACTGAAAATGCATATATGAATATGTATATGCACATCTTTTTATGTGAGAGCCATAATTTTAGGCCACGGGTTCTTTCTTTTTGTACATTTTATTATGCTGCTCTTTGAAGCAGTAAAATTAGTTATGGTACTTTTATTGATGTTGATTACAGGGATGTCTGATTTCATTTAGCGTTCATATTGCACAGTAAATGTCTTTTATAACCACCTTACTTTCACAGATGATTTGTCCCATTGTAAAATCATTAAGGACATTCATTAAAATTTGTCACTCTGTTCCAGCAAACTAATACTTTTCAAAATAAAGGTTCAATTGTTTGCATTTAATTTCAGTCATGTTTTCTTTTGGGCTTTAAGCCATTTTGTATTTAACATACTGCTAAATGACTCTGGCATTCATTAGCATTGTAAGAAGTCTTTCATTACTATTCCTGGCTGCTGATCAGAATAAGATTTAGAACTACCTTGTATTTTAGTATCTTCAATGCCACAACCTCTTCCTCTTAGTTTGTAAATAATTCACTGGAGTTTGTTTTCTAGGTGTAGGGGAACCCTTAGGCAAGTCTATTTGTTCCTTAGTGAGAAGATGCATTAGAGCACTCAGGTCCTTCAGATCTATCTCATTGACCCAGTTTTCAGCCAAATGGGATTTAGTGGGTGAAAAACTGTATGAAGTTGAATGCTCAGAGGATAGTGGCCAATGGATTAATCTGGCAATCAGCTAAAAAGAATTTTTCTTGGGAGTTGATGCAAGGCCTCAATGCTGTCAATGATGGAACATAATGGAATCTCAAATACTTCATAGATGACGTCAAACCAGGGAAGGAGGTAATATGATAGAAAGATGGATGTCATTCACTGTAACTTCAACAAGCTGGAGGAACGGGCTGAAAACATTGTTGAAGGTCAAGCAAGACAAATGCAGATCCTATGGCTGAACTGAAATAACTCCATAGTAATGCAGAGTTAGGAACTCACTGGATAGAAAGCAGAAGAGTACTGGAGCATTCCAGAGGACAACATCTTAAACATGAGTCAGCAGTGCACCTCTGCAGGATTCTGTGGTATTATTGACTATATTTCCATTAAATCTTATAAGACATGGGTCACCCATGTTAGATTGGACATGTAATGTTAGGTGCCTACAGATTAGAGAGCATCTAGCTCTGAGCAGATCACTTGGTGTCCCCAACCATAGGTCTTTTTTATAGACCTTGAAGGGAGCACTCCTGGGGAGCAATTCATCTCACCTAAATTAGATTTTAAAAGTCTAGATCTCAACTCTTCCTGTTTCATCTACTATTTCAAAATACATCTCAGAGCTGCTTATTTATATCTGTTCATTAATGAAAGAGCTAATAGGATTAAATGATGTAGACATTAGCAATAAAGCCAAATGAAATATGCAGAGGGTTTTTTTATTAAGTTGCAAGCCATGGAAGTAGCACTCATTGTAAGTATTAAGTAAGTTAAAGAAAACATCTTTACATCTTTTCCCCATGCTGCATCAGGCACATGCACCTTTCCGAAGGATGTTTCTGCTGTTAGGAATAACCTGAAGGAATTATAGAAATTTTGCTTTACTGGCAGCCAGACTTAAAATGTGATTCTTCCTGGAAGTGGCTGAAGGGCACAGCTACAAGCCAACAGATGGCAACTTCAGTTCCTCCCCCATTCCCTTACAGAGTACAGTAGTAGCTGTAATCTGTACTACTGTACCAGGGTACAGGAATCAGCTGTATTTACTGTGTAAAAAGAACCAGAAAATGTCAGTGAAAAAAGCAGCACTAGAAACCCCAGAGATGATAAATGTAAAAAATGGAAGAGGGGAGATCAAAAGGCACATATGTCAGGCAAATAAACTTTAGCAATTCAAGGGAAAAAATCTTGGTCCAGAAAACGCTGCATTCAAAGCAATCTATAGACTTGAGAAGAGTTTAGATAGGAGACAAAACAAGCAATGTTTCCAGTAAAAACATCTCACATAAGTCACTCAACAATGGGGACGTGTTGTGCTTACTGTTTAGCAGACAATTAAGCAATATCTTCCTCTTTAAAAATTGCAAAATCTAATGTCAGAACACACAGAGGAGATGATTTTGAGAAAAAAAAAATGTCCTGAGAAAGGAAACTCAAGAGGAAGAGTATTTTTAAGCACATGACATATCTTTTTATCCTCATACCAACACACTTAAGTACCTTCAGGCCCTAGAAACCTGTTCCTGCTAGTACACAACAGGAGTTTGCCTGGCTCACACGGATTCACTGTACTGCTGACAAAACATCCATATGCTCGTTTGTACGCAGAATGCTGTGTTGGATTTGGCAGGGACGTTGTTGCTGGTTGTCACTGCAGTGGTAAGTTCTACCCTGACAGCCTTTCCCAGTGTTTATGCCGCCCTATTCTGTCTTAAGTATGCAAGGTTATTATTTTCTTCCTCCTTTTCTAGTCCACTAGTAAGTGGAAGAAGCCTTTGATTTTGTGTCAGATATTACTTTTAATCAGTGCTTGCATCTGATCAAAGAAAAGAATGAATGTACTCATCTGAAGTGTGCTGGAAGGTTAAAGCACTAATTAATCGTAGGACAAGTACAGCAGGATTTATCAATAGCTAACTGGAGTGCTCAGCTAACTAGGGTGTCCAGGCTGAATCAAGCCACCCAGCTGCTGGATACACACAAGACCACAAGGATTGCAACACAGCTTTTCTTTCTTCATAGCCTGTATATTCACATAACATCTGAAAATTGACTGATTGCTCTTGGGGTGTAAATTGGATGTATATTAGTATTTTTAGCACATAAGTATTTTAGGGTTATTATGTTAAGGTATTATATATTTACATGTTTTTCTTATTCACCATGCAGATCCACCATTACTGTCATCATCTCTTTTGCCTGAATTTAACTGAATCCCCTCCATCCAAAGCTTCATATTCAAAATATGTCAAAAAAACTTCATTTACTTTCTGTTCATTTTCATCAGAGTTACTGCAAACTATTTTTGCCCTTAAAATTTGAATGAAAGTAAGACCTTTCTTCATTGCTGATTCATGAAAACTTGCAGCAGGGATGAGATTGTTTTAGTCAATTGACTCCTGATAAATTGAGCACTTCAGTTTTTCATTATTCACACATTTATCCTGAAAATCTTTTGTACCACATCTTTCCACAACTAATTTACAATAACAGTGAAGTGAGTGAGTTCAGAAAAGTTCCCTTAACTGAACTGGTCTATAATAATTAATAGAATAAAACAGATGGAACCAGGATATTTATATAAGAATTGCTCAAGCATATAAATTGACAAAAGGTAAAAATTCCTTCATTTGTAGTACATACAATATAATAGGAATATGTAATCCTGCAAAGGAATTCCACAGATTGACTTTTTATAGATTTATGATTTGCAATATAATTCAATAAGGCTATTTTGTCAATAGGAGGAAAAAAATCAGTCACTATGAAAGCCTTCCACCTTCTGTTTTTACTTTGATTTTTTTTTAACTTAGGACGCTCTCCATATTAGTGAATTATATATACTTTTAGAGTGGCAGTGTCAACTGATGTTAGGAACAGCCACTTCCTCAAGTCTCGGTGTCTCTGGCTGTTGGATGTGGCTGCCACTTCCCCCTTTTGCCTTTGTGATGTCCACAACCTGCAGCAATGCTGAGCACATGCCCCAGAGACGCAGTCACAGACACCTTGCGCAGTCATGGACACAAATGACAGGGACTCGTAGGACACAGACATGTCCGGTCACACGGAGGGACACTGATACAGCGTGGCCACAGAGAAGGTGCTGCCCCAAGTTCAAGACTCACAGCACACACAGGCACACAGGGACACGTCCCCTGCTCCTCTTGGGCTGGCAGAGGCAGAAAGTCACAGCACACACCCCACACTGCCCAGACTCAAAGTACACACACATGCCTGAGTTCTCCCAGCAGGGGCATGCTCCCTGTGCCAGCCCAGCACTGCTACGAGGAATCTAGCACCCCTGTCTGCCTCGTGGGTCCCTGACTCACTGCTGGGTGCTCACTGCACACACACAGCACTCACACATTCATCTTACAGGCACCCAACGCTCACAGGTTCCCCTGAGTACCAGCACAGACCCTCCGCCCTGACGCCTCTGCCTGGACAAGGGCACCCTGCTCACTTGGCTTTTAAAACTGGGGTGACCCTTTTACACGTGAATGGCCCATTTTATAGCCTCTTCTGTTTACCTCTTCTTTGTTCCTCCCTCATATGCTTCCCCTGCACAGCTGCCCCCCACCTGGTATAGTCCCACTGACCCCCTCCAATACCCAGTAACCTCAGGGCTAAATTGTTGTCAATTGCAAAACCCCAGTTTGCCTGCAACTTCTCAATAGCTCATCAGAATCCGTGGCTGACCAAGTTTAGTTTTTATCTTTGTCTGCATTATGCTCACTGTCAGGTTTGTGTATTTTTTCCTGCTTCCCCTCTTTTCCTTATTTTCCCATGTGACAAGATCTCTGATCAGATAACTGTGCTGGAATAAGTACTCTCACACTCCCAGAGATCCTCATCAATTAGTGTGACAGACCAGGTCTGACTTCCTCCCTTTTCATTTGCCAGTCAGGTTTGTATCTCTGTATGTCCTTCTTTATGTCCGCCTCCTTTTATTATCTCCTTTTACATTGAAAAGTGCTTGGCCAGACACCTTAAAGGAGCTGATGTTTCCTCTTTCCACACACCCCATACAGGCAATAGCTGAACAAATGTACCTTTAGCCTTATGACAGTAGGATTATTGCTGTGGTCATATAAGCCAGAGACATGGTGGAGGCATAAGTTACTTTGTTGTTAAAGTAACTTATGTAGCTGAAAAATCAAAAAAGTTTCCAAACCAACTCTTCTTACTGAATGAAAATCAAACATGTCCCAGTAACATATGTGTATTTTCCAATGTGTTTTCACAGTGTCAACAAGAGATTTTCCCTTTCAAAAATAATAATAATTTTTTTTTATTCCTGTGTTACTTTTATACATCCACATTCTAGAATAGACTGACTATCTCCAAGAAAACAGCATAGGAGAAAATATCCTTATTAAACAGAAAGAATTCCTGTTCAGAACAAACACGAAAAGAATTAATGCATCTGAAATGTGTTGGTCTCAGTTTTTGTATCAGTGATATATATATACACACTGCACCAGCCAGCTGCCCAAAGTACCTCTACAGTTAATGTGGAGTAATAGGTTTCTTCTGAATAAATTGAGATATTTCATTTCACCCTAAAGTGGTCATAGGAAATAGGTCAGGTAGAGCAGTTTGCAGTGCTTGCCATTCTCCAGTGGCTCTAACACTGTTTTAAACTGATTGATTCAAATGTAGACCTTTACAACTGCAGGCACTTTAGAATGTTCCCAAAACTAAAGGCAGAATATATTTTAAAAACACATACCTTTGATTTCTGAGCTCTGATTTTTTTTAAGATTCTTTAAAAGACGAGCATAAGAACTGGAAGTGAAGTATTTAGAAACGAAACCCAGAAACTTTTCAAATAAACTGTCTGTGATAAGTGGAGGCAACTGAAGCAATATTAAAGATACGTTTGGAAATCAATTTCCAGTTTCCATGTTAGTGTAAATATAATTTCTGGGCCAAGGTTTTAACAGTGTGAGAATCTTATTTTTCAAGAGATAATTCCCAATTCAAAGGCCTTCTCAAAGATACAGAAACCAGAAAGTCTATGCAAGTCCTAAAATAAATCCTAGAAGCTCTATAAGAATTTATGGCATATAAGAGAGACACTGCATTACTAATTTCTTGCTCCAAACTTCTAAATAATAGACTTCTTCTTTGTTTATTTGTTTTTGTTTCAAACTTTTTTAGCAATATGCATTGTATGGTCCAGTAGAGAATATATGATAAGGTCTTTTACGCCCTTAATCTGAAAAAAAGCCAAACAAAACACAAACCATGCAAACCCAGTTTTCTATATTAGTGTGTCTTTGCATTATCTGAATTTGGAGCTGTATTTGCTGAACTGGATGTAATTGCTACATGGATCTAATAAAAAATATTTTATTGGAGATTTAGATACCATGCTTCTATTCATCTTCATTAGAATTTTATCATCTTTATATTTGAAAAAATGTTGTATATGTAGTACTGTATTGCAAATTATATTTACAGCAATAATGCATATATATATAGAGAGAGAAAAGCTCCTTCAGTTCATGTCCTAAAATAATGTTGAATACATTTGAGCATGAAAATATATTTGTTGGTGTCATTTTGACTTATAACAGAAATGTAAAGGGAGTAAGGGAAAGTTTGTCAGTTGTCAAAATCTCTCTGAAGAAAAGCCAAATACACAGGACATCTCTGTAGATGAGTTCACAAAGGAAGGAATGTCTCTTTGGAGGATTGGGGTTCAAGATGATGTCATTACTGTCATGGAGTCTAGTCAGAAGGAAACCACTAGCTCTGTACTCTGGGGGTCAGTACTGGGTCCAGTTCTGTTCATGAGAGTCACAGGGCAAAATGGACCCTCAAAAAGTTTTCCAGTGACACAAAACTTGTAGGAGTGGTTTAATGTGCCAGAGGATCAAACTGCCACAGAGAGGACCTTGTCAGCCTGAAGAAACAGTCTGACAAGAACCCTGTGGAGTTGCATAAGGGGAAGTGCAAAGGGCTGCACCCATGCAGTAACAACCTCACACACCAGTACGTGGTTGGACCAAACAGCTGGAAAGCAGCCTGTCAGAAAAGGTTCTGGCTGTCCTGATGGACAACAGGTTTTACATGAGCCAATGATGTGCCTTTGACATAAGGAATGCCAATTATATTCTTGGATGCATTAAGAGGACTGCTGCTGTCAATACTTAGTGAATGTTCATTGGGAACTGAAACAAGTGATTAAGAGCCCATATATGTCCTTGACAATTTTACACTACCCACTTCAGCAGTTTTTCTTATTGAAAACCACTGCTTGAAACCTGAAAAAATCTGTCTGGAGTGACCCATCCCCACTGCATAATTCAACTAAATAATGCCCCCAGTGAAAATTGCTCTGTTCCCAAGAGCACAGACAGTAAGGAAAGATATTTAATTGCTGAATTAGTATAAAGATATTATCTGTTTCTCTGTAAATAACTTGGAGGTAACTTGAAAGTACTAGAGTGGGATATATATAACTATGCCTTGGGAAACTAACAAGCTTTGATGTCATCAGAAATACAGAAATATATGTGCATCTAGACTCACCTATCCATACATTAAGAACATATTTTTAGAATTCTGCTATAGTGACATGCCTCAGTTTGTTCCATAAAGAGCAAAACCCCATCAGCTGTTTATCCACTCTATGAAATCCAGAGTGTCTGTCACCATGATATTTTCTGAAAAATCCCTTCACCAGGATTTCTTCTCCTGGGAAGTTTCAGCTTCTCCCTGTTTTTGCTGCTTTGGAATGTGATTTGGAGATTGTTTATCCAAACATGTGAATTGTTTTTAGTTAATGACCAATCACCATCACCTGTGTCAGACTCTGAGGACACAAGCTTTCATTATCATTCTTGTCAGCTTTCTAATATATCCTTTCTCTTTCTTTAGTATAGTTTTAGTATACCATTTTTTAATATAATATAATGTAATATAATATCATAAGATAATAAATCAGCCCTCTGAGAACAAGGAGTCACATTCTCATCTCTCACCTCATCCTGGGAACTCCAGCAAACACCACAGTTGTCCTCTTAAAGACCTGATGTTACTCCCTGGAAGATTATTCTGTTATAAAATTAGTCCCACTGATGGAGTGTGTACAGCCAAACCTGACTCCAAATGGCTTATCCCAAAAGTAGGTGTTTAATATATGCGTGCAATATGATACAAAATGTGTCAGTACCATTAACAGGATATGCAAAAATTAAATATCTTAAACTGATTAAAATGCAACTGTAAAGCATCCTGGATGAGGTAAAGTACAGTAATTTGATACAATTCCAGTTCCAGAGAGAAAAGATATGGAACACGCTACAAAAAAGACAGCTTACTAGCTTAATGAAAATATGAATAATGAGGTAAAAGTAATTAAGTAGGAGCTCAGTAAGACAATTCCCATGCTTGAGACATCCCTAGCAGAGTCTAAAAAGTTCTACATTTTCTTCTTGTTGCACCCAAAATGCTTGTGAAAACATGGTGCCTGAGGTATAATATTCATGTTCAGTAACCTTTGGGATTAAAATGTTTGCTACAGAGATCCTTGAAAACTGATGCACTAAAGAAATGGGAAGACCTTTCATACACTGCTAAACACAATCTTAGTAGCAGCTTTACCATAAAAGTTACAGCTTTGATCCAGCTATTGTGCCTCAATTCACAGTTTAAAATTATCAGTCTATAGGATATAAACTTTCTCAGCCAAAGTAGGAAAGGTGTTGTTGTGTAAGATTCAGCAAAAGTCTCAGTGAAACAGTCATATCTTCATATACTTTGTTGAATCAGAGCTTAACTTGCTTTTTTACCACTGAATTTCGGCCTTTTTAATTATTAGATATTTTATCAAAGCTAAAATTCTTATTTTTCCTTTATAGTGTCTTCTATTGTGTTTCATTCTAGCACATGCTTTTAAGATATTATTTGTCCTTTTTTGTCTCTTTATCTCTAGTTTCCTCATTTCCTTTATTTAGTCTAAATTTATCTGTTAGGCCTTTGAGGAAGGTGAAGGGAGCCGAGCACACCCTAGTGATGGTCTTTGTCTCCAATTTATTGATCCAGCTTACATACTTTTATAGTAGTGTTAATTAAGCTCATACATATTGCAAAAGCTGAGCTCATCATTGGTTACAGATTACATGTCAACCCCTCCTTTGTTGCTAATACCTGTGGCTTTCTTTTTGAGGTTAATACTTGTTTTTTATATGCTGCTGTTGACTGTTATTGACTATTCAAGGACTCCATGTTTTTCACCATGTTTTTCTCATAATTTGATTCAAGGACGCAGTGTTTTTGTTTCTCTTGTAATCAGAAGGCTGAGAACTTACTGCTTACAGCTGCTTTTTATTGCTTAACCAGCTGTATATGATCATGGCCCTTTTCTATAAGCCACGTCTGAACAAAACTCTCCAACAGGCCTTATAGGCTTTAAACACATAAATGAACTAATGGTGGCCCTGAACTATGATGGAACCAAAGCATCTTTTCCAATGTTAAAGGCTCACCTCACTTAATTTAGACTATAGGCACATAGCTATCTACATACTGGATGGATTCCTTACACCACTTTTCTTCAAGGAGGACCTAAAGCTCTACTCACCTGTCCCCACTTCAATGCCTGGTGCCATCTGAGATGCCACTCAGTACCCAGAGCATGCACATGGAGATGACAGTCTCATATCGGATGAGATCTCTTGGTAACACGCGCTGTGCTGCGATGGCATCTGGAGGCCAGGCTGGACACACTGACACTGTGTTTGACATGTTCATGTGGGCAAATGAATTGAGCCACCTGGCTTGCAGACAGACATCAGTACCGTAAATACCTGAATTTCCCTGATCTGAAGCTGCTGTTGTAAATTATATTCAAAAGGCATGACTCTTCTCCCAGACTTTGTGAAGAGAGATTTGTAACCTGTGGAATACATCAGGCAAGTGCTTTCCAATGTGTGTTGAGTAGCAATCAATGGATCTCTTTGTCAGGCTTTTTTGACATTTCTGTTTCATTCTAAAAATCCTCAGCTCAGGTACAGAAGATCCCATCCCAGTTTTCACATAACATGATGTAGTTTTCTTCATTGCTTTGAATTTTGCCTATTATCTTCTTTTTCACTTTCCCTCCCTCTTCACATTCTATTCTCTTATCTTCCTTTCCTTCCTCCTTTCCTTTCTGTTCCCTTGTCAGTTGTTTCCATCTGCCAGTTTCCAGAAGAGAAATATATAGACTATTATATGCCTCCAGGGATAATAGAAAATTAGGATTTTGTCTGTATATTTTGTTGATGATGTTGTTGTTGCTATAATTATAATTACTATTATTACTACTACCACTATTACTATTATGAAAAAAGGACTAAAGAAGCTGGAAAAATAATGGCTTTTTTTTTTCTGCCAAAAATTAAGTAGTTTACAGCAAGTCAACAAAATGGCATCTCATCACTCACATTTTTTAGCTTTGTGAAAATTGTGCTTAAAGATAAAACTCATCAGCCCCTGGAACAAGATGCCACTAAATGTGCCCAGACAATTCAACAGAGCCAATATGAAAGCAAGAGACCACTGGCCAGCAGAAAGAGCCTTCCAGGTTCATGAAAGGAATAAAATGAAAGAAAACATCAAGTGACATGAGGGTAGAGCACAACTGATATATTCCATATAACTCTTTAGTCAACAGTTGTCTGTGGCCATAACCTCAGTTTTTGAAGAACAGGGTAGCTCCATGGCAGACTGGAGCTGATTGAATCCAGTTCAGAACTCAGTCCAATTATCTCTATATATAATGAGTCATTAGCACAGCTGATCTCTGGGAATTCCTGTCACAACGTATCTATGGATAATGTTTCATTGGAGTTCAATATGGAGCAAGTCTGAGCCCTAACTGAGGATCTTAACCAAATACAGAGAGAAATACAATATAGATCATGATTCACTGCAGTCTGCTAAAATCACTCTTAACAATCTTTGCTGATGCTGGCAGGTCTGAGATTTGATAATGTAGTTGCAGGATTTTTTGAAGCTGCTAAACAAACTAGCAAACTCAGACATGCAAAGGGTATCATCAGGCCAAGCAGTGAAAGTAATCCAAAGATCTGTTAAAGTAGAAAAGACAATTCCAGATCAGAGCTATTCCAGTCTTGTCTGGATTAAGACATAATTATAAATTATTCGTGATACTCCCATGTATTAGTACTATGCAATTCAAACTTGAGAGGACTTTAAAACATCAATTGCAGAGATCATCACAGTCAAATTCATTGCATCATGGTCTAAATTATGATAGTTCCATTATTCTTGCTGTCTACACAATGCTTTAAATTAAAACCTGCCCTAATAAAAAGCTCTTTCCCATACTGTACATAGGGGTTCTTTGTTTTTTTCTTTCTATTGAAAATACAGCTTTCTTTAATTCATGTTTATAATATAAGGAATGGAAGAATTAAAATTTTATTAAATTTTATTTTCCTTAAACTTAAATAAACAAACACACAAATATAACTGGAATTTTTCTAACATAAAAAAGTGATATGCAGATATATCTGCAAAATATCAATTCATATGGGCAAACATATTTCATTTATTCTGACATTTTCCAAGTTTCATATGTATATATAATAGATTTTCTTGGGATTTAATATTGAAAGTTACCCACGTTTTTCATAAAATTTGACAGAATAGTATCTAAAAGTAAGAGTTGTGGTTGTCCTAACCCTGGCAGTGTTCAAAGCCTGGTTGGATAAGGCCTTGGATAACCTGCTGTCTTGGTTTAGTAAGTGGAAGGTGGAAGGTGTCCCTTACACAGAAGTCAGATTGGGATTAGATGGTCTCTAAGGTCCATTTCAACCCCCTAACATTTTTTTATTCTATGACTTTATGAATACATAAAATATTAATTACTCAGACAGTGTGACAATTTTATCCTTTTTTCACATGCATGCAATAAGTATTAAATCAACCACCTCTAACAGAGAAGTCAGTGATTTTGTAGTATTTCCAGCTGAAAAAAACTGTTTCTTCTGGAAGATAGTAGAAGTGGAAATCACTAATTTAGCACAGCCATTTCTATTTAGAATAACTGATGGAATTCCTAAAATAGTTACCATAGATTCACCACTCTTGTTATCTAGTTGAGTCAGAAAGCTTGTGTAAGGCCACATTTGCCTGCAGACATGCTTGGGCCCCTCTATATGCCAAATGTGCCACTTGTCTACTGCAGTGCAGTGAAATCCTCCAGCAGCTCCAGTTTTCTTCCAGAACAGCCTCTTAACAGATGGCATCTTGTCATTGTCAGTGGCTCGCCATCCCAGAGAGCCATAAGGATCCACGCAGGGACTGGCGCTTCTCTTTCTCTTCCTGCGACGTCTAACAAAACTAGCCAATAACAACCTCTTCCTTTTCACAGACAATTCCACCTTATGTCAGCTGGTTTCTCCCAAGTCACATCGGGCCCATTCTGCTGCAAGTGCACCAAAAGGACTTATGCTCTTTGACAGCAAAGCTGTACACCAGCTAATCGCCGTCAGTGAAAGCAAAATCCAGGAAAAAACTCCTTTCTTTTCTGGTGCTGCTTCTGGTCATCCCACTCAGCAGTGTGAGCTGTTTTTTTAGCATTCTGTCAGCCCTGTGAAGATCAGTTTAGAAATTGGAGTAGACACAGCTAGCAAATAGCTTTGAATCACTTTGAGTGTAATTAAGCGTGAAGCATAGCTGAGGGCTTTATTTGATCCAGACTGGTCATTTTATTACTAATGTACTCTGCAGAAAGTTTCTATAGCCTTACTGTGGTGGCTTTCTACAGCACTGACTGAATACTCATGCTCCATGCATTTTATTTAAAAATAAATGAGAACAATTAACTTTGATTTGTTGGAACAGGTACAAAGGGTATACATTAAGGTTTGCTCTCGTGCAGTATTTGCATGTAGCTGTACGAAAACCTTCCACTGAACACAGCAGAACTTGCTGTTGTATCTCATCCCTGAGGTGGAAAAGGCACATTAATGCTGTAGTAAATATGATGAATCACAGTTCAGTCATCCTAAAAGAGTCTAGAGGATGGATCTAAAGACTCCAGAGATCATTCTTCTGTTCAGAGGAACTAAAGCAGCCATGCATGAGACCTTCCTCAAGGCAGTGATAAAATATAATTTCTCTCTTAAACTCCTGGATCTTGCCCAACATATTCAGATAGATGTACCTGTGAGGGTAATACTGCATGTGTCACATGCCCATTAATATATCCTGTATTACTAAAATAAGCTAATTATTTTTGTAATTAAAAAAAAAATAATATTTTTACCTAAGTTCATCATATCAGGATTCAGTTCCTTCTTTTTACAATATGATTTTTCATAGAAAAAAATGCTGATTTGAAATTTATTGTCCTAATCTTTACATAAAGTCTCTTATCTAATCAAGTTCTGAAATTGTATAAGTTGCCTCTCCGAGAAAATGAAGGAATTCATATCATGTAAGAGTTTAAAATTAGACTTAGAGAAGACTTCTTATTATTATTTCTAATCCACCAAACCTCAGATCATGACATAATGATATTAACTTGTCTCACCTTATAAAAATGCTTTCTCAGGTAAATGAGTAATGCAATTTCTGGTACTGTTTCTGCTCAGTTAAGCTGGGTCAAAAACAACACTCTCCAGGTCACTGTATCAAAGCCAGTGCAAGCATTGCGTAGTAAAACAAGTCATCTTGAAATCTTGCCAGATGGCACTGATGTTTATTCATGAATTGCACAGTAATTCAGTCTCTTAAAACAAAAGTCCTTCCCAGTAAGAGAAAAAAAAATGCTGGCACAGAGACGATTGATTTGTTATGTTTTACTAAGTGAAAGATTTAGGTCACTTAAGCTGTCCCATCTAAGAGTAAGTTACATATCTATCTTGTCATGGATCCAGAGCAAGAAAGACTTTTCAAAGGGTGGTTAAGAGAGGAGATCTTAGTTACACTCTACAGATTTCTTTTTACAACTGATTGCTTATTCTGTTGGCCACAATAATGACACAGTACCATTGAATATGCCCAAATATAGCTCATGAGACCCAGAATGTCCAGAAAACTCCTGATCATCTCAACAGCAGCTGATAGCCCGGCAGGGAAACCTAAGAAAACTCAGTTGGCTTTATATGTCAATGTTCAGCAATTAAAACAAAATTCAGACTGTCCTTGACTGTAAGAAGCAACATCTAGTTACATGTGGTACTTAATACCATGGTTTAGTGATGGTGGACTTGGCAGTCATGGTTAGGTTAAAGGCTTGACTCAATCTTAGAAGTGTCTTCCAACCTAAATGATTCTATGATTCCAGAAAGGCATTTTAGACACCAAATTATCCTGCTCTGTGCACTGTGAATACATACCTTTGCCTTTAAACATCTGCATCTGTAGCCTATTAGATGAAATTAATCTGATCTGATCCAAGTTGTAAATTATGCATCAAACTGAATCACATTCAAAATATTGTCATGGTTTAACTCCAGCCAGCAGCTAAGTACCAGGAGAAGAGTAGACAAAACTAGGAGGAGAATAGACAAAAACAGTAAAACAACAGTTCCTGCTGGGGAGTGAAGGCAGTATTTTGTTATTCATCCAGTCTTACAACTCTTCAGAATATTCTCTACAAGGATAACTTTTACAGTAGACATTAATATAGTTTAGAGCCAAATTCAGATATCCATGTGCATTTTATTTATCAACATGTGAGATGTAAATTCCCTGCATAAGCGAAGGAAATATGATTTGAGTCATGCACTAAAAGGCAGGGATCTTGAGCTGAGATGTGCTGAGGCATCTGAGAAATGCACAGAAGTGATGACTGATACACAAGATGTGCACCATCTCTGTATATAGCTATAAGGCCCCTATATAAGGCTGGCATTGAGATTTCTGAATTCTTGGAGCAGCAGCTGGAGATCAGAAGGGAGAGTAAAGGGTATTTCAAAGTGCAGTAAGTGTCCTTTTATTCAGATAAGGAAATAAAAATCTGGAGCCTATTATGTCATTCTCACTAATGCATTTCAGTGAGGAGAAAATATCTGATCCATAAAAGCCCATTTTACACAAAAATATTTAGCAATAAATATTAAAAAAATCTGTATCTGAAAAAGATCAAAGTCCAAACAGCATGCTATACAATTGTTTTCAGTGACATTGACTCTGGATTCAAGCATTGTTCAATGCATTGAGAAGTTTTGTAAAGATAAATTAAATGGACCGAAACTTCATCTATATAAAGTTACATGAAACTCAGGTCCACCTATTTTGTTCTAAGATAGTTGCAATCATTTTATCTATTTTAATATTTGCTTTTGATGATGTGGGACTGAAGAAAAAATCTGAAAAATATTTTACTTTGATTAGCTTTGGCAGCTGGGGGCTTTATTTTGCCGAGGCAAATGTTAATCATGGATGGCACAGAGCTGAATCCCACTGCAGTAAAATCCATAGGAGTAGTTGGTAGAATAAACAGTTCTGGTTTTGGCCACTTAATAATATGCCTAAATGTATTTGCTGTGGGGAATGAGATTTTACAGGAGGAAATAAATATGCATTGTAAGAGCTAGTTAAGTATTTCAGTAAGTCACCTGAACCTCTTGAGAAATTGTTGGCAGTTCACATGTATTGTCTAAGTTCTTTTGTGTACCAATGCAACAGGGATGTAATTCTTCCCCACATGGATTTACTGTAAGCCAGAGGCACACATTGCCTGTGAATGAAAGTGGGACTTATAGAAGCACCCATGACTAGGCAACCAGTAATTTCCCATCATTATTCTAGCACAAAACATCTTTATAATGTAGGAAAAATCTATAGCACAGCTGTTGGAAACTTGGAGGTGAGAGTTTCTTTTTAATTTTTAATTTACTTTTTTATTTCAGTTTTGCCTTGTGCAGAATTGGCTGCCTATTTCAATAAATAAAAAAATTGCCATGATGTCACCTTGTATTTCTTAAGCAAAGGTGAGTCCATTGCATGTTCTAATATCTCAGTTTGCATTGTGCCATGTGGTGTGACTGACTCTAACCCGCAGCAATGTGAAGCCTGTAACAAATGGCTTGTGTCCCTGCTGCTCGCAATCAGCCCAGAGAGCAAAGATATGGAGAATTATATAAGAACAGTGGGTGGAAGCAGTTAATGGGCTTTTTGCTGCTGGCATTTCTCAGACAGAAATACTGTCAAACAAAGCCTGGCATGCAGAAATCATTATTTCCTCAGATGTGATCATATAAAGTTTGACAGGTATCATTCAGTTGCTGACCTGCAATGCAAATAAGAAAAAAACCACATTGCCAAAGCAAGGTTAGTTCTTGTTCTGCGATCATCACCAAATCACTGTCAATATAAGATGGACACCCTCTGTGCAGCTGTGGTTATTTGAAAGACATTCCTATCAGACTTTTACATGGTGAATTGGGGGTTTATTCTGCATGATAGAGTGGAGTTTTATTTCCCTGTTTTGAAGAGGGTCCTTGGGGAATGAGCTGAGCAACTGGGCAGTGCGAGTGACTTTCTGACTCATGTTTTGTGAAGGAGAAACACACAAGGAAGCAACTTTCTAGCTAGTTTTCTGAGGAACTAATAAGTGTGAATAAACGTAAGTATTAATCTAATTGGCCGCACTTTGGAAGCAGTATTTCCATGACAGGTGACAGCTATGATGTTCATAAACAGCCCTATTTGTGAAGCATTACTTAATGGAAGTGACAAATAGTTCAAACTGAATATATAAATGGCATCACAGTATAACACCGCCAAGTGACATATTGATTAGAGCTTAAATGAATTGGTTGAATTAAATTTGGGTCATGCGGTGAGTGGCTTTTTTAGACAAGGCTAGAAGCATGAAAGCCCTCTGACTGAAATTTGAAAAAAAAACCCCTTGTTTTGAATAAAATGAAATTCTAGTTCTGCCTTCCCTCTCATTTTCCTTCCCTGCCACACTACTGTATCAGTACATCTTGAAAGGTTTAAAGGAAAGGCAGATGGTACCTTTCAAAATGTTATTGAGTAATTTCACATTAGTGTACTCTGATGTCATTGTACTTGATATTGAGATGAAGAATATGTTAGCTCGAGGTTGTGCATCATTTTCTGTGATCTCAGCTGGAGGTAAGATTGTTCAAAACTGGCACAGCTTGAATATTGATACAAATACAATTATAACATTCCGCTAACAGAACTGAAAAATTGCTAATCAGTTTTATTAATAATTATGTGTAATTCTAAGAGTCCTGACCCCTACTGAGCCATTTAGGAAACTCTACAAAACCAAATGTGCTATAAGCATATTTCCAGATGAGCAGCTGTATGAAGAACTGATCCATCAAGTTGTATGAAAGACCAAATTTTTTTTAGAAACATTTTGAAAAAAAATGAGATATTATTTCCATTTATAACATAGATGGGACTCAGAGATAGAGATTCCCCCTGAATACTGCAGTAGTGGAATAATATTCGCTACCAACACTGACATGGTAAAGGGAGTAGAAAAAAGAGAAAAGCAATGCGGCAAAGGAGGAAGGCAAAAAAACCTGAAAATGTAAGCTCTTTAGAAAGGAAGTAGTGTATTAATTCAGTCCTTGTTTGAGGTGATTTTAAGGAGCCTTTTGTCCAGAAATATTGCAAGTAATCTCAACTGAAACACAGTTCCTTTAAATATGTTTTCTTGAGTATTCATATGTTGAGGAACTCAAAATTGCTAGCTCCTTATAAAAGTCTTTGTCATGACTATGAAGACATACTAAAATCTTCATAAAGTACTGTTAATCTCTAAAATTCGAAAATACCTTTTTCTTCCTACTGGCTTTTAAATAGGTGTAGACCAGTCATTCTACAAAGAAATAATTATTTTCCATTTGAGTAAGAGTATGTTTCTCCATGAAGCCTTGGAGATTCCTCTGCTTAAAACTGAAGATATTCATAAGAAGTCTTAGAAAAATATATAACTCTAGCACATAGTGAGCATTTGTAGCAGTTATCTGCCAAAAGACATGGCTATTCAGTATCATTCTAAACTAACTTCCAGCTTAGTCATTAAAATTTTTCCTTACGAATTCTATAGTCCTGTTGTAGAAAAGTCTCTTATTAGCCTGAACTTTCAGAAATTCTGTTTATCTACTTTGTGTCCAACAGTGGAATTTGCCTTTTTCTTGTCAGACCCTCATCCACACTGCTTCTGACACAAGCCAGGATGCCACTGGCCTCCTCATCCTCCTGGGCACACACTGGCCCATGTTCAGCATCTGTCAACCAGCCCCACCAGGTCCTTTTCCATTGGGAATCTTTCCAGCCAGTTCTCCAGCCTGTGGTGCTGCTCATGGTTCTTGTGACACAAGGGCAGGAGCCAGCACTTCATCTTGTTGATTCTCATGCCCTTGGCCACAGCCCACTGATCCAGCCTGTCCAGCTCCTTCTGCAGAGCCTTCCTACCCCACAGCAAATCAACACTCCTGCCCAGCTTGATGCCATCAGCAAACTCTCTGAGAGTGCACTCAACCCCTCTTTGAAAGAAGAAATCCATGCCTCAGGAAGAGAAAAAAATCATCATACCTTCAAATAATTTTATTTTTAGATTTCTTCTCAGGTATATTCATGCATCTTATCTTTAAAAGAGATTTATAAATTCACCCACGTTACCTATAGATATTAAGATCTAGAATTCTTTAATACACTTTACAGAAAAGCTAGGGAAATAATGAATTTTTCAGTTTTACATAATTAAAAAAAAAAAAAAAGAAGCAAGAAAAACTTTATTAGATTGAAGCAAAACTTCCATATATAAAGTTTTTGAATTAACAAGCACAAAAATTAAGCCTGAAGATGTCTGATAGATGGTCTGGTCTATTTGAAATGAAAGGTTTTTTTCTCATTTTCAGGCTATCTACTTTTATGATAGTTTTCATTTTATATTTACTGACAAATTATAAAGAAGGGAAAAGATTACATACTTATTTTAAACAGTAAGCAGAAATGTTTTAACATTTCTATAAATTAAGTGGTAAAGTTTGATGTTTTATAAGTGTTGCTGAGGCTTTTCTAATTTACTGTACACAAAGACAAGCAAAAATATTCAGTCTCATTTTGTGAATAGTATTGGTCTTTCTTATTTTATATATTTTGTTGAATTCCATACTCACTAGCAGAATATACCAAATTATATTCTGTATCAGTTTTCAGCTAAAACTGTGCAGCCAAAATGTGAATAAGTTTGAAGTTACATATTCGTGTTGAAATAGTAAAAAATTTACCAAATTTCAACAAATTATTGCCCAAAGAACTCTGACATAAGTGAAGTGACTTACAGCTGGAATTCCTCTTCATTATAATGGATATACTATTCAGATATATTTTAATAATAGGAAGGGAAAGAATCACTGAGAAACCTTTTAATATTCAGGAATTATATTTTTTAATAACAGAATTAAATATATGCTAACTAAACACATAATCATTTTCGGCACTCTTTTCTCACTGGATGAGACATAAGCAATATTTTTTATATAATATTGTATGAAAATAAGCTCAAAGGGCAGCCTGTTGGATTTTGCATGACTCAGCTCTGATCCACGTGTGTCTCTTTACCTAGCAGCATCATTTATGTATTTTGTTCAGTTTACTTTACAGGCATGCCAGCATTCATAGGGTAAACCTATTGAACGAAAGTACAATAGACGTAATACATCAATACATTTGAGCTGAACAGCTTTAATTAGGCCTTCCTGGTCATTTCATCAATTCAGGTCAGTTCCATTGGGATTTGGATAACACCAGGCCTTCTGTAGTTCCTGAAAATTGTGGCACTCCCATCCCACTCTGCCAGTCACATCACAACGTTGGACAATCAGCATTAAATCACACAGTAGTCTGTATTGCAGAACATAAATTCACCCCTAAAGTAATATATTTGAGACACTAAAATCTTTCCAACCTTAATATCTATTTGAAATTCAAGCTATCATGAAATTTTCTGTGCAACACTCTGTTGTTGCTCAAATTAAAGGTGTGCTTCACTTGAAGATTTATGCTTCTCAGATATGACAAATGTATTTGTTGCATTTGTCTGGCAGATGGGACCTGCTAGGACTTGCAGATATTACAAACCCCAAAAAATGCTTTTCTGCTGCTGCATTAGCTCTCTTGGTTTGCACTTCATTTGAGAACTATATGCCAAACAGATTATTTAGGATTTAGCAACCTTAAAGCAGGTAATTTATTCACATATATAAACTTATATCAGGATTAAATTCCTCATATTTATTCCTGGTCACACAGTTGACTAACCTATTCAGGGTACTTAGGCTTGTTTATTTAGATGCAAAGGATGAATCACAAAAAAACCCCAATGTTTGAGGTTGGAAGAGGTCTCTGGAGAAAAGTTTTCTGACGTTCTGGGTGAACCTCCCATGTTGCAGTCTGTGTCCATTGACCCTGGTTCTGTGACCAGGTACATTCGGAACAACCTGAGTTCTTTCTTCTTTAGACCTTCCCTTCAGGCATTTGTATACACTGAGAAACTCCCTGTAAGCCTTATTTGCTCTAGGCTGGACAGTCTCTCAATCTTTAGACATATAAGACATACTCCAGCCTCTCCATCATTTTCATTGCCCTTTCTAGGACTGTGTTTAATATGCTCATGTCTATCTTGCTCTTCTGGAGAGCTCAGAAGCAGACACAGTACTCCCAGTATGGTCTCACTGGTGCTGAGTGAAGGGGAAGGATCATTTCCCTGCACCTGCTGGCTACACCCCTAATGCAGCATAGGTTATCATTTGCCTTCTTTGTGTCACAGGCACACTGCTGGCTCATGTTCAGTTTGCTGGTTCATGTTCACCAGCACTGCCAGAACCTTTCTTGCAGAGCTGTTTTCCAGCCAGGCATCCCTGAAATATATTCATTCATTGTGGCTGTTATTGCTCAGTTTTGAAAGCTGAGGCCATCAGTGATGGAGGTAGCACCTCTGGGATAACAAATTTAAAGGGAAAAACTTACTGTGCAACAGCAGCAGGTGAGAGGATTTAAAATATATGTAACAATTCTGCAGATACCCAGGTCCATGAAGAAAGAGGGAGAAAAAGTGCTCCAGGCACTGGAGCAGATTCCCTGCAGCCCATGGTGAGGCAGTGGAGGTCCACAATGGAACAGGTATCCATTTCACAGTCCAAGAAAAACACTACACATGAGCAGGTGGATGTGCCCTGAAGGAAGATGTGAGCATGTAGGAAGCCCCACTGATGCTGGCTCTTGGCAGGACCTGCAGGCCCATGGAGAGAGCAGTTCACACTGGAGCTGGTCCATTGACAGGACTTGTCATGCCAGGGGAAACCCGTGCTGGAGTTCCTGAAGGACTGCACCTGTGGCAGGGACACACTCTGGAGCAGTTCATGAAGGACTGAAGTCAGTGGGAAGGACCCGGATTGGAGGATTTCAGGGAGTGCTCTGTTGGAGGGACCCCAGACTGGAGCAGGGGAAGAGTGTGACCAGGAAAGAGGCAGAGATATGTGAATAACTCCTATGCCCTGTCCCCCAATCCTGCTGGTGGAGAGGAGAGGGAGAAATTGGGAGTAAAGTTCAGGCTGCAGAGAGAGGCAAGAGGTGACAGAAAGTTTTCTCTATGTAGTTTTACCTCTCATTGCACTAATCTGATTTAGATTGTCTAGAAATTAAAATAATTTTCCCAAGTGGAATCTGGTTTGTCTGTGGCAGTAATTGGTGATTAATCTCTCCCTGCTTCTGTCTTGACCCATAGGCCTTTCATTATATTTTCCTTTTGCCCTATCCTGCTTAGGAGGAGAGTGATAGAGCAGGTGGGCACTTGGTAGCTAGCCATGGTCATCCCACCACAAAGGTAAAGATATAAATGTGTTGCAGTCTGCTAGAGTTATCTCACACTGTATAATTATTATTCTAGGTCCAGACATGGTGATGCACAGTCTGTCATGTGGCAGATTATATAGGATCAATCGAGGTCCTGTAGCAGGGGTAATGCTGCATTCAGTTCCATATGGAGTCCAGTGTCGCATTCACATTCTCTGAAAAATCCCTTTGTCCAGGATTTTTCTCCTGGGAAGCTGAGAAGCCTCCAAGAAAAAGGAAAACAATAATTATCTCATTTGCTTCTCCTCTATTTTGCTTATGTGGAATGTGTTTGGAGATTGTTTACCACAGGTGACTGTTCCATTGCTTTCTGGTGTGAGTTGTTTTCTCTCATTGGTCAATCAGTGCCAAGCTGTGTCGGGACTCGGGAGAGAGTCACGAGTTTTCATTATTATCTTTTTAACATTCTGTAAGTATCCTTTCTGTATTCTTTAGTATAGTATAGTTTAGTATCCTTTAATATAATATAGTATCTTAACATAATAACTTAGCCTTCTGAGAACCTGGAGTCAGATTCATCATTCCTTCCTTCATCTGGGCACCCCGCAAATACAATATTCCAGAGCAATGAGTTTCTTCCACATCTTGGGGAGCTCATGAAGGAACTTGCACTGAGATTTTGAGTAGGCTGTATGGGTTAAACCAGCAGTCCACTCTTTTGAACATTTTACAGATATTACCTTTTTAAATTATCTCAGAGATTGTATTCTTGCTTGGCTTCTTTCCATATGTAATGTTCTAGTCTGATATTTCTTTTCTCTACAAAAGTAGAAAGGATTAATCTGCAACTGCTTTGATGGACACACCCAAATTTTAATAAGTATAACCTTAGCAGGATTTGAACAAGCCAGTCTTTCAACTATGATATTGACTCTCATACATAAGTCCTCCTAGTATTTTTTCTTTTGGCCATTTTTTAGAAAATATAGATACATTATTTTACTCTCAGCATAGGTGTCCTATATTTTCTAGTTAATGAAACAGAAAGATACTAATATTTCGCTATTGCTGTTCTGCATAGTCAGTAATTTAAAGTAAAGGTAAAAATATAAATCTGTATATGTTATAGTGGTTCATGTCAGGGAGTCACACACATTCAAGCTCTAATTAAAAGCACAGGTAATTTATTACACTACATATACTTTTCTCCTAGTTGAAACAAATAGGGAAGAAGATTTCAACAAAATTTGACAGTATCTTTACCTTTCACTAGGTGATATTTATAATTACTTTATTATTTCTTCAGAAAACAGGTAGGTTTTATTAAAAAGTAATTTTAAAAACACCCACTAAATTAGAACTCCATACCATTAGCTTCAAAATACAGATTTTTTTAGTTTTGTAATGCGCTACCAAAATCTAATATCAGATATAACAAAATATATACATACGCAACTAATTTCACAGTATCTGAGTACTTTATGTACTTCAGCCTCAGTAATTCGTTTGGGTTTTCTGGAGTTTTTTGGGTTTTGGGTTTTTTTTCCCCACAGCATAGCTGTTTAGGTTTCAAACACCTCATAATTGCAATTCTCCTTGCCCTTATTACTGTGAGTACATTCACTTTGGTGTCCCTAGAGTTTAAATTTTATTCAGCTATGACTCCAGAAGCTCTGCTCGGCTGAAATAGTAATTTCAAGAGCCTTTGGCCACTTTGTAGGTTGAACTGGAAGGGCGGAAGGGGATGTTGTGGTTGTGAAGTGGGGTCTTTCACCATCTGACAAATCCCCTGACAAGGGACAGTCTCAGGCTCAGAGTGACTGGCAGCTCCTGCAGCTTTTGGACCTGAGCAGCTGTGCATTGCAGCTGAGCTGAAAAGGGTCCTCTAATTATCACAACATTAACTATCACCTGGTTCTGGACAAAAGGGACCACAACTGAGAAGTCATTTTGTAAGCTACTTAAAATTTCTCATACACCACATGCAGTCTGCAGTCTGCCCTTTGTGACATAAGACCATCTAGTAGCAATAAAAATAGTGGCATCATGGCTAAGTAATTAAATTATGCTAGAGAAACACAGTCAAAAGTTTACTAGTGCTTTTCATTGTGAAGAAAAGGGCACTTTTATATAAGAAAACACTGAAATACTGCAGACAATTTAACCTAATTCATGAAGCTGGTTGCTGGCTATTTTTAAAAGGATAGTAATAATTGTTTATAGGTGTTTAATACACTGCAGTCATCTGAAGGAGAAAGGGAAGGAAAATAAACCTGACACACACCACTGCACAATCTTTAAGAATGGCAGGATAATAATGAAGGAGGTCAAATAAAGATATGCAGAGCTTCATGAGGTAACATGGCATATCTATCTGACAACTTAAGTACCCTTAAGTTCATTCCAAACTGAGATTTTTCCCTGAAAAAAACCAATTCTCACATATAATGTTATGCTAATTCAAATTCAGAGCTGGCATAAACAAAAAACCTTAAAAACAGTAATTAGCAAGTACATGGTAAGTAAAATGAGAAACAATATTAGCATTAACATTAATGGTTATGTATCTCTCTGCTAGTTGTTAATAGTATTTATTGTCAAGAACCAAGGTAAAGCAAGTTCACTAATTTTAAACAATGTCTCACTGAAAAAAAATTAACAAAGTTCACAAATTTTGATTTTTTCCTGTCTTTCTAGTTGCAAAATACTTTGCATCAAATCACTGAAAATAGTGCATGTTCTGAACATATTTTATTTTCATTAAAGAAATTTATTGCCTCAGCCTAACGTGAGATATCTGTAGGGACTGTGGATATCCATCCTGAGGGCCTTTCGAGATTTGGCTGCACAAAACCACAGCTGATGTATTCTATTGCTAATAATATTCCCATTTAAAGGGAAGTGGGACTGCATGACTTCCAGAGATCCTCATATTCTTGGTCATTAATTTTTCAGCAGAAGTTAGAAAAAATGTTTGGGAAATATGTGAAACATATATAATAAGACAAAGCCACTGAAATCAAACTTCTTTGCCAAACAGAGAAGTGAACATGAACAATACCTAATTCATTATAAGGAAAATGAGAAACTCATTTTTTATTTTTTTTATATTGACCTGATATGTTTAGATGATTGTACTACTTGAGGCTTACCCTCAATTTTTAGGTACTTATAAACAGGCTAAAAGACTGTCTTTTTGGGAAAAAAAAAAGAAAGAATAAGAAATGTCACATTTAAAAATTTCATTGAAGTTAATAGAAATGTCTCCAGATTTCCATCAAATTGGCATATCAAGATTTTAAAATACTCTGGTGGTTGCCATGTAACAATCAGTGTTAGGTTCTGGTTTATTTTCATTTTTTTATTTTACATCCTGAATTTAACTATTTTATTTTATTTTATATTTAATTTAATTTCATTTCTATTGTCTCTACCACTTTAAGAAGCCACCTAATATCCACACATACCAGCTTCATATTTTCAAAAGCAGTACATTAATTTTCTTTTTCACTTGAGCTGTTGTCAGGATTAATTAGTGTAGCTACCAAGAATAAAAAGAATTTGTTATTTTAAGACAGCATTGAGTAAAATACCACAGCTGTCCCATTAACTTCAGCTGGATTTTTGCCTGAATACATAATACAATATTAGTTTATTATCAGCAAACAAGATATTCTGCTATATTTTGATTCTCCTCTTAATGGGAGTCTAGATTTTCTTTTTTATTATTTGATTCGATGCTTTTGTTCAGCTTTTAAAAGCCAAAAGAATGAATAAATGGAAAGTAAGAAACTGTCAACTTCTCCTTAAACAACGTGATGGCACTGAGAGCTCATACTGCGGAATAATCAGAAGTACGGTAAATATGACATTCCTTATGCATATGCTGCAGAAAATACAATTTCTCAAGACCTTGTTCCAGGTAAAGTGGAATAGCGTACTTTTGGCTTGATATCAGCTAAACTCCAGGTTAATCACACTTTTTGCTATCAGAGAGTGATGGTATGCAGAAGCTGAAGTGAGACTTTGCATTTAATGGATGAAATTCTATTTGCTCCAAACTGATAGCGGGTTTGGCAGCTGAATGATGTATTTCCGGAAATGGGAAGATGTCCTAGAAGTAACTCACGGCTGTTTCCAAAGATTTATTAAAACTAAGTTGACACTTGCATCACTGATAGAGGTAATTTCGGAGCTCTTGAAATTCTACTGACCCTAAGATAATGAAACTACCACCTCGTGCACATTTGTATTCTGTGGCAGGTATCACGGGCTCATGGCTTGGAATGAGAAGCACTATCATTATGTGCTGGAGGAATTCACACCAGTAACTGAGGGCAAATGCATAGACTCAAAGATATTTCAAGAAAGGTAGATACAATACTGGGAACCAAATGTGCAAAAACAACAATAACAAGTTATTTGGATTGTTAAAAAAAGTGTAGGGTCCTGTAAGATGAGTGCAGCCTCGTAACTAAGCCATTTTAAAAGGATTTTTTTATCCTGTATCACAGCAAGAATTTTTATTATGCCCTAAAACAAACCAAATCCAGTGCATATGAAAAGTGCCATGAAATGTGCTTAAAAAAGCCTTGCTGAGGAAGAGATGTGCATATTTATGAAATAGACAGCCAAGGGCTGTACAAATTAAAGCTTTGCTTATAATCCAAATAATGTTTTTAACGGTATTTTAAGATAAGAAGGATATGTGTTAAAGTCTGATCAAAAGTATCAAATATTTAGGCTCATTCAAAATGCGGATTGGCCATGTGAAATGGGATGATTGCTTTATACTAAAATGCAGCAGAAATATTAGTGAAAATCAAGAGAAATCACTGGAATATTTCACTACTTTCATTAACTTTGTCAAAAAACCCCAAAGCCCCTATGTCCTCCTCAAGATTCAATAATCCCAAGCACTTTTAAAGTGTTAGAAAATTCACAGAGTTTAAAGCAACAAAGGTAATCCTGTAAATGGTCCTGAGGAGACTGATCACCACTGGATAAACAGGAAACCGGTAATCAGAAAAAAAATTTAAAACTCCTTGCTCTGAATCTGGAGAGGACTGAAGGTTTTCATTTACAAGTCATGCCTTTTATTCAGTTGTGGACCATGTCAGAAAGCAGAAAACCAATTTTGTCTCCATCAAAGACACTGAGTAGTAAGGGGGAGAGTAACATTTTGAGAAAACTAAAATTGAGGCTATATGTATACAATATTGTTTATCTGGAATGTTAGGGTTTTTCTGGGACGCTCTTCCATCTGATTATTCTTTATGCAATGAGTCACCGACTTTGATGCTGAATACTTTTATTGAAACAAACTTCTTTCCAGCAAAGCTTGCTATTATGCTGGTCCCAAAGTGTCGCTCGAATGGAAAGTCGTTCTTAAGTTCATTAAGAACTAAAATAAGACCCCTTGTGTTTAAAATATCCACAGAGCCTGTATAAGGGTTTGTGCTACACCTGCAAGCTGCATTTAGTTTTCAATTCTTGCACAGGATAGACATTTGATCTTTGGTTTGTGTTCCTCAATCCATACAGTGTCACAGCATTTCTTCAGAACCATATTTGATTTATTAAACAAATGAGGAATAGTATGGGAACATGCTTTTTTTAGAATCCTGTAGTCCTTACTTTTCTTTTTGAAGCTGTGCCTTGAATCTGAGTTCTCTGAATCTCCACCGGGTTTGTGTGGACAGGTTTTGGTAGTGAGGGTGCTACAGAGGTAGGTTCTCTGAGAAGCTGCCAGAAGATTCCCCAGGGTCCAACACAGCCCATGGCAGCTGACTCCAAGATACCCTCACCACTGGCCAAGGCCAAGCCAATCAGTGATGGCAGTGATGCCTCAGAGATAACAGTCAAATCTGGCTTGCCCATGATGGCAATTACAGAGTGATCTCTCCCTGCCCTTCCTTCAAATCACAAGCCTTTTGCAATATTTTCTCTTCCCTGTCCAGTTGTAAATGGGAGTGATAAAGCAGCTTTAGTGGACATCTGGCATCTCACCAGGGTCAAACCACCACAGAATCTAATCATTCAATCCTAAAGTTAAGTACAAAACCTATATGAGTACAGTGCTCATTTACAGTGAAAACGGAATGTTCTCATTTGATTGTAGGGTCCAAAGATTATTTTCCTATTTCCTATATACTATTATAGTTTACAGACACTGAAAAAATTATAGCTGCCTTTTTTACATCATATTTTAGCATAGGCTTTGCATAGACCATCTCTATCAGAGGTAATTGCCAGAAAACTTTTAGTTACATTTCTAGTTTTTTATTATCTATGAATCATACAACAAGGTTTCCCCCTTTTTCCTCATTATTTATTTATTTTATGAATTGCAGGAAGTGAGCAATTTTCAATGAAATCAGGTTTTTTTTTTCAGTGTAGTCTAAGCTGATTCTGATATATCAGTTTAATATATTCACAAACTGTCTTTGAGAATGTCTATAATGGGACATATACCATAGTTTAATTTTAAAAATTCATGCCAGTTAAATCCCACAGCTTGAAGTAGTTAGGAAACAGATTCAGCTAAATAGATGCAGCCCCTTTTAGGGCACTTTTATGTCAGCCCTATCAGTTAATTCACTACAATTAGAAAATATGTTAATCTTCCACATTTTGCAAGAGATCTGCCTGCAAATACCAGGCTGGAACGCACATAACTTGCCTCAGGAAAATAATCCTAGATATTGAGGAAAAGCTACAACAGCAATTATTATGTCAAACTTGCAAAATATATTGGATTTCATTTTTTACAGGATTTCACACATGTAGAGCAGTAGTGGCAGCTACTTGTGTTAAAAACACACCTGCCATTAGTGAAAACAGAAGCCAGATTAAAGTAGACCTATTTTCTTAAATGGATATAGAACTGAGGAAAGTATTGTGATGGTTGCTTCTGTTAAAGGAGCAATTGTCTTACCACTTGTCAAGCCTCATTTAGATTCCATAGCTAAAAAAATTATTAGTTAGCTGCACATTGGAAAAAAGAAAAAACAAAAACCAAAAATAAATCTTTTCAAGGTGCTATATTTTAGGTCTTTTACTTTTTTATTTTCAATAAATTAGTTCAAGTTAGAAGGGGATTCTGGCAGTCAAATTGTCCAAATCCCAGCTCAAAACAGGGTAAATTTCCAATTAAAAGACATTTATATTTAGAGGGTAGCACATTATTACACTACTCAATAATTTAGAGTTGCCTAACTTTATTTGGCCATTTAATGAGCATCCATTTATGCTGATTTTCACAGATGCTTACTTTGGCAAAATTATAAATTTGCCAATAGCAAAATTTCAAAATAAAAATTAGTGAGATGCTTGGAAGTAATTTCTCCAGCTTTCTTTTATGTTTTTTCCTTCATGTGAGTGAGGAAGTATCTGGTCTAGTCGCAGCATCCCACCATGTGCTTTCATGCTACATTGTTATAATTCATTGGAATATATGGTATTTGAGAAAAGCAAAGAGAAAAGCCCAATGCCAATTTCCTCTTTACTTCCCAACAAATGATGATCTGTTCAGGAAAGCAGAATTATCTTCTAAAAATGCATTAATTTTCACATAACCTCAATATGTTTATGAAAAATTCAGTTTAAATTTATATTAAAACTATGAATGCATCGAAATTGCTGTCTAACAAATTATCCATGGGCATATTCCAAATAATTTACTTCTCTACTTACTCTCAGGAAAGCTTAGGTATCTCAAAAGCTTATGACAAATGATTTTCACCTTATTTGCAACATCCTTTAGAAAAAAAATCAGGTCATCAGTGACAAGTGATTTGTGATTGTGGATCGACACAATGCACAACTGCATTATGACAAACATCAATCAATAATATGTCAGTCACATACTCTCATAGTCCAAAAAAACAGTCATATAATCAAATTAATGTGTATATTTAAATGTGGTTGCAATAATAAAAATAATCTAAGAAGGGAAAGTTTAGCTTTGAGTTTCCTGGAAAGCTGCACATGCTTCAGATTCTCACACTAAAATGCTTTCACACTAAATGCTTATTTAAATTCAGTTAGTTAGGTTGGAATTGTTTCTTTCCAGGCATGGGGTTTGTCCTTGGAAAAGAATTTAAAAAACAAAGGCTATATTTACAGAAAAATACTATTTACAAATATAGTATATACTATAATGTTTACAAAAAAATAATAAGTTATTTTATAAAGAGACGCGTGTTCAGCTATTTCTTTACTGGGAAAATATTTGTTCCTTCTGATATAGAACTTAAGTCCATTTCTATTGGCAAAAAATAATTGGCAAAGTTTTTTACTGGAATGGAATTGAGGGCTGTCCACCCATTTCATATCAGATCACATCACCACTATAAAACTATAAAGATAAAATTCAAAAGTTAAAAAAAAATGTTTTAATAGGCTTGGATCTGAATTTGTGATTCCTTACCATGTTTATAAAAGCAAACAAGAAAGAATTTTTTTTAACACTCACTTTGCACTTGTTTATCTGGCTACAAAAGGAGCAATTCTCCTTCTGGAAATTAATCATGGACTGTTATTCCCAATACAAATGGTTTGAGGCAGACACAAACAAATGAACTTCTTTCTCGAAGTTCAAATCAGTATGGAAATGCTGCTAAGCCCATCTACATAAAACTCAGTGTTTCATAGGTGACTATACATCCTGAAAAGTCTGAAATATGCATACAAAGGCCTAATTTTGTCATCTTTTGAAAGAGCAGAAAAATATTGTTGAGAATGAAAACAGCATAACCTATGCATGAGGAATTAGGGGAGAAAAAATATTGGTCATACACTTGTTAAAAAATTGGTCCTTTCTGTCATAAAATAACTTTTCTCCTACTAATATATTTCATTGTTACAAAGGTCATTGTTTGTTTGAATAAGGGGAAATAAGCTGTGAGAAACAGTTTATATAATGCAAATGAGAGAAGTTTGGCAGAGGCATGCATGTTAATAAGCAAAGCACAATTCTGACCACAGAGCTTCTTGTCAAAAAGTTTTCATGATCTATGACCATCATGTGGCTAAAGGTAAGGGAGATTGAGTAATTTATAATGTCTACATTTTACATAATTTTTCTTCTTTTCTCCGGAAAGTGCTTTGCACAGCAACTGAGGAGATATTCCCTTTGTTTTGCCAATGGGCAAACTGCTCAAGGGCAGTCAAAAGGACAGAATCAAGATCCAGGGGCTCGGTGTACTTCATTGACTCCACAGCATTGCAGTTTACAAATCTATTTCATATTATTTCTTCTTTGAGCAGCTTTTTCCCCTCCTTAGACAAAGAGCCCAAAAATTTCCTACAGGAAACCTACCGTAACCAGTAAGATGTTCAGCTTCACAGTGACATGAAGTCTGTGGATAAGGTTTCCAGTGATCAAGATCAAAGTCCTTTCCCAGTGATACCAATGAACTCTAGTATCACAACAACTAAGGAATTCTGTAGTGAATCATCCTTTCAGGTTTCAAACTAAGCATTCAATGAGAAATAGTGGTATTAAAAAAAAATGCTGTAAACAAACCATTTATTTTCCTCCAGATTCTGAACGACATTTTCATTCCATCTGCTATTCTTCCCCTGTAAATCAGTGGCATTGAAGTACTGTATCACGGTTCTACAGAACTCATACATTGATTTCATTATATTTTCTCTTTTTCTGGATGGTCTAAACACAAACTGGAGGTAAGACACTATCTTTGGGTCTGATACATTTACAGCCACTTCAATTAGCATTAAAGTTTACATTTATATTAGCACTCAAATGTACATCCTTTTTAAGACATATATACTGTCAGCTACGATGGGATCTGTGAATAAGCCATTTTAATATAGTTGTCTTCACAGTGCTGCTTTAGGATTGGAAATTATTATCACTCACAATTTTTGAGTGGAACCGCAAAGTCTGTGATATGAGACTTGGCTGCATGTCTAAAATCATCATTTCTGATGAGGACTTAGCCATAAATCAGCTGCATTTCTGAGTGAGATGTAGGCATTAGCATTATGAGTCTGACTTTTCCTGTCCAGGTATAAGAGTCCCACTCTTTTCAGTAATCTTATAATGAAAGTGCTGTCCAGGGAGATGTGAAGTAGGAAATATTCAAGCAAAGGAGAGCCTGCAACTTAGGTGCCCACCTTCCACCACAAGTAATTTTGTACTAAAGATTAATGGAGAGAAAAACCAAATAAAAAAGAGGATACTACCACACTTTTTAGCAGTTGTAAGGCAGTTTCTGTTTCTTAAAGTGAAAAAGTGCTGTGAAGGCACTGAAATATTCACATTTGCTTTACAAGCAGTTTCAGTTTGAATTGTTTAAGGTCATACAAATATAAAGGCAACACATATGTTCAGCCTGCTGAGCCAAGAGTCCAGACCAATAGCCATTTCCCTTATTATGCAGTGGTCTTAGTGAAGTCAATACACTTAATTCTGTGCTACACACTTAGTATGAATAACTATTTTGCTGAATCAGGAACTAAATGCCCAGAGACACAGTGAGTCTATGAAGTGCTGAAACACTCAGGTGGCATAAACAATGTGTATCACACAAGCACTAGGATATATTTGGTGTTTAATTGCTACTACAGTTCTCAGCAAGGCTATCAGCACACTATTCCTTGAAAAGTAAGAAGCTTACAGAAAAGAAAAGCTACAATATGAAAACTTCTTTTGCTTTTCTTTAGTAGTAGATTCCCACTGTTTTGTTTTTCAAGATAAATAAAGATACTGGTAGGAAGTAGCAGCAACAGAAATTATCTCCAACAAAGACAATGTGTGCTTTATAAGTTGGCGAAAATTGCACTTTAAGTTTTAATCTTAGTAATGCAATCAATTTTTGCTAAGAAAATGGTAAACATGGGTCTTTGCTGAATGTCTCTTTATGCTGAAAATTACTCTGTAGTCTTTGTTTCTGCAATAGAAATGCATGATTTAGAGAGGGATTGAGGAATAACAAGCAGTAGAAGGAAATACAGAGAAATATACATTGTCACTTGGATGTCTCCACCACAGCACAGTGTGATGAGCTGAAGAGAAGGAACTGCTAATTAAATAATTGAAAATTACTAAAGAGAAAACAGAGGGAACAAAGGAAGGAGAGAAATATCAGAGACAGGAGCAGTTAATGCCTAATCCTGTTCATAAACCATTATACAGAATAATTGCATACAATTAAATTTTTCACAAAGTTGTATGCAGAGTTACTACCATGCTCTGAGTTGTCTGACCAACTATATATACTCAAAAAGTAATTTAAACAAGGAAGATGTCAAAAGAAGGCTAAATTCCCTCACACAGAAAGAGACCTAAATGCCACTTTAGATTTCTTACAATAAATCTTCCCATCATAAGCTTCTAGTTGATTCTCCCAAGAGGAGCAGAAATGCTTGATGCCATGTCCACATCCCTGGGCCAATGTTTCAGGCACTTTCATGGTCTCCTCTGGACTCACTCCAACAGATTCTTGTCTTTCTTGTGCTGGAGCTCCAGAGCTGGAGGTAGTACTCCAGGTGAGGTCTCACAACGGCAGAGAAGAGGGGAAGAATCATCTCCCTTGACCTGCTGGTGATGCTTCTTTTGATGGAGCACAAGGTACAGTCCTAACTTATAAGAGGCAAATCTGTAGAGTGGAACAGTGGGTGGTGAGCACACATTTCAGAGTTCTATAATCTGGTCTGGTGATAAAATTCACATTTGTGGCTACAAAGCTTCAAATACATTTACTGAAGTTATATTCTGGTTCAATTTAATGCAAAAGAAAAGCAGGTTTACATAATCTAGGACAGTTTCATAATACAAAGCCAAATGCAGAAGATGAGAACAACCAGAAGGCACATTCCAAAAGTGCATTACTGATCTAAGCTAAGACTTTTGAATAAGTTTACCCTAAAATGAAAAGAAATAAAAAAAAACAGGCCTCTCTCATAGGCCACTTTCTAAAATGGCTACTGACGCATAGCTAGGACACACTGGAATATCTCAAAGGGTGTACAAGAATGTTGTCAGTCACTCTGCAAATTCTTCAATAGATTTTATATTCTCTGGGTGTCTCAATACGGGTGTCTGCCTATCAGCCATAGCACTTAAACTTTTACTACAGACAGTGGAGATCTAGTGGTTCCTGTTAATATGAGGTCTTCAGCCCACCTGAACACAGACACCCAGATTTGGTCAGGTCTTCAGCTCTCAGACATCAATGGCTATTCAAAGGAGCCTCAGTTCATCTTTCCAGATGAGGGTCTCTGGGTACTGTTTCAGGTGTGTAGCCTCAAACATCTGCTGTTGTACAACATGGATCTCCAGGGGCTACTGATGGTTAGGTGTGTATTTTACATGTGCTGCATCCCTCCTGTCATGGATGGAAGTGGCTGAGTGATTACATATTAGCAGAAGGGCAGCAATTGTCCTTACACAGATTTCTTCTTATAGAAATGTTTAAATCACTTCAAAATTCCCAATATCACTTTGAGAGCTAAGCTTCTTAGAAATCACTCCATCTCAATTGCAAAGATGTATTTCATTTTGCAATGGGAAAATGCTGCAATGCCTGGTACAAGAATGTCATCACAAAAGCTCAATCTCACTTTGAAAATGATAAATCATTCTGGTACTTTCATACTCTCAGTCCAGCTAATTTTGGACATCTTCCAAGTCACAGTATGCATATAAGACAATTGTTTTTCCAGTGTTCCTAGAAGATATAATCAATGTGGTGTCACTCTTTTATTAAAGTAATATTAACAGAAAGGTAACTTCACAAAGTCACCTTTGGATAATAAAGAATTACTTTCTTACATAGAATAGATATTGCATAAACAGAGTTGGATGAGCTCAAAAGCATATGAGACTGTTTTCTGGGAACCACATGACTGGCATTTTGCAATTTCTACAGTAGATTATAAAACATATTGGTGGAAATGTATTGAATGTTTCACTGTCCTTCCTATTTTTGCCTTTTTCAGCAATGAACATATCCCGAAGAGTCTCTCCATCCACTAGACTGGAATGCCTTTTTTAAACCAAATTATTTAGAATTCTGTGTGGTACATCTTCTTAAGTTTCTTTGAGTTTCTTTCTATTTTTGAGCCACAGAACTATTTTGTTGCCTAACACCAGATAACAAGACTTGAGGATTCTTCAGCTTTCCAGGCTTTCACTTAACTTTCATTTCTTTTTCTGATTTCCAGAAAAAGATTTTCATTTCTCTGATTTCTCTTACCAGAGAAATGAGAGAAGCTTCTCTGGTTACTTCTTACCAGACTTTGTACCCTTCTCCTCATAAAAGTTCCTTTTTTCTTTTTCCCCAAAGGATTATAATCTCTTTCAGCACAAACTCAAACAACTTCAACCTAGCTACTCACAAACTTTCCTACTGTGTACCCATTCCTTTAACTTCCATACCTTACTCTAGGCCTCATATCCTCTCTTTACATCTATCCATGTCTTTCATCCTTTGAAATCCATACTGTCCCTTCAGGCATCCAGCATTGCCCATGGATGTAATGGATTTGTCTTTCTCTGCCAGCCTGTTCTCAGACAACAAGGGTCAATTTCCTTTTCTCTTCTTTGCCCAGAGCTTATATTTTCTGCTTCCCCTTTGCCAGACTTAGCTTTAGAGTTCTACTTTCTACCGTCAAT
This sequence comes from Melospiza georgiana, assembly GCF_028018845.1. Classification (NCBI taxonomy): domain Eukaryota; kingdom Metazoa; phylum Chordata; class Aves; order Passeriformes; family Passerellidae; genus Melospiza; species Melospiza georgiana. Next base: position 50,362,072 of record NC_080431.1, read on the forward strand.
ATTTTTTTTTCGTTGCCTAATATATGAATTTTCTTAGGAACATGTCTAATTTTCCCTTTTCTTTCTTTCTGTCTCTATCTCTCTTTTACTCTCTTTCTATCCATTTAAAGTGTATCACTGTCTTATGTCTAATCTTCCCATTCTTCTGCCAATGAGTTTTTTTGGATCTGTTCCTTGAGACCTTTTGGTTACCACAATTCAAAACACTTCCAGAAGGAGTAAAGAAAATTATTTATTGCTTTCTAATCCATTTTCTCTGGTTCTTTGCCAAGGTTTTATTATGATATATTCGGTCATATGTCTCTTCCACACCAACCAGTTGCTCAGCTATTTCATTTTCTACAGGAAATGCATATCTTAAGAATGAAACTATTTAAAAGCTGAAAATCTCAGTTCATGTAAGTCAATAATGATTACACTAATGAATATTATTTACTTATCTCCTTTAATATGGAGACCCAAAGTATGTTGAAACTATGTGTGTCATATCACATCTAGCTGCACAAGAAAATTATTGTCTTTATTTTTAAAAAACTGAGAATATGAGGTACCCTATTTTCTCTGTGAAATCACAAAAAATCCCAAAAACTGCTTCAGTGGAATTTTGGGTCTTGTTCATAACAGAAAACACTTTTGTACTTACTCATTTGAATTGTGACATAGACTTTAATACACACTCCCATTTTTAATATTTTTATTAACTACCAAATATATGTGCATTGTTTATAAACTCACCTACATCTCATCTCTGCTCTTATTCCCTGCCTTCTTAGCCACCACTTCAAAACCTGGAAAAGTTTATATCAAATGTTGGAGTAGGGTATTTTCAAATAAGCATTCTCAAAGGAGAGATTTGCCAGTCAAACTATAAAAGAGAAAATTCTACATTCTTTCATTAAACAAAACCACACCAGAATTTATTACTTAATTCAGTCATAAAGCACAACAAGTCATGTCACCAGCTTCCAAAAAATGTAATTTTGAATATCAAGGAAATAGATGGACAGAAAGATACCAAAGTAATCTGTGAATAGAGTCCAATTTTAACAGGAGAAATAAAAGGATTGGATTTGTCTAATGAAAAACAAATGTCTTCAATATTAATATCTTCCAGTCTTTCTCCTAGACCAATATAACTCTGCTGTACTTTTCCCCTCATCTAAATTTAACTATTCTGAAAAATATGACTATTATCTTTTTCTTTCCTTTCTTTCCTTCTCTTTCTTTTCCCCTGTATCTCTGCAGCATTGTTTGGAGCATTTTTTACCATTACATCCCAATGTAGTTGCAATATTGTTACTCTAGTAATACCATCTTGAGCATGTCCCTGGCATGCTCTCATTGATGCCTATTGTTCGTATTTTTTATAGGATTATGATCTGTCATTTCAAAGCTAAATGTAAATCAACAAAAGTGCTGATAAATTATCAGAATCTTCTTTCATCATAATCCTGTTTTCAGTTCTACATCTGCTGTCAGCAATTCTCCTGTTTTACAGCGTTTGTTTGTTCTTTGTTACCTTCTTGAATAACTGCTTTCAGTGGGGAATTGGAAATATGTTCTTTATCACCTAGGCCTGGTTGAAATATAGTGAGAGTATTTCATTACAGAAGATTCATAATGCTTGACAAGATGTGCAAATTTTTATAATATATACAAAATTATCTGGTTTAAATATGTAAAACTTAAATTCCATTATGTAAAATTAACAACCTGGGAGAAGATTAAATTGGTAGAGGGAGCTAAATATTTGTTTCACAGATAATGAAATAAAATACTGTGGGCATCCAAATCCTAAAGTCTTTTAGCCTTGCATACATTTGAATCATTTGGGAAAGAATTGCTGGCATAGAGTTTCTTACCTCTGATTTCTAGAAAGGTGAATAAGAAAGTTTTATCTCTTATATATGAAAGAACTTCCCACCTGTCTTTATTTTTTACTCGTCGTTTAAATTTTTCAATATTTCTTCCTTTCAGAGTTGTTTTTCTTACCCCGCATCTTTTCCTGTTGTTTTCCATTTTATCATTTCAAGACAAAAAATGTGTAGCATAAAGGACTATATTTGAGAAATAAATTACTTAAGAAACAGATATTTGGGTAAACTAAGTAGCTCATGGTGATGAGCTCTTACTTTAATGCGACATTTGGATAAGCAGCTGTGATCCTTGTATGCATAAATAAAGAAATATTGAGTAGAAATAGAAAGCTGAGCACTAGTAAAGTTGTTACTCGTATATTATGTGTGATTCTAATGTCCAAATTACAGAGGAAAATAGAAAAGAAATTGAAAGTGAAAATTAGGGCTTAGACAAAAATGTATCGGGTCAGAAAAATATTTTTTTAATCAATTATTAAAGGAGTTTGGTTTGGTTAAATTACCGAAAAAAGACATAAAACCAGATTTGATCACTGTCAGCAGAACTATAACATTACTGTGTAATGTAAATGCAGACAATCTATTCAGACATAAACACATACTGAAAGACATAGGGCAAATGTTGATATGATGATTCTTTCCATATTAGGATATTTTACAGTATAATGATTTTGGATCATCTCAAAAGAAGGAGCCCACACAAACCATTTTACGGCACTGGTAACGATACCCGTTAAAGCATGGCCAATGGCACAGAGATTAGTATCTGCTAGCAACTCTTGCTGTTATGAATAATGTCACAGAATCATGTCGGTTGTAAAACACCCTTTAGCATCATCAAGTCCAACTGTTAACCCAGCACTGCCAAATCTTTTACTAAACCATGCTTCCCAGTGCTCCATCCAGACTTTTAAATAGCTGCAGGGATGGTGACGCAACCACTTCCCTGAGGAGCCTGCTCCAATGCTTGATAACCCTTTCAATGGAGATTTCTTCCCCCTGGCACTACTTCAGGCTGCTTCCTCTTGTCCTGTTGCTTGTTAGTTACATCAAAGATTTCAGACAGTAAAGGTACCATGTAAAAGAGTAGCAAGATCTAGTGACCGAAGGTGTGATCTACTACGTATCCACTGCAAAGGCAAATAGCCACTAAAATAATTTACCTAGGAATAATTTACCTTGATGATTTGATGCCTTGCATTCAATATTGTTTTAAAGAGCAATCTGATAGCTATGAAAAACTGATTTAATATAGCATCACTGAAGAAATTTTATGGTCAGGATACATATTAGTTAATCATCAATGTGTATAAAGATCTCTTGGATTATCTGAATCTATGAAGAGAGAAAAAAACCCTACTGATACAGACCTGCAGAAATACAGAAAATTATTTTTCATTAAAAATTATTATTAAAAACTGAAAATTCACTGACACTGTACTAGTCTTATGGTGGCCTCAGAAAGTGATCTGCTTTACCTTTCATCCAGTTTTGAGAGCCAACGCACAAAGTAAAGGGATAACAGAAGTTCCCCTGGCCGTGCTGAAGGCAATATTTACAGAGCCACTGGAAACCCTTCCTTTCCTGAAGCCTGTTAATATTTCTGCCAGCTTCAAGAGGCCTCTCATTGTTTGAGGTTCTGCAGCTCTGAGGCATTGTTTAAATAATTTGCTCAGACTCACTTCTGGCCAGTTTTTGAGCAGTAGTGATCAATCACAATTGAGTTCCTGGTACCGTGTCACAACAAACTGATTAAACTCTCCCTAAAGAAATCACAGCTGTTATTGGGCCTAACGATATCACCAGGACTTTAAATTACAAAGGAGATTATATTTGTGTCTCAGAGAAAACATTTTAATTTGAAAGCTCAGCAAAGAAAAGGATAAAAAAATTGTTCCAACAATGCCTGGTGATCTTTGTAGGTATTTAAGAATAGTGCATTTTCTTCCAGAACTGTAGTGTAAGAAAAAATTCTTCTTGTGATACTGGCTTGTAAGGTGTTCCTGTGCCTTTTACTGTTTAAATGCCCACAAGCAAATATTCCTTGTTTTGCAGGCAGCCAGCACAAAGATAACTTTGGCTGCCTTAGCCAGTCCAGACCTGTGCTGAGGGCTGCCAGGACCCACTGCAGAGATGACTCAGGTTGAGAGCAGACATCCTAGCCTGGAGGAATTCCGCTGATTGCTGAGGGAGAGACTCTTAGGAAAGTAATTGCCATTGCATAACCTATGATCTAAAAGTTCTGGTTTTACCTCATCTGTAAATTCAAAATACCTTATTATGGGAAGTAATGACTAAATTTAGGCCCAGAAATGTTTTACACAGAAGTAATGAAAGTCGCAGCCACACATTTGCTTAGGGATTACATGCAATGTAACTACATCCTTTAAGTGTCTCATAAAATTAACTGCATTGACTTATACTGAGTTCAGATTTCATACTACTGCTCTGTTGCTCAAAATAAAACTTGATGGATCAAACAAGAAAATGTCTATGATCTCCAAGCACAAAAGAAGCAAATTATATTAGCTATATTTATTTTAAAACAAATAAACATCACAAAAAAACAAAACTGAAAAGCAAAATAAAGGAAAAAATGAAAGACACAAAACCCTCCTAAAAACTCAGAAAACCATTTGGATTAACTATTTAGCTGAGTCTGTACTCAGGAGATTATATTGAAATGAGCTCCCTTTACAGAAATAGACTCTAGGTCTGTCAGACCTGTGCTAAGATAGTATCTTGGACAAAGAGGCAGAATAGGCCTCCAGCAATATCTAACAAATGTGTGCAATTTAGAGCATAATTTAGCACATAATTTGAAGCAGCTTTTCCCTACAATCACAAGATGCTCTCGTTTTGCTCAGGGCAAAGGAGCAATCGCAAGGAGTGTGCTGGTGCCATCTTTGCATCATACATCACTACTTGCCCATGAATAGATGTCTTGATTCCCTTTTGCAGAGAGCTTGCCTTACCATTTTTATATTTTAAGCAGTCACAAGCATAAAGGAAAGGGGGACAAGAGCTAAGCAAAACTCAGAGGCATGATGAACAAAATCTGATTGGAATCTGCCTGCCAGCTGAGCAAAGCTGCAATTTCCCAAAACATCTGCCTATAACATCCCCAATTACATAGAACAAGGTCAGACAGAAAGATTTGATAGATCAGTCTTGCAAACACAATATTCAGACTCATCAAAACTATTAAAAAAATGAATTCAGCTAGCCATGTAGCCACACACAGGGGAAGAACTTTTTCAGTTGAATTTTGCAGAGTTTTGAAAATTCAGTGTATTTTAAGCAGATGCAGAAGTAGTTCAACTTCAGCCTGATTTCTTCAGAGATTATGATTTTGGTTTCTTGACAACTCAGATCCCAAGTGTGCCTGAAGGTAAGAGAGGCTAAGAATGCTGGAAGAGCTCATGCTCTCATCTCAGATGTCCTTTCCTTTCCCCATGGCTGTCGCACTGCCCCTACCCCCTGCATTCAGGGTGCAGGCCAGTGGCTCCTCATCCAGGCCATAACTCCAAGCCAGGATTTTCAGATGGGAGCACAATACAAAATACAGAAACTGTGTGTTCTCTTGGCACATGATGAGGTCCAAACCAATTATGCTTCTGTTGTTTACACTCAGAGCTTTGAACCCGAATGTCATTTCTTCTGTATTTGCCACATCTTCAGCTTTGGCTGTATTTGCTGATCTCTGCTGTTCACTGGCCATCCAGAGCAGGCAGAGTACATGTGCAATATTAAATAAAAGCAAGCTAGGGGTTGAACCTGAGACATAAATCCTTACTCATCCACACCATGAATTGTTGGATTGCTCTTTTTCTCCTTTTTTTTTCAAATGCTTCTCCAAGACACATCTGCTAACAAAAGGCTTCAGTAACGTGGATACCAATAGTCCTGAACCATGTGATGTGGTTTCTAATCCTGTTTTAATCAGTATTGTAGACATGGCCACTGTACATCACATTTCCAATCTCATCCTTTGCAAATTATTTTTTATGATGAAACCACAGCAGGAAGGAGTGGCTCATATGCATAAGCACCATCCTACTATGGATATTCAGGACATGCCCAGCACAGGCAGAAACCTGGGAAGTGGGATGTGCTCTTAGGCTCTGCTGTATAGATAACTCTTTACTGAATTAAGTTCTTTCGAAGTGAAGGTGAGTATTGACTTATTTTTAAGGTATGAAAAAGAGAAATAACCCTTCATCCTTTAAACCTCTGTAATATTAGGTTGATGTTTGTAAAACTTTTTCTTAAAATTAGGTCAATATAGTGTTTCTTCATAGAAAAAAAAATCCAAACCAGAATTACCTTGTTCTTGATTTTCTTTTGAAATGTTTTTCGTTTCTTCTCTTCCCATATGGGAAAAGGATTTATTTTATGTTAATGTTTTATATTCTAATAATACATTAATATTAATATATTATAATACCTGAAAATGATACAAAACATCAAGCCTGTGCTTTGTCAGAAACAGATTTTCATACTTTAATTTAGGGACAAGGATGCAAGAAACAGACAATCCTTAAGTTCCCTTATGACTCTGAGGATGGTTTTAAAGTGTAGTGTTTTGAGGTGTGTGGCAGAGAAAAGCAAAAAACCATGAAACTCACAGCAACCACAACATCCTATGATTCAACTTTACTGGTTTTTTTAACTGGTTGTTTGGGGAACTGGGTGTTTGGTGTGGGGGAATGTGAGTGCATATTTTTGAATTTTGTCTTATAACCTCAGGTTCTGGAATCAAGTGATTATAGCAGATGCTAGATTTTAATTTCTCATTGGGCAAATTCACAACTTTCACAGCTGAGGAAGATCTCAAAGACATGGATTAACTGTTACAATCAGTGAAAAAGCCACCCTAAATGTTGTGATTTTCTCAGGCTGGAGTCAAAATTTCTGAATGTTTCTGCTGGAATACAATACAATAAAAATGACACAAACTTGGCCAAGTAGCTATATTGAGAGCATCATGCTGTAAAAGACTGCAGATTGAAACCCAGTTCCTATATGCTATAGAAATAATCAGAGAAAGGGTCTACGCTCATTGTGGAGCCTATGCACATATTCCCAAATCAAAAACAACATGCTGTTCACGGTGCTTTAGAACTCAGAGCTTGGTAAGCAAAAGTGAAGACTAACAATACAGGAGCAAGATCTGTTTGCAGGCTAAATGTGACTGACATATTTATTACCTACAAAACTTTATTTCTGCAAGTTGTTCTCCTAAGGCATATTGAAGATGCGCACTTTTCCCTTTTGTGTGCTATTCAGAAACCTACAAGATAACTACAAGAAACACAAGCTTCTGTGTGATAAAAAATTATCCCAGAAACAGTTTTAATTTTCAGATGAGCGCCTGGTCTGGTCAGAGTGTTCATCTTCACCACCAGTCAGCCACACACCAGTGTCTTTCCGAAAAAACACCTTCCTCTCCTCTGTTTTTCAGGCCATTTTGCATTGTGAACTGTCTTCAGTTTTTGTGTACAAAAGCCTAGCCAAATTCCCTAGGAAGTGCAAAAGCTCTCCTAGATTTTCACTAAACACACACAGGTGGTGTGAAACTGCAGAAATTAAAATTATTGTATTTTTTATCTTCTTTCCACTCAGCTTTTAAATGCAGACACCCCTGGTATGGACTATAGCAGCTGTTCAACACCAAGAGGAATTGTGCTATGGTGCTACTCCTGTTACAGTGCTTTATCTTTCATGTCCTTAAGAGGAATATAATTGCCCAGGTGCAGAATAAAATAATTTCCAAATAGTAAAGTAGACAGACCAAAGTAGGTAGAACGTACATTCGGTGAAATATGTAAAGGAAGCAAAAATATCTTTAAAATTATTTAGAAAACAATTATCAACTCTTCAGAGAATGACAGTTTTACAAGATATTACTGTTAGAGGTGATTGAGATTTTTTTTTCCTACAAAAAGGGTAAATCTACTCTAAAACACACAATTAATTGTGCATAAAATTTGTTTGATCTATTTTTTCTTCTCACAAAGTCTGGCCAAACCAGATAGATTGCAAGAAAATTGTAAATAATTTATTTTGAACAAAGCCAGCATTTGTTGGAGGACTATTTTCTACTAATATAGTTTTTTCAAGAATTCATGCTGAAATATTTTTAGTGAGATATAGTTCAGGAAGATTGCAACTTGAAATCCATAATTATTAAAACAAAGAAAGGAAGGAGATAAAATATCCTACTTATACTTAATTTCCTCAGTGAAAAAATATTTACATCTCTGCCCTGCTCTCCTGAATTCCCAACCGGAATGCTGCATCCATCTCTGGGGCCCTCAGCACAAGAAGGACATGGACCTGTTGGAGCAGGTCCAGAGGAGGCCACAAAGATGATGTGAGGGGTAGAGCACCTCTCCTATGAAATCAGGCTAAAGGAACTGAGGTTGTTCAATCCAGAGAAGAAAAAGCTCTGGGCAGACCTTATTGTGTCCTTCTAGTTCCCAAAGGGGTCTTATAATAAAGTGTAAGACTGACTTTATTCCATGGGCTGATATTCATAGGTCAAGACAGAAACAATTTTAAAAATAACAGAGGAGATTTAGAATAGATGATAGAGAGAAAATCTTTACTCAGAGGGTGGTGAGGCACTGGAACGTGTTGCCCAGAGAAGCTGTGGATGCTCCATCCCTGGAAGTGTTCAAGACCAGGTTAGAGGGTGTGAGCAACCCGGTCTAGTGGGTGGCCTCACTGTCCATGTCAGGGGAGTCGGAACTGTATTCAGTTCAATGTCATTTCCAACCCAAGGCTTTCTATGGTTCTATGTCCCTACAAATCACTACCTTTATTCCCATTTACATCTGGATATTTTATAGAGAAGTAGCACAATTCAACATATAAAACCATTCTTATAAGTAAGGAAGCAAAATAATGTTCACAGATGAAACCCAGTTAGTGATGAACCACACTTAAGATTTACAGTAAGTGTTACTTCATTCGTTTTTCACCTTCCTTTTGTAATGTAATTGGTCAAAATGACCTTTAGTGAGAAGTTGAAGAATCTTGTACTGCTTTTTTCAGACAAACTATTTTTTACTGTTAAATATCAACAGAAAAAAATGTATTGCTAGTACTCAGCCTGAACCTTCAAAGTAAAGGCATGCAAAGGGAATTTCTGAGAGTGTGGTTAATTATTGCTGTTAGGTGCACTGCCAGGGACTGAGAAAGCCAGGCACCCTGATTGCTAATGGAGTACTCAGGGACACTGATCTTGGTAGAAGGCAAAAGTCATGGTACTGGTGACCTTCACCAGTGGGTTATGACAGTGACACCTTGGAGTGGCTCCATAGCTACAACATGTATCTGTTGGATCATTGGTGCTTTGATAGCCACATCTTTTGAGGGAAACACATGACCTGTCTGACCTCAAGAAAAGAACATGTACCAGAGGAAAAGGGCTCATGGTAGGTTAATAAGAGAAGGTTATGACATTTTCAAAATGAAGGAGAAAGCAAATTAGGTTGAAACTAAGTCAAATAAATCTATGTCTGCATGAACATGGGTATCTGTGTTATAATTTTTTATATTTAGTTGTGGACACAAAAGAAATACATTTTTATTTTTTTAGCTGCACAGATCTATATGGTTGGAATTTTAGTAAAGGGGAATAAAAGAGCCAAATCTACTTCTGAATGTCAAACAATTAAAATTGAATAAGGATGCAAAAAAATTCTTGATTGTGACTGTTATCTTATCTAAGTTTTCAAACTGAAATTTAGTTAGCAGGTGTAGGACCCCAGTAAAAAATGTGCAGATAGGACTGATATTTTACAAACCAGAGAAATAATTTTCACTTCCTGTCACAGACATCTTTTTATGAGAACTCTTTCCTTACAATTTTTTTCCTCCTGAGAAGCTGAGAGGCCTCAGGGTCAAAATGTAAACAATGGTTATCCGCTGCTGTGGAAGGCAACAGGTGGATCTGTGACTGGTCTCATGTGGATGTTTGGAATTAATGGCCAGTCACAGCCCAGCTGGCTTGGACACAGTGTCCAAGCCACAAACCTTTGTTATCATTCTTCTTTCCTTTCTATTCCTAGCTTAGCTAGCCTTCTGAGAACCTCTTCTTCTATTTTTTTAGTATAGTTTTAATGTAATATATAGCATAAAATAATAAATCAAGCCTTCTGAAATATGGAGTCAAATCCTTGTCGCTTCCCTCATCCAAAGACCCCTGTGATCACTGTCACAATTTCCAAAAATCCAAAGAGACCACAGAGTTTTTGTTATTGTTCTTGTGCTTTCTGTATGCGCAAACATAAGAAGGTCAACAACTTACTATTTTCTTTGAAGAACACGTAGAGAAAAGATACCAGGGAAGAAATAAACTCTTGAAATTGCAGCTACCACAAATGCATTTGCTAGCTCTATTACAGAGAAAGAAACATACAGAGCAGGGAAAATATACAAAACATATATATTGAGACAGTGGCCTCAAATAGAAGCCTTGAATTTAACTATTGCTACTATAGTAGTCTTATTGAGCATGCCGGCATAGCCAAAATGACAAAAGAAAAAGGTTTTAACATCCAAATTTCGGGTAAAGCTTGGAATCTAATTATAAAACACGTAGAAGTTTTGATGAAGGAGCAGATAGCTGTTAACTTATTCACACTAAAATCTCAGGGTCTGGCTCTAAAATCCTGGTATTTGAAGATAGATGGTATCTTAACTTGGAGAGAACTGTTTATCTCTCTTCATCCTTCTCAGATATAAACCTTACACTTAAATTAGGTAGCTAAGACACAAAATCACTTTCTCCTGAAATACAAGACAGATACTGATACCATTTTCTTCTCTAGTATATCTCACTTTGCTGACTAGAAAAATGATGTGAAAATTGAAGTTGAGAATACTTAAATACTGTATTTACATATCTGTATTTCATCTTATGCAGACCAAATCCTAAAATTTTAGTTTTATTTAATACCAAGTTAATCTGAGAGAAGTGGCTCTCAATCTTTTTTGGGCTATGTTTACTCTGTTTTGCTTAATTATCTATCAGATGGAAATAAGGTTTTATTATGAGGTTCTTCACATGTGAGATTAGTTCCTTGCCATTACTTAGTTTGGAAATTAATAAACATACTTTATTATATTCCACCTGTCTTTAATGTAAAGACTTCTGTAATGGATATGCTCTGGGAATATCAAGGTGTTTCAACATTCCAAAGACGGTAGGCAGACAGTCACACAACCTAAACACACTCAGCTTACGATCTAAGCTATTTAGATAAAAAAATAACACCAAAATATTGTAATCAGGATTCTAAAGTGTTCAAAAGTACAGTTTCACCGTAAAGTATGTAGTCCACCATTTTATCCAGCCATTGTCCATTTGCCCCCCTGCACTGGATTGTCACAGACATCTCTTCATTAGAAATCCTTTCTTAGGATTTTTTCTTCCTGAGAAGCTGAGAGGCTTCAGGAACAAAATGTAAATAATGGTTATCTGCTGCTGTGGAATGCAACAGCTACATCTGTGATTGGTCTCATGTGCTTCTTCGTAATTAATAGCCATTCACAGCAAAGCTGTCTCGGACAGAGAGTCTGAGGCAGCTGCCTTTGTTATCATTCTTTTTTTTCTATTCTTAGCCTTGCCTTCTGAGGGGAAAGTTTTCTTCTTCTATTCTTTTAGTGTAGTTTTAATGTAATATATATCTTAGAATAATAAATCAAGCCTTCTGAAATACAGAGTCCGATCTACGCCTCTTCCTTCATCCTAAGACCCATGTGACCACCTTTTTTTTTGTACAAGTGAATCAGCTAGTTCCCTTGGAAAGTAAAATGGGTAAGTTCTCTAAGACCTGTAACCACTAAAAAAATGTATGGTTCAGCCAACACCTCTCAGCACAGAGATTGAATTAGCTGGCTAGTATGCATTAGAAAGACATTATGGATGAAGCCAAAGTGAACCAACCTCTGTTCATCATTGCCACACCTAAAAAAAAAAAAAAATTCACTTCATATGTCAATAAAGAGATTAGTGAGGGTAAATTATTTCATCAAAATACACACAATTAAATGTATTTAACCTCAAGCAAAGTGGGGGATTCTACTGGAGTAACTGAAAGAAATTTGAATTTAACATGATAAGGAAAGCAATCATAACTGAATTGCGTTTGTGGACCAACACACACTCTTAAAATGTAAAGGTAATATATACGGAGTTGAAGGAAGTAAACTCTTAAATTCTAAAAGTGTGAAAAAAAAATTACACATTTTATAGATCATAAAAATTGAACTCAAAAAGCCTTTTACAGGAATTTCCAGGAGTAATCACTTTCATCCAAATGGAGTAATACTAGATTCCATTCATGGATAAAACCTGTTCTCAGAGTAATACATAATTTGGGCATGTCTCAGTGAACATCCCATAGCTATAAGGGTCTTTTGCTGGTTATGACTGGGATAGAGTTAATTTTCTCAACAGTAGGTACGGGCTGTGTTTTAGGTTTGTGCTGGAAATACGGCTGATATTACTGGGAGTCTTTTGTTACTGCTCACCAGAGCTTGCACCACGTCAAGGCCTTTTCTGCCTCTCACCCCATCCCAACAGAGAATGGGTTGGGGATGCACAAGCAGCTGGGAAGGGGCACAGCTGACCCCAGCTGGCCAAAGGAATATCCTGTACTATATAGCATCATGCTCAGCACATGGAGGTGGGGGAAGAAGAAGGAAGAGGGGGAATATTTGGAATGATGACTTTTGTCTTCCCAAGTCACTGTTACCACATGAGGGACCCCTGCTATCCTGGGGATGGCTGAACACCTCCCTGCCCATGGGAAGTGGTGAATGAATTCCTTGTTTTACTTTGCTGGTGATTTCTTTACTTTTTAAACTGTCTTTATCTCAACCCATGTGTTTTCTCACTTTTACTCTTTCAATCCTCTCCCTTATCCCACTGTTGGGAGTGGGTAAGTAACTGTGGTGATGAGCTGCAAATTCTACAAAATGCTGGAAGAAGACATAAGACTGTGATTAAATATCTAGTTGAACTTGGGACACCTAAGTTCCTCACCGAAGCAAAATGAAGCTAGATACAGCTGGCATGTTAGTTCTGCTGCAGCATCTGAGTATCTGAGCATTTATCAACATATGGTTCACTTCAAACTTAAAAGACTGTGATTATGGGGAACAGGCTCACAGCTAAATAACTATTTCAGTCGTTTTTTCTTAAGTACTGGGTTTATCACTAGAACAACCTGTGTGAATTCATTGATCCACTCCTGCATTCTTCTTGAGGTCTTCTACTTCACAGAGAGATTTTGAAAAGGCAATGTTTAGAGCTGTTGGGCGTTCACCCCAGACAAACAGTTCTAAAACAAAGTTCTAAAACAACTTTGGTAGTATTGGCATGGTGGTGGGGGTTTTGTATGATCTGGAAAAAACACTCCCTCAGGTATTGCTAATACAGGACCAAGAGTACTCTCTCACCTCATCTGATTTCTTGTACAGACAGTAAAAGCATCATTCCACTGTAACTGAAAGATTAGAGAAATCATCAGATGGCATTTGTCAACATAATAATATGTGTCAATGTAGATATTTGAAACTTTGAAACTCTTTTACATTATGAAAAAAATGTAAACAAGAAAACTAAGTTTTCCTAAAGTACTTATACCTTTAATCTTTTGAGCTGCTAGAACAGATTAAATGCAATCCTCCTATCATGATGTAGAGATGATATTCTACAACATACTTGGTAACAGATGTTTACTAATCACTGATAAATTTTGCATATTTAAAAGGAGAAATGGCTTTTAGAGACACTGCTGATGTAATTAAAAGAGCACATATAAACCATCTGAAGATTTGAAACCAAATCTAACCTGGGGATAAATAAAAAGCTACTGCAGTTTTGAATCAGGGACTCACCCACACTTAAGCTAACTTCTTTAAAAGTCAAATGACATATTAATAAGCCTCCATGTAAATATTAGAAAAAAACATTCTTTGATTGCATTGCACAAACTTGCAGTTCTCTTTTGCATTTTCTATTTTAGTAAATAGATAAATGGGCACTTTGAAAAGTTTTACAAATGCACTCAAATGCACATCTTTCAAACAATGCCTTCTAAAAAGAAATACCAAACTGTGAACATGATATTTGCTTTGGAGGCAGAAGCATCCAGCCAGAGAATGGCTCCATACAATGCAGGCAACATCTTCACTTAAACCAGACTGGCAATTGCTCATATTTCTCATAACTCTGGAGGAACATGAGAGGAACAACCCAGTTAGGCTTTCTGTATATTTGGGGCCTTTTATTATAACACATTGATAAAGGGAGTTAAATGGGCTTTTAGACCTGCTGCATTCACTGACTTTGGAGAAAATTGCATCTATTGCTTTCATCGGGAAAGTGCTAACTGGTACTTCAATGTTATGGAAAAATTTACTGACTAAAGCAAGCAACACTATAGACTAGACATCTATGTGTCTACATAGAAAACTGAGGATATAATTCTGTTAACAACCTGTCCCCAGATAGAATTTCCACAGAGTTTGTAAATGGCCAGAACATAGAGAGAGCTTCTTATCTGTCAGACATTCATCCAGGGATACCATTGTTAAAAAACAGCAACAACCCACAAATAAAAATTAAACAACAACAACAATAACAACAAAAATAAAAATACACAAACAAAAAAATATAAACCCCAAGGCAGAAATGCAACTCCAGACAACCTAACATGAAAATTGTTTGAATGCTTCTCTTCAAGTACTTTGTGCCTGTTAGGTAACAGAAAGATTGTCAGATAAACAAAATATGGAATCCTGCTGGTTGTGTGATGCTTCAGTTTTTTTAAAAAAATGTCTTTTGTCCAAGTATCAGAATGATTTAACAGAATAGTCTTCAGCACGTCAGAACATTAATGCACCTATTGAGAAAATTTGCTTTGTAATGAACAATATCTGTAATGAAACACAAGGAAATTTTTAGTAGGACATATATACAGTAATCTTTACAGCAGTTTGCATGGCAACAACTGAACCCTGCAACTAGCTGCGAGGAGCTGAATCATATGCATATTAAAATATTCATAATGCTGATAAAAGGATTATTTTTATCCTTTAAAGGTATAAAGATATAGCAAAGTCTTGGACATTTTGAATGTAGAAACTTCTGCTAGCTTGCAAAGTTCTGTAGTCGATTGCTTCTATAAAGACAAAAATGTCAAATACATTTCATGCCATATCCATAGATAAAATACAGATTTACATGTAAATAAAGATTTCTTCTTATTTTCTCCTTTAAGATATTTATGTTACTAAACAAATCTGACTCACACACTAGAGAGGTAATATTGTAAGAAGGTAAGAAGAACGCATCATTGTTTCCATGAACACACACAAGAAGTTAGTGTTCCACTATTACTCACATGGCCAAATTATTTGAAATTTAAATGACTGGAGAGTTCATGCATTGCAGTTTTCCAATACCTCCATATTTTATGAACTTATTAATAAATGGTTATAAAATGGAAAATCAGAAAAGGAATTCTTTACTTACTGCTCTCACCTTGCCCTAATTCATCCTGAGCTAGGCATATCTCCATCTTATTTGGGCACCAGTGACCCTTTCCTTAAACTTCCTGGCACACTTCCATATCACAGGGAATTTACTACATAAGGACTGACTGCAGCAATATAGCTCATGTGGATTACACACTCTCTAATTGATGCTAGATCTAAACCAAGATTTCGCAGTCGTTAATTCATAGCCTAACTCAAAATGGAACTTTAATTTCCCTGGAGACATGTTGCTAAAAAAAAAAAGACACAGCCATACCCATAAGGGTTCAAAATTCAACTAATTTTACTAAATATACAGAACTAGACTCAGAGAGGAAAAGCAGACAACTGTTCCCACCCTAGTGAGGTTTAGAATTACTCACATGTAATCACTCACAAAAACTCTTTGTTGGAACAATTAATAAGTTGTTCTTACTGAGAACAATATACTATGAAATAAAACCACATCTCTCATTATGTGTAACTTGTGAATTGTAACTTGACTGAGCAAGTTCTCACTTACTTGACTTGGGATATGCTGATGAATTACTTCAATCAGCTTCTGTGCCGGTGGAAATCATATTTAAAATTAACTGACTGTAACATCTGTTCCAATGCTGTAAAGTGCTGCATTTGGACTATGGCTGACACATGCAGTTGCACAGAGGACATAAGTATGCCTAATGTCAGACACGACTTCTTGTGTTCTTAGTGGTGTATGCTGAAAGAGCAGGATTCATCTCAACCATCATTTAGTTATCCAAGCTCTCCCTTTTGCTGACAGAGAATTAATTATTTCCATGAAACAGTCCAACCTATTATAAAATATTTTTCTCCAGGTCCTTCATTCTCCTCATCAGTGTTGGAAGAAGCCTGAAGAGTAGCTGAGATTTCTTGATTTTAAAAAGCTGCTGGAATGCAAATATCCTAAGAATACACCACTCCCTACACTCTGGCTGTAATATTTAAAAGTTATATTTTGAGTGAAGGCTTAGCATCTAGACAGCTTTTTTTTTTCTTCTTCTTCATCTTCCTATTTGAAAAATAAAATAAAATTAAAAAAAAGCACAGGGAAAACCACATGGGGATTTGCTAGAAAGAAAGGTGAAAGATCAGAAGCTCTGGAGTGCATGGCTCTGCACTTATATATGTATTTTCATGAGAAGTTGATACTGTTGTTTCTAGTGTTTTCCTCTTAGTTGATGAACTTGTGATGGAAAGGTGTGTGTAATTAGAGCTGTCAATATTGAATTCTAAATGCACAGCACACTATGAATTTAATCTAAGTTTCCCAATCCCCAGTCCTCCCTCGCCACTGCATCTGGGAAAGGCTGAAGCACTTGACTGCTGCTGTGGTAAATTGGGTCCTAATAAGTATGATGCTTTACTGCTTCTTGTTTTTTCTGAGATACAACTACAGCATTTCAGAAGAACTCACCTGGGCATTAATTCAACAAGAAATGTTGGTAGGAGCATTATATTTTCCACGTTTTGATATCTCACTGAATGACTTGCATATAAAAGAGACCTGGCAGCTGGTTTGTGTCAGTGACTGATGTGCTTGTCATTTCAGACTCAGATTTGGCAGATTCACCTCTGCCAGGCTTAAGAATAATATTCAATTTGCAGTTTTCTATTATTTTGCAATTTTAACTAGCATGAAAATAAAACTAAAAAATAAAATAAAAAACCCACACAAAATTAGTCTGTTACTAAAGTACTTACATCGAAATGGTATAGGTTTTGCTTAATGTTGAGAAAAAGGTAATCTCAGTTTATGTCACCTTTATCAGTAATAAAATATTTATTCAGAGGTAGAAACGGTCTAAAGTAAGGAATATTAATTTTTAGTGTGTCAAATTAGTTCCAGTCATATGTTTACACCCTTGGGGAGCTCATTCATAACTGATAAAATGTAACCACAACTAGATAGGATATATGAGGTACTTCAATAAACACCTTATTTAAGATGGATGTTTTTATGCTGTGTAGACTCTCATCAGGAGTCAGGATGAATTCAAATGTTATGCAGAAATAAAAAATGCCACAAATTTTTCATCAGAAACTATGGATGCACAAGGCCATCCTCCAATGCAGAGGTTATTTTATTATATATTGTATCTTGTATTTGTTACTGAACTCAGAAAAGAGAAAAAAAATGACAGAAAGAGCCCACATAATTCTCATAATTAATGCAAAAAAAAAAAAAAAAAGGGAGTAGTTTTTTTAGTTTTTCATTTTATTTCAGAAAAAAACAATTCCTCCACAGTTTAAATGTTGCCAGATGGGTTCTGCTGCTCTGAAATAATGGTATCATTATGCTGTATAAAATGACCTGAACTGAGGCTTCTTCAATCAGATCACAGCCATGGTACAATGTACCAGACTTTGAAGCACTGTTTTTCATTCAGAACAGAAATAAATATATTTGAGAACCATTTACATCAACGTCTTTGGGTTTTTCTCACAATAGATTTCATTACACAGTTTTGTAGCAAGAATTTAAGCACATGGAGAATTTTAAAATATTTGCACTTGATATTTTGATCCTTGCACTAGCTGGAATCAGCTGTAAAATCCCCATCAGTCTCCTCAGCAACACCACACAGGGGAAACTGAAACAGGTGAAAAAATAACCCTGCTTGACGTTGCTGCACTGCCCAGTTTGTCTGTCTAAAGCAAGGCCTGGCCTCCTCTCCCTACACTGTGGTGTATCTGTCACATGCAGTATTTATGCCCTGTAATGTGGCATTGTCATTGCTAGCACGAGGCCAGAGGTTTTCTCTGAGTTTACTTGGTTTGCAGGGGCATGGCTTGACAAACCTGCTCTACTTGAGCTTTTCTTGACCTTCCCAGAGAATTGTTTCTCCTGGTTAATCATGGCTACAATTACTTTAACTGCCTGGATGTCGATGGTTAATTTGCTTGTCTATGGCTACATTTCCTTGCCATATAGATTGAAGCAGATGGAAGTTAGTATTTGAAGAAAGTGATTTTTGCCCCTAACAGAACAAAGTGGAGAAATGCAGTCCTGGTATGATAGCAAAGGTCTTCAAGGAGCAATGCAGAGGTGCACTGGCATGAGATGAGGCATGAGGAAAAGGCTGGCAGCAAAAAACCCACAGCTAAAACCTGTCATGACTGTTAACTCATCCATAGTCAGTTACAGCAATGCAGAGCTGGACCTGGGCAAAACTGCTATAGGGGTAAACCACAATATAAGGTCAATTTGGATATAACATGGAGCTGATGATCAATGAAGACAGAGGAAAAGATTCAAAGCATACTAACAAACATATAAAAAAGGTTCCAAGTGGATTCTAGAAAGGTGAAGCCACTAACATTGTATTCCTGCCAGAGCAAAAAGAACAACCTGACAACTATGATGTTTCCCTCTCTAGCAGTCCAAAGCTATTTAAGAAGCTATTTTAAGTGCTAAATAGTATAAGATCCCAAAAAAGTAGAGGAAGGGAAGACATAACACCTGAAAAAGGAACATATATTAAGAAGTGTGTATTACAATTTTAATTGCATTATTAATACTAATAAAATTTCCTTATCCATACAACTATTATAGCTGCATTATCATTCCTTATTTCTTCTTCCATAAAATTAGGATGAAATATGATTCTTAAACGGCAGTGTTAAAATATCAGTTATAATGAAAAAAAATTCTCAATTTGATGTATATATTTATACAGTATGCTTCATCTTTGCCCAAAACCCAGAATTTGAGCATAACATACAGCATAAAGACCTAGTGTGAGCAATCAGTTGCATTTGCAAATCAATTTAAAACAGCTTGAAGACTTTCTGGACAGCATGAAACAATCATCGGAAAAATGGGGATGCAAGACTGGCATTTTACAATTGCAGAAGGGATGCTGAGTAAAATAATGATACTTCTGGTGGAAAAGTCACAAATACAAGTTTCTCAATACTTAGAAGTGCATTAATGGGAAATTGCTGAAGCTGTTTTCCCAGGTGGTTTTGAATATGAATACTCAATACACATATTTATGTTTCTGGACATATTTTACTTCCCTGTAATCTTTCAGGAAAGGAAAAACCGTCATACAATAGTAAAACATGACCTGAAAATGGAAAATTGTCCCCTTTGAACAGCCATGAGTAACTACGTTAGTCCCACAATCTTTAGAAATGCCTTCCTTTGTGCTCTCGTTTTGCCTTTCCCCAAGTTCTAAGCCACTAGACAGGTAGATGCTGACTGCTGACAGCAGAGCAGCCACAGAAACTCTGAAAACATTTTTATTTAATGTGGCTGGAACAATGGCATAGTCTTTCAAACACTTTGACATCCCTCACTGGCTGACATTCTGCTTTAAAAAAATCCCTGTTGACTGGAGCAGCTGACACACGGGCTGTAAGTCATGAGATTCAGATCATCATACGATCCACTGAATGCCTCGGTGCATTGTAAATGACAATATGAGCCTGAATGTCAACACAACGGAGCACTGAAGGAACATAATGGCCCAGTGTGATGCTTTGGACATTTGTTTAGGCTCCCATGCATTTCCATTTTTCTTAGTCATTCTCAGCAAGGAATGAAAAATTGAAAAGGGAAAATGAGGGAGAGAAGGAAGGAAGGAAGGAAGGAAGGAAGGAAGGAAGGAAGGAAGGAAGGAAGGAAGGAAGGAAGGAAGGAAGGAAGGAAGGAAGGAAGGAAGGAAGGAAGGAAGGAAGGAAGGAAGGAAGGAAGGAAGGAAGGAAGGAAGGAAGGAAGGAAGGAAGGAAGGAAGGAAGGAAGGAAGGAAGGAAGGAAGGAAGGAAGGAAGGAAGGAAGGAAGGAAGGAAGGAAGGAAGGAAGGAAGGAAGGAAGGAAGGAAGGAAGGAAGGAAGGAAGGAAGGAAGGAAAAAAGATTTGGTTTGTCATGTGTTCCAGGAGGGTCATTTAGAAGCTGTACAATGTCCAGCACTGATAAATCTCCCAGGTACTGTAGTTGGCTAAATAAATCTCCCATCTCTTTGGGGAAATTACAATTGTTGAAAATGCTGGTAGTGGGGGAGAATTTTATGTGGTGCCACAAAGGGATTCACAGACATTGATGATCAGACAGCAATTGCTGAATACAATCAAATACTTAACATGGGCAGAGCTCTGCAGTGTATAGATGGAATAAATCTATCAACGCTACCTTACTGGACAGTGAAAATGCACCAAGTGTATGCTGTTAACCATATTTTATCCACAAAGTTGTGTAGAAGGACTAGATTTCTCCTTTTTCTGCTTGATTCCAGTTACTTAAGGAAGTTCAAGTCTGCAGCTACTTAAGAAGGTTCCAGTCAGAGAACAAAAATTAAGTGAATTCACTTTGATATTTTGGGTCTGTTTGGAAATTACATATGGAGAAGAAGGGATCCAAAAGGAGACTAGAAAGTAGATGCAGTGTATCACTAGTTAGAGTAGGGAGGAAATATGGTATTAAAAAATAATAATTACAAGAATACTTGATGTATTTTAGCAACAAGCCAAAACGAAGAATAAATTAGTTATTCTTTTTATCTTAATGTATCCTATCCTATCCTGTCTTATCCTATTTCATCCCATCCTATCCTTCATATTGCTACTCATCCATATGTGATTTTAGCTTGCTCTCTGAGAAAAGATATTATATCACTGGGAAATGCCAGGGCTATGGACAGGCTCCAGAGCCCTCAGTGAGGTCCTTGGAGTTCTTTGCATAACTTTATAGGGAGAAGAAGCGTTCCAAATTTCTAAGAAAAAAAGAAAAAGAAGGCTAAATTGAAAGACTTTGGTTCTCTGAGGCACTGCCTTTAGGGGGAAAAATCTGTTATCCTTTCACTTTGTGGCTAAAGATCTCCATTTCAGACCTATCATCTTCCTCTGCTGCCTACAGAGGTGCAGAACAGATGAGCTCCTAGTTTGAGTGGCTCACGTGAGGTAGAATGAACTTCAGCCTTTCACTGTTTGTTGGTTGATATTTCTGTTGCTCCCTAGTATCTATTTTGGATGGTACATTCCCATTTCTCTCCTGAAATATGGAATGGAAAACAAATCTTTCACATAAATTTAGTAGATTAATTAATCTCCTACATGAATGGGAACATAAATAATTTTCATGGGAATTCTGGCACAATGAATAACTAGTTTTTTAAATGCATAGTGGAATTGTAATATCTAAGTCACTTTGAGTGTACTCAATTTATCAATTTGTAAATGAGAGCAATTATATTTTCCACATAAGTGGAGAGCCTAAGTTCATGAATGTTGGCAAAGACTCCAAGATCTTTAGCTGGAGTGCTGCACAGAAGTTAAAGGATTATTTCTTTAATGCAGAATTTGATTTTAAAGTTGTTTGAAATTTTTTCTGATGAATACAATTAATTTTTAAAAATCTAAAAAAGGGATTGTTCTCATTCCCAGTGCTATAGGTTTGGCATTTTGTTACAACTAAACTATTTTGAAGTTTGAATTTTGAAAAGAAAACATTTTGAAGGGCTTTTTAAAGAAGCGTTAGTATTCTAACAGCTCTCACTAGCTATACAGGTAAGAGACTAAAAGGCTTTCTGTTATAAACCTGGATTTTCAGGATTAATTTATCATCTTTTTTCAAATCCCATTGGGTTAAAACTTGTCATGCAAGCTGTCAACCCATATCTAATATTTTTTTTTCCTAAAAGGAGATGGTTCAAATACTTCAGAAAAATTTGCTTACAAGGGGGTTTTTTTTGATCAGATGAAGATAGAAATGCTGTCAGGCACATTTGCAACAATGCACACTAAACTATTATTGTTATGTATTCTAGATATTTAAGGGGTAAAATCAGCATATAATAGCCCACAGATGCCTAGGACCCCTCTTGTCTCATGGGTGAATGGAAGATTAACAAAAAGATTAATGAAGTAGGCTTGCAGCCTCTTAATGTGGATTTTACAGGATGCTAGTTAAAAGGATTGTGTTTAGTTACTGGAAAGGCTGATTGCAACCTGCAGTACTGAAGCCACATGAATCATTGCATTAGCATATAGAATTGAGACAACAAGCAATTTTAAAGGTACTTAAAATCATTTCTTGATTGATTAAATTCTTCTCCCAAGCAAGAACATTTTACTTAATGTCAGTAAATATGAAAAGCACAGCCTCACTCCCGAACAGCTACTTAGTCCTCTTTTCCCTTCTCCGGCATGCAGCTACACAGATTTGTTAAACTGTATTTTCCAAGTACCAGAAACCACTCCAGCACCACCACCTTTTACTATGGCACTGCAAAGACAAAAGACCTTCAAAATGGTGCTCTGATACTCTGAGTAAATGGAATATTGCTCTATTAAAGAGAGTGCAGAAACATACCACAGTGGATGAAAGACTGCTGACCTTTTGGTAATAGATCCAGGACAAATTTTTCACAATAGTCTGTGTAGGAGATCATTCTATAGACGACTGTCCTCTTCTGAAAGGATCTAGCAAAGAGTGGCAACATAAATCCCTTCCCCATTCCTGCTAGGCTCCCAGCCATATTCTGACCCTACCTGTTTCAGAGGAACAGAGCCTGTGGAGCACTTCCCTAATGCCTGTCCCACAATCCACGTGTTAGAGCAAAGATTCTCAAAACTCCAGAGGCAGGAGGAGCCTCCGTGCTACTCCATGCACATCTGTTTACAAGTGTAAATATTTGTGTTCATGTGAGTGCACACATTAATCCAGGTGAAGGTGGTGAGGAGGTAACCTGCCCTCCTCTCTGTCAGACTGCTCGACTGCAAGAGCTCCTCTCTTGCCCTTGCATGTAGGTTTTGCTTTTGTTTCTTTGCTTTTGTTTTCACCAGTGAATACACACAGACTGCAAGGTTCAGAAGACAGGTGGAGGAGGGAGAGAAAAAGCAGCACATAAATGTTGATTTCACAAGGGTTGTTGGGTATTCATTAGAAACATATTTATAGCCACTCCCAATGCACATGCTGATTAAATTGGTCACACATTTTTTGCTGCTGTTTGCTAAACATGCTGTTGAGTTTTGCAGAATACCTATCAGTTAAATCCCAAATGGAGTTCTGCTTGAATTGAGCCTAGGTCCTTAACCATATGCTTCATGCTAAAATGTTAATTGGAAATATTTATGGCACTGAATTGTGGATAACTATTTGTTTTCCATACATACCAATTAGTTACTTGTTTCTTATTTAAATTATATTTTTTAACCCAAGAAAATAGGGAGACTGACTTTAAGCACTTTCCATGCACAAATATACCACTGAAATTAGCTCAGTTGGTTACAGCTTGGTGCTAATAGCATCCAAGGTTGTGGGTTCAATCTCCATATGGCCCACTGACTTGAGAGCTGAACTTGAAGGTCTTTGTGTGTCCCTTCCAACTCAGAATGTCTTGTTTATATATTTATTGCATGTTTCTCTACATATTTCTAGGGCTAAGGGAGATTTGCAGACAGAGATGACTTTGTGAGATCTGGGAATATATATGATGGGAAAGAAAGATATCTTTCTCCTTCCATCCAAGGGTGGAGTTACTGTAATCTATGCTGCATAGCCTTCTTCAGCCTATGGCCTTGGGCAAGGTGTTATTTGTTTTCCTCCCATTCCTTACTGCCTCAATTGCAGCTGTGTTTGAAGTTTTGTAAAACCCTTACAACTCTTTGATAGAGCATGAAAGAGAAATATTTCAGAACTTCACTGAAATTGGGATGGCAATTACATTGTAAATAGCTGAAGAGAGGCAGTTTGATGTTGAAATGGCAATATCAGATTTGTTCTGATACTTTGCTTAAAAGAAATTGGTTTTTTACAGATGGAACTGTCTCATCTCATGTAGTAATTTAAATAGTTTCTCGGTAACTCATTGTGAAAACACTATTTTATTAGTTTGCTGTCTCAAATTCACACAGTTTTAAATGGATTTTAATGATGAATTCCAGACTTTTCCATTCCAGTTTACCACACAAATAAAAGGTATTTCAAACAGAAAAAGATTAATTTTTTTCCCTCAAAAAGGTAAAATTTAAAAAATTTTTTGCTATTATTCTAAAACCTACATTATGCCTAAACTGCCTGTAATGACCTTTGTTCTAACGTGGCATCACAAAGAGATTCTAGTGAGAGCATAACTCAGTTTCACCCCAATCTGTGGGTAGTGATTCATATTCAGCATGTCTTGTATTTGATATAGTTATTTAGAACTGTGCATCATGGATGCTGCAAATGCAGAGTTCTTACTGTTACTCAAAATTACAGTGAGGGCACAAAGCAGAAAATCATCAGTCCCTCTCTGTCTACTTAATAGGACATTTGTTTGATTAATCTAAGTCTTTGCTGCACTTCTTCCTCTCTGAAAACTTTGACAAAATCTCCAATTGCAGAATTTAAACTCTCAAAGCCAAATAAAAATAAAAACATATATTACAAACTTTAGAAACTTTCTAGCTCTCTTAGATATACCCAATTAACCTCAGAAATATCTTGGGAGTAGAACTTTCACTTCAGTGTATTCACTAAACTGAACAACATCCAAATAGTGACTTCTAAGTCGGATTTATGAGCAATTTGGACATTTTTCTTCAGTAAACTCCGTTGGGACTTCTTCTCAAGCTTCAGGCAGAAATAATGCATATTTTCTGTCTTTGCTTAAATATTGGTCCTTGTCCTTATGCTTTTAAAGTACATTATTAACCCATTCTCTTTACATTTTTACACATCTCTTCCATGATATCACAATTTATATTATTTCCTTTATCATTGCATCTGAATGAATAAGTGTATTTTTATTGGTGGATGAATCACTGGCATGTAGTGATTTATCTGACCTGTAGTGGTATTTTTTGTTGGTACTCTTTCAGCCTTGAATGGTAGTTAAGCATTGATTCCTTTCCTGCTGCTGATAAAAATACCTTTTCAACCAACTGTTGTCAGTATTCTCTGTTGTACATGAATTCCTCCTGTATGATAACATCTTTTGAGCTTTGTTGTTTCACTCTCCTTACCTTTTCATTTTCTCTCAATGTCCCCTTGAGCATGGAAGAAAGCTATAGCCCCATATAGCCTGCTTTCTTCACACACCCTATTCCACTGACAGAGGCAACCTGCTCATGTGATGGTCCCTGAGAACCTGTTAAGTTTTTAACTGGAAATACAGTTGTGTCATTCACATATGTATAAATATATGGACATCATAAAAAAGAGGCAGCTATTTTTTAGTCAGCAAGAGTATTTGTTGAATTAGAGAGTTTGTGCACTTATCTACCTTCTGTGCAGCTACCTCTTTCATTGCTCCTTGATAAAATGATCCTTATGACCCTAAGGGGGTCAATAACTTAAAGGTTAATACTTGAAAGGCATTTTGTTTGTGTGCCACCTAAGTTGAATATAACATAAAAATACTGAAATTCTACCTGAATATTATTTTTTTCTGGGAGGTTTCTTTAAGAATTTCATTGATTTACAGGATGATACACGTCTCTGAATAATCGCAGCTTTTAAGTATGGCACAATGCTATGTGGAAACATACTAAATTATTGCAGGATAAAGGCTAACACTGAAAAAATCATGTTGATTTTTACTAGTAGTAGTATTGTTGTTATCACAGTCTGATGTCTATTGGATTTGCATGCTGGGGCAGGGGATGCCTGCTGTAAGAAGCTTCTAGAAGTTTTACATGTGTCCAACAGAGTCAATGCCAGCCAGCTCCAGGGTGGACCTGCCCTGGCCAAGGCTGAGCCCACAGTGGCAGCACTGCTCAGGTAACAAAGCTATGAAAGAGGCGGAGGAGGGGGTGAAATGCACAACATCTGTGGAGAGGAGTGAGAATATGAGAGAGAAACAGCCCTGCAGACACTGCAGGTTAGTGAAGAAGAGGAGGGAGGAGCTGCTCCAGGTGCCAGAGCAGAGATTCCTCTGCATCCCAGAGTGCAGCAATGGAAGATTGTGGGGAGCCCTTCCCCTTAGGAGGAAGGAACAGCACTGTCGGAGACAATGCTTCTTGAACTCACCACAGGCCCCATTCCCTGCTCTCCTGCAACGCTACGGGTGGAGGAGGCAAAGGACATTGTGAGTAATGTTGTTTTTTTTTTAATAGCATGGAATAGAATAGAATAGAATAGAATAGAATAGAATAGAATAGAATAGAATAGAATAGTTCTGTTGGGAGTAAACTGCAAACATCTAACTACTTCAGGGATGGCCAAAAGTTAAAGCATTTTATCAAGGCCATTGTCCAAATGCCTCTTGAATGCTGACTGGCTTGGGGTATCACCCAGCTCTCTGAGAAGCTTGTATGCATAGAACAGAATAATCACCTTTTCTCACCACCTGGTCATGACGTGTTTGGTGCACCCCAGAGCCTGGTGTTTGTTTTGCCCTCTTGGCAGAACGGGCTGGCTCACATTGGGCCTCCTGCCAACCAACACTCCCAGATCCCTGTCTGCAGAGTTGCTCTCTAGACTATCCTCTCCCAGATATTATATTGTTAAGCTTGAGGAGGGGAACTACAGATGGGTTTACAGCTCAAACTCAGAGACAGCCTCATCTTTATTTAGAAATG
The DNA here is from genome assembly GCF_028018845.1 of Melospiza georgiana. Taxonomy (NCBI): domain Eukaryota; kingdom Metazoa; phylum Chordata; class Aves; order Passeriformes; family Passerellidae; genus Melospiza; species Melospiza georgiana. Next base: position 50,389,039 of record NC_080431.1, read on the forward strand.
ACAGGTAATCTGGAGAAACATGTTTGTTATACCAGGTAGAGGGATCTCTCTTGATTGTAAGCTACAGCACTAGCTGCAGGACAAAAAAAAATGGTTTCCATCTGGTCATATCCTGCCCCAAGACTTTCCCATTAATTCTGCTTCATTCCCTAGTGGAAAAACTGATCGATGGCAACTTTACGTGAGCTGTTATTCAGCACAGCTACTGAAACCTAGACATGCTTTGAGTTTTGCACATTTCAAAATGCAGCAACAGAGGTTTGCCAGAAGAATTTGGCCACCTTATAGAGTTTTTAAGACTGGTTGTTTTCCTAGTTGTAGCAACTGACTGTGCGCATCCTTAAAGTCTGCTCCAGTTATGAAACAAAACACACAAAGGTTCTTTAAGTTAATGTTTTTACCTCTCCTGACAGCCTGAGATCAGATCTCTAGCGAATGAAGTCTTTGATCTGGCTTCAGAGAGCCAGGATTATTCTGAGGCAACATTTCCCTTTAAATGACAACCTATACTACCACTTTTTCTCTGTACTTCTGAAACTCTTGGAGCTGTCTTGAGCTGCATAAACATCACTACACAGGTTTGAAACGACCTAAGCTGTCCCACCTGTCCTTCAACTGCTCTTCCATTAAGGTATAGTTTTCTATTTTATTTTACAGTGCTGAGAGGATATCTCATATTGTCTCTGGCATTTCAAACACTAAAAGATTTCTGTCTTTAGGCAACTGAGCTGAGCCTTTAAAGGCTGAAACTGGCAAAAATGTGAAAAAAGCTCTGATCAAAGTTAATGTTTTCTTCCTTCATTGGAGTTTATTCCCTCCCACACTGCACCAATTAAGTGGGAGAATGCCTAACACCTACAGAAGAGACATGCTACTGAGGGATATGAAAATAATTTAGTGTGATGTCTGTAAACTGTAAGAATTTAAAATACATTAACATAATGCTGTTTGTGTTTCTGTTGTTCTGTGTCTTAGGGGGCTTGGGAATATTTTTTCACACATTGAAATAAGACATTTACTCTCCTTTTGAAAATATAACATGTATTTTAACAGTACAAAAACACATGAAAAATAATCTTAGTGTCCCTCTAACTATATCTGTAAAACTGCTCACCTAACTCTGCACCGTTTTCCCCTACATCTATTGATGTATAGATGCAAAGTAGGATTAATATCAACCAGCTCAGAATGACAACATTTTACACCCAAGTAGGCGTAAATTCAATTCTTGAAGAAACAAACTGCACTGCAGAGTATGTCTGCAGTTCCATAATATAGAATGATTTTGAACTAGTATTTCTCCCTTTTTCCAAAGCAGGAGATTTGAAGACTCCTGTTTTATAAATCAAGCAGTGACCTTAGTTGAGTAAGTGAAGTTGCTTTTATTATATGTTTTTAAAATATAGATATACAAGCTGAATAAAAGAAATAAAAAGTTGATTTTAGGCTTAGGTGCACTATGGATAAATTGTTTATTCCATGTTCACAGAAATAAATTTTAATTAAAATCTAAAATTTTGTCTTTACTTTTTGAAACATGTATCTGATATGTACACATGTACATTATAAAAATAAACAACATCCTTATTTATTTCAATTTTTTTCAACTATTATCAAGATTTTATTCTATTTAAATTTAAAAAATGTTTAGTCAAAACCCAGTACACTTTTGCTTGCTTTAAAGTCTGTTCAAATTTTGGGTGGTTTTTCAAAAAATGAATTTCAAAATAGATTTTTAAATGAAACAGTCTCTTTCATTCTACCCAGTAACATTAAGACAGAGGCAAGAAAAATAATCCTTTTTCTTTGCTTAAAGACACCTTTTAGACTACTTTTCATTCTTCATGATCAGTAAAAGAACGCAGAAGAAGAGATTTCCAGAGCTGTTATGAACAGGGACATATTGGAAGGGAATGGGTACACACTGCAAGTCACATCAGCTGCAGCTATCTGCACTGGGACATTTTCACTGCTGAGTACAGCAATTTCTAAAATTGTTCCACTTGCCTTGGCCAACAGGAACATGGCACAACATGAAATAAATAGGGAAAATGAAAAAAAGTACAAAGCAAAAAGAAACACAAATAATAAAAACAAGAAAACTCATTTGAGTGTTCAATTTAGGTGACAGAACATTGAAGATCACAAGAAAATAACAAAATCTCATCTCTAAGCATGGATGGGGATGCAATGTAACCAAAAGAAAGAGCACACACTGAAAAGAGCTGGTAAATGTGTGGTAGAAAACTTTAAGCAGACAAATAGTGTTTAAACCAAGCACATTTTCATCTTCTTGTATGTATTTGATTCCAGGTATCCATTCAACACGTTTTACTTTATCTCTTTGACTGATGTATTTGATTTAAAGTTAGCATTCACTTGGAAAAAAATATAATCTATTTCCCAAAACATATATGCAATATTTTCTGTCATTCTGGACTAGATTAAGATAAAAATCTCCCTCCCCAGCTGTGGTAGATCCAACGTAGACAGTCATGGCCTCTCTGTGCACATTTTTCTTCCAGGACTGGACAATGCAACACAGATCAGATATAACACTCCACATTATAATTCACCAAAATTTAGGCGAGATGGATCTGATAATTCCCATCTTCTCTCTGGGAGCGAACCAACTGCAAATGTATGTAATGAATTATTTCTTAGACTAGGAAAAACTAATAGGTAGCTCAGAAATTTGGGTCAGAATATTTCATGTTCATATTGTTGCTCCAAGTTACATCCAATATTCCTTATGAACAATAAGTAATTAACTGCTCTAAATAGGGAGCCTCTCTCACCTAATATAGGCTCACTTAGACTCAAAAAAACTTTGTTTAACCACATACATTGTTGGTTTTTTTTCTTAATCTTGAGAATGTTTTGCAATCTATTGAGTCTGGGTTTTTTTTTACACAAATACACAAATTCTTTTCACAGACACTCCTTCTCAAATCTCAGTTTCTGAGATTTCTTTTGTATTCTGTGATATTTTTAGAGATATATCAAATAATTCTTTGAAGATTTAAGCACAGAAAAAACATCAATATTTATGTGTAACACTAAGAGTGAGCAAAATGATAATGACAAAATCTGTAGACTAAAGGATTTTGTCTATTTTAAGTAGACATTTTTTTCCAGACAGAGATGAAGATATTTTCTCAGTGATCACATCTTGAATTAAAATGAGGAGCTAGGAATTTGACAGGCTAAATTAATGCAGAAGGAAACAAGTGAAGGTTTAGTGATATTTTTTAAGTGCAAGCTGAAATAACAAAAAATTATATTTCTTTGAAAAACTCCAAATTTACAGATTTAGCATCAATTATCTGCAGAAGGGGAGGAATATAATGTTTTTTAATGTCGCAGTATAGAATTGAATAGATGAAACAGAGACATGCACCTAAGAACATAGCAAGTTTACTATATATATACAGGACATCAGTGTCAGTGGAAATTACAAAGGAAGTAAGCAGCAGCCATATTTTGTGTATTTAATGTGTAGAAAGATTTTATTGTTTCCCAGTTGAACAGTTTAATTCTCAGTAAGCCAAGTGATACAAGGCACTCTATACTGAGCAGAAAAAAATATATAATGTGCATATACTTCAGCTTTCTAAAGCATTAAGGTGGCAATTTTATACCTACCTTTCTATCTGACATATTAGTCTCATTAATATTGAAATAATTTACAACAAATACCTGGTTTTATTTAGCTGAAGTAGCCCATTCTATTTTTGCATCTAATCAGAAAGTATGTCATCCTAAAGAAGGAGATGAAAATACATAGGGCTCTAACTCAACATGAAACTATTCTCCCTCAGTATCTATTGAGCAAAAGCCGGACACCGTAGACTCAGAATTCCTTCAAGGTAATTGATATTTTGAGATGGGGGTTCCTGCCAAATGCTTCTTAGTGAATACAGAAATGCAACAAAGGGCAATGACCACAAGCTGTGGTTCAGGAGGTTCAGATCAGACTCTAGGGGAAAAAAAAGAACCCAAAAAAACACCAAAAAAAAACACCTATGAAAATGGTGCAGTACTGAACTGAGTATTCCAGAGGGGTTGTGGAACACTCTGGCTTGAAAGGTTTCAAGACCTAGTTAGGTAAAACCACAGTTCACATCATCTACTGTCATTTTGTGTGGGAGACTGGAAAAGCAGTCTCTAGAGGTCCCTTCTGATTAACATTTCTTTGGTTGCATGATCGTTAATGATTTTTGTTTGTGTACTGGATCTGCCTGGACTGGAGCTACCTTTCTTCTTAGCACCCCGTGCAGTGCTGGGGTGTTTTGTATTTGTAGCTGGAAAGGTGTTGGCACCACACCAATGTGCTGGCTGCTGCTGAGCAGTGCCTGCACATCAAGGCTCCCTCTCCAAACACCACATCAAAGGTTGACAGTGGGCAAGGGGTTGGGAGGGTGACAGCTGACACAGCTGTCCCAGTCTGATCAAAGAGATGTTCCACACCATGTGATGTCAGGCTCAGTGAGAAAGGCTAAGAAAATACAAGGATGGGGCATTTGTTATTAAGGTGTTTGTTTTACAATGGAACTCCTACCTATAGTGACTCAGAAGTGACTGGACATCTCCTGCTGATGGAATGTATAAAATACATCTTCTGGTTGTTTGGGTTTTTTTTTTTTGTTTGTTTGTTTGTTTGGGGTTTTTTGGGGATTTTTTTTGCTTTGCTTACACATGTGACTTTTTGCTTAATTTCATTAAACTTTATCAAACTTTAAACATTATTAAACATGCCTTTATCTCAGCCCAAAAATTTTTCATCTTATTTTTTCCTCTTTTCCTGTTAAGGAGGGTAGCGAGAGGCTGGTTTAGTAACCACCTAGCTCTCAGCTCAGGTCAACTCATTTCAGCCTACTTTCTGATAGATAAGAATGATAACATGTAAATATTTTTATGTCTTACAGGAGTTATTTTTAAATTTGATGCCAATGAGAGAACTCAAATCACAAGGCACAAGAAACAGAGAATGAAGAATGAGACACCTTGGCTGTGTACTTAGGAAAGTCTTCTGGACTTCTACATTTTGAGTAGAGGAAAGAAGAGTTCAATGTCTGTTTCAGCAATGTTTCTTACTAATGCCAGTAATTCCAGGACATTCCTTCCCCTGTGTGGGCCGTGAACACCTCAGCTGGTCAGCTCTGCTGTTGGAAAGAAGGCATGGGGCAGCTCTCAGTCCCATCTGCATTGCACCTCTGTGTTGGGGGTCACTTTAGCCTAGCATATAAGACTGTTCCTATTTCTGTCTTTTTTTTCCCCACATCTCTAGCATATTATCTGAGATATTTACCCATTTTTAAAGTTGTTTGCCACTGGTTAAGAGAATAAAAGCTATACTATATAGGCTATTTTCTATATAGAATTATCCCTTTTGGGTCATTTCTTCATTCCTCTCACAACAAATTTCTGCCTTCCCATTCACAGTTCCAGCCCTAGGACTCCAGACTTATAAATGTCACTCCTACCCACACAGCTAGCTGATATTCCTTCACAGTTCTTGTTCTTGCCATAAGGCTCTGCATCTCTTTCATCTTCCAACACCTGGAACTTGCTTCTCCACACATTCTTCATATATTTACATTTTTTATTTCCTTTAAATAGACTTCATTCTCTTTTTAGTGAGTTTCCTTTTATACTATTTTGTAATTTTTTTGACATCATTACTAGATCAGACTCCTGCACTGTGAAACAGTCTTGCTTCTCTATGCTTCTCCCTATTCTGCATCTGCCTTCACATCCCAGCAATGCTGATAGGGAAAATTTTCCTCTCCTAGCCTAGCAGGAGTCTTGCTGCTCCTCCCATTCCTCCCTTCCCTCTGCTAATGACCAGGAAGTGAGACGAACAAGATTGACAGCCTCTGAAGCACGGAAAGTGCCATCTGGGCTTTGTAGATTGAAAATCTTATTAGTTTTGCTTCCAGCCAAGTTGTGCATGTGGAGCAGAGGAACTGGAGTAAGGGAAAGTGCAACTAGGGGAAGAAGGAAGACCAGGAGGGAATAAGAGCAATCACTAGGTAAAAATTCAAATAAAGAAGAAATACAAGGCGATAAAGGTAGCTGGTAAAGAGAAAGATTATAGTATCCCATTTAATCTTTCCACCTTGCTGCCAGTTTTTCACAACCTATATCCTAAGGTAATGTCTAGTCTAGATCTAGAAAGAAAGTTAGGCTTTGAAGTCTCACCACAGATTGATAGTGCCTCACTGACCAAATGATCCACAAAACAGACTGCTGAGTTGTTTGGATGTTTGAGCTGCAAGATGCGCTTCAACTTTTGCCCTTATATTTTCCACTGTGGAACAGATTAACATCTTGCTGCCTACTTGCTCTCCAGAGCTATTAGCTGGCCCTATATTTTGCCTTTCTGTCTGAAGCTTTCACTCTTGGGGCATGCCTGAAAAAATGCTCAAGAAGGACTTGGTCAAGGCTCCCACAGTAGACAAATCTTGCATCTTGCTAAAACAGCTTGAGTAGGAAAATAAAATGTCTTCTTCAGTCTCTTGGGACTTAAATCTCTGAGGAGATTACAGTCCTTTTGTTCTGTGTCCTTGCCTTTTTTGTTCATCAGTATGTCTTGAGTTTTGCTTTCAGACTGTTCTCACACAAGTGCTTTTCACATTAAATGTATTCACATTTGCCTTCAGGTATTGCAATGCCAGTGACCAAATTGCTTCAGCCCCCAGTCCTACAGCCTTTAATGGCTGTAAGCAAGAATGTACAGACACCTCCTTAGGTGATCTCTCTCTGCACACTGGCAGCTGCACATCACATGGCTTTCCTTTTCCCCTGCCTGCCTTGAAGGCTTCTCAGAAGCTCATAGGAGGCAGGGCAGGAGCAGCCGGGACACAAAGCAACCTGGCTGCATTTCCTCTGACAGATTCTTCAGCAACCTATTGACAGCTGGTGCAAGTTATATCAGCCCCACAGCCATCGTAATTTTTGCAGAGGCTGAAAGCAGATTGAAGAATCAGGAACGCCATAATCCAAATGCACTAGCTAAAAAAATACTCGCTATTAGTTATGGAACGGACTAGGCTGTACTGTGCTAAAATTGAATTTCCCCCCAAAGTCCTATCTTTCTCTGTACATTTCTTAAGGGCTCATAACTGTCATCACAATTATGCTTCCATTGCTTTGCAATGCATACGTTAATACTTCCTTTGCAAGCTCACCTGATAATTCTGGTAGAGCCTTGCAGCCTCAAATCTGGCTTTAAATATTCATTCTCATTTATATTTTCCCCTTAATCCTTACATTTCTTTTCTGTATTCTTGGAATCCAAATAAAACTGTGGAGTTTTAAAACTTACATCCTTCTTTTTCCTTCCTTTTTTTTTTTAAGTGAATAGATGAAACAAATATTGTCACTAACAGAGAAATTAGAATTTCTTATCTCAGAAGCAGCCATTTCAAATTCACAGCTCTTTATCCAGTGCTTACACATCTTTCCCCTACCCTTCAAGCTTAACATGCAACTACTCGACAACATCCACACAGGTTAGTTAGTCATTGAAAATGGCTGTAGTTGTGGAACATTATGTGGATCAGCACAAAGTTTCTAAAATCCAGTGCTTCAATAATTTTGTTAAATTCACAGTTCAGATACAACACTATCAACACAAGGTAGCCCATAGAGCATGAAAATAACAAAGGCTTATAAACCAAGTATTCTAAAAAATTCTCAGTGTCTTTAAGAAATAAAGGAAGTTGCTGAGGCAGGGAGCAGACTTCTCGTGGACACAGATTGTTGCATTTAATTTTGTTGAATGGACTGTTGCACATTTGATTAGTTCTTCAAGGCTGATCTCATGATTGCAATAATATCTGCATTAGCAATAACAAAAGAAAATCAGACCAGACAGCTTTTTTGTTCTTTAATCTATTCCTAATATTTCATGTCTTGCACTCCTGGTTGTCTGTGAACCCTGTTTAAATAGGATATGCTGTCCAACACTCATACCCACCTTGTTTGTAGCCTCATTTTCAAAGTAGCTCTGTGGCCTCGCACTTAGACAAGGGCATCAAAAATCAGGAGTCATTGGTGTACTGCAGGAATGTCCAAACCAGCAAGCTCCTAAAAATGCTTTGCATTTTCTAAGGAACAAGACTTAGGGAGCTTCTTGGAGCCCTAAGTGTTTGCTAAACCCTAAGCACTGGGCAGGAACATAGTGCTGCTAGGGGAGTGCTTGTATGGCCTCAATCAAAAAGATCTGAATGATAAGGTAGGTGCTGCTTATTTATCACCAATAGTGTGAGAGTTTTAGGTGCGTCCATGGACTAGGAAATGCTTGTAAATGGAAACCTTGTCTGAAACACTAGTGGAAAAATGCAAATAGTTGTTTATTCTGTACCTGTTGTGTGCCTGCACAAAGCAGCTGTGCTGTGTGCAACCTTATTGCAAGGGAGGCCACCAGAGTGCCCAAACATGACACAAGACATGGTACACATCACCATAGCTGGATGGCCAGTGTGCTGGGCAAAATGTGTGCATTTGACTGCACTTATCTATACAGACTCACTGTTAAGTGCCTAGATCTGACCAAATTACAATTTAGAAATTATTTAAGAGAGACTGAATCAAGCCTAGAGTAGTAATTATCTCTGCTGTGATTAATGAGAAGCCAGTGTTTTGGAACCTGACCGTATTCAATCACCAATCAAAACTGCACAAGGCATTCATTCCTGTGAATACGAATACATGGAGGCCTGGCTTCACAGCTGGTGCAAATTGGCTTAGCCCCACTGACTTCATGTAAATGGGCTTTAACTAGGCCAGCTGAGGAACTGGCTTAGAAATCTACAGCCCACCCAAAACACAGACTTTGATTTACCAGAAGAGGGAAAAAAAGAAAAAAAAAAAAAAGGTGTTTAGGTTAAAAACAATTCTAAATAAACAAAAAGTGCATATTGACATTTTAAAATTACTTGAGCTGTGTTAATGAGCCCTGCTCTGTGAAGCCCACCCTAGGAATACATACCCCAGCGTACAAGTCACCAAAGGCTATTCCTGTTGTTTTCTGCCTGTTTCTTTGTGTAAGCACCAGCTGCAAATACAAGCACTATAAAAGATATAAAAAGATGGGTTTGTACACATGCTGTTCAAAGATGTGCTTGCTCTTGACGACTATGTTTTTAGTGGTAAACCTCTGAAACAAGTCTGCCTCAACACCAACTCAGCTCACTTACAAAGGGAAGTGTGTGCCTAAGGCAGGGGCCCAGCCAGATGAAAGGCAGAACATCTTTCTTCCCAGGGAGCTCAGTGCCTCTCCTCCCCACCAGGCAGTGCTTGTTTTCCAGGACAAGACAGTCTTTATACCGTGATGTAGCAGGTGGTGTACAGAAGGGAGACAAATTCTTACTTTTTTCACAGAGGATAAGGGAGAGTGTTCTCTGGCATAAAACTCTTCCTTTACACAGGGTAATAGGACTGTGGCTGTACTGAAATGGGGACTCAAAACAGAGCAGGGGGTGGAATTGTATTTCCTTGCACCCTTTCCCCCAAGATCTACAAACAGATCAGAGCATATAATTCTTACATAGTTATGGACAGCAGTATCCATTTCTTTCTCCTAATTCTCTTTAAAATAGTAAATACTGCTAAGTTTAGCCACAAGGCAGTAAAAGCCTGTAATTCTTTTTCCCACCTACCATCTGTCCTTATTCCTGTCAATCCTTTCCCCTTCTCCTCACCCTGCTGCTACAGGCAGTGCTGTTTTGCAGGTAGCTAGGAAGCTTTGAAGTTTCCCCGCAGAAAGCTGATTATATAAATGTTAGTATATCTTCAGCTTTAAAGCAGTTGGATCATCTCAGAGCATTTTACTAATTTTTCAGAAGGTTTTATACTGTTCTTTTTTCAGTGGGGATTTTTCTGAGATTATAAAGGGAAAAGATGAATCCAGAAGGCAAGCAAAACTGTCAACAAAAGCATTTTTGAGGGAAGCTGTATATTGTGACAAGATGTCATACTCAGATCTACACTGTGCCCATGCATTTTCCATAAATATCAATTTTGCTAATATTGTGAATAGTAATTGAAGGGGTTTTTTTCCCCCTATTGTGCTTGCAAGAATAGCAATGTGAATAAAATTTCTAAAAAGATTTTATCCACATTTCTAGAAGGAAATTATAGTAGCCATGTGAATATCTTCCTTTGATAAAGGTTTGGAAGTGAAAGAGGTTTTTAATTTTTTTTATCAATGTGTTAGGAGGGATTATTTGTTTGCTTTGATTTTTATGGAAATATACATTTTATTCTACTCTCCCGTATCATGATGATGCTTGAGGTTTTTGTAGGTGGGGAGTGGGATTCTGAATGTAGTATTCTCCATAAAGTCTACAGAGCATTCTAATGAATAAGTATGTTTTGAAAGAACTGTCATTACTGGGATCTTTTATAATGTGTTTGAAAGCTTCTCCCAGCACTCATGCTTGCTGTCTCCTGGAAGAATTATAATGTATTGGAAAAATACAATCTATCTGGAGATATATTTAAAATACTTCTATCAAAAGCATTCTGGGTTATTAAAACTTGCATAAAAAGTTTTTATGCAAGAAATTATACCATGGAATCAATGAAAAAGATTCTAAAAGAAACACACAAAAATATTCAAAACAATAAGGAAAACTTACAGCTTTTCCACTTCATTTCTTTCTAAAATCTATTGGCATGTGGGATCACATGCCTAAAAAGAAAGTAGTGCCCTAAAGTGAAAAGCCAGGTCCTCAAATGCATTCAGGTACCTATATCCAACCAATGCCAGAGGAGCCAAGTGCCTAATTTCCACTTGATTCTTTGTGTTTGTCAGGTTCAAGTCTGAGACTTTTACCTCAACTGGCAGTTATGTTTTTTAGTTAATCCTAAGTACATCTCAAGATGTGGTTTCATTTGCTATGCACAGCACTAAACAGTGAGTTCAAGAACACAGAGAGAGAATGGTTGCCAGGTGGCTTCCAAATAAAAAATATTGTTGTTATACCTGCCATGTGGCAATAATAAATCAACTACCAAAATATGCAGCCTCTAATTTTGCTCCAAGATTTTTTTGTTAAGAAATTCTTCTATTTTTTATTCATTTTCTTTTAGACAAGTAAAAATCATTGTAGTGACTATCAGAAGTCTTTCAAATACTGTAGTAATCATACCTTTCTACATTTCTTGAGCTGTCTAATGATGACATCAAACAAATGTACTGCAGGTGATTATAAGGTAGAGGTTGTTTTTCTTCCATTCTGTGAGAAGATAAAAATAATGTAGATAAAAGGAACAGATCTTTTATAAGACAGAATTCAAGCAACTTGAGGTGGAAACCCATAAAAATCTCACAAGTGTTGTTTAAATGATGAGTCACTTCAGCAGCATAAAAGTAATCTATTTATCTACATTTCTACCAAAGGCTTTGAATTTCTGTATCTCAGATAGCAATATAGATATTGAAGTACTTTGAAAAAAAAGTTCAATTTTTCTTAAAGGCATGAGCTTTCTCTTTAATGTGTTTCCCCTCTCTCACAACAATTCTATTTAGCATCATCTTTTATTGCTAAATTTTTACTATGCCCTAGCATATGTGTTTTATAAATACATGTGTATTTCTCTTTTAAAGAAATACTATAATCAGCAGTTTAGACACTTTACTTGTCAAATAACATCGTGTAAATGTTCTGGCCTTTCTGATGTTAAATCAGAAAGCCCAGTGGCTAACTAGAATTTAACCCAAATCTATTAATGACTTGTCCTGGTAGTATAATTACATGTTTTTCTTCTTTTTCATATGTAAAAGTCTCTTTCACTCAGGACACATATTACTATATCTAGGTTTATTGTTGTCCTTTTCTGTTATATAACTTCATGAGAACCATTATCCTTATTTTATAAATAGGGACACTGAGGCACTTGAAAATAATTTGCAATTTATCAGGATAATTATAGAGAAAGCCATAAAAAGGATGCAAGTCAATGTTGTCTGGTTCAGTACTTACAGAAATTGACAATAAGTACTCAAATACAGTGCTAAAATTTTATTTTGATTTAGATAGGATGCTGAGTTTATATCCCAAGTCTGGTTTACAGTAAACTAAGAATTAGGCTTTTAAACCATTAAAAGAGGTTTTAGAAAATTTGATTGTATGTGTGTACATTTCTTTGATTTCTTCACTACATGATGCCGTTTTAAATGTGCCATTTTTGAAAGTAGAAAAAGCAGGCTTTTCCATACTTGTCCTATATCATGCATTCAGGGAACTATCAGTACAGTACCTTGATTACCAGATAAATGCTGGCTGTTGTCTCCTCTGAGCTCTTTTCACTTTCAGCAGTATAATTTTATGTTAAGGTTTAGTGGCACAACAATTGAATTGCATAAATCTGTTCATTATGCCATTTAAACTGTGAATTTCTGTTGTAGGCTCTGGGAAGATGAGCTTTATAAATGCTGAAATGCACACATCAAAAAAAATGAAACAAGAAAACTGACACACCCACACCCACCCAAGACCAGATGTTTCTGTTAAGCATTAGATGTGTAAATATACACATTAATCATTTATTTTATTCTTAATGTATAATTTGCCCTGCAATTTTCAATTTCATTTGATATGGATTTTCTTTTTGAGTTAGGTCCTTCTCTAGATAGGTTCACTAACTAGACTCATAATCTTTTGATTCTGTCTTTTCATTTGCTTCTTGAAAAGAAGACACATAATTCTGAAGCCTAATTTAGCCAATGCACAAACTTTATTCTCTTTCCTCACACACAAAGGGGAATTACAAGGTGTTGTGATACAGTATTCTGCTAAATATTTAAAGTTTCAAAAAAAATAGAAATTTTAGACAGTAAGCCGTCTGAAGCAAATTACAATGGGAAGATGGAATAATGCCCATGAATTGGGAAAAGAGAGGATTTGTGTAAGAATTATCCTTAATAATGTGGAACTGACATTATCCAACCTGCAACCAGTTCTGCCCCCCCGATTTCAAGCAATTTTGTCATAGCAAAAGTAGGAGGTTAACACCGCATTTTCCTATCAGCCTGCGTGTGCCACATCTGCTCATCGGAGTTCTTGGCTCATTTGCATGCTTCTGCCACTCACCCTGGAATTTATTGTGCTAGGACTGCATCTCAGACTTGGCTCAGAGCCAGAGCCTACTTCTCCATTCTCCCTTTACAGCTAATACAATATGAAAGTCACTAACAAAAAGACTTTCATGTCAAATTACAGGAAAAAAAATCTCAATTGCCTAATAGGATTTTAAATTCTTATCATACTAGTGACTTTCTGTAAGTAATAACATTTGAAAAGAACGACTTAGCTGATGTTTTCTTCAAATACTCTCTATGCATTGTAAATTTTCTTACGAGTTGTGATTCACTGCTCTTCTATTACTACAGAGACAACACAGGACAATGGATCACAGCTACACAGCCCTTCTGTTCCCATCCAGCTGGCCTTAACATCTCATCACAAGTACTAGAGAAGGTTGTGCATTTATTTCTGTTTGATTTAGATGTCAGGCCTATTCTCTGTACATCCAGGAAGCTGGGCTTCTATGTGTACATAATTATATATGATAAGTAGATGCACATATGTTCAACTATAACCACAAAGGTGAGTGTGGAGACAGAGAGAGAGAGAGAGAGCTATATGTAGGCATCCATGTGTACTTTTGTCTTTGGGATTACTGCCCTTCTAACTGTGTTCAGGGCTAAACAATGTTAATGTTTCTAAACTTGCTATTATGTTAATAATATGGGACCGCAGCTCTGCCCAGACTAGTTCTATGTCCAGCACCAGCAACAAGTTCCATTACACTTCTATAATGACCTTTTCTTTCCCACCACCTCTACACCTCCTTCAAATTCTCAAGAGCAGTCTGGACAGATATTTGGGTAAGGAGATTAAGTCAGGCTTTGATGCCTCTCCCCAAATACTCACACTCTCCCTTGTTCCACCAAAGATTCAGACACCTGCAGATGCTTGTAGAGAGCAGGACTGTGGGAAGAGGATGTGTTACAGTGGTGATTCAAGTTCACCAGTGCTGAGTCATTCCTGATTATTATCCCCATAAATTATCACAGTTGAATTATGTAGCTCAATAGTTTCTGATAGCATAGTTCTTCTCCTGGTTACAATAGACTTCAGATGGGACTAGAATGACAGTGGAAATAAATGGAAAAAGAATTAACCCACAGTTTTCATCTAATTCAGACCCCTGATGTAACTTTACATCTTCTGTGAAGCCTTTGACCCCACAACATCCTTTTCTCTAAACTGGTGAGAGATGGATGTGATGAGTGGAATATTAGATGGATAGCAAGTGGTTGAATCGTTGCATCCAGAGGGTCGATGGCTCAGAGTCCCAATGGACATCAGTGACAAGTGGTGTCCCTCAGAGGTCTGTATTTGTACCACTGCTATTTAATATTTTCATTAATGACATTGAAGGATTGAGTGCATTCTTGAAGGAATCAAGTGCACCCTTAGCAAATTTGCAGATGAAAGTTGAGCATTGTGGTTGATACACCTGAAGAATGGGATTCCATCCAGAGGGACAAGCTAAAGAAGTGGGCCCAGGGAAATCTCATAAGTTCAACCAGACCAAGTGCAAGGTGCAGCCCCTGGGTCAGGGCAACCCCCAGTACCAACACAGGCTGGGGAAGGGATAGATCAAGAGCAGCCCTGACGAGAAGGAGTTGAAGTGTAGGGGAGGTGCTGGTGCATGGGGGGTTGGACATGACCCAGCAATGTGCACTTGTATCCCAGAAAGCCAGTGGTATCCCTGGCTTTATAAAAAAGCTATGTGGTCAGCAGGTCAAGAGAGGTGGTTCTGCATCTCTCCTGCACCCTGGAAGAGCTGGGTTGGATGGGGCTCTGAGCAACCTAGTCTAATGAGAAATGTCTCTGCCCATGGCAGGGGAGTTTGGAACTAGATAATATTTGAGAACCTTTCAATAGAGACCATTCTATGACTGATTCTTCTGTGGTGGAGAAAACAGAACATCTACAAGAATAAGGCATCCTTACGAGCTTTTCAGTTGGAATTTTTAATCAAAAGTACTGGATACAACAGTGATAGAAGTTGTGTAAATATTTTATATAATGCAAACTGGTTTTGAATAATCTTACTTTGTTCCATTTGGAGCAGTGGTGTATCCATATAGTGTCTCGGAGGACTCAGTTGGACTAGCCATTGAAGTTACCCACTGAAAGACTGGAAGAGGTCCTAGCTTGTTTACAGACAAATACAGCCTCCTTCAGTCACCATCATATTACTCACTGGTGATTGCCAAATGAAAAAAGGCATCATAGAAACAAATGCACCTTCTGGACCCCTCTTTAACCTGGTTTTTAAATAAATGAAAGATCTATTGGCACTATCATACACTTGAATTTCAGATTAGCCCTCTGCTTCTGGATTAGCAAGGCTAACCGACATGCGCACTGGGACAGAAATTTTGTAGAGGAAAGAAATTTACCAGAGGAAAAAAACCCAAATCAGATCTTACCTAATTTTATCTAGGCATATCTATTGCATCCTTTAGGACAGGGCTTTCATGGTAAGCTTTCTTAATGAAACACTGAGAGACTAAAACTCTTCTCAGATGGAAATCACAACGTCTGAGACATCAAGAAATAAACAGCCTTTTTTTGGTTATTCCTTTCTTGAGAAATTTGAAGTGAATGTGAACATGCGGAAGAAGAGTAACAACTGCAAGTCTGAGCTCATCTTTTTTAAGCACCTCACTGCTCTGCCCCTCAATTTGCCAGCCTTGGATTTTGGCCAACCTTATACATATATTATATTACTTTTAAGGGGTATTTCTGGGCTCTAAATTATCTTTAATCCCTACAGAAATACATGTCTAATTGCTGGTTGGATCTGTATTCACCGTGGCGGATGAATTCCTTGATGAACAAGAAGCTCCAATTTATGTAAATATTTTTTGACACTTCAAATAAATTTTTTTTCCAAAATATGCAGCAGTCAAGGAAACAATGCATCTTTGACTGCATAAAGGCATCCACTTGCGTCTAGGAACATGATGAACAAATTTAGGAGCATTACCCCTTCTGTGTAATCTGGACATAATTTTGAGTATTGTGTTGAAAGGTTTTAAAGTTTCTATTTTACCACCTCAAATGGAGTTGCTTGAGGTTTAGTAACGACACATTGTGTAGGTAGTCAGTGTCCCCACTACTCATGAAATTTCACTGAAAATTTTTTTCGTCCCCAGCATCCCATCAGTATGCTGACATTAGCAAGTCATTGATCTAAACAGCAATTCATTTCGATGAAATTAAAAACTACAGAGAAGCTGGCAAGCAAAATAAATACCACAGTATAGGAGATGCTGACTGCATTTAAAATCTCTGGAGACCTTCAAACTAAAATGACAGGCACACAGAGTATATCCCAGCTGCTATTGCAAACTAGTAAGGAAAACCAAATCTAACAATAAAACCCCTAAAACTGAAGCCACAGTAGAAATAATTGAGTATTCTACTTGCCACTCATTTCCCCTTTAAATTTAACGTGTTTTGCTAGAAAACTGTTACAGCACCATGATGGGCTCAAAATGAAAATACTATGTTATAGTGATATGTACCTATAATAATGTCCAATATAAAATGTTGAAGTTATATTGCAGCATGATTAGCTTGGGTAAGCATTCTCCTACTGGCAATAAAAGATAAGGCTGTCTTGAACAATTCTGCTTATTTGCCTTCTAATTTTGCCATAGGATAATGGAAGCCAAGGATAGAAAAGCCCTGTTGGGCTGCCTAGTTCCTGTTGCTGCCAATGAAGAATTCATCATTATATTCTGGCTTTTAGCACTGATTATTCTTTTACAGCTTCCCTTTGGAGTCTTTTCTATATTATCAGACCTATCAATATGAGGAAGTTTTTGTTGCTTTTCAGCCTACATCTGACTGTTCTTAATTCCAGTCCATTAAACATAGTGACAATCCCTTGCACCTCTGTAAACCTTTCCTCCATTTCTTGATGTCAGCATCCAGGTACAGGTACAAGACTTGCTTTGTGGTCTTCAATGCTGAATCCTATCCAGTCTTACAATCTCTTTCTGAGGAATCTTAGCTTGTAATAAAATAATTTTTAAAATTTAAGTGTTTTCTTGATGTGAACAGGTAGGCTTTTTTATAGGAAGCTGGGAGCTGTTCCATCTGGCCTGCTGTGATAAGGGACTCCTCCCTGTCTGTTAGGGATGTCTATTCAGATTCCAGCTTCACAACCAACTTTAATGTGTTACTTTGCTGGTTTAATCTTTAGCTACCTTCATTGTTCAACAGATCTCTAAAAGTTACCTTCAGGCTTTAGGAACCTCTAGGAGCAGAGGTCAAAGCCTTTAACCAGTTGATTGTGGCAGCCAGACCAGAGGAGAGTTCCTAACCAAATCTGCCCAACAGTTTCAACACCATAATTTACAACACCCTGTAGAATAAGCCTACACAGAACTGTTGTTTTTTCTAAAATGCAAGTTCTTTTACAGTAAATAAATTATACTTTTTAAAAAGAGTATGTAGGAATAGTTATGAAAAATATGGTACTTCTGGCAAAATTGCAGAGCAAGAATAAATTCTTCATAAATTTTTAATAGTATCAAGTTCCTAGGCAATGTCTGAGCCAGTTTTGTGCCTTAAACATATTCTCAGGATTTTGTTTTCTGCCACAACTCTCCCATTATAGTATCCTGTGTCCTCATTATTTTAATTTCACTTCCATGTGTTTTGGTTCTCATGAGGGATTATAACTAGGTTCAAGATCTGTGAACCTGATAAGTTTGCTTTTATTTCAGGTTTTGTCCTTGTGAAATACACAGGGGGAAAAAGGTCATGAGAACTATTCTAGAGGCTGAATCAGCTCAACCTCTGTAGGGAGACTCCTCTTGGCTACCTATGGCTGGAGAAGTTGTTGCCACAGCACCACTTGAGCCTCAGAGGAGGCAGAAAGGCAGGCCTGTGGAATCTAGGAAATCTCAAGTCCTTGGCCATTTCATATTTTGTGACCCTAATATTTCACACTTTTTGATTTTAAAGGACCATTTTAGAAGAGATTCATCAGAAGCACAGAGCAAAATGAAAGGGTCAGCTTTTGTGTTTTAAAACAGGACAGCAAAGGATCATGTCATGCTATTCTTAAACCACTGAAAAATATGACCACCCAAGGCAGAAAAGGAGATAAGGAAAAGATGGAAGCTTGTAATTATTTTTGTTTACTTTCCCCCCCCCCCCTTAACACCATTTTGAGTGAACATTTATTTTATATTTTCTGTTAGGCAATAGAGATTTTTCTACCATTTCAGCCCCAAGAGTTAATGACTCTTTCTGAGCTGGTTATTGACTTCACCTGCTGACTTACCAAAAGCTCCCACAGAAATACTTCTATGACTAGAAAACAGGGAAATCTAGGTCTCTAGCTAATAATCAAACTCCCAGACTCAAGAAAAACATTCAGGAAAGTTTGAGCAGAACTTCAAGAGAAAACAAAAGAAAGAATGAAAGGATGGAAAGAGAGACAAGGTGAGAGGGAATAAGGGTGAAATGGGAGAAGAGAGACAGAAAGAGACAGAAGAGTATATAAACCAAAGCAAGAAGCAAAGGCATCCAGAAAACTTTTGGGGAGGAGGTTTTAAGACTTACCCAGGGTAAGTTTTATCTGTACATGAGATATTTCACAGCAGTTCTGCTGGGGAATGAGGTAAAGGTGTCATCTCTCAAATATTACTCTGCTTACAGAGGGAAAAGTGTAACTACTCAGTCATTTATATCTTTCCTACCTGAGACAGTACCAGATGGTGCCGTGCATTCTCAGGTTAATCATTGTGTGAGAGACCTGGCTGGGAGCCAGACCCACTTCACTGTCAACTGTGAGAACAAGCAGTGCTGAACCTTACATAAGATTCACAGCAGAGCCCCTGGATTTTAAGCAGACATCTGGTATGACTTTTCATATTTATTTGCTATAAGGGTTCAAACTGAGCCAAAATGTGGCATTACACCATGCCAGTCTTCTCTGGGATATTTATCAATTTCTGCAGAATATAAGCTTTCACAGGAAAGAAATCTTGTGTTCTTACTGTCTGGGATGAGATTTCCAGGCAGGTAGCAATGCAGGGCTGAGTCTCCAAGCAAACAGATTGAAACAGTGCTTTTGGGAAGCAACTGTCTCTTCACTGTGCAACACAAATAAAAAGCATGAAACGTATGGCTGCAATTCTATTTTCCAAGGGCTTGGACAAATGAAAGGACTCCCCACAAATTCATTTTCCAGTGCAGAGAAAATTGCTTTTGAGTCTACCACTCTGTGACTGCAGAGTCCTACTGCCCCCATGAAAGAGGGCTTTGATTTAATCTGCTATTAAAGTGCATAGTCAGGTGAGAGGTTACACGTATGCACCATGAAAGTGTCAAATGACAGTGAGATGGCTCAGCATTTAACTCTCTGGAAGGGGGAACATTTTCCTTTCACATCAGTAGGCTGTTGACAACGCAGAGCAGCGATGTTTTGGCCAGAAGTATTTGCTGTATCACTGATTACAAAAAGGAAAAAGAAAAGGCAACCGGGCCTTTGAAACTGGGATTAATGAAGAGCTGAGAAACATAGCAGCAGCTTCTCTCCCACACATACACACTCTAACAGGAATTTTTCCAAGCAGACAAAACTGAGCCATTATTATTTAAGGATATTGCTCTTTCCCCAGTACTCATACTCAGCACAAAATTATTCAGTGGAATTCGAATACTGAATAAGATCAGTAAGAGAGTACTGTACATTTCAGAAATGCAGATGATGCACATAGACATGGAACACTTAATTTTCTTCACTAAAATATTTTCTGATTCTATTTTTCAGAAATATACATAATCTTTTTTTTTTTCCTTTATAGTATTTAGGAATAAAATCTGATTTTGCCTTCTTGCAGATTAAGTTCAAATACTATGTTCTATGCTTTATATGAGGATGCCATCAAAAGCTTTTTTATCTATGCCTTTTGGAATAAAATACTTATACTATTTCAACAGTATGGCTGTTGGGCAGAACCACATGTTGAGGGGAGTAGAATTACAATGCCTTAAAAGAAAAGCTGTCATAAGAATTCTCTATGATATCAGATATTCATTGCTGCACTCCTTGAGCCATGCAATATGCTCCTCTTTCCTCCTTGCCCATTTTAGGGTGTCTGCTGTGTCAGTTTTATACAAAATGACATTTCTGATGGAGCTCCCAGCCAGGTGGTTATCTATTTGAACAAGTAGAATACAGTCTGACCTAAAGTTTTTACATAAGTATGCATAAATAGAAATAAACATATATATGTGCATATATACATATATATGCAGGAATCTGTGTATACTCTAAAGAAAGTATAAAATTACCACTTAAATATTTTTTCTGTTCTTATCATTTGAGTGTTAATAAAACAATCTAAAAATATTGCCACAATTCTTGATAACAGCTACCTGACAGATTTTATACCACGTACTTTATTTATCCAATGTCTTGCACAGATTAGAACTTTTTAAAAGGAAGTAATTTAAAAAAACCCTGAGCACATGGCAGAGATTTACAATAGTTGCATTCACAAGAGAACTGTGCTGCTAATGGAGATAATCCAATCAGAATGGATGCCCCATTGTGTTAAGTGCTGTACAATCACAGCATCAAAGACAGGACCTGCTCTGAAATGCTTGCAGGCTAATTAGCTGTAACAATAGAACATTATATATTTTCACTGATACTGGGACACTCAGGGCCCACTCAGACCCCCACCAAGCCCAGCAAGGCTCCAGCTAACACTGACAGCCATTGAAGCAGGTCTCCAATGTGATCTAACAGTTCTGTGAACCAGCAAGCACTACAAGCAGGCAGAATATGAAGAAAGTAGAACAGAAAAAAAAAAAAGGAAAAAAGTGCTAGAGTATCACAGAACATACTTTGTTCATTTATTTTGACAAGGCTAGTTTAAAGAATTTATGAAACTTCATAGTAACACTAATTAAGCATTCAAGTAATAAAGACTTGTTAATGTGGGGTCTTCATTATAACATTCCGCCACTAAGCCTTTGATTAAAAGATTAAAAGGGTTGAAGCTTCCATTTAATTTATTTCTTTATTTTGATAAGTTCATTTGGTTTGTAGATTAGTGCATGGAGAATTTCCTATTGTATCTTATTGCCCCTGGCTCTGTAGCATAAGACAATGCAGGACAACATCCAATATATCACTTTACATGTAGTAAATGTTCTTGAACTCCACTAAAGCCTGGAAGATAGAATTAGCTATCTAAATTTCTTTTAAAATTCATGGTTTCAACTCTGTTTTTAAGTGAATAAGCTATGTCTTTTTTCACTCTTTTCCTGGCACCCACATCCAGCATCCTCATATCCTGCTCCCCTATATGCAGTTACTCAGAAATGGATGGAGAGGGGCTACACTAATGGCTAAGTCAATAAACTTGTGATGTTTACCTGGAGTATGAGTATACAGAGCTTCAGTCTGCTGGGGCCAAATAGACTGAAATAATTTCTTCAGTAAATGACAAGCCATATAGGAGTTACTTCAGGGAAAAGTGTGGCAATATATTGCCTAATTCCCTTGACCAAAATATCAGTATTGATCTTCCCTATATCTGATATGCTTTTTAAAAAGAGATTTGGTAAAGAAAAACCCTTTCCAAACAGCTAAGAAATAAGCTTCTAACCTTTTACTTTCAAAGAAATTAATTGTTTCTTTAGCCAGTCTTCTTGGATAATTGTTCTCTATATAAACATCTTTAAAAGCTAGCACATATTTATCTTATCTCAATCATCGGGGGTCCTCCCTGGGTTTGGATGACAACTCAAATCCATTTGCACTGAACAGTCACTACTTTCATGAGAACTAGTGTTAACTGGGATAAAGTCTGCTCACAAGCACATCTGCAATGATGACTGCAAGCTTCTAACAAGTGAAAGACCTGTAAAAGTAAATGATCCATACATGTTCTTGAAGGAAACCTGCAATCATTAAGATTGTCCTCTGCATGGATACATCAATAGTACAGTTACAGATTCTGTTGCAGATCACTTCATCTTCTAGGTTATGTGATAGAGAAAGACAGAATTTATCCTGGAGTGCAGGACAAAATGAGTCCACAGAGGAAGCTATCATCCATCTGGATTCCTAAGGAGGAAAATAAATAAATAAATGGATAAATGGATTCTCTGTATTCTTATAATCTGCTATCTTAATAGCTCTGATTATGTACATACAGAGATGACATTAACAAGCTATTGCTGCACATAATCATAAGTGAGACTAACCTATTTTCACTAAACACTACAGGAGTGGTATATTTTCATCATGTGATTGATTAATTTTCAGTGGGAAAAATATTTTGAAAATCCAGGGATTTTTTATTACTGAAAAGGACTTAAAGGTTTTATATGACTTGGACAAATGTTTTTAATCCTGGGAAAAGATATTAGGAGTTCTCATATATCTTGTAATTTTACAATTTGTGGATCTTTTTTTCCATGAAATATTTTCCTATTTTTTTTTTCTTATTTAACTACTGTATTTTCTGCAATGTACTGCAGGCCCTGACAGACACAATTTAGAGGATAAAGCACTGCTTTTATTTTTTGAAATATTGCCAATCTTTTATATTATATCTATCTTATATTATATGTCTTTTGGTTCTGTTTTTGTTTTTAAAGAATGGTTGGCATTTGTGATATTTATGAAATTTTAAACAGCTGCTCTTAAATGTGTCAATATCTTATTACGGCCATAAACTGATATAGGCAGGCAAAATTAGGACTAACTGCCATAAAATGCAGTTACAGACATATTGCCAAAGAAAAGGCATTCTCATCTTCATACGGGGCCTCAAATTCTAAATGCACTACAACATGCTCTTTCATCAAGCAAGGTCTGATTCTGCAAGTGGTGGAAGAATTAACAAGGAAATGCTGGTTTAAGAGCTCTCCTTGAGTTCATCAGGACTACAGTATTTGCTTTGGATGGGATTCATGTCACTTATCTGCGAGCAATTTGAAAAGTCAAATTTCCAGTCTAAGTTACCTAAACTGCCCCAAATGAAAGTGAAGTGCTGCACGCAGAGGTGTGGGAATTCATCACCCCCCGAGGTAGCTGTGTCCTGCAGGTCATCTGAATACCCTGTTGAGATGTTTTCAGCCACCACTGACTGCTGAGGAAGTCCACAAAACCGCATGTCTGCACGGTCTGCTTTCAAGAAAGGCAGTCACTAGATCTTTGATGGTTGATAATACCATGGCATATTATGAGAGGGTTTGAGGTGTCAGCTTTGCTATTTATCATGGATCTCTAGGGAGAGAGAAGATGCATTATGCACAGACCTTTTTGACATCTACAAATATCTTCATGGATCTTGCTAATTTTACATTGTCAATCATTACCTCAGTGAAACTAACCAGTGAAATAGGATTACAAATTGGATTTGAATTACCATGGGTTTTTCTCTAGGTGTGGGAATGAGAGAAGTTCTTTCAGGAAGGAGTATTTCCTGTGATTGTAAGACATCAAGACTTTTCTTTTGCTTTCTCTTGTATATAGGTATACATAGTCAACAAACTAGATAAGATCTAAGAGGAAAAAGTATCCAAACAAATGTGCATTTTGCACTTCATAGCATAATACCCTATACAGAACCAGACTGGGAACAGTTCTTCTTTGAAAATTAGAGAGATATTAAAAATTTCTGCATGATTTTGAAGAAAGGAGAGAGGATGTTCTATGAAAGCAGGTTGCAAAAACACAGTTAGCTGCAATTACTGCTGAGCACTTGCCCTAAATGACGATGATTTGTTTCCCCTTTTGTGAATTAGTGTCTTAAATGTCCCAATGCCTGTCACTTTCATTATTTGAGTTTACACAGACTCCTGTCCTGAGTCTCCTAACTGATTTCTGGAGACAGATATTGCATGTAGCATGCCCTCCTCAGTTTCCTGCTTTCAGGGGCTCATGTGCTGTAACAGACTCGCAGCCAGGCAGACAGGGCCACTGCAAAAGATGTCTCAACCTCCTTGCCACCATCACTGGTTATCACAGAGAATCTGTGTGTGAATGTCAAGGAATTTTCACTTATGAAGCATCTAGTTCATTTTCAAGCATGGTGTTTAACAGTGACAAGTTTTATGAGGCACAGTGTTGCAAAGAGGTGGACTTGCCTATTTATGTACTAAAATACCATTCCTCCTATGTCACGTGTGAATGAGAAGGGAGAAGCCTGGCAACACTGGCCCTACAGATTGTGTACCCAGTGACCAAGTGGTTGTTGCTTGTCTATTCCCTGCTAAAAGGAAGCATGCTTCCTGAGAAGAAAACCCAGTCTCAATTCCAGCTCTCATTTCTAGTTTGAAAACTAGTCCATTTACAGCCCTCCAAGGACAAAGACATAAGCATTAACCCAGAAGCATGGTATATTTAATAGAGAATTTTAACTTCTGGGTCAGAGGACACAGCAAATGGTTAGGTTTGGTCTAATGTGGAATATCGGAGCACAGCCAATGTCTTTTTACACTCACTAAACCTTTTCTTTGTTGTGGAGATCCACTTGGATCAAGATAATAATTTTAGGAAAGAAATATTTCCCTTCATCAGTATGCAGGTGCAACTGATAATTGCAAACAAGCCATGAGCCTGGATGGTAGAAAATAATATATAAATTTATTTGATAATTTGAAAAAAACCCGTAAACTTTTAAAAATAGAATCAATTCCATTTCTCTTATTTTAACCTGTAAAATGTACTTTTTTTCCTTTCTGGAAAGAACTCCATTTGAGGTCATTTATTGGGAGGGTCTGTTGCCTTTTTCAGCTTTTAAAAAAACACTTTTCATTGAGGCTGACATTTAAATCTCTAAAATTAAAATCACAAAAGGTTTTTCATGCAACGTGTTATCTCAGTAGAGGTTCTTCTGTAATACAATGCAATAAGCATTTATAAAGAAGCCATTATGATCATTTATTTTGTGAAGATGAACCCTCTGCTACTATGACAATTTTTGTACATTACTAAAAGAAATAGCCAAAACCAATTTTCCTTTAGGATTCAAATTATTATGTGAAGTTTATTACAGAAATACTTTTAAAATAATTTTAAGGAAAGCTTTGTCTTCCTTCCTTATCCCTAGATTACAGCTGCAAGGACTTCACATATGAGAAAACAGTGGGAGGCTCATGTGAATAAAGGAAGACCAAAAGTTTTTTATCTGACCAGAGAGAAACTCTCCCAAAGCCATGATAAGGAAAATACTGGAAAAGGGAGCTGCTGCAGCCAGTATCCTTGGCCCCTACAAATAAACACTAAGATAAAATCTTCTTTTATTTCCTTTCTTGAGTAGAAGTAAAAACAGCCCTGCAAGAAGTATTATGAAGTTGTGAATTCCCTTCCATGTATCCCAGGAAATATGAAGGTGTGTGGAAAGGAGGAGGACAGGAAAGAGGAAGAACTAACAGAGAAAGACACGAAAGGCCCTGGAAATCTCTGCAATCTCATACATATAATGAATTCCAGTCAAATAACGGAATTGTGCAGATATTTCACCTACATCCACTTGTTGGGAGCTGAACCACAAGACAGAATGATATGGTTTGTATTTTTCATATCACACCAGCTCATGAACCATGCAGAAAACATACTCAGAACTGAGTTTTGGGTCTCCTGCTGGGTGTTCTGGAGCAGGACCCTCACATACCATGCATGAAGGGGCAGAAAGCAGTTTGGGGAGATCTCTGTCTCTCAGATATGACAGTCTTGTTTTCCTTAGGATATAGGATGGGCAGACTGGGAATGGAAGATGTGGGTGAGAGGACACAATGATTTTTCATTTCACTTGAAACAAACAGTATTTATCTGGCACATATATATACATATATATGCTGAACAATCACCATGGATCTTACTGCTGAAGAAAATATATTTTGTTTTAGAGACTACCTTCATTTTTGGTGGTACACTTCATTTGTCTTGCAGGGTACCGCAGAAAGTGATCTTGATGTAATAATATAGAGCTAAATACAAAAAATGCAAATTCATTTTTAAATGCATATATTTATGAAGCAAATGCAGGATGTTTAACATCTTCCCCTTTGGCTTTATTTATAAGGCATTCATTCTCTTTCCACAGGTGAATGAAAACCAACAGGCTCACACAACCTGTTTACAAATATGTCCTGTTTTTATCTATGATTACTTCACAGCACTCCCATGCTTCTCTGATGTGCTGGACTTCAGTCACAGCCCTGATATAAGCAACACATTACTTTCCCAACCGAAGAAAATGTAATTTCAGCAAGCTTGTCAACAGTAGGGCCCAGCAGGTAGGCAAAGCACAGAATCCAAAAGAGGATCAGATTTCCTGGTATTTCTTTGCTAGCAAAGAAGATTAGAAGATAACACCTCTCATTTGAAAGAAATTAGGCAAGTCTTATCTGTGCAATTTATCCTCAAAAGTTTATGGTGAGAGGGAGGTTATTAGTTCAACATAAAAGTAGTGCAAGTAATAAAGCTGTTTGGAAGTGATGTGCTTCATAGCACTGTATGCACGGTGCAGCTCCTCGACCTGAAAGTCAGCCTTAGGCTTATTGTATACAACTTATTTTAAATTATTGTTATTTTAAATATTTTAAATTCTGAAAGCCATAATCCTGTAAAAGACTGTTCTTATATCCTCTCTCACCTGCCTTTTCTCCCTGTCTATTTGTTTCATTCACTGGATGGGGCAATGTTGCTTGTTTTTTCTGCTTCTTGATGGGATCAAATTATCAATCTCCCTACCATCCACTTGATAAAAAAGACAATGAGCACCAGAGAGAAGCTGCCACATATAAACTCATTATTCCCTCCAGAAATATAATTAATCTGGCTTTTTTCCCTCAGAAATAATTTGCCTTGTCAACATAAAAAACAGTAATTAGAGATCCCTTTACTTAGCAGAAGCATTGATTTCATGTTCTGGAAATCTATAGTTACAGGCTTCATGAAAATAAAAACCTTCATGACATGGTTCACTTGCTTCTCATGTACTAAGAATTGCCTATTGAAGTTATCTGAGGTCTTTTTTTACTATGACCCTTTGTGTCTGAAATCTTCAAATGATCCTCCACTTAGCATCTTAAAGCTGTGTTGCCATAATAAGTACAAAAGAGTTTAATAGTCTCTGTTGCATCAGGACAATTTAATGCATTTTGCATTCAGAGACAATTAATGACATTATAACCAGAAGAAAATAATGCTGTCATACTCTCTCCTCTTCAGTGCTTCTAACTTTGCTAAATATAAACTGTTTAAAGTGAATTATGTCACTCTGGGGTTTTGACAAAGCCCAAATATTATTAGAGGGTTTTTTCCCCCTACTATAAAGTCCTATAAGGGGTGAGCTCTTAGTGAAGAAGCTTTTGGAAAGCATGTTACTGCACCAGCCTGATGCAACAGACCTCTGAATTCTTCTTTCCTAGATGCAGATGCCCAGCTGGGTGCACTTGGGGAACTTGGGGGTCCCTCCATCCCACTCTCTGCCGGTGGCTGCTGTTGCTGTTTGCAGCTTCAGGCAGCAGCAGTGTAGCCCATAGACACACACTGAGGCAGCATGACCAGGTAAACAGAACATTGCCCTTAGTAACATCCATGTGGCTCCTCTTACAAATCCACTTCCAAATCCACTTCCAAAACTCAGACAAATACCCCGCTCTGCAACACCCCGGCGTGCTATGCAATAACGACTTCACAATTAAAATTTTAAAGCAGCTATGGTTTATTCCAGCTGGGATGCATGGGGGATTTTCTACCATACATGTGGACCAGAGGAAGGGGAGAAGGTGCGAGGAGAGAAGGGGCAAGTGGCCAAAGCAGGGTCCAGGAACAGAGGAGCATGATCCAGAAACAGACCCCACTGAAAGGAGACAGTCAAACACAGAGATGAAACAAATTAGGGCTTTCATGTAACATAGAGAAGAAAAGAACATGGTCAGCAGTGGGAGGGAGGGGTGGGAGGCAAGGCTGTGGCAGAAATCAGGAAAAGAGTAAAAGAAAGGGTGAAGCTGAGTTACATGTTGAGGAAAAAAGAGAGAAGTTTAGATTTATAAGGTCAATAGGACTTTGAGCAGAGAGGGACTAGAAAGGAGACTAAAATAATGAAGTCGGGAAGGATTAAAAGCATTAGGATTTATTCCCCAATTCAGTCATTACTTATATCCCTTATTTTTCAGTGTCAACAGTCCTATATAGGAAACAGCTGTATAATTCAGTACACTAGTGAAATCTGTATTTCATTCTATTCTCTTGGTTGGTCCACATGCAATATGACAACCTTGCTGTTATTAGTCAACAAGTCATACCAAAAGTTGCCGGATAATTTTTCAGTTTAACAAAATAAATATGCCACAAGTCCCAGCTAGAAACTTTTCTTTTGGATATATTTATTTTTTCTTGTTTTTAAATAGCATCAGGCAGATCTGGGCTTACTTGCAGTAGCTATCTTTTTTTGTTGTTGTTTAGTTTGGTTTTTCTCTTACAATTACTTCCCCTGGTGCCTTACTGACCTTTTGAATTCTCTCCATCTCAGCAGCTTTGTTTCAGGAAGACGATCCTCCCAGACAAATCCTCCTCCCCTTTCTCGTCCTAACCAAGTACTGGGTAAATAGATCCATATCATCAGCAGCAATGCACTGCAATTCAGTCACTTTTACCAGGAGCTACCTATTAAGGTATTTTTTCCGCAACACTTTCCAAGGCGCCACAAGTAAACACTTTAACTAAATGTCAAGCTGCCATCTAACTTTCCAGAAGGGACAAGGGAAGATTTCAAGGACATTGCAAGGAGTATTACCTAATTATATTTCATATGCCATATTACATAATGGTTGAGGTCTCTAAGTGCAGTGATACTTATCAAGACAGAGTAGGTATAACTATTCTTACACATTTTCCTCTCACAATTTTTTTCTTGTTAAATTAAACCTGGTCAAGATAAGGGTTGTTTTGAAATGCAATTGTGTTTTTAAATGGCATAATTATTATTTTTAGACAACATAACTGATGTAGAAAATAAAGTCCTGAAGAACTTATGTAACTGAAGATGTATGCATGGAGGTAACACAGTCCTCTGCCTGTCTAGTATTTTAGCTGCATTTTACTGATTTAGGGGTATGTCCAGGAATACTTTATTGTTTCACTATTGGTGAGATGGTGAATTCTTTAGAATAAATATGTCTTTTCAGGTCTCTCAGTGAAAGGCACACCCTGAAGTGTAATTTAATTTATTATGGAGAAATAAAAGGCAAGAGCTGTAAAAATAAAATCCCATCCTTTTAACATTGTTAACTGTATCAAATACAGTTTTATTAAAAAATTCATATTCAAACCTGGAGTTTTTCCTTTATTACTCAAGGTGGATTCTCATTTTGCAAAGTGAGAACAGCTCATTCTTTTTCCCAAAATGTATCCTCCCTTTGTATAATATAATCTTTACTCCACTGCACTGTCTCAAATAGAGTATAGACATTCCATCACTAGTCATTTGAGAGAAATAAGTAACTCCAATAAAGTTAGATTAATCCTACTTATTTTAGGAGGGAGTAAAGATTCTTCTATCTTTCTATTTACAACAGAAAGCACCTAAATAATTCACTCTGATTAGACAACTCACTTTGAGGTGGCTCAATTTAGATGAGATAAATCCTAACTTTAAACCTCCTGCATCTGTTGTTTCAACTGAATCTCTTCTGAAGTTACAAGCTAAGGACTAAACTAAATTAAAATACTGTTTAAACTGCCATTACATTACATAGTACAAGTTGACTTGTCAGCCATATCCTTTCACAGGAAAACTTTACTTTTCTATTAAATTCTGCTCTTTCATTATCTTCTTTGTATAATGAGGAGAAGGATACAGAGACAATATGACCTGAAATGCTATTACATTTTCCATTCTGTGGCATTTCACCTTAATAACATTACAAAACACAAGACAGAATTTTATTTTCTAAACTTTTGCAAAACACTGCACATATTTAGACCTTAGAATTTTATGATAGCAAAATCTGATTTTATTTTTGGGATTTTGACATTTTTTTTTTCTAGAAGATTGCAAATTAAGATAGAGTTCCATAATTTTGTCTAATATCTCAAATACTGTATAAAGTATATTAAGACACAACTACAATACTAATAATGGATTTAAAAATTCACTACTTAGCTAATCCATCATTTTCACAGAAATTCATCCCTTTTTTGCTGCTAGATATTTACATTTAAATGTGAGGTTATGGCTTAGTTTTCACACTGTTCCACATTAATATGTTTTTGCAAATACATTCTTCTGAGATATGTAAAATCACTGAAAACCGCAGTCCTCTTTTAGTTACCAGTTGTTCCCTGACAAAATGGAAGGAGGTTGATATTTCATCCTGTGTCCAGTTTCACTTCAATATTTAATCGATAACTTAGTTGATGGATGACAGCCCAAAGCTGAGAGAATCTAAAATGATGTTGAAGGTCAGGATTCAAGACTTCAGAATTACCTTGACAAATGGGAGAAACAGTGGAAAAAGCTGAAAAAGGGCAAATACAAGCTCAAGACTGATACAGGATCAACAACACAGCATTTTCCCAGAAAAAGGATTTGGGAATGACTTCTGATCACAAGCTTAAGATGGAATAAGTGGCTGATAGGAGGTAAGGAGCTGGAAGCTTTGTCAATAAGGTAAAGGTAGAAGGAGAACTTAAGAGAGGAACATCAAGTTCAAAAAAAAAAAAGACAAATATAGAAAGTGTATTACAAAGGGAAGCAGGAAGAGGTGACCAAGAAGGAATAGAGATTCACTGTCTGAGAATGCAGGAATGTGATTAGGAAAGCCAAAACCCACCTTGTACTGCATCTGATGACTGCTTTGAATGGCAATGAGAGATCTACAGATAGAGCAGCAGTAAAAGATGGATTGGAGAATATGTGGGCTGTGGAAGCAGACAGAGGACCTGGAAAAAAGTCATGTGGAAACATCCTAGGTAGTCCACAGCTTCTTCTTCCTGGTCTTTACTAGTAAAATTTGCTCTCCTCAATCCCATGTCCATCTGACAAGCGGGCAAGTCTGGAGCAAGAAGGATTTGCCTTGCCTGGAGGAGGATTCTATTAGGGAACATTTAAGAATACTGGACCTACGCAATTCCATGGGATGAGATATTCACAAAAGTGCCTAAGGGACATGGCTGCTATTACTGCAGGATCACCTTTAATCACCTTTCAAATATCTTTTGCATAAATACCAGATTTGTGGGAGAACAGATGTCAGAGACAGACTCTCACTGACAGGATCAGAATGAAAAAACAGAAATATGGGATATTCAACTTAGACTTAAGGAAATACTTTTTTACTGTGAGGATGGCTAAGCATTAAAACAGGGTTCTCAGAAAAGCTTCCCATCCTCAAACACATTCACAAAGCAACTGGAGATGGTCCTGAGCAATCTGCTCTATCTCATCCCACCAATCTCAACCACCCTGTGATTCTTTGATTCTGTAAATAAATTCAAAAGCTGCATTACAAATTGCAGGGTTGTGGGCTGTGTTATATTTCACCTCGCACTATGCACTGACCTGCTTCCTCTGAGGTAAAAAAATCCTGCATTTTTTGCACAGACATGTCAGATTTTAATTAATTAATATAAATTTTATATTATTTGGACAGCTGGATGATTTTATTGTTGTTACCTCATTTGAATGAAAACTTACATGTTGATTTAATCTGTTACTTCAGGAAAGTCCTGAAACTTTCCTATAGTTTGGATTTCTGATTGCTTGAAGAATTTAAGAGACCATGGCAAATTAATGGAAAAATTATAACATGGTCTTTTTCTAATCAATGTGATATTTTTTGTTTCATTTTTTTTTTAATTTTAATTTAATCTATTGTCATTAATTTTCCATGGCAAAGATGTGTTACACTGCCTATGTACAAGTACAGAAGCAGTGTAATTACCAAAGCAGGTGGAGCTACACTATTGTTAAGGGCAAAAAGGCAGAACTAGGAATATTAAACTAAGGAAATCCAGGCTAAACATTGCATAAAAGTTCTCAAGCGCTCGCGTTTTTTAGATTTTATTGACCCAAAGAAGTGACTAGTAGCTCATTCACTTGTGTAGTTTCAGACAATATTGGGAATTACGCCATATCAAAAATATTGTTTGGGGAGAGGTTTGTCTAGATAAGATGAAAAAATTCTTTTCTGTCTATTAAACAGCCCCTGCTGGAAATTTTTGCCACTGAGAGTGTATACTTATAATGCCAGAATGGCAAAATATACTTCAGTTTGTCATGCTTTATTTATAAAAAGAGAAAGTCAGTGTTAAGAAATAATTTTAATCCAGCACTTTGTAACTTCTCCAGTCCATGGAAACATAAATAACTACTTCATATGACACTTCTGTTGTTTCAGAGGGCATTATATTATGCCAGGATCAAAGGCATCTGAAACTTTAAAGGGTTTTATTTAATCTGTGAATTATTACTTTCCTTCCTATGTATTAGAATGAGCTACTTATCTGTATTCAAAAAGAGAGCTATAAATATTGGTTCAATTTTAAGTAGTTGAAAAGATTTATAGATTCCAGTGAGATAAATAACTGAAATTTTCCTTCTAAATGGTAGTACAGGTTAATATTAGTAACAGAACCTTTAAAAATTATTTTACATTTATGCTATCTTATAAAAACAAACAAGCAAACAAACAAACATACATATTTTTTGGAATATTTTGGTAGTTCCAGAAAAAATATGCTTGGCTTTAGATACTCATAGGAAAATAAGCTCTTAAATTCATGCAGGTTTACGTCCTGCCGGTTCAGCTGTCTACATTAAAAAGGCTCTGTGACTCTCCATGCACAGGCATCTTTTCCACATGCTCACTTGGTTCAGATGTTACCTACACTGTTTGATTTCATTTGACTTGGCAGAACTTGACCCCTAACCAGTATTGCTTTCAGATGTTGCTCAAAAGATATGGTTGCATTATCCTGAAGGCCTTATCTTTTCATTTATGAGTGGGCATCCTATACCAAATGATCTGTAATTAATATTTGAAGAGTGCTTTGGGTCAATATGGCCTCATTGATCCTCTTTTTCTTTGTTTAGAATAACAAGTAGACATGAAAACACTGTTATTGTTATCTCCCATAGCTTTTAGAGGACAAAATGTTGGGTTTGGGTTTTTTTCCATGAAGGGGAAAAAAGCCCTGAACAGGTAATTCATACCAGATTCTCACTTAGCTGATCACTAAATCTGATAATGTTAAAGTTTAACATTATCCTAAGTTTAACAAAGTCCTAAAACACCGTATACTGATCCTTTTATAAAAGACTTTAAAACTACCAGTGCAACATCTTCACCACTTAGCAAGTCTTTTGGTGATTTCTCTTTGAGTCTAAAATATTGAAGTGGTGAGTAATCAGAAGTACATCAGGATAAAGACTTCTCCGACAACAAAGGCACATCCCAGTGTATGGCTCATATATCACAGAACACTTTGGCAGTATGTTCTCACACCCTCTCCTCTCACCTAAGACAGCCCTCGTGGTTTGTTTCTATATGGCTGAGGTAATGACTGTTTAAAGAAAGTCACACAACAGTGTTGTTATTTTACTATTTTATTTTTTCCGTCATAACATAGCACTGTTGATCTCAATCAGGTCAGACACCCTGTCAGAGCCCAGTCTTGACACATCAATGACAACACATATCAGAACAATCAAAATCTTACAACACTTAATAAAAACTGAATTGAAGTCATGCATGCTATCCTCTTGAGGCCCGAGTGGGATTGTAGGCAACCAGTGATTTGTAGGCTCCATTACTTCCCAAATGTTCAGTTCATCTAGCCCTTGGCAGGGTGTCAAGGACAAAGAGTAATCAGTCTTCAGGTACTGCTTTAGAAATCCTATGCCCTACGCTTCCTTCAGGTGCCTCATTCTTTCCATGTTGTCAAGATCCATTGATGAAAGCTGACTACTTTCAAAGGCCTCTGACAAGTGAAGCATCCTCAATACATGGAGAAAATTATATTGTGCAGTCGGTACTCACAGAACATACCCTGGGTGATGGATGAGTTACTGCTCGGCAACATGATGGTGCACTTCTCTTCTAGACTCGAGACAAAGCCTTAGAACAGCTAAAGAGTTCTTGGACCCAGGAGGAAAATGATCACCCTGGAAAGACACTTAAGGAGTTTTTAAACCTATTTCAGAGTTCCCATAAATCTGGCTGCTGTCTTATGGATGGCAACAATATCCTATTCTTACAGCAAATCCGTGCATTTAAAATAGGGCAGACATACTGCAGAAGCATGAAAATGATGTGAAAATCGATTGTACTAATGCAGGGCAGTGCTCACAGAGCAATAGCTATTAAGAAGGCATTTCTGTTTTAATACATTTTTTAATCCTTTTTATATAAATACTCTATGCAGTGTAATAAAACATTGCCAACAGATAGGGATTTAAGATATTTCTCTTTATTCCCTTCTTTCTTCATTTTTTATTCATAGCAATAGGTACCCTATTCTTGAAGGCAATTTGAGTAAGAAATCCAGTGATATTGCTCTTAATGCATAAACTTCAATACCAATTCAGAGGCAGCTAAACTTTCTCAAGTAAGAGAAAGGGAGATTTAAATTTTGTACCCCATGTTTTGTTTTTTTGTTCATAATCTGTATTTGATTTTGAACACTTTTAAACTTCTGGAGTTTTTTAGGCAGTGTGGTTTTGCTATTGTTTGGCACATTTTTCCACTTCTCCTTTATTCCCCCCCCCCCAAAAAAAAAACAACAAAAAAACCAAAACAAACAAACAAACAAACAAACAAAAAACACACCAAAAAAGCAACACAACTAAAAAATACATAAACATATAACATATGTTATATGAACATATAAACATATGTTCAGATAAGAGCAAGGGCATAGGTTCAGCTGGTACCTTAATTACGCTATGAGTGTAAAATCACTGATCTGAAAACTTTTGTTTAGAAAACAGGTTGCTGTTTTGTCAGGAATGCACATCATAAGGCCAGATGTAAAAGAATACTGAAGGTAGCACTGGTCTGCTGCACAAAGGTAAAAACATTCACCTAGAGTGGAGTAGAATAGAACTGTGTGTGCTTTCCTGCTGTTTTCAGTATGTCCATTTTAAAATTAATATTACTGGATCACAGAATTATACAATGGATTGGTTTGGAAAGCACTCTGAATCTCATCTAGTCCAACCTCCTGACATGCTCAGGGACAACTTCCACTAAGCTGTGTTGCTCTATGCCCCAACCTGACCTTGAACAGTGCCAGGGATGGGGCATCCACAAATCCTGTGGACACCTGTGACAGCATCTCACCATCCTCACAGAGGGGAATTCATGAGAGTAGAGTAGAGAGGCAGAATCACACTCCTTGACACTCTGGCCATGCTTCTGTTGATGCATCCTAGTATATGACTTTTGGGGCTGCAAGCGCACACTAATGGGTCTTGTTGAGCTTCTTGTCCACCCACATCCCCAAGTCCTCCTCTGGGTTGCCCTCAGTCCATTCTTCGTTGAGCCCATATTTATGCTTGGGGTTGCCCTGGTCCTTACCTAGGAACATTCACATGGCCTTGTTGAACTACATGAGGTTCACACAGGCCCACATCTCAAGCCTGTCCAGGTCCCTCTGGATGGCATCCCTTCTCTCCAGCGTGTTGACTACACCACACTGCTTGGTGTTGTCAACAAACTTGCTGAGGGTGCACTCAATCTCTCCGTCCACACCAACAAAGATGTTAAACAGCCCTGACCCCAAAACTTGCCCCTGAGAAATGCCAGTCATCACTGGCCTCTGCCTCATATACATCACATAGTTCATATACTCCACAGACTTCATATACGCATCCTAAAATTGCTGCGCACAGTTGCCTGGGGAGGGAATGGATTTTGGAACTTTTATCGTACAAATAAGAGAAGATTCTTCTTCTTCCTTCCCCACTTTCTCTAGGTACATATATTTTATGCATGTGCAGGGAGCACAAAAAAGGCTGTGGGAAGCCCTAGAGAAAGCAAAGACATGTATCTCAGTATCCTTTAAACTAGGTGAAGTATCATCTGAGAAACAAATTGTTTTCTCCCAAGCACCTGATCAGTAAATAAACATATGTGAGCTGTTGTTGTTGTTTTAATGTGGTTGTCAGTATATGTTTGCAAATGCAGGACTAAACCATATGTCAACATTTGCCTTTATGTACTCCTGGAGGCTACCTGCACAGGAATCAGTCAAGTAACTTCAAAATGGCTATAAATACCTGCGCCTCCCATTACGTTTCACACAGTTATATGCACAGTGGTTGCCTGGTGCATTGGGCCTAATTTACATATCTTGCCTTTTGCAAGCTGAACATAATTTGGTACACTGTTTAAAGTTTATTATTCCAGTATCGTTTGATGTTCTAATTTATGTTGTGTGCCAGCATTTAATTTACTACTAATCTTTTAAAGAATTGAGTAAGGATCATAGTAGCCTCTCTTTGTAAAGACTTCTGTAGAGAACCGGGTGCTAGCTCAGTTTAACAGGAAGTTAGAGTTGCAGTTCATTACAGAACAGTGAGCTCCAGCTCTATTGAATTACTGCCAGGGAATATTTGCAGGCTACAGTCATAGACTTTACCCTTCAATCAATGTTGGTCTGAGGGAACACTTCCTGAAGTTTGTTAATGCATTCTGCTAGCCTGACAAGTGGGTGTAAGCTAATTCTGCCAACTTCAGTACCTTTCTGAGTGCTGCTTTGAGGCCAACAAAACATCCAAGTATTTTTTCTGAATAAACAACTCATCAAAACATATGAGAACAGAAGGTTTCAAACATAGCATAGCAATTGGCACAGTCATTTTAGAGTTAATTAGATGCACAGTGGTACTTTATTCAAGCCCCCTAGACCAAGGGCCATCTGCATAACACTTTTATATCTCTTATAGCCTCCTTATAACTCTATTGAGATGTGTATTAATGTCTCTCCCTTTACTGTGTCTGTGAAATGGAAAGGGAGCATTTCAATAGATATGAATAACATGTTGAAAAATTCTGCAGTCAACAGAATATGGTTTTACATTCTGTTCTATATATATGTTGCTGTTCTCCACCTTTTTATTCCAGCTGCTTTTTATCATTTGGGATGTCACAATTATTGGTTCTATTGAGGAATAGCACTTGAAAAAAAAAGGGACCACAGCTCCAATGAAGTAGCAGCATTATAAGCAAGAACAGAAGTGCATATTTCTCTAGTCCTTATTCTGTAACATCTCATGGCTTTTTTCTGAGACATAAAGTGTTTTGGACTTCAGGGAGTAAGTGCATCCTATATTTTTCTGCTTATCTTGTGAGTAAATATGAAAAATAAATACCATTTGCCTGTCAGTTTCTTTTACTGATACTGGCTGGTGGGTGGAGTTTCAGCTCTCTGGGTGTCGGGGGAGTAAGTGCAAATGACAGAAATCTGCTGCTTATGACTGCCAGCAGTAAATTACCATCAACTTTCTCTCCAGTTGCTACAGTAACTGGGCCAAAGACATACAGTAAGACCCCATTCTTTCCTTTAGCTGCCTATGGAGTTTTACAGCTGTGGGGTAACTTCATTATGGGTCATCTGAGTGAGACAAACTCCATCTCACCTTACCAGGGCGAGGGGGGACATGGTGAAGGGACAAAATGCACCATGACAGAGTCAAGTGACTCCATGTATTGTAATAGACATTTGAGAGTAAGATGGCTCGGAAAGTGGGGTGAGGTTTAGTATAAATGTCATACCAGCAGTTGCTCAAAGCCATGCAGTATATTGACTATGTCATTGTTTGTACCATTATTGCAGCAAACAACTTGCTAGAGTGGGAAATGTAGTAATTTACACTTGGGAAATTTCTGTCTAGAGTAAGAAACACTTACATTATAAGGTAAACTGTTGGATTACTTGCCCCAATTTAATTTTGATTTAGTTCCAGGGACAATTACTGCTATAACTTCAAAAGACAAATTCAATAATCAAGTAATATATCATCTAGAAGAATTTTGACTTTTAAAAAGGCTTCATTAAATCTTTCTAGATAGCTCAACTAAGCTGAACAGATGGTTAAGTATAGAAAAAAATAGATTTTTTTTACTATTATTTAATTAACTAAAGTAATTTAGAGATCCTTGGCAGTGAAGAAAACCAAACATACAAAGCTGCAATAGCAAAGGTCTAAGATATTAGAAGAAATCATTATTGTTCAGACAGATTAAAAAGTCACCGTTTTCTACATTCACATGTAGAATTTATTTCTTAAAATGAAACATTTTTTCTGCTAAATCAAATATATTAAAAACTCGTTTTTAGTGTAAATTATTGCCACATACTTGGCATAATAGCTCTTGTGCCATAAGCAGTACTGATGAAGAATAGGAATATTTCTGGTATGCATCAGAACACAGATCTATATTTTGCCCCAAGTCAATACTGGGTAGTCTGAGCTAGCCTGTGACTCCTGCTCTGCAATTGTACTGTCCTCACTGTTGATATTTAGGCAAGCAATCTCTCAAATTTTGCTTAGTCTGTGGAAAGCTTAAGTGGTTTTAGGGTCTGAAATGGGGAATTCTCCTTATATGTTATCTATTTTCCTCTCCATTAAGAAAATGGGGAACTGGTAGGACATAATTAGTCCACTTAGGACTCACTCTGTGATTTTCATTCAGCATTATGGTTCAATAGCAGTGAAAGATACATAGAAAGTAAGCTTAACTTGTTCTAACCCCTCTTTCTAGAGAACATTTTATATTTTCTCTAAAATCAAATATATGAATATAATGTGAGCACAATGCTGTACCACACCCATCACATAAATTAGGCAAGAAACACCCTTTCTTCAACAAATCACTGGAGATGAAAGGATTTGTAATTCTAATCAAATGCAAATTTTGTAGATCCTGTGGTGGACTTTGAAAAAGTTTGGGTGTCAAAGGTCTGTAGATGGGAGATAGATGTTGCTCTGCTTCTATTGACAGTTACTGTTAAGCACAAATGAGAGAACAGCTCTGTAAAGAGTTGTATCATTTTGGGAACATACAAGAGATGTGCAGGGTTACAAGGAAACATAAGTAATCATTCCTGCACTACCTACAAGGTTTTCTAAAGCAAGTATTTTCTTATCTTCCTTGGGTGTGGGTGCCCCTCAGATATTAATATGCATCAAATTAGCTGATTACCAACCTAATTTCTTAAATTTGTAAATACTTTTCAGATACACTTGAATATATCGATTACTGAGACATAACTTAAGGGAAGAGTATAGAACCAGTTCTGAAGATAAGGTGACCAAAATGTAAGCTTTTAATTTGAATGTGAAATTTATTCTCAATATGAGAAGGAGAAAGTGACCTTACCAATCCAAACAAAACTAACAGGAAGAGGTTTATACATGCCATCTCTTCTTCAGTCTTATGTTGGTAGCAAAATTAATTTGACATTCACATGGCAAAATGGTATAAATGATGGCTATGAGAAAACATTCTCTATAAAACACACCAGTACAGTTAATAATATATTCTGTATAAGAATAATGCATTGGATTTAATGGAAGTAAATTCTCATTCTGTATAGTCATAATTCAGAACCAGTAAGGAAAACAAAAAAAAACAAAAAAATTCAGCTAGTGCCTGGAAACTGTAAAAATAAGTTCATTTGCACACAGATGAATGACAGCAGACTCTTTGTTTTTCTGGATCCTTGTGGACCATGAAGACTGTGATCCCTTGTTGCTTTGTTAAGATGGTCTTGAGTGACTGGAGTTCCTGCTCCTCCCAAGAGTCATATGTGTATTAGGAGCTTTGAGACTCATGAAATCAGTCCTTAATTATTTCAATGAATTGCAGCAGTTGGAAAAGCACATTTTTTTCCCCAATTTGTATTAAAGATCTCATGGTGCTAGTTCATTAGTACCCAACAGAAATAACAACCAATCATTTCTCAGCTCTACTGGGGATTTCATATCTTGTAAAAAATGTATTCTTTAAAAAAAAAAAAACCTCAACAAAATAAAACAAGACAACAAAAGAGCTTAGTCTTTGTTGCTAGTTCAATTTTTATATCTCTTTTCAAGTACATTCACCTTCACTGTACCATTCTCTACTCAGATTCAGTCAGGATGAATATCAATCACATCCTGCTTCATTTCTTACTTACCATTTTCCTGCAGTGTGTACATCCTGCTTCATTGCTATCCTACCACCTACTGTAAACCACACACCTGTATATTTTATTTGTTCATGTCAATAGACTGAAGGAAACAACCACAGGAAAGTATAAAGTAACAAACTCGTTTCCATGGCTGAGAATTTTCAAAAATGCCTACTTATGTAAGTCACAGGTAATTCAGTGACCAAATCCCACTGCCCTTCACTGTGATTCTAAGTATTCCTCAGTGCAAAAGGGTCAGATTTACACAGGCATTTGAGGGCTCTAAGTTTCATGCAGATGCTTGCTCAGATTTTCTGAAAGTGTCTTGCTAGTCCACTCATTGAAATTAATGTCTCTGAAATCAATAAAATTTAAGTACACTGACATTTCTAAGGAGGGATAAACAGAGCTGGGTATCTGCATATTTAAGCACCTCACCTTTCTGAGACACATTTGAAGACCTTGCTAAGAAGCCAGGTCATATACATACATGCTTTTGAAAATGTTAACTTACTTCACTAATTCAGGCTATCCTTGAGCAGCTGCTGTTTCGACTACATAGTGGCCTTAGCAAAGTGTTACAGCCTCAGAGTATTAGCAAAAGGTTTCTTGTTTAGTCTGCAGGTAAGGAAATTGCAGATCACTCTGTGAGCGGGAAGTGTCCAATGGTTGCTAAAATCACTTATTTCTTGGAGAAAGGATTATTTTTGAAAACTGCTGAGCCTCAAACTTAGATAACTGTCTCATCTCTTCACTTCCTGTCTTCACCCTGCCCAGAATGATCAACTTTGCACCCATTGCTATTTCCTCCAGACTGCTTTCTTTTTGTATGCTCCAGTAACAAGAACATATTCTGTCATTGCCTTTTCATCCAGGTGCCTTATGTAATCATTAAGCCAAGGAAGGGGGGCTGCACCCTGCAACCTACAGTATATGGAGGTTAATTTCTTAAGCAATAGTGAGATAGAGTAGCAAAGATACTGTGCACTGTGAAAGCACAGAGAAAACTATGGGAAAAATTTAGTTGCAAAAGAGACATGAAGACTTTTCTTCACTTACCTTCTAAATTGTTCATCTGCTCATTAGACCTGTATATTCACACACTGGTATACAGATGAGGATAGGAATCTTGAATTGCTGGCCACCTCTCAGAACCAAATATTCTCAGCACCAACCTAGCTTCCTCATCCATGATTTCTGTTGGTCAGGAGTCAAAGTGTGCATTTATAAAACCCTCTGACAGACTCATAAACCTCTAGTATGATAAGGTAGTTAATTTTGTGCAGGAAAGGACTGTTCTCTCTCCACACAGAGGAACAATACTTCATTTCACAAGTGTGGAGGGGACATCTATGATTCAAATTTACTTCTTTTTGTTTAGATCTTGAATTGAAAGAAGATGGGGAGAAGAACTTAATATTTTTCTTCTGTTCTTCATGTTTAATCAGAGATATTCTCCTTTATAAGGAGTCAGTGATTTACCACAAGGCAAGAGACTTCCAGGTATACTATCTATTTTATAGTGAGCCACAGGGATCTCTAATCCCCTATCCTTTTCCTTTTTTGTTTCCCTAGAATTTGGGTGTTATTTTGTACATAATAAACAGCAAAAGTGGGCTTTATAGTTACTAGCTTCCAGCCTAATTGTATTTTTAATTTTCTAGGATATATTGATATGATGGATTGAGCACTCCAATCATCAGAAAAATTCTCAATTGCTGTTGTTTCCTGTTAAAGATGATGAATTTAACAAAGTAATGGACTAAGTTCTCTTATTGTCTTACTGTGGGGTAAGAATAATGAGTTTAACGAGAAGCCCTCTGTTACTGCCACAGCTCCTACAGTACCTACTGTAAAAAAAAAATTGGGTAAAAGCAAAATTAGACTCTTATCTCTCTTTAAATATCTGTGACAACCCTATTATACACAACCAAAGTCATCTTGCTCCATCTGTTCCACCCTTCTCTTCCATTTCTTCTACAATATGCTACACTTCTTTTGTCCTTTACTGTCATTTTGCCTGAATCAGAATGGAACCATGGAAATTAGACAGAACTCCCACAATTACTTGCACCCTGAATTTTAGATTGATTTAATAATGCAAAATATAGGCCTTCATGGTCCTCTTTTTTACTGAGTTGACAAGGAGAAGAAGTTCAGAAATAATTTTTCCCCTCACTGCTTTCATATCTGAATCATAGCATATACTTAATACAGTGCCTTATGTTTGTGTCCCCTGGGTAGTGGTGTCAGCAGAGGACATGAGCAAACTGTGATCCTAGAGGAAATAACTGGTAAAGCTAGTAAAATTTAGAGTCTGGTAACAGTGACAGAGCTGGTGGAATTTTACACCTGTCTGGGGCAGCAAATAATTTCTAAAACTTACAGGTAAAGTATAGTTAATGAAGAGCATAAAAAATTAGGAGTTCCTTAAAGATAAACACCCTACAACACAGAAGTTGGAATGTGTAAAGTTTTATTACAAAGCAACACAGAATCTATAGTAGAGAATGGAATTGCGATATTCTAGGCAGGAAAATATTCTTTTTATCATTTTAAACTGAAACATAGTCTCTAAATCATCTCTACTCGTTTGATCACAGTAATGAAAACTTTGACTCAAAATTCTCTTCTCAGGTGCTTCAAAGTGCATCTGTTTTTTTAACTCACATCAGCTGACTTCTGATATACACGAGAGTAACTGAAGTCAAAATCTCCACACGTTCTTCCAATGTTCTTTCCCCATTACGTTAATCTAGTTTTATTGCTGAGTCTGCTAGTTGGTTACTGTTATTTTTACTGATGTTGTACGTCCTGTTTACTGCTCATGAAATCAAATGGCTCTGTCACTTCTGACTAAGCAGGAATATCACCTACTATAATTTCTTCAAACTTCATTGCTTAGGAAAACATATTTTTAAAGTGGCAGAGTTGCACAAGTGTTAATGTAGGGGTTTTTTTCTGGGATATTCCCTGCTTAGAGTTTTCTAAGCAGTTTTTTCTTGGGAGCAATAAATGACTTTTAAAAAGAAGTAAACTTTGTCCCTTTCACAAGCTATTTTCAATGAATGGCTATTCTTTCCTGACTAGTTTGTGAAAAGTTCACTAATCAAAATTTGTGCTCCTTTGTATGTCATTATTACTCATTTGTGAATACATCATCATGTTTAAAGTATACACTATGTGAGACTTAATTTTCTGAGAATAATTACATGGAGTAGAACCAACAATTTCATCATTAACATTCAGCACCAGAGGTCTGGAAAGATAGGGAGCAAAGAAAACTGAAACATGAAGGTAGTAGATGAAAAGAGTTGTGAATAGTGGCAGGGCATGATTCATTAGCCATCATATATAAAAATTCTTTTTTTGGTGCATCCTTATTAAAGCATGCTAGAAAATGCAGTGTCATGTAACCGTTTATAATTATGTCTGAAAAGGTTTGATCGTTTTTCAGCAAAATACAGCAATGACCTTACGTATATGTTCTCACATATTCTAAGGAATGGAATAAGAAAAGAAAAAAAATTCTAAAGACAAATCAGCAGACTAGCAACTGAGAATAGCTTCTTGGCTCATTTAAGATAGCAAAACTCCATTGTCTATTGCCCCATACCCACTGAGAGAAGGAATTGCGAATACAAATTAAGGATTAGATGCAGTATCAAGATACCCTGAAACATAGAATAAAAAGAAAAACAAAATCAGAAAAGGCAGATTCATTTGGGAAAAGGCTAGAAAGCTAGGGTAAGACAAAGTCATGTAACTTCTTGATTTTTAATAGCTTTTTCTACAGCAGGGACTAACAGAGCCCCACAGTGTTAGTAACAGCAAAATATAATATTTAAATAGCTGGCATTCTATGTCTATTAAAGGAAAACATATCCTACAGTGAAATATCCAGGTTGATTAACAGGTTCATTCAATACTTAAATCATAATAATGTGTCCTGGTGT
The DNA here is from genome assembly GCF_028018845.1 of Melospiza georgiana. Lineage (NCBI taxonomy): Eukaryota > Metazoa > Chordata > Aves > Passeriformes > Passerellidae > Melospiza > Melospiza georgiana. The sequence continues at coordinate 50,433,267 of NC_080431.1, forward strand.
CCTATTTGGAGCTGCCATATTGTCCGTTAAGAACAGAGCATCCAGTTTGAGGATGAGCACTTTCCAGTAGCACTAGAGGCCTCCACAGACCTTTGCACCCAGGCTGAATGCAAAGTTCTTGAAGTGTTGATCAAAAGACTTGATGTTCTCTCATCAATCAGCTTCATATCTTAGCTTTTAGGGAGCAGCAGGGGCCTGCAGGAAAAGGAGATGAGATCAGGGAGGACAAGGCAGGAGCAGTGACTTCACAATCAGGAGTAGCAAGTCCAGGTCAGGATCAGGGCTTGAGATGGTGATCAGAGTCAGAAACAGCCCAGTGACCGCACAGCACCAGGCACAGATAGGGGAGTATGCATGACCTTGTTTTTAGCTCTTTCACAACATTTCTTACCAGTCCCCTGAGACTCAATCAGCTAAATTCCTCAACTCAGGCATCTCCTAGGCCTCCTCATAAGGCCGTGCTCAGGAGCACCCACAACTAATTAATGCAGTCCTTCAGGAAGTTGCTCATCCTTCCACAGAGGTTCTCAATCAAAGTTATCAGTGCCATGGGGGTTGTGTATCCCCAGCCTAGGTCCACAAACTAGGTCTGAAAAAAGACAATGACGACAAAACAAAGCTACAGGGAAGCAACTGGAGCTACTGCATGGCCCCAGGAAAGTGCAGCACCGCATTAAGCTGCACTAGGGACAGGTTTATTTGCAAGTGGAACTCAGCAGTTCTAGATGTTAAACTTCACAGCTGTGTCCATCCCACGTGGTCACCTAGGCTGGATGCACAAGGCAGCAAAATTTCAATGGCATAGCATGCTAAAATCTAGGCATGCCCAGCTCCCTCACAGTGCCATGCTTCATACTAAACATGAACACTCCTGGCATGAGACATTGTGTTCCTTTAGCTTGAATCTTAAACCTACGCCTGCTGCAAGTGGATCGCTGGACAATTTATCAATTTATAGGGTCCTTGCTACTCAAATATATGAGGAACAAAGCCTTATACTGACAGTAAAGAAATAATCTTACTAGTTGGCATCAGCATAGTTTTTCATAGTGGCTAGTAGATATATAATCTTTCTATACAATCTTTCCAAATATGTAAATTTTGTGCCTTGTGAAATATTCACAAATAAAAATATATTAAAAAACCCCAAAATGATAAACCACCAAACAAAACAAATAAGAAAAAAAAAAAAAACAAAATAATAAAATCCCCCAAAGACCTCAAAACTTCGTAAAATGAGACAAGTTATTGGTTTTATTTTTATTTTATAGGAATTTTCTAGATTTTTGCAGATTTTGGGATGGCTTAAAGAAACCACATAATATCAGCTACCAAAGTTTCTTTGGTTCATGAAATAAGAATGGGTCTTATTAGTAAGATTCATAGGCCTGGTCATTTTGGTCAAATGTCCAGGAGAAAAGTGAAAGGGCAGAACACTGTCAAGATAAAATACTGTCTCTGAGGTTAGAAAATACTCTGGATTTGTTTGTTTTTTTCCTTTTCTTCACATCTCATTCTCTACTTGAGCTACATTACAAAAACATGCAATGCTCCAGAGACAGAACTGTGTGAGAAGGCTGAGGTATCTGTTCCTTTTGTTTGTTTGCTGATTTCTTACCTCCAAGGAGGGACTTGCTGCGGCTGCTGTGATTTCTGTGTGCACATTTTGAACTAGTACTTGCCTGTTAAAAATACATTAAAAAAGGTGAAACACCCTGAGTGAGACAGGAGTATGGAGAGAGATAATCACAAAGTGTGAGGTGATTCACTCATAATAGCACATCCCAAGACCATTTTAATATTTTCTTTTCCTTTATCAAGTCAAAATTCTGTATTTAAACACTTTGAGCTTCTGACTCTGACTGAGGATCAGAAATTCTTACATGTAGCCCTTATTGACCTTAGGGTTCTCATGTTTTCACCACAGCAAAAACCGGGACAAGGGTCAAGGGGATTGAAGGGAAGAAAAGGTTGCACTATTTCAAATTTTATTAAGAAAGCTAAAACAAGGAACTGGTGTTTTTTTTCCAGAACTTTCAGAGCTGTATTTCATAACAGCACATGGTAATAAAAAAAAGGAGAGAAAATATTAACCGTCTAAATTTCATTTTGCATACTATTTGCTCTTTCATTTCTCTTGACTTAATAAAAATATCAAGATCTATTTTCTCTTATTGGGGTGTTGGGGAGGGCATTGTGGTTGTCCCTCCACCTTTTAACTGATGAGTTAATATTCAACCAAATTCAAAAGAGGTATTTAAGTCTCTGGGGTAATTATTAAATTCCTACAGTTTACCACAGAAAGTCAGAAAAAGGAGTTTAAGCAAAGGTTCTACAAGGGTGTACTACTTATCAGATATGGAAAACTTCTGTGAAGACAAAGTCAATAACAATGCCACAGCTGCTTCGAGTGGGGGACATGTTATAGATAAATGGAATGGTTTGGATTGGAAGAGACCTGGTTCCAAACCCCCTGGCATGGGCAAGAATGCCACACATTAGATTACGTTGCTCAAAGCCCCATCCAAACTGGCCTTAAACAATCTCAGGCATGGGACAAACACAACCTCTTCTGGGAAACCTGTGCCAGTTTTTCACCAATGTGACAGGAAAGAATTTCTTCCTGATAGCTAATATTAATCCACCTGTTAATCTACATTAATCTAATTTATTTTTAATTTATTCCCCCTGTTCTATCATGATATATCCTTGTCAAAAATCCCTCCTCAGCTCTCTTGTGATCCTCTTTGAGGTACTGGAAGGGTGCTATAAGGTCTCCTCTGAGCCTTCTCTTCCCCAGATTGAACAGCTCCAACCTTCTCAGCCTGTCTTAATAGGAGAGGTGCTCCAAAGCCTCCAATCATCTTTGTGGTTTACTCTTCTCCTGCTCTAGAAGGTCCAAGTGTTTCTTGTTTGGGAGCCCCAGAGCTGATACAGCGCTGCAGGTGGGGTCTCACCAGAGCAGAGCAGAGCAGAGCAGAGGGGCAGAATCCCCTCCCTCACCCTGTTGGCCATGCTGCTTTGGATATCGCCCAGGGTGTGGTTGGACTTTTAGGCTCCAAGTGCCGGTTGCCGGGTCATGTCAAGCTTCTTGTCCACCAAAGGGACAAGGTACCAGTAAACTCAGGGAGAAACAGAACCCCTGCCTATATGGCTTACTGTTTCATGCATGGGACTGTCATTGTCTCTTGCACAGGAACCCGGCTGCCACATTGTCCTCCTGGGTGCCTTCCCATGTCTGGGTATTTTGCACAAATCAGAGGTCTAATAAAAGCATAATCCAGGAAATGGACATTTCAGCAGCACTTAAATTATGCTGGCCATGCTGCTTTGGATGTGGCCCAGGATGTGGTTGGACTTTTAGGCTGCCATGATGGCTATTGGCTATCTGTGTTACAGAACTCTCATCCCACAATACCTGGACATCTCATCTAAGTGGCGTAACAAAAAGGGATTAAAACCCCTTTATGGCAAATTATGACACTCCTTATTTTAGCAAAATCTATATATTGAATGACAGACTTTTCACAGGCATTAGCAATTCTTGTGTTTGGATTTTCATAACTGCCACATTGTCAGTTTTTCCAATCTTAATACATCTTTTATAAGTTTTGTTGAAACTTAGTTGGTGAATAAGGATTTTACAATTAAAATTACAAAGCGGGTATGTCTTATTCCAGCTGACATGCACCGGGGATATTTCCACCATGCATATCTGGTGAGACAGGTTTCAGGTTTAAGTAAACATTGGTCCCCCAAGCCCACACCTCCCTGCCTGCCCATTCCCTGCCCACTCTCTGCCTCCTTGGGCTTCATATTATAATTAGTCTTCTGTGGTGCCAAGACCCCTGTGGGTCGTGGGCCAGGTCTTCTGATGAAGTAAGAGGTCTTCCTCAGGTGTTTGGTGTTTGACCTCTGTGTCTGGGCAGGTGTGGTGGAGGTTTGGCTGACTCCCAGGTCAGTTTGTCCTGGCCAGAACCAGGAGCCTGGTTCTTGCTGGCTCCTTAAGCAAAAGGTTCTCCTTTATGGGTTTGAACTATACTTGAGTCTTGCTTTATTGACTTTTCACAATATGCATCTTATCTTTATGGCTACTACCTAGCGCCTATATTCTTAAGTTGTTTCTACCTAACAAGTTACATTCCTGGTACAAGCTGTGTTCTGTACTTCTGCAAACTTGCTAAGTAAGCTATATATATTTCTGTTTTCCTCCACCCACATAGGTACATTATATGCTTCTAAAATTCTGAATTTTTATAAACATACATGTTTCACATATCAAAACACCTGTTAAACACAAGCAATTGCACAACAAATGTAATTCTGTTGTAATCTAAAATAAAAAAGTATTTAACTCTTGTAGCCTGGAGAAAAGATTGAAAATGGTACCTGAATTGAAATTTTTCTTTAAAGTATATGCAAACACGCAGATAGGAAATAGAATAATTAAAATTGCATGAAATTATTATATAGATGCACAGTAATAAATGATTAAAATATACAGATATCCATTAAAATCACATTATATCAATGCAGCATCATCATATTCTGGGGGCATGCCTGATGATTTAATATTGACAATATTTTTATCAATACAAACAACATTTCCTTTGCTAAAATGCTGTTCCAAAACTGCATCTGGTTTAAATTGACCTCCCTTTATTGATTTACATCTAACAAGGATTCAGCCCAGTATTTTTAAATTTTTGCTTCTAACTTGAGGCACTTTCAATAATATAAATTGATTACTCATAACTATACAACCAATTGACTCATTCTGTATTTTATATTAATCCACTATTTGTAGGCTGCCAATGAAGTTCATAAAGATCCTTCTCATAGTCCATTAATATTGACTCTCAGATTTAATGAGTTCATTACAATAACCATTACTGTATTATTAAAATGCAGAAGGAAATGCAAGCCTGTTTCATGCAAATAAAGACTGATATAATTAATCAAATGATACTTTTATTATTAGCATTATCATCACCATCCAGCATTTAATAGCCCTGTTTTATGTTTCCGGATTACTTTGTACAAAGCACTGTACAAAACCAACCAGTATATGAGCAAGGTATAAGCAAGTAGCATGACATCAATTAGACAGGAACATTTAAGAACACACTGACACATTATAGATTAGTTAAGAAGATATTTTTGTCAGTCCAACAAAACCTAATTTATATATTTTCTTTTATTTTTTTTCTTTTAATTTAGGGCTTATTTTGTAAGCAAGACTGCTTTAATCTTGTTTTCTGGTAATAGCTGGAGAAAAAAAAAAGGGATATCTAAAGATTTAATCCACATTCTTAGAATCAATTTTACATTCATCATTTAGTCACATACCCTTTTGTAATCTTTCTTTTTAGTTCTGTGTGCTCATTTCTCTAATAGCATTGTGCAGCAGTTCCTCTTTCTACCATAACTCACCATAGATCTTAAGATACACAGGGACAGGGTTTTGTTGAGTATGTAGAAAATAGAATTTCTTCCAGAACACTCTTTATTATTTCTCCTATGATATTTGATCAAATAGAAAAGCGAACACATTTTTCAGCTCTGTTAAAGAAAAAACTGAAATGTTGAAGTAGAAATTTTGGTTCAGTATTTCCAGATATTCTGTCAGTGGTTTTTGGCTTTGGCACCAAAATACTTGGTGATATTTAAGAATCATACAACATCAAAAATATAAAAGGGAGGCATTTTGCAGCTCTGCCCTCTCAGCTTTATACTTTGGCTATGTCTGTGTGGCTGTTTCAGGTGCCATCCTCCCAGCACTTGGGCAATGTATTCAGGTTTCTGGCATGTGATTTCTGCAGCTACAGCATTAAACATACCTCAGAGAACCTCTCTGGCTCTGAGTCCAGCCTGTAGCCACACTGTATTCTCCAGGTCATAGTGACTGTGTGGCAAATAGGGAATGGTCCTACCTCCATGCTAGGTCACCAGCTACTGCTAGAAATAGTTTGGGAGGATGATATTTGGCACAGAAAATCACTCCCTCAGGGACAATTGTAATGATTTAGCAACACAGATGCTGAGCTTTCAATGGTCAGGAATATTCCTATTTAGAGTTTACCACTGTATATGAACTGCAAGAATCAGGCCCTTAACCATAGCTTTCAAGTCCCTTACCTGTAAACACTTACTTACAATACTTATAGTCATATCTAACCTTCAAGCTATTGTAATTACCTAATGTTTCTTTTTTTTTTTCTGCAGTGTGAAACCATTCCAAATTAATAACCTTATAGATAAGTTATTTACATGGTTTGTCAAGGAAGGGCCTGATCCTGCAGGTACAATTTTAATAGGTATTCTGTAGAAAAGTACCTTTGCTGCCAGATGAATTAAGTACCACTTGATGGAATTGCATCTCCCTCACACCCTATGCCAAAAGTGGATTTATTTCATAGTTAGTGAAGAAAAATTTTGTCCTCTGAGCCAAAAGAAGGCCTCTCTTAGGTCTGCCAAGAACTGTGCTAAGCCTTTCTTTCTTGGGAGTCATTAATTGCTTATTTCCTGGAATGATGCTTTAGAGAGACACTTGTAAATGCACAAAAAATAATTATTTACTGTGAGAGTCCAAAATATAAAGTCTGTGTTCTAGAGTAGTTTGAATTCCTGTAGAGGTAAACTGAGCAGCAGAAATCAGTTTGATGGTGAAAGCAAATTAACCATATGACTTGGAAATATAGATTAATTCATTTTTATAGGGCTTGGGGCAGGAATCTGTCACATTGCCATGAGAAATGAACGGGAATGAAATTGGTGCATTTCTGCTGATGTCACAGGGCAATGATGATTTGTCAGAAGACCCGTCTTGCAGGGTTTTGAAGGTATTGAAAGCTTTTTGGTGATTTTACATGTTCACTCAGATACTTTATGCTTTTTCATGGACTGTTAACATTTTCAAAGGCACACATACACATCAGCAAGACCCACTTATATTCTCATGGTGCAGCTGGATGTCACAGTCCCAGCTGTGCTGGGCAGTCTAAAACTATGGGAAAGAAATTATCACTAAAAATATTTGCAACCTACTTTATTGTCTCTGCTTCAGGTGAAGCTCTCTGCAGTAAGACCTGTGCAGTTTCCCAGTGATAGGTACATATGTGAACTCCTGTACTCCTCCATGGGGAATGCACTGTAGCTGCTGTTAGTTCATCTGCAATGTACTTTTCTTTCCTATTTCTTGCCTTTTTAGGAAGTTTCTCATAGAAACTATTGCCATATTTCAAATATTGAATCTGCTTAGTGGCTTCTGGATCTGAGCATCACCTATAGCCACTCCCCAAAATCATACATGGGTGGTGAGATCCAAACATACAACTCCCCAGGGAAGTGGCTGAGTCACCAACCCTGGAGTTATTCAAAAGATATGTAGATAAGTCACTTAGGAACATGATTTAGTAGTGAACTTAAGTGCCAGGCTAACAGTTGGACTCGATTGCCTTAATTTGTTTTCCATCTTAAATGATTTTATGATTCCATGCTTAGTTTCAGTAAGCCAAATAAGTAAACCAATTCAAAAACTGCTAGCTGGTCTGACTTTATAAATTTTATCTGTGTCTTCATAGAAAGGTTGTCAAACTTGTGAGTAATAGAAATTAGGACTGGGTATTTTAAAAGTTATTTAGCAATACTTGATGGATCTGACACAAGACCAGGGAATTTTTCACAGACCATACAAAATCCTCTGACCCACATCATTATTCTCCTAGGGATAGCTACAAGTTTCTTGAACTGCAAATGAAATCAGCTTGGGGATAAGCATATTGGAATTGAGTAGCAAAAGAAAAATATACTGGTAATCCTGGCATTATTTACTCTCCAGTATTTGAGTAAAGATAGGAACTTTTACTCAGTCTCAATATATTCTAAGCTGCTACTTAGAATTCTCTGCCTGTAAAATAGTGTCAGCTATATATTACTGATATTCAAGAGGAAAGGAATAGCACTTTTAAAATATTACTGCTGTCAATCTCCATATTGTATCAAAGGCACAGTAAAATGCACTTAGATAGGTGTACAAAAGCATGTCTATTGCTTGGATAAATAGTTTAGATTGTTTCTATATGTGACAAAACTGTGTTAAACTATGCTAATAAAAGATTAGACTACTTCATAAACTTGTTTAAATGTATTTTCAGGGGACAGCCTGCCTGACTTGACTAGATTTTTAAGATTGCATTGCTATTCTGGCCGAAACTTTTCTTCTATCCACTATAAACATGGCAAGCAATATTTTAAATGGTATAATAAATATTTTGCTAAAAGTATTATCCCAAATGTATTCTAGTATATATGATAATGTCAGGTTAATATGTGTTGTTATTATTTCCTATTAATTGTTGGGGTTTTTTTTCTGATAATAAGTTCTTTTAAATGCAAGAGCCTTTCTTACTTCACTTCTTTGGGAAGAGTGTGGCCAACAGGTTGAGGGAGGTGATCCTTGCCATCTTCTTCGTCCCAGTGACACCACATCTGGAGTAATGTATTCGTTTCTGGTCTCCACAGCTCTAGAAAGACAAGGAGCTACTGGAGAGAGGCCAGCAGAGAACCACAAAGATGACAACGAGTTTGGAGCATCTCTTATGAGGAGAGACTGCAGGAACTGGACCTGTTTTTGTAGAGAAGACTGAGAGAGATCTCATCAATATCTATAAATACCTCATGGGCAGGTGCCAAGAAGGTGGTGCCAGACTCTTCAGTGATGCCCAGCAACAGGATGAGGAGTAATAGGAATAAACAAAAACACATCGAGCCCCACCTCAACATGAGGAAGAACTTCTTAACACTGAGGGTGGCAGAGCACAGGAACAGGCTGCCCAGGGAGGTTGTGGAGTCTCCCTCTTTGGAGAAGTTCAAAATGCAGCTGCTTGTGTTCCTGTGTCACCCACTCCAGGTGAGCCTGCTTTGGCAGAAGGCTTGGACTAGAGGATCTCCAGAGATCCCTTTCAACCATAGTGTTCTGTGATACTTTAAGTCACTATTTAATAAGTGAGATGGGCTGCATTCACTAACTAAAGAAAGATAATTAATTAATAATATATTTTGTATTAAGGATTGGCATTCACCAGGAATTATCAGGCTAATTTTAATAATATTTCCCAAAGGATCCATCTCTGGATTTGATATTTTTAGAAAACTCAGTTTTTTATATTTTTGTTTTTAAAATAAATGGTTGCAGGGACATCTTTTTGTGCTAACCTTTTGTGCCTTTCCACATTTTCACAAATTTGAAAGGCTTGAAAAATAGAATGGAATTCTTTATTTACAGATAAGAACATATTCACTGCTTGTGATCAATAGTGTTATATCTAGAGATTCAAGCAGCTCAGTTAGAACCATAACAGGCAGAGTTTATTACCAGTAAATCAATATGATGTCTCTTAGCCATGCATCTCTTTCAAGAATCTGTATAGTATAATGATTATCATTATAAAATAAAGTCCAGTCTCTCTTTTGCTATCTTCTGGTTTTGATCTTGTAAAACTGGGAATTGATTTTCCTAAAAATCAATATTATGTTTCCACCATGTGGCAGATACACCACTTAGCAGCAGCTACAGGTGCCAGCCCTTGAGTGGGATTGGGGATGAATACATGCTGAGGGAGAAATTGCTCAAAAAATTTCAAGATCAACATCTCCAGGCTAAAGAGCTATTTATTTTCTATGCCATGGGTGCAACACAGCAGCCTTCCCTGAGCAAACATGATGTGCATTTCCAATTGATTTTTCTGTTTTCCTCAGCAGATTTAACCATCAGCAAGAAATATCTCTCATTCGTATGCTGGATTTCCACAGATGTGAATAAATCCTGCTCATCTCACATGAGAGAAAGTCAAGGAAAGCAGAAAGCCAGCTGCTGCCCTAAAGATAAGTTGAAGGTTCATCTACTTTGATAATGACAGTCATATGAAATATCAGACGTTTATGCTCTCAGCAATCCTTGTCACAACTTTATTCATTTAGGCAGACTTGATGAAAGAAGAGATGTAAAGAATCACTTAATTTTGTACAGGTATTAAAGGACTATAAACCTTCATTGGGTAGATGAAGACTGATAACAAACCCGATTGTCTTTAGGCTATGCTGTGCCTCTGAGATCTCATCAGTATCCAAATCTGTCTTAAAGCATGCTTAACAAAAAGAAAAAATACTGTCTTTTTGGACAACTTGCTTGCTTCATTAAGATACTGTTACTGGCTTCTAACAGAGAGAGGAGACTTTATCATTTTTATCTTGTTTTTTCTTCTAAAAAGCTAAGATGCCAGGTCTTTCACAACACCACCTTTGTGAAGAGTTTTAGACAAACTGTTTTTGTCTCATAGAGAGAGCTCTTCCAGCTGTTTGTGTCTTCAGGCAAGTCCCAACAGGAAAGAACAATTGTATTCCCAGTGGCTATTTTCTGAGCACAGGCAGTGAAGTTTATTCCCAGAATCCAAAGATCAAGAGTATTACAACATATGCACTACACAGGGATTTTTCAATACATCTGGAAATATTTTTCCCCTTTCTTTCCCTCTTTGTTGTTGACATTTATATTTTGTAATGTTTTTAAGAAAAACTTCACCTTTCTGATATGAAGGCAGTACCTATAAAACAGTAATTGCCTTTTTAATAGGGTTTGAGCATCAAGACATTGTCTTATAGAGAATGAAGTCAAAACAGTGCCGTGTCTTCCCAGTTTTTCCACTGAGTTTGCCTATGGTAACATATTTTCCCATGGTCCCCAGCTGCCATCCAAATAGCCAACATACTTTGCTTCTGCTACATCCTTATTTAGCAGATATGAAAACCTGTCCTGTCATACTGAAACATTTGAATTGTTTTGGCATCAGTCTTCAAACAGCATTACCTTGTGTATTGCTTTATGACTCCACACATTTGGGTTGCTATAGAAAGAATGAACTATCCCAATAAATCTCTCTTTATGGGCAGTAAATTCAAACATGATCAAGTTTCTGAGGATGCAAAAGCTTTATTGGCAAAGATCTCATTCTCCATGCTTTTGGCCGTTATGTCATGCCCCATTACCATCTCCACTGCACAGCTTTATAGTTAGCAGAAAGTTTAATTCAAGATTGCAGTAGTTTGCTAAGATTTTGCCAAGACAAAATTGTTTAGATGAAGGTGTGTAGTTACTGTACTCCCTGTTTTAAAATTTCTCTATTTTGGAAGATTATGTCCTTCTTTTAGTATTCAATGAATTTAAGAATTTCAAAACAGTATTATAGTGCATGGTTTTCAATATTTTATTTTGTTAACGTTATTATTTAAAATATTATTTGATAAGGTAATAAATCATACCCTAAGATTTATTGTCATATATTCACACATTTATCATATCCGTTGTTCAATAAGAGTGTTTTTGTCCAAATACTACAGAGTGTATTTTAAGTCAATGTTCCCAATTTAACAAATCACAAATATGTCCGGGCCTCGCAATTTCATTATTGTCATAAACAGCACACAATTATTCCCAGTACAGGCACACTATTTATTTCTCAAACAGAAAAAAAATAAAGAATGAAAAATCATCTAATACCTGACATCATCTTTATTTATAGGAAAGCAGCATGTGGCAATCATGACACAAGAGATTAAATGTTCTTCAACACCCAAACATTTTTCATCTGAATTTTAAACCAGAGTCCCTCAGCATGGGGCTAGCTGTATTCTGACTTGAGAGGATCAATACATAGAGTTTCTGGGAAGACATGGAGATGTCTGTTTCAGTAATTAGAGTTTGAGTAGCATAATTCCATGCACATAAAATTACCTCATTCTAAGTCATCATGAAATGTTTATATTTCACAAAGCTGTCTATATTTGAAAAAGTTAAGGCTAGTTTTCTATTTCTATTATTTTGTCCTTTGCAGATCATGCATTTCAAAAAAAGATAATGTATTCCAATAGTCACTGAGTTCAAAGCCACGACAGCTACAGGTAAATCTCCTAAAGAAAATGGAATATTATTTACATTTCTTTTTGTTTGCTTGGGTGTCTTGTTGTTTTGCTGTTCTTTTTTTTTTATTATTTCAATTTACTAAATGGAAATTGCTCATATGGTGAACTACAATCAGTTTTGAGCTCTGATTTTCTCTCAATTAAAAATGAAATTGTTTCTGCATATTTTCTTGTGATTTCTTAGCCATTTAACTCAGCAATCTAATGGTTGAATAAGTTAAATGTGATCTTCAAATGCAGAGTGCTTCAGATAATTCTTTTCTATACTTCTAATAGCCTAGCAGCTGTGTTAAAGACCTTTCTAATTTATAAAACACACACATATATTTTTTTTCCCACTATATAGTGATGATAAACACAGCATGTTTTTTTTATTTTTCCAGAGGTTCTGAACCAATATAGCTAAATGTTGATGACTTCTTATGATGATGATCTGACAAATTTTTCATCCTGTCTAAAGCTTCACATAACATTTTAATTTTGGCATCTTCACGAGGATATGAAACCCACTGATCTTGGTAGAAATTACCCAAGACATGATAAAAATATAGAAGCACACTTGATAGACATACAAATTTATTTCAGTAAGTTAAGAAACAACATTTTGAAGAAACATGAGCAGTTGTTGCCTGATGTATATTCAAGTGTACCATGTCTACAGTGAAAATGCATGAAATTTGTGAGTGAGAGATCCAAAGTCAAAACATTTGTCCAAAGTTAAAAACCCCAACAATTAAATAGAAAAAAAATAGTGAATATTCTTTTATTCAATATTTTGGTTAATTATAGTAAAAAATCACTATAATTTTGATATACAATCACTATGTTTTGATATACAATAAAATGTAATCAGAGTTTTGCTTTCCACTTCTATTCCACTTGGTAGATCATATGATCTCTTCATCAAATAAAACTGGGTGGAACTTTAGAAGATTTGACACAGAATATTTTCTCTGTAGAATAGTACAGAAAGATACTAATAACCTATGGAAATATGTCATTATCAATTGAATTTGATAATTCTTTCTATACAATTTATATTAAGATCTCTGAAATCCATTTAGAATTCTATAATGACTTTACCTCTCTCATTCCTATGTAGGTCTTTTGATAAAAGAAAGATAATTTTATAACGGTAGCCTTAAATCACTGTCGGGGTTCATCACAAAGTAGAAAGGAATAAGCAGAGTTGGTGGCTGCTCAACAATTAGAATGCCCTGTCTGTCCATGACCTGCACCTACCTACACGAGCATGTGACTGTAAGGATTGAACAAATCCAGTGTGTAAGGAATGACTTATGTCATTTCAGTGTACAGGAATCCAATGTACAGGAAAGACTTCAGCCCTGCAAACCTGACAGCTGCAATATCTGTGTGCATGTTGGAGAAGTAGCTGCCCAAGAACTTAAAGGCTGTATGAACTTAGGGAAACCTGAGATAATTAATAAAAACATGAAGGACAAAAACAGAGGTATGTTTCAGATCTTTGCAGGTTATAAATATTTTCATCCAGTACTGTAGGAAACTCCTTCTTTTCTTGCAGGAGTGACATTGCTGAGAACTTTTGCCCTCTGTGGTGTGCCACTTAATCCTTTCCTTGGGAAGAAAATTAATGGGCAAAACTTACCTTCAAAATGAAAGTAGAATGAGGTGCTGCCTCTGTTCTTCCACACAGCACTCCACTCATCCTTGACATGGGAACAACAACTGCTCATCACATATCTGCCCAAGAGAATTTAACCATACGTGTCTGACATTCCAGAAGATTCTCCAAGTCCTCTCAATGTGAATTATTCAGGGATGGGAGGAAGTAGGTAACATATTTCCCTCTTTTTGTCTGTTTTTTTTTTTTTTTTTTAGCTTATCCATCTAAAAAATTTGTCAATATTTTTTTTTTTTGTTCAAAGAAAAACAAGAAGCAATGATATGACTCTGTGAGTTTTGACAATGATGGCAAAACATTTTGGTATTGAGTGCCAGATATATTTTGAAAGGGAATCTTGTTGATGCCAAACCAAATGTTTCCTGAAATTAAATTTGGCAGTTTAAATTTAATATAAAGCATTTGCTTCAAAGAAGACCGAAACTGAGACCCCTCCCTATTGAATCTCATGTTCCTTGACTGGAGACTTACTATCTTTCTCTTCATACATAAAAGTACATGATAAGATACACAGTTTGTTGCATCTGTGTATAACTCAAGGAACTGAAACTTGCTGCACATCTTACTGTCTTTTGCATTCTATCATTTTCATTTTTTACCTCTTAGTAAAGAAATATGTCTCTTTTTTTTTCCCCAATATTATGCTGATTTTCTTTGGTAGCATTCTATTTTGACATGAAATGTAAAGAGTTAATAAATCTTTAACAGAAACACTGGAATTCCTGGAGAGAATTAAACTGAAAATCATATTTAGGCTTTGAGAGTTTCATATATTTATGAGACTGTGGGTTTTTTTGTTAGAAGAAGTTATTACTATTATTTACATTGAGTGCATGTCTATTTAAGCCAGTGGATATCAGTCAACAATTCATATAATAACTTGATTCCCTAGCAAAGTTGAATATCCTTTTTTGGGGTTTTTTGTTAGTTTCTTTGTTTGTTGGCTTGGTTGATTTGGTTTGGAGCTTTCCTTGGTCTTTTTTTCCTTTTCATAGGAAAAGAACCATCCTATATCTTCTGTCATTATTAATATCCATCAATTTTTGGATCATTCACAAGTAAGGGAGTTCATAGAGCCTTCTTTGGGAAAAAAAAAACTCAAACCAAGACTCAACTTCACACCTTTCGTCTCATTACAGTTCGGATTTCATATTCCGTTTGAAGAGAGCCATAGAGTGCCCAATGCATCGATAGATGACAATATTGTAATGACACCACTTGAAAGAAAAGAAGAGACTCTCAAGGCTCACAAATGTAAATTATTCAAGAATAAGGTGAAACAAGAAAAGATGAGAGGAATTCACTTTCTTTAAAATTCTAAGTGTTTCAGTACACCAGCCCTGGGCAATTCTTTCAAAGCTAGAAAGAGAGAGGAGATAGGTTTTGCAAAAGAAGACCCAAGGACAAATTTTAAGTGTGATTCTGTCAGAGACCGACTAGGAGGAGCTGTTTGAGTAAATAGCTAAAGAGTTTTGACAATAGGCCCCCCCAAATGGCATAATTAAATGCCTTAGTAGACCTAGGTCTATCTCATTTTAACTAGACTTTCTTCACATGCAATATCTATAGGAAGGGTAGGAATAATAATTTCCAGGCTTAAGGCAATTAAGATCTGGATAGGTGTGTTGATCACTGTGCCAGTGTGGTACCTGAATTTCAATGGTTCTTCTTCCTCCTCTATGTTTACCTCCTAAATATATGCATGAACAATTCCATTTTGCTGGATGGCAGTTCCTTTCTGCCAGCATGACAAGACTTCCTTTTCCATAATTATCTACTCATAACCTCAAACTTTGTATTGCACACCATCCTATTATTGCTGCTGAAGTCCCAGTGTTGCCTAATTCTGTCTATAATTTGTCTGCACTGATACTACCTTCCAACTGAATGCTTTTAATCCATACCAGTACTATACTTGGAGTTTATATTTTCAAAATCACTCTGAAGTCTCAGGCATGTAGTGACAGGACAAGGGGGAATGGCTTCAGTCTGAAAGAGTGTAGGTGTAGAATAGATATTAGGAGAAAGATTTTTACTGTGACGGTGTTGAGACACTGGCACAGATTGTCCAGAAAAGTCATGGCTGTCCCATCCTTGAAAGTGTTTAAGCCCAGCTTAGATGGGGTCTGAACAACCTGATCTAGTGAAAGGTGTTCCTGACCATGACAGAGGTTTTGGAACTAGGTGATTTTAAAGATTCCTTCCAACCCAGACCATTCTCTGATTCTATAATGTTCCACAATCCATTTAAAACTTCATTACTCTGTTTGCTGAGTTTGACTATTAGTTATCCGGTCTTTATGTGGGGTGTTAAAGTGTTTTTAAAAATATTCTAATTAGTGGACCACATTTATTTACTTATTTATTTTACTTATTAAAATGTCTTGGAAAATTTACAGGATTCAAACATTTTTATTTCAGTCTTTCTCCTAAATAAATTCTCAGGGTGTTTTGGTGTTTTGGGGGTTTTTTTGTTTGTTTTGATTTTTGCGGGTCTTTTGTTGTTGTTGTTGTTTTAGTCTTTCTTTGTTTTGTTGGGGGTTTTTTTTATTATTTTTTTGGTTTGGTTTGGTTTGACTTGCTGGTTGGAATTTTTTTGGGTTTTTTGTTGTTGTTGATTTGGTTTGGTTTTTTATTTCTTTCTATCCATTTTAATCCTCATATTTCTCATTCCATGTCTGTTTTCTCTCTAGATTTACTTGATAGATGTCAAAGATATTTACACTGAGAAATGAAAAAGTTCCTAAGTTCAGCACCTGACATCCAAATTTATTATTGAATTTGTTATTTATTATTAAAAATGGATTATAAAATTGAATGAGCAGAGCATATAAGCAGGAATTACCCAGGGGAAGGCATAAGTAATTTTGTGACAGGTTAGATGTACCTAATGCAGCTATTCACTTTTTTATTCATGAAAAACTGTGTGGATTCTACATTAAGTGTTGAATACCTTGATGGCCTTGACTATTTTTGCAATTGAAGGCATCTTCAAATATATTTACCCATATGTCATGTGAACCTGTGCCCATTTACAAATGATTAAAATTAAACATGGAATGTCAACCCTCATTACAAAAGTGTTCCATATTTTATTTTAAAAAGCAGCTTGAGAGATGCTTAATAATTTCATTTATTAATTATGAAACAAAATCTGAGAGAATGGATGTTGAGAGAGGCTAGCCATGCCCTGTACAGCAAGAATGCCAGCATAAAATAACAGCCAGTATATAGAATATTATTTTCAGCCACTCTTTATAACATTGATTTTTTTTCCTTTAGTAAAGCTATAGTAAATTTGTCACTATAATTTACTTACTTTTGGAAATGTAGTTTCTGGCTGTCTGAAACTGTGATAACCTGTAAGTGCATCACTGAGGTTAAGACATGAGCACATTTGTATGGGGGAATTTGTAATGAAGTTACTCTTTTCAAAAATATGGAAAGGCACAAATACACCCGCCTTGAAATTTAATTGTCATATCTGTATTAAGGACGCGTTGCTCAAAATTCCATAATGGCTCAAAGGACAGAAAAAACTTCTAGAAGGACTGTACATCTGAAGAAATCTTTATAGGTGACTATTTCAATTCACTGACTGTAGACTGTCTTTAAGTGTAAATGTCTTTAAGTTTGCAAAGTTTGCTAAGTTTGCTCCATAGTCAAGCACACATTGTAGTGTTGCTCTCTAAAGCCTGATAGGATTAATTCATTTAAGACACCTCTGAATGTTTTTTGGTTTGTTTTGGGGATTGGAGTTTTTCTTGGTTGGTTGGTTGTGTTGGGACTTTTTTAACACATGCATGCATTTTTGGGTTCACTTATATAAAAAGTCAAGATTTCTGCCAATCAGTATTCCTTTTCCATAAGTGAAAAGAATCTTTTCCAGAGTTTTTACTGGTGTTTTTCCTCTACTGCCCAATGTGACATTACACAGCCTTCTCAAAATACAAAACAATACAATTTTTTAAAGAATCACCATATCTGATCTATGCATTCTGTTGCTCTGCAACCAAACCAAGTTTCTTACTTGCACAATCAAGCCTTTTTATTTTTACCAAATTAAGCTTTAATTTATTTTTCTGAGGCTATCTGAATGTATGCAAGATACTGTAGAAGACAATGAAGTGCCAGTCCAACCTGGGGTTCCATGAGGTGCAACCATACAGAAAGGTCACAGGTTACAACACACTGGCCAATGTTAACAATTGTGCTCATGGCTTTGTTTGGTTATCTCCAATTATTACAATAGGTGAAAATCAGAATTTCCAGGTTTTGATACTAGACTTGTGTTTCTCTTTGTCTTGGCATTCAAATTCTGTCCTTTAAGAATGCTGTTGCTGGGGGAGGTGTAGGTAAACCTCAGTGTTATGGTAAACCTCAGTTCTGCAGTGTTCCATCAGAAATACAGAAACATGACTCTCAAAATCTGCCTAAACACTACTTTTTCTTCCTTTAATCCTAGAACTGTAAACAATACATTAATGAAGAATTTTCATGGTTTTTACTACAAAATTACAAATAACTTTTAAGTGTCTGATGGTAAATGTACTGTGTCCCTTGCTGTCAATTTTGAGGTAACTCACAAGGAATATTTTCATGTGCATGTTACTAGGAGTGTTGGACTTTGTAAGCCTGTGAAGAATTCAATCAGCAAATACCATGAGAGCTCAATTGCTGGTTGCTATCTTCTACCAACATACCTGAGAAATAAATAAATGCATGGCTGTCCATCTGCCCATGTTAAAACAATCTGCTTATATTTCTCCCCCTGCTCTTGTGCCTGAATAGTCCAAGAGTCTTCTACTTCAATCTTTTCAAATTCACCTCTAATGAAAACTCCTACAAATCTCACTTTATCAGCCATTTAATGGGTTTATCACCCTCTTATACTGTTTTCCCAAGAGTTATCTTTGCATCACATATAGTATTTTGTGGTGTAACTCATTATAGCATTTTAGAAGCAACATATAATTTATCCATTTTTTAAAAGCTGTATAATATTTAATAGGAAATATCTCTTCCTAATATTTTCATCAGGACAAAATTTTTAGCTAACACAATCAGCACTTGGGATTTGGAAGCATGGACTTTAATATGATGAAGTTGGAAAGCAGAAAGAATGAGAAGGAGAAAGAAGTAGCAACTAAGTTCTTTGTTATGCCAAAGAATTCCCCTCACTGTTCAGTGCTCCTAAATTTAAAATTAGAAGTGTTTCACTGCACCTGAATTACTTTGGCTCAGATAAGTAATTCCAATAGATCGGCTTTAGTGATAATCTTCTAACTTTAAATTTAGACTCACTGAAATGTCTGGTTCCTTCAGAACATAATTTTCCAGGTTGAAGACGTTGTCCTGTGGAGCTGCAGCTAGCATTAAGGGGAGAGGGAGATTAGTGATATTATATAGTATATTCAGTTACTCAAACCTTGAGTCATTTTTCATTTTCATTTCAAATGTTTATATACAAAGTTTCATTTTAGGGAATGTGTCATATCACAGTTATTAATGGGAAAAGTGACTGAAAGTTCAAAAAGCTTTACACAAGCAAAGAGATAATGGAGGCAGGCAAATACAAAATTGCAAGTGAAGAGAGGCTAGCAAAAAACTCATGATCAAGGCTAAGGAAGAGCCACAGAGCATAAAAACTCATATAATGAAATAAGTTTTAAAAGATTTTTAAACATCCACCTACTTGAGATGAAGTTAATGAATGTGATATGAGAAACTAGACAGGTATCACATTTTATGCTTTGCAGGCACATAATAAACTTTGGGATTATAGATAAAAGATGCTAAGTTCTGCCAAAACTTGAGTCACTTTTAACTACTTGAAAATAATCTGATTATATCTAAGAAATTCAAAAGCAACTAAGGGACTTAAAGGAGTAAGTGTGGATTTGCTTCACCTAAATTTTACTCAAACCTCATTCTAGGCAGACTTAAAGGTTGGAAAACTCCTAAACTAAGCTAGATGTTCTGAAAGCTGCTGTCCAGTCTACATGAGCAATTGAAATTCCTTCCATTGTGAACAGAGACAGACACTCCAGAACAGTAATATTGGCCAGTTCTGTTTTTTCAATAATGTTATTCATACACTTTCTCTGTGAATGATTTGTGCTATTCTTAGTGGTAACATTTTATAACCTTTATTCAAAATACAAATATTTACATAAGGTACAGTGCAGCAGAAAATAAATACAAGGTTCTTTAAGTCCATACCCCATGTCAAAACTCTTTATCTCCTGGTCAGTCCTGTCATTCCCAGAAAAGGATTGGGTATTCGTGTTATACAAATCTATCTTCTTTTTTGAAGAGCTCTCTCTACTGTCTTCTGTGTAGAAAAAAGCAAAAATTCAAGTGTAAAGGCTTGTCCCATTGGAACTACTCTTTTCCATAGAGATGGCAAATGAAACATCAGTTCATTAAATTGGTGTTTAGTTGTATTTGTCTTATGTATCATTTCCACTCCATTTGTCTGTCAGTTTTGCATAAACTGAAATCTTAGTTAATCTAAAACCAGAATGCATTGCTATATTTTTCCTCAGGGGTATGTAATTTCAAAAAATATTAGTAAACTTAGTTGACATCTTAAAACACCCCAGGATACTACAGTACCCTTGGGTGAAAAGGAAAAGGAGTATTTTATGGAAAAAAATGTATGGCGATAGGAAGAAAATCAGCAACAAACTAACACAAAATAACCAAACAAAAACCCAAACAAACAACTAAAAACCACAAACAAAAAACCCCAAACAGATGAACAAAAAAAAAAAAGGAAGACAAAAAGAAACAAATTATGGAAGTAGAAGAAAGACAGAAAGATTACTACAAATGTGCTGACCTCTGTGGGATGGGCTGTGCTTCAATCAGTAGCAAAACCTTTTCAGATAATAGATGTAGCCCTCTCTGTTGTGACATTTAAAAAGGGATTGATATGAGGCATTATGTAGAAAAGTGCACACTATGATAGTTTTCCTTCAAAACAAATAAGCAAGCCAGCTTTATATGAGCCAGGTTTGAGTTTCCTTGGTTGTGGAGTATGTACATATTACTGTACACAAAAGATGCTTAAGGTTGGGAGACAGTACTGAAGAGACAATTAGAGCTGAAAAGTCAGTGTAATTCTGCTTGTAACCAATTCCAGAAATGGGACTTCAACAGATGAATGTATTTGGTTTGGGAAGAAGAGAAAAAGAGTAAAATTTTCAGAAAGACATGTGGAAAATAAGTATCCTTTAAAAAAGAGTAAGCCAAGCTTCCAATGCCTAAATTGGATCCAAATCACTAGAAAATTTTTGTGAAAATTTGTGCTTTTTTGTATCAGAGGTTGTTTGCTTATTTGTTTGTTCATTAGCATATAACTGTTTTCATAAAAAGACCTGCAACATGCACAGTCTGTGCTGAACTTTCTGTGGAAAAAAAGAATGTCAGTTCAACCCACACACCAGAAATAGCAGAACAGATGTCAGACAGTGGGGAAAAAAAACAGAAAAAAACAAAAAACTACATAGAAATATTCAGGCAATGTTATGTAAACCATAATTTGAAGGTGCAAAACAGAAATTCTCAGAATGTATAGAGGAAGCCTGAAGCACCTATGCTAAGAGCATAAATGTTTGGGGCCCCTTCTTTAGTTCATGAAGACAGAAAGAGAGGGAAAAAAATGCCTAGAGTATGAATAAGCCTGTCAGAGTTGTGAACTGTCCTCTGGAGGATCTTGATGCGCTGGTGCTCCTTCATCCTATCCAGAATCAGACCAAGCGGGAGAGTGATTTTTCTTCATCAGTATCAGGAGACTGTTTTGGGATGAAGTAAATCACCTTCTTAGAATGCCGTGCTCTCTCCATTAGCTAGAAAAGAAGGTGATTCAGACCAGTTTGAGCTTTGGCAATGATCCCTTAAACAACTAGATTGGCATTCCTAAAGTATATACTTTCAGTGACTAAATTTAGATGGAATGAACTTTAGCTCTAAGGTTCTGAACCTTTATTGCTGAAATCAGTAGGAGGTGTTTTACTGAGTCAGCTGAGTGTGTAAATGAGACACAAATGCTTAGTCAGTGACAATGTAATTGTCTTTCAAAGGTAGATAAAAGCAAAAGAGCAAAACAACAAAAAACACCTGAAACAGTCCAAAATTCAAGAGTAATAATAATCTGATAACAAAGACAAAACAATGTGAAGTCCCCATTTGATCACCTGGTCTACCAAATCAAAACCAAAATGTTTATTAATGAAAATAAGAAATATGCAATCAAGGAAAGTTAAATTATTCCATTGTATATATTGTATCTTAGTTCCATTGTATCTCCCTAGATCCAATTTTGAAGACTATTATGAAAAGGTTTTTCAATATATCTGGGCTTCTGTAATCTTCTAACAGTTCAGTTCCTCATCCCAGAAAAAATCAGGAGGTGAAAAGATGCATTTCTTCTCTATTTACAGATGTAGAATGTGAAATCTAAGAAATAGGACTTAAGGGGTTTAAGTTTGCTTTGAGGATGTAGTCTCACACATATTTTACTGAAAGCTATTGAAACTACAGCATATTTTTTTGAAATGGCAGAGGTGCACACATACTAGATAATATCTAGAGGTCCTTTCCAGCCTAACCAGTATATGATTCTGTGATTCCATGAAGATTATTTGTCCATGATTAGAAAATCTATGGTACTCCGGTTTTTAAAAAATATTTTGATATACTACTGCACAATGTTGCAAATTACTTTTCTATTGCTCATGTGATTTACAGAACAAGTAAGACTAAACTGGGCATTAATAACTGGGTGTTAATTACTTTTTATATCTCATTACTTATGCTACCAGTTAGAGTCACCTTCAGAAGTATTCTGCAACTGTCTGATGTGTCCAGTGGCTTTGCCTTCAAGAAGACGGCCAAAGAAGCACAAATTCATTTCACAAGTAAATCGCTGATTAGAGGTTGTATTTCTGTCACTAATAACATGTTGTCTCCAACATGTAGTTTTATGTTCATGTTATTTTGCCTTTGAGTAAATATCTATAGAACTGCAACACTGAAAATGCATCAATCGCCCTAGATAACTCTTTGTAAGCAACTCATGAGAAAATGGAGATACCAACAAAGATTTCCTAATTTGTTCCGAATTCATAAATTCAAGGGTGCACAGACATGAACAACAATTTCTCATTTCAGATACTCAGCCAGATGCAGCGTTTTGGAAGAATCTGGTTTTCCCAGTTCTATTGCCCATCCTAACTCTGCTTTAGCTTCAATTTCATGTCATTTTTACTTTAGTATGTAGTAAAGCATAACAGTATATCATACTCTAATGGATAAAATACTCCTTCCCTCCAAGCAGCTCTATAAAACTAAGTGACCCTGCTGAGCTGTGTCCACTCCTTTGCATAATATTTAGCTGTAAGGGGAAAGCAGGGTTGAAAAGTAAGATTTGCTTTTAAGATTTATAATGGTAACAAACTCCTCTGGAGCAGCAGTTAGAGAAGTTATGAAAATATGTCATAGATATCATTAACTGTCAATGACTTCATCCTGAAGCTATTAGCTAGTAATTTGTAATAGTAATAACAGTTTTGTCAGAAGCCATACTTAATTACCTATATAAACTTCAGTTCTCTTAAAATAAAATGTATGTCACTCTAACTAGAAATATAAGATGTTCTTGATAAGTATTCTTAAGCTGACTCTGTTCAGTATCTTTCCTTATGAGCTTTTTTCAGCACTATGACACTTTATGGTGTTCTGGTATTCAATAAGGACTGATATTGCTTTTCATAAGTTAAACCACTTTGAGACAAACTGACATTGCTAGCTAAAAGAAAACTGGCATTTCTTCATTAATCAAATAATGATGGATGGAAATATACTGAATGATCATTATTTCGTCAAGAGCAAAGGCAAATCTTAATGGACATGAAATAAGCAAAGTGGTCAATGACTGATTTTAGTGTCATTGCAGTCTTATAATTAAAGTTTCAAATTGAGAAGACATATATCTAAGCACTTAATCAACCCAGTGATAGAAGTTGTAATGATTTGAGGTTGTACCTATGCATTACTTATCTATTGTGCATAACAATGGCAATTCTTTCTTTGTAACTTGCTTTGTTTTGAAAGTTTTGCTTGCTTATGTTTCTTATGCCTTTTCTTTCTTTCATTCTACATTCAATGTCTGTGTTCAACTTTGGTGATCATTCACCCCCAGAAAAACTCCACTAGAGACAACTGTAGTTTATCCAAATGATCAAATACAATGCATAGGTATAACCTTGGGAAGATCAGCTAGCTGAGATCTTTATCAGCTGGTGACATAAACAGGCCTTTCTTCTTGCTCTTAGTTTCTATGATCCGTGCGCTCCAAGTGGCACTATACAATTGTGTGTTCCATAATATTTCAAAAAGGAAAACACCATACCTACTCTAAAAATTTCCCACATAGGACGCACAGTTAGAATCAGATATAGAATTGTGTCCTTCCACTTCTGAGGAAAAAGCTCCAATCATAATGGTATTCTGCAAAATGTGGCACTTGAAATACCATCTGCCTTTTTTTTTTAGGAATTGCTCCTGCTCCATTTGGCATCATGGCAGGCTGGAACTCAAGTGAATGTAAACTCCCCACATTGCTTCTTGTTCATTTTATTGCCTAAGTTTGATGGAAATGATAGACATCTGAAGGTATTCATACATATATATATAAGCAAATATATACATTTGCCTTAGAAGGGTCCCACAGAATGAGATGGCTCATAAATATAGATACATAGATATGACATTAAACTAATGCCTCAGGCACTGTATCTCATCCTTTGGATGAAATCCCACAATACACTTGTTGAAATGTCACACTGGCACTGAACTGGATGCTCTGCAAAGCTTACTGTGCATGTTGAGCAACCCCCTTAAAATCCACATTTTTTCACTCTCTTGTTCCTGTCAATGAGCTTCGAGTAATCAAATAGTGCTGTGTAAAATAATTAGCTTACACTTGAAAAATCATGAAAGGAATATGAAAAGCTAGAAGTCACATTCAATTCCACCAACATAACATAAGAACAAGGTAAGGAAGTAATTTGGTATGCTTGAAACAGGTTTGCAGATGATCTTAAAAATACAACAGATTTATCTTGTGCTTCTGTGGTGAAGAATTCATCTTCCAAATTATCCCTGTAAAAAAAAAGTGTAAACATTCAAAAGAATGAAAGAACTTTCTTATTTGTTTGGGATATTGAAAAAAGAAGACAAATTTGCTTTAAAAATGGGATTTAGTAAGCAACAGAAGTACTATCAGGGGTGGGAAGAAGTAGATTTATGACGATGCAATCAAAGCACCTTACAATTTGAAGGTTAAAAACAAGAAGCAATGATGATTAGAAGTAAAGGGACACAAAAACATTATAAAGGTCATCTGAAAACCTGAGACTTTCTCTGGTAGGTTTTTACTTAAAAGATCACATACAACTAAAAATACCCTTTAACCTACCTTTTTAACCTTGTAACCATGAGGTGTAATTAAACAAGGTTAATGTGACAGGCCCTAGAATATGTAGCATGCAATAATAAAATCTTACTAAGAAAATAAAAACTGTAGCTTAATAGCCTCTAAATAGTTTGGTTAGGAGAACTGATCTGTAATTAACACTGCCAGGTCATGTTTTCTATATAAAAAAAGAAATAATCATGCAGGTTCCATAGGTGTTGCTGAGCACTGATGCCATTTAATGTGAGTTTAAAGCCTTGTAGACTTATTGAAATAGATTTGGATATCAAAACTGCTTATTCACAGATTTTCAAATAATTTCAAGTATTACATGACCTCCCTATCTTGCAGACAGGGAGATGGAAATGTCTGTGAGGAAAGTTGGAGAGGTCAGCTCTGCAGTCCCAGTTGTGCAGTGCACAATCCTAAGATGAATAGCCATGAGGAGCCCTGGAAACCACTTTGGTGCTCTCTGCTCCTATCTCTTTGAATATCCCTCAGGTTTCCCTCTTGGGTATTCCTGTAGTCTCTCATATAGTCATGCATTTTTTCTGAAGCCATTTCTACCCCTGAAGCCATGTCATCTGTATGTCTCCAAGAGCATCTTTCAGAACATTTTCTGTGCATCTTGCTAAAAGTGTCTTCCCAAGTGGGACCCCAGGAGTATCTCCCCCATGTGCCTTCCCCAAAATCCTACCTACATTTTTCCTCCAAAACCTCTCACCTCTTTTTCCAATAACCGATTTTCTATGCATCTTCCTAAGTCCCCTTAAGACTCCTCCAACAGATGCTATCCACATCTGCCCAAGCACCTTTCACCACATCTCCCAAAAAATAATACTACCCATGTCTCTTGCCCCTAACAGCTGCTTCTCTTGTGCAAATATGTGTGAGCTGGAGCTCCATAGGCTTCTTTATCTGGCTGCAGAAACAGCTTCTCCACCACTACCCCTCAGTCCTGCCAGCTATTCGCAGTACAAACCTGGGTGATAAAGCCACCAAGCCTGAGCACATAGGCAAAGACTGAGCGAGAGAGAGGAGGAATGGTGCTGCATGGCTGCCCATAGCTCTGGTGCCACTGCACAGCCCCAGCCAGGGGAAAACACAATGTCAAGTGCATCATTCAGCACCCAGAGCTAAATAAAGCTGGTCAGTTGTCACAGGGTGAGTTAAGGGTGTCTGTACAGTACAGGAAGGGTACTGGCTTTGTGTGACATGCAGCATATGCTGCAACTGATGTAGCTTTTGGAAGCACAGACTTTGTATGTTCCACTCTGCCAGTGGACTCTTTATGTAAACCAAAACTTGTTTGAACTACATTCACTGCATAGTACTTCTAAGGTCTGTGTTTTAGCAGGACAGAATAGTATCTATTTTGAAACAAATCCATAAATTCAATTTAGCCTGTTTTCTGCATGCAATACCTGTGGGCAGACTGGCAATATTTAAATGGGATTTGATTTGTGTTGTTAGGATTATTATTTTTAGATAGACTCTTTTACTGCATGGATCAGTATTCATGTTTAAAATTCATTCCCTAGCATAGGTCAGATAAAATTGCACATCATTGTTCGTGTTTGGATGAGCACAAAAGCAATTTTGTAAGAAATTCTTCTGTGTGCCAATCAGTTTGTGAAAATGCTTGTGACTTTGAAATTTGCTAGTGTAAGTGATCCTGCCTGCTACATTTGATTGCCTGAAGATATGCAAGGAGGTTGAGATGCAAACATGTGTAAAGCAGAATAATCTACAAATGTGAATATTCATGTAATCTGAGAATTCTCCCCCCATAATTGCAATTTCTTAAAAACATGTTTATTGCATTTCAAGATACATCTATTTTTATTATTTATTTATTCACTTATTTATTATTAGTGGTGGAGAGAAAACTGGATAGGCACCCTTTTTTTTCTTCCCTTTCTATATCTAGTTGCTTATCATGTCTTTCTCCCCCTCCCCTGAATACAACTCTTGCTTCAGTAAGTGATGTTGGTTTCTCAGTAACTTTTGCAAATCAGTTTACTTAATTAAATTTCAAAACATAGGCTATTTGGGTGAAATCCAATCTGAGATTAAGACATCTAGATTTAGAGGGCTTATTCTACTGTCTAAACACAGATGTCTATACAATTTCAAACAACCTGTCTACCTCTAATGGGTACTTCAGAGGAGCATGAATCTCCAATAGCTCCTGTGTCATATCTGTCAGACCTGTGCAGATGTCTTTGATACTCTAGGGCTTCTAAAATTGCAGTAGAAACTGAAATGAGGGTTATGGCAGAGCACTAGACTTGAAATATTTTAGTAGCTTTCCAAGTGAGATTCAGTTACCTAAACAAAGGCACACAATGCCATATGAACTAGCTTATCCAAAAAATCTGTAAAGAGCTGGCAGATATGATACAGTACCTGCAGAAGCTCACCATATTCAGAGTGGCATCTAAAGACAAACTACAACATATAACAATGCATAATGAATTAGGCATAATACACTCAAATGTAGAATCCTGCATAATATTGCTGTTTGCGGGGGTGTGGACTCTCAAGAAGTTAACTCCATTCTTATCTGCCCAATTTCACAAGGTTTTGTTCTTTCCTTGTAAAATTTTTACTTTTCTGTAACTGTTTCTAATCAATTATTTGAAATATTTAGACTTTGCTTTTATATAATGAACATTTTTTATAAAGAAATATATTTCCAATACGGGGATATTCTGTCCTACTTCCTTCTTGATAGATATTCTCATGAGAGTACATTCTTCTGTACACTTTCAGTACCTTTTTCCAAGCTGTAGCTGCACCTAAAAATATGCAATAAGAGCTATTCTGAAGAAATTAATAATTTTGTGTTCATGGGATTTCAAAGTGGGAATGATATTGCCTTTTTCTTTATTTGCAAATATATCAACACTCAAAAACACTTCTGTTTTTTAGAAGGAAAGCAAAGACAATCAGAGACTTGTATCCTTTAAACTTTACCCACTTAATTATTTATCTGGAAAGAGTTTATCTATCAGTTGGACATCAGGCATAGATTTAGTCTCAGGAAGAGTTTCCAGGTTTTATTTAAAACGGTTTCACAGGGAATAAAGTGAATAGTACTATGCATTTGATGGGGGCGTGTTGTTTCGGAGGCAATGAAACTTGTATGAGGTTAATTCTTCCTCACAGTGAGGTTACTTTGGTCACCCTCACTGGGAGCTCTGCAGCATGTATTAGCATGTATTCTAGGCTGATTTAGGCATGTAAAGAGTCATAACATAAATAACAGACACTTCTGCGGAAAAGCAATATAGTCTGGGATAATGAAGGTTTCATAATCTATAGTGTTCAGGTCAGTCAAGTCTCTGGATTTGACCTGAATTCCGTATGTTCCATTGACACAGTTTAACCCTAATATGTAACTAAGCACCACACAGCCTCTCTCCTACTCTCTCCTAGTGGGCTAGAGGAGAAAATCAGAAAGGTAAGAGAAGTAAGAAATAGGTTGAGATAAAAACAGTTTATTAATTAAAAAACAACGCTCAAGCCAAAGAAAACATAACCAAAGCAAAGAAAACAAAACAAATAAATAGGAACACAAGCAAAACGTTATGTAAGAGAGCTCAGGTGCTCAGCACCAACACCCAGCCAGTTCCTTGGCAATATCTGTCGCATCCAACCTCTCTCTACTCCCAAGTTTCATTGCTGAGTGTGATGTCACAGTGTCTGGCATATCCCTTGGGTCAGCTGGGGGAAGATGTCCTGGCTGTGTCCCCTAATAACCTGTGCATTCCCATCCTACTCACTGGTGAGGGGTGTGAGAGGCAGAGAAGGCCTTGACTCTGTGTCAGCACTTCTCAAAAATAATCGAAACATCTCTGTTTTATCAACATTTTTTTATCACAGATCCAAAACACAGCACCATACATGCTACTGTGAAGAAACTAAACTCTATCCTAGCCAGAACCAGTGCAATATTCACCCCCTTTTCCACACCATTTACATCATATTCACATCCCACACCATAAAACAGAACCCTAAGAATCACTACCTTCCACCCCATCCTTTTACATATACATACAGAGGTGTCATTCCCATAATTTATGGACCACACCTGTGAAATGTCCATAAAATGACCATAAAATATGATTCTCACAGAAATGTCCATTGAGTTTGTTTAGTCCAGGACATGGGTGTCCATCTGTTTTGGCGGCCACTCCAGACAGGAGATTGCTGTGTGTTGTGTAGCATATGGGGCACCAACACTAGCTCAGGTCAGATCACTGCCCCCCTTGCACTGCGTCTTGGGAGTCTCATCCTCCCAGTCCAGGGGTCTCCTGCTACAGTATTTCCTATAGCATGCAATTTAAGTCATGGGTTGCAAAAATTTAAAGGTCCATCCATCACAATATCTGTCCCAGAACCATTTGCACCAGGCTATACAGTTTAACATTCCAATTAATTCCTCCCCCATCTTCTAGTTCATCTCGGTTAGTAGCAAGAGATTTCTGCTGCAATAGCTGTGACATATGGCAACCACACCATCATATAATACTGGCATCACAAATCAGTGTCATTACACAGTTCAAATAATGAGTTATGTTCACTCAAAAGAACTATGCACACTAGTTGAAGTCTCTTAACTTGTTCCATCCTGAATCTGAGCACAGGCACTGCATACTATAAAATTAAGAATGGCAAGAGAAATTTCAGAAACTGCAGTCAGAAAGAGATTAAATACATGCTCTCTATGTAGGAAGCCAGTAGGTTTTTTTCATTAGCAACAGCACTATATGTTTTTTCTTTCACAGTTCTGTTATATTAGTTGAATACACTGCATTTTTATTAACATGAAAATGTTGGAAAAATTACTAAGGATTTTCTGTCCCAAGGGCTGCAGTAGTTAAAAAAGTTTCATTCATATGCCAGCTAAGAGGTGTAGTCCAGTACGGAGCCTGAAAATAAGGGAAGGATCAGTTTTCAGACCTATATATCTTTGTATAAAACCACTTTACTTTTGATCAAAATCTCTAGTGTAGGATTTTCTATTTGTTTTTGTGCAGAAGGATCATAAGATGCTCAAATGTGATTTCTGGGCAAGGCACACTTCCAGAATCCATTGATAGCTTTGCAGCCCACTCCATTCCTTGTTAGGCTGCTTAGTGAGTAGGCAATGAAAAATCTCCTCTGCAGAGAGATGAATTCCACCAGTAGCCTGGAAAATGTGTTCTCTTCCCTCTGGACTCAGAGAAGATTAATGCCCTCCAAGGCTTGCCTAGCCTTAAATACCACTGAAAGAAGAATAGCAGGCTCCCTGGTCTGATTTGTCCTAATCCTGAAAATTAAAATCCATCAGAATATAACTGTCTAAAGAAATTATATTAGAACTAGCAATAATGTTGTCTTTGCTTATATATCCAGATAGAGCTTGTGAGCATTACATAATCCAAATTGTTAAAAGATATCCTGTTTCCATGAAAATATATTTTCAGGTGAGAGAGAGAAGAAGGATTAATTTACTTTAAGTCCTCTTATGGATAAAAGGCAGATCTACCTTAAAAATATAATAACATTTCTATTGGATCATACTAATAGTATCTCCAGTCCAGTACTCTGTCTCAGATAATAGCAATGAGAAAAGCTATTCAAAGGAAGTATGTTAGCCTGCTCATTTTCTGCAGCTCATCCCTGATGTACTTTTCTTATATCTACCAGCATTGTACTTGGGATTGGAGAGGGAAAATCCCTTCCCAAGTCCTTTTAGCATCCCTTTATGGTTCTGGGAATTTGGTCAATCCCTCTTTGATCTGGTTGATTCTGACTGCCACCAAATTCTCCTATAGGAGAATGTTCCAGGAATTTACTGCCCACCACACAAAAATGTTCATTCTCTTACATTTTTAACTGGTCTCCTATTACTTCCACAGAGCATGTTAGTTTCAGTATTTTGAGACTTGGAGAATTTTAGTACTACTACACGTGATCATTTCCTTCCTTCTATTTTCTTCTATCTGGACAAAAATTATTGAATCTAGTATGTCCTACCTCTCTTCTGTCAGCTTTAACCTTCTGCATCTCTGAGCTAAACAATCCCAAGTATTATAATCCATTAAACAGCAGCTGATTTCAACCGTTCTGGATATTCATGTCAAAAAAGTGAAGGGAAAACAACATTTCATTGAAGAGTAGCCCAAAACTGGATATAGTACACCTACTGAAACTTTCCTTAATAAGGCTGAAGAATTAATACATCTTGAGGATTATACTTTTATTTATACTTTACAGTAGAATATAGTTTTATATTTTTATGTAAATGAGAACCCCACTAAATCCTTCTATTTTGGTGATAAAAAAACACTAACAACTTTTCTCAAAATTTGGTTATTCAAATCACTTTGTTTTTTTCCTGCTTTTCCTTTTTTTAATAATTCTAGGTTTCTCTAAACAACATTTTGAGAAAAGCCTTTGTGTCAAAGACCTTGAGATACTTTTCCCTGAAATTATTCCCAGGGACTCACATCAGCACTTTCAGAAGCATGTGCAGATGTGATAATTAATTTAGACTTTCTTATACTGGGGAGACTAGTTTCCTTAGATATCCAGACTGCCTTGACTTTCGGGGAAAATTCAGGACAGGAGTCCAAACTGAGTGTGGTTATGAAGGCCTGATTTTTGTCCTAGAGCTGTAAGATTTAAGATGTTTCTTCCTTTGATTTCTCTCAAGAATAAATTGTGTACCTTGCCTCCTAATTCATTGTCCTGAAGAAGGGTTTTTCCTCTCATTTCTCTTCCTCTCCTGATACATAAACAAAGAATCCATAATCCAGTATTTGAGACCAGATTCTGGAACTGAAAAGAAAGAAAGGTCTCTCCAAGTTCAACTAGACTGGAAGGGTGCGCATTGACAGCTGTCTCACACAGTGGATGAGCATGAGCTTCACACCAAGCAAGAGGAACCCATAGGCTGAGGATTCTTTCTCACCTCCTTTCCTTCTCCATGCTCAGCAAATCCATGCCTGAACAGAAGAAACAATCACATTCCCTCTTCTCTGTCCTTCCCTCTTCACTTTGCAAAGAAAGGACAGGAGAGCAAAAAGCATACCTTATTTTAATTACTTAGCCTACACCCAGACCCACTGATGTCAAAACTTCTTGGTTGCATGAACCAGTTTAAAAACATCAACCTGCCTTGCATCTACTCAGTGCATTCTAGCTCTGATGAGCACAGACAGGTTTTTTTTTTTTTTCCTTTAATGAGAATATATCACCAGTACAGACAGCATTTGCACAGCTGGCATGAATATCCCTGCACCTGATGCCGCCTTACCTCAATTAGCAGAACAAGCACATCATCGTTCTGCTTAAAATGAAATCTGCCTAGATAAAAATATGTTAGAACAGTTAAACTTCTAAAAACACAGCCTAAAAAAGCCAGAAGTCTTTCAGGTGTTACTGGTGCACATTAGTCATACCCCTGCAACCTGAAGGTAAAAGGTGCTTTTCTGAAAATAGAATAAGCCCATAGTGGAGGTGGACAGTTTATGCCAATACATAGACCAAGTCTTAATGACTTTACTGATATTAAATAAAAAGCAATACACAGAGTAGAGAAATGCAAAAAATAATCATTAAATAAGGGAAGCATGGGATAGTAGTTTAGCTCAGCCACGCATGGAAGCACCAGGGTCATGTATGTTAGGGTCATGGCATTATTGAGTGACATGCTAGGAAAATAATCCTTATGAATGAGTATAAATGCAGCAATATTGCATGTTTCAAGGCTAGGGTAAATAATGTTATTCGTACTACAACAGAAGACAGCCTAGTAAGTTTTAGATTTATAAAAGAAATAGGAAAGCCATTGAAGTTTTGAATCTAATCTGGATCTCAACATCTAAATTAGAAGTTGCCAGACTGTCACTCCTCAGAATTTCAGTCAGACTGGTATGTCGTGAGGGCTGCTGGGAAAACATGCTAAGACCTTTTGCTGTGGCTACACACAGCTGAATATCCAGAGCACGCGCATAAGGGCATAAAAGTGAAAAGAAGCAGAAGAAGACATCAAGGGAAGTTACTGAGGAAGTTCTTGAAGTGTGCACCATGGTAGGAAATATACAAGCATGAGTCTTCAGTTACTGTCCTGATTATTTCTCTTGTTTCCTCTGAAATAAACCTGATGCCATGGACTGATAGATTCCATAGGCTTGATCCAATCTCTGGCCTTTTAAAAGATCAAAACATTTTTATGAATAGTATCCCATCAAGTTGTCAGATGGTCACACCATTTATGTTTTGAATTAGAACATGAAAAGTTAAACTTCAGAGTTTAGATTAGTAGTTTATTCTCTGGGTTCATCAACTTTCTGTGTCTGGATACAATACAAATAAATCTGCACAGTAGACATAACTATAGAGATTTGCACATAGCCTTTCCTCTGAAAGCATTGATTTAGGTACGTATTACCTCAAATATATTTTGAACGTATGACTGAATACAGAATTTATTTTACTTTTGGTCATCTCTATCTTAGCTATAGATCAATAATTTAATGATTACAAAATTAGAATCTTCAACTGATGTAACAGGATATATTTTTAGCTTTAAACACTACATAAAGTGTTATTTATATTCCATTTTCCAAAATACTCTTAAAAATATTTAGATAAGCTGTTTAATATTTACCAGTCACTTTCTATGGCTTAGTTGATGCCATCTAAATCCATGGTCTATAAATTTAGAAGTCAAATAAATCAGAAATTTAATTTTCTCAGATTCTTTTTCTATTAGTGTCATCAGTCACAAGTCAAGTTCAAAATTAGTGAAACATGACAACAGGATTGAATGCTAGTATAAGACAAATTTCTCACACAATTTTCTGTTCATTACGCATCACATCACAATATACAGCATTGTAAATTCTACTTATGTTTGTTTTGGCTGACTTTTCATCTCACTGACTTTTTTTTAATGCTGCCAGAACATTTTACCAACCTCTCCTTTACTCTTTTTATAAGTGTACTGATAATATGCATCTGAAATATCTGTCAGGTCACTGGTGTAATCTTCCATGTACAGTTTCTTCTTCTACAGAAGGTTATATTGTGTTATTATGATTCTGTATATTAACTTTGTTTATACATCAGCATCCTAATTATTGTTGCTTTTATTACTAGTATTAGTGCTATTATTATTTTGTCTGTGAAACAAAGAAGGATATATCTGGAGGCTGAAATCAAACCTCTTGCAGATTCTCTCAAATGAAATTTGTGCACTACTTCCCTTCAGAAACATGTACTGTCATATGCAATATTCATAATATGGATAGATACCTCATATGAGAATAATTTAATTGTCTGTTCTCCTCAACCATTGTTAAATGAATTCCTAACAATCTGAGGGCAAGCTGTTGGAGAGCTATTATTAAATTTCATATTTGCTTTGCAGTTTTCTTCACCAATGCTTCATCTACTTAGGAATATAATTATGTTAACTTTTTCTTACAAATAAAAACTTTGAATATTTATTGTTTACAAAATGTAAAGTATAAAGTTTCATTGCTTGGTTATAAAAAAAAAAATTACCATTAATGTATATTTTTATATAAATCCAACTTTTCCTGCCAGAAAAAATTTTAAAACCAACAGGAAACTGGTTTTAAAATTGATTGTTTAGCAGACACTAAGAATATTTTTAAATCTCCAGCAAAATTATTCTAATGGTGTTAATTTCTGTGGGTATTAGCCAGTTCTTATGTTATGCAAAAGGGACACAGAAGTATGAACAAATGGGATGTCATTCACTAGATGATGATGATGATTATTATTATTATTATTATTATTATTGTTGTTGTTGTTGTTGTTGTTGTTGTTGTGATTATTATATAAAACTCTAGCCTTCCACCTTTTATTCATCTCTTCTATAAACTAAATTGACTTAATCTTTTTGATATCACTTCAAGTAAAATTTTCTAAATATTAATGAATTCTCATTTCCCTCTTTGGACTGTTTCTCTTCTGCTATGCCATTTCACATCAAAATGAACACTGCAGCAATAAATACCGAGCTTTTTAAATGTATCATCAGTGTCTTATCCTTCAAACAATTGTGTGTCTTTCAGGTATCTCTGGTGCTTATAGAGATAAGATATAGATTATAGATGATATAGATATAGATATAGATATAGATATAGATATAGATATAGATATAGATATAGATATAGATGATATAGATATAGATATAGATATAGATATAGATATAGATATAGATATAGATATAGATATAGATATAGATATAGATATAGATATAGATATAGCAGTACTTAAATTTTTCAGTATTTTCCATTATTAATCAATTAAAACTCTAAGCCATTTATAAATTTATTCAATGTGTACATGCATTTAAATACATGTATTAAATACAAATACATCAGTAAAATTAACACAAAGTCTGCAAGAAATCAATACATATCAGGAGATTATCACTGGACAAGGGAAGGGTGACACATGTCATCTATCTGGACTCCTGAAATGTCTTTGGCATCTTCCCCACAAAATCTTTCTCTCTAAATTGAAGATAGATTTGCACAATAAACTGTTTAAATGCATAAGAAAGTGATGGGACAGTCACACCCAGAGGGTAGTGGTCAAGAGCTCAGTCCCAACAGAGATCAGCAGTGTCCCTCAGTGGTCTGTGGAGGTACCAGTGTTATTTAATACCTTCATAGACAGAGGGGCTGAGTGCAACCTCAGCAAATTTGCACATGACACCAAGATGAATGTTTCCATTGCCAAACCTGAGGGAGAGGATGCCATCCAATGGACACTGGGCAAGCCTGAAAAGTGGGCCCATAGGAATCTCACGAGGTTCAACAAGGCCAAGTGCTGCACCTGGGTCAGGGTAATACCCAATATCAACACAGGCTGGGGATGAACAGGTTGAGACCAGCTCTGACGAGGACTTGGAATGGATAAGGGGGTGGAAATTACACAGCAATGTGCACTTGTAGCCCAGAAAACCAGATATTCTGGGCTGCATCAAAAGCAGCATGGCCAGCAAGGCAAGGAGGGGATTGAGCCCCTCTGCTCTGGTGAGACTCTCCCTGCAGCACATCCAGCTCTGGGATACAGCAAGTCAGAAATTACTCCATTTTAGGTGTTGCAATCTGAGCCTTTTGGCACTTAAGTGAGGGCCTAGATAACCAGACTGTCTGCACACTACCCGTAGTTTTATCACTATGCAACAGTGTCACTAATACAGAAACTTTTCCCAGAATGGCTGTTTTGTCTTTTCAGAAACTTGTATAATTTTGACAGATTTTCCTGAATATAGATACTTCTATTTAATCTAAGTTTTATTTTAGTATTCAGCATTTTTATGAATCTAAGGAAAAGTAGTATTTCATTGACTTTAGGAACCTAAACATTTATGAGGATCTAACTCATGCATAACCAATAGTTCATGAATCATAAAATCTGTAAGGTTGGAAAAGATCTTTAAGATCATCAATTCCAGCTGCTAACCTTACACAGAGAGCACTAACTAGTGCTAGTTCACCCCTAACAAGTGAAGAAATCCTTCCTAATATCCAATCTAAATCTCCCCTGGTGCAACTTGAGACCATTTCCACTTATCCTATCCCTTGTTACTTGGAAGAAGACCAACAACTACTTTGATATAAACTCCTTGTAGGTTGTTAAGAGAGTAATAAGGTCCTCCCTGAACCTCCATTTCTTCAGGCTAAACAACCCCAGCTCCTTCAGCCACTCTCCTTGTTAGATTCATGCTCCAGACCCTTCACCATGAAGGGCAGCTTCATCGCTCTTCTCTGGACACACTCCAACACATCAATGTCTTTCTGGTAGTGAGGGGCCCAAAACTGAACACAGGGTTTGATGTGCCACCTCATAATATGTGATAGTTGAATTTGACACTTTACAAAACTAGCAGGAGTTTTGTATATTTTCCTAAATATGTAAAGGTCAGAGATGTTGCATGGCCAAAAACTCCTCTAACAGGCCTCAGAGGAACAGAGAGACACAGTGAGTATTGATGTCTATGAACTTGGAACATCAATCCTGGGATTAGCACATGAATAGTAGGTCATTTTTCTATAACTTATTTATCACAGAACCAAGAAAGTCATGGGTACAAGGAATCTCATGCATAACTTCCTAATTGCATGCAATTTGACTACAAACAAACTACATTATCCGTAAAAGTGACCGTCCAAATGAGTCCTTTTTGAGCTCTTCCTACTAGGCAGCCAGGATGCATGTCAGTGATCTCCCATGGAGCTGCGATGTCTCTCAAGGTTGCTTCTCAAGGCATAGACTTTTCACCAGTGATATATCTTTGGAGGAACCTGATTTAAATTCTCTCTGTAATGAACACCAGGTGGCTCTACCTTTGGGCAGGAAAGCCTTAGGGTCTGAGATACCTTTCCTGGGAGAAAGAGACCCTTTCTTACTCTTACTCTTACTTCTTACTCTAGCAGGGGAGACCTGTTACTTAAAACTGATCATCAGAAAGTGATTGATGGCATGCTGAATTAATAAAAACATTACTAATCATGTAGGTATTCATTATTAATTATTACAAACTTTGCACATATAGACATAAGTTATTGACAAAGTTTAGGACTAAGCCTGGATCTATCTACTCCTAGACTCCTCCCTGAAAAGGAGGAGGATCCTCTCAGCAAGAGAATTCTTTCAGAATTTTGTGACTCAGTGAGAAGACTTTCATTGTCTTTTTGCATCTCTGATCTCTGTAAATTATTCTACCTCAATTCTATCTCAACATTCCTTTCTATATTTCTCTTACATAGTAACTGATAGCGAACCTTACTATCAAACCTTAAATCACCCTTTCATAAACTCCTTCTAAAACCACTTTTGCTAATACCTTTGACCGTGATTCTTTGAGAAATCCAAACCGCTCATTCAATAAAAATTTATGTACTCAGTAGGCTCCTAAATCAGGACTCACAACACCTGTGCCAAATCCAGGGTGAGTATCACTTCCTTAGTCCTGCTGGTCACACTATTTCTGATACAATCCAGGATGCCACTGGCCTTCTTGGCCACCTGGGCAAGCTGCTGGCTCATGTTCAGCTGGCTCTTGACCAGCACCCACAGGTCCTTTTCTGCCAGGCAGCTTTTCCAGCCATTCTTTCTCAAGTGTGAAGATCTGCGTGGAATTGTTATAACCCAAGCGCAAGACCTGGCATTCACCTTGTTGAACCTCATCCAATTGGCCTCATCCCATTGATCCAGCCTTTCCAGATTGCTCTGTAGAGCTTTCCTACCCTCCAGGAAGTCAACATACCTGCCCAGCTTGGTTGCAGGCTGCCTGAGGATGCATTTAATCCCCTCCTCCAGATCACTGATAAAGATATGAAACACCACTGGCCCCAGTATTGAACCCTGGGGAACGCTGCTAGTGCCTGGCTGCTAAGTGGATGTCACTTCATTCACCACCACTCTCTGGGCCTGGCCATGCAGACAGGTTTTTGTGCAGAGAACAGTGAAACCATGCAGCCATGAAAGCTGTGGAAAATGCTGTCAAAGATTTTGCGAAGGTCTAGGGGAGACAACACCCACCTCTTTTCCTTCATCCACTAAGTGGGTCACCCTGTCATAGAAAGAAATCAGGTGATTCAGGCAAGACCTGTCTTTTATAAACAGAAGAAATTGAGCTGAACTTCAACTGAACAAGAATTCAAGTATTCCCAGATTTGTTGAACACTTTTTGTAAGCCCTAGTGATATCCTTCCAAGTGCCTCCAGGCTAGAGGAGAATGTAGGCAGAGAGAGAGTGGGAAATATATATTTGAAATATTTTCTATATTTGTTTGTGTTTGTCTGTGTGCACTGTCTCCAAGTATGGTTATATGCCTGTTAAAAATAAAGCAAGGTGGGGTCGTAAACATCTGATGAACACATCCACTATTTTCAAAAAATCACCCTATAACTGCATTGTGAAGCTGCTCATGCAGTGTATCAAAAAAACTCAGCACAATAAATAGTGTGTTGTATTATATCAGGTCAATAAATACAAAGCAATGAAATATTAAAAAAAGAGCACTTTTATAAGAATTATGATGCTGGCTTCATGTATCATAGAAACAAATTATGTATCAGTGCACTCCATAATGGAAAAAAAAATCCCCCAAGTTTCACTTTTCTCAAAAAGAAAACTGTTTTCTTTGCAATAATTGACTGACCATTTTTGTGTCTACCTAGGTCTCTTCCAAAATAAAGATGAGAAATAAAATGCTTCCTAAAATCCTCTGTAAAGGCAGTATTTTTCAACTATCTCTGCTTTATGTTTTTCTCTTTTTAGGGTCAATTATGTGAGCAAAAGGAAGAGTAGAAACCACAGAGAAACTTATTGAGTCTCTTTATAAACTCTGAACATAAAAAGAATTTCAATCTTGTCAGAAAGATCTTTTTCAATCAAAAAGTATGCGACTCCCAAAAGAACACAAAATTTTCAGCAAGGCACAGGGTTTGCAGCCCTACAGATGGGCAGCAAGACTATTCCAATTTAATACACACTGCGTGTGTATTAAAAAGCAGATCACATACCACTGCATTTTGTCTAAGTGACATTCAGGAACAGTTCAGATTTTTCACTCATGCAAGCATAATTCTCATTATGAGAGAGGTCTATCAGATTCTCATTATTAAGAGAGGTCTATCAGATTCAGAATGTAACAGCAGTTAGCACAATGCACGCTGCTCACACCCACCACCTGCAGTCCAGCTGTCCGTCTGTCTGTTCCTCTGTCTGGAAAGTCGCTGGCGTGCTCAAGTGCTGAACCCACGGCACCCTCTGGCCAATGACTTAGCCAGCACTTCCAGACTCTCAGAAGATACTATTGGCATTTACAATACATGTCCTGCTGGATGTACCTACTTATGCACAGAACCTCGGCTTTGTGTCACAGCTCACTCTAGTCTTGTAGGCCAAGCTTAGCCCTGGTTTAATGACTGGAGCAACTTCAAAGACATTGCCCTCATATGAGATACACTTTGCTGAAGGGCTCATGCTCACCCTTTTTCTTTCAAACTCCTCTTCTTAAGCTTTCCATCATTATCTGCTTTTCATCCTCATGCCTTCCACATTCTTAAATTAAACCACTGGCTTTGCCATGTTTCATTTACAACAGCATGAGATTCTCATTATCTTTGTAGTAGGACTTACCCCATCTTGCATTTCACATTCTTTCATCTCTGCTCCTGATATATTGTCTGATGTAAACTCCAGGGTGGGGAGGTCTGGGTTTTAAATCTCTATGAAGTGCTATTTGAAATTAAAGTGATACATACATATTTAATTAGAATATGCATAAAAATAATTACGAATATTCTTAAATGACCTGAATACAAGATGTTCTGCTTTTAGATCTAAACTCCTTTTCTTCTCTAAATATAAGCCCAGACAGTTGCATCAATATTTAAAAATATTTGGAAGAGAATGTCTCTAAAAAGAATCTTCCAAATAGAGATGTTTATTCATGGCAAAGTATTTTATTGCATTGTGACTCACACTTTGAAGCTGAACAAATCTTCCACGTAACAGAGTAGGCAAGGACACAAAGTTTATTGGGATCCATGCAACAACCTTCTACCTCACTATTCCAGCTGGAATTGTCTGTCTACAAATTGTCTTTTATGATCAGACATGGCAGACTCTGCCTCACTTCAGGACAACCAGAGGCACTGAAGTTAAAGATGGAATGAAGTTTCCTTGAAGTAAACCTTGTTGGAAGTTGTTAAATCAGACTCAGCACAGGGATACAGAGGCTGTATAAGTGCTGAGTGATATCAGAGCAGAATGATCTCATGACTCTCTGAGAAAAGAGCAATCACAAATTTGCCTTCTATATAGAAATATTTGGACACAGTCTAGTCAACAGCACATAGAGGCACTAAGTGAGTGAAAGTTTGTATAGGCAAGTCCTCAGATATGGTGTGAGATTGCTGAATTTAGATCCAAATCTAAAAAACAAGTATTATTTGCTAAATAGGTCCAGGGAGGTTTTGTGGAGTCTTTTCACTTACTGTCCAAAAATATTTCCCTGGGATAATGCAGAATTAATGGAAAAGGATTTTAGGCATAAGAAGATTTCGTAAAACATAAGCAAAGAGAAATCAATAACAGTAATGAATATATTAAGGAATGAAGTCTAAAATTATTTAAAATTTACCTCATGAAAATGAAATCTTCACAAGAAAGAAGACTATAACCTTTCCCCCACCCCCAAATGAAAAGAAAACTAAAGAGAAAATGAGGAAGACCCCTAATGGGGAAACAGATGAACACAGAAGAGTAATTAAATAAGAAAAGGTCAGAAAAAGGCCCAATGATGCACAATCACAAGAGGACGGGTGGCTTCTATATCCAATCCTGCTCTACTGCAGCAATGTTCTGCCACTCTGAAACTGAGGGAACAGGGAGGATACAGGCAGGAAATAATTTGTGTTGGATGTGATCGAAAAAATTTTATAATGGTGTTTTAAGGTGAATTGGCTGAATGATATTCAGGGGAATGGTTACACCAGCTTTGTCCAAGGGTTTATCTAGCCCAGTCTCCCATCTTCAGGTGGATCCCAGATGCATGCCTAGGTAAGGCTAAGTACACAGGTGCGTTTTCTTATGATGTTCTGCTACCTTGGGCTATTGATGTCTTTACAGCAACCCCCTAAGGATCTCTCTTCCAAGTCTTTGTCCTCTTTCTCTTTGCACCCAGGTAAATTTCTTGCATCTACAATATATTTTTGTCCTCATTGATTGCAGAAATTGTTCTTGGGGTTTTTTCCTTTGTTGATTGTTGTTGTTTGAAAATTAAATCCTCATAACTTCACTTCATAGCTTCTGTCTACTTCATTGGAAGGGACAAGGAGTTGTTATGGCCTACCAGCCCTCTCTCTCCTTCTCATATCTCTAGCTCATCTCCTCTTCATGCTGAACAGCCATAATTTCTTTGTGCCTCCCTCTTGCAGATTTTATTTCACACCTCCTTGTCCTTTTCTACCCCTACTATTTTATTGACCAATCTCTCAGAATCATAAGTTCTTCTTCAATCTTCAGTTTTCTTTCCTTTTTATTGCTATGGATAAAATAATGTTTTCAGCAGATTTTCATCAGTTTTCAGTAGACTTTTATCTCCACTGTTGTTCTCTGGATGTCATAATTACATTGCACACGCAATTGAAAAAGAGAAAAGTCATTCAAAAGTAAGCATTCTTCTTAAATTTGCAAGATAAGAGAAAGAGGTGTTTGAGGCTTTTTATGTTAAAAAGCTGAGAAAAATTCTTTCAAGCAGACATTATTTTTCCCCCCACTGCATGTTTGTCGTACTACCACATAAACTTCCATTACTCACTGCCCAAG
Organism: Melospiza georgiana; assembly: GCF_028018845.1. Lineage (NCBI taxonomy): Eukaryota > Metazoa > Chordata > Aves > Passeriformes > Passerellidae > Melospiza > Melospiza georgiana. The sequence continues at coordinate 50,475,773 of NC_080431.1, forward strand.
ACATTGAACTAATAACTCATGTACCTTCTCACCCTGGAGGTAGGCCATTTACAGCCTTCTGGCTAAGCAGCATCTTTCACAAGTTGGTTTGTTGTTCCATAGTAGTGTTTGTTGAAGAAATCTTTCTTTGCAATACAATAAAGAAGTAAACAAGAAGTGAACTATAAATAAGTGAAGAAAAATTGTTTACAGTATGAGAAACATCAGTTCTCCAAAAGAAGAGATCCTCCCTTTAAGACTTCATCTCCTCATATATTCACACCCTAAAAATATGCAGAAAGGTTTAGGAAAGGCAGGTCTTGCTTGATCAACCTGATGCCCTTCTATGACGAGATAGCTCACTCAGTGGATGAGGGAAAGGCTCTGGATGCTCTCTCCCTAGACCTTAGTAAAGTGACATCATTTCTCACAGCATTCTCCTGAAGAAGACAGCAGCCCATGGCTTGGAGAGGTGCATCCTTAGCTGGGTTAAAAACTTGAGGCCATCCAGCAGGCAGCCAGTCACGACTGGTGTCCCCAGATCTTAGTGCTGTGGTCAGTCTTGTGCAACATCTTTATTGATGGTATGGATGAGGTGCATCCTCAGCAAGTTTACCAACAACACCAGGTTGTGCAGAAGTATTGATCTGCTGAAGGGTAGGAAGGATTTGCAGAAGGATCTGGTGAAGCTGGATCAGTAGACTAAGGCAAGTCGTATGAGGTTCAACACGGCAGGGTGCCAGATCCTGCACCTGGGTCACAGCTGTGCTACAGGCTTGAGGAAAAGTGGTGGAAAAGGGAATGTTGGTTGACAGCCAGCTGAACAGGGAGGCGGCTGAGTCGTCACACCTGGAGGTATTTAAAGGACGTGCAGATGGGCTGCTTTGGGACATGGGTTAGTTACTAGGCAGTTCTGAGTTTACTCTGTTGCACTTGATGTATAAGTACATTAGTTGTACTTGATGCTCTTAAAGGTCTTTAGCAACATGAATGACTTTGTGGTTCTATGATTCTATTGGAGAGGTGAGAATGTGTTTCATTCGTATGAACAGGTGACTTCTGGGCAACAGAAAATGCAATCAAAATGTACCTTCCTGGTGTCAGGCAATAGCTGCACTGAGACCTCACTGTCTGTCATCTCTTGAGACCTGACAGAAAAAAAGTATTAACAGGGATGACATTCACCTAACTGAGTAAAACATTGAGCCTGAAGTTACTTTCCCCATTTACAGAAATCAAAACAGCCTCCCCAAACCCCAGTAGCCAGCCATTTACCTGTTTCAGCAGAAAACTTTTCTTTCCAACCTTTCTTTCACCCATATTGACCTTAGGATTGAACACTACCAGATTCACAACATACTGTAATAGGTTGTAGCAGTTATCAGTACTGTATAGCTTATTTACATATCAGGAGACAGCTTCAATGAAAGCTACTTGCTTGCACTATTGCATTTAATAATAAATGCCTTTTTCCTTCCTGAAATGGAAGAAAGTGTCTGGTTGGTGATGTTTTAAAGGACCATCCTGTATTGTTTTCATTCTGTGTGCCACAATTTCAGTTGTTTTTCTCTTAATTATGGAAGTGTCATTAAATGTGACTTTTAAATATTTTTAGATTCTCTAATCTGAGCCCTTTACCATCTTAGATAAGCTCAATATATCTGAGCTGATAGATCAAGGGAATCTATTTAGTTGGTTTAAATATTTAATGCATTTTTTCCTGAACAACACCACAAGGTCCTATGAGGCAATGCTGGGGCATTTAAAGAGAATATGAATGTGTCTACATGATCCAGAGAAGTACAATTAAGAGGATTGGTATGGATTTTGTGTGATAAACTGATGGTATAAGTGGAACCTAAAGCTGTTACATGTATTCAGAATGTATATGGGGTGGAGAAATAATCAATCAATACCTTCCGATTCCGGTGCAGTGCATCTTTTCTAAACAGACTCTCACTGACCAGCTCCTGCCTCTCAGATCCTACTTCACAGCTGCACAATAGGACAGACTATTTAATTTGCTTTTCTAAAAAGTGCATAGTGTCTGTGCAGAAACATATATGTTCTTCCATATGTTATTGCAGCTGACTATAGTTCTTATCTTGCAGGGCATTTTTTTGTTATACATGGCCTCAAGACAGTATAACTAATGTGACTCATCCATTTTTTTCTCACTGTTTCCCTAAAATCCCTAAATATTACTGTATTTACCATAAATAAATATTTATGAATAATATAAAATAAATAATAAATATTTCTATATTTTTATAGTGAGGAGCCAGACCACATCATGATGATATTAGTTTCTCTAGGTAGTGCTTAGCTTAAGGTGCAGGTATTTAGGTTGATAATTTGGAGATTCCTGTGGTGCTGTACAGAAGGCACATACGTGGCTGAGTCAGAGATCACTAAAACTGCTACTGTGTACTACAGGCATGCTCACAGTGCTACTATGGCAATTACTGCAAGTCCAACTTGTGCAGTCCACTGATTCAAGGCTGAATGTGGGCCATGATTTTCCATACTGTTTAATTGCAATCCAACAGCCTATCCAACTTTTGCACATGCCAGCTAACACCCTTACAGCAAACATCTGGGCACATTTTAAGGTGTTAGCATGATACAAGGAATGTTGCAAATGTCTAGTGCAAATAAGGCTCTTCTGTCCAGAGGAAAAAGGATATTGGTTGGGCAAAATTTGTACATTTGTAATTTGCTTTCAGAAATGTATTAGATACCCTAGGTGGTTCCACATGAATGAGGGTGAACACGAAAGACAGTGAAAAAGGCAAAAAGCTGATGAAGCTGCTGATGAAGCAGGCTTGCTTCCACTCCCAGAAAAAGCTCAGTGTTTGTTAGAAAGCACAACAGATATCTGACCTGTCATTTTCAGAGGGACAAGCGTACAAATCAAGGAGTTAAAGTTAGGATCACATATAAAGTCATCGAAGTCATCATCAAAGTAAAGACTGACCTGTCATTAAAGAACTTTTGCTTTCCCAATTCTTTCATGAAGCAGAATGATAATTGAAGTGTTCAATCTACTACAGTTAAGAGACCTGACCTAAACAAAACACCTTATACCAATCCTGCCCATTTATGTATAGCTTATACTGTTCTACAGATGGATTTCTCATAGAAAACTATTTGTGTATATATATAGTATATCTGAGCCTTCAGCTGCTTAATCACACTATGGACATGGAGTGTGCAAAAATCCAAAATCATTAACTAAGACTGTATTTAGAAAATAATATTAAAAAGCCATTTGATTTTCAGTGATGCTTATAAACAGCAGCTTGAAAGGATAATACAGACACCTTCACAACTTTTGCAACATTTGGCTTTAAAATTATCTCTTTTTCTTTCTCCCTGATTTCCTTAACTTCAAACCCTGTCTGTCAGCATGAGTGCTCAGATGATTGCCTCTAGCATATGCTCCTCATGCTTCAGTCAAAAACATATTGGCAAGTTTATTTCATGGCCAAAGCAAAGTACACAGAGTGAGGTGCAAAGCCACATCCTGAAAAAATCAGATTCAGAACATAAATCTAGATGTCTGTTGACACAAAGTCAATTCTTGTCTTAAAAATAAACTGTCTGGCTCAAGCTAACTTATGAAAAATAACACAAGTGTTTCTAAACTCCCTATCACCTCTACCTCCTTATGAAATTTAGACAGGACACAAAAACAAATTAGATGAAGAACACACATGTATTCTTATCTGAGCTACTTTCTTAATCAACTATTTCAGTGACCTATGTAGTCAAAATCTGTCAGTTTTCATGGGTGCTTTGCCAGTTTGAGCTGCTGTACAGAAAGACTGCAATATTTTTACAAGAGTTATAGCTGTAGAAATCAAATTGTTGTACTGGCCCAAATATAAGCTTTCTTTAAGAGCAGACAGTTCTGCTTTCCCAATATCTATCTATCCCTAGCCCTTTTTTCACTTTTAATCCCCTCTTTTATTAGCTAATATTCCTACTTTGCTGTCACTCATTTAACTAGGAAACATTTTCCTTTTTGTGGTTCCTCTTGGGAGAAATAAGTATATTCCTTTCCTCCTAACTCTTCCATCCTGAAGAAGGGGTGGGAGAAGGGATGAAAAATATAAAATTTTTTCCCTTTCTGTTCCGTTTAAGTCAAAACTCTTTAAAGATGCTGTTGACTTCCCCTGGTTTGACTTCACTCTAGATAACTTTTTCCTTGATCCCTTCCCATCTGCTTTTTGCCCTCTCTGCTTCTTCAAACTGCCCTATTTCTTTGTAAAGCAATTCATGACCTTGGTTTTTCATCCATTTTCAATTATAGAAATCAGTATTCTCCTCTGCATTGTACAGGTTTTCTGTTCAGGGGTTACCAACAGACCCTTAGTTTAGCCTAAATCCTTTCAATGCTGGTTTTGTCTTCTGCTTTTTACACTCCTTGATTGTGGGATTCACTTCTATCAGATATTAGAACTGTAAAGTCAGCACAGCTCTTTGAAGAACAAAAAAAGAACTTCAATTTAATTTTAAGACTCACATCTCAATTTCAAGTTCAGAACATTCCTAAGTTTTTGTTTGAGGCATTTTTAATGTAAGGTGTTTCAAGATACTTTGTATGGACAGCATTGTAAAAATTCGATTTATATATGTATTGTAAGGTGAACTCCATCTCCTATAAAGCCCCAAACACAGATTTTGCTCTTGATCTACTTCTATAATGGCAGATTTCCTACCAATTTTTGTATGACTCATGTAAGCTTGTGCCTTTCACATAAAGCAAACACATCACAATCCCTTTTTGATTGTGTTTAAAGGGTGGAAGAGGTGATGTAAGAAGCCAATCAATAGCCTAATGCTTTAACATGAATGGGAGTTTTGCACATACAAACATCTGTAAAGACACACAACCCTGCACTAATATGTAGGGTATTATTTGGTCTTAATTTGTAATTGCTCCTAATTTCAATCTAGTCTAGTAAGCATATATTTACAAATTGAGGAAGAGTTTCATGTAAACCAAGAGTCAGATTTACTAAATCCTCACCTGGTGCGCACAATTTTAAATATCTGTATAACCCTCTATAATGCAACTAATCTATATTTTTTTCCATGTAATTGAACATTCGATTCACATTTCTAATCAGTGTAATATGATACAGTAAGTTCTCTGTCAGCAAATGCAAAGGGGTGCACACAGGAGAAAACAATTCTAACCTTACATACAGAATGATGGGCTCTGAGATAGCTATTGCTACTCAGGAAATACATCTTGGGTAATTACATATGTTTCTGTGAAAATATCGACTTAATGATAGTAGCAGTCAAAAAGCAACTGAAATGGGATGACTTAATGGAAAAAAATTCAGAACAAAACAGAGAGCACTGTCATGCTATCGTATAAATCCATTGTGTGCTTTTATCTTGAATACTGTGTGCTGTGTGATTCCCCCATCTTAAAAAAAAAGTATATAAAAGAACTAGCAAATGGAAAATAGGAACAAGGATGATCAAAATGTGGAATTCTTCAGCCTGGAAAATACAACAAAGGTCTGCAAAATTATCATGAAGAATATGAACTCAGAATGATTTTTCATTGTCTCTTCTAATATAAGATCCAAAGAATCTTAAATGAAACTAGCACAGGAGGCTAGAGCAAAGAAGTTTTCCATAGTATGGCTAATTAAACTTTGGAACTGTATTGCATCAGACATTGTGTATGCTAGACATTCACAGGAATTCAATAAGAGAGCAGACAAATCCATGACTGGGGAGTGGAGAGGAGAGAGGGAGGGAGGGAGAGAGGGAAGAAAACCCAACATCAAGAGCTATCAAATATTAAGATACTTTCTCTGGCTCAAAAAATCCTTTAGCAGTAATTGATGGGAGCAGGGGGAATATATTTAAGAAGCTTACCTCTGCTATTCCTATAGTAAGAAACAAGATAATGGACTAAAATCTTTGGAGCTGAGCCAAATTATGGATTTTATGTTTTGGTTTTAATAATTTATTTCTCTTTGCCACAGAATCACCATTTTTGGTACATATTTCTATTAGTGGAGTTTTTGGTTTTGCAATTTTTTTTCCCTAGCATTGCAATTATGTATTTAGTATTAGAATCTACTAAGGAGAATTTGCCCATTGTCCCTTAGCAACAAATTTCCACAAAATCTAATGGAGTTTGCCATCTAATTCACCATATTTATAAACACCAATTATCATCTCTGTGTAACTTTGATAAATAACATTAAAAATGTTCACCATTGTTATTTTGTAATATTCTCATTAACGTTTATTTGGTCTTCCTGCATTTTGCAAGCAAAGAGACTAATATAGGCATCTGATTCAGGGTGCAAATGTATTAACAATTTAAGCACAGAACTCTGAAAGGTTAACCAGTCTCATAAGGATGCTTTAGCTTGCTAAATAGTTAATAAAAAGAAATAGTTGCTTCCAGCAACCTGCATTTAGTGATGACAGAACTTAAAAAGGAACCCACATTTCTCATAAATTGCAGAAAAACTTATCACATCTCACTGGTTTCTAGACTAGCTTCAAGTGCTTGCAAAAAGGTGTGTGACAGGCTAGCTGTCTAGGTTGCCTCTACATTTAATACATCCCTATGAGAGTAAATAAGCTCTTCAACTTTACACACATGGATTGTGCAGAATCATATGATGGAAATGTCTATTTCTATCTGCAGATGACAAAGGGATTGTCATCTGCAGACTGGTGTCCGGATGAGTATCCAGCACCCCCTCCCAAGTGAAAAACATGACTCCTTGCAAGGGGTCATTGTTCATCTATTCATCTATTGAAGGTTCTTCCAATGACGATAGAAGGAAAGATCATGACTTAGGCTGGTTTTTGGTCTACAAACTGCAGTCTCTTGGGGTGATTGCAAAAGGGTCAAAAGAACCTGACAATTATTTTAAATATCTTGCCAAATTCCAGTCCATCCAGGAGAGCAGGAAGAAAATTGGGTGCAGTTCCTGAAAACATGCTAAGCTGTTCATTTCACACTCTTTTTCCGGATTATCAACATTGTGATGCATGTCCAGAGAGGCAGGGCAGACAGAGACAGAAAAATCAAGACAAATTCTTGTTGGTTGGGGGGTTTTTGTTTGGTTTTATTTGGTTTTTTGTTTTGTTGGTTTTTGTTTGTTTGTTCGTTTGTTTGTTTTATGTCTCTGTTGGGGTTTTGGGGTTTTTGTTGGCTTTAATGGTTCATTTTTGTTTGGTGGGAATGTTTTGTCTTCCTTTTGTTGTTGTTTTTTTGGTTTTTTGGTTTTTTGTTTTTTGTTTTTTTTCCCTGATTGAAAAATTTGCAGAACTGGGCAAAAGCTTGCATCTCCAGGGCATCATATTGCTTAATCTGATTAACTGAAGTCAGGACCTGGACTCACTGAGTAACATCCAATAGTTTTGTTTCCACGTAATTACCAGAGCAAACTGGATACAGAGTATAGCAGAGAGGCCTCTAGAATGAGATGTTATTGCAAATAAGCCATTTCTATATTATCCTTTTTCAGACATTTCCAAATGATTTTGTCATTGTTCCAAATAGAATTAATTGCTATGTTTCTATGAAAACTCTGCTAGTTCTCATGGTTCCTGTGACTTGATAATAATTGCTGTGGAAATGTCTTAGGGCAAACTGTTCTTAGTAACCAAGTGGGAATTTAGTATGCAATGGCAGGATACATAATAATGACTGAAGAACAGTGCTGTGGTGTGAAAGACATAGGGTAATTCTCAGGAAAAAAAAAAGACAAATTGAAATTCAGAATATGTTTCTGAGTAGCATACCTTAATACCACACTAAATTTTGGCTATATTATATTCTGATGTGTTGGAACCTGAACTCTCTTTAAACTTAAAAGCAATTGTTAAAGGCCAATGATGGCATCTGTTTCAGAGGAAAAAATGTTTTATTGTTTTTTCCACTTTTTAATCCTCTTTTACCTGTGTAGCTCTTCTTTTTATTCCTCTGCATTGACAGAGCATGACATTATCCCTGAGCAGGTAGCATCATCAGAAATCTGATTGCATCATTTTGAGAGGTCTACGATGTCAGGAAAACCAAACCTCCAACACCATTTCTAGAGAGAGGAAGGAATCAGATTCTACTCTATCCACTCCAAGGCAGGTAAAATGACCCAGTATATAAACTTGAATCCATAAGTCAGGGATTTAAGAGCTATATCCAACAATAACCAAAGCCTTTCTGAATAACGTAATTTAGCGACTAACGCTAGTCACTTACTTTATGCTGTGGTCTGTAGAAAATTAGTTTGTCAATTTATCTCTGCTTTCTTCTGTGTGGTGAAAATACACTACCCTACTGCTATAGAGCCTCTTAGACACAAACTCATCATCTCATGCTTGCCTTAATTTAGTTTCACAGAGATACAGAAATCTAGAGAAAACAGGAGGCAGAGGTAGTAGCTGTCTATTTGGACTTTTCCATGTAAGATCACAGTTCACGGACTGGTTTTTAGCCTGGGGATCCCCCTTGCCTCATCTACTGCTGCCCAGGAGGTGTTTCCAACATGAGGTCCTAGTCTGTGGTATGCTGAAATAAAATCTTCATTGTCCTGGGCCTATAAGCTGTTTAATAACTGTGGCATAAAGGGAGGAAGCAAGAAGGAAATGCAGGACATATTTCTAGAAGGTTTGTCCCCAGATTCCTTAGGGGGTTTTTTTTGGCTTTTTGTGTTTTTGAATTTTTTTTTTTTCCCTCAGTAGTATTCTTTTAATAACATTTTGCTTCATTATTTTAATATTCCTTCCTACATGCAAAATTATTGAGGCATGTGGTAGTTTGCAGAATGTAAGGAGTTATTCTGATCAGTACTGAATGCTGAAGTTACCTGCAGCTTCTGCTAAGAATACACAAGAGATGATTTCTTTTTCATTGTGAAAGCAGCTGCATTGAAATTACTGATCTCCTTGCCTAACCCAGATTTATTTAGAGGAATAAATTTGTAATCTGTCTCTTCTAATGAAAGAGTAGAATGCGGTCCACATCGTATACTAATCCATTTTAAAGCAGGGACACTGTGTATAATTTTTTACATAAATAGAAAAAAGTAATCTTATCTACTGCATATCCTCCTTTCAAGTGTTGTGCCGGTTTAGCCAGACTAATGCTGTTGACGGAAATTTCTCCACTCAGATGAGAAGGAAAGATGAGAAGAAGCATTGCAATGGTGATATAAAAGCTTTATATAATGAGACAAATCCCAGAATCTCCAGGGAGCTCATTCAGCATGGAAACCATTTCATGTTTCTTTCATTAGGAGAATGATATTTTAGCTATTAAAAGTACAGAAGTCAGATTGTCCATGAAGTTACTTTAATAGGATGATTCTGAGTGGGTTGCCATTTGGTTTTGAAAGCAAGAGGATGGAAGCCTATTTTTTTCAACCATACCATGCTTCAAACAATTCCAATCTATCACAGGCTTTAGAACCTCTGATTGTATAAACCTGTCAAGGTGTCAAGGCATTACAACATAAACAGCACAATCTACCAGAGCTGCAAAGCTATTATTTGGTAGTCTATTTAGTTTCATAGACTTTTTCCAATTCCCTGACACCTTAAACAAAATATGACAGGCATTTATACTACATAGTATACAAGAAAGATCACTTTGTGGAAAAAAAAAAACCCTTATCTAGGGGCTTCACCAATGAGGAGAGAAAATACAAAATAATGGAAACTGGCAACACTTTGTGATAGTTTGTATTATTTTTTGAAGTACACAAGTAAGGTCATAATTCCTCTGATCTTTGCAAAGATATCTTTGCTGTCCTAACTTTGTTTTACACAAGGAGGGAGGCTGCCTATCAGAGACATATAAAATGACCTATGCTACAATAAAGTTGAGACAAATAGAGTTGTTTGTTCTGAAGAGTCAATTCTTATTTTTTGTTGAGACTTTTCTTTTATTCTGGGATTTGTTTTTCTCTTTTCTATCCTCTGTCTTTTTAGGTATTACAGAAGATCTTGTTTCAGTACACAGTCTGAAGTGTTGTGTCATATACACTGACATGTCATCCTGTGCGAAGAGGGGGTACTAGATAATCCTTGGGAAGAAAAAGAAAAAAAATTACCCTGAAGCTAAAAACAAAACTATCTTTGGCTCAAATATCTATTTTCTATACAGTAATTATCCTATGTAAACTGAGCTCTCCTAACAGAAAATACCCCGAGGTGAGTTTGAAACACTGCATTGTAGTTCATAGAATTGGACCAAATTTCACAAAAATAGACCATTAACGAGTCTCCCCGAGTATTAACTTGAATAGCACAGGCTGATCACATGGGAGAGCATGCTGATATGAAGAGAGACAAGTATACTTTCAAGGGACTGAGATTTGAAATATTGATTCAGTCACATTAATTGAATTTTTGCCTTGAGAAGTGATTACAAAAATGTTTCTCCAATATTAATTTGTATCTGCTTTGGATAAGATTAACATTAATTTCTTCACCAGTCCCCATTACTCTTTTATTATTCATTAGCATCTCCCTTTGCATGTGTAAGAGACCTTGATGAAGCATGTTTATTCATAGACTAACCTTTTTAAATAATTCTAACAGCTCTCTAACAGAAACCTTCCTGGCATGCTGAATATCTCATCTTTGTTTCATTATTCAATCCTTGTGCTCTATCCTCCACTTGAGATGCTGAACATGAATCATACTGCTCTTCCTACTGCTCTCTTCCTCCCACTGAAATGTCCTCTGCAGCCTGATCCCACAGGATAGCTCTGTTCACAAAACACTGCAGCAAATTGTCTCCTCTCCTCCTAGAATCCAAGACAGTATAATTTCCACAGAGCTTGAGAGCAATTATTGATTTATGCTGTCCTTAGTTCATCACATATTTGTTATCATGTTTTGATTCCTTGTTCATTTACCTCTCATTAGAATATTTGGCATGAGCTAGTCTTTGATGAGAGCTCTAGAGGCAACATTTTATTTTTTGCTTTGTATTTACAAACTTGTGACTATTTTTTGAAGCAGACAATAGGCGGAGAAAAAGGGGAAATGTAAGAAAAGGAACAAATCAATTAATTTCCTCTTTCTTTGCAAAATTTATATACTTATTGCTGGTACTTGCTAGTTTTTAATGAAAATGCATTGCAAAATTCACTACAAAAACTTATTTTAAAATACATAACACATACATGCAGTCACGTTTCTGATAAGCCCTCCTTCCACAGCAATTATATGTAGCTGCCTCCAGCAAAATGCTGTCATCCCTTGCATTATCTTTTTGTATTTATCTTGCTATAATACCCAAAGGCCCTAATAAAGAAGGTGTTACAAATGCAAGGTCTGATTCCTGCTATAAAGAGCTTACACATTTTAATTTTCCACCCTAAAAATAAATGTGTGGACTATTTCTTTCCATTTGCAATTAAGTTTAGGAAAAATTTCAGAAAAATGCATTGATAGGGCGCTCAATTTTCACATATCTGGAAAAATAATCTATTTCATGAAGGAGAAAAAATATACATTTATGTAAATTATATTTTTGAATAGTCAAGCAGTATAACTAGATATTTAAGTAGCCAGAACTGCAATAGCTTTTACAGAATTCAAAATAACGAGATTTGGTTACTAACACAAATTGTTCAAAAATGCTTTTTTTTTTTTTTTTTTTTTTAATGGGGGAAAGAAGCCTTTATAAACCTAATTCTTTTTTTTTTTTTGAGGCGTTAGGATAGATAAGGTAGGAAAGAAATGTTCCCCTAGGAGCAAATTCTGTAATTGGAAATTACTAAATACAATTATTAAAAAATGCCTAAATAGCAGGTATACAGGAGGAGAGCTAGCATTTCAAAATAGAAATATTTTCAAACATTAAATTAAAGTTATTTGAAAAATGGAAGAAAAATTTTATGTGGTGAGTGCTTTGTGGAAAAACACAAGGAGAGCCCAGGGGACCTATTATTTTGTCTCTCTCATTAGACTCATGATATCAACACATAGAAATGTACATCCCCGATTTCTATTAATACAAAGATAAACACTAACTTTGAGTACTAACCACCCACAATCTCCAGAATACATTCATTTTTCCCACTGTCTCTGTCCACTATGCCACCCAGAAGACATAACATAGACGAGTAAACCTAGGCATTTTGTTGTTTTAAAAATGAAGCAAATGGAAACGTTAGTGAACAGACAGGAAGCAAAAGTACTTCCCTTGGCTAATGAATTGACTTGAATTCTGCTCATCCTAATACACAGTAACTGACACAGCTTTTCCACCAGTTTCAAAATGCTGACTTCTGAAGAAGGAATTCATAAATTTCATTAGACCATTTATTTCATTTGCTGTTTATTTTTAACTGAGGACTGAACGGGGCTTCGACCAGGAGGAAAAAAAAAAAAGGATCCAAGGAATTTGATGCCTTGGATAGTTATGTGTAACTCTCTAATGGAACAAGTACTTCATCCATGCCCTACATAGTCCAAGGTCTGAGTATTTAATACATGTCTTTGTTAACACAGTCCCTGATAGCTGTGATGCCTGTGGTGAGATGCTTGAAACCTGTGGGGTTGAATGCAGGGCATCCTTTGTGTTGGGAAAGGTGAGCAAGAAAGGGCTTGGTTCGCTGAAACAGTTTTTCTGAACCCTTCACAGCCTGAATGGAAGGCCAAGGTCCTTACAGTGTTTGTGGATGGCCCCTGCCTGCTTAATCACCCTCTACAGAATTTACATTTTCCCATCCTGAACTACAGATTTCTTGCAGCCATTACTTAGAGCCACTGACAGCTGATGTAACTTTCTTCAATTATTTTTCCATTCCCAGAAGGGGCTTTTCCATGGCAGTACAAGTATACTTTGACTTTTCACAGGCTTCCTCAGACTGCAACAATTTTTGGAGTTTATGGCTCTTCAGTATGGAACTGGCTTTGTGTCTAAAGCACAAAGAGCTCACACCATGTAAACCAGATGGTTTTTGCAGATTTCTGACATCAGGTTTGTAGACAATTGTTTTATTTGGTGGCTTGCAGACTTTGAACTTACAAGCTTTTAACTTGTAGGTACACATTACTGAGGGATTCTTTTGGGCAAATATATACTGGAGACTTAACTTTAATTTTAACCTTTCCTTTTATGAATGGAATTCAGGCACGTAGCAGTCAATTTTCAAATTTCTGTGTAGGTTTTTCAGCTGCAAGACTCACATTAAATTCAATCTGCCATATGTTATATTGGCTTGCAGGCTGCAGAGGTTAGTTTCATGATGTAACTTACTGCAAAAATTGTTTCAACAGCTCCATCTTTTGAGGAAGGGCAATGATTTTGGACAAAGGAAAGCTGAATAAAGTCCCCAGCTAATCCACATTCCTGTCTCATCTCATGCTATGTTTTCAATGATTTTTAAGCCCCTTACCTCACAGTCCTTATAGCAGCATGCAAGAATGAAACGATAGGGCTACAGCAGTGTTAGCCACAGCATCAAGAATGTGGATTGTCCAAGTAAACACAAAAAATGTTAAAGGCATTGTGTCTAAAACTCTGTGGAACAGCATATAAGGATGTATAATGACACGATTGTTGCTTTAATAAAGTAAGAGTGCAATCAATGTTGTTTCAAAAAACTTTCAGCACTGTCTCATCTACAGGTAGGAAAACTGGGATGAATAATTGAGTTTCTATAAATGGAAATCTTTATCTTTAAGATAAAGATCTAAGCCTTTTTTTTTTTTTAAACCAACATACTTTGTGACACTTTCTAAATAAATATGACAATAATGCTGGAAAAGGCATTATTCTCCCCTCTGGAACCAGGGAATTATTCTCCCCTCATGGAGTACTAGGGAATACCACAAAGTATGATAAAATGTATTCATAATACCTATATGTAGATAAAAAAGTTCTTACTTACAAAGTTATTTTAATATTTGTAATTTCCACCTGGAAGCAAATGCTGAAAAAATTTTAGGCTATCTTTATTTTTTGTTATTGACATAAAAGATGTTGTAAAAAAATTCTTATCATGCCCTAAAGGAAATTTCTTGCATTTTGCACTGGATGATCAATGGATGGATGTCCCTGTGGCTGAAGGAAGAAGTCTTCTTACTGACTGTACACAGTGGCACAGGATGGTAAGAAGGATTTAGTGTGGAACAGAAAAAAAGGTCATCAAGCTGAAGAGATATTTTGCTACCACCTGCATCTCCATAAATCTCAAGGAGAAAAAACAGCACAGGATTGTGCAATGGTTGTAGGACTGTCCTGGCCAAGAAACCTCTGTGCTATAAATCATTACAAAACAGAAAATTCAGGAAAATTTAAAAAGAATTTAAAATTTTCTACATCTGGATCAAACAAAAGACAGACGTCTTACTTTACATTAGACATGAATGTGCAGGTTCTAGATATTTAGACCGTCAGAGTGAAGATTACATGTTGTCTTTCATTGTTTCATGAACTGGGCAGTATCTTCTTGTCATAAAGAGGAATTGAGAGGCAACTGTAAGCAAAATATGGTGGTGCTAGTTTTACCACCCAAATGACTGGATAATGGTTTGTTAAGCTTCATCTTGGGAGAGGGAGAAAAAAGGAGATAGATTTGCTGAAATTCAAAGAAAACTTATTTTTGAAAAAAACAATTTAAAAAGTCAGTGACATTGAAAAATTTTAAAAGCAGACCAAACTGGTTTCTTAAATCTGAGCATGCAGAAGGTTTCCAAGTTCAAAACTAACAAAACAGTCAAAATGGAAAAGGAAGAAAAAGAAGTGGAAAGCAATGGAGTAGGGGCTGCAGAACTATAGAGGTTTGCACTTTGAATGCTGGACTCCATTGTTCAAATGGTTGTGAATTATCAAGTTAGACGATGCACTCCATCATAAATCAGCACCAAAGTCAAACCTGTTTTGAATTTACAGGCTGCAGAATGGGAGAACAGCAGATATTCTTCAACTCCTCTTTGGTCTGAGAGCAAATTGGAGAATACAGTCATTTTCCACTGAGGAAATTTTATGCTAAATTAATATTTACACACTAATTCAAAGACAGTGTTAGAGGTATTGAAAGCATCCTTACAGAATTAGAAAGAGTTTCAGAGTTGTGTGTATCTTTTATGGACTGTTGGGAATGAAACAAGCAAAAATAAGGGGTGTTGCTGCCTGCTTTTTCAAGCCCTTTTTGTACAACTGATTTCAATGGACACTTGGTATTGCAGGCTCTTAAGATGTTGCCATAGCCTGCTAGGGGTTGGAAAGTGTACATACAGGAAATTAAAGAAAGTAAAGATAAAAGCAGATCACTTTTGAAAGAGAAAGCTGCAGTCAGCTACATTTTGTAGAAGTATTTAGGAGGAATTATAATAATTAATATAATTATAATATAATTATATTATAATTATTTATAATATAATTAATTAGTTTTCTCATATGCATTTGCTGAATGTAAGGAAAGGCAAATGCAATGGTATCTTCTGAGGCTTGTGATCATCACATCTAAGGCAGGTGGGTTCTTTTCCAGGAATTTGATAGTTCTTCTGAAGTCTTTCCAGAAGGTGAGAGAGACCACTAGTATACAGTAACAATGGAGTTTTGACAAAAAGAAACTCTGACAAGAAGATTTGCTTCCAAGGCCAAACAAAAGAGATAACGGTTTCTACATTCATTTTGCCGATGGAAACCAGACCTTCCCCAGGGGCTGAAAAAGTGTTTACAAAAATTCATGGATTCCTTCCTTCCAGGCCTGGCAATGACTCAAAGCATGCATGGTGTCTCATTCAATGAAGGCTTTCCACAGGGTCTCTGTAGAATCATTTCTGTTTTCTCTGTCATTCTTTCTCTCCTCAGTTCACTGCTACTTCATTCCCTCTCCTTCTTCTCTAAAAAGAAAATAAATGTAATAAAATACAAATAAAATAAAATAAATAAATACAGCAACACAAAACATTGTATTCAAATAATGTTTGAATGTTTCAGTGATCATCATTTTAACCATTTCACATACCTGAGGCAAGCAGGAATAGACATTCATTATAATGTGCTACCAGGCAAAAGAGAATGCAAAGCTAATAAACTAATAATGAAAGCAGTATATGAATATTTTTTCCTGGTATAGCTTTCTATTTTCAGATAGGAATAATATTTTTACCTTACTTGTTAAGAAAGCTAAGCTTATTGAAAAACACTCAATTTAATGCCACTCATAATTATCACACCTTTTTCTAAATGTCCTTGAATTTTTAAGATTCTGCATAGGAAAACAAGAATAGTATGAGGCTACACACATACTGAGTGAAGTCTACAAAGATAAAATTTTGTCTTATTGCTGCTATGCAATAAATAAGAGATACAGAGTAACAGGGAAACCTGATCTGGCCCACAAAAAATAATGCATTATAAATGTAAAAGATTAGCTGGGGAGGAAGAGGAGGAGAAGAGGAAGTTTGTTTCCAGGAGGAGCCTTTTTATTGGAATTTTTAGCCAGTGGAATATTTTTATGGACATCTTTTGAATTCCTGAAAATAGGGGTTGATAATGGAAATGCTGACAAACATTTTGGTGTTCATAGGGTTGTAATATCCTGTTTAATGCAATCAAAATTGCAAGGTATGCTTTTTATCCTTTTCTGCTAAGAAGGCAATTACACAAGCATCTTGTTGAAGTAGTTTATAATATGATTAAACAGGCAAGAGTAAATCAACTGGTGATTGAATCCTCAAGAGAGAATGCATTTCAGTTAAACTTGTGAGTTACCATACTTCTTTATATTTAAAAGCCCTATAAACAGGGCACAAGATGGTGTGATACCACTCATCCTAGACTCAGGTTGAAAATTAAGGTGTTCCAAAAGATAAATATTCTATTTTTGTTCTTTTCCTACTATCTTAATTTTAATGTTTACAGAATGTGATGAAAGCTGGTTGTATTTGCATTTTATTGAATCTTAGGGAAGACTAAACTTCACACATCTGGTGAAGGCAATCTTCTAAAGTGTTTGCTTATGTAAATTAAAAATAAGATTTTACCTGCTACATTTCTAAGCAATTTATTTGTGCTCACAACTGTAACTAACAAAGATTGCATTTTTGAATCCATATAAATCAATTTGTACTTTAATTCGTGTTCCTATTAGCATGTTTTGTTTCTATCCACATAGTCTTATGTTCATAAATATAAACGAAAAAGAGCTTGTTTGCAAAAAAAAGAGTCAAATAGCAACTCCCATAAATAACAATTCTCAATTCTGTATTTCTTCTCTGACTTGAAACTTCAGACAAGAAATTTGCTATGAAATTCCATACTTTCAGAGAAGTTTGTATTTCAGGATTATGATTCCAGCTCAAATATTTATCATCCATTAATCTTCTTCTATGGGTGAAATGATCAAAACTAAAATATTTAACTTCATGTTTAATGTTTCACTGTAAATCAGTTGCAGTCACCTTGTCGTAATTGTTGCTGTCTCCTTTGAATGGTCGTTAACTCATTAACGTGTTTGTTAATGCAGTATCCAGACCTCTAGGCAATGCTCCATGCCAACAGCATCAGGCTCCCCTTATACATATTCTCCTACCTTTCTGAGCTGTAAAATAAACATGCATCTTGAAATCAATTTAGCCTAATTTATTTATTTGCTGCTCAGTTGTGCTATCAATTTATATTCCTCTGTCCTCAGACTGCCAAATCAACACATCTCCATACATTTCACAGCCTATCTTGGTTAAATGTCATCCGAGCATTTCGCTATCTGCAGCTGATATCCACCTCTGAACCACTGAAGATATGCAGACCCAGGAGGTCTTCTGAGGAGACTCTAAGAATCCCCCTTGCTGCCCTATTATTTGCTGCTTATCAAAAATCTCCACTGAAGGTTCTTCAGCCCCCTTTCAATCCACGTATCAGTATTCATACCCGAGTCTCCACAAATTAATCTGAGGGTGAGATTTCGTGAGAGATTTGAAAGCTTTACTAAAATCAAACTGCAGTGCATCTGCCATTTCCCTTCGCTCACAAACTTAAAAATTCTGCACAATACAAAGCAAATAAAGTGAGCCTGGTAAGATTTATTCTTTACAAATCAAGCTGTGTATTGCTCTTGGTTATCTTTTAGAAAAATTAATTAGACTAACAGGGCAGCTCTTGCCAACAGTCAGAATAGTATAAATCTCCTGAGGACAGCTGTTCCTGTGAATTGCATCACAAATTGAGAAAGTAGGCACTTTCAGACTTCAGGAACTGGAGGGAGATAGCAGAGAATAGTTTGCAGCAGGTTTAAATAATAGGATCACTATAGACAGAGTATTATGTGACCTTAAAGTTTTTGAACTTAAAAGAAGAAATTAAATTCCAGAATTTGAAAGAGGTGCAAGGCAAAATTCACTGCAGCTCAGTTCATAAGAATAGAAAGTAGAGAAGTGATGATTTATCCTAGCTGAAAATTAGTTAGCAAACCTGAATTAGAAAGAAATCTCTCAAGTTATCATTGCAGGCACAGGAGTCAGTAGGTTTGTCTAAGAGTTGCTAATGCACATCCTAGGATAGGTAATTAAAAAAAAATTAGTTGACATTTATACATCTTTAAAAGCTGTAAATGTTGAGAGATGAGAGAGGTCAACCTCTTATACAACTCTGTTTCTGTATATGTGTGAGTCACGTGGGATTTGTACGTAAGTTAATTGAATTTCCAATGAAATTAAATGGAGAAATGCATCTCAGATTAAGATTAAGCTATAAATAGTCATACATCAAGTAAAAATTAATGTCCTTGCTTTCCTTTGTGAAGCTTTTATCCACTCTCTCCTTTAGCTTCTCAGAGTCCCTCACAGTGAGAGCTCTGCCATGAGTGTACTGAGTACTTGCAGCAATTTTGTGTTGTATAAACCCAATGATGGTGCCTCCATTCCATTGATCACTTAACCAATGAAGACATGGAACAGCATTAGCCCTTGAATTGTCCCTTGAAGAATGCAATTTATATAGCCATTCATCTGTTCAACTCAAAGAAATCAGTTGCTATTTGAAATTTTACTTTCACAGTCCATCTCCTGAGGGCTAAGATTATTTTCATTAATCTTGCACAGGATTTCAGAGTGCAAAGAAATCCAGATCCAAACTTCAGTGTTTTTTTCAACATAATTCTGAAGTCTACCATGTCATTGTCAAACATAAATATCAATTCAGGAGAGAAGAAGAGATAAGAGACACACCAAAATAGCTATCATTATGATTAGATTCAAAGGTAGAGTGATTTGCACATATATAATTAAGACTGTTTATAAGAGTAGTTTCTGGATTTTAAGAAATTAATCAAGTTTATAAAAAAGTGGACTCATGAATCTTTGTAGAATTCAAAGCTCTGTATGTATTTGTTATTTCATCCCTTAACAAATTATTTGCCCATTTGTGACAGGAATATTAAAGCAATTTACTAGAAGAACAGGGTTTTTTTCCCTCTTTTTTAAAGTTTTATCCAAGCAGTAGCCTTTGGCTATTATAAATTATCACAGCTCAGTGGTTACAGTAGCTTTTACAATTTACATTAGAAGCTTATCGAAGGCAAAGTTTTACATAGTTGTGGAAATTTTAAAGTCATAATAATCATCCATTCTTATACTGGCTGTGTGTAGAACAAAATGCAAAGAACATAATCCTAAAGTACTACCACAGTTGGAAAATATGGAATTATTATGGAATCACTGCAGTGCTTAAAGTGGTGAACAGGTTTTGCTTCAGCTCAGGGCAAGAATTAATTTTTCAGGCTTTTCAAAAACTGAGCCTCTCTGTATTCAAATGATAGGTAAGGTAATGTTTTGTGATCTTCTTCTTCCTAATTTCTCAAAACCAGTCTTGGGGGAATAAACTCTATTTGCTTTTCTTACTTTCCACTTTAAGTAGACTTTTTCCTGCCTCCTTTTTTTTTTTTTTTTTTTTTTTTTTTTTTTTTTTTTTTTTGGTTCAGATGAATCAGACATTTTTGTATCAGTTTGAAAGATTCAAACCCCAAAGACAGTACAAGAGGACTTATTATTACTTTAACTGTTGAATATTCCCTGGCAGAATGCTATGAAATTGTGACATAAAATATCAGCTGCATCAAAGGAGTCAGTTTTAGAAAATAAGTTTTCAAACATCACACAGTACAAAGGGTGATAATATATAATCCAGCTCACTCAGCAGGTCAAGGGAGCTCAGGATGTGATGAGCCCAGGGGTGGCCCATGACATTTCCAGTTATAACTTATGTCATTCATGCATATCTGTATAAAGTATTTCCTCACCAGCTTGTTCCTCTAAATGAAAGCTTCCGTTTTACTTCTTCTTACTAAAACATAAGTAGAAAGAGATGAGATTTAGAACCCAAGCAGAAAATATCTGAACACCTACCCCAGTCCAGGGCTAACTTTCTTGGGTTTTATAGTTTTGAGAAAGCTTTGGTGAACAGTTAGCAAATCATCCCAATCAGCATAATCATATATGATCAGAAGGTTATTTGAAAACCATATAGCTATGAAATGTTAGAGTGAGGATAAAATCAGCAGGTTTTCTCTTCTTTTACAGACAGGAAGAATAATTTATCCCGGTTTCTTGAGAATACACTGGAGATCAACAATGTCCATAACCTGCTAAACTAAACCATGAAGATCCACAATAGAATGCAATCTTCTGTAAAATATTTCAACAGCAATATTCTCAACTGAATAGGAGTCTACCTGTAATTTTCACCTGTTGAGTTGCAATGTCAAGTAAGATGGGGCAAGTGGAACATCAAAATACTCACTCGCAAATGAAAGCCCACCTATGAGGGGTCAGACTCTAATTTTTAAACACCAGTTGAATTTCAACTACAGAATTGTCTAGAGCTTGACCAATGATCTTTCCTGGATTTTCACATGGATGAGAGGACTGCAATTAGAAGTGGCTTTTAAAGGTCCAGTTTAGCAAAGGTAAAAGAGGATTAATTTTCAACAAATATGTTGGCTTCAAAATAGCTATATTTTTTTTAAACATTTTTGAAGTCAATGGAGAGCAGCATTTCTCCATCCAGTACTTTTCTGCTGTTTTCCTTTCAACATGTAAGAGAAATTGCTTGCAAAATGGAGGCAGTAGAGGTTTCCTGTCTCTCTAAAACAGAGACAGGGGAACATTACCTATAGTTCTGTCAAGACCTGTGTCTCCTTCAATCAATCACCTTTTCTCTGGCTTCTTCTCTAATGATTCATTCTGTAAGGACATCATGGCAAGAGAAATAATATATAGGAAATATTTTGCAGTCCTCCATCCAAGGACAAGGAGGAGAAGAAAAGCCTCTAGCAAAAGACTAGTTAGCACATATGAAGACATACATGACCACAGTAGGCTAGAAGACTGGTAGGTGATACCACAAATCAACACCCAAAGTTTCCCAGGGATACAAGTTTCTCTTCCCCAACTAGCAAACTGTTGTTTTCTAGTTTTACTGTATGTAGAAGACACTTATAAGCTTCAACTTGGCATTTCTAACACCATTACAAGGGAACTCACATTTCTTCTAAAGCTCAAAGTTACATCACCACATTAGGCATTTGTTCCTAATGGCCTTTATTTTTGTTTAAATTGCTCTCTTCAGGAGTATTCAATTTGCATATACAGCAAGAATTACACTATAAAATTGATAATAATACCTAAAAAACCCCACGTGGATAACTCTAGTGTTGCTGGCAACAGGTTTCTACGTGCAGCTTTGGTCTGAGCTAGCTACTGCTCTCCCAGACAGCGCCAACGCATGTTATGGTGGTGGCATAAAAAAAGGGAAATACTCCTAAGCCAGAGGTTGACAACAGGGACTATGCTTCAGAAGGTGACACAGCTGAAACATGCAAAGCTCAGGAGGCCATAATACCTGCCCTTAGAGACAGCAAATGGCCCTCAGGGTGTTTTTCTTGTACAATAACGTATGTGATGGGTTTATTAATTAGTAGTGAGTAGGTGTGCTGGAGAAAAGCAGCTGTCAGGATGCTGCATATGCCAGAGTCTCCATGGGCCATGTGCCATGGAGTCCCCCATGGATGCTCCCCACCAGGGCAGTGTCTGGCAGCCAGGTCCTGTCCCAGTGCCCTGGCCCTGCTGTGGCACTGCTGGGACAGGTCTTGACAGACCTGGGGGGCTGCCATGGGGTCCTGCACTGTGACAGGGTCAGGGGAGGCCTCAGGAGGCCAGCAGGTACAATTGGACTGTCAAAGCCCCCATGGCCCCGCAACAACATCAGGAGAGGGCCGTTGGAGTTTATTCCCACAGATATTCATTTTCATAAGAAATTCAATATTATGAGGTTTGCTTCCTCATAAGATATGAAATTGAAATGGGTAGGAAAAGCCACAGCAAAACAAAACTGCTGACATTTCTGCATGTCTGTGCAGCCTTCTACTAAAAAAAAAAAAAAAGCTATTTATTTTGAACATGAAGTTCTATGAGTTCAAGTAAAGATCACCATAAAGGATGTGACCCACAAGATACTAAAATTGCCTCTTGTCTCTTCTATTAGCAGCTGAAGGCCTCCACCCTGAACAGTTTTCAGAATGACAGTGAGCGATAGCAAAATTAGCAAAGAGCTGACCTTTCTTTATGTCTGGTTTTGTCTGGGATGGAGTTAATTTTCTTCCTAGTAGTTGGCACAGCGCTGTGTTTTGGATTTAGAATGAGAAAAATGTGTTGATAACACAATGATATTATGGTTGTGGCTCAGTGGTGCTTACTGTAAGTCAAGGTCTTTTCAGTTTCCCATGCTGTGCCAGTGAGGAGCTGCATAAGAAGCTGGGAGCACACCTGGGCCAGGTGACCTGAACTGGACAAAGGATTATTCCACACCACAATATATTTATCAGTATATAAAGTATATATTTATATTTATCAGCATATAAAGTGGGGGGAGTTGGCTAGGATGGGCTGGTCACTGCTTGAGCATGGGCTGGGCATCAGTCAGAGGGTGGTGAGCAATTGTACAGCGCATCATTTGTTTCTCTGCAGTTTTCTTGGTTTTTTTCTCTCTTTTTGTTGACTCCCTTTTCATTACAACTATGGTTACTACAACATTATAATCATTGTTGTCATCAACATCACCATTACATTCAATTTATTTATTTAAATTATTAAACTGTTATCTCAATGGGTTTAACCCTTTTTCCTATTCTCCTCCCCGTCGCGCTGGGCAGCGTGGGGAGTTTGAGCAAGAGGCTGCATGGTACTTAGTTGGCAAATGTAGCTTAACCAAGTCAAGATATGCATATGCTACACTTTTGATTCAGTCACTGAATGAATAATCTGTGCCAATAGCAATACTGAAAACTATTAATCAGAGACTAACACTAGTCTTGCAGGTATTGGGGGTCTTATGAAGGGTCCCCATCTAAAACCAAGGATCAGACATTTAGACAGAAAAGATTTGCAAACCTTTTTCTACTGTATTTTATTTTGATGGGTTGATTTATTTGACTGGTTTTTGTTTGGCTTTTATCAGCTTTTCTTGTGCCTCGTTTGAAATATACTTTAATACATGTAAAAGCTATTTTAATAAATGTAGAATTGGCCTCTCAACACAACTTCTGCTATCCATTTAAAAAATCATCACTTGTGTAGGCAGGTAGATGATGGCCACATAGTCAGTGACACTTCTATTCTCACAAACACATGGGGAGCAAAGCAGCTGTTTAAGCAGAGCTATTAGACAAGGAGGATTAGGGACCCTTTAGGGAACCTTAGAAAACTCTAGCTTGTCCTCTCCTGAGTCAGTAAGAGTATTTCTTAAACATGGATTGTGTTAAATCTCTCGCAGCTAAGATTTTGGTGCAAGAAGTTTCTTTAATACTTAAGGGCTTTTTGACATTACATTCAAACTAAGTGCATGGATGTGAATAAACCTTCACTGTTAAAAAAAAAAATGTAACCATAAGTACTTTCAGGCACACTGACTTAAAAAATTCTTTCTATGAGCGTCCATGGCTGTGAACAAGGATTATTCAGATGATTTTAAGAGGAGTCAGTGCTAAAAGAACATAATCCCACAAAGTATTTCCAGGGCTTTTAGATTGTATCTACTTGCATATCAAAGTGGATAGCCAAAATTATACTGTGTCTTGGCTGTAACTCAAATAATATGTCAAACATTATCATTAAGAGCTGAATCATATCTAGGAGATAATTTCTAAGGGCAAAGATAGTTTACAATAAGCTGTAATACCCAGTACTGAAATAGAGTAAGAGTACTGAAAGATTCCACTCAAGGTGGTAACATTTGGGTGGGCATGATAATTTATTAAGCTATCTGAATTACATCACACTTGTTCATCTGAGAAAGGTGAGCATGGATCACAGAGAGTATCACACTCTGACTGCCTACCTATAGCAATATATTTGAAGAATAAAGGTTTACTATTTCCACTGACCAGAATTTCAATGCTTACATTACAGCTCCATGAAGATTTATCAGCTGGCACTCTATAAATCCTTCAAGAATTTTTTTCTGCTATCCCCAAGCAAGCAATGAGAAGTAATTATGTTAGCTGAGAGAGTAAAAAATGAAGGTATGATAAAAGTTTGAGGGTTAGGAAAGGTTTTCTTTAGCATAAAAAATAAGCAGCAAAGAGCACTGCTTTTGCTGCTGTTGTAGGGTAATTTTGGGGGATTTTTTCTGCACCTATTGTTCACCTTCAAGCTCTATTACCAGTTCAACCCACCTGTTAAATTCCTCTTCTGAAGCTCTTCTAAGTCCATTTTGCTTTAGCTTCAATACAAATTGAAGCTGTGTTAAGAAATACCTTTATTTCAGGTAGCTCAGGGTGGGGTGCAGAGGCAGTGGAAGCTGCAGGTTGAGCTCTCGGTGGCTGGAGCCCAAGGCAAGAGGTCATGAGCTGCATTTCAAATGGCTGTAGGGAAAGAGACATATGCCTCGGGAAACCTGGGGTTGAACTGGTGAGGAAACCTGGTCTGACTGGAGTGGGTGTGTGAGGAGCCAAGGGGAACATGTCAGTCATTGGAGCTGCCTTCTGCAAAAGGGTTTTGGTCCCAGTGTGTCAGTCTGGGGTGGTGGGAGTGGGACTGCCAGGGAGTCTCTTACCTGATCAGTCTGGGAAGTTTCCTTAACACTGCCACACTTACTTCAGTTGAGATGAGCTGCTCTACTGACTTTCCTGCAAGGAATTGGTTCGACATTTTCCCAAGGAACTTAGTCTCTCAAAATAACATTGCGATGCTTTTTGCATGGAAATTTCAAAACCCACACAGGTCAAAAACCAGAAAATATACCACAGAGAATACTGTGGAGAACATTCCTGTATAGGCAGGAAGATGGACTGCTGGACTTAATCAGCTCTTTGGTCCTGTGGCAGATTCTAAGAAATCAGAAGACATGCTGATATTCAGAGCTGGAAGTGTGATTTTAGTTCTGGATCAGTTTGGAGTACTCTTTTGATACCTCTGCACTCACAGTGAACTAGAGAGAAATTATGATTGTATGTAAGTGTTTATCAGCTGCTAATCTTTGCTTGGTCAGTGTCACTACTTGGAGTCCTTGTGCTCTTAGGGAAAGTTGCTTCTGGAAATGACATTACAATTGCTGTAAAATTGAAGTCATTCCTGGAAAACACCTCCAAGTATCTCTGATATCTCAGTCACTTTATAATATGTTAAATTATTTATAGTTCATACCACTGCAGGTGGAAAATACTATTTCCATTGCATTGCAGTGATTGCTGATCATCAGGGCGATGCACAGCATTGTTGTTCATCTCTGTGGTAGAGATACATTTTCAAATATTCATAACTCTGTGGAAGAAATAATTTTAGCTATGAAATTCTACACAAGCATTCAGTCTGTAAGTTCTTGTGTAGACACATGAACAAAGCCACTCATTGAAGGTGTTGGAGAAAGGAAAAGAGAAGAGAAGAGAAGAGAAGAGAAGAGAAGAGAAGAGAAGAGAAGAGAAGAGAAGAGAAGAGAAGAGAAGAGAAGAGAAGAGAAGAGAAGAGAAGAGAAGAGAAGAGAAGAGAAGAGAAGAGAAGAGAAGAGAAGAGAAGAGAAGAGAAGAGAAGAGAAGAGAAGAGAGGAAAAAAGAAAAGAAAAGAAGAAAAGAAAAGAAAAGAAAAGAAAAGAAAAGAAAAGAAAAGAAAAGAAAAGAAAAGAAAAGAAAAGAAAAGAAAAGAAAAGAAAAGAAAAGAAAAGAAAAGAAAAGAAAAGAAAAGAAAAGAAAAGAAAAGAAAAGAAAAGAAAAGAAAAGAAAAGAAAAGAAAAGAAAAAAGGGTTTTTAGTGGAAAAAATCTGTTTATTTCTGTCTCCGTAGCTCCCAGGGATTTGTACATGAATCATTTTCATTTGTGAATATACTGAGTGTAGCTAGTATTTCAGCTCTAACATTTTGTAGAAGATCATGCAAAAAATTCAACTCATGCATGCATTACACTGAACCATCTCTTGAAATAGGACCTCCTGCTCTTTATGTTATTGTGATCTCTTTGGGATGTGCAATCCTCTCTTATCCAATCCTTTTTAGTTCTCTTTTCGAATGCCAGAGGTCTTGGAAAAGACAGACAGGTGACTAAGTTTTGGACTCTAAAGCAGGTGATCAAATGTCATATAATTATGAAAAGTTTAAAAAATCCCAAACACAAAAACAATACAACAATACAATTCATTTTTCCTCGGGAAATTTCTACTCACTTTCACCTGCAGTGCTGTTGGCAGTAGAGTGATAATTAGGCTGTACACATCCATAAATTAGCTCTTTCCCCATCCCTCTGTGTTTAGTTTAAGCATCTAACCTTCTTACAGCTCGCAGTTGATCTGACACATCTCTTCATTCTCTTCAGTACAGCACAGGGACACGGCAATAGTATGATAGAGCCCTGGACTTCTCTAGTCAAAGCAATGTCCAGAATGGTGACATGTAGGGGCCTTGAAGCATCAAAAGATTTGGGGAGAATCCTCACTGATTCAGACTGAATGCTTGTTAACTTTTCCATGCAGCAGCAACGGCTCAGCTGTCCTGTAAAGCAACTGTATGCCCACAATAGCACAATTCACAAAAGGAATTTCTGAGACACCTGTCAGCAAGTCTAGAAGTATCTAAATTGCAATGACATAAGAATTAGGCATCTCTCTGGACTCACTAGGAAAGAAAATAATTTACTAGTCCTTCCTGAAGAGCCAAGGAAATGAAGAAAGTACAAGCAAAGAGAACATGACAGTGAACAGGGTGACAAAAATACCCAGTTCTCCATAAAGTATTCAGAAAACTTTACGTCATCCCACTGGTGTTTTTCTTTTAAAACCCAGTTTTAAAGCCACATATTTAATAGACACATTTCCTAAACTACAAATATATATATATATTTTTAATTTCTTTTGAATAGCGAATTCAATAACCCATCTCATCTAGGCAAGTGTAACTGTATTACCAGTTAAAAATACAGCAGGTTTCTTAACACCGCCAGTGACTCTGGAGGTGTTTCATGGCAGTAGTTTAGCATTTTCCTGAGAATAATATATTTTAATATTATACTTTCTTTATTTTTCTGCTATCAATGAATTCCCCCTCTTACCCTGAAATTCTACGATTGAAAGTCTACCTGAAATTCTCATTTCAGTTAACCAAACATTTTGTGGGCTTTTCATTATCAGTGGATGATGGAAAAAAATACTGACAGCACAAGTTCTTGCCCTATACTTGCAAAAGTCAATATCATATCACCATAGTTATCATCTTGTCTTCACTTCATGAGCAATGCAGGAATTCCACTTCAAACGTTTTAACACTGCACCAAGTCAGATTAGAAATATGGATGAACCTAAAGGGATGGTGTCTCTTCTTTGTAGGCCTACAGTCTTAATTTGGTCCACAATTTTTCAGAAATAAGATGTTAATCAAAATCTATCACATAGAATTCTATGTACACATTGTTTGATATGTTTGGTTAGGTTTTTTTCCATTGCATGTGTTCATAGTTAATTCTGACAATTGCCGCATTTTCAATAAAGGAAAAAATATATATGTATCAGTGATAATCTAAAGTCCCCTCTTCAGGGGGGTCTTCATGAAATAAGCTCACATTTATCTCACAGGATTGTAGGAGTATCAACAATCATTCCTTTCTAACGTAGGAAAGCAAAATGCATTTGAATAGATGTTGAAGTTATCTTTAAGCATAAGCAATAATAATCCACTGAAACAAATCCTTCTAGAACATACCGCCACTCTCAGGCAGTCTTGTGTTTGAATGTTGATCCCTGAATCCAAACACTGACTTGGGAGTCAGTGACTTCCTCTTCCCCTCTCCAGCACCCTAACACTGCATCTCTCCTGACGTCTCATGAGCTCCACAGTTCATGCAGGGTTCTGCTTCTCCTGATCCAACACAGCCAAGCCACATTTCTCTTAGCATAAAACACTCAGATCCTTTTTGCATGTAAAGCTAGGCAGGGGAGGAAAACGAGCTGATGGAGACTGGTATGAAATTTATGGAGGGGACAGGGGACAGAGAAGATATGTGCAAGGTAAGCGTGTGGACTTAGCAAATGTGATGGTAAACAGCCACTTGACTGTACTGCTGATGAACCATAATTTCATTTATTTAGTGCCCTGACTTTGCCTTTATTGCCTTCAGAAAGGCAGCAGACAAACAAGGAATAAAATCTCAGTAAAGAACTTTTTTTGCACATCTTTCTTTAAGGAAAAAATTATTTACCTTGTTTTCATTTGAAAAACAGCAAATCCCAGAGCTGTCTGAGAATGATCTCACCATTTTGAGGTGAACTAGCATACATATACAACATCCAAATCAAATTCCAGTCCAGTTCTTTAGATACACCCAGCAAACAGTATCATGCAAAGTGGGTGACAAAAGTAAAGGAATAATGAGAGCTTCCCTCCCTGACTGCATGTGCTAAATATTCTGACCATGATAATTTAAACCACACAGAAATATCATATATTAAAGATGGAATCTTTAATGATTTGCCAAGCTTCAGAAGCCCCTATCCCACTTCATAATCCATGGAAAGATGAATTTGTTCTTTTTCGTGGTGTAGGCTAATAGTCACGACACAACTACAACCAATAGCTCTCAGTTGCTGTCTTAACAACTTCTCAAAACCAGTTCCTCATCATCGGGGTCCTCGTGTTAGCCAGGTAAATGTCCAGAATACATCAATGTGACTGACCAATGAGACCCCAAAAGTGAAGAAGTCTCAGAGGAGATGGAAAATGCATCTGCAGAATTCAGAGTATGATGCAGGGTGTGACTGACCACAGCTGTTACAAAGAACCTGACTTGTATCTCAACCCCCAAGGGACTGGAGAGTGTCTTTTGCTTTAGCTATCCAACAGCTGAGTCGGTCAGATGAGGGTGTATTTCTCCCCAAGTTCATTAAAATCTTTTGGACGTCTCTCTAAGTTAGAGATCTGCAGCACCAGGAAAGTGAATGAGTAGCTTAGCCCAACATAATGCATTAAAAAATGGACAACTATGAAAATAATTTTGTAGTGAACAGTGGGCTTGAGCTGGCTTTAACCCATATAATCTTTTCAAGCCACTGGGAACTCACTGGGAACCCCCTTTTCAAGCCACCCAGGGTCATGACAGTGAAAATATTACAGAACTCAATAATGGAAATTACATTGGTAGCATGATGGAACTACGTATTGCAATTACTATATTTTGCTAAGAGTAATTTAGTAGTTGTCATTGTGATTTCAATATATTTTATATTACTCTGCTAAATCAGAAATCCCATGGAGCACCTATAACCTACAAATAAGCAAATTTTAGAATAAACTTTGTTAAACACCCTCCATGTGTTGAATGTCTAAAACAACCTTGTCAGAGAGTATTGGACTCTGACAGCCAGTGATGACTTGACTTTAGGCCCAGCTGGTCATAAGTTCTCTACACTTCTTCCAGAGCTCTACTATTCCAACGGTTAGATATAGTAAATGAAGGTGTGGGTAATTTGACCCACATATAACTTTTTTCCATCAAAGTCTTGCAACAGAAAGTAACTATAAGGATTTTTATTCTTCTTTAGTTCTTTTTTTAAAGCACTTTGTAAAAGGGTACATTAAGGCATTATGTAAAAGGAAATTATTTATTCAGTGCAGGAATGCTAACTCAAAAACAATTTTTTTCCACAGATATATTTTCTCTGATTATCACTTTCTATTCACAGCAGTACAATTTTCTGTTCAAATAAATAGAAGTTATGTAAGGGAAAAAAAAATTTAGTGTCCTTTACAGAGGTATCTCTTAATAAAAAACAATGGGTATTGTGCAAACCAGCATGCTACTTAAACAACATTGGATACTAAATCCATTTGGTATCACACAGATCAAACATGGGTGATTAATTACAGACCTAATAGGAAAAGTAAACAATCCATCCTCACTGCAGAACAGTAAGCATATATCTTCTTAATCACAGTGGGATTATAACATCCTGCTCTCCACAGGTGTGTAACTTGGTGTCACCAGCATCTGTCATGAATCATATAGAGTTATTATTCTCATTTTATAGTGAATAGAGATGAAAACAACTGTACAGTATTAAATTCCTGATTGCACTAAAAGGGAAAAAAATAGTTATGTACAATTTGGACTGTAATGTTTCTTTTTTGTTGTCTCATTTGGCAATGTTTTTTCCAGCTATTATCATCATTATGCAACATATAAATTCACTTATCACTGGCACCTAAGCTTATTAATTAAGCAGCAATTATACTGCTATTGAAGGACTACAGTAGAGCATATAGATAACGCATTTTCTTTTTTTTACTGTGCTGTGGTATTTCTGTTAAAAACAAGATGAGAGCTAAGTACATTTCACCTAAAAATATAAACTTCGAGGTTTTGCTCTGAACAGTTGTTTTTTGTTGTTGTTGTTTTATTGGGGTTTTTAACTTGAAAGCTGGCTTTTTCCACCAGGGTTTTGAAACCATTTTTACTTTACCCTGATAAGTGCCACTGCTAGATACCAAATTGGAAGTTATGTTCTGCTGTAAACACTCTGTATGTGTTACAAACTAGAGGAAAACTTAAGTTACTCAGGACTCAGGCTATCACTTTCATCTTTACCACACTGCCATTTTTGCTGCATTTTTCTAGAGGAAAGCACACCATGTTGGGTGTGACAGTGAGGGTGGGGAAGGTACTGCAGCTCCATGTTCCCATGCCACCCCAGGCAAAGAGTGTTCCCAGCAAACACACACAGAATACCCCTTTGGGCTTCCCCACCTGCCTTTGTCTCTCTCTGCTACTTTGCGGGCATGTGGTTGAGCTTTTTTGACTAAACAGATCCGTTGTATACCTGGATTATTTTTACGGAATTTTAAGGCTGTATCCATCCAATGCAAGACAATTGGTTTGTGACCTGGTTGCAAACTTTACTCTAGGCAATGT
The DNA here is from genome assembly GCF_028018845.1 of Melospiza georgiana. Lineage (NCBI taxonomy): Eukaryota > Metazoa > Chordata > Aves > Passeriformes > Passerellidae > Melospiza > Melospiza georgiana. The sequence goes on from NC_080431.1 coordinate 50,507,153, forward strand.
ATTTTGTGCTGTCATTGGTAACTCAGTGACTCAAAACCCAATTCAAAACTCAACAAAATCTGTGAAAAAGTCTTCTTTATTTTGTCATTGCATTTCCATGTACATGAAGCAGAAGTGGATTTTTCTGCTTGAGTCTGATCCATGAAGCTAAAGAGATCCAATCCTTTAGCAAAATTTTCTTGATTTTGACAAAGTTTGAGGAAGATGGTGGCTTCCTCTTTTATTTCTTACAATAGAGGATTATCATGAACTGGGGGTAATCTATTTAGCTATATTTAAAATACCTATAAAAATATGAAAGTAGTTCTTGGAGATGAGATCTATACTTAAATTGTCTGTGTCCTCAAAATAAACTTTTGTAGAGCAAGAGCTCTTATCAGTTTGTCTGTAATTTATAACTAAAGTACTCAGTAATTGACTCAGAAGAAACAAATTCATGTGCTGATTCAAGTAAAAGAAGTTGCAAATGCCAAATTCACTCACTTTAAAATGGAAAGCCAGCATTCAGTTAGAGTAGCTGGTTATGTTCTGCAGGTTCTGCTCACGCTGCAATTATTGCTTCATTTTGTTTTGAGTGAAAGAACATGGTGTCTAGTTGTATTCTAAAATGAATCCTTTCTCTCAGTTTTGCTTTTCCTGCTTCATAGATTCCTAATGATGGGTTGTAGTGAAATGTAGAGAAAGGTATATACTGTTTTTGGGAAGCAGTACTTTTTCATACAGTAAGATTCAATATTCAATATGAGGTACATGCAATAATCCAGACTCTGCAAAGCTGGTGTAACTAGAACTGTTCTTTCTTTCATTTTCCCTTCCATTTCTCATACATAATCCAGGCCTGTGCCCCTGCCCTGCCAATTGTATAATAGCACTTTGTGGAAAAGCCATGTCACTAACTGGCTGAAAATCTGATTAAGTGCAGACAGATCCTAAGGCTAGGAAGACACAAGTGTATTTTGTAACTATCAGATTACAGTTTATTTGGTTCTGATGCTTTTTGTGTATTCCATGCCTTCTTGACCAGCAGATCCTTAACTGCCTACATCATGTTGGCTCAGCATTTTTGAACATATGCACAGATAAAAAGAACATCTGTTCAGAGGGTTTGCTGAATGATGACTGAAGTTGTTATATTTATAGAATGGAGGGTCGTATTCTTTTAACAAGGTTTTGATACTTTAAAGTAGGATCTTACTGCTCATCTCTTTCCCTTTTATTTCACTGCTGGTAACATAACAAAATCAAAACTTAATTGTAAGTACTTACCTTGCACAAAACAGATCAATCTGTTCCTCTAAATGTGTCACATGAGAACAGCAGTCAAGTCCAATTGATTTCAAAATTATTTGGCACAACTATCATAGTATTTTCCCTAAGATAGGTTCAGTCAATACCTTGACTACTTTTAGAAAGAAATATTCACCAGGTTGATACTTTTTTTTTTCACCAGTGTACTCATGCCTATTACAAATAGCTTGTATAAGTGTGGTTTGGGCCCATTAAAAAGTATAAAAATCTAAGAACATACTTTTCTTTAACTTGAGGCTTCTGCTTTTGCCTTGAATCTTCTGAGTCTGAGCTCACACACAGCCCATCAGTCTTACTACCAGCTCTAACGGCTCCTGAAGTGTCCTACAGACTTGCAGGTGATTATATAAAAGTTAAAATAAGATGGGTTTAGAAGCATTAAGTGATTCCATATGTTATCTCAAAGACCTGTAGTTCAAGACAGAACAGTTCAAATAATTCATTGCTTTTTTCTTTGATAAAAATGTAGGTTTTAACCTTTTGGGAAGTCTTTTTCTACAGTGTCAGCAGCAGTCCTAACCTGTCAGTTCAGCAGTACTTCACAACTACCGCAGTTCACTTTCTGTGTGATAGGGAAAAGAGAAGTGAGAATGATACTCCAGCTCTTCCAGGACCGTGAAAAATGCAAGATATGAGTGACCATATCTTGCTATGAGATATTGAAACTATAAGGTTAGTTTCAAAAAGCAGTTGAATGAGGGCAGCTTCAAGGCTTCAAGGCAGAGTAGGTAATAAATAGAAAAATGATTACAAAATGAAAAAGTTCCTCTGTGATGTGAGAACTGGTTCGGGGGACATGGGCTTAATGACTTCCTCTGTCACAGACTGCCTCAGAGACTTTAGGAAAATTACCTAATCTCTTCTGAGCCATGATATAGAGATAGTGCATTCCTTTTATTGTGTCTTTCTTTCCTTTCCTTTCAATTTAAATTCAAAAAGAATTTTTCTTATGATGCACCTGCAGACATCTTTTAGCATTTCTCCCATAACTTTCTTATTGACAAAATAAAGTACAGACTAGTGAGATGGACAGCAGGAATCAAACAAGTATTCTCTTGAGAACAGGCCAGGGTCTTCCGTGTGCTGGACACAAATGGTTCCAGTCAATTCCTGCTAGCTGCCCAAGGGACCCACCACACAGGACACAGCTGAGCCCATCAGAAAAGGTGATCATCCCTTTGTAATAATATATTTAAGAAAGACGAGGAAGCACTGGAGAGAGGGAAAGAGGAGGGAATTAGAGTAAAGCACTATTCTCAGATGAGCAGGACATGCTCCATGGCAAGGCAGGCATGCCCCAACAGGGACAGCATTTTGTGGAGGACATTGCAGAAGAAAATTTTCCCTAATGGGAATATGGTATATGGACAATCCCATACAAAAACAGTTACACCTTCAAAGGGACTGCACCCTGTAGAAGAAGAGTGAGAAAGGAGGAGCAGCAGAGAAAAATCCCTACCACACCTTACATTGCCATTTGTCCCACTGAAAGGATTAAAATACAGCTTGGCAAAAGCAGAGGTGCTTTTGTAAGCATGTGCTTGTTTCCTTTGTTTTTCTTTCCCAATACCCTAATCAGTACTCAATTATCTATATTTTATGAAAATAAACAACGTCAAATTCCTCAGAGTCATTTGTCTACTGGCTATGTCAGTAACTGCTAAGGGATCTCTCTGCCCCATGAGCTTTCTCATTCTTCCTATTTGCCTGTCAGAGTTAATGCAGCATCTGGACAACACTCTTAATCATTGTTTATATGAGTACTTGCTTCATATATTAAACCATATGAGTACTTGCTTCATATATTAAACCAAATAAGTATTCCAATAAGTATTAAGAGTCAACAAACATGGAAAATACTTTTTATAGAAGGAACCTTTTTTCTTATACTGAAGATGAGGGTAAAAACCTTGCTTGTAGAGGTTAGTACATTAGAGTTACTGCCTTCAGGCATGCAGATATCAAAATTAATATATCCTTAACAGATATCTTCTAGAATATTCATTATACAAAAAAGCCGATCTCAGGCATGAAGAAGGAAAAATACCATATTCTACAGACTTACTTTAATAATTTGTTCAGTATTAGCCACAGACATTTTCTATAGCCATTCTTCTCAAAGTATTAAACCAGCCCCTTGGACCTGCTTCACTTTCCCCCATCCTCTGTAGGCATGTTTGGCGCAAAAATAAACTTATTATTAGATTAATGGTGTAGACTCTGTTCAAATGTTACAGCTCATACCATTCAGGAGTACTGGCATATTGAAAAATTTTATAGTAGCAATGCCATTTGGAAACTTGGAGTCTCTGCTAAGACTTAACATTCAGCTTCCTTGATGACCAAACTCAGTAATCTGTCCCTATTCAAGCAGAAGATGATTAATTTCTCTAGATAATATAGTACTTCAATAAAATAAATTTTGACAATACAATAAAATTGCAAAGTACTAGAATACGTACAGTTAATCTACAGTAATGAGGAATCGATTTTGTTTTTTGGGTGGGCTGGGTTTTTTCCTAAAGCTGAAATCAAAGTGGAAATGTTCCCCAGCTACATGAAAATATCACCTGGAATTATTTCAGGACTGTTTCTTTAAAGCATTTTCTGGTATTATACTTTAATTTAAGCAGATTTCTATCTAAAAAAAAAAAAAAAGTACCTAATTCTCCACTCATTTTACCTATCTAACCAGAAGTAATCATTCAAAGATGATAGTTCTACCTCTTCATATTTCTATCTGAATAAATCCGAATTAATTGCCTACAAATTTGAATAATTTGTACAAGTGACAGCAGAACTTACCCAGTTTTACTTTACAGGAGAAAAGTTCTGTCTAGAATAAAGTTAACTTTCTTCTTTGAAGCCCCTATATTATATTTTGGGTATGTGAATATAATGATGATGACAACACGTCAATGTTTTGGCTATTGTCAAACAGAGCAACATCAAGGCTTCATATCTTTCTCATGCTATTCACCCAGCAAGGGAGCTGGGAGTGGAAAAGAGGTTGGGAGGGCACACAGCCAACACAGCTGACCCAAACTGGCCAAAAATTGACTTCAGCATACAGGCGTTTGTTGTCCCAAGTAGCTGTTCTGCACGCTATGGCCCTGCTTTCCAGAAGTGCCAAAACATCTTCCTGCCAATGGAAAGTAGTGAAGGAATTCCTTATTTTTCTTTCCTTGGGAATGTAGCTTTTCTTCACTTATTTAACTCAATCCATGAGTTTTAAATTCTTGCCCTTCTGGTACTTTTCCCTATCCTGCTGTAAGAGTGAGTGAGTGAGTGAGTGAGTGAGTGAGTGAGTGAGTGAGTGAGTGTGCAGGTGCTTAGCTGCTGGTCAGCATCAACACATAGCAAGCACCCACATCCTCAGAATCATTCCTTGGAAAATAAAAAATACATTTTTCTCAGGATGGTCCACTAAAAAGTAGGACTTTTCCAAGGAATCATCCTAAGGGTTACGTGAAACTGTCATGTCACCACCAACTAGATGGGAGAAATTTTGTGGCAGACAAGAGCATAGGAGGTTTTGTTTTTGTTTTTTTTTTCTAAGAAGAAAGAAGTAAAAGAGATATCCAGGGGGCAAGTTTCACTGAACCACCATACTAAAAATTGGGTTGGTTTTGGACAGGCTGCAGGCGGAAATAAAATAAAAATTTAGAATTTGTACAGCAGATGCATCAGCAAAACAAGCTCTTCAAGCTGTCACTAGGCTGGCAAGAAGTGGTAGATAAACCTGGGATGCACTCTCACGTGGGGAGAAATTCTTCATATGGTTCTTGATCTATCTGCTACTCCTTGCTTTCATATGGACAATTTCCTGCTAGAAACTCAAATGAGGAAAAATGCATTTCATAAAAAGTATTATTTTTTTTGCAACAATTTAGTCTTCCATTACCTACTTCCAATCCCAAGTTAACTTCCTTTTTACAGCTCTCATACTTCCCATCCCTATCAGAAATATCAGGAGAGGAGAAGAAAAAAAAGAAGTAAAGAAAACAGAACCTGCCTGGGAGTATTGTTACCACTCTACTTCCTATCCGAATCTTAATCAAAATGTAAAATATATCTTTCCCCTGAAAATATAAGAAGGATTACCTGCTCTCAAATATATGGCATAAATTTGGGCCAAAAATTTGGGGTTTTTTTTTCATATTTTATCCTCATCACATCGCATCTGCATCTTTCTAATAAGAATGAAGTATGGAGCCTCTATATTTTCCCTCTTAATTATTTTATAATTTCTTGATTGCTCTGTATCTTTTTATCTTCTGACTTCTTTCTGTGTCTCAGCATCATTTCTGCTTTTACTCAGTTTCACCTCACTTTATCTTCTCCATCCTATTTGCTCCTCTGTATTTTTAAACAATTTACTGATAGATGTCTACAGATTTATATTCCTTTCTCTCCTTCTCATTTTGGTGTTTTCCATCATTCAGTCATCCTTTGAAGTATTCCCATGTTTGCTTAAACTCAAGGGCCAATATTATACGAGTAAATATAAAACTCTGTCTGTCATTGTGTTATAAAGCTGCCTTTGACTTTTGTAGCTGTTTTATGTTTTGCATTTAGTTGAGATTTAGGATCCAGGAATATTTCAAATATTTAAGATCATTGGGAATTTAGGAAAGAGTATAGATATAAAACACCTAGAAGAAAGATTTAAAAGAAAAGCCTGGATTCTGGGTTATGCAGAGAAGGTTTAAGAAAAATAGGCACTGGAGTCCTACATTCCCATAGAACTCTATGGGATTTTACATATTCATCTTCTACTTCCTACTCCTTTGTCCTGTGGCAAAGCTGCTGTGTTGTGAAACACAATGTCTGCTAAAGAAAATGAAAAAATAGCAGGGCATTTGAAACATGGTTCCTGTGTCACACTGGGGGCATCGTGTTCACCAGCTGATGGCCAGCCAGCTGGATGCAGCTGTTTACCCAACACCAAATCCTCAGTGGGTACTAATCCTCAGGGCTCAAGGATAAGAACTATATTTTGCACCATCTGAGTAACATTTCTACAGGGAATTTAATTTCTCCAGAGGCAAAGAATCCGCTCTACCCACTGCACCAGGTGGACCAAAGCCTGTCTTTCTGTGCCCAGGCTAAATAAGAACTATTTCAATCTCTTATCTAGGTCTGCATACATACACAATACATATATATATATAAAGAAATCTATTATATAGCATATGAAAAATGTACATTGACATCTCTATAACAGATCTCAGTATTCATAATTTATAATTACCACGTGCATTTCAGCCCTACATTAAAGTTGATATCATTTGGCATCTTTTTGATCTATTCATTACTTCAGAATTTAGGAACATGCAAACTGGAATAAGGTAATGTGCTTGTTCAAGGCATAAAATGGGAGTTGTGTTAATCATACTTATGTTTTTCAGTGTGGTGTTATATGTTTAAATGTAAAAACAAAAACTATTCAGTCCTAGTTTTATATCATTTTTTTCTAACTGACTTCAATGTCTATTTCATTGACCTTAGATTAAGGTTGAGAGTCAACTTCACACTATAAAAACCTGGGCCAGGATTCATCTGCTGTTGACAGGTATGTAAAGATAGGTTTTAAGTGTGAGTCATAGACTCCAAGTCCACTTTTCCATTAAAAAGTGATCTTTAGTCAGTGGAGTTGAGTAATGAGAGAGCTCTGACCAGTTATGGGTGGGTATTTTCAGGTAGGTTTAGCTGTTTGGTAAACTCTAGCAAGGGAATTGAGTAAAGACTGCCTCCAGAAGTGAGGTAGAGCACTCATATCAGGAGGAAGTTGGGGCAAGATGGTGAATAGAGATGAGTATTAGCCTTGTGTTGAAGGAATAATATCTTATATGAGAGGCTGGGGATATTTGGGTTAAATTTAAATGTCTTTATGAGTGAAACACTGGCTAAAAACTAAGGGTGTCACTACGTTGGAATGTGAACCCCTACAGGGGAATGAGAAAAAGTTTAAATGCATCATTTGTGCATATGGGCATTGTCCAAATTTGATGGTTATTGATGGGAAAAAAACGAGAAAGGAAGAAGACAAGAAGGGCATGTAGAGTTTGTGGCATGAAATACTAAAGCTAAAGCAGCTTCAGGCTGGAGAAACTTACATTCTCTCCAACCTTTAATACTTTCTCTTAGAAGCCCATTTTTGCTCTATTTTCTATCAACAGATGCAAACTCCAGTGTGTGCTGCAGTTGCTCTCAGTGCTGGTGGTTGTCTTGCACCCCCAAAAGCTTACAAACCTTACTTGAAAGCTAAGTTAGCTCTTTCAGCACTATTATCTCTGATATTCAGTATTTTAAACTGTCACATATTTATATTGCTCTAAACAATAAAAGAAACAAACTCAAATATTCTTGCTGCAAGAAAGTAGTTTTCTTGAGAAATTGAAACTTGTTGAAAGCTAACATACCTCAATTTGAAAAGGACAATTTCAGATTTGGTCTTGGAGTAGAATTTAACCAGTCTGCTTTCATTTTCTATTACTAGGTCCAAATTTCTCCTCGACCACATGGTTCTGCAGGAAGTAGTGTGCCACTGGACTCCAACTGTTTGTCTAAAAATACCCATGTCTTACACAGCTCCAGTGAATACTTTGGAACTTAGGGTATCTCAAAGGCATTCAATTCTTTGGTGCAGAAAACAGAAAATCCTGCCTACTTGGTTTTCTTTTCCCCTTTCTTCTTCTTTTTCTTCCTGAATATAGCCAAGCAAAGATTAGTTTTAAAAGTTCTATGCACAGCACTTGGCAAAGCATTTGATCATATAAATTCAGTGTAAACCAAAAATTTAAGCCCTCCATAGGGAGTGAAAACATTTATCTGAATGCTAATAGATAAATTGTATTCTTGAGGCAGGGGTTAAAAACCTTGAGCTTTGTGTTTCACTTTGTTTTCTTTCTGTCCTGAAATCTATTTTTAAACAAATCAGGCAAACAACAAACCTTACCAAGCACCATGGGGAAATGAATATAGGGATTCATAAGTATTCTCCTAGTTTGTATGCATGATTCACTGTCTGGTGGCAAAAATCAATTTGTCTCTTTAAAAAGGCCCCCTTGGGGTTAGAGGAATGCAGAGCAGTAATGGTTTACTGTCTTGAGAGCCTTTGTCTGATGACAAACAGAACTGGAATTGACAACAGAGAGTTATAGTCATGAGTAAAATTATTCATGTGTTATGGCTTTCCCCTCACCTGGCTTTGCAAAACTGCACCTGCAAAACAGTGCATCTGTGTCGTTCATGTAGTCACCTCAATTGCATGCTTCCCTGGTATTTACAGGGACTGACAGCGCTTGCATTTTTCTATCCATTTATATGTGCTGATATCCCTTTGCAAATCAAGCACTCTGCTGTCTGCACAAATGTGCAGGCATTGGTAGATATCCAACCATGCACAACAGAGAACCCCCCTGAGAATGTTCCAACCTTTATGTCACACAGTGAAGTATATGAAAGAAAAGGTGCATGTCTGCACACATTTCATTACTGTACAGGCAGCATCAGAGAGTGGAGACAGCATTAGCCACAAACACAGAAAACACAGGTTTTAGTCACAGTTCAAGGCTTGATTTGCTGTATTGTTTTAAACACATACTATTACCTGTCTGTAACTTCTTCCCTTCTATTAGATCTTATTTTCTTTACTTAAAAGGTAAAAATTTGAAATATCATCCCTTTTTACTGTAGGTAGTGCAGAGGGACTTCTGTCTCTTACAGACACAAGTTATTTTTGTATTACATTTAAGATTAATCAGTAATACTATCTCAAATTTAATATCTATCTGCCAAATGTCAGTGGAATATTGCTAGTTGATACAACACAAAGGTTTGGCCCAGTACCAGAGAATTTTTTAAAGCACCTTGCTTTTTATCTACAAATATATTACTTCTTAAATTTTACACTGAAATGAACTAAGGCTTCAATATATTAAACGTGGCATAGGAAATCACAGACTGTGGCAATAAAATGCTGGACTGGTTAGGAAACCTTTTGAATTCTTATTTGTTCTGATTGAAAATCTTGAAGTCACTTGTATGTTTTGCAATAAAGTTGTTGTGTTTTAACCCAGCTGGCAACTAAGCCCTACACAGCTGCTCACTCACTCCCCACCCATGTGATGGGGGAAGGAAGGGAGAGAGTAAAAGTGAGAAAACTCGTGGATTGAGATACAGTTAATTAGGTAAAGCCAAAGCCACACCCAAAAGCAAAGCAAAACAAGGAATCCATTCACCACTTCCATGGGTGGACAGGGGCTCAGTCATCGACAGGAAAACAGGGACCCCTCTCACATACCAGTGACCAGGGAAAACCAGTGCCTTCAGTCAAACACCCTCTCTTCCTTCTTCTTCCCTGCAGTTTTATAGTCTGAGCATGATGCCATGTGGAAGGAATGTCCCTCTGGTCAGCTGGGGTCAGTGTCCAGGCTGTGTCCTGTCCCAGCTTCTTGTGCACCCCAGCCCTATCTCTGGTGGGATGGAGTGAGGGGCCTTAGTGTCAGCCCTGCTCAGCTGTAATAAACACATCCCTGTGTTATAAGCACTGCTTTTGTCACAAAAAAAAAAAAAAAAAACAAAAAAAAAAAAAAAAAAAAAACCAATCAAACAAACAAAAATTACAAAATACAGCCTCCTGGAAGCTACTACGAAGAAAATCTGTTCTACATCCACCCTAATCTGCATGAAATTTTAACTAAAAATAAATATTTTAGAAAACCAAAGGAAAGTGCAGAGAAAAAGAAATTATTAAGAATATTTCTCTTTATCCCCTTGAATGTGAGTTTGGTCAAACCAGAAGGATATCAACTCAATAAAATGGAAACTGACTATCAAATCTTGTTTCAGTTGAAAAATGAAGAAGGATGCTTACAAACAAATAAAAAGATGTCTGTCCTCTATTAAGGTACTCAGAGACATAAAGATGTGCCCCAAGTTTATATTATGTGCAGCAATAGGCTGTCACTGTACAGATGATAAGTTCTGTTGGCACTGGGTGCAGAAAAATAATTCAATACAGAATTAGTATGGTATTATGCACAAGGATATTCTGGACTGATTGTACAACCAGATGTTGTGTGAATTCAATCAAGAAATGGTTTTTGTCACCTCTTTTCAAACAGACATGCCAGCTTCATTCCCGGTTGAGATGGGAGTAGGAATCCATTGCTTACTCTATTAACAATAGACAATTTTTCTAATAATGAATAGATTTTTCCAGTGTTCTGATGAAATTGTTGAGTGCCAGATATAGCTGTGATTTTTTAATTTTATTTTCTCTAGAGAGGGAACAAGAGTTTAATTTAGGCCTGAGGAGCTTGTTTTGAATGCATCTGAAACAGAAGTAAACTGCTCAGTACCATATGCCCACAGATAATATTGTAGCCTTGTCTCACAGGAGAAGGCATATACCCCAGCAAAAGGCTAAACAGGAGATAAGAGATAAGTGAAAAAAATCAGCATCATACATGTATACATTAATTCAATGAAAATCACTCAGTCCAGGTCATTTGTGAGATTCAGTGATATCACATGCTCAAACTCACGTGCTTTCTCTGTTGTATGCTGAACAATATGCACTGAAAGCAGAAAAACATGTTTAGAAACTAGAAATACAAATTTTTTTAACTTAGGTAGTATTTTCTTCTCTACATTAAACCTTTTATTTATGGCCTCAAGCCCACTGTGGGGTTTAGAGTTCTCTCTTCCTTAAAGAAGGCATCACCTTCTTTCTTTCCTTTTATACACTGTGAGTAAATGAAAAACATTTGAGCCTTACCTACAACCATAAAAAAAAGAGACAGCATCAGGTATTCCCAGCACCTTTCTCCTGATCCTGTAGCTTTGCCTTTGCATGAAACTCAGTGAACTGGTATTGCATTATTCTGCATGCATTTACTGCAGAGGTGTTTCCTGCAAAGCAAGGTCAGTCAATAAACTTCTTATGAAGGAGTTGGAGAATGGAGGATTTGTTCCACAACCCCCTACTGCCTCCAAAAGATTTTTTTTTTCTTTAAAATTCTGATCATAATCCATTGGTGTCTTGTTTAATAGGAGCATCCCAGGGCCTGCTGGGCCAGCATAACTTAATAGAAAAGGGAGATGCTGATGGGAAAATGCACACAAGAGAGATGAGTTGTAAAAGTGTAACTGGCACACACACAGAGCAAAATATCCCTGAAGACTCCAAAGACTTCTCAGTCTTGAAAACATTTACAACCAAGCACAATGATTTATACCCCAATTCCAGCAGATTTACTCATGAGAACAAGTAATATGCTCAGTAGTAATTAACAAGCTTGAATTTCCTCTGTTATTTTCACTGACTCTCATGCCTCTTCACACTGTCAAAGAGGTGTGAAAGAAGAAGGCCTGAGAACAGGATCTTATTTCATGTTTTTGCCTCAAAGACATTTTTGTGCTATCAAATCCAGCTTTGGAGAAAAAATGTCACCAACCAAGAAAAATCAACAAATGTGTAAATCCATATGTCCCCATCTCATTTATCTCATCATGTGTGCCCTGAAAGTCCCCCAAAACAACATTCATCTAAATAAGTTGTGAATTTCAAAACTGAAATTGTGGGCAATTTGTCTATTTAGTTTTTTCAGCTTTCTTTTGCTCTGTATTTTTCCCTCAAAACCCATCTGCACAAGCAGACAAATGTAAGTTGCTGCATGAAGTCAGGTACCCAGGTGTGGTTTGCAAATTGACATTCATTAAGCATGGGTTGGCTCTAGGATATTATAAACAACCTTCCTCTTCCAAGTTTTAAGCCATCAGCTTAAGGTTCCCTATTCAAAATAGCACTCAAATTCTTGTTGAGCTTTAAAGCTTGTGCTGAAGTTTCAGTAAATGGGACAAATGTATACTGAAGTAATGTCTTATTTGATTTCTTAACACCAAGCTCCATTTTAGCTACTTAAATGTGAATTTAGGGCTAAAGTTGCCATATACAATGAAATAAGATAAAATTACTTTTCACCTTGCAAAGGGAATTACGTGACCGAACACATTTAATATTGTACTGTGCTTACATTCCTAGGAAAATTAAGGGAGGAAGCTTTGGCTGAATTCAGACAATATTGTGTGCGCTTTTATAACTAATTGTCGAGAAGATTTTCTTCTCTGTAAATATTTGAGTTAGGACACTATCATTTGACAAAAGGTATTTTTGTACATACTTAGTTACTTTTTTAAAATTTACTGTATTCCCTGTCTTTTCTCAGAAATTTTATCCAACTTTGCATCATAGTTCTGAGTTGGTTTTTTTTTTTTCCTAATTTCATTTGTTATGAGTAAGAATGCTTTCTTCTACAATCAAGGATATGGTTGTGTATTGCAGATAGACATGTTCAATGCTCAGGGTTAGATATACAATCCAAGAGGAATTGCTACAGTACAGTTTTTGCCTTCGAGATATTTTGGGATTTAAAAAATGATGAATCACAGAACTATTAGGGTTTGAAGGGACCTCTGGAAATCAACCAGCCCAACCCTCCTGCCAAGGGAAGTTCACCTAGAGCAGGGTATGCAGCTCCATGTCAGGTTTTGAATGTCCCCAGCAAGGAACACTCCCCTGCAGTCTGTTCCAGTGCACTGCCACCCAGTTCTTCCCCATGCTGAGGTGGAACTTCTTGTGCTTTTGTTTATGCCATGACTACTTATCCTGTCATTGAGCATCACTGAAAAGAGTCTGGCACCATCTGCATGGTACCCAGTTTGAGACTTTTATATGCATTGATGAGATTACAAGATATTAAATAGGATTAAGTAACTATCTGTTCTTTCTAAGTTAAGACAGTAACACATTTCTCCTATAATGTGCAGAGATGTAAAGTATTGATAAACATCTTTGCTTCAAAATGTTTACTACTTAATTTTCCCTAGAAAAAATAATTTCATTAAATCTTCACTTTCATATATCTCATTATTCAAAATTAGTATTGTTGGTGGAGCAAAATTAATTGAAGTTAAGTGAAGTGGTTTTCAGTGACCAGAGGTAAAATCTCTGTTATCATTCAGCTCCATGGCACAATGACCTCTGATTTCATTGCAGGCAGGATCCAAAATAATTTCTGGTATTTATACTTTTCCAGCCATGTCCTCATGACATTCTTTAATAAATAAGGAATATTGGATATTTTCCTTAGAAGAAAGAAATCTGACATGGCAGAATATTTAGTTTTGGCTTCATCCTCACAATGGATGACCCTGGAGAGACCAGCTGAAGCAGAGGTCTCATAACACCTCAATATGTCAGAACAGTTCCTGAGAGAAGGAAAAATTAGGCTCTAAGTGTCCAGTAATTCCTGAAGTTACCTTTTTCCTTTTCTTCCCATTGCTGTGCCCTGGACTGCTGCCTCCCAGGCAGCACTATTGCCACCCCAAGTCATAAGTGAGTGGCTGGAACGCCTATGCAGAGGTTCAAGGAGGCAACAGGGCAAGGTGGCGCCATGCAAGGCTGCTGAAGGGAGTCCCTGTCTCTCAGAGACTGCTGTCCTTCCCACTCCTCAGCTGCTGCTTTGGAGCCCTTGCCTGAGGAGAGACACCCTTATGTGGAGACCACTCATCCAGAGATGCCAGTGAGAAATGTTCAGGCAGCATCTTTCACATGAACTCGGGGTGTATATGGACCTCCCAGCTGTGCTGTTAGACTGTGTTTGTTCAGTTTCACAGAGGCCCCCATCATGACAAAGGTTTTAGAAAGTGACATTTAGGACAAACTGCGTCAGGTTACCAAACCTGATACCTAAATTCTAACGCCTGAGTGGGGATAACACCCGCAGGAAAATACAGCTTGGAGCTCTTTTCATTTTGCATGAAACCTCCTCCAGAAAGGACTCCTGGTAAACGCATATTTATTCTACCACAAGAGTAAAAAGACACTGCTGTAACTCATTCCTGAACTTAGATACATTGATTTGTCTTTCTGACTTAGTGGGAAATTTTGCTGTGTTGCCAGAGAACAACTCAACAATTCTGTTTTTGTGATCTGTGTAGGTACTTCTAAGGGCAGAATTTAAAAGAAAGTGTTTCAAGGTTCCCTTTTCAATGACCTAATATTATTTCACTTGAAGTAATCTGAGCATACTTAGTAGCACCAGATTTTGATAAAAAATGCTCTTTGAATAAAAAATATTTTATGCGTAAGTCACATTGTCACTTTATATTAACTTTCTTATCCATTTCACCTTTATACTGTCCTCTGTATTCATTCATTTTTAACTAAGTTATCTTTTTTCAGTCCTGAAATAGATTTTTAAAAAGACAGGAGTGCCTGTGTTAGTCTTAAAGAAAGCTATGCTCTGGCAATTAAAAGCTTCTTGAATTCTTCATAAGCAGAGGAAATTTTGTTAGAACCATGTTCTTACTGTAAACTAATAATGTTAATGTATAACTCTTTCACATAGCTTTCCATCCTTGAATCTTTGAATCCTTTGCAAAAAGGCACTTCAGTACTACAATCTAACTGCTCAGTGATTTTGACCTCCTGAGAGTTTTTCTGGTACAGAAAATTCCCTAGACAGAAATGTTACTTTATATCAAAATGTACCTGATCAAATGCAGTATAAATATAAAATTCTGTAAATTAAATTTTGTGAGCTTCTTGCACTGGGTTTTGATTCTGAAGCACTAAATGTGACGTTTCTGTAAATAGGCTTCTTCTGTTACACATTTCCTCAAACACCGACATGCTCTTAGCTAAAAAGATCTCCAACCTAAAATTAGTAATGGCAGCACTCAGCATCTCTAAATGCCTGTTGCGAATTTTTCCCTTAATTGTTCAATTTTGATCTAATATCAGATAATAGAGACAGATCAGTTAAGTGTAGTGCCGCATGATGCCATTTCTTTGGCTGCAGCAAATAGGAAGACTATTAGCTAATGTCCTTTCTATCTTCAGAATCAGTAGATCTCAGACCCTGCTGCTGTGGTTTATGTCCAGGTATAATTGCAGCACACTTCACAAAGATTCCTAAACGCACTTCAGAAGACAAAGCAACCTTAGAAGAGATGTTCTTCTTCTGCATGAGACCGTGTCAAGGATCACAGTATGTAATGACACAGTTACACTGCAAATGACTTTTGGGAATGATACTAATGATTTTGAACTTTTAAACATCTGGTGTCTCAACAGCTCATGTCACCATATTGTCTGTGGTGTGTCAATAGCTCATGAGAGATCACACAAATCTTCCAGTTAAGGTAATTTCATTACAAAGATTTTTGTAGTACTGCTCCACATTCCTTGTTTTTGTGAGTGCCTGCGGTACACAAAATTTAAATGGAAAGCATATAGTTAAGAAGTCTCTTATGGTTAGTTCTGCACTAATCTCAGCTCAGGTTAAGGAGTACCTTTGTATTCTTGAGATAGCTCTACTCCCTAAGCTGCCATATAAAACATTTAACAGGCCCCTGCTCACCCTCCCAAAATTTTCTACTGTGGGATTTTAAACAGCAACATAATAATAAACCTACCTGCAAGGGCACTGCATCCACTTTCATTAGCTTGGAAGAAATTTAACTCTACAGTATGCATCAAAATCCCTGCTGTGTAACTGTCATCTTTTTAGTGCAGTCAAAATAAGCTCTATAATCTCTTATTCATTTTAAAATCAAAATTATTCAAGCCTCTGATTTTTCCTTTATTTTTGAGCAGTAGTCTTGGTGATTTCATAAATCCTGAATAAAAATAACAGATCATTATTCACAGTCCTTTTAGTCTTCATTAGCATAGACTGACTCACCAGCTTGCTAAATAAACAGAACACATAGGTTAGACATATGTTTTTTCACCTGACTTATTTCATGATGCAGAAAGTACTTCAGCTCTATTTCAGCCCTTTCCAGTGTGAGAACAGAATGCACCAATTAATAATGTCAAATTACAGCCAGAAACCCATGCCTGAATGAGCTTGTCAGGACAATGAGACTTTTCCGCTTATTATTTTCAAAAAATTCAAGTGAAAGAGAGATGCTGTGAGCAGTTGTAAAATTCTCCTTTATCAGTGCTACAAATAAATATGTGTAAAAAGCTTGCATGTTTAATGCTTTAAAATAGCATAAAATCAAATATAAAAATCAAGCTTTACATATGAAGCCTTTTAAAAATGCCAATTTTTATATGCTTGGCAATGACAGCATCAGCTATTTAAAAATTAATTTTAAATGTTTTTTGATTTCTATTTGTACGAACCATCCCTTATTCCAATTTTATTATTATTATGAAGACAAGTTAACGCTGAAAGAGAGCTGGAAGGTGTTGGATTTGATGTAGGGCTCACCAAGAAAAAGAGCCAAGAGAGGATCTGCCTGCCTTTTGAATAGCTGTAGCTGTCCCAGAACCTGCCTGGACACGACAGGTGTGAGAGGACACCCTGTGTCTTACAGTTGCTTATGTATTCCTTATCATTCTCATGCAAAATAAATAGAATGAGTTGTTTTCAAAGACTGGGGGGATGTCCACCTCAGAAAACAGACCATGCATTATCGTGTCACTGCTGAGTACCACAGCAATTACATAACAGAGAATTCCCACTCTGAGAGGTGGGTTAAAAGAAAAGCAGTTGTAGGCAGTGAGTACAACAATAAGAAAGCATGAGCTTGCTATGAGCTCTCTTTCCCCAGCCAGTCTTCTAACACCTCCCAAAGTCAAACAACTTGTGGGTAGCTTGTTTGGCATCTGGCTGGGCTGCTGCACACTTGCTGGAATAACTCACCCACAGATGTCTATGCCTACTATCCTGGCAGGGGCCAGACTTTGGAGCATTTCCCACAGTTTGCGGCAAGAAGCAGCACTGCAACAAGGACTGACTCTTCTCCCACAGGCTTGGTGCTTTATTCAGCTGTGCTACAGCCATTCTCTTCATACTGGAGGAGTGCTCACTGCATTCTTAGAGCAGGTTAAAATGGAAACCGATTTAGAAGTACTGTTATTACATCAGTGTATTTTGGAGACAATTAAAACAACTACTTTCCCTATCCAGTAGGAATAAATGGATTTTTGCTCTGTCTTAGTCTACCAAATGAATCATGGTAAAGGAGGAATCACATCCTTCCAGCCAGGAGAGTTGATAATTGTTAAATTGGTTAGGTGTAAGCACAGTAAATAAAGTCATTCAGTCACCTGCCACTGTCTTAGCAGCAGTAACTGAACTGGCTGTGGGCAGTGTCTTGTGAGGGGATTCAATAGCTCAGCTAAGAGCTGAAAAATCAATCTTTCATCTAAATCAAATCAATTGATATCTTCAGCTAACACATAATTATAGAAAATTTACTTATCCTTTGCAGTTATTTCATGCACCATTATGTTCAAGATATCTCTGTAGGAATGGCAAAACCTTCTGTGAAGGCCTCTAGTGCAGACACATCTTTGACTATCCAGAGTCAGATGGCAGCTGCAGGTCTGCCTTGGGTCAGATCTGCCCCAGCTCTACATTTCTATAGTGCTTTTTAGTGTCTTTCTTCCATGCTCAGACACTAGCTATGGAGCAATGAGTCATGGAGATGTAAGACAAATGTCACGTGCAGAAGATGCCTGTTCAGATGAGGCCACAAACCTTCCCCTGTGGTTAATTAATAGAATTATCACAATTGAATAGCTATGAACACAATTAGTTATCGTGTTCATGGCTATACCCTCCATGAAAGGAGGAACTATTTACAGAGGAAAGATAGTAAAATATTTACAGGGTAGCCAAATCCAGCATGACAATTTCCCTCAGGAAAAATACACCTGTGTTTGTGAGAGTTTATTATGATGGTTGAAAAAAAATATTTTTGGCTTTATTTATTCTGCCGCTCTATTCATTGTGGAGCAGGTTGGCACCTGCCCTTCTATCCTAAGGAAAGGGCTAAGTACAATTGTGCTGCTCCCAGAAACCTCAGCAGGGAACTAACCTGTGCCAGCCCATTTTTTGTTGTAACTTATTTCCTCTCACTGGTCAGCAATTTGGAGGTCACTTGCATGGAAAAAGGAGAGAGCAGCTTATTGGCAGCTACTCTGCTGCCATGGTGATTCCTGGAGTACAGAGAATAGTGCACGAAGGATCATAGGGGGAAACAAGGAGGTAGGAGTCATCGTTTCTATACAGAACACAAAATAATAGAGGAAGAAAAGTAATGTAGGTCTGCAACAGCAAAAATGAAATAACATTTTATATATCAAAGACTAAGAAGTCAGCAAAAGAGATGCAGAGATAGGAAGGACAGGGATGCATGGCAAATTTCATCAAATTGGCTTAGTATCATTTTAAGAAGCTGTAGTGAGACTGAGGAGATTTTTGTTTGCTTTCTTTTCTCATAAATTCACAGACAGAAAAATGCTGGCCAGCTCTAAGAAAGGGGCATCAGTCATGCAGGCATTTAGCCAACATCACCACTGGGCCTATGAATGTCAGGTGCTGTTCAAAAAACTAATTAGTTTGTGTTCCTTCAACACTTTGTTGAAAGAATGTTTCATTACAATGCAAATGGTGTTACCTCACAACACAAGCTAGTCAAATTCTTTCAAAACATCCCACAAAGACCCTTATCATAACCTGCCAAATAATAAATGCTAAACTCTTTAGAAGATAAAATTCATACTGGTAGCAGGATGCTGACTGTCAGACAATTTACAGCTTTTATTATTTCAGATACTTTGGGTCCCAAAGTGATTCGTCTTGTTACCTCTGTTAACAATGGACTGGCACTTGCCACTGTAGCTAGCTGGATTGATAGCTGAAAAGTAAACTACTGACTTTGTGAAAAGAATATGGTTAAAACACGTCCTCTCGTGTTTTTTTCTGCTGCTGCAGCCCCTCCTTTCCTTCCTGCCAGCACCGACTACAGCAGGGCTCTGAGCTATGAACAGGTTCAGGAAACCTGCAGCCACACGCTCACTCCTCTGTCATCTTTCCCAGTCCAATTACACATGAATTCAGTCTCTGTGCTGTACTTTCTTGCCCAATGACTTCCTCTGAACAGATTGCTGAGGACTTTCATTCCTTTCTACTCCTGCCTTCATTTTGGCTGGATCAAGACATTTCAAAAGTCAGACTGGATCAGCTCCTGCCAACTCATTAATCATTCATTAAGCCCACTTAATATTCCTGGCCTTTCTCTTGTCAAGTTCATTGATTCAAGCCATGGTGAAGCTCAGGTCCCGGAAGGGTGATGAGAGCCACCATGAGTGCTCTCCACCGAGGGTGCCATTGGCATGAGGCGCTGGTATCTGATGAAAGGCACTTCATGGCACAGCTGAACCATGGAGCCTTCACTCTACACAGGCAAAGAAAAGACAAAACACGTCCTTGTGTGGGTTGCACAACAGGTAGTTACTGTCTTCCATGTGAGAAGAAAAATGCTGGACTACTGATGCAACTGAAGGATGTGAGAGGGTCTTGGCCAGGCAGAAAAAATGCACTTAGTACAAGATGCTGATTGCTCTGCTACTCAGACCTGGAGGGTGGGCATTCAGTACCATGCTATTTCAGTGCTTACAGCTGGCAGAGTTTACACTGATCTTACAGGACCAAAAAATCAAGCTCTGGAAAACCATTGCTGCTGAAAAGAAGAGAGTTTGAATGCCAAATGTTAAATTGGACAAGAAGAAAGGGTAAGACTCTTTTTCCTGGTGCCAGCCTTGTTACTGACTTAGCAGTCTCAGTGATTAATACAGCAGTACTCAGAAGTCCTAGAAGAGTAATAAGAGTAATGTGAATTCCACCATTTTCTCCAGATGAAAGTATTTTTTCCCATTTTCACAGTAAGATCCAACTTAGACTCTTACTCAATACAGGGATTCAAACACTTTGCAGGCAGAAAGAAAATAATATAGAGATTAGAAAAATGCAGTATTTTTTAAGTGTAGTGATTTATTGTCAATAAAAACTGCAGATAAGCAGATGTGATTTTAGATAGAAACAGTTTGGAGACCTCAAAAATAGTAATATTCACAGCAGACTTTCTTGTTTTGTTCTTGACTCGAATAATCTAAACAATAGGTTAATAGACTTAACCTTGCCACTGGAAGGCATGCTCATATGTATGCAAAATAAAGTCTTTTACAGGACTGATGGCATAACTGAAATTAAAAGTCATTTATATCCACAGAGATTTTAAAGATGCAGACATAATTTTTAATATGATATTAGGATTGAAGAATCATCATTCAGAAACCTCTGGGAAAATTCAAATTTGCAGAAGAAAATTGTTTTGAGTTTTTCAAAGCATTCAATTTTTCATAATTTTTAAGTGTCATTGCTATTTAGGTAATTTTCTCTTTATGTCCTATGCTTTTGGAAGAACAAATTTTTTTCTATTTCTGGTTCAAAAACTTTTTGATGCAATATTTTTTTCATTGAAATTTAACTCTTAATATGATAGATTTTTTACAATATTTGAGCTTTACACTGTAATTGGAGGTTGGTTGAACTGATCAATGATTCATCAATCCTATAAGCTAATATGTCTTTGGTCTTACCTGTTTCTAATTCACACTACTGAGCCAATGGCCCCTTCAAGAAATGTATCCCTTTGGTTTTTGTAGGTCAGAAGCCTGTGCTCAGATCCTGGTTAGACTATTCTATAGCTCTCTTGCAGCCCATAATATTTGGGTTTCTTCCACAAGTAATCAAGATTTGTGGGGAATTGGTGCACATCCCTGCCTGCTCAAATACAGAATGAACACTTGGGAATTAGAACAGCTACTCCCAGGAGGAGATTGACTTCACATCTTCACAAAGAAACAATTTTTCACAATGTTCTATTAAGAACTTTTCATTTGGATCCTCCTATAGACATTTATTGAAATAAGAAAAAGTGACTAGCTTTTCTTTGCAAAACTCTTGACTGTTGCAAAACTCTTGACTTTGCAAAACAACATTTCAAGGACAAAAAGAAGGGGAAAAGAAATTGTGAAGGTAGATATTGTACAAAGGGGAAGAGAAAGAGCAGAAAGAGTGTGTAGGATGTGAGAAATGAGAGATCTGGGGTGGCTGTTGCCAGACAAAGCATCTGTAAACACACCTTTGTTGCAAAGTGTTCCATAAACTCTACCAGTGTGAAGTAAAAGAGGGTCTATGCACCAGTGAACCTGGATGGAAAAATAATTAGAGGATAAGTCTACATTTGGATTGAGTTTGTCAGAAATATTCACTCTCTTCTCTGTATTTTCGTATTCAGAAATCCTAAAACAGAAAACCAAACCAAACCAAAAAACAAAGCAAACCACTAGCTCACCAAAATTAAATTCAACTCACAACTGGGAAGAGTATTTGCTTTTAAATATAATTGAAATAAGGACAAGGTAAAATTACAGAACAGCAAGGCATGAACCTACTGCATTTTCTCTGTGTGATACTGTTCCAAAAACTCAGTGAAGCAAGATGTTCATACTGTGTAAAATATTAAATTATTCATTTGATTTGTATTTAATGGTTCCAAAAAGCCCAAGCTGGTAAAACACAAACAACACTTAGTGCACCTTTCTTTTTTTTCTTTTTGTTTTTTTGTTTTTATTCTTCAGAAGGCACTTGTTCCAACATCTTCTGCATGCAGGCTAAATTATTTCCCTCAAGTTTTGATTCTATCCAACATTAGTAGAAAGGTGTATAGTCTTCTATTCCCATGAGGCACATATGTTTTCACACCCCCCAAGCACACAGCTTTCAACTGCTTGTTAAGCAGAGCCAATGAAACTGAGAATTCTTAAACAAAGCAAACATTAGCATGCCTCTTGTTTTCTTAGGTTTTCATTGCTCCATTTACTATTTAGAACTTCATCCCACTCCTATTGAAGTGAATAATGAAACTCCCATTGATTTCAATTTGAAAGCCTCTCAATTGCATTAACATCTAACTGTTGAAAAAGGGAAAGCAGATCTGTGCAACAGATCTGTGTTTTCAACCAAAGTTTTGTTTCTGTGTCTGCTCTACGCTTCTGTATTGTGGAAGTTACTGCTTTATCTGGGATATTTTCTGCTTGTGGCCATGTTTGCTTGTCTTGCATAGTGCTTCAGATTTTATCCAAGTCATAGTACTGATAGGAATAAAATGAAATTTAGAATATGCATCCCACCTTTCAAATCTTGCACGTCTAGTAGTTATCAATTATTATTTAAACTTTTGTAGCAGAAGAAGAAGAAGAGATACAAATCTGGTCCATCTTCTGTTTGATAATAAGCCTCAAAGAACGCCAGCTACTGCAGAGATAATTACCCCAAGCACTAGGGCTGCCCTGTACATTCTTCTGAAATGACTGATAGTCTGGGAATGTTAGTGCCACTTCCCCAGCTTCCATCAGCTGCACAAGCTATCTCCCTCCTCCCACTTCTCAACACCTCTGTGGCTCTAGGGCTGTCAGCAGAGCACATGCCACTATCCATTCCTTCTCTTCCTCTCTTTCAGAGTCCTGTTACCACTTGTTTAATAACCTGCTGCACTAACCTTCAGCACCTCCCTTCTATTCCATCCTTCATGCTTGAATGATTTTATGGATTCCAATTCATTCGAAGATATTGATGCCAGTGAAATTGTAACTGTCCAGAAAGGGGCAGCATGCACAATCACCCTAAATCTTTTGCATGAGGCATTCAATCTCCAGTCTGGCTGAGATCTTCCAGAATAGTGAACAGTTCCACAAAGCTGGCTTCCAAAATCCAGTTCTGCTCTCCATTCTTCTCACATTTTATATTATCCCATGTGTTGAAACTGTATCTATTTCTCAAATCCCAACACACATTCTATACCTATAACAATTCCTTTGGGAAAAGTTCCTTTGAAAAAACTCTCTGACAAATCACAGAGTATGGCTTGCATATATTAATAGACATTTGTTTATAAGCATTACTAGATCTACTTGAATTAGTTTTTAATTATATTTGTTTAAAACAGCCAAGGCTAAAATTTATTTTTTTCTTTTCCTTTTTGAGAAATTGCATTTTGAAGCTCAACAATTTTCACATCCTCCCATCTCCACAAGATCTATTTAAGTAAATGTAATCAGACTTGTTCTGAGGAAAAATATTTCATTGAGGATGAGTAGAGGTTCTATATTTATGCGTGGGTGATATGTACTTTAAGTAGCAGCGACCTTTTTGATCTCACTGGCATTGGTCTGGTAAAGCCAATAGAACTGCTGTGGAGAGATGCAGCTTCCTTTTAGGCAATTTGGAATGATTAAAGAAAGAGGAAACTCTTAGCATTGTAGCTGCTTCTTGCTCAAATTAAAAAACATTTAAAAATAATTAAAAGTAAGTAGTGAGGTTTTGAACAAGGATTTGAATTTTTCTTTGCAGGACATATCCATCCACATGTTTTAGTGGAAACCAAGTATGCTTTTATTTTATGTTTTTTAATTTTTTCCATAATTCATCATCTCCACAGGAGGTAGGCTTTCTTTCTTTTGAATATAGAAAAACCCTGGTCCCCTGTTTCTTGTGGTGACAAGTTCATTGAAGAATTGATTCTTCTTTCTTTTCCTGATACTTTCAAGAACAACTTGCAGAATGACTTACTGCTCACCTTCACAGATGATGGCAAAAAATAACCAAAAGGAACAATCAAGAAGTTATTCAACTTTTACAATACTTTCAACCAGATGGTTTTGGAACATAGATATCCCATATTCCTCAATTGTTTTTATTCATTCCCTTTAGCACATTACTGGTTGTGGAGCCAAGAGGAGGTAGAAAGAAAGATCTCTTCATCTGCTTAACCTTTCACATAATGTAGTTTCTTCAGTGTATGTTTTTGAAGAATTAACACTTTGAATTTTTAAAATTTTTAAAATTATAATCCTGAGAGATCTCAGGCAATGTTTAATAGATTTTCAAAGGCAGAGCTTTGTCTCCTCCTTTCCAGATCAGAACAGTTTGGGTCACTTCTGACTTGATTCTAGCAGGTGAGAACCTCTAGTGCCAATACTGCCAGCAAGTCACAGACACACTGTGAAACAAGCAGTCATACCAAATGACTGCACATTTATGAGACCATTTTCTTCCAGTCATTGTCCAAGTGTCCTTTGAACAGGAGATATATATATAGATACAAACACACACACACACACACACACATATATATATAACTGCTTGTCACCAAAATAACCATAGATTTTTTTCCAAAAGAAGTTGCCCTTTTCTCTTCTCATTATCATAATGAACTCTATTGTCTTCTCTTCTCTAAATTCTGCTCCCCATTGGAACTAAATCTTCTCTTGAAAAATATGAAGGAAATTCCCAGAAGCAGGGGTAAAAAAAAAAATCTCCATTCAATTATATATTACTGATTAAGGTGCTAGGAGTAAACATATATTTTTCCCTATCTAAACTCAAAAAATTTCCTCCTGCAGTGTCTGATTCTGCATAGCATTTTCCTGTTTGGGATTGATGGTAATGGACTTACTTTATTTTATAGACTTGGGGAAAATAAACCTAAGTGGAAGGTGAATAAAAGACTCAAAACTTCACTTCATGTAAGAAATAGCACAACTATAAGAGCCATTCAACAATTCCTGAGTGCTTGTATATTGCACACAGGCTGACAAACTCATGCATTTGAAATCCTTTTGAGGGGAGGACTACTCACAGATGCCTCAGCTGTACTCTTATTATGCAAATGTATGTTGACACAAAGTTGCCCAGATATCTGAGAACTGCATTACCCTAGTGATTCCCACAGCACTGCCTTAGATCCTACCCTTCTCTTCTAAAACCATTGTGCTCCCATTCCGGGAGGCTTTGGAGCATACTGATGCAAAAGAGCAGAATTTGCCCCTTAAAGTAACAGAGAGATTGACATATGTTTTCTCCATCCATTTGGCTAACCTACAATAAAATGCCTGGTGCTCCATCAGAGTTTGTAATTGATTGGCCAGTAAACAGCTTGTTGATAATAACATATTCTTGCCATCTGATGTTTTGAACAATCCAGAAGCAATCTGCAGCAACGCTATTTACACTATGTTCCCTGCACTGGGCATGGATCCAGCTCTTACCACCACCAAGAACAAAGAAGCAGGAGGTCTGTCATAACCTTCAGAAGTTTTTGTGAGTAATTTTAAGGTTTTCCGAGACAGTTTGGCTTCTAGCAGAGGATTTCAACACTGAGATATTTTTCACATTCTTTGTTTTGTGAATCATAATGGGGAAAGAAAGATGTACAGAATGAGTTTTCATAATAGATAAGCAGTTAAAGGACATTGTCTTTGACCTCCTGCAAGGACAGAGGTTCAAGCAATGCAAAGAACGTCCCATTAGTCATGTTAGGTGATCTTGGACTGATCCTCTAGCTTGTGTAATGCAGAGTATCTCAAACCATCTGCTCTTCCTATTCAGATAGTCTGCATTATCTCCCTTTGGGATCCTTCTATGGAATTGAGATCCCAAGAGAGCTTGATGTATGCACATGTTTGTTTACACACATATATACTAATATGTAGGCAGGTTTCTACTAGACCTGAGCTTGGAATCTAAGAATCTTCTTAGCTGAGTGATCCCTTTTGGGATTTTGCTCTCTGTAATCAAACATTTTTAAATTATCTACAAATAGAGACATGCAAGTAATACCACTGATATAAGTCTTGGTGGAAGCAAGGCCTCTCCCAGGGGCAGAAACATTCCTCAGCTCTCTGTATATGTTTAGTACAGGCACTGAGAGTACAAGAACCAATGTGCTGAACTGTGAGACTGAGGAACATACCAGGACGGAGATGTGTCCAGAACAGCCACTGGAGAACAGTCAATTACCTTCAAAGTACTGTCTAAATTTAGACACTTTCCTTTCTATACAACAGCAGAGCAGGGGTTGAGACGATCTAAGCCTTACACTTCACTTTCAAACTGCTCATTTCAAGCCCTCACTTCCATTTTAACTGTGAGTATATTTTCTTTAATAGAAGTGCATATTCTGCATGTAATCATAAGGCTTGATAATGATCTCAAGTTGTGTTGTTAAAAATCAAATCCCAGTGAGTTTAACAGATTTATCTGATCTTTTTATAACATTTAAAATGAGACCTTTCCCCCTCCCAATGGCCATGATAATCCAATATTTGCTTAATAAGTATAGAGTAACAAACTAAAAGACGTAGCACCTATTCAACTCAACTTGCATTGCTTGTCTTTTAAAATATCCCCAGCTGTCCTGTTTCTTGGAGTTCCCTTTTGATTCTTTCAAGAAAACCTGAGATCCCAGTGTCAGTGGTTATTAGGTTTAAGTTATTTGTTGTAGCAATAACAAGGTCTTCTTGGCTAAAGGAAATTTAATGTCTTCCATAAATTTAAAAAATATTTTCTTATAATACTCTTGCACAAAATTGTAATCATGCTGCATTTCAGTGTGTTAAAAAATGAAAACCCTGCCTAAATTTTTCTTAATTAAAAAATTGCAAGCAAATTAAAAACATTAGTATTCTACTTACTAAGTTCTTCTTTGAAGATATCACTTTAATCGTGAAGATTTTCATTTACACTATCTAAGAATTAACACAGTTTCTTTCAAACTATTTGTTTTATGAATACTCGTCTGAAGTTATCTCACAATTTAATCTCCAATGGAGCTTTTTATTCTTTGACAGCACATTGGCTATGTACCAGTTTGGGTTTTTTTTATCCTTTTCACAGTTTCTTCAGCTCAGCTGTTCCATATAAGCTGCCAGCATTTTTAAATGGCTGCTTTCATTATTATTTAATATGTGTTGGTTTCAGCAAATATTGTAACTACAACTGTTGCTTATTATGGGTCTTTTTTTTACCCTATAGTCAGTCAACTGGCAACATCCCAAACTCCTTTTTAATTTCCTATGACTAGAGAACTGTGCTTGCAAGGTCTACTCACTCTTTCAGATGTTTGACATCATTACTATTTAATATGCTCCTTCAAGAAATGTTGTTGCCACAGCATTTCCCGACAGCTTTACAGTTCTTCTTCCTCATTAAATACAACTGTAATTGTGCTCAAAAAAAGAATTATTTTGAACACAACTCTTTCCCACTCTGTCCAGCAATACCATAGGAGACTGACTCACTACAAATTTGTTATGGTCCCTGAGTTTCCTGACAACTGATCCAAAGACCTAATGTAGTTCTCAGAATTTCCCAGAAAATTTTAGTATCTACTCACCTAGGCAAGAAATATGGATAATGGAGTGGTCAGCACCTCTGGTTCATGTTTACTCTATTAGTTTCAAAAATGGAGGGATGAAGAGGTTTCAAAAGCCACTGGAATCTTGCCTTAGTCATTTAAGCAATTCAAAATTAACAAATGCTTCCAATTCTATTTAGAATATTTAGATCTTCAAAGCCTTGGTAGAATTTTGAACCTTGAAATGGTTCAAATGACCTTTGAACCTTGAAAAACCTTGTGGGTTTTTTTCTCATGATGACTTACACAATAAGTAGACGGCCCTATCAATAATGCACCAAGGAAATGTAAATCCTCATATTTCCTAAACTTTTCTTTTCGCAGCCTAGTCCTCTATTGATCCCCTAGTCAATTCTGCTCTATATCTTGAAATTTCCCCACAGGATTTAAAAAATTTCTATTAGGGCACTCAGCTGTGAAAGAAACCCCTTCCTCATCTTCCTTTTCTTTGTCTCCTCTGCCTCACTTGTCTCATTCAGGACTAAACGTACTCTTAAAGACAATGAACCTTATTTTCCTAGCATTTTCATTATAGGGTGAAGAAGGAAAAGGCATTTCTTTGTCTCAGACATTAAAAGAGAGGCAAACAGGAGGGTAGGAATGGTGATTAAAGGCATGTCATCAGTAAAAAGAGCCTTGCAGGTTGATAAAATTGGAGAATGTCCCTTGTTAAGTCGGAGAGATGCAGAACTACCAGAAGGTATATTTGTTTCTTTTTTAAGCATTATTTTCAACCATAAACAACATGGAATCCTTTTTTCTATGAGACTCCAAAGCTGTCTGTTACGTGTAGCTGAAACTCTGAAGTTCTAATCCCTAAGCACAGAAAAAACCTTCACCATGGGGTAAAGATTTACCTCATGGGAGAAGCAACTTTCTGAGGGAAGGATGGCAGCTTGCGACTGTGACCTGCCACAGGAACTGGGGCCCCTTTAAACACAATAATATATTATTTGAAACGCAGGATCTTGCCTTTTTAATCAGAGATACAGCGATTTCCTTTAGGATGGAACAGTGTGTCTTATCAAATGCATTTTTTTATCCTGTCTGTTCATTTACTCCTCCTGGGGAGAGGATATGTGTATAAGAGAGGGAAAACAAACCACATGTAACAGATATTGCCAGAGTTGATCAGCGAACTCTGAGAAGTCATTCAAACACTGTTATTTGATGGCCACACATTATTTTATTCAGAAACAGGAAGTAGGTCTTGATAAACTTCAGTAGCACAGACATTCATGGTACCTCATTCAAGCATTTGCAGTTATTACAAGGAAAAATAAGCATTAATTGGCCTCTGTATTTCAAGATATTTTATTTTAATCTTTATAATTGCGCAGTAGTTGCAGTTTTGAATGCTATTATGCTGCCTTCAAGTTTAGGTAAGAAATGGGTCATTTTGCATCATGTAGCATCATAGTTTGAGTCATCAACCATAACCTGCTGTTACAGTGATATCATTATGCAAATTAACAAAACAGACCATGAATTCAAAATTAAAACAATTTTTATATCAGGAAAACATATTCAATCTGCATTTCCGTCAGATATTTATCAGACTAAGTATTTAATGGAAGTGATTATTTGAATTATGCATAACTATTTCAATTATTTAAAACCTACACAGCTCTAACAAAATAATTGAGTTCTACCTGTCTAAAAAAAGCCTTTTCAGACTTATTATGAAGATATAGAATAATTAGATATTCACACACTAAGAACATGTAATTGTTTGTTTGTATTTTCCAATTTCAGTTCACTGAACACTGTTGTATTTGCATTGAGAATAGAATTCCTTACAAATGTTTCTTTCTGCTATGCTGTTTAGTTTTTAAAATCTGTTTTCATGTACAAAATTACCATCAAATTTGTTTACATCAAAACAGGAATTACATAAATTAAATTCCCAATGAGATCTACCTTAAAAGAATATTAAGGTTGAAAAGTTGAGCGCTCAAATGAAGGACTAACAAAATTAAGTATGCCTGTGTTACTCACATGCACATATATCTCCCATCCCTTGTGAATCCGTGGTTTTTCTAAATCCTCAAAAAATACCTCTTCAAATTCATGCCCATTCAATGGTCAGGAATAGCAATTATTATAATGAAGTCATTATAGTTATGTATATGTAATATTGCAATTTTAATTCCATCTTAAATATGCTATGCTTCTGTGTTCATCATCCAGGGCTTTATTTGTTTTACAGAATTCATCTTACACCTAACATAAAAAAATCAATTTAATCATAAATTTTAATGCAGGAATTCACCACTTCTGTGAGAAGTTAATGGGATAAGGAGACAATACAGGACCAGGTAGACAACACAGGACCAGGTAAATCAGATAATAAGTTTCCAAATTCCTTTTCCAGTGTTAAAGCTTAAGGCTATACATAAGGTTTTGCTGGACTAAGAAGCAGACACGACTTTTTGGAAATAAAAGTTATGTTACAAGCAAAAGTGAATGTTTTTTCTGAAAAAATTAATACTGGAATTCAAGTGATCCACTCCTAATACCAGACCTATAGCTCCTGGTAGATCTAAAATTAGGAGTGTGAAAAATGTCTCTTGTATTTCCCTTCAGATTCTTAATGATTCATTTTACTGATGCATTTTCTCTTGTGTTTATCTTGTCACTGTTTTCATTTTCATTCATATTTACACCAAATATGTAAATGCATTCCCAACACATTAAATAGCACATATATTTAGAATGTTAAACATACACTGTACATCAAAAAATGCTCTGGAGTTGCTCCCAACAGAGTTTTGCTATCTAAAGTTAATGAGTTTTAATGTACGGTTTCCTTGTACCTTTCCTTTTTCTGCACATCAATCTGTTCATGGCATCTGTCAAGTATGCAATAGCAGGGAAATATTCTCGGGGGCTGTCAGTGGAATGACACCTTTCTCCTTTACTGGAGTTTGAAAATAATGCCCATATTTCTCTGAAATTCTCCAGGCAATGTATGTCTGCCTTACAAAACCAACACCATCTGCCCAGGCAGATTCCCAGAGCCAATGACACATAAAAGATTTAATCTGATCTCTGATGTCAAAGATATCACATTAGGTTATCAAACTTCCACTTAACTAGATGACTTACCTGCACACCTGACATTCAAATAAAATGGTTAAATAGAACAGCGACTAGGGTTAATTCACTGTATTATCACAATCAATTATTATAAGCAAGGATTCTAATATATGAAGAACAATGCAATTACATGTTCCAATAAAGGATGGAACACTTTGGTATTGAATCACTGTATGGCAGATGACCTTATTGAAGCTATATGTATTTTACCATTCCTAAGAAATTTAGAAGCACACATTGTATCTGTAAGCAACATACGTACCTGTACTTACTCTGCAATTTATCATTGCAAGCAAGCCCCCAAAGGTTTTGATTTTGAAGCCAGCAAACAATTTTTGGTTTCCTGAAAAAAAAAAGCTCAGAATACTAAAAATTAAGAATTTCACTTACTTCTGAACAGGGCTCAAATGAGTTGGCCTCAGTTATTCATTTATGCAACTGTAAATTGGGCACTGGCCCCATCTGTCTTAGTTGATGGAAAGATATTTATCCATATTTATTTGTTTTTTCAGTAAATTGTTCTTGAGGATTTCTTGAAGAACTATTCTTAATTCTAATAAGCTAAATAAAAAAACTGAAGCAAAATTAGAACTGCACTTCAACCTGAAGACAATGTGCATTTGCTTCTGATAGTTGCATTTTCTCTCTAGGCCAATTGTAAAAGTACCAAATGTCAAGGCATCACCATTTACAGATGATATCAGAATTTTAACCCAAACAAATCATCCTTCTTATTATCATTACCACAGCACCTTCAAGTATGATGGCTTCAAATGATTCCTCTCTAACCTGGTGATCTCATCTTCTGTAATTCCATTTCTTCAAACTGGCTCACCCTTGTCCTTTAACATTAATGGCAAAGAAATTGTGACTGTTGAGTGAGAACTGCACTCACATTAAGAGAAAAACTTATTTTTAACTATCATTT
This sequence comes from Melospiza georgiana, assembly GCF_028018845.1. Lineage (NCBI taxonomy): Eukaryota > Metazoa > Chordata > Aves > Passeriformes > Passerellidae > Melospiza > Melospiza georgiana. The sequence continues at coordinate 50,538,624 of NC_080431.1, forward strand.
TTTCCCCAAGGATATATTAAAAATCATAATAAAAAATAAATGAGGACATAGCACCGATCTCTAGTAGGAAAAAAGATAACCATGTGCTTAAGCAACATTGTCTCCAACAGGTTTGAAATGCACTGGCTAAGTGTCTTCCTGAAAAATGATGATTGATTCACTTGGTGCCAGTGTGTCTGAATTTTATTAAGTCACAGCAACGGGGATATACGGTTTTTACTTTTCTTGAATGTGGCACAATCTAATTTCAGCATTTCATTTGATGAGTACGAACATCTTCTGTAAAGAGTTGATTATTTTTCTGCAATATGAATCCTTTCCTAGAAACAAAATAATTAACTTCAATTTTCAGAGCAACTCAAATTGAATTCATTGGGAGATTTGGGATGTTTTCATATGAGATGTCTCTTATATGTCATATAAGAGACTACTATTTTTAATATAAATATTTAAGTTCAAAATTTATTTTAATGTTACTGAATACAGAATTATCTAGAAGAGAAGAGATAATTTGATGGAAGTCTAGGATGGCTATTTTGATAAGTCATTTGTAAATAATTTTCAAAATATCATTTCTGAACTCACTGCCAAAAAAAGGTTTCAGTTTAGAGCATTCCAGCACTTCCTTTCAAAGATAATTATGACCAGACAAGATTATTTTTTTTACCAAGTGTACATCAGTCTAGAAACACAAAACAATAAAAACAGCTCAATATTTATGCAGCAAGGCTTCTTTTACTTCATTCAAAAGTAGCTGTTTGTGTTTCTGTAGTTCCTTCTAATCTTCCTTTGTTTTACTGCTTAAAAAAAAAATCCTTTTGTTTTATGCATCTAGTAGATGAGAAAAATATTAAATCCGAGTTATTCTAGTCAATAGCAGAGGAAGAACAAAATCCTAGTGGCTGCTTTACAAAAATAGACCTGTATGGCTTATAACTAAGCCAGGGAGACCTTGAGCCCATCAGGGTTTAAGCTGAAAAAAACACTTGTAGGAGATCAGCATTACATCACTTACCAAATATTTTTTTCAGAGAGTATCACAGCAACCCCACCAATTCTTGCAAAACAGAATAGAAAAAAAAATGTACTTTTCATCAAATGCAGTTTCTTTTTGCTACTCCTTTTGCAAATAAGTATCCATTTATTGCCCGTTTGACCAAGGAAAATCTTTCAGCCTTAGGCTAATAGTCTGTAAGTGTGAGATGTGAAATCCTCTGCTAACGCATCTCCTAAACCCCTGCTGCTGGGACCTGAAGTTGCCTCCCTGGTTCGACTCTCTAAGTAAGAAAGCAAACCATGTCAGCATAAGTCACTTAAAGAGCAGCATCTGTGCTTGTCTTTCCTGTTGTCCTTTGGTACTTCAGACACGCTGAATAATTGAGCTCGCTGGACTCCTACCAAGTTATCTATCTCTGACGACTGGTGTGCTGTAAATTCATGTAGAAAACTATTATATTCCACTGAGCTGCAGCTCCCTAGATAAAATGGTAAATTTTCTGCAGATCTTCCTGTCAACTTCAACCTGAAGGTAGGATTTAGGAAGGTTACATTTCTCAGCAAACAGTCAGCTGGAAGAGGTTTTTCAGCACTTCTCAGTATTTCCCTTTAGTAAAGAAAGGTGAGGGTTTTTTCAGCCCTTAAAGAAAAATAAAAATTGAAGACATTTATTATGGTTACAAGACTTTGCTGTAAGTTCCAGAAATGTTGTCTTGAGGTCACTGCATTGTCAGAAGACCTGAAGAATTGCTTCTCTGCATGGAATGTAACAGCAATACCAGGTTTTAGCAGCATTCCAGCCAGCAATGAAGGAATTTGGCAGATATTACCTTTACAGGCTCATTGTTTAATGTTTGCTCTTTCTCTTGTCTATGCTTTCAGTTGAACTCCTTTGAAAAAAACAGACAAAGAATTATCAGTCTCTAAAATTGATGGTTCTGACGACAAATAATTTCATCTTCAGAGCAAAGAGTCAGACTCACTGCTACATTTTCTCCTAAAATTTTATTGGGTGAATATGTGTATTCTATTTAGATTCAAAATTTTTTAATTTGATTTTTTTTTACTCCCATTTTTATTTTGCACAACTGTGAGAAGCTCAGTAGATGAAAAATGATACATAGGTCTGAAAGGTCCAAAGCCTGTGCTGAGTAAGCGCCATTCCAATCTGCTGCGAAAGCTGAGTGGTCAGGCACATGTTATTACAAAGTTCCTGATTCATCTCCTTTCATTAGAAAACTTTCAACAGCAGCAACAAAAAAGAAAAAAATCCTTTTAATGCTTTTTTCTATTTTTTTTATTTTCTTTCCATAGTAACACCCACTCTGGTGCTGTGAGTTTAGAAACTGCTTTTTCTCTTTTTCTCTGCTGAGTCTCTTAGTAGTGTGCACTACTCCAAACACAAAGCCGTTGACTGGCACTTCAGAAAGTGATGTGAATAACTCACAGCATATTGGTTTTGACAACATAAAATAAAGGATTTGCCCCCCTGCTGTTATTGCCTGTAGGTGCTATTGTAGAAAATAAAAATAGCTTCCAGAGGTAAAACTTTGAGGGGTACAATTACACCATTTGTGTAAATGGAAAATCTGTGAGAGGAAAATGACATGAACTCTATATTATCAGGGCTCAGAACTACCACTGGTTTTATGAATTACACGGCCACCTGCCACAATTTTACTTGAGATGTCAGTGAAATGGTAGGAGCCTGTCCTAAAAATGGGATGAGTAGCATTTAAAATATTTCATTGGTGGTGATCTTCACATCTGCATGTAATATTTTTAGACATAAATACTGTTGAAAAGTCATGAGCTTTCCTTCCTCACTGTCTCATAAACCAACCTGATAAATACCAAATTTTCTTTACAGTAAAATTATGCATTAATACCTTTGTCATTCAATCAGAAGCATCACTAAATAATGCACCAAGCACTAATAATCTGAATAAAACCAACAAAATGAGGGTTTGCTTTTAAAGAGCACATTTAATCTGGAAGAAACTCTAATTGCATTACAGAGGTTATACTTTCATCTACCACTTGTCATAGAAATGGATTTTAACACACTTTGTTAGCATGCTATATGGATCGTTCAAACAGCGTAGAATACCCAGGAATGCCTTCATGCTGAACTGCAGCCATCTCTTCAACAAGATATAGTTATTCTTTAAAAACATACAGCAACACAATGCAAGCTTTACTGAAATTAATATGAAAATATAAATATAAATAATATTTTAGTGGGAAGATCTTGGTTTTCTGCTTTGCCCTGAGTACAATAGCAAGCCTGTTCATTTATATAATTTCCCAGTAGTTAGACCATGTATAAAACAAGGAGACTGCCCCAACTCTAGGCCCTTGTTAATGCCTTGTCAATGGCAACAGTCTCAACTTTAGCTGGCCACTTTGCTCAAATGTGCCTTCTGATTTTCCTTTACATCACTTGCCACAGCCTTGCTACTCTGTAAAACCACCTGCGTTTATTTTCTCATCACATCTGCAGGATTCACTTTTCCTGTCCCTCAGAAAACGTCATCTATCTTTTAAGTTCCTCAATCTGGTTTTATACTTCTGGATGCCACTTCAGTCTCAGCTACAGTTTGCAGCACAAATACAAACACCTCTCTCAACTCACTCTCCTTCTACTCTCCAGTATATTTGGCCCGTCTAACATGTCCAAATATGAATTTCAATACACTTTGAATACATTCCACATCTGGCTATCTGAAGAAGTGTAACTCAGAATTGTCAGCCATTTATGATACTAATCTTTCCCTCCCCCTTGTTTCCTTCCAGCTTGCTATTCTATCTGTGTAATTATGTCATAAAACCTTAAGTGTAAGGGCTGTGAGCCCTCTTCTTGGATGAAATTCCATCCAGAAATGAATCTATCTGTCCCTCCATTTTACATATTATCACTGAGTAAAGTAAAAGAACAAGAAATAAAAAATAATATAAACTTCTGTTCCATTCCTTGAATGAACTCCTGGTATCACAAATGGGGGAGACTGGAGGCGCAAGAGTGGCAGGAGTTGGGGAAAAGCAAGAACTATATCTACCCAACCCCTTATTATAGCATCCAAAACTTATAACTGATATAGAACTATTTGCAATTCTAACTCTTCCTTAGCATTTTATAATGCTGAATCCTGAAAGATAAAAGGAAGAAAGGGGAAAACAAGGGACGCAGTACATTGATAACACAGATTAGCTCTTGTCTTCACTACTCATCCTATTTTTCTTTATTGCTTCTGTTTCACAACTTGTTTCCACTTTTTGGAGCCACTTAGTGATTATCATGATGACTTCTAAATCATTTTGCTTTAATTATTCAGGCTTTGATCCCAAATAATTTTCAATGTGGCCCAGTGCCAGTCAGGGTTGAAAATAATTTCTGTCCAGTATCATTTTCAGAATGCAAAACAGGTCATTCTTTATACAGCAAACTGGTGAAAGATGAGGGAAGGTTTTGTTAGATGTTGATTAGAAACAGTTCCACATGTGATTTTTTCCTCATTGAACACCAAATGAAAACAGTTAATGGTTTATTTCCTTTGTGGCATGTGGTGCCATTGTAAGATAGTTGTTGTTGTATTAATTCCATCAGCTTCTCAGATTTATGTCTTGATGTGTATTCAATCTCCTTCCTCAATATTTTTTCCCTTCCTTTTTTTTGAGTGTTTTTTTTTTTTTCTTATGCTGTTTTTCCACCAGAGTTGCTTTTACATTGAGACCAAAGGGGCTTTTATTTTTTCTTTGCTTACAATTTTTATCGTGCAAATTTGAAGTTTGATAATAGTGGAGCAAGATAAGAGGCTTTCCCTAGAGCCTCTGCAAATCCTTTTCACAATGCTTTGGAATTTAAACAAAATTGCTAAGCCCCTCAGATTGGTATCTATTTAGCCAATGAGAATTTGTATTATGATCTTTGTTATAAAGAACACCATGGGACAGCAAAAAAGTACTTATAGATCATACTGAAAAAGTAAGGAGTAGAATTTTAAGATGCTTTAAATAACTTCAGGGCAGAACATGAAGCACTTAGTCATATTGGTGAAGTACGGATCACTTGAAAAGACCCACAGAATTAAGTCTTAGAATTTGTGTAGGTATTCTTCAACATGACAAACACCTCTGAAACCCAGACCATAAATTACTTTCTGTTTTGCATCCAGTAAATGATGCATGTAAGGCCCTAAATTTCATCTTGAATATAACACTGAAGAAAACTCTATTCTTTTAGTGGATAGTCATAGTTTGTGATTTATTTTACCTAACTTAGGACACTTACAGTTTCTTCAGTCAATAGAGAGAGATGAACCTTCAGAGGTGACACATTATTTTTGATTTAAACAACAACTGACAGAAGTTACCCTACATGCAGAGTATTCATCCAATTCATCATGTATGGTATTCATCCAATGAATAATTAACATAGTTTTCTTTTTTAAAAAATATTCCTTATTTCTAGCCTGTTCATGGTTAGCTACCACATGCAGCTGTTGGTTATCAATATGTATTTTGCCAAAAATGAAGAAACATCTATTATCAGAGGTGTATTTCCAATACATGATAATACCCCTTTTAAAGTACTCTTTGACAAACTGAATAGCTTTAATTTCTAAAGCCCTTTCTTTTTCTTAAAGATTTCTGTGAAACATGTAGGTAGTTCTTTCTGTTTCTTAAACATTTGCATGTTTTAATAAGAATTTGAATAATACCCCAGAAATGGCATTTAAGATACTCTTCACTTGATGAACTTTGGCAGTTTATTAATCACTTATTGGACTGCCCTAAGGATAGTGAACTTAAATTATTCAGGGTTACAGGAGTTATTACTGCTACAGAGATTCCAAAAATATAGGGCAGTAATTAGATTTGGCCATATAGGTATGAATGCCATCAGAAAAAAAACAAAACAAAACAAAACCAGAATCATTTTAAATATTAATATTTTTTCCTTAGAAATCTGAAACGTTAAAGTGGTAAAACCATGATCTAATAGCTGCTTATTCTAAATAAATTTAATTTTTCAGGATCCAACCACAGAAACAGAACTTCAAATCCATGCATAGGAGGATCAATGGATGTCATTGCTTGATAGTACTCGAAGTTGATGGAAGTAACAAATGAAAAACAAAGTTCTACTAGTGTAAAGGAGAACAAAAGAGTGCAGAGACTGAAATCCTGTTCTCCCCATGAGAGAAATTCAACCAAAAATTATAAAAAGACATATATATAAATATGCTTATATTAATCTATATAATGAAATCTAACCTATTTATATGTGTGTGCACAAATATACATAAAAATACAAAAAATCATACAGAAGTCATACAAATATCCACAGCACAGGATATCATGAAACATAAATATAGTGAAAAGCTCTGTTCCAATGCATTGCTTTCAACAAGTTATTGTATTTAATATTAAAGTGTTTACACACATAATTCAAATTTAATTTGAATTTATTTGATGTCATGGATAAGGAATAGAATATAGTATCTAAATGGATTATGATGCCTGTAATGCCCATTCCCATCCCCAGTCTCTTTAAAAAACACCTTGGTTACAGGAACCTCTAATTTACATAATTTTATGGTGATATAATGCCACAACAGACTAAGAAAAATATTATTTTTGCCCCTCAATATCACCCTGTATATAAGTATCAAAGCTGATGCTTTAGGCAATCTTAGTTTCTGGGAAGATTAACAATTGGAAACAAAAGAAAGTCTGCACTCATTTTGTTCAGGGCTGTATAAATCCAACACAGAGATCACATTTCTTAGGAACTTGTAGAGGTGCTAATTCCAAGCAATTCTGTTCTGTCTACTGATTCTGAATGCAATTACATAGCAAACAAAATATTAAATTCTCATAGTTAATAATATATGAGGGGGAGAAAAAAAACAGACAAATTTTCAGCCCCTACACTTTGAAAATAAAGATATATGGGAGAGTCCAGGAGAAGAACAACAGGGAAACGGAAGGATCTGCACAAAGGAGAACCTGCAAAAAAGAAGAAAACACCATACTAAATGCCATAATTTTATGGCATTTTGAGAATAAGCAGATATTCCTGAAGTACAAAAGAGCAGGAAGAATTTGTAGGGATTACTTAGCTCTGAAACAGAGTACAGTTTCACAAAAGTGAGAAAAGTTTGGGAAAAGAAAAGAGCACATCAAAACAAATAAGGTTCCACCACGGCAGGAAGAGTAAAAGAAGGTTTATGTGCAGCAGAGGAGAAAGATGAGAGAACTGAAAGTAGTTAGTAGCAGTAGAAACAGAAAGGCAAAGTAAAGAATGAAAGAGATGGAAGGAAATTAAAGAAGCAATAGAAGGATGTGATTAGGAGAAAAAGTAGCATGATGAATTAGAAGAAATATATCCCAAAGATCCAATTTGGGATCGCACAAAGCTTTATAGAAGCACAGAGAGATGAGAATAATCAGTGGAGATAAAAAGAACAGACCAAAAAAGTGAATGAACGAATGAGTTGTATTAATTCAACAGGTAGAAGCAGTTAGATTGAAAGCAGAAAGCACTTTAGAACTGTTCTTCAGGGGATGAATTGCATTAAACAAGATCTAGCAACTGTATTTTCATAGGTATAGCCTGCCCCTAAACATCTCCTTGGATGCAAGAGCAGCATTCAGGGCAGTAACAAAACTTGAGGTTCCTCACCTCAAAAATTCATTGTGTGCCATTCCCCAAGTCTCCTATCTGATAGACCTGAGATCCTACATCTGAGCCTCCTCTGCCTGAGGGTCAGCTACTCTCTCCACAGTGCCCGACCCTGTCTCTCCCAAGGTCCAGGAGCAGACTGGCTGAAGGGAACACACTTGCTCTTATGACGGCAGCAATCAACACCTCCACCCACCCACCCTCCACCACCCACAGGATCTGAGGAGGAAGGTAGAGGAGGAAGAATCAGAGGGGTGGGACTCAACCTCTCCCTTCTAAATGCCAAGTGCCTACAAGTCTGAAGGCTGTGGGTATACACTTCCCATTCATCAACCACATTGTTATACAAGCCACAGTGCTACCCAGTGACATTTTAAATGAATCAGCTACAGGCTACGCACGTAGGATGATGGATTATGGAGCAGGAGCAGTTAAAACACCTTGAAAGAAGAGCACAGAGAAATAGACCAGGGCTCTGAGGAGCATCCCAAGATGCAGAAAGACAGAGTTGCCGGCATTTACATGCCCTTTGCTTTGCCTATGCAGGAAAACCTCTTCTCCTTGATACACCAGCTGCTGGCACATGTGTATCAAGGGAGGCAAGGAGGAAATCAGAACTGCCCAAATCAGGAAAGCCAGTCAGAGAAAACCCAAAAAGAAAAAACAAAAACAAAAACCATGCAAGAACTAAATTAACTCTGTGATGATGGTTTCACAACCTGTTGGAGCACACTGCTGCTGCCCTTACAGAGACTTTTTGAACTTCCCTGAAGGAATAAATACTAGCATGAAAGGATTAAAAACAGCACTTACCTGCTATACATTCCCTAGAATGTATTCTGGTTGCATATCCCTGGTGCAAAGCAGACACAAATTTGCTTTGAAATTTGTCTGTGACATGCAGCTTCAAGTGCCAGGCCCTCAGCAGCACCTCCTGTGACAGGACCTTGTTGAGGCGAAGGATAATGGGGTGCCTTGGCAGGAGAGTGTAAGATCTCCTTAAAGTCAGGGATATTCTTTTTGTCATTGATGAGGACAAAAGTGGGAGAACATGGCTGAGGCTGACAATGACAATTGTCATGGGAAGTTAGAGGAAAACCAAGGTCTTTTACTACGTAAAAGAAAAGGTAGCCTTGCCTGTCTTGTCACATTATCCAACTAGCATCAGGTCTAACAACTCAGGCTAAAGCATGAGACCTTGGTAATAGAATTTTGCAAATATTTTGACAAAAGACTCTGCTAGAAGAACTTAAGAACAGAGCCGAGAAATTCTATAATTAAGTCCTTTATATTGCAAAACTTTAGCTCAAGAAAAGAAAATAGTTTGACTTGAGAAAACACCCATCACAAGCTACAATTAACTGGCATCTTACTGCACTGGGATGCTACCAAACAAGTGCACCAAGGAACAATTTTGTTCCAACAGACTCTGCGTCTTAGATATGGCTGTAGTAATTAAGATTAGAAGCTGTGAAGAAGAAACAGATCACTAGACAGAACAACACCAAAGTAGAATTCTAATGTCAATTTGAAGTTAGTTGAAAAAGGCTTAGGGCAAGGTACGGTATTGTTGCCTTTCTTTTTTTCCTGTGTGATAAATGAGGTGACAAAATAAAGCTAATTTATTTGTCAGAAAAGGCTTCTGTATAATGAGTAGAATAGGTATATGTGTTTACTAGATTGCCCATTTTGATTTCTCAAAAGAATATATAAATATTTTGTTTCTATGATCATCCTTTTGAAAGTTATGTATTGTGTCATTCTTCCTTCCCAGCAAATTATTAATAAAGGGATACAAAATTAATTGCTTAGCATTTAATTCCAAATTTCATTAATTTGTTGTCAGTATTTCCTTTAGGTAAGTGGCATCTGAGCTAGACTGTCCTTTCAGGCACTATTATAGAGCATTGCATTCAAATTAACCATGATATTTCTGTTCTTCTCTGTGCCTCCATACTTTCAAAAAAAAACAACCTGTTTATGTTATAGATGCATAAAATTGCATTTGTGTCTATAATATTTTATATAAATATATGCATGTCCAGCTTAGTGCTAGGGGGATGCTAAAGGTGTCTGCCTTCTCCAGCTGCCTTCTCCTTCCTGCCCAGGCTGACACTTCCCTGTTTGCAGGTTACCACATACCCCAGAGGCTCCCAGATACAGGCACACCCCTTACACACACCTAGCAGTTGTGGGATGGTACAGGTGCTCATCAACACCCCCATGTCTGACTACAGCAGCCAGCACAACATTTCACTCGCACTCCCAAGGCTCTCAGCAGGAGCTGGCAATTGCAGTTCCTGCAGCATGCATATACACAGCATACAGGGTGAGATCCTCCAGGGAGAGAGTTGGGAAATCATCCATTAAGAAAAGAGGATAGCTGGGTTAATCAGGTGCAAGGTTTCAGCTAGGCAACAGTACTGACTGGGCCCATTTTACACGACTGGCCCCTTTTATACTGCTTTCTGTTAATCCATACTTGTTCCTTCTGGCTCCTCCCTCCCCTGCACGTACCCACAGCACTAGGTACAATCCCACCAAGCCATTCCAACACCCAAGCCACTCAGTGCCTTCATTCTTCATCTGTTGGGAACTCACTTTGCCTAGAGCCTATCAGTTACCTTGACTAACCAGGTTTGTTTCTGACTATTGTCTTTTTTAATGCTGCTTGGTTAGGTTTTATTTCTATGTCTGTTTTCCTCCCTTTCCTTTCCCTATCCTCCACAAAAACTAAAACATTCTTACACATCAGATATCCATACTAATTAGAGTGAATATCCATGTTTGTTCTTATTGCAACCTGTCTTACCATGTCTCAGTCAGGTTTGTATCTGTTTGGGTTTTTTGTTTGATTGGTTGGGTTTTATTATGATTCCTTTGCCCAGATATTCTTAAAAGAATAGACACATTCCTTCCAAATACTATTAGACTTAAAATTTACAAAGTCCAGGTGGATTCAAACTCAGAAATTTTTTTTCTATAGCTTGAAAGCTCAAAGGGAAGAAAAAAGAAACAGTCAGATAGATGTGTACCCTGACTACCTGCACAACAGAAATCAGTATACTGAGTAATGTTCAGACACTAAAGAAGCTGAATGGCCTCTTTGCATTTCTTTTATATTGCTTTCACTCCACCACCTTGGCATATCAAACTTGCTCTTTGCATAGTGAAATTTTCTGAAGTGCAGGCTAAAAAAGCCAATCAACGCTTCCTCTTTAGATTAAAAAAAATAAAAAGGGCAAATTCATCCCTTCATCCAAGTCTGCTTTATGTGTAAACCTATTCATAGAGTTCCAGTTAAGGGATTTTTGAAAGTTTACAAATCTAATTATCACCAATGATTAAACATGGATGGTTAACCCTGGAGATGAATTTGGGAAGAATGTTAAAGCAGTGATGTTTGCCTCTAGATAATCAAGCCTGGGAAGCACGGTTTAATTTGTATCCATTCTAAGCAGCTTCAAGTGTAGGGTTTCTCTGCACGTAGTTCTTTCCATCAATATTTCACTTGCAACTAATTTTTATCTTAGCAAAATACCTCTAAGGATTCATCCATGTTTTTCTTGTACACCCCAAATTAAGTAAGTTCCTTTTAAGTTTGCAGGTGCAAAGGGGATATATTTTTCATCACATTAGTTTTGCTACACAGAATCATCAGAATATACTCAAAACCTTTTCTACTTCCAAACAAAGAATAATATGCCAAGGGTAACAAATGCAGTTTTCATTGGTCACATAGCCTCTTCCTTAACAAAAGCCTGATTTGTATAAGTTTTTGAAAAATGATTTGAAGCTACGTGGTCTTTCATCATGTTCCTTGACTGAGCAAAGTTACTGTTATGACATTGTAAAAGACTAAACACAAACACAAGTAATTATGTGCATGCCAGTTTGTGGATGAAATAGTGGAACAGCTGTTTCATGACTCAGGTCATAACTAATAGAAGACATAATTAACACAAGCTAACAGATTTTTAGAGAATGGGTGCTGTTAAACTAGCATTTGACTATTAAATTGGAACTCTAGTTACTAAAGAGAAGAGAATTACTGCAATGTACTCAAGACCCTGTCCATCTCATTCCATTCTTCCTTATCAAAAACAGCAAAAGAAATGCTTAGTGAACACCTAAGAAAATTCTTTGGTTCATATGTAATTCATTCTACAACTAAATTGGTCATTCCACTCATCTTTGATGCAGCCTAAATAAGATGACTGGAGTCAAGATCATGATTTTGTTCACGCTTTTCCCTTTAAGCCTAGTTTAGTTTCCCTTTTCATGGAGAAAACTTTAAAAAAAATTAAAAACAGGGCAGCATTAAACTGTCTATAGGAATGACTACATGAAATAGGAATATATTTGGAAATGTTGTACTTTGATCCCATTAAAATAATGGGGAAAATAAACTTTTTAAGCACAGAAATGCTTTCCTATTTCAGAAATATCACCAAGGTGACTTCTGACGTATTTGGGGTGTACCAATTCTAGATGTGCATGCAAGTAGGGCTTGTTTTGATTCCCACCATTTTATATCACTATAAACAGTCACGAAGTTCAAAAGCTACTGTGAACTATTAAAGATTTCCATTGAAGAAATGAAGCCTTCTATAGAGAAAAGGAAGGAAATGGAGGCAGCTCTATTGCACCTCACGTGAAACACTGCAGATTCCCCAAATCCCATAATTCTTATTTTAGATTTGCTTTTTGGTTTTCCCCATCATGCATGGAAATCAGAAAGGACTAGAGTAAATGTCCTCCAAGACTTTAATAAGACACTTCAACCAGGCTTTGTTGTAGCTGTGTCCCCAAACAGCTATTGTATCCTCTGTTTTACATCGGTCCAAGAAAACCATACCACATCTAACCAATATACTTGCTCAGAAATATGTTTACTGCTCAGAGACAAATTGTCAAGCCATCCACCTTCGCCAGGTGTAAAGTCAAATTCACAAATTGCATGCAAAGCAAAATAAAATTTAAAAATCTGAGTATGCTTAATTATGTGGTCAAAAGATCACTTTGTGCTCTCTCTGAAATTCAAAAGACCGTCCTTGATTTTCTAGGGCTTCAGACACATTCTGATCTCTAATGTAATAATTTGACCACTGTATTAGAAAAATATTTTTCTCTCATAAGTCAAAACAAAGTAAAAAAATCTAGAAAATTATTTATATTCTAAACAAGAAAAATATTTCTGTTAAGGGATGTGCAGATAATTACTACAGCTAAGAGAACACAGAAAACCTGACTAACAGCTATTTGTTTGTTTTGGATTGAAATTCTACCAATTCTTTTATGTAGCAAAAATTTCCATGGAGCTGTTTGCATCTTGTTTTGAATCAGTCTCTGCTGAAGCTTCAGTCTCCAGAACAAGGTTGGAATGAAGAAGTGTTTGAAATAGGAGGCCCCTCACCAAAAAGCAAGTAGTTCAAGGGAAAAATTTGCTAATTTCTTTTATGAGCATTTTACTCATGCTAAACACAAATGCCATAGGAAAATCAGAATCTGATTGCATTTCATCAGTGACAAACAAATTTAAAAACTCAGTAAGATTGTTCAAGTCACAAAAATCTGTGCAGTTACAATCACAGCTCCGGAAACTGAACATCCCATTCTCACTATTTTTTTTTCTTGGTTTTTTTTCCCTTGTAAATGTTCTCTAGATAGTACTGTCATACTCATACTGAAGTGTCATCCTTCCTATCTTGCAGTGACTCAAGAAATTCATACTTAAGATGACTTTCAGGCATAATTTACTCAAGATGTGAAAGTTGGTTTTTACTCTGAAGGCACATCACCAAGAGGAGAAAAGATTCTGGGCATGGTGTTGACTGAATAAAACAGATGCACAAGCAAAAATAATTGAACTCACTTTCTCACAGTTGTCTTGACTCTATAGTACTATCAAAAACTACTTGCTTAAAAAAATACCTTTTATTTTTCTGTAGTAAAAAGAACAAAGTAGAGCATCTAAGTACAAATTAAGCATTTGTCGCAATAAAAATGTATATTTTCTTTAATCTTCCCATAAGATACTGTGATCTGAGACTGATCCTGAAAAAGTTTGCAACAAGTAATGATTGCTTCACCTTCTACACCAACATTCTCCATATGAATGGGCCAGACATCATCACTGAACTCAGGTTAGAAATATGTTAAAGATGTCAGAAAGGCTTCCTTGTTCTTCAATTCTTCCTATGTATGCACTGACTTTATACAAATATAGATCTGTACACACAACATCCTTTTGGTTCCTTATTCCTTTTCACTGAAGGCATACAAAATAAGGGGTCTGCAAGATCAGAAGTCCAGAACACCAAGATGTACCGCATGAGGCATTAAAAATTCTTAGTGCTGTTTGGAAAACTACCAGTCCTTGAAATGAGCTTCATATCCAACCCAAAATTTTTACTTATGTGTGTTGAAAAATCAACATTCACCTTCCTATCTCAGTAACTCTGAGAAAAAATAGTCAAACTGCTGATAAAAGCCCATGGATATGGATACTCACCAGTACACACCAGTTTTCATATACTACTGTCAAAAATTCATTTAAAACCACTGTGATTTAGAGTGAGATCTAGGTTTGAGTTTCTGTTGATACCTCTGTACCCATCCAGTGGCTTCAGACCATTTCTTGAGAAACAGGTGTTTTGGTGGTTTAGGAGGTTGGTTTGGGGACTGTGGATTTTTTGGGCTTTTTTGTTCTTGGTGGAGCTTTCACAATTCAACCTTCTATTTCATATTATCTGAAGAAAGATCTGATTTTCCTTGGCATGGCCCTTACAAGAAAATAATTAAAATATTATGGATCTGAACGTCCTGGATCTGAACACTATTAACCACAGCACTCTGGGGTTTGTATTGCTCATTATCATATGCTCATCCATGGAAGTGTCAGTCTTTATCCTTACAAATTCCTTTAAGGTCATGGTTAAAAAATGCAAGTAAGAGCAAGGGAGAAAGAAGGGGGAAAATATATTTGTACCTAATACTTGGAAGAGTCAATTTTGCTTGCAGCATCAGATCAGATAGCTTAGAAAGCACTAATTTAATGGTCTGCATCCAATGTGCTCTGTTCCTTATAATCCAGGCAAGTTTGTTCTCTGGTATACCCTAGAGGGTTTTCTCACCATGTGAAGAGAGAAATAAATTTTATAGGCAATACATCCTTCCCATAAAATACCTGAACTACCTCATTTTTTTCTGAGCAATGATGCAAGACAGAAGGAGCTGGCCACTTACACCACATATGGTATCACTTCTGAGGGAATCTCCTTTTCAGGTACTATCATTATCCCTAAATTTCTACATTTAAGAAGCACCTGGCCACTCTGTGTAAATG
Organism: Melospiza georgiana; assembly: GCF_028018845.1. Lineage (NCBI taxonomy): Eukaryota > Metazoa > Chordata > Aves > Passeriformes > Passerellidae > Melospiza > Melospiza georgiana. The sequence goes on from NC_080431.1 coordinate 50,553,656, forward strand.
TTGATGATGGGCTCAGCTACGGCAGTTATCAGCATACTGTAATGAAAGTGAAGACTTCAGGTAGCTCAAATGAATCTGACGAATATTTAGTCTAGAAGAGGAAATCAAAAGCTAAAAATAGTAATATTCAAGGATAGGAAATTCCAGGAAATATAGAAGCATTGCTTAAATCACTCTAGATGCAAAAACTGTAGAAAAGCATTGAAAAAGATCTCTCATTTTTAGTACTTTCAAAGGATCTCAATAGTTAACTAGGATGCCAGTGTAGGAGAAATACATAAACGTCAGAATATACCTTTTGCAAAGAACTTGCATTCAGAGAGACAGTCAGAAGTGAGAAAATAAAAATGAGATACTGGGCAATAAAAAAACTGTACTTCTGACACATCTATCACCTTAGGTCTGTCTGGGCAAGACAGCAAGACAAATTTTAATGACATGATCGAAAAAAAAAGAGAAATGATCAAATATAGGAAATGGTTATGTGAAGCGCATCCTAATCATAAAGATAGTAGAAGAAATCAGGCACTTGATTAAAAATCTGTTTGAGGCTGGTTTTGTGTACCAATCGATAGCAGGTGTCAACTACTCTTTACTGAATGTAAAGATCATTTGTGGGGTGGGGAAGGATCGTGGAAGGGTTTTGAAGGTGAAGCCAAGCAGCTCGTGTTTGAAGTGTCAGAAAAGCAGTAGCTAGTGAAGGAAGGTGTGGAGAGAGGTGAAATGGTTGAAATGACAGGCCAGGAAAATGATCTTTGCAGAAGCTGAGCAAGATTGCATTTGTCAAAGGAGGAAGGAAAAAAGGGTGTTTCAGAAGCTGAGACGTGAGATATTTCAGCTGTGGAGATAGATAGCAAAGCCACTTCTTAGATATGGTCTGTAAAAAGAATCTGTGAAAACTAGACATTACATGAAAGGGAGGATTTAGAAAGTGTATTCAACCAAACAGGATAATCGTCATTCTAGATGTCACCATTACCTAAGGAAAAATTCTTCCAAAACAAAAATGGCTGACTTTTCAATAACCAGTGACTGTTCATCACTATAAAGTCCCTTTGGAATATACTTAGCTTTGCTGAGTTTCTATATTCTGGTTTTCGGCATTTCTATTTCCTCAATCACAATTTTTCCTTCCTTTGTCATCACTTTCAAAGCATAGTCAGATTCAAAGCATGAGTGATTTTCAGTGTTTGTGCATGACAAAATGCAGTTTTATGATGAAAAACTTAAGCACTTCCTAGCAAACACATAATTTAGGGCTGAGTGCTGATGTCATAGCTTTGCAGCCAGGAGTTCAGTCATTGGCATCTCAGGTCAATAGCTACAGGAAGTTCTAGATGCTTCCTGTGTGCAGTAGCATTTGATGTTTAATACTTCAGGAGACATCAGAATCTTTGATAGTAGGCACTGAATTAATTGTGCAGAGGTGCCCAAAAGGGTTAGCTAGATAGATTTTAAGCCCAGATACGTGATCTGAAAATCACTGGGAATCAGCACTGCTGTCTATAATGAGCAGGAAGTTTCTTGGATAACAGATCTACTAATTCCACTCAGATATTCAGAATGATCAGAATATCACAAGAACAAAATCCATCAGCTTTTAATATAGTTACTGGAATCTTGGGCACATGTGAATGAGTAAAACACAAAGTAAACCCAAATAGTCACATGAATTTTCCAAAAGGTTTAGAAGGGTTTTAGTGACATCTTCAAGAGACCGAGGTCTCCTTGATACTAGATTTATATCTCTCTACCATGAGCTGTGATCTTATAGCAGAACAACACAGAAGTCCTGTTTAGATTGGATTCCTGTCCAGAACTTGCCATATACCTTTCCATATAGTATACTTCTGCAGTAATTTGAAACATATTTCATTAGCATTTAGATATAGCTGTAGTTTAGTTTCTGAATTTTCAAATGAAACAAACTATATTAATAATTCATGTTCCTCTTCTTTCACAGCCCTTTATGTGCTGGCCATTGACAAAATGTGACAAAGAAAGGAGATTATTAAGGGGAAGTGTTCAGGACTAGTTTCTTTTTCAAGTGGCATGAATATCCAGGGGACTGTTGTTTTAAAAAGGGTTTATTTTTCACCAAAATTTCTAATAATATTGTTAACCAGCTTTTGTATTAACCCAGTATTTAATTTTGGGCTACATAGTGTATCAACAATGGGCAAACCGAAATTTTTAGGTCAAACTGTTTGGTGACTACATACTATATAGAGAGATTGATGCATAGCTGTCACTAACAGCCCAGTTTAATGAATGATATCCTTCAGGAAAAAGCTCAAATTTTTCATATTGATTGAATGAATACCACTGAGGATATCAAACTTCAAATACTACTGAGATATGCTACTTCAAATTTCAACACAAAACTCTGAATTGAGATATGCTTTTGGGCAGAGGCCTTGTTTTGCTTTAGTATTTCTAGCTGGAAATTTTAAGTATTGCAGTACTTCCTGGAGCATCTTCACACCTTGTACTATTATATGAACAAAGTGGGTCTTAGATCTTGTTGGGTCTCTGGAAGGAAGACCAATAGACTAAGCCAATAGTCTAGGCATATTTATTCACTGAAAAAGTGCCCTGAAAAAATGTTTGATCCTGTTCTGGGACATCTGCATAAAACAGTTCAGTTTCTTAAAGAGCAGTTCATCTCTGCACTGATTAGATGACTAGCCCAAACCTCAAGTCTGAGAAAGAGCATTCCCACTTTATTCAACTGTAATTCAAAGTATTGATTAAGATAAATTTCTGAGTTATCTATCTAAATATCAGTGACAGCTAGAGGAACAAATAAAGTCAAGGGTTTATTTTCTAGACCAGTCCATACTAAGGAAATAATTTACCTGAAAGTAATTTTTATTGTGTAAGGGCAAGAAGGAGAAAATTCTTATTCTGTTTTTAGAAAGAGGCAGGGAAAAAAATAACAGCATTTCTCCAGCCTGAAGAGAAGAATTTGACCCAAATACTTTGAATCTTAATCCATTCTTTGATCATTGACTAAACTCCTCATTACAAGTGATCGTGTCCGCATTTTTCTGAGGAATGCTTGGGATTCCCTGTTCCAGCAATCCACAGAAAGATTTTTATTCTGTTATATATTTTTATTTTATTAGCACATAAATACGCAAGACTACTCCAAGTTGTGGTTGAGAATACAGATTTTTTTTATCATCTTCCACGGAAGTTGTGCTCTAGAAAATGCCCCCATTTGCCAACATTGAAAAAAGATGAAAGTCAGGCATTCCAGTTCATGCAGTCCAATATAAAGGGACTGAATGTGCCCTCTATTGAATGAAATAAGACTGGGGCAGAGAGAAGGCACTATGTTCCTATGTGCCATGACATAATTCAAGTGATGTGCTTCTAGAATCCATCCTTTAGGTATTTTCTTGGGGGTTTTGGACAAAAAGAGCAGATTGGCTTGGGGTTTGGTTTGTGAGGGTTTGGTTTTTTTTCTGGAGTTTTTAAAATCTTTCATGTCAGCATGGTTTCTATATTTTGAAAAGGATAGTGGAGCTGGGGTGAGAAATTATATGTATTTACTTCTCATATTTAAACTGCTTTGACTTTATCTTCAGTCCTTTTTTGATCTTTTGACAAGCATCTTTCCTGACTTGCCTGATATCTGTTCTAAGCAGTGAAATGATTGATCAAAAAGTATTTCAAATATGTGGTGTTTGGAGAGTGTAATATCTAATACTCTCTTAATAAAACCAATACACACAACACAGGTTTTATCTGACACTAATGCCCTTATTAAATCCTCGGACTCATCAATATGATTGTGGCTAAAATGCTACTAAAATGTAGTTGGCACTCCCTCCTCTTGCAGCTGGCAGGTTGTAGGCTGTACACAGACCCCTTGGCCTTCATTTTCCTCTGCCTATTTTTGCAGATGAGTCAACCTTTGATGCTGACTGAGAGTAGAGCTGGCAATTGCTGGGCCCAGATGCCACACTCAGGGCTCCAAGTCCTGAACAGAAGGATTTGTAGCTGGCTGCTGCCATGTGCTACTTTAGATTCACTGTCTATAACCTGGAGGGTTTATATATAATTTGCCTGCTGCTGCCTTGGTCATTGGTATCCATGAGACGTGCAGGGTTGCCTGGCTAAGACTGAGCCTACAGTCCACAGCTTGTGCATGTCCAGCTTTGTGCTCTACATTTTCCACTCCTGTCACACAGCAAATGTGTGCACTGGGTGGAAGAATAATTCTCATGCCAAACGTGCACACAAGCAGTGGACAGAAAGTTTCTCAGGAAACAGAAAATTCTGTGAAGTTTTTCCATAAAGTCACACATTTTGGGTGTCTGAATGCAAGTCATTTCTTCCTAAACAAATCTTTGTGCCAGTACAGCAATTCAGGTTGAGGATCTATAAATGTCCTTGAGATAAATAATTTTTTGAAGGAGATTGATATTCGCGTTTTTGAACGACTACATAAGAAAAAAATAAAAAAGAAGACACTTTCCTTATAAACAAAAAAGTTATTGATTCTGAAATAAGCAATCTGGAAAAATAGCCAAAGGTCTCTCTAATGCAATCTTACAAGAACTTCAAAATACATAATACCTCTTTGAGTTAACTGGGTATCCAATAATTTCTTCACACGTGGATCAGTTACCACCAGCAGCCACCATATATATAAAACCTACTGCAAAAAAACCCCTTGCTTTCATGGAGATTATATAATTGTGATATCAGGGAGATTAGGGACAAGGCGATAATATATTTTACCATTAGTATGTTCAGTGCAGTCCTATATTCAGTACAATAAAAGTCCTATTTTTTATGGCTTTTTTGTTTTCCTCCAAGTCTCCTAATCAGGTTCCTTTATTAGATTTGATTGTGCAAATAATACTCCCAATTATGTTTGTAGTAAGAAGTAGACACTTGAGTAAAGGACAAAGAAGCAGGCCCTAGATTTGTGAAATGGAGCTTTCTATAGAGGAAAGAGGCAGCACAGGGAAAAGAAGCATTAGCAAGTGAAAATCTGTAAGAACTGAGTTAAGAGTTGAATAAAGCCCTGTGGGATGTAGCAGTGAAAGCCAAAGGAATCTAGACTAAGTTTGCCAGTGACACCAAACTGGGAGTTCTCAATGCTCTCAAGAGCAAAGAGGCCCTGCAGAGAGATGTGCACAAATCAGAGGCTGGTAAATCACCAAGCATTTGAAGTCCAACAAGGGCAAGTGCCAGATTCTGCACCTGGGATGGGGCAACCCTGGATGTACAGACAGACTGGGGAATGAGAGGCTGGAGAGCAGGGCCTCCTGGGGGTCCTGGTCAATGGCAAGTTGAACGTGAGTCAGCAGAGCCCCGGCACACAGAGGGCCAACCCTGTCCTGGGGGCATCAGACACAGCATCACCAGCTGGGCAAGGGAGGGGATTGTCCTGCTCTGCTCTGAGCTGGGCCGGCCCCACCTCAAGGGCTGTGTGCAGTTTTGGGTTCCACAGTATGTGAAAAACATTAAACTGTTAGACAGTGTCCAAAGGAGGGCCACAACGGTGGTGAATGGCCTTGAGGGGAAACTACAAAGAGCAGCTGAGGTCACTTGGTCTTTTCAGCATGGAGGAGACTGAGGGGAGACCTCTTCCTCATGAGGGGAAGAAAAAGGGCAAATACTCAGCTCTTCACTCCTGACCAGTGCCCGCACTCTGAGTTCAAGTGTTTGGACAATGCTCTTAAGGCACATGGAGTGATTCTTGGTGTGTCCTGTTTAGGACCAGGAACTGGGCTTGATGGTCCTGATGGTTCACTTCCAACTTAGCATATTCGATGATTTTATGATTTCTGTTCCTTGGCAGAAACTGCAAAATCCTGAGGTGTCTGGCTCCACAAAGAAATGGTTCAAAAAGCTAGTGCTTTCCATCATGTTCATAGCATGATGTCTGATACATTTTCCATAGCATACTAAAGGAAACTAAATTATTACTCAGTGACATGAACAACATAGGACCCAAATTTCTGCACTGAGACAATATTTTCCATGCTAATGCATAGTATTTTGAATAAAAAATACATTAAACAAAATATTCAGTATAAATTTGACAGCAGGTATGATTCTTTTTCTGTTTCAGACAAAGAATAGCTATTTAACAAGAATTTTGACCAAATTCAATGACTTCCCTAAAGTGTAGCCCATAAGAAGGCTTATTTGCATGCATTAGATTAGCTGTCTTTGTTTTTCATGATGGTGTTAAAGAAATCAGATCCTTTCTTCTGCTTGTCACAAAATCCAAATTGATATTATGCCATATATTCTGTTATTAGCTATTACTTTATTTGTAGCTCAAGACTCTAAAAACAGATAGGATTTAAACACAGAAATGAATGGTTGCATTAAGGTTATATATTTTCAATCAGATAATCTGTATCAGATATAGAGATAGAGAAAGACATGGAAGGAATATGAGGAGTATGATAGGCAGCCTGGAATTTCAGTACTGCAGCTGGTATTTTGTAAGCATCACAGCAAAAAGGAGATTTAAAGGAGGTATTAAAGTAGAATAGCAAAGAGGCTTATCTGATTGATTTTGTCTTTTTCTTTCCTCTTTCACTTCAGTTTACATGAGGCACAATATCATTAAGATCTGTGAAAAGGAGTTTTCAGAACCATTACACATAATATATGCATATGGCAAAGCTGAAAAATGAATACTTGTGAACAGTAACAATACATGGGCTGTTAGTGCTTGTCTTGCCTGTGCACATCCAACAGCTGTACTGCAGAGCAGCACTAATTAATTCAGAATCATTCAATGCATCTTCAACTGCTATAACATGAATGTTAGTCATTCTTCCTGATGATGCCGTCGAAGGCAATGGTGAGGGTTAATTATTGCTGTCTGAAATATATCTGTCCAGAAATAATCTGGCTGTATAATTGTTAGAATGTAAAATCAGGTTTTTTTCAGATGAGTTCTTTGGTGAGTCAACACTGTCTGAAAAATAGAAACTTTTTAACATAAACAAGTACAAGAACATTTCTCAAATAGTGTCCTTTTATTCTTGTGTGCCTATTCTTAGGTGTCTCTTTTTCTAATTTTGAAGCTTTCGGTAATTTTTTTGTTCCTTTTTTTTTTTTCTTTAGGATGTGTGTTCCGTCTGCAAGCTACAGAGAAAACACTGAAGAGTCCATTCATTCTTTTTTCTTATGAGTCATCATGGCTGTTGATATGGATTAGAATAATGCAATCTGAAATAATGAGGGATTTTTTTTATTGTACAACAGGAATCCTATACTTTCAAAATGTAAGAATTGCAGAATTTTGAAGAACTCTGTTGTGGGGGGATAGAATGTAAGAAAATAAAGATGGTGCAGAAGGTAATCTTGCCCCTGAGGAGTTGCAGCTGTACTAACTATCGAAGATTAGGAACAGGCCTGCTCTTGATAGGCCACAGCTGTGACTAGTAAGAAAGAGTGCTGTGAAAGAGTGGTCCAGAGGAGAGTTGGACTTTGTTGGCTGTACTGTGAAGAAAAAGGAATCAGTACTGCAAGGGAGTGCCCACGAGAAATTACAGAGAAGGTTTGGAACTTTTGCAATAAGATGACAACACTCTGTCAGGCTCAAATATATGACATAGCATATAATACAAAGGGCATGTCACCTCAGTCATTTTCAGAATTACTTCAAGTAGCTCTAGTCCATGCTGTTTTTTCACAGAATTTAATTTTTACTTTTATGGATATGTATGTGGCCTGTTATTTAGATACATAGATACATATGTGCTGGAATGTCTACGTAACTCTGTGTGTGTCTGTGTGCATGCCCACATACATATATATATATATATATATGTGTGTGTGTGTCTACATACATGCATGCACATACATGTGTGTCTACATACATGCATACATCTATACACATATGCGTATAGATTTGCATATCTTCATGTTTACTTCTCTAACTCATGAGAGGAGAGATATTCCCTGTCAGCTTTGGCCTCCTTATTTCTGTTGTACCGTAGACATATTAGAAAGCAAGTGTTCCTTGTGAAAAAGAAGCCAAAGAGACACAAAAAGCTGGTGGAGCTAGCACAGCATCCCCAAACACAATCTACTGCTTATAAGGAAACTTCAGACTTGTTGCCACCTAACAGATCTCCTGGTCAGATTCCTACAAGCTAGGAAGAGATACAGATACAAATCCAAACCCTCTCACTGAAATAAGTGTAAAACAATACCTTGAAATGCAAAAAAGTAGGCCATCAAGTTTTCTTTCTTTTATTATTGAGTTGTCAACTTGTCATTTCTAGGGAGATTTCTCTTTTTTTTCCTCTTAAAAAGACTCTTTCCTTTTTGGAGGCCAGTCTTTTTAATGCACCTAATAAAAAGTCTAGTTCTCTTTTACAGTAAGAATAAACTGCCTTCAAAGTCAGATTGGGTTGAATCAAGTTGGATGAAGAACAACAGTTGTACTTACAGGGTTCTTAAGAACTGGTAAATATGAATCCAGAACTAAACCTGTCTCATGAGGAAATCTTGTGAAATGTTTTTGAGTTTTGTAGAGTCCTGAAGGGCAGGTCTTTGCACATCTGTGAAGTTAGCCTCAGTGACTAGCCAATGCTTTCACCACATTCAAGAAGTTCTATACATACAAAGGAGTTTAACTGAGAAGGAAAAATGTGAAAAATGTAAACAAAATGAACAGTGGTGTTGAACATTGCATGCTGTCATTTTCTATTCCAATGTAAAGTTGAACCACAGGATATTTTAGTTCTACTGCAAGAAAAGAAAATTCAAAATCCTGTATGAAAATAACAACAACAAAAAGGCAGAACAAACAAACAAAAAGTCCCTGAAGAACTCATGTCTCAAACCAATTAGGGTTTTTAAAGTAAATATTCTGAACTTTAAAGGGAAAAGGAGAGGAAATTCAGATGAGGATTGAAGAAGTTGATTAGATGTAACTAAAGGCAGAGCCATTCTGTGAACAGGAAATAGAGACAGAGGTATACTGAAAAGCATCACCTGAGAATGTCAAAAGCAGCAAAACTCTGAATTAGAAGAGCCACAGGACAAAGCAGAGCAGTGCTACAGCCCATCCACAACCGCTTAAGAGAGCTGTTCAGAAATGCTCTCATCTACCACTCAGGCCAGGGTGAGACACATTATTTCACAAGAAACCAGTGGAGACAAGCATAGTTCAGGACTGTTATTTTGTGCTTAAAACATATCTAAAACATTGTTGCCAGCTGATCCATAACTGCCATCTGAATGTTTTCCAGAATACTATGCAAGCCAAAATAATTGTTTGATTGCAAGTCACCACTCCTACACTGCTTGTTGATTGCCTAAAGCTCCAAATGATGACACTGGTGCAAGAGAGAGGGGTGAAAGAGATGCCAAGTCCTTGCTGCTGACACTCCTGGGTCAAGAATCTTGTTCCATTTCTTGTATTAAAGGTGGTAGAAACTACCAGCAATCAGTGCTGATTATTTTGTGGGGGTTCTGACTAAGAGTGTGATTGCTCAGTGAAAACAGGGGAATTATCAAGTGGATTAAATTTTGGAATAGATATAAATGTTTACACTTTAATACAGCTAAATATTGCAGCCACCACTTCACACACAATCAATTGGTTAAATCAAAATCTGTGCTAGGGAGACAATTTACTAATTAATTGTTTAAATCATATAACTACTTCTAGATAATAATGGAGTAGTTTTTTTTTAATCCTGTGTGAAGAAAGAAGATTTAATTTAAATATTTCTATGAGGAAACCATAGAAATCATAGAAAGAGTATCATTGAAAGGAACCTTAAAAGTTCCTCTAGTTCTAACCCCCTCACCATAACCAGGGATATCACCTACTAGATCATGTTGCTCAGAGTACTGTCCAGCCTGGCCTGGAACACTTCCAGTGACAGAGCATTTATAGCATTTACAAATTATGATTTTGATGCATAGAAGTTACATTTTTATTTTGAGAATTGACCATACAGGTATATTAACATTAATCATAGTAGAGTTCCATATTTTTTGTGAAAACATACCAAACAAAAACCAGAGATGTTTATGAAGTTAAATATTAAATTTTGTCGAAATTACAAACACTGTGATGAGTCTCTGTTAAACGTATTTTTTAACCACCATAGAATGAATCAAGGAGGTGTGTGTCCTGGTGTATAAAGAAGTTTTACAAATGCCTTGAAATCAAACTCTAATCATTCTCTCTTCTTGGAGTTGTATTTTAATAGGTTGTATCATTGTCATTAACAGGAATTGATGTCTACCTGGTCAAATAGCATTAAACTGACATAGCAGATGATAGAATCTTATTTGGATTACTTTATTTTTCTCAGCTTTAGTGTGGCTACCATTAATAATCTTAGCACAATTCTAATGATATTTAATTTTTTAGCTATTTAGAACCCCATTTCCTAAAGTCACATAAAATATCAACTTTAAAATAATAAGAAAATAATTTCTAATTTTTGTATTTGAGAAAAAGGTATTAATAACTCAAATCCTGAAGATATGCAGGACAATAGATCTCCAAAATTATTCTTTAAACACTTTGTGATAATAAATATACCTTAAAATCTTTTTGCATCCAATTCATGATTCTAAGAAAATTATGTTTGGATTAATTCAATCATAAATTGCCAGTTGCTGATATTAGCAACTAGCAGACTGAAAATCAGAATATCTATGACATTAAAATTTTCAGGATCTTAGATAAAGAACCAGATACTTTTGAGACTATATATGAAAGCCAATATCTTCAAAAAGATATTTTTGAAAAGTTTCAAGCAGCAGTTTGAAGCTTTTTTCAGAAGAGAACAAAAGACACTTTGATCTCCAGATGATGCTTCTATCAGTAGTAGCTACAAAAAAAATGATTATACAAATAGCATATTTCATTATTGTGACATAGCAGTAGCAGAATTATTTTACATGTCTGTTATAACTAAAGACAAATTGTAAAAAGAGAATGTAAAATGTAATTTTTGAAACTTTCAAAAGAATTTTTATGGAATTTTAGAATAGTTATTTATTCTCAGGAAGAATTTTCTTCCTTGTTTTCACAGAATTTCTCTGGGAAGACAGCTTTTTATTCCACTGCACAACTATCTTGTGCAAAAGGTTTGGACTATTTCATCTCATGACCAATTTATAGGCTGTAGGTGACTACCACAGATAACACCTAAAGGTAGCTGAAGGTCTCTCTTAAGATCAATATTTAAGGGCCAAGACAGACTTGAGCTCAATATTACTTCTTTTTATGAATGGAAAAATTCCATCCTAAATTGTTCCCCTACTGCTTCAAGAATTACATGCAATTGTTCTGTTAGTAAAAAGATTTAGGAATATAGCTCTCTGCATGCTGAGATGAAGATTTGCCACTAAAGTCTAATTTGATTTATCAATCAGCCAATTAGTGTATTATTAAAAATTCACTGCAGGGTCAATCTCTTGTTGATTTACATAATTAAGTTGTCTGCTTTCTAAGCTAGGGTGCTTGGTAATCAGTAAAGTCTGTAGGCCAAATTCCACCCTCCCCTTTCTACACAACTTTACAGCCAAGAGTTGTCTCATAGACTTTGGCAGAAATATATAAGTAACATACCTCATAAATATCATTGTCCATGAAACAAGAGCAGCACACTAGAACGATTCTAGAGATACCTTAATTTCCATAAAGGCATTAAATGAAGGGCCTGAACACAAAGGAAGAAGAACCTTTCTTTTCACCAAGTAGATTCAAATTAATATATGATGCTATGCACTAATGTCAGTTTGTAATTTTAAATTCTAGCTACTTTTCATGACAGTTAACATGAAACTTAATTTGAAATTGTTGACCAGAAATGAGACTTTCAGAAGGCTGAAGGTATAAAGATATGATGGAGAAATTTCATAAAATGTGAATCATGCAGAATTTAATACAAGTACTTAAAGACGTAGAGAACTAGCAGAGAAATACTTTTTATTTTGAGATGTCTGTAACTCCTCTTAAATCTTGAAATATTATTTTTGCTCAGTTCTATATAAATTGAAACTGTAATGGAAGCTTCCATAAAGTTCAAAAAAATTTCAAGTGATCAGAAACTTCATTTTCTAAAGCTTAAAATACCAGATCCAGCAAATTCATTGTTTTGTGTATGTTCCAGTGCTTTCAGTGGAAACAAATTATGATAAACACTAAACACTTCAGAAAGCTGCTCCCCACAATTACTATGTCAAGTCTTTGCTGGCGTATCTCACCTGCTAAAGATGAACAAAAAATATTGATGTCAAGAAGTAGTGAATATGCTGAAAAAATACCATACAAAGAGGTGTGAGTTCATCAGAAACTTACATAATGCAGTGAAAACTTCTTTTTTTTTTTTTTACTAGATGCAGACTTTTGCAAACCTTGATGATCAGATGATTCTCAAATCACACAATGTACTATAAATACTTCTTAATTGGGATGATAAATTGAAGACAAGGATGTTTCTTTGGTTTTTATGCTATTTGTAAATGAGATACTTGAGAAAATATACTTTTTTTAAAAAAGTCTTTTAAATACTGAGATATTCAGTAAACAATGGTTAGTTTCTCCAATGAATCATATCAAAGAGCTACCTTTGGTTAATGGTTGGACTTCCTGATCTTAGAGGTTTTTCCAATGCAAGAAATTCTATGATTCCAGAATTCTATATAAAGGATCCTTTTCTGTGCATTTCACACTTCCAACAGATATGCCATGAGAAAAAAAACAGTACTTAAAAAGATTTTTAAAAATTTACTATTTGAATTAGTCATAGACATTGCTGAAAAAACCCCAAACAAAACAACAAAAGCCAAGAGAATTTTTATTATAAGTTGCTTCCTAAATACCATCTTAAATGCTATCCACAAAATTAGTTTCATCCTTCTTTTTTGTCGAGTTTTCTGAGGATGCCACTTAATTAATAACTTACTATAACTCTCCTTTAGGCTGAGGATTCTGTTAGTTCTTTAATAATGTCCTTTATTTTGAACTTAAAAGGCTAAGGTGACCTTCTCTTGAAAATCAAGGAAGTTCTGCTTATTTGAAAAGGACAGAGAGGAAAAAAACTCAAATTGCACTATAAATTTAGGAGGTTGTGAATAACAGTAACAAAACTTGTATGGTTGTTCAGGTCTTTCTTTCAAATATATTATTATTTCAATTTTTTTTTACTTTAAATCATTAAGACCCACCAGATGAGACAGGGAAAGAAGGAAATTTTAAGGAAAACTCAGGGCATCCCTTAAAGGTCTGCCTAGATGTCTACGTATTTCAACTGGAAAATAATAAATTATTGACACTCATAATAAACACATTGAGATACAAGACTTTGACCTGTAATTCATTAGAAATAATATTATGATAAGTGGCATCCACAGCTGGCTCATATACCACCCAGACATGCCAATATTTTTACCCTACAAATTCCAAATGGGATGAATTTTAATATGTAATATATGAAAAAAAGATTCAGAAAATCATAAGAAACTGATAATTCTTGCTGCTGTTGCTGACAAGAGTGGGACTATGAGCATTTTACTCAGAAACATTAAAAACCAAAATTGTCAGTATCTATAAGCTAAAGAGATCCATTTTAAAATGACATATGAAACTTAAAACAGAAAACTTGAAGAGTAAAAATGAATGAAAGATGTGAACACTAACCTTCCTGTTGTGAATATTAACAACTGATACATAAGCACACATAGAAACTGATGCAAGGCTCTGAAATTAATGCTTCTTTTTCTTTTATGTTAGCAAAAAAGATGTTGCTTTCTTTCTCAATAGTTTGGAAATTCATCCAAAGGATAATGTTCAAGACTGCACACACCAGCCTGTTGATTATTTTTCCTGTGCAGAAATACATTATGTGGTTTATAGCATCATCCCTGCAATGTACGAATACAGGGCATGTTCTCATTTAGAACAGTGGAGGATAACTTATTTAAACATAATTGTCCTTACCTGTTAGTCTGAAAGAGCTCAAAATGATTTCACTGAACACTATCAGTGACAGAATTATGCACCTATTGCTGTTTCTGTAATTTGAAACACAAAGCATTTTCCAGATAATCCAGCATTTTCCAGATAATCCAGAAAGAATAATTGTCACAAGAAATTTGTGGCCAAAGGCGAAACAAATATGTAGAAAGTGAACATGAAAGTCATCTACAACATGTAAGTTTACTGTGAGCTGCACAGCTGAGATATAATGTTCTCAGCCAAATAAAAATTCCTTCCAAAAAAGTATCCTGTCCTCATTAATGGGCAGACTTGAAAGCTTAGGCAAAAGCATGAAACAGGACAAACTACAAGGCAAGTATACAGCATGTCTCAGTGATCTATAATGTCAGTAATTCTGCAAGACAGAGATACTATCATGTTCAAGTAGCACTAAAAATATCATCTGACGGATGAGGCACAAGAGAGACAATAGTGCAAGTGAGTCCTAGATTTGGCTTAGCATCCAGAACTTTTTTGGCTGAAGTCTTTTGAAAGTGTCCTCTCATAGTAAATGCTCACCTCAAAGGCTGCCAAGAGCAGAAGCACTCCACATTAGCCAACAATAAAGTCCATCTCCTTGCATTTTTCTCATCTGAGGAAAGGAGAATAAGAGTCTTAATTTTTGCGGGTTTTTTACTGGGAAGTAGAAAGACAAGATTAAACTTTGTGAAAATATGACATTTAAATACATCTGAAGAGTAATCAATATAATAAATGGCTACAGTTCATTACCCTTTAATTAAGCTAATTTATTTCAAATCCCAGTGCAATTCTGCTAAGTAGATCCTGTAGCAATAGGACAAGGAGCTGTAGTTTTAAACTAAAAGGTGTTAGATTCAGACTAGATATGTTGAAGAAATTTTTACAGTGGGGAAACACTGGACTAGGTTATCCAGAGGCTTTCTATATATCCCATCCATGGAAACATTGAGGGTCAGGCTGAATATTCCTGCAATAAATATACTTTGTGTCAGGCCCTGCCTGGATGGTTTGAAGTGTATTTTATCTTCTGTAGCATATGAAGATAAAGTTTCCATAGATGACTGTTTATAATGTGCCCCTACAGTGTGTCCAAAAACAACACATGGATTCAGGTAAAATTCAAACAGTAGATGTACGACAAAATAATATTCCAGTATTTATTTCACCTACCTGCATGGAATGAAAGTATACCAAACTTTTGACTTAAAAAGTTGTTCATAGCAGAATAACATTCTCAGAAGCTATCCAATCTTAAAACTTCAATATATTATCTCCTAGTTAGTCATCAGATTGCAATTAGTGCAATTAGGCTCTATTGTGCCCATAGCTGGTGCTAATTTATGCTGCTTTAGAGAGTATAAAACCATGTCACTAATGTTTAATTAGAAGGGAAGGGTAGATAGGTGGAGATATTAAAGAATTACAATGCCATTAACAGAGCAGATACATAGAAGTAAAAAAGATCATCTGCCACATCAGCAAGGCAGCATTTCACTGTACCTTAAAAATCCTACTGAGAACTCCAGAGACTGGAGTTTACCACAGACAGAGACTGAAGGGAAATGAATTTGCAGGCTGCAGTTTCCTCACAAGGGTAGGGGCTGCGGTAGGAGCCAATATCTCCTCATTAGTGATCAGAAAGAAAACATGAGTGAATTGTCTGAAGTTGTGCAAGGGGAGATTTAGAGAAAGGTTCTTCATACACAATGTGGCTGGGTGCTGGGAGACATTCCCCAAAGAAAAGACTGTGGCACCAGACCTGCAAGATTTCAAGATGCATTTGGACAATGCTTTCAGGCATGTGGCGTCATTCTTGGGGTGACTCTTCACAGGGTCAGGAGTTGGACTTTGGTGATCTTGGTGTGTCCCTTACCAGTCAGATGCTCTTTGATTCTATGGTCCTAAATAAAACCCACTGGGTTTTTGATGGATATTAGGTGGGCAAGTTTTGCCCTTCCCACCCATTAGTATCAGAAGATCCAGACTACATATCTGTGGGATATAATTTGGTTCAGATTTCGACTACTCTTTTTAAATTAATTTCCCCAGTAGCAAAGTATTTTATAGAACATAAGTGACATCTTATTACCCAGTTCAGTCTGAGGGATATATATTTTATAGGTAGTTAATATGCATCAATAAGATTTTCTTTCTGTATGAATGTTCTGGATTTGCTGTATTACTTGGCTGAAACAAAAACTCCAAATCTGTTGATTTCTACAAGTTGTAGCAATGTTGTTTCTAATCTTACATATTTACAGCTTTAGCTCCTCTTTTATAGCAGCATCAATTCCTCACAGAGCAGCCCCCAATAACTAACTGGATTTGCAAGCTAACCAATGTATTTATGTAAGCAAAGAGAGCCAACTGCCTGCAGTCTGACAAATCATAAAAGGAACTGTGGCATGCCCTTAAATTACAATAAAAAAACTTATCTATCAAATGGAAAATTGTAATGCTTGCTGATATTTTCAGCTAAAAGAAACAGTAGCACACCCCCTTGATCTCACCAGCCATTTTCTCTAAGTACCTACAAAGCAAAATTATACACCAATCTGAGAAGTGCAGAACAGTGTGTGTGTGAAATACTGCAATCAAGTCTTCTATGCATACATACTATCTTTTACAAAATGCCCATTTGCAAATCACTGATTTTCAGTCAAAGAAAGATGGAACCTAAGGGACCTGATGTTTGAAATTTTCTAACTTATATATGTGACACAAATGCCATCTGAATGAGAGGAGAGGAGAGGAGAGGAGAGGAGAGGAGAGGAGAGGAGAGGAGAGGAGAGGAGAGGAGAGGAGAGGAGAGGAGAGGAGAGGAGAGGAGAGGAGAGGAGAGGAGAGGAGAGGAGAGGAGAGGAGAGGAGAGGAGAGGAGAGGAGAGGAGAGGAGAGGAGAGGAGAGGAGAGGAGAGGAGAGGAGAGGAGAGGAGAGGAGAGGAGAGGAGAGGAGAGGAGAGGAGAGGAGAGGAGAGGAGAGGAGAGGAGAGGAGAGGAGAGGAGAGGAGAGGAGAGGAGAGGAGAGGAGAGGAGAGGAGAGGAGAGGAGAGGAGAGGAGAGGAGAGGAGAGGAGAGGAGAGGAGAGGAGAGGAGAGGAGAGGAGAGGAGAGGAGAGGAGAGGAGAGGAGAGGAGAGGAGAGGAGAGGAGAGGAGAGGAGAGGAGAGGAGGTGAAGGCAAAGTGGGAGAATGAGAAAGAAGGAGAAGGAGAAGATAAGGGGAAGTCAAGAACAGGCTCTCAATCTCCTGTCCTGTGAGGACAACTGTCCAAGCACTTATATGGGATTTAAAGCCCTAGATTTCATCTTCTGAGCAGTCATTCAATCTTTGTTTCTTGTGTTTTTTTAATATCCAAACCTTACCATTTTAATTTTAATTTAAATTAATGAAAGCATTTCACTCTGTTGTAGTGTGTTCATTAAGTTCATTTAATCCCTCCCCCATTTTATGTATCTGCTCCCCTCCATTTTGTGTAAAATGGTTCTGCCCTCCTCAGTTTTCCCGCCACAGCCCTGCCAGTTCTATTGTCAATCTGTTAGGTTATATAATTCCTCCTCCCCTTTTTCCCTTATATGTATGCTTTTTCCTCCTCTCTGGGCCAAGTCAATCACCCCCCCCCACTCCACCTAGCATTCCAGAAGCTTCTCTTCTTTGGGGGTTGTGGTTGGCTGTGGTCCCGGGACCCCTCCCATACCTGGTACCTATTGGGCTCTCCACTATGTCATTTGTGTTAAGCTCATCCCCTCTTCTCCCCCCATTGGTCTTCTGTAAACCCCTCCCGGATCCACCCCTTCCCTTTATAACCCTGAGGCACACTTTGTTCTTGGTCGTTTGCTGGGACATCGTGGGCTTTCCAGTAAATCAAGTTTAGCCCCCCAGCGAGTGTCCAGCTCCTTCCTTCTCGTTGTTAGCAGTGATCCAGTCCGCAGCCAGCACAGCCCGAGGCCTTACGACGCTGAGGGGTGCTGGCAGGATTGCAGCGAGGTGTGGGCCTTAACCTCAGCTAGCCGGACTCTGACGTTCTCTGCTCTAGAAGGCTAAATACACGCCGCTAAATCACTCTACAAAATTAGTTGCCCACAAAAAAAGGAAAATACTATTTGGCTTTTAGAGGCCAGACTGGATTTCATGTTTTTGTTATTCTTTTTTTTTTATGTTTTAATTTAAATTAATCGCAATGCTTTAAAATATCTATGTAGGTACAATATTCTCAATTGAAATTGTGTCATATGAGTGTGTGAAAAATAATTTTTTTCACAACAGATTTTAATAAAGAGCGAGATAAAAAACATCCCTGTGTGAAAACCATCAAATTGTGTACTTTGAACCTTGTCTTTTTTGTCAAAAAATTAATTGTTCAGTGAAAATACATTAATCCCACCCATCACCTTTTTTTCCCTGTGCTTAAATATTAATTTCTGTAAAGAAACATTTTTTAAACATAAACTTATTCATACTATGACAAAACATTTGGAAAAAAAATCTTGAGTTGATTTATAGTTCTATTTTCTTATTACAATTGAAGTTATTTGTTTGTTTTCTTTGTTTACTTTTTGGCACTTAGTTCTGAATGCTGTAAATATATTATATTACTTCTCATTTTCATGTTCTAGCAGCTTTAGAATGGCAGACTTACGGTTTCTGTCCAGTTAAGGTAAAGTATGCACAGCTGTATTCCTTATTGGAAAGAACCCTAAATTTAACAGTAAAATCTGTCAAAGTTTTCCCTTCTGTAACTGGAGGATCTTTGATGACTGGCAAAATTACAAATGTCTCACCTGTGTGCTGGTGTATGTGCCTTTCTGTTACTCCAAGGTGGTTTTTCTTCGTGGAATGACCGCATAGAGCAATTGCACATCACAAATGCAGCAAGGCTCACGTCTTAACCCTGCTGGATCTGCGCTTCACTTCTGCCACATGATGTAATAAATCCTTTTTGTTTTTTTAATTGACATATTTTCTATGTTTGGTTTAAACAGGTTTTTCATAGCCCCTTGTTTTCTGATTGAGGCCTAAGATTCCCCGAGTTTGTTATGTTCCCAAAGACAAAAAGGGATAGGGAAGTTTAATTTGCCAGTGTAGAGCAAAGCACTCTGGGGTGGCTCAATTGTCTTAACAGACAATCCTCTTTGCCCAGAGGATTTATTAATTTTTTGTCAATGGCAGAGCATGCTTTGTGCATGGAGGCCATTTAAATGAAAGTCTGGAAGCCATATATACATATGGCATACCTGAAGCTGGTTTCAGCTTGAAATAGTGATTTACACAGTAGCATTTATCTCATCTAAATTTGTCTGCCAAAAAGTTGAGCAAAAGCCCAAGATAATTTTCAAGATTTCTTCTAATGCTAATGAAAGAGACAGGTGCCTTCATAGGGCAATTATCTCTACAATCATTTTGGCCAGCGGTGTAGCACTCTTGGAAATGCTGGTCTGTCTATTTCCTGTGGAATTATTCTGGAAAGTTAGTTTGCCATTGGCTTGCTAACTTAACATACACAGTGAATTGTTCTTTGCTTTAAAAATTCATTATACATATCTCAAGGTAGAATGTCTTATTTCTGGCTTGTTTCTAAGCAGAAAGTGTTGAAATGTTCAAGTGCCCTAGGTGAGTTTTTTGGGTTTTGCTTTTGATTTTTGATCCTGGCTTTAAACCAGCAGGAGAGTACACCTGTACACACCCAGCTGTATGGGTATATGTGTGCTCTTTACATATGAGTGACTGCTTTGTTCTTATGCCTCTGAAGCCAGTTGAAGGACAAAGCACATACTGAAAGATTAAATAAACATGAGACTAGATACTGGGCTGCAGCAGGGCTGAGCTGGCACCAAAAGCCTCTAACAACTAGCTCACACCAAACATTGTGCTTTCATACAGGAGGAATCTCAGGAAATATACAGCTGTCATGAAGTCTCTTTCATCATGCCCAGTCTCCAGAAATGGAGAAGGTCTGAAACTGTCCATAAGCACGGTGTTTATGACTACCATAACTGTCCACTAAAGCCACGCACAGCCAAGGTCTGCTCTGAGCTGTCTGCATGTGTGCTGGGAGCTTGGATTGTGCAGCTGGCTATATTTGATGGAAAACAATATTGTATAAATGCCTAAATTCTAAATGAGCACTTTATCTGCTCTTACAAAATAAATTTGATTTGCGCTCAATTAATGACACAAGTGTGCTTCACTGAAAAGTATCCTAATCCAGTAAGTGTTGTGCTATCTTCCATAAAAGTAAAATAAATATGTTTTCCTTGAGATGCTGAAGTAATAAAAAAGCAGCATATTCTCCAGTCAAATAATTTAAGTCTTTTAGGTCTTCTCTTATCTCCCATGAGTTCTCTACTACTTTATCAAAGGAAAGAACAGAGAGAAAAAATAACTCAGAGGAAAAGAAGAAAAGAATTATTGCTTGCCAGCTTAGCAATTATAAAAAAAAAAAAAAATAGAAAAACAGAGAGTATCAGATAAATTTTCTTATTGCTAACAGTAGCAAAAATCCCCAGAGGAAAGGATTTTAATGCCATCCCTAGAAGAGAAAAAAGCCTGAGCCAGCAGCTTGGTATTACAATACTTTTTAAGGTTTCTCTAGGGAGGCTAAGGAAGAGAAAATAGATATATATATATAGTGGTGGTGAAGAAGGCTTAGACTTTGATCTAATGCAAATTCTAGTTCAAGTTAACTAGTTAAATCTCCTCAGATACTTTCATCCCGGAGAATTCCTGAGTACAAATGTGCAAGAATAAAATACAGAAAAATTTAGAGCAAAACATGTCACACAAAAATGCTATCCCTTCAGGAGCCTTAGGGAGCCCTTGTGTTTCCAGAAGCAGAGCCTCTCCTGTGACTCCAGGTCCTTAATGGGGAAGGAAACACAATGAGCACTTTCTCATTTGAAGAGTGTAACCTGCTTTCTGGTGTGTTCTGGCAACTGCAGGTTGCCTTTGAAAATGCAGCAAAGCAAACTGCCCCTTAATTCATGGTACATAAGTTGCAAAGTCTCCACATCAGCCCCCTTAACACAAGCAAAAATGCTGTGATTTTTGCCAGCAAAAATTTATGGTAGACAAACTACATTACCTCACAGCAAAACATGAAATTACTTAATCCTCAAAGTCTGTTCCTCTTCCTTGCTTATAAAAAGATGACCGTATTAATGGAATTTATTCTGCTTCTGGTTCATAATAATTGAAGCACAACATTTTTCAGATGTAGGGGCCAGAGGTTAGGCGTATCTGTGAATTTGACTCCTCAAGTTTAAATATTCAGCATGCCAGACATGAAGGACAATAACCCTACAGGAAAGGCATTAACAATTAGAAATTTGCAGCTCTGAAGTACACAGAGATTAAATCAAAAGCTAGTTTTTCATATACTTTTGGGATGGGATGAGAAAAAGAAACAGCAATTTACAAGAAAGGAAGAAAACCTGTGAACTTTACCTATCCAGTTGCATTTTAGAGACGTAGAAAGCATTAAATACAAGGAAAAGCTTTATGGGATATTGGAGGATTATTTAGGTGTTTGCTTCCTGATGATAACATTGGTTATGACACTGAATCATTATAGATATATCGATGCAATAATATCACAAGATTGCCTGATAAACACTGCAGAAATACTGTTTATGCTTTTGGATGCTGTGCAAGCAGCTTTTGGGTTAGCTGGAAATTAAAGCAAACTCCTCAGAATATAGGATCTTGAAGAAATTCAGGTGGAGATAAACAACGTTAAGATAAAGGAAATGAAAGAACCCGATTTAAGTCCAGAGGACAAACAAGCACATCCATACATAAAGAAAAGTAGGCATGCAGTCACACTCAAGAGACTTAATAGATGAAACATGGAGGAGGGAAAATAGAAGGCTGCAGTTCAGTGAAGATCCTTAATTGATTAGAATGCCCACAGCAGTATAGGACAACTGGAGGAATCATTAAAATATTACAGATGAGTTATGGCAAGCATAAAACTCCTAAATAATCAAGTGAAGGTAAAAAAGAAATAGACAAGTGAAACAGTTCCAAGATAATGAGATATACTAAAGATTTCCTTTTTGTGTCATGCACAGTCAAAAGTTTTCTTACTTCACACATTGCACTTGTATTAAATGCTTCTCTTTGTGGAAATTAAAAGAGCACATCAAAACAACAGTGAATATTCAATATGACCATCACATTCAAGTGTGTCAGGAAGGGGTGTGCCACGTGTCTAGCTCAGTCTGCTGGTCGTGAGAGGAGGAAAAGACTTTCAAGCGAAATATGATTTAACAAATTTGCATAATAAGATTCCATATCACCCCCTCATACAGAAGCCATAAATTTCTTCAAGCTGGCTATAAGTTAACCTAACACAGTTATACCCTAACCACTGACATTTTAGATAGTAGTAACTTGTTGCAAGCTTTAATAAACTCTCATGACTCTCAAAAGGGATTGGCAGGCATTGGTAACTGAGGCAGAGACTCAGTGGAGGTTGTAACCAAGTTGTTTAGAGACCCTGTAAGCCCCAGGTAATTTCATCATGTTGTAACTGAGTTCTCAGGACTTGTGGAAGCCTATTTTGAAGAATATTGGTTTACATAAACTGCTGTAGATACGTTTGGGTTTAACAGAATCTCAGAATATTTTGGATTGCAAGGGATTTCTGAAGTAAAATTGCACAAACACAGGAATATATGTACAGTTATACTGTACTCTATTATAGTAAAATAATAAAATAGTTTAACCTGCAATATATTCCAAGGTTGTAATTTCATTTATTCCAAAGCATCTCAAATGCCACAGTGAAATTACAAGACTTGTCTTACAATAACTTACGTTCATGTTATTTTGGATTTTGGGTTTTTTACCTTAGAAGATTGAAGAGCACCTTAGAAGCCACCTTCAGGTTTCTATGAGTATTTACTTCTCTGAGGAGAATACTTGAAAATGTTCTTGATATCATCATATACCTGTTCAATCTGTATCTTCTGTTTAAAAAGTAGAACACCACCAATGACAACATAGAAAAGTCACACTGATCTTGATTTGTGTGAAGGTTCACCTCATTTACAGCAATTTTAAATGAACACAAACTAAGGGGAAAGTAATTTTTAAGTTTCTGAAAGAAACTGTTAAATTTCATACACATAGTTTCTCAGGATGAAGGTCAAATGCACCCCCCGAATACTGACTCCCAATGAGGTAAGATAAGTATGAAACTTTACCCTTTTACTTTTGTGACAGTGATTGTGCTACTGTCTGTGACTAGACAGAAGAAGAATTAAATATTATTTATCATTTTCTTCTCCTTTGTGCACATAAACACGCTCACCTCACAAACACAAAGAGTAGTCTATACATGTGGATGATTTGAGCAGATATAAGTGGAGGAAGAAAGCCATCACTGTGAGGGTGATCAAACACTGGAACAAGCTGCCTGGAAAGGCTGGTTGTGGGAACATATTCCTCAGACAAAAAAACTAGAATGGGCCCTGATCAGCCAAGCCCAGCTGAACCCACTGCCTTCTTTGGAACAAGAGTGAAAGTAGAACAGCTCTGCTGGTCCTTCCCAAACGAAATGATTCTGTAATTCTATGATTATGTAAATCATAAACCCTACTTAGTGTGAAAACTTCTTCTGTACTGGGAAAAAAACCCCAGCCTTCTCAAAGAAAAATAATTCTTCTGAAATCCTTCAAGAAGATGTAGCTCAGGGAAAAAGCAGCTTTCCAGGTAATCTCCTTCCAGGTGACTCCTCAGGTGTTAATTCTTCCAAGTCCTGAAGAAGTACCGCAAGGAAAAGCTGAAACCCTTTTATGAATGACAACCATGCACTACACATGTATACTGTCCTAAGCAAGATCTTCTGAACAGTTTTCAACACCTTTCAGAAGTCTTTTTTAGACAGGCACTAGGATCCTTAGTAACGTGCCGCTGGAATTTTTTACCTGTCCCTTTATAGCTGGTTGTTTTCACCTTCATGACCCCAATGACTTTATCCCTTGTACAAGACTCAGTAAAAACTTCAACAAATAACTGAAAACCTCTATTTTCTATAATTCTAACTCAGACCAGGACCATTCACACAAAAAACTAGGAAAAGATGACTACTTTCATGGATTTATGTCCCCATCTCAGAGTGAATGCTGTTTCTTGATAATCAGTAAATTCAGTTAACACAGGCTTTTCCAGCTACTGAGGTAACTGTGGATCCAACCATTTTCTGAAGGTTTCTTTGGGACAACTCAGATATTAAGGAGAAGAAGGAAACCATAAGGAAATATGTTAGAACTACTGAAGCATAATGAACAGGTTGTGGTATTCTGACTGCATTTTTCCCAGCCTGCAGAAAAATAGCAATGCCAAGGCTGCACTTTAAAATGGACAAGTGTGAAGTGATTGCCAAAACAACCAAATCTGCCTATGGTAGCAAAACTTTGCTTGAAATTCCAGAGCAAATATTGCAACATGGTAGAAATTTTCATACTGCTGCTCTAGTGAGGGAAGGAGCAAAGAACACATGGCAATGAATTATTGCAAGGTTCTGCAAGACAGACTTACAAGGGTAAATAAGAAATACGGTTTCTACTGGCTAACGATCATTGTCCTGAACAATCCTACCATGTACCTATTAGCACCATCAAATGCCTAGGAAGTAGAATTATATATATACATATACATATACATACCCATACATACATACATACACACCCACACACACACACACATATACATATATATATATGCTCACACACAGATATATCTATATGGTAATTCCTAGTCACAAATTTTTGTAGAATTTGGTCTGGAATTAAAAAAAAAAAAAAAAAAAAAAACCCAAAAGAAAGAAAGAAAGAAGTCTAAGTTACACACATGCACACTTAGAGACATATGATTTTCCTCCTTAATAAGCCAAGAATGGAGTAAAGTGCCCCCTTCCCACAGAGCTGCCTGAAAAGCAAAAGGTGCTTACAAACTGGATATACCAATAAACTAGGAGAGTCTGATCCACTGGACTCTTGCTGCAAATCTGCAGGCTGTAAATGGTCTGCAAGGGATTCCTTTTCCTTAACTAAGCTTCTCTGTAAAGAGCTGTAGTTTCAGTCTGTCATCATTAGTGACCACTGAATGGTCAGTCACCACTCATTAATTCTGAGCTTTTAATTCCAGACACCAAAAGAAAGTAGAAGCTGTGTTCCCCTGATATTGCAGGTATTCCCAAGAACTATGTACGGGAAGAAGGAGCATAAGTACCTTCTTATACCAAATGTCAGCTTTTCCCTCCTTAAAGTGCGCTAAAAAAGTGTGATATTATCCACATTACCTCACTCTTTTTCTTCTGGTCTCTTTCTATCTACACATGCAAACATATAAACAAGAAGGATATAAAGAAAGACAAAAAGATGCATATTTATTTTCCATTTTCTTGTCTTCAAAGCTTTCCAGGAAAAAAAAATTCTTTTATATTTCATTTTATTTTCAATCTTTTTCTCAGCTGGGTAGCTGGGATTCCTGCTTATGTAATGAACAGCAATCCAAATTCCACTTCATACTGATACTCTTCTTCTGATAAAATTTCCCCGTTTTCTGATTTATCGGTGTATTCAAACTTCCTACTGTTAGGATTGTCTTATATATAGGAAGAAATAACCCCTCATTTGCTGGAGAAATCAATATAAAGTCATTTGGTGACATTTGAATATGTTAATTTGTGGGGGGAGTGGAAAATTTCATTTTAATACACAAGAACTTACATACTTTCCTATACTTGCATAAAAAAATTGTCAAAAACCACTGCAACCAGTAAAAATAGAAGTACACCTCTAATTTCCCGAAGAAATCTTCAAACATCATGTAGGGAAAACACACAAAGCCCCACAATTCAGATTAATCATAGTTTGTCAGTTCTGCCGGCTCGTGAACGTGGTGAAAATGCAATATTGTGGGGTGATGTTTGATTTTTTTTTCCCCTTCAGAAAAGAAATCAAAGAAAAATAATAAAATAAAACAGAAAATATGACACAACAGAAGTATATTAAACCCCAGATATTTATACAGCAGTAACTACAGAGCCCTCAAACCCCCAAACATTATTTAAACTAGTACATTCCTTCTGGTGTAAGTAAAGTGTTGTCATTGGTTTGAAGACCTTTGAATAAATCCACATTAGTGCTGTAGGCATTGCTTTCCTAGTTTAGAAGTCCTAAATCATGAAGTCTAGGCTTTCCTTTGTACTTTTAACTTTTTTAATTACCTTTCAGGCATAAGGAAATTCTGAATTTCTTGGAAAAGAACCCAGGAGTCTAGGAAAAGAGACTGTGCTTAAAACTAGAAAACACTCCTGGGGATTTTTCCCCTCAAAAACACCCAGCAGCCTATTTTTGATGGCATTTACCTAAAGATAATCCCAATAATGAGCATATTTGCCTTCAAACCCAGGCAAGGTGCTGTTCACATCCACACTGGCTATGTATATACTTTTGTCCATTGTTGTCCATTATAAAATTAAGGGAAGAACATTTTTTTATAGGAGATTCTTGAAGACGCAGATTTAAGATAGGGGGATATCTTTAGAGAGCTCAAATAGCAAGCAGCAGCACACTGGTAACTACATTAGAGTGCCTCTTTTCATCTTACCTACGACTTGTGAAGTTACACATCTTTTACTTCACGTCCCTCTGATGCCTTTAAATTTTTCTAATGACTTTTTTCTCGTGTTGAATTTCAGTGATAGTAATAACAGAAAGAGAGTATTAATTATCTCCATTTTGTCCTAAGTCAGTCCAAGATATCTGGTACAAACTGCTGTCCTTAAAGGGGGATTTACATGTCAGAGCTTTAGAAGCAAGCCTAGAGAACTTGAACTTGATGATGTTTCCATGAGGAAATTGCTCAAGACAAGCTAAAACAGAGCTATTGGTGAGATATTTCAGGCCATATTGTGGACTGAGCTGTGAGGCTGACACGATGTTTCATTCGAGTTTTTGAAAGTAAAAACATTGCAGAGTTTGCAACTCCAGATAAGCTAAGCTTGTTCAACATGTGATAATACTGAGAGGAAAGAAATTTATGTCTTCTTCTGGGAAATAATTTCCTGTATATTATATGAATGGGAATGTGTGTGTTTATTTGCACTCAAACTAAAAAGAGTAACCAAGTTTTGGAAGAATATATTCCGGATTAACAAGAAAGTCATATAGTGGACACCATGAAAAAACCACATGCTTTCTCCTTTTCTTTTTCTTTTTGGCTCACTGTTTTTATAGTTATTGACAGAGAACACAAGAAGAAAAAGACTCAAGGTCCATAAGAGACAACTTTTGCAAAGCTCTGAGTGTCACTATAAGTGACTTGCTACATTTCTGTTTTCCAAATAACTTAATTACTACTCACAGATCATAGCAAGAATACAATTCCTTTGCTTGTTTGAATTTACAAGTCCTTACCACATAAGCTTAAAATTTATGGCAAGAATTAGGTTATATGGAACTTTGTTCTCTCTTGACAGTGCTTTCCAGAATATTTTCCCTCAGCTACTAATCATGACTGTATGGTTTCAAGCTACCTGAAAAATTCAGTAAACTTGTCATTGACAAAAAAAAAAAAAAAAAACAAAAAAAAAAAAAAAAAAAACAACAAAAAAAAAAAAACCAGTTTTGTCTTCCCAGGAAGATACATACACTGCATCAACCTGTTTTCACTGTATTTTTAAGAGACCATTGGAAGCCATTCTTTCAGGACAGGAGGCCATGAGCACAAACTGAAGCATTCCATCTGAACAGGAGAAAATGCCCTTTTACTGTGAGAGTGACTGAGCACTGCCAGAGAGGTTGTGGAATCTCCTTGGAGACATTCCAAACCCTACTGGAAATGGTTCTGCACAGCCTGCCCTGGGTGACCCTGCTTGAGCAGGAGGATTGGACTGGATGATTTCCGCAGGTGCCTTCCAACCTCAGCTGCTCTGTAATTCTGTGAAAATCTTCAGAGATTCACTAATGACGATACAGTATTGATGTATAGCTGGAAAAATAGCAACTTTGCAGAAATAACAACCTAGCAGAATCCTTGTTATGGATATATCTCTTAAAGGCAATGTGCTTATCCTCTGCTCTTGAGAAGATGTGGTGGATGTCACTCCCTACAAATTATCTTGATCCCTTTTCGGATGCAGCTTTGTCAGGCTCTTGGAGTCTCTCCAATATTCATCAAGATTTAGTACAATTTCAGTAGCTCCCTCATCTGGACAATGTGGATGAGGGTACTCAGATGCCTATTTAAAAGTGCTCAAAGATTTGTGGATGTAAAGCACGTGAAAAGAGGAGACACCTTTCTTGCTGGAATTCTAAAACTAAGCAAAGCTTTTAATTATTTATTTGCAAATTCAGTTCTAAAACTTCCTGCATTTATATTGCAGAAATCAAATCACACCTATCAGAAACTTCAAAGTTACATATCTTTTATATTAGCCATTAGCCTGGTAAGCAATATTCTGCAGAGTTAACTCTGATTCCATTCCAAACAGCAAACCTCGTTAGCTACAATGTTTTGATGTGCTTTTATCCTTCATTAGTATTTTGGAGCTTTTTTCCCTCTTCACTTTACCTCTTTATAGGAAAGCATCTCACTCTCTTCTAATTTATGTGTAGTTGTGCCCAGCCTCAAAATGTCATTAAGTTGATAGGTCACACTTTAAATTAAGTTTGTCATATAAAAGTGTAATTTAGATCTAATAAAACAGTTATTACCACTTTTAATTAGGAAAAGTAGGAGTCGGGTCTGTCTGAGAGACATTCTTCGACATAACCATGCAGAGAGCCAGGCTGCAGGTTTTTTCATTTGAGTGGAATCACTGATTATTGCAGCAGCCCTATTCAAATTCAGCTGAGGGTGCATTTGTCTGTCAGCAGAACAAAACTCAATTAAGAAAAGAAAGATATTTGGAAATTACAGTTTCAAGTGTTCACTGGATCTCAGGTTTTAGTAGATTGTAATGGTGCTGTCTCATATTTAATAAATGTGCAGTGTCCCCCTTGCAAGTGGTTACAGATGCATTCTTGCAACATCCAAGATCATGCAATTGGGATGAAGGCTAATATTGATCCACCTAAAATCAATGGATTTTTTTTCTTCTGGTTGGTTAGTAGCACTTGTCACACCCTGAGCAACAACTTTTTGTCTGTTCATACCTGGTAGTTTAGAAAGTACAGGTAAATACAGCAATAATTTACAGTCATTTTCTAAGGGAGATACATCTGAAACAGCAAACTTAAGTTCTGTGCAGTATAAATCTGTCTGGATGTAAATGTGCAATTTGCAAAATTGTGCATGTCCTTCTGTCTGAATGTTACTGCTCCTCTCCATTTTATCAACAGTGAATACATTGCCTGTTTATCAAAGAAGCTAATAAAATACCTTTGGAAGTACAATAATCATAAAGTGTCACTTTTTATTTGAGAGACTAGTTCTAGTAACAAGTGCACAGATTTTAGGTTGGTGGAGCTGTGCTGAGTTTAAGAGTGTTACAGCAGTGACAAAGAGGAATCAGGCCTATGGCATGGACTCATCTGCAATTTAAAACCCTCACTAAGATGGGTTTTTTTACATGCAGTGTCTTTTACACAAAAGTACGGATGTGCTTGTGGCTGCAGAACAAGGATACCTTCTTTCACCAGAAAACTAAATGGCAAAATATAGAAAAGAACATCAGTGAGCAAATAAACACTCCTCTATCTAAAAGCAAATATATATCTAACATGAAAAACTGTGACATTTACCTTAAAATATAGAGGTTAACTGTTTTATTTAATAATGCTATCTGGAGCTGTCTTCACAATTGTAAGGGATGCACAATATCCCACCTTTTTACAACACATTTTTACTACATCAATTACCTTTTAGGGATTTTTGCTGCAAATTTTATATGTAGAGAGACAGATAGGTAGCTACATGCATACATATATGCACACATATATACAAAAATACATATACATGTGAGTACACAGTCAGAGGGATTTTCCAAGAGAGCACTTTCCAAAGTCATTACATTTTCAAAGGACTGACTGAGTGTTAAATGTCAGTATTTTGAAAAACTAGGTATATTTTGTATATCTTTAGTCACCAGATATTCTTGTTATCTCATATTTTCCATACAGCTGCTCTTTAAAGTATTAGAGTGGCAAGGTTATGTGCTGTAGTAGTTCATCTGTAAGGGGAAGTGATCAGCTCACCTCTGTAATTGCTTTTCTAGAGCTCCAGGCATAGATTTGCCATGAACCTTTAATTCCCTCTCATACACCACCTACTACATCTTGTCTCCTGCTCTGTTCCTATGGCATAGATACAATTCATTTTCCCAGCATTTTGTTGCAACATCAGCCTGGCTCCACAATCTTACATGCTGAATGCAATAAATCACCCACAAGAAGAATTTCCCAAGAGTCTAGGATAGATTGCTTTTTTCAAAGTTAAACTTCATGTTGTCCTCTTGCCTAATACATGCCCTGATATTGAGAAAGTCCCCTTTCACAGAACAACCTTCAGTTCAACCACTAACCACTGTTTGCATCTGCCACTGCATTTGTTGAGCAAAACACCAAAGGTTTGCCTCTTCTAATGCACCCTATTATTCTGATCTTGAGAATAACCAAGAAATGATCCCCAGGGACAAATGTAAGACTAAAGTAAGCATTTAGTGATATCCTTCTAATCTTCATCTCTTTGTGGCTTGAAAAGCATTCCTTCTTAGATTTGTAGATAATATGTTCTCCTTACTTTATTTATATCTTTGTATTTTTTTACTATTTTTTCAATCACTTTTTTAACTATTTATGTTTTCAACATCTGTAGACTATGTCAGTGGTTTGAAACTAAACAGAGCCAGAAAATATCCCCAAACTGGAACTACATCATCTGCTAAGCTGTTACAACAGTTGCTAGCACAGTTTTGGCTTGTACCATCTAGACCTCTCTCAAATAATTCCCAGGCACAATTTGTGAGTTAGGCACAAGCTAACCATTCCAAAGCTAGACCATTCCCAATAGGTAGTTTGGATGCAGTTATTCTGTCTTGGAGGCTACAAGACTTTAGTGCAAATACTAGCTGTTCCTTGCCAGTTAGCCTCAGTGCCAGAAAATTGCAATCTAAATGTATCTATATCTAGCATGTCTAGTCTGGACTTCTGAATATAGCAAGAAACTATCCAGTTTACTCCTGATTTGTACTAAAACCAATGTTTTCAGACCATTCCTAATCTACTGCCACATAACTTTTTCATTTCACATTCCCTAATTCTTGTTTATTTACCTTGTTAATGTAATTGCTAAGCCACATAACCAGAAGCATAAAATAGCTGCAGTATCAAGAAAAATTCTAAGGGCCAGATCTGAGCTAATGTGGCAGAAAACTAAAGCCAGATGAGGTGTCTTTACTTAAATGTGGTGATTTACTAAATTATTATTTTTAGCAAAAATATATTGAGAAAGTGTTCAGATATGTCACGTTTAAGTATGTATATAATATGTCAGGATAAACAATTAAATTTATTAAAAGACAATGTAATTGCCTGAGAAGTGGAGTGCCTGTTTCTTTAAAAGCATGATAGCACACTGCTATGCCTGGTAACTCAGTTAGGAAATATTTGGAATATTTTATTAAAAATATGCTTTCTGAAATTCAGCTGTCAGATATATTAATTTGGAGGACAGCCAGGCTCTCTGATCCTATTAACCACATTTGAAAACCCTCATATGGCTGGAAAAATATAATATCCATCCCACATTTCAGAATAGCAATAAGGGAACTCAGTGAGTAATTCACAATGGAAGAATTGCAAAGTCTTCACTGGCCCGGCACGTGCCGGGGGACAGGGGTAACCTGGTAACATTGGCCTGATAATTCTGAGGACCCCACACTCTCCCACAGCTGGGACTTTGATTCACTCAGAAGCTTTGAGCCAAGACCTCTCTGTTGATCGTTGTGTGATGAATCCCCAGCATGGGAATTCTTCTTGAACCGCTGAGGAGTCACTGGCTGCCCACCATGCTCAAAAATTCACACTTCACATTATAATAAAAAACTAAAAAAGCCTGTCTTTTGTCTGGTTGAGAATATTAACAAACCCACACTCATATTACAGGGCTGCATTCATCACAAGGTCTTTCTTTCTGCTGTTCTGGTCTGTATGGAGAAAAGAGATCTTATTTTATATTAGACACAAATTATAGAATTAAATAAGGATTAATCGTTCTAAGTCTAGTAATTTTTAATGTATTTCTCATCACTTTTCAGTTCCACTATGGTGAGGTCAAAGTTTATACCAGACTGTTTTAATGCCAGAAACAGCCAACAGATAATTAGCTAACTGTAAATTAAAAATAATCACCTCTCTGTTGAGTCCAATAGCACTTATGTGGCTTGAGTTAATAAAACAGCATCTACAAAGCACCCAGTCATTATATGGGGGCAAACAAAGAGAGAAAGGATTCACTAATTCTCAGAGCACAAGAGATCACAGCAGCCACTCCCCATCCCTCTGCCCCACTGAGGGAGATAGACAATTTGTGAGTGAAGCTGAGCCTAGGAAGAAGGCAGGGGTGGGAGAAGGTGTTTTAAGATTTGGAGTTATTTTTCATTACCCGACTCTGATTTGATTGATAACAAAAAAAATTAATTTTCTCCAAGCCAAGTCTGTTTTTTACCATGACAGTAACTAGTGAGTGATTTCTCCCTGTCCTTATCTTGATCCACAAGTCCTTCATTACATTATCTCTTCCCTGTACAGCTGAGGGGGGAAGGATAAAATGGATTTGGTGGGCAACTGATGTCCAGACAGGGTCAGCCCACCACACTGACACCAATAAACCAACTCATGAAAG
Organism: Melospiza georgiana; assembly: GCF_028018845.1. Lineage (NCBI taxonomy): Eukaryota > Metazoa > Chordata > Aves > Passeriformes > Passerellidae > Melospiza > Melospiza georgiana. The sequence goes on from NC_080431.1 coordinate 50,586,492, forward strand.
AAAGACTCTGATCCTGTGATTTCAGAAGGATTGAGTGAAAGTAGAAACAGAGTTGTTCAAAATTTAAAAAAAAAAATAGAAAAGAAAGAAGTTCACACATTCAAGCACAAATATCTTCAATAATTAGCAATAACAGCAAGGGGAACACAATTACAGGCAGACTAAATTGCTTTTTATTTAAATGTTCTCTTTTTAAAATGTATCCCAGTGTGAAAGTCCCTCTTTAAATTAGTGAGAGCATGCATAATCTCAATGTCTCCACTGGGGGTTGTAAGAATATATGTCCTCTCACTTGCTTAGTTGCGCATTTAGGGGATTAGAAGAAAATTGTACAGCCCTGGGTACTTTATAATGACAGATATCAATAGTAATTTAGCTAATTGAGTGTATTCCAGCTTTTTTTTAATTTACTGGTGTTTTTCACTTTATTCTTTGTTATTTAGTTCTGCCTGAGCATTCCACTATAACTATAAGCCTTGACCCTGCAAACTCTTGCTCGTAGAAATAGACTTTTCTTCCCGTATCAAGAAAGAGTTTTACAAGTAGATCTGAAACCATTAAAGGACACTTAAAAAAAACTAGGGCAAAGAAATGCCTACCTCAGTTTCTAAAACTTTTTTAATCTATCAAGAAAATAAATCCAAGAAATACTTCTGTACAAAAGAGAAAGTTTCTTAAAACACAAGCAATTTCAATTTTGTTTCTCTCATTCAACTTTGTGTTCTATTTTCTGTAAAATACAAAATTAAACATAAGTGAAAATATCATTGAACTTTCAAATTCGTAAGTACTTGATTGAATATACTGAAATTGACTGGTTTTGCCAAGTTCTGATAAAAAGGAAGAAATCCCCCTGCGTGGAGAAAATTTGTCATGTTTTACTGAATATTCTGAGCATGCTACAAATTCATCTGAAGGTAATAATAACATCTAAGCAAAAACTACTACCAGTTTGTTGGATAAGAGGAAGGTTTCAAAACTGAAGCATGATCTTTGTAGAGTATTTTCTGGAAGGATTAACTCCTGTAATTCCCATACAGTACAAGAAAGACTGTCTCTTGCTATATCTGCCCTTGCTATAACATCACTGTACTTCAAGACTGTCACAGTATTTAAGACAGTGATGTACTATTGTGACTTGGATAGAGTTCATTTTCTTCATGGAGGCTTATGTCATGCTATTTTTTGGATTTTTGTTGAAAACAGTGTTGTTAACATAGGGACGTTTTAACTATCATTGAGCAGTGCTTACACAGCATCAAGGCCTTTGTGGTTTCTCAACCTCGCCTGATAGGGAGGAGGCTGAGGGTGCACAAGTGGGAGGGGACAATTGACCACAGCTGGCCAAAGGGATATTCCAGATCATATGACAACATGCTCAGCAAGAAAATCTGCAAGGAAGAAGAAGAAAGGGGGAGAAATTTGGAGTGATAACATTTACCTTCCCAGTTTGTTGCATGTGAACGTGACGGGGCTTTCCTGGAGATGGACAAGCACTTACCTGCCCATGCCATGTGCTAGAAAGCAACCCATTGCCCATTTTTTGGTAATCTGTTACTTCCATTTGCAATGTAATCCAGAGAAAATAGCCCATACCAAAATTATAGAATTTTCTTTAATAACTGAAAAGGATGTAGGTCAATCTCCTCACAGATAATACTAAACTAAAGAGCTAAATTGCATTGGGGGTGTTGGATGTATCCTCTGCAATCAATATTTTTAGCTTTTTCTTTTACAAGGTGGAAGATATATTTCTTATTGTGATTAAACTGCTTCCCAAAAGTATTCCAAAACTAGAATTGCAAATATGCTTTGGTGGTGCTTCAGTTTCCTTGTTTCATTTGCAAGTGCTGACCTCCCAGTCATAGCAGTCACCGTTCCCTGAGTCTGCATAAAATCATATCTTTTCAGCCTGGGATTGCTGCAGCAGAAGACACTGAAGACATCCTTGATGTGATCCCCAGTGGTCATGTTAGTTTAAAAAATGCACAACCCTTGTCAGGCCAAAAAATCCTGCTACTCTAACATTGCAATGTTTGTTTTACTGAAAAACACTTTCTATTTGAAAGTTGTATATGCTGCACTTTTAGTTCTACTAAAAGACTGGCAAGGACTGAATTTTAAAAGTGTGTTTATAGTTTAAATTAGACCATATCCTAACACATCTTTGCTAGTAGACATTAGCAACTAAAATAACTTTATAGATATGTACTCCCTGTAGGAAACAATAGGTTGAAATCACACTTATTCAAAATCTTTTTAGGACAATGATAAATATAAATCCCATGGGACAGAAACACGCAAAATGGAAATTATCATAATAGAACCATAGAGCTGGCAATATTAAAAATATAGGTAACTTTGCCCTGGAAAGTCTAGGACATACCTTAGAACTTTACCAAAGTTTCTAAAAAGTCCTCTAAGTACTGTTTTTCCTGAATCTTGCTGGGTTTTGGAGGATCAGCTTTTTTGAGTCAGTGTAAAACTGTTAAAATATTAACATTAATAACCTGACACCACAATACATTTCACCAATCTAACACTGTGGGCGTCCAGATACAAAAAAAAAAAGAAAGGCAGTAACTTTGAGGATAACATTTTCCTTCTGTGGACTATACTGGAAGGGAAAACAAGAAGTGAGTGCATTTTGAGACCCAAAGAGTTTTTTGTTGCCGGGTGGAAACATAGTCCACCGTAGTCTGGTTTAGACCTTAGTCCAGTTACACACTGAGCAGCCAGGCCCTCAAATCCATGAGAACTCCGTGGTGTGTAGGCATGAAGTTCATCCATCAGTACATTATTGTTTTCTACAGTATATTCTTGAGTGGTTTATTCAGCACAGTGTTAAATTATTCACATAGTGGGCTCCCAATACCTCCTCAGGGAGATTACTATGGACTAATAGTCCTCACAGGAAGTTTCATTGATGCAAAGCCTGCATTTTTCTTGGCTCATTTCCATTCAGTAGTTCCTAGCTATGCTCCCTTGGACCTCTCTAAGCAAATCCTGTGCGTTTTAGGTGTTTACACAAGTCAATTGCCTGCAGACAGATATTGCATCCTCTAGTAACCAGTGTCTGGCCAGTGATATCCACTCTGTTATTTTTTACTCTTTATTTGTAATTTGTCTTCTTCAGTGTTTTTTTCTGTTGAGTTTCTTGACATGATAATTAGCTGTAAATTGGTAGATTAACAGCTATCCTGAAATCTCCTGCTTTAATGTGTTAAATATATGGACTAAGGACTAACTCAAAAATCTACTTCCTTGAATACTTATTTTATCATCCAGCATCAAGGATATTTTGAAAAATTGATGTTCTTAGTGAAAACATACCAGAAGTTGAAAACTGAAGTCTCAATTGGGAATACATGATCTAATGACTCTCTCTCTTAACATCAGTCTTCTGCCATTAATTTCCTGAAACATACCATATTGACAAGCATGTCCACAAGTTATTTAGCTGCGACCTGCCACTAGTATTCAGTTGTTCATTGCCAAATGGGAGCATACAATGTGACTAGAAGTCCCCTGAAATATTGCTGAAGGTTGTTCTCTGAGGCAGATGCTTGTACTTGACTGTCCTACATATTTCAGTCTTGTATACTATGGAATTCCATTGATTTTTTTCCTTCTTTTTAAGAGCTTTACAAGATAAAAATTCAAACCAAAATTCAAATTCTTCCTGAGTAATGCAAAATAACAAAAATCTAACAACTCTGAATACATAATTCACAGGTGTACTGTAATTAATAGGAACATCTAGGAATAATTACATGGGATTCTCCTTTTCTTTCAGTGTAAGCTTTTATAAGCTATGCAATTAAGTGTCTAACAGCACCTTCCAGCTTAGTGACTTTGGTGAACCTAAGAGGGATAATTTTATTATTTAAATAATTATAAAGAGAAATTATTCTTTTTATTATTAAGAAATATTGAATTTTTAAGGAAATTAGTGCAATGAGTTTACTCCTGTCTTTTTAGAGTTTTCAATCTTTCCACCAAGTTTCAGTTTACAGCATTTAGTTATAATCCCCACTAATGTTTTGTCCCAACGATTAAAAATGCACTGAAAATAGAGCATGTGGATAATTAAAATCAACTGAGATTTTTGGTAATTCTAATTCAGATGCAAATTTTAATGAAAAAAAATATTTCCAGGGACAATAGAGGTCATTTAAATCACTTATATTTAGGCCTTCAGAATGGATATTTAAGTTAGTGTAAGTGTGCAGGTTGCCTGCAGAGTGAATGGAGACTTTCAGCTGTCAAAGACCTCAATTATTCTTTGGTGACATGCAATGAAGAAAACTGCTCTTGCTTAGGCACTTCTGCTGAATAATCTATAAACAACTAATAATTATGAGCTTCGTATTTAGGACTATTCATTATTAGTCTAAAACCAGTGTACATGACCTCCAGGTGATATAACCTGAAGGCAGTTTGAAGAAGAATGCATTTAGTCACCACTACGGCCAGGGCATCAGAAGTCAAGAAACTTCAGGATTCTATCACCTTTGTTGGGCCACTCCTGAGGTACACCCTACGTTTTCAAATTTAGTGGGTCAAGGTCTCTGGCAGCATAAGCCACCTTTTAAATCCACGTACTACATTCCTTTAAGGGCAATAAGAGTAGTAAAAGTTGACGGGAAGACTTTAGTACTGAGCCACAGAAGAGGTATGAGAAAAGAAAGCTCCAATGTCCATCTCTACTGTGGCAGAACTTCCTGATGGAAGCATTTGCTGGTCTCTTTCTTCCTTGAAACTTTGCTTTTCTTTCTTTAGGGAAGTCCACACTGTAATTACAGAAATGGTTAAGCTGAACCTTCCTTTGATTTTTCTGACAAATATACTGGCCACAGTACTAACTGCATATAGCCAAAATTAAAACACCAACTGCCATTTACACATGTACAAGAAATAAATTGTTTGTGTCTGACTCAAAAATATTATTTATGCTGTACTTTGGAAATTATGTGGTGACAGACTCATCATGTCTGTGGGCCCCATCTAACTAAATATCATTTAACATGATTGAAAGAAAGGAAAAATGCCAAGTGGAAGCATCATTTTATGAAAACTTTAACAGCTTGTATTCCCTCCAATTAACTGAAAGGAGGAGTAGCATCCCCACACACTGCTTTGTGCACCCACATCCTTCAGTGAGTCCTGCTACCTGATGGGGGCTTTTCCCATTTAGGTTTGACTGTCAAGGAGAAAGCTAGCAATGTGAAAAGGTTTCATGGGAACTACTGTCTTGTATATTATTTGTCACTTTTGCTGCAACAGTTGAAAACAAAATAAAGTAGTTGCTCTTAAAACCTTCCATATAAGATGAGAATGACACTTTATTTAAACCAGTAGATATTTTCCATTGTCTAGCAGCAGTTGCTTCAGAGGTTAGTGCCAAAACGTTGCCTGTAGATTATGGATAGATTTCATGGAGTTATTTCTGACTCACAAAAGTATCAGTGATTGATTGAATGTAGGGTATGCATGCCCTTTATGTACATAACTCTTTGATCTATACTAATATTCCTCTAAGTTTCATTGATGTAAATATTCCTTCCTTCCTTCCTTCCTTCCTTCCTTCCTTCTTCCTTCCTTCCTTCCTTCCTTCCTTCCTTCCTTCTTCTTCTTTCTCTTTCTTTCTTTCTTTCTTTCTTTCTTTCTTTCTTTCTTTCTTTCTTTCTTTCTTTCTTTCTTTCTTTCTTTCTTTCTTTCTTTCTTTCTTTCTTTCTTTCTCTTTCTTCTTTCTTTCTTTCTTCTTTCTTTCTTTCTTTCTTTCTTTCTTTCTTTCTTTCTTTCTTTCTTTCTTTCTTTCTTTCTTTCTTTCTTCTTCTTTCTTTCTTTCTTTCTTTCTTTCTTTCTTTCTTTCTTTCTTTCTTTCTTTCTTCCTTTCTTCCTTTCTTCCTTTCTTTCTTTCTTTCTTCTTCCTTCCTTCCTTCCGACACTTCCTTCCTTCCTTCCTTCCTTCCTTCCTTCCTTCCTTCCTTCCTTCCTTCCTTCCTTCCTTCCTTCCTTCCTTCCTTCCTTCCTTCCTTCCTTCCTTCCTTCCTTCCTTCCTTCCTTCCTTCCTTCCTTCCTTCCTTCCTTCCTTCCTTCCTTCCTTCCTTCCTTCCTTCCTTCCTTCCTTCTTTCCTTCCTTCCTTCCTTCCTTCCTTCCTTCCTTCCTTCCTTCCTTCCTTCCTTCCTTCCTTCCTTCCTTCCTTCCTTCCTTCCTTCCTTCCTTCCTTCCTTCCTTCCGCCACTTCCTTCCTTCCGCCACTTCCGCCACTTCCTTCCTTCCGCCACTTCCTTCCTTCCGCCACTTCCTTCCTTCCTTCCTTCCTTCCGCCACTTCCTTCCGCCACTTCCTTCCTTCCGCCACTTCCTTCCTTCCTTCCTTCCTTCCTTCCTTCCTTCCTTCCTTCCTTCCTTCCTTCCTTCCTTCCTTCTTCCTTCCTTCCTTCCTTCCTTCCTTCCTTCCTTCCTTCCTTCCTTCCTTCCTTCCGCCACTTCCTTCCGCCACTTCCTTCCGCCACTTCCTTCCGCCACTTCCTTCCTTCCGCCACTTCCTTCCTTCCGCCACTTCCTTCCTTCCGCCACTTCCTTCCTTCCTTCCTTCCTTCTTTTCTTTCTCTCTTTTTCTCTCTTTCTCTCTTTCTCTCTCTCTCTCTCTCTCTCTTTCTTTCTCTCTTTCTTTCTCTCTTTCTTTCTCTCTTTCTTTCTCTCTTTCTTTCTTTCTTTCTTTCTTTCTTTCTTCTTTCTTTCTTTCTTTCTTTCTTTCTTTCTTTCTCTGATTTGATAAATTCTGCTATATCAAGAACACAGGCTACAGGACTACTGTATTTAGTGTTAGAAATTCAGCCTATGACAGCAACTGGAGGTACCCAAGGACTTTGCTCTCTCAGATGCTGATGACCACATGTCACTCTCCTTACCTCAGCCTCCCTTTGGAAGCCATATAACCTTGTTATAATAAGTCCTTTGGAGAGGCAAGATTTACTGATTCAGCCAGAGGACCAGAGTTCAAAGGTTTTTTTACTTGTAACTCAAAGCATGAACAAAGGTTCTTGCACTTACCTGAACCCAGGAGTGTAAACATACCCTAAATGACACAATTTGTTCCTACATGTATGATGAATGTTGACCTCTGACGACTTTTGCAGTAAATAGCAGCAAAAAATATATAGCTCTCTCTTGCTCTCACCTACTAGAGCACCAATATTTTCTGCCATCAGGATTACAGCTTTTAAAGCATACCTCAAACCCTGCACTCATTAAAAAAAAAAAAAAAAAAAAAAAAAAAAAAAAAAAAAAAGAAAGAAGAATTAAAGGAAGAAATCTTTCTCAATACCTATTCGATCTCCTGCATTTTAGAGTATAGCCTGTTCTCAGATAATTAATAAATATCATTATTCTTTCAATATAACATCCATATTTGACTTCAGATTTAAAACAAATGAGCATGACAAAAGAAAATAAAACAAAACCAAAAAACTTCACACCTTTCTGAACAGCACCCAGGGAACAAAATATGCCAAGAGGAAGCCCCTGTGATAGCTAGCATTCTGCCTGTCAAGGTTACAGATTTAAAGTAGATGTTGAATGTAGCTAATGTAGAATGGAACTAGCAGTAGAAGATATGGGAATGGCAAATCAGCAAGAGGAAAAACCTGAGACCTAAAACCAGTAAAGATCACAATAAAGTATCACAAGTGAGAATTTTAACCATATGTTAGAGGGGTTTATATATATTGACTTCATGAGATGAAACAGTTTTGCACTAGGAATTAGAAAAAAATTGTACCATGAGAAGGTATAAACAGCTGTAGGAACTTTCTTTCATGGCTAGCTACTGTCAAATTATGATGCATTATCTCCATTAGGGCAGTGTGGGATCCTTCACCTGGCAGTCAGCATTGTTGACTGATGGACAATGCACATCTGTTTCCAAAGTCTGTAACTGATGGACAGAATACATCTGTTCCCAACATCTGCAACTACACAGCATCTGGGGTTTTAAAAGCATCCGAGGATGAGCTCCACTGACTTATTAACTATGCAGCTCTTGTGGCTCCAATGAAAAGCTGAAGCAGGCATTTCATCATCACCTTAGCCTTAACTTCTATTATATAGGGAGAACAGGCCATGCTAAAGTGTGGCTTACTACACCTAAGGTCTGGATTGTCTTCTAGAAATGCCTGTCTCCGTTGCCCATAGAGCAAAAGACAACACACTTCTGACTCTGTTGTCTTGGTTATGTATGTGCAGTACACAGGATGAATGTGGCCTCTGTACTGTGCTCAATCAAGTCCAGCAACACAAAGTCTTTAAAATGCAATGAGGTATGAGGCCACAGAGGAGTGTTGAAGAGAAGATGTGATTTAGTGATACTGTTCTGGTCTGCTCATTTAGGATGAATTTTTCTGCCAAACATTCACCTAAGTTCATCTGGAATGATGCTTTAGTGCTGTGAATGCTTTTATATGCACCAATAAATGAAATGTCCTCATGACTCACAAGTTCTGTAGATTCTCACACTCATTAATTAGAAAAGAGGTCAATATGATGGATGAGAAAGGAAGATCTTATTTGGTCTCACCACCCACCATCAGAAAAAAAGAGAAAGGAAGATCCAAAGCTCAAATTTAAGTACTAAGATTCAAAATGCGTCTTAATTTAATTGCATTTCACATCTAAATAGCAAAAAATTTTGACTAATAAAAGTTTATCTTAAATCACTTATAGCTTTGTGTGCTATGACCCAGATCTTGTATAGGTGAAGGTGCTGCAGACATGAATAAAGATTTATAGACTAGGCCAAAAGAGCACAAAGGAAGACAAAGCTCATGAATACTCTCCCAGAAAGAATCTGAACTGCTCAGCTTCAAACCATAGGCTATATCCATCTGATATTCTTGTTTCCATTTATTTGCAGAATAATGGTACTCAGTAGCACCAAACACTAACATTGTCCAAGGACAGGAAAAAAGTCAGTCGAGGAGTCAGGATCTAATTTGTGAAACAATGCAAGTAGTCAGAGATCATACAGAGGGAAGGTGAGGGTCATAGGGCCAGAGACATTAAATCACAGGCAAGTAGTATGTATAGATCCAATTTCAATGTGACCTTGCACTTAAGCATATGTTTTATTTTGCTCATGATTAATTATATGCATCAAACCTGTGATGAGAGATGGGAATGATTTTGCAATAGACTCTGTGGATTAGTCCAGAAAGGACTTTTTTCATTGTTGTATCTATAGCCATACTACAAGTAAAACAGGATGGGAGATAATAAATTCAAGATTATGATCAATATCCAGTCCTTAGGTATGATCTTAGGTGTTTACATACCAATTAGCATGCAAATAAAAAACTCCCGTGTCACAGCTGAGAATCACAGAATCACAGAATATCCTGTGCTAAAAGGGACCCAAAATGACCATTAAGTCCAGCTCCTTATCCTGCACAAAATAACCCCAAAAATCACACCACATGTGTGAGAGTATTGTTTAAATGCTTCTTGAACTCTGTCAGGCTTGGTGGTGTGACCACTTCCCTGGGAATCCTTTTCCAGTCCCAAATAACCCTTTGAGTGAAGAACATTTTTCTAATATCCAGCCTAAACCCCCTGACACAACTTCAGGCCATTCTCTTGGGTTCTGTCACTGGTCACCAGAGAGAAGAGATCGAGCCTCTTTTTCCTTCCTCACTTCAATCCTTGTGAAGAAGCATTTGTCCTTGTAAGGAATCTGTAATTTCCCTCTCTGTCTTCTCTTTCCTAGGCTGTGTTTGTTAACATTAGCAGCTATGCATTTGCATATGCCACAGTGTCAACTTGTGTGTTCAAATCTTATAAATAAAAAGCAAACTCAGTAAAATGTGCATTTCTGCTTCACTAGAAACAAATTTGACAGAATTTTGTCCTGACTATCACTTACATCTCTCCACAGTAGCAGGTTCTGAATAAGACATGCAGAACTCAAAAGATCTATTTCCAAATCATTAATAACAGCTATAAATCACATATGTCCATTTCTCCTTTAGCAGAAGACAAGATATGAGCCCCAATTCAAAAGAGCATGTGCATCAATAACTATGTTTATAAATCAAGTATCAGAAAATTAAAATAATGCAAGTTTTCTAAGTGATGTTGCAGAAACCATCCTGAAAAACCCATTTGTGACACCTTCTCTAACACTATCAATTCAGGAACTTTGTAATTATCTGAATTGCAACAAAAATTAAATGTCCAGATACCACTAATATATGATAATTTATGGCCTATTCCTTCATGGCAAGTGAGGTATTACATGTATTATACTTAATAAATCCTATTCCAATTTTGCAGAATGACAGAATGGTTGAGGTTGACACAGACCACTGCAGATCATCTAATCCAATCCCCAGCATATTCAAAGACCAGGCTGCCTAGGACCGTGATCAAAACAGTCTTCCACATCTTTAAAAGTGGAAAACATACAAGGTCTCTAGGCTTGAGCACTGTCACAGTAATAACAAGAGTTTTCTTGTGTTCAGAAGGAATTTCATGTGTTTTGATTTATGATCATTGCCTCTTGCCCTGTCACTGTGTACCACTGAGAAAAGTCTAGCTATGTCTTCTTTCCCTCAAGTCACATGCTTATACACATTGATAAGATCCCCTGAGCCTTCTTATCTCCAGGCTGCTCAGACTTAGCACACTCAGCCTCTCCTGATATGATAGAGGCTCCTGTCCTCTAATCACCCCAGTAGCCCTTCCCTGAATTCTCTACAGTTTGTCCTTATCTCTCTTACATGAGGAAGCCGCAAACTGGATCAGTCACTCCACATTGTCCCACCTGCACTGAGTGGAGGGGAAGACTCACCGCCTTTGGTCTGCTGGCAGCACTCCTCCCACTGTGCCTGTTTGCTCTGGACACAGCTGGCCCATGGGCAGCTTGGTGCCCCCCACACCCCCAGGCCCCATTCTGCAATACTGCTCCCCAGTCTGTGGGCCCACAGCATGTATTGGTGCATGGAGCTTTTCCTGCCCCCTGGCAGGACTGCTGAACTGCATAAGATTGCCATCTGCCCCTTCCTTCAGCGTGAGTAGGGCCCTCTGGGTAAGAGTACAAGCATATTGTCCATCAACCACTCCTCCCAGCGCTGTGTTCTTCCTGGCAGCACACTTGATCCCATCACCATCTGGGTCATCAATGAAGGTGTTAAACAGAATCTATGTTGGCCCCTGGGATACAATGCTGGTGACTGCTCTCCAGCTGGACTTAGTGCTGACAGTGAACCAGGTAGCTCAGCCAGCTTTCTCTCCACATCCCTGGCCACCCAACTGCCCAGAACAGACTATAATTTTAACAAGTTATGTTAATATTAAGATGCATTTTATCTTGTTTTAATTTATCTGTGCTAAATAGCAAAGCAATTCACCTGTTGCCAACCACACTGAGTCTGCTGTGATAAATCATAGCTGCCCATATCTGGGCAAAGATATTATTGACTAGTTATGTCTTCCACCTATCTAAACTCATGTCATCCCTGCAGCCATGGAAACACGTAATTCTGGCTCATCTATGGTCAAGGAGTCAAAATCAGAGGGTGCATTGTAGAAAGAAATATAACAGCAAAAAAATCCTCCCATGGCTACAGAAAAGGGATTGTTGTGCTGAAGTGGGACAGGAACAACATTGCTAACCTGGAACAAATATATTTACCATAACTTTTAGAAGTATAACCATGGATAAAGTTGGACAGCTATTAACTGAGCAAAATTCCATCAGGAGTAGAAGTCTTATGCTCTAAATCTAGAAATTTGATATTTTCAAGTCTGAAAACATCACTTAATACTCCCTTTAAGTGCTACTTGTGAGTAATTAATCTAAACCTAAGCTAGACATTTAAGATAGAAGTCAATTTTTATGCATATGCCTTTCTGTCTCAATGATTATAGAAAGTCCTTAGGGTGTCTAGGATTAGCTTAGATGCCCAGTTCCTAAAGGTAGACATGATGAAATCCACAGTCTGAAAATTATTTGAATGAGGAAAACAGAGACCTTTGGAAGTAGTGCACCTGCACAGATCCACAGAGAAAGAAGTCTTAAAGAGAATAAATGGGTTATTTATGGAGCTCAGTGATCAAGAGCGTGATGATGGAGGTGACAGTGACAGAAGAAAAAGAGGAGGGGTGAAAGCAGTCACAGGGCAGGACAGTAGATCACACATGGACTTGTAAAGTTGAAACTGGCAGCAATCTAACAAGGAGATGTCAGATTTCTGCATCACCTTGATAAAATAAGCAGAGGGAGGCAAACCTAGAGTGAGAACTTAGGTCAAGATCTAGGAGTCACAGTCATTAGGCATGTGAGTGGGTAAAACCAGTTTAAAAGGTACATATAAAATGTGATAATGAAATATGTATTAACTTAATTAGCATCATCAGAGACAAATCATTCTCTTTTTATGTATTTAACTAATCTATGTGAATGGAAAAAAGTTGAAAAAAATTTAAATGTAGACTAAGGACAGCAAAACAACATTAATGTTCCAGACAGATGTCAAATTAACCAGTCAGCCTTTGATGACAATGTTTAAGAAACCTAAAAATGTAATTATATGAAGGTTACAATGGGTAACTCCAAGGTAGGAAGTATTTATTCCTGGAAAAATTGCCCCAAATGAGTTTGAGAGACTTACAGACACTTTCCAGGAATTAATATCTAGAACAAAAAGAGGAATCTATTTTTTCACATTTCCTATGATTTGTAGGGTATGTGGTTTACTCTGCTAGATTAAGAGCTCCTCTCTTTCCCCCAGTACCAACATCCCTATGATAATATCAACATCTCCATAATGCTGATATTCATGTATTTTAGACAGGGAGTTCTTCTACTTTCTCCTAAGGATTATGCCTATACACATGGAAATATTCAACTCTGAGTGGTTCCAATCTTGCTGCTTCTGGATATTTGTTTTCTGTGTTATTTTAGTCTGCCTCTGAGTCTAAATATTTTGCCTTCTGCTTCCCTTCCACTCCAAGCAAATAAAGCATCATCCTGACCTTAACTTGTTCTAGGAACGTTACACCAGAGTCTTGAATAGATTCTTGTTTAGGATGATATTTTATATTTTTTCAGTTGTTTGGACTGTGAATCAAAGGAGCTGCTCTATCTGTGAGATAACTTTGAAAGGCAAGAAAATAAATTATAAGAAAGTTATGAGTAAACTGCTGTGCATGGAAGTAGGAAAAGCACAGAGATGAGTACTGTCATATTTTGCTTCATATTGTCCATTTTAAAAATCTTCACTGTAAGCTTTTATCAATATAACCATTTATTAATATAACCATGTATCAATATAAGCAATTATTTATATTGATAAAAAGACTACTCCTGTTTAAGGTAACACAGTATTTATCACTGTGTTAATAAAGAAACATTATAAAATCCAATATTCTGTATCCAACAGTAGCCAACTCTGTAGACTCCAGGGCAAATGCCCAGTGCACTCATTTGTAACACTCTGCATCTTCAGCAGTGATCTATGTTGCATGTTTCAAGTGTAACTTTATTATAACTGAAAATTTAAAGCACTGCATGTATATTATTTGCTTATTTGCTGAATTCACTACAAACTGTTTATTATTCTTTGACAATTTTTTCATCATGGGAAGGAAGATGCCCTGAAGGGTTGAGGAGAATGAGTATACATATGTAAAACCTAGAAACATTCGATCTCATTAAGCAATGAAAATTGTCAGTGTAGCACAGGAATGAAAGAATATGACATCGCTAGTCTTATTTACACAGATGATTAGAAAGAGATAAAGTAGCTGACCCAGACAGCTAATAAATGCAGCATTAAAAACACAGCATTTTCTGCCTTATTTTTTCTGACCTACTTTTCTTTCCCATAATTGTCTTACAGTTATATCTGAAGTTCACATATTGGTTGCATCCATTATTCTGGCTTCCTAGTTATTTGTTAAATTTAGTGAGAATTTGTTTGATTAGCTTTGATTTAGTTCCTCTTGGGAGCCCCGAAGGACTGAGAAAGATAAGCATAGTAGGTCCTACACATGTACTCTATCTCATTAAGGAATGAAAACTGCTGGGTTAAGGGGAGAAAGGAGAAGAAGGGTTATTCCTATTTACACTGATCTTTTCAAAAGCCAAGGCATGATTCTCTATGTTGTTAAATTGGTTTTATTCTGGTTTAACTATTTAAAGTAACTACATTCAACAAACTTTGGAGTTCATTCAAAACCAAGGAAGTTGAGTACTTCTCAGTATATGACGCTTAATGAAATTTTTAAAAATTACTGGATGAAATTTTACTTTTTCCCTATAAATCTACTTTTTCAAATCACTTTGTCATAATAAGAGTGCCTCACTAATGTGCACTTCAGATCTTGATCTTAAAAATACTGGTTGCTGGCCTTAAAAAACCTATACATTTATTTAAGAAACAGAGAGACTATTTCAACCATTAACAAAGGTAGCACTTGGTACTCAGTCTTCTTACTATAGTTACCTAGACCCCTTGCAAGAAGTAAAGCAGAAAGAAAATAATGAAAAATGTTAATCCTTTATTTTTTTGCTACTGTGGTCAAACTGAAGTGTGTGATTTATTAGATTTTCTATGTACTCTTTGTGCAAAGCTGGCTATTTCCACATTGTGTGTCAGGCCATCCTATGCAAACTGGTGAAGTCTCATTCTACCAGCTCATTAAAATTTCTGTTGCATTTTTTAAAAGGAGCTTTAGTTATATTTGCAACTATAGTATTTGCTCTTGAGAAGGCAAATGAAGATGCATTCTTTTCAACACCATGATTATTTTCTTCTTTATTTTTTTTCCAAACCTTTTTCTGCTTTCCCATACATACATAATTAGCTAGATAAACACATAGAGAGGTACAGTGGGAACACATTTCCTTTTACATTTTTTCCTCTTTAGAGTGTATGTATTTTATCTTCATTGAGAATTTCAAATAAAATTCCTGATATACATCAACTTTGAAAAGTTAATGAGTCACCTAGATGCATATTCAAATATAGAATTAGTTCCTAATAGGTTTGTACCTCACTGAGCATATGACCTTCCTTAAAAAGACTGTCAAAATTACAACTCCAGTATGCTGGAGACTGTGGAATCAGAGAATCAGAAAATGGAAGGGATCCTAAAGATCATCCAGTTCCAGTAGACCACATTGCTCAGAGCTCCATTCAACCTGCCCTTAAACACTTCCAGGGATGGAATGTCCACAACTTCTTTGGACAACCTGTGACAATGCCTCACCACCCTCATAGCAAAGAATTTTTCCCTAACATCCCATCTGAACCTACCCTCTGTTGATTTAAAGCCATTCCCCCTTGTCCTATCACTACATTCCCCTCATAGTGATTTTTCCTTTCATGCACAGGGGACAAGGTACAGACAACCATGCTGGGTCTTCTGAACACTTCATCACTTTTATGAAAACACAAAGGCTAGCTCTTTTAATGCATAAAGGATAGCTCTTTTAAAAATTAATTTTTTAATGATGAAAAATGAGATTCTCCTGTAACCTCTTGGTAAAAGCACCTTTACCCATCTGGAAAGTAATCATCACTTGTTCTGAAAGTGTACGTAAAAACCCAAAAGTTGATAATGCTTGAGTTTTCTATCTTACCCCATCCTTAGCCAGTGCAGAAGATTATAACTTGCTGGTTATAATGTTATTAGTTTATGAATGCATGACAGTCTTGCTGTATTCAGTAACACACTGAAGGATTACAGAAGCATAAAATGAAATTTTCTTTCAAGGGAACCCAGTCCCTGAAGCCAAGTCTAAATATCTCAACAGAATGATGAGGATTTTTGTAGGAATCTGGGAAAAAAATCACCACTTAATGACAGCACTTTAGAGACTGGTCAGAGGAGATCAGACAGAGAAGGATGCCAAGGCAAGTGTCTAATCAAATGGAGAGACTTCTACCCAATGAAACCTGTACTTAATGAAATAATTAATAAATTTAAAATTAGACACTTTTCTCAACATGCAGTCAAAAAGATGACAGGACCTTGTCCTTTAGGGACAGCAAAGAGAATAGCTTTCACAATTTCTAAGAATTCCCTACCAAGATGTTGGAAAAGCCATAAAGCCTCATCAGAGCTAGTATTTTGAATCCTGGCTCTATCTCCTTTCCCAAAAATGGCTCACATCTCAGACCCTTGATGGTCACCTTCATTGCTAGCCCACAGAGGGATCAGCACAGAGCAGCTGCCCAGCAGCCAGGTGCTTTTCACAGCCTGGTGGCCAGGGACAGGATTTTTCCCTTAGTTACAGCTTGACACTTGTCCAAGTGTTGTTTTCTGCTGAGACATACTGAGACATTATAACTTGCACCTTTTACAGTTACTGTGAGGCAGCTTGTTCATTAAACAGACAAACAAAACATAAATAGGGGCTCACTATTAAAACCTAACCCTGTATCTGTGCTGTATGATTACTGCAATGTTTGAGGCCTAATTTAGTGAAGCCTATCTGTGCTTGACTAAGAAATGAGAACATTAAATAGGTTTTGTTTTGAAAAAGGCTTTTATTTTTTTATTCTTATCTATACCAATTTGCATTCCCTTGTCCTTACTACTGTCTGGCATGTACCATAATATAATCCTATCCCTTTAGTTTTGTTCACTTTCCTTTCATACTATCACTTAATTATCCCTTTTGTACCTCTAGTCCATGATCTCTGGGTCTCTAATACATGGCTGCACCAATTTCACCACCCCCAAGGCTAGTCAGGTTAAAGATTAATGAGTAGACCTTACCCAGAGGCTTTATAAAGGTTACACATAATTACAAATGGGTCTTTTATGCAGTGCTGAATATGTGAAAGCTACCAAAAAAAAAAAAAAAAAAAAAAAAAAGGGAAAAAATAACAGAACTTACAGGATTTAACTCAGCCATTTAAATCTTAAAAAAAAAAAAAAAAAAAAAAAAAAAAAAAAAAAAAACAAAACAAAATAAGTTAGGAAGTTCTACCCTTTGTTCCAAAGATGGTGATAAAAACAAAAACACCATATGGTAGAAATTAGTCTACATCTCAATCGTGCAACATCACTGCCTACTAATTCTTCTTTCAAGTTGAGTAAAATGTTTTGCACTAAGATGTAGAAACAAAAAGGTTTAAAATTGCTGGTAACTCTTCAGTTAAATAAATTTTCATGTTTGACCATTTGATAAAGGAAAAAACAACCAACACATTTCTCCTGTAGGGAAAACCTTAAAAGATTGCTTAGCCTAACTGCTTGGTGAGAAAGACATATGCTGGATAATTATCTTAATCTTCTGTCTTCTTAACTCACAGAAATACCTTAAAATGCAAACTTAGTATCTGAGACAACACTTTCATAAGTACAAGTTTAAATTTAGGTTCACAGAACCATGGTATCATACTAATGAAACAGTCTGACTTAAAATTTTAAATTCCACCAAGTCCCATTTAAGTTAATGGAGAATACTTTGGAGTCTGTCTTCGGGCACTGCTTGTTTGCTCCCTTGTTTTAAATCTTTCAGTATAGCAGATAAATGGAGATTAATAATAAAAAACATTTTAAAAAGACAAAAAAAATCCCCCAAAAAACCAACAAAACTCCCCTCTGCCTTTCATATTGTGGTGTTAGCATTTAAATAATGGGCTAAACCTGTCAGAAAGGTCCAAGAAATTTGATACTTCAGTATCAAATCTTTTTGCTTCCAATTCTGGATTGTAAGACTTTGTTCTCAGAGGTGCTTTGTCTCTTAGTTTCCAGTTAAGCTTAGAGGTGACTGAAGCTCTGTGGAAACACTGCAAGTTTTAGTACTATTGTTTTTTACAAATCCTTACTGGTGAAATGACAAAACTTGAATACTCAAGAATGCTTTTATGCAAAAAGTTGCACCATTCACTAGTGATGCCACTATTCAAGAGTATGAGACTAACAGAGAACTCATAAAACCACTGAAGTCCTACAATTGTCTTTGAAAGTGATCTAAACCCAGATGATTTGTATGTTTATTTGGATTCTCATGTAAGCATTTGCAATACAGGTGCTCTGGTTTTGTCTGCTGTTTTCTTTCTCTTTTGCCTTCTCTTTTGCCTGGGAGCAGTATATATCTAGCCTTTATTCTAGTCATATATGAGTTTAAGTCTTTCAGCAAAAGTCAGTTGAAAAGATATTATCTAAAATTTTGCATTTGACCACTAAGCAACTGGAGTTCTTATTTGAAACACAAGATAAATTGTTGGATTTCATTGTCTTTCTGATTATGAAATATAACACTAGCATTGCATGGTCAGAGACCAGGTCCCTAAGTGATTTGATACACATTATGCAAACAGCTAAACAATCTTTGGATTAATTTAAAAATTATAATTTATAATAATAACTTGTAGCTCTTATGTGGTTTATGATTAGTTTATTAAATGTGAATACCAGAATTTGACATAGAGCTCAGATTTTTTTACTCCCACAAGTGAATTACTGCAACTCAAAGCAAACATTACCACTTTCAGTTTAGAATTTTCATTTCTGGAATTGTTCTTTCTATTCAGTAATAACATACTTTTATAGCTGATTACAAAGTAAATTTAACATCACAATATTTTCGAGAAGGAAGCAAACACTGAGTACCAAAAGAAAAGTAAAACCATGCAGACACATAAGAGAGCACTGTTTTTCACTGCAAAACTTGTCTTAAAAGTGAGACAGGTTTATTTAAGTTTTTTATTAAAGAGTGTTGAAACTCTGCATGATATGTAAGATACTTCCACATATATAACTAGCTTCTATCTCTTTTCTCGACAAAGTTGAGCTACTCTGCAAGTAAGGAAGTGATGATCCAAAGGCAAAAAAAACTCAAAATATGTGAAGAAAAAAATCTTAGAGTGCTTAAGCTGGAGGAGGGTAATTATTACATTTTTGCTTTATGGTAGTTTTTCGACTACAAAATTATTGCTTAGTGTAAAAGAAGCCATGCTTTTGAGACCAACAGACACTGCCCTACCAGTAAGAGGGAGCCAAGTTCCCTTTTGCAGCATAATCAGAATCTCTTTATTTTTTCTTTTTTGTGTTTTTTTGAGTTTGAAGTAAAATTTTTTACAAAGTCTTTCTTTGTTTTCTGAGTCATAAATAAGAATTTCTTATTTTAGGAAGAGCATTGCCAGCAGGCTGAGGGAGGGAATCCTGCCCCTCTACTCTGGAGAGGGGCACATCTGAGTGCTGTGTCCTGTTCTGGGCTCTTCAGTACATAGAGCTCCTGGAGCAGGTCTGGTGCAGGGCTACAGAGAGCAATAAAGGACTGGAGCATCTCTGCTGAGAGGAAAGGCTGAGGGAGCTGGGCCTGTGCAGCACCAAGAAGAGGTGACTCAGAGGGATCTCATCAATATCTATCAGTATCTGAAGGCACAGTGCCAAGAGGTTGAAGCCAGATTTCTTTTGGTGGTACCAAGCAATAGGACAAGAGGCACTGGGCAGAAACTGATGCCCAGGAAATTCCACCTGAGTATAAGGAACTTCTTCACTGTGCAGGTGACCATGCACTGAAAAAAATTTCCCTGAAAAAAATTTCCCACTGAAAAAAAGAGAGGTTCCGGAGTCTCTCTCACTGGAGATATCCCGGAACCATCTGGCTACAATCCCATGCCATGTGCTCTGGGATGGTCCTGCTTGAACAGGGAGGTTGGACCAGATGACATCCTGTGGTCCCTTCCAACTTGATCCATTCTGCAGTGGGTATAGAAGCAGGAAATATTCTGTGTCCAGATTCTAAATATTTTATTTTTTGATGTACCAAATTAAGATTTCTCCTGCTGCCTTGGAGATGAGGAAAAGACTGAAGGAAAAGAAGAAAAGAAAGTAGAAAAGAAATTTCGTATTGTCTACTGATAGATTCTGTTTTTCTTCCAAAGGCTATTTTAAAATTACAAAGATGTCTCACAGTTCCCATCAATAAAAGATCCAGCACAATTCTTTCTCCCTGGGCCTGCAGAGCTGAACCCTAGTCATACAAATAGATTCACAGTGGTTTCAGTAAAGCAGCTTGTTGGGTTGATACAAACACAGACATATATTCATATAAAATTCTGTAATTATCAATGTGCATAACAATTTGCAGGACAGCCACCTCATGTCTGTGTCTGACTGGCTTTAATTACATTAAGCACAGCTAAAAATTCTTGTCCTCCTGCCAGGCTGCCACACTTTTAACTCTGTAAGAGGCTTCTAGGAAGGAAAATAAGCCTGTGTGCAATCTTTCATATTCTATTGTTTATTTTACTTTCTTCTAAGCTTGAAGTAAATAGGTACCTCAGTTATCAATATGAAAACAGAGAATTTTGTATAGATTACAGTTTGCCTGAAAGCAAAGAACAGCA
Source organism: Melospiza georgiana (assembly GCF_028018845.1). Classification (NCBI taxonomy): domain Eukaryota; kingdom Metazoa; phylum Chordata; class Aves; order Passeriformes; family Passerellidae; genus Melospiza; species Melospiza georgiana. The sequence continues at coordinate 50,606,870 of NC_080431.1, forward strand.
TAGCATGCTTGCCAGTGCAAAGTAGGAGAGTAGAGGCATAAACCACATCCTTATATTGTGCAGAAATCGTTCTGCTGTAACTTTCATTGTGCATGAGAGGCAGGTTTGAATGTCCAGCTGCATTTTCCACTTTTTCCACTCTTCCTTCTGAAGGTAGAGTGTAGAAACTGGAAATATTTTGATTCCTTAGCAGCATACTGAAAAAAATTTGAGAGGAAGTGGAAAGAATGAACACAGCATGTTCCTTTCTCTAAAGGGAATAGTCAAAATTACTGACAAAGCAATTTCACTGCATGGCTGTGGTTTCTACTGCTGTGTTAGACTTCTCTTTTTGTCAGTGCCCACATCTCGGTACCTACAGACCCATGGCAATGTTGCACTCTTACATCAGTATGCCTGAGTACTAAAGGTATTATTATAAGCCAGTAGTATGGGCTGCAAAGGACTCTGAGATAGTGACTCTGGTACATTTCCTTTAAAGTGTGCTCTATTGATTCGGTGGTTTTTCCTGCTGAGTGTGTTTGGATCTTGATGGCTTGCATATCTCCAATCAAGTGACATAGGAAATAGAATTTAGATTATTTGTTTTATTCAGTTATAGATCCATTTAACTTATACCAAATTTGCTTCAGTTTTCAGATGGCTGTAGCTCAAGAACAGTGAACTGTACCAGATGGATTTACTGCTACTGAAAACAAAAAAATTAAACAGCCAAATTGAAGCCTTTCTTCATCTGAATTTTTTCAAAGTCTTTTTCTCAAAGTTTTTTGGTGACTTGAATTTCATAACAATTGTCTCACTAGGTGACACATGGAAGTGTCCTCAAACCATGAACCTAGGGGTGTCACTGCACTCATGTACCAGCAAGTAATTTAAACTGAACAAAATCATAGATCTTGGAGCATGGTAAAAGCAGTACAATAAGTACTTCTGCTTTTAACTCAATAGCATGGGTTTTATTCAGGTTGCATTCTAAGAAATATGTAAGCTAATGATACCTTCCGTTAATATAAAATAACATCTTCTATAATTTTTTCCTACCTTTTATGTGGTTCTTTTTATCCCAAAACCACTTTGTTGTTCTCTGAAAATATACATACAGAAAAAAAAATGACAGCTCTTCTGCATGGTGGAAATATGAAGAGATTTTGAGTACATATGAGATTAGATGGATTTCTGAAACATGCAATATAAGTAGGGTGCTTCCGTTTTTAATGAATGCTGCATTTGTAGCAACAGAAAAAGGGAATACATGCAACATGCAGCCATTTACCTTAGTGCTACAGTGCTGTGCTTAGCCTGAATGGTCAGGGCTTAAAAACATGTGCAGCCAAGTTGAAGTTAATATGCTAGTACCCCTAAAGAATATGTATTAATTATTGGAGAAATGTAGACCACTAGGAAAATAAACTGGGTTAAACCAAATACCCAACAGTCCATCTCCAACAATGGCCAGCAACAGATGCCAATAGAAAGGAGTAAAATAGGTCAAGCATACAATGATGCTTTCTCAGCCTCCAGCAATATGTGGCTCTTGGCTTTCCTAAGCCAGAAATGTCATTTTGAGGTGGTGTTTGGGGCCAGATTATTAAGAGTTGGGTGGCTGGGAGGGGAAAAAAAGGTCTTTAAAATGGAATGTTTGTACCGTAAAGTGTCTATAATAAATTCCTAAAATACTACTCAAATTCAGTTTTCTTATAGATTGTTCACGAAAGAAAACCTATAGGAGCCTGTAATATTTGTTGCTAATTGGGAGTGGGAAGGTGGTAAAATTATGCAGAGGAACTGAATGTTTTCATTAAACTATGAAACCTCTATGATATAGCTCACAGTACCTTAAGAAAAATTACTCCCTTGTGAGTTGGTTACTATTCACATGCACTGATGTACCTACACTTGTGGGCTCTTGAGAATTAGAAAAATTATTGAAAAAAAATCCTGAAATGCCACAGATGTCCCAGTTCAGAGCACCAGAGCCACAAAACATTTAAGAGGGGAAAAAATTCCAACTAACCAAAGAAACCCACAACAAAGCAAACAAACAAAAAAACTCACCAAGGAGCAAAATGAAAATAAGGCAGCATGCAGGATACAGTGTCATGTAACCTTTCTACCCAGTTCTTACTTCCCCTCACACTCTACTTCTCCCCTGAAAACTCACCTAAGGGAAAGTAATCTCAACCTAGAATCAGCTTCTTGGAGATATAACCCCACAAAAGCATACTGGGGAACATTAATAGATGGGTGGATATATGGATGAAAAGGAAACCATAGTACCTTTAATGCTAATCAATAGAGCTTAATTGGAAACAGATCTCACTGACAGGAACTTCTTTTGAGATCACAAATATGACATAGTCATCTAAGAGTACATAATTTGACACAGAAGTTCATCACATTCTAAATAATAAATTTAATATATTACCAAAAAAATTCATTGTGGTATATATACATTCAATGAATTAAAAGTGGCAGATAACCATCACCTAATAGGAATATTTTTAGTCACATATCACCATGATCTCTTCTTGCCTCCACACTAGTCAATATTGTTATCAATGATCTGGAAGAAAACATCATTAATGGTAAGGTCTACAGATTACACAAAAGCAGTAAAGGGGTAAATTAGGATAAGGATAGGTCAGTTTGACAGAGCAATCAAATTCACTTAGCAAGATGAGACCATCTAAGCATTATGCTTTCTAAAGCAATTGAATTTAAGGACACGCATCTGTGAAAATGGAATTTAGGTCAGAGATGAAGGAAGGAATGTTTTTGAAAAAGTGCTGGGTTTGAAGTGATAAATAGACAGTGTTTCCAACATGACCTCCTGGTAAAAAAAAGGGAAAAAAGCCAAGCTATATTCAGAAATGTCCAGCCAAGCATATTCAGAAATTAAAAATAATACTGAGAAATACAAGCTACTTATTCCACTGTATATAACTGTATATATATAACTATGTTCCACTGTATATAACTGTATATATTCCACTGTATATTAACAATATAGCAAAAAAAAATTCTGTTTGCTGCAAAAGAGGATGTTTATAAATTAGAAATGTTTAGTGAAGATGTAAAATACCTTCCTAAGACCTGGAAAATCTCACTTTTCCTAGAAACCTAAAGTTGAGTCTTGTTAATGTACATGGGAAACATTTTGAGTTGGTTTGATCACTGCTCATGTCAGGGAAAAATTTCTGGCTAGCAAACAATGATTAAAAAATCTTCCACTGGTTTAGAAGTTAATCTAGACAAATTGAGAGTAGCAATAGGTGATTTTTTAACAATAAAGCTATCAATTAGTAGAAGAATTTATTTCACAACGTGGTAGAACATTGGTTACTTGAAAGCCCTACCTCCTGTGAAATATATTCTTCACTCCACTCAAATGTGTAGATCCAGGAAAAAGTATTTACAGAAAAGATGCTCTCAAAAATATGTACATGAGTGATCTAAGATGTCACTATGGATGAGAAAATAAAAAGAGAGAAAAAAGATGCCTACAATGAACCAAGAGGAAAGTAGCTTCCTTGAAATGTAAAATAAGATTACTTCACTAATGCTGATGAGGTATACCAGGATAACCATTTAAATATTTCTCAACTTTTTACACTTCAGTATTCATCTCTGCAGTTCTAAACAAGGCTAGTAGCAGAGGAAATAGATTTAAGCACAACCTGGCCACAAAAGGAGAGAAGGGGACGCATTTGTTGGAAAATGGTTTGCTATATAATTTGGACAAGTTTGCTGCTGTTGAGGCACTCAGAAAATGAATGTCCAGTCACCTGTGGTTGACGACCCTCAGCCAGCAGTGTAAGTGAAAAGAAAGTGACACAGGTCAGAGCACAAGGGGAAAGAATCATGTGCAGGACTGAGTCTACACAGGGATGTTGTAGGGTTGGATAAACATTTTGCACAGTATGTACAGAATTGTCGCTTCTGTGCACTTCATGCAAAACACACGGAGCTCAGCCAAGCAAGGGAAAATATGCACAGGTATTGAAGAGGTCCCCACAAGAGGTAGCCCCCCCTACAAGATGTGTAGCTGTGCCCACCTGTAATAGGTGAGCAGCTTCTGATGATCCAGTCTTCTCAATCAGTCACAGAGACAAGTCAGAGGCTTGTGTATCTCACATACCCCTCAACTTCCACATTGTTGCCACGTTTCTGGTTATAACTTGTGAAAACATGTAAATACTTTCATATTCATATTCCACAGATAGATTAAATCATTATTTTATGGTTAGAATGTTACCTAGTTTCCTTTTATTTTTGAAAACAAAGTTTAGGCAATCTAATTATCTCTAGAATTGTATTTTTCTGTTATTACATTCAAATCAAGAAGATCTGGGCTATTCACAGGAGTATTACAATTGGATTATCTTTGATGATATTTACTTAATGTACCCAATACAGGTCAAAAGCTGCCTGATCCATATCATAGTCCAGACAGCAGAACCTTACATACTTCAGGCTGCACCATGGGCTTGCATACACTCTCCCTGAAAGCCATGTATCAGCCAATCCATCAGTGTTTCCAGCAGCTGCCAATTAGCAACATTCCAGACTAGACTGCATCATGAGTCGGTGCCACAGAACAACTCGGGGCAGCCTGTTTGTATGACAGAAATGTGTTCTCAACACAAGTGCAGATTCTGCCTGATGAAAGTTTTCTAAGTATTTGAGCTTCAGTGTCCCCGTGGCAAATAAAGCCAGAAGCTCTGTCCTGTTTATAGCTGCAATATATAAAGGTCAAGGAGGACAAGTCTTAGAGAAGCCCGTTTGCTCACAACTGGACAAATACTTCTCAAAGCAGCTGTTTTAGACAGACAATAAAACTCTCTGAGCATGACCCCATCTCTGAATGCAATAATACATTTGGGAATACTACTCCAACTCCTGAACTAGTATATACTGAGGCAGCTACCTTCCAGTCTCCTACCTTGCTAGAGTAGGTAAAGCTTTTTAAACCTGCTAATGACTATTAGTGTCATAACATGGAGGGAAAAAAAATTCTGCCAGACACTCAGACAAACATGTCTTTATTTTTAGGACCAAGAAAAAGCAATTTCACCAACAGCCTCCTCCTGGAAGTTTTCAGCCAGTCAGAGTACATGTTCAGCACCCAGGAAGATATTATCTTCTATGACTGTCAGCTTGCAGCTCAAATTCACAGCTCTTCCAGCAGAGCAATTGCTAACACATGTTGCCTCTGTACTCTGTAAATGTACACTCACCCTTTTACTCCATTTTGTTGGATTCAGCTTTTATTTCAGAGACACATAAAGGCCATCATCACTAGGAAGAGTGTTTATAATGGAGTAAGAGAAAATATCCTTGATCTATCACATAATTTCTATATGTGATGACTGAAGCTTTCTAGGTGGGCTCTCTGTTTAGCAAAAACTTGCCTTGAGTATCTCACTGGTATCTCTGGTAACACAATGTGAAAAACAGTGTCTGCTCTATAACACAATAAAATTGACCTATAGCTCAGTCTGTTTCTGCTAGCTGAAGGTTATTTTGCTTTGACATATCCTTGCAGTGTCCTCTGCTTTAATTAATAATGTTGCTGCCATGTATTATGAAAGTCACTCTTTTGCACATAATGGTATCTTTCCAAATTAGGCATTTTAAAGTTTAAGCCTTAAGAAGTGCATAGAGTATTTTCAATCAAAAGTCCAATCTATTTACATGCACAAGAGCTGAAAGATTTTTCATGCAAGTTGTTGTACTCTTAGGTTTTTATTATTTCTGCTTGAGCAGAAAGCAATAAATATGTCTTGAGACGAGGGAGAAAGTTAATAAAAAACTGTCCTTTCCTCTTTGTGCTAGACCCTGTTTTAAAACCAGCTTGTCTTTCATGAACAAATTAATTGGATTAGCTCTGCTTCAGCCACAAAGGACAACATTTTGAGGCACAGGCATATTTGTATAATGAACCATCACTGCACTGGTATAGTAGGGGACTGATCCTGAAATTCAAACAAGTATTATTACTAGCATCAACATTACAATTCAGTTTGTGGAATGCAAATAAGATGATTGAAATTAAAGAAAAAACTGTATGGTGAAATAGGGTATAGAAGGGAGGCTTATCCTACGCAGGCCAGTTAGTCAGAGGACTATCAAAAGATATTAAAATGGTGACCCTAGAGATATAGTCAATGAAAATTTCACCCTGCTTTGAGAATAGGTCGACAAAAGGAATAAGATTTTATTATTTTTTTTTTAAAGAACAAAATAGCCATTTATCCTACTCCCTTTCATCATGTTAATAAAATTTTAAGTTGAAACTATTACACAGTTCATTTTACCCAACACTGCTCATTTTTGTTTATTTTAATGATTTTACCCTTCTCATAATGGAATGCACTCCAACCTCTATACTTTACAGCTTTCATTGATCCTCATTTATGTTTTATAAAAATAATTTTGGGGGGCTTCTGAGTGTTTGTGAAATAGCTCAGAATGGGTCTCTGTCTGCTACTATAAGAAATAAATGAATAAGAAATAGAATAGTAATGAAGGAACCTAACCGATGAAATTGAAATGGCTGTAGTTTATGAAAAAAAAAAAAAGCTCTCCTTTAAAAATTAAAGTGATCTTTTGTTTCTGTTGCTGGCTATTCCAGGGCTGGCTATTGATACTGGAAGTCCTATTAATGACCATTTTCCAGGGTATTATTATGCTATGTCTTATATGGATCATTTATCACAGAATATTATTATTATTTGATGTTTTGCCTAAGTGTTCAATAATCATAATGCTTAATAAAAAACAATTGGAATTTGTTCTTAATTGAGTTCCCAGTAAATTTTTTAAAAGAGGACTGACTTGTCCCTTAGTGGTCAATGAAACCTTGCCAGGGAATTAGACCATAAGGACAAATATTCTCTCCCTCTCCAAAACATCCAGAACATCTAGTCATGGCAGACTTTCTGTTGTTTGGGAAGTTGATTTCACAGAGTTATTACCATCAATTACTGCTATTTTACTTTCTTCCATTACACAAGGGCAGCAGCTTAAAATAAAACCATAGCTTCTCATTCTGGCTGCTATACAAACAACCACCAAGAAGCAATGAGGGTCCCAAGAAACTTTCAGCTGCAGATTAAGGAGGAGCATTCATCACTGAGCAGCACATCCTGAAGTTAGAGATTTGCAGCTGCTGCTAATCTAAGGCAGATTAGCAGTCTAAGGGAGAGAGGTTTTTGCACCTACACCTGGCCTGAATTCACGCAGGGTACCATGCATGATGGAGGGCATTGTATTCCAGGCTTCTGCATCCAAAGGAACACATTCACAGATGTCTGGAGCTAGGTCTGGAAGATTGGGCATTCTTTAAAGAATCTTTCTATGTAATCACAACCTGTGGCTTGCACAGACTCTTTCTTTCTTCTTCTTTCTTCCTATATTGTTTGTGAACAAAGTACAGGTGATTAATTTTTAGCATCTGTATATATCCACTTGTAGAATCTAGATACACCTTTCAGTTATGAGAGGAATAAATCCTTATTAACTATTAACTACTGTTATAGGTAGCATAGAATTATTCAAGCAATAAAAGAGTTTATTTTTTCCCTTGGTTAGTTGTAAATGAGCCTAGAGGGAGCCCAGGAGTTCTAAGTTAAGCTCATTTCATACCTATAGCAATAGCTTTAAAACCTAATCCTGGATATGTTTATACATTTTTAATAGGACCCCAATTTTACATACAGTATCCTCCAGTGGCTTCAGCTGCTGCAGAATTCTCCTGAACAGTTTTTTACTGTTAGGCTCAGCAGGTTCAATGCTTGATTATCTTTCCTCCAGTTCAATATCTTCTCTTTTCCTTTTGTTATACACCAACAAGGGGACTATATGCAGGTTCTCTGTGGAGAATGTCTTGTACGTGAACATGCAAGCAATGTGGAATCGATCCGGCTGAATCCAGTATTCAAGGAATTTAATTGAATTATTGAAATTCAGGGTTGAACCCCTGGGACATTGATCCTGTATTGTCAGCCTCAAAACCAAGGTGCACTGGCTGCTTGATAATGTGTTCATAGGATTTTCAGGAGAAGGGGTGGTGAATCAAAGCAGTGACAGTATCGCTAACTGACAGAAAACAGAGGAACTGATGCTGAATACATTTAAAAATAAATCAATATAGACTGGCCTGATTGAACCATTCTGGCAATGTGTTGTGCTGGCATGGCTGCTGACTTACCAGTTTAAGAGTAGGCTCAGGATTCATGGTAGCTGGAAAGCTGGAGAGGCCTTTTGCTGCAGCAATGCATTTAACTTCAAGACAGAGAATATTTGCTCATCTCTTTTCCTTGCCAGAAGCCAGAAACTATTGCTGCAGCGGCCAAGTGAAACAAAACAGGATTAAAAGAAAAAATAAATGAAAAAAAAATACCTACAAAAAGGTAACAAATAAAAATCCAAAGAAATGGCTTTCATCGATACTAATATAAGTGTATGTGCTTTGCTTGTTTTCTGCAGATACTAAAAGGATCTTAGAGAATATGAGGCTCAGGTCAACTAAAAGAAAAAAAGAGAGAATGAGAAAGTTTAAAAACATTAATGCAAATAATGCTCAGCCCTTACTATCTCTACTGAGACCTGAGTCACATCCTTCCTCAAGTCCAGCTGCTGGAAAAAGGAGACAAAGCAGAGAGAGGTGAAGGACTATTCTGCACCACTGCATGTTGTTTCACCCATTATTCTCTCTCACCAATTCGCCTGCTTCATTCCATTTATCATTGTCTGCTTCCCTTAAAATGAGACATGAGAACACTTGTCCGGGCTGGATTACACAGCTGTAGCTTTAGCTGCTGCAAGAGGAGGGCAGCCTTATGGCCTTTCTGCAGCCTTATTCCCTTTGGGGGGAATAGGTAATAGACAGTTATTTCTTCTATTGCCATGATGTTCTGAAGCTCTAAGCCAGTCTGTCTTGTCTTTCTTCCTTCCTTCCTTCCTTCCTTCCTTCCTTCCTTCCTTCCTTCCTTCCTTCCTTCCTTCCTTCCTTCCTTCCTTCCTTCCTTCCTTCCTTCCTTCCTTCCTTCCTTCCGCCACTTCCTTCCGCCACTTCCTTCCGCCACTTCCTTCCTTCCGCCACTTCCTTCCTTCCGCCACTTCCTTCCTTCCGCCACTTCCTTCCGCCACTTCCTTCCGCCACTTCCTTCCGCCACTTCCTTCCGCCACTTCCTTCCTTCCGCCACTTCCTTCCTTCCGCCACTTCCGCCACTTCCTTCCTTCCGCCACTTCCTTCCTTCCTTCCTTCCTTCCTTCCTTCCTTCCTTCCTTCCTTCCTTCCTTCCTTCCTTCCTTCCTTCCTTCCTTCCTTCCGCCACTTCCTTCCTTCCTTCCGCCACTTCCTTCCTTCCTTCCTTCCGCCACTTCCTTCCGCCACTTCCTTCCGCCACTTCCTTCCTTCCTTCCGCCACTTCCTTCCTTCCTTCCTTCCTTCCTTCCTTCCTTCCTTCCTTCCTTCCTTCCTTCCTTCCTTCCTTCCTTCCTTCCTTCCTTCCTTCCTTCCTTCCGCCACTTCCTTCCGCCACTTCCTTCCTTCCGCCACTTCCTTCCTTCCTTCCTTCCGCCACTTCCTTCCTTCCTTCCGCCACTTCCTTCCGCCACTTCCTTCCGCCACTTCCTTCCGCCACTTCCTTCCTTGCTTCCTTCCGCCACTTCCTTCCGCCACTTCCTTCCTTCCTTCCTTCCTTCCTTCCTTCCTTCCTTCCTTCCTTCCTTCCTTCCTTCCTTCCTTCCTTCCTTCCTTCCTTCCTTCCTTCCGCCACTTCCTTCCGCCACTTCCTTCCGCCACTTCCTTCCGCCACTTCCTTCCGCCACTTCCTTCCTTCCTTCCGCCACTTCCTTCCGCCACTTCCTTCCTTCCGCCACTTCCTTCCTTCCTTCCTTCCTTCCGCCACTTCCTTCCGCCACTTCCTTCCGCCACTTCCTTCCTTCCGCCACTTCCTTCCTTCCGCCACTTCCTTCCTTCCTTCCGCCACTTCCTTCCTTCCTTCCTTCCGCCACTTCCTTCCTTCCTTCCTTCCTTCCGCCACTTCCTTCCGCCACTTCCTTCCTTCCTTCCGCCACTTCCTTCCTTCCGCCACTTCCTTCCTTCCGCCACTTCCTTCCGCCACTTCCTTCCTTCCGCCACTTCCTTCCGCCACTTCCTTCCTTCCTTCCTCCACTTCCTTCCGCCACTTCCTTCCGCCACTTTCACCACTTCCTTCCGCCACTTCCATCCTTCCTTCCACCACTTCCTTCCTTCCTTCCGCCACTTCCTTCCGCCACTTCCTTCCTTCCTGTCCTCCCTTCCATACACAGCCAGTGTATTATTAGTGGCAAGATCAACAGATCTAGGCCTTCAGGGCTTATTCCTTCCTTAGCTGAGGCCAATTGCTTTCTATCCCTGCAAAGTCCAGGGGCTCCATGGGGCTGATCCCATCATGTGTGTATTTCTCTGTATTCAGACTACTCATGGGCATTAATGCTGTGCTGTATGTATGGAACCCCTGACTCCAATGAGAGCCAAGGTCATCCAGCAGTGCACTGGACCATTGCCTTACAAAACTACAGTGTGTGCTATGTATCTGCCTAAAGCCAAGGTTTTGAGGAATAGGGTCAAGTCAAGGAGACAAAAGTAGGTGCTTGGTGAGCCCTCAGAAACCACCTTTCACTTGTCATTTAATCAAAGGTGTATACAGATGTATACAAAGTGAAAATTACGCTAAAGCCAGAAGAAATCCTTGTCTTTGAGGCCTTTGTGCTGTAAACTTCAAGCTAAAAGCCAGGCTGTTACGCTGTCTGCATTAGGATGACTCACCATGTAATATGAGAGGTAATATCAGGTCAGAGTCCCTCTCTCCACACCCTGAAACTCCCCATCATGCAGATCCCCCTTTCCACCCATGAATCTAGAAGATATAAAAACTCCACTGCTATTTTACAGCATGAATTGCTCTGTATTTGTTAGATATTGGGGTTGTCACTGCTTTTCAAGCAACCAAGAGAGTATTTTAAAATCCATTTATTTCAAAATGTATTCCCAAACAATTTTCAATTTTCATCCTTTCTTGTTTGTTTATGTGTCTGCTTCATTCTACCCTATTCATATTTTACTTCTGTGAATTCAAAATAATAAATTAATTTATTAGAAAAATGACACTGTAAGGGCTGACATAACAGAAGACAGAAGAAGTGATGTTGAAAACGATTCAAAATAAATAATCAGAGCTGTGTCAGGGGACACTACCTCCAGTTCTGGCAAAGCATTTGCTTTCCTGAAATGATTAATGTTACGCCAATTTAAAAACAAGCAGGAGTTTTGGCAGCAAGAATGCAGAAAAGCCTTCTAAATGGTAAAACACTTAGTTTTCAGAACTCACCGGGCATGTCTATACTAGTGTATGAAATGAGTCAAGCTGTCTGTTCTCTGGCCATGAGGGGAAGTGACAAGGCAAAGTCAGCATCCCTGCACTAGGAAGCTCTCTTCCTGCTAATGGAATGGCTCTCCTGTCCTTCGCACCCAGGGCTGCTCCAGATCACACCCCCACCCATGCTGATAATCAAGGAATGTGTCAGGGAACATATTAACTATGAAATCAGATCCAGGAGGGAGAAACACAACTTGTGTCCTTCCTTCAGCTCATGGGAACTTCATAGTCTCTAATTCTTAACCAGGTAAATAAAGCGAGTGACCCTTTGCAACGCAGGCATTTCTGCAATTCTGAGGAAAGACCTTTGGTTTCAAAGTATTTGCATTAAAACAAATTAAAAGAAAAACAAACATGCAAACATGCAATCAAAGAAACAAAAAAAAACCCACAAAAAACTCACCCAACAAACAAAATCCCAAACAAAAACTTTCCAACAACCTTCAAAAACTCCTGTTTTCTCTTTCCACATAGCTCTTTGGAAGGTGGGACTGTACTTTTTATGGTAATAAGTTTTATTTAATAAAAGCCGTTAATGAACTTCAGTATCTTTTATCCCACTAAGGATAAGAGCTAAAGCTCAGTTAAATCAGTGGAAACACTCCTGAGGAACTTAACAGGAAATGGATCCAACCCTCTTGATCTTTTGCTTCCCCTGCAGCATTTTCATGTTGGTTCACCTTTCTCTTTTTCACTATCATCCAATTACCATCTTCATTAACACAAATCAAATACTAACATATGATCAGTTGCATTCAAGTAAGTACAGAAGAATACACTCACATGCTAAGTGTGAATTCAGAAAAATTAAATACACTGATTTGTAAAAGTTACTTTGCTGACACTTCAGTAAGTTTTTATTTAGAAGAGATTTTGCTTTTGGAGAATGCACTAAAACATTTCCTGCATGTTTAGAGTTTCTCTGGTCTATGTGGAACCCATTATTGCAGTCCACACACAGGAACTCTGGGGCATCTCTAATACAGTACCAGAATTATTGGGTAGATCTTCAGTGGGGGAAAAGAAAAGGCTCTCTGAAAAAGCTTTGGACTGGGCAAGTGCTATAGAAATACACTGTTTATTTGCACAAATAAAATTTCTTTTATTACACTTCAGGAGGGAAAAGAGAGAGGAAGCAAAAAAATATCTTTGTTTTAAGTTCATTGGTCTCAAGCATTGGTTGGTGCAAAGGAAAATGAATTCCTTTTCCCTCTTTTGTGCAACAGCACAGAGGGAAATTACCTAGGAATGTGAATCATTTCTGTACTGCTTTTGCTGAAATAAGAGTGCTACTGCAGGGGAGACTAGACCAAATAGACCTATGTGGAATATTCAAAGCAAAATTTAAAACACACAAGGCACTCACCATCGCAGCTCCTGGGACTGTAGAGGAATTGCAGTGCTCTCTGCTAACCCTGATATATCCACCAGCCCTTTATCAGCACTCAGATTGTTTTCAGCACTTCTGCACGCCAGGGAGAGATTCAGCATGTTGTGTTGTGAAGCGTATGTGTCTCTGGTGATCCTAACTGGTTCAGATTGCATGCTCAGAAGAAACCATCTGGATTTCATGTGCTTAGATATTTTATGGGTCAGTATTGACAGAAGACATCAAGTATTGACCCGGCAAGCAGTTTCCAAAGAGACTTCCAGAGTGCTTCCCAACTCCTGGGCTTCTCTGCATATCCTAGCCAGACCCAGACTCCTTGCTCATCAGCCCTCCTTATGCCACTCAACACTGATCAAAACTGGATTTACAGATTAAAAAAGAACAGCAAAGTTTTCCTAGGTTCCCAGAACAGAAAATATCTTTCCCCTCGATTAAGTAATACCAGATTATGAAAGTAGTTTGGTGTCAGGGTTGCTAACAACAGGGCCACTTGCAGGGGAAGGGGATCCTTGGATGTTGGAAGGATGTTGGGCAGTAGCAGGGCAGGCACGGAGCAGTGTTCTGCCCAGCATGGTCACAGACCACTGTGCCTCAGCCAGGCCAGCAAAGTGGGAACATGGACAGACAGACACTGTGATCTGGCCCTCAGACCAGGCAGTCAGCCCCTGGATAGGGAGTGATGCCCACAGGGCCCTGAGAATTAGCTTAGATCAGTAAAAAGCAAAGAGGGAGATCTACATACAGGTATGCAATCATACATGTCACTGACACGCACATACCAAACCATAGTGAAAATTTCCCATTGGATAATCTCTTTAGAATTTTTATCCTTTCTTTTCTTAGTCTTCTGCAAGTTTTAGTCCCATTGTTTATTGTTTTCTGCTTTGTCCAGATAAATGTGACTTTGGTTTCAACACACCAGGTCTATATGCATAGGGACAAGGTAAGTCTTAGTTAAACTAGATCTTTTTTTACTTCATTTTCCAAACTTCAACATGAATTCTCTTGCTCTGGGACACTTTTCTATATCCAGCTTTCTTTCATCATAATCAATGTCATTGCCAAGTCCTTTTCACTGATAACATTAAGGATTTAAACTAATTCAGGTGTTCTGCCACCACTACTTCTATTACTAAGATTTTTGGAGAATATCTTTTTTTCCATTTTGATACCACATTTATTATGTCCTATTTAGGTCAAAAATGTCCCTAATTGGGCATTCTTTTACTTTTATCAGATTTTATCATATCTTTATACAAATAGACCAAAAGCACTCTTGATTTTTATTTCATGACATTAAAAATTTTGATAACATTTGGCCACAAAACAGTCTAGCTGTTCCTGCAGCACTGCTATTAACTCTTTTCCTCTCTTCACCTGCTCCATTAGGAGTTTAACTTGTTGAGATTTTATGACTGGAATTCTAAACTCCATACTAGATAATGTCTCAACAGTGCAACTTATAATTAATACTTAATGCTTTCGTTTTGCAAAAGCCTCGTTGAATACATCTGAGAATTGTATTTCCATTTTTTACTGCTACATGCACCTAGGTGGTGCATAATAATTCTTTCACTGACTAATACCCCTAAGTCTTCCTGTTTCAACCAGTGGGCCTTCTGATTGAAGAAATTCTCATTGCTCCCTGTGTTCATTACCTCGCATTTCAAACTAATTAAATCACATACCTTGTCCCAGTTCTAAAGCCTATCCATTTCTTCCCATGTGATGTTCTGATCATTTTCCATATTGTCAATGTCTGGTACATTTGTATTTCTTGAAAAAATATTAACACTTTCCTATAACTTCTATTCAAGATATTGCTGATATTTTCCATAACATTGAATCGAATTCTGATTCTTGAGGAATTACAGCCAATGATTTATTTTTACTTTAGAATAATTTTTGTAGTTCACACACTATGATTTTCTGCTAATCTTCCTTTTATTACCAATATGCAGTTATTTTCCATGCACACTGAGTCCAAGTATATTATGTGCTAAAACAATCGCTTTAGACAAGCTCAAAGTTCAGTTAGATGCAATCCACTTGTTAATTCAAAGGCCATTTTATCTTTTTCATTCATCTCCATATTCTTAAATATAATACAAAAGGTGTCCTTAATCTTCATATACAACTAATGTAAGATTAGCAGGTTTTATTGGGCCATTTCTAATACTTTTCTCAGACAGACCAAGTATCGCTCTGCTCTTGCTGTATCTTTACCACAAGATAGAGTTACTGCTTCCATCTTCTTCTGAAATTTGTCTGCTATTCTCTCTCCTGAGTAGTCCCTGGTCCATGCCTGAGGAGTTCGGCTGTCTTAGCAGGATACACTGAGCCCCAAGGCATCCCCTAAAGGCAGCCCCAGCAGTGCCAGGCTTTCTAAGGGGGAGCCCTGTGTGAGCAGGTCTGCTGGTTCAGTCAGGGATCAGGATTTCCAAAGAGGCTCAGCAGCTCTTATTGATCTAGACTGAATCTCCTAGGAAACAGCAAACTGAAGCTGTACTGTCTTTTTCCTGAAGCCTGCCGATCTCCAGTCTTACAAATAGGCACAAACAGGCAGGAATAGAAATATTCTATCCCTTGTGAGGACCACCCTGCCTGAAGGGATGCTGGGAGCACCGTGCAGGGTGACCCCAGCTAGACATTCATGCTATAGATGTTGGGTAGGCTCTGGAGGGGGTGATCTAGCTCTGTGGTGTCAGTATAGGAAGGAAAGATAAATGCAGAGTGGAGAACAACTGATGAAAGGCAGGTCCCGAGACCAAAGCTCTGTAGGAGGTAACAGCGTTTTGTGGAAAAGGTGTGCACTGAGTGGAGACTGCAAACTCCAAAGATGACTATTGTATTTGCAGGGAAAAGAAATTCTATTGAAGCTTTTGCTTCAGTGCTTGGATAAAACCCATCTTTTTCAAAGCAGTTATTGAAAATATTGGACTAGTTATTAATGAATAAGGATTTTCAGTTCAGGGATGTTGTCTTATCATGGGTGATAGAATGAAATAAAACAGAAAAATATTTAATCATACTTTTGTAGACTATATCAAATCCAAAACATAATTTACATATACCATAAAAACTAGATAGAATTTATATGATTTTATGAACAAGAAAGGCCATTTTTGAATATTTCTTTAAAAACACTTGCCTTGCTGATAAACACCAATGCAGTTGTCACAGACACATATTGTTTCTTTCTGCACATGAATAGTAACAACAGGGCCTAAAACTGAATTTTCCCACTCTTTCATTTTCCTTGTGTCCACCCATAGCTTCTGGATTTGTTCCAGTTGCACCTGGGCTCATTAGTGTTCCATAATCCAAAGACTCCTGTGCCACATTCACTTGGCTTCTGAGTGAGGTGTATCCACCACTGTGCCAGGTGAACATTTATAAACTGGGGCAAGTAGGATGTTAAATAAAATGGAGGGCATGTGCAGAGAACAAATAAAAAGCATCCATTTTGCACAGTCCCTGCCAGAAAATCTTAAAGGCTAAAGCCTTCTTGCTGCAAACAGCTTGGCATTTACATAGCTTAGCTGTCGGAGTGTGTCTCTACCCATTCAAGGATATAGCCCAGTCCATAAAATTATCCATGTGCATAACAGCTGATGGGTTTAGAACAGCAGAGGTAAATGACTTATAAACAGATCTCACAGATGGCAAAACTGTTCAAGGAAGGTTCTTTTTCCCCACTGGTGTGAAGTTGACTCTGAGGCACATAACTGCTGAAGCCTGAGAGAGGGTCAGAGAGCAGGTAGGAAAAAAGAAAGAGGTGGTGCAGCCTTGAGCCCTGCTAGTGGCATAGAGCACACCATCCAGCCAGAGTTTATGCAGCAGATATAGGCTCTCAAACTGAAAATATACATAGTTTGGAGTTGTTCAGAGTTGGAATAGTGGCTTTTACAGCAAGGTGGTCCACATTCTGCATTTAGTGTCTGGAATTTTATGCGACTTTCAGAGTGAGTTCTGCTGAATAAAGGCCATTAAGGGATACTACAAAATAAGCAAAAAAAATCAATATTGCTCAGAAAAGGAGAACAGGAAGGAGGAAGAGACAGAGAAGGAGTTCGTATGCATAAGTAATATACCCTGCTAGAGAATAAGGAATGACTGTTCTTAGTTTTACAACACATTACTACAAAAATTTTCCTGAAAATATTGTACCACAAAGAAAAATAATATGAAGATGCACTGAGATTTACAAATGCTTTTTCACCTGATTGGATTTACTATGAATTCCCCAAGGCTTCTCTCTGCTTTCAGGTCTCTTTACTTTCAACAATAAACCAATTGCATTGATAATTTAAAAATCCACACAATTTCCTTTTCAGAGAAGCAATGTCATATGTAGCAAATTGAGGCTTCATGACATTTGAAAATTATTAATAAATAAATTCAGGTTTAGAGATCAGAGAAAGCAATGTCCATGAACTCCCCTCATTACCATAAAACTTTATGTTAAAAAATAAAAAATAAATTGGAATGTGCAACACTGGAAATATTTCTGCACTTTCAGTTCAAGTCACAAAATATGTATTTCCTCATTTATCCTCGCTATCTTAACAAACAAAAGCTCAGTAATATGGGGAGAGCATTCATGCATGAGCTTGCAAACCCAGTACATAATAGGAAGATTTGCAGTGTTGCAGGCAAGTATTTTGTCAGCTTCTTCAGTTTGCATGTTGTTTACAGTGTTAGGTATTTAGATTCCGTGATAATAGGCTCTACATTGGGAAAAAAAATACTAAGAAACTATCTAGCTAACTTTGTGGTAGATAGATAGATAGATAGATAGATAGATAGATAGATAGATAGATAGATAGATAGATAGATAGATAGATAGATAGATATGGGTTTATTTAGGCTTTCAAATATGGTTTTAATTTTGAGGCCTTGTTGACCATTAAGCTACAAGTAGAATTTATCAGCTTTCCCTATTTCAAGTATGTGTTATGATATAGATTTCTTAATTTGATAACTTGTAGATATTTCAAAGACAGATCATATCCCTAGGCCCTGGCACAACAGTCAAGAGTTAAAAGTACTGAATATGACTTCTAGAATAATTTTGGCTTGAAATTATTCAAGGGGAGAAACTGGATTTTTTTTTTTTTTAAGTCTGGAAATTCTTTTTTTCTGCAAATGTCAGCAATAACTAAGTATCCAAGGGAAAAAATATTTTAAATAACCAGAGAACTCAATGGTATGGTTTCTCACACATCTCTAAATCACACATCCCTACTTCAATTTTATTTTGTTTCTAGACTAAATCTTAAACACTGGTTACTAAGCAGTAATAACTAGTCTATAGTAGTTTTCCTATAAAAAATAAGACCCCTTCCTCTTGTTGCAATTACAAAAATGCAACAGCTTGTTATGAATAGGTGCTGCTGCACATCAACATTTCTGGACTGTATCTTTGTTCAAAAATTATGGCTATTTCTGTCAGCAGGATATCTGCTAGCAAGAGTAGCCATCCTACTCTCAAATCTAACCGGCAAGCCTCTTGCATTTTTATACTATTCTTAGTGTGAGATAGCTAAATGGGGCCACCCCCTGGCCATGGTTCACCTTTGGATAAAAAAAATCAGTGATTTTTGTGCTTGACTTATATTTTACTGAGACAGAACTAAGATAGGACAATCTATGCCTTTGGTCAGTCTGCTTAAGGCAGCCATTGGAGTGGCATACATAGCAACCACAGTGTCCTAAGGACACAAACAGAGCAATTTTTGTATGGACTGATATATTTTATTGCTAACTAGCACACTTTGGAAAAAAAATCCAAACCCCCAAGCAAGACAGACTCATGAGCCTGAAATGATCTAAAGAAAGACTATTGTGCCTGGAAAGCTGCCTGTTTTGTTCATCTTATAAAAATGAGAAAGATATTTTCTCTTCTTTGCATTAACTAGAAAGAGTCCTTTTAGTTCAGGATCTTACCAATCTTTTCAATAGCTAGAAAGTAGTACCAGGTTTCATTTCTACCAAATGTGCTACCCCATCTTTTGTCTAATACACACTGCATCTTTCTGCCAGCCTAGGCAAGATGTTTTTGTATCTTTTCTGGAAATTGCTCTTATCCAAAAACACGGATCTAACATCCTTCTTGTGATATAAGCTTATGCTAAGAAATGTCTCCACACTTCCCAAAATTACATGTGCCTGTATCATTATGTATTCTTTGATCATGTTGAAAGGATGAATCCATTGTGCTTGTTTATTAGCCCCAACAACTGTGTTCAGTACATGGGTGGAAACATTCCCTTCAGCACGTTAATTACAAATTCACACTAGGGGTTCCTTTGTGTTCTGAGAGAATACAGTTCTTTGATTACACAAGACCTAAGTGGCATTTCAGAATATCAGCATTAATAACTCATTCCTACAGATCTACCAGGTAGAATTAAAATTAGGAAGAAGGGTTATAACTTGTCAAACTATGTTTCTAATTAATGGAGCTGTGTAATAACAACTACTTGCTCCTTCACAGATTGCACTGTTTTCCTAAATACTTTTGTTCTGATGTCACATGATGGAAATCTGAAGTTTTGAAAATCTACCCTTATGAATGTACAGTTTAACATAAGCAAATATATAAAAAATATATAAAATCTGCTAAAATAGGGTTTATTGCACAAAAATTTTGAATATCTTTCTGCAGAATGTTTATAGCCATTAATGATTTTAGATTATTTAATTGGTATCATTTAGTAGAAATAATACTTTTCTTCAATGGAATTGATAATAACTTCCCTAAAAGCTTTTGTTACAAAAATTTTGTTATTCTTATGGAGAAGAAAAATATTCTCATGGAGACAGAACAGGGAGCTGAATCTTTCTGTGTTCCAGCAGTATGGTTGTGTTTTCCTAGGAAGCTATTAAAATACCCACTCCCTTTAATTATTTTTTACCCTTTTTTTTTATGTGAAAGTGGGTAATTTAAACCCTCTATGGGTGGGATATATCCCTTGTAAATTAAGCATCTAAACTGCTATTGCCTAAGTAGAGAATAATTCCACCTTTCCTTGGAGTTAATGACATGCAGTAAAGTGGTCAGCCTCAGATAAAAATCTAGCAAAGACCAGATGAATTCCTCTTTACAGATGTTTGTTTCTTTCTATTAACTACCAAAAGACCTTCGGGTGATGAGCTCAGGTTTTAACTTTCCACCTTCAATATGCATGGCAAACATTCCTTCACAAATCCACATAATTACTGTCAAATCACTATTTACAACATGAATCCCTGGTGAAACCTACAGGGCTTACAGACAATGGACAAGCTGTTAGCAAGCTCAGACTTCTTCTGCGATAATTTGTTTATTTTGTGGTTATCTTATCCACCCTTTTATCCCTGGTGGATGTTTTACACACCTATGTGTACCTTGCCAATCCAAAAGCAAATCGTGGCTCTGTGGAAAATGGCAGGGCCAGGAACTCTTATTCTCCCTCAAATATCATAAGATGTACGGAGCAGTTAGGACTCACTCCTTAAAATGGTTCACTAGCCTCTACGTATTATTGCTCAACCAAAAATCTACAAAGCACATATAAATAGACTGATCAAATAAAATAACTGTGACAGTAAGATCAGCTTGTTCTGATTCTAGGGAAAAAAAGAAAGAAACAAAAAACCCACAAACCAACACAGAAACCATGCAGTGTAAAATGATCCTTTCAATGAAAATTGAGTTTTTATGGTTCCCTATTAGAGACTTCCCTTACAACTAATTATATTAAATTTCTACATTCTCTGCTTTTTCTCATCAGTAATCTCTCAATCTCCAAATCTGTGAAAGTAAATGCTTAGTCAGTGTGCAAATTGAGGACAATTATCATTATGACCACTCAGTTTTACAAAAATAATTAGACCATTGCTAGCAGCAAAAATATAAATCAAATCAGTTTGTAATAGGAACATTAATAATTTGTTAAAGACACAATCTATTGCACATGAAGATGGGAAAGCAGCTGAGCTGAGCTGCTGAGCTGAAGACAGTCCTTGTTTTGAAATAAAGAGCACAGAGTTCAGTGTATGTGCATCAGTGATAATCTAGGGGTGATTGTGTTCAAGAGAATTTACAACCTATTCCAAATGCGTGAACTCAGTGGAACTGGGAAATCAAATGGCTGAATGGTATTTATTATGCTACCCTTATCTTTGCCAAGGTGGAAAGAAAGACTGGAACAGTTCACTTTGCCTCCAGGCATCCAGTAATGAGCCAACCAGTGGTGCATTAGGAAGTAGTGGGCAAGTGGCATTATCATCAGGTGCATTTTTAGTAGCAGAGTCAAGTAGCACTGGGAGCATTATAAGTAGTGCAGTCGAGTGCTAGAGCATTGGTTATTATAGCACAGAATGCACAATAGCTGGAAAGCTTTGGGAAATATAACAAGCAGAGTTAGGCCTGAAACATCCACTTTAAATACTGTCAAACTTTGAACAACAGCAGCTCTAAACTCAGACTTTCCCTTTGGCACCTAGGGATCAGTCTAACAGGCAAAACCTGAGTCTCAAATTTGAACTCCCCCAAATCCTAGAAAATCCTGGATGCATTTCTGATGACAAGCAACATGGTCCAGATTCTTTCAGACCACAATCGAGAGTACAGCTGAATGCCACAGAGAACATTTCAAAAAAGGAGCTATTTGGCATGGTAAGCATTAGTAGTCAGGGAGCCAAGGAAACACCAAATGTGCAATCTAAAAATTATAAAAGAATTACTTAATTACTAAAGTCTTTCCAGATAACAATACTCAAAAATCCTCTTCACAATGTTTTGGATAAAAGTAAATTTTAGACAGAGGGATCTGTAGGATAAGACTTTCAGTGGGAGGCGGCTCTACTGCATCACAGTAACTCTGTATTATCAGGCTGTCAAAACCAGTTCTGAGGGAAATGTATGCCAGGTGGAAGTTAGAGCACAAGGACTACTTCCCAGTCCCTGTTTTTCTGCTGCCTTTGCCCAGAATCTTCCATTCCCCATATGTTCTCCTCCAGGGACCAATTGACCTAAAATACACAGTGGGTCGGCTCCAGCATTTCACTGGCAAGGCACAAATTTTGTGAATCAGGAAGGGGTGAAGATCTATCTTTCTCTTCAGAGTGGTTATGAAAGGCGCTGGGATAAACGCATGATGAGGTGACATACAGCAAAGCTGGTCTAAGAATCACAGAATAAAGCAAAACAGGAAATAAATGTGGTCTTGTGGATGCTGTTACAATATTGATATATATTTAGAGCAGGTAGCTACCTCACAGAGAATCAGAGAATTATTGAAGTTGGAAGAAACCTCCAAGATCATCGCATCCAACCTCTAACCTGACACTGTCAAGAGTACCAATAAACCATGTCTCTAAGTGCCACAGCTACACATCACATCACCCTCCAGGGATGGTGACTCATCCAAATTGCATCAGCTTGAACAGCACATATTTAGACTCAGGGTATTTGTGCACTGGGGGTGTACCATCAACAGAAGAGACATTTGATTGAAATGAGATCTGGACTCTAGTCTTCCAGCTCTATACCACCAGTGAGATCATAGAAATGCTGGAAATTGTTATGTTCTGGATGGGAGACACAGCAAACTCTCCATGTCTTTTGCTGTCCTCATTTCTAAATCCATGCAAAACTGCAAACCTACAGAATCTTTCTGGTTCTGCAGCCCTAACCTGCCTAGGTCAGCTGGCAGCTGAAAGTCAGAGGGCAGGGGAGATGGAACATCTGTATAAAGCTAAAGTCCTCCACAGGAAAGACTGTGCAGACTGTGAGGAGTGCTCCTCACTCTCTGAGGTGAGACAGCAGTGAGCAGCAGGAAGGTTAACCAGGAGTAAGGTCTCAGGAAATACTGCTTAGGGATACATAGGAACTGTTTTTTCTCCACATCCTCTGACAATTGCAGGTATCTTGGACTGAGTGCAGCTTATATCTGCATTAAACCCTGAAAACAGGAATGAAAACTGCACAGTGATAAATTCAGAGCAAGTAATTGAGAGTCCACTATTTATTAAGACTTTCCTCTGTGTTTGGTGACAAGGAAATGCTTTAGTGATGGTATCAATCATGATAGGCAATGAAAATGTGGCTGGAATCTTCAGTTGGCCTCATGGGGAGATTTGTTTTATCTGATGCACAAAAGCATATGCTAGCAGCACTATCTGTGCTCACAGAGCATGAGAATATTTCTCTGCAGATAGCCAAGAGGTGACTCCCACAAAAGAAAACCAAAGACAATGAAAACCTAGACACTGAAATCTTAGCCATTTAAGTGGGAACTAGAGACTGAAATCTGAAAATGCTAGCAAACGTGCAATTATGTTGTATCAAATCAGAAAAGCAGCTCATAACACATTAATAGAATTACTGTAATTGCTTCAGGAATACAAGGAGTCCAAAGGACATTTTCTTCTTTTTTCCTAGCACAATAATATTTGAAATCTGTCACAAATCGTTTCTCTTTTAAAGAAAAAGAAAACCTTCACTGTTGCAGCAGTTACTGCATTTCCCACTTTTCCTTATCTTCTGTTACTTTCAGCTAAAAAAAAGAGAAAAGGTAGAGAAAAACAAGCATGTCATTGGCAATAGTATTGCTATGAATGAAAATTTATGTATCAGTATGTATTACATTATAAGCAAACAGTTCTTTTGCTGTCTGTGCTCTCTTTCAAATAAAATTCATAAGAAGAGAATTCATAAGAAAGTTGCACTTTATTATAATGCTCTTCTTCTGCTTTACTTTAGCACTGGCTTATACAAACACATTTGCTCTTGAAAGAGGATTTCTGCAAGGCTGCTTCAGGGAGGCACCGGTGCTTTTGCAGTGCCTGGACTGATACTAAAATCCAGACTGTTTGGATCTGTAACTGGTAACAAATTGAGCTGGTCCAGCAAGAAATGTAGAAATAATGCCAAGATAACTTACATTTTTCTCATGTGGAACTGTCATTTATAGGGTATGCTTCTTCTTCTTCAGGGGTCGGTCAAAACTGATAATGTGCTACAGCTCTTGTAAAAAAGGCACACAGAAACAGTGTCTGTGCAGATTCATGTCTGAGCTTGGTGAGTGCATCTCCTCATATATCTTACATTAATTTTTATGAGATATTTTCTCTCCTGGAATTCTGGATGCTGTTCCCATTATTCAGCTGTTTTCCACATTTGTGCTGTCTGCCTACCTGTTTCTGCTGACAGCAATCAATTGGGACTAGTCCTTTGCTATGCAGAAAGGAGATCTTTCTCCTCTGAACTTTAAAGGGTGTCACTCAGAGCACTTTCTCCTACAGTACCTTTAACTGTCTGCAGAGTTTTGCCCCTATTTATGGTATGTTACGGGTTTGGTGGTGGGAATCCCCTTGATAAAATAGAGGAGATAACTGACTTTGACCCATATTCTCTTCTGTTACTTGGGCCCCTTTTTTCTACATAGCTATCTATGTTTGTGAATTATAAAATGATTTAATTTTTTTTTCTTTTTGCCATGCTAGGGTCAACATTGCCAAAAAAGAAAAAAAAAAAAGGAATGGATAGACAGATAATTATCCCAGTCACAAAAGATATGTTTTCTTGAGAATGGAGTCTAAAATATTCCACATTAACAATCCTAAATGAGCTATTTCTGTCTGAATGGTGCAGACAAACCTGCATATGTTGGGGCTCCTGCTATCCCTGATGGGAGTTTTAGTGTGCTGATGTCCTGCTTCTTTTATTGTCCTCCACTAAGCTTTATTCCCTTGGGAGCAGAGGGAGTGGAGAAGACACCACTCAGAGCAGCAGCCAGAGAAAGGACTGTCAGTGCAATGGGAAGTCTTGCCCAGGGGAGGGAATTACACTCTGAATATTAGTCATGCAGATTAGCCCTTCTCAGGGGGAACTCTAGAGAGACTAGCTTACAGCACTCTAACAAATGTTTTCTGGTAGTTCCATCACTAAAAATAGCGTTGCTCTTTCAACTTTGCAATGCACAGTTTGAAATTAAGAAATTTCCATGTTTTGACCAGGGCTCAATAATGTGAGAACTTTATGTACACCTCAGTGTGTTAGTGTAAGAAATCTTCTCCTGAATTAGGACATATGTCCTCAGTGAACATATATGCAACTCATTTGGGATTTTATGCATAGTTTTTATTAGAAGTTTACCCAGGTTTTACTTTCTGTTTAGTAATATTTTTGATATTTGTATCTTTTAATTCAAAAAGACTATAATCAGATCTTATTTTATTTCTTGCTACTGCCTGTGTAGCAAAAAAAAAAATGCCAAAAAGTAGTTCTGGAGAAGAGGAAAGAGCAATACTTTCTGTATTTTGTAACAGTAAGGTGTGAATGGTAGAGAATACCTAAGTGTCATTATATAGGGTTTTGATTTACACAGATAAATGACACCACATTCTCAGAACATAAACCAATTCATAAACTTCAATTATACCCTTAAATCTCAACATCTAGAGGACTTGAGAGGTGTAATTGCTTAGGGAAAAATTTTATGTTAGTGAAATAGAAATACTTACACTTATTTTAATAAATTTCTAATCCAAACCCCATTATAACCTGAGTCACTTCATTAACTTCAGTGAGATTTGAGGATCAGGCCATTTGAGCTAAGGGATGAATAAACAGACTTTGACATTTCTCCTTAAGTGCAGTGTATGTGAGTTTTTTGCAGGGTTTTCCTCTGTAAATGCCCTTTTGTGAAACCCTGAGATGTAAATTCAGGGACTTCTTCAGTGCTTTGTTTGATCTCCAGTGCCATGCCATGATTTAAGAAGAGGCAGTTTCTAAAGTGCACTTGCAGCTGACTCAGACAGGCCTTTATAGTATTGATTGCAGGTAATGTTTGCTTTATGTACTGTTCAGTACGGTAATCCTAGATATACTGAAAGTGGGATCAGGGATCAGCATAAAATGATGTGACAATGTTTAGAAAAAGGATATACCCCCTACCAGATCTTTGTAATTACAACACAGGGAAGTTTGATGAGGCCATTACTGTACTAATTCAATCTCTATAAATGTTACTGTTAAAAGGATCAACAAGATCACCATTTTTAATAGAAAATACTTATATTTGGATCACAAGAAGCTTTTTAGCATAAATCCTCAAGATTTCTCATTGATTTGTTTAGACAGATGTCTCGAGTAGTTCAGAATTATTCAACTGTTTCATATATAATGAGGTCCATAGCATTAATTATGTATGTAATTTCATTAGAAGAAATGTTCTTTTGCAGCTACATGCAGTATGCTACATTTATTCACACTATAAGCAGTGCCACTTTTAAATCTATCAACATATATCACTACCATAACTGAATACAGCACTGTGAGAACCTTAAACTCCAGCATAAATCTGCACTTTTCCATCAAAGCCTGGTCTCTTTCATACTGACAATATTCCTGATTCATCTCTCTGTACTCAAGCTCTAGATAGTATAAATTACTACTAAATTAGCTGTCGGTGTATGGTGGAATTCTTTTATTTTCCTCCAGGATTACACTTACCAGAACAAGGACTTGGTGTTAAAAAGACCCCAATAAGTCAGAAAAAGTGAATTCTCAAGAGGCAGAGGATCAACAATAAGTTTTATATAAAACTTACACCTATACTCCCCAGCAGAGCTGGAGCAGAAACCTCCCAGTTCCTTCATTCACTGTGTGCAGCTGGGTCCCTACACTAAAATTGGTACCTGATCCATGAGCAGAGTGGGACAGTTGCAGCTTCCCTTGCTGTGAACCTGCCAGTGGAGAAAGCAGTAATAGATGGCAGCTCTCTGTTAGAGCTGTTAAATAAGCTAATACAGCTGGAAAATGCACAGTGGTATGTATAACATTTACAGAGCTGGTTTTAGTGTAAGATTACTCAACTGTTCTAGGATTTATAGCTGTTGAACTACAAATATTCCCCACTGTGGACAGAGTTGTGCCAATATACCAATTCATTTGGGAGATTTAAAAATCATTAGGGAAGGTTTGCAAATGATATACCCTCAAGATTCACTGTGTTTTACCACTGTGATTTACAACTTGAGATGCTTTTGCATAGGATAATCCAAATGCTGCTTTAAGCTCAATCACTTGAAACTAACTAACCTGTTAATTCCTGACTGATCTATGTCTAACCCCTTTGCACTGCCCAGGATGGTTTATCTTCAGGATCAAGAAATACAGGCTGAAATCCTATAGGAACAAAATACTAGTGTGGCTGCTAAACAAATTGAAAAAGGAAGGGTGCCTTAATTGCAAAGCTGTAAGTTGTGCTGTGAAACCATGGAGTTATACACAGTAAAATGCACCCACTTTTTAGTGATATCCTTGCAAGTAAAATCTCAGATGAGAGGATGAAATTTATATTTTCTGAGTTCAATTACATTGAAACGATTGATTGTCATAAAGTCTGACATTTGGTTTTATTTCTGCTTAGCCTCAGTCATATTTAACCCTTAATCTTCCTGTCAAAAAAAACCCTTATGTGACTGATTTTCCTATGCAAATTCCCAAAACCTGTTTAAAATTCATGTTATGACTGCATACATTTTGATTAAGTAGGTCTTGTTTACAATTTTATAATTTGGGAGGGAGTGCAAACCAACTACAGTAGGTTACAAATGGTATTTTTTGAAGGGGGTCTTTTCTCTGCCAGCAGCCGTGGCCTATATTCTTGCTCTCACAGTGATGGAAGTTTTGGTGTGGTTTTCACCTTCTGATGTCATTCATTCTCCATCTGAACACATCTGTGCTCTTCCTGACAGGGAATGCCTGTTGAGCACCTGTTGTGTTGTCATAAGTGTCCATGACAGAGTATGAAAAATTTAATGCACACTCTACATGAAAAAGTCACTGCATTAAAAAAAAAATCCCTAAAATATGTATGTTAAACCTTGGGCCATACTAAATTAATTATGTTTGCTGTTCCATGGGATCTTGTCACCTTTAGCAGCCCAGTAACACAGTGTCAGCAGTGGATTGAACTCACTTCAGGGTACCTCATACCCTGGAAATGGGAGGTTTGTGTTGGGTGTATGTGCACATGTGCCAGGCACAGTCCTTGGGCTCCAATCATCCACATGTTTGATACCTTCAGCGATGCTGGAATTGTGTCAGCAGTGTCAGCAGTTGCACTGTAGATGCACACAAGCTCTGAGCTCATCTTTTCCTCCAAGTCTCTGAGGAAGAAGGAGAAAAAGTTGGATTTCAGGTTCCTGCTGTGCTACCTGTACCTGAAAGACCTAACCCACCTGCAATACACACTTCAGAATCAGAAAATACAGGATGAACTGCTGTACTGATGGAACGAAGAAGCAGTGGGAGTGTTACACCCTATTTCTTCTTTTGGGAAAGACAGCTATACACACACTGGCTGCTCAATCTGGCAGTAAGCCCCAGGCCCTCAGGGAAGGGAACCAGTTTATCAGTACCTCAATCACCACTCCAATTTGCCATGCAGAAACTCTCTCAGAGCTGCTGCCTGGCAACTCCTTCATGGTGGTTCTATGCAAGATCCAGCCACGGGCACCGTAACTGCTACAGGAGACCAGAGTTTTGCCTTGATCATTCTATTTTTCCAAACTACCCACTGTATTGTGATAAGGCAGCACAGAGATGCAGTGGTGTCTAGAAAATCCCCATATTTGAGGAGAAAGGAGATTCCTTGCATCCAAAATTCCTACAGTTGAGGAGAAAGGTGATTCCTTGCATCCCCTGCAAGACATACTTCACAGGGGACCTATGACCCCCCTCATCGGCAGAAGTCCCCTAACACATCAGGGAATCTGGTCTCTGCCACAGGTTCACTTGCCAAGTTCGTTTCTATGCTTTGAAATTATATTTTTTGTTTAAATGAGTAGTGAAACAAGTGTATTTGCTATCCTCTCCTCTCTTCAAATGCTTGTTGCTTTGGAAAATGTATTTTATCACAAGCTACAGGGTATAATTTGGTGGGATCCCCCATGCTAATCTATTGGCAGTGTATCACTGAAGTGCACTTAAAATTAGGCTCCACTATGAAAAGCCATGTGTTGATTAAGCACTGCCAGCACACTTGCCACTGCCTTGAACATAAACAAAGCAAGTCTCTGCCCCAATGTGGTTACAGAAAGGGCATTCCAGAACCAATCCCTGTACAACTGGTGCTACTTTGCTGCAGTCTGCAGTACGCCAAAGAAGGTGTGTGCTGTGCACGAAAAACTGGGGGGCAGGGGGGGTGCCCCACTTTTCTCACCCAGAAACTTATCAAACCCCATAATATCTGTAACGAAGATGCACAGGGAGCTGCAGGCAGAGAGCCAGGCACTCACTGAAAGCTGCATCTCCAGTCACACACACACACCAGATGTAGAACGCTGGAACAGTGGCGAGAGATCGCACAGAAACCTTCTCCCTGTATCCCTTCTTCTGACACTCCCACTTACAGGCACCTTTTATTTCTCTACATGGAGCGGTTTCCACCTAGGTTTGCGAGTGGGAGTCGTGAACGTAGCCCAGCTCTGTACCTGAAGGGGGTCTTCTTACTTCCATCACCCTTTTTCACGCTGGCCATTTCTCCTGCTTGTTTTTACACGACTCTCCGCCCTGGCTGCAGCGGCTCCAAGCCAAGCCCCGGTCTCGGCCCATGCCCATCTCAGTCCCACTCCCACTCCCCATCCCCATCCTCATCCCCATCCCCATCCCCATCCCCATCCCCATCCCCATCCCCATCCCCGGCCCCGGCGCGGCTCGGGGCGAACTGCGGGCGGGCTGTGCCACCTTGTGGCTGTTAGGGGGAAATAAAAACCCCAACCCGCTGCTCGCGTTACAAATTAAAATCTCCTCTCTCATAAATATCAACTTGTTAAACTCTGACTTCGGTTTTAAAAGGCAGAAAATTAAAATGTATACCTCTGTCTCAAAAATTTCGGTAATTAGACATAATCCACAGGTGTTATTTTAATGATGCCAGCTCTTCAGACACACGGGCTGAGCAAATGTAGTGTGTTGTTAACTAATTATGTTGTCTTAATTTGCCAATTTAAAAAACTTAAATGTCCTGAACAAATAAAATCATTATCTCGGGTTTCTTTGCCGTACCTGCTGCCTCGCTCCGTCTGATGCCTGGCGCTCTGGGCTTGGCTGCACGGAGCAGCATTTGCAGGGCTCTGGGTGCTCCAGCAGCCCTCCGGCACCAGGCAGCAACTGGGTGTGCAAACCGGGGATGCTCACACCATCCTCGCTAACAATATCTGATAGTGGCTTTAAAAGCCAGCTTGTCTCCCTCTATTACCTCTCCAGCCCGTATCTTAATTGACCAGGGGGAAAGCGACGCTCAAGCAGCGTCTCCTGCTGAAGGGAGCTGAGCTGATTCCCCCACACTCCCTGCTTCAGACAGCAGGCAGGCAGGGGTGACATCTTCTCTTTCAAGGAAACACTCTGCATCTCTCAGTGCCACCGTGGCCAATGACAAAGTTCCATCTAACTTTCTCCTCTCAAAAATGTAAAGTAAGAAAACAAAATCTATGCATCATTTAAAGATGCCCCAGGATAGCTTTGAATTATGCAATCCACAGTTATGTGAGCTGCTGTTTAAGGGAGTCTTTGGCTCTTTTGTGACACTGATCAATCCCCTCTTGGTTTTATTTAAAAGACCTAGTCACTGAAGCATTCAAACCACATTATTCACATCTCTCATTCACATGCCTGGAAAATAATGCAAATAAACACACAAGGAAGAATGAAATATATGCTAACTAGCTACACTTTTCACAGGTTGGCCCCTCTGTAGAAATCATTCGGAGAGGAAATAATGGGAGGATTAAAACCAGCTTTCAGTCTATTTTAATCCAGGTTCAGGTCATTGCCCTTGTCATTCAGAGGGTTTGTTCCTAAGGTGCAATCAAATTGCACAGGTTGAGGCTGTTGTGCAGAAAGGTCTTTTGCTCTGTGAAAGGTATTCCCTTGGCCTGTGTCTGAGCACTCCACAGGCTGTTCTAAATTACCCCAGCCTTTAATATCACAAGGTGCCTAGAAAAGAGATCAAACACCTGTTTAACAGGGCATATCAGCCACCACACCATTTCCACTCTCATATCTCTGCTTACCAGTGGCCAGCAGCAGAACAGTGGTGTGGAATGCCAGGACCAACTCTGTGTGATAAAGGTGTGCCCAGCCCTCTGGGGGCTAATTATCTGGGTACAATTTAAAGTGATTACCAGAGAATCTGCTCCCAACAAGGCTGTGTGTCAAGGACTGACAGTTCAAGCAATTTTCCAACATCCACAGCTGGGGTGCTTATACAGGAGGATTTCAGAGCCATATTAAATTACCTGCCTTGGAAATCCTGGTTCTGAATACAGACTTGGGTTATTGATTTTTGGAGGAGTCCAAACACAAATTCTACTGCCCAGCTTCAGTTAGTCTCCTCCCCTGGGACCAGACATGGGAAATGATGCTGTCAAAACCGCTGCCCACCCTTTCCAGAAGCAGCTTTAGCCCTTTGTCTCTCTCCTCTCCCAGCAGCAATCTGACTTTTCCATAGCTCATCCTGCAAGGTTATTTACCACTCTTGGAAGGACAGCTGGGAAAAATTCCTAAGAGGAGGACTATGTCCTAAAATCCAGATTCAGCATCCCATCCAGGAAATTTTAGCCATCCTGAAAAGACAAATGCCCTCTCACAAACATAACCAAGGCAAATATATGGCAATGTACCCTAGAGGATGCTATCCTGGACTGCTATTCTGTCGACCTGGACTGCAGCCTTGTTCTGCCTCCGGCTTACTTTGTATGCATTTTCTCCACCTTGCAGTCAATTTTACAGTAGCTTCTAGCTCAGGCACTTAGGCATTTGAACTGCCAAATGAGGTTTTGAAAGGTGTGCTCACATTTGCATATATTTTCCAAGAACATGTCTTTATTTATGCCTCTCTCTAGTAGTAAATTTTAATCCTGCTAACAGCAGGAATAAATGTAGTGGGCAGAATAAAGTAGGATCTAGGAGCCTAACTTTTTTTCTTATTCTCTTCAGACAATATATAGCCTTTCAAGCTTGCCTTTAAAGGACAAGAAACCTCTACATTGAAAAAAAAGCTTTCTTTCTTTCTTTTTTTTTTTTTTTTTTTTGCTAAGCCATAGACAAACTTATGTCCCTCTGTAGAAAGGGAAAAGGAGATTGAAACAGCCTTAAGACAACTGAAGTATCTTTTATTTCCTATACTATTTAACGATGGTTGCTATTACTTTCAGAATCTAGTATTTTGCAGGTAATAAAAAGAGTGAAAAATCAATCAAAACAACAGAGCTCATTCCTAGAGGACAAAAAATCTTCAATATATAACTGACTGCCAGAAAGCAAGTGTTAAAATATCCTGCATCAGGTAGAAGTGCTGCAATAAGGAATGGAGACAAAACACAGAACTATAAAGGAGACAGCTCACATTTTAATTGAAGAATTGAACAGCGGCTGACAAGGCTCTGTGCTCTGTTTCCGTGGACGCTTTCAAAAGGCCGAGCTGCAATGCATAACACCCAATTCAGGCTGCAAGGCTCCTGAGAGGGTTCAGGGACACAAACTGCTTTTATTATTGTTAGTTAGGCATCAGCAATCCACTGAAAGTGAAAATCAGACTTTCCCCACTAGGCAGGCTTGGGAAGCTGACACAGAAATCTTACTCGAAAAGGTACAGAAAGGAAAAATAAGCAGGAGGTTTTACAGAGTCTTAGTGAGAAATTATTGTCATTGCTTCTCAAAGAGAACGAGGCTGTCTCTAAAGCCTCAATTCTAATGCCATTAAAGTCGGTGGAAGTTTTAGAGATACTTGAATAGCAGAGGGATTTTTTTCCCTCCTTCGGTTTTCCTCACAGATCCAATTAATACAAAAAGAAATTGACTGGTTCACCTATTGTTCGGGTCTCGCTTGCCTTGCCGTATGTAAAGCTTGCTCCTGAGGTCTACAGAGCCATATAGCATTTATCACACTTGTGAGCACTCCATAAATAAGTAGCATGAACTGTAATGAGAATACTAATGAAATGTGTTGCTTTGTGATTGAAAAATCTCTTTTCTTGAGTTGTATTTTTTAAGGAAAATTAAAGGGATGATTTGTAGCACCTGATGTCACAAAGCCTCCCAAGCTAATATACTGGTTGCCAAGTCACAATATTATGGAAACATTGATATTTTCTATGTGACCCAGCCTTGTTATTTGAGAGGTATTCCACTGCCAATTAAAGATCCAACAGCTGCCACTGG
This sequence comes from Melospiza georgiana, assembly GCF_028018845.1. Classification (NCBI taxonomy): domain Eukaryota; kingdom Metazoa; phylum Chordata; class Aves; order Passeriformes; family Passerellidae; genus Melospiza; species Melospiza georgiana. Next base: position 50,639,913 of record NC_080431.1, read on the forward strand.
CTAGGCAAAATTTCATTTTAAAAAGAAAAGAAAAGAAAAGAGAGGAAAGATGTGAAAAGGAGAAACGTAGCACACAGGCAGAGGTACTTTCAACATGCTTCAGAGGAGCATAGAGGGGATCCAGCAGGGCACATGCTGCTGACAGAGGAGGCTAACAGAGGGGGGGAAGGCAGACGGCTAAAAGAGCTGCTGATCCCAAATGCTACCTTCAAACTGAAAACAGGAATTGCCATGTGGCATATCTAGTAAATGAGGCTCAGAGGATTAAAATACCACATCTGAGCCTCTACAAAGTATTGTTCTGAATGGAATTAAAGTCAGTGCTCCTGAGTCCTCTTGATGCTCAGCTGCATGTCCTTCTCATGTAGCAAAGAAAAGGGTTAAATGAAATCATAGAAGCAAGTGACTTCAGCAGATGTCTGACCTACTGCAGAGATTGCTGTGGAGATCTGCCATGGGAAACTGTATCAGGGCACACAGATTAGGCTAATTGCTCCATGAGGGACAGAAGTCAGGAAATACACACACATTAAAAAAGCGAAATGAAAAAAATTAAAAAAAAAATTACTTTTTCATATTCTAAATTTGGACAGACCCAAGGACCAGAGTTTCCCTGGGAAAAAGGAAAGGGAGCCTGTAGAAAATCCTTTTGCCTTGCATTTGTTTGAACTCCTATTCCAAGCAGCTTTTTGCATCCCTTTGAATTTAGACTGCATTAACAAGCACTCTGTCTAACATTTAGGCAGGTAGCCAGTAGGGATCCTGACATATTTAATGTCCCTTGTTCCTTATGTATTTTTCACTTTTTAAGCTTAAGCCTGTGAAACCAGGCGTGTAAGTATTTTGTGTAATAAGACCTGTAAGGTCTTATTATCTCTGCCTTCCATTGCAGAACCTCTTCATTTCATGATGATGCCGTGGTTTTGGATAATATCATAGTGGAAAAATCTTTGGAACAGAGACACCTTTGCTATGTGTTGTTAGTCTCCTCAGCACAGTGGATCTCTAATTCCACTGTTATCTCTATTTTTGTATTTTTGGGACAGCTTCATGTTGACAGGTGCTGCTCTTGTCTTCCACCCTGTTGAGTCATAACATTAAAATAGATATTCAGCTCTCAAGCAGCTGGATGCTGATGGGAACCCATGTTTTTACAAAATGTTTTTGGAGCAAAGGTTTAAATTATGAGTTTAATAACATATAATGGCATGGAACTTATGGAACTTCTGTTAGTTAAACAACACAGCAGAGGAATTAAACGTATCCTTCTCAATCAGCCCTACAGCAGCAGAAAGCATTTTATATTCAAGTTTTAAACAACCTACAGAAATTATCAGGAGATTCTATTAGACTTGGTCAGAAAAAGCTTTGGCAGTTGATAAAAAAGTTAGCAAAGCCAAACTAAACTGATTTAATATTATTACAGTTCTTCTTCTAAAACATATGTTGTTTAACAATGTTTGATGCCAAATTTTACAAAAACAAGCCCCTTTTATTTTCATGAAAACATGAAAAATTTCACTGCCACATTTTTCTGTGAAAATTTTCACTTTGATAGCAAAGCAGCTTTTGGTTCAATGAAAGTTGTGAATGTCTCAAAACAGATGTTTGCTGATAAATTAATCTCTATAACTGAATAACCCTTCTGTAAAGCCATTGATATAATAATTAAAATAAGTAAAATCCTATTATATGGAAAATCCTTAGCATAATCTATATTTTGTTTTTAATATTTACCACTTAAGAGGATGGGTGAGATAAAGCAGCTTTCACTGTCATTGTTTTCCATTATCTCCCCTTAAGACTGAATGAGAATATTCATTTCATGCCAGTGCAGAAGTTTCCTGTCACCAGTCCCTTGATAGTCTCCATATCGTCAGTTCAGTGTCTTCAACACCAGTTTTGTGGTTGCTTCATTTCTGGGAATACCTCCATTCAATAAAGCTTCTAGGATGGTGACTGCAAGAAACAAAGAAATTACAAGAAAATTACCAGTAAATAATTAAAACTAAACCTGGACTTAATACAACTAGGATACCATCTTCTGAATACATCTATAAGCCATAGTTAAGAAAAAGACATTTCTCATAATGCAAAGGAAAATAAGAAATTTATTTCAATGTTCAAGTTCTCTACTGGAACTATGTGCATATGGGATTAAAGTTGTGTAAAATTATTCACAGGTGTAAATTTTATTCAGGTTGAAGCTTCATATTATTCTTGATCATGTCTCATTCCTTCTTTCATTTAGAAATCTCTTTCTGAGACTCATTTCAATGATCAATCTTTTTATTATAAAATTAAAGTATTTGCTGTAACATTAATTAATTTTTCCCTGCTGTAATTATTAGAACTGAGCAAATAATTCACAATGAATAATTCATCTGCTGAATGTAAGCTCATTTTCTGCTTGCTGAATATCCAGTAGCAAATCTACTTTCCAGTTTATTTGTTAATCAAAACCATCTGATCATTTTGTTAAATATTTTTTCCATGGATTGAACCTGAACAGTTCCCTGTAAGCCTTTGACATACAAAGCTTGTGAGATTGCTACCTGATCTGCATTGGTACATTGTAGTTGGTTTGGTGAAGCATGTGGCTTTATTTAATTTTCTCCGTTTGGTGAGTACTGCACTGTGGGCATGAGCACATCTGTATGTGAATTTAAGTATTGTTTTCCTGCCAGTAGAACTCAATTATTCAAATCTCTTTGGGGGAAAGACCCCCTAAAGGAAATGTGAATATGTGAGTCTATCAAATGCTGAGCCAGTGTTTCCAACAATTTACTTACAGCTTGCATTCAGTTTTAAGCAATTATTATGTTATTGAAAGACAAAATCAGTAATAGCAAATTCTGGGGCCATATTTTCTGACCTTCAGCTAAAAAGTAAATTGTTTCCATGCCACAGTGGGTATTAGGGAACACTTTGTGTAGCTGAGAAGTCCTTGCTTGTCATAATGAAAGAAATTGTGTGGATGATGAATAGTACATCTCTAAAGATTTATTGTCAAAATTGGAGAAACTGGATAAAATTTTGCCAGAAGTGAGAACATAGGGAAAATGGTAAGAGGTGATTCTTACTTAAAGCAATCTATTCCTGACTGAAAGCCAGTAGGTACTTTCAAGTATCCTTATTTTTCTGTTATGGTTTTAAGGTGCCACTCCTTACCTGAGTGATGAACCTGATTAATCTCGTCCATACAGTAGTGGAGGCCCATCTCCCGTGTACCTGTAGGGCATGAAAAATATCACCCTTCCAACAAATGCACCATCCTCAGCCATAACCTCTTGCCCAGAATAGCCGGGTGAGTGATTTGTGAGGAGACAAATTTCTTCTCCTCTCTTCTCTGCATCTTTGCTCTCTGCACCTTTGCTTTGATGAGATTTGTTGTTTTTTCTTTTCTTGAAAGACACATTCAAGAAACACTGTCTGTGCTTACAGAATTCAGAGACAGCATGTGAAATAGTCCAAAGGCCATTTTCTTCACTGTTGCATAACCAGAAAGGAGCAGATCATTATGACATTAATTCAAGAAAATATTCTACCAAGCAGAGTCATAAGCTTTTCATAAGAAAATGCAGAGGATATTGGGCTAATGGGCAATGTGTAGCAGAGTTCTGCCTGCTTGATTCCACAAGAAAAACTGTTGTTATGCTTGTTAACTGGATTAATGAGTTTTTCTTGATTGGCATAGGGTTCTGGTAAGGCAAGAATTAAAAAAGAAGTCGAAATTAACATTACCATTGCTTTAATGCAATTGTAACAATTGCCTTCTCATTCTCCCAATAACTTCTGAGTATTAGCTTTAATAAAATAAGATTCCAAAATTTTAAATAGTGTTGTATTACATTCTCAGTTTAATAAAATAACTTGGCATATAATAGTACAGAAACAAGGGAGAGAATATAACACCAGCAGGGTTTCTTGTTCATTAAAGAATTGACTTTTTAAACTCTCAAGCAGATAAATTTGCAGCTTCTCAGCAATAAAGCAAAATGGTACATTTTGTGCTTCAAGATTATTATTATTTCTCAATAATCTTAAGTCACATAATAGGAAATTTTACACAGCTGAATGTTTATTTTCCTTTCTGTTTTCTCCTCTTTATCTTCAGGTTTTTTGTTTTTCTACTACCTTAGAGTTTCTCAGAGTCAATGTTCTGTAAAGCAAACTCTTCCGTTGCCTCGCTAACCTTCTGTACTCTGAACAGGCAACTATAAAAGAGGCAAAACTGATGAAGATAGGACACTTATAATTCAAAGACTTTTTAGGAATGATGTCTCAGTCATCAGGCAGAAATCTTAGGTGGGCATCCTGGCATAAAATAAGTTTGATTAACATGACTGGAGTACACCTGTCTGTACTGTCTGTCTGTACTGATGCCTACATTTGTGTCGAGAACAAATGTTTCCTTTGGAGTCACTTCCAATGCACAACCCACATAACCAATGCACAACCAACATGTCAGATATCAAACCACCAAAATTCTTCCAGAAATGTTCATTTTTGTGCATTTTCTTTTAAGGTGGTCTCTATGACTAGCTCAAACGTAGGATTTTGCTTAGAAGATTCATAAAATAAGGTGTCATAAAACAAGGTCTAGTTAGGTAAGTGTAGTGCTTTCTAGGTCTCTAGTCCTATTCTTAGGCATAAATTGACCATGAAATTTCAAAGGGCTTTTTTTCCTTGGGTTAAATTGTTAGGCACCACTGCTGTTTCTCCCTTATTCTGAAGCATGGGTAGTAATGCCAAGATGTAGCTGTCCTGATGTCTCTCAAGAGCAAAACATTGAAAAAAGACCGTGGAATGTTATATTTATAATCTGGTCTTTAATTAATATAGCGTTGCTGGGAGGCATTTTTGGATGGCAGGTATAAAGATGTGTGATCATGTGTTGTCTGGACCAGGCTTCAATAGCATAATTTCATTATTTGATGTGACTGATATCACTGAGTGAATCCACTCAGTGACCTATAATGCTTTCCTCAGTCTTCAGGGTGTTGAACATGTGTTCTCCTAAAAATATTTTGCATTGAGCTATTTATTGCAAAATAATTTTTTTCAGGAGCTTGTTATCTGTCAACTTGAAAGATCTTTTCTTATTTGAAATAAATTTACTGGTATACATACTCATCAATTGCTTGGTGTGCCTTTAAAAGGAAGTCTGGGATATCACTTACAGGAGCACCCAGAATGGAAAATGACTGTCAAACTGTCAAAATTTTGGAGACTTTTCCTTTGACATGAACTTAGAACTTCTTTTCGTTTTTTTCTTTGTTTTTTTAGCACGTTACATCTTCAAAGCACTTATAAGCATTTTGTGATCACGTTTATTATTTCTATTTATAAGAAATGACTGTCTGGAGGACTAACAAGACCAAATTGGATTTTTTTAAATTCACATACAGAAAACAACATCATCAAGTTGATAATTTCCTTATAAAGCCTCTCCTTCCCTCCACTAGTACCTAAAAAAATCCTATTAAGTTAAATCTAAGAGCTCTGAATTAACAGTAGACATTGCTTTGATGTCTCTTTACACCAAAAGATTAATCTGGGAATATTTGAAACCATCTGTGGTTTCAGCTCAGCTTAGACAAGCACTGTGGTCAGACATAATTTTCCATAAACTTCACCAAAACACTGTAGCAGCCCCATGAGCACCACACAGTGCAGGCTGGTACTGCCCCTCATGGAAACACTTGTGGCTGGAGGGCAGGAAGTTGTTTTCTATTCCTCCTGTTCTCTGTGTGCGTCGGAGCTCAATGAGTCTCCCTTACTACCAGAAAAGTATTCATACCATCAGCCATTCCAATATTTCTGGGAGCGAGCTCTGCTTCCAAAGCCCTGTAGCCAGCAGAAGTGGTTAAAGCGCTGCTGAAGCAAGGACTTCAACTGACTTTCATACCTCCAAGCTAAAATGTCACAACCCGCAAACTAAAGAACCAGGCTTTCACATTTATTTCCCTGTCTGTCAAAATGAATACTCAATTATTTACAAAAAGTGGAGCAGCTTCAGCAAGCGAGACTGAAATGCACCAATAGGCATGCTAGAGAGATAGAAAATCTATATTTAAAATCAGAGAGAGAGGGGAGCTGAACCTGAAGCTTGTACTTCCCAAAAGCTGCTGCAAAATATCAGGATTGAAGAGACAAGAAAAAGGTGGTAAACAGAAGAATATAGCATGATACATTCACTTTTTAATTAATTTCCCTTGTCAATTCAATACTTGTTCCCAAATTTCCTCTATATTACTACAGTGGCAATAAATTTATCCAACATTTTTTAGAGTCAACCAAGATAGTCCCTTCAATCTAAAATTATTTTAATTTTGATTGTCAGTAGCTGGAGAGAAGAAACCAAACAAATTTTCTTTTTGGGTTGACCTAAAACGGCTTTCTTTTGTTTTTGAACACTGAACCAAAAAATATCATGGATACGGCTCTGTTTTGAAGGTCAAAAAGATTCAGCAAGGCCACTAGAAGAAAACAAGGAGTGCTTCTAAGAAGCAAAGGATATTTTTCCATAAATTGTGTGATTCAAACACAGGAAAACAGGTGTGAGAATTATAAACTTGAGCAAATAACTTATTCTCAAACTGACAAGCTAAAGAAGTGTGAAGATGACCTGTAGGACAATAGAAGCCTAAATAGTTAAAGTTGTCATTAGAAGTCTAAATAGTTAAAGTTGTCATAGAGAAACACTAGCATCATGAACCTCTACCACAACTGAACTTAAAGACATTGAACAGTTTGAAGTACTCATTACTTAATCTTAATTAGGAAAAGCTCATATTCCTAACCAATCTCATTATTAACACTAAACTAGGATCACTTTGGACTACCTCAGATTCTACCTGGAAGAAGAAGGGACAAGGCAAGGATAGTACATGCATGGAGAATAGATGGCAGCTTGATAGCCAGAGATAAGTGGGGGAATAAAGTCCCAGCCCCTGGTCTTTGCTGACAGAATATTTTCAGCCCAGTAAGCTGATTCCAGAAATAAGAGGCTGAGATCTAGCAAAGCACTGAACTTGTTAACTGTAGTAATTTTGCTGTCAAAAGTATCTGGTTCGGGAGGATAAATATCCCCTTATACTCCAAACTTGTAAGTTGTTTTCCCTGGCCTACTGATGTTGCTTCCAACAGAAGCTGAATTTCCCTCATATATTTTGCATTCAAGTCCTAATTTTTGCTGTACACAGCCAGGAGATGCAGCTGTCTCAGTAGGAAATCATTGTGAAGTCAATGGAGCAACAGTATTTACACCATATGGATATCCAACATGCAGACTGGAGTATCACATAGGAAGACAAGCTATTCTACCCTGTCCCTAGCAAAATTTACAGGCATAATACAGCTTTGAAGGATCCCAAAGGAAAATATTTAACATACGTCTCAGAAGACTCATATAATTCCAAATTACTATAGTTGCTGCTAAAGGTCCCTACAGATAAGGAGACCTGGCTAGCTGTTCCAGCCACCAGCTTCATTAAAACAGTCCAGAAAATGTCAATGCTACTATGTTATCACATTTGGGAGGCAAGGAGCAGATTAAGAAAATGGGCTGCATCAGGAATGCAAGTAACCCCATGGTGATATTCAACATCCCTTATCCCTTTGTATTGGGAAAGCCCCATCCAGAGAAATGAAATTCACATCTCCCTGGAGGGAGCAGTGGCTCTGCTCTTGCATGAGCCTGTGCCAGTCAGAGGCAATCTGCCTTTCAGCAAGAGGCACTGCTTTTACAGAGCTCAGCAGCAGCCCGGAGATTATTGAACTCGACGTGCTTCACATGCTCAGCCAGTGGTTATTCCTGAGGCTCTCTGGAACTAAAAGTCTGGCCTCCCCAGGTCACTCTGACTGTCAGATCAATCACACCAGTGTGCCTGCACCAGCAAAGGCAACGCAGAGAGTGTCTCCTAGGGCTAGAAGGACAACATGCAGAGCACAAGAAAGGCACGGGGCCAAGTGTTACATGCCGTGCGTGGATCCAGTTTGGAAAACCTCTAATACATCCAAACTTGAACAAACTTGGGTTATAAAGAGGAAACCACACTGGGAAGCAACTACACATCTGCAGTGCATACTTCCTTCAAATGGATCCAGAGAGCATCAGGAGGCCCAGTCAGTGATAAGCAGCTGTAATTCTGCTGGAGGAGCTGACTTCTCTCTGGCACCCACAAGTTCAATTAATGTCAATCCCAGAATTATGAGAGATAGGCTTGAAGTGAACCTGAGAGATCTTCTATCCATTCTTTTATCCAATTGCCATACTATATCTGTTTTTTCCAACAGGTATTTTTCATATTTTGTTGGGGGTTTTTTTAATGCACAAATGGGGGACTCCAAATCTGCTCCAGACACTCCGATCCATTGTTTCTCCTCCCTTAGTGTAAAGACAGAGTCCTTTCTTTTGAGGAAATTCTGTGTACCCAGCAAAGTGCAATCTTGGACATGGATACTGGATTATTACCTTCCTTTTTATTGCAGCTTTGCATAATTTCAGTTAAGATATCTTTCCTATGTAGAACACCACTTAATCTCACTGAGACATTTTGCACAACATTCCCAGGGTACAGGCGCTCTGCAGATTACACAAGAACAGAGGAAACCATGATCTACTGGAAGCCCTTCTTCAAAATTCTCCTTGTCCTGACAGAAGACAGTGGATAGTGCCCAACCTGCTGCTAACAGCAAGGTGGAATTCTGTCCTTGTGTTCCCTATCTGTTTGAGAGATATTAGGGACAGAGGCTGCACTTGCTCTGTGCTCCTGCCACACACAGCTCACAATTATCTGCCTGCAGTGGGACCAGCACAAACAACACTGAATAGTTTGAGAGGATGATAGGGTGAGAGACAAGACCAAAAAAAAAAAAAACATAGTTGAGCAGTGAAGAAAATTCCCTGTTCGGAACTGGTGGTATCCTATGGTATTATCACAAGGACATTTGTGACAGACTAAGGATCACTATTTTAACTATTTTCAATACTCCACCCCCATCAGTTCAGTGGTCTACCTTGTCAAGGCAATGAAAAAGATAAACAGTTATACAGCAAAGCCATGCATTTCCTAAAAACATAAAACTGAAATATTCAGAATATAACTCAGTGAATGAGAAACTTGTGGCTTTTATTTCATTAGAATGACTTGAAGTACAGCTTACAATGAATCAAAATAATTACTTTATTTTTCCTCTTTATAATCTCTTCTCCCCTTTGTGATATATTGCAGAGACAGAATGAGTAATTTTTTTTATTTATTTATCTATTTACTTATTTATTTTTAATGAACTGACTGGTCTTACAGATAATTTCTTGGCAGTTTTTTTTTCCTCTTTCTACTAACTGACTTAATTGGAATAAAAACTAAAGTCAGTCCATGTTTCAAAAGATAAAACTTTTCCCTGGTGGGATTGAGAGCAATTCCCAGCATCTTTCAACAGAACAGTTAATTTTCTATTGCCATAGTTTTGAAAAGCTTGCAGATCTGCAAATAAGAAAATGTAAACTGCATGTCAATATAGTGTTCTGTCCTGGTTTTTTATTCCTTGATTAGTTTCACTTTAGCCATAAAACAGGACAGTAAACAAATGAAAACATGAATCTAAAGATCAGTGCGTTATAAAGGAAGCACAGTAATTCAATTCAGTAGGCATTACCCGTTCAGCAAATGTTTCATGGATAAACTTATTACCAAAGCTGCTCAGGGACATTCTCAATGAACCATTTTCTATCAGAATATGCAGTACCTTCAAAATCCTTGTGAAATCAGGTCAGTTTTCCAAAATTTAATATTGGAAATAAAAAAAAGGAAGATAATTCTCCAGAGGATTGAATTCCCTTTCACAGTGGATGCAGATCAAAGTATTTTATTTTTTTTAAATATCTATCATAATTTGAATATTTTATTTGTGTATTACTATATTTTGTAATGCAAAAATTGTCAGCCTCAGAATTAAATGCCTCAATATTTTTGAAACAAACTGTTTCTAGCCACCTAACAAAACTTCAAAGGAAATTTCCTTCAGAGAATTTTAAAATACATTGTTTCAATTCTCATACAGAATGCAGCCCAACTGTAAAATTTCAGAATATTTCATGTAGTGGCACCTCCTTTCAAATTCCACTTGCAGTGCTCAGGAACGTGGTTTGGTAGTGGACGTGGCAGTGTTAGGTTAACAGTTGGATTCAGTGGCCATAAGAGCTTTTCCCAGCCTAAAAGATTCTATGATTCTAACTCTTCTACTCACTATGGCATATAAATCAAACCCTCCTTGCACCACTTAACCTCTATTTTTGTTCAGAAGAACAGTTTCCTCTGGAGGACAGTGTGAGAGCTGTCAAATCCACTTCGAGATAGTGCAGGTCCAGTGAGCAGCTCCAGTTAGGAGCTGATGTTTGAGGCGCTAAAAAAGCCTGAAAGTCCCAGATTCTGCCAATGTTCTGCTATGGTTTTCTGTCTTGCTTTATGTAAAGTCAGGATAATTTTTTATAAAGAAAACAACAAGGCTAAAAGGAAAATAATTAAAAATACCATAAGCCAGCATTTTTTTAAATGGTGTTTTACATAGTTTAGCTTGTTCCCATTGTTGTCAGTTCCCACTACAAATCAAGCTTACAAATATGATTCCCATTTGAGATTGAAAATGATCAAGTAGCCAGAATCAGATCATTCCAGTCAAAAGACAAGGATTCTAATTTAATATATGTTACTTATGCCCTAATAATGCCATAAGATGCATTAAAGAAGCACACGTGGCATTTCTTTGTCCTGTATTTGCTACTGTCACTCCATTTTGAGGATAAAGTAATCTTTCACAGGTCTGCTCAAGAGACTCCAAGTTTCTTTAAGCCTCAATTTTCATTACTTCTGTCTTCCCTAAGGATTTTTCAAAACCAGGTCCCCACATTTCCCATCTGTTGCTTTAGGGAAAATCCACAGTGAAAACTTTATATAAGATTTGGTTCTCTTTAACGAAAGCCATGGTGCACCAAGCAAGTATTATTTGGCCTCACATGAAGAAGAGAGCATGGAAATAAACATAAAGATTCTAGTTTCTGTAAAGGACTGCCAGTTACCCCTGTAGACTGAGTATAGCAAAGGTGTTTAATGTTGAGACAAGAAAATGAAAAATATTTCAAGGAAAGAGAGAATTTACTTCAACACAGATGAAGCAATTTAAATCCTGGATTGAGGAAACATTTTGCTAATGCAAATGAAAGAAAAAGGCATGACCAGGACACTAATTAAAATCTGTCATTTAAAACTGAGATGCAAAGAAACTATATGTTGCAACATGTATCCTATTTTAAGAAAATGTTTTTTCTTAAAAAAATATTATGCTTTAAACACATTTTTAAACTTTAAAAAAAATTCTACTTTAAAATAAATTATTTATCACTCAGCTATTATTTTGTATTTTAAAACATGACAGTGTAATTCTTCATTTACATTCATACTCAACAGGTGTGGATATGCTCTCTGTAGAGATCATTTTCTCCAGCACATAAGGCAGCTGAACTCATACCACACAAACTTTGCCAGATTCTGTAAATCTGATCACTTCAAATCACAGACAGTTTAGGAAATATGTGTGTATGTTTGTACTTCCAGACACAGCAGTAAATTTTACTCCTTACTCTATACATCAGAATCCTGAAAAATCCTGAGTAAATTTCAGATTTACATAAATATGCTTTCAAGTTCAAAAGTGTAACTTCCTGAATCTTTCACCTTATAACTTCTCTGGAGTACTGATTCATTTACACACATTCCCCAGCCTAGTCAGCTTCCCATTGTATTGAATCTGACCTTTCTCTGTGTGGTCAGATCTGTGTCCAAGTGTGAAGCACTGAAAAAAGATTTGGATGTAACTGCTGGGAAAAAAAAAGCCCAAATAGACAAAACAAAACACACCTCTCGTATTTTATTTTAATGTAAATCATTGATATCATTCAGGTGGGTTTTTTTCTCTTGAATGAGCTGCATCATATGTGTTGTAGGACATCCTTTTCAAGGTAGCTGGAAGTCTCTGTGCATTGAGTCTGAAGCAGGCTAGTAAAAATCCTGTAATTCTTTTGCCTTTATCCTTTTAAAAGTGCATTTACCCCTTTGGTCCTTGTTCTTGTGTTGAATTCCAAAGCATATTTCCATTCACATTTCCTCCAACAGCATTGTGGTATCATATTTTTCCAACACTTTTCCCTATCATGAGCATTGTTTTACCACTTCTCATTCCCTAATGCTAGCAACCTCGCTGTGGAAGATTTGTGATATCTTTCAGATAGGACAGGCAATATGTGTCAGGAATCTCGCCAGCTCTAGGTGGCTCATCACATATGGTGGCACCAAATGAAACAGTTTTTTTATAAAATTAATCAGAATTTGTAATCTGAACACAGCAGATTCCCCAAGTCACATTTCACATGCTCTAAACACTAATTACAATCTGCCATTCAAAGCTGAGTTTCAAAGAAACTCTATATTGCAACATCTATTTTTTTGAAGAAGAGATTCTCAAAGGCAAAAGGGCTGTGATATGCTTGTCTCACTAACATGCAGGAGGTATTAGGTGCTGCCTGGCTGAAAATTAGTTCTGAAAATGAGGAATTTTACTGTGTTTCATATCACATCACAAATTTTTCATCATGCCATTGCAAAGTCATAACTCTGTTCAAGTTCATTCAAAAGGCTCATGAACTCCAGCAAACCTTTTGATAAATATCTGAGTTTTAAGGCAAATTTTATGTTACACCATCAACACTACCAACAGTTTTAATACACCTCAGTATGTTGAGTCTGTATGTGGCAGCATATGCAATCCAGGCAACCAAACAAATCACTGCAGCCATTCATTCCAGTCTGTGAGCCATTGTTATTAATGCAATAATTTTATACTCATTTTGCACTAATTTGGTACTATTATCACCAAAATATAAGTTTCTTTTTTTTCCACTTTCATGCATTCATCAGTTCTAGTCACACAAAGATTGTATTTTTTCTTTCTACTCCTCTTCTTCTCAGCCTTTCTCTCCCATAAAAAAGTTAGAGATCTTCCAGAAGGAAAGGGACATAGACTGGCCCACCTCCATCTCTGGTTCTGACACATTTATTAAGAACTCTAATCAATTATTGGTTTTGCATCTTGTTTTTGATGCACTACGCTGCACACAACCTTTATCTCTCTTGTCAAAATTGAAGTCATTCTTCTAACATCTTCTGCCCTTCATACCCACATATAGTACAAGTGCAATTAATTCTGTTAATTCTCTGATTTCTTTTGAATAATATATCTATATATGATATCTATCTATCATATCTATATATCTATATATATATACATATATATATGTGTGTGTATGGATAGAGATTTTATATGTATATAATCAATATTTTTTAAATAAATATACTGGAAGGGAAAGACAAGAGGGAAACCCAGTTATCAGAGTTTAGCACTGTCCCATGTGGTAAGGGACCACATCTATGGTAAGTTGCATGCCATTTGTGTGAACAGAGGAGATCATGAGAGAAAGGGCCAGCCCACAGAGCTCCTAGATTCCAATTTAAGCCACCAGTGGGTTTTTAGTATGCATTGTGCACACAAAACTAAATTGTCTGAGTGAAAGGAGCAAAAAGTTGCTCCCCTGCATAGAAGGAACAACCAGATGTAAGCAATAAAATTCATTTTCCCTCGAAGTAGAGGGTAAATAGCCACTTCTCTTGTCAAAAACAGTGCTGAAATTCAATAAAAATCAACAACTGAGACTGAGAAGTTAATACATTTCATAAAGAATATCTAAGTCTCACTAAAACATCCATAAAGTTTCTTAGACTGATCTTCTTTTACCTGCAGGGTTAGCAGTGATTAAACAGGAACAATAACATTAAGTCTAAGATTAATTTTTCTACTTACAATATTTTATTTTTAGGAATGTTTTCTGTTCACCTTAGAATTACCATGCTTACCAGGTTACCTGTATCTTTTAAACTTTGTTCTGAATTCCTCACTCACACCTCTATTGAGCACATCTCACCCAGGAGATGACACTGGCACAGTTTGCTGTACAGAAGAGAACGGGGGAACACCATCAAGCACTGCACCCACAATCACTGATAGCACTTCTCTGCTACTCTTCTCATCTGCTCAGCTCTTCAAAGCTTCTTCCCAAGGCAAGGGAAGGCCTGGGATAGCTATCACACCAGGGTCAGATCCTGGGAGACAGCATGGATGGTATTGTACCAGACTTGGCTTCCTCCATCTCTGTTCCTCTGGAAGCGACACAGTCCTCGCAGCGTATGAGATCCTTTATGGACAGTCATCAACAAAAATGTGGAAGATCCCAGTTTTCTATCACTGATCTGCTGGCCACTGAGGTACTGGGCTTTGTAATGTGGTCTATAAATTAGGCATAACTAAACAAAAAGAAACTCTAAGTGAAATAGCTCAGCAGGCTTTGTACTCTCAGGTACAACGTGCGGTATAGTGAAACCCTAGGTATGCAGAAAGTACCTATTTCATCTTATAATAAAACAGCACTCTGCTGGGTGACAACACAGTCTTCACATCATTTGAGTGCCTTTGAACTGAAAAAACAAACAAACAAACAAACAAACAAACAAATTCACACAACATAGCTACTTTTTCCTAAGGACATCACATGGGCTACAGATGAGGCCAAAACTGAGTGCCACACTGCACAGAGAGTCTACTTGGAAGAGATTGAACTTCATCAGTGAGGGGAAGAGCCAGGCTATGCTGACCCTCTTAGCAGCAAGAAGACAGCTGGGGGATTTCACTGCCTGCCTCCACAGCTGATCACAGCAGATAATCTGATTCACAAATTCATCATCTTCTTCTTAAACCTCTGCACAAGGACAGAAGGGAGTTTTGATGTCACTAGTCCACTTGGCAGCCACTTGGAAGGATATTCTGAAAAATCATTACTCTGATCAAAAAACACTCATCTAGCTTAGAGCTCAGCTATTCCCAGCCAATTTACATACACTTGTACTTAGGCCAAAATTATTCCTTAGGTTAAGTAGCTCTCCTTTTTCCCCCTGCTGCTTACTCCTGTTTGATGCATTTGTCTGAGCTGAAGAAGTTTTAAACTTTCTTTTATAGGTGATAAGTAATTTGTCTCTTTGGTCATCTTAGCAGCTTTTCTCCAAACCCATTCTAATTTCTATTTATCACCACTTTAAAAAATGGTTATTTAATGCAAAACATGTTCTAAAGTCTTCCATCTGCTGCAATTACATTAATGGCACAGCAGAAGCTTGATTTCCAGCTCTTACAGTGAGCATCCTTCCTTTATTGGTCTGTACAGTAAGAAGTCAGACATGACAGATGCCTCTAAAATCTGGATTTCTAGGCTTGCCATTTTGTGCCTTAAAAACATTGCTTATTTTTAGATATGGGAAGCTGTATTGGGCACCATTTCTTTCATTTTTCTTTGGAGGTTCAATTTAGCAGCCTCAACATAGGTGGTATAGAGTCTGGGTCCATGCAGCTGTCATCACAGTCTCCTGCAATCCTTGTGTTGAATATGCCATTTCTTTGCTGCTGTGTTGGGTTTGTGTGGCAAGGTTTTTGTAAGGGGGAGCTACAGGAGTGACTTCTGTGAAAAGCCGTGAGAAGCCTTCCCAGTGCCAGGTGGGTCCCAGACAGACACTCCACTGGCCCAGCCCAAGCCCATCAGTGATGATGGCAGTACCTTTGGGGCAACAGAGCCACAAAGGAGAAGATAAATCTGCGCAACAGCAACAGAAGAGCAACAACACGCGAGAGGAACAGCCCTTCAGACCCCCAGGTTAGGGCAGAGGGAGAGGGAAGAAATGCTCTGCAGCAGCTGCAGAGATTCCCTTGCAGCTTCTGGTGAGGACAGTGGTGAAGCAGCTGTGCTACTGCAGCCCATGGTGGCCCCTGGGCTGCAGAGATCCAGCCAAGAGCAGGTGGATGCCCAAAGGAGGCTGTGACCTTGTGGGAAGCCTGTGCTGAAGCAGTCCATGACAGATCCATGTCCCTATGGAAGAGGATGCCAGGCAAGGGCAAGTTTGCTAGAGGACATAAGAACTCATGGGAAGGACCACATGGGACCAGTTTCTTCCTGGGGGGTTACATCCCATGGAAGGAATCTACAGTGGAGTTTATTAATAACTGTAACATACAGGAAGGACTTGCATCAGAGATGTTTATGGAGGACTGTCTCCCATGGGAGGGACCCCACACTGGAGCAGAAGCAATGCTTCTGGAGCAGAGGAAGAGTGTAAGGAGTCCTTCTCCTCAGGAGGATGGAGCAGCAGAGACAATGAATGATAAAGTGACCATAACACCCTTTCCCCATCCCCCTGAGCTGTTTTCAGGAAGGAAATAGAGAAATCATGAGTGAATTTAAGCCCAGTGTTTTAAAATTATCTATTTTCTCATTATCATACTCTGATTGGATTGGTAATAAATTAATTTCCCAAGTTGAGTCTCTTTTGCTCATGACAGTGACTAGTGAGTGATCTCTCCCTGCTCTTCCTTTGACCCATGAGCCTTTTGTAATATTTTCTCTCCCCTGTCTAGCTGAGGAGGAAAATGATGGAGCAACTCTAGTGGGTAACTGGCATCCATCCAGGGTCAGCTCTCAGATACCTTACAGCACATCATAAGGCACTAGAAGTTCACATATGGGCAGCTGGACCACATCCTAGTATACCTCTACTGAGGGTATTCTCATCTGAACCAGTTGCCCCATGTAATATGTAAACATTTCCCTTTGGTGACATGAATTCCATAATCTAATACTCAAACAGATGTATCCAAAGTGTAATTTTGACTTCTGGTGAACTTTTATGACAATATTTCTTTAAAATATTTTTCGAAGCTTATTTTGAAAAATCTTTAATGGCAAATCAGGGTTTTTATACTTATTCATATATTTCATGGTACAAACAGCAACATGAAATACAGAATATATATTTTCAGAAATACAAGTAATGACATGACAATCTACATTGCTGCTAACATTCCTTAACATAAATAATATGAAAATTAAAATGTTCTAATTTTTGAAGTGTTATTATGAACCATGATTACCCAAGACTGATAGAAAAATCTTATCTTTTTAGATTAATTTATGTTGTAATTTTAAAATGCCATACTTTTGATCTAGAAAGTTAGATGACTGTTAATTATTGAAGGAACAGCTTTTTGCAGTATCCTAGATAATTGTTTCTCTGCCAACACCAACATTTTGGAAATACCTTCTGCACTGGTGAGTATATTGGCCCAGATTTGTCCTGCTCTGCTTAACGATGCTTAAGGCATCAAACTTAACGTCCTAAATTGCAGTCTAGATTAATCTGTAATTTCTTTCAGAGATCTTTCAACTGGCTAGGGCCATTGACAGAAAAGATTGCAGGGGTAAAACAGGACTCTTTAAAACTATGTTCTCCTTTAACACAGCAGGAAAAGAAGTGCAGTGTCTGAACACCTGCAGAGAAGGATCCTTTAATAACATCACATTTTCTTCCGACAAATCTAATATTTTCTGCAGTTCATCTTATGAAAGCTGTCAAACATGTTTGCTATGAATGTAAGGAACCAATAGAGCATAGAAACTAGTTCAATCTGCCTGTATCTGTTTCACCTTAGTACATTAACAGATCAGAGCAAGAATCCCTCCTTCCATCTAATTTTCTCTGACTCTTGCTTTACTTGCAGCACAGGAACTCTGTTTCAAAGGCTACTTCCAGGGTGGTTGCACACCTTTCTGCAACAGGAATGATGGCTTAAGGACAGCCTGTTTGCCTGCTCTTACTTCCATGATGAATGGTCTAACTTGCTCAGCAGACAGGCAAAAATTGATGATAAACTTATCTAACACTCCAGATTTCTCTAGCAAGTTACTTCTGTAATATGAATAGCTTGGGTGTCTCAACAGGGCTTGAAGAAGCCCTTGAGTGGGAAATAAGTGCTCAACTCCCAAGTATGAGCATGTATAGATCCCCAGAGTTAGATGCCTAAGGTTCAAGCTAAGCAGAGAGATAACTAGTAAATTTAGATGGCATTAAGCTTAGGCAGTCCTGAAAATCTGGACAATTAAATTGATGCCTGGGACTTAAAAAATTACCAAGAGACTAGGTTCCCAAATGCAGGAATTTCAACTGATGTTTCTTATTATTTTTTGCTACCTAAATGTCACTGGAAAAAGAGGTATCTCCAGAGGATTATTCATCCAACGCTGTGATTTGTGAATTGTGACTGTGACTCTGGAGATGCCCACTAACACTGATTTGAGAGTCAACTGAGTTTTTAAGTAAATTATTAAGTTAAGCTTTAAGTTAGATGAGATGCACATAAACCTGATTACTTCCATTATTTTCATACTCCAGGTCTTGGAAGAGGATGCTCAACATAAGAAATTATGCTTGATAATATAATATGGATTGAGTACCACCAAATATATCAAGTAGTAACCACTGGTTTATATTTAAATACTTTGGTCAATATATGATGTCATTGCTGGACATTTAAGGGACAGTTTCTCTCACCTCACCTTGACACATATTATGGAGATTCCCTTTAGAGTCAAAAGGGTGAGGTAGGTACGTCATTGTTCAACTGGTATACTGAAGTTGTCTAGCTTGAGTTGACAGGTGGCACACATTAGAAGTGCCCTTCTCCTTTGCCAGTTTTAAAGCAATTCTAAATGGCTAGCTCTGATTTGGACGACTAGAACTCAAATGTAGTAAAAATTAACCTCTCCCCAATTCTACTTGGTATACAGTAGAATAACATGCAATTCTGTTTGTAGGTTGCGAAATAATAAAAAGATACATATAGAAAAGCATATTTATGATGGTAATTTTAATTTCAAACTAAAATTTTGTAAAATGTTATAATTTTCTTTACAAATGGCTTTGGGGCAAGCTAACATTAAAAAAAAAAAAAAACAGGCTCAGAGAAAAATGAAAATCTGGACATCTCCTGTGAAGTAGAAATGCTCAGTTTGAACAAGCCTTTTCACTTAACACATAAGTATTTGCATAGATTATACTAGGGAGTGATAGAAATATCTGTTCCTTAAAATCAATCAGTTGATGATGTGTAGGTACAAAAAAAAAATCTTTTCGTGTGGTTTGGAATAAAAGAGACCATGTAATTTTGTATTTTACACTTAAAGACACTCAGCTGAGAGTGCCATGCACACATTACCATCCATAATTTAATTTTGCATGTAATTTCATGCACACTGTGAATCCATCTCAAGCCTACTGTGTCTACAGAAATCTCATATTTTGTAAGTAAATATCACTTAGGCTGCACACCTCAAGTTATTATTAAGATAACCAATGAAAAGAATGCAGCCCAAAGACACATGTACTAATTTGATAAATTACTTCCACAGATGTATTTATCCCTTGACTAATGAAGACTTAAAACCCCTAAATAAGTGAACAAAGGAGTAATGTTCCCAGAAGCATTTCCCTAAAGTAATTTGAGGTTATTTAGCAACCAGCACAATGCACGAAGTCACTGTAAATTCAAGATTGCATACTGCACTCTGTTCAGACTTTACAGACTGGCAGGGAACTGAAAGAGCAGTTCATCCCCTGCTTCAGTGATTTCTTACGAGCTAGCTTGCCATAGACCTTGCTGGATTTTTTAAAAAGGTTTTAAACCAGAAAAAATTTAACCTAGCAGGCAGCATATATTGAAAAAAGTACTGAAAAACATTGTGCTGTATCTTCCTTTTCCTTCCATTTATTTCACTTACAACTCTAACACAAGGCTCAGATTTTTAGTAGATTGGCTTTGTAATATATCACCTGCCTTGAGACTCCAGTGCAAGGTTACTCTGCCTCCAGCTCCCACTCTCTGCTTGGATGGAGTTCAGAAGTGTTTAGAAGAGAGCTGCTGGTTAATCCAGATCCATTGTAGTGGCCCAGCACGTCAGGACCAGATTCCACCACAGGCATCATCACACCTGCCCAGATGTCCAATACCATATGCAGCCTTGGATCCACATGGAAATCCACTGAGTTGCTTGATGAACATTCACTGCAGCGTCCCAGCAAGCCGGAGGAACCCAGCCTAAACTTCTCCTACTGCACATGCACAGCTGCCTTGCAGCCACCACACGTCCATCAAGGTGAGCGAGTGGAAATCCACGGAAGACAAAACAAGTCATCAGAAGTCCTTGATGCGGGAGCAGGAGGCAGAGAAGAAGGTTTGCAGTTTCTGGTAGTTAAGAGGTGAGGTGGCTTCACCTCAGAAAAGGCCCCACTTCACAGACTAACCATCAGCTTCATTGCAGTTGGGAAAACATTGGAAATGTTCAGAGAACTGGAACTAAATAAATATTATGGGGTGTTTTTTGTTTCTTAATTAGACATGCTTTGGGAAACTATTTAGACGGACTAATTATAAATTAAATACTGCTTCACCAAGGTGTTTTTGAAGTAAGGGAGGAAGTTGTGATGCAGTCTGAAGTTATATCAAGGATAATTGCAAAGTTAAGAAGACTACAGAGAATCTATTGGTTGTGAAGGTTGGAAGATACAGTGTTGAGCAAAATAGCCTCTTCTAACATCTTCACATAGAGAACTGTTAAAAGGACTGACTTTTCACTGAGAGGAAACAAAAAACGCCTGTAGATTGCAAGACTGAAAAACATGCACGAAGAAATCTGTAAAAAAAATTAGTAAGAAAATATTCTTGGAAACCTATTCAGTGAATAGCAACTAGATAAAAGAATTTATTAAACAAAAAACAAAACAAATATTTTATTTCTAAATAAAGGTAGGCTTCTGACATGATAATTTGAAAATTGTTATCAGTGTGTGAGTTTCCTGTGAAGCCCATTTAAACTCTCCTCACAGGAATAAAAAGATTATATGCTCAAAGCAGGAAAATACACACTTTCTGCAGCAATCAAAAACCATTTCCAGGTTCACAGTTTTACAGACCTATTTTAAAAGGCTCACAGTCTAGTGTAAAAAAAGATGTGAAAATAGGTAATTGACTTTTTTCCTTTTCTCCATATATATATATGAAATCTGTTCTGTAGGGTGCAAAATTCAACTAAAAATAGCTAAATGTAATTGTAAATTAAAGTAAAGCTGCAAGAGTGTTAATAGCACATTTTAAATACACAAAATACTTAATAACATGGGAAGTATGTTTCACTTGACAGATGCTGCCAGTTCATATGCAGAATTACTGCTTCCAGTGAAAAAAACTTGCCAAACAGACCTGATATCTTGTTTAGATATACACAGTATTTTCAGGAAAGAAAATATTTATCTTTTGGTATGGAAGCATTACCCTCAACTTTAGAAAACCAGTATGTACAAGTTTGTGGATTGCACCTCCCGCTTTGACTGGCATTGCAGCTCAAAGTCTGGTGCTCTGAACCCTCAAGTAGGCAAATTAACTGTACATTTAACATGTAACATTTTAATAAACAAGGAAACAAAGAAAAAAGTGCTACTTTGGTAAAAGTAGGAATCCATGGTTGGAAGACAGCTACCCAGACTAACTGTGGATGTTCCAGTCCCTGGAAGTGTCCCACGTGAGGTTACAGGGGTCCCCAAGTAACCTGATCTCGTGGGTGACATCTCCTGTGGCAGGAGAATTGGAACTAGATGATCTTTAAGGTCCTTTCCAACACAAGCTTTTGTTTGATTCTCTGATTCTATGAAGGAACAAGTCGAGATAATTAAAAACTCTGTTCATGGGCTAAGCCCTCTTCAGCACCTTGTTCTGGTGGGAGGGTGGTGTCAGTCCTTCTTGACCCTCCTGTCTCTGAAATTCTTTCCCTATGAAGAAAATGTTGTGACAGAGGTACCTGGCATAGAGCTGATGGAGAAGGCCACATGTGGCAGTAGGATGCTCACAGTTTTACAAAGAGCTCTCTGTTCTTTGGGTGCCTTGGAAGCCAGGACCCCTGAAGACTCCTTTCCTTCATCAGCTCTGGAGA
This sequence comes from Melospiza georgiana, assembly GCF_028018845.1. NCBI lineage: Eukaryota > Metazoa > Chordata > Aves > Passeriformes > Passerellidae > Melospiza > Melospiza georgiana. Next base: position 50,661,889 of record NC_080431.1, read on the forward strand.
GAGTCAAGAAGCTTTGAAGTACAGCAAGTGGAGACATCCAGCTTGGAGACTTCCTCTAGAAGTTTATAAAGGCCCTTTCTTCATCAGAAGTTCTTCTCTAGATGTCTAAAATTTTTTACAGAAGCTCAAAGTCAATGTTAAATGAGCTGGTTTTCCCTCTGGCCTCGTCCCAACATCCCTCATTAGCAACAGACACACAAGTAGGGATAATATCTACTGTATTTCTGTGTTGGAGATGCTATCTGCTAAAATCAAGAGAAGGCCTTGAGAGCTGAAGGAAAGATATAGAAAAAATATACATAAATAATGTATCAGAGAAAGTACAGATTTAATAAGTAGAAAAAGTCATAGATAATAAATTTGACTTTTAAACAGGAACAAAAAATGTCACTCTTACTTGAGTTGGATTTTAATGCAATCTTCAAGGTGTAAGAAGTGTGGAAAATCAATAGCAAATCCCAGTGTCCTTATGCTGAGATATTCAAAATGTTAGCTCTAATGGGAGTCATATAAAAGCAGCCATAAACCAGTGCTGATCAGTTCACACATGTGCTGTAAAGAGATACAGTTCAGAATTTAAATACCTCATATATCTTTTGTAAAAACCTTCCCCCCCACTGCAATAATAAGTTTAAAAAACATTGCAGTCTTTCTCAAAACTGAGGCCACAGATGTGAAGATAGATAATTTTTGAGAAATTATTTTCTCTTCTTGGGTAATTGTCATTAATGAATGAAAAAAATTCTTAAATCCTAATAAATCAGAGACAGAATTGACTGACCATGCATCCAAATTGCTGCATTATTCACACTGGAATTACTCCAAAGATTAGCTACAAATTGAATTTATGGTTTCATTTTTCATAACTACTGTGTTGTGACAGATGAGAGGAATCTCTGAGAAAAATGACAGTGATGGACCCAATTTCTTAGTGCTCTATCTCTAAGACAGAACTAAACTATTTCTATTTACTGTTAGGTTTTGTACAATCTATTTTGGCAAGCATAAAAAGCTTTTATGAAATACAATATATTCTATTTTATACATCAGTCAGTTAAAAAAATCAGAGAAAACCTCAACATTTCATTTGAAAAAGGAGGCCAATCAAATTAAAGTGAAGTTTCACAGACACTGTGCAGACAAAAATACCACTTTATACCTATTTACAATCTTATACTCTATCATCACTGTGCATTTACTCTTTTCCAAGGGATCATCAATGTTTGTGTAATACATAGAATATGGAAGAAAATTAAGATACCAGTGTATCATGAAGTGGCTACATCACACCAGGGTGTGGGATCTTTGTGGGTGTGTTGTTTTGTGTTTTTCTTGTACTATTTCTAACAGAAATGGAGCTGGACTGGCCAGGGTATTGTGTCATTACAAGCTGTAAATAATAATTACAACAGTAATCTCCAAGTTCAACAAAGCTTCTGGGCTAGTACATAAAAACTGAAATACTAGACTACCAGATATTAGAGACAAATGTTTTTCTCTGAAATGGCTCTTATGTATAACTTGTATCAAAGAGGAAAAATAAAAACATGGGGTTTTTTCAGGTTTTCAAACTGGGTTTGTATAGTCCAGGCCTCTTGGGCTAGAAATAATTGAAAGCAAGTTTGAGATTACACTTAGGTCACAAACACAGTTGATGCCTGAAGCTTTTCAGGGACAAAAAAATATGGGAACATTTATAATGTAAGTTAGATAAAGTCAACACAAGTGCCACAGAAAACTGCAGTTTAGGTATTGCTAGCACACTAAATGAGAACTGGAATTTTTCTTTTGTATTAGAAAAATATGGTTTAATAACAGCACTAACAATGAAAGGCCAGAGTCTTTCACACTTATTCATATTAACACTCAACATCCTTTCCAAGCAATATCACTGTCTCTGGTACAATTTCCAAGTTTGAAAAACAGGATAATCTATCCCACAGCACCCACTGTTTATGGTGCCCGGTTTGATTTTGGTGTGCTTTTCTTTCCCTACAGAGACTCATCTAATGATTCCATGATGAGTACAGGAATTCCAGCAGATCCACTAGCTCTCAGAATTTCTAGCTCTTCTCCCATAATTCAACTACTAACATTACCAATAATAGTGACGTTCGTGATAATTTGATGGAAGTTTTCATTATTCAGTTCTCCAACTGCATTGGTATTTGTTCATGTTAAAAATACCAAAAGCCAGGGACAGGAAATATTTTGCTCAGAGAAATTCTGCCAAACAGAACCCATATCTCCAAAGTCTTAGTCCTATTCACCAAAGTCCTCTAAAAGTCGATATGAGTGTTTTATCCAGAAATTCATCTTAAACTATGGGGGTTATGAATCCCATCATGTGCTACAAAATCTTGATTTCCTGATTTTTGAATTTAATGCATCTTCAATGTGCTTTGTACCATGCAGTCATATTTCTTCAGAAGATATGATAGAATTCTGGCAGGGAAAGACAGAAGATAATACCTGCTCAGGCCTTGCTCAGACGGGCAATGAGTCCATGGTGGGCACCCTGGTCCAGCAGCAGGGTAATTCTCTCTTCCCCTGAATACCCCAAAAGTTCCTTGTCAACTCCAGATAAATTTAAAAATATTCCATTTGCTGTCCTGATATAATGATAAAAACAATGGCATAAATATGCAGCAGGATAGATCAAGGAAGAAAAATTACCTGCCTTTGATGATAATTATTTATAACTGTCAAAAAACTCTGTGGTTTTCAAAGCACTGCACAAATAAAGTTAAACTAATGAATCAACACAACGCCATCCTAGTTATTACAAAGCAAATTAGGTGATGTTAACCTTGTTTTACATAAGAAAAATAGAAAAGGAAGGACCTTATGTTTTAAACTTGGCATAATTAGAGCAGCAGCACATTTATGATTGCACACACATACTTTCTCTGTGGAAAAAGAGTCCTACATTGTTTATTCAAGGTCACAAAGAAAGTTTAAGGCAAAAAAAATAAAAGAATAGACCAGTACTCCACCTAATTTTTAGGCCTGTATTTTAAATGAAAGGCTCTCCCTCAATATGCACACAAGAAATTGCTAGTCTTATTCTTTTAAGTTTTTAACTTTGGCAGATACACAATCTATATGCAAATAGTTATGCACTTATTTTTCTGTAAGCACATAAGCAATGATTTGAACTGGCTACATTAGGGAGCTGAATGAATTTGGCAACAGAAATTACAGATGTGAACATTTTCACGTCCACTCTGTCACAGCCTTAAGACCCTGGTTTGGCACAATGAAACCAATGGATGCTGAATCCCAGTCAAACAGAGCATGAGATGGACTGTCTCCTAGTTTTCAATTTGCTTCCATAATAAAGGATTTTTCATGGAAGAAACATGATCAATTTGAAGCAGAGATTACAGTAGGTACTTCTAACGAGAATCTTATTTGACCTGACTGCTCTTTGGTTTGAACTGTGAACATGTTTTCGTTTAAACTGAACTCTTTTATGGGAGCATAGTTTGCAAAGAAACACATAGGAAAACATACAGCGTTTTCTAACTTTCTCATTAGTTTCTACTGTATCTAAAAAATTGCGAATTTCATGAACCATTTTTTAGACATTTGCATTCATTTAATTTTCTACAATAATTTTTAAAATATTGAATATTAAACTGTTATTAAAGCAAGTCATAAGTTATATCATTATATGATTGTACATAGAATATTGTCTGCTGTGACGTTTCTCTGTGCTTACTAACTGCATTACTTTCTAATATTATTTGAAGTTACATATCTTGATAGCCAAAAAACAAAATCTGTAATGCTCAACAGTTTAGAATACCTGCTTTTGTCATAATTTCATGAGAAATGTACAAATTTAAGCCTTTTTATTCAGTTTAGAGGTGAAAACGGTATGAAAGGATCAATAAGCCTAGAAGAATGAAATACCTCTCTCCTGTTCTCCAGCTAGCTTCCTTTCAAAGTGCTCCTAAGAGTGCTCTTTCTTACTTTATAAGTTCCTATCAATGAGTAAGAGCATCCGTGGTACATGATGCTGAGGATTATATGCATTTGCAGATCTGCATCATCCCATCCCTGAACATTGTGCTAGAACACAGCATTCCTTGTTAGAAAATAAAAAGAAAAAGAGAAAAATAGAATTACCTAAATGGAAAAGTGAGCACTGAATGGTAGTCCCATTACAAGTCTGAGAGGGAAAATAAACACAAGTAACTTAACCACTGCATTTACAGTGTCTAGACACTGCAGCATTTCAAATGCCTAATTTAGAATTGTGCTCAGTTAGAGGCAGACTGCTCTCATGGCTCTCTGTTTCTTGAGCTGTGTTCCTAATGGTTTTTGCAGTTTGCAGCATTAGACTTTTATGTTTTGTTCTGTTTGAGAGTTAGTGTGTTTTGCTGTATTTGCTTCTGTTCACAACAATAAACACCAAAATATCGTGACAGTGGTTCCCAATGTGACAACACTTGGAGCTATCAGTTAAAAATGTAACAAAGTCTTAGATTAAAGCCTTTACCATCCAATTTTTAAGACTCAGAGGAGCTGCACTGTTCAGATAAATCACAGAGATGTCTCAAGTCTCTGTCTGTGTGTGACAAAAATGAGTGCGAATTGCAAAGATTTTTCCAAAAATTACTCAACCAAGAAGTTCAAATGGTTTTGGGAAGTAGCAGATTTCACCCTACAAAAATAAGATCATTGAAACTGATTGAATTCTGAAAGTCACATGCCTTCCTTAGAGCAGAATAAACACCAATACTGACTCTAGATCAGGCAAATTAATCACTCGAGTTCTGGAGTTCCCCCAGTTATCAGTATCAGTTCTCCATTATCAGTAAAAGCAACAGTTGCCACAACAACAGGATTATTTCCATTGGTTTTAATCTCTAATTTTGAGGTGATTTGTTCTTTCAGACTGTTCTACATTTCCTCTTCCTTTAGCATCAGAGCTATATACGATAAAAAATAATACATCACCACTCAGAAAGTTCTCAAAATTGTTTGCTAAATCTCCGGATAAGTCCCTGTGCGGAACGTAAACAACATATGAAACCTTGAGTGAGCCATCTTTTTTTGGAGGAAATTCACAGTGAGAACAATGTTCTGGGACAATTCTCACAAGAATAAAAGTTACTGACTTTTTATGTGGTTCTCATTTTCACACATCCTGTCTTGCTTCAATATTTCACAGCATGGAACTCCACTGTGTAAAATACTTTTCTAGTCAGTGTACACACAGTCGTTCATTAATTAGGAGCTCAGGATCTTCTTTGCCCCAACAGAATACAATTTAAGAATTTTGTACTATGGAAATGTGCTAATGAGAACAATAAAACAGCAAATACTGTGATACTCACTGTGCTTTCAATTTTCTTGCATTTATTGTGAACTAAAAAGATATTTTAATCCATAAGAGTCTGGTTTTCTTTTTATTAGGCCAAGGAGAGATTGGAGATTGACTTCAGTGACATCAGACATATTGTCAAATGTGAAAAAGGCAAAGATAAACAAACTGAATTTTATTGATGGGAATTCACCAGTAGAGAATTAAATATAGTGCATTTTATGCATAAAAATGTATTTTTAATGCATTATATCATTTAATTAATAGACTACTTACGTATGGAACAAGTTTTCTTTTTGCAAGTATAATCAACCTCTTAATATCACCATTTCAAGTAGTTTTGGGTTTTTTTGATCTAAGAGGAACTGGAAAAAATGAAGTCTTATTCTATTAGGATCCAACATGCTCTGCTATAGTTGTCCTATAATTGAAACTAATGCTGAGTGAGGGTAGCACTCCTAGGTTTGCTGCACAGTGTTATTCATGGATCAATTAAAGTTAGCAGCAGAATATTTGTCAAAAATGTATCCAGATCAGTAGAGATTATGTGTGGGGCAGAGAGGAAAAAAAAGGAGGTCTCCATTTTTTAGGGAATTAATAATCAATTTTTATATCTTCAGTTAAATTAGAAAACTGATTTTTTCCAATATGTATAGAAGTCATTTTGACATATAGAAGCATGGCAAAGTAAGACATATTGTAATAATTATCTGAATTATTCCTGGCATGCCATGAACAATTACAGGATTAATAACTACCCAACCAAATAGTGTTATGCTGGAAAAAATTGACCGACAAGGGTTTTCAGTTAGGAAATGAATCTGAGATGGATCATCAATAAAAACTACTGCAGAGAATAGACTTTTGAGAACTTCAGTGTTTTACATTTACAAAATATGGATGTGATAACTGTGCTTAATGACTGGAAGAAGCAATTTAAAAATTCATTTAGATTATTTTGCTCCCTTTAATTGCCTGGTCAAAGCCACTGTCTTTGACAGACACACTAATGTGCCATGCAACCTATATTTAATTTTGTGTCCTGATCAAAATAAAACACCTGATAGAGCCCTTAATTAACTCCCTGCCTCCTGTACAGTTTTTACATTTGCAATTTTGCTCAGTTTACTGCAGGTGACAATGGGTTACTTATGGCATGCAACACCCTGACATAGAATACAGCACTGTTTATTAGGAAGAGTGCAATATGCAAACTCAGACTGAAATTCAGCAAGGTATTTAAGCACATTTCTAATTTGGTGCTTGCAAGAAATCCCATTTGCTACAACACAACTACTACTACTTCCAATGAAGCCCACAGTTTACTACATAACTGAATCAGGATGTTAATTCACAATATTGGAGCTTTTCCACCCTTTTTGTAAGAGATAAGATTTATATCAACAGCACAGGAGGTTAAAACACATATTAAAACATGGACATTGGCAGAGCATAAAAACTAGAGCAACACAGCTACACCAGAATGCTCATATGGACTTAGAGCCATGTTTTAATTGTTTCACTGAAGCTAACAACAGGAGTCTTATGTCAGGTGAACATTAGTCCAACCCTACAATTTTATTGGCCCTCCCAAAAGAGGACTACAATTAATTTTTCCCACCATGGCTTTTTCTTTTTTCAGCCTATGAAAGAACACTCCAGTTTTTATGCTATTTTCAAAGTGCACTATTTCAGAAATGAACACAAGAAAACTTCCATTAACTCTCAATAGCAGGTAATATTGACCCATTAGGTCAATGAGGAGTCTCTGAAAATGCTGCATTTTTGTGGGCTCAGAAAGCTGACACACAGCAGGCTCTTGCAATCCTTAAAGCTGGTTACCACACATCCCATTAAACACGAAACTCTTGGTGAGGAGACTGCTCACTGATAGGATCACACGACTGATAGGATCACAAGACATGACATTAGGGGGCTGGGCAGAGCCTAAGGACTTGTTGGTCCAGACTGTGTTTTTGTTTTGTGGAGGTGGTACCAGCTGCACAGCAGTGTGGGCCACAGAGAAAGGAGGCAGTTGGACTGGGAGGCTGATCTGGGAAAGTTTCCTTGATGGCTGAACCATCAGGGATGATGAAAGGCCTACAGAAGGTAGTGGAGCTCCACTTCGTGACAGGAGTCCCACTGAACAGGGTGGCAAAGGCAACTCACAGGCAAAAGCAGTAGTGTCAATAACTCCCTGCAAAGACAGCTTACTTACATATTTACTTTTTTTTTTTTTTTTTTTTTTTTTTTTTTTTTTTTAGGTCTTTTGGAAAGGTAAGGTGCAGCCATAGATTAATTTTTCCTATTTTTCCTTCAATGTGTCCTTTTCCCCTCTTCTTAAGGTTCTGCCTCAATCCCCTCCCTAAGATTCTGGCAAAAGTTAAGTGTCTTCATTACTCAGATGAGACTGAACATTAAGTGCTTAATCACATATTTTCTTATGCCTGTAAGAGCAAACTGTCAGGCTGTGCCATACAAATGAATTTGGATACTTTTCAACTTATTCAGACAAGACTTCCATAGGCAGCTGCGTTGCTTGCTTGTTTTTCTAAGCCCACCTGCTATCCCAGCACTATGTAAATTTGAAGTCTTTATGAGTTTTATTCTTCATGTTTTCAATGTTCTTTGGAACCATGTGTTGCCAAGATCACTACACCCTCTCATCCACAATGCGACCTCCCTGCAATTGAAAGCTTCCTCTCCCCTGGGAGTCTCTTATGCACTTTTGCACATAATGGGCAACAGATAAGAAACTAGCACCAGAAAAACAAAAACAAAAACAAAACAAACAAAAAGAAAAAAACAAACAAAAAAAAAAAGAAACCACCACACACACACACACACACACACACACATACATGCCTCCACACCCCACCAAACAAAATAACCAGCTGGTTTACAGTTTTGAGGAGGAGGAGGAGGCTGGAAGATCACATGCTTTTTTGAAAAAGATTTTCATGTGACCCCCATATTGCATCTGCATTCTGCTATCATGCAAATAATAATGAAATACTACACTATTCAGTAATAAGCCATTTACTCCAAAAAAGGTCAAGTTCATAATACCCTGCAGACCAGATATATATAAAACTGCTATCAGATTTATTTCCCTTCTAGATCAGTCCATTGAATTTACATACTTAAACAAACTAGCATCTAAAATTTGTCTCCTCATCATTGCTTCTTTTATAGTCCTCAAAGGAAATTATTTTAGTTTCACATTTTATCCTGCATATCCAAGCATATCCTCACCTTGTTGCTGTAGATTTAGAGACCATTATCATGCATGGTTATATACCTGCTAAATTGACTTTAGTCTTTCAATGTGATCTAAATTGTGTTTAATCTGCTCCCTTAATACTAATGGTGCTCTGAGAGGTGAGCACTTCACAAGCTGAGGAACTTTAATTTGATGCCTTTTGTAGAGCCCAAATCTTCAAACACATCTTTATATGGATAAAGGCTCTGTACTTTCTGCATCAACATTGTCAATGTATATGTAACCTTTAGAGCAATCTCACTGCAAAATTATTATTTTCCCCGCAGGAAAGACAAATCACTCATTAAATTACACATTTACCTGCTCAGAATTTTCTTCAGCTGTGACTATATAACATAGCAGTTTTGCCACATCTAGCACCCTCACTGGTGGGGTTTTCTGGGGAGGAAGTTATTCCACAACATTTTTCCTCTGGGGTATTCCTACTCTTACAGATTTGAGAATATATTCACTGGTTTTCCAGTTGTAATCTCTTTTCTTGTTAACATAAAGGGGTTAATATTCTTTCCTCATTATTATTTGTGTTCTCTTTTGTCATTTATAGCTTTTGATGAAACATCAAAATGTCCATGTGTAATACCTAAAAACTGCATACTTAACACAAACTACCCAGAGGAAAAAAAAAAAACTGGAGAATACAGGGATAAAAGCTAACTTTGAATCAAGCTGTCTTTTGCTCTGCAACTTGACTGCACTAATTGTTTTCAATCCCCTGCTTTTAGGTATTTTATTGTTTGTACAACAGCTCTTAACCAACAAGAATCTACTGCATACATGTGAACCAGGAGGGACCCATTTGTTTGAGTAATTTCCAATAGGAGGGAAAAAGAAAAAAAATTAAAAACACTAATGTGGAAAATTACCCCTGGTTAAAAAAAAAAATTATGCATTATCTTCGGCCTTTTCCACTCTAAAACATACATATATATCTAAAAATAAAGCACACATTGCTGAGATTTGTCATGTCAGAGAAGTACCGTTTTCTTTTCCTAGAAAGACGGGACTAATCACCAGTGAGGTGGTGGTGAGCTGTAGGTGACTTTGGAGGTATTGGGAGATTGCAACTGAAATATATATCACTGATGCTGTGACATTCCCGGGAAGATGAAATCTAGATCCCGAAACTGGAACACCATTGCTTTAAGCCAGTAAGCCACAGTGCCTGATCCACCCTGAAACATGAAGGGAGAACACATCTGGCCCTGAAAGCAATTGATTCCTTGTACTCTTAGCACAATTTTTGCCATAAAATAGCAACCCTTAAATAGTTATTTAAAAATTTGAAAAGCTCACTGCCATTATTTTGCTCCGAAATATGCCTGGCTTTGACTAAACAAAAGAAAGCTTCCATTGGCCTTTTTATTTTTTTCTCATTTCACTCTGAGCCTGGAAACTTAAATTTTCAATACTTTCTGCTGTTGCCATATCTGATGAGTATCACCTGCTGCAGCATTCACCACACTGTCAGCAGTTGTTAACCCCCCTTGGCAGATTTTTGTTTGTTAACTTAGCTTGTCATTGCCAGCCTTGAGGTTATGCACACACAGATGGCTTATAGGCCTCGGTTTTCCTTTGTGTTTATTGTAATTGGAGCTAAAGAAGAAACTTGTGGCAAGCAATTTATTTTAAGAATTTCATTTTTTCCCCATTCCTTCTCACTGCCTATCCACTGATCTTGAATCTAGCCATCATTTTAATTTAACTGAATAAAGTCAGGAAAAAAAATTTATCTAACAATTGGATTGTAAACAAGTCAGTGGCACCCTTCGCCTTGCCAGATTTGAGTTGTTAAAAAGCAGTCTGTTCAAATATTCCACCGTTACTTGTTTCTTAGGTTACCTTTAGGACCGAGTGCCTGGAATTGTGTGTAAATGCTGGCATTAATGGATGTAAAAATTTGCTTTTGTCATAATTTTTCTACATGTTCTTAAGCTCTATTAGCCTTTACTCTTTCCCTACAAGAGTCTTCCAAAGTTCTGCTCATCAGTAGGGTTATGCTAGGGGCTCTACACTGTACCTTAATGAGTATAAGAAATAACAAAAAGAGGAGCACATCCTGCCTTTATAAAAAATGTCTAATATGCACAGCATATATTCACTTGACTCAATTCACTATTCTGAATGGGCTCCGTGGCTTTTAAAAGAACTTGAAGCAAGTGCAGTTTCTTTGTGAAACTGTCACTTTTGCCTATGTCTGCCTTGTTTTTGCAGCATAATTCCTTTCTGGTACCAAGAACATCTCTAATCTGACCTGAATTTTAGGATGGGCATGATTAGCGGCATTTCATGCACAAAAAGTTGGCTGAGCCTACTCTCCTTTTTTTATTATTAGCAAATTATTTTAGAATGCTGATCCATTCTGCACAAAGAAATGAAAGATACAAGCCAGTGAGTTAAAAAAAAATCCACAGTAAATAAACACCAAAGCCAACAAAGAAACAAACACACCCTACCACAGAAAACCCACACACAGCTTCATTTGCTCCAACAATACCAAAATGGTTGTCAGAGGGCTTCCAGAGTGGAATAAACATAACTTTATTGAGTATATTGAGTAAGAACCCATTTCAGAAAAAAAGAAAAAGTAACCATCTTCTTTGGGCTTGAAGATCCTAGCAGAGTGCACTGTGGCAGGGAAGGGAGTCACTGCAAGTAGCTCTTCACAGAAGGCTTACTTTCAGTGGTAAAAAGCTGTCTCTTTTTCCATGTGCAGCTGCCTGTAATGGCTCTTGTAATGTGTTAGAACAGCAGCTCTCTCTCAGAGCTACAAAGAGCTGTTAGTGTTTTCTTTCTCCCTCTCAACATATCAATGCACATGTAGCCTAATTAGTAGACTAGACCCAATAAACCCAATAAACATTTTGTGATTTGCCATATATCTAACTATATCTATATGTGTGTGTGTGTATGTACATATATATATCCATATTTATATATATATTTTTGTGTGTGCAAATATGCTGGGACTTTTTTTAAAAAAGCTTTTCTCTTTTTTTCTCCACCTCTATTCAGAGTGTACTCTGGACTCCCCACATGGGTGCACATGCCCCTCAGAGTACTAAAGAAATACACAAAGGGTTTTGAAATAAAAGTTAGATTTTTCCTCCTTTCTCCTGAAGCCACTGCCCCTACAGTTTGGAAGCCTTTCCTTCCTAGAAATCTGTCTTTCTTTCATTTTTCCATTGAAGCATTTTTTTCACTGAAGCGCTCTAGTTTCACGTGTGTGTTCTCATGCTAGAGGCTGCTGATGGCAAGTGGCCAGGATCTCTAGGCTATCCCAGGTCATCCTGAGATCAGTGGACATGCTAATGACCCTTTGTTTAAGACAGATGTCAAAAGAAATTAAATTGCTTAGTGGCTTAAACAGTAGGAAATACCAGAAAATACAGTCAGACCTCTGGAACTACAGAGAAGGAAGCAAGCAAGGCTGAATGGATATTTTACTCGTACTGTGTTCTACTCCAGTGCTCCAGTCCTTTCCATTCCATTAAATCACCTGCTAACTGACACCCACTCCCACAAAATTCTGTAGGACTAATATGACATTTTGTGTCTCGTCTCAAAATGACAGAGACAGAAAGAGGCATGTGCATTTCACCATGGGCAGAGGCCACAGGCTCTACCTTCTTTATAGTCTTGCTGTGCATACCAGTCTCTGACCCCAGTGTACCAGAATCTGGCCCCAATTTTAGCATAAACAGGATCTGCCACTGAAAACAGGATTGCCTTTTCCTCAAAGCTTATTTTTTTGTATACATCTCATAAGCCCAGAGATGTATAGAACTGATTTTTGTATCGGATCACAAATTCTAACTGTTTCTAACTAGTATTTTTTCACAGTAATGAAGTTGCATATAATCTTAGGGAAAAAAATAAAAAGAAAGGTTATCTTAAACATTTTTGTGCAATAGAATATCAATGGATATTTAGAACCGTATTTCTCACATGTGCAAAAAGGCATCTCTTAACTGTAGCCCTGCTCTGACAGCCAAAACTGGACATTAGCATTGTGAAAAGTAATTTGGGTTCTAAGTGATCATTATATTAATTATCTATATTCAGGCAGATGACATCAGCCTTCAAAACAAACTTCTGCTTGCACCTCCAACCAAAGTCTGAACGTAGCAGCAGATGTCGATGCATATTAATACCCAAACAGCTGATACAGCCACTAATTCTGGAAGCCATTTCCAGACACATGAAGGACAAGGAGGTGCTCAGGAGCAGTCATCATGGATTTATGAATGTGTCCAACCTGATAGCCTTCTACAGTGACGTTACTGGCTTTGTTGGTTAGAGAAAAACAATGGAAGTTATTTTTCTTGACTTCAGTAAGGCTTTTGATGCCATCTCCTGTAACACACTCAGAGAAAAATGGATACAATACAGGTTAGGTAGGTAGACAGTGATGTGGACCAAAACTTGACTTGACAGCCAGGTTAAGCAGGTTGTGAATAGTGGCACAAAGTCTGGTCAGGACTTAGTCAGTAATGGTATATCCCATGGGCCAGCTGTGGGTCAAATTGTGCTTAACTTCTTCATTAATGGCATCAATGATGGGATCAAGTGTGCACTCAGCCAGTCTGCAGACAACGTGGCGCTGGGAGGAGTGGATGATACATCAGGCTTGGTCAGGCTGCCATTTGAAAAGACCTCCCTAGGCTGGAGAAATGGACAGGCAGGAACCTCATAGAGTTCAACAAAGGAAAATGCCAAATCCTAGATGAATGAACCCAGGCACCAGTATATGATGGTGAACAACAGGCTGGAAGTAGCTCTCCAGAGAAGGAATGGGCATCCTGGTGGTCAAGTTGAATGTGTCATCAATACTTCTTGAAGCAAAGGCTGCATGAGGAAGAGCACTGCCAACAGGTCAAGGAAGGTGATCCTTTCCCTCCGTTCAGTTCTACCGAGGCCACACTTGAAATTTGGGATCTATTTCTGGGCTCCTCAGTATAAGAGAAACATGAACATATCTGAGAGAGTCCAACAAAGCACCAGAAGATGAGTAAAGGTGCGTGGAGCACCTCTGATAAAAGGAGAGGCTGAGAGAACTGGGAGGACAAAGCCAGACTCTTCTCAGTGGTGTCCAGTTACAGGTCAAGAGAGAATGGGAAAAAAATAAAACGCAAGGGGTTCATCTGAATATCAGAAAAAACATTTCTGCTGTGAGCATGACGAAGCACTGTAACAGACTTCCAGTGAAGTTGTGGGGTCTCCATCAATGGAGACAGTCAAAACTTGACCCATCCTTGGCTATCTGTTGTAGCTCACACCGCTTGAGCTGAAATTTGTGACCTCCAGAGGTACCTTTCAAGCTCACTTGTTGTGTGATTTTATGATTCAGTAACACTGGTTATCAAAGAAAGGAGGTGTTATAGAAAAGTTGTAGCTCTTTGTGCACCTTTTCCTAATGTTCCACACAGCTTTCTGAAACCTGTGAACTTTTGAGAGCATGGTTTTAAGGTATTAATAAAAGAGTCCCCAGGACTGCATTTTTACTTCAGATTCATTCTTGACCGGGTCAGTCCCTAAGCTGATGAGTGGCACAAGGAATCCCTGTGAAAGGCAGACAAGCCTTGCAGTGAAATTTCCCCTCTCCCTTCCAGTCTCTGAATTCGGACACTGAAAACAATCATATCAAGCAAAAAACCTCACTTTGGCCAGTGCTACCTTGGCTGCAGCAGAATCTCCATTATGAGTGGTAATATCTGCTTTGATATCTCACCTCTCCCCTTGACAGCCAGCAGGGAAAATAGTCAACACTTTTCCCTGGAGATGTGTATCTCCCAACTGTGGGAACCCAGAGGAAGGAAGTAAAAGCATTTCCTTCCACATATGGGATGGACTGAGCTTGCGTAGAACCACAGTCTGCCCTCCAAGTGCCAAAGCTATTTTGTGGGTCAAACCAGATAGATACTGTACTCTGCCTGGTGATTTTGCAAAGCTTATTATCAGCAAACCCTTGCCAGACTATTTTACACAGCATCCTTTCCAAAGTTCTTATTTGTCTTGCACATTTTAATTAAATCATTTCACTTTCATATCAGCACTAATTCTGAAAGAGGACTCAACCAGTATTTGTTTATAAAAAGCTTGTTATAAGCAAAGCACTCATTAGGCTTTGCCTGATAATCTCCACTGTTCATTATCGCAGGGCAATTGCTATTGCTGTATCATTAAGCTTTAAATACTTTGCTCCCTTTATCTTCGTTAGTGATACATGCTTTAAATTATCACAAACGTGACACATTTTATCCCCCTTAGCTGACACAAATGCCATTTCAGAGACTTCTGCTATAACAGTAAATATCCTCCAAAAAGCCTCTCTGAAGACCATTTCTTTCTTTCAAAAGCCTTTTCTCCACATACTCATTAGCTGAGTGAACTCAAACATAAACCACATCTGTTCTCCAATGGGAAGCCACAAATCTCTGCTGTCAATGAGAATCATATACTTTCTTAACAAACCACTTACATTTATTGATTTAAGGAATTCTCTTTATTTTGAAAACAGTCTCCGTAATATACATTACTAGTCATTTTGGAAAAGAAATGGAACAAACTAATTCTTTCCACCTCCACACAGTATATCCCTATTTAGAAAACAACAGCCCTCATGAAACCTTTTCCAAGTGGGAAGTCCTCAACAAAATGAAAAATAAATGTGTTTAAAAAACACTATTGAACTGCGATTTTTCTTGGAAAGCCTCTATTTTTCTTTCATTGTACTGGAACAGGAGTGAGTTTATCTGAATGACACAGATAGGTGTAAAAATTGTTTAGGAGGCTGCTCTGGCATCTAAGTTCAAATAAGCAATGAGTGATTCAGAATGGCTGCCATCCATGGCTGCCAGACCTTGGATCCTGACACAGTCAGTGCACAAAGAGTTAGGATACCTGAACATTATGCTTCCACATGAATACAGTCCCTATTTCTCTCTTCATTGTATAATATCCCTCCAGGCAGAGTAACTGCAAAGCACAGTCTCCATTTCCACACTGTGTGCATGTAGCTTAGCATGAGAGAGCATTAGAGAAATTTCCATAAAAAACATGGGTGAAAAGTAAGATGAAGTAGAATCACTCAAAGTTTGGCTTTCTCAACTGATCACATATATTACATTCAACAAAATCTTTAGATAAAAATAGGAATGCTTACTGGCACAGGTGCCTAGAAATGCCTCATCATGCCTTATCTGTCCTCAACTTATTTAACCTTGTCATATCTCAATATGCCCCTTTTCTACCTCAACAGGCTGTCCACTGCACTATTGTCTTTGCTGCATTTCTCTTCTTTGGGCATCTTTTGCCATGATTAGGAACTTGAAGACAAAACTACACACAGTTCAACGAGCTAACAATAACTATGGGTGAATAGCACCCACCAGGAGAGATCAGTCATATATTTGCCACCCCTGCCACAAGTTACCAGGTGAGTCTCTTCAGCTGGTAGCATGGGGAAGCATAAGACCCTATAGACCTGCAGAACAGGCAGATCCTCAATCCTGCTGATGCAATCTTCCACCTCCCTACATTTCCTCTCAGAGTTTTAGACCTTTTCAGGTCAGTATTCTTCTGAGTCCTTGACATACAACTACTAGCACAAAAAAATTCACTTCTCTCTGTTTTTATTTTTCATATTTTGAGTGGTTTTAGTGTATGTATTTTTTTCACAGCACAACAACTGTGCCTTTTCTCTGTAAATCTGAGCCAAGGTCACACAGCTGTGCTTCACAAACACAAGCCCTGGAGCACAAACAGCTGAACCTGTGGGCTAGTCCACAGGGTTACAAGCTTATATTTTTGCTAGCTTGTTTACTGAACCAAATGCATAGCTGGAGCAAGTTGAAGATATTTGTTCCATACAAACATCAGCACAGCCTCCACACTAACCAGGAGCTGATTATCCAGGGAAGAAAACAAGCAAATCAAAAAACCAAAACAAGGAAAGAAGGGCACCGCTCAGCAAATTTAGCTAATAGGCATCACGGAGTTATGCTGGAAGGCTCATAAAAAATAAAGACAGATACACAATCAATGGTATGACTCAGTAATTGCTTTATGCATGTGAACAATGTTTTCAAAAGTCGAAAACAATGTCTGCAACAGAGATGTTAGCAAGACGCAATGCTAAATTCCTCATATTCATTAGTGAATGTCATAGTGCTGGGTAATGAATTATTCTTGACACTGCTAAAGTCTTCTGTTGTCTGAAACCTTTTATCTTTGGCAGTCTAAAGTAAATGGCAGAATGGAAACGTGTGCTTCTCAAATGTATCCTGGCATCTTCTTGTAGGACAGAAATTGGCATTTTGTTGACAATTTTCATAGAGCACTTCATACTGCATTGTCAATACTCCATCTAGTGAAATGTCCTGCATCCAAAAGCGACCTAAGCTGAAAAAAGTTAATAATCAAACATAATGCATCTTGCTGATTCTGTTCCCTGATGACACAATCCCTACCCTAAAGAGATAACCCTTGATTTTGCAGTAAAGGATAAGGTAAACAGGTGCAGGAGCCAGGCATTTACAGTATCAGAGGTTCTCAAACTGCCATCTGTGTACAAATGGCCACATGGCTTTGAACCTTCTGTCTTATTTTTTCAGCTGCTCAAGCTCTTTAAGACACAATTAGAAATAAATTTTCTAGCATTCAACAAAAAAGCACATTTTCCTAAAATTGCATTTACATTTGCAAAATAATTACTTGCAAGCTGAAATACAAAGTGGGAAAGGAGTGGGTTCTGGGTCTAGAGTGAAACACGTGTCTCTGAAGACAATCTTAGCATGATTTCATTTACCTTTGATTGCTGCTATGAGTTCATTTCTTCCCAGCTTCCTGTAAATAAAGCTGCAAATAATTCTGTGCTTTAATATTGTTGTCTCATTTGGGTACCTACACTCTGCCACAGTGCACACTGCTCCAGTCAGTTTTACAATCCATCTGCACAGACTTCTAATGGCAAGATCACAAAACTGGATGCAACATTCATGATGATGAGGTGCCAGATGCACAATCTCTTGTTGTTTGCTGCTGCTTTGTGTGAAGAGCTCATTTATATGAAATCCTAGTCTACCTCCCTGACTCCCAGTGACTAGAGGAGTAGTTTTTCCTTTGATTCCATGGGACTACTGCATACAAACATTTGTGTTTGAATACCTACAACTCAGTGTGACTTAGTGGCAGAAAGCGGCATGAGGAAGAAGTCATCTGTGACTAGGAAAGGCTAGAAAACATAGTGCAAATAATATATACAGAAGGGTAAAAGAAGACAAAATGGCAGAACCCTGAATGAAGCATTTCATCTTTCTGTATCCATTCACAAGCAAATAATTAATTTTGTGTGTCAAATGTATATGGAAAGTCTCCTGGAGTGGTTTTCACTTAAACGATTTCAGCTGATATAGGTGAACATTTGTTTTACTGCTTGATTTTCAGTTACCACTTTTTCTTTCAAGTTACCAAAAACATGTTCATGCCATTGCTAACCATTTGTTTACAGAATTCTGCTTGAGTATTTGTAGCATTCAGTGAAAAAGTACAGTATCTTTCTGACTCTTCATTCCTTAGCAAGAAAACTATGTAAAAATACCTCACCTCTCAGAAAATCAGCTGAGTTACATCTCCTTCATAAAGAAACTGCTTAATTCTTCTGCAGATACTTCTCTTAGATTCTCTTTTGATATTTATTGAATTCTTATGCTGCCTCTTTCTCTATTCTTTTGCAGGTAAAAGTGTTAAGATCATAAATACATCTAAATGCTTACATACCTATCTAAGCACACATTTGGGAACTGTTAGTATTTTGACTTCATTTGTGTTTCATAAAGTTTTTTATGGGAAATGCTATGATAACTTTATTTCTTGCAATTTTTCAATCAGGATTGAAATCCTTATTGTGTATTTCCCAGCTCAGTTTGAAAAGGGGTTTAATGCTGTTTAAAGGTGATGTAAGCACACTACTGTTCTATACCCCAATCAATGATGACAGTAGAAAAAACTTATTTCTATTGACTTAGTGGGCTTTGAATTAAATGTCTACCAAAAAAAAACCTAACAAACCAGCAACTATGACTTAAGAATATGTCTGATACCACCAGTAGTGTAGTTTTCATCGTTCATGACCTTATGCTGTGCATGATACATTCAGCTATATGCACCAGAAGTTGTTCAGTTAATTATATACCTAAAAACCTCTGTGGTCACAGTTGCCTCCATTAAGCTCAATATAAGATGTAGGTAGTGATCCCTTTCACAGAGGACATATTTTCACAGAAATGCTTAGTTTGCATATAAAGGTGTACTTTGACCCATGCATTGTTTCAACAAACGCAGAAGAGGATGAAGTTGAAATTTGATGCTGTGAGAGATGATAAAAGTAAGGATCATGTATTAAATTTGGAGTCCTGGAGCCCAGTGTAGAATTATGATGGCTGTCAATTAGCTGCCTTTTGAATCGTTCTTCATCATGTGCAAATACTAAAAGGTCCTACACTGATGTCTTCTTCAGGCTAAAGGCATTGAGCTCATGCTGCATGGACACATTCATAACAATCTATCACAGGGAAAAAGCCCTAGAAATCTAAATGAATAAAAATAATGTTTTCTTTTTCCCTATAAAATATTTTATAACTAATATTGTAATAAAATAATGTTAAAGCTTTATGAAACTGAAACCAGAACACATATAAACACATGCCAAGCCCCTAGGAGAAAGCCTTCTGTGCCAGCAGAAATAGGAGTAAACAGGGACAGGTGACAAAAACGTACAACTGTTTCTGTAGCACTTTTCGATTTTCAACGTTTTTATAGTTATTACTGAGCTATCCTTCTTGGCACTGCAAGGTGTTAATGGCTGCTAGCAAGCCTGTCTTTGAACTGCAGACAATCACAGACATCATTAAAGCTATTGAGAGTGCTAGGCATTTAGGCTAAGTGTAAGAAACCACTCATGTACTAAAAGTGCTGAAACAGTAAATGTGACTGTCCAGAGCCAGACAGAAAGCTGTGATTGAGCTAACTCAGAGAAAATGAGAAAGCCTCCTTTCTCCCATAATTTTAAATCTGAAGTCTGACCAGCTGCTTCCCTCAAGCTTTGAGCAGCACAACCATGAAAGGAATGTCAGGAGACACTGAGATAAACATCTAAAAGTACAGTCACTAATGGAGGCAGAAGATGAACTTCTGAGAGAACAGGACTCTCCAGGAAAAGCAGAAAAAACAACCATCTCACATCACCTTGAAAGAAGTTGGAGGTTGAACTTGAAAAAAGGCATTAAGTCTTCCAATAAATCCCTTTTCTAGCACATCAGAACAGGAAGGTTGCTGGAGAGCCTGTGCCTACATCCATTTCAATCAATGAGACTGAGAGCAGGGAGCAAGGTCAAACACTGGAGTACTGTAGTCTCCACTCTTTAATTCCTTGTTCATTCTTTGACTCTGTTTATATTTCCCCCAAACTCCTATCTCTAGGACTAGTGTTCCCTACGGCCCCAACGAGCAAGTTAGATGTAAGGTAGTTGGTACAACTTGGCCTTGGAACATGGAATTCACCTACCAGGTTTCCTTTCCTTAACAAAAGGCAAAGTCCAGAGTGTCAACAGAATCAAGGAGCGCACAATGAATGAAGTCCAGGAATTTTCTGTATCTGCATTGCAGTATAAAGGAATCCAAGAAAGTTTACATTTCATACTACTTTTTATTCAGAAGTTCTGTCTTAGATCAAGCAATTTGCTGATTTTATTAAGAAAAAAAGAGGTTAGGAATCAAATGGATCAATGGAATAGTCACATATCATCAGTTCTAAATGAACTGAAGTTGAAATAGCTGAACTTAGCACTGCATGTCAATTCTCATTTAAAGCTGCCTTGTTATCAGAAGGCTTGGGAAGTAGCTAATATGGCACCAGTCTTAAGAAGTTACAGGGAAAATCTGAAAACTACAGACCAATAAAAGATCTAGCATATTCACTGAGTACATATGAGTACAAAGCAATTAGGCCGGTTTATGGGTACACATGACATGTTCTAAAACAGAAGAGTCTCTCTTATAAAGAGACTTTTATGTCACTTTTAATGATGATAAAATCCACAGGAATCTGCTGAGGGTACCTTAAAGCAAGTAGAAAACAACCTAGTGCAATTCCCAAAAGATATGTGTCAGAGTCCTGTGCCAAAGGTTGTTTAGGAGCCCAGACTTGCATGGCAGAGCAGGGAAGGTCCACACTTATATAAACAGCTGGGAGAAAGGAAGAAAACAATGTGGGAGTAAATAGTCAGCTTTCCCAGTAAGAAGGAGCCATGAGTTGTTTCCCACAGGAATTTGCACAGGTACCTGGACTGTTTAAAATATTCATAAACAATGTGGAAAAAAAGGATGAAAGAACTAAGATCACTCACAATATTAGGTATTCTAGATTTACTGTGGAGAACAACAGAAGTGCTGCATGGATATTATAATACTTCTAAATAAAACAGTGAGGTACTCTTTCCAGCCCTAACCCAAATGGTACAGGCTGGTAGTAACCCACATTATACAGTACTTTCAACTGGCTTTATCTGATCTTCTTAAAGCTACCTTAAAAACTATGAATTTGGTTTGTTTCTTTTTTATATTTATGTTCAAAGGGAATAAAAAATGTGAGGGCAGAACTACTTCATCAGAGTGGCATTTTGGTAGCAAAGAAGCACATACTGATTGTACATTTGCATTTGGCTTGAAGGTAGGTATGGATGCTGCAGAGTAAAACGTCTGCATTATATACTGCTGGAAAACTATGTGGGATGAAGTGAGCCAAAAGTAGAATTTTCTCACCCAGCACATACCATCTCCAAACCTTGAATGAGCACTAGTTTGGAGAGTACTAGTTGTACCAGTTGGCAGGAGCGATTTTCTGACATGCTAAAAGTTAAACAGTGGCCTAATCTAGGGCTCTCATGGCCTCAGACCCTGTCTCATGCTTTCCTGCCTTGTCATTTGTCAGCATGGTGTGGTGACCCCTGACGCTGTTTTTGGATAAAACCTGGTTACTTTTTGGGAGGGAAGGCAATTTAGCCAGGATGCTTCCTAGTATAAACCAGAAAACCAACAAACCAATGCTGTGAAGACAGCAAGGAGGATAGTAAGAAGAAAGCCAGTCTTCATTTTTTCCCTCTTTTTTTTCTTTATTTTTTTCTTTTTTCAGTAGGAAAAGAGCATAGTTCTATTTCTGTAAGCAATGCTAGCCACCTTGAGGGACAAGTGATCATATTGGATCTACTAAATTTTCCAGCACTGACAGATGCTAATCCCAGGGGTACAGTGTTTGAAAGCTTTTTGCTGCCCTGATTCATTTACTAGGATAAATTCAGAAGGTCTACATGAGAAGGCAAGGAAATAGTGAAATTCGATATACATGAATTTAAAGGGAGGATCATGGGAGGAGGAAAAGTTCCTAATTTTATGTATGAATGAATGAGCTCAGAGATGTATAATAATTACAGAAGTATGAGATCCTGGTCTTGCAGACCCAGGACAAATTCACCTTAGTGTTCAGTAGTGACTGGGGGTAAGGAAAAAATAAGTGAAAATTATAAATTATTAGAAAGGCTGATAGCAGTCTGAAAAACAAATTCAAAGGTATGAAACAACTTCTGTACAGCACTGGAAAGGAGAATATGATACGACACAAGTCTGTAAAACCACAAGTAGTACAGGAGGATGTCTAGCATAAGTACAGCTAGCTCTTCTAGTACCAAATCTGTGGGTCATCAAATGAAACTAGCATGAAATTGGTACCTTCAGAACAAATGAAACAGAGTGCTACCACTCACTCACTCACTCACTCTGTGAGTTTTAACTGCCAATGCCTTGCCCCACAGCCCTCACTATAAGTGGGCTCATGAAGCAGCTGGGCAACCTCACTGAAATCTCCAAAGCAAATCTTGTCTCTGAGCCACAAATTACTGGTCAGTAGGAGAGCATACAGGGAAGTATCAAATACACTTGTTATGATCCTTATCTCTTTTGCAGGCCTCTGGTTTTGGCTACCATCAGGCACTGTGACAGATGGACCTCTGGTGTGGCTTGGAACAACCATTGCTACATTCTTGTGCCCTAACTGCGTTTTACTACTACGTTCAGAGATGCAGGACTTTCCCCAGACTCTTTTCAAATTAATAGGATTTTTTTGTGTGTGTGTAAACACACAAGACTGATGTTTGCAATTGATTTCAAAGCATCCTGACAAAGGTTAAAATATTGACTAACTCCTTGAAGCCAAGCAATTGTACACACTTTTCTTTGCACATACACACGGATATACACAGGTGCTGGCTCAAATGAACACACTAAATCTGTGCATGTTTGCTGCAATGCAGGAAAACTAATTAAAAAAAAAAAAAAAAAAAACAAAAAACAAAGGCTGGCATATTCCAACAATAGGTTTAAAAACACTTTACAAGTTTTAGTATCCCATGAATGTGTTTGCAAATATCTTGCAGGAATATTTAGCCAAAGGGACTTAGTTTTTATCAGACAGGGCGTGAAGCCAGAATGTCTGCCAGTATGGCAATCTGATGGTTGGGCAATTTTTGTCAAATGAATGTGTGTGAAGTGAATTTGAAATGTACAAATTCAGACCCTGGCAAGAGTTCGAAGTCATGTAACTGTCACCACTTCCAGCAAAACCTGAGCTGCTCACATTCGGCTGCCAGACACTTTGAATCAGCTGCTGCCAGACACCCAGATATCTGAGACACCTTTCCATGCAAACATTGGATCAGAGATTTCTAAAACAACACGATTATCCCTGAGTCTCAGCCACTACAAGGTAAGAAACACGGAACAGAACATAGATTGCATTAGAAATAAAACAGCTCCAGATAACAAGTATGGTAAAAGATGTTTACACCTTGAAGTATATTCAGCTGATTCAATGCCTCTGCAGCATGTTGTGATGGTGCCTGTCTGGGGGCAGAGAGATCACTTCCTTGTTTATGCAGGATTCCTTTCAGTTCAAACCTTGTTTTCCAAGGAGGTTTTTGCTATTTTTCATGCATTGTAGATATGAGAAGAAGTCGGTGAGGAGGAAAACAAAGGGGTTCAGAAAAGAAGAGTCAGTAGACAGTAAGTGTCACAGTTTAGCATTATAAGTGTATCAACAAAAGACCTTCATGCTTAAGTAGGTGGAAAAAGAAATTTCAGGAATCCTTCACATTTTAGCACAATAACATGATGACAAAAAAGGCCCGTGACAAATAACTTTGTGCCCTTCTAATGTGGAGTCACTGGGATTAATAGCCTTTAAAACCTTCCATTTCTCTTACATTTGATAGGGGTGCCCTAAGGGGTTGGTTTTGGGTTAAACCATAGAGTGACACTGACTCATTTGAGGTCTCCTAATGCCTGTCTAGGAACTGCTGGGTCTGGAGCACCTACTGCTAATGCTTAATGTGCTTTGCATTAGTACCTCATGTCAGGAGAACCTGACATTGGCAGATAAATGGATGTTTTACAGTGCAATGTTCCCTTCTGCTTCTTAACTAATCAGCAGCAGCAGGAAAGGCAATAGAGGGGATTTGACAAGGTTTAATCACAATTCAATTTGAAAACAAATAAGTATAGCTTGAAACCTCACTGGCACAGTTTTTACAATAACTTCTAAGCCTCCTAGCCTATGGAAAACAAAACAAGGCAATTCAAAACAAGTAAACTAATGATGATAGAGCAGCTGGCATGTGAAGATTAAAGAACACTTCACAACTTCACAAATATTACCGTCAATATTTTGTTGACGTGGGAGTTATCCATGGTTCATACATAAGGAAACTGTGGCACAGTGGAGTTGGAATAATTTTTTGAAAGGAAATCCCGAATGCTAGACTGCATACAACCACACACAAATGTGGTAGGCAAATTACTTACTAAAGGTAAAATTGTCATTTGTTCAGTTTCCATGTTCTCAGCTGAGAAAAAAATAGGCTTCACCACAGCTTTTCATTCCTCTTGTGGCTGTGAGAATTGCTGAGTGCAATCTAGAGAGATGGATATCCTAAAAATGCATAAAGGGAAATGATTCAAAATTGTGCAAGTGTCACCTTCAGGGCACTCTAACATCAATGCAAACTGGACAGCCTGGGCACTGGCTGTCAGTACCAATCTATGTTTTATTCAGAAGGCCCTGGGTTGGATGGGGCTTTTAGGCTTGTCTTGGGAGAGTTCAGTGTTAAAATCTAACACTAGAATGAGGTAAAACCAAGTTTCTTGGTACAGAGTTTGAATATTCTATGCATCACTTCTCCACTTCATCCTGTACAATGACCTCCCACCCTTTTTCTTAGTTCAGCAGAAAAAACAAGTACCCTTAACAGCAAGTGCAGCTATAATGACAAATGCTTTTACTTCTAGTGGCACCCTGGAAGATTTATCTACCGTCAAAGACATAGGTATGTCATGCTTAAGCTATGACAAATAATGTTACTGAGATGGCATTGTATAAAAGTCAGGAAATTATGCTCTCATGAAGATTTAATGGGATTCCTGTCTATGTTGTAATTAGGATGCAGCATTTTAAATGTTGTAAACAACTCCTTTGCTGTTATTTTGTAGCAATGTACTTACATGGGCAACTTCAGGGTATTTTCTAACTTTCAAGAATTTAACATTGCTTTAAAATCTTATGAAAAATCTACATTAAAACATCAACCAACAAATGAAAACACTTTTTCTTGTGTTTTTTTAAAAGTCAAAGAAGTAAACTTGATAACGCATTACTCCAACAATCCAGATAGATAGACAGATGGAATGATAGATAGATAGATAGATAGATAGATAGATAGATAGATAGATAGATAGATAGATAGATAGACAGATAGAATGATGATAGATAGATAGATAGATAGATAGATAGATAGATAGATAGATAGACAGACAGATAGAATGATGATAGATAGATAGATAGATAGATAGATAGATAGATAGATAGATAGATAGAGCAAGCATATTTTGACCTCTGGGACTACAGCACAGCAGCACAGGCTGTTTTCATGGTAGCCAACTAGATGGCTCCTAAAGAGCTGTACTAACCAAAGAAGTGATGTATTCATGCCTGAATGAAAAAGAGTGGTCATGAGGGAGAAGTCAGTCCAGGTCTTTCACTCTCCTTTTGTATTCCACAGACCTAGAGAGCTTGGGTGTTATGGGAGCAGTGTGCCTTACCTTTCCTCAGCAACAATAGCACTCTTCTAAATTCATGTACCTGGACCAAAAGCTACCTGGAAAGAGCAAAAGGAATTTCATGCAACAGATAAAATGCATTTCTGCTGCCCTGAAGTATTGCTCCTGCAAAGTTAGTTCACAAACAAGAGAAACTTCTCAAGGACATTTGTAATAGAATGCTATGAACAGACTAACTGCTGTTAAAACTACTCGTTTTTTCCATAGGATGAGGCTTTTATAATATTCATTCTTACAGAGTCACAAATCTTCTTCATTAGGGAAAAAAAAAAAAAAAAAAAAAAAAAAAAAAAAAAAAAAAAAACCAGAAACAAAACCAAAGAATCACCTTACCCCTTTGAGTGGGGGATGTTTAATGTAGTAATGGTTAGCATTGGTACTGGTGATGCTTCATGTGTCTCCTCACCAGTCCTGAATGATTTCAGAGAGTTCAGAAAGCTGATGAAGTATGAAAATACACAAATGAGGTTTTTGGAGGCTGGTCCTGTACCAGAAATGAACACATGGATCAGGAGTTTTTACAAATAAACTGCCAATTAGAGAGGTGTAAGAGGGAGAGGGGATTTAGTTTGGTGGACTGAAGAGCTGTTTTCTAGCTGAGGAGTTATGTGGCTTGCACTGCCTCCAGCACATTAAAGGGGAAATCAATTTTACAGGGGACAAGCTGACTAGACTAGCAATAATGGCATTAAACTTACAACAAAAGGGGAGATTAAAAAGGGGCAGAAAATAAACACTCATTTAGCACAGTCAAGTTGTCAAGAACAAAATTAATCAAGACACTGAATGACAGAAAGAAAATAAATTCTTTAATTGCCTATTCATGAATGGCAGGAGCTTGTGTGGTAAACAGGAAGAGTAGGAACTACTTGTACTATGAGAATGAATTTGACCTGCTCGATATTACTGGAACTTGCAGGAAGATTTCTGTGATAGGAATGTTAAACTCACTCTCTCTAAGCAATTTAGGAAAAACGCAGTGGCAAGAGAAGAGGAGGCACTATGTGGCAATAACTGATTTCAACACACTGACAACTATGTAGTAAATGCCTTTGTGTTTACAGATCAATCTCCCTTGTCACAGAGACTGTGACAAGGACAATTAGATGCAGGCAGCTACTTACCATGAAACTACCCTGTGGAGCAAGATGATTACTCCCTTAAACCCCTTCTTAAAAGGTCTATGAAGAAGAAGAAGAGAAAAGACCTTTTGTACTGTATGAGCTTTAAAAAAAATAGGTTTTTCACAGGTGAGTATCTAGTTGAAAGATGTAGCTCTACAGGCTTGACATTTCCAGCAATAATATACCTTTGAAATTCTGAAAAAATGATTGATAAAAATTTCCTAATCAAAAAGTTGTGTGTCTCTCCATAGAGAATTCTGTACAAGACATCCTGACAGCTAAATCAAAATTTATTCCAGGACTAAAAGTTAGCTATTCCTTAAATGAAAGCAAGAACTTGATTACATTTGTTGCATAAAAATAGAATGCAACACAACATCTTCTACTTTAAAATGGCCACATTGAAACAGGAGAAGTTTGTGCCTAATTAGAAAGAGGAAGAATTTCAAAGGAAAGAGGTATGTCAGCAATATTAAAGATATTTGCTTTAAGAGATGATTTAAGAATTGTTATCAAGTCTATTCTATTCTAGTCTAGCTGAAAAGATGAAGACAATGTGAAATTTTAGATGTAAACAGGTTGGCAGGGAACCAAGAGAGAAAATGGACTAAATCATTTGAATTTAAGATTGGAATGGCTACTAAAGACAGAAGAATATAGGAGGAATTCTATGGCTATCTGAATTTAATATGCTAAAAGGAACATTTAATATATCTGGTATAAAAGCAACCTTACAGAAGTGTTTGTCCATTGTTAAATGGAAAGGATGCAGTTGTCAAAAATAACACAGAAGAGAGTGAAATATGGAATAAATATTTCAGCTCTGAGACAGTGAAAAAGCCAGATGTAGTCATATCATTTGAAGAAAGAGATGAAATGTTACACTTAAAACAACAAAGGCAGCGTGTTCCAATACCAGCTATCTAGGCTGTGTCTTTTATTTAAAAATGCATGTAGGTATGTTAGGAAAAAAAAAAAGAGCCTAATAAGCTTTGTTAGGCCATTTGTTATTATTATTTGTAATAAATCTTAGATTTCTGAGACAGGTCCTGAGCAATGAAAAGAAGTCAAAGTTATATCCATATTTTGCTTTCAAATGGTGGACATCATCTACTTGGATTTCTCCAAGGCTTTTCATAGAGTGTCCCACAGTGTCCTCCTCAAAGAAGCTTATTATGCATGACAGTCTAGACAAGAGGCCTGACCAGGAGCACACAGAGTGGTGGCAAAGAGCTCCTTTCCAAACTGGCAACCTGTCACAAGTGGGGTCTCCCAGGGATCAATACTGGGCCTGATGCTGTTTGATAATTTATCTGGAAGTTTGCCAAGGATACCAAACTGAGAGGAGGAACAAGCACTCTGTAAGGGAAAGCCATCCTGCAGGAAGATCTGGGTAGACTGGAAAAGTGGGCTAAATAGAACCTTTTGAAGTTCAGCTAAGACAAATGTAAGGTCTTGCACATGGGAAAACATATTCCAGGAGTCTGGCACAGGCTGGAATCTGCCCAGCTGAGGAACAGCTCTGTGGAAAGGGCTCTGGGGGTCCTGATGGACAAGCAGCTGAACACAGGTGAATGATGTGCAGCTGTGGCAAAGCAAGCCAACAGATTGCTGGATTCTATCAACAAGGATATCACCAGCAGAAATAAAGTTATTTTTCCACTCTGCTCAGCACTTGTCAGGCCTCACACTGGAATACCATGCTCAGTTTTGGTCTCTGCTATACAAAAAACAGATGTGGACAGGCTGGGAAAGTCCAAAGAAGGCCTGCAAAGATGATGAAAGGACTGGGAAGCCTGGCATGTGAGGTTAGGATGAGAGAATTGGGTTTGTTCAGTCTCAGGAAAAGACTAAGGGGAAGCCATCTCACAGTATTTAAAGTGTGGCTACAGCAAAGATGGAGACTCCCCTTTTACAAGGAGTCATATGGAAAAGATGATGGATACAAGTTACTACTGGGTGGATTCCAACTGGAAACAGTAAGAACATTTT
Source organism: Melospiza georgiana (assembly GCF_028018845.1). Lineage (NCBI taxonomy): Eukaryota > Metazoa > Chordata > Aves > Passeriformes > Passerellidae > Melospiza > Melospiza georgiana. The sequence goes on from NC_080431.1 coordinate 50,690,843, forward strand.
TCACAATGATAACAGTGAGCCACTGGACTACTCTTCCCTAGAAGTTGTAGATTCCCCTAAACTGGACACTTAGGATTCAGCTGGATGTGGTGACTGGCCACGCTTTTGCCGAGAGTGGTTGAACCAGATGATCCTTGAGGTCCCTTCCAACCTGGTATTATTCTATGAATTCTATGATAAATGGGGTAATCTAGGTAAATATAGGCTTGTCTGTCTGACATTAATCTTGGGAAAAGTAATGGAACATCTGATGGAGAAACTGATGAATAAAGAATAGAGGGTAGCATATTTAATGCCATGTAACATGGTTTATGGACAAAAGAATTTGTCAAATTACTGACGTACACATTTTTTATGGGTACAGAGGCGTGAGGTAAAAGCTGCTAGATTTCAGAAGAGAATTACGCAAAAGCAGGATGCCAAATATTAAATTAATTTTAAAATAGCTAAAAGACAATGCTTATAGGTAATTTTAAATTGGAAACATTAGGAGCATGTGCATTTTATTTGATGTTTTTCCAAGGTTATGTTCCGGATTCCATGCTGCTAATACATTTCCATAATAACCGAGAAAAAAATTAAAACAAAACTGATCAAATGTGCATATGAAAAATGTTGAGAAAATAGTAAACAATAAAGGGAAAGGTCACTCAAGCAAATCCATTCTAAGCCTCTTGGTAAACTTGACAAGGATATTGTTATCAGGCCATGGAAACGACAGGCTCCACTGAAGTTTTATGAGACTATTCCTGAAAGCAGTTTCTGTGCATGAGACTAGGTTTGACTTTGGAATATCTATAGAGCAATGACTAAAAGTATTTGATTGATTGGTTGGTTGTTGCAGGAAAAGAAAGCTACTGGAGGTACATTGTACTTCACATATAAGAAAAGCTGAAATTCCCGTTCACAAGCCAGGTACATATAAATCCTCCATCTTCCTCTTCACATGTAGTCCAGACCTTCTAGTATAGTTCTTTGGGAGGGAGAAGAAGATGGGAAGAGAGAAAAATGACACAGCTACAACTAGATGGTCAATTTTATTCAGATCTTGTTCAATCAGCATCCAAACTAGGCAGAAGTTAGAACACATACTGGATTTCCCTTGAACTTTTTTTGCATATAAATGTCCTCCTTATGGAAATTAAATGAAAGTCAAAGAAGAGAAGGATGCAGAGGAGACAGATGGAAAGGGGTGACTGAGTGCTGCACCAGTCCAAGCTTTTTCAGCACAGCAAGTGAGACAGTGATCAACACCATAATCTGTATTGAAGAGAATTTGTCCCAAATTTATTTGAAGTTTCCCTACCTGGATTACCTATTTATTCACTGCATAACTTATTAAAAATATTTAAATCTCAATTTTCTATACCTCTGGTGATTCCATATCCATACTCCTTTGTTGCTATTTAGGTTTGCAACTTGATTGGCTCAAGAAAGAGAGGTTCATAAGGAAGAACTGACCCAGAGAGATGAAATGCATAATATTACACTGGATGGCTGATTAGCAAAAGGCAAGTTTATCATCTGGGGGTTTGCAGTTCTCTGGCATGTATAAATTTGGCAGTTCATCATGTCAGAATTCTCCTATAATCCAGCTAACTTGATTCTTCACCGTGGGTGTATTTACATTTCTTTAATTTGCCCAAGAGACATGTTTCCTTAACAGAATAATGTCACTATGTGCAAGAAATGCAGCTGCTTTGTGGATCCACCTCAATGTTAAATATTATGAACCCTTTTATTATTCCCAATAACCATCCATTAGTGATGCAGTAGATCATGCTGAATTACAGAGAACTCAGACAGCTTTTTCTTGAGTATCTCTCTTCCCCTCAAAGAAATCCATGCATTACCTATTACCTCTCTTCATATTTCTCATCTGCCTTCCCTCCCCTTCTCTGTGGTTGGAAGCTCTTTATGTCTTCTGATCTCAGACATAGATAGGCACCACCTTGCAAAGACACAGGCCTGAAAAGATGTGCTGGTTTTGTGTGCCCAGTTTCATACCATTGAAAACAAGACTTTAAATCATGTGCTTATAATATTTTCACAATTAAAATTAAAATACATCTGCTTTCTTTGTTTTGATCCTATAATTATTATTAAAAACCTGTTCTTAAATGCCATGTGTTAATTTTGTCTGTATTTGTCAGGCAAAATGCATTCATGGTTAGTTTATATCCATCTGTTTCCCTGCTGATGCCATCTCCTGAGTTAAATACTACAAGTTTTATATTATAATAGTTTTATGGACAGTAACATGTCCTTCCTTCCCTTTCAGTTCAGTAGGGACAGCAGTCTGAACCAACCTAGCTCTATTCATAATCTCCCATAAAACAAAACTCCCACTTATTTCAACATATTTCTATGACTTCTGTCCTCACACCACATCAATTGCACCTTTCTTTGAGGCAGGTGGCCAGAACTGAATATTGCTTTTCAAAGAAGGTCCCTTAAGATCATGGCCTTAGATCTCTCTGATCTCTGTTTCACTTTCATATCCCAGAATTGATTTAACTTTTTAAGGAAATACATCAAACCAGCAGCTCGAATTTATACTGTTTTGTTAGTAAATAAGATTTTTTTCATCTGCTTCTTCTTCTTCTGACTTATGACAGCCCCCCCTATATTATTAGTCCCTAAAATTGGTTCATACTTTGTTCTATTAAAATTAATCTCATTTCTATTGTTCTTCTTCTCAAGACATTGCAATTTTTTTGTTACCATAAAATCCTGGTTCTCTGCTGTGCTGAAAATGCCTCTGAACTTTGAGTTATCATTAAATCTTGTTAGCAAACTGTAACTTTATGTGGCACCTACTCTGCCACAATAATTAAAGTGTTCTACTTTCTTTACAGCTAATGTTGCAGTGTGCTGAACTATAGCAGTCATGCCTCTCTGTAAGAAAAAGCACACCAATCAGAAAATATCCAGGCTCTTAATGACTCAAGTCTGGGTGAAATTCCAAGTTTCAGTGCATGATCACAAGTTAACCTTGCGCTAGCACATTACTGTAAATGTAAAACACACAATATTGTTGTTTTACTTCAGTTTCAGCACAAAAAATAGGCTTACAATGCTATAAACTCAAACATTTGATTGTTTTCATCCTACTGATGCATTGAAGCAAAAAATAACCTTTTCAATATCTTTTATCACTAAAGAACACTGACTGCTCCAGGGAATTAACCCATCTAATGCATTCAGAATCTTTTCTTGCAAATTTTGTATCAGAAAGTTTGTTTTTATTTTGGAAAATACAAGTAAGGGAAAGACGGAGGAGATGGGGATAATATTTTCACTCGTTTCCCACATCTAAGTTGCTTCTTTCTTTTCTCAAGAGCTCAAATATCTCCCTCTTGAGGGTTAATACTCATCATTACATTTTCTGTGAATTTCCAAATGCATGTGACATTTGGTTTGAGTTTGTTCTTTCTGCTGATAAAGAAAGCGCATACCCTTGAAGTAAAGGATGAATAAAATTTTAAGTCCTTGTGCTAAAGAACAAAACCTAAACAAAGGGATAGTGGTGGTGCAGCTTGACAGTATGATACCAGGATCTAATTCTTATTCATCATAAGACAAAACATCTTTCAGTTATTCTTGTCTTAGACTTTACCTCTTGGACTTCCTTATAAAAGATGAAACACATCTTCTCCTTTGTACCCAAGTATACAATAGGTGTCCTAGTTTAAAAGAGAACAAACAATGAACCAAGAGAACCGGGAGGCTGACAGCAGGGAAGTCCATCCCCCTGAAGGCAAAACACACTTCTTTTTTATTAAAGTGTGTCATGGTCATGCTAAAAGGTATTCACAGCCCTCGGTCACAGTGTTTTAAAAACACCTGCTGTGTCAAAATGTTTCTGAAGAGACATGGACCACACTAAGATGTGGAAAATCGATCTTCTGTTCCTCTTTCCTTTGTCTATTCCTGTCAATCATACATTTCAGAAACCAATTATGCTTATGATAGCAGAATACATTTAGCATTGCAGTATTTGTGGGCACATGTTGTAACTGACTGCCAGTGGTGAGGGACTTCATATGCACATATTTAAATATCTGAGTCATGTAGTACAATTTTTGGCTGGTTTTGCCACACTCCAAGATCATCTTAGCTTAACCAAATAAAAATCTTTTTCTTTTCATATTTTCTTTTATAAAGTGCTCATTTTCTGAAAAGGATCTATTCAAAAGCCTTATCCCAGGAAACTCTGAGGACACTGTATCACAAAGACTAAATATGTACAAGGCTCAAACTATCATACTTGTAATATACCATGGGAAATATCCGGGATGGCTGCATGGCTTATGAATCATTATTGCCAAGGTATGTCTAGGAATCCCACGACATTTAAGTATTTTCTTTCCCCTAAAAGTACTGAGGGATAGTTTTTGAAAGATTATCTATATTTTAACATTGATATTTTTGTTTTCCTTCTTTTTTTAACTAATTATGTGTTCTAAACTTTTGTGTACCTTTTAACTGTTATTGGACTATCCACAGCATGGAACAGCTGGCCACGTCTAGGGGCAAGGGGACAGATTACATATGGGGTCATAAGGGAGAACAAATAGTTTGAACTGTTAAAAATTCAGGGGGTTTGTCCATTCAGGTGGCAGGGCTTTCTTGGCTCACTGATAAACTATGAAGAGGACACTGCATGGCTGATATACAGATGCCAAATTAACCATACCTGTTCAGTAGTTACACAAACAGCTACACACTTTTTTTCCACAGGGATGCACAGCATCAGCTGTTTGAATTGGGGTACACTGGCCATATTCTGTGTAATGCTTTTCTGAATATTGTTTTGTGGCCAGCTGAGAGGATCACCATGGGAAACAAAGAACAAACCCTTCTGGAATACAGCTACTCATTTTGAAATAAAAGCTGATTATTCCTTTCTTGCATGACAACCTCTCCAAAAGCACCTTTTACTATACAGCATGAGCATCAAGGTTTTATTTTTCCAATTTCCAAGGACCACAAGTGCTTTTTACTAATACAAATGTGAATAGAATATTTCAGTATGCCTTGACATGCTGTACTAACCCACAAATAAATAAGCAGTCACAACGAATTTTCTCCTGCATCATATCAACATTTGATGTGGCACAAATATAGCAATATGCCTGAGGAAACTTCATGCTTAAAGAGAATATATGTTTCAAATAAAAAGTGTAATCTCATTTATATTTTAGTGGGCAACAATATATGCACAGGTAAAATATCTAAAAAGCAGAAATAAACAAAATCAAAGACAGAAGAGAAAGAGAAATAGAACTATGTACTTTTTCACTACCAAAATGTTAATCCATAACATACTTAGCAGTTTCACTATTCCACCATTTCTTGAATAAACTTGCCATTAGATAGCTTGGACATTAGACAGCTGCCTAAATGTAGGTGCATAGTGCCATCCTGGATTATCCAGCTTCACTTTCATCTGCCCTTCTTGGAGCAGATGAATCTCCTGCAAATTCTGTGCCACACCTTCATGCTCCAGGCTGACACGTCAGATACTCTTGCATGTACACCGTGACCCTAAATCTCCATGTTAGCCAACAACATACCATTCTGCACCTCTGTGCCACAACTGGACATCTAAATTTAGCAACCTGCAAATGTTGTGGGTTGCTTTGAGCTGTAGGGGATGTCTTAGGAGACCAGAGACGTGGTACTGGCTGACATAACATGGGGCTTGGTGGAGATCTGTGCCCTCCTGGAGCAACGCCAAAGTTCTCTCTGGAACACTTTGGGACCATAAATAGTACTCAACACCTATTTCTTGACAATCAAATCAGACTCATTAATTTCTCCAGCCTTTTCCAATGTATCCAAGTGGTTTTCATCAGGACTGTACTTTGTATCTATTTGTAAACAACAACAAATATGTAAAGCTTACAATAATACAGAAATAAGATCCATAATGGTTCAGCAACAGCCTAGCCCTTTCTAATTTTTTTGCAGAGGATTTAGCTGATTTTGTAATTTTTTGGTGTGCACAGACCATACAAACAAAGCATTTAAAGTTCAAATGCAGAAATTTGGCCACAGCTACAAACGACAAATTGACCAGCCTTAGCAATGAAATTTTAATTGCTGTCAGAGAGATTTGGTTCACAATAAAAGACTGTACTGTGCTTAATCCTTGCCAATTTAGAAATTTTTTAGCAGATATGATTATCAAAAGAATGAGTATATGGGGTGTTTTCATATGTAATATGTAACCAAAGAGTCACCAACAGCCTCGCCTGCAGGGAGGGATCTGTGAACACAGAGCTGCCATACCTAGTTGTTGTTATGGGTTTCTTTTTCTCTGAGGTTAGAGACCTAACAGCTGTATGTGGTAAAAATGATCCTTCTTCTTCAGCTTCAGTTCTCCATATAATGTATTAATTTCTCAATTTTCAAGCCTGGAAATGGTTGCCATTACACACTATTATGAGCAGTAGCCTGGTGAGAATGGTCCTCCTGCAACTTATACTTGGTCTTCCATACTGATTCAATGTAAAAAGCAAAACACTGAGATTAAAATGTCAAACTGAAAGACTTTATCCTGTGAATTGAAGTTACTCAGAGAAAAAAAATGGGTGGCTAGACCAGAGTTTCTCAGCCTTTGTAGGGTAAAGAAGATGACATTATGCCAGGAAAGGGAAGCACATGCAGCCCCTGCCTTTTACAAACTCTGCCTTAAGCCAGACTCAAGTTCCACAGAAAACACTTGACACAGAGGAGAGCAAGTAGCAACTGCTTCAAATAAGCTAGAAAATGGAAATGAGAAGTAAAAATATTGTAACATTCCTGCTGTTGCTCATCTGAGACCTTACGCCAACTGTCTACCTCAAACACCCAATCCAAGTAATCTAAAGTTTAAAAGAAGGTCTCTATGCCCAGAAGAGTTTCCACAGGCATCTTGTACATAGTTTTTGTGTATGTACACATCTGTACGCTTGTTTCCAGTCTATAGGCTCAGATTTTGCATGAGACCAAACTCACTGCGCATCCAACATGAAGTCTCCCTGACAGTCCACAATAAGGGCAGCCACATTTCAGAGTTGACACCTGGAGACTCTGGTGTTTGGAATCTGGCACTGCACACCCAGGTCAGCAACCCTAGACGTGGAGCCCCTTCATAGCTGGGGCTGGACCCCAGAGGGATGGTAAAATGCTACAGAACTGAGCAATCTTGTGGGTTTAATGTGTGCTCCTACACAGCTGAGTGAGGTTCATCACTCCCCACTGACTCCACATTGTCTCTGCAGAACAATCATTTTATTGCATTATGAATGGCTTTTCATTTTTCTAGGATGAGGGCAAGATCTGGGGCTGGACATATGAAAAAAAGTTTAAATCTGATGGAAAACATATTTTTTCAGATAATTGGCAATTAAATTATTACTGGTGTTGACACATTGCCATCAGATTTCCAGATTAAGAGGAGTACTTTTTCCTGCTCAACCAATACTAGCCACTCTGGCAATTCCGCTTTCGGAACATTTAATGCATAAGGATGTGCTCTTTTGCTCTTTACACATGAAAAAAGATTAGTAAAGAAATCCTTTATGCCCCAGATGACCGTGATTACAAGATGTGCATAAATATGTTTTCCCTTCTGACATCTATACTTCTCACCACACTGGTTTTCAAGTGCATGCAACATGCTGCTAAAGGTCAGGAAAGCTGATGAACTATTACTCCATAGCTGTTTACTACCAGAGAAAACACAAGGTATCTCAGACTTACATTTTGTGGCCTATATTTTGTGAATAAATCAGAAAACAGTGAAATCCAAAGACACTTACATTTCCTGGATAACAGCTCATTAAGATTCTTTTCCACTTCGGTGGCAGAGCTGTGACACTTGCACCAGAGCTCTATCAGATCCTCCAGCCTGATATCATTTCAATCAGAACGTGAATTTCATGACTGCAGAAGGTCGTCAAGTCAAATACTGTGTCTGATTTTTAAAAGGGTTGGATAATTTTATGACCATTAATAACACTTGCAGTTCTGCATGTTAAGACAAGGTAATCAAATGTCACGCTTCGGAGTGTAGGCTGATTGCCATATAGGTCAGGAAGAATATTTTTGCCAATCTACACCATCGCATAAAATAAACTTGCAAGTAAAGTTCAGCAAGTGAAAACCTTAAAATTAAAAGCTTTAGCTTCTCTATTAAAAGTCTTGTTTATATTTGGGTGCTACATAAAACAAAGGAAGTGTGAAGGACCAAGCAGCTTGAAAAAAACACTCAAGCAAATGAAGTCTCTAAAAAGAATCAGATGTGGATCTACTTCACAGTCTTTTCAGGTGTTATTCAAGATCCAATGATTAAATATCTAGCCCTCATTGGAAATGTTTCTTAGTGTAGAATCACAGAAAATAAAGGCTGAATGGGATTTTGGGAGGTCATTGAGTTCATCTCTGTTATCCAAGCTTGGATCAGTTAAATTTGTACCAAGGAGATACCTATCTAATCTCTCTTGAGGCTCCAGTGATGGACCTTCTACAGACTTCTTTTTACCCAGAATTAAAATTTCTATGTTATTCTCAGCTCATAATTTGAATCAGGTAAATTATGTTATGAATACAACATATATGTAATTCAAAGCAAGCACAGAATGCTGTTAAAACTATCTTTGTCAGTTTTTTAAAATGAGCTGCTAAGTTTTCACTTTTTCTGAAAATGACCAAGAACATATTACACCTGAGGGTAGCACACACTACCTGGGATTAGTAGTTTGTGGCTAAAGGACTACATTCTCAGCTCTATTTTCTGAAGTACATCTACAGATATTAACATAATATCAGTATATATTTTATTTATACAGCCTCCATGGTCAGTCCATTTCTCAACTTTTTTAAAATCACCTCCCCAAATCTACAGACTTCATCGTTGAAATCTACAAATCTGACCCAAAAAGGCATGTTTTTATGATGCATCACACAGGAGTCATAAAAATACCTGCTTTGAGGTTTTTGATTTTTGTTTTTGTTTATTTGGTTGGTTGGTTTTGGTTTTTTATTAATAAAAATAACATATAAAAGATTCAGCATTAAACTAAACAGCATGGAAATTAGATTTCCACATCAAGGAATTCTGAGAGCTTTTGCAGAGAGGCATGAGGGAGACATGTTTTGTGCATGATGATAAAACTTTCACAGTTTAATCTGCCAACAAGTTTAAAAAACCTTCAGTAATGAGGGTAGCAAGGGTTAGGTTTAGTTGTGACCAAAGAGCTACCTTTTAAAGAGTCCTGCATCTGACAGTGATTTAGACTGAAAAGTTGTCTATCCAAAATATGATATGTGCTATTTTTACCTTTTAGATTAGTACACAGAATAATGAAGATCACTTTAACAATGGCAGTGAAGATTAATATCATTATCACTATAATATCAAAATTAGTTTCAGGAAATTAGTTTCTTTATTTCCAACTGGTTTATCCTTAAATTTTTCAAAAAGGAAATCAAATTTTTAAGAAATTAAAGCTCGTTGGTACATTACTTTGGTCTATGTAACCCTTAAGGATTTTAAACCAGATGTCACACATACATTTTCCTTTTATAAATAGACAAATTTTTCAACATTAATTTTACTTATGTATTATTCTAGAGGTAGATGAACTGAAAGAAAAAATGGGTAAAATTGTTGGCCATTTTTTTTAATTATTATTTGCTATATATTTTCTAATTTATTTATTTGATTTCTTTGAAAGATAAAAATGGGAAAATAAGTTTCAGAAATTCATGGTTTTTTAAAGAATTTTAACTTACAACAATATATTTATGAAACTATAAAATACAGATTTTTATGTTAAGTAACAGATATACAAACCACTCAAGCAACAATAATTCTAATGTGCAGTGACAGTAGCCTCCAAATCTTTCTTTTACCTGATTCTGCTCTTTATAATTAATCTATTATCCCCAGTTTGTGCAAAAGGCATGGGGCAGGGGCTGTTATTCTGCTCTAAACCTGCCTGACAGAAACTGAAAGTCTTCACTCACTATTGGAGGGCCAAAACAGAATAACAGCACAACATGGGAGCACAGAATGTGGTCCTACAACTAGAAGAAGCAGTCACAGCAAAATTAAGGCAGGGGTTTCAGCTTGGGTCTAGGAATGTGTCAGCAAGCTCACATGGGTTTTGATTCCAGGGCACCCAGATTCTGCCCTCTTCATGTGGCAGAAAATTATCTCTGCTGCCTACTCTTTTTAACAAGATATCAATAATATCTTAATTTTAAATTATCTTAATAATAAAATAATAGATAATCTGCAGATTTTTAGTGCAGAGAACCAGGTTCTTCATTGTTCTTTGAGAACAAGAGACATGCAAACAGTTTATACTAAGTCATTTTAAAGTTTAAAGAATGCTCTTTTATGTTTTCTTCTGAATTGATGTTAATTTAAATAAAAGCATTGAAACCTGCCTGGAAGGTATCCTAATTCTTAGCATTTGGTGCCTTTATTTTATCCCTTTGTAGGTCTAGGCAAGTTTATTTGTGAATTATTTAATTTGAAAGCATCTCTGAAGTTTAGTATATATATAATGGAACATATAGACTGTGAAATGTTTCTGGCTATCAAGCTGAGAACATTAAAAAATGCTTTCTTTGTGTGAGTGTCTTCAGCTAGCTGGGCTAACAGAAGATCAGACAGCCAAATTAGGGAAAGTGGTTGATTTTCTTGCGAGGATTGATGGGAATGACAGAATAATAGAGGACATGCAGTTAGTATCTGATGCAGTCACGACATCAGGGAAGGTGCGCAAGCTGTGAATTCACAGCAAAAAGTTTACTTCAAAGGCATGACATGAAAAAAAAATGGAAGTGAGAAGAAAAGGAGGCACTGGAAAAGAAGCAAAGGTAAGGTGAGTACTTAGAACTGAGTGAGTGGAGTTATAGTCTTGGAGAACCGAGTCACTCACTATCGGAAAGCCTGCGAAAGGCTGCGGAGAGGAGGCAGATTGTGGCTTAACATGCAAGGAAGCTGTTGAACATAAAGATGTATTCATAATAGGGGGATCAATGAAGAACTTTATAGAGAGCCATTTCTGTCAGATAAGCTGAGATAAAGGAAAAGTATCGGCCTACAAAAGCTGAAAATATTACTAAAAGTTTTATAAGAGGTCAGAAAATTAGGAATTAGCTGATATAATTGGAAATTATCTGATGTTCTGCTGGTGATATAAGGTAAAAAGGAACACAACCAAGAGAGATTAGAAATGTTACCTAGAAATAGAAATATTGCTGTAGCCTTCACTTGACAGAACGTGGCCAAAGGGCACCTTAATATTTGCAGCCGTGGTTAGGGTACTGAAATATCTTGGTGGCTGCACTCCAGGTGTCATTTGTCATTTATTGTAGTTGCCAGGGTGCAGAGAGGGATTTAAATGAGCACACAGAGGAAGGGACCAGGACCTCAAGGACCATAGTTTGGGAGCATGTCAAGCTGATTCTGTGAGCCTGCAGAGTCCATGGGTGGGACTCACCTGCATCGACAAGAAAGGCAGCTTAGGTGCCTGGGCCACCCTGTTCCGTCTAAATTTTAGGTTCCCAAGTTAAATCAGATGAGTTCCTTGCAGGCCTTTGGCACAAGTGTGCAGCTTGGTACAGACACTCAAATCAAGCCAGAATTATTCAGTTTCTATAGTGACTGAAAGGCTGTGTTTTACCTCCTGTCAGAACTCACAGCATGCATTAAGCCAAATGCTTGCTGGTGGGGATGGTAAGTACAAAGAAGGTTTGCTAAAAACATATGAAAAAAGTAAAAGTCCACCTAAGGTTGGAGGATGGATATTACGTTCAGGATAATAAAAGTACCTGATAAAAAGTTAAAATATTCTTGCAGTGAAAATACCATGCAGTGCATAGGAAAATTAAGTTATATAGTGATTATAGGGATCATGAAGGGAAAACCTGCAATTTTATCTGACAATTGAGGCAGTTAAGTGTAATTTATAGCCAAATAGGGAGTCAAATGATTTTCAGCAAAGAACCTTTAGTGAGGTTAGAAAAAGTAGATCATGACAACCTTTTAGAGATAAGAGACACCTCCTGAACAAGGCAGAAACATTGATCATGAGGCATTTTAATTACACTGATATTGATTAGGATAACAGAAATGCAATTATAAAGAAAACACGTCCCTAATTGTTACATATTCTCAGTGCAGAAGTTTTGTTTCAAGTAATTCCTTGAGCAGGTTTTATAGTCCAAGGTTATTTCATGTCTAATACTGAGAAATGAGCTAAATACAAGAAATCACATTTAAGACCCAGAGCATCCTGGATCTACTCATCAGCTTATCATGGAGTTCAAAATACTCGTGAGAGAATGCTGTGTACTAGAAGTGTTTTGACTTTGAGAAAGAGGACGGTGAAAGAAAGCTGGGTGCTCTGTGGAATGTTGATTGGAATTCTATAATGTATGAGAAATCTCCTGAAGAAGGGGAGGAAATATAATATTTAAGAAACAACTGATGAGAAGGTAATTAAAATTCATCTCAAGCAAATAGCTGCTCTGCTGAATAGAGAGTAGAATGTCAAGTAAATTAAATGAAAATATAACAGAATAATAAGTCTAACTCAAAACTGAAAATTGGAGTATGTTTTTTCTCAAACCTTCCAGTTCAATTACACACCCAAAAGTGACTGCATTTTTCTACCATCAATAGAGAAACCCCAAGATAAACAGAACTAGGATATAAGAACACATTGCCAACAATTAAAAGCAGATTAAATCAATCACACCTCTTGCACACCATTTAATTGAGAAAATGTCATGAGTGAATTGCCTAATATTCCAATCTTGTTTATGCTACTGTTAAAATTCTTGATCTTCAATAAAAGCAAATCAAGACAACAATTCAGCCATGAAATCGCACAAGCTTTACAATTTATATTGGTTCTTTCCTCTTCTCAGACCGTGCAGCAGCTCACAGGAGGCGACCTCCCCACTGTCTAGGTCAGAGACAAAAATACTTGGCTAAATAGAACAAGAATTTCTGGGTATGAGCATATCCTGGAGAACAGCATCCAATAGATATTCTGTATGGACATTTTCAAACTTAGAAACCTGAGAAATGTTCATCTGCATCCTGTATTCTAACACTCTGAAGACCTGGCCAAATGCTGGTTTATGACCAACCTCAGTGTCTTTGTCTTAATTCATCAGACATATCCTAGGTCAGAAAAGTTATGTTCAACCATGACATACAGAAATGATTCATTCTGCTTCTGTTTAAACAAAATCACTGACATCCTGCAGACCAGATTTACTAGGAAGTCATAAGAGATTAATTCTTTCAACTTAAAAATCTGGGGGTTTTTGTCAGAGAGCAGAGCTCTCCAGCATGCTAATTCTTTCTTGGTTTTTCAGAAGCAGGAACTGCTGGAAGGAGTTTCAAAGGATTAATGCTGCTCCCAGGACAGAGCCCAAGTACATGTATTATACACAAATGCTTACTTTGAATAAAATGATTGCTGTGTTTTTACCCACCAGTATTAGCAGGATTCCTCATCTTAAAGACATCCTAGATCCCATAAAATCTGGGCTCTCTCTGGAGTCATGTAAGCTCCAGCTCTGGCTGTAATTGCACTTTGTGCTACAGAGCCCTTACATCTGAAAAACCCTGCAGCTGTTTAATTCAACTGATGTGGATCATTCTAGACAAAAAAAATTCTAAGGAATAGAATATTTGAGGACAGTTTTCTTCTTACAGCAACTGTAACCACTGAGATTTCAATTATATGAGCCCTTGCTTCATAATTAAAACATAATCTCAGTCAGTTAGTATACATACATCTTGGTCAGCCTCACAGCTGGGTGTGGATCTCTGTGGAACTGAAACCTCTGCCAGCAAAGAGGAATCTGTAAAATTTTCAATCTGTAAAACTGTCAGATCAGATGTGAGACTGAGGTCTTCAAGAGAGGTAACATGAGATGAACACACCTTTACTTTCTCACTGTCTTCACTGTGAAGGGGCAGAGGGCTGGTCAGAGATATGGCATTATTTGGTCCTGATAGCTTCTCCTTTTGCAAATCAGATTCAAAATGTTAATTCATAAAGTTAACTCATTGTTTTGGTAGCCTTCTTAAGAGATTATCCTGCTCAGAATAATGACCTTTCCACAATTTGGAAATAAGGGGGGGCTTTTTCACTATTACATTTTATAACTAACATTTCTCTGCTTTCTCCACAATTTCTAACATTTCTGTTATATTTACTTTTTCACAACATCCCATTCATAGCTCTGAGGTATCCTTAGAGTATTATATCAACTAAGATATCATTTCCAGGTGGTAAATTTACACCTGATGATATTTACATGAATGACCTTGCATGAGATGCAATTAGATTTCATCCCACTTTGCAATTTTACCCTCTAAGACAACTAGGTCTCCCTCTGTTAATAGACCAGACTTTTGAATTATGGTGCCTCCCAGCTTGTATCTGCACATTCCTCCCCACAATTTTCAAGTGAAAAATTAACATTTATATCTGTTCTTAAATTCCTTTGAGGATCTCTATTGACAATTTTCCTTTCAAACCAGGAATCTTACTTCCTAACATAATCCCTTGTTGTTTAACTTTTGGCCAATTTGTTAATTTTCACATAATTACAGCTGTCTTCTCCATATGAATTAATATTTTCCCATGTGGCATATCTGTTTCTTTTGGAAGATCAAAGAGATTCGTTTGGTTTTTTACCCCTACTGGGAACATACACTATCTTAGCAAAAAGTGTTTTAAGTTTGCTTGGCATTCTCATTTTCTCAATTTTCATATCCTTCACAACTTGTTTTGGTGTATTGTGGAGAAAAGCACCGTTCCTTTCTCAATAGGCTTATTACCTGAAGCCTTATTATCTAATTTTATGAGCTAGTTTTCACAGTTAATATGTTACTAAGACCATCAAATTGATTTTAGTAATTTATTTGAATTAAATGTTGCTGTTCCCGTTTCCATACCTCATTTTCACAGGCCACCCTGGCTTGACCCTAGAGATTTATCAAGTGCTAAAGTAGGTCACAGGTGGCTTTAATGTTAGCTAGATGGTATCCACCCACTAAAAATATTGCCTTTTTTGCCCCACACCCTCTTATTTTAAATAGCCAATAAATGTTTATTTTCATTTCCTTCATGAGCACAAAAAAACCCTCAAGTTTTGGTACACCTCACATTTCAGGATATGCAAGCTGTAGCCTTCTTTTCTGATTATTTTCTTATATTCTTAATATTCTTTTTTCATTCCTTCTTAACTCTTAGCTAATCACCAAGGTCCTGTCTGTATTATTTTACATGCTTACGTCTGGAAATCATGCCAAAAATCTGTACTAAAAGAATAGATGAAGAGCCATTACAATTTGAAATAATTTTTGGACCACTGGTATTTATAAAAAAACTTTTTCCAAGGTCAGATTTAGTCTCGCTGACTTCACCAAATATTTTCCTCAATTCCTCAAGGTTGAGTCTTTGTAACAGAAATGGCCCATTTTGCTTTCTGTCCATTTGATATGAACTGAGAGCTCTCCAGGTCCAAATTTATTTTCTATTCATGACTGAGGCTCAGCTTTATATTATTATATAGATTTTGAATCTGAGCATAGCCATCCATATTTTATTTCTAACAACTTCTCCACAGAATTTGTTTTGAAGTTCATCCAAGTCACAATTGGATACCTTAGCAGTTTATGTTTTCTCAAATCTTTCCTCTCTCTCATCTTTGCACACGTCAGTACTCAATATTGCTACATGACTTACATCCTTACTTCAGTTTTCTTCTTTTAGAACACATACTTTAATTTTATTTGGATAATTATTCCACTGTATTTCTAACAACAGTTAGTGCTTATTGTCTACCCAGCATGCCAGTAATGTCTGCTTTTGTTTTTTGCCTTAGCATTATACTTCAAACATTTGCAGTGATTGTTTCTTGTTTCCACCTGCATTTTAATTCCTTTGTATGGTTTGGTGGGTTTTTTTGGTTTGTTTTGTTTTGTTTTGATTTTTGGTTTTGGGTTTTTTTGTGAGTAAATATCTTGAATTTGCTAATGGAAAGGTAACATTTGAGGAAATCTTGGAGCCCTCCAGGCACCACAAATGTTCCCTAGTTCTAATTGGAAAAAGATTAATGTGGAGCTGTGCCATCCTCCTGCAATACCACATCATCTTGGAACACTTTGCTCCTGCAAGTAATTTTCTTCAGAAAAAAAAAATCACATTAAACAGTAGGTGTCCAAACTAATGGCAATATTTCAGTTCAGATTTTGTGTTAGGTTTTGCATCATGTTCCATCACACAGCACACGTAGTAAGATTTATCATATTCCATCAACCAGTTTTGCTAAATGTCAGGCTTTTAATAAAGGGAAAGGGCAAAAAGTTTTAAAGGGTTTGCATTGCCTTGTTAATCAGCACTTGAAAAAGTTTTGAAGAACTCAGTGACTCATTAATTTAAGAGCAAGTTTCTGGAAGCTATTACATATCTGAAATCCAAATTTTCTTTTAACAATCAGGGGACTTCAGCTGCTAGATTTCAAATGTTAAAATGTATACTTGTATGTGCTGCAAATCTGGTTTGCCTAGAAAATATATGCAGGCAGCAAAGTAATTTGTCAATACTGAATAGAAGAAGTTATCACAAGAACAGACTCTGAGCAGTGCCAGCGCCTCTCATAAAACCATCTCTCCACCTGCTCTACAGGACAGACAAAGTTCAGTAGCAGCCATTACCAGATATTAAAAAGTACATCCTCACACTTAAATGGATGAGGAAGGACGAACAATTCAGCATCACCAGGCAAGTACAGTTGTTGCTTGCCAACATTACATGAGAGACATAAAAAGTCTAAGAAAACTAACAGATGAAAACTTTCACTGTAGTGCATTGAAATTTAAAATAACCTCACCACCTCTTTTTGCTGTAATTCATAATTCCTTGTGAGTTCCCTCACAGCATCTAGCATACAGAATTGAACTCCCCAATGCCTGCACACAGTGGGTAGCATTATTTCATCTGAATAGTTCAATTATCCTCTGTGAGGCTACTTCAGTAACAGCTGCTCAATGGAAGTATGGGTGGCAGAATCAGACCCTCAGCTTGTGTGGAGTTCAGCATCCCTTCACTGTTTACTTTGATTAACTACATCACTACACATTTTCAAGAGGAAATGCAATTTTCGCTAGCAGTAACTCAGCAACTTACAGTAAAGGGGTAAAAGCTTTGAGCAGACAATTCCGGGTGCTGGAGATAGTGCAAGTGATAAAGTGATGTATAAAATGACATGATAACAAACACTGACCATATCTCTGATTTTTCTTTAGTAGCAGACAATATCATCATTCACACAGCTGTGAGCCATTCAAGAAGGTATTATCCTGTGAGTTCTGACATCAAAAAACTTATCGCTTCCAGCCCTACAGTAAAGCAGTTTAGTAGGTAATAAAAATGAGCAGGAAATTTCCAGAGTGGTCTGAGTTGACAGCACAGACCAAATTTCCACAAAGTGGTACAGTTATATATAATTTATATCTCTCTGCAGCATCTAATCCTCCTGAGAAGATTAATTCTGGCAGAAGGCATGCCATGGAAAGACTAAATACCTTGCCTCAGGGTCTGCAGTTTTTATTTCTTCCAGAGGTTCCCCAGGAATCTTGTTTACAAAGGCCAAAAAAAACCCTTTTTTTTTTCTTTAAGTCATTTTGCAAATCTTCTACAAGGCCCTCTCTATTCCTAATTAAGATGAAGCCCCTGGTTTTGTTCTGTCCTTATTTTTCAATGAGCTTTAAGCTAGATGTCCCGATTGTCATGGTAGGACAGGATAATAGCTAATAAATAGGAAAAGCTCAGCAGTAGTCTGTAGTGTAGTGAAAAGCATAGCACATCTACTGTGACCAAGATTCAATTCTACCTGTGCACACTGCTGTTTTCTAACACTGCAAGAAGTCAATTAGTTAAAAGGTAGCTATGGCAGAAAAATCAATACTCAATACTCAAATAAACAATATTCCTGAGTTATGTGTAAATAGCAGCATTGTGCAAACTCCTGTGCCAGAGGTATCCTTTGTGAACTCACTCCCCAGATTCCCATTATTTAAAATGCTCTCTTTTCATTTCACATTGACAAAGGAAATAAACCATGGAAGATATGGTCAGTGTTGGAAACAGAGTCAAAAACCCACCAAAACTCAAGAGCAGGATTCAGTTCTGGACTCTAGACACCTACCCATAAATATGGACCATCTGCTAGGTTTCTGAGCTCCTATTTTAATTGGAGGAGTTCCAGTCCTCTATTTAGCATAAACTTTGAGTGATATTTGAAGCACATGTGAGAGTCATGTCTGACCTCCGGCTCCTCTCCCCTTTCCTGTAAGATGTTGGATATTCTGGCTACTTTATGGCATGAAAGTGACAGAAGATGCCTGCATTCAGGAAGCCGAACTGAAATCCTGTTGACATGGTTAGTGGCATCTGCTGAGCCAAATCTCTGGGTTTGACTGACCCTATTGATTACATCTCCCTTATCTATAATGAAGCTTTAGCCTCCCATGGTAGGCAACACTTGCAAAAGTACACATTTATAAAAATGTGCATTTGAAATGTTCTCTGTGCATCTGGACTGGCAGATGGAGGACAGGGTGCAGCATGAGATGTTTTTATTTAGGCACTTGCATCAAGCCTCTTAATTATATAGATATCTGCATGTGGATGTCTTAATGTAAGGGCTAAGTCCTACCCTGGTTAACTGTAGTTTCCTGACACTTCAGCCACATATCTAAGCCAATAAATTACGAACTTCTTTAAAACTGTCTTTTCAAGGGTCCACCCCCTTTTCAATCATCTTTGAGGGCATAGGTTTTCTTGAAAATCTGGTTTTGCATTCTAAAGTATCTTCAATATTAAGTTCATCATCCCTCTTCTGTCCCTCACTGTGAAATGGATATTTTTTTATACACCTTTGTGCCACCACAGTCTTGTTTATTTTTCAAATCTTGAGATCTTTCAAGAGATCCATATATCCCTTGTCTCTCAATTTCAACTGGACAAATAATGAAAAAATATTTCAAGTAGCATATTGTTTGGAAACAAATTGTTGAAAAAACTCTGCAAATACTAGGTGAATGATTCACTCTGACAGGTCTTTTTTTTTTTTTTTTGCCCATTTAAATTTTTCTTTCTCTCACACATAAGTAGACACACAAAAGTACAGCACAAAAAAAAATCAGCTCATGAATCTTGGAATTACAGCTTTCAGAAAGCTATAGTGTTCTCACCTACCACGTCTTTTAATGAGATGTGTTTGGTCTGGTCACAATTGCTGAAATGCTGTCTCTGTCATGGGTACACAGATAGCCCTCTTCACTCATCTAGCATTCCTCACTCCATGATTATTTAATGTCATGATTCCCTATGAGGAAAGTACACACAGCATATTCAGAACTCGGTACAGGGTGGGTGATTTTTTCATGAAACAGGTTGTATTTCCTGACTTTCACAGAAAGAAGGAAGCAGTCTTTGCAGCAAAATATCTTTTCACACAAATAAGCAGGGAGGCTAAACTGCAGAAAATTTACTGCGCTAGTTTATTTCTGATACATATGGATGCTTTTTCTTTCCTGACTATTGATTTTCCATGTACTTTGAAACTGTTCACAACAGTGAGTGCTAGCAGACATTTTTGGCTTTTCTTCACTCTCAAAAGAAAAATTCAGTCTTATCCACCACCTGCCCAACAACTCTGGGCACAGCAGTGTCCCATCCTTTGGATGACTCCAGGAAGTCCTACAGTTATAGTAACCACCCAGGGTGCTTCCCTGCTTTAATCTTTTCCTTCTTTTTCTGAGAAATACATCTGATAGAAACTCAGTTTCTCGTTTTCTGACTGCATTTTTTATATAATTATGTAAGCATCAGCCCTACTGGGAGCTGTGAGGTGGCAGACTTCCCACACAGGGGTGGTAGGTGGGACTCGGAAATGAAGTATTTTGATTGCAACACTACACCTTCTTTTCTGTAAATGACACTGCCAGTCTGTTTCACTGTGAGTAATTTAGGACTGGAGTCACACTCACCTACATAGAGGTCTTTTTCCTTGCTGAATCCAGCATTTTGAATGTTCTATCAAGTTCAGTTTTTCAAGAGCAATTCACTTGGACACAGGTTTTCTACTTCAGCTGTTACCCGACACAAAAACTGGTAAGGACCAATCTGTTGGATTTTTGTGTGCAGGAAATTTCAGCAGTCATGGGAAGAGTTGCACACATAAGGGTGACTCAGGGTATGAAGAGCTTACCAAGATGGACCCAAAGTACATCATTACCTGAGAACTGGTATCTGCCAGCTGACCCAGTGGGACACAAGAAACCCTGGCAAACATTGGACTGCTCAGTTAGCATGCCCAGGATCACTGAGCATGGGGAACACTGCATTTTAAATGTCACCCACCCTATATCTAACTTATTTACCCTTATAATGGGGAAGCTTATTTTTTAATTTATTTTCTAAAATAGCTTTAGGTAATACTTCTGTTCTACATTAATAGGCAGGAAGGTTGTAATTTTGTTAAAAACTTTATGCAATAACATATCCTTGAGAAATTTGATAAGGCCTGTCTGTGCCACCATAAACATACTAAGTAAAGCCTTTGTATTATGTTCATTTGAAAGAGCTTGCTAAGAGCTAAGGCACAAAATAGTGGAATTGAATTACAGTGGCCTAATAAATTATCAGCCATTAGCTGAATTTCCTTAATTGCCTGCGGGCATGCTTTTAGTCCACTCCAATTGTGAGGTAATAAACATTAGTGAAAGGGACTTTAGAACATTCAAAGCTCATAGGACAGTGGGGAGTCTAAATAGATTTTTGGACTGGTGCCCATGTCCTCATATGATATTAGGTAGATCAACAACTGATTTTTCTATTCATGTTTATAATATTATTTGTGATATGTTACTTGAACCACAGGCAAAGAGCAAAAGGTAGAAAAGCCGAGGGACATAAGGAGGAAGAAAGAGATACCGATGAGTCACAAATTTGGAAGGCCTGAAAATCCTTCT
The DNA here is from genome assembly GCF_028018845.1 of Melospiza georgiana. Classification (NCBI taxonomy): domain Eukaryota; kingdom Metazoa; phylum Chordata; class Aves; order Passeriformes; family Passerellidae; genus Melospiza; species Melospiza georgiana. Next base: position 50,711,919 of record NC_080431.1, read on the forward strand.
CAAAAAGGGTTTGAAACTGCCAAAACATATTAAAGTAAGGGAAGAAGAGGGAGGAAAAACAACCGACCAACCAACCAACCAAGCAACCAACCAACCAACCAACCAACCAAAATAACAACAAAACCAACAAAACCAAAACAATAACAAAACCAACAAAAAAAAACCAAAGAGTTGCCAAGATAGAAGGCAGAGGTTTTTCAAACTGCACTATCTAAAAATACAGATTAAATGCCTTTATTGAAGAAGTACTGTGGTAAGCACTTTGTGCTTACTTGATGGTGTTTTTCGTTGGCTAGAAATGGGAATATGGTTTAGTTTATTTAAATCAGTTTATCTATTTTTTAATCTATGTGGTTAATTTTATTGGTCCAGCACATCTCTAAATTGCAAAGTTAACATAAAGAAAAATTCTACTGTGAACATTTAATTAACAATTAAATCTCCAGAGTATTTCTGACTAAATAAAATTCTGATTTATTTAATTCATGTGAATCTATAAAGACAACTTGCTTATCACTTGAATTTCTATTCACAACTTTTAAACATTGAGCATTCCTGTCACTTATGTCCTACCATGTCATGTAAAAATACATTTAGCAGTACCTAGTGGCAGTACATGCTAGGTCTTCACAATCTTATAATGAGGTGTGACTTTGCAGTAATTCCTTATATGTGGAAATGGATTTTGATGTAATTACTGTGTAGGAAACAAAGGGTGGTGTGATTAATTGTTGCTGTTTCTGAAGCTGGGCAAATATTCTAAAATTAAAAATTAACTTCTTATGGTCTTACTTATCTGGATTCTTTCAGACTTCTGACATCTGCTTTCTGTAAGAAACTTTACTGGAAAATTATTAGTTCACATGCTTGGATAGTCATGAAAATGTGAATGATAAACATGGACATGCAAATATTCACATAAGGATCTGGCATTTATATGTGAAGGGGAATACCATTTGACACAGATAAAAGAGCTCTTTAATGAGCCATAAAAAAATTTCAATCATACTATTTGCAGCTAGAGTAAACTGTACACATATTACTGAGTTCCAATTACAGCATTCCTGCATATGCTACATCAAATACACCTTTTCAATAAATAAATACTCTTTGGCATCTCAGGATTAGATATTGAGTCACTCAGCCAGAGCTTTGCCAAATGAAAATTTGGCTAGATATTTAACAACTAACACTCCATTTATGCCCCTTCATTCACTTGTCTTTGCAGTCCCTCTTTCACATCCATTTCATTCTTCACTGCATGAAGCCCTTGCTGAACTTTCTAAACAGCCATCACTTAAAACATCCAAGTTTTAAGCATGCACTTAGACACATTGTAAACATATTTGTACATAGGTTCATAGTACCTGTAAATAGGTACCACTACTAGAATAGCATACATGAAACAGAAATTGATATTCAGTAGACACAGAAGTAAAGCAAATTATTAGAAATGTGCTGTTCAGATTTGTTAAAGGCAAGAACAGTATTAAAATGTTTCATCCTAGAAATTTAATACAGATTTGAATTTACTACAGGAAAATGAGACTTTTCCATTCATGAATTCATTTTTGTGCGACCTCTGAACTTCTCTACAGAACTACAGCCTACTTTCATCTATTACCCCAGTGTGACAGGCTAATAGGGTAGTATCGAAATACCTCTGCTTTCTTTCCCTTTCTTCTATTCCTCAGCCAATTTCTCTTGCAAAATAAAAGGATCTTAAAACTGAAATTCATTATTTAAATTTCATGTCTTGAAATTTAAGAGTTTAAAATGAAACTATGTACAGTCTTAAAATTCAGTACTCAAAATATATGTAATTTAATTGCCAAATAATAATGCCCCACAAAGCGTCAAAGAATTATCTTTCATGCATATCAATGTCTGTAATCAGTATTTCAGAGAAACATGGAATGATTTGTGTTGGAAGGAACTTTAAAGACCATCTAGTTCCACACCCTTTGCCATGACAGGGACACCTTCCACTAGACCACCTGTCTCTAAGCCCCACCTATCCTGCCCTTGAACACTTCCAGGGATGGGGGAATCACAGCTTCTTTGGGCGACTTGATCCAGTGCAACACCACCCTCACAGTGAGGAATTTCTTCCAAATATCTATTCTAAACCCACCATCTCTCAGTTTAAAGCTGTTTTCCCTTGACCCATTACTAAATGCCCTTGTCAACAGTCCCCCTCCAGCTCTCTTGAAGCCCTATTTAGGAACTGCGAGGCTGCTATAAGGTGTCTCTGGAGCTTTATCTTCTCCAGGATATTTAAAATAATCAAATTCAAAAAAGCCATAAAGATGCTGTTCAGCGCCAAGATTTTCCTGACTTGTATTCCCTTTGAACAAAATTTTCATTTCAAGGTGAGTTCTGTACTGCCATTTTTTTGTATGGATACAGACAGGCAAAGGAATGGATAACAAAGGGGTACAAGGAAGGAAAAATAGCAGGAAGGAGGGAGGGAAGGGAGAACTGGGGAAGATGGGAGGGAGATAAAATCTATTATAGAGTCTAACAATCAAAAAAAAAATCTTAAAGAAACATAATATATTCTGGATTTATCAATTAATGTTTCTACAGAACAATGAAATCAAATGGTTGTAAATTACCTAAAAGTATGTATGGGATGCAAAATAGTCAATTACTCAATGTCCAGCATGTCTCCAATTCAATGCAAATGTGAAAAGACAACTGCTGTAAACATGTATTGGATAAAACAAGTTCACTGATGATGAGAAAGTAGCTCTGTGTTTAAATGGGCTCACCCCCATTCACACTTGTTCACACTTTTTAAAAGATAAATTTAACAGGAGCAGAGAACTACCAGGATGCTGAGCAGAAACTGGACATTTTCTCAAGAGAGAAGAATAAAAGAACTTTGCTTGTTCAGTAGAGTAAAACAGGACTGAGATGGGATATGCCATAAACATATAATGACAGGACAGATGTCAGTGGGTGAAAGACCTGAAAAATCTCAAAAATTATGTCAGCACAAAAACAAAAAAGTGTTAGCTGAGTATGATATATACTCAGACTGTAAATTACGAGATTACGTGATGTGTATTTTGCATTAGCAAGAAAACAGATTAATGGCCCCAAGGGGCCTGGTGTGAATTTCAGGTTCCCAACCAAGTTTTACTTTTAGGAATTTGCCCACAGCTACTGAAAGTTTTACTCCTGGGACAGGCAGTCACCACACTGCAGTTAAACTAAGCTGTCATGGTGAGTTACAGAGAAAAAGGTAGCATGTCAATTAAGCATAATGATGTGGCAATTAGCTTTTCATTTCAACTTTCTAAATATGTGCCATGGAATAACTAAAAGGATGCAAGAAATTTAATCTCTTCATCTTCTATTAAAAATGGGGTATGTGAAGAAATGAAAAATATTTGACTACTCAGAAAATCTATTTGTCTTCTTTGTTCAGCGTCTCCTTCTATTGATCACTATCAGTGCTGACAAATAGCTTGAAGCTGTGATCTGGAATTGATATTTAATTAAAATGAAGATCTATTCTAATTGTATGGTAAACACATCAGAGTTCTGTATGTAAATAATGTCAACAGATGTGGGATAAGAGAGGAATTTTAAATAAGTGTTAGAAAGTTTGCAAAGGGGCTAGGGAGCAAATCATGCAGAGAAAAGCAATAATTAAATTCTGTCTCTAATTTATTTTTACACTGGATTCCACTCTTATTACACTGAGGTTTAAAGGCTGATTTCTTATTCTCCCTGCTAGAATGAATAAATTACATGTACGATATGGGGTTTAGGGGGGGTTAAATCACAAAAGTAATGTTTTCTTCATCAAAGTGTGAAACCTATTTGTAGTATGAGTAGACCATGTGTCTTCATGACATTGAAACATACAAAATGAAATTACTGAAATGCCTTATAGAGAATGGTGTTTTTCAGAGAACATTTTGTCTCCCAAGTCTGGTCAGCAGCCTTCTGTCACTGTGCCCTTTCTCCAAACTCATATATATCATTAATGGGGAGAGCTGCACTGGTCTGTTGCCTACTCAGAAGTCTCAGTCAGTTTTCCTTTATCAGATCCTCTACAGGCAGATAGGAACAGCCTCACATTTACAAGCCCTGTTTTCATGGCCTCAGACACCCTGATATCTTGTGGAGGCACAGCACAGAGCAATGTAAGCAATTCAGGAGGTTCCTGGAGTGCACTGATGGTAATTTCCCCTTCTGAGAGATGGAAGAGTCAATGAGAAGAGGCACTGTGCTGAACTTCATGCTCACAATGAGTGGCTTGTTGGGGATGTGAAGGTCAAAGGCAGCCATGGCTGCAGCAGCCATGAGATGGTGGTGGAATTCAGGGCAGAGGTGAGAGTGAAAAGCAAGCTCAGACTGCTGGAGAGGGAGAATGAGGAAGACAACATCAGACTGCTCTCAGTAGTGCCCTGTAACAGGACCAGAGGTAAAGGGCAAAAAGTGAAACACGGGAAGCTTCTCCTGAACATCAGGAAGCACTTTTTCCTGCGAGGGGGACTGAGCACTGGCAGAGATTGCCCAGGAAGACTATGGAGTCTCCATACTTGGAGATATTCAAAAGCCACCAAGTTGTCCTAAGCAACTGCATTTAGGTGGTCTGCTTGAGCAGGGTGTTGGACCAGATGATGTACTGACCTCTTCTTTTCCCTTCTGATACATGAATTACCTACAGTATCTTCAACAGGTTTTGGTAGTACCTGTTTGGACAAATGGTTAGTGAATAGTCCTCATACATGAGTGAAGAAAAAAGTGCTCAGGAATAGAGTGTATGCATAGAGCCATCGCAGCTTTTATGTGCTTAGTCATTATTTAGGGAAGAGAGTAAAGAGAAAAAAAGTTGTTTGAAGAAAATTGTCTCTGTAATTAAATGGTCTATGAGGCAGTTTTTCCTCTCAGCTGGAATTCTAGGATTCAAATTATATTCACTAGGAAGACTTCACTGTTTTTTACTGGCACTGAAAAAGTGCTCAAGAAAAATATGTGTCCATTAAATCACAGTTCTTGAATTTTATTCATTTTAGTAAGTGGTTTTAAGTAATTCTTTAAATTCCCATTTTAAGATTTTTTTATTTACATACAATTTTCTGATGTAATTTTTATTTTGAAATGACAAATCTTCACAATGCAGCCAGCTGTAAGCAGAATTTTTTATTTTTCTTTCTTATCACAACTGTGCTTAACCATACTGTAATTACATTAACTGCTCTGTCGTGTCTATCTTTACAAGGACAAAAAGCCATCAAAGGTAATCATGTCTGTAGTAGAATGCAATACCAGTACGTTACTAAACTGTGAATTATTTCTTCTACTGTGGGATATTAAAATAGATCTGACTTCAGCCCAGCAACCTCAGTTAATATTTGTGGGAGTTACTTTTCCACTTTGTGTCTCAAATCAGAGAAATGAGATTGCCTTGGCCAAACAGTAAGGTGTGAAAGCTCCACTAACTTCAGCCATAGTTTAAACAGGAAGAAGGTATCAGTCTAAATTCCAGAATGAAAAGGTTTTAGCACCAAAAGCATTGGTAGGGTAGCACAGACATGTTTAAATTATTACAGGGAGTTAAACCATGGGAAGTAAATGTACCTTTTAGTGAAAGAGCTTATTTTTCTGTGGTTTACCTCAGTCAGAGACATGCAAAGAATAAGAAAAGAGTCAGGCACTGTGTCTTAGGTGAAAAATATTCAGCTGCATAGCTGGCACATATATCAGCCTTAGGGAGTGGTTCCTGCATACAAAGATGAGGTTTGGAGGTGCATTTTCAAGGCTGTGAGCATGCATATGCCCTCACCCACATCCCTGTATGGCCAGACTCTTTCATCAGCAGCCTGACTGATAATTTAGTAATCATATAGCAACACCATTTTTCTTTTACGTATACTGTAAAACTTAGCTGGATTCCTGCTTCTATATGCATTCATTTACTCTCCTTCTTAATGATAAATATATAGCATGCTCAATTTGGTTCATAAACATTTTACTTTCCTTTTTTTACTCAAAATATCTTTTGCCTTACCTATTGAAGAGCATAAATATGTTTCACTCAGTTATAGGGTAGTCCATGGTAATTCACTGTTGCCTGAGGCTCTCTGAGTTATACCTCTTTCACTCCCATGACAAAAACATAATATGGGTGCTTCAGGGGTAATATTTTCCATGGCAAGATGTACCTGGAAAACTATACAGTGCTAAAAAATAAAAGGAGCCTCTCATAGGTTGGCTTTCCTTCCTGAAATTTTGAATATTTCCATGATACTCCACACTGAAAATGTTGTTTCTCTGGGTGAAATTTTGTTTATTGTGAAACACAGCCCAGTAAAGCTACAGTTTGATATCTCTGTTTGAAAGAATAGAAACACAATAGTTAATACCATCTTATTTTCAAGTCAATAGAAATAAGGCAAAAGTTTATCTGGGGATTCCTTCACTCCTCAAATGTCTACATGGGTAAAGGTTTCCTGGAAATCTAGTGGTATAATTGTTTTTCATCAGAAAACACCTGTTGGAAAACAGGCAAAATGCTTTGTGAAAATACAAAAATTTGCATTACCTTTGTTTATAATTGACATATGGAAAGCCTTTAAATAAGACTGAAATAGAAATTCCTTACTGTTTCAAATATAATACCTGGCTCTGTTTCAAAATTAGCTGTCATGCAATGTTAATTATAGGTGCTAGGAACTACTTCAAAACTAAAGTGAACTGCAAAGCAAAATACATTTGAAGCACTATATATGAATTTAAAGAGTTAAAATTCTGGTATATCCTAGTAGTGTTCATTTCATTTTCTTATAATTCTTGTGAGGTTTTAGATGGGCAGAAACAGCTTTCTACCAGTTAATGCTCTTAATAAGTGAAAATTAATAATCTGTTGCTTCTAAAATTTTAGTAATATTATAGGTTGTTACAATTCTCTGATATTATAAATTATTTTTTAATATTTTTTATCATAAGGTGTCAGGCATTACTCAGAAAGAATGAAGATAGTCCCTGATTCAATGAATTCTCAATATATGTAAAATATTGTAACAGCAATATTAACAATTATTTTCCCTATGTACCACTTCATTAATGATCTGTTCTCTATTTTATCAAGACCAATATGTTGTGTTAATACATGAACTGTGGAAATTCACCGTAAAGTGTTTAATTCTGTTCCTTCTTTTTTTTTTTTTTTTTTTAATATGCTGTTGTATCTCTTAATAATTCCTTAATTTTGCATAATAAGAAATAATGCAATAACATGGCAAAGCTGCTAATTGTTCTTCAGTTGCAGCAGGAGCACTGCAGAGACTGAATAAAATGTGCTGGATAATGTAGAAAGACGGAAAAAAATGAGTCTGGTAGAATTAGGTTAGCAAGCAGTAGTTCATTCTGGAAGATATACATTTTGATTTCCAAATCAAACAAATGTAGTAAAGAAATCCAATATGTTTTGAGGAAGGCAAGGCTAATCCTACAGATACAGACCTAGGCACTGTGAGCTCTTACTTATATTTGGGGAGCCATAGTGAGCCATTATCCACACTGATATTCCCACTGAGGGTGGGAATCTCAGCTTCCTTTCTTTCACACAAATCCATGGGGATACCAGAATAAAATCAGTACAGAGCCCAACCAGTGCCTGACAGCCAAAATATGTACACATAGATCAAAAAGACTTTTTTTAAAAATTGGGCTGCAAATAGTTTTAGAAATTAATTTGTCCTTGATTACTATTCATTTTACTTATGTTTTCTGCATACCTTCAGCTAGTAGCTAATATACAAATAGGAAAAACAAAGGGATTCAGAGGATTTATTTTGAAGTATCTATGGAGAGTATATTTCTGTTTTGTAATGTACATCTCATTCTAACTGCTACATTTAAATGTAAGGAAAAAACACATTCATGGTGATGCTTGCATCAGTTCAGAGGTTCTGCTTCAATTACCACATATTCACAAGTCTTTACAAATTACTAAATACTCAAAAATGACAGAATAGTGAATACACAAAGAGGGAAGGGGAGAAGAAAGACACAAAAAAAAAACTCATAGCCTTTTTAAAGACTATTATCAAATAGAAAGAAAGTCAAAGCTTCCCAAGAAAGATAATAACCACAAGTTATTTGTCCATCTCCAGGAATCTCAATAGTAATAAGTTTGGTTTTCAGCTTCAGAGGATCATTTCCCAGCATTTTAAGGGTAGGTACAAGAAAAATATTCTTCCCATCAATTTCTATTACCTGAATATGAGCAGCACAAATTCTTATAGAGTAGCTAAATATTTCCCAATAGTGTAAACAAATTAATAGCTCTGAAAGATGTGTCTCTTGTTTTAAATTATTACTGTGGATACAAAAATCCAGAGACTAAAGAGATTTTCTTTTAAATGAAGGAACACAAGGAAAAAAATTAATAAAAATTTCAGTCTACCTATGGAATATCTAATCCCAGATGTTCACCACCAGATGCTGTTTCTTTTCCCTGCTTTCTCCTTCCCCTTTATACTTGCTACTAGCCAAATATGAATTCCTTCTCCATTTTTATGCTGTTTATCTTTGTTTTCCCCCCTGGAACCCCTGGAAGGATGGACATTTCCTGCTCTCTCTGCTGCCAGTGCCCTGCAGAAGGCTGCAATCCCCACACAGCCTCTCACACTGGCAGGCAGGGAGTGAACAGAGGGTATACTGTCTTGGGGAGTTCAAACTCACCGTGGAGTGGCAGGAGAACAGCTCAACAGCAGGAAAAGTACATTTCCTTCTATTTATTTCAGCTCTGCAATAGCAATGAGGAATAAGTCTGAGATCAGGAGGCAGTTGCCCCTTCTGCTGCCCTGTAAATTATATTCTTGCCAGGCCATTGTGTAAACTCTTTTGGTTTTCTGAGAGATTTCCTGATGGGTCACCGTACTGGAAGTGACACCTACAGCTATTGGAAATAATGGCCCATAGCTGCAGCAAAAGAGAATTAACAGCAGCACTTTTTATTCAGGATAACAGCCTTGTAATCTGTATCATCACTTCAGAGTGAATTCATACAACAAAACCAAACAAGAAGATGTTTGTGCTGTGAGTAAAATGAAAACACCATTTCCACCCCCCCCCTACATTCTATCATCATTATTTTCCTTTTTTTTATCTTCTTTTGAGAAAGCAAAATGGTACAGATAACCTAAATGGATGTGAATAAGAATCATGGTACTACTGTAGACGCAGCTTAAAGAAAACCCTTTTCTGTCACCAGTGAGTAGTTGAGGGATACATTGCTGAAGACCCAAGGTTTTGTCTGGTTTTTTTTCAACAGAAGAGATATCAATATGCTTTTTACAGAATCCTAACTGCAGTTTCAGTGTTGATCTAAAAATAAGAAAATAATTCTTCATGACACATTTTCAATAATGCTGTAGATCTCTTTTTGTATCTCTTCTACAGGATGTGTCAGCTAATGCAGTAACATTTCATCTCTCGTGCAGTGCTCTGCCTGATGCACCCCACTAAGCTGTGCTCCCATGGACACTCGTGGTGAAGGAAAAGTCTGGTTTAAACGGAGACAAGAGAAACCTGAATAGTGCCCCAGTCAGGAAATTCCAACAGTATAGATCACACCTCTGGTGTTGTGTTGTGTCATGCCCACAAAGGTACAGAATACATAGCATGAGTGGGATTTGGCTTCAAATGAAGGTGTCTTTAGCTGTGTGCCATCTGTCACCCATAGGTACAAGTTCCCACTATGGGGAGGAGAGATCAAGGCTCCAGTCAGTATTGCAGTTCATACAGATGTGCAATTCCTTCTAAAATTATTGATGATACCTGTGATAGCTTCAAACACTTGGTAAATAGGTCAGAACATGCACAGGAGAAAAATACTTTGCCAGACCTTTAGCTGAAGGATGAGATATCCAAAGAAGTGTTCTTAAACCTCTCTAACTGAGCATATTAAAGCACCTAAGTTACAACTTGTGAACAGTGAGCTAAACCATTTTCTAGGCTTCATTAATGTAAGGATTACATTTCTGTCAATGACTGTTCAAATCTCCAAGCAAACCCCTCTCTCTTTCTCTAGATTTATGAAGAGTCCTGAGGAGAGAGCTGAACTCGCCCTACATAGGAAACAGTTTTGAGAGGAAAAGGTCAAGCTCAGGTTCTGGATTTATTTCAGCCTAGGGGACTGCCCTGAAGCACAGCCACCCTGCTTACCCCTTCAGCAGCTCTGTCCATGGATCTCTGCAGAGATATAGGCATAGGAAGCATTTTGCTAATGTGCTACCAATTTTTACTCATGTCATTATGCTTTGACATGATTGCTGCCATCTGAATTTTAGAATTATTTCATGGGTAATTTGCAACATTTAACCTAAGTAACTTGGAAACCATATCAACTAGTGACTAAAGAAAATAATATCTGCATAACCTGTTTATTCTTCATTGAATCCTTCAGAACTTATTATTATTAAAACTAAAGTGATCCAAATATACCAACAGCATTTAGGGTCATAAACTCTGTCAAGTTTCAGTCAAATACTAGTGGAAATGTCCCAGGCTAGAAATCAGACAAAAGAAGTTAAATAACATAATTTCTCAGAGATCTTCTATAAAATAAAGACTTTCAAATGAAGGAAGAAACTTATTCAAAATAGATGTAAAAATTAATGACAACTACCTGATGCTATTTAAACAGACAATTATCATCAATAAAAAAAGGTTTAACAACTGTGTTTCATCAAAAAAATATATTAACCACTTTTCACAGTCTGAAACCATCATCAATCAATAATAGATAATATTTACTCTCTCCTGCTGGGGAGCCTTTTTTTATGTTTTAATGGAATACATTGAATGTAGGTTACTATAGTTACAGCAGAATTTCAGAATGAGTTTTGTTTTATCATAATTGCTGCATATTAGTATATAAACAGCTGAACCCTGTCTTCCACTGGTAGCACTAATTTGTGCCTAGAGACAACTCTCTCCCCTCAGAAAATCGAACAGCGGCTTAAAATATGCTGTAAGTTTGTGGTCTTTCCCAGTGGGAGTGGAAAGTTTCTGCAAGTCAAGCTGTTTGTTGTTTAGAGCCTGGGACTGCTGGGATCGGCAGCATAGAAAGGTGAAGCTGCAAAAATCCATCACCAGCAGTAAAGGGAAATTAAAAGTGTTCCCTACCCCACCCCAGACATGTTGAATTATAACCACAATACTTCCCATCACTATTGTTTCTCAGCAGAAGTGAACACTAATGAATTTGTCTGGGATTTTTACAGAACCATAAGAGAGTTCAGAAACTAACAAGGAATGCAACATAAGCTCTCTATAAAGATCCAGTTTTTATCATCATGGTGTTTTCTAACACAGAAAACTATTGTTCCCAGATTGCAGAGGCCAGGAAGGAAGAGCTTCTCCATCATGCATTCTTTATTAATCCGCATAAAGACTAATACCTATCAGACACCTCCTTCCCTCTATAGAGAATGGAGTTGTCCGAGTAATTTTTTCCTGTGTGAGTAACTGGATTTTTAGTCTCTCCCAGATATATTGAAGAGCACGAGATCACAGCATCATGGAAAATTTAGGTATGAGGTAAGAGGTAAAAAGCCTTATTGAGATCTCAGCTACCAGCTGAAGTGCTACCTTCAACAAGTTACATGTGCAGAACTTCCACAGCACTTCCATATTGCTCCATATTGAGAAGTCAAACAAATCTTCATATAATATGGTGAAGTACTTGAAAAGCCAGCATATCTGAAATTATGGCTGTTATGTTTCCCTGAGCAAAAAATAAATCTTCCAAAATGACTGACTGGTCAATGACTGACTGCCCAAGAAAGTTTTGTTCTGTTGCTTTTAAAATGCCATTGTCCTGCAGGTAAAATGCAAAGGGAAAGACAGCATGTCATACACAATATGGAAGGACAAGAAACTAATGTCAAGTCAAAGACTGCCTTCTCCATTGTGACAGCAATTGTATGGATGAGTGGATTGAAGGAGATAGTAGTCTTAAACATGCTACACTTTAACAACTACAATTTTGTAACAGAAGAGGACTCAGGTGGAACATTGCATAAGGAAGCACGGAAAAAGAAGGCACATTATCTTAGTAATAATGCCTCTTGTTTCCCTCAGAATCAAAAAAAGAAAATCTTTTCATTTACATTATAAATGACAAATTACTTTATAAAATCAATTTAAATATGTCTAGTAGTATTTAATCGTCTTTTTATATCACCTTTTTAAAGTACATGTTTTGAGGACTATTGTTATCAAGACAAGGAATTAAGGCTTCACATTCTTGGGTTTATTCCTGCTCTAGTCTAGAAGGGCCATATCTTCATAATCTTCACCCTTGTGATCTTATGGATATCAACGTCCAAGAAAATACCTATTTTCCTTTTGAACATGAACTTAAATGTTTACACATGAATAGTCTTTCCTGAAACGCTTCCTCTTCTTTAACAGAACAAGGTGATTTACTTAAACCTAGTAGGTACAAAGGGTCCCACACATCAAATAACTTTCCTCACACAATTAGAAAAACTTAGTACTTTGACTGGAATCCAGAGCTGTCCACAGATCATCCAGGAAGAGAAAACAGCTGACATCTATTGGATAAACTGCTATTTCTATCTCATCCAGCTCCAGTTTGGGGCCCATTTACTTTGTGTTTAGAGTTACAGCTGACAGAATAAGTGGGTTTTGTCATGCTCTGGAGAAGAAGCAGGTGCTTGTGCCCACCAAGGGTACCTGTTTATTGCTTTTAATGCATCTTTTGATGTTTAGTTCATTTTACTCCTATTTTCCATTCTCGTGTCTTTCATCCAGCAATATACAATACTGACTGCAAAGTGCATCATGAGACCAGTAAGATTTATGTATAATAGTGTACAAGTACACTGAAAGTCAGTCTTTATCCTCAAATATTTTATCACAAATAGACAAGTTCAAGACAAAGGATAGGAAAAAAAGCAGCATAATGTCTTGTCCAAAATTACATAAGAAGAGAGACCAATCTCCTCCATCCTATATACTCTTTATAGACAGCTTTATGGTGGCTTTTTTACCAGTGCCTTTGATTAATGTATTTGTACCAGTTTTCTCTTTTTTATTCCATACAGAAAATTCCAGAGTATTTAAATGCCTGAGTTGTGTGAAACATTGACTGAAATTTTCAATATCACTCAGCATTTAACATCTGGCTTTCTAAACTCTTGGCCTTTTGTTTTGAGACATAAATGAGACATGAAGCACTATGAAATTTGTTTAGAATACAGGGCTTAATTTTGGCCACTTACGTGCAGGGAATTGGTGTGTCTCGCACAAACTTCATAGAGAATCAAGGCCCTCAGTCTCAGCATGAGACTTCCAAGTTTTTCTGGACTGAGGTCCTACTTCATAGTATTTATTTTAACATTCTTCATACATTTGTTCTCTCCTGTTCAGGAGAAAACAAATGTATGAAATGTTTCCTTCTTCCATATAGCATCTGTATATGTTAATGTAGACTAAACCAGTAATTAATCTGCTACTTACTGCTTTTCTTCCTCAACTCTACACAACAAAAATACAGAGATGAAGAAATAGCAACTGCTAAACAAAGAATCACATGTGTGTAGAGAAAGCACTATAAGAAAGAATGGGGAAAAGGAAGGGAAAAGGGAGGTTGTCCTTTAAAAGGTATTGAACCATTGACCTTAAGAGTTTTTTATTCTTGTCTGGAGAGAAGTTGCTAAAGTACCTCACCACAGGAAAGAAATGAGAAATTTTGAGGGCTATTGAGCACTGAATTCTCATGGTGGCTCAGCAAAATGTTACTTAGAACAGGTGTTTCTGTAATTGTGATACATTGAGGAAGTGTGCAGTGTTCAATATCCCCTCAAGACTTACTAATACATCTCTAATGTCTCTAGAAATAGTATGCTGGACTGCCAAAGAGTACGGAATAAAACGTCTCTCAAGCCTGGTTGAAGATATTTACAATTCAGTGTATTTTTTTTTTTTTTTTTTTGTAGAGCTGGCTTTTTACAGAAATGAGGAGTTTTGGAACAGGCCCTAATAGAACCTGCCTTAGTGCAAGGGGCTTTTATTATTTAAGAATGTTTGAGACTTCTATCCTGGAGCCTCGACCTGCCTCTTCTCAAACAGAAAGGGAGAGCTTTTATTTCTCAAACAGAACCTTGGCTGTTCAAGAGATCAACCTGAAGGGCAGGAAATCCCCCATAGGACAGGTGCAATTTTAAGGCTCTAGGCCCATGCATCGTGAGAACAGTTGGGAAGCAATCTTTCCCACAGTTTTAAATCCAGACGCTATTATTATAGCATAAACATAATATGGCCAATTTGCAATTTCAATTAACAATTAAAATATAACTATTTAATAAAAATGGAAAACAGATGGTAAAAATAAAATAAAATGCCCATGGCTATCAAATTTGAGCAGATTAAATGGAGGAGCAGGAAAGAAAAACACATTCAATAAAAAAATAAAAGATTTACCACCTCTGAGGACATTTGGGAGGACTGGAAGAGAGAAATGACCAGAATGCATTCTCCCAAAGTAACTTAAGCATTTTTTTATGCTTAGATTCTGTACTTCTGAACTGGAACTATGACAAGTACTGTAAATAGGAGTAAATATATAGAATATGAGTAAAGTTTGGTGCAACAATGTGACGAGTGACACTGTTAGGTATCATTAAGGGTTTAGTACTGTAGAAGGTACCCGAATCATTGAATGGGCTAGGATATTTTCTCTTGTTAAGAAGAAAAATTGACATAATTAGGAGAAAAAGGAGGTGGTTGGGTTTTTCACAGTGTCAAATATGTAGGGTCCCTTTTTTGTACTTAAAGTAGAGCAGGTACTTGAAGCCCTGAAAACCTGCAGTGGGAGTGAACTGTAAATAAGCATGCAACACAGCAAGGTCACAGTTTCTGGCCTCTGTGATTATCCAGGGATATTTTACTAGCTGCAAGCCATTTTATTTCATAGCAAAGATTCAGAATGGAATTGAATTCAGTATGTTACTTCAAGCTAGGCCTGTGCAAACTATTCTTGGGAAATATTTTAGCTAATAAATTATACCTTTTCTTTTGCTGGAAGATTATTACAAAAATTTATAATGTCTCTAAATATGTTCATCTTCTTTAAACAATTGAAGTGCTTTGGACAAACATTTTTCAATCAGCCTTCCTGCTGTAAACTATTAATTTAATTATGTCCTTTACTATTCAGCATGCATTATTTCTTATTTCAAGGGTGGGATTGGCAATTTCAGTTTCATGGCAGTTGCTCTGACTATTT
The DNA here is from genome assembly GCF_028018845.1 of Melospiza georgiana. Classification (NCBI taxonomy): domain Eukaryota; kingdom Metazoa; phylum Chordata; class Aves; order Passeriformes; family Passerellidae; genus Melospiza; species Melospiza georgiana. The sequence continues at coordinate 50,727,205 of NC_080431.1, forward strand.
GCCTGAATTTCTAAATGTTCATAAATGGAGTAGAAGAATAGCTGGGGTAAATAAGAGATATCTGCATTCATAAGCAGATGGGTTTGGGTTTGCAGGCTTATTGGTTAATAATGGAGAAGATCCAGTCCCAAATTATCCTGCTAACAGGAACACTGGCCAAATGTTCAGTGCAGATTTGACATGTGTCATTTTAGCAGGTTTAACACAAGTTCCTTTAGTCCAGTGAGGCACCTGAATCCCACATTGTCACAGATCTACAGCCCTTCTTCCTGTGTGTAAGACAAGCCAGGATATTTTACTGCTAATCATGTCTCCCCTCAAGGACCACTGCCTTTGGCCATAAATACTGCAGAATTGAAAAGCAATTCAGGACTTGCCAGAACGCTGACAGTTTCTTCCGCATTTTCCAAGCTCAATTTCAGACAAACAGTACCATGATGATATAGCAAGTACTCAATATCAACATTTCAAGCCTCAGCAGAGAGAAACAGAACTGACGGTGAGGTCCTTAATCAGGATGCATGCACAAGCAACAATTCAGTTTACTCTTGCAAACCTGTGCTGGGACAAATAAATCTTCCCTTAAAGCTACAGGAGCTGAGCTAAAAAGAATCTCCTCCACAAAAAAAAAACACTAAAACCAAAAACAAACAAAAAAGGCAAAACAAACAACCTGCCCCTCAGAACACAAACTTGACTATTTTTGAGTCCATTAGTTCAGATAAATCAAACCTGAAGGCGTTTCTGCAAAACTCAAAATCTCTCATTCTCATATTTTCCAAGCAACACATTGCACCGTCTGAGCCTTTTTTATATCGTAGTGGTGTAGTGGTTATGGCTTTAGTTGCTCTTTCAGATAATCCTTGAGCATCACACCTAAACTGGTGACAAAAGTGACAGAGGCAATTCCAGCCAGTCCCATCACAAGGGATTACATGACCATGATTTTACCCCTTCACTCCACACACTAGTACTGTAGTACTAGTACTACAGAGCCCAGAGAGGAGCTCTGCTGTCATACACCTCTGAAAACCACCAGTCCTGAAAAGGAGAGGCACCCTGTCCTGAAAGGTTCTCTCATCTGAGTGGATCCCCAGTTGGCAGAGGAGATGTGGCCAGAGCCCTTAGATGGGGAGAAACATGCCTGTGTCTCATTGCTGGGCAGATCCCTGGTGTGAGCTCAGTAGGTGTGTGCTGTGAAATGCAGTGTGCAGGCCATGAGACACCGTGCCAGCTGACACATTACTGGTGTTCAGAACACGAGTCTCAAGAATTCTACATATGTGCTACAACACTCCCTATTGGAACAGATACTAGAAACTGGTTTAGGGATTCCAGTTTTCCAAGCTTTCTCCCACTCCATCCATCAGTTTCAGCCTCAACTACAGCCAATTTTCAATTTTACACATAGGCAAAGATATCACTATGCTTCTGCATAGAGTTGTCCACTGCCTTGTTCCTAGGTGAGACTCTTAAAAACAAAAGGTACCAACTCTTGGTGTCTGGACTAGCAGAAGTTTTCTTCCTGTTTTGCACTCTAAGCAGGATACTTGGCTACATGGGAGTAAGGCAAACGCATTCAAATGATGGCAATTTAAGCTGGGAAGAGCCAAATTATAAAGTAATGTTATAAGACCATAATTACCCGAGAACTGTGCCTCATGTTTAACAATAGCTGTCTGCAGTGCCATTAAAATAATGACTTTCAGATTTGCCAAGACTTTTATTATAAGAAATCCTGGCCACAAAATCTTATAGACCATTTCTTCAATTGGTTTAAATTGGTGTACATCCACTGAAGTCACTGCATGAAGATATGACCTTTATACTCAAAAGACCCAAAACATTCAGCAATTAGGTAAGCAGACAGTTCTCTGGTAACACTGGATATTATGACACATGGCTCAAATTTGCTCAGAGAAACTGAAGTTATTTAAGCTGATATACTTAAAGGTACAGAAAATTTTGAATGTATATCAGATGGGGCAATTTTCATACTTATTTAGACCTGTCACAGCAGAACAAGTCAACAATATGCTGTCAAATGTCTGAATATATGTAATTTTTAAAATGCTGACTCAGAGGACAAATCTAGTCTTTTTTTCTACAGCCACCCTTAGCAGCCTCTCATATGATGACAGTCTGATGACCATACTATGCTGTTACGTCTTCTTTCTGTTGAAAATATGCCTTAATGAGCTTAAAAAATACAATTTGATAATCATAACTTGCCATACTTTTTTGATACAGTATCAGAAATATGTATGTCTTTGTTTTTATCAGGTTTCTACCACACAGCAAATGCTACTAATTCAACATTCACTCTTTTAGAGGACAGGCTGTCCTGACTTTGATATATTCACATATCTAATGTCAGAGGCAGAGCAGTGATGTGGCATTGAATGCTGACTTTTTGCTGAATTCTACTATAGCTCAGATAACACCTGATTTTTTGTCATGGTTTTCTCCTGGGGCCATAAGAGAACTACCCAATCCAGCCTCCTGACTGTTGTACTGTCTTTGAATTACTGCCTTATCTCTAACTGACTTTTTTAATTAGTTGCATTATGGACACAGTCTGACTGCACACACTAATAGGCATCAGAGTGTCCACAAGAGCAACTGTGAGAAGGAAAAGGAAAGAAAAGGAAAGGGAAAAGAGAATGAGAAAGACAAATAGAGAGGTTGAGAAACAGCTTAAAAATGCCACATAAAAAGCTTCACATGGACATGGACAGTTATAAAGTATTAGTTCACAAAACTTTTGTTTCAATTAATATAACTTATTAACTAGTATTGCTTTTTAATTAATATTGCTTATTTCCAGCATGAGACATTCACAATGCAGACTTTCCTTGTGCCAAATTTGTGTGTGGAGTTTCCTCCTCTGCTCAGTCCCGTTACCAGGAAACCAGCTGGTGCCGCTTGTGGTGAAACCATGGATCTGCCTAGCTCCTCTTTTGTTTGCTATTAGTCTTTAAACTTCCTCACTTCTTTGCTTGAAACCAGATAATGGATTTATTAGATACTGAAGAGATAAGAATCTGAGAAACTGTGCAAACACAAAGCCCTCATTTTCTTCAAATATTAAGTTGAAAATAATTCTCATGTTTCTATCGTTCTTTTTTTTCCTTTTACTTAGTCAACCAAGGCATTGATCACAAGTGTATTGGGTGGCTACTCCATTGTTGGGGTTTTGCTGAAAGAATTTAAGTTAGCCTTCCACAAATTTAGACATTAGATTCTGTAGTTTAATTTTAAGTATTCCTAATTAGGTAAAACATTTTCTGCACCTAATTTTAGGATAAGAACAGCAATACAGAGTGATAGCCAAAGTGTATCTAACTGAAGATCTTCAGTGTAAGCTGTAAAACTTTGCATTTATTTCATTTATTCGGTCTTCCATTTGTAAATAGAGGCCATTTGTTATACCAGCATACATTTTTGTAAGGTTTAAACACCCCACCAGCAATGTAGTTCACAGTTGGTTTGTATGTACCATCTGGGCTTTGTATATAAAATGAGGCACCTAGCCTTAATTTTGGAATCATTTGCAGGAGGATCTATTATATGCTGTGCTGGTTTAGTCTGCTTCATGTTTGGAAGGTAATAATTCAGTAGTATTTCTAGGACTTGGCATTTGGCGTGCCATCTGGGGTGGTAAAGACTCTGCATATGGGAGATGGTATAGTCCCAAGTATTTTATCTCTCTAACACCCTTCCCACTAAAGGAACATTCACTTAAAGAAGCAAAATTCACTGCAAGTGTAGTGTGCTGCCATGAAAAGAAAGCCAAAGAAATATATACAGTGTTTTTCTACTCATGCAGTTTCGCTCCTTCATGATACACTTCTAATATGACAAATAAATGTGGATTGTAGTCACCTAATAGTATTTTTTCTCAACTTTCTCCCTTTGTTCTTGTTTATACTTTTCAGCATGACACAAAATTCCTCTCCATTCTTGAGATTTGTACTTTGATGTTTGGAGACTACTGGCTACCCTTCTACTTGTTAATTAAGCATACACAGAGAGCTAAATTTTCAGATAATCTAAGCTTTTTGATACTGATTTCTAAATTCATGGCAAAAAGGTATTTCAATACTTGTACCAATGTTTTTAATCTAGCCCCGTGTAGTTTATCCATTTAATCTTTCTTCACTGCATCTGACCATTTGTCTATCACTTCTGTTTCTTATAGTTCCTTTCATTAATCATTCCAAAAATCCAATTTTATGCTTTGAGTGCCAGTGCTGAGTAGACCAGGACTGTTTCTGTGCTCAAAATTAAACTACTATTCTCATATATGACTGTATCACCTTATTCCATGAGACAATAATACATATGCACCTATAACTTCACTTGCCCTTTTTCTTGCCCTTTCAAGTTGTGCCCATTATCTGCAACTATTATATTTTATTCTCTCATCTTTTCCAGATTGTTAAATCCTCATTCAATATTTGCCTCAAATTATACCATCAATGGTGCCTTGCACTTTTATAATTTATTTATTATTTTATCACATCTGTCTCTGATCCACTGTATTTTTTTCCCCGTAAGGGCATTTAAACCTCCTCCTAATTTATGCCATGTGTAAATGTTGTCAATGAGTTGATGTATTCTTCTCTCCAAATCAGGAATGAAGATGTTAAATAAGCCTTGATTTACGACCAGCATTGCAGCAAATGACTGTGTATCTCCCTTCAACTTGATCCATCAATATTCTTTGTTTATGGCCTTTGAGCTAATCTTCAATCCATGTGACAGTCCACATATTTGTCAATTTGAATTAATTGCATGAGCTTTCATGGATGCTATACCAAATGCTTCACTCAAGTCAAACTATATTAGGTCTGCCATTTTCCTCTCATTTGCTTATTTGGTAATGCTATCAAAAGAAGTAATCAAATTTGTCTGATAAGATTTATTTTCATAAATCATGCTGCTTACTTTTCATGGTTATCTTATCCTCCATTGGCCGTTCTGTGCCAGGAAGAGCTGGTTCAGCTCAGTAAATAGTAAAATCAGAGTCAACACATTGACTCTGATTTTACTATTTACCCCTCAAAAAGCAAACTCATTGATCAGCATGCTATTCTTGATGCCCAACACTAGGTTAGAGATCTATTTCAGCACTAATCAGCAACAGCATTTTGTATTTATTTCAGTGAATTTTAGGTTACATCATTGCACCAAAGGCTGGGTTATTTCTCCCATGTATTATGTGGGGTATATTGTGGGTGAAAGAAAACCAGCAAAACTAGTAGAATCAAGAGGCAAAGAACAATATGTCCCTTTTGTGAATTACAGAAAACACATCAGCCATTTCCAGCTAAGACTCCTAGCATTTGAAAGGTTCATTGCCCAGGAAATAAAATCACAATCATTTCAAATACCAAGGGTTGTTCACAGCCACTGCTTTTACAGTTGCCTCCCTTTTACCTGACATAGCAGAGATTAAACAAGAGACCTCCAACATGGAAATAGATTAAACAAGATACTTTATAAAGCCAAACTCTGTAGTTAGAACTGTTAACATAATTACAACTTGTGCATTTTGATTTTCAATACACAGCACACTTACAGGGAGACATCTTCACAGTTACTTTGGCAATACTAAAACTATCCTATTTCTTAGACAACAGAGAAACAGAAAATCACAGCTAATGTCCCAGTAAAATTTTTATGTTCTCTGTACAAAAGTCATGTGGTCACTGGTCTGGTTGAATGAGACATGGGCATTTTGGGTTATTTCTGCTGAATTTCATTTTCTGTTTGTCTCAGAATAGTAGTCACCAGACAGGGCCCTTCAGTTACCCACCAGCTCCATAGGTTCTTAAAATATATCTGTCCCCATTGTCCCACTTCTTCCCCCACCATTTATCTTCCAGCTCTGTCCTTCACAAATATATATTTATTTCTACAGTGAGTTTCCAGTTCTCAACTGGTTTTCAGCTTTCCTTTTAGGTAAGACAGATGAGAAGAGAGGCAGGTTTTCTGAGAATCTTCTTATCTAGCTTCAGACATCTAAAGGACACATGAAGAAACCCAAATTACCTCTCTAAGCTGCCCTTATTGCCAAAAGTCCTTCTAGCTTCTAGCAGACAATGTGATCTGTCCCAGAGGCCTATTTTGTATTAAATAATCTCTGCCTAGAATTCAACTTATCCAAAAGATGATATCTATCTATTTCACTACAGTGATGCAAAGGAACTTAAAACAATGAACACAATGAACTACATTTTAGATGCCAAAGTTATGGTGCATGAATGTCTCATAAAGGCACATAAAAATAATGTCATAAGATAAACTGATAAAGGTCTTTGTGTCTCAGAAGAGCTGCTCCGAGTAATGATCTCAGCTGAGTGTAAGTCTCAAATGACAACATTTGCCAGCTGCACAAATTCTGTGGATATGTCATTAAGGGATGATGCTATCAGATTATCTATCCTGTGGTATAAATAGTCACACCTTTATCTGTTCCACTAGGTCTCTATTGATTAATACTTGCTGAGAAGTGATTTGCATGTTTCAAATGTGATAATGGTCTTTATTAATAACATTACTTCTTGTTTAGGAACATGGGTGTTTCTCTCATTTTTTGTTGACACAAAATCAATGTAATGATTTACCCTAAAATTGCATTAAATGACAACTTACTTGACGACTTTTTAAATTAATTTATAAATCTGTGGTGTTTTTGCCTCTCTAAAGCCTAAACCTACATGCTGAAACAGTTTGCTTGTCCACAATTTATCCCGAAAGTGGGTTTGTGGAACTACAAAATTTCTCACCCTTTCTCTCTATGTCGCCTTCCTTGGTTTTCTTTTCTGTCCAAAAGGGACTTATTGTACCTGTCTAGCTTTAGCTCTGAAAATGTATGGGCCAATCTAAAATATATTGCCCTTTCCCCCGAAACAACAATTGACACAATGTAGTCCAGTTCTACTTACACAGAAGTGAGAGTTTCGTAGTGATCCATGACCTTGTAAGGCTCATTATTAGATAGATACCAATTTGTCATGCTGCGCCTAGCTATCAGCTTTTCTAGTCACTCACTTCATGCTTCTTGTGGCAAATTATATTTGACTTTCAATTTAAAATCCAGGGTACTTTAATGTAAAACCTCAGTATAATAATGGTGATGAAGCAGCAGGGCATGCAATTTGACAGAATGGATTTTTCTAGTTTATTGTGGCAGATTCCCCTCCCCCAACCCCAAAGATAAGAAAAGAAGGAAAGAAAGAAGGAAGGGAAGAAGGAAAGAGAAAAAGAAAGCCAGCAACACTCTCTTGAAACCCTGGTGGAAGCTGGGAAGACTGTAGATACAGCAGCAGGCTGTCATTTGAAAATGGAGGCTCTTACTGTTGCTCCCTGAGCACAACTTAAAATACATTAGATGCATCATGACAAGCTATAATTCATGAATTCATGAATGAAGATTTAATTCCTTTTTAATGAAAAAAAAAATGTTCCAGCTTCTTTGGCTGAGTTACTGAACTCAATATATGTTACACAGTTCCTGTCAGACATAAGTAATGCTGATCTCTTTTGTCTTGATGCCAAGCACCTACTATTAAAGGTGTCATAGGCATGAAAACTGATATTAGGGATGCATTATTTCAGTACTTTTAAAAGAGGATTTGCTTTTTAACAATGCCTTGTACAGGATACTGGGGAGGGGAAATTTCCCACTTCAGGCAAAATTACTGTTGTTTGGGATTTATATTCTTATTATAATGTGAATTCTGACTGGACAGTATGGCACATTATAGAACTTTTTTAATCTATGGGGTTTTTTTCACCTTTCTTTTTCTACGTGTAGCAAAGATCATGCATGCATTTAAAATCTGAGCTTCATTTTGAAAATAATAATCATCAAATTTGGTCAACTAGACATTAAGTAACCATGTAAAGCTAATTCTCTAAACTCATTTGAAGAGCCAACAGAAAAACAATAACTTTAAGAATAACTCAGCCTATGTATTTAGAGTGGGATTCATCCCAACCAACTTCAGGCTTTTAATACTTATGTATAGAAGTTCTAGCAGTGCCTTGAAGCATCCTTCTAAGTAAACAGCTAGAAATATGCATTTTTAGAAGATGAATCATCAGATGAATCATCTGATTTACCTTAGAGACATACTTTAGGATAAAATTAATTGCCCTTCAGGCATATTTCTTGCTCTCTAGCAAGGAAAATATTGAGTGCTTTGATCAGCCTTGCACATCCCGTTTTAAGTCATACAGGTTAGCAAAGGTGTTTCCTCACACTTAGGTCACAAAATCCTGATAAACTGAGTGATCTTTCAGACAAGATTTGTCTCTTGTCTCTCTCATGAATATCAAATATTTGCTCTGGATGATTAAGTTTGAGATAAAGAAGATTGTAGACAGCAAGATTTCATTCTAAAAACTCATCCATATAATTTCTGGGCATAAAATGGCATATAGTAAAGATTTTTCCAGGCCTCAGTCTTTAACCGCTAGACTCAAGCATATTGATACTGAAATAGTAAAACTTTGGTTTGTCAAGGAATTTTTTTTCTGAGCTATGGTGTAGTACACCAGACTGAGGTATGTCATTAAGTTTGGAAAGGACCTTAAAGTGCATTGAGTCTGCCGTAACCCTATCACTACCAAGTCCAATACTAAGCCATTTTCCAAACTACCACATCTACATGACTTTTAAGCACCTTCAGCAATGGTGACTCCACCATTTTCCTGAGCACCCTGCTCCAATGCTTTACAGCCCTTTCTGTGAGCAAACTTTTCCTAATATCCAATCTAAATCTCCCCTGACCTAATATTTGTTGACTCTAACTCTGTAATTTGCTGGTAAGTTGAAGACCCCAACTAACAGGATATTTCAGCAGCATCTTCATCCATTTTGGGTGGGCTATAACAGACTCCCACCAAGATATCTGCCTTGTTGGCATTACCCTGATTGTGACACATAGAGAGTCAAAACACTCCCCCACACACTGGGCTCTCCCTCCTTGCCTATTCCTTCTGCAGAATTAACAGCCCTCCATTGCAGCACTCCAGCTGTCTGAGTCACCCCTCCATGGTTCTGTGATCGTGACTATATCACAGTTTTCCTGCTGCACAGTGGCTTCCATTTCCTCCTGTTTGCTGTGTGCTTTGGTGTAGATGTACTTCAGTAAAGCTATTGATCCTGCCACAGTTTTGGGAGGAAAAACCTTAATTCCTACAAGACCATTCTCAGGTGCTTCCATGGTTTCTAACAATTGGTAGTAAAAGCACTTCTTTCCTAGAAAATAGTAACGCTGACACTCCAAAACAACAGACAAAATATCTTTATTTTTTAACCAGGCAGCTGCAGCTGAAAGGAAAGGAGACAGTAAAAGCAAAATTCAGAAAGAGCACACTAAATGTATAATTTAATCATCTAAACAGGGCTATTTTCTGTTGCTTTAAGTTCCAAAAAGTATCATTTCTGCCCTTTAGCTTCCATCAAAGAGATAAGGATCTGCCATCGGTGAAAAATTTACAGCCCATGTGGATATTCTGGAAAATAAAAACTGTCAGTGGTACTAAGTGCCTACATATGAGCAACTGAATCCCATCCTGTATGTCTACATCTCAGCTAGCTGCCCTATGTTTCCTTTACAGTTATGAGGCACTCATAGAGAATAATTCATTTGAGCTATTTCAAGCGTCCAGAGTGGAATGAATTGCATCATTCAATAAACAACTAGATTTCTTCACTGACTCTAAATGAAGTCCAGGGTTTCTCTTTTAAGCACCTCCACTGTAGATACAGCCATTTAATCAGAAAACTCTCATCCTCAATAGAACATAACAAACATAACAAGGAACATAACACAAGGTGGCAAACATCACAGCTTCAGTCTGTTTCCATAACATAATTCCCAAAACACCCCAAACCACCACAGCTAAGGACTTTGAGTAAAAGGGATTAAAAGCCTTGAATCCAGTGTATGCTACAGGGAGAAAAGGTAAACATTACATGTGCCACTAATGTCAAAGCCCCTTCCTACAACAGAGAGTGTAACATGACAATATCCAGATGACAGGTGTGGACCACAGTCCACCCTACAGAGGAGAGTGAAAACCTCCTAAGCTGTGTCTGGAACTAGGATAAATTTTCTTCTTGACGTAAAATTTCACAAAATATTTGACATGAAGGAGGTAATAAAAACTTTTAAAACAAAACATGTCTTTCTTGTAATCAGGATAGCCACTGTCTGTAGAAATATCCAATTTCTGGTCTTCCTGAGAAAGAAAGTGAGAGAAGAGCTATTAATCTCAGTCCTTGCAGACAGACAGGTGAAGCCTGGATATACCTGCATTATTTCACTGCTATACAAATCAGGTACAATATTTTTCTGATACTGAAACGAATTTTTCCTCTCCATGGGCATACAACTTAGCTTGCATGAGGATGCTATCTTTTTTTTATTTTCAGTCTGTCCCTTGTCTCTCAGACTAAGAGTTGGATGGCTATAAATATTGTAGAAAATTCTCTAAATTGAAAGGCACTTGCATCATAGTAGTAAAAACCCAACCAATCAAAACAAAAAACAAAACCCATACCTTAAATTAAATACATAAGATATATTTTAATAAATGAAAATAAGTAAATAATAAGTTGGAAAGTAGTTGGGTTTCCAGATCAAAGACAGTGCAGACTGGGATTGTAACTAGGATAAGCAGAAAAACCTTAATGATAAAAACTCACAGAAACCTGCTATTAACTCATCAGGTACAATCCACTTGCCATGACCAATGCCTGGAAAGATGAGACACGGTCAGGTTGTTGCATATGACAAGCCCATGGAGTCACAACTTCCTTTGACACATCTACCCCAGTGTGTAGAAGTTTTCTGAAAGAGAATTTTTATATGTGCCATTCTTACAATATTCTGTAACATTTACAGGCAAAGACATCCCAGTCTAAGTAATAAAGAGGTAAGTAAGTAAGTAAATCTAGGCTGGTGGAGCCAGGAATGCCAATGGATTATGATAATATGAGCAATCTGAGATAGAGCCCTTCATCAATAACCAAAAAAATGTAACTAGAAAAGGCTGGAGCTTCTCAGGTTTTGGTGTTTTGGTTTTTTACAACTCACAAACTTGTGTGACATAGCTTTATGTAAAAGGTCTTTAAACTAACTGCTTGTGATCCTGAATTATGCTGTTATAATTATACATGCAAGTTGAATAGGAATGCTATTGAGGAAACAAGTCAAGTAACAGACGGCATGACTTGAAAACAGACGTGAGATTTCTAGAAGAAAAATTACTCTTTTAAATAAAATAGATTGTTTGGTGATCTCCAGCTAGTAATCCACCTTACAGGTCTCGGTAGGGTTGCCACACTTTTGAATTCACGTGTCTGTCTGAGTAGCAGGACTTTACAAAAATTTCATCTGAAATTTGTTAGGTATGAAGTGCTGTTGGATCAAATGCATCTTATGACATAGGGGTTGCCTTCAGAAAATTGCTTTTCCATTCCAGTACCACAGAGGCACACTTTTTCTTGTTCTTTCCCATATGCTATGGGGTAAGACTGCTAAAGATTACAGACCTAAATATGAATTGATTTTTCTTTCATGTTTATTGTGGATTAGTATGCAAAACATTTTCTGTGTTACATCCACTCTCCTAGTAGCTCAAAATTCTTCACAATGCCACCTGGTGAGTTGCCTGGTTACATTTTGTTCCTGTTGTCCTTTTTTCCAAGCATTAGCTGAGCAATTAATGAACAAATCAAATAAATTGGAGGTGCTGTATTTTCCTCTAGATGCAAATGTGAAGGATAATTTTTAAAGTACTTTTATATATCTCCCACATCCTCTGGGGAGGAAGTACAGGCTTCAAGCTCTAAATTACTCATTCCTGCTGGCATCAGATGTATGCCCCAAGGAGTTCATTTTCTGCTCAACAGACAAGAATTTAACTACGTAAATTCATTTCTAAATAGAAAATAATATAATATAACACTTTCCAGACAATCTCTCACAGGTACTTTAACACCCATAAGGGAAAGAGCTAAAAAGGCTCAAAGAATTGATACCTTCTCTTCCATGCAGATTATCTATGGGGCTGAAATTTCCCCTACTAGCTTAAGAATTTTACTAGTGAAGGGTGCTTAATCCTAAATTAGATCAAACAAGTTTTGGCATGAATCAAGACATTAATATAAAGTTCTTCTCCAATTTACTTCAAGTCTTCCTATCTCCATGTAGCAGTATTGCTTCAAATTCTAGCCAGGCTGATAACAGTAGGTTTCATCATAATATCCAGGAGTCTTAGTTTTGGAACTGAATAGGAAAATTTCATCAATTTAAAGTATATAGCTACCCTATTAGGAGATAACAATTTAGAAAAATAAACCAACTGCGCTATAAAAATCAAGTCATTAAAAGTAGCTCAGATGTGTTGTCATAAACAGTCTCCCTCCCCACATCCCCCAAGTCATGCTCTTAATACCAAATTTCCTTTTCTTCTAAAAACAGAACTTGTAAAAGCAGCCCCAGGGGGAGAGCCCTAGGTTGTCTGGGAATTTCTGCTTATCTCATCTGCTGTAATTACCAAATGAGGTGACTATATCATGAGACACATCAGAATACAAACAAACAAAAAAATAATCTGTAAACTCCAGTGGGTTTATAAAGATATAATAGAAGAGAAAGAAAAAAGAGAAAAAAAGGTCACACCCACCCTGTACTCTCATGCTCCTGAGACTGCTGTTGAAGACATGAAAAGATGCAGTCAACGGGATGAACCCTACTGCTCTACACAAAACAGATGTTTAACTATTTTCTTGGTGTTAGAACACACGCACCCATTTGACTGCAATGATGATTAAATTCATCCTGACTTATTCTGTCACAGGAGGACAATTGCATCTTATGATTAGTTTCTAGCTCCATTTAGTGCAGTGAGAAGCTTGTAAACTAACGTGATGGGCCCCAGTCTTGTAATAACCCAGCCAGGAGGATAACTGGCTGCAGGTAACCAAGAGTGTCAGCTTAAGTGTGAATTCACTCCACTCTACATGATTTCCCTCAGCATGATTTCCTGCAAGCAGGGAAATGTAATTTAGTTAGGATTCTACAAGCTATAATATACTATGTTTGTTCTTTGCTTTTGTTACAGGAGCATTCAATTTTGCCAAAATCATCATCATTTTTTAATATTTTCAATAAATATTTAGTTCTTCCTCTTACTTTGTAATTTATTCCAAAAGGAACTACATAAAGACTTCCTGAACTGGACTAAGTGAGAAAAAAAAAACTGATCTTGATTGCAATAATCTTTCACTTGCACTTCGGTAGAGCCAAACCAAATTCAACACATCAAAACATTTTATATGATCTGGATGAAGATCTAATGATGTTTTCCAGCTATAAATCCCAGGGAAGAAAAGAAAGATCAGGATTAGACCTAAGCATGAGAATGAGGAAGTCTTGGGAAAAAAACAAAAAGTGAAATTTTGCAGGGAGTATATGTGCAGCACTGACTGGAGTGGAATTTTAAACATATTTCTGAAATACAGATAAAAAATGGGCAACTGAGTCCAGGTGACTACCCTTGCACCAAATCACTCCCTGAAAGATATACAAGATAATTCCCACTTCAGATAATAAATTTAACTGCAACTGATTTCTCCTTTTCTTCTGTATTTAAAGCCAAGCTAGCTAATATAAGACTAGTTAATATAAAGTAACTTTCCAGCATTTAAGACATTTTTACTGCATTGTATTCAAATTGCAGGCTAGTCAATTTTCTTTAGTCTCACTTTCTCAGAATAGTGCATTTCCAGCATTCCCTCAGTTTCTCCAACTGACAATATTTTTGGTCTCTCTGTCTGACTTCAGCATCAATTCCAAGACAGAATTGACAGTGCAAGAGTTCAACAAATACTATTTCTACTAATTTTATACAGTCCATTGATTGGCTGCATGAAACCAACAGATTTCATCATTAATATTACCATCATAGTGTGATCAGAATCAAAGAGCTAGGCAGACATTCTTTACTTGCAGTATTAACATTTACCCAAAGACCAATCTACTATCCAGAGTACTTTAATGACCACAGCATGATATTCAAATCCACTCCCAGATCTGCAGTAGAAATCTTTCTGCTGGCATTTCTTTTCTGCATGTCAGATATTGCAACCACAATCTTACTTCAAACATTGGAATAAACAAGTGACCAGAATGACTGGTGTTGAGGTCATGTCTCAAAGTCACCTGATTACACTGAAAATATATTCAAAATAAAAAGAAATTATTAAATGGACTGTGTATTCCGGCAGAAAGGAAGGAGAAAAACTAAAACCTGCAGCCAAACCTGTCATTCGTAAAATTTTTATTTTCTTATTCCCAAATAAGATATGCAGGTTGGATTAGCTGTAGCTAGCTTTTATCAAAAACTTTGCCTCATGGCTCTTTATATGGATTCACACACTGTTAAACGATTCAGTGCAAAGCAAATGGAAAGATTAATTTCGTGATGTGGCACCAAAAGAAACAATTTAGAGCAAGGATTAGGCATTGGACCATCTCAGCAAAACTTCTGGAACAAATCCTTTATAACTACAGAACATTTCACAATGACTGTATCAGTGATCACAGGAAAGATGGATTTTTAGCAGAATTGAGAAAATCCATACAAACAGACTTTCTTCCCCATATTTTTCCAGAAGAAATGAGAATGAGAGAGGTTTTATAGAACTGAAAAAATATTGCTGAAAATAGAATCACTGGAAATTCTGAGTCAGATACTACTAATGAGACATCAGACTGGTATATTGGTATTTATACCTTAATATAGAGCAACGCTAACAACCCAGTGGTCATAATACAGCAACGAGGGCAGGATAGCTTGGCAGCATGTGTGTCATTCTATGTACCTCTAAATCTGGTTTATTTTCTTTTCTTTAAAAACAAATCAGTAAGAAATCCATGTTTCCTTTTTCTTCGCCCTCATGCATACATTGCAAAGGTTATTTTTATTAAAGCAGAATAGAGCTAAAAAAATCATCTGAAAACAACAATGGCAATTTCTACCTCTTTCAGATACACATTCCCAGGGGAATTTGTTCACCTAATGGCTCCTTATGTCCTGTGCCCCCTTATACAGCAGTTGTTTAAAAATCATGTTATCAGTTGCATAGCTCCATTGCTGACTTTTTCCTCCCTCCTGTTACTTCTTTTCTGCCCTCCTTAGCTGCCTACCAGTCAGCTAAGATTTGCTCATTCACACTTAGTGGTGTGATCAGAGCAGGAAATCTCCACACAACCAGCCATGATGCAACCAGATTATGAATCTGGACATACAGCTCTGAAGACAGTTCTGAATTAAGGAAAACCTCTTATAGCTGGTCCCTCTTTCTTTTTAACAGGTGAATGCCAGGTAAGACAGCTCTGACCTTAACAGTAAGAAATCCATGCAAATAATTTCACCATCCCATTAGCTCCAGGATTAATTGCTCTCAGATTTTCGGGGTATACACCTGATAGTGTCTAATCACCACTATGTTGCTGTGTCACGGCAGGATGTCATCCAAAATAATATTTTAAACATAAAGTCATATTTATCTCATCTATCAATACAAGCACCTACAACAGGAGCATAATTCTTTTAGGTTCTAGGTACTCAAAAGATAAGAAATTCTAAACTATGATTACAGTACAGGTCCATGAGATTAAGGTCACCCTCAACTTTTTTTAAGAGAAAATGTGGAAGCCCCTCAATTATTAGACTATATTAACAACTGAAGCAGAGAAATGTCTGAGAGTGATTATTTCATATTATTTCACATTCAATTTCATTCTATTTCTAAAATAAAACAAAAGGATAATAATTTAAAAAAAAACAAACATGGAAATTTTGCAAATTAATGCTATGAATTAAAAGTCCCCCTGGTTTTTCACAGCATGCCTTCATATTTTTTGATGACTTAATTTCCATGTCTTCATGCTGATTGCTCCTAAAACACCTGGTAAACAGGATGTAGCATATTCCATTCCCTTTTACAAGAACTTAAAGTCTGAGCAATTTAATCTCAGAGCAGAAGAATCACCCCAGTACTGCTCATTGCTGTTGAAGATTAATTTTTACTAGCCACTTAGAGGGCTAAGGAGTGCATTACAACGAATACTATTATTCAAGTTCAGCAGAACAAAATCCATCATTTCTGAGCAGGGGAAAATGGTTTTTATTAGAGTCATTCACACGGCTCCATAATTCAATGGCATACACCATCTCTACTTATTCATTTTCCATTGTAAATTTTATCTTGTCCAAGAAGAAAGAAGTTCATTAGTTTGCTCAAAATGACTCTTAATAAGTGTGCTAATTGAGAGTGTATAAATGCATTTCAGTAGCTTCTTATGTTTTTTTCTTAAGAAGTGACACAAATTTGTCATCCTTGTATGTTTAATACTAGTAAGATTTTTACAGGAGGGCAACTGTGGTACCCATTGTGCTCAGAGAGGTTGAAATAGTAAAAACCATATCACCAAAATGTTTTGTGAAGTGTATTGAAAAATTAGACTGAAGGATGTTAACGCTCCCTCTGTCTTTAATGGGTGAATGAGGGGAAGAAATAAGAAGTGTTTAATCCTATCAGGGAACATTCTCAGTAGGGCCACAGACCCAAAAGATACTTAATGCAATACATGGCAAGCCACTTTCTATTTCTTACCCTGATTCAGCAGGCTCCTCAAGTACCAGCCTCATTCTAAATGTCTGGATAGTGTCACAGAAGGCATATTAAATTATCATCCTAAAGTGGAAGCTTTCACTCGTATATAGAATAGCCAAACAAATTTGACTAAGTTTGAATTTTTAAAGCCATTTGCTTCTAAAACTTCCATATTGTTATTCTAATGGTTAAATCTATCTTCATGGACTTATGATGAAGTTTGCCCATTATTAAATATGAAGAGCTCTGCTTTTCAGTCAGGCAGCACATACCCTCTCCTTATTAGCAAGTCTTTTTAACAAAGTGGGTTTTGAAATAGCAACTTCTCCCCAGAAGTCTGCTTTGAAAATAGAGTCAAAGATGCATGATGAAATATATGTTTCTTTTCACAGACCCTGCTTGGAAAAACAATGTTTCTTAGATCTGAGGTAGGAATTGAAGGAACCTGAGTCCATAAGTAAATTACTTCAAATTTTTATGAAGATGAAGAAGAAGAAAGGGATAAAAAGACCCTTCATGTGATGGAAATCATTTTAGTAAGCACAAAAACAGTGCCTCATGGCCCCTTGATTCAAGAATAAATTTCTCTCCCAGTAGAAATAGCTAATACCAAATTAATTCTGACCTTAGATGCATCAGACTGATCCCTTGGAAATTTCTGAGTTTAAAGAGAATTCTCCAAACACCAAAAAATGTGGAAAATTTATATCTCTGGCATAAATATAGCAGCAGAAAGCAAGGTCCTAATTTCTTTCCATTCAGGATGGCTGCTATATCCCAAAAGTGAAAGGGAAGCTGGTTTACACTGGTTTAATAGAATATTCTCAGGGAGTTGTCCCTGTTCAGCATCCAGCTTCAGTCATAGCAGCTGAAAGGTAAAGCCCCTGAGCACAAGCCTGGGAACCAGGAAAATGCTGCTGAGACAAAGTGGCCCAGAACTGTAGACTTTGAAGTTGTACCCATTTATCTTTCAAATCACTTTAGTTAATCTCCATTCAGTCACGTTGTTTTTAATTCAATCTCCACTCATATCAGGCTCCAAATGTAAAGAATATATATACCAGGCCAGTGCAAGCTCTCAAGGAAAGCAGGAGCCAAGGAGGCACAACAGCCTTCTAGAACAAATTCATCTAAATAATTGTGTGTGGAAAATAAAGAAATAAAGAAAAAGAAGTATTAACAATCACTTTCCCACCCACTGATTCTATATCAACATTAGTGATTAACAGGCAATTTTCAGTTTCAATCACTCAGTGCTAGATTCTCATTTCTATCTCATGAACAAAACAGGTCTCTAAGGTTTTACAAATTTGTTCTTGAAATGTTGTGAAGACCTTCTGACTCCACTTAGATCAGAGGTAGTTTCAGTAGGCCAGATTCTGATAATTTCACTCTCTATTGCTGAGAAATGCTCAGCAATAAATCCTGCCAAAACTTACATTCAAATACAAGGAAAACAAAGGGCAAAAATACAGCCTATGCTCTTACAGTCAGCATTAGAAATATGAAAATTATGGTATTTAAGTTTTATCCCAAATTTAATGGCTTTAATTCATGACAGTAGTTTTTTGTTGTTGGAGTTTGGATAGTTTGTTTTTGTTGTTGTTGTTTTGGGGTTTTTTGCTTTAGAGCAGAGCCTCAAGGTGGGACACACATTCATTACTCTCTGAGGTGATACAGAAAATATATTCCTAAATATTTTTATTCCCTCCTACACTCTACCACATCACACTTTCTATATTTAGAAGTGATTAGATTTATTTACTTTGCACAGCAACTCAACTCAAAGGAGTACAGAGCTGAACCTACTCTTGCAAATATCTGTTTACATACCCTGATTTCTATTTAAGTATTGGCCAATTAAACCTTTGTAAGTAGAAGGGAGCACCCATAGCCTTTGAAATTTGAAGGTAAATATGCAACATACATGAGCATTTCAGGTTATTGCTCTCCAATTAGAGCTCAGAGTACACCATCATTGTCCTTTTGAGGATGAAACCTGCCAGTCACATTTGCAAGTACACACATGAATTAAACATATCAACTAAGCATAATGTTTATGCATCTTAGAATTGGGTCTTAGAACTGTTCAGTCTAATGCATTATAATCAAGAAAAGAAGAGCTAACACACTGCTTCAGAACCCACTGCTGCTGCAGGCATCATGCAGAGGAGTCACCCAAAGTGATGGGGCTCCTCCAGTGGCATACAGCTGGGAGGTAAATTCTTGTTGAGTGGCATCCAGCATCTCCTCATGCACCAGCCATGTCCAGCTGCCCTTGCTTCCCTTGGCATCTTGTGGCAAGTTAGTTAAGGCTGTTTGCCTGCAGGCCACTCTCATCTACGAAAGGGTATCAGTCAGGCACTCAACCAACCACAGATCAAGGAAGAGATTAGCTTGATTCCTCCTTCTCAGTCCAAATCCTCAGCTGCACTTTGTGCTTTCTGACAATGGCAGAAGTACTGAGCCAGAAGCTGAAACTCCAGGGCAATGTAAGCACTGTTGTAAGCCTGTGAGTGGGAGTAGCTGACTGTGGGTCAGCGGGAAACAAAGGCAGGGAAAAGGAAAAGGGAACAGAAAAAGGATTGAAAGGACTACGTATAATACAATATTTTAGGGCAAAAACATGCTGTTGGTTCTCCAAAGCTGCAGCTTTGCTGCTGGAGACAGGGAATACTGTCCTCAGAGCCCCACTCAGAGCCCCACTGTCAGACTGGGGGTTCAGGAGCATCAGTGCTGGTTTGAATGACAGCACATTGCCTCCTGCTGGGCTGCACACCTCAGCACTGCTTCTGAGCCAAAGCAGTGACGTTATGCACTACCTAGCCCAGAGATGTTTTTAATCTGGTTTGATTTCTCTCAGACAGGATTAGAAAGATGGCGTTCAAGGCCCCCTGTCTTGTGTCGACACCACTGTACCTCACCTCCCTCTTACTGCTGTGTCACAAAGGTTGAAGGTCTCTCTAGCAATGGGACAAAGAAACAGTAAAGCAGGAAGCCCATATGCTTTTCTTTCAAAGCTATCATTTGCAGAAAAAATGTGTTTCAGACTTTGCCTGCTGTGTTCCAAAGACAGGAAACTTAGTTCACATTTGCAAGTTGTTCAGCATGGCTTTATAAAAACTTCTCCGGCAGAATGAACTCACTCAAAATCAGCTTCTCTTTTGAAAATATAATGCTTTTCATCTGGGATGAAACAAGTGTAGGCTACTTTCAGTCAAAAAGCTGATATAATGCAACACGTAGAGTGTGCACAGCCCTTCTCTGTAAAGTTGTATTTCTGAGCAATTACAAAGGAGACATGTAAAACCAATGAGAAAATCTGTCCAACTGCTGAATGGATTGAATTTTTCCCTCACTTTTTGGCAAGGGTCATCTCTTCCTGCTATTATTAGGATGCTCACTGGGAGCAAGGTACCTCTGTAGAAAATGGTATCTGTTGGAATTAATCAGCAATGCTTTAGGTGAATCCTGCTTCTTTGCCAAAAAGTCCAGGAATCAACATTGCTGCCCATTTCCAAATGTCTCCCATGTCCTTATTAAATGTGGCTGTGCAGCAGAAAGAATATCTCTCTTAAACAGCATATTGCAGCATTAGAAAGAGCATAGATGTGCTGAGATTATCAGTCATGCAATTCAGCTTGAACAAACCAAGACTTCATAGGGGGAAGCAAGGGAAGCAAGGGTGGATTCACTGGCAGTTTTGTTATAGCAGGGAAATATCTCCAGTAGCAGCATCTAAATAAGAAGAAATTTGTGGTTTTAAATAGATTTGTAAAACCCATTAGAAAAATAGCTCCTGACAAACAGGATAAATAAAATCCTGTAGAAAGTATCCTTTAGCAGAACTAGGGCGAGCAAGGAGTTAAAATCTTGCATTTAAGTAAAAGGATGATAAAGCATTCTTCATTACCTGAGATTATTAATAATTTCAATTAAAATTTTGCCCCACAAAACAAGAAGGATATTGCCAGCACTGTTTCCTCAGGTCCAAAGCCTATTTTTCGCATGTTTATAGCACTCTTATAAACAAAAGCTGTGTGAAGGCTGATGACTGGAGCAAAGGCTGCTATGGTGTCCTATGGTAGTAGTTATCTTTTTCTGGAGGGGAAGGAACATTTTTGCAACAAGATGTAAGCCATTCTGAATAGTAATGGTGGTCTGCTTCTTTCAGAGTTCAGCTGAGCCCCAGAAAGCCTGCTGCCTGGCTTGGTAGCTCACTGCCTCCTCCTTGAAGCCCAGAACCAGTCTTGGCTTGACACATGTGTAACACTAACCCCGGATGGCCCCAGTGTGGAGTTGCCCCAGTGGGGCTGTGCAGGTTCAATGCCACATGTGAACATAACCACCATCCAGCAGCACACAGACAATACAGCAAGGCTCAGTCCTCCAGAGCTCTCAGAGCTGCCGATTCTCAGTTAAGCTCCTTTCTGCCCTGCTAATATCAATGCATCTGTCTGCTGCTGCTGTCCTTTCGCAGGCCGCATCCGCACGTTCTGAGCACGTTTGGGCAGCCAGGACTGGGCAGCAGCTGAGCCCAGGCTGCAGGTGGGGGGTCCCAGGAGAGTCACTACTAAGTCAGTCCTTGATCTCATCACCCAGAGGAAAGCCAGTCTTGCAACCTGGATGGAGATGCCCTTGTTCACCAGTATTCATCTTCAAAGGCTCTCCAGATGACAAGGAGACAAAGACCTTGGTGCTAACGAAATACACAGTGAGAAGAAGGATGAGTTGAAAATACTAAGAATGTAAGCCAAATCCAAAGTGATACATAACTAAAAATTACAAACATGACGCAGCCACCAGTTCTTCAGCATGCCACGGAAACCCATAGGGATACATCTACCTAACAGTGGAGAAATTGTTAGAAGTTTGGTGTAAAGGAATCTAAAGTGCTTTAACTTATAAGCATATTTTAGGCCTCATTTTTTTCTTTTAGCTTTCAGTTTTTCCTAGCCTTGTTCCCTCTAAGGCTTTCATGCAGGTCTTGCTGTATTTCTCTGCTGAAGGCATGTCTCCAACGAGATTCAAGATGTAGCCTGAATCTGTCTGTAATTTATGGTGTTGGACCTTATTTCCCCAAAGGTACCAGTTTAAACATACTGTCAACTTCATCTTTACATTTCACCTCTTGTGCAATGCATTCCACCTTTAGCACAGCTCTGATAGCTGTGTATTTGGGATATGGAAATGTCTCAGAGGAAACCAAATGTTTACAGAAGTTTACTTGGCTACTGCATAAAATAACTCTCATTTCTCTCTGCCAAATAATCTGTGAGGTGAGAACGGAGTTGTTTATTGTAGAAATGCAAACCCAAGGCATACAAGAGGAAACAATGGTGGAAGAAAATTTTGACCTGAACACTGCTTGAAGTCATACAGTGGTATATAAGCAAGTTAATAAAATTTGTGGTCTAAAGGAAAGAAGATTCTTTTTAGTGACTTGTAAATGTAGAAAATAAAACAGCAGATGCTTATTCCAGAACACTTTTTCTCTGTATCTGTGCCCTGTGCAAGAACTCTGCCAAAGGTTTTATTTGAGACATTGGCAGATTAGTAAAACTGTAGTGTGTGTTAGTGCTGCAGATCCCTGGCACCATCGGAAATTGTTTCCAGTTCATATGCACAATATGTCATGCTGGGCTGCATGCACATGGGGAATATTGGGGTCTTCACTTCCATCAATCTTCACTCTTGAGCACACACAGATAAGTTGTTCTGTTGTGAAAATATTACATATTAATTATCTATTTGAATTTTACTTAGATGTCTTGGGGATTTTTAATTAATTCTAATTCAAAGATTTCTAATTTTAAAGCAATTCTAGGCAATATTTCAGCCATTCTCTACAGACAGATTCTGTACGGATGGCAGATGTGAGATCATTCATGTGCTCAAATCTAGATCTCAGCAAGCCAAAAGTGGAGGGAAATCAAAAAATTTAATATTTGTTATTATGCTCAGTACAGTTTTATCCTGTTTTCAAATGTAAAAATAATTTACATAAATAGCAGGAGCTTAAAGTGCTGCTGGTATAATGATACACCACAATTTCTTTTTTTATTACCTCTGTAAGAGTTCATGTTCTTCACTGGTCCCTTGCCTATCAATAGGTTTACTAAGTTTCAGAAGTGATCCTTGGAGGTTACCAGATGGAGATGGCACTGAGTGGATCAGAACAGCAAATATTGTATCATCAGTGATGAGAAGACAGTAAAAGCATAGACATATCACTGTTGGACTGTCAAAGAAAAAAACAAGGGAAAACTTGAACCTTAAGATGCAGCATTGAGGTAAATGCTGCATTTTAAACAGAAGCAGCTTGTTTTGCTTCCTACTTCTAAGTTAATAGGAGCAATTGGTTTTGCAGTATTAGCTTTAGGAATACTTAAGAAAATAATTTTGAAATTTAGTAGAAAAATCCTAGGTGAGCTTCATTTTCAGATATCTAGGCCTTTGATTATAAAATGGAATGAAACTTCTGTATCAGATTTACAATGGAGATCACATTTCAGTTTCAATTCTGGAATGATTATGGTTGCCCATATTTTATTTTCCCTACCAATCCATAAAACGAGTCAATCATCTGCTTATAAGATAGTGCCAATTAAATAAATAGAGAAGTATGTAAGGGAAAATTTCATTGGATGACTTTGTGAACTCCACAAAAGACGTGTGCATGCTCATAATAGTGGTCAGTTTATGCTAGGGTACGTGGTGAACTTCAAACTGAAGTTTCACTGTAAAACGAAGTTTCGGAAGATAAATTGTATAACTAGTTCTTTGCATGCACATACTTCAACTAAACAGTCTATTCGTACTAGGGCTCATCACATTCGTAATCCATCCTGTAGGGGGTCAGTGCTAAAATTAAATTATACCTGCCTACCATTCTCAATCAAATCAGGCTGTGAACTGAAAAATAAAACAATTAAAATTAGAGGAAGGACAGCCTCCCACTGTTTATGATCTCATTCTATTTGTGAAGAGTAGGTGGAAATTCACCCATGGTGAGCATTTGGTTTATGTCAATTTTTTCTTGTTATTACAGCTGGGGCTTATTTTATGAACTGTTTGCAGCTATTTCTGCTAAAAATAGGTGGATACCAATTTAAACTTCCTGGCGATATTTCAAGCCAAAGTATCATTAGTAGATAGTTATTATGCTGCACTTTATTGTAAGAGACCCTGCCATGAAGCCAATCTATACAAATATAAATAAAGACAGTTAGAATTACCTTCCAAACGGCTCTATTGGAAGTTATTCATGTCTGGTTTAGCA
Organism: Melospiza georgiana; assembly: GCF_028018845.1. Lineage (NCBI taxonomy): Eukaryota > Metazoa > Chordata > Aves > Passeriformes > Passerellidae > Melospiza > Melospiza georgiana. The sequence continues at coordinate 50,751,195 of NC_080431.1, forward strand.
AAACAAGCTAAGCTATTTGCAAGAAAATTTAGTAGTTGTGGGAACACTGAGTTAATGAGACTTTCTACAACTCCTTATCAGGTTAGACTGTAACACTTAGAGAGAGATTGGGGATCAATTTTGCCTTTTTGCCTCAGTCCTAAGTAAAGGAAACCTGTAGTTGTCCCTTAGTTTCCACGGAATATAATTTCTTCTTATCACTACTCCCTCCTCTGCTATACAATTTTGTAACAAAATAATCTTCTCAAAACACATTCCCTCACAAACAAACAAACAAACAAGTTACAATTAGATACAAAATTCCTTGTTTTCTAATGACAGCAATAGCTGATGTGAGGTCACATAATGATGATTTGGTCATCCTTCTCCGTGTACTCTCCTAGTTACCCATCATGGGGTTTTTATCTCAGCCTGTGAAAGCTGTCAGACCCAGCTGCCATAAAAGTTTTCAACAGGAATCCCAGAGTCTCAGGAAAACTGCTTATACCATTTCCATGATCTCCATCTCAAACTTATGAGCTGATAGTGTGGCTGCAGCTGTTATACAGTTGATATTTCATTCCCGTATTAGGAAAGATTTCATCACTGAAATTGTTTTCAAGCACTAGAACAGGCTGCCCAGGGAAGTGGTTGAATCACCAGCCTTGGAGGTATTTAAAAGATAATATTCATGTGGCACTTAGGAACATGGCTTAGTGGAAGATTTGGCAGTTGCTGGATGATCTTAGAGGTCTTTTGCAACATAAAAAATTCTGTGATCTGTGATCCTATCTGGTGCTATGTTATGTGGCTTTTGACACCAGATGGAATATCAAGATCTTGTTTTGGCTGTGAAATGCTAAAGGTATCAATCTATTGTCAAAGTCAGTAATGTGTTCAGGAGTTTCCAGCAATGGAATTTTACAAGGTTACTGAAGTGTGACCACTGAATGTTATGCTGCGAAGGGTTAGCTAGGCTAGCCTCAGAGTTCAAGATATATAATTAAGGAAATTACATCCAGCCACATTTTCTGGTCCCAAACACAAGATATAGCAGTTTCTGAAAGGAATCACACCCTCTTTGGCCCTAAGCCAAAACCAATATACACTATAGAGAATCATTTGCCAGTGCTTGTGCCTTGTGCACTGTATTAGCAGAGTTGGAAGCGTTACCATAATAACAGAGTTGCATTTCTTCTTGGTTATACTATTTTAGGCAATATCCTGTTGAAATAATTGTAGTGCCTCATAATGATGTACTTCTAATTCACTTGACTAACTAGACAGCCACCTGTCTAAAATACAGGGGGGTTTGGTCCAAACTAATTGTCAAGTTTACTTTGTCGCTCTGTCAATTCTTCCTGCCTAATTTAACTACTACTTTTTAGTCTGGAAAACATCTCTGGATTCTGGCCACTATCTAGGCACTGACTTTCAGACAATAAAAAGTAGCTGAAATGGGAAGAGACATGGGGAAAGAAATGGTTCTGAAAAGATGAGAAGAAGAGAATGGAATCAGTCTGGTTCTACAGCTTGAAAATCTAGGCTGTTAGGCTAATACCAAAGAAAGTCCTTTAAGGGTAAAAGGACTTTTCTTTCTAAATATCTGAAGGTTAAGAATGCAAATCTAGCATGATTAACTCAGACATTTAAGCAGAATGGTTCAGATTTCTTGTTCTGGCAGTGTAACACATAAAGCCAAATAAGATGCCTGGGGATTGAATACATAAAATGGAGTAAATTTACTTATCCAGTTGGGAATTACTGGATTAATTCAGTAAGAAAACTTACTGAAGTAGAGGAAGAAAACTTCTGTTTACATTAGATTTGCTCCTTTAGTTTATTCTGCTCCTTTAGTTCTACCTATCCAGTTTTTGAAATAACACCTCTGCAAAAATGACATTTAAAACATATCTTATTCTCTCAGTGCTTGGTTGCTGTCTTTCATCAGGTGCTCACACCACCCACCCTTTAAGTGGGAGAAGTGGGTGCCAGGATCTCAGCTACTCATGCAAAGCTACTATTCCTGTAGACAAAGAGTTTACTCATTCTCCACCATTCACCTAAAAGCTGGGATAAGATTAGATTCAGGAAGGATTAGGAGAACAGACATCTGAAGCAGACAGAGAATCAGAGAAGCAATTATGTGAGTCAATAAGAGCCAAATAAAGAAAATTGTTGGGGAAAATGTTGTGATTGCATGTTCCGCAGAAAAAAAAAATTAAATGATTCCTAAGGAATATAGCAAGAAAGATATAACAAGACCCCAAACTGTTTAATGTATATGAATGTGGGTGTAAACCAGTGGTACCAATATACAGAGAGAAATTCATTCTCATATACAAAGCAAAAGCAAGAGAAAAGGAGGGTCTAAAATGACCTCTAAAGTTACAGAATACATAAATGAGTTTTCTTAATAGCACTGGCAGGGACTTAGCAGCTCACACAGCTTCAAAAAATGAGGAAGGAATTTGCTTTTATTTCTGTTACACTTCAAGGGAGGGGGAACATACAGAAAATCTTATGAAGACAATGAAGGCAAGTTTGATGAAAGGAGAGATGGCAATGAAGATGTTGATATGAGAGGGAATTATATAAAAATAGCAAATGAAATTTTGTCTTCACCTGGCTTCTTAAAGAGATATTAGACCTTAACAAAATCCTGCATCTAACAAAGGAAAGAAGGGTGTGTTGTTTTCACTGAGAGAGTGGAAAAACAGCAAGAAAAAGTACATGGGAAACCAAGAGTGAATAATAAAATATCCTACTAAAGGATAGAATACCACAAAGGAAAATGTGATCTGAAATGTAATGAAGCTTTAGAAAGTGTGAGGAATGGGGACAAAAAAGGGAGGTCAAAGCAGTCATACTTAATCTTCTTTTTTGAAAGAGAGTAATTAATATATTCCATGGAGAAGGTGAAAGGCTGGAAAACAGGAGTGTTTTAAGAAGGTGTCAAATGCTGTAATTAAGCTAAGGACAAAGGTAGGCATATAACTTGATTTCATGATATTCTGGTAACAGGGAGTGGCAAGGTGATTGAATTTTTTTTTTATTACCCTACTACCAACACAATTTACTTTTTAAATTTAAGAAGTAGTAGTAGCTCCATTAAATTTATTCTGCTCTTTCTAGTGCAGAGTACATCATATTTACTTAAATATATCCAGATGATTTAGCCAAATCTGTCAGGCAGATGATATGTTAATACTTCAGTCTTCTAAAACTTTGTATGGTTGTGACATTATAGCTTACATGTCTACAGTAATAATTTAATGCTGATAAAATGGAGTAGAAGAACTACCAAACTGGAATTTTTGCTCCTTTTGCTTCACTAAGTAACTGTGTACAATTAAAAGTTGCTATGCAAGGTGAGAAACAGAAGGCACTCTTGACATTTGTACCAAAATGAGATTTCAAATTCAGATGATGTGTGAGTCAACACAGGCAGGTGGCCAGAACAACCCCAAAGCCATTGCTGAAATGCTGAAATAAATTTATTTCATTACCTTGCTAACTGGAGGATCCCCAAAGAAACACCAGGGCAGCGAGACACGAGGGGGATCACAAGCAACACCAGGCTCGTGGCAGACTCTGGGGCTGCTGTTTGCACCCAGTTACCAACAGCCTGCACACACGTAGTTTACCACCATGCCCTGATCTCCTCTGTGCTTTTTATGATCTTTGATCACTCTCCCAACAGGGAGCTCAAACATGTCTGTGAGAGCACCTCCAAGTCTCTGTAAATACCTGTGCTATCTCCACGCAGGGACTCTATTTCACAAAACAGACAGAGGATTAACAGCAGTAGGCATAATACATGGGGTTCCCCACACTCCTACTCTCCAGGCTTCAGCATTCCCAGCTGCAAGGTCACTTGAGCTAATCAACCATCCTCCTCACCATTCTTTCACTTTTAACCATTTCCTCCCAACAGATGATGTTTTTTAAGAGGATGGAAAGGCCTGAAGAATACTGAAAATGTATCTGATTCTGCAGATGACTGACACAAATCAAAAGAATGTGTGCCATAATTAAGGATGTCCCCAGACGTGCTGCTGTGAGCAAATCACACTCTTGGAAGGGGTTGCAAGAGAAACTTGGTTGTTCAGCTCCATCCTGATTCTCATAGGCTTCAGTCATTGGAAAGAGATCCCATCTAACAGATGTGAAGATGTGACAGCTTTGCCTTGGGTATTCTTTACACATTACCTGAACCCTTGGAAATCTGGTATGAAGAGGACAAATTTTGCAAGAGACTAAAGCAAAACAAAAACATTACACTCTCCAACTTAAAAAAACACCCTGCTAATTTCAGAGTGATGCTACACCTTAACAATTTCCAAATACTTCTTGTCTTAGAGTCTCAATAGCTGGATGATCATGCCTACAAGAATACTGCTTGCTATCACTCAGTTTTGTGAAAATTAAACCACACAGATTAACACCTTTTTTCCCTTTTTTCTTTTCTTTCTGCAAGCACCTGTCATAAATGACTTTTTCGCTCTTGACAAAGTTGATAAGTCAGTTACTTTTAAGGAACTGCAAATCTGCATTTGGTTATTTGGCAACATAATCAAATTGTGTTTATATTTTAGAGAGCAAAAATAATGGGCAATGAATTCCACTGCTGCCGGCAGTCAAAACTTCCCTAATAGACTTCTATTTCTGCATTAGTTTAAGGTGAAACATGACCAAATCTCTTCCAAACAAAAGGTGTTTCTGTCAGTGGACTGTTTCACTGAGATAAGAATAAAGGAAAAATAAGTCTTTATGCTTTTAGCACAGATTGTTTACCTTGTGATAGATGTAGGCAAGTCTATCATTGGGGAAAGTTGCATTTCAGTTGACATGATTGAAAATATATTAAATCTCTTTTTTTCTTTTTTTTTTTTTCCTTTTTTCTTTTTAAGCAAAGTATGACCGGAATTAACTCTTTCAGTTAATGCATTGTTTTAATGCATTGGCCTGGCTTTTTCTGTCACTTGGTTGGGTTTTTACAAAAAAAAAAAACAGAATGTATCTGTAGCTGTAAAATGCAGTCTCCTTGCTACCAGCCTAGTATCAGATTTTAGCAATTACAGAGTCGTTTCTCTTCACTGACAGTTAAAGTCACAGGGCATAGCTGCCATTTACTTTACTGAGACCAGGATTTGAACTGCTTTGTCTGGACTGATCCATCCTGGAGTCTTCTCTGTTGTCTCTGTTATTCACCTTTCACAACCAAATACCACAATTCCTTCCAAAGGATGCCAGCACACTCCTAAGGAGCTTTTGTTATTCCTAAGCACAAGCAGTAGGTTTAGAACCACTTCTGCAGAAAATAAGGATAATCCATGCTTGGAAGGTCATGAAACTCTTAGGCTTCCAAATTTAGAGATCTCAGACTTGAAGTTTAGTGCTAAATCCTGCAAACATACTTAGAATTTTACATCCGTCAGTTCTGTTGCTTCAGTGGCTTTACCGTTCTTAAGTTAAGCATATCAATGTGGTTTACACAGTCAGGGTTTAAAGAGATGAAGTGAAATTGAAAAATTTGGGAAGATGAAAGGAAGCATAGGTTCTTAGTAAAATGTGTAAGTACACAGGTGTCCATTCGGATTTTTTTGAGTGAGCATGCACAAGCGTACAAGTGCTGGATGAAATATGTCATTCCATGATCCAACCCCAATAGCCAGCCTGATTCATCTAACTGCTAACAAGAGCAGTTTCAGGAAAAATCCAACCTCTGTGCCTCTTGACCAGTACTGTTCACAAGGTATGGACACTTCAGAGAATGTAGCTTTCAAACTCTACCAAGCTGCTCGATTTTTCTTAGGGATGTCGAATCAAGCAGATGGCACGTTCTCAACACATAGGCTAAAACCACTGCTTAAATTCAAATGTTTGTTGAAATATAGTACTAGAATTCACCTGATAAAACTCTAGGAGAATTTAGAAATAATAGGACAATGTATTTTCCTAGCTCCTTGCAGAGGTTTAACCATTGCTGATGATGATTCCTGAAACACAACAGTCTGACATACAAACTAGTAATGGAAATATTGGGGTCAAGCAGTAAGAATGTGGTGAACTTGCAAGGAAAGAATAACTTAGTGTTTTAAAAAGTATAGGAATATGTCCATCACATAAAAATGTTATATTTCTCTTTGGTTTCACAGAAGACTGCAACAGCTTTCAGAAAATTCCTGTCTTTTTAGGGCATTTGACAAAGTGTGGATTAATGAAGCTAGGAACCCATCCAGTGATTTACAACTACAGCTAAAACAGAGATAAAGAGAAGAAAGACAAAAGGCTTACATCAAAACCTTTATTATCAGACTGAAAGCAAGTCTGGAAGTTTTAGTAATACGAGTTGTTTTCTCTCTGTAGGCAAATTCACTATTATGATTCTGAGAGCACTTTGCAAAGTCAACACTCAAAGTCAATTCAGCTTTCTGTTTCCAGGTTTTATCTGAAGTATATATTCAGTAAGGCAAAATTTCCACTGACTTTTGCAGACAGTTTTTCTTGACTAAGGCACTAGAAATTGTTATGCTAATTACTTGGAGCCTAAGTTATCATCCCACTATGCACTAGAGCTACTACATCACTAGATTTGTTTTGTGGCTCTCTAACACCACTGCATGACAGATTGATTCATTTTCATGTGGCTTTGTTATTATGTCATATTTAATACAATTTAATGCATTTTAGTTCACTTTAAATATGTTTAACATCAATAATAATGAAAAGGGAGGCAGTTTGCCACAGAGGTTTCTCATGTTTGTGGCCTGCCAGGACCCTTCTTCCAGTATCTTGCAGTTGCCCATATTGTGGTGTGTGTGATGTACACTATATATATTTCTTCAGCAGAACATGGGCCAGAGAAAATCCTGTCTCTAATAAAATATCTGGTCCCCATGCAAAATGATGGAAGAGTAAGCTTCTGTGCATAGAGAAAATATTGGCTTCCCAATCAACCATCTGGTGTATAGTGGGAATGGTCTGAGTATCTTTCTCAGTTGGAACATTTGGAAAATGAATATACTGTTGCTACAGCTCAGGCTGTTGGCCATGATGTTTGTGATAATGCTGTTGATTTACCAGATGTCCTGCAAATTCCTGGTGTGGTAGTGTTTCCTGCTCCTACTGAAGTCTTCATTACATGATGGGTTTATGATTGCAGTCATTTCTCACAGAGTAGGAGGGAGCTGGGAAATGTGTCCAAGCACAGCATGGAATCCATCATCCACTCAACATTCAGTTTGAAAATCAAAATCTATACCAACATGTTGCTTCTAGATCTCTAAAAATTACATGGGGATATATGTAAAGACATGAGTAATACAACTGGCATATTTTGCCATTTTTCTAAATCACTCAATGCCTAATACAGATGTGTGCTTACACATCTGTCTTCATGTATGCACACGCATTCCTTTTCCCTACTTTCCAACTAGCAGGCAGGAATACAAATAGGAGTACTGGATGCTGTGTTCCCTCATTATGCTCAAGAAGTGTATCTGAGGTTTGAATAAGGATGCTTCACCACTCAGCTCCTGCTCCGTTACGGTAGATTAATGAAGATAATACACAATGCACAGCTGAGCACCTAGGCTTTGACTTCAGAAATTAACTCTTCTCTTTTACTTTCAGAATGAATAAACACATGTGCTGCTTTCCCTATTCTGCTTCATGGTGCCAATTCACAGACAAGATAGCTATTGGGATTACCTATGAGCTGGTGGGGCTCTGAGTAACCTAGTCTGAGGGAAGGTGTTGGAGCTAGATGATCTGTGGTTTGAGGTCCTCTGCAAACTAAACCATTCTGTGATTCTATAAGGGTACCTGTGGCTGAAAAGCATAATGGAGGCCAAGACAGATACACACAGGAAAAAAGTCTATTTCACAAGATTAGAAAATGTATCAGTCTATTTTTATCATAATAACCTCACCATTCTTGTTTTCCTAGTGTGAACATTGCTTAGTCAGCACACTTTGGACCTAATGACTCCTTAAAGGCCTGAAATAAAAGTGGTGGTCACTGGTTGAGAAAAAGTCAGAAAATGCACAAGGATTTATAAATTCCATGTTTGCTCTGTAACAAGAAATAAACCAGAAATTTAAACAAGTATGAACACTATTTTCAAGTTCAAATAGACAACACTTTCTTCCTCCTTTGCTTTATTTTGTATGAATGTTTACAAGTGAAATTACTCATTTCAATTCAAAGAGTCCATATTGCCTAAGTATTGGGATCCCAAACTACCTAATGGATATTTAAAAGATGGATGCACCTTTCTCACAGGCATCTCAAGGTATACAACACTCAGCTTGGCTGAGTATCAGAATAAGCAGTACTTTTTGGTGGCAGTGTGTAAGGAGCCAAGGAGTTGCTGCTGTGAAATGCAGTTCAGGCAGCATAGTCCTCTGCACACCACAGAACTGTGTTCCATCACAAGTGCAGATAAGTCTTGTTTTAATGTATATTTAATGTTTTAATGGGTATTTATGAAAATTAATCAAGAAGATACCAACATATCTGTGATCAGATAGATACAAAGTCCACAAAATCTGATATGGGGGTCTTGATATTCCAGACTTAGTATGGCAAAGCAATAATAACAAATTTCCTTCACAGCTCAATTTCTCTGTACTGCTAGGGAAGAGAATTCTATGGTGGAAGAAAATCTCAACATGAAGCAAGATTTTTCATGCCTCATGCTTCATGCAAGGGGGCATTATTTTCTGTGTATGAAAATAGGTCTTAGACTACATATTGACTGTGGGCTATTAATCTCAAACCAGGAAATGGCATAGTGTATATTACTTGTGTTATTTCCACATTCAGAAGCAGGCAGTCTTTCAGAGATATATACAAATTCCTTATAAAGGAGCATATGTTTTCTCATGAAAGTTTCACCAGTGCTTTATTCAGATAGATTGGAAAAGCTCCTTTCTTTCATATAATGTTTATCTCCAGGCTATCCAGATCCAGCTATTGTGAGAAACTATAAACCAAGTTCTGTCAGAGAGAGGAAATTTTACAAAGCCTCTCTTGTAAAGGAAAATGAAGACAGAAAATATTCAATTTGTACTGAAAAGATGGTGATTCCACATGGCTGATCCCACTGACTTTGCCCTGTGTGAGATCTTTCATTCCTCATCTCATTGCCAAGAGCTGTCTTTTAGCACAGATAATTTCCCCCAATATTCTGGCTTCTTCCCAGGTGAGCTTCACACAAAAATAGGAGAGGCATGGTACAGCTGGTCCCTGATTAGGTAACTAGCAACATTAAGGTAGGAAACCTGAAAACAATTATGTGTCTTATTAAGGTTCATTTTATGTATCACTCTTGAAGGTTGTTGCTTCAGCTTGGCGAATCAGAGATAGCACAAAGAAATGGTCATTTGAAGACCTGTCCCTGGTGATTTGCACAAGCATTCACACCAGCACACAACTCTCAGAAGTAATGCTTAAAAGACTATTATGATCAGCAATTTCCAAGTTGTTTCCAATTGTGACTACACTTCCAGTTGAAATACACTTGCAGAAACCATTTAATTTCTTTCAGGTGAATGCTCCTTCTCACAATGATTATCTACAGATTTTACTGCCTCTGCTGCATCCCACTCTACAACATTGTGAGTAGACAAGACTAAGGCAAAAACAAAATACCAAAACCAAAAACAACAACAAAAAAAAAAAACTCAGGGTTGTTATATGCTACCTTTTATAAGTCTGGCTGTGTTTAAAATGCTGTTGACTCAAACAACTCAAACACCTACATCTCTGCTGGCAGATATCATCTCAGTAATAAAGTTTGCAAAAGGCACAGGCTAAATATTCTAGCCTGACTGGTTTTAGCTCTCTCTACTGGTGAACTTGGATTTAACTAACATGCAAGAACATAAAGCAATGTAAGTGGACTGCTGGCACTTCCTTTAAACCAACTTCCATGAGGGCAGTATCCTCTGGAAAGAGACAGGGCAGACATCTTATGTTATCCCAGCAAGACTTCCCAGAAATTTTGTGCCACAGTTCATACACTACAGTAGCTTCTATTCAAAACCGATACCATTTAAAAGTTAAATATTCATCTTCTCAGGGGTGAATCTGTTAACCCTTAACCTATCTCCTGAGGGGAAAAAAGAAAAAAAGACAAAGAGGATGTGAAAATATCAGTAGGCACAGAAATTGGATTTAATTCAGTTTTATAAACCTTAATCAACTCCTCTTTGCCAAAAATTTTTTGTCTCACCTTACCTCATCCCTAGTTCTGTGTCTTTCTGAATTAGCGCTGCCATTCCCAAAGTTTTCTCCAAAATTAGTGAATTTCATGATTATTTCACAAAGGAATTTTTTTTCCCCAGAAGCTGTGTGTACAGCAAATCAACTTAAATACATTTATGAATTCTGTCCTTTGTAGTTCTTCAGTTAGTAAAGCATTGAAAAGCATTAAGACAAATCATTCTGGGTCACTGTAGGTTGTTCACTGCCTGTTGGGCCTCTGAACCTTCAGATATATGGTAAATCTTTCTCTGGATATTGCAGTTGGTTGTCTTTCTCTTCATCATGAAGTGATGGGGCTGATGGAGATCAGCTGCTTCCCTTTGTAAGCGGTTAGCATCCTCTCACCTGCTCTGCATGACTACTGAACTGAGGTATGTTGTGACAGTCTGCCCACTCTTCCCTGTTCAGATTAATGAATACAGCTTTAACTGTTAATTCAAAGGCAGCCAAGCTTATATCCAACAATTAGAGTACAACTTCCCCATTCAGATAGTGTACATGTAATTTGGCACAGCCTTTTGTACCAATTTGGGGTTAAAGTGTGTTTCTGTACTGAAAACTGACTTCGTAAAAACAACTTCAGCAGGCTCTGTGCTTATTTTCTTTCAGAGACACACAAGGAAGATTTCCTGTTTTCTCACACAAGGATGGCTTTTTTTTTCCAACTGCCAGTATGCAGATTCAACCTGTGCTACAAAAAAAGTCCTCTTTTCACAACATGCATAATTTCCAGTCATAAAAATACTGCAGCCCAATTTTTGCCCTTAGTTACATCTGAGCAACCCAACTGAAAGCAAGACAAAGAAGATCTTGTCCTGTAAGGGTTGCACAGGTAGATCCCAAGAGAGCACATGCTCAGCCCGGCTGCAGACAGAGCCTTGACCAGTCAGTGCTGCCTGAAACGAAGCTCTCAGAAACCTCTTCTTCCCCATCCTGAGCACATGTAGGAAACTGCTCATTTCACCATATGCTGTGATACAAATACGCTTCCCAACATTTGCCTAAAATGTAAATTCATTCATCCATGACAGCATTTGAGTCAGATACAGGTTCCACAAATGTCAGAGGTAAACTCTTCCAGTTAATGTGACATGTTTTTTTCTTGCTCTTCCCACTTCTTTATCACACATTCATGCTGAAATGTGGAATCTGATTTTGAAATATCAAGTTTTTTAAGGTTCTCAGGGAACTTACACATCAACTGTAAAGTGTCTATTTATACATCTGAACAGGATTATTTCTGCAAAGCAAAACTCCAAAGACCTGGATTCAGGGCCTAGTTCTAGCTTCCATGGGCTGAGTATTTTGCTATGAAATGGTAACAATAACACTTGAGTTTCATCAAAAAACTTTAATAATTAAAACATGTCTCTTCCAATAGATAGATAGATAAGCTGTCACTGCAGATCCTTAATTCAGATGATGTCTCTAGGGGGCAATATAAATAAAGTTAACAAGTGAGTACTTTGTAATAGGCCTATCTCCAAAGCTCCATTGAACTATTCCAAAATGTATAGTGGGAAATATAATCTTCATAAAATGTGATTAAATCCTGGCAAATTTGAGACCCCTTTTAAATTCCAGAGACCCTATCTAAAACAGCAGGTGACACTTAAAAAAGAAAGAAAAGCTAATAACGGTATAAATACCTGAAGAGCCAGGAACTCTGCTATGTGACTGTCACCTTCTGCCCTCTCTTACTTGGTCGACTTTAGATTAGGAGGAGGGCTTGGGTCAGAGACCTATGAGTACATTTCTATGACAGAAAAATTAATCACAAATTTTTTTTCATCAAAATTTTCTACACTTTTAAATAGCACTCAAGTAATTTCATTTCAGGCTAAGTTTCAGATGCTAGGAAACTTTGTATTTCAAAATGCATGTCCCAAATGAGCAGAGTTGACCTCAGGGCTTGGCATGTGAGCCAAAATTGCTGTTCAGAACTGTCACGAGAGACAGGTGCTTAGAGTCTGATGAAGTTTGCACTTTTTGAATTAGGAAGTCCAAAACAAATCCAGTGTTTTAAGAATGGGGTTTTTTTGGTCATTAACCCTCATTCAATCTCCCTCTTGGCAGACATTAAAGCTTGAATCAGTACAATGAAATATCTAAGAAATGGCAAAGGAAGGGACCATTTGAGGAACCAGTCCTATGAACTCTTCAGGTTTTTGCCAAACTTCAGAAATGCTTACCCAAGCAAAATACAAAGGCACAAACGTTAAAATGCAATCAGTGACAGGCACTTATTAGAAGACCAAGCAACCCCAGACTAAGATTTAAGCAGTCCCAGACTGAGTGTGCTAAAAGTTCAAGTCCTTGTAGCATTGATGTTTCCTAATTAGCCAGATGCCATCATCATAAACAGCCAAAAGAAAAGCATTTGATGCCAAAATCTCAGCACTATCATCTGGCCGTATTTCAGAAACCTCCTTTTTTCTCCCTCCCCACTTGCTAGCACACAGAACTAGACTTGCAACAGAGTATACACGTGTCTGAGTGAGAGGAGCCCCTACAATATTAGCATTAAAAGGTGGAGAAGGACAGAGGGCAGCAGCTGCCAGCTCCAGAGGGGGAGCTGCACTCACAGCACAACACCCTGACCAACCCTCCCCTGCTTGCTCCTGCCTTCTCCGACACTCACAGGTTTAATGCCATGTCTCTGTAGCTTTCCCAAAGAGAAGAAAAAAGACTGTACTAGAAGTTAATAGTCCACTTTCACAGCTACACCACAACTGAATGTAATCTTTCTCCTCTTGCGTGGCAGCCTTTTTGTGCATCAGATTGGAACGGGCTGTTCCTGCCCGTGTCCAACAGGAGGCTGGCTTCCATGGCTTGGCAAACACAGCCCTCGACATGGGCGGTGCGCGGGGCAGCGCTTGGGCGCGCGTTGGTGGCGGGTCATTGGTTATATGGCGGGTTATATGGGTCAGGGCTCTCTCCGTCTCATCCCCGAACTGCTGCAATAGATCTGAGTTAGGCAGCGGGCCATTCATGACAGCAACATCTCCCAAACAGTTTTCATCACACACCCCCAGAGGAGTCTCTGAAAGGACCCGTCGTTTTCACCTGACACGGCCATAACGCTGCCAGTCTATTTGCTCTGACTTTGTCTTTAATAAGGTCTTTAAAACTCCTGTCTTTGAGGCTCTACGGAAAAAGCAACCTTAGCAGAGAACACAGCTGGTTTTTTCAGGGGAAAATCCCCTTGAAACCCATGATTTGGTTAATTGTAGGAGCTGGGAGGAGCGGGGGGTGGAAGAGATACACACATTTTTAATATGATAACATGTTTCCAATCAAGCTTTACAAGATCCTACACAGCATGGTTTGCCGCAGAGTGCTGAGTGTTGCTGCCTGAAAAGAAACATGTTTTTGATCATTATTTATTCTTCCCTTTCTTTCTCTTTTCACTTTCAGAGAATAACAAGATTTGTGCAAAGAGGAAGAGAAGACAGAGTCTGCAAAATATATTCCCCCAAACACACCAGCTAGTTAAAGCATACGAATGTGTCGACAATAAAGTTCACACTAGACAGTTAATGAAGCTGGGGAAAAAAATGTGAATTGGAATGTAATGAAAAATTCATACTTTCAGTGCATGAAAAATAAGTGAATGCCCTTTAATTGTTCAGTTTACTTTCAGAGAGGACAGCTTGAATAAATTGAAAAATTATTCCAGGTTGTTAAAAGGAATAATGCTCGGCCCTCTGCACCTTGTGCTAAATTCTTCAGCCGTGCTTGACATGTGAATACGTGAGGATGTGAGTCACTGTAGTCCATCTGGTAGCTCACAGACCCAGGGACCAAATGAGGAAATACTGTGTAAGCCTCAAACTGGTCTCATCCTTCTCCACCCACTCATGGGCTGCAGCAGAAAGTGAGGTGGCTTCTGGAGACCTGGGGAGCAAGATACAGGGTTTTGCAGCCAGAGAGAGGAAAGTGTTATAGATGGATAGTGAGATGATTAAATTAAAAGATAACTATAGTGTGAATATTAAGAAAAGCCTTATTGATGTATACTTATGTTATTGTGGTTTAGATGTCCTCTGTTCTCCCCCTAGTTCCCCTTTTCCCTCCCTGTATTGTGACCGTCAGACAGCCGGGGGGCAGATGTGGGGCATGGGGCACTGAAATGGAAAAGCTTGGGGCTTAGGGGGTGTGGCATGGCAACTCCTGACCTCCAATCCCGTTACAAGAAAGCAGTCTCCACCGAAAAATGGCAAAGAAGAGCTGACTGACAGACTTTGGGAGGGGCCAGGGTTAGCTGATGCAACCCCCAGAGGTATAAAAGACTGAGCATCCATGTTGAAGATGAACAGGCCATGTGGTATTCATGAGGGGCAGTTCCCAGCGCTAGAGCTTTTTCCTTATATAGTCCTTTGTTGTATTTTTGTTAAGGTTTAATAAACCTATTTAAATTTTCAAAGTGAGCAGTTATGTCTCATAAAAGAAAAGCTGTGACTGCCACCGGAGGGACAAGAGAGAAAAGGCTGTAACTGAGGAGAGGTCTCTTGGTCCATTTTCCAGTAGCATAGCACCTCTATTCTTGTTGTCTCTGCTCTTTGGTCAAAAGCATAAATCTCTCTCAGAAAGCTTTTCCAGGCAGGCTGGAGAAAGAGGTGTGGAATTATGGAGCAGCCAAAGCCAGCTGAAAGCCTGCAGTCTGAGAAAGGCTGGAGCTGTAGTGCTTAGGAGGACCCAGGTTAGCACAGGGGGCAAGGTGGGATAGGAGGGAGGTGGGAAGGTTTGATGAGATTCTGAGACCAAACGGGAAAGTGGAAGTAGCAGCTTAAGGGATCTGTCCTTACTGTCTTTGTGTTCAGATGCCTCCCAAATGGCTCCTTGCACTGCTGAGCAGATTTCAACACCCATGCTACTGTCCCTGTCTTACATCAGTATCCTTAAAGACTGTTTGCTTGTTAAATGTTTACTTCTGTGGATCTGCACACGCTTCAGAAAGCATTTGTGTTGTCTTTCATCAATAAAGCACTTGACAAATGCTTGATTAAGCCCCAAAATAGCATCACTTATGCTGAAAAGAGAAAATTTACAAGTGTAAATTAATTACATTTAAAAGCAAAAAAGAATAAAGCAGAAAAAAGAAATAAAAGGGATGCAGGAGAAATTACCTTTAAAAGCTCACAAATTAAACCCAAGTCAGGGTCAGGACCTGCAGTTCCTTCCTCTACTGCTGTGTTCAGCACCCCAAGCATACCTTCACAACACAAGACACTCCAGTGATATTCAATGTTTGCATTGCATCAGTTGAGTTTCTCACTGTGGGAACTGTCAATTCACGATGTTTTAAACAAATGTGAAGGGGCACTATGAGTTCAAGTACAATCCCCTCGAACAAGAAACCTCCACTCATGTTAAGGTTAAAGATTTTGTCTGATATCCCCAATACCAATGATGGCTGAAATGAATTTACCTTGGTTTTGTTCTCTGAGTACAATAACTTGTTGCAGGGGGGCTTTATGGGCTTTTCACTGTGAACAGTGCAGCAAAGCAACTCTTAATCAGCTTGCAGAGACATAAACAGGCAAGAAAGTCGTCCATTCTGACATTCTTGGGCCTTTTTTTAAATGGCAGTCTAAAATGCCAAGTGAATTGTTTCAATTTCACAGCCATTAGCAGAAGAAAAGACCAAGTAGGTCGAGACTGTCACGTTAGAACTACTTAAATAAATAATAGTAATAGTCTGACACCTGACCAAAGGAGGATTTCTCCCTTTAGCACATCTACTACTTCTTTTTTGAGTCTGGTCTGAATATGTTATAATTAAAACAGTGCAGCCTGAAGTCACAGAAGTTACAGAAGGGGAAATTTGCCTATTATTTTCCAAGCAGATAATCATCAGTAATCATTAATCAACCTATTCAGGCAGCAGGCAATATAGATGGATTACTTGTAGATCATCAGATCAGTCTGATCTTTTTATTTCTACAGAAGTGAGAAAGAAAGCAAATTCTGTGAACTGCTAGAATTGAATTTCATTTGTGTACATGACAGCAAACAGAGCTTTGTAAAAGCTGATATGTTGGCATGAGGGGACTTTCTTCTAGAAAAATCTCAATTTTTTGATGAAAAAAAACATAACAGTGCCTCCTTAATTTCACTCAATCCTCTACAGGAACTAAAACTACACAGGCTCATCAAGAGAATATGCAAGATACACTGAGCTAGCAATAAAAAGAAAAATGTGACTCTACATATAGGCTTTTTCACACACTTTTATATCTTTCAACTGTCATCATTAACTGCAATTCTAGAAATGTCTCGTTGTTCTGTTGCCTTTGAAAAATAGATACAGTGATTACAATAGGTTTTGCTCAGATATACTGAAAAAAAATTCTCTGACAGGTATATGCTTCTTTTAGTATGTTTCTTCAACACATGTTCATCATTATAACGATTGAATTTGAAAATTTACACATTCCTAGAGGGGAAAAAAAAAAAAAAAAAGATAAAATCTGTAAATTGTTTTCCTGTGGCAATTAGAATGAAAGTCAAAGCTGGAAGACTAGTGGCAACAGAGCTTTACATATTTGTATAAAAGATGAACTCTTCTGTCTGTTCCCTGTTTATCAGAAAAGAAAAGAGAGAGAGATACAGCACTGCAGCCTAAGAAAGCTGATAATGAGGTTTGCTTCGTGATATCTGGTGGTTCTTGTACAAATAACAACAGCAACAACAAAACCAAGGTAGGACATCACGGCAACAGCAACCTGTACAGTCAAAATAAGATGATATTGTTGGTACTAAGGGATAGCTATCCTTTGCAAACTGACTGATGTAACTGTGTCAAAGGAAAGCCAACTTTGTACTGATTTCCTTGTCATATAAAAGGCAATGACTCAGTGACTGTCACTTAATGTGCATCTGTTTTGAATGAATAGTCACATTCACCCACTTCATAATAAGGTTCCCATTGTGAATAATATAATAAGCATGTGCAAGATAAAACCCATCAGAAGTGAACGTGTCAGTCAGAGTGATAAATATTCTGATTTGTTGATTCCTCCTTACTGCCATCCAAAACAAGACAAAGCAAATACAGAAAAATGAAAATGTTCCCACACAAGTTAACAAATTTTGAGATCACAATAAAATGTACAGCAAGTGTTTCCAGATGAAAAATAAAAATCTTTTTCTGTATTATATATACAATCTGGCATCAGTGTTAATTGGCTGAACTTTTTAGTGGGATGTCATAAGAAGTCATGACAACTACAAGGTGCTTGTCAAAGCCAAAATGGCATGAACCCATTCATTGGCAGGGAATGCCACCTGAAATATGCACTGGAGCAATTTTATTTTCTTTTCATTGAAATCTCTTTTTTTAATACAGTCTGTAACTAATGTTTGTAGCACTGGGTTGATATATGCTGCATGTAAATATTACAAAAGAAGAGAGATTAGTGACCTGTAAATTGAATAGAAGGGATTCAGATGCGTAAACATAGTCAGCCAACACCCTCTGGAACATCCTAACATCATCTAGCACACATTTAGGGCTGGCAGGAAGACTGGCAGACCAATGCTCTCCTGAACTTGAAACTGCTGCTCTGGAAGGGACATGTCCCTCATCGGGCCTGCACCGTATCTGCTAGCCCAGGTACAGATAAAGAATTTCAAATGGAAGTAGATGTCTGGTTTTAGGCAGCTGACTTCACCCTTGCTGATTAAAATTGTCCCCTAACTGTAAACTCTCAAAGCTACTGAGTCCCAAGCCAATGAATTTCTTTCAGATTTTTCTCATCTGAGCTCTTTGGATGCCACATGTAAGACATATTATGGCAGCATTATGGGACTAATGCTTCTGACCAGTTGAAGTTCTAAAGTAGTTTTGCTATTTACAAGCTTTCTTTGTAAAATAACTCAGACAAGAGGTACAGCTCACTAAGAGAGATTATATCATGTCACCTGTCCCCTACTCAGTGCTGTCTGCAATTGACCGGCATGAATGTGTTTATTCACATGAACTTAATTAATCCATTTTCTTCCCGTTTTAATAGTTGTCACAATACAGGCCTAAATGCACAAGTATTATGCTCCCCTGTGTTTCTTTCTTCATTCCAAGGAGTACATGACAAAGTCACCATGAGAAATCATCCATTGTATTTAAGAAGATTGATTAGCAGCAAGCACCTGACTCTTTATCACTGGATGGTAGCAAAAGCCAGGTGCTTTTTCAAGGGCTGACACAGTTTCTTTTGCTCCCCACAGCAATTTGGGGGCATTATACTTGCTCCCATCCTTTGCAGAAGTAATTACCTTCAAGCACTGCTGCTTGTATGTTGTGCTTCCCACCTGCTGCCCCACTGTTTCACCTGTAAAAGCCTTAATTTGATTCTTTAAGCATTTATATACTGCTTTACATCTTCAAAGCAGTGTACATGTGTTAATTAAATTACATGCCTAGGAGATAACAAAGTACAAGATACAAAGGCATTTTAAGCACACAGACAGACTATCAAGTTCTAGCACAACAGGAATAAATTAATAATGACCTTTTATAATGACTGAATTGCATAGCTTTGTTTTTCTTGCAAACAATAAGTCAAATAAAACTATTAGGAATGGAAACATAACAGCTTTGATGTCAAAAGTCTGATGGACCTGCAGACCTTGAAACCAAGCTATATGCCACTGGGAAAAGAAAAAGGAGCTGGGTGGGGGGGGACGATCCTAAAATCCCAAATGAGTAATTATTTAATTCATGTGCTGGGTTCCACAGGAAACACTTCTTTGTGGGAAAGACTATTTGCCACAGATGGCTATATTTATTCCAGGTGAAAATACAGGTGGAAAGAACAGTATTTTCACGTATGCAGATGTCTTTCTATAGATTCTTGGGGTAATTTTTGACCAGGTAGTAGTTTCACAAAGAAATTTTAAAAAGATATAATCATGTCATGGCCACTGACATGTTTCCTGTCCAAGTGCAAGTCCTCCAGCCTTTACCTAGTTGGTACGTAGACAGGGATGTACACACAGTCTTCAGGCTTTTGAACCATCCATGATTTCACACACAAAGCTCCTTTGACACATGCAGTTCTGCTTTTAAACAAGCCCAGTATGGCTTGGCCTCAACAACACTGAAGACTTTTCTGTCTATCAGTGATGAGGAGAGACAGGGAAGACTTTGAGGTGGTCAAAGAATACGAATTTATTGCAGAGTACCACTGCTATATACTTATTCTAGGAAGACTAGTAATGTTTTACTACAATGACTGGGTTAAAGATCACATAAACAAACACATTTTAAACATCTCTTTCTTGCAGAAGTCTTGATGTCATTTTCTTTTTCTGGTAAGTCAGTCTGATTGAATCTTCTTTTAATCTTTATTTAATCCTCAAAGTTCTGTTTGCTATTGCCAAGGCATCCTGTTATCAAATTTCTTATACTAAACCAGATCCAAAGTCCATCCTCTGTCTTGTGTTCCAGTATCCCAATACAGCCTGCCTGTCTTCCCAGCTTTATAAGGATCCACCAATTCTACCAGGAGCACTCCTTCAAACATTGGAGATTTTTATTCAATTTCTGCCACCATCTAAGAAAACCTGAATCTATTCCAAAAGTTTATCAGGATGGTCATACTGTCCTTTTGGAACATAGAAATGAAATGGCATCTCTTTCTTTTCCTGCACTGCAGCAGTAAAGGCCTGAGCTTCTTTTGGTCCTTCAAAGATATGCTGTCAAACTCACAAGCAGGATAAAGACCTGGCCATCCTCCACAGTAAGAAGGAGGTCTGAGAGGGTCAGAGAAGCTTGGTAAATGCAAGTAAGGCTTAAAACTGTTTAGTTGAGTTGTTTTGTTTTGTTTTTCTTCCTGGATGAAGCTAATGAAGCTGCAATAACTATGTGAGTTTTCTAGTAATTAACTGAGTTTTCTAGTAACAAGTCATGCTGTCTTTGGTGCAACCCATGCTTAATTGATCACTCTTCTTCATTGTCTAAGGAACTTAATGTTGATTTTGTAAATTCTACAGAGTGGATGAATAAGTACAGGTTAGTTAATTTAACATTCAGCCATTTTAGTAGCAAGGCAACAGCTCCATTAGCGATTTCTTACAAAATAATTTTACATTTCCTCTCTCTGATCGCTGCAAATAGGACCTTTGGTAGTTAAGACCAAACTTAGCTATCTGGTTTTGCTGAGGCTGACTATATAATTCGTACATTGCCACATACAAACACCCAAACTAGGTCATTAAAATCTTTCCAACACACCACACTATTCACTATATAGAATTCCTTCATTCATATCAGAAAATTAGTTTTGACTCATGGGAGAACAGTCTGTTGTTAGTCTTTTTAAATTGATTTCATTCTCCTCACAAAAATGGAAAATAAGTAACTGAGAGATTATTTGCAGTGATGTCCATATTAATTTCAGTTTGCAAAACTAATGTGTGTCTCTGTGTGTCATGCATGAGACAAAGAAAAAAGGGAAGAAAGAGGCATTTCTAATTCTTGCTTTACTGGCCTCCTTCTCATTTAGAAACATGTATTAGTTGTGTGAAGTCAAACATACATAAAGCAAAAATAAATGCTTACAGGTTACCAGTGATTTCTTAGCATCTTTTCCAGATTTTGAGTAGGAAGTCTAATCTCTTTAAGATGAACTAACTCTTAACATTTCTCTTCCCTTGAAAAGAAGTAGGGACAGGAGATAAAAGGTAAAAAAAAAAAGGACAATGTTATGGGCTGAGCTATGTCATTCTCTCCTTGTACTGATCAATATGTGATGCCTATTGTAGTGCTCTTACAACTTTGCCTTTGAAACACAGATCAAGCTGGGTCAATGAGACAATCTTTTTGAATTAAAACTTCTTTTTTCTGCAGTCTGTGGACAACTTGTGAACCGAGTCTTCTGCTGGATAACGACAACAGCACCTGCTTTCAAATGAGGCTTGCTCATAATCAGTTCTTTGTGTCTTTTTGGGGTTTTTTTTGTATGTGTGTGTGCTACTCAACTTCCATCAATGAATTAACAAGCACAGAATATTTTAAAGGCTTTGATCCTAAGAGCTCTTACCTATGCAAGTTGTCCTCAGTCACTCCACAAATCTCACTGAAGCACTGGGTAAGAAAAATTAAATAGCATTTTGTGTAGAAATGTCTGAAAGAGAAGAGAATGTAGCATACCACAATCAGAATCTCTTTCTTTCACAGACAACTGCATTTAGGGAAAAAGAATATAACATAATAATATTAAAAATATGTAATTCAGTAATATTTTGTGGGCAAACACTTCATATTCAGTGTCAGAGCCAGGGGTTTAGAGGAAAACCTTTTGTATAGTCCCAGAAAATATGAGGTTAATGTGTATGTCCCAAGCACGTATAGCTGGATGTCTGTGGAGCCAGCCAAGGGGTTTTGGAAAAACAGATAGGAATTTTGGGTAATTACTAAAGATTATTTGTAGTAACAGGCAATGGGAAGGAACAATATATGACTGGAGAAGGGAGCCATGAAGAAATAGGGCAGCACTTTTCCAGAACAAACATCTTTGTTCTAGCTCCTGGAGGTAAATACAGCACAGCACAAGTGCAGGAACATGGTCAGGAGGTGGGCATGAATTGTAAGGAGGTATCAAGACCACCCAAGACCCTTGAAGTTCTTCAACCCATTTCCAGAAAGATCTGAAAGAATAGATACTGCATGAGAACTAATTTGCACAGATGGTGAGAGATCTGTCTTCGGGATGGGGAACCCTATTTATAAAAAGGTACCCCCACCAGGCCCAGGTGGTACTCCAGGATCTTGGACAGCCCATCAGCTGGATGAGTGCTGGAATCAGGACTGGTGATCTCTTTTTCTCTTCTTCTTTCTTTCCTTCTTCCTTAGGTCAGGGACTAACATCAATTTCCATGACAAGTATGTAATTTACTAATAAAACTTTGTGGTTTTTTGCAGACCCTCTGACTTTTGTTTTTTCTTTCAACCATTAGTATTTGTTAATGTTGAGTGCTTCCTTCCCTTTAAGAGTGGGACATCACACCTTTGCTCTGGGGATGGATTTATTCCATAGCAAAGTCTCTGGAAAAAGTCACGAATTCTGGTATTGCCCTTAATCCAACTGATGTACACTTGCACTCGATATCCAGTATAATCAGGAAGGCATTGCAGGTTTCACAGCTCACTTGTGATGTGCCTACAAGACATTCAAAGACCAGCTTGACACCAGTGACAACTCTCTTCTTCCAGCAGTGACACTGGCCGTAGCACACCAGAGAAGGGTGAAGCTTTTTACTGTTGGTCTCTGTGGGTAGAAGTGAGCCAGGTACAATCTCATTCAGGGAAACAGATTTACAGCATGGCCAAATGACAACACAGGGAATAATAATAACCAAATTATTACAAAAGATCAATTGTAAAAAATTTATTATATTTATAATTCCTCCCATTTTTATATTAAGCTACTTCAGTCCTTTGCCTTCCCTACAAATCTACACAACCAAAAGTGTATCCAAGCAGCTGACTCTTGGGAATGGATCTGTTTGTGGGGTTCAAAGATACATCAAATAGCACCCTAAAACAGACTGATACTGATAAATCATATCTGGATAGACATGCCTAGAAATGCTGCTGTCAGGGATGTTATGCCGACATTAATTAAGAATTTTCATCTCATATCTACTGAAAATATCTACCAGAGGATAAGAAAGAGTTCTACTGCAGTGAATACCAAAGCCACTTGAAAACATGAAGTAAGTGTAAGAAAATAAATTATAGAAATATAATTTCAACATTAAATTGGTTTTCGGTTTACTAGTATAGGTTAAGATGCGGGGACATTTATTTTTTTAATGTATTCTACAATACCGACGCTCTCTTGAGGAAATTCAAAGAACAATTTTTTTTTTCTCAGTTATAAAAAGCAGTACTCCAAAGGCAGGAGTTTAAAACTCTTTTTCAGAAGTAAGCCTTATCTAAGCCCTATAAAGAGCAGATGACCTAAGGAAAGATCCAAGCTTTGCTGGGTAGAATTGAATTATTTGGGGGATAGGTAGATGGAATTCTGGCTCCCACTCCAAGAGATGTCTACATCTCTATTCAAATACCTGCTGAATATAAAATGTTCAAATTCAAACTTTTACTATGTGAAAAAAGGCTCTGAGAACATCAATAGTCAGACACCTTTCTTTAATTCTCAAATAGCACCTGAAGTGGGGAAAATGTAAGCAAACCACAATTAGGAAAGATTGAGCTGGCAGAGTCCTAAATTTATGTGAGAATTTAATTTTTCTGCTCGGTTAAAATTTGTGACTGTTAATGTGGAACCAACATAAGGTTCTCAAGTTTCCTCAAATATGTCTTAAATTAATCAATTTCAGCCCACAACTGCTGTCAATAACAGTGTGTTTTCATGGTGTTAGAAAGTAATTAAAGGCTTTAAACCAACACTTCTGTTCTACAAGCAAATTATTATTTCAGATATTTCATGATTTCATGAGGATGTTTCAATGTCTTCATGCTAAAGAATATCAAACCCAAAAAATATAACTTCTGTTTTAAATAGAAACTCTGTATGTGTACCCTCAGTTCAAGTTGTGCAATGGAGTTTCCAGTTTGGCACGTGACATCTGCAAACACAGGGATATAACAACGGCCACAAAACACAACAGCCTTCCTAAAACCTCTAATAGCACCCATAGAGTCACTACTGTATCTAGAATTCATACACATCCCAAAAATTATGTCATACCCCTGCTCTGTGAAAATTTATCTTGAAATTGAAATGGCATTATTTCTTGATTGAAGTGACATGAAAAAAGCTGAAGACTCTGTTGTAGGTAAAATGGGCTGCCATTCCTCTTGAAAAGCCTGTTGTAACCAAAAAGGCAATAAGGAGAGAGCCAAGGTAATGGAGGAATTATCAGACCTTTCAGGGCTACAGGGCGTGCAGCAAGGGACCAGGAAATATCTGAAGTGACAATAGGTGTCTGTGTTTAGGCATTCCAATTGAGCCTAGCTACCACAGAAAATACATGCTGCTTAAAAAATTATAATTTTTTTCCTTCTATCAAAGATGCAGCACTCCAACTTTGAAGTAAATTAATTTGGATTGAATTCTGTATTGCTACCAAGAACAAGCATGGATGCCATCATATTCTCCCTTCTCTGTGTGACTTAGTGCTGCTGTCTCTGCCTTGCTTCTCTTCTGGATGCCAGGCTATTAATTTAGTGGCCTTGCTACACAAAAGAACACAACAAAAGCAGTGTAAGGCACAACAGAACCCAAAATTTAATGCAGTGATGGAGATTGTAATGTGTCCTTTCTAATATGTGTGGCTTCCTCTTGTTCTCCCTTTCTTTGCTCTTCTCATAATTGTGCTCATTAATGTCAAGGTATAACAATGTCAATTCTTCTAAAGATGTAGGCAAAAGAAACCTCATTCACACATGTGTTTGTAAACAAGATGCAGAAATCCCCCAAGATTTTAGACGGTTTGGCAATATCTATATATATAGAGACGTATGTAAATGTGTATGTAGTGCTGGACAGCAGAATTACCACTGTGCAGTTTCCCTGTTGTGTGTTTTATCCACTAGCATTACAGAAATTGATGAGCTGAAGAAACAAAGGCAGATTAACCGGCAGTACTGGCAAAAGCATTGTCTACAAGGATTCAGAGCGAAGTGAGGAAAAATGCTGTAACTACAAGTAACACAGTCCTCGGAGATTCCAGCAATGTTAAAAATCAAGTGATTGCCATTTAACTCCTTTCAATCAACTTTGATGTAATAACGTAGCATGAGGAGCTCAGAAAAACAGAAGTCAAGAAAAGCAAGGAATTATGTGAATAATAACCCCTTTGTTTTAAAAGTGCTTTTTATGACTGAAAGATGATTGACAGCCTCAAATGAAGTCCTCTGTGTAGCAGCAGAGAAAGCTCACCCTGGCCAGCAGTGAAACAAATACTCTCCCTGTGACACCAGCGCCTTAGATTAGATTGCAAGGTTATCTGTAGGCAGGCTGGATGCACAGGTTTTCCTGGGGGAAGCTCTATGGCAGGTGAAAGTAGCAAATCCTAACAGATGATGGTGGTAGGGATATTAGTTTACTTAAGATTTAAATGAAACGAGTTTAAAAATAAATCTAATTTGTTTAATTAAAATGTAATTTATTTATAGTAATATGATCTTATTTATAATAAAAATTTTCACTATCATAATGACTATTACTTACCTTTATAATAACATTTATTTACCATTGATCAATCTAAACCAAATGAGATATGGAACATGAACGCCTAAAAGGGCAGAAAGTCCTAGCTTGTCCCAATCTAAAAATCATCTTTAACTGAAAGCCCAGTAAAGCAATGTGTTATTGGATCAGTACATGCTAAGGCAGCAGAAGAGGCTTAGTTTGACCCATAGTAAGACATGTTACAGACTCACAGAGGAAAAGCTGGCATGTCACAGACGGTTTCCCTCTCGTCCATGGGAGTTTTGCAACTCTTTAGTTTAAATACCAGCCTGCATTTTGAAATCTTTGTTGTAGGAATGTTTGGGGACTTTTTGACTTGCATGAAGAGACTGGAGGGGCTGGATAATGCAAATACCAATTATCTTAATTTTATGTGGCTTGATGAATTGCACTGCACTCTTCCAAATCCAGGTCAAAGGATGCATATTTCACATGTAGCATTGCCTTGGCAGACACCTGGCAAATGCCAGCAGAAACAAACTGGAGGACCCCTCTACAAAATCACAGATGGGGTATTTTCTCAGCTTCAGATGTTTGGTTGTGGTGCTTAGAGACATGGTTTAATGGTGGACTTGGCAATGTCAGGTTAATGGTTTGACTCAGTGAGCTCCAGGGTCTCTCCCAACCTAAATTACTCTGCATTCCTGTGATTCTGTGTAATGAGCTATGCTCTTAACTAACCTTCATATCACTGCTTTGCAGGACACTCGGATTTCTGGCCCCTCAGATATATGCCTTTCAGGCTGTGGAGACTGCAAATGTCACTAAGTTGCCAAAGAGCTGCAGGCATCCCAGGGCCTGTGCAGGGCAGCCAGCTGCTATGACTGCAGACGTGTGTCCTATATGTAACTGGATCTATACAAGCAGAGTTATCAAATGGAAAGAAAGATTTGATCATCACAGCACTGAGAAAAAACAGAATGTGATATTATTATTTTCCTGCTATTATTTATTATTAATGACTTGATTCCTCTGAGAGGGGTCGACATCAATGTCAGTTGCCAGATCTTGACACTTCTAAGGAAGAGGCCCATTATTAATTAATTATTATTATTGTATTACTGCACCAGCTGTGTGATAGGTGATTTACAGACATATTCAGGCAGGGTCCCTACATGAAATGTTTAAAATCTAAAACATGAAAATTACAAACAGCATTACAGACAAACAAGCGTGGGAGAGAGACAAAGTGACAGAAGTGATTATGTTTGTTGCAGGGTCACTGAGTAAAACCCTGGGCTCAGTGGAGTCCACAGGAACTTTGCTGTTGAGCCCACAGGCTGAGGAGCTTGCTGCTCAGTTTTACTTCTCTTGTTGCTGATTTGGGGAGAGAGTTGGGGATTTCGATTTTATCTTCAGATGCCACTGCAGCATCAGCTCAGTGAAATGAGGACAAACATATCAAGGCATTGGGGTCCCAGGCATAAAAATCGCAATAAATGAACTATTGAAAGGACATGAAGATGAGCTTGAGGAAGTACTTGGCAGTTAATTGGTGGAAAACACAAATTATTATGTCCTATGCATGTACCATTTTTCTCTTCTGTCCAGTCCCTAGTACTTTAAAGGAGCACTTTATTCACTGTTATTTCCACTTCCTAAAATAGATGGAAATATTTTTCTCTCACCTACATGTATTTTAACTCAGTGCAAACTCAGTGACTTTGGAGAACTTACTTATTTCACTACATAAGAAAAATGCTGTCTCTGGTTAAATCCAACCTGAGGTTCCTAACAGAAGGGCAGCTTTGCCCAAAGAGCTCTCTGCCGTAAATATAGGGAGACAATGACCTCCAGAGCACAGTTCTGCCCACTTAGGAGCTGCATTGTCTTCTTGAGGTTTCTGTCTGTCTCCATTCACTATGGAGTTTACAGTGACCAAATTTCTAACTCCTGCAATCTCAGTGAGATGCCTAAATTGAGTAGAATGAACCCACGCCTCTATGCCTATGCATAATTTAAATCTCCACCTCCTTGTAGCTCTGCTGCAGACCAAATAATTGCTGAGATATGTGACAGCAAGAGATAGTCAATAGATAGGAGGACCATTAAGGACTGCTTGGATTACTTGTATTTTGCTGGGCTCTTCAAGAGTGCTTTCTGCCCATTAACACTTCACTTCTGCTGCTCTTGAATGTCAGAACCTGACTGGACTATTTTTTTTATGAGAGGCATATAGGCAAGGCTTTTACCCTGTACCGTGTTTATTTATTTACAGCCTATTTTGAAAAAAGATTAGTTCAGTCAATCAAGGATTTTAATACATTTATATGGCACAATGGTGTATAAGTTTATTGACTGTGATTTCATGATGTGGAATAGGGAGAAAGCTGTCTTGGAAAAATGTATTGTTATTTTATATGAAATTCATGATCCTATTAAGTTTTTGGTCTCGTATATTGTGGAGTGTAGCATTTCAGAGATAAACTATCTTGATGTTTTCATTACAAAGACAGGTAATAAGTGGAATACAACAATTTCCTGGAAACCCTAGACAGGCATAATCTGCTTTATGCAACCAGTCACCATCCTGAGGCTCTTAAAAAAGTTTTACTTTATAGCCATTTTGAGAACCTGTAGGATTTGCAATCATGGCACTGGCTATAGGGTAAAGATGGATTATCTAGTTAATAAATACAAGGAGTGGGACTAAAACCAGGAATATATCATGAAAGCAAAAAGCACTTGCATTAAGGGAGACACTACAAAATGGCTGTAAATTGAAGCAGATAAATATAAGAAATTTTGCTTTTTGATGATGCTTTATGGATCATTCATAATGACACCACTCAGTCTTCCTTCTCTGCAAGCATGATTCCTTTCTCCTGCAGTCTCACAGAGGTGGGGAGCATTTTCTGGCTTCTGTGATGAGTGCTTTTTCAGTGTTGTGCCTGCCTCTTATTGATGGGTACACAGATCCAGTTTCTTTTGCTTGTGCTCCAAACTGGCAGGATGCCATATGAGACACGAGCATGTTCGGACAGCACTGTGTCCAAAGGACTATCTCCATCAATACATCCCCAGGCACAAAGTCATTTTAGCATTGTTATGTATTTCTGAGACAGTGTTACATTAAACCAGTTCAAATGATGAAAAGAGAAAATCATGTCTACCTGTGACTGACTTCTACAGACACAGAGATTTCACCAATTTTTTTGTCTCAAACAATACACTTTTCACAGAAGCAGATCGGTTGTGTGCTTGTAGAGTGTCTAGCACTGGACACACTCTATAAGGAAATCTCTGGAAAATAATCTCATTCTAATAACAATAAAGACTAAATTATTCAGTAAAGAATGGTTTAAGCAAAGGAAATGCGATATCAAAGTCTAAATACATGGTCATTCAATCCCCAACATGGATATGACTTCTTCATCTTTCTTTATTTAAAATGTACATATAACATCAGCTCCTGAAACACAGACTCAAATTAGTCTCAACTAAGCTATCTACAGTAATGCCAGAAAAATCACTATCAAAACCTTTCTGATTTACTCTGGCATAACAGGAAGCAGAAGTAGACTGTAATCTCATTAGGAAACACTATGATTGATTATCACCATTTCATTTTTCAGTTACAATAACATAAATTGGAATTAAATTCAGTGTAAATGAGCTCAGAATTAGGATTTTTGACATGTTTTTTTTTTTGCATGGTGAAGGAAAGAGGATAATGTCAGGGAAAAATTTAACTCTGAAATGAACTAAATGAACCGGAAGGGACGCTTACCTCACTAATTATGCAGTTTTTTGGGAGTAACTTCATTTTCATATTGCAAAACTTCCTCAGAAATCCTTCCTCTTACTATAACCTACAATCACTACAGAAATCTGTAGTGAATTTCCTCAAAAAAATTTTTATACAAAAATATACCGGAATGATTCACAGGCAAAAATGCTCACTGCAGAGCCTAACTGGACAGAAGCCTTTTTTCCTGACCAGGAAAAGGAACTCCTTTCTTCCTGGAAACAAGAGAAAGAGTCCCTGGGCCTCACCCACTGGGCCCTGGAGCCCAGAACTCCTGGGCTCAAGCCATCCTGCAGACTCAGCTCCCCCCAAAGGTGGGACTACAGGCATGTGCCACTGCACCCTGCTGCTCTAAAACACAGCTCTGTCCTGGCCACAGCTAGCACCAGTGCTGAGTCCAGGTCTGGGGCCCTCCCACACAAGAAAGATGCTGACCCTTTAGAGGGGATCTAGAGGAAGACCACAAGGATGAGCAGAGGGATGGTGAACCTCTCCTACAAAGGCAGAGAGATGGCATTTTTCAGAATGTGAAGTCTCCAGTTTTCCAGCAGCAGTTTTCCAGTACCTTAGGGTGTCTTATAAAAAGGAGTAGGATGAGCTTTTTATACAGGCAGAGTGACAAGACAAGGGCAATAGTTTCAAACTGGAAGAGGGCAGGTTTAGATTAGATATGAGGATGAAATTTTTTACTGCGAGGGTGGTGAAGCACTGGAACAGGTTGCCCAGAGAAGCTGTGGGTGTCTGATACCTGGAAATGTTGAAGGACAGCTTGGATGAAACTTTGAGCAGCCTGGTCTATAGAAGGTGTTCCTGCCCACAGCAGCAGGCTGGGAACCAGCTGATCTTTAAAATCCCTTCCAAGCCAAGCCATTTTATGTTTCTATCTCACCAAGTGATCTAGTAGACAGAGGTGGCTTTTGATTTTCAAAATTCATACAAACTTCAGTGGTAATACTTCCCACATGTATTTTCCACCCAGATAAAATGCTAGTTAGACTTTTTTTATTCCCCCTAGAAAGTGCTCCGACAACCTTTTTGCAGGAAGATGCACTTACGATTCTCAGTATGGCAAACGTGTTTCATACCATCTGTTCCATATTTATAATTCTTTAGTTTATATTAAAGAAAACAGTAAACTACAGGGATATTGTGCATGCAATTGAGGATTTTATAAGGTTCAATAAATTCCCTCGTAACAATCAGAGTTAAGTCCACATAAACTCTAATCTTTCTCCTGCTCTCCATTTTACCTTCTTAGTTCCTCAATCAGTTTTGTTGCTTTATTCTCTACTTTAACATGAGACATCAATTTTACAACAGGATAACAGGCTAAACTCTGTTTTTGAAGAGACTCTGTGGAAGAATTGTAACATCTAACTAAAAACTAAAGTCATGGAAATCACTGATTTTTCAGTTTTTCAAGAGATGGAAGGAATACTCCAAAAGAAAGAGACTTAAAATGCTATGCTTTTCTGGACAATTTGTTGTTTTTCTGAAACCATGAATCTCATTCCAAGAGCTTGAAAGAAACAAATATTATAATGACCTAGATTTAGAAAATTATCAGAAAATGTCACTATCTCTCTTTTACCCAAAACTTAAGTTCTGCGAGCATAGGTCAAGAGTGGTGGTTCAGACTGAGATCCCTTCTAGGTGGACTGGCAACACCATAATCCACCATCCATGAGAGTGCAAAAATGCTGGGCTACCTTGGTATCCTTACAGATCCAAGCAGGGAGTAGGGACTGTAACCCCACAACTATCAGGTGAGTTTTCCTATCCTGACTGGAAAGTTATGCCACATAACTGGTGATGTATTTTACAGAGTTATGTCTGCAGTACCCAGCAATAAAGACAGCTCTTTGATCAAGAATCTCTCCCTGAACAGAGAAGATCCAGGTCAGGCTTTTCCATGGGAAAGTCCTTGACTGCTAGAATGAACTATTCTTTGAATAAAAGGTTTCAGCTCTCCCTTTTATTGGAGCTTTTCTGCTTCATATACCACATATAGACACTTACTAAGAGAAATAGCAGAACAGTGAGTCTGGATCTCTAGCCAGAGAGCAGCTCACAGCACAGGAGACAGAGTTCAATCTTTACTCCACTTGTATCTAAATATTTTTGCAGGATGAAACAGTATCAGGAAATCCCTAGTAGAGTGGCATTTATGAACTTCTGGTAGGGATTTAAACACTCCAGATAGAACAAGGAAGAGATAGCACTTTTTCTGCATTTTAGCCAATCACTCTGCTTCCTGCTGAAGTCAAAACAGTTTCCCAAGTCATCTGTGCCATTAGGACAATGATGTTCTGTTGCATTGGGCTCTTTTTGAAATATGGGGGTGTGTTTCATCAGGTCATATACCATTTTCCTCACATTTCTGTGTACACTGTAAATCTAAAATAAATTTCTGTTCTTGATCTCCTTTTGAAGAATCCCTCTGACTTCACTCATTGTTCCTCAGATTTATGACAGATTATGACTCACTGCTCTTCCTGTCATCTAGAAAGACAAGTGAAAAGGGTTAGTTTCAAATTAACATATCAAGTCTTTCAGTTTCATTCTATTTCTGGTGACACATTCCTTGTCCTCTGGAAATTATACTGAGATTCCCCATGAAAAATCATTGGTATCCAAGGAAAGTCTCGTTGACATTAACAATTATGTCCTTTGGCACAGTCTTAAACATGCACTATTTGTGGTGCAATCTTAAAGCCTAAGTCAGCAGTATGTTCATTTCAGGAAATAGAGAAGCTTGGGGTTAACATCATCACATCGAGAGCAGGATTGGTTCTTAGATATTTTTATGTTCTCATTTCCCCTGGTAGCTGTGCTGTCATATTGCTTGATTCATTTGAGCACACAAATAAAAAGACAAAAGGAGTAGTGTCTATACTGAACAAGAAAACTTCTGTAGAAGGGATGTAGGCAAAGAGCAGGGAAGAGGTGCACATTTTCTTACAGGTTACCAAAGCACCTAGGAGCTTTAATATATGTCTTCAGAAAATAAATAAAGATTTTACAGAGAGATTTTATTTTCTATAAATAATATCTAGCTCTTTTATAAATAGAGCTAGATATTGCTTAAAACTAGTGAATAATCTCAAAATTTTAGACACTGATAAAAATACTATTTCTTAGTAAACCAAAGGTACTGCAATTATTGCAGATCAAAGATAGCTCACAACTGACATGTATTTTAAAGACACAGAAGTTTCAAAATGGAGAGGAAGTTCTGCAAGTGGCTGAAAGCACAACACAGACTTGTTTTCTTGGAATTTCTAGAAATAAAATCTATGAGAAGATTAAAGTATGTTATCTTAGGACTTTCTTACTAAATAGAAGAACATATTTCTTCATTTTTCTTTTAAAAGAGGAGATTTGAATATTTGGATTTGTTTAAGACATTAATTAACTAGGTAGATTAACTGTCTCTGTAAGCACAAAGGAGATAATTCTGGAAAGGCAAAATTAGTAGTTTTGGTAGGAGCTTTGGGGAAACAAGGGGATGAGGGAAAGCAAGTCATAGTTCTGCTAATACCTACTCAGTAAGTTTTCCCAGAACAAGCCCAGTGAGCTGAGAGGTTCATGTGTGTTTCACTGCCCTCTTGGAACGCCCATGTGCTGGATGTCACATTACACCATGCTGACCACCACTACTGGACCAGGTCAGCTGACTGCAAGAGGAAAGTCATGGAGTTTCCTCTTTCAGGTGTGGAAACCTTCTCATGAGTTAGAACACAGACAGGGGCCAAATAATTTCTGGGTTTTGTTCGTATGGATACCTGCAGTTTCTAAATCTGTTCAAATCCCGAGTCTTTTTTGTACAGTAGGCAACCTAAACTCTGAGTGCCTCCCACAAGGAGGGAATACAGGGAAATGAGCATGCACCTCATCCTCCTTGATAAAAACAAGGTCAGGTTTCTGTCCTTTGCTTGCCTTGGGTAAACAGCACCCTCAAAAATTCCCCGTAAGTGTTGTGAGAGCTCCCTCTCCTGTTACAAATGGCTTTATCAGCAGATTTAAAGTCTCAGTTCTGGTTTACAGGGCTGAATCACAGCTGAGACAGGGCTGAATCACAGCTGAGCTGTCAGAGAAGAAGGCAGACAGACAAGGAGATGGTGCTAGGATCAGCTATAGAACTCATCTCCCAGAAAAGTGTCAAGCAAAGGAATGTCCTTTTGTCTTTTCATAAAATGCCCTGGATGCAAGAATGAACTCAAATTGTTAGATACTTGATCCATTTTAAGGTGTAGCTGGTGGCAGGGCCATATTTAAAGAGCTTGAACGGGGATTTATCCTGTTTACTGCCTGACTTTTATTCAATACTCGATTATTGCTTATTTGATTTAATTACTTGATACCAAATAGCAAGCAAAAATAGGTCCCTTTCCACACTAGGTGACATTCAAATGATTCAAAAAGATGAAAAACCATGCAGTCAAGTGAGGGGGAAATACAGCTTCCATCTTGTCCAGCCATTTTGTGTTGGCCCCACAGGAAAAGGAAGCAGGAAGCCCAAGCTAAATATCCCTTTTCTCCCTGGAATACCTTCCTGTCATAGTCAACCCAAAAGTGGAGCTTTTTAGTGTCAGCTTTTCTAACACATACAGATTAGTCCACTACTAAGATATCAGCTCCAAAAAGTCTCTACTAGCTTGACAGAGAGAACCTGAAGTCAAAGGCACCTGCAATAATATGGCAATACTGCACAAAGTAGGATCTTCCATACAGGTTGTTTTAAATGGTCTCTGAAAATGAATTAGGCACCAAATGCAAGTAAACATTATCAGTCATCCCTCTCTCTTCACTTATCACTGATTTCAAATTTCAGCCTGACTCAAAAATAAGAATTTGGTATCTTAAATGGGATTTCAGATATATCTGAGGGCTGGAGATAAGATACCAGGAAGTTCTGTATTTCTTTTAGCAGTGAGGGAAGAAGGTGAGCTTGAACTGCTTTAGCTGGGGAAGTGAGTTGAATCTGTCTCCCATAGCTGTGTGAATGCTCAGACGTGAGGCCACTCTGTGCACATTTTCAAGGAAAGCAGCAGCCAGTGCTGCACATTTGTCACAGATATCTCTGAGGTATGCCAGAAGCAGTTTCTAAGAATGCCTGATCAGGCTGAGCCTCTTGGCAGGAGGGACTGTCTGGGAGGACTTTGGTGAGAATGAAGCACTTTTCATCTGTCCTCCCCAGGCTGAGCACTTCTGGGTAGGCACAGAAGCAGAGCAGGAGGTTCTCAGGGATTTTAAAGGTTAAAAACTGGGGCATCTCTAGAGGCAGTTTGTGAGGCTTTTCAAGGTTTGGATGAGAACTGAGCAGGGATTTTCAGGTTGCACATTTTGATGTCAGAATTCTTCATAGTTCTCCTTGGAGGAACCAGCATCTTTTTGATTTACAGGATGTAAGAGCAGGGAGCTTCACTGCCCATGGTGGGACTTCACACCTAAACACCTGCCTAAATTCTTTAGAAAATGTGATTTATAGGTCATGACAGGACTCTTCCACACATTTCTTCTCTCCTACACAAAGCCTGCAGTTAAGTAGCAGATAATGAGTATTATAAAACCTGTTTCTGCTGTTTCTGAAGAATTTTTTAGATGCAGTCTCTCAGTAAAGAGCATTACTGTAATCTAATCCATATGTTGGTGGAGACAAAATAAACGAGCACATTTGAAAGAGGTAGGCTACCTTTGCCTCATGATTACTTTGTGGGGGGAAAAAACCCAATAAAAATACTTTCTTTGCCTCTTGATCTTTTTTTTATGAGTAATTGGATAAACTGAGGCTGTTCTGTTAACTGAGGCTAATCTGTGACTCTTCTGTGTTTTCCAGATAGTTAAAATAATAGCGCAGTTCCTTACCCACAGCAGTTAATTATCAAACACAACCAGTTGCAAAGCTATTAAATAATTATAACACATTTTACAACTGCTGAAAAATGTATATGAATTTTAGATCGTGATATTATCATATCCCTTGTTAATATTCCTCAGCAGTTTAATAGAATGACTTATGACAATTAAGTGCAGTAAACACCTTTTATTACAGTTTTAACATAATTTCTCACTATATTTTCTACACACTAAATCACAGCTTCAAAGGAATCAAAGTGAAACATTAAAATGTCAGTTATCTCAGGATCCTGAAGGGGTAAAGGTGGGAAGTGTGCTTAGTACAAGTAAAACTGGACTTATTGATCTTTAGGGATGGTCCTTCCTTAGCTCAGGATGAGTTTGAAACAACCCTTAAAATTTTGAGGGCCATTTCTTGGTGCAAGCAAATTGAGTGAGCTGTGGAAGATACAGCATGGATCAAAATCGGTGCTTTAAAGTCACTCTTGCAGAACAGAATCTGATCTCCTCATTTTGTACTGCAGCAACAATTTCTCCAGTGTCGTGGGATCCCCAGAGCATGCAGGTAGATTTTAACCTTTTGGAACTTTTCCCTTATTTCCACTGTACTTTCTGAACTGCAGAACATCAACCTCAAGTTCCAGATTTCTGTAACCTTTTTATTCTGCAAGCCATGCAACTTGTCAGCAACTTGTTGACATCAGCAAGTCTTGTTCTGAAGGCTTGCAGCAGTTATCATGATTTGGTGCTAGTTAACAGAGCTGTTAGCATAAGTCCATGAGCTTTAATTTACTGTCTCAGAAATAGATGAATCCTCTGTTCCAAAAACAAACAAAAAAAAAAGAACTTTGAACGGATTTTGCGCATTCAATGAGAATAAATAGTCAAGCTGCATGTAAAACCTTTTGAAAATCAAGAAGGTTCAAATTTGTGAATCAAAAGTGTCCAAATAGTGCCAACAACAGCAGCTGATTGTGATCACCAACAGTAAGTCAGAAAAGGACAGTGCAATTTGTAGGGATGAATCACCAGGCATGTATTTTCTGCCCATTCCTGTAACTAAGGAAAATAAAGAATTTACAGAGGAACTCCAGGAGCACAGACCCCAGAGGGAACCCAGGTAAAAGAAGAACTGAGTGACTTCTGAGGAGTCCTGGGGATAACACAATCCAGGTCCAGGACTATGTACCATACAGTTGCACTCTTGCACTGACCCACCTGTCATTTGTCCCAGCCCACTTCATTGCTGCCATGAAGCAGGGAAGCCATGCAACTCATAAAAATTCATGTATCTCTGCTTTAATAGTCTCCATGCTGTCATTTGGTTGTCATAAATGTGCCAGGGGTCATTGGAAAAATGTGTGTAGCAGTGCAGAAGGTCTACAAACTGCTGCTTAAAACCACACTTATATAAAATTCCACTGTAGAAACATCCAAGAGTTCCAAGAACTCAGAAGACAGGGCAGATACAATGAGAAATTTATGAAACATTAGAAACTAGTATTCAGTCACATTCTAAAAACTGAGGTATCAGTACATGGAAAAGGAGAAATCTACTCTCTTGTCAAATCATGAACAATGTATTATTCAGGTCTGAAATGCAGGAGCCTGAGGTCCTTGACCACAGTGGCCACTTTTAGTTAAGGAGTTGAACAGTGATGGGAAAAAGAGGAAAGGAGCAGCAATTAAAATAACAAGATTCTCTAGAAATGTAATAAGATTCTATAGGAGCTGTCCCGGAAACATCTATGATTTAACAATGATAACCAATACTTAAATGAATCATTCCTTATTGTGAAATGGCCGTTTCAGGGACATACTCATCTGTTAAATGACACTGTATGATTTAAAAACAATGGTCTTTTTTTTTTTTTTTTTGCTTTTGTTTTAAGAAACACCTGGGTGATTCTTTACCCATCTTACAAAGAGAAATCAGAAAGGCTGTTGCAGGAGCCCCTGTGAACTACAGCTTTGTGCTACTAAACAATCGAAGTCCACCAGCACATAGAAAAATTCTTAATCAGATGATTCTGCATTTGATCATTCCAGATATATGCCACATAAATAGGCGTCTGCATGACAAAGTGTTGAAATAAACCAGTGTAGAACATGGCTACAATTCCTGTAGAGGATTAATTTCTCTCAGAAGTTCAAGCCATCCTCCAGCTTGTAACGTTTGTTGTTCTCAATTTCCAGGAAAACATTTGGGCTTGCTAGAAAGAGATAGATTTCAGGAGGACTCAGTAGGATTCAGCCAAAACTGTTACAAACTAGATCTGGGATGCAGACTGAACACAGGCTCTGTGGTCACTCCCAAGTTGTTAGAGTGTCCCTCCTATTGATTTTGTAGCTCTCCCACCAAGGCTTTCCAAGGAGCATCAGTGTGTAGGGCGTTAGTGATCAGCTGTGGCCCTGGGCAGCAGTCAGTGTCAGCTGGCCCCGGGGCCTGGCTTCCTTCCACTAGTGGTGCTGCCATAGGCCGAGTCCTTCTTGGTGGTGAATATTATACATATCCCACTTTGACTCAACAACCAGGGAAGTGGTTGAGTCACCATCACCATCAATGGTCTTGGAGGTCTATTTCAACCTAAATGATTCTATGATTCAGTGCTTAGCTTCTTCAATTTTTATACCAAAAAGAAACAGTGTATGATAAACTCACTTTCACTAGCTGTACCTGCAAAGCTGTACTGACCTCTCTAGATGCTCTGGTTAGACACCCAAATCCCATTCTCCATGCACAAGATGCTCACACAGTTGCTCTAGGGCTGATGGGTTCCTCCCCATAGACACTTCCACAAACATCCTAGCATCACAGACACTTAAAATGCCAGCATGCTGACTGCCAGCTTCCAAAAGATGATTCCAAAGGATGCAGATTGCCTGAGGAAATAGCAGGAAATAAAGCTGTTCAGACAACCAGCAAGGCTCAGCAGAAGGGCATCTCCTGCTCTACCTCTGGGTGGCCCAGCAGTTACACTCACAGTCTACCCCCACTACGTGCTAGAGGATTGCAAAGATATGTCCTGGCTAGAGGATTGCAAAGATATGTCCTGAAACTGGCAGTCAGTTTCCCCATGGTGGGCAAGTTGGACCAATCTGTCAAAAGACTGATATGCATCTATTAAACTGTCTTTTGTAAGTCCCAGTAACACAGACTAACAAGATAACACTTTGAATAATGCATCTTACGATAGGGAAACTATAAAATGCAGATGCCTCACTGTCTTACAGTCATATGTCATTCTTCTGTCCTACTGCCTCTGACAAATTGACTGGTATGATAGTTATATGGGTTCTTTGTTTCCTCATCTGCCTCTTCTCAAACCCAAGACTAAAAATTAACATGACTTTCAATTTTGCAAGTTATTAAATCTGTTTGCCCCTACAGCAGGTACATGCCAAAAAGTCTAAGTGGGTCCACCAAACCTAGCTCTTCTACTGAGGGATTGGTACACCTGTGGTATGTTCCAGCATCCTTTTCAAGGATAATCTTGACATCTGATCTTTGATGTAATTAACACAATTGCAAATTTTCACAAGGGATTCTCTGTTCTTGTCAAAATCTTTACCATAACAACCTTTGAATTACAATACAGCAGTAAGTGTACTGCAACACTCAGCGGAGGAAAAGATACAGTAGGAACAACTCTAAATGAAATTAATTAGAATGGTTAATGTTCGTGAAGCACTCTGAAGATGGAAAGAGCTATAGTAGTGTTAAATTATAATCATTAGCATGCCAGATCCTGAAGGTCTTACTCATTTATCACCCATTTGTTACACAGACTAAACTTACATTCACTTCAGCTGAAGATTTATCTGAATGAGAGACAAATACAGATTTCAAAATTCATAAAATATAATAGTAAAAATGGATTAATAAACCATTCAACTTGTAAAAAGTCTGTTTTCATAGTCCCTGGTGCTTGAGTCTGCTTAGTAAAGACTCACTTGGAAATGTCCTCAGGCCAAAAAGATCCATTGTTCATTTAGTTTGAGAAAAAATTATATAAGCAAAACAATAAAACATATTTAATAAACATTGGATTAAATAGAAGCTCTGTGCTGGGGAAATGGAAAGGGAAATGGAAAGGGAAAGGGAAAGGGGAAAAGAGGGCTCTCAGGGACTGGAAAATTTCAAATGACTCACTGAGATGTGCAAAAGGAGGATCCAGGGAGTTAAAGACCAGTCAGCCTGGCCTCAATTCTTGTTAAGGTGATGGAGTAAATAATCCCAGAAACCATTTCCAAAAAATATCAAGGTGATTTGAAGTAATCAGCATGGATTTATGAAGGGTAATTCATGTCTGACCAACCCGATAGCCTTGTGCAAAGAAATGATTAATCTGGTGCATGAGTGGAGAGCAAAAGAAGACTTTAGCAAGGCATTTAACAGTCTTTCATAATATCATCAACGACAAACTGATAATGCACAGGCAAGATAAATGGACAATGAGGCAGAATGAAAACTGGCTGATCCTTCCCCTTTGCTCAGCATTGATGAGACACCTCTGGATTGCTGGATACAGTCCTGGGTTCCCCACTACAAAGGAGACATGGACATAGAGAGAGCCCAGAAAAGAGTTGCAAGTATGGCTGAGGGCCTGACCCTCTCTAGTATAAGGAGAGACTGAGAGATTGGACAGTTCAACCTGGAGAAAAGAAGGCTCTGGAGGAATCTTATCAATGTCTGTAAGTACTGAAAGGCAGGTGTAAAGAAGATAGAGCCAGGCTGTTCTCTGTGGTGCCCTGTAACAAACAGGACTAGTGGCAATGGGGACATACTGAAATACAGGAAAGTCCATCAGAACACAAGAAGACAATTTTGTTTTGTGAGGGTGGTCAAATACTGGCACATAAGGTTCAGAGAGGTTTTGGAGTCTCCATTCTCATAAAATGAGAAGAAATAGGTGGGAAGAAAATGCCCTTGACAGGCAGATGTGATATGGTATAAGAATTCACACATTTGAGTTTAAAAAATGAAATACTTTGTGAAAGATTACCAAACTGACAGCCATGGAAGGTGGGAATGTACCTGAACCTCAGTCCCCAAGCAAAGTCATTTACTAACCCTCTCTTAATTCCCATGTGTCTCCTTGTTTTCATCAGTGCTTCAGACTATTCTGGGCAAAGGATTGTGATGGAATCCAAGATCGGCACTAATGTACATCACATATTGTCTGCCAACACCCTCACTCAATGGTGAGGAAAGTTCTTTTATGAGTGAGATGAGTTAATCTATGTTGGTTCACTGCAAAATGTTCTATGTTTCTTTTCACTGCAAAAGTAGATCCTATACCTGGAAGTTATTTAGAAATGGTTTACTTTAAAAAAAAAATCCACATTTAGTAATGCAATCAATTCCTAGCAAAGATAAAAAGATGTCTTTGTAAAGATAATCAGAGAGATTTTAATTCACATCTTCTAAACCTCATTTTTTTTTCCCCTTAATGGTATGGTTTCTGCAAATAGTACATGTCTCACCCAAACTTTATTTGGGGATCAGCCACCCACAAGAAACACACATTAAGTTCTGAGTTGCAATAATGTCCAACCTTTCCAGCTCTTACTGGAGAACTCAGCAACTCCTCCAGTATTCCAAGGGTTTGTCAAGCAGTAAACTGAAGCAGCAGCTGATCAGGATGCTAGGAGAAAAAAACATGAATTTGAAATAAAGTTTTTTGTTGTTGTTCTTGTTAAAAGCCTTATTATCAGAGAAGCTGCATGTCTCTGGGATGGGAGTGCCTGTGAGAAGATCCATGCAGACATCCAACAGAGAATTTAAAATATTGGTTAGCAGAATCAATATATTTTGGCTGCATGCAAGTCCTTGCTTATTATTCTAGTGCCAGGAAAGTACACAGCACCTCTGAGTCATATAAAAGTTCTGGTTCCTGCACATAATCTGCATTTAGGCAGAAAGTAATAGCTCGTAGAGCGGAGA
This sequence comes from Melospiza georgiana, assembly GCF_028018845.1. Classification (NCBI taxonomy): domain Eukaryota; kingdom Metazoa; phylum Chordata; class Aves; order Passeriformes; family Passerellidae; genus Melospiza; species Melospiza georgiana. The sequence continues at coordinate 50,792,228 of NC_080431.1, forward strand.
AGAGCACATAATAGTTCCCCCAATAGTATCACATGACAACTTGAGCTGATTTTAACTCTATTGTCGCTCTGTATATATACATACATCAAAAGTGTCTTGTAAGCACATGGCAACCCCAATTTCCTGTAGAATTGTATAGCTTCAGCACAGCATGCTCCTTTTGAATCCTGGTAGGACTCAAATAAGTGCTTTGATACACAGGTATCCATATTAAATGTGGACATCTATATTACACTGTCTGATGTAGCAGCTTACATGAGAATGGTGAAGTCTCCCCACAGCTGAAGGAGAGACGCCACCTCCTAACACAGGCTCTTGTCTCCTACCTCCTCATTGGGCAGCACACCTGAGATCCTACAGTGGGATTTATCTCACCTAATTTTAGCAATGCAAATGCTTAGCTTTTGGCTAAGCTGATCTCCAAGCTCCTTCTGCATTCAATGCAGAGATGGGTATTTCCAGTTGAATGTTAGTGTTCTTAGACATCTTAAGGTGGGATAACTTGCTTTCTCTCAAGAGATCCTTCACAGTACATTATAGCAGTGGCCCATGTGAACAGCTCAGAACAGATGCCTGTAATCTATATAATATATGACATAAAGTGATACAGAAGAATTTAAAAACATGGCAGTCATTAAGAGTGTGAAAATTGATTTGTAACCCCCAAGTCACAGCACACTTCTAACTACCTTCAGCAGCAGGGAAGAATCATAAGTAATGGAATTAGATGTCTACTTTATTCTAATACACTATTAAAGCTCTTGGAGGTTTAAACCTTCTGAAAATGATGGTACTGTGGAATTCAGTGGTATAATACAGATGAGGGTTCAAAGATATTTTAAAGATGATTAGCAACTTCTCTTATCTGTTTGCAACACTCAGGACTTTATTAAATTAAGAAGGAAGTTTCATTTAAGAGAGGAAGAGTAGCACATCAGAGGCTCAGACCAATGCTAATTGACTGAGGGCAAAACTTGGCAAATTGTAACATTTGTGAAATATTATGAAAATAGTTTGTTGGGAAATGTTAAACTTTTCCAATAAGATAAACTAGAAAAAAGGGACTGAAAATACACACATTGATATATCTTTCTTTAATAATTTAATATAAAAAGAGAATACAATGAAATGAACTGTCAAGTATAAAAATCCTTTTAGTATTCTCTTTTCATGTTCAAAATCTTTGTTGTGTTTGAGCATCCATAATTGCTTTGCGTCAAGTTCCCTAAGACATTTCCATCTGTCTTTCAGCAAACTTGAAAACGTTTTTTCTACTTTTGGCTTTAGTAAAAATCAGATGTTTGTTTCAGCCAGCAAGGTTACTTCTGATGATTGTTTATCCTCTGCCATTCTGTTGTGATCACTGGGGCCATCTTTCACTTTGCCATGATACATGTATATTACTGTTTGCACCATCACTCACAGCTCATAACTTGGGATAATCCAGAAGGGCATTGCATGCATCATTCCTTCTGTTTAGCCATTGAAATAACTTTACTCAGAATCAAAAGCAGAATGAAACAGCTGAGCCCAGCAAACAGAGCAGCTAACATGGGAGTTTCTGAAGGGTTAGCTGCAGACCGTGTGCTCAGCAGTAGAGCAGTCGCAGAAGGTGAGTTGGAAGAGTATTTTCATATGTGTGTGTGTGTGTGTGTGTGTGTGCATTATCTATTCAAGTTTTGTCCTTTTGGAAAGCTGTGGGGACAGTCCTGCAATCTCCTACCAGGCCATACTGCTCAGCTTGTCAGAGTTTCTGTGAGACCCATCTGGCCATGACTAGCAGGTCTTTGATCAGAATCAGTGCCTGAAATCATCAAATAGCTAATCCCTCCCATATTACTGAGGGAATGAGACTCTGCAGCGAGAATTTATATATAAATCATTCTGCCTGCCGTCCTTTGGAACCAAGCAGATGAGGGAAGAATGAAAAGAAAGCGACTTCACATACAGGAGGGATATTTGGAAAAAACACATCTGGAAAGCATCACTGTTGAAGATTCAAGGCAGCAGGGACCCATCATTAAGGAACAAGCTATATGACAAATCAGGGTTTGTAGAACAAGGGACAAGGGTACCATTTGATATACCTGCTCAAGCTCCACAAAATATTCATGTCTGAGCCACTAACACAGCCCTGTGCAAGTGATCTTGAAGGTTTACGGATTAATTTTCTAGCCAATATAGTGCAAGCTGAGGCACAAGCCACCAGCAGCTCCTACCATCGTATCACATTTCAGAACAGCATCAACAGCTCCTTAAAACCTGCATGTCCTATATTAAGGAAAAAAAGCTGAGGAGCTGACATCTTGACGTGAGTGATATATATCAGAGACCTGTCAGTACAAAAACTACCTTGGAATTTCTAAAAAAAAAGTACTGACAATTTCATAACTCAAAAAAATAGTGTCATGGAACGATAAATTTGATTTCATCTTGGCAGATAAAAGGGCACTGATCTAAGAACTAAAAACAAAGATTTTTTAGGAGCAAGTCATCATGACTTAAGTACATTCATTATGTGCAGACTGAAAAAAAAGTTGAAATCAGTAATAAATATGGTTGGTGATTTAAAAGAGACAGGTTCATAAAGCTGAAAACAACTATAGGCTAATAGACCTGGAAGAAGGTATGAATAATTTGGGAGAACTGATTAAATATTTTATTTGATGGTCAAAACGCTACCATCCCACAGCTGAAAAATTAGGTGACATTAGCTATAAAAAAACTTGACTTTAGAAGACAGAACAAAAGCAACTCCAAAAGCTAAAATATATTTGTGATCTCTGTGTATGTGTTCATCAGTGGGGAGGGCTGAGGTCTGGGATGGTGAAAAAAAGGGCAACATGACAGAAATGTATATAAATTTAGAAGATAGAAAGTTTGGGGAACTGATTAAGGAAACAAGTAAGTAATAAAATAAAAAGCAAGAGATGATACAGTTGTATGTAATAAAATATTCAAATGTAAGGAATTCTGCCAGAATTTTTTTCCTTAATTAATAAAGTAGGGCTGTCAGTAATAATGCAGGAAAGTGTTCAAAAACATTCTGGGTTTTATTTGGAAATAAGACTATATATTTGGATTATATGAAAATGATGAGTACATTAATAGGAAATTTTTCAGAGGCTTTCTTTATGTTCAAAGGACTATGACAAAGAGCAATACAATCTTTGTTATTTTTTTGCTTAGAAATAAAGAGGGGTTTGAATGAGATTTAATCCAAGTTACCTGGATCTATATTTAGATCTATATTTAGAAATGTTATAAACAAGTCATTTGTTAGCCACAGGGTTCCAGAAGAAACATTAATCTGGGAGTCTACATTTTTTAAAGAAGTCACTTTAAACTCCTAAAGTAGCTAGCTTCAAACTCCTAAAGCACTGAACAGATTTACTTCTTCATCTTGAAATGCTGATGCTTTCTTCAGTAGAATGACTGCTATTTGTTAGGCACTTCACAAAGTCTCATATAAATTCTTTCTGAGCATCAGATGAGATGTTGTGTTTCTGGCAAGACAGGATGTCAGTGCCTGCTGCTTTTGAAGGCAGATTTTTTGTGGAAGGTTGTATATAAATACATATTAAGGAAGAATGTTTTAACATAACGCTTGAGACATAAATATTCATTTCCTGCTGCAAACTATAGATGAACAAGGTATAATAATTCCTTCTTGGATTCTTGGAACTTATTTTTGGAATGTTTGCTACTTCTCCCATCTGTTGCTTCTTGATCCCATGTTTTCTGTACAAAGTAAAATACCTCACTGTAGACTTCCTGCATTTCTAGACAAAAAATATGCAATGGTGAGGCTGACCAGAAGTGACTACTGCTCTCCTGTTTCCTATATGTGAAAGATGCTGAGAATATGATATTCCAATGGTGGTTCTCCCTACCAGCCTGAAATTCTTCCTGAATTCCTGTAGTTTATAAAAGGCAATAAGCAATAAGCCCATCACTGGACAAGGACCAGTTCCCCTAAAGGTTTATCTGTGCAGGGTGGGCAGTGTACCGGGGCTCTCACCTGAAGTGTTGCACATGAATGACACCATGGTACTGATGCTGCCAGGCAAGCCCAACCTCAGGCCATACAGTCTGACAAAAGGCTGAGCTCTGTGCACAAGCACAAGCTGCTGCATCAATTTGAGGTAAATATCAAGGTCCCTGTTCACTGCAGCTGGAAGGAAAATGGTATTTTCTCTGGGAGTATTTTAAGTCTCACATCAAACCCGCATGGGTATTTTCGTTTCCATCTAATTAAAAAAATCAAAATTGAAACCTTTTCTTCCTATTTTTAGTATTTGAAACACAGACAAAATCTGTTTTCTCACACATAAGCAGAGGAAGCAAATATTTGCCTCCAAACTTTCCATCTAAAAGAAAAACTGCAGAAGCATTTACATGTTAATAAAAGCAACTCCTTCTACTGGTTACTATCCTCCTTTCTCACTCATGCATATTACAGTGATCCAAGCAGAGAATGAGCAGGCTTTCAGACCTTCCTTAGCATGCAAATGAAGCACTGGCTTATGCATCACCCCTTGCATCTGAAAGCAACTTGTGTGTGGCTGCATAATATCGTTCAGAAATTTGGGGGATCTTCCTCTATTCCTTCAGTCCAGCCAGGAAACATTTTCCATGTCTGATGTGTAGGACTAAACCTATTCCAAACAGCAATAAAACTGAGATGGAAGAGCAGGTGAAGATAAGGCAGGAAATTAAAATAGATGGGGGTTTTATGAAAACATTTCAAAAAGGAGGAATTGCAGCATTTCCCTCCAGCTGTACACTCAAAATCAGATATGAAGGACTATCTGATTACTTCCTAAAGTGTTGCCTGGGAGGATTAAGCACAGGCCATGGAGCAGATCCTCTGCATAGGCAAATCATTCTATGCTTTTACACCAGCTGAAAGACTGGTCCTTCTGCATCCCATCTGCCAAATACACATAGATGCAGAACGAGTGACTGCAGTCCTCCAGAGCAGGTACATCCTTTTTCTACCACTTTACCACTTTTTTGTTGGGCTTTTTTTTTTGTTGTTGTTGTTGTTTTGGAGGTTTTTTTTGTTTTGTTTTGTTTTGTTTTTTGTTTTGTTGGTTTTTTTGGGGTTTTTTTGGTTTTTTTTTTTGGTTTTAATTTTTTTGCACCCAGGGAATTTCAGTACTCAGTTTAGCTGTTTTCCAACTTCATTTCATAGAGAACAGGAGACAGTTTTTGGCAGTGACACTTAGCTGAACTCTGCTTTGTGTGCAGTTAGATTTACTTCTAACACTTCTGAATGTCCTTACCGCATTGTTGCTTTTGTCCCAAACTCTCTTTTTGTTGGTTGGTTTTGTATTGAAATCACAGTTAAGCCATTCAGCATGGTATTTTCTTTGCAGAGTGAAAAGTGTGTGAAAGCAGTTGAAGGTCACATGCATTATAACAAAACAAAAGAGAGAAATAATAGGGCAACCATTCTGAAGTCCTCAGACATCCAACATATTATTGCCCTGGTGATTTCAGTGTGGATAAGAAGAGTGGCAAAGGGAAGTAGGCATCTCAGTCCAGCTGCTCCTTTCAGCATACAATGAGAAGGATGCAGGGGTCTTGTTCCCCAGCCTCTTCCTGCCACTTTGCGTCATGTGCTTGAGTGGTCTCTAGAGAATATGCCTCTGTGCCACAGGGGGTGCCACAGAGGAAAATGTCCAGTTTGTGGGTATCTGCAGTCGCACCCCTGAATTTCTCAGTTCATTTGCTTCCCAGGCCAGGCCCCGGGCACAGCAGTCCCTGAAGTCCCATTTCAATTATGCAAATATTCCTACATGGCACCCGTGACCAGAGACATATTAACTGGCTGAACAATGAGATTTCTCCAGTAAATATACAGCTTTTTCCTCCACCCCAGAAAATGAGATGCCTGTGGTATAAAATATGGTATAAAACAGAAGAAAAAAGACAGTAGGGATGTCTTTTATTGTATTATTACTCTCCAGGTCTCCAAAATCTGAGTCAAGAAGAACTACCTGCATTATTTGAAGTGTAATTAATTTATTTCTATGAGGCTCTTGCCAGCCTGCCAATGTACCCAAACCCTTCTCTTGTAGATACTAGCTCTTCTTTATTGCATTTACCCTTCAGTAGTATAGGAAAAGGACTAATGATTTTAAACTAAGAAAGTGCAGAATTTGGCTAGGTATAAGGAAGAAAGTTTTTACAATGCAAGTGGTAAGACACTGAAATAGGTTGCCCAGAGAAATGGTGGATGTCCCATCCCTGGAAACTCTTAAAGTCAGGCTGGACAGGGCCCTGAGAGACCTGAGCAGTTCAGGGATGTCCCTGCTCATTGGAGCAGGGCTGGACTTGATGACTTCAAAAGAAGCTCTTTCCAACATAAATTATTCTATTATTCTAGTATTTGGAAACAGACATTTGACACTTTTGAAGCTGGGAGCAACACAGCTTTTTTTTGTGTGAGGTTTTTTTTTTTTTTTTTTGGTTGGTTTGTTGGTTTTGTTCTGGGTTTTTGGGTTTGGTTTGGTTTTTTGGGGTTTTTGGTCTTTATATAATTTTGTAATTATGGTGGTTTCTATTCCACACCAAGTCACTGCTGCTGGCACAGTCAAGCAGAGAAGAGCCTGCTGAGCTCTGGTTGCTTGGGCTGGTAGGTAACCTATCCAAAGCAGCTGTGCATACTCCCTTGGCATCTCGAAAGACACTGGGGTCTCACAGCTCTAGCAGATAAGAAGTTCTCACACAGTTCAGTGACCTTGCTGCAGCACAGCCCTACAGTTCCAAAAAGAAGGGCAAGGGAAGGTTGAGTTCACCCTTGCTCCAGCCAGCACAGGAGGGGACACAGTGTTTGTCAGTCACTAAAGCTATTTTAGGAGCAATGAGCTCCCAAAACATCCCTTGCTTTCTGAGTCCTTGTCTGTCTCCATCTCTCATGGACACCAGTTTTGTCCTCTGCCTGAGAGTCTGAACATTTGACAACAAAGCCCTGACTCAACGTCCAAGCAGTTGAGCACAGCCATTAGTCCCAGAGCCCTTTTTTTCCCCCAGGCCAGATGTTCCCTCAAATGAAGGATATAATTCTCTTAGAGTATAAAACACAATGCAGAGCCGTGTGCTGGCTTGCAGACCAAAAGAATTAAAGACACTTCCCCATCTATACAGCATCATATATATTACATCAGCACAGTACCATACCCAGGCTAATAAAACCAGTTCTGCATTGGAGGTAATAAACCAGCTGGTTGGACTGCAGCCAGTCTCATATTGTAGCTAACTACAAGAGGCACCAAAGCTTACTAGTGACAGACCAGGTTAAGGATTTGGGTGCTTAGCCTCCATTGAACCCTGTGCTGCAGGAGTTCCATTGCTCTCAGCTCCTGAGCTAGAGAGTTTAAAGCTTGCTCAGATATGTATTACCAGCTGCTTGGGGGGAATATTAAGTGGTGACCTGCAGCAAAGCAGGAGAGAAGATGCTCCTCCTTTTGCTTCCCAGAAATGGAGTTATATGTGAGACCATATGTCATATATATGGTGTTGTTGGCAGGGCTGGCGAGCAGAGTGACTTTGTGCTTCCACACAGAACCCCAAATCATCAATCCTGGGTCCATACAACAAGAGTATTTCAAACAGGGAGTGTCAATATTAATATCTCATTTCATTGTTTCTAATCAGCTAAAATTATTCAGTCAGGGCAAACTCTGCTCTCTATTATCCTGGTGCAATTCATTGATTTCCACAATGGCCAAGTGTAATTGTGTGCAGAATTTGGCTATTAATGTAATTTTAATAAAAGTTTCTTCATGTATATTTCATAAATGTATTATTTTGCAGTGAGAACTTTTCTAATCAGCAGGAAGGTATCTCTAGATACTGTTGCTCATTTGGTAAGGTAGGCAATAAGTAATAAATATCTCTGCATTAGAAATGTAAGTGAAAGAGAAAATTGGAAGTTGCTTTCAGATGAAAATAGATTAAATATAGTACATTTGCTTAAGTATCTTTATAATGTGGCTTGGCTTTTCATCTTGATCTTTGGTTAAAATTACTTTCTCTGAATTTAACTTTTCGTACATGCTAGAACACCTCTGCACTATTGGAATAAACAAGACTGTTAAATTAAATGCATATTGTGCCAAAACCTTCCCTCAGCAATATATGTGCATAGGAATTTATAACAGGATTTAAAATCAGAGCTGAAGGTCACCTCTTCTGTATCACAGGCCATTACATTTCTTCCCCGTAAGGAAATCCAGTAACTTTTACTCAAATTAAAACATTTCAGCTCCCTTGAGACCTTACTGTTAAGTGCTTCAGACAGACATCTGCTGAAACAGAGCCACCACAAACGCCCATGGCCTTTGCAATGCCAGATAACTAAGAGGCACAGTACTCTTTTATAGCAGGACAAAAACAGAGTGCCTGATGCTGTGGGTCAGGGGGAAGCCACCTTTGCCCCTGAACATGTGAACCTGGCATAATGGGCATGAACCAAACCGGAGAGTCCCCTGTACCACGTAGGAGCTATGCCTAGGTCTGCCCTGGGGGAGAGTTTTCCCGATCTTGAAGACAAAATTCTGTCTGCTTATCTACTCTAATGGGAACACCCAGCTTCTCCTACAGCCTCAGCAGTGAAGGAATGATTGGGGAATTTCTTCGTGCTTTGTTGTATTCGTCTAGCTTGGTGTTCTCTCCAAGTGCCAGCAATCTGTGGAACTAGTGCAGTAGTCCTGATTCCCTGTGTTTAGTCAGAAATTTCCAGAATCCTATTTAAAACTCATTGCTGCAAAGTTACATTTTGTTATTTATGGGTGGCTCTCTTACCTTTGACATTCAGATACAGTGCTTCATTTAGTGTGGGTCAACAAGTTGGAGCCTTTCTTTATGTCTCCCACCTAGCTATTAGAACTCCTCTCTTTAAAGTACTAACTAAATCCAGTGAAAAGTAAAGTCCAGAGACTGCCCCTCACCCACTTCTTCAGCAGATAGAAGAGGGTATGTTCTGATCTTATCCCGATTAGATTTTCCATATTCTCCTGTAGATGAGGGCATCCTTTCATGGTACCCCTGACAGTGTTGTGTACAGAGGAAAGATCACCCCACCAGTTCTGCTCAATTGTCCCTTTTGCATGTGGAAATCCATCTTTTTTTACCCCACAGCAACCCCTTGCACTGATGGCTTAGGCTCATGTACCCCAAATGTAATTTGTTTTTCAGAAGTCAGTGTTTCATCTGATAGATTTTGCTTGCATTCTGAAAGGCAGGAGTCTAAATCCAGATGTGAAAGAAGCAAGGAAAATGGCTTTGAGGACTGAAATCCTCAAAGGCTTTGAGACTGAATCTTTGACTGAAAGATTGCAATTACTTTCCTGGAGTTGCTGAGAACTGCAGGGATGACCTTGCTTAGTGTAATTTGGGATTTGAGAGAGGTTCCTAAGCTCAGAAGAGTTTGCATTCTCTTCAGCTGCTTATTGTTGCCTAAAGGTTACAAATAAGGGCTCAGGGAAACAAAATACTGTTTGAATACTCACAGTTGCAAAGCTGAGACATTTAGGGCATTTGCAACCTAGGTACTTTACATCATTCATGCGATAGATATTCAGGACTCCTCTCAGGTATCGTCTAGAAAAGTCTGTGTTTTTGTGTCCTAGGAAAATAGTGACAGTTTACCTTATCAAATTGTCATACAAATAGATCAATTAGGAAAACAGAACTTGCATGCTTAGAAAGTGAAGGATATGTGAGCACAAGAAAAACCTTGAAAAAGGGGCATTTGTACTGGATCTAGCGGCATGACTTATCACAATTAGTTCAGCACAGTAGCATGTATCATACAAAATGCCATACTGATAGGAAAAAATACTCAAATGTGTCATGTACCACACAAAAAGGGTGGAACCAAACTGTGAAGTGCTGTGAGATAAAATGTTCAAGGTGCAGTACAAGATGAGCCAGAATAGAAAAAGATGACAGCAACCAGACAGCAGACCAAAATAAAATAAAATAAAAAAATGACATGCTGCCTTTGATCCTGTTTACAAGAGGAAAGCAGCAGCACAGTAAAGCTTTCATACCATCACAGAATCTGCAAGTATAGCAGAGATTGCTTCTGAGAGAGGGCTTGAACCTGGAAGTTTGCACGCAGCTGTGCCATTAACTTCAGCAAGAGCTCAGTGTGCAGGGCGACAGGAAGATTAGAGTCGAGATAACTCTCTGAGTGCCTTGAGGACAAGAAAGACTTATGCAAAGAAAAATGCCATTGATCAGTATCACTCTGCACTGCCCTTCTTTACACTGTATTAGCTCACAAGCTTTGGAGTTAAAGTGCATTTTTAATGAAGCTTCAGTATTATGTAAGGCTTTACCATGCTCCAAAAGTAGCCACATCTTTGCAAAAGGGTTTTAGGGTTTCTAGGGAAGCATTGGTCCAGGTGACTGCAAGAGGCAGAGGAAGGGAAGCAGTAATCTTGTGTGTGGAAAGCAAGTTTTAGAGGGATCAGCACTGCTACTTGCTTGTTGAAAGGGAAACTCTTTTTCAAAAACTAAATGGTATTAAACAACACATTATCTCTCAAAGCCTTTTATTAGTCAGAGGCTTTGCAGCACCTATACAGGGGCAGGGAAGGAGAAAGAAGTACAAGCATTAAAATACATATTTTATATGTATGTATGATATTTTGCAGCCTCTTCTGTAGCTGAGCTAGCAACCCACATTTTTGCCAGTGCTGCTATAAAGGAATTATTCTGTCCAACAAATTCAGTAACTCAAAACAAAAAAAAAAAGGCAAGAATTGTACTGAAACCCGTATGCATTATTTATAAGAGTCACATGTAAAGGTAAACCTCATACTCTGCTTAGCGCCAGGTAAAGAAAGTCTCAATGTGACGTCATGTCAGCCATTCATAGTTCAAGATAATGGCTGACTAAGATGAAAGACTCCAGAAAAAAATTAAAAAGACCAGAGGTCTAAAAATCACAGTCCAGCTGGAAATATGGGAAGAACTGGTTCAATTTACTTATGGGACTAAAAGGCACCGTTTCCAAACCTTCAAAATTTTGCTGCCAAAAAGGAAAGGGATTAATTGATCTTTCTGTTTAATAGATAAGACAAGAAGTTAAAAGTTTGAGCTATTTCAAAGAAGCTTTAGAGGAGACATCCTTTATGTTAAGGATTAGATGGTGTGTATGGGGTAGTCTTACAGCTTTTTAAAAGCAATACATGAAAGACAGAAATGTTTACTAATAGCAATTCTGTTTTCAGACTAAGGATGGCCAAAATAGCCTGTCTAAATCATTTGAGTTTAGATCTATGAGCCAAGCTGCTGCTTCTGAAATGAATTACAATTTATTTATTTTAAAATTGTACTGGAAAGTTAAGAAGAAAAACTTGACTTTAATTAAAATAGCGGGAGCTGCATGAACAGGAAACATATTTGGAGATTTGGCCTATGTTAGAACAATTTGTCTAGTGCAGCCTTTCAGGGGCATATTAATGTTTATCAGCAGTAAATATTTTGGCCACTGTCTCTCTTCTGAATGTGGAAGATGCAGAAAATCTCTTTCTCCTTGAGGCATTTATGAGGCACAATTTCATTCCTGTTTACTGGACAGATGGCCATGTGTTGACTCTCTAGATGAAGTAGTTCATTCTGCTGTATTAGTTGATTAGCTTTGAAAAACAGTTCTTTGGAGAGGGGGGAGAAATTGTTCTAAAGCTTTTTCTCTTTTTAGTGGAACTTACTGTTCCAAATTGCTTGCAGCTTTTCTCTCCATATAATGATTATGGAGTTAAACATTAGTGATTCTGTATAAGTAGAATAATGACAATAACTAGAGCAAGGAATGAAAATGTTAAACTAACAAATAAAGTGGTCGATTACTGAAACAGATGAGAAGACAGAGGGCAAATTCTAATACCAAGACATAGCTGGCACAATGATTAGACCACAGGCAAAGCTTACTGAGTTTGGATTCAGAATGCTAAAATATCAACAGTGATAAACAGAGGACTCACAACACAGAAAAGGCAAAAAAAATAACTGGAGGATAGATATGAAAGCAGAAGGGAAAATGGTGCAAGTGAAAAATATTATGAGACAGAAAGTCCAAAAAGGACAAGTTTGCCTGAGGATGAGGAATTGAAATGAGAAGCAGCACTCCTGCAGTACTGTGTGGTTCCTCCTAAGGCAGAATCCCCCTCAGCCCTCCCAACCAGCCCCTGCTGACCCTCATCCCCAAAGCACAAGCATGGCAGCAGTGCCATAATTCCTCAAATTGCCCAGCAAAATGAAACTCTGCAGCTGCATTTCCTTCAGACAGGATGACAATTTGTGTGCAGCATGCATGTTGCTGATAGGGCTTTGAGACCTCCCTCTGGCCTCACTTATAAGGAATCTGGGTATCCTAACCCTCTCTAAGGCAGTCTCCGACAGTCAGAGGAAAACAAGCAGCTGCTGATAATGACATGGCAAGGCTTATGCTGTGCAGGGTTGATTGATCTGAATTCAGGTGGTGATGGAGGGGAGCTTCATGGACTAAATCATTCCATGACTACAAGTGATCACTAGGTTGTGCTAGCAGCAATAAAGTGAAGTCCTTTGGTTTTATTTAGGTTCAAAAAGCAAGGCAGAGAATGACTGAAGGGCTTGAGTAGGAAGGCAAACCTTGTTAGTTTCTATTTATTTTTACCATCTAATATCTAATGCTTCATAGCTCTTGTGACATTTCAGACACATGCGACAATTGCACTAAAATCTAAGTCCATAGAAGTAGTCCAATTTACAGCAACTGAGGAGCTCATTCTTCTAGGGACTGCTACTGAGACAAATCATTTTGATTTTTAGGCTTTCCTCCAGCAATCAATAATTTTATTGCTTTACTTGAGACAGAAAACAATCATATAATAACAAAAGTTGCTGGGTTTTGCTTCAGATTGTTTGTTTTACTTTTTACTGCCCTGTTTTGAGCACAGTGGGATAGCCTCTTTTCAGAGAAAATATGAAAAAGGGTGAAAAAGAATTTGTACTCTACTTTGAAGGGAAAGAAGGGAAAGGGCTTCAGTGCACTGCAGATAGGCTGAGTCTCATACTGACTGTTTATTCAGCTTTCAGAGGCCACATTCTCACCCATGCTGCAGTTTACATGTAATCAGCATCCTTGCACAGTGATAGGCTGCTGTTCGGTTTCATTTTGTTTTCTGTTCCTGTTCTTCATTCATCCCATATCAGAATTTGTGTTCCAAATGGACTGCATTGAAATATCTATAGCTGTTACAGATAATGCTGCTTTCCATCACAAAATTCATATAAGCCGTCCAGCAGGAATGAAAAGCACAATGGCAAGCTCACCAGAGTCAGCTACCCAAACTGCCTTGTCCATAAATGTAGGGCTCTGCACTTCATATGTAGCAAGTGGGTGAGGGATAGCAGTCAGAAGATACTTTAAAATCATGATGTTCTGGACTGATAACCTCAGAACAATCTTAAAATTTTTTTCTTGCTTTTTGTCACCAGTTGTCATGGTTTAATTCCAGCATCTCAAAAATCAAGCCCGTCACAGCCATTCACTCAATCCCCTACCAGTAGGATCAGGGAGAGAATGGGAAGGGTAAACGCCAGAAAACTCATGGTTTGAGCTAAAGACTGTTTAATAGGGAAAGCAAGAGCTGCACACAAAAGTAAAACAAAGCCAGGAATTAGTTCACTGCTCCCCCTGGGCAGAGAGGTGTTCGGCCATCTCCAGGAGAGCAGTGCCCCATCACATATAATGGTGACTTGGGAAGACAAATGCCATCACTCCAACTGTCCTCCCCTTCCTCCTTCTTCTTTCTACACTGAGCATGATTCCACATGGTCTGGAATGTCCCTTTGGCCAGTTTGGGTCACCTGTCCTGGCTGTGACTCCTCCCAGCCTCCTATGTACCCCCAACTTCCTTGGCAGTCTGGCAGTCCAAAAAGCAGAAAAGGCCTTGGCTGTGTGTAAGCTCTGCTCAAAAATAACAAAAACATCTCTGTATTATCAACCCTGTGTTTAGAATAAATAAAAAACACAGCCCCATAGCAGCCACTGTGAAGAAAGTTAACTCTACCCCAGCTGAAACCAGCACACCAATCTATTCTGTCTGTCAGACCTGTTCTTTGAGGAGATTTTCAACATAACCTTAAGGTGTGCAATACTTCTTTTTCTGAATAATGCTCATTTTTCTAGTATCACAGGCATCAATATCTGTTTCTCAGCATTTGAGGGAAGACTTAGTTCATTTATCAATTCCTCTATTGAATTCTTTGAAAGGGACAGATCTTTGAGTTCAGAAGTATGGAAAAAATCTTTCCAAGTATTGCTCCATTTGTTTTGCAATTTGTGGCAAGAAAAGATTAACACAAAAGAACAGATTAGTTGCTGGCTGGCAGCTTCTCTGACATTTATAATAGTTAACTAAACTAGCTTTACCTACATAGCCTGATGTCCAGCTAAACTGGTTTAAATTCTGTGCAGTTAAATAATTGCAAGCATAATGAGTTGGATCTGTTGCTGATGTTCTTCCTTATAACTTTGCTTTACTACTTCAATTTCTTTAAAATGTGAAATCTGCAGGCATTTCTGTAAATTCTGCAACAACTTTTTAAAGTCTGGAATATGGCAACAATGGAGTCCTAGATAAAGTTCCCAGGCAGAAGCATCTATACAGAATACCAGAAAAAGAGTAAAGTAGCACAAGAGAAATCACAACAAAAGAGACTCCAAAACACCCCTTGTGCTGTCAAAAAAATGCAGGGATTGCCAGTCTCACTTCTGGTTCAAACACATTGTCTTACCCTGAGCATCTCTCTCCTCCATTTCCCTAAATATAAAATTATAAACTGACAGGATTAGCTGCTGTGTACAGAAGGCCACTAGCTTACTAAGTGTTTACACATTTTTCTGTTAAGAAAAAAATAAAAAGTACTTAAATTGTATTTTTGAAAGACTGAAAGAAGGTAAGCATTACAAATATTCTATTGGTTTGTACTTGTTTCTCATTAAATATTTAACCTGCTAAAATATTGCTCTGACAGCCTTAGCCATCTACCAGTTTGATGTCCCTTTGCAAGGACTGTCCTATTGACACAGAATCATTTCTCCCTTCATAATAATATTTTCATGCCTCATGGCATTCCCACCTGTGGCTTTTTAGTAATTAATGATGGTACAATGCAAATTCTAATCAAGCTGCATATGTATTTTGTTCATTTGTTTCCTTATGGGAAACATTTTAATTTCCCCTGGCCTTTATGCAGCAGCTGCATGTCCTTCTGATTATTTCTTCTGTTGAAAAGCGGTCAAAGTGTTGTTCAGGACAAACTTCAGTCCAGCTATAAACATCTGATACTCTTTTGGCCCTGTGTGTCCTAATATCCAGTTTTATTAAAGGCTGGACATATCATAGAATCCTTGAGATGAAAAGTAGCAGCAAGAAACACAGAGAATTTTGGGGCTGCTGAAGTAGACTGCTGCAGTGGGGGTTTTGAAGATTACAGCAGCTCTAAGACATAGAAAATAAACTTTCCTGCTACACAATGTTGTCTGTTAAGAACATACCTATAAATATCATTCCTTTATTGTTTATGTCTATGAACTAGATGAAAGAAACTAAAGTAGAATTTTCTAATTAAGATACAATTTAATGTATTTTGAAAGGAATTTTAATACATATGTAGCAACTTGTCTATTATTTTAAATCTCTGTTTTGCTGCACACAAACATGCAGCTGAAGTATAAACTTGGGAGTGGGGTGGTATACTAAAATCTGTCATGGCCTTTACATTTATTTTACCTCAGTCTAATGAATCTTTAGAGAAATCATTTCAATCTTCTGTAAAATTGAAACAGCTCAAACATAGATTGCAGTGCTCTGGAAGGTATATTTCTTCAAAGGTATTTGATGATCTCTGCTACAAAACATCATAACACTCTAACTATCGCTTTTACACATATCTTCTCTTCAAGGAGATCTGAAGTTGTACCTTCATTACACCTTAATAGCCTGTATTTTTTTTTTTTGCTGTTGTAGCTGGAAGCAGTGTTTTAAATTAAGTTCAAAACTCTGGGAAAAAAGACATGCTCCTTGTTCTTCATGAATTGTCCACACTACCTTTATCTATTTTCTCAACTTCACAGTTTACACACGTGAGGTCTCAGCTGAAGGGAAAAACACTCCTGAACAGTTCTTGCAAACTAGTGACCTGTCATGGGCTGTCACCTGTTCTGCAGACATTTTTCATCTGAAAGAGGGTTATGAAATTAAATCACTATAGCTGGGAAACCTCAGATATTAAATTTAATTGAATAGGGAGAGAGATTTGGGAAATTCTTTCAAGTGGGTATTTTTTAATGAATAAACAAATATTTTGTAATATTGAAAATATATTATTTGATCCTATAGTTTTGTCCTAGGAAAAAAATTCTGCCTTCGGATCCTCATTGTCTATTCAGTTTTAACTTTTGTACTCTCTTCTCCACTTAACTATGGTGGCTACACTGTGATTGCCCCTGGGCCCTGAAATAGAAATACTCTATCAAGATTCAGACCTGTTCAGTTTTTACAGACAACTAAGAGAGAAGGCTCAGCTGTGGATGTCCATGTCCCACGCTTCTGAAGGCAGTATGGGAGCTATAACAGGTTCTAAATTGAACAGGCACAACCAAATATATTGTGCTTCATAGACTGGTAAATGCTTTGTTCTTCTGCAGCCTAGATTTACTGGACTCACTCTGGAGACATTTACAGACCCTTCTAGAAAGCGGTGCTCTGTTTCCCCCTTACTCTTTGTTTTAGGGACTTTTTGCAGCCCTGCTTCCTGAATATTAAGGATCTGTAATTCTTTCCCTCTGGTGAGTCTTTTCCTCTGCTTTTTTATGCTTCCATACCCATTTGGAGCACCAAGGTGTTCCATTCTCCTCCCATGTCTGTGTTCACCTCCTCTATCTCCTCCAGTCCAATGCCTCTATGTCTCTCTTCATTAATCTGCTTCCTGTATATCAGAGACCATTGGGCCCACACAGGGTCATTTGCATCTCATTTCCACCTAGGTCTTAACCTCTCATTACCCCTTTCCTCTCTATGAAGTCAGATGAGTTTTGAAACTTGGTTGGGGCTCACTTTATTTTAATGTAAGAAGGTGCTTTTCCACATTGCTTTGTAATCTGGAGAGAGCACCAGGTTTGATAGCAGTGGGTGTGTTTATGCAGCAGATGCCAGGTGTGGGGTGGGCCCCCACCATGTTTTCCAGTTGTCTGTCATTGAAACCAACTGAGTTGTGCCCCGTACAACTTGCTCCTGAGTTTGTGCAGTCAAGGAATATCCCAGCACCTCCAAACAGAAACACAGGGTTAATCTGAAGGCCAGTCCTCACAGTCTCAGCCAGCTCCCACACCCCTGCGAGTGCAGCAGTGTCGTGTTGAGCATGAGCAGGCAACGATGGGGAGTGCCAAGCACCTCGGTCAGTAAGGTCTGTGAAGAACTTGGTGTGTAGCTGAGCTCTCCATTGCAGTATTAATGAATACTGACCTTGCTTTGAAAATATACAGCATGTGTTTCATCACTGTTTCTCTACAGTCTCTGCTGATTTCTACTGTGTTCAGCATTCTGCTGTGAGACCGAGAGGATTTAAACTTTCGTTTAGTTGCTCTAAACTCCAAAAAGTGCACTCAAACAGGCACACAGGCACTTACAGACACAAAGGCTCACATTACAGAGTTTTTATTCATTTTCCAGCAGAGCTCTGTCATCATAAATGATCACTAGCACTTTAGAGTACTGCTTGCTTTGTGTATGGATACACAGGCAAAGACTTTGGGACAGCCAGATCAATTAAATTAAAATAATACAATGACATTTTTTCAAATTTTAACCTCTTTTTAAACTGAAATAAGACTTTAGGAAAAGTAATTCCTTTCTGCACTTCATAATAACATTGCTTTATCTCCCTAGGATTCTGTGAAGAAAATTCATTATTCTTGTGAGAGACTCTACTACCAGAGATAAGGGGTTATAGAAAAGCCTCTCAAAAACTGGTTTTGTTTGGGCTTATCATTGGTCACGAGTAAAGTTAAATACATTCATAAGTGCTTGCTGTCTTTGGACCAAGTTCAAGATGCATGCAATTAGGCAAAAATACAAAGTTAGAAATTATTAAAATGAAAAAGTGATGTTCCAATTCAAGAAATCAATAATTTCGAGGTTAATGAACAATGCCTACATTTTCAGAATCTCTCTCTCTGAGCATCAGAATGACATTTGCTGGCACAAAAGGGAGAAAACACATTCAGAAAACTCAGCCAATGGTATTTCCATGGTTCTGGGTAGACTTATTAACTTACTGTAAGGAATTTTGTTAACACTAGAGTGAGGAATTCTGTTCAGTGCTCTACTGCTTCATTTTGATATATACAGGCAAGGCTATATCCTGCCCCAGGCTGCTTCAGAGATACAGAGCCATTCAAGTGATGTTGCTGTTAAAGGCTGAGTCTGACCCTCTGGGAAGTATATGGTTACTTCTTCTTTTTTTTTCCACATTAGTTGGGATGGTATCAAGGTTCTACAGCAGTCTTCATCACACGGCTTTTCACAGGAAGAAAAACAAAAGGTAGAACAAAAAGTACAGGTTGTCAAAGATGCTGTCACTTGGAACATAGTTCTCCTGAGCTGTATCTTAAAGGGGAGATAAAAGAAAAGAAACTAAAATATTTTATGTGCGTTTGAGATGAGCTCAATGTGATTCCTGTTGTTTCTGTGCTAAAACACATCACTGACTAAAGCAACATAAAGCTCAAAATGCAGTCTTTGAAAATAGTTAGACAAACACTACTTAGAGGCTTGGTTGTTTTGTTGTTTTCTAACTTTGCTTTAGCCTGTCAAACTCAAGAACTGTCTTGCTGCCATTTGCAGATTCTGCCTCTGCCCCCTTGCCATTTACAAGGGTTTAGAAGCTATTGTGAGTCCTTTTCCCCTTTAATTCTTTTGCCACAAATATCAAGGTGTGGAGCAACAAACATCCACAAAGGCTGCTGCACCACAATGCACTAATGCATGAGGACTGCATGGCTTAGAGGAAAATAGAGCCATACATCTTAAACTCTCATAATTACTGTGTGTCTGTGCATCTGATGGCCATAGCCACTGTTGCTCACTCCTGGTTGTAACCAGGCTGTATAGGTGTTGTGTTATATGGATGCTCTGTGGATGTCTCCTCCCTTGCTAGGAGTAGACAGATGTTTGATCTTTGGGCTGAAGTTTGATGTTATAACAGTCACAGTGCCTGAGAGGAGCATGGTGACCACTGCAGGAGACACTGCTGGTTACAAGCTGCTGCATCTTTGTTTTATGTCTGCAGTCAACTTTGTGTTCTACTCCACGCCAAGCTAGTGCTACACAGTTAAGGACTGTATTTTTAAAACAGTAAGGGGCAAATTCACTTCCAAACATCGATTTCCTTTTTAATCACAAAGAGCAAGAGAGCAGGAATCCTCCAGGAGTTTGTACTCACACTCCACAGGCACAAAATCATGCAGATAACAAGCAACCTATTCACCTCGCTAACTGGAAATATCTGGTCTGAGCTGGTTGTCTGGCATCCACCTGCAGTCAGCAAAGAATGAAAAATACTGAAGAGGCTGATTTATCCAGTGCTAAAGCAGATGTCTCAGAAAAGCAGCATGAATTGCCCTCTGGAGCTTATCTCCTCTTGTTAATTATAAGGGCAGCTTGGAAAACTGGTTTAGAGTAGATACTGGACTTCCAGGCAGCTTAAGTGAGATGAGCTGACTTCCAGTACTGGTTGGAAGGAAACTACATCAGAATCCTCTCCACTGCTCCTGCAGCAGGCTTTCTGCCTTCCAGAAACTTCAGGCAAAGCCCTGGCTTAATTTAAGTCCTTGGCAACTCTCTAACCAGACTCGGATTTTCCCCATCATACTTGCTTCTGATTCCTGTGCTATTACAGCCTCACAAAACTTCCGAGTGGGAATCCCTGCAGTAAAACCCTTGTCCAAATATTTGATAGTTTAAGAAAAGGAGTCATGCATTTTTGAACAGTTCAAAAATTCTGTTTCAAAGCTTTTAGCAATCTTGCCTTTATTTTGTAAAATATTATCTTGCTATAAAACAATGCCCTGATTGTTAAAGTGGCTCCATTTACACCAGACAACATAAAAAATATTCACCAAAAACTCAAAGACTGTTTGGAATGTTGAAACAGCCTGTGACAGAAATGGAGCAGCTCTGGGTTAATTCCCAAATACCAAGTTTTAATTCAGTTAATCTACAGTTTACTGTAAAAAGGTGTTGGGTAAAATCAACACGGAAATAGGGAAACAATGAGAAAAGGCAGGAGACAACCTCAGACAAGATATGTCTCAACAGACACATGGGAGATATACAAGTGCAGGAAGGGGAGATGACTAAAGATTTCTCCATAAAATACGACTCTTTCTGCAGAAGGGGGTAGGCTTTTCCCAGGCAGGTAAGGGAGGCAGACAGGGGTTACAGCTCTAACCACAGGCATTAGGGCTGACAATGAGCAGGAAGCCTGTTTAGTAGCTCTGTCAGCATTTGGCAGCAACCCAAGGAAGACAGACATGCAAATTGGCCTGTGTTGTTTTAAACCCCTTGCTCCTTTATCTTACCCAAAGTCTTTGCTGACTTGCTCACTCCCAGCAGTGAGTTAGCTGTCAGTCCTTTCCCAGCTATGGCCCTTCTACACATCTACACACCTTTGCAGCTCGGTGGGAGCTGCACCAGAGCTGCAGGTGGGATGCACACCTCCAGAGGGAACTCCAGCAGGTACTCATCACCAGCACTCTGCAGTGCACTCCTCCCAACACCCAGATTTTGGCCACCTCGAGGCATTAGCAGTTTGCACTGACCCTCAATGTGCTGTGCAGAGCACACCTCAGAGACAAAGGGATGAGAGATTCAGCTATCCAGCAAGAAATTCATTGGAAATACATGTGGGTATATATAAATTCAAAAAATATGCATATTCCTGTCTATCTGGTAGTATCAGAAAAGAATACTACAAATTTTATGAAGGGTAAATCTTAACATTTCCTTTGCTCTCAACACATACTTTGCTCACCAATTTCAACCTGCCTCTACCTCCCATCCCATTCAGTATAATCAAATGCACTTCAAACAATGAGTCAATGCTCAGAACAGCCTTGCCAAGGGCAAAATATCAGTCCTGTTTTGTTATGGCAGTGATGAAGTCACACAAGGGCTGTCAGCAGTTACCAAGACAAGCTGCAGGATATCTGTGGCTGGAACTTCAGTCCATCAGTTGCCCAAGCTGGTATGGCCAAGCTGGTATGGCCCCTTATCCAGTAGAAAATCTTCTACTCAGAGTATGTGGCTGAGACTTTGCTGAGCTTTGAGCACACACCAGTTGGAGGCATGATTTGCTGCACACTGCACAGCTGACCTGTGCATTCAAAAGTCACAAATTATCTCTACTACAGTCTCCAAGGAATATAACTGTCTAAAACAAAAAAAAAGTGAAATTTTTAGCAGTCTCATGAATGCTTGTTTCTTTTAATTAACTCAGTGTTTCTGAGACCATAGGGTGAACTCGGGTCAAGTCGTCAAGGATTTCTGAGGTACCACAAGAACTACAGACCTGTTCATTTTTTAAAATGAAATATGAAATATGCCCCCAGAATCTGGGACTTATAGGAAAAAAAAAAAAAAGCAAACAACAAATGTCATGAGACTCCATTAAAAAGCAGAAACTGACAACACTGTGACCCAGAAGTGACATGGAAAAGCCAGCACTATTTCTAGGTACAGTAAGACTCCCTGCTAACTTTTGCAATGCCTTCTAGAACAATATCAGACCAAACTAATTGCTGACATGAGTAATTTCCCCTGAATAAGGTGAAAATTCACCTGAATAAGGAATTTCACCAGGCTTGCCTAAGAAAAACTTTGCTACCAAGTGTTTTTTCTCTGTACCTTTGAGTGGAGCACAGACAATTTTCAGATCAGCATGGTATCTTTTCTGAAAAAAAAAAAAAAGAAAGAGGCGACAGATTTTGGAAACAAAATTATTACTTGCGACTGTGACAGATTCCATGGTGACACTTACAAGAATTTTTCCTATTAAGTTTTAGCAAGTGCTAGTGCCACAATAAATAACCTTTCATACATGGAGGCTTCAGAAGGAAAAATAAGGAGTAGTACAAGTAATTCTAGAAGTTTAAGAAAGGATTTCATTACTTCAAACTTAAAGCAATAATGCAATAGAAAAAAAAAAGGGGGATGAACTATATGAATTTACTTACCAGGATGTCCTCACTCCTAATCTATCATTTATATGCACATTTATTTTACATTTTTATGAAAATAATTAGATGTATTTGGACTCCAAATGAAAAATATCAGATTATATACAAGGTAGCACAAAGCATCTGAGCTTAGATAACACTCCCAATGAGATGCCTACGAATCTTTTTCATACCCAGCAGTCAATAGGGGATTTTCCTCCCAATTTCCCATTCTACTGAGGCTTCAGTCCCTCTTCCCCTGAGAAATTTAACTTCATGTGGATGGAAACAAAGGATTTTGAAAGTGGAAAAAATATAAAGTCAACTTAAGTGCTTTCTGCACAGATGAAATGTGCATGCAGCTGAGTTTACAGAAGGATTTCATAATATCAAGACCCAGAGAGATCAAAAGTAATAATAAGGAGTCTCTCAGAATCTGCGGTGGCATGAAAAGATTGTGCGTTTGGGAGAAAATTTGCATTTTGTTTGTTGATGTCTTGTAGATTGAGCTATGCCAGAGGGATGTAAATCAATGAAGATGTTGCTTTAGTATTTGAGTCCATTATTAATATAGTCCAATATGTTTTTATCAGAATAAGTTAAAAAAAAAAAGGAGAGAAATGTATTTTATTTTTTTAATTCTTTGAAACAAGTTCCATTCCCTCCTGTACACATACATGTATAATCTAAATGTTTTCCATTTTCAGCTGGTACTACTCAGTCATAGACATGTAAATAAACAAAATCAACTTTTACCAGTGAATACAAAGAAACCCTGTTAGGATGGCAATTGTATAACCAGAATCTGTAGCTGTAACTCGAATTTCCCTACATAGAATCACAGATTCCTTGAATATCTCCCTGGCAGTCCTTTAATCTCCCTTCTAAGCAACATCTCAATCTAAGCACTGCATTCAAGACTGAGACAGAAAAGCAAGGAGAAACCTTGTGCTCTTTTGGTCCAGGAAAAGATTCACTATCACAATAAACTGTAGTTCCACAGTGAAGATACTAATTGGGATTCAAATAGAAAAAGAAAGCAAAGTCAAAACATGCAAAAGGAAAAATATAAAATATTTCTGAGCTAACAGTCTAGGTTGCTGTATTTTGGGGGTATTCTGATAGAAAAAAATGTTTATATCCTTTTGAAGTTAACTTTAGGATTCATGAAGCAACTACCAAAGTCAGCAGCTAAGATATCCTCAGCCCATAGTAATGTTTACAGGTAGAACAAAAAGAGAAAGAAAAAAGAAAGATAGATAAACCTGAAAATAGTGACTACTGAATGTTTCTATCCAACAGAGTAAAGAATGAGTTCATGTAATAAAGCAGTGTAAATGTTTTCGATCTAAAAAGGAGCACTTGGAGGATCTAAGTAAACAAGAATTCAGTCCTAAAGGCAGAACTTTAATGGAAATCAAGGGGAACCTTACATGTATAAGGCTTACAAATACAAGAAGTTACTAGGAAAAGTTGGAAGAAAGCATTAAAATCCACCATGTTTTCCAATTCCATTGTGATTAAGTTTCTCTAGACTAAAATGTAAAAGAATGTCAAATGAAGTAAACAATATAGGAGGTTGTAAAGAATCTATTAAATCTATAAAAGATGGGAAAGTAAGCTGAAAAAAATACATTTGGTCTTTTAGTCTAATAGTTATGTGGAACAAAAAACAGAGAAGTAAAAGAGCAGGATTCATAAAAAAAATTTCAAATACCTTCACAAATACATTAGGTGAAAGAAAGGCCCACAAATCTAGAAGATCTAACATTAAATACATAAAAATGTACAAAAGATTCATTTAGAAATTAAAATAAAAACCTATCTTAATTATTAAAATGGATTCAAAGCTTTCTGAAGCATATGCTGAGCACCACTGCAGTATATGAAAAAGAGGTGGGAGTGCAGCAGGACTAAGACAATAAAAGGAAGGATTCAATCATAACAGTAAGGAAAAACTGGGTGATTTTCTACACATATGTAGAAGCAGAGGAATGGGCATGTGGAACACAAAACAATCTATTTCCTGCATCCTCTCTTTTTATTAAAAAACATGGCTCTGTTAAATGTCAACAGAGCTGCAGCAGTTTAAAACAACAGAGTTTTCCTCACTGTGTAGCAGTATGTTTGAAGGATTCCCTTATGTTGAAGGAAATCACATTTTTCCCTCCTAGTCCATTGACGAGACATTTTTAGCATAACCCACCTTTACAAAAGTACCTCCATGGAAAGTGGAGTAACTCAGTCACCACTAATGAAGAGAGATCCTCCCTCCAGGGGAATACCTGTGCATGCTCATGTGAAGGTGTTTCTCTTCCACTCTTTTACTTTTGAGACACCTCTTCTTAGGACTTTTAGGGTGAGACGTAATTGTTTGACATGTAGTCCACACCCTTGAGCCCTGTGCAGTTGCTAGCTTCAGAAGACCCTGTGAAGCACAAATTGTGCCACACACCTAAAGCAAGGATCAGTTACAAAAAGATAGGGGACTACAGCTCTGATCAATATTTCTTCCCTGTGTCTTGCTAGGCAGAGACAAACTTTTATTTACCTGCTGGGTAAATAAGAGAAAAAATGTCCCATGAAAGTGGCATAAAACTTCCACAAAATAACTCAGTGTGTAAAAGTATTCCAAAATCGAATCTAATAACACTGCATAGAAAAATCTATTCTACCAGTCTGGAATTCAAAGTATCATAAAGCTAGGGAACTGTGCAAGCAACATTAAACAAGACAAACAAAATGTAATCCAGAGCACTTGTAACAAAAGCATAGAATAAGGAATGGGAGAATAAAAGTGTGAAGCAGCCTAATGCTTCCACAATTAATAGACTCTACTTAAAAAAAAAAAAATCAATTCAGTGCAAAGTTAGAAAGATGTCAGAAAGGAGCAATTATTCATGGCTAATTACTTTTTAGGGGATGATGACAATGGGTTAGTTTTCTCTGGTATTGATGAAGAAAAACCTCTGGGGAAATCATTTGCAAAGGTTACCAAGGATATGAATTATTCTCTGGTATGTATGAAGCACAAGAATATGAAAGAATGAGTAAAATACTAGTGTAGTGAAGGTCATCAAGACAACTCAGCTAATAGCATAAATTACCACTTTAGAGATTCAAACATGCCATCAATATGTCTAATAATGAATGATCTCCTGGAAGGGATGATTTGTTATGAACTGTTCAGATACTTACTAGAAAGAACACTTTAGAAAAATTTGCTTTAAGAGAATGTAGCAAAAGACAAAATTACAGAATTCAGCCTGTAGTTGTCCCTGTCAGCGAGTTAAAGAAAAAGGCAACCAAAACCCCTTAACAGAGGACTGTATTGCACTAAAGTCCATTCTCTTCCTGCAACATGGGGTGATGCAGCACATCCCCTTGTCTTAGACCCACTCCCCCATTCTTTTACAGAACAGCTACCATCATCTTCTCCATTTTATCTTCTCCCTCTTACTTGTGGCTTCATTATCAGCTTTGTCTTCAGTATATCCATTCACAGGCATCTTGCCTATACTAGTCTCTCAGATAGACAGCAACAGCTTTATCTCCTGGAAAATTAGCTCATCTCACAGTCCCCCTATCCCAGTGGGGTCCCCATCCTAATTTGCTCACAACCCTTATTAGTTGTTCACATCTCTGCTCCAAGTGCCCTGTAACATTTGCAAATCTGATTGTAGAATCCATAGCACTCATTATAAATTCTCCTTCTCAAGCCTCTCTCCTGCCTTTTAGTTGCCACATCACCACCTCTGCCATTTAGCCTGTCCATTATACTGCTTTGCACCCACTCTGTGGAGCTCTCCCTTCATATTTCCATTTGTTCCCATCTTGACTTTACTAAGTAGGATAGCCACACATGCTCCTGCCACATTTATATGCAACCTCTGTAATAGCTGAGGCGCTCCACCACAGCTGTATTACTCCCCGCTCCTCTATAGAACTTCCTTGCCTTTCCTGATTGTGCAATTAGGCAGCAGTGCCTGGACTCCAGGTAATGAACATGCATGAAACCTGCATATGCTATGAGACGTTACCAATCTGCCAGCTCTTCTATTAGAAGACAACAGAAAGCTGGGTTTTTTCAAGTTCAGCATGAAATTATTTTAAAAACACCAGGCTTATTAGCAATTGTGTAGATTTCTGCTATAAGACAGTGCATAAAAATGCCCTGCCTGTACTTATAAAAAGAATAGGCATGTGATACTCTTCTAAATTGTGGGATTGATATTCAAATTGTAAAGTATAAATAAATTAAAGGTCTTGACTGCCATTTTCACGTGTTTTGATCTTGAATGCTATTTAGCTTGCAGTAAGCAACTCCTCCAGACATGACTTGAATACGTCACCTACTCTTTCCAAAAATTCTTTGTTACAAGGGAGGTCTCATCCCTCCCATGTTAGCAGAAAAGGAAGAATAGCTAGTGAGCAAAACAGGCCATCAATAAAGCCAGGAAAAGGCTGAGCTACCTTTGAGATCTATCACTATGGAGAAGTCTGAGGGCAAAAAGGCTGCAACTGGCTGCCAGGCAGTGCAGGAAAAGGAAAGTGTTTCCCAAACAGCTCACTGCCTTGGCAGATAATGAAATCTGTAGAGATAAACTGCCATAAAAGTAGCATGGGGGGAACCAGACCTTTATAGTAGAAATAGATTTGTGTTCAAACCTACACATTTCTTGTCACCTAAAATCATAACCTCCTTAGGGCTAGGGTGGGTGCAAAGGGCAGGAAAGTTTTAATGTAAATATTTTTGGTAAAAACGATCAGATTCAAACACAGATGAGTGAAAAGGTTGATATTCAAGAATAATTGCAAAGCTGAGACCTGCTTTTCTGCTAGCAGAGATACAGCTCTGCATTTTCCTGTCTCTTGAATCTGGTCTGATCACTGAGCAAACAACTCTGGACACCCAGAATGATGCAAAGAGGAGTCAGACTTGGAGAGCATTCATTACTTGAATGCTTTTAAAGACATCTGGCATATATGATTGTAAACACATCGAGAACTAGTAGGAAGATCAATAATAAATCAGTAAGTGAATAAGTACAGAAGCGATCCCTTTTTTATGCAATTAGAGTTTTAAATAATCTAATTTGTACTTTTTTTCATTTCCTATGAGCCACCAAGCCATTCATCTCTAAAAATATTGTTTGTTCTCTTTTGATTGGCAGTCATTAAAAAAATAAAAGAAGGAAAGGAAGAGAAAGAAAGAGAAACAAAAGGAGAGAGAGAGACAAAAAGAAGGAAAAAAGAAAAACGTCCTCGTGCAGGGGCAAGTGTTTGCAGAGACATTTGGACTTCATTAGGCATGTTCATTAGGTTCATCAGGTGAAAGTGTCATACCCGTAAAAAGAAAATGAATAGATTTTAGCATATCCAGACCATGTATAAAAATGGTATCAAAAGTTATAAATTCCAAAGCATAATGTTTGACAGTAAGCTGTCATGGAGGCAATAGATTCATTATAAAAATGCTAGAAGTGCATACATCTCATTGACTGTTTATCATTAACTGCATGGGATGCTGATAGGAAATGTCTAGCTATAATTTATATTTCTGATGACTCTCAAATCTATTACTCACCTCTCTCGAGTTTTATAGCTCCTCTGGACAGAATAGAAATTGAACAGGCAGAGTAGGTTTGGGAGGGGAATTTTCTGCTCTTGCTGTTCTCTATTATCTCATCCCTCCAGCCTGAGCTGTCCCTGACATGTGATCAGACCCACACTGCCCAAGTGTTTCTCAGAAAATAAGGTTTGAAAATAAAAAAAAAAAAAAAGGGAAATAGAGATATTTAACTGCTACCTCCTTTTTAAGTCTTCCTGCAATTGTATTCTAAAAAACACATTATGGGTAAAATCTTAAATGTGTAGTCAGGTGTAGCATGAAGAAAAGCTCTGTTAAGGATAGCATGAGTTTAAAGACTACAAAGACCTGAAAAAGAGTCCCCAGGAAAACAAAGAAAATAAATTCCTGAAATATTCAGTAAACCAAATATTCCTTTGTGCTAAGTTGTAGGTCCAAGATAACTGATTTTCTAAAGAAATCCTTATGTGTGCAGAAACACTGTAACAGAATTATAGCTAAAACTTGCAATTTATTCCATTCCAGTTATCAACTAGAGTTTAAAATTCATATAATTGTGTACTGAGAACTATCTCTGGTTTTTAAAGTCCTGTAGCTCTTAGATCAATTACCTACCCATTAATTGCAAAAGACTTCATTGAACTTACAAAAGGAAGGGTTTATTCTGTTCTCTTTTGAACTAGTATACATGTTTGTACAGATGAGCTTCAGAACACTGTGCAATTTCTCATGGCAGACTTTATTTCTTTTTTATTGACTATGCCTATTACATTTCTTCCTTTTACAGCATTTCCACAAACTTTAGAAAGAGGACAGGCAGTAGTAGCAGAGCTTAGAGGCATATTTTTCACGTGAATACCAAGTTCTCATGTAGCAAAACTTTGCTAGAGAAATCTGCATTCTCTGTTTTTCCCAGAGGGAGAAAAGGAAACAGTTCTTCTTGCTTCAGACCCCCACATAATCTAATCTGACAATTAATCCATGAAAGAAAACACAGAATTCTCATTACATGATCAACATTCAATAATGCAATTTCATTCAAGCAGAGGTTCATAACAGCTGATGTAAAAGCAATGCATGATGAAAGCAGGTATCTGCTGTAAAGTGTGCCTGATTTCTGTGAAGGGCTCTGTGAGTGCAGTTCTGCCTCTGTATACGATTGGAGTTGCATCTTAAATATTTCTCTTAAGAAAAGGTAATTTATATAAATATCTCATGGCAAATCTAATGCAGATTTTACCTTGGAGATAATCAAGCAAGTCTAGAACAGAAGCTCAAGCTCCTACACTCATTCCTAGAAAATCTATCTATAAAAATTTATTGTCTCTTCTCTCTGCAATAAAATGATATTTTCAAATCTAACAAAAGATCTGATGTAGTCAAGGAAAGATTTTTTTCCACAGTCACTAACATCAGTCTCTTTCTTATACCTAATATTGCTTTCAAAAGATTTCTTTTGCAACATAGCAAGTTAGACTGAAAAACTTCTACCTGAAAATAGAATTAAAAATTAAATTTTCACTGATACAAGTATCTTTACTGTGATTTGATGGATAGGAAAGAGGGATCAGGTGTTTAAGCAAGACAAGTTATACAACTGAAATGCCCAAATGATGAAGATGTAAAGGTTAAATTACTGTATAACTGCCTACATCAAAGCTATTTTCTTTACAACATAAGAAAGGTTTAAGTGAATGGCAAATGTGAAAATAGCTAGGCAGTAAAATTATTATTCAAAATTGTGTGATGGCAGACTAAATCACATACCATAGTTAAAAATAAATTAATTCTCAGCAGGTTGTGTCCAGGTTGCCAGCACTAATATTAAATCTTTGAAAGGTGTGTTACATCTGGAGTTGAGGCATATAAAATTGATATGAGTATCTTCCCCTCTCCTGGAACTTATGGGCATTCGAAAACAGACCTATTACTTATAGTTCCAGAACATGTTGATTATTTAATTCCAGATGTTGTTTCCATCTCAGCTTACTTGAAGGTCAAAAAAGCCCATGGGACTTTAGTTAAAGACCCATACACATAAGATTATCATAGAGTCATATCATAAAATCATAGAATGATTTGGGTTGGAAGAGACCTTAAAAATCATCCAGTTCCAACCCCCTTCCATGGGAAGGTCCATCTTCCACTAGAGCAGGTTGCCCAGGACCCCATCTAACCTGGCCTTGAACACTTCCAGGGATAAGGCATCCACAGCTTTTCTGGGCAGCCTGTTCTGCACCCAGCCTGCACTCGTGCTTGGGATTACCCTGTCTCAGGGGCAGGAGCTTCCATTTGGCCTTGCTGAACTTTATTAAGTTCACTGAAGCCTGTCATGGTTCCTCTGGATGGAATCCTTTCCCTCCTGTGTGCTGACTGCACCACACAGCTTGGTGTCATTGGTAAACTTGCTGAGGACACAACTTCACTGTCTATGTCACCACCAAAGATGGTAAACATATGCAAGAATGTAAAAGAAGTAAAATGTAAGATTGGCCAGAAATTGCTGCAGAAATT
Source organism: Melospiza georgiana (assembly GCF_028018845.1). Lineage (NCBI taxonomy): Eukaryota > Metazoa > Chordata > Aves > Passeriformes > Passerellidae > Melospiza > Melospiza georgiana. The sequence continues at coordinate 50,822,620 of NC_080431.1, forward strand.
TATGCAGCATGAAACACAAGTGCCTAATATGCACAAATGTTTTATGCAGAAATTTCAAAGAGGACATTGGCTATGAAAAGAGAGAGTGCTTCCCATTAGAGAAAGACTTTAAACAAATTGAAGTGAGGAAGAATGAAAATAGAAAAGGTGCAGAAGAAACCCATCCAGGATGGGATGAAGAAATCCATTCAGATGCATAGAGGACTTGTCATACCTGATAGGAAAAACTAATTGTCTCATGCCATTAGTTTGGACCAAAACACATGGAATAAAGAAGATTCAGAGCAAGATGAATATTGCAATGTCCAGCATGATGAGGAGTTTTGCTACTGGCTGGAACAGCACCCACAGAGCTTCAGATACAGAAGGAGATAACAGTGATCCAGCCCAGCAGGTCTCATGCTCTACGAACTTCTCCAGCTGTGGGTAGGATTGGGCAGAAGTTTTTTAAGTGAGGCACCTTTACCTTTATGGTTATTGTATCAGCCTGTCAAAACCATACCCTGGTCTCCAAGGGATGTCCCAGTCAGGTGTAACACTTCCTGAGGCATTAAGGCCCTATTCAACACCCTCACTTGGTCCAAGAAAACTGGTGGCTCAGATTTACTTTTGCTTCTCTCTGCATTACATATATATGTGTCTTGCCTGTTTATTTCATACCATTTCAGAGGATAAGGGTTTGGTCTTTTTCTTTCTCGTAAAATATTTTGAAAAGTCTGATTTTCATTTTGATATAAAAAGAAAACAAGTTTTTTTTAGAACTTTGACATTTTTCGCGAAAGAGTGTGCAGGGAAATTTTGTCAGCCTGAAGCCTCTGTGCTGAAAAGTTGTGTTTACCAGCATTGCTGGGAAAAAAAGAAGATGGCTTCAGGTGCAAGACAGAATTGGGTGTCATTCCTGGAGGCCTGGCTTGAGTTTCATCTCGGGTAATTGGACATTTTCTGAAGAGGGTTTTTTCTTCTTTTCATCAAAACAGATCCTATTACAATGATAGCAGGGGAAAAAAAAATAAAAAGAAAAGAAAAAGAAAATCTGTCTAGGTCACTGTGTTTTGCAGGACTAACCATTACAAATCACCCCCATCCCTATATCCAGGCTGCATATGAATACCTGCCACAGAGCCCAGTGCAACACCACTGTAAATTCACCTCCTCCACAAAACATAGTTTTCCTCTCTAACCTGCAGGGAAATAGCAGAATTGCCAGACAATCAAAATACATGTTTTTGAAAAGGTCAAAGGATTCCAGCAAAATATTATATTTCATGTAGCGTACAAACCATGAAAATGTTGATGTTTCATTACTGAGAAAAAAAATTGTAACAAAAACAGAATCTGACAATCTTTTTTTTTATATTTGGGACAAAGACTGTGGCAAAAAGAGAAATGGGCAGAAAACTACCATCATATGAATATAGGGTTTTTTGCTTTATAGTAATTTTGTCTTATGTAAAAGCCCTTCAACCACCTGAATCTTTAGTTATCCATCAGAACTTACTCTGTTTCATGTCAGGGCTACCTTTTAAAGCCAATTCACTAGGAAAAAATGCAACTTGCTGTCTCTGGCCCAATTCAAGCACGAATGAACCCAATTAACTTTTTTTTCTTTTTTTTTTTTTTAATCATCTCCTTCATATTGCTGGGACACCAAGGCTACCAAGCTTCTTTATTCCCATATATTTAGTTCTCACTATAGCAGTAATGCACTCTACAAGGCATCAAGCCTGTTAATCAGAAAAGCTTTCAAAGCCTCCTTAGTTCTAACAATTTTATTGCAGATAAGTAAGCAGCTGAAACTGCATAAGTTCAGGAGCTGCAGTAACTCAAATAGCCAATCTGGAATAGGAGAAAATTGAATGCACTGTTCTCAGCAGCTTTGTCTCGACTGGGAGAACGGAATTATTCTTCAAGTATTACCATGTGCCAGAAGAAAGCATTACTTAGGATTGACTATTGGCTGTCTAATTGCAGCACTGAACCGAATAATTTGAAATGATAGCTATCTAAAGCCAAATTGTAAAGTGAATAGTGAACAAAGAAATAAATAATAGAATTACACATACTATATGTGATTGCTCATTGAATCAGATTGCCGGTCATAATAAAAGTCAAAAGTAACAATCAGCCTCATTACTACAGAAAAGAGGAAATGCCACTAACTGTTTCTAACTCCTGTCATCAACATATATTTGCTGGCAAATCTCTTTTGATTATACTGGACCTAACCTTAACCTTACTCCTTTCTTATTCCTAGGGGTGGGGTGTCTCATACTTTAAGGATGGTTCCCTCACTGTATAAACTGCATGTAATTCCTTGGTCTCTCACAACACTGGCTGTTTTCACTCAGAAAATGAGCTGCAAAGCACACCCAAATGCAAGGAGTAAAGGCAATGGGAAAGAGGAGCATCACTTGGGTTAAGGAAGATGCTCTCAATTTGTTCTGGCACATGAGACTGCATGTCTCCAGTGAGATTCTCCCCAGGGACTTGGATGAGCTACAGATATTTGCAATATATATATGTCTCTCTCTATATATATGTATGTATGTGTGTCTGTGCGTGTATAAACGTAAGGAATCCAAATACTGTCTCAGTTTGAGGGTCATCCCTCATTTGCATTGAAAATGCCCAATTCAACTGCAACACAGAATAAATAAGCTAGAGACACAGTTCTCACTTTGCAGCATGTGCAAATGGCATGCAAGTTAATTTAAGTCTTTCCAGTACAGCAGCAGGGTTACTTGTAAGAGGATAATTTTGCATTTTGCTGTCTGAGAGCTTTTTCTGTATAATTGTTAGTACGTGTGGCAACTGACATTCCAGGCACTGCAAGTCTATTCCTTTCCACTGTTACAAGTAATGTCAAAGGAGCTTCATATGTACCTTTTTCTGTTCTCACTGCATTATTTATCAAATGAATACAAAATCAAAATGTTGATGCACGGAACAATATGTTAAACACTCCAATGTGCAATGCCAGCCTAACCTTGTCAACCTTCCACCATGGGCCAAAGGTAAGTTTCCTACTGTTTTAACCAGCATTTACCACTCCTCCTTCCCCTCTTATATTAGTGTTTTTTAAGCTTTCCTGTTTTCTTTTTCCCCCTACACTTCTTGTTCAAGAAAAAAAAATCCACATAAGCCCTTGGTGGTGCATTTTATTTTATAGCTGATGACAACGCTACCCAGGAGATTTCAGCACATACACCCTTGCTCCCAACAAACCTAGAGGCAGGTTGAATCTATAATTTACTTCTAACCTTGCCTGAATACTGAGTTTTTAATGAAGTTCTTTCTCTAACTCCCTAATATGTATCTATTTATTTCTTGACATCTCATAACTACTACTGACTTGGTTTCGCGTTCGGGTTACTTTCTGAGCACATCAGCACCAATTACTTGTAGAACTATGATTTGCAGATTACAAGAACTTAATGGACGTCTTAACTAAACAAATCAAATTCTCACTACTCTAAGCATATCCTATAACCAGGCTCTTATATAAAAGTTTAAAAATCCCAATCTTGAAGCACAAGTCCAGCAACATGGATTTCTCTAGTGGTTGTTGCACAAATCCTCTTTCTCATCAGACTCTTCTTTACTGATTCCTTGTACCATCAGTATGAAAATTTATAAAGACTTGGGCTTCACTTCAACAGATCTTGGGAAGGAAACAGAAAAAGGAATCTCTGACCCAAAGCTCACATTGCAGATGGCAGCTCTCTTCAAAGCCCCTCAAGCAGTTAAGGAAAACATGTGAGTGAATTGATCATCATTGTAGGAAATTTTTTCAGATTATTTGCCTTAACAATAGGTTAACTTGACTGGACACCAGATATCCACCAAGCCATTCTGTCATTCCATTTTCTCAGCTAGACAGGGGAGACAAAATAAACTGTAAAAGAACTCATAGGTCAAGATAAGGCCATTAATTAGGCAAAAGCTTAATTAATTAATTAATTATTAAGCAAAAGGAAAAGTTTGTGTGTGCACGATCAAAAAGAAAAGCCAACAATTTAATTCTTTACTTCCCATCAGCAATGTTCAGCCACTTTCCAGGCAGCTGTGGGCTTCAGCACGTGGTGGTAGTTGCTTGGGAAGGCAAACATTGTAAATAACAAATGCCACCAACTCCTACTCCTTTTCTTAACTTTCGTTTCAGAGCTGATGTCATATGGCATGGAATACACCTGTGGTTACTTTGGGCTAGCTTGCTGAGATATTTCCCCTCACAGGATCTTGCCCACCCCAGATTACTGATGGGGGGGAAGTGCTGGGGAGGCAGTGCTGGTGCTGTGCCAGCCCTGCTCAGCAGCAGCCAAACGTGTGTTATCAACACCTTTCCAGCCACCGGTGCAAGGCACAGCACTGTGAGGGCTGCTCGGGGAAATTGAACTCCTCCTCAGCCAGACACAATACAAAATGCCATGCGGTTTTGGGGGCTTCAAAGCAAATTAAGGAGAGGGAGGATAAAAAATGCCCACTATATATTTCTCTGCAAAGTATCCACTCCCCACTGCAGCTGTTAGCTTTAGTCCAAAGTGACTTTCTCCCCATAAGAAATCATACAAGCACTTGTGTATAGACTTTCCCAAATTACAGGGTTTGTTATTGGTTACAGTTTTTTTCTGTTCTACTCCAATATAGAATTGCCACTATCCTTTTAGGTTTAGCTTGCACAGATAAATTTGGGATATCTGGTTTTGGCTGGTTTTAAGCTAATGGAAATAAGCTTCCATTTTCTCCATACTGTTGGGACACCAAACACTACTGGATATCATGCCATTGGCATTCAGACAATACTGAAAAATTTAAGATAATATTGCTGTTATCTGCACTATGTGAACCTATTTCTCTTTAAATCCCGGGCCTCAATGATGTCTAATTATTGCTGGCATTAATTTTTTGCCTATGAAATCCCAAGATGCATGTCATTGAAAATTGCCAGTGCCACAAAAAGGCACTGACAAAAAAGAAATTAGGATAAACCAATTAGAACTGAATGCGACATTGCAAACTATTTGGGAGAAGGAACAAAGCAAGCTTTGATCATTTATTGCTTTGATAGGGACCTAAGGAGGATACAGGCTCTGCTTGGGCACATTAGCACTGTGCCTGTGATTTCTATGGAGTTATGTTCTCTGACAGCAGCTAAGGAGCTGTTACTACATACTTTCTAACCAAAATTTTAGGCAGATTTGCATTTTATGTGCTTTTAAATGCGCTGCTTCCTGTGTATGCTAAAGGCAGTCCTTTCATCATCCAACTACAGATAAAAGCAAACAAATGCAGGAAAATACAACTACACACAAATGGCCTTAGAAAACATGGATAGAAAAAATCTAAGGGGAATTCATTGCACTATCCAAGTTTCAAAATAATTCATTAAACAGATACCACTTGTCCTGTCACTGACTATCAGTCTGGAAATGGATAATGTTCTAAATGTGTCTGCTTTCATCACATTTTCTCCCACTATCACAGTTGGTAACATTAGCTATGTTCAGGAAGCACTTTACAGTCTCCATTGCTATCTTATCAATACCACCACAAAAAGAAGGAAATACATGGGGGAAAAATAATCATAGCAGTCTATGGTAATAGCTGCAAGCATAATGCTTCTGTCTAGCAGACAAAAAAACTAGCTTGCCCTATAATCCTACATGTCTGTGGAAAACAGAACTTTAATAATCAGGTTGAGACTTGCCATTTAAGTTTACAGCAGCAAGTCTGTCATATTTGTTGTTAACATTCTGAATAATCCTTAAAAACAGTAATCTGCTTATCATTTATCTTTTAATATAGCATTATTATTTCAGGAAAGCATGCAACAAGGTTGAAATGGCCTTATTCCAACAACAATAACAACAAAATCAATCCTTTTTTACAAATTTGATATAGGCAGTGTACTATTTGAAAAAGTTCAGTGAACCATGAAGACTGGCATATGCACCATAAAATTCAAGCTTTATTTGATGAAGTTATTGAGCATTGCATTTACCTCAACCAAGGTTTAAAGCAATCATCCATATTTTTACTGTCATCTCAAGTAGGAAGATTTGAATACAAAGAAAATCAGATTGCTACTTCTGGGAGTTTCAAAGGGATCTGAGGAGGGGCACCAAAAAGATCCTTGGTGTTTAATGAAAAATATCTGTTCAGTTCAATTATGACACTAGAGGCTCAGCAGAGTACAAAAATAAAGGGGGATGAAAAAAGATAAAAAAAGACAGTACAATAATAACATGAAAGAATTTTGTTCTCTAGCATTCTGATTAAAAGTGTATTTTCATGTCAGCTTTAGGAGAAATTATGTTCAAAGCCTGTTTGCAACAGAGTCTGTTTTAATTTGTCAAAGGTTTACATCGTATAACTCGATCACATTAATTGCAGAGATTGTCTTCCCTATTGTTTCACTGCACTTTTAAGGAAAAATAAGAGGAATCCGGCTCCTGTGGTACCACCAGGTTTGACAAGATGTTTTCTTTAGACAGATGCCTGCTCATCACAACTTTGGGCTAACTGGTCAAAGTGGGAGCTTGCTAGAGTCCGATATCTTATTATTGTTAATGTCAGTCAAAACATTGGAGGCATCAGTTTAGGGATCAAATTCACAAGCTCAGGAGAAGTGTCTTCTTCATATGATCAACTTGACATTGACACCAACATAACTAGAGAGAGCAGGTAAGTGTTTCAGAGATTATATTCCCCTGCATCAAACAGAGTGACATATAAAAGACTCATCTCTCAGATGGTTACAAATAAGCTTATATTAATTGAGTCTTGCATAGGTTTAGATTCAACACAGTACAAGAGGGCACAACAAGGTCATTGTGCTTTCCAACACACTGCTCAGTAGCAAGTTAAGCTTATTAGAGCCTAACACTCTCTGACAGTCCTGAACAAACATCATCAGTTCTGTGGCAAATCTTTCATCAATAATCTGGTCTTTTTAGCAATAGCACAAAAGCCTAACTTTAATTGGCTGCTCTGCCAGAGGAGATTCTGAGTCACCTCCGCCTTCTACCTTCTACAAGTGTCCTAACCACCAAGTGACAGAGCAGACTGAAAAGAATCGGGACCACTTGTCTTTAACCTTGCCTACAACAATCTGCCATAAAGCTGACAAAAAGGACTGCAGAGATCTAAATGGAGTAAAACTAGGAGAGTGAAACTCTTTAGTATAGAGGGTAGAGACATGCAATAGATAGAAACTCCTTGTGTCCACTTCCTCTAGTGGCTCATACTAAATGAAATGTTGAATTTTGCAGAAGACCCCAGAACTCAGGACTCCCTCTCTGCCTTCAAAGCACTGAAGTAGGCATTTGAGTCATAGCAAGATCTCAGTACCCCAGTTAATATCTGGGCGTCTTAGAATTATGACAGTATCACAGCAAAAACAAACATTGCACAGCAGTGTGTTTTATTTTTAAGGGTGACAGAAGCTTTAAAGTGATTTTTATGGACAGAGAAGGAACAGGAGAGGATTTTGGTAATATAGTAGCCCTTAAGGTTAAGAGTTCACTAGAAGCTATTTTAGTTCTAAAATAATTTTCATAAATAATAGGTTTCTGTGGTAAGGACCCCAGCAGGCAGAGAGAAACATCACTCTTACTCAGAAGCTTTGTTCACTCTGCTGAGACAAGGAGGATTGAGCCTGAGTGTTCACCTTGCCCACATGACTTAACTGTGAGCCCTTAATGTGACACCATGACAACGAACTCCAATAATTTTCTAGTAGGAAAGTTGTTCTAAGTAGTGTTGACAGGAACTGGTCTGTGTCACTTGACATCTGGGCCAGAAGTCAGTCCTTGGCCCTTGTCTGTGCCTGTTGGTGCACCCAGGAAATCAGTGATTGTGTCAGCAGAGTCCCTTGAATAGAGAAGCAATGGGAACTTTGCAGGTGAGTGTGAATGAGCAGACTCCAGAAAACTAACAAGAATTAATTAGGTGGCAGAAGAAGGTTCAATGCAAAAATCAGTTAATAAATAAATGGAGCTGCCTGGAAACAAAAATGTATATCTGATAGCCTGCACTGTAAAGCATCAGACCTGTATCACAACATCCCCCAGAACCAATACACTGATTAAAGTGCTCCTTCTAGCTCAAATCACCAATTTGTCCTCTAACAGAAGCAAGCAAAGGAAGACACAGCTCATGACCATATGTACTTTGGGACTCTGAGCTGGTTTTCCATACTGAAGCATTGCGGAATATGTTAATGTCCTTAAAAACAAACAAAAAAATGTTTCTTTTCTGACTGCAGCCCACTGGAGAAACAGTTCTTTGATGTTGCTGTCCCACCATGAATTTAAAGGATATGGATAATTTACAACCTTGATTAACAATCTCAGAGCTGCAATAGCTCATCCTCTTCACATCCCATCCTTTTTATTGAATGTGTTTAAGTATTCATGAACACATGATGGTAATCTTGTTAACACTATGAAAAGCAATGACATCCTCATTATAAACTGCTTGAAAATGCTCATGATCCTTTCACCAGAATGAGCTTTGTACAATTAGAAGCCTAAAAAAGTCACAGGTGCACAACACAGGGTGATAAAATTGTAATTGTGAGATACAATGGCATTGTAAAGTCCAGGACAGTAGATTTTGCAAATACAGACAGAGGACAGGAAAACCAGTACTCCTTGTAATACTAATTTCTCTTTTGTGTTCAATTGTGTCCTGCTTGTATATTCAGGCTGAAAAAATCCCCTAGATTTCAGAGGACAGAAGGTAATTCTATCCAAATCCAATAAAAGGGAGCTATTTAAGACTCCGTCTTTCTCATCATGGTGAAAATAAGTTTGTTTTCTGGGATCAAAAGTGACCTTAGGATGTCTGACCAATGTCTCCCTGGTTTTCTCTAGAGATGTAATATACCATTCAGGATATTTTTATCTTTTCTAATAGCTTAACTGCTTGCTGTGGAAATGGGTGTGATATAGTTTTAGTCATGGAAAGGGTGTTTGGACAATATTGAACAGGATGTTCAAGTTGGAGTTGACATATTGTCAGACCTTCTATGTATCTCTTGCATAGTTAGTTCTGGAATTTCAAAATATATTCCTTTCCCTTTTTTTCCTTTCATTTTCTTACCTCTGAATTGCTGGATATTGACAAGCAAAAGAGGCCAAAGACACATTAAATGCCCTATGCCTACAAGTCAAGACAGACAGAGGCTGTCCTTAGAAACACAAAGGTGTGCTGTCACAAGCACTTCCACAGGTGCAGAGGGAGATAGAGACAGGAGGGATGTAGCAGATTTTAAGAAACTCTGAACCCATGTAGTAGCTGGTTTGACATTTTGTGATGGAAGTGAGGCTTTGAGATCTGAATCCCATTTATCATTTTGGCCTTTCAAAAACTGATAGGAAAAGAAGGAATTTCAGGTACAGTTCAGAATTTCCACTTAGTCAGTTAATCATGCCAGCGTTAAGTGGGATAATGGCAATGAAGGAAGAAAAGATAAGGCAGATGTGTCACACTCAGTCTGGAAGAGTCATATTTGACTTAAATACCTTCACTGTCCTGGAGAGTTAGCAAAAGATTTCATTTACCTCACTGGAGACTTTCTGTTTAACAATCACTGCAGGCAAATCAAATGAGACAGAGTGATATAAAAAAATCACAGAATCAGAGAATATGCTGAGTTGGAAAGGACCCATAAAGCATCATCAAGTCCAACTCCTGGCCCTGCACAGCACCATCCCCAAGGGTCACACCATGTGCCTGAGAGCACTGTCCAAACACTTCTTGAGCTCTGTCAAGGTTTGATGCTGTGACCATTCCCTGGGGAGCCTGTTCCAGTGTCCAGCCACCATCAGGTGAAGAACCTTTTCCTAATATTCAACCTAAACCTCCCCTGACACAGCTTCAGGCCATTCCCTGGGGTCCAGTCACTGTCACCACAGAGCAGAAATCAGCAACTGCCCCTCCTCTTCCTCTCACCAGGAAGCTGAAACTGCAGCAAGGGCTCCCCTCAGTCTCCTCCAGGCTGAACAGACAAATTACCTCAGCTGCTCCCCACACAGCTTCCCCTCAAGGCCCTTCACCATCCTCATTGCCCTTCTTTGGACACTCTCTAACAGTTTAATATCTTTCTTACATTGTGGCACCCAAAACTGCACACAGCCCTCAAGGTGAGGCTGTCCCAGAGCAGAGCAGAGCAGGAAAATCCCCTGCCTTGACTGCTGACTCATATTCCAAGTGTTTTTTTTGAAAACTGGACCTGCTTCTCTGCTGTCAGAGAAACCTACATAAGCATAAATTCTTCTGGAAATAGGTGGAGATGTAACAAACACTTCTGCAAAATGTTGCATATTGCATTTTTTTGGCACTTAGCCTGCCTGGATGTACATAAGCAGATAAAGCAGAGCAGAATTCAGCCCTGCGCTTCCAGAAACAAGAATATACTTTGCATTCAGGAAAGCTTTTAAGCGCATTTTTAAGGTTAAGTGTGGGATTCATCACTCTTCTTCATCCTGGAAGTCATTTCTAGCAACATTTGGGTGCATTCCTGCCAATATAAGCCGCCAGAGCTGGGCACATTTCTCTTCCTGTGAATGAGCTATTCATATCCCCAAAAAGCAATTTCATCCATTCCAAAACAATTTTATGAATTCAACATTAATTTGACAAATAGTTTCAGCTGGGAAGGGTTTCTTAAACTTAGACTGGTATAGAAAAATACCTGAAACGACCACTTTTTCCTCCAGTTGTCACCAACCCTGACAGAAGAGTGCTTCTTAAAATGGACTCGGGCCTCTATCTGCCTCTAAAGAAAAGTTCCGGCACAGCACAAGGTACATTATCTAAAATTATCTGCTCAATATCTCTTCTTAATAATGTTCAGCTTTGTATAAACTGCTTATGGAATTCCCTGGAACAGGGGCTGGAAGCCAGTGTCAGATCTTTTTGCTGGCTCAAAGATCCTGCCAAGTGGTCTACTGCAAACCAACATCCAAAGAAGAAAATTAAATGCTTTGATGAATCACCAGCCTTGTTCCTAAAACTGGCCTTCCTAGATAGGTAGATGTTCCATGCCTTCTGTCAGGACCATCTCCAAGTAGCATAATTGAATTCTGTTATCTCCTTTGTTTCTCGCATGTGACCTATTATTGTTCATTCATTTATTTATTTATTTACATTCATTTTATCCAAGCTGGTAAGCTTGGATCCTAAGACAAACTCTGATGTCACTGACCCTTGAGAGGAGTACCCATTTAATCAAATAGAACAATACACAAATAGTTGTGTGAAGTTGTCATTAGCCATTACATGGCTGCCTGCTTCCCTGCTGAGGTGCTTGTCTTAACAGTCACTAATCCAGTGACACAACTGAGGTCTTTACTGAAGGATCATCTGGATTTATTATCTTCAGTGGTTAAATACTGATACGGAGTGATTCCATTAGGAAACCATTTAGAGTGTGGAGCTAGAATGCAATGTGTAATTCTTAAAGCTAATCACAAGGAAGAGAATTTGTATGTAACATGTCAACTGAAAAAGAAAAATATTCATGTATTTGAGTAAATATTTTAAAAGGAAGCCTTTCCAGGGAACTGTTGTTTTGGTTGGTTTTGGAATTTGGGATTGTTTGGGGATTTTATTCCCAAATTTTAACTTAGCCTGAAAGAATTGAGACTTCCAGAGAAAAATGGGTTGAAGACATAAAAATGTGTCTCTGACATGTAGGAGAGAGACAGAAATATTTCTTCTTAGCTAATTCAGGGTCACTTTATGCCAAGTACTCACAGCAGCTGATGTGGAGGAAAAACCCTGTTAACAGGACATGCTATGTCCAGAGCAAAACTTCTTCTGATCACTCCTTAGCATTGACCCTAAAATCTTTTGAAGCAGCTACACCTCATCTTAGACTCCAAGTCAGACTTCATAGGATGATTCATTCCCTGAAGTCTGTTTAAAGAAAGTGTTATAAATACATGTGCCCACTGACTTTTGTCTCCTTTTTAAATCAAGCACCTTACTCTATGCAAATTTGGAGTCAAAGATGCATTTCAGATGTAATAAAGCCAGCAGGCCCAGGATCAAGAAGTTTCTCAGGTGAAGAAACCAAATCTGCTTATACAAAGGAAAAAGTCTTTTCCTGCAGCGTCAGAGTAATATGTTCTTCAAGTCCTGACCATTATGCATTCCATTTATACCACTTCTTTAATCAAAGCTGAACCTGGTGAATTGCAAATAAGAACGAAAACATTAAATGTGAAAGGCCAACTTGCTCATCTATATTTTTTGTCAAAGTGACAGTTTTAAAATTACATAGGTAAAATACTTCACTAAATAGGGTTATAAATGTGTAATTCATCATGGCAGAACATTTTTATGCGGTTTAAAACTACTCTTTTATTTCAAGAGGTGAGGACGCAAAATGGTAGGCTTATTCTTCATCCTTTCATTTTGCAGTTTATTTTTGACATAGCAAAGATGCAGCACGGTTGGAAAAGCTCTTGGAATAGTATTTGTACCCTTCTCTTTCTAAGCTGTTACCAGTGAGCATATTTCAAAGGTGAGCCAGGTTAGTGTGTGCGTGCACACTGCACAAGCCTGTTAGTGGATAAGACCCTTAATGCTGCACAAAGCCCTAGTGCTGGTAAAATGGGGACACTATTCTGCACCTCGGCCCCTCTGCCCACTCCCACCCCACCCACCCACACCACACACACCACACTCCCTACACCCCCCTGACTTCCTTCCCCAATCCTCTAGTAAGGTTCTGTGTTGCTGAAACAGGAGAATCAGATTTGTTACCCCACTATTAATGGGAATTCCTGAGTAATCATTCTGCAGCATAGTGCTGGGTATATGGCTCCCCACTGGCAATGGATTTGTTACTCTTTAAAACATGTATTACTGGGAAAACTAGAGGAAAAGGTAAAAATTAAACCTGAAGAAATAAGGTAAATGCTTTACTAGAAACTCTCATTGTTTTGCTGTAATTTACCTGGAATCCTTGTTCTTCAATTGCAAGTGTGAATTCACACGCTGAGATTGCAACAAAGGATTAAGATAAAACTCCTGGTTATGAGTTGGGAAAGAAAAACATCATTGCAAGGTCATATAGAGAAGAACATCACTGCATCCAGGTAGTCTGCTGCATATGATGTTTTTGAGAGGCTGGCAAGTACAGAGCTTGAGGCAGGATGAGGAACTGTCACAGAGAGAAAGAAAGAAGAAAGGAAAATGTGATCTGACTCCTGTTACATCCCAGGGAGATTGTTTCCAAATTCCACACCGGTACTAGGTCAACCACAAAGACAGTGACCCAGAATAATATACCTCAGGTCTGGCATTAACCCCAGTGCCTTGTGGGTCCTGGTTCAGAGCATTTCACCCGTGTGATTGTGAACATCTGTCAAGGAACTAATTTCTTCCTCCCATTAAGTTCCCTGGGTGTGAGATTGAGGCCACCATGGAGACCTGAGCAATAAAGTTAACCAAGAGCTGCACTTTGATTTCAAGAGCTTTCAGTTGCATACTCAGTCCCTATATGGCCCCAGTCCCAGAGGGCATTCACCAAAAAAATCCCCAGTACATGAAGGCTGTGAATCTCTGAATGCTTTGACATGCATTTAGGGGAAGGTGATCTCAGTGCTGTTGCTTTGAACCCTCTGCAGGAAGACATGATGCCCAGATCCTTGAGGAACCTGCTGCCATTCCTGAGAAACTCAATAGTATGCTGCTGACTGTGCTCCTTGCCTCAGTTTTCTTTTAGTTTGGATTTAATCACAGGATTGTTTCCCATTTCCTTGTGGCTGGACAGGCAATCTCAGGTGGACAAATTTTTACTGTAGCTAGCTAGAGCTTTCAAAGTAAATGGGGTGACATCACATGTTTTATTATGAAAGGAAAACAAAATATTTTTTTGTGTGTTTTCTGATGTTTTTTTACTTACCTCTGGTAAAAAAGCAAAACAAGCTGTGATGAGGCAGTTGCATAAACCCATAATTTGGCAGCCAATTAGTCTTTGATTTAGACAGTTGCTTTTTGAATATACTTTCTTTTTTAATGTGATTCCTTGCAGCTGAGAAATTTACATTTTAAAAAGTGCTTAATGCCAAGGCAGTAGTGGAATCCCACATTTGTCAAATAAGTAAACTGAGACAAAATCCAGCCCTTGTTAACATCCTAGGCTGGGACTGCTCTAACAGCAAACAAAAGAGAGGAAGGGGAGAATTTTTCCTCTGCTGGTGCAGGGCCTGTGGGGACATGCAGGGGTTGCAGATTCCTTGTTGCCTCTTCACCCCAGCTAGTACAGGGTATAAACAGATGTGCACAGCAGACAGAAATACCTCCCACATAGCTTAGAGCTACTGTGTAAATTTGTCACCAAAGGTAGAGATTGGACAGTTTAAAGCAGAACAGAAAAGAGGAGGTTGTGTCTGTAACCTCCTCCTGCTGACTGTCCAGAGAGGCTGCAGACACAGGTGTGACACTTGAGCTGCAGGTGTGACACTGGAGAGAAAAACAAGGTGGCCTCTAAATTTAAACTGTAACAGTGCAGGCATCTCGTTTGCAGTCTGGTTACAGTCAGCTCTCGAGGCTGTGTATAGATCTAGTGGCAAGAACAAACTGCAGCTTCTGTCATAAATGCAGATGCTAGGGTTTGCTTCATTTTAAACTCAGTCATGTCAGAACCACACTGCTTTGTACTGAATACAAAAGGAGAGAAAATATACTTCCATTCACTTTAATGAGACCCACTGCTGGAAGAAACACTAGCCTTGCTGAAACAGGAGAAACACCATGTGCATTGAACCCTACTAGAAAAAACAGTTTCTGAGTATGCAAAGCTGGCCAAAGATATGGCAATTTTCATATGGGTGTACATTTTGGTGAAGAATGTAGTTAGGAGTCAGCTGAGTTAAAGCGGATGTGGATCAAGAACCGATATCTCTTTAATACCTCTCGAAACACATTTCTATCTTCTTTTTCAGTTTCCTAACTGGAGCCCTGATGCCAGAACACCCACAAGGCTTAGTCTTGATCAAGGCTGAAGTCTTGGCTTCTCACAACTGGGGCACACAGCACCGAGAAAACTCCTGACCTTGCTTCTTATGCTTGAAAATTTTACAGAGAAAAACCAGAAGTCTAACAGACACAGAGATAATTCCCTTAATAATTGGTCTGTCAGATGCTGCTCTTGCACTGCTCCTCCAGGTGACCAAGGGGGAGAACTGTAGTCCTTACCCATCCTGGATGAGGTTAGTGGAAATCCAGCTCCTGATGGTGTGTGAGAAGTAGATATCTTGCAGGCTGGGGAAGAGAGAGCATCAGAGGGACCATGCAGTATACGCCAGCATCTGGGAGGAGATCATCAAGAAGATGGAGACAGGCTGTTTACAACAGTACACTCTAGGAGAGAAAGAATTGCTGAGAAGGTACCAGGAAAGCATTTCTCATTCTCAGGCAAACCAACCAGTGGAAGAGTTTGCCCAGTAAAGGTTTTCCAGACCCAGCTAGATAAAGTCCTGTGCAACCTAATCTGAGCCCACAGCTGGCCTTTAGTTGGTACTGTGTTTGACTACAGACCTTCTGAGGTCCATCCCAATCTGAAAGACTTTATAACCTACCCAAGAGATTCCAGAAGGAATTGTGATGATGAAGCTCTTGTGGCAATTTAGGAAGCAGAGGGCAGCACCTCAGAAGTGCCTATAGCCCTAGAGAAGAGCTATCAGCTAGGGGATTCTTTCTGTTTTCAAATTCCTTTGCAGAGGCAGTACGGGATTCACCTCAGCTAGCAGTGAGACCCTCAAAGGTAGATTTCCTGTCTCAGCCAGCTCTGACTCCCCTTCATAATCAAGGGGGATAAAGGGAAATTCATCTTATCATAACAGAGGGTCCAAAATGAGGAACTGGACAGGCACCATCACTTTGGAGGTTACAATGTCCCTTGTCTAGAGAGATGAGGCTCAGGTGAATAGCCTGAGCATGTATCTTCTGCACAATAAAACCTGAAACGAGCCTGTCCTAAAACTGAGGGAGATGCAGGAACTGCAGGAGCTCAGAGACACTCTGAGACAGGGACAGCATTTGCTAGAAGTCAGAAAAGCAGAACATGTGAGGGCATAACTCCTGCTATGATCCCCTCCAGCAACTCTGTGCAGAGCGATGCTCTGGTTAAGGCCCCAGAATTAGGCATGGGAATGTCTACACAACAAGTGCAGGGAGAGCAGGAAAATGCAATTTCAGTGAATTGGCTGGGATGGGATTTGCCAGATTAGCTCAGCACGTATAACTAATTGTGTTTATCCTGCCCAAGCAGCAGGCATCAGTGTAATGTGCCTGGAGTTGTTATGCACTGTATGTTTCTCATCCAGGTTTCCCTAATCCGTTCTACACACACATCCCTTAGGGAATCTGTCTGCTCTAGGTGTAATACTCTGGTTTAATCTCTGCTATCCTTCTGCCAGCCCATGCAACTCAAGTCCCACTGGAGTCTCCTGTGTCTTCATGAGCTTCCAGGTGTGTAGGAGAAAAAGAATTATGTCTGCTCAGTTCTGGCTAGGCATGTAGATCAGTTTCTTCTGAGTTCTTGTGCTGACTATTTAGGACTGATCCAAAAGAGCTGTTAGGTGTCTGCAAGAATCAGCATGTGGGCCGTAGGATGCAAAGACAAAACCTTTCCTTAGTTTCTCCTTTATTCTCCTAGTTATAAAAGTACCCACATACTTTTTTGCATCAAACTTCTCTCGATACCTAAAGGTCTTATGGGTGTGCACAGAAAAAAATTTCAGTTCTGACAGCCCTGATGAGCTCCAACTCACACCCAAGCCAAATTAACATTCAGAAACCCACTCTAACTCCCTCTCAGTTTCATGTTTTTCACCTAACACACCTACACAATTGGGGTCTTTATCAAACACTGTGGTTTCCACAGCTTGCTTTGAAAAGGCACCCAGAAGAGGAGGCTTCTGTTCCTGCCTTTGCACAGTAGTTACAGCAGGTCTAGATCACAGAGGGGATTGCATTCAATCCCCACCTTTACCTAAAAGAGTTCAAGCCTACAACAACATCCCAAAGGAGGGTCTGAAAAACACAGGCTCTTATACTCAGGTGGGTGGCTGCTTGTAGTCCTCAACTTCTCACTGAAGGTTTTCCACTACATGGGAAATGGTTAATTTCATAGGTGCTGCAAGCAGAAGGAAAGTGTCATGCACTCACTTAGCAGAGCACCAGAACTCGCATCCCTCAGGAAATGGACTCATGTTCATGCTCTGACACCAGTGATGTTTTTAATGTGCACAATCCACAGAACAAGTGAAAAGAGCGCACACTCTACACTCCAGCACCCCACAGTCAGGTATTCACAGTACCTCCAAGGAGCAGTGGGACATGGATTGCAGCCTCCCCAAGGAAATGTGGGAGCTGAGCGTGGGCTGTTGCTTTTTGGGTGACTGCACTGGGCTGTTACATAAGGTGACACCATTTCAGCAGCATATCTGTCTCTGAAAAACAAAACAAAACAAAAACTAAAATAAAGTGTGAGACCTCTATACCATTTGGGAAGCTAAAGGTAAAAATACTCTGAGAGTAAAATAACAAGTTGTGGAGTCCAAGTGGATGAAGGCACCTGCTGTCATGGTAGCACATCAGAGGGGACAAGACCAGCTCCTGTCCTTAGACTGGCTCTGGTTTGTGGTGCACTGCTTGCAGAGGTAATTGCTCAGGTCTTGGAAGCAACTTCACCACCCAACCCTTTGAAAGTTAATGTACATAGACAAAGCAGCACATGGACTGTGGCCATTCTCCCATTGCTCCAGAGCTAACCCAGCACCCTGTCTGTTGCTGGAACTTTACCCACACCAGTTAGACACACTGCTTCCTTACAAATAAATTTTGGGTGTGATTGTTAGAATCCTCAAGACAGCGAGGCTGAAAAATGATGCTCCATGAAAAACACTTTTCATTGATTTTAGGGAAGCCAAGCCTACTTTCCTGAGAGAGCACAAACATCCAAAACTGAAATCAATATTATGAGGTGACAATTTTATTTGCACCCCTCTTTACTCACCCCTGTAAATATATTTAAAAGGGTTCACAGAGACAAAAAGAAAAGACAGGTTCATGATCTTAAGCTGAAAGTATCACAGAATTGAAAAGTATCCTTGTCATATATTTTTAAATCAATATACATTTCTCTATTTTTGCCTTTTAAGTATTCTTATATGTTAGAAGGTGTTGGTTTTTTTTTTAATTGCCACTACCTGGAAATAGTTTTTAGAAGTGTGCTCTTACTCATTTATGTTTTGATTCCTTTTTTATTAATGGTTTTAATAGACTCTTACTTTCCTGTATATTTCTGCTTGTAATTCAAAAAGATGAAACAAATGCTTTAAACAAAAGTCCTTTCTTTCAGCCAGCAATTTTTGGTTTATGTATAATATTTTACATATAGAAGGCTTAAGAAAAAATAAATTAAAATGCTTTTGCAAGGAGCAACACAGACCATTAAAGCTTTTGGGTTTTTTCCCATAAATAGCTCAAATCTGCCATCTACTGATATAAAACAGAATTTAATGGAACCAGCCCCTTGGATTTTTCTCTGGAAAAATCTTTTTTACCTTCCAGACGTGCAAAAACAGTGCCATCTAGTGGCTAGTCACAAGAGTACGCAGGCAAAAAAAATTTATATATTTATCAAAATATCTATTGCTGCTGGCTGCACAACAAGCTACTTAGCAATTTTGGAGTGGATTCAATAGGCTTAGTGTCCTGCGACTCCATAGAAATCTTTGCTGCCATCATCTGAGATGATATATAAACCTGTACATATATTTGTAGTTTATTTTAACAGCAGCAAAACAAAAGACATTGTGCAAATTGCTCTTCAGGTTAAATGCACCCTTTATTCTTGCTTATTTTGTAGTTTTGGCTTGTTGTTATTTTTATATTCCCTTAATGGGATCATCTAAACTTTAAGGGATTTTGGAAGGATAAAAAATATTGATGGTCTTTAAGCTTGCTTTAAAAGTAGAAAGATCTAGCTCCTTTTTTACAAAGACAAATATAATTTGTGAAGTCAAGTGATCTGTACTTTGTAGTATACCACAATAATAAACAAAAGACATTTAAAAATCTACAGTTTTGCTGAGTTTCATATTTCTTCCACCATTTGCTGAGTAGCGCTTCAAAATCACAAATGCATCCTGTGAGCTCGGTAAACATGAAGAGAGTAATTTTTATTTGTACACATACCACGTACCAGGATTTCAGAAACATTGTTAAAAGCAGGGAAAGGGGGCATTGCCATAGACAAGGACTGCCCTTGGGACTCAGTGCCTAAGTACCTGAAGAATCAAGTAGTCAATTGCTGGGATTTTCAGATACTTACCTTCAAAATTGCTTTCAACATTTAGGCCAACTTGCTTAAGGGCGAACAAATTCAGATTCGGGTCTGATGATACAGATCTTTTAAATGTACTTTGGTAATGATTCCTCATGGAATCCAATGTGCAGGCAGCCTTCTATGCATGTGTTGACTTAGAGGCAGATGAAGATTTCACAGTGCTCCCTAGTGTGCCTCTGATCAGAAAAAGAGGCTCACTGCTCACAAAAGAGTGGTGTGAGCTCCATTCTGTATTTGAGAAAAGACCCTCCTTCTCTGGGTTAGCTTTCCTTAGCTTCAGGCTTGCAAAGATTACCAGATGCTCAAATCTCGTCCAACTGCCTGAGGGCTCTTCTAATGGTTAAGAAAATAAATGGGTGATTTTGATGCATTTTTCTTCTAAAATTTAGATACCTTCTCCTTCCTGTCGAAGTTAATTGAGCCACAGAGGCCCATTCTACTTTCTCTCAAGTACAAAAGAATGTAGAAGTAGTACTCAGAGGTAAACAGCTCCAGACAGTCACAACTGATCAGGTGAAACTCTTTCTGGAGAGAACTGGACATAGACCTAATTCTTCTCAGGAAATAATAACAATAGTCTTGCTCTTAACGAAACAGTTCTCATCACTAACCTGGCCTAGCTCCACTATTTTCCAAAATCTTTTGGTGTTGTATATGAGGGACACTCCAGCTAGATGCCAGACAGAAAAGCTGGAGTCTTTATTTTGATAGTCAGTTTATCTGGATACAGAAAGTTTAAAACATGAGAGGTCCCTTAGCAGGAATCACCCAACACATTGAATGTCTCTCAGAGGTCATTGGAAAAGTCAAAGAGGCAAATAAAAAAAACCAAAAAGGCATTTTATCTTAACATTAAAAATATCCCTTGTGCAATATAAAGCAAAAATGCATCTCTAATTCCAGCATCAAAAAGACTTTGCAAGCTCTCAGAAACTGATAAAACTATGTCATTTTAAAAACTGTGATGCCTCAGTAACACAGACAGGGATATGTGGAGCAAGAGATTATGTGGCCATGGGCCTTCACTGCCATGGAAAGCTCTCAGCATTTGCAGAATCCAAGAAAACAATTCTGCACTGAGCACACCAGGTAGGCAAATTAATACAGCTGCAGTATGGGGGTGAGGGCTCTTTTCATCCATCTCAACTCTCATCCTAAGAAATACTTTCACCCAGCAATAGACACTCAGTGGGAATTTGTCATGCATTTGTTGGCACTGGTGACACCAGTGTCAATGCCATTTAAAATGTGATCTCACAAAGGCACAGACTGTTCGGAATGAACTGGTGGAACATTCTGGTCAAGAAATAGTGAAGGTAAATGGCATCAGCAGTCATTAGGTCAAGGAGGAGGGGTGTTTTTATATGTAACAGTAATATCAAAAGTGTAAAAGAAAGAAACCATTCATGGTCTGCACACTCAGAGGGCTAAGCCAGAGTTAAGCATGTGATATTGGACACAGCCATAACTCACACAATATTCCATCAGAAGGCTGTTGCACAGAAAACACACCACTAAGTTAGAAACCGGAGTGAATTATGATTGTGTCCAATATCAAGTGATTAGCTCTGGCATATAAGGAAAATCTGACCAGAGCTCCAGCCCTTCCCAAATCCAGCCCTCCAGGCCTTCAGAGCCTGCTGCTGTGAACCATGCAGTAAGACACCTATGTGACAGACCCTTTCAGGTAGCCAAGACAATGCAGCTGCCTTCCAGCTTCTCTTCAGTGGCCCTCGGGGACTGGAAATTTGATTTAACCCATTGTACC
Organism: Melospiza georgiana; assembly: GCF_028018845.1. Taxonomy (NCBI): domain Eukaryota; kingdom Metazoa; phylum Chordata; class Aves; order Passeriformes; family Passerellidae; genus Melospiza; species Melospiza georgiana. The sequence continues at coordinate 50,843,763 of NC_080431.1, forward strand.
AACAGCAGCACAACTTTGGAGGAGAAACAGCCTCAGCCTAGGGGACCTTAAACCCTGTCCTTAGAGGGCATTCCAAGCCTGTGGACTACCCAGCAGTGAGCACAAGGGACTGGCCTCCCTCACTGTTGAAGCTGCACCACTGGATGGGTGAGAATGCAAGTCTTTGCACCAGAAGGAGAACAATCACTGAAGACTCTGAGCCTCATCTGAGAGTAGGCATAATCTGAAAAAAAAGAGCTTTTCATTCCTTACTTCCTTTCTTACCAGCCACCATCATCATCCTATCCTGTCTGATGCTCAGTCTCAGAGCCAGTTTTGCCACATTTTCAAGTAACAGCTGCCACACTTTCATGTGTGCCTCCCCCATGACTGTGGAATGATCCCCATAATTTTTAGGAAAACCTCTTTGGAGTTCATTTTCAAGATTCCCTCAGTTTTATCATATCGTCCCTTTGTACTTCCCACTTTAACCACTTCTTTTTATACAGAATAGTATTTGGGAAAGGGCTGTCTTTCTACTCTGTGCTTGTATTGCAGGCAGCATGTGTGAATTCATGTCCCTGAACAGAACTCCTGAGAGTATTTGATGAATTTATAGATATAAAATTGTCATTCTGGACATTATGGAAACATCTAGTTCGTCCATATATGTTGGAGACTCTGAGATGAAAAGAAAGTTGGCAGAGAACCAAAGATGTAGATAGTCTTCTCTCAAAAATTTGAGTTATCACCTTTCTTGTCTACAAAGTACTTTTGCCTGAGAGAGAGAAGATTTGAAAGACTCCACACAATTTTGGTTGGGGACAGCTTAAAAAATAAAAAGGTGAAGCATTACAAAGCTGAGCAAGTCAGAGTAAAGACAAATCATTCCTGTGGTGAGTAGCTCCTTGCAAAATCAAAATTCATTTGGAAGCATCTTAACATTGAGTTTTCAGGGCCCTATATTGAAAAATGAGACTACCACCAGCAGACCCAGGGCAGGAGTTTTATAAATGTTCAGCGTTCCTCCTGTTTATTGAAGCTTTGCTCATGCATCTAAATGACAGAACTAGAACTTTGCTTGCCATTTTAGGACATTGCTGCCTGTATTTCAAAAAATACTTCTACAGTGACCTTGATCAATCAGTTTGTCCCAACTCAGTGCTTTTATCTAATGATAAGTATCACAGAGAAAATGTAATGGTACTGAATCAGTGACAAAACTACCACTGCCTTGAAGTGCCTTTGGATTTTTTCACACACATCTGCTAAAACCACAAGGGAAAGCAGTATTGGCAAACAAAAGGGACTATGATTAATCTTTTGTTTTCCAGTGTCAACATGTTGCATTGTCGCTACTTTGCCTGTGTTAATAGTAATTAAAACCCCTTCCTTTTTCAGCTTTCTTATTTGAAAAACATGTTAGTGCATAAGGGAATACTTGGATGATGCATCCAAGTATATCTACAAAATGTGTTAAAAGTATAGTAAATGCATTTGGATGTTTTGAAAGAAATTTGGCATGTCAAATGTTTTTAACTGATTTTTTTTTCTCCTGGTGTAATGAGTTAGGTGTTATAGCATTCATCACTTTCCATGATTCACTGAGCTTATATAATATCCATTTGCCTAGCACAGCTTATTTGAATACCAGTTCCACCCCTGCAAAAAAACCTGCAACCTTCTCAAATATCTGTTCCCACATTCATTTTTCACCAAATTCACCTGATGTAAGTAGGACTATAGGAAGACCATGGCAGCCTAATAAAATATTTATGAGAATTAGTGATCACAAAATAATAGTTTATAGGCATGTTGAATTTTAATTTTGCCTCATTTTACAGTACGCAAAGATGTACAATGGAGCCTACTTCGAAACTTTTAATTCCAGACATATTTTGCACCAAGGGGAGCATGAAATTTATTTCTTCTGCTTTCCCTGCTGAAAAAAACTACCCACTGAGAGAATTTTTCAAACTTTTCTTGATTAAAATCATGTCTTTCACATTTCCAGTTAAATCGTAGCATAGTCAAAGTGTGATTCCTTTAAATTTGGATTATAATATACAGTTCATAAAAAAATTTGAAATCCCTGTTATATTTTTAAATCTCAGTGCAAAATTAGTACCGAAGATACTGAAGAATCTCTGTTGTACCAGAAGTTGAGATGATGAACTTGGACATGCTTTTATTAGACATCTCCATTCAGGTTCTATCTTCAGAAGATGCAACTGCTGTTGTTTGCTGATTGCCTTCTCACATCCCTCTGGGGCAGGTGAGGTGCAGTGAGCAGATGATGGATGCCCCAAACAGAAAGTCAATGCTTTCATCTGCCTCTGATTGACTTCTGCTAATAGACATGGCAGATGCAACTGAAAGCCCACAGAACCTATCAAACCTGAGAGGGATGTATAGTTTCTGAGTCTTGGGCACGATCTCTCTCCAGCACAGACTCTCAATCTTCAGGTACCAAAGGTCATTTGAAATTATCCAGGAGATTTCTACTTCTAAGCATTTTTGTAGCTTCCTAATCCAGGGCTAAAACTGGGGAGAGAACTGGGAAAGCTCCATGCAAGATCTGGACGATTCTGTCTATAGCAAGAAATTGCTAAGGGCACCCTGTAGGACCTCATGGAGCTCAAACTCTGCCACCCAGCAGGGAGCCCCTGCACACCACTTTACCAGGTGTAATTCCTATCAGTGCCTGTAAGAATCCTTGCTCTGGAAGATTTTAGTAAGAACTCTAAATTACATCTGTAATAACTATCTAAAAAGGATCAGGAAGCACTCCTGACCCCAAGATCAAGGATGAAGTTCACAAAGTTTTTGATTAGCCTCTTACACATCAGTCCTTCAGAGAACTGACTGGAGCACTCTCAGACAGAGCCAGGGAGGAAGCTAATAAAAGTAGGTAATCAAGGTTCAATTCCTTAATTCGTTCCCAGGCATTCTTTTTTGTGCCACCACTGAAAACTGTTCTTTTATCAAGGAAACATGGAAAAAGAATAAGCATCTGATCCAAATTAATATGAGGGTCAAGTTGTATTCCCACTTTTGGAGTACAAAAAGCATGCCAGAAGTACATGTGTTTGTTCATATGTAGGACCTTGTTCAGAAGTGTTTTGAAGCAGCCACAAGATCAGAGCTAAATCTCAAGTGTGATATTCGCAGAACCTGCCTCCTTGCAGGTCCTGCCAAGGTTATGGCATGTAGTATGTGCTGAGACATTCAAAGCTGTCAAGACTTGAGCACTTCCACAAATGCTCACCAGCAAAAATTTACACAATACCAGATTTAGGCAGAAGAAGAAAAGATCTAAACTACAGATTTGAGTACATGCATCGCCTCTGTGAATCTGTCCCTCTGTTTTCACGTTGCAAATGCAGTAACCTTCTTCCCTCTCTGCCTATAAAGATCCCTAATTATATTAAAGCCTATCATCACTTATTCATGAAAGCATCTCTAGCACATCCAATGTGACTGATCCCCAAGGTCAGAGGTACAATGACAGAGAGGAACGTGTGTGTTTTCACAGAAGCACTCTTTAAATGAGTTTTCTAACTTTTTCAGTGAGCAAGGTCAGTGCTATTGGTTTTGTTCCACTGGAACTCTTTAACAGTAGAAAATTAGATTGTGTAATGTATATTCTTTGCCACCTGATCTCCAACTTGAGTATGCTACCTAGCTCCAGTGATTTTCTTTAATGAGGTGGAAATGTATATAACAGTTTTAAATATGCAGGCTAACATTTTCCTCCATCTACAATTATGCAAATTGTTATATAGTTGTCTCTGCATGACAGAAGTAATAACATCTTATAGAGACCCTGTTAAAATTCACTGAAATCATCTACACAGATGGATATGATTTTAGAGCAAATACAACACAGACTCATTAATTAGTTACAAACCATCCTCACCATCTCCTAGCAAGCTAGGTGACATGGACTAAGGCGTGTACTGCGTAAAGATACAATTTTCTGTTTGCAGTAGATGACTGAAACATTCTCAAACAGTTAGTAAGATCAAAAGTAACAAGAAAAGTCACAAGCTGTTATTATTTTTCAAGACTTAGAGGAAATATCATATATTTTCCACATACACTCTTAATTATAGACAAGCAGTAAGATAACCATCCTTTAGCATTTTATGGGACATTTTCTTTTCAATTCCACTTCATTTAACTTTAATGGCGATATTTCAGAAGGAATTTAATTGATATAAACATTTTTATAAACACTGGCATTCAAAAAAATAACATTCAGAATTTTTAAACAGGTCCCATGAGCTCCATTTAGAGCACAAATGAGGTGTGAATTGGAATCTCACACCTCCACTTCTAGATCTTGCTTCATTTTTCTTAATGAGACAACACATAGTCCTTCCCAGTCTTTAGAAAAGTCCTAAAACAAAGTCCCCAGATGTCAATGTGAAGGAAGAAGATACCTGCAATGGCTCTTTTTTGGAGCACCCTAACAAGAAGCAGAGACTCTTGCTGAAGGCAGAAAAACTAGCCTCAGTAATTGTATGTTCCACTTTACTCTTTTAGGACATGGTTCTCACCTTTTCCCATTAGTGGATGATACACTCACAATGGTTTCTGGAGGAAAGAGCAGCTGGCCTGTGATTCAGACTTTCCTGTGGCTCTATGCCTTATCTGTGTGCTCTGTCACCTGGGGAGGCCATAAAGAGGAGCTGTAGCTTCTTCACTGGTGCCTTCAACTCATTTCTGTTATGAAAAGATAAATCACAGATTCTCTCACCCTACCCCTTGGCCCCTTGACACCCTGTCTCTCTTGCCCTTCACAAAGTTCATAAGCTTTATTCATTACCATACAAACCTGCATGTTTTAGAGACATGATCCTTCTTTTTTTTCTTTTTTCCCTTATCTGCTTCTGGCCAGGACAGGGTTATTTTTTGCAGTAGCTAGGAGGGGGCATGGCTAAGGCAGGGAGCTATTCTATACCACCTTATTCATTGCTGGGAGCAGGGAGAAGGGACTCTCATTTCCTGGAGAAAGAGTTCCTTGGCATTGAGCAAGCTTGGCTGAAGGACTAGCTGGGGTCAGATGGCCTGGCTGTGATCTGGTCAGGTCGGGCTTGGTGAGTGTTTTGCATAGGAATCACTGTCTCTTTCATATACTTTTGTTGTTAATATGGTTGCTGCTACAGTTCATTTTTCTCATCTTGTTGGTGTTTCCAGTAAATTTTTCTTATCTCAATCTTTGCTTTTTGTGCCTCCAGTTGGAAGAGGGAGGGGGGGTACCACGTGCTTTTGAAGGAGTACTAAACTGAAGAACACCATTCCTAAACCACGACATTCTCATTTCAGGTTCTCTTTATCCTGCACATACCTCATCTAGCCTATCCTTACCCAGTCTAGTGAACTCTAGGGGCCCTTAATTTCACAGCCACCTTCAACAGAAGTGCTGTTTGAATGAACATGACATGCCTATCCATGCGACAAACATTCACACAAGCATAAATACACATCAAGCATGTAAATGCCCTCAAAATGCATGCAAATAATTTCTACATTGACTAAATTTTATCTGCACAGTTTTCAGGGCCATTCAGCAAGCTCCAGGCTGCGAGGAAATCTGCACGCTTGGAAGGAGGGACGTGCTCCTTGTACACCCACCAATTCAACAGAAGCAGAGAAAAGAGGTAGGACATTAATGTCAGGGGACAAGCTGTTTCTGAGGATGAGATGCAAGAAAACACAGGAAAAAGAAAGCATCTGCACATGGGGCACTTATCTTGTTCTTCATACCACAAACAGAGCCCAAATATTCAATGGATGAGAGCCTTGAATCTGAATCCTCTTGACCCCTAAATTAACATGGCAACTGAATCCACTTCTCTGGTCTACTAAAAAAAAAACAAAACTATTTTTACAATTTTTAGCCCTTTCCCTGAGGAAAAAAGAAATGCTTATGTCACAGATCTATATAAAAAAAATTAAAAGGAAGTGCAGATACTTATCCCCAGATTACCTAACAGTCTCATAGCCCAGTCAATCCAGTCACACAGTTGGGGTGTGAAAAACACACGTGTTTAAAATAAAGAACTTCACTGCAGAAAGAAAAGAGAGTTCTGGTTGGTTTTTAAGGCACAAAATTTCATGTGACAGGAAAATCGCTTCTCACAAAGATGTATTAAAGCTGCCCTTTGTGGAGGAAAGAAAAATCCCTGAGGTCAAGTAGAAGAGAATATGCCTCTAGCTTCAAGAAAAAGAACATGAACTTAATGGAGATCTATTGGAGGACACTGGAGTCTGCTTCAGAGAAACAAAGGCTACAAAGAAAGAGCAGTCTTTATAATGAGAAACCTCTGCTCATTCTCTGAGTGCAAGGGACTTTGCCATTGACGTGCTATTCCTTTCCTTCTGCTCATTCAGGCCAGGAACATTGTGCTACTATTCACAGCTTTAACAGCTATCTGCTCTGGACATCATTAAAAGTCCTGTGGCTTGAGGCAGTAATAAGTCTTCTATCTCTTTATTAATGGCAGTAATCTGTAAACAAATAAGTTGCATTTTGTCCGGAGACTAGCTGTGTCTAAAAACACATCTGAGAATCATTTCTGCTTTATGTTTCTGATTGTGATGAGTCCTATTAAGTCACAGGAAAATATAACTTGCACATTGCAGTGGTTATTCAGTGGTTAATGGGTCCCCTACTGTTCATGAAAAGTCTCTCTGTAAGTGCCCTCTTCACTGTAAAACTTCCATAGCTCCAAAGCTACTGATGCAGCCAGCTGGAGTAACAGGCTCCTCAAAAGTGACAGATTTAAAGGGAGAAATAGTAGCGGCTTGCTAGAGGCAAGTTATTTTAATATAATGCAGCAATGACAGCTCTCTACGTTTAATCATCAAGCTCCTGATTTTCTCCTCAGCATTTGAATTTCACAGGAGTTAGGGATTTGGGTAGATGCTATTTAACATTCCTCCTTCTGGCTGTTGGGCGTACCTGCCAGGTTCACGCTGGGAGCCGTGTTTATAACTTTTCCAGCTATTTTAAACAAAGCCCTAAATAATTGCATGCATGACAGACAGGCCTCAGAAGAGTAGCTGACACAGGATTTCCAGGGCATTTGTCTGCTCTGGCATTTTCAGCATGGTTGAGACACACTGATGGCACATTCTCATCTTTGCCTGTCCCATAAAGAATTTAACTCTTTTAAATATTTCTCTGGTGTCTCTCAAATATAAGCACAGATATTTCTTTAACCAATAGCCACTGTGGTCAAAGAGACATAAGAGTCCAGGGCTTTGGTTCTCGAGTTTCACAGGTTTATACAACTAATCAGTTGACTTCTTCATGATTTGTTTTGCCAAGTATAATAGAAGAACACCTTGGCTTGCACACCAGTGTCTGTATGTTTGGGAATCTCTGCATCTAGGACTCACATATAAGGTCATGAAAAAAAATAAAATTCCCCTGCATTTGAGGGACTAATCAGAAAGAAAACAAAGTGTTTAAAAAAAAAATCACTGTAGTGTCCTCCTCCTGCAGCTCTAAGAAAAAATTTTGGTAAGTTATAGTATCTTTGAGATGCAGCACTTCCAGACAAATCATGAAGCACTCCTTTCTCAGCAAGCCAGCCAGCAGACTTCTATGTGTATCTTCTACATGACTCTCTGGTTTTGAGGGAGTCAGTCCTTTGTTTCCATATCCATTCAGAATTCTCCTTAACTGATTATTGTCCTCAGAAGCATCGTCACATCTATATTGATTCTTCCTCTCATCTCCTTCATAAAAACTGAATTAGATTTATCATTCCAGATGTCTTCCCTCTATGTCCAATGCCAAAAGAGAAAAACAAATGACTGAGAAGTGCTACAAGTTACAAAGATAGAGTCCATATTGCCTCTCCTTTGATTTCTGCAATACATCTAGTCTGTCACTCTGGACTTTCTTAGTAGGCTATTCCAAGAAAACTTTGTCTGCAAAACAAGATTCATCTGACCCTTTTTTTTCCCTGTGAGATTTAAGACAATGTGCAATTTGTACTTCTCCTTAATTTTTGGAAAACTGTAGATGCTGACTAGCTCCAGTATCTACATGTGCTTTGTAGAAGGCAACAGCTGGTTAGACAAATCCCAAACTGGATGATCAGAATATCCAGGGTTGAATATGGGGCTTCTAGTTGGAGTACAACCCTGGCAACACAATGAATTTACTGGCAGAGAGACAGGAGAGAATAAAGGTGTTGAACAAATGTTATGTCTGGGCCTATGACTCCCAGCAGACAGAGTGTGAGGCAGAGGATATAGGGAAGAATCCACATTACTGGGAAAGGTGAATGTGAGCATGAGAGAGTAAGCAAACTCAAGCTGGAAGTTGGAGATTGACCTTTGTCCAGAAATTTAGAAGACTGGATGATATTCTGAGAATTAAAAATAAATCACAAGTCAATACAATAATATAATAGAATGCAACGAAATACAGTAAGAATACAATGGAAGGTTTTTATCTTAAAAAATTCTTGTGGCTTTTGAAGTCTGACTTCCAAATTACTCTTTATAACTTTTTGAAGCTGGTAATATCACAGCTCTAAGAGCAAATTCTCAGTGTAAATCAAGCAATATGTTTTTGGCAATTGTTGATAAGTGGGAGGGGGAAATTACACTAACAGCAAACACAGGGGAAAAAAAAGAAAAAAAGAAAAGAAGAAAAGAAAATCCACATGCTGAGAGGCAAGCTATGCAAAATGTTGCTTGGCTGTCACTGAGCTCAGATTGCAAAATATCAATGAGAAAGGTCTAAGCTCTCTCTGCTTCTGGCCCTCTGTGTTCCATCACATAACAGAGAAAGCTGTCCACATCTCAGCAGGGGACTCAGCAAATTTGACACAAGATCATGTAAGCTTGTAAGTTTCTATCTTCACTTCCATCTCAGGTGAAATATTGCTTTGCACTGGTGCCCTTAGAAATGGAGAAAGCACACAGATTACCATTTCCAGTCACCATGGTCTTTTTTTAGCACATTTCAGGCCTGTATATCTAGTTCAAAATCCATTTTAAGGAATAGGATAGGAGGGAGACTGTAGACTGCAATTGTAAGGCATTGATTTGTCTCTCATCTCCTCTTGCTGTTCTAAAACCTGATGACAAGGAAAATAATGTTCTTTCATTCAGTCCTGCATTCCAGCATCCTAAGCCGCCTGGCTACCCTTTGCCTTGCTCCTGTGTGAGAATAATGGCAATTAAATTTGAACATCCCAGGGTAATATCCAGTCATCATGTGAACCTAATTCTCAAATTAATACCCATCAGAACAGCAGCCTCCAAAAAGTTTCTATACTGTAAACAAGAAATAGATGTTAATGTATCGGACTCTAAATAATCAAACACCATCAACCTTAATGTCAATAATTCTTTTTTTTTATTATTTTTAACTTAATCTAATTCCTTTCCAGCCAAACAGGCTGACACAGAAAGCCTCTGTTCCTTTATGCTACTGGAGGTTAATATCACATATTACTTAGTTTATCTAAAATTTAGACAGCCATTCTCAGATAGCTGCCTAAGTTTGTTTCATCCATTGAGAATCTGGAAGATTCATCTAATCTGTCTTCAATATTTATGTACTGTTTTATTGAAGAATTTCTAGTCCTTTGAGAGAGAACATGAGTGACTAGCTAAAATTAAGGTAATCATAAGGGGCCTAATGTTACCTGAGATTAATTCCCTCTATACTTCAGACAATTTGCCTAGTGCCTATCAAATTCTCCCATATCCAGTTCCTCCCTTCAAACATCGTGCAGCATTGGACATTTCAGTCCCACCAATGACTGGATGCTGAACTAGAGATGTCCAGAGATGTCTGCAAAGCTGAATTATGCTGTGATCCTATGCTTTCCTGACAATGGCAGAATCTGATCTCTTGGTCGAAGACCAAAGTCAACACCACATTTTAGAGAATCCTGTGTCCTTGACATCTCTCCCTTTTCAGTTCTATGCTTAGCAGTTGAATGAATGCTTTAAAAATCATCTATTTGTCCATAGAGAGAGGGGCATTCAGAATTACTAAACCTTGCAAAAATCAAACTATGTCTTTAAAAATCTCTCTCACGACCAGGACCAACTATTCACGTTCACTGTACTGTACACTACCAGAAGACTCCCTCATGAAATGAACAGGTGTGGGAGGTAATAATGCATTTGAAGCCTCCACATGCTTCCAAGATGAAGTTATTTAGCATAGATGCCTTTGTAATTTTGATGCATTAGGAAAATTCATTGTTCAGTAGAGCTCAGACTCTTGCCTTCACCTATGGAGAAAGGTGGCCAGCTACCAATTTCAGTCTGCTGCTTCTTGAATGGTACAGAAAGACTGACTGACTCTCAACCTTTTTTTTTGTAACTTGCTGTCTCTTCTTTATTTAGTTAAATGCTTTCTTTAATTTTTCCCTTCACTTGAAAATAAAGATAAAAAGGAAGCTAACAAAGGTTCTCTACATGGCTAACTTTGTAAGAAAGTGCTGGAGCACATTTGTCGATTGCTTTAAATAAATTCATACAGTCTGGCTGTGCTTTCAACTCAGCTAGGCATGGATTAGTGCATTTTTATTCACATGCTGTAGTGTCTTCCTGGACTTCTGAAACATTATTTAAATGTATATTGCTAAGTAGATAAGCTTTGTAAATTTTCAGCTAAAGCTGTGTAATACACATTAATTATGCAATTACTGTCTTGGGCTTGAATTTGTATAATCAATCAATTTACTTAGTTCTTTCTGCACCATTATTGACCAATATGCAGATACATATTACACATGCATGCAAAATAGTATTATAGGTAAATTAAAGGCAGATCTTGCAGAATTTCCTATTCTGCTTGAGCAAAACTTTTGAACATTAAAATTTACTTCACTCAACCTGGAAATTTTTGTTAAAATTTTGTCTACCATCAAATATTCCAGAATATCTGACCAAAAATCAGCTTAGGAAAAAAAAAATAAAGTGAAATATGGGGTGGTTGTTGTTTTACTGTAGTCCTGGGAAAGACTAACAAGAGTCACTAGGATGCCAATTTAATCCTAGTTTATATCCAATATATTGACATTTCTGTAACTTTCTTTCTCAATTTCAATGCTAGGGCAAAAGTACACTAAGACCTCAGTAACAACCAGTGCTCGCCAGTGCATTACAAAACCCAAGTCTCTCCCTTGTGAGCAGGCACAGTAGAATTTCTCACTCCTGCATCGTTCTGCCTGAACACACTCAGACTAGTCCTCCCTCAAGTAAACCTACATATGTCATGCCCCATATACACCTCTTGTTCCAAAAAAATTCTTATCAACTCACTTTCAAGACCACTAACTTGAGACTAGATCTTATCTGTCTTATCCCTTTTTATTGCACAATGAATGCTCATTCTTTAATGATCATTAAATGCTTGAATTTTGGAGGGTTTATATGAATTAGAAGCATCTTACTGGGTGATGGGATGTGTGGCTTCCATTTCTTCTTAACAGAGGAGCCACTGAACTCACAGGCAGCCAATGCTCTTCCTATGCTTTCAGCTAAAGTCCATCTGATAGGCAACTTGGGAACACCACAGGATTAAGTTCTGGTCAGAAGCAAAAGGGAGGTTGGGAAAAACTCATCAGCCCTACCAAGACTGCAACAGCAACAAGTCCCAGCTGATACAGCTGAAGTGGCAGCTGGGAGGCAAACAGGGCACATAATCTCCCTGATTACAGACCAATCTGCAGGCAGCCAGACCAACCCATGTATTTGACAGCTGGGCATCTACCAGCATGGTGGGGGTGTAAGTTTCTGTTAAATATCTGCCTGAAAGACTGGTTTCCATAAAGCCAAATGGCAGTGATCAATACAGTCAAGAGAGCCTGTTAGCTGAGAGAAAAGACCATTTCTCAGTGATGGTGCTTGAATGGGAAGGGCCTGTATACCTACAGCACTCCAATCTACTTCCTTCAGTCCTACAGTCTGCTTTCTTCCCATTTCAGCACCTCCTCCTTTTCAGAGACATGGGCATATCAACATGAACCAGCAAGCTTCTGAAAAACTTGTTACAGAAAATGTGGGAGCACAGCTCCTTCTAAGGGTGGAGAAAGGGCATGGTGGTACAGGTAAAAGAGCATTTTTGCACAGCTACGGGTACTGGGATTGAATTTCATGTAAATAAAACATGACCTACAGATGAGATGGTTTAGGACTGAAGCCCTGGAGGTTTTTGCATCTACAGAAAGTCTGGCAGAGGGATGAATTCAAGGCTTGACACCAATCCAAGTGTTCCCAGAGAGCCAGGGTCATGGAATCATAGAAATATAGAATATCTCATGTTGGAAGGGACCCATAAGGACAGAGCCTAACTCCCTGGTCCTCACAGGACTATCTAAAGAGAACCAGATGACTAAGAGCAACCTCTAGATGCTCCATTAACTCCAACATGCTTGGTACCAGGACTCCTAGCTCTGGCTTTAAATTTTAACTGAGCAGAAGTGTCTGGAGGCAGGGGTTGGGGCATGGGAGCATTGAATAAGTCTTTTTAAGAAACTTTTTGGAGTTCAGTAATGAGTTAAGCTACCAACACAGATGTAGCCCTGAGAAAAGAAACAGAAAAAGAAAAGGAATATATTTGCAAATAAAATTCATGTTTTAGCCATTCCATTGTGGCCAATTTTTTCTATTTTTTGATAAAAGTAGAAACAGAGAGAACAAGGAATGATATCGGAGAACTAACAACTTCCAGTGTGAATGGAAATGCTGGTATAGTTTGCTTCATATTAGGATAATGTTCAGGATCTGAACATCTAAGGATCATTAAAAAAATTCTCTGCTAGAGAAGATCTTTGCATCCTATCCAGCACACGGCATAATAAGGCCCTTGCTCACAGAGCCCCATTTCCTAAAACTAGATTACTTGTAAAATCTATTGCTCTCTCAGGTAAGGAAAATTGTAAAGCTTTTCAAGTGTCAGAATTAGCAAGGCTACTTGGTAGTGTTTCTCCTCCTAGGAGATTTCTCTGCTGTTGCTTCAACCTGGCAGCCCAGATGTAAGAACAGCCTACGAGGGAACAGATGAGGGACTCTACAGGCAAGGGTAAAAGGATAATTTTGCACCATTCACAAGAATTGGATTCCTCCACTGCACAGGGAGCTAAAATTAGCCTACTCTACAGGCCTTCAACTTTTCAAGCATTTCTAACAACTCACAGACTCAAATCATGCTTTACAGAGCTGTAAGAACCACCCGTACTGAAATTCTACTTGCATTTGCTAAAGAAAAGAGTGTTAGGAAAGGTGTTAGGATGCTAGCTTTTCCTCTGATTTTTTCTGTTTACTATTAGCTCCTTGCAGAAATTCTCTCACAGCAAGGTAAATCTTTGATTTTTTTTCCTCCCTCCCTGCTTTTTATTGTTCTGATTCTCTGTCTTTCTCTCCAAGTGAGATATCAAAAAATCATAAAGATTTATTGGTGTAAGTTGTGATCAAACAATCACATTTTAGATCTCAGCAAAGATGAGCTGAAAGCCCCATTCAAAAAGACATTTGACCAGTTTTAAAAGAACCTTAATCAGAAGTTTCATTAATCAACAATTAATGAACATTATCATAAATATTTTTGACAAAATGGCATGCATGAAAGTTCATTTGTTCTAGCAGAAACAGAATCAGATTAAAATCTTAATTAAAATATGAAGAAGAGGCTTGCCATGGTCTTCAACACACTGAAAGATTCCTTTTTCTGAAAATCAGGCTCTCTCTTGCTGTCACATTACACTTTGCTGTTAATGAGTCCTTTCGTTTCTCTGTGCATTGCAATACATTCAATCTTAGCTGTATATTTTAAATGATTGATGTTCCCCTAATTACATTTTATGATATATTGTGCTGTGTCACCTCTAATGAGTAGCAAACATGACATTACCTCACTAGTACTGAACCACAGAAATCAATAACTGACATTTATTCAATGAACTGCAAATTGTGATTCACTAGCTTCTCTTTGTGTTGAGTAAATTCGAAGTGTAATTAATTTTCATGCATATTACAAACAGCAAATGCCTGTATGGACTAACTTTAAAAGCTATTTTCTCCTTCCTTGGCTAATTACAGCACAGCAAAAACTCTCAAGCCATCACTCAGAGGGCTGAGAAAAATCAATGGCTTGACAGAAGTCATCTCCTTAGATGGGTAGAGCACAGTCTCACTTTTGAGAACATTTCAGAGCCATTTTCTAAGACTTGTCTATCATAAACAATCTTGCCTACATATATTTTTTTTGTGCACAAGGATTAGAAAGAAGCTCCTGGTTAGTTTTCCTAACAGGCAACAAATATCCAACTGTAAGAAATACATAAGTGCCTTTTCTAAAAGAAAAGCATTGTCAGGTGTTGTCCAGAACTTGTAAGAAGAGAGCTGACTCACTGCAATTCAGAGGTGATGGTTTTGCTTGTAAGCAACATCAAAGTTTAAAAATCTAGTTCTTGTTGCTCCTTCCAAAACTTCTGCCTGTGGCTTTAGTTAGTTTGTGATTTCTTTACTGAAAACGTCCACTCAAATCAGAGGAGAGCACCAGGAAAGTTTAAAGTTAATGCTCTGTTTGCACACCAGTTCAGGAGCAGAGGCATAGAAATCAATCAAGCCTCAATCAAGCTCTGAAATTCATAGCAAAAGATTGTGGGTCACTTTAGGATCAGTGCTGTCCTCTGCACTAAAGCAGAGCCCTTTGTACATGGGCATATACTGATAGGACAAGGGGGTCTAAGCTTGATTTAGACTGAAATAGGGTAGGTTTAGATTGCATATTAAGAAGCAATTCTTCATTGAAAGGGTGGTGAGGCACTGGAACAAGTTGCCCAGAGAAGCTGTGGATGCCTTACCCCTGGAGTTGTTCAAAGCCAGACTGGATAGAGCTTGGAGCAACCTTGTCCAGTGGAAGGTGCACTTGCCCGTGGCAGATCATGTGGAACTAGATGGCCTTTAAGGTCCATTCCCATCCAAACCATTCTATGAAGCTATAATCTATGATATGTCAATTTATTTTTCAATTAATCACATGAAGAAACCTCATTAATAGAATGAATTAACCACTGCTCATTTCTGAGTTACATCAAGTTCACTGATGTAAGAAGAGTGATTTAGCTTTAGATTTAAGACTGTATCTGGTAATAAGCCAGAATTTTCTGCCTCAGCCCATACAGCACAGGCTTATTCTTCCCTTCAAGAAAGATACTCTTGGTCCTCTTGGCTTCCTTTAGGAGGAAAGCGATCAAGACAGATGGCTGAAGTAGAGTTATCACCATGATTTTAAACTAACTGATTGAAGTTTCTTTTGAACCTTGCCTCCATTTTCAATCTTCTTTTGTAAGTGTCTCGAAGACAAAGAAGGCCCAGGGTTGGCTCCAGACTAATTGCCAGAACTCAGTTTTAGATCTGAGGAATGTCAGAAGAACAATCATCTTTGACATGTTTCTAGACTGTCATTGAACCTTCCACCAATATTTAGGGCAGATGGACAAAAGAGCAAACCCACCAAACCTGCAATCCTGACTTTTTTTTAGAGGAAAAAATCCACTTTGATGCCAGTTTTGACACACTAATTAAGCCACAGTAAAACCTCTTCTTAGCATCTAAAACCTGGTTGAGCTGTGATAGAAGAAAATTACAGAAATGTATTTCCAAAGATCCTTCAGCTTCTTTAAAAGATAAAAATAATGTGAATGTATGGAGTTAATTTAACCTACCCTGGGCAAATGCAATCTCTATCACTCTTGAATCGTTAATCCATAGACAAGCCTGCTAATGAGTCTGCTATTCTGCTGAGGTTAATGAGCCCTTGAGCATCTGGTGAAAGCACAGACACTTAGCAATTAATGTCTTTTATTCAAACCAGCTCACAGGCTAGACAGCAGCTGATTCTCCATTTTTACTATTTTGTTGCCATAGTACCTTGCATGCCAGCTCTGAGCCCACATGTGCTGGTTATGTTAGTTGAGATTGCATTCCTTCACCTGTATGCAGAGCTCAGTGATGAGGTCTTATGGGTTGGATTTGAACCACAATGTCTTCTTTCATGTTTTGTGGCTTAGTGATGTATGCAAGCATGTCCACAAATCTCAGAAATGAACTCTTCCTCAAGCAAGACCAATTTAGTTCAACCATCAAAGGTCAAATAGGATAGTCAATGTAGCAATAAAATAGGCTCTAGAAAACTATTTTCTATTCCTCATTAACAATACCAAGATAGCCAAAAACATGCATACTAGAGCAGTATTCCTTCCTGGCATTCACTGCTTGCAGGGTATGTTTGCTCCTGGAACACAAAGTACATACAGGAAGTGTAGGATTTTAAATTGCCTTTGTGCCACTGGAGGAAGCTGTATGTAATGAAAGAGTGGGGAGAAAGGAAAAATAAAAAAAAATACTTTTGCTCCCCTTAATGGGTGATGAAAATGAAATTCAGAAGGAAGTAAGCACATCATCCATTTTCAGCTACTTTAGCATCTAACTTGCATGCTCTGAATTGCCCTCTGGAGCATCCTACTTCTTGTCATTCGCTGTATGTGGAAATTGCCTACCTTACTTATTACATTTGGACTCTAAATTATAGCTAAGATAAATCACCACAGCAGCCTAAAATAAATGTTATATAGATACACACTTCAAACAAGCCAAGGGTTCTGTTCCAGAGTGACAGCTGCTTCCCCTGGGACAACTCTAGTGACTCTTAATCCTAGTTGCTCATCCCACCCTTCTGTCAACTTATAAATGTCTCAGCTGGGACATTGCAACTGCAAATGAGGCAACAACCATGCTGTCATACTTCACAGGCTTTTTCAGGTAAAAGAGCTTCCCTTAATAAACTAGGCTGGCTCCTGTGACAATCAAGTCTTATTTAATAATGATATTGTGGTAGAACACATACATCAAGCAAGCCACATTATCCTTGCCCTGGTTTCTGTTGAACCATACAGGCTGCTGGCATTCATATAACCTATCTAGGAAGGTTCATATACTCACACTTAGACTGAAAACACTAAAAAAAATGATCACATTTAACAGCAATCTCATTTTCAACGTAATTTACACAAATATGTTTATTGAGGCACATGGATCAACCTTCTGACCCTAGACTAAGATTCAGGTATGTATCACATTTAGGCACATCTGAAGTTAAGAGCCATTGTTTAACTCCACAGTCCTAATTCAAGAATCACCTCAGTTTTCAAAAAAGCATAAATAGAGTTCCTAAGTAAGTACACAATGTAAACAAAAGCTAAAAAATAGCATCATTTAGAAGAATATGCAGCAAAAAATGTAGCTATGTCTTGGAATGCTTTAAGCTATCCAAGTGGTGTGGAAAGACTGTCCTAACTCATCCAATAAAATAGCTTACCTATCCCAAATAATCTATCATTTATATTATACTTTAGATATTTTTTGCAATTTTTTTAATGTTGTGAAGTGCTTGAGTTATGTCTTTCTGCTGTGAAAAGCAACTCATTATAAAATGATCCAGGAAGCTACCAGGATAATGTGTGCATTTCCAAATAGGAAATCTTTATTCCTTCTTTATTTAGCTTGAGGGTAGAGATCCTAAAGCCTGTGCTCAAATGGTCTTCATCTGGGTCAGCTGGCCTAATAACAGCAGCTTGTTATTCATTACCCAATTTTAATTAATCTTCTTTAACTAAAATCACTATTTAACTGCTCTAAGATTTTATTTTTCATTGAAAATTGAGTTAGCCTTATCTGAAATGAGCAGAAACAGGTACTAAATTAGTTCTTCATCGTTTTCTGAGAGCAAACATTTTAAGATGGGATTGATACTATATGGTATGTAATATACCTTTGGGAATTCCCTTTGGAGAGTTTGAATCAACTGTCCTGGCTATGTCTGCTCCAAAATTCTTGCACACCAATTTCTCAATCACTTTGGGTATAGAGTTATAAAATAGAAAGCTTTGAGGATGTGTAAGCATTGCTCATTAATAGACAAAACATTGCTCTATTATCAACAATAAAAAATTATGGGTTTATCCACAAATCCAAAACTTGGAAATATAAAGGCTCCTACAAAGAATGTTAACTGCATCCCAGCCAGAACCCTTACAATCATGACAAGAAATATACAGAGACTTCTATTTAATTATGTTCGGGTCCAACACTTTCCTAAACAACCTACATTCCTCATCCCTCAAGCACAGCTATTTTCATGATTTTCTTAGTGACCTAATGCTTTTGCTCATACAGTAGCCCAGAATTCACCTAGCCATATAAGCATAAAAATCTGCTTGCACTGCTACAGATGCAGACATAAGGCTAGTTTGATGCGATTTTTAAATAGCAAAAAAATATAAATAGGCCACCTTAAATACTTCAGGACATGGTTGACTGTAAATATACACTTAGATATTTTTCTTTATTTACATAACAATTTCAGAATAAAGATATGTCTTGGTTTCATTTACTTTTTCATTCCTAGCAGCAATTGCATACTTTCACATGGTTTTCACTTAGATTCATTGACAAAATATAGAAGATGATTTTAAGAAGAAGATTTATCTAGACACTGATTGATTTTGCCATAATTTAAAGTAACGTTTCATCTTGCTGGTATTTTACTTACACATCTCAGTTGGCAATGCTTTCTCATATACACGGACAAAAGTACCCAGAACAGTTTTATGATAGTCTGTGGTATCTTCCCATTGCTCTTTCAGAATGATGTTCCTATTTCAGAGGCACTTAGGGGCAAAGTGTTCTGTGAAGGCTGATTTAATCCTCTGCTGTCTTGACAGGCCAGTACCTGGGCTGCTCTATCATTTAGAAATCTTTCAGATACACTCTGCAGTCTTTAGGGTTTAGGAATACTCACTTTTCAGCTCTGGCTGTTGGGGATGAAACTTGAGTTTCCACACTGCCATACATGCTAATAAACTGGCATTGTAGAATATGTGATCATTTTCATAATGGAGAGGAAGTGTTTTCCTTGTTTTCAGCTGTTAGGAGTAAGAACTGTGATAGCTCTTTGTGTCCTCATAAGTGTTTTACTTTGCAGAGGATACCATATCTGGAAAGGAAGAAATATTTTGAAGTCCTTCAAATAATACGAAGTATTTTTGTAGAATTAAACAATCTAATATGTTTTACTAAATCACAAACAATTTATTGTCATAGCAATGGCTGATTTTTAGCAGTCTTATCCTTGGGACAGCAATATCACACAATAGGTAAACCTTAGGTGTTTCTACTCTATCAAAACAAAACCATTTATTATATTTACAGATACGTATACCTACATTTCTTTGTGCTGGTTTTGCAGGAGATAAGATATATGCTAAAATTACACTGGGACACTAGATGTTATGCTAGGATCCTAGAAGCACCTGGCTGCAGTGAGCTGTAGTAAACATATACCTATGTAATACAGGTGTTCCAACGCTCAGAAGTTCAACTGTTCATATATCTCATTCCTGCTTTTGTAGTGCACACACATATGACATGCACTTTGCAACACACATGGACCAAACATTTCAGGAGTACCTGGTGACTTCAATATCTGCATTTTCTGCTACTCAGGTTCAAGAAGCATTAATGAAGCAATGCTCATTCTCAAGCCTCTCTGTGGTGTGCCAAACTGAGCACCCAAAACCAGTCATATTGTGGTTTTATCCTGTGTGTGTAACATCACTGGGATGTTACCCTGGTGAGTCAGGGACACTGGTGACATGGGGTCAGACATCTCCACTTTTCAATCTGTCCCTACCTTTTCTCATCCATTGCCTTTGTAAAGGAGAATTATAAGTTTTGTTTCAGTTGATTGCCTCCATTTATGTCTTGCACTCCAAAACTGAGATGTTAAATTTTTTATTTTCCAACCTAATTTTCCATCATCTCTGAAGGTGGCTTCTTTAGCCTTCCTCCACTGATAAAAGAATGACTGTCATTAAATTCACTGTCTCCTCTCCTGCTGTCCTTCATGCTCAATTGATCTGGACCTGAATGGGCACTAAAAACAAAAGGAAACTATTAAAGTTTTCTTTTCCAGGCATCAAAAGAAAATGAAGTACAGTAGTTTAAACTAATCATTTGGCCAAATAGACAAATTTACCTTAAATTTTAAGTAGAATTTTTCTCTCCTAAAGGAAAAAATATCTTCACATATTTCTTTGCATAGATTTAAATATCAATGTGTCACAAATATGTTTCAGATTAAAAACTACTGAAGTGCAAGAACTAAAGGAAAGTTCAATAGTAATGTAAGTGCAGCACAAACTTTTGCATTTACTTAGCTGTAGTATACCCTGCATATTTCCATTATGAACAAACCTGGTTTTCTCTCTTTAAGATAAAGAAGCTGAAGGACATCGGAATCAGTCACTAGGGCACTGGGTAGCCCAGTCTCTGGAGATCTTCTTGGAGTTGGAAACATTCAAGCCAAGCATCAGGGAGAGGAGCCACACATCTTCCATGGAAAAAGCAAAAAAAAAAAAAACTGCAGACAAACTTTAGCTTACTCTGACTCAGAGAGGACTTTACTTTTCTGCTTGTACACAAATGGCCAATGGGACTGAAGACATTTGTTACAGCTAGAAAGTGGCAGAAACTCAATTTCATGAAGAGATGCCAAAGGGAGATGTGTAGCCCCTCTTCATTTGTCTGGCTGTTTCTGAGTTTGTCATTTTGTGCAGTAGCGCACTTACTGGGAAGCAATTACTCTGCTCCATTTGTTGGCCTCTGGTCCTAGCAACAGTGGCAAAATTATCTTTGAACAAGGTCTTTTTATAGGAATCATGAATATTTTTTATCCTATAATCTCTGTACAGAAAATTCTCCCATCTGTGAATGATTTGATTTACCAATATGTCTTTCTTACTTGATAAAGGCATGAGGTTCCTTTTAGCCCACCAGGGCTGACAACTGCTGTAGCATTTCAAGATATGCTTTGGACAACAATGTTCTAGCAATTAAGGGCCAACAGTGCATGACTTATCTCTTAGTCTTACTTTTTCATAATCAAGCCTGAGGTGGCAATGTTTTCTGTTAGCTTTTTGGGGACTTGTTTCTCCCTGGAATCACACTTGCTCTGGGCTTCACGGCTCTGCAGGCTGACTGACATGGGTGCATGGTCATCCTGTTATTTTCTTGTGTGTGCTGTAACCAGCCATTTCCAAATAAAGCAGAGTGTGCTAATGAAGGACATCTGCAGTTCATAAAAAGACATTTTCTGAGGCAAGATCAATGCTACACCCGTGAAGTGACAGGCAGGTTAGAGCAGACACTGTAGATGTGTCCCCTGGGGCATCAAGCATTGATCTGACATGGATCACACACTCTACAGCTTAATCACAGAATCATAGAATAGTATGGGTCAGAAGGGATCTTTAAATGTCATCCAGTGACATCCCCCTGCAATGATAAGGGACATCTTCCAGTAAATCTGGTTGCTCAGAGCCCCATCCAACCTGACCTTGAATGTTTCCAGGAATGGGGCATCCACTGCCTCTTTGGACTACCTGTGCCAATGTTTCACCACCCTAAATGTAGAAAACATCTTCCTATACCTGGTCTGAATCAACACTCTTTCAGTTTAAAACCCTTTCCCTTTATCCTCTCACTGATTCCTTGTCAAAAATCCCTCTGTGGCTCTTTTGTAGCCATCTTCAGGTACTGGGAAGCTGCTGTAAGTCCTGCCCAGGTCCTTTTCTTCTGCAGGCTGAACAGCCTCCACTCTCTCAGCCTGCCTTTACAGGGGCGGGTGGCCCAGCCTGCTCGTCATCTTCGTGGCCCTCCTATGGATTTGCCCCAACAGGTCCGTGCCTTTCCAGGGCTCAGTACTCGGCAGGCCTGCTTGTGTTTCCGGGCTGGATGTGCCCATCAGAGTGCCCAGACTCCTGGAGAAGACAGCGGTCCGTACCCGATGCGTGCCCAGGCCGGGTGGGCCGGGAGCTCCCAAGGCCCACACCCCGCGTACCCCATCCCAGGCTGCTGTCCCGCCCGTCACACGCACGCCGACAAAGGGCTCGGTTTCGGGACGGATCAGCTCCTGTAGGCACCTAGAATTCCCCGCTTGAACTACAGAGGGAGCCCGGGGCTGTGCTTTGGAGAGCAGGAGAGACGGCCGGGGCTCGGTGCCGTCCCCGCCGCGGGCCCGCCGCGCTCGGAGCCGCATCCAGGGGCGATCCCAGCGAGCTTTCCTCTCATCCCTGCCAAAAAATAACGGGGCAACACCCGCGGGCAGAGCCTGCCTCGGGGCAGAGAGAGCTGTGGATACGCAGCGTTGTACGCCGCGGATTTGGCTGCCCTCTCGAGTCCCGGTCTCGTTCTGCACATTATTGCACATTCTCCGGCTCTAATCATTGACCTGTCATTAGCGAGGTTCGCGAGCACACGAAACCGCGGAGGGCAGCTTCGAGCTCCCAGAATGTAACGCAGTGAGAGGTGAGATGGCTGGTCTTAAACTCCTGCAATACCGTGGAAACTTCTGCTCCCTTGTTTTCCCTGTGAGGTAAACAGCTTCGGTTCGATTTTATCCTTGGTGCAGATTCCTGTAAAACTCGAATAAAATTTGCATTGTTCATCTGTCTGCACATTCTGTAGCTTTTTATGGCAGTATGTTATCATGCGCCGTAGCATCAAGATTTAAATACCAGGAATGGAAACCATGCAAAGAAAGAGATATGTGTGGGAAATAAATAAATAATAAGAGAGAATAAAATTGTGGAGTTTTGTCTTAATTTTATAATCATTCCTTGAAACAGAACCGTAGTTAATAATCTAAACCAAAAGCATACAAATGAGTTATGTCTCAATGTCATATTATCTCATATTCTTATTAAAATCTTCGATATTACATTCTTTTGTGATTAGGACCAGAGGGTTCAGCCTGCTAAAAAAGAAAGATATCAGTAAAAGTACTCATCTCCTTAATAAAGTGTATTCCAAAGAGATAATTCAGGTTCACACAGAGCTAAATATGCCTTATATTCAGTACTGTCATGGCAAGTTAAAATATAGTTGAGATTACTAAAGCGCAGCAGAGTAGGAACAAATCATCTTTATCAATTCAAAGCCATCTTTTCTTCAACTTGGTGGAAATTAAGGAAGAATCAGAATTAATTGGTATTGGGACCAGATGCAGAAGAAGATTTCTTGAATTGCATCACCTCCATCTTATCTCTAATCTTTTAAGCCTTTTTTACCCAAAGGGCCTTTTCAGACATGCTAAACTGGTGGTATTATAAGGCTGCAGCAGGACAGTATTGCTATTCTAATGATTTATAACCAAATACTTTACTTATTAGAAAAGGCTAATACTGGATCCATCAGTCCAGACGCAAGTAAATTAGCCATTAACTTTCTGACACCTAGCATAAAACAACCAGTTAAGTCTAGCCATCCAAGCAATTAATTTAGGTTCTCTTCGTGGACACCATGGGGATTTTAAAGTGGACTGAAACTACTTGTGTATCTCTGTTGACTAATTTATATTAAATGCCCATTATTTAGACTATTGAAGCTAGGAAAAAATTAACTCTCCTCTCTTAGCTCTAGTTGGACCCACACAGGTACATAAGTGTCTGCTCCTAGAGGTTTCAGTGGAAGATACTTCAAGGTCTATGCCTAGGCAGCTTCTACACAACACTTTTCAACTTTATATTATAAATGATTTCACAGAGGAAAGCAGCAACTTTGTTACTAAATTTTATATTGGAAAACTAAGGTACAAATTAAAATTAATCCTGTAAAATCCTGTGAATATTGGATAGAAGATTCCTGTGAAGGGAAATTATTTGGTCACTCTCCTTTCAAAACCTCAAGAGCATCCAGGGGAACTGGCATCCAAGAGATCCAAAACGGGAGTGGGAGCTGCACCCTGGTAAGTGAATCACAGCCAGGGTGCAGCCAGGACTGCTTCCCAGCAGGAGGGAGGCTGAAAGTGCAGGCTAATAGCAAGACAGGCAGAGGCAGCATCCTCACTGGCATGAACACTGTCCCTTCCCTTGGTACCCAAGCAGAGCAGCTCTGGGGAAGCCAGGGTCATCTCAGAGCCCAGTGACTACCAGACAGGCTTGCAGAGATGAGGCAGATCTGAGGATATTGAAGGCAGCAAGCCAGGGCCAGTGAAGAACTTCTGATGATGCACTGACAAATATTCCTTTGCACCATACATAGGTCAACTGAGGACCTGTCCCTGTCACTTCATAGTACAGATGCTGAAAGTTTAGTGAGCTTAAAAAACTGACAGGCAAAATTAATGAGATAAAAAAAAACTATCCAGAGCTCTTAAATTCAGCACTCTCATCTTTAGTGGAGAAAGTATTGGTACTTTGACTTATTGGAGCCTTATTGGAGTGGATTAATTCAGGAACATCAGTTATACATTGATCCCCACCCTAACCTTCCCTAGGCTCCTGCCATCAGAACACCACTGAATAACACCACAGGTTTGGCCATGCAGGCAGAGCTGTGGCACAGTGCACTGGGTGTGTGCCCTTGGCACAGCTCAGAGGTGGCTACCAGCACCTCCTCCCTCACCTGGCTGGCAACTCATGGTCCATTGTAACTCAATTTCTTCATTGTCATAGGGAGAGATGCTTCAGTTATACCTACTCTAGAACCAGGCCTCATATTCTGTGTTTGGAGGATTTAGGTCTATTCTAACTACTGGGGGCTTTTTCCTTGTGTTTAAGGCTGTTTTGTCTGCCTGGGGTGATGACAAGCACACAGCCAAACTGAAATGCTGATGTATCTACATTAAGAAAATGTATGTATCTCTTTTTTTACGTAATTAAACAAATTCTTTTTATAGTTATGATCCCACAATACTACTTGCCTATGAAAATGCATATACACTTACCATGATTTTAGTCTTTATGCTTTTATTTGGTCTATACTCCTTTTTTTGTTTTTTGAGGGGGACACAACAGCATTCTTTTAGCCCTTCCCAGTTCCCTGCAAATCCATTTGCCAGATACAATTACATCTGAAAGGCAAGAAGAAATCCAAAAACATTGCATTTTTACAATAAATAGGGACTGAAAGGACAGTTTGGAAACAGGGGAAAGGCTGCAGCGCCAATTGCTTCACTGCTTTTCTGGTGGCTCCATATTCTTCTGGATTTTTGCCATTTAGAAAGAGTGATCAGGTTGGATTTTTTCATACCTTGGCTGGTCAAAGGAGATTATGCATTTGTAAAGAGAGATTCTAGAAATTGTAAATGGATATTCTGCTCCACTTTCCTCCCAACTAATTTCAAAAAAGGTCAAAACTGTCTTCATCAAGAGAGGCATTGTTTACAGAAAATCCCAGATTTAATTAATTTATATATAGTTTCTTTTTGAAATCAGAGGAAGAGATCCTAAAAGATACTCTAAACGCTCTCATCTATTTTGTTGCCAAGGCAAGTTTACTTCTACCACATATTTGCTACTGCAGTACTCAAATAACAGTGCTTGGAGCTGCTTCTGTCACAACCATGAAGCATCACTCACTCTTTCAGCAGTGACACCTTCTGCTCTCTATGGCCTAGAACAAGATTCTTCCAGGGTTCCCAGTAGATAGTTCAACAAAGTAAATTCAAAATAACAAATATTTCTCTGCAATCCACGCAGCTGCTTCATGTCTTTTTTTGCTCATTTTATTTTTCTTTTTTGGTATAGCTCCAGTCAGGACCAAAACTAGGGATTTCCACAAATTGTGCAGGACTGGACTTTAGGAGGTCCTCAAAAGACTACATGTAAGAGTGCTGCAGGTCACAGGAGAAAAGGCAATGCTAATAAAATCCTTCACCTGGAAAGGGATCAAATACAACACAGATCAGAGAACTACTTCAGTGCTATCCCAAAATTACTTTTGCACGTAGCAATGGGAGCATGAATTTTCAGGAAAAAAAAAACTTGGAGGAGGTGCATGTTTCATCAATAAACTTATTAGGTTAATCATTTTCATACTCACAGGAAACTGGTATTGGTTGCCTGTGTGTCTTCAAATGCTTGTTGGTTTATTTAAAAATGTTTGTGAGTCCTGAACTTCACATTATTCTTGTTTCTCATTATCAGTTAATTGCCATCATTAATCATTGTTTTCTTGATTAAAAAGTAACAGT
Source organism: Melospiza georgiana (assembly GCF_028018845.1). Taxonomy (NCBI): domain Eukaryota; kingdom Metazoa; phylum Chordata; class Aves; order Passeriformes; family Passerellidae; genus Melospiza; species Melospiza georgiana. Next base: position 50,869,831 of record NC_080431.1, read on the forward strand.
CAGTTCAATACTATGTGATATGGATGACTAATCACAACTCAGGAGTAATAAAGAGTTGAAATAAGTGTTCACGAACAAGTTGTCATCTGTAATTTGTCCTCATAAACTAGTTGGCAAATACTTATGTGCAATGAATACTTCTATACAAATTAAGATGTGCTTGAATATGATTTATAAACAGGGAAAAATAGTTGAATTCATTTCATATTTCATTTGCAATAAATAATTTGGACAAATACAGTTATCAGAGGGGGGAGCAGAAGGCTTTTATGGAAAGTATCTACAATGCAAATGAGTTGAAAATCACTTTTTTATTGCCTTATGCCATCAAATTTTTAAAGTGCTAGGTGCTGATGGAATTTAGCGATGCTGTCCCATAACCCTAATAGTACTCCCTCTTCAGAAATTTTGATAGTTTTTTTTTTTCTCTCTTAATTATTTCATTTCTCTTTTTGCCACTTGATCTTTCTCTTGTGGTCATAGGGTGGTAGAGGGACGCCTCCATGCAGACTGCACTGCCTATTGCTTCAGTAGACTTGGTTCCACCAGTATTAAATACTCTTTGAGCAGGATTCAGTTATCTATATTAAGGCATCATCTGTGGCAATCTGAGATCCTTAGATGGGTGCAGCAGATGAGGCAGAGCCTGTGGAGAGCCCATTGCCTGGTGGAGAGGAACTGAAGACCAGTCAAAATACCTCAGGCTTCTCAAGTGGTAGTAGGAACCTGCACAGGGGCAGTTGATTGGAAGAAACCTTCCTTGCCTGTAATGAATCTCAGGAAACCTCACCTGCATGTGGAAGGCATACTTACAAACCTAATCTTAAAATGGCCTCATTTGGATCAGTACCCAATCTCCAGAATAAGGTGACATGAATCTCACTAAGAGAGACTCCTACCTCCATGCCATAGCTTTGCATTTTTTAACTGCCAGCTAAAAAGGCATTCTATCTCTATATTTTCAAGTATTTTCAAAATTATGTGGGTTTTTTGCATTCATTTGCACCTAAGTTAAGCATCTAAATTCATTGACTACACAGGTTTTTTTACTTTTCCGCAAATGGATCGCTCCTTTTTCCATTTTATGTTTTTCTTGACTATATGCCAGCATTCTGAGAGTCATTTTTTTTTCCTCTATGCACATGCAGACTGAGCCCATTTCCCTTCCCAGCCTGGCATAACAAGGTACTGTGGAAACAAGCTGTCTATGTGATCGCTTAGAAAACTAATTAAGCTATTAAAGAGCATGGGTAATGATGTACCACATGATACACAGTGCACACCTCTGAATTAGAAAAGGACTCCCCAAAAGCTTCCACAACAAAATTGGGCAAAAGAAAGACTTTTTGCTTGTATGGATCCCTACAACAGCCAAGTCAAGAACTCACCTGAGTATTTTGATTTTAAAAAAGAGAGTGATCTAATCCAGCTAACTTTACTTGTACCACATTTAAATTGCCAGGTAAAGAAGTTTTTCTGTAAGAAGTTTTTGTATTCATTAGGGAGAGGTAGATGCCAGTTAAGACCTCTTGAGGAGGAAAACTGCTTTCCCAAGAGCAGGCAACTTGGTTTGCTGTAGCTGTTCTGCCCCCAAAACCTTCAGACTCATGTACCTCTGCTCATCTACCATGCTACAGAAACCTCCAGAAGCATGAATGGGATAATCACCCAGAGTGTCCCTGTCAATCAGAGCCTGAAACAAGGAAGCTGTGTCCCACCTTTCAGGCATGTTCAACAATGCCTATTCTTGTCTAGAGGGGGCTGTTACCATCTAGGTAGCTAGTGATAAATTTAAGACACTGGTTCCATTTTTTTCACCATGGAAGCAGCAGATAGATTCTGACAGCAGCAGTTACCAGGTTTGTGATATTCCTTTTCCTTTTGAGCACAAGCCCATTTGCTTTGATACATTACCATTGCAAAAGTGGAAAAGTGATGTGATATCTTGACATTCAGGCATTTTAAAAAAACATACTTCCTCTGACATGTTCTGTTCTATAAAGTTGAAACTATTATCAAAAAAAAAATTGGATTTTCCAGCATAAGCTTTAAGAGAAGTATGTGAGTGAGTGTAGGCACAAGGGAGAATCTGAGTGTGTACGTGTAATTTTTCTAGTTAGAGATATCCTATTCAAAGCTACCTACAGCACAGTGATTAGTAATACCATCCAAAGTATAAATCAAGAGATACAAATAGAAAGAGAACATCTTGCCCTCTTTGAATAGTTGCTACAGCAGATCTTTTTGTTGGCCTACAAATTACTCTAGTGTTTCTAAGGGAGTGAAATACATCATCTTTTACTATTAGCTATTATTGCTACATGCCTGAAGGGATGGAGTAGTGTGTTTCTATTTCAATTACTCAAGCTACTTTACTGGATATGGATTGAGCTGATTTGACCCTATAAGAACAAATGCTGTTATTACATTTAATGATTAAAATCCAGCTTGTACTCAGCTAAAATATAAATCAGCAGTTTGGAAGAACAGGCTTCAAGCTAAATAAAATTGCTTTGGGAGACCAAATAATTCAGAGAATTACCAATGGGCTATTCAAGCTTTCACCTCTATAGCAGGTCACTAATTGGATTTAGACCAGTTTCATAGCAGTGATGTGAATTTGGAACCAAAATTATTATGTCTGCTGTGCAGCCTTCAGTGCCTAGCAGTCTCCATCAAATTCCTGAAAAGTAACTATATCAGGATGGGCATGACAGAAAATTACTCACCCAGCCATATTAGGTAGATGTGTCATACTTTGGAGTTGCCTACTTCTCTCCATTAAACAGAGGATGTGCCAAGATTACTAGCCCTGAACTAGACTATTTGTTTCTGGATATCTGCAATTAGAGAAAGGTATAAAGTAGCAGGTTTATGAGGGAAATTCTGTCATATGCAGAAGTTTGATAAATGCTTTTTTTCCTAAATTTCTAGACCACAAAATTCAGAAACTCTTTTCATAAGAGGAAAAAAAGAAAAAAAAAAGTTCCGTAAAACAAAAGAAATACTGATATCCTTCTTGTCTCACCATGAAATACTGGATACTAGTAGGATGCTAACAATTTCAGACATAGCCTTTGGTTTTCATTTTACTTTCAGGCTAAATTTCAAAAAACCACAGTGATTCAGGATAGAGATGAGGGCAGAATATGCCCCTTCAATGTATGGAACACATTTACAGCAGGAGGTGGGTTGGTCCATAATACTAAGAATTTATTACTTCTTTATCTGTTCTATCAGCTGATATGTCCTACTTTCCTCCTTCAATTTAGTACAGACTCATGAGTCAGGAAGGGCCCTGCAGGACTATTTTATCCCAGGGGAATGCCAGGATCTCATATCATATCTCTTCAAGCTCCTTTTGATTATAATTGCTTTGTGATTTAATGCAAAAGTTCAGCTCTAGTCTGCATTGTTCATCATACGAAGCTTTACTGGAACCAGCCAGCTGGTTTGCTGTGGGGCTTGGTGGGTTTTGTTCAGCTATGCTTTGCTTGAAAGCTTACATCTTGGACAGGCACACTTTGGTACTGGGGCAAAGGGGCTCTCTGAGGAGTCTGAGCTCTCAAAAGGGGGTGTGAAGGGAGCAAATATCCATTAAATGGTTCTTGGCTGGGACACATTTGGTCAGTGTCTCCTTTTTTCTCCACTGTCTGAGTCTGCAACTTCTCCCTGGCAGCTGGTGTGTGAGAATTATTTCTGAGCTTCCAGACATGGACAAAGCATTTGAACTGTTCTGAGGCCATGTCTTTTCTCCAAAACACTTCTAAACAAGGATTCCAGAAGTCTATGTTATTAAGGTTGAAGAGGAAATCTCTTAGAATTCAGTTTGCTCTGCATTCACAGAGGAATTTTGCAGTTGTCCTCCCAACTAGAGCAGTTTAAAGGAACAAAACCAAAAAAATACATTGCACAGTACAAGCAAGCACACGTGAACATTCTCAAAACTCAGTACCTGCATTGTAGGTAGATATTCACTGCTGATTGAAGAGGTCCAGCTATAGGCAGCATCCTATTCTAAATAAAAACAGCATGACAATGCAGCTCTGTACAAACATGCCAAATATTCCTCAGGACTTCTGACAGCAGGCAGCCAATTACTTTGAAAACAATGGGTTCTGTCTTATGACTACTGCAGCAACACAAATGTATCTCCCTTGATCCCAACATCAAGGTAGAGCTTTGCATTTCCAATATTTGAATTCAATACAAAGCAAAGGTTTCAATGTTATTTGTTATTTTTTTATGGTGAGCGGCAGCTTGTTGGATTTTTCTGCAATAAGATGTAACAGCGGCAGGGTTAAAAGAGGTATATAAATAATAGATGGCTTCTCTCACCTAAAGAGGGATCTGCCAATTCTTGCCCTCCTTTTAATTTTGGGAAGGGAATATAATTTAAAAGATGACATATTTTTTCCCATCAAGTCAGAGAAGAAGGAAGCCTCCAGAAGAACAATGGTTTATGCCATAGCATGACTATCTGACAGGCTTGAAAAGTGACTGTAAAGTTGCCAACACAACAAGCCTTTTATCTTTGATGATAGTATTTGAAGCTTGTGAATTGCATCCAAGGAATAGGAGGAGATATGTGATGTCCTCCCACCTCTTTTCCTACTGTTTTAATTATTATTATTTTTAAAAAATATATAAATATTCACAAAATAGACATCCCTTTTTTTTTCTAATTTCTCTAAATGAGTTACAGGAATATCATCACTACACTGCTGAACTTGGCTTTATTCCTAGCATAAAAATACGTGACTCTTTTCAAATTTCTTTGCCTTTATGCATATTTTCTGAGTTAATGGTAGTAAATGGTAGTCCTAGATGCAAATAAATTTGTTTGGAAGTTTACTCACAGGCTTATGCAGTTTCAGGGGAAAGCTTGCCCCACGTACTAGTACAGCCAAGGTCTTCTTCCCATGTGAGTGGCCACCGAAGTGCTTTCCTGAACAGGCTGTAGCCTTCAGCCTCAATGGGACACACCCAAGACACAATTACAGCCTGGATTTGTGTGTTACAGTGAGTGGAACGTGGTTAATTAAAAGTTTTCCCCAGCTCCTGTGTGAGCATGGAGCCCATGTGGGCAGCCCACGTCGTCTCATGGGGCAAGGCCAGGCTGTGACATTCACCAGGGTGTGGGGTGAGGTGGCACTGTGACATTCACTGGGGTGAGGCCAGGCTGTGACATTCACCAGGGTGCCTTGCTCCCTTCGGATGCAGCAGGGCTTCCCTTTGAGTACAGCCAGGAGACTTGGCTGACTGGACAAAGGGGACCGTGCACCTGAAGCATGGTCCCTTGCTAAGACTAGAGCACTCTGACAGCTGCCAGTGTGCGATTCAGACACAGAAACCTGATCCTGGCTCAAGCTTTGGATTTGCCTTGAGGTGAAGGGCTCCACAACAGCTCTTTTCTGCACATCTTGTGCTGGAAATGGTAAAGCTGAGTTCAGTGTCTTCTTCAGATTAACAAGGTTTGAATTTATACCTCCCAGAAGTACTGGAGGGCACATGAATCTGCAGGCTCACCTGGGTAGAAAGATGCCTCCACATCTGTTCAAGCTGCATTTTTGTGCAGCCAGGCATGCAGAATTCATGGCACTCAAAGGAAGAACAGCAGAAGAGCCCGATTCTGTACCTGGGAATAAAAACAACTGTGTATCCAGATGTGTTTACAGGATGCTGTATTCTCGTTCTACCCTACATTGGCACTGAAGGGAAAAAGTCATCCAGGAAAAAGAAAGAGGCTTTTTCTTCCCCTGGTGAGGCACCTAATATCTAAGCTGGATATATGCTCTGTCTCACCCCTTCTGACTTTCTAAATTTTTCACACCTGCTTTAGAAAGGAAGGATGTAGGGGATCTTCTTAAGATTATACCTGATTTATAGCAAGGATATCCTTCTCAGCTGTACAATCTCTCATCTTAATCTGAACAATGTGAACATTAATTTAAATCCTTGGTCTTCTACTTCCTGACCACATGCCTCACATTTGGTGGAATTAATCATCATTTGTACAATAAATTCCTCAAGTTCTTAACTGAGGTCACTGTCACCCAAACAACTTAATCTTGGACTCAGCAAACTTAGTAATTAGATCTTTTGAGAGAGGATATACATTCTTCCACAACTGCTCTAAGCCAATATAAAGTGTTATTCTCCCAAAAGACTGATTTCAGCCTGGGCTCCACATGTCTGCTTTTCAGCATGCAGGTGGCCAGATGGTTGCCATCTTGCTGATCTAGCTGACCTTGTGCAGCCACAGAAGTGCCTGTGCTCACACTGACATTTCATGGGTCCATGTGCCCATGATAGAAGGGGGAGCAAGTAGGAACAGGCTTCCCTTTGCGGCACACAGACTGGCTTAAACTGCCTGTGTCCCATCATTTAATAAAAATGAGAAATTAAAACCACCAGACCTCCATCATAAGAAGCAGGCACCAAGAGGGTCTGTTCCAAAATACCAGTGACATTCTGGGACATAAGCAGGAACTTTTCAATCAAGTCCAAGCAGCTTAGAAGGAGTTTTCTGTGATCACTGTCCTCTATTTGGCCTTCCTACATAATATTTTAAGTGCCTGGAGCTGTTATCTTGAATTTGAATCCTCTGTGGAATAAGGAGGGTTAAAATGGGATTATTGGCACACTTCATGTATGGCAGTAGTATGCTGAACTATCGAGACAACAGGAAAAATATGTGAAATATTCCCTTTCCAGATTTAAAAGTAACAGTTCTCAGTATAATCTGTGATTTCTTTTACAAGAACATAGGGAGTGCATCACTGAGCTAGACCAAAGGCATGTTTAACCCAGGTCTTGGTTTTGACAGCAATCAATAGCAAAGATATCAAGAAGACATTAGGAAAGAAAGAAAAAAAAAAAGTCAATAGCAAACCTTCCCTCTTCAACAGCTTTGGGTCTTCTTCAGCCACAAGTTATATCAGGTGCTCATGTTTGACTTTCTCCTAGAACTCAAGTAGGCTGAAAGAAATATTTCCCCCCCAAATCTGCCCTCTGCCCATTAGTGTTTGATTCTGGGATTTCCCAGTATCTCTATGGATGAGTTTCATAGTTCAGTGATGTGAAAATACAGAATTTTTTGTTTTAAGTTTCCCAGGCAACTTCAGTGTGTGTTACATTAACTATTGTCTATTCACTTTTTCCATGGATTTCACTTTTTTTCAATACCCTTTTTCCCAGCAGGTCCCTCCACAGACTGCAGTATTTCCTTCTACAAAATAGCTGTGCCTGATTTTCAACTACCATTGATCGTGCCTGGGAATATTTTCTACCTCTTTTCTTTTTGTCCAGGGGTGATGATGAAAATTACACATGAGGAAGAACTGAAAATGATCTGTAACTGAATCCTCACAATCAAAAAACCTACCCATTCAGCTGCAAATTCAGGCACTCTTTCTGCTCTCACTTCTAGTCCTGTAGCTGTTAGACACAAATGTTATAAATGCCAACAGATTTACCTCTTCACTTCTCTCCATTTCCCCATCTGTTTACTTACAGTTTCCCTGGGATCCTCCTTTGGAGTGAAGCAACTTACTTGCTACTAAATTTGTTTCTTCCTACTTAACTCTCCTGGTTAGGACCTGAGCAGTGGCACAGGTGAAACGACATCAAGTTCAGTCCTCCTCTGGTGTTTTAGACAGCACCAGCTATCTCCAGTTTTTATTTCAGATGCTTGAAACACTAGAGCTACAATGAGTGCAGAAGAGCCTGAAGGCCAGCACAGAGGGCTTGGCACTGAACAATATGAGTTCAGGACATTGACTTTGGCTTTGACTGCAAGCACTCCGGCATGAGAGTGCTGATCAGGAGCAGAAAGGGCCCTCCAGGGGTGCCTGCTACTGATTTTTTTTTTCTCTGAGGCAACCTAGATGTGAGTCTCTGAAACAGAAGACTGAATTCAAGTCTACTGACTCCCAGATTAGCACTCCAGTCTCGAGGTTATTTCTACCTCTTTGAGCTCTGTGCTTTGTGCAAAGTCCATCCTGCCAGCTGGGTGTCTCAGATCATGTCTGACAGACTGACACGAGCATGCAACTGCCTTTACAAGTCACAGATAGACTGAGACCCACAGCCTCTGGGCATCTGTACCAGCAGAATTTAAACCATGGAGGAAAACAGGTGCTTGCATCTTCTTAGAGAGCTAAACAAACACAGAGTCTGAATCCTTCTGTTAAGAGCTCGGTGCTTAAAGTACAAGTGGCAAGCAGTGCCTAGCAGCCATTTATTTTTTTTCTAAAAACTCTCATGAATTTAGGGTTGTACTTATATAAAGGGGAGGAGGTGGTCTGTCTATATATGTGTACCATTTACTGTGCACATAAATCTATTAAATATACCTTTTATATTTGTGTACATATGGTACATATACATGTACAACTATGTATGTACACATATACACATGTGGTTTATGTACTTTAATATATATATACATTAATAGAATAAACTTTCTCATTTGGCTATTTAAGGCAAGATTTCTGAATGAAAATTAGTGCCAAAACCCCATTAAGTTTTCTGACTTACTCCCTTTCACTTCTCTTAAAACTCAAGGCTCAGCCAACAAATATGGTCACAAAACCCTCTGTATTCCATTCACAGAAACTCCAGTCTCATCTTCCTGAAGTTTTCATCCGAGCCTTTACATTTTTCTTTTATTTCTTTTTCCCACTTTTTCTTCAATTTCTCTACAGATATTTTAATGAGTTATTATTAGACCTCATTTTTTATCCAGGCTATTCTTCATGTCTTTTCCAGAATATTTGCATTTGTGGTTCTGATTTCCATCCAACAATGGCAATTTGGGTATAAACTCTGCAGAAATGAGAGGAGATACTACATCATCTCTGGATGCCTTATTGCAGTTTTCTAAGCTGTGGACTTCATCTCCTGATTCCATGGAATCAGTGGAAAGAATTAAACCCCTTCCCAAGGGAACAGGGGCCATTAGTTCTAGAAGTGCCTACCTGTTTTCCATATGCACACTACCTGCAGAGCTGTGTCATTTCATTTAGACACCTACAGTGGGATGCATAAAGCAGAGCTTGACAATTTTTAGCTGTCTTGATGACAGTAACTTTTATTCTGAACTGAAATCTTAGACTGAAAACAGGTTTAATTAAAACAGTGAGAGCTTGTGTGTAAACCAGCCCTTAGGCACCTTCACAGAGCCATATAAATCAGAGCCATGCAAGACACGTTATGTTCCTGAATGCATCTGCCTGTCAGAGGGAGCCCACCCATGCAGGAGATCTCGTAGCATTTTATTCAGCCTAGTTTTAAAAGCCCAAATCATTCCGCCATTTATTCCAACTTGCACAATACACTCAGAGCAAATGCCCTGACTACTTAAGGTCATTTAAAAACCCTACAACACTGTACATTAAAATTGCTACCAGCAATGTCCTGCTCAATTTACAAATCAGATAATTGCAGCACTATATAAATTCTTTTTACAATTTCATCTTGTTGCAGTGCTTTTATTTATTATGACTGCTACGATTTTTTAATAACACTTTTATTTTAGTTGTGGCTGTTTGTGACAGAAGTCTAAATATATTGCATAGGGAAATAGGTAATGTCATTCCTTTGTAAAGGACTTTGTAAAAACTGCTGCCATGGCAGTGCAGAGCTAGAACTGAATACCAAGACAGCAGCACAGTTAGGATGATATTTGATCTACAAGACAGAGATATATCTCATCTTATTTCTCTTCAAGACAGCCTAGACCAGGTTATAACAGCCATTTTGAAGTAGCAGCCATGTTCTACTACTGCCATGATAAACTTAACCATTTCCACATAAAAACTAGTAACACATAACAGATGAGAGAGGGCAGACATGATGTTTAAATTCATTTGGGGGAACACACCAGAACTGACCTCCCCATCCCTGAAGAATCAGTATGATCCACTCTCCGCCGTCACAGCCATTTGGCTCCCAGGAGATCTACCAGGGACTGGAGACATCTCACAGGTGGGTTTAGGTTCCTCTGCAGCTTCATCCCTTACCTATCACTGACACCAGACACAGGTAGGGGAAAAAATACAGAAATTAAGAAAGGTAAAAATGCTTAAGATACCTCACCAGGGGCAAGTTCTGCAAGAAGGAAAGAATCTCTGCCTAAGAATTGGCCTAAGTTTATGCAACACACACCATAAGTCTCCTGGGTGGACCCCAAGCCCTTCTCTACCTCCCATTTTCTGGCACAGAATGTAAACGTAAAGATTTTACTGGTGGAATCATTTGTAGCAGTATATCAGAAACAGATCTACAGTGCCAAACTGCACCATAACATACTACTTCTCTCACAAGACTGCCACAAGTTTTAACTCATTTCCACTTGTAAAGGGAAATTTTGGAAACGCAGCAGTGAAAAAGAAAAAGCCATTGATACCACTAGAAAAGAAGAAGAATGCTCTGAAAAAACATGGTTGTGAAAAGAGCTGTTTCCAGCAATCATGCAGTGCTTCTGCCATTTATTCACTTCTCTGTCTTCCTCTCTTTCAAGAAGCAGGTGCCCAAATAGATTTGCTCATGTATTCAGATTCCATGTTTATTTTCCAAATGCTCATCATCAAGCACAAAAAAAAAGTAGAAAAGGAGAAAAAAAACCATACCTAGAGTTCAGCAAGTTGCTGATGAAAGGCTTTTCCTTGATAGTCAGATAGGGGATATTGAAGGGGGTAATTAAAAAAAAAAAGGTAGGATATATTTCACAGTCAGGCTCCAAAGAAAAATGGAGTCTGAAAAACCCAAAAGGGAAGAGATATTGTCACTTTAGTGCTTCCTGCAGCACTGAACAAGCACAGAAGCCATTTTCCTTGCAAATGCTCAGAGAGGAAATTATTCTTGCAAATAAACAGTCTCTGAGCCATGGCTTAAGACAGCATGTAAAAGTGCATGTGTTTGAGTGCAGTCCCTCCAGATTTTGCTTCATGTGCATTGTACCATATTGTGACCTACATTAAATGGCTTCCATGCACTGACCACAGAACAAGCAGACTCCAGTGACAGAGCCCAGCATGCAGACAGCTCTGTTTCATTAAGAAAGCAGTGCAGAATGCTACAGCTTTGGTGTTTGCCATTTTAGAACAGCAATGCACATCTGCCACAATACAGACACTGCTGAGGAATGTCAGTGGGTACTGCAGCACTGTGAGAGGGGTTAGAAGGGTCCGTGCTCCTGCCTAAGTCCCCACCTCAGCTGATCCCATCCCAAAAACAACAGTGCCCTCATGGTGCCGTGTGGCAGATCAGATGCTAGTGCCCTGCTGATGTGTCTGCAGTGGTTCCAGTTTCCATGGAAGCTCCACTGTTTGAGCAGCAGAGGTCAAACACCAAAGGCCACGCAGACCCTCCGTGTTACTGTCACGCATGCACAGCGCCCTAAGAGAGGCAATAAACCTCTGCACCTAAGCTGGCTTCCATGGATTCTGCTTGAAAATTATGGGCAAAAAACCTTCTAACCCCTTAAACAGATAACAGGGAGTACGTGGCAATAGTAACAATGTCCAGGTGCTGGTCAGCAGAGCTTGTCCACGGGATTACTGCAAATAATTCTATGTCCCAGTTTTACAGAAAAGAAACTGAGATTGCTAAAGCTAATTGATTTTCCTGCACTGTAGCACAGATATACTAAAAATGAAATATAGTCTTTACTATGTTTTTTTATAATGGAAGGAAATAAAAAACAAGTGGATGTGGACATGAATATATACAGAATAAAGTGCATATATATCTTACAGACATACACGAACAAATGAGTAGAAAATAAGCCTGTATAAGAAGAAATGACTGTGTAAATTTAGAAAATGCCAGTTCTAAAATTCCTCCTGTAACCTTATAGCACTTTAAAGATGAGTCTTCCATTGCTACAGAAAATGCTAGATTTTTCTCAGATGTCAATAATGGCTGTAACTAGAAGTAAATATGGCTATAAATACCATATATATGCAAAGGGTCAGATGTGGTATTGCATAAATAAATTTAATAATAACTCTATTTATTCCTTAATACTGACTTTGCAATCTTATTCTTCATTAAATGTGTATGCTGAATGCAGGCGGGATCACTTTCTGTATTTACACAAATGTACTCACCACATTTCTGGAATAAGTACCTTTTGGGACAGACTGGAAATACAAGGTCATCAGCAGCTATGTGATATACAGCTGTTGAGCTGTGTTATTTAGCTATGTATAGATCCACAGCCTCCTAAATGTGATTTGTGGGGTAGTTTGGGTCACCTTCTTTGTCCAAATGGTCCATCTGACATGTCCCTCGTCACACAGGGTACCGTATGCTGGGGTATGCTCCGAGGACTTGGATCAGATGTTATCAAGCCCTCATGTTCAGTTTGCTTCTGTAAAGTAAAAACAAACACCAGCATGTCCATTTGGACTCAGCTGTGGTATTTCTATTTACCACATCAACTCCAGGCAGCCATCATAATTAGCAGGCTCATGAAGCTTGTGCAGCATTTGGCTTTCTCCTGCCTGTTTGACTCTGAGCAAATGGAAGGACATTTGGCATGAGTGCAGCAGACGGGGAGCAGCTGGGGAGGTGTCTGCATTCCCACCTTCATACAAAGGTTCAAAGCTGCCTTTCCCCACCCCACCAGCTCAGCTCCTATGATGACCCTGGACCAGACACAGGGAGTCTCTGTGAATAGAACAGTCATAACCCACTCCTCTCCGCATTACCCAGACTCCTACACCACACCATGCTCTGGACACTGTCCACAATGCCAGACATTTGATTTTACAATTTTGTCATTTCTGACCCTCAAAAGAAGATTGGTTTGAGCTCACTTTAACCCTGGGAAATTTCCCTTTACTCTGCTAGTGCTATTTGTCATCCCCTGAAGACAGGCAGCAGAGATCTTGATCTGCACAGTGCTGTCTTTCAGGCCAGGAAGATGCAAAAGGTACCAGCATGCCCTACACAATCAAAACCTCTGAAAGCAGACTGTTCTAATGTCCAGTTTTTCTGCTCCTCATTATAGCAATTAACTGCACTCCTTTTTCACCAAGGAGAGCATAAAAAGAAAGACCTTTCATTTGTAGCAAAGAATATTTAACATTTAAGAAGGCATTGCAAATGAAAGAGTTTGCTGCAAGGGGCAGTTGTGAAATCTAGGATTCCTAATGGCTGGGCAATGGAGGATTTTTAAGAGTTGAGAAGACAACACTCTGTCACCAAAGGTTTAGGTACACCTGATCCCGCCTTGCTGCAGATAGTGGCAATAAGCGATTTTTGAGGACCTTTGCAAACATTTCTAACATTTTGTTATCTTCCTATCTGTGAGCTTTGTTTAGCTGATCTTGATGAATTTAGCAGAAAGTTTCACCTGTGACACCACCTGCCCCTTGTTTCGCAGTACACTTGAAAACAGAATGCCACACAATTCAAACTCATCACTAAAATAATGCATCTATCTCCTACGCAGCGTCAGTGCAAGGAGGAGAAATTCCTAATGAATGTCTCCAAATCCTCAGGAGATGTCAGAAACAACACTAGCCCATTTTTCTTCCAAGCCCACATAAAACTGAGAGGCTATGGTTCTGCAGGGAAGTGGGATGGATATATCTGTTTAACAAGGACAAGCACACAGTAGAAGGTAGAAAGTAGGGAACAAAATAAGCTTTCAGCAGTGCAATTTGTGCAAAGTCTCTGCTGTCAGAAACTTGAAGAACAACATACGGGGACAGCTTCTCCATGATGCTCAGAGAATGAAATGTTAATCAGAACAGTAGTTGCAGCTTGTCAGCACTGGGTACTGCTTGTATGAGAGTTTGGGACAGTTTTTCTGATTACAAAATCCACTGTTAACTTTCACCACATAATTTCAGAGCAGCATCCCAAATACCACATGGAGCAAGTCCAGCACAGCCATACCAAAATATTTTGTCACATATAAAGCCTCCATCTCCCTCATAAATTCCTTTCCACCACCACCCACAATCTGTAACTACTGATTCTGCAATGAACAGACTGTGGATATGTTGGTCTTGTTTGGCACAACACACTCAAGGATGAGCATTCTTACTAAGATGCTAACCTTGAACCACAGAAAAAAAATCATATTTTAGTATTTACATAGACAGATCCTTGCTGGCTAAGGTGACCAGAACACTGAGACTATATGCCTCCTGTCTCTAGCAGTAACATGAGAATATGGATAATCCTGCAGCATGCCTTCAAACTGTACAATGGAGTTAAAATTTAATAGCTGTACATCACTGCTTACATAAATCACAGGAGTAAATAAACCAGATCTTTGTCTCTTTCTATCTCAAAAGCCAAAAATTTATCTTATCACTTATAACTACATCTTCTTTGGAAATCCCATATGCCTTCTCTCTTCCCACAATGTGTTTCTACAGGAATGTCTCTTTCCCTGTATTTCTTCAACAGTGCCCCAAGGTAGACTAATTATTTTTCCTCAAAGCAGATGAAGATATAATGATGGCTTTACTATACACAGAAGTGATGCCGCAATTTCTCTGTCATTTTAAAAACGCACACTTCTACTGCAACCATTATGCCACTGCCTCTCACCTGTTCTTCAGCCCACAGTGATGACAGGCTGATTTAGGTACTATTCCCAGAAAGGTGAAAGAGCAAGGAGAATCTGTAAAATTTAGGTATGAAATCTAAAATTTCAGAAATTTTTATGATGACAGTGAGTCCTTGCAGACTTAGAAAGACTGAGGTTTCCAGCAGCTGGGATTGCCAGGCAGAGGTGAGTTGGCTGCAGTAATCAACTGCACCATAAATTTGTGGGCTGCTTCACATCAAGCCCATAACATTGAAGGTCAAGCCAGGAAGTCGAGTCAGCAAAGCAAGGTCAGCATCAGCAAAATTAGAGACTGCAGTTTAGCTAAATCAAGGATATAGGGTAATGACTGAGTTTAAATCACAGGATCACTGGATAATTCTGTTTGGGAGCAACCTCAGAAGGCTGTCAGTCTGAACCCCTGCTCCAAGCACTGCCAGCTACGGTGTCAGAGAAAGTTGCTTGGGACTTTATCCAGTCAGATCTTGAAAATTTACAGGGATGAAAACTGTACAGTCTCCCACGACACTTCTTCCTCTACTGAATTGGATTTATAGATTCTCTTTACATGTATTCTGTCTCCATATTTTTTCACCACAAGCCTATTTTCTCTCATCCTATCCACACAGACCACTATGAAGAGCCTAGCTTTGTCTTATCCAAGCTTCTCATAGGTGCTGAGGGTTCTGTAAGATCCCCCCACATCCATGTCATCTCCAGGCTGAACGAGTCTGGCTCCCCTGGGCTCTCCTCACAGGGCACATGCTTCAGCGTCTGACCATCATAGCACCCCTGCTGAACGTGCTCCAGTTGGTCAATTACTTGCCTGTACTGAGACCCTAAAAGAGGTTGCTGTACCTAGATATGATCTAATGAGTGCTGAGTAGGGGGAGAAGATCTCTTCCCTCAGCTTACTGTCCCCACTCCTGGTCATGCAGTCGAGGAGGCTTTTCCCTCTGTGCCGCAGTGCTTACCTGCTGTCTGCCAGGTCCTCATTTCATCAGGCTCCTGTCAGCCCACTCCACCTGCCTGCCTCTGGCAGCTCTGCCCTTGAATGTATTGACAGGTGCCTCCCAGTCAAGCTTGATGAGTTCATCACCTCTAGGTCACTGATTGTAGTGGTTTTGGTTCACCAGTTTAAGACTTCCCAATAAATATGTTAGATGGGTCAGGATAGAGCAGAACTGATAAACCTCACTGAAGATGTGGTGGGACAAAGAAAGGCCACACAGTTCAAGGAACTCTGAGCATTCTCTGGATGATCCACAGCTTGGAGAATTGAGGAACTGCCTGATAATCAAACGACAAGCAAAAAAAAATAAAAACCGGAAAAAAGGAGGACAGAAAAAGGAAAAAGAAGAGCGAGAGCAACAGCCAAACATTTGAGTGAAGAGGTCAGAAATAAAGAAGCAGAACATGTGCTCAAAGAGATAGTCTGATAGAACAAATAGAAACCTGCTACCATGCCCAGGGGGTTTTGTACCACACCTGATTCAGTAGCATTAACTCAGTGCATATTTCGTCTGTCACCATGGCTTAAGTACAGATATGATCACCAAGCAGACTTTATCACATTTTCCTGAAAACACTGATGACTTTCATCTGAAAGTCACTTTTTGAATATTTACGAAGTATCATAACAGTAAATGTCTCATAAAAATAATAGTCTTGTATATACAACTTCCTGTATTCGAACTCATGACAGAACATTTAATCTTGAAGACCAGAAGAAAATCCTCCACTGGTTTCAGGTCCATATAAGACATTTTTATTTCATTGACTTTATAAATGTCTGAGTTTGGGTGAGCTCATGATTTGAGGCTCCTTTTATAGTCAGTAGACAGAAATGAGCACATCCAGAGAGTGATTTATTAGAGCAGTCTTAAATGCAAATCTCCTCTGGAGATTTCAATTTCTCTCTTCAGTTTCAGCGAAGGGAAGGTCATGTCTCTAGCTCAGACTTGGTTGCCTAACTGGGAGCAGAAAGCAAGAATCCTTCCTCCTGTAATTACACAGATCATTGGGAATCCCACCTGAGCCTTGCTGAGAACAGCTGATCCTTGTGGGAACAAGATTTTCATTGCATAAGACTATAACAGGAACTAAATTCTCCTGTCTCCTTTTTTTCATTACCTTTTGTTGACAGACACTATTCTAACATATTAAGTCTTAGAGATAGTGGGGAAAAACTTGAGGAAAGATGTTGTTGTGCAAGCAACACATTTCAAAAATTAACACCAGAGATTTCACTATGGAAAACAAAATATCCCTGGCTCTTTGTATCATAGCAACAACTTGCATCCCGTGGTTGTTGAGTGGCAAAAGGAAGGCAAATGCATTAAAATCACTCATGAACAAATTCAACACGATTTTCATTCATTTTTGATTCTGTGTCAGAAACACCTGTGCAGAGACTGTATTATGCTCCAGAGAAACGACAAATGTACTACCACCTTGGAAAAAGTAGGAATCCCAGGTGTCTTTGAGTTGCATCTGTCCAGAAACCAGAAACTTGATTTGGAATTCACTTGATCACAGCTAGAGGTCTACCACAGATGTCTCAACATCTGAACTAGGCATCTTTTGTACTCGGTGGAGAAATGAGACCTTTTCTGGGAAACTTCTGATCTTGCAAAAGACAGACATCTAATGTTCAAGTCCATTGCACATATATAGGTACCTAGTGCTATTTCAGGTGTCCTAGAGGGACTGCAGTACCCAATGGAGTTGTCACAGATGAAAAAGAACCTATGTCCTCCTGGCAGAGGGGCTAGTAGCCAAGTACTTGGGAGTATCTTAAACTGCCATAGGTGCCACAATAATTTAGAAACATTGAACTGGACTTGTACATAGTAGGGATGGAATTCAAGTCCAGAATGTAGAAGCTCATGAGATAATTGAAATCAGCCAGTCATATGAAGATATTTCTTTTAGACTGAGACTATTAGCTCCCAAGACTCTACTACATTGACTGCCTCCATCCATTGTGATGGAGGCTTAAACACTTCGCTTGCATGCAAACACAAATTTCAGTGCCTCAATGTGCATCCACTCTTAGAGTGACAAAGAGCTGTCTAAGTCATAAAAGATGCCATAAGACTTCCAGCTGCTCCAGGAGAACATGCAACTTTTGTTAGTGATGTCTCATTCATAAGTCAGACCCATATGGGTGTCTGAGATTCCATCAGGCACCTCAGATTGAATTAAACACTGTATTTTAATGGCTGAATTGAACTTCTTGCAAACAATGGTATGGTTTGCAAGCCCAGGGTTCACAGAAGGAGAATACCAACACATCCCTCAGCAGGTGATACATCTGCACTACAAAAACAGTGCTTCACCTCCTCCCATGCATGCACACAGCTGAAACAATAATGATGAGCTGCAACAGCAGCAATGGTTAAACAGCAACAAGAGGACCTTAGGTACCCCTCACCTTTCCACATGCAAGGTAACCTGGAAGAGGATTTGTCCCATCCCATTTCAGAAAACACCAGTATCAATTTGATACAGATATGAACTGAACACTGTAGAGAAATGGATGCTATTAGGGAAGAATTCTCGTGACTTTGGTTTAGCATCATTCCTGCTCTGCAAGTGCCAGCTTCCCTTCCCCGACTGCCAAGGCAGACTACATGACCATTTCATATATAAATGTCTTTACTTGAATATCAAGATCTGGTCACATCCCCCCTTGCAAGATACAAGAATCTCAGCAGCAAGGTTGCCTCATGCTTTGTCCATCTCCTGGGGAAATGGATAAATTGGCTCAAAGAAACAGTTTGGAAAGTCTCCAGTAAGTAATCTTGCCTACACTTTGGCCACTGCGGGACTACCCCATGAAGTAGATCTGCCTCTGCCTCTCACTGAAATGCTTTTACTTCATTTTTTTCAAGAAATGCCATATGAGGGTGACAGCTTTTGAGGAAGGACTTTGAGAGACAGAAATACATATGTATAATCTGTGTGTATATGTATAAGCTTTTCCCCACCACTCCACAGTTCTGCCCAATCCTTTTCAATGGTTTAAAGTTACAGGAGTTTCATCATTTCCATAGGAAAGCTATTCTAACATTTATTACTTTAAAAGTTCACTCGATAGTTACTCTGGGCTTAGCCTATATTTTATTTCTGTGAGAAATGAAAATGTATCAAAAGCCAACAGTAAAATAGAAGCAGAAATAAAAGGAAAAAAATGTGTAGAGGTTTAAAAGAAAGGGCTTGTGGCATATGCATGAGCATAAAACTTCAAGAAAAATTTAAATTAATGAAGGTAGTTCACAGTTTAAAATTAATTATTTTTGCATTTCTTTTTCTCAAAGGTTCCTCTTCAGTATTCCAAATATAAATGGTGGTGGGATTATTTAGAAACCAAGTACATTATAACTAAGGCCTATAGCAACCTCACTCAGCAGTGAAATTTGTTGTCTCCCTCTGATCCTCAGATTATGGAGATGAAGGGATGAATGTACATCAGTAAGATTCCCTACCGAGATAGTTTTTCACTCTTTTCAGTGAGAAAAAGATCAAAGGGAAAATAGCTAATTAACATACCAAAGGAGACAAAACCCCTAGAGCTTTATCGTTGTTGCAATCCAATAATAAACAGCCAAGTACAAAAAAGATTATTTGATAGTGACACACAGAATTGAAAGCCTTTGAAATGTCAGCTTCTCAAAAAAAATATTTTTGGAAGGAAAAAATATCCATAATTATTCAGAATAATGCTTAAGCATTGGGGAGTAACTCTTCACTCCTATGAGAGCTTGCTTGTAAAACTACTGTGCTTAAGAACAACAGCTTGGGTTGCCTTTATCTAAAATAAAATAAATTTTAAAAAATACCACACAAAAGGCTTCAAATACCTTCCTGTACAAACATTCAATTCTTTTATAAATTAAAAATTAAATACAGTTGTTCTTGTTCTATTAAAAAATATCCTCAATCTCCATTCCCAAACAATCTTCCTGCTTTTACAGACTTGAGGGCAGTGGAACACCAAGATTTCAAACGATGGCTCTCTGGGCTGGTGAACTTCTATTCCATGCTGTAAGTTCTAGGTAAAACCAGAGGCAAAAAAGACAAAATCAAGTAGCAGTAAATCATGTGAAATTCTTCCCTGGAGAAAGCAACTGCTCGGACTACATGGATGCATCAATATCAATAAAAGAAAAGGGATCAGGGCATAGGCCCAAGTATATTAATTTGCACATAGTTTCTCTCGCACAATTCTGGCTCAGAGCAGCTTTCTTTTCACAGCACTATTAAAAAATTAGTACCACTCTGAGGCCATTCACAACAGATACTTGGGCACAGACAGCCTGAGTTTGGGGATAATTTTATCTGCATGGATGGGAACAGAATCATGGAATCACAGAATCATTTATGTTGTAAAAGACCTCCAACATCAAGTCCAGCCTTTGAATGATCACCATCTTATCAATTAGACCAGAGCACTGATGGGATGTGCCTACAGGTGTTGAGGGATCTGGCGGATGTCCGTACTTTCAATTACCTTTAAATGATCATGGCAACGGGTACCCGAGGAAGGAAGGAAAGTAAATCATCTTGTCTCGTCTTCAAAAAGGGCAAGAGGGATGATCCAGGGAACTATAGGCCAGTCACACTGATCCCTGGGAAGATGATAGAGCTGCTAATCCTGGAAACTACATCCAGGCACAATAAGGACAAGAAAACCATCAGGAATAGTCAGCATGGATCCATCAAAAGGAAGCCATGCTTGACCAACCTGATGGGCTTCTATGATGAAATAACTGGTAGATGCAGGAAGAGCAGCAGATATTGTGTAAAAATAACACTGGACCTCAGTAAGGCTTTTAAGAGTGTCTCCCTTAAGATCCTCCTAGAGAAGCAGATGAAGTATAGGCTGGATGAGCAGACTGTGAAGTGCACTGAAAACTGGTTGTGTGGCTGGGCCCAGAGAGTGGCAATCAGCAGCACAAAGTCTAGTCAGTCCAGGCATTAATTAGCAAGGCACCCCAGCCTGTCACTCTGGGATACAGGCTCCAATCTTGTTCAACATCTTCATCAATAATCAGGCTGACAGGACAAGGTGTTCTCTCAGCATATTTCCCAATTACACAAAAAGAGGAGTGGCTGATACACCGGAGGGTCAAGCTGACATGCCAAGGAACTTCAACAAGCTGGAGAAATGAGTTAACAGGAGCCTCATGAAGTTCAACAAAAAATGCAAAATCTTGCATCTGGGGAGGAAAAACCCCAGGCAGGAGCACATCCTGGGGGTCCACTCAGCTGTAAAGCAAATTCAAATGTGGGCACCGGGTTGAGCATGGGCCAGCAGTGTGCCCTGTTTGCAAAGGAGGGCAATGGTATCCTAGGCTGCATTACACAAAAGATTGCTATCATGTGGAGAGAGCTGATCCTTACCCCCTGTCCAACACTGATGTGTCCACACTTGGAGCACTGAATCCAGCTCGGGGCTCCTCCATACCAGAGGGATGTGGGCATACTGGTGGAGAGTCCAACAAAGGGCCATGGGGATGATTAAGGGACAAGAGTACCTCATGTACAAGGAAAGGGTGAGAGAGTGGTGGGACTCTTTAGCCTGGAGAAGAGAAGGCTCAGGAGGATCTTATCAAGGAATGTGAATAACTGAAGGGAGGGTGCAAAGAAGATGCAGCCAGATTCTTCTCAGTGATGGCCAGTGACAGAATAAGAGGCAATGTGCACAAACAGAAACAGAGGAAGGTCTTCCTAAACATAAGGTAACACTTTTTCCCTGTAAAGGTGAACTGGAGCAGGTTGCCCATAGAGGTTACAGAGTCTCTCTCCATGGAGGTATTCAAAGCCATCTCGACATTGTCCTGAGAAGCTGACTGTGAGTGATCCTGCTTGAGCAGGGGATTAGACCCAAAAACCTTTAGAGGTCCCTTCAAACCTCTATTGCTCTGTACAATATCTTCTCCCATCAAAAGTATTCTCCCTTTATTAGGGCTGCCATTGTTGTAGGAGAAAAACTAATTTCCTTTGCTTTTACTCCTCCTACTTTTTGAATAAAGATAAGTTTCAGTATCTAGTGGAACAAGTCATTACAGTAAAAAAATTATTCATTTTACACTACAATTCCTTAATTTATTCAGCATATCTGTGACTCCCTACTGAAGTGCTAATCTATAATCCTCATTGACAGCAAAACAACAGGCTCATTTCTTGAACCCTTTTTATGCAAAGCAGGGATGCTAAGGAGAGGCAGGGCAACACCCAAAACTCACTGCCTGGCTCATCCATTGAAAGCAGAACCCATGTGAGTTAATACACAGTAAATACTGTATTTTACCTTTTAGATCCTAAAACAGACACATCCACTGGCACTAGAGAATTGAGAAGCAAGAGTAAGTGGAGGATCCCAGCGTTTCAGGAGAGCCTGTCCCAGTCTGGGCTATTTCAACATGCAATCTGCTGGAGAGGAGCAAGCCCTCCTGTGAATGCAAGCCACATTTGCCACACAAATCTTGGACCATGGACTGACCTTTGAATGTCTTTCTACAGCAAAGCAGCAATTTGGTCACAGTCATAAATTAACTCCTTGGGTGAGAAAGCTGCATCTGTATTCCCAGTTAAAACACAACGGTCACCAACTTGGATCCAACTGAACAAAACTGAACAAAAAAACCAATTTCAGAGGATCAGTCTTCCACTTCAGTTGTGCCAAGCTTAACATATCAGCTGTTATATATAGAGAGAAAAAGCTTTCCATTGAAAAGAGACAATTATCATTAATAAATCCCTGAAAGATGCCCAGGTGTGACATTTGAGAGGTTAAACGTGGGTACATTGTGTTTTAGTAATGTGTATTGGTTCCTAAGCGCAGTACAGCTTGGCCTGAGGAATGCAAAATAACCACCTGTAGCTGCAGTTGGCAGGATTGCCACTGTCACCATCCTGATACACAGGTCAAAAGCATCCAAAGTCCAAACTTCTAAGTCTGCCCTTATAGTCTGGCAGCAAAGGCCTGCCTTTTACCATAAGTGGTAAACCCAAGCACACAGCATAATTTGGCCGGAAATCCCAAAATAACTAAAAATTCATTCTACTCTTCAATGAAGAAATCATCCTCATGTAACCAGCATAAATGCTAGGCCCACATAGATCTGGAACTGCAAAACTGGGTTTCAACAACTCCCTTCTAGTTGTGACTGAGTCGCATTGCCTATTTAAAAGTCAGTCTAGAAAGAAAGGAGGAGAAACTTAGCAGTCAGCTAATAGACAGAATTCTCCTATGGGTTCTTTGCATGGATGCTTTGGGCAGGCTGTGAACACACCTCCGCTCTTCCAGAGTTAGTCATTTCAGTGTGAGTGAGATGATAAAAATACACAGTTTTAACCTCTATTGTTCTTCCACTTCAAAAATATTCCAAAGACTCTCAGAAAATCTTCAGGACTGCAAAAATTTTAAATTATATTTGCTTGTGTGTCTCAATTCACCCAAATGTGACATTTAGAAGTGCTTTTGCTTAAGTGGAAACAAATGTGTGCTACAGACTAGGAGAGATATTATGCCATAATGACTCTTTGGCAAGCGACCGAGACATAAAAGGCTTCTGACAAATCAATATAAAAAGTGTTTTATACAACATCATAATTGCTTTAGCTATCCACAAGACACAATTTTTTTATGCCCATTATCTTTTCACTATAAAAGCATTAGAGAATTTAGAAACATCATGTGTGTATTTTCATGTCTGACTATTCTCATGTGTACTACTAAAAATAACCCTTTCATCAGTTGTTAATCATTAGTGCTAGTCAAATACTGCCCTCTTCCCAAATAAAAATCACACACATCCTTGTAGATGGCAAAAATAATTCACTTCAGTGTCTATTGTGTTTCTTTTCTCCCATTATTTTAGAGAAATGTTCCTAGAGGAAGGGGGAGAACTGTTGTAAAGGGCATCTATGAATATCAGAAAACAAATAAGCTTAACTTACAACAGAAGATAACTGAATACTTTTACTATAAACCGAGTTCAGTGTGTTGTGACATGTTGTGACATGCCACATTACTTACAAGATCAGTCAAAACCATCCACATTCTGAATAACAAACACACACAAAGAGTCACTTATGAAATGGAGAATTATTTCCATAAATTAATTGGGAACAGATTTCCTCATGTCTATTCCCACAAAGAAGCAGCTTGTTCCACAGATAGGTTTTTCTTGCTTCAATATGAGTAACCAGGAAAGTATTTGACCCTTGACAAATGATTTTGAAAAACAAGTATGTTTTTAAAATATTCCAATCTGCTCACAGGCAAATTCATCAGCAGAACAGCAGGCAAAATATTCTACCTTCATTACTTTTTATTATTTAGCCATCTATTCTAATGTCTCTTCGAAACCTCACTCTTTATCATGCCCTTGCTCCCTCCCTCTTCTACTGCAGCAGTAGAGGCTTTTGTAAAAATCTCCTGTTGATAGCATTCATTACATGTTAGTCTGCAAAGTGATGAGGTAGAGAATGCTTGGAATTAAAATAGGAAAATGATTACTACAGAGGAAATGCAGTGGCAATAATTATCAACTACACTAAGTTTTCACTGTTTGATTACGAATCTGAACCAGCTACCATAATTTTGTATTCAGAGGTGATTGGAGTGGAGGAAAAAAGGAGTATGTTTTTAAGGCTTTGTGAGGCTCCCTCACTTCTTCTTTATGTCAGGCTTATATACACGAAAAGATACTCTAAATGAATATTGCTCAGATTGTAAAGTCAAGCATTCCAGTGCGAGTAAATGCCAAAATTAAGATTTCCTGAAAACATTAATTCAGTCCCTTATACATGTGCATTGTGCCACACTCTTTAATTACTTGATGACATACTATTTTTTTCACATAGTCCTTGCCTCGTTCTGTACTCGTACTTGATGGTGCTCACTTAATGAGTAAGTTATTCAACCTTTCTTTTATCCTCCATATTCAGTGTGGCCCCAATGCTTTACTTACGGCACACTCTTAAAACTCTGCTAAGAAGATGGAATTAATTTTCTCGTGGGCTTTTCTATGGCTGTCATCACTATCATATCTTAAATATTCATTAGGCCAGAGAGAGAGAGAAAGCTGTAGTTTGATGTTTGGAAGACCCACCTGGGAGAGACCTCCAACACAGTATCTGCTCCTATGAATACTTAAATAGCATGTATTGAACAGAATACTCCAAAACAAGACACTAACCTGGTGCTTGCAAACTCCTGCTTATAGCAGTCATCAGAAGGGTGGGCAGCTTGGGTTGGAGACCTCCCCTATCAGGCAGAAACTGTCCCTAGGCCTTCAGAGGGTTCCATATCACATATCAAACTGCGGCTTGCTTTTCCAACAGAGGACTGCTGTGGGTAACACACTTAACTACAGGAGGTGCCTTACCTCCTTACAGGAGAGGGAGAGGGAGAGGAAGAGGGAGACGGAGAGGGAGAGGGAGAGGGAGAGGGAGAGGGAGAGGGAGAGGGAGAGGGAGAGGGAGAGGGAGAGGAGAGGAGAGAGCTGGCTTTCCTCTAGCTGAAGGCAACTCTCCATGGCCTGTTCAGGAAGCTCCTCACCAGACTTTCTGTTTCCTTCAGACTCTTCTTGAACATCCAGTTCCCTCCATGTCCCCTACTAGTGCCCAGCATATAAGACCATAAGCCTTCAATGGTAAGTGTAAAGTACCACTGAAGCACCTAAGCCTAGCCTAGTCCATAAGGACCTTAAAATAGAGCAATCCTTCTTCAGCCCCACGTTTCCTAGCACTCAGTGCACGTGGTGCTACAGCACTGCCTAAGGCACAAAGGCATCTGCCCCAAGCAGCTCAGCACTCACAGCTCAGCACTCACCTCTTTCTCAATGAGATGCTTAACAAACAAGCACTTGGTGAGTTAATAGCCTTAGAGTGTGGACAGAAGCTTGAGGCTGAAATACACAACTCATTTGTTTCTTAGGCAAAGAACCAAAGTAGGCTGGAGCATCTCTGTGCTTCTTTACTTCCATGCTTAATCACAACCCTGCAGAAGAATCAAGCAGTATCAAAAGGAGGAGAGAATAACACCACTCCAAAACCTTTAGAGTCTCTTGATTAAGGTGACTTCCTGCTAAGCATAGTACTGGGTCCTATAAGCAGCTTTTTAGTTGGGAGAGATTAGTAGCTTGTTAGAATGAATGTAGATGAATGCAGCTGTCTTTGCCTTTTAAATTTGTTCTCAGCTATGACAGTGGTAAACACCAGTTTTACAAAGTGAGAGTCAACCTCCACTCACTTTAATTTAACTTCTTTCTAATTCAAATAAAACTTCTTTATGAAATGCCTCCTTCACAGTTTCTTACTCGTTTGAGGGCTTGGTTTCTTAATTGCGGAGGATTGAAATATTTCAAGTGATTTTCTTTTGCTGACAAATATATCGTATAAGCATGTTTCAGCCTGCTGTCTGTTCTTTTTTTCGACCCTCCATGTCTGCCTGTGGTCTATATAAAGCATTTTTGTAGATTTCAGACTTTTTTCCATGGAATTTTCCACCATTCCCTGAAAATCATCCAATTGGGAATTTCAGCTTCTCTTTTAATCGTCAGAGCACACATTCAATTTGTCATAGAAACACAAGCTTTCCCACATCTAACATCCCAATTTAAATTTAAATGAACATTGATGGAGACAAAAATAATCTAAAATTTCATCTTCCTGCTGGGGAACTATTGGAAAGATTACAAGAATCTTTTCTCCAAAATTAGTCATAAACACAAAAGCAAACCCTGACTCATCTCACCTATATCTCCCAGCTGGTCATCAGGTGATAGTAATGCCTAATCACCATTAACAAGGGTCAGATTTTAACTGGCGTCCTTAACTCTCAATGTTTTATCTGAAAATTACCAATTCTTTGACTGTCCAGATGGTTTAATAGGCTCTTTTATTCACTCACATCTAATTACTTGTTTCCTCCAAATATTTGGTTATATTCATTAGAACACTGTGGGCTCAGGAAATTACAGTCAATTCATAAAACCATTATTGAAGGTTACAGTTTAAACACTCTATTGCCACCCCACCTTATTTATCATTCATTGGTCCAGATTCCCTCAGCAGGCTGTGGGCCAGTGTCATTGAAGGGTGAAGTCTTAGACTATACAGACCTAAAAGTCCAATTATTGTAACTCTGTCACCAAAGGGCATCTGAGAATTGGTACTGTTTAGCAGCTAGACAGTAGCCTAATGAGCAGCTTGTCTGAGTTGCATCTCGGGGCTCCACAAAACATATGTGGCACTGTGTAAATAGTGCATAGGGACCAGAAAACAACCAAGTAAAGAGCTCCAAGAGATATAATTTGAAGTGAACACATGGTGCTGGTAATGATTGGCATTCGAGTGCATGCTGAGCACAGGGTTAAAGGAATAAACAAGATTACACTATAAAAGCAGGGAAAAGGATCGTGAGGAGAACACGTGACACAACATATAATGAAGTAATTAGTTGTGTGGGAAGGTGAGTCATGCCTGACTCTTTGGATGTGTGCTGTGTGCTTCTCCACAAAGAGCAGACAGACCTATGCTTCCTAGGTGTCCTAAAAAAAAGGAACCTGTCTTACCCTTTCAGTACTGAGACAAGCTGTGCCAGAGGCCTCATGGTGTCTGCAGGAAATATCAAGCTTGGAACAGGTTTTTCTCTAAAAAGCCTCAGTTGCCATGGGGTCCCCAAATGTCTGAAGTACAGGAGAGCCAGCAGGAGCCAGCACCAAAATAAAAAAAAGGCAGATGACAGCAGAAGCAGCCCAGCAAATAGTTGCTCTAATGGATTTTTCTTTCTCCCCATCTGTGGCTGTACCAAGAAACTTGAGTTTGTTCAAAGTCACTCACATTAATCCTTCCCTGCTTCATTCCTACTTACTGGAAAAACAGAAAATATTTCATTATGGGCTGGTTACAAATAATTTCTTAAGCACATACAGGTTATCTAAATGAAAAATGTAATCAGAATAGTAACCAAAATTGTCCATTACATGTATCAAGGGCCTGGAGTTAGATAACAACAGCTTCCAGCTCCTGGTGGGGGGGCACCACCCTTGCCATGGTCTCATTTTATCACTAGCAGCCACAGGAGAGCCCTGCCCAGCCCCAGAGGCAGCCAGGTGTGCACTCACCAGCACTGAGCCACAGGTGAGCCTGCAGGCAGGTGGGGAAAGACAAAGACCTGCTCTTGCTAGTGGGCAGCCACAACAGCAGCAACTGTGAGTGAGGATTTGTCTCCCCTCCTCCTCCAAGGCTGGCAACCTGCTCACACTCCCCTTGTCTCTCTAGTGAAACCCACACATAGTGGGATGGAGGGCAAGGAGAGAGGTGACTCCTGCAGCATGTTCCAGCTGTCCTCTCCATGGTGCTCTGGTGTTATCCTTAGTACCTGAGTGAGCATTGCTTCCAAGCAGCTTGGGGGCAGCATCCTCTGGGAATTTCATACAGGCAAAAAATTCAGCATGGACTTACTCGTTAATGTCAAGGCTACATCCCCTGCCATCCTTAAAATGTCCAAGCTTCAGAACACAGACTTGTCAGAATGATGGGTATGCATCCCAGGGAGTGGAACCTTTTCACCCTGCAGCATTCAGAAAGGAATTAAATCTTCATGGAAGGTTGAGGAGAGGAAGAGGGAAGAAGGTGAGATATGAACTTAGTAACCCAGCTAGTATTTAGCTCACCAGGGTTCAGTCTGAGCTCTGGGCTCTCAGGACTATGTCCTTCTTCATTTACACTCAGGATGTGTCTAAATGGTGTTTATTTCCTAACTGTGAATTCACAAACATTATTAAAAGCAATTAATCACAATTAGTAGCTCAGGTCACACTCTTCGGAATAATGGAAGATGTGACTAGGATTCTGTTGTGCTAAGGAGAACCCTCAAAAAAAAACGTTTTCTCCAAAGTGAGTGCTCTAACCACTGCATTTTTATGCAGAAAACTGGCACTTTTGACTGTGGGATTGAAGGGTTTTTTCTCCCCACACTAGAATAACATTTTTACAGCTGCAGGGATTCCAGCTCAGTGCACTGCAAAGGGAGCAGAGGGTAATCCCCTGAAATCTACAGAACTGCTGCAAGAGCATGGGGAAGGGCAGGAGTTCATTCATCTCTTTTTGCTCAGTGTTCCCCCACTCCGTCAGTCCATGGGTGGGTTTGGATTCTAGCCCAAGGCATTTTGCCTCCCTCACACACAGAGGAGGGAGTATGTGTGACTGCTTGGGGGCTGTGTAGTGCATAATGAGAACTAAACACTTCGTGTCTAATAACATCTGGCTTCTCCTGTCTAAGCAATAGTTTTTCCCTCTCTGATAGTAAGTTTTCTACTTGTTCTACTTAAATTATGGAAAATCATATCAGTCCATGTAAAACAGATGAGAGATACTTTGAAACCACTCCACCACCCAAAATCAGTTGCACAAGCTGAAAAGCAGTGCCAAAGGTTAATAATCTAAATTAACAGAGTTTTGCAGCCAATTTATATTGTCAATACGTATTTTAAGAGAGAAAGTCTTCAGACTTATGTCTGTAAAACTGTCTGGATGAGAAAGTACTCACTGCCTTCTTTTTTTCTTGTCATCTCTCTCAGTCACCACCCTAATCATAAGCCATCTCATCAGATTTCCTTCATAAAATGATCTCTACATTTATCTGTCATCCTGCCTTGAGTGAAGTGGCTCTTTCACTCATCTGACAGAAGCAGAGTTAGTTTGCCAAATTTCCATCACTATCGCTGCATGGCACAACTCTGGGATATTAATAAATAGTTTATTACCTAGGGCCACCCAACGTGGATTACTTTGGAAGCATCTCTTATCTTAGTGCAACAATTATAGCATTTAATAGGTTAAGGGATGTAGTGTACGTAGGATTTCAGGAAATCCTTTTGCAAGGTTTTCATTCCTTAGTTGAGATGCAGGGCACATCTATATAAGGATTAGCTGGTCCTTCTCCCAACACATGCTTCTTTGATGATACCACATCCTTCTATCTTCCTCTGTGGAACAGAAATGGAGAACAGTCACACTAGGGGAATTATTAGCCTCAGCCTCCTTTATACCTTTAAGGCAATTACATTCCAAGACAAGAGTATCTAATGTGCAGCACTTTCAGCATGTGTAACTTAGGTAGCTTTATGAAGTCATGAAAACCTCCAGATATATTCCTCTTTTAAAGACTACCATATGCTATAAACCTTAAACCAGGTTTAATGCAAGTGTTGATTTTTTAAAGTGTTTTGAAGATGGAACATGTTTTCTAATAAAATGTATGGGCATTTTTTTTACTCTGGACAGAACTCTTGAACCTTTTTTTTCCCCTAGTGGAGAACTAACTATTCTAATAACCCAGGATAATTAATTTGTTTGTCTGTATGTTTTAATTTGACTCTCAGCACCATGGTATCTGAATGGAATATTGCTGCAATGGAGGAGCATATGAAATAGCTTATGGAGAGTGACAATTTTCAGCCCAGTTCATTAAAGAACAAATACTTCTATGCACACATCTTTTGCACAGTATCCTGGATGGGGCAGATAATGTATGTATGATTTCTGCCAGAGATGTCCCAGGAAAAGCCACTCCAAATGCATCAGTCATAGTCAAGATGTAGGGAGGAAACCAGTTCACAAACTTCTGAGCAGACATCTCTAACATCACTGCCTAAAGTGACAGGAGACTGGGCATAGTAACAGGCACAGAAGGTGTCAATGTTCCTCTGTGTTAATCAGGCAGAGCTACTTGAAAATTTCCCATCAGCATGATTTTCCAGTGGAAAAGGGTGTGTTAGATAGTTATAAACAAAAGAACACCTATCTCTATGTATTTTCCTGCCTGACCAGTCCTGATCTTCATTCAACTTCATCTGCTTAGAATTGCTCTTCTTTCTCATATTTCTCAGAATCACCTCCACTCCCACAATCAAATTTCTTCTTCTTGGCACTTTTGCTATTAAGCATTTTTCCCCATTCCCTCTATCCATTCATAGGCTTTCTTTTTGTCTGTCAGTCCTTCTGACTTCAATGTTGTTGAGAAATTTCCCCCTAAATTTCACCAGATTAAAACCACTTTCTACCAAGTAATGCATCACTTGGTTAACCCTCCTAGAAGTGCAGATTTTAAAAATTGCTTTGTCCAATGACACTCTGCTTTTACTGGCAGCCATTCAAGGTTGCTAGAGTTCTGTTGCTATTCATACATTAGATGCAAGAATTTTTCCTATTACAAACCATGGATTTCATTCTACTAGATGAAGAAAAGCATAACAGAGAACAGAACCATATCCTCAATATGAAGTTTTTAGCCAAACACTTGTATGCATGGCAAATTCCCATCATCAGTCTGACCTAGCCTTTGTACACAGGCAGGTCGTCTTCACTGGACAAAATCTGTCTATATGGGAAAACATCTGTCTTACACACCCACAGTTTCCATCAGGAGAACAAACCCAAAACCCTTAATCTTCCTCCTCACAAATAAGCATGTTCTCAGTTACAACCTTCCGTTCCATCAGGATTTTCCACAACAAAAAGACTTGTCTCTCAAGCTGTTGTATCCAAGGGGCTTTCAAGGTCATAGCTGACTGAATTTCACCTGGCAGCAAACTGGAAGAGATAGTAGAATGCAGGGAGAGCAATATTGCAATGGTATTTAGTGGCCAGCCCACTTCTATTTCTAGCAGATATTTATAAATCCTTTTAAAGCAGAACATGTTGCAGAAATCTTGCTTGGAACCACAAAGACATGAGTAAGTGTGACAAGCTCCTTGTCAAAGAAAAAAAGTGTTTCAGTCCTCTGTCCAAGTAGATTTCAAAAGACACAATGAGACCCAAGTTTTGTCTGGAAATGGACACAGAGTGACAGGTCAAGTATGGCTTTTAACTGATGACCACATAGTAAATAGGAAGAAAATTACTCCAACAGACAATTTAGACACCAACATTATCCAGTTTTCCTGGTATTACATAACCATTTCTATCTTGCCTAATCTGTTCATCCTGTTCAGCTGGGGTGAGGAAACATGAAATTCTTCAACAAAATAAAAACCAAAGCAGCACTTCCATTAGCAGTACTGACATCCCTGATGGCTCACAGCCTAGCGTGGTGGACCAGCTAAGCCTCTGAAGGGAATGAAATACATCTGACCTGGCAGAGTCTAAGGAGCAGAATATTCCCTTTGAAGAGGAGCAGGTAAAACACCTGTACACACACAGACACACATGTACCTACACAGTCTGCATTGGCAGAGGGTGGGTTCTCCAGCCACCCTGCGTTGTGTGCAGGGTGAGCATCTCACCCAGCCCGTGTGGAAGCTGTCGTGGCTGTACCCAGCAGTGCAGCACTGTCCTTGCTCTCCACGAGACATTGAGGGTACCTCTCCAGCTGCCACTCCAACACCACTCAAGTCTATAAATCCAGCAGCATATCTCATACCTCTGCAGATGTCAGAGGTGCATTCATGTATCTGATATAGGAAAAACAAAAACCTGTTTCAGTCAGTTGTATCATTCCCTTGGGGAAATATACAGTCTGAGACTGAGAACTCTAAATTTAGAAGCAGTATTCAGCTGACTAAACCAAACCATGCAGTGCCATATCAGGCAGTCTTCAGTATGTAGGACAGTCAGGTGGAGCATCCCAAGGCATCTCTAGTGGCAGATGTGGCAGAATATCTACCCCCCTCCTCTCTACCACAGATAATTGGCGCATAAAGAGACAAACTGGGCTGAAAGGCTCAGCAAGAGCTTATCTCTTGTGCCAAAAGGGCTCAGAGCTCAGCTAAGAATCAACATCTTAGTCTGGAGAGCTGATGTGGGAAGAGTGAAAAGGAATATTCTTTACTAAGTGACACTGACAAAGTATAAAAGACACATGAGTTATCACAGTGGCAGAAGCTTTCTACACACACACCCTTCAAGTGTGAGAGACCTGGACACAACTTCCATGGTTATTTCTCCGGGGCTGAGGGAAAAGATCTCGATGTGTGCTGCACCAACAATGGGATGGCAAGATACATTGAATCCAATGTTATATTATTGGTGATATTATTTCTTCTACCTGTTAATGTACCTCTTTCTAAAATTACATTAACAGGTACCTTTAACCTCGCAATGAATATATGTACTGATAGTTTGTCTTTTGTCCTTATTCCTGTGTAGTTTGCGTCAAGCCCTATGTCTGTTAGTTCTCTGTCTAATAAATAAATAATTCATTCTATAATAGACCAAATCAGCCATTATCAAAGAACTTGTGAATTAGAGTGGGTTTTGGGGTGCTGGCCACCTCAATAAAGCTACTGCCTGATGTCAGAGGCTGGGCAAAAGGCAAGGACTTATCAAAACCCCTACATCCATTCATATCAGCAGGAGACTCTTGTTTAGCTCAGATGTTTACCTGTGACCTGTACAATTCCCATTATAATCAATGCAGATCCTTACTCAAGTCAGTTGCACACACATACACTTGGAATTAAATTTAGGATGTTCTATAATGTGGAAGACACTCATGTGAGGAGGATGGATATGACAGCAGGCCTACAAGAAGCAGTAACTTTCCATAGCAGTAAGTGAAAATCAGAGAGGGTATCTCAGGGAATCTAAAACATCACAGAGTCCATGTGTGGGCATCTGAATTCAGTTGCCAGTCAGAACATCCAGCAGGGCCTAGAAAGCCACTCAGGTAATGATGAAAAGCTGCAATAGGGCATTAGTTAGATTACAGTAAACACCTTCATTTAGACACCTACACTTAAGCATCTCTATCTGGAGCTGAATTCCATTTTACTGATCAGAAAGATGCAGTCAGAGCAGACACAAGATCGAGTCTGTCTACCTTTTAACACCAAGTCTTCAAGTCTTGGTTCAGAATGGCAGGAGAAATTCTGGGTCACTACACCACTTAGCACACTTGAACAGCTGTATAGTCCTTGTAAAAGGGAAAAACTAGGATTAAATTCTTCCCAGACCACATCTGTCAAAGTGGGGGGATACCGACACTCAACTCCCACTCACTATACAGTAATACTGTACTGTACTGTACTAATTAAAATTATGCTAACAATTGCACTATTTTTGCCACCTATGTGATGACCACATCACTTACATCAGTTGACCCCACAGCTGAGAGTAACTAATAAAACAAATTATTCCATGATTCCTGGAGGTAAAAGTAGCTGTTTCACTATAATTTCTGATCTCTACTGTTTAAGAAAGATTCCATTTATGCCCAAACTACCAGGATAACATAATTCCTCTTCTTTCCTCTTCTCACTTTACTATTATACTTCATAAATTGGAAGTCACTAAATGGGAAATGAATGCCCCAACGCTAAAATAGTTCCCATCATGACTTGCATGTGTGCATTTAATCTTGGAGAGATGGAACAGACTAATCAGAGAACATATTAGGTCTGCTTAGTTTTCATAGATTCCATTGAGATTCAGGTCAAATAAAAATATGTCAAATGTTTAGGCTGACCTCTACCAGAGGGGAAGCCAGAGAATTCCACCTGATAGTTTTTTGTCAAGAAAGGAGAAGTTCTTCCATTGTGGCAGTGGATATCAGTAGGGCAAAGAGAGGACTACTACAGCTGCACTAGAGCTCCTACATGACTAACAAACTGCCTGTGGCCAGGTATATATAGGGAAACATCGCCATTCATAACATCAAACCAACAGCAACACTCCAGTTATTTATAAGTTTTGTGTTGTTCTTGCTTGTGACCTAAATTTACAAGAAGTTCTGAGGTTAATTTTCATCTTGCTAGAGTTCACTGCTTTTGGGAACATTAAACGTTTCATTGCTATGTGGGATTCTGGCTTCTGCAGACTCTACTGTCATTCTGTCACCTCTGTGCGTTCCCTTTAGGTGATGCTAGATCTGCAATCTATTACATTCTGCAAATAAACTGCCAGGGTACTGGCACTTGCTGGTCTACTTTAAAAACCTCTCTTCCAACAGTAGCTGACAAGGACTGGGCAACTAGTCAAAGGCATTCCCCTTTGGGGACCAGGAAGGCTATGCCTAGGAGATGTGAAAGGAAAAGCCAAATTGTGTTAAACTCTGGTATTAAGAGAGCCAGGAAATGAAGGAAAGCAAAAAAGAAGGAGTTGAAATTAGCACAGTAATTGTGTTGTAGCTGCTGTTGTTATTGCTTATACCTAATGTTTATTCCCAGAATCATAAGCATGAAGAATAAACATGCATCTATCCAGATTAGACCAATTTTTTTTAAGGAGCTAAGCTGTGCATATTACTATAAAGGAACTAAAAATAAAATAAAATTAAGCTCCACTAAATGTTCTGAAAAACCTGAAACAGACAGTGCTGTGTCCGTAAACCTTTTTTACCCTTTTTTCATTATTAAATGAATATATTTATTATTTACAAGAAGACATTATCTGCCTTAACTGCCTTGGCACTTTGGGACCTTCAGAGCTAGCTTACTGTCTTTGGGGACTAACCTTGATAAAAGGGGTACGATAAAAACACAGGGTTTTTTACCTGCAAAGGCCTGGGAGTTTGCCAGCACTGAGAACGGCTATCACAGACACACAGATAAACGCAGGTTAACTGGTGGGGCACTGAATGTGGACATCCCAGGCAGACAAGGTCTGCTTTGTGCCAAACCGCAGCTCAGCAGCAATTAGCCGGCGCACACCTAAGCACCGCGTTGTTGCCACCTGAAGCAAACAACGAGCACTGCGTTACACAGCGAGAGACTAAAACATTAAATCATGCTCGAGCAAAAGGACTTGCGGCCATGCTGCCCCTCCTGTGCGCTGCCAGCCCGAGAGGCTGAGGGGCAGCAGGGCAGGCCGCAGCTCCATCCCCGGGAAGGAGCCGGGCTCTGAGGGGCAGCAGGGCAGGCCGCAGCTCCATCCCCGGGAAGGAGCCGGGCTCTGAGGGGCAGCAGGGCAGGCCGCAGCTCCATCCCCGGGAAGGAGCCGGGCTTTGAGGGGCAGCAGGGCAGGCCGCAGCTCCATCCCCGGGAAGGAGCCGGGCTCTGAGGGGCAGCGGGGCAGGCCGCAGCTCCATCCCCGGGAAGGAGCCGGGCTCTGAGGGGCAGCAGGGCAGGCCGCAGCTCCATCCCCGGGAAGGAGCCGGGCTCTGAGGGGCAGCAGGGCAGGCCGCAGCTCCATCCCCGGGAAGGAGCCGGGCTCCCGCTGTTCCACGGAGCTCTCGAGCAGCCAGCAGATGGTAGCAGCTGTCGGTCACTCCTAACCTGAGCTGGATCCCCGCCAGAGCCAGGATGCAGAAACACCCTGCCTTTGGGACCAGCCGCGAGAGCTGCTCAGCCTCGCAGCGAACAGCCTTTGCTACCGCTGATTTCCACTGATAGGGAAAAACGCGCTCAGAAATCGTGCTGACCTATATGTGGGCTGCTGCCTCGGCTACGCAGCTCACTTCAGCCGATATTCGGGGGAAAAGGAACTCTGGGGCAGAGCTGCGTTGTCAGAGTGCGTGAAAATGCTCCGAGCAGATGGAAAGACAAGAAGGAAAAGTCTGTCTTGTCTATCCGTGCCTTTGAAAGAGGGGAAGTTAATAGAAATAGAACAAAAGGGTTATTACATATGTGCAGAACTTTCAAAAAATCTGTATCCCCAAGTTTTCAAAAACCTGTCAAATGTCTTAAACATTAATTATCTTTATGAGGAAAATATAAAAAATGCAATCATCATGCTATGAGGAATACATGAAAGGAGCAAATATCTCACTGTTGGAGAAAATAATGCCAAGATTTCTTTTACAGGAATACTCTCTGGTGTTACTGATCGAAAATTATTAGCTTGAAACTACAGGATGTGTCTTATAAAAAAATTTGTAAATTTAATAACATACTTTCTGCATAAATTAAAATATTTTAATAGAATGTACTTGCTAAATAGTTGAATAAATGCTAATTGAGGGAAACATCTGCTCCGAACAAGAGCATTTACCACAGGCAAAGTGCTTGTCTGCAGTGGCAGTTTGCATGAGGAATAACAGGATGCAAAGCCTCAAACTGTATTTTTACTCTGACAGGGAGTTTAAGGATATGGCACATCGAGTTTAACACACATTGTGTCCCTGATTTCCATACCATACTTGCTTAGTTTTCACAGGAAAAACTGAAGGAGGTGGGAGGAGGTGGGAAGGAGATGTTGTAAATGATAAGAAATGACACTCAGAAGCTTAAACTTAAATACTTAAATCAAACTGTAGTCTTCTGGCTCCCCATTTTCTTCATTATCTCCACTAATAAAGGATATTAGCCACATCTGTACAACCTCAGAAACACCTATGTCATGCTCACATGCTGACTGTGAAGAAGGTACAGCTTGCTTAGAGGTCCTGCAAACAGCTTTCTATAAAAAAGAGGGCACATGATGGAGCTTAAAGAGCCTCTGTCAGCCTTCTCAGTTTTTCAGAGCTGCCAAGTTATATGGGTTTGGAATCTTTTTTTTTTCCCCCTCCTTTTAGAAAAGCAGCATCTCTGTCCCTGAATAGACCCAGAGAGCCGAGCTGCTGAGTAAGAGGACTGAGAGCTGGTGCAGATAATAGCAAAGCCCTGCCTGCCATTTTCACGTCCCTGCTAAGCTGTCTTTAATAAGCATCACAATTAACTTCTGATAGCTGCTCGGAGGCTTGCACCGAGCAGGCTGCCTGGCTGAGTGTGGGTCTTATTAGCGAGTTGCCTCTTCTCAGAACTGCCTTCACCAGTGACACCCTTCTCAGCAGCCTCCGCCGCAGCCAGGGGCTGAGCCCATTCAGAGGCTGAGCAGCCTGCAAAGCCCGTACCCTAAAGGACACAATAACAGGAAAATAATGTAAAGGAGAATGAAGGAGCAAGGACAGGAGTGCATAGGAGACGCTGTGCTGATGCCAAAGGGAGCGTGATTGTCATAAGGGTGGTTTTTTGACCTCTAAGCTATCAACCTGATCGTTTTCTCTTGGGCTAAATATGCTTACAGCTAGTTTCAGCAACAAGCAATTCTCGTGCCAACATCTGTAGCTTATAGATATGAAAAAAAAATAGCCTCCTTTTAAAACATTGATTTATTCTCCACAATAAAATAAAATTATGGTGTTGCTGAAAATAACAGCAGCCCACAGTTCTCAAATACCTGGTAAAAACAATTTGGCTGGCTGACCTCTCGCCTGTGTTTCCTGATTATGTTGTCACTAAAATCTAGTTATAATGATATTTTCTTTATTAAATTATGTGCTCCTGGCAGGTGTGCTTGCTTTTGTAAAGGACAAAGAGTATAATGCATGATCTCAATGCAGTTAAACATCTAAGTCCTCTTTAAAATACGCATTGTATAAAACAAAAACAATGCCAAAATGAAAAATGTACATGCATTGAATGAACTAAGTTTAAAGCAGGGGTTGGGGTTTTTGTTTTCTCTTATCATTATTATGTTATATTGCATATAATGATATTCCAGACATCATCAAGGACTTCACATAAAATTCTGCATTTATGGAATAATTTTTTTCTAACCTCCAGCTGAGAAAATGTCTTTTAGTTTCATTTAAATCTGATCATTATTTTCCTTCCCATTCTGCATTCATACTCCCTGACACAAAATCTCTCAACAGAAAAGTGAATGTACAGACAATTGCAGTGTTTTGTTTGAAGACTTATAGTACATAATTCAAGGTTTAATTCTTCTAAAAGGCAAAACTGACCAATTTCCAATCTTTGTCAGAAAAATCAAACTTGCTCTCCAGAATGGTCTCTATCAAAGAAGCATCAAAGTGAATATAAAACAGAATTTTTCCTACCAATTTCGTGTATTCCATAACAATCCTCTGTTGGATCTATATATATGGGCATGTACATATGTATAGCCAAATTCATACCTACTAGAAATGTTTTCAGCAAATTTAGGAGTGTTACATCAGCTAAGATCTTGACCAACAGTTTTGTGTAATGCAAATTCAATATTCTGAAATTGCAATGATGCAGGCTCTTCTAATAGGAATAATTATGTTGGCAAGCCCTTCCTAAACGGTAATGTAATAATAGTTTCATTCTGAAATCTGTAAGAACTGTCCTCAGGGGAAGATCAAGGATTCACAGCAGCACAGACAAAATCAAATTTTACTGTCCCGGGAATGAGGACAAATCCTTGCAGTCTCAGTAGTGGATAAGGAAATGCAGTGCCGCAGTAGCCCTGCGCCCTGCCGCAGCCATGCAGAGGAGCTGGCAGGTGGAGGTGGCCATGCAGGCAGTGGGACCATGGCTAGCCACTGATGGGGACATGGATGTCCACCAGTCACGCCATTCTGAGTTGCTCAGGAAAGACTACACCAGCAGGAGAAATCTGCCCCGCCCCAGGTGAGCCTGCATAACCTCACCTTATGAGTTCAGCAGTGCAGTAGCCACTATGACACCAAAAACATCCTTCTCATTCCTTCCCTCACTTTCCTGGCATGATTTTTCAGCTCCCATGCCAGTCCTGGACATGGCTGATCATGCTGAAAATTGCCCCAGAGCAGTTCTATAGAATAGCTCTCTGGCAAACTGAAGCATCTTGATCAAGCAAGCCCCACTTCAGATGAGAGCAAAATGCGAAAGTATGAGCTTTTAACAGCCAAGCAAGACAATCAGACAATGCCATCTGACAGAAGTGACCAAAACTAAAGCACACACCAACCCTGGAGGAATTTATTTCTGCACTGAATCATCTCACTTGCCTATGTCCAACAATGACATAAACCAGAGCCATGAAAACAAGCTTTCTTAGGCCTTCTGAAATGTTTGAAACTCAGGGTTTCGGCTCAGTCTGACCCTTGGTGAAATCTTGACATCTGCAAATACAGGCCTTTCACATGCAAATAGAGGAATGTAAATAGGGAGCACAAGCATTTTGGAAATGCTTTGACATCCTGGGCCCTTAGACCAACTTTTTCTGTGGTCACTTTTTTCTCAATAGTTAAGAAATGTTAAGACATATGCCATGCAACATTGTCAGGGATTCTTCCCCTCACTACCCATGTGCCTAATGATTTAGATGGAAACATAATCAAAAGGGTCATTCACCAAGCTCCCTGCAGGCTTAAATATTTTCAACTCAGTGTCAAAGGGTACTAGAATGGGAGTGATACTCTGTCCAGTCCTTTTCACAATACAAATCATCCAAGCCATACAAGCACAGAGTGTGTGAAAAAACAGGGACAAGCCTGATGTTATTGTAAGGTTTCAGTGTTAGCACCCTCGTGCTGGGAAAGGGCTCTGCTCAAGTTCTCCTGTGGTGATGAGAGTTGCCTCTGCATACAGTACATTTCCAGACCCTGTGCCCCTGTAAAGGCAAGTGCATGCCTCCAGCAGATAATTTGGATTTTCCCTGCACAGAATTCTCTGTGCAGCCCTCATACCCCACTCTTGTTCCAGGTTACAGTCTGAATGCTAAAATGACCCCCAGGTCTTTGTATGCTGGTTTTAGTTTTGCTCTTTTAGATCTGAAATTGCCAAAGAGCACTCTTAGAGACTTGCTGTAATCTCATAAGCAATTATGATTTGTCAAAATTACCTTGGTCCTCTCTTTGGGATACTGGCTTAGGTTACTTTCCATCTCACTCCAGCTGATTTCCTTGGTCAACACATGGATCTTATTACTCAATAACTCCTACTATCTCGTTAATTTAATATTATTGAAATGCTGGGATTAGCCCAGAAAACATGATATAGTCTTGACTTAGATTCCTATTTCCTCCTTCATGGAACTCACAGCACTTATAATTTCACCAGTTGAAGAGCAAGTCAGTTTATTTTTGTTCTTTTGATATCAGATTTATAGTCAGGTCACTAAGAGCTTTAATGACTACAAGGTCTTCTCCAGGGAAATTCTCTCAGTAAGAAAGATTTCTTGGAAGAGTTTTAACCTTTCTTAAACACAAAACCATTATAAAATTCCATTTTAAGGCAATATGTGACTGACAGTTTTTCCATTTTATTGCAATAATCTTGCAATCCTGCTTTACAATACATCTTAATCTTCCACTTTCTTCTGCACTATTGGATTGAGATCACCAACATCAATAAAGAAGCAGAAACAGCATCTACTTATATTTATCAGGAGGAAAGAATTTCTGTTGACAGTGATGAAGAAAGATTAAATTCTTGTTCACTTTCAGCCTATTCCTGGGGATTTTCTGATGTATTTTAATCTGATGGATTTTTGCAGGACATATAAACAAACCAAAATAAAAATCAAAACAAAAAAAAAACCCTACAAAGACCCTACTTAACAAAGTTTTTTCTTGAATTCACTATATAAATCTTTCTCATACACTTTTCCTTACTTTCTCATTTCCAGATTAGAAATCAGTGCCTTCATTCCAGATACAAATGTTTTTAAAAAGCACTGTAAAATACAGGGTAAAACTGTAAAATTGTCTTGTAAGTCAAGACACTTACTATATGTATGTAGTGACGAAGGAAGGAAGGAAGTGGCGGAAGGAAGTGGCGGAAGGAAGTGGCGGAAGGAAGTGGCGGAAGGAAGTGGCGGAAGGAAGGAAGGAAGGAAGGAAGGAAGGAAGGAAGGAAGGAAGGAAGGAAGGAATCTGAAAATATGACTGTATGTCCCCAAAGGGTTTAAATTTAGCTTATTATTCCCATGCAAATAGGTCAATACTTGGAAGAACTAGTTGTAAATGATAGACAGCATTAGTTTCAAGTCTCTATGAGCAAACTATTTATTGGATGCAGCAAGCATGAGTACATTTAGGGGATGCATACTCCAGTTTCAGCTTGGCATGCCCCGACCCTTTCTTCTTCCTCCTAGCTCTGCTGTGATCTTTTAGAGCTTGTCAAAACATACAAATTTTTATAGCACCCAAGTTCAAATAACAGGATGAAAATTTCTTTAAAGTATTTTGTTTGCTTGCTTTACTTTCCTTCTTTCCTTACCCACTTGACCACATTTTCCTTTTCTGTGGAAATCTTCTGTACAAGAAGAAAACCAACCCTGAAGAAAGTTGGTTTCCCTCTTGGTGGACTAAGATAATCAGGCCTCTTGTCAAAATCTGGATTTATTTCCAGGAAGACATAATTTCCCCTGCTGTGTGTGATCCTAGAAGGATGGACTGGCCTGATAATTTTATGTTCTTATTTTACAGAACACTTACCACTAAGGTAGAGGGGCAAAGTATAATTTTACTCTTTCAGTCTTGCAGAAGGAGAATTTAGGCCAATATTAAATATCATCTTAGAATATCATACTCAGTTGCAATAGCCTGAAGAAATGTGCAGTACTTGGCTTCACAGTCAAGCCTTAAGACAGCAATACTTCTGTTGGTTTCACTTGTGCAGCAAACAATAGATCCAGCTGAAATCAGGAGTTAAAGTCAGGGAAAACACAGCCTGGAGATTCAGTGGGGAAAAACAAGTGAGCCTGGGCTCACTGCAACTTGCTACCTTAGGTAATCATTGTCATTTCTACAAGACATTGTGTAAATAGGAATGTGGGACAATGGAGTGTCCTGACCAAGAAACATTTTGTACCCCCATTATGTAAACATCAGACAGAAGAAACTGTGGCTCCTGCATGGCCAAAGTTGGTGTTCAGGGCAGAGGA
Source organism: Melospiza georgiana (assembly GCF_028018845.1). Classification (NCBI taxonomy): domain Eukaryota; kingdom Metazoa; phylum Chordata; class Aves; order Passeriformes; family Passerellidae; genus Melospiza; species Melospiza georgiana. The sequence goes on from NC_080431.1 coordinate 50,911,985, forward strand.
TCTCTCCAAGGGCTTTAGCAAGCCTTTTGGACCACTAGAAGTGGTTCGACAGGCCTCAGGGGTTGGTGCAGAGGGGTTCTGGCATCCCAATAAGCATATTTCTCAGTATTTCACTTACAAAGAGTTCTAGTCTGGCTCTATGGACTAAGTGCCTGTCTACAGCTCGTGCATAATATGTGATCTCCTCAGTCATCACTTCCAATTCAGTTCCAAGCCAAAATAATCATGAATTATCATGAATGCTGAGATCACTTCACGATAGAAATCAAAGCACAGAACATGATGGAGAGTTTGCTTTTAAGATTATGGAGAACTCTTGGAGGTTCCTAAGCAGTAGAAACACGTTCAACTTACTAATTCCAATAATGCATTTACAGTAGGTAGTGCCTATCACACCAATGACTCCTTCAGTGGTATTAATTGCAATTTGTTATGCATGCATTCATTAGGCCCATTCCTCCAGATCTGGCTGTGCTCTGCTTGATTCGGCACCCGGGTGCAGCATAATTTTCCTTGCACTTTCCGGTGCCTGTACTCATCATTTCAGCCCCTGGCATAATTAGATTCCCTGATGGGAATTACTGATTCAGTCAGAGATTGCTCAAAGCAACAATGATCCACCAGTGCTCTATCCTTTAGGAAAATTTATCTCAGGGTAAGCTTGGTTCTGCACCAGCCAGGGATTACTCCCAGCTTGGGTAACCTCACAGCAGCTCGAGAAGGACAGGATCAGTTTGATTGCATATTTCCAGATTATCAAACCTAATATTTCACTTGCTGTTGTTCTGATTTGTTTATCGCCGTATATCAGCAGCAGATATTAGGCTTGTGTTCATCATTCCAGATTAAATCTAGCAACACACAAAGTTCTAGTTTTGACTTTTTTTCTTACATCTTGATAAATGTCACAACCCTGTGTGAAATTCTCCCCTTACTTCTTTTTTCTTTTTTGTAATTTTGTCTCCATTCTATGCATGGGATGATGGGATGATTTCTGTAAGAATGTAAAGATGCAGCTCTAACAGAAAAAAGTGCCTAGGAAGCTCAGAGTATTTGAAATCAGAAGATGAGAAAAGAAACCATTCTGCAGACTTAATTAAGGCTTTTGCTGGCAGCAAAAACTATAATGCAACATGACAGTTATTTGAATGATTTTTCTTAAGATGACTATTGCTTTTCATTATCTAATTTGACATTAAGGTTGGTGCTGTATGTCTTGCCTGCAAAACAAAAATAAAAGTTAATAAAACACATGCTAGAAATAGAAAACAAGTTCAGAGGGAATGCTCTGGGAGTTAGGCCTTTCTCGTGCTTTGGGGAGAAATATACTACCATACCCTTGTCCTAATTTTTTCAGTGTGGTTTAGAAAAGGCCTTATGGCTAATATGTCACATCTAATATAATTTGCTATTTCTGCCTTGCATATTATTGAACCTTACTTTTTCATATTATAACTGCTCTGCTAGAAGGGCTATAGATAAAGTTGTGTCAGCATTTCATTATTAACACTGGCTTTTCAGTGCTTTTCAAGTCAGACATTAACATAATTCTCATCCCTGGCTTTAGACTGGTAGATATTTCAAACTTAGGTGAGAATCATTTGGAATAATTTTTAAAGAAACATTCTGGCCTACTTTTTATCCAAAGATCCATTTTTTCTTCTCAACAGGGAAAAAAAAGCAGGAGTTCTGCAAAGTGCTGGAGCTTAAACCACAATGAAGGCAATTTCTCCTGGTGGTTTAACCTTCCAGGATCTCTTCTTCCCAGTTCTCCAAAGTATGCCAAAAGTCTTTTGAATAGCAAAGCCTGCCCTTTGCAGGTGCTGTGTGCACCTCACACAAAATGAGGATCTAGTGGATCACTGGGGCTCAAGAGTGTGCTTTCACAAAACAGAGAGCTGTGTCTGCAGAATCTGTAGATCCACACAATTGCCACACAGTTTAGTTTCAGGCTTGAAATCAAAGATTAAATGCAATGTTGTCTTAAGGATAACGTTTCTAAATAAAACTGCTCGTGAAGGTTTCACTGCATAGGAATAAATGACCAAATCTTCTGGGACTTTTACTTAAAAGACAGCAAGAAATAAATAAATAAACACAGTAATTCTCCCTTGAATTATTGAACAATTGAATTTAATACCATCAATGCCAGCTGCATGAAGAAAATAAATAAAGAAGTATTTTTAATGAAGAAAAAAGGCTCTTGTCTCAACTGTGTGCCCTTCTCTTGAGCAACGTAGATGCTGAACTGGAATACTGATTGATAGGTAATTAACAAAACAGATCTAATTTAGCTGATGATTAAAGATCTAAGTATCTCTTTCAAGTGGATTAAAAGAAATTCAAATATAAGTATTTCATTTGTGAAACTGTATTGCTTAAGTAATTCTGTATTAATTACTTGCAAATGAGGTATTTTTGTTTCATATGCTTTAAACCTCAACAAATACCCTTAATGAATTAACTGATAATAAGTGTCTTTTTAAAGCAGATCAGATACTAATTTGAAGTAGCTTAATAGGTTCTTACTGCTGATATTGTCATTACCTTTTGCAAACATCAGCAAAATATTTTTTTTTCCTTTTTTTTACTGTCGCCTTTTACTATTTTCCACTAATGCATTAACATTAACCCTACAGTAAAGAAGATTTCATAAGTTTATGTCTTTGGTATGATATTTTACAGGATAATAGCAGGAGGCCTTTGTGCACATAATGCCAATGAAAAGAACTTGTGCCCCTTATTGAAGGACAAATTAAAGAAAAAAATACCATGTTTCTATAAGTGAGTTGGGAAAAAACTCACTTATAGAAAAACTCATTATTTCTGTGAAATAATAGAGTGGTTGAAGTTGGAAGGCACCTCTGAAATAACCTCATGTGACACCCTGATGAAGCCAGGGTTGACCTAGCTCAGGGTTTGAGACTTCCTCAGGGCTTGAGATCTGAACACCTCTGAAAACAGAGAATCCTCAACTTCCCGTGGAGCATTGCAGGAATTTAATCTTCTCTGCCTTTCTCCATGTATTTTCTGTCTTACTTTGATGGCTTTCACTAGCCATCCTGCACCTTCTGAGGCAGACCCAGAGTATTCAGTGTCCAGACTCTTTAGATGTTCCATTCACCAATGTTCCATCTCATCTTTCTCTCATCACATCCCCCTCCAAATGTCACTGTTTATGTTTTGGTTTCTGTATCACTTATGAGTAGGTATTATTGCAATTTCCTTAACTGGAAGTAAGGGTTTTCTGACATCTTCCACACCCATTAGGTCAAGGTCAGGATACTTCCAATTCTGCATTCAAATTTTTCACTGGGGTCCTCTTCTAGTGTTAAAATACCACATATTCATGTCAGACTTTCTTATTATCAAAGTTACATTTGCAATTAGATGTTGACTTAAAATGCCTAAAATGTTATGAAAAAAGAGGAAAAAAATAAAACAAACACAAAACCCCCCAAACCTTCAGGCCAAAAAAACAAACTCTGAATACTGTTCATGAAAAATGTAATTATTTTGGTGAAACTGAGTGATGCTGGCACATGGAATTTAAAACCCCAGTGTCTCATGCTCCAGTTCATGGCCATACTCTACTTCCCATTACATAAACATCTACTTTGAGACAGCTATTTAGCCAACCTTGATAGTTAGGTTGGCTAAATAGAACATAAATATAGTTCTAACCTTGATAGTTAGGCTGGCTAAATAGAATAAATTATACCTTAGTAGAAAGCTATAATTGTTCCAGAGAGAGATCCAGCCATTTTACGATGCTTGTCCCAAGGTGCTATTACTGCATATGATTTTCTCTCCTTGTCTCCACCCATGAGCATCTCCGTCCTTTTTAAGATCCTTCTGTCTCTGTGCTTTAATAGTCATTGACTTCCAAAGATCTTGAGAGGATATTTCTAACAAGAAATATCTTGTACCATCAAGTCCCTTGGACCATGCTGTTGGCTATTGTTCCTAAACACAGCAAATGCAATCTGTGAAACTGGTTTGGCAGAGCAAATATTTGTGAAATGACAACTGAAAATTCATTCTGCTCAGTCAGTGAAACTTGGAGGAGACAGAATCAAGGCCAAGACAGAAAAGAAAAGAAAGGTGAAAATGCTGAAGGTGAAAAAAGAAGTATGGTTGATGCAGAGAAGCAGAATGGTCTGAGCAAAGAAAGACATGACAGCAAACAAGTCTGAAGTGCGCAGAACAGCTTTCGATAGAAAGAATAAAACAAAACTCATCCATCAACAGATGACATGACGACTACACATGGAGAGAAGGATGCGCAGCCAGAACAATGAAAAAATTAGGCTGAATATGTCTAGCAATTATTGCTAATTATCAGTATATCACTCCTAAGAGCACCACAGTGATTACACACAAAGATGTGATAAATTGTTTAGCACAAAAGGGAAAGAGATGAAGCAAAACTGTTCATTACTGATCCTATAAATATAAATTTTTCATATCTCAGTCTGTGTCCTCTGGCAGACTCAGCCAGAAGGTGCATTCAGAGCAGACAATCTCTGAGTGCCATCAGACGTGCAAGATACACTGTTTGGAGGTAAAATGGAAGCACTTTCCCTCTGTCTGGTACAATGTGCATCCACCCACCCTCCACAAGAAAGTGAATATAAATCTGCTGCCAATAGGCTGCCTCTCATCTTTCGTGTATTCCTTCACAGGCAGGATACGAACCTCTGGGATTCTGTGGCACAAAGATACTGATTAAACACCTTTGTTATGTAGCTCACAGGCACCCCTTGGAGAGCAGCACTTAATTGCACGGTGCAAGAGAAAGAGGACAGAACAGGCTACCAGATAATGTGGGAGAGTTTGTCTCTGCCCCCCATTCACTCCAGTGAGAGTGACAAAGGCACCTCCCCACTGCCATGGGGTTCCCACTCTGAGGGACAGGACTGTACACTGCACCCTTTATAAGGAAAGCTGGACAGCACTGAAAGAACACAGTAGGAGGGAAAGAGAGTATTCAGCTCTCCCCTCATTTAATACAGTTTATCACATGTGCTGTCTCTCTTGTTTACAACTTGTATCTTCTAGAGGAGAAGATTCATTTCCAGAAAACTACCTAGATAAAAATATGATACTTTTGAAGGGGAGATATTAAATGCACTTCTGATAAGAATATATATAAAAACCCCTTTTACACTGATCTTCCTATGATTTCATTGATGCCTTGAGTGTTTTATTTGAAATGTTAGACATTCCTTAGACAGAACTGTAAGGTTTGGCTTTTAGCAAGACAACCAAGGTTTTATTCTTTTAATCACTGTCTGTTGTTCAATAAATGTCAAATTGTTCCTAACGCTATATTCTAGAATATGGGTTTTTAATTTGATTTTGTGCTCTGTGTTCATTACTGGCAACTGAGAGCTTGCCATGTAAGATTTTCATTCCTTACACTGTCTTGATTCCTGTAGGAAATAAATATACACATGCATTTATACACAGACAGACAAGCATGCAAAAGATGGGCATGCTTTTCAAAGCAGAAAGCATACAAAATTTTTCTTGCAGTGGTCACCGTGACTGAGGACCTCACCAAGAATATAAAAAGAACAAGATAACAACAAATCCCTGCAACACTTTTGAGAAACAGAATTGTTGTTCTGCATGTTTCAATCAGAAAGATAAAAAGACATTTTAGATGAATATACTCTGTATGTTGCAGTGAGGTTCAGGGTGCAACCAGAGGACTGTGTCTGAGCCACTTAGAGAAAATAAATCAGACATTGACTCAGAAGGTGGTTTGGAAGTCACAGAGAAAAGTCAATACACCTTGAAACACTGTGTAAGTTCAGATTGGTTGGACTGTGATATTCAATATGAGAAGGTTTTCCTCTGATCACAGCAGAGAAAGCAGAAATGAAGTGCCTTTGATGAGCTTCTGCAAATGTCAACAGAGAAAGCAGAAATTCTATGCTGCTCCCTGATGTGGGACATCAGGTCATCTGACAGTGAGTGGTTAAATAATAGGAACACACTGTTTTCCTAAAGAGTTTTACAAATATTTCAGGACTCCCTTTCTGAAGAATTTTCTTTGCAGTCATCAAGGAGAGGTGAAATACCTTTCAACTGTCAGTGTGCTGTTAACAATTTGAGCTCTACATGACACATTTGATTGCTTGGGTCAATTCTGAAATACCCTAAAAAGCCTTGGGAAACTATATAAAGCCAGTTGGGACAGATTCAAGGTTAGAAATACAGAACACCATGATGGATCACTATAAAAAGCATCACAACTAGTCAGGCTGCTGCTGTTTAGATCCTCTATGAACTGATTAAAAAAGCAAACCAAGATGTCTTGTGAATGCATGTAAGAAAGTAAATGGCAATTATCAAAATTCAAGGATGAAGCTGGTGGGCAGTATTAAATCTAATACTGGAAATTGATGTAAGTCAGAAAAAGGAAAACCTTATTGCTGAGCTACCAGACAGGAAATGGATGCACAAACATGAGAACAGGACTTCTGGCATGACAAGAGACTGATCAGACTAGAACCATCAGCACACCACAAACAATCAGGTTTGTGTTGTTCTTCACAGATATTTGTGCAGCCTTAAAGATGCTTTTATCCTCATTCTCCTAGGTGTTTGGCTGACCTTCCAGTCAGAAAATCTTCCTAACTCCTGATCATACTGGTTGCTTGCTGTAACTGAAGGCTGTGACTCTGAGGTGCTGTCCTGCTGATGTGTAAAACAGCTCACTCCCTTCTCAGTTGGCACAGTCCTTTGCCTCCTCTCAGCGTCATCTACCACCAGAAAGAAAAGTACTGAGAGAATAGGATTCTTTTCACACATTTGCACAGCTAGATCATTATGAAGTTGTCCAGGTGGGCCACAATAAAGCAACACTTTTCCATGGTGACATGGAAAGAAGCACCAAACATAGAGCTAAGAAAACAATAGCAAAGCAGTTTCTCAAAGGTAGCCAAACACCCCAGCTATTTTTTTACTTGCCACACATACAATTGATCATCAGATAAAAAGGAAAGGGATTTGATATGCCACAAACCACAGCCAAGTGACAGTAGCCTTTGCACATGCCAATAGCAGCAATGAAGTGACAAGTGTATGGTACACACAATAAAAAGCACCATAGAAACAGATAGCACCCCCAGATAAGACTTCATACTTCATTCTTTTCCCTGCCTTTGCAGCTGAAGTGCAGCCACAAACTAGACCACAGACTCCTTTTGTACTGCTGCAGGAGCCTGCTCCAAGGCCCTGGCTGGTATATTCAGGATGTAGCAAAATCCATGTTGCCTTACCTCTCTGCAGCCAGAAACTGTTGGTAATTTCTGTTCAGGTCAGTTGGTGGGCAGAACTAGTCCTACAACATTCCAAAAATGCTTCTATTCAATGTACACAGCTGCTGACTGGAACCATGGCCAAGGTTTTGCTGAAAATATGAGCCAAAATTCCAATCCAGCGCATATTTTACATTATATTTTCAGAAATCTTCCTGAGGCATCTAAACACAATGATGGTTTCTGAAATGAGAGGTGGCATGGGTGGAAATAATTAAGGGCAAGGAGGAGGGGAAAGGACCACAATCATTTTACAGGAAGATTTTAACATGACCTGTATATTGGGATTTGGAGAAAGGATCCAGGTGAGATAAGTATGATGCCCAGTGGCAGATGAAATGAAGAGGGCTTTAGGGGTGGCACTAAAAGCTCCTTTTTGTCTGCATTAAGCTTACACTGATGGCTTCAAAAACGTAATTGCTTCTAAAATAGTCAAATTATGCATTATGAATACATTATCTCATAGATTTTGATTGCTTTTTCTGCCGACAAATAATTGGCAAAACAATCCAGATTTCTGCAAATGTACCCACTCAAAGCTTAGCAAGTGGTCTGAAAACAGATCTTTTCAGCACAGAGAGAAACCCCTCAGCCAGCTCAGCTACATTGGTAGGTCAGCTAGATAGATCTTCCACTAGACAGTCATTCTCTCTCACACACATACACAGGTCAGGACATACTATCCAGCTCCTATATTATGGCAGCCTCCTGAACGTTTCTCAGCTTACAAGAGCAATTGCCATGGAAATGTTGTGACAATCCCCTCAAGGCAAATGAGTGGTCTACACAACAGCATTTCTGCGCTCAAGAGGTCCCTTTTCAAGGCTATATTGAATTGAGTAAGTCACACCATTACTGAGGCAGTCTCAAGACTGGCAGTGCAAAACTATACAGTGATTTGCCAGCCTTAATCGCTTTTCAGCTCTATGCAGCAGCTCTCTGGAAGTCCTGAGACATGCTTTTCCAACACTTCCACACTATAACTGAAGCATCCATTGTTAAGGAGCTGTTTTCAATTTTTCTTAGCAGTCCCTTTTGTGGCAGGGTCAGCTTTTTAAGGACGGCTAACACTCCTTTAGTGTCAAAAGGATCCCAGTTTCCAAGAAAAAGATCCCACAAATTAAAAAGAATTAAAAAGATTATTTAAATAATGTAATACGGTATTATCACAGCTCAGATTATGTCTGTCTTCATTCCTCAGCAGGGCTAACCTCCTCTGCCATTTCATATAGCTTTCAGGTATGAGCCTTGTAGGGGTTTAGGATTCTCTTTATTCTTTCCATTCTTTACCTCTTCACATCTTTTCTTCACTCAAGGTTTCTCTCTCCTGTCATTTTTGTGATACATAAATGTTAAAAATTAGTGCTTATCGTGACCTGCTGTGCAACATCATCTTCCCTCTGCCCTAGAGCTGTTATAACCTACCACAGATTAGAATATTTTCTTATGTCTTGCATATAGGAGAGACTCCAATTTTCAGTCATTGCCTATAACCAATACTTCTTTGAGATCAAAGGTCAGGAGCACTTGAACTGAGGAAGGGAAGCTTGCCAGATATATAGCCCAACTGCAGGCTCTAAGATCGTGCTAGCTTACACTCCTCACTGGAAGTTCAGTGCCATCTCTCTCTGTAAGGGAGACATAACTGCTCTGTAACTGCTCAATAGAAGAGCAAGAATGACAGTCTGGGAATTTAGGAGACTTGCTCAGGGACAGAAATGATGTAGGATAAGTAAGAACGGGACAAGGACTTTAGTTCACGGTATGTGTCAATGCTGAGTTTGAGGAAACATACCCATAAAAGACATTCATTCTTCTCTGATGTGTTTGCTGATATGCCCAACAATGCAAAGCATTACAGTGACAATGCTGATGTGGGGATAACCTTTCTGTTAAGAGCCAGGCTGAAAAATAGTTCATTTCCCACTAGCTGCCAAATGGTCATTTCCACAGTCACAGCCCATGGTATGTAGATGGAGACTTTTGTGTTCAAATTGCACTTGCAGACACCCTGCTCAGCCCTGCTAGGATTACATACTCTCTTAAGGAGAGGAGCCATGATGATGACAAAAGATTTTAGTAACCTGCCCATAAGGAATTGGTTCTGCTAATTCACTCCCTGAAACTGCCTCCTGCATTGTCACCAGACCAGTCCCTCCTCATCAAATGGCAACCACTTCCAACATCAGGGCCCAAGCAGAAGCTGCTCCCTCTTCCCACTTAACAGTTACTCTCACCCCTCCAGTGCCTACAAAGCTTGTGTTTACCCACACCAAGGTGGGCAGATCTGAGATGGTCATGACAAGCTCCATGATGCATGTACCCTCTACCTGCACAAATAGAGACAGTCTCAGCTCACCAGGTCCACCACCATTCCCTATTTCTCCAAGCTGTCACATGCCTGGTCCCACTGTAGCCAGACTCATGAGGAAAGTGCAAGTCCATCTTAAAGTCAGGAGCCTGCCCAGCTGTCCCTTCCTAGAGAAATCTGTAGCTCTGGTTGCTAATTATTATCAACAAGCATGGAAAGGGAAGTGGAAACTTTTGTGACCAAGCTTGGACCAGTTTCAAATTTGCCTTGCCTGCCCAAATGCAATACTGTTTTTCTTGAAAGGCTCATTGCTAATATTATAGTCCACATTGGCAAGTAAATGTACACATCGCATTGATTACTAGAATGACTGAAATGAAATTACTTGCTCACATCTTTCTGTCTTTCTTATCTCTGCACATGTAATTTTCCACTCTATTGTACTTGTTCTGAACTCTGCTTTGAAGAGTTTTTCCATTTACTGAAATACTAACCAGTCACAACAATTTATTTGCACTTCTATTGTGCTTGCCTCCCCTCAGAGAATATCAACACAAATTACAAACATCAGTGATTTTAGCCTCCATTCACTCCAGCAACATAATCCCCAGCCTACAGATGAGGAAACTAAAGCGTGACTTGTCCAAAGTCATATAGGAAACTCACTCCAGAAATCCATGGTGTCTTAAGGATGCTGGAGGCCATGGCTACTGTGAGCATGTGCATCAGAAACACTCTCTGTACGTGCAGTGAGGCAAGCTCCCTGAGCAGGAGGTGTGGATTCACTCCAGCTGAGTCTCCAGTCTTGCCGTGCCACTGCCCAGAAAGTCTGACCTATTTGGCTGCCAGGCTGCTTTTGAAGGAGAGACACAAAACCTGAGCCTTATGGCATCATAACTAAAGAAATCACTGCCAAAAATAAGAACTTAATTCCTGCACAGGTCCCTGCCAGCTGAAGTTTTTGGCCACACTTAAGAAAGTCATGTGCACATCAGCAGAAACTTCATTTCATTTTCTTTCCCTCCTAGAGGTGTCTATAGTCCTTCTATCCCTAACCTCACCAGTGGTCTGGAAACAATGTCATTAAACAATTAAAACAGAATCCACTCAATCATCTTGGCTCATATGTTGAACTTTGAGTGCTAGGGTTATGATGAGGCAAATCTCCTAAATTGTGTTTCAGTCCCTAAATATCAAATATGGTATAGTGAAGACTTCAATAGAGAAGTTATGTACCCAAATCAAGTGACCAAATATAGATGGACTACATAACTTTTATAGACTTTTTTCAAAAACATTTATCATTCCCAAATATTTACATAGAAGTCAGCCTTATAAATACTTAGATAATTACTATGGAAGGATCAATTTAAATGGCAGCTTAAAATATAAGCTAAAGTTAAATACAGAAAGTAGGAGAACTAGACCTTTTCTTCATCTTGTATGCCAGGTTCAGCTTGTTTTGGTTTTCCATTCAAACAAAAACACTGTCAAAATTATTTCCTTAGAAATCAAAATTATTTTCTGCTCATAATCTATGCAGTAAAAATCATCATACAGCCAACCTTTTTAACACAAATACCGTGGGAGCTGAATTTTCAGTCGTTCTTTTACAATGTGAAGTCACAGGGAATGAGTTGTCATCTTCCTCTTACAACTGAATTCACACTGTGCTAGTTTTATAAGTTGCCTGCTCACACATGGATCTATCCTGAAAATATAGGTGAATAATAGATTTGATAAAATATGTTGTTTTCACATGATAGAAACTGTGTAAATTTGATTTGCATTTATTTGACATTTCATTTGAAAAAAACAGGAGTGAAACTTTCAAAATGGCACATTTCATTTCAACACTTTCAAAAGGAATCTTTTGCATTTTTTATTTCAAAATGGCTTTTTCATATCAAAATTGACCTCATTTAAAAATAAGACTATAACTATATAGGGAATGGGTGGTTTTAGTTAGCTACACATTTTAGTCATGTCACTATGAAGCAAGACATATTGTTTTGGGGTCCTGCCTCTCCCCCCAAAAAAGGAGACATGCTCCAGTTTGATGTGAGTTGAGCTACCTTTTTTTTTTTTCTCTCACAGTTTTTTGTCTCAGCCTTGGGTAACATTAATCTCATTCAACTTAATTCCCCCCAAATGCAACAGTGGAATTCAGATATCTATGTGCAGGTGTCCAGGGTGCTGGGTCTGCATCTGAGATGCGTTTCATCCAAGAGCAAAAGAGAATAGAATCAACAGAAACTACAAAGGTAGTAGGCACAACCTAGAATAAACACGTACACCTGATTACTAAGGAAATCTCCAATTTCAGTGACCATGACAACTGAGGGACCTTTGTTTAGGTATTCAGTTGCCACACACTGTAAGCATCTACAGAATGTAAGCATCTGAAGTGCCCTAGGGTACATTGCCTTGCCTCTGTCTGGTCTAGGCAGATGCATTTCCCATGGTCCCTGTCACAAGCACCTCTTCTAGAGCACCTCAAACAGCCCTAAAATATCAGTGTGGGAGACAGAAGTAAACCCTACCTGTTTAATCTAATCCACCTAACATGCAAAAACACTCCAGAGTGTTATCTGGCCTACCTACTTTAACTATTTCATGTTTTCCTTAAGGAGAAGGTGAATCAGCTGGGCAGTGTCTAACTCTTTCTATGGATTGTGTGTATTCAACTACCTTAGAACAATATGTGTTTTAGACTGAAAAGGTACATAAAATTAATTTAATTCCATTTGATTCATGTGGCTTTGCAGTACAATAACAAGGGTGAACTTTGAATATTCACAGCAAACTCATCACACTGAGAGGACCATGAATGTTACACAACCAGTCGCAACAAGCACTTCATGAGCTATTCATTAATATTTTGCAAAGAGGAAATGTGGGTTCAGTTTTATAATTAAAGCATCCATGCCAAATCATTTGCTGTGTTATAAGAAAACTACTCATTACAGAGTCATAACAGCACTTAGTTTCACTTGTGGAAGCCCAGGCACTGTTGTAAATGGCACTTGGGGGATTCATGTTGCCAGCTTCAGGCATCCCAGCGAAGTGCCTAAATTAGGAGCCCAGTTTCCCTGAGCTCCTTGCATAATCCACAGGGAGAAAATAAGTGGAAAAAATCTCCCTGTAGAACACTTCAGTCTCAAACACCAATCCATTCTGCAGGCTTTAGAGCCCTTCTAGCCTTATAGATGATTAAAATCATTAATAAATTAGTTTGTGGTTGCTCTCACATGGGTATTTAGGACCTTGCAACACACCCTGGGGTATCATGGCTATCAGATAGGAAGCACAGACCCCTCTGGAATTGCTGTTGGGGACCAGGCACAGCACCTCTGACAGCTCTAGACCTAAACTACATTAAAGTCTAAGTGACTTCCCACTTCACCTCAAAGTTCGCAGAAGTTTGTCCTTAATTACCCATGCACACTAAAAGGGAACTCTGTTTTGAGGCTAAGTATTTATTGACTGCCTAAAGCTCTATTGCAGTCCAGGATTAGGCAGACAGGTGACATTCAGGAGACTAAGTCTCTTGGAAAAGCTCAGTGTGTGCTGGTCTGGCAGAAATTCCATGGGAAGACAAACGTCCCTCTTGCTGAAAAGGCTCTGTGGTAGCAGACGAGAAAGGTAATGTAACGATTTAACGGTAATATTTGAAATTCACTTCACTGTGTTTAGACTTGTTCCCTCCACAGTTGCCTCCCCCTTGTCTGGACTGAACAATCCCCATGATGTAACTATGGAGGTCCTTGAGATGTGTACCATATTTGGGACAAAACAATGCTATTATCATACAAATGATGCTGAAGAGCCTGCCTCTTGTGCAGGCTACACTAAAAAAAAAATGAATGAAGAAAAGATTAGATTCTGTGAGATCCTTCCTCGCAGGAACAATGTATTGTAAAGCAGATTTGCTTCATTTCCTTCAAAATCCCTCAGATAATGCAGGACAACGCTTTTCAATGGTTCCCACTATAAGCGCTGCGTGTCTGAGTAAATGGGAACATGGTACACTTCAGAAATCATTGTAAAGAATTACTGTTTATCTGGATAAGGAAGGGTAGTCTTAAGACCTGATTATGCCTACTGATCCAAATGCATTGAAAACTCTGTTCTCATTTTCACATTCCTCAAGTAGCAAAACTTGACATCTGTGCAAAAACTGTTCCACCGAACAAAAAATATGGCTGCTAGTGCCACTAAAAGGGCTAGAGTTTGTTGCTAATGAAACTTTCACCACATTTTTATCTGTCTTTCAGAGGAGTTTGTGGTTATTGTTTTTTTAAAGTTCCCACAGGAAATCTCTGCGGTTTTATCTGCACTTGGAGGGTCATGTAAAAGGCTGGGACATGTTTGAATGCTGAAGAAATTATTCAGAATGCAGATTTGTAAACTAGGGCTGTTATTTACTCAGAACAATTGAGCCTGGGCATAAAAGCCAGGAAACACATATACAGTGAGAGGGCTAGACGCCAGCTCTACGTGCTCGCTGCCTATCTGTGGTTCTGAGCAGCACTGAGCATCTCTCAGTCAGTGACACTAATGAGGGATGAGGATTTTCAGCATCTCACAAGCTCTGAGTGCTGCAAGGCTGTTTGGATGGACCATTCCAGAGTGTGCATGCCTGCTATAGTTCATGGAAATATGGCAGTGGGGATATATCAGCTTGCACCTGGACTTCTGCTCTAGCTTTAAACACATGGCACTGGTTCTGACTGCTGTTATTTGTTCATCTCGTTAACACTAGAATTGCCACAGTCACAGTTATCCTCTGTAATTTGATAGTATCCTGGCAACTATTTTAATTAAAGGACGACATCACCAAATATTCCTAAACAGTCTTTCCATGCTGTAAAACACAGCTGATGCATCCCTGAAAGGTTTGTAGCTGTTTCATGGAGAGAAATGCTGAAGTCAATCATTTGGTCATTTGCGTAGTGAAATCAGTTGTCAACTGTAGTAGGGAGCAGGCTGCAAATGGTGCTGATTTCATTATGCACAAAGAGCAGGTATTGAAATGATTCAGCATTCAGGCTCTGCCTCCTAAAGATTGCCCACCTCACAAAGCAGAGTAATATAGTTAAGAACGGAGGGGTACATTTTCAGAGTGCTTTGCTCAGCAGTTTATTCTCCTGACTCTGATTAAAATTAATGGGAGTCATGCAGCTGAAACCCCATGGATTGCTCATGGTTTGATGACACAATGCAGCTGCAAACGAAGGCAGGATTGTGAAGAGTCAGGTACAAAATGGCAATTTTTGCTCCATTTAACCATAATCTCTTTTCCAGCTCTCAGCACATTAACCACTTTTCTGCTGATCATGTCTGAAATGTCTAAAACTAAGCGGTGCTCTTTAGAGTGCCCTATTTCAGCAGTAAAACTGAGACCTTGTCAATATAGCCACTAGTACCTATGGTAACACCTATACTGTAACTCGTTCCCCAAAGTAGAAGGAATTTTACAATGCGGACTGATGCAGGATGCTTTTCATCCTTTTGCAGGCTGTTAATAATTCCTTACTAAGATATGTGAAGGATTAACTCCTGGGAATGCTCCACAGGTGGTACTGCTAAATCCTGTTTAGTGCATTGCTCAATTAACAAACAGTATTTTTCACTGTATGAAATAAACTTGTGTGATTTATGGATACAAAATAATTCTTGGCCAAACGTACACCATGAATGTTGTGAACAAGCTATAAACACACACTATTTAAAGGTAAAATTTGTAAAAGCTTACTTAATAAAGTACTTAACTTCCAAGAAATTTTGGTTAAGCCTTATTTCTCTTGAAAACTGAAAGACCAGAAACCTTGTGGTCTGTCCTTGTTATGTGTTCACCCCCAAAAGCTTCTCAAAGCCAAATAATTCAAACTCTTCCTTCCCATTTTATAATAGACCAGTGTCTGCCACTTTCACTTTTATCCTGTAAATATCACCTTTAGTCTACCTTGAACACAGCACTTAGGACACTCAGCCCAAAACCCACCTTAGGCTGGCAGTGGAAAAACTTCTTGCACATGTTTTACAGACACATTTCATATGGAACTCTGTTTCCCAAGATGGAAAACAAAACAAAACAAAACAAAATAGTATATCCATATGATATTCTTTGAGGCATAGAAATCCCCATGCTGGAAGCTGAAGCTATGTGCTAACAGAAGATCTCTACTCGTAAATAACCAGGGATGAGGAACCATGCTGCACTGCTGATCAACCACACAGTGTTCCTTCACTCACTGTCTCTGCTCTCCAAGCAGATTTCTTTAAGAATCAATTATGAAAGAGCTGAGGATCTCTCACCAGTGTGTCAGTCTGTGTCATTTCAACTCAGCCCCATTCTTCTTGCAGTATACATAGTGCCAGTTTTTTTCCTAAGGGTTGCAGCAATGGATTTCTGTGATCTGCTTATGAATCCACCTCCATTCCCAGGAGGAACAAGTGCACTTACAAAGCCATTTATTTATGAATCTAACTACATTCAAATGCTTTTAGGAAGGTTGCTTTGCAACAGAAAGACATTCCTTGCTCATACTTCTCCATATAGAAACATGAAGAATTAACTGGATAAAAAAAATCAACAGACAATTTTTTTTTGTCTTAAGGTTCTTATGCCATGACTATCACCCCAGATTCCAGACATCACTCCAGGGATCAGAATAAGAAAAATAATTGCCAACCTCCTTGAGCCTTTTTCTGTGCTACAGATGCACATCTGAATCTCTCTGGGCCACTTCACTTACAGCTGATACAAAGAGAAAAGCAGGAATTATTCTGAGCTACGGAAAAGAGAAAATACTTCCCATCTCCAGCAGAGAACAGATACGCAGTTAAAGCCCCCAGGCCCTCAATAAGAAGACATCAAAGAATCACTTCCAAAACATAATCCGGTTGCCAAAGATTTGCACTAAGAAATCCCAGGAGCTGGTGATGCCAGGAACAGTGCCATTCCCCATCCTGGATCCTGTCCTTCATGGCAAGGCATGGTGTGAAGCTGCACAGACTGCACCCACAAGTTTTTAAGGGAGTCCTATCGCTCAAAAGGGAAAAAAGTCTCAGACAAAAGCCCCGGTACACACACTTCTTTTGTCCTACAGAAACCTGACTGTCCCCCATTCTGGAAAGCTGCAGATTCTTCAAAGGAAGAGAAGCTATAAAAGGAATGTTTTGCAGATAAAGAGATCTTTCCCAACTTCTAGCTGACTTTTCCTCCTTCCCCATTTTTAAAGGCATAGAATTTTGAATGAATATGAGGATTATTATTATATCTTCCATTCCTCACATCGAGGTTTCCAAGTTAAATTACCGCCAGTGAAAGACTGGGTGGCCCACAGAGGAAAACCACTTTGTAAAGAGCTAACCATTATTATTATTCCTATTTTAAAAGCCAAACTAATCTTTTCCTTTTTTCTAATCTTTAAAATATACCAAAATGGAGATGCAGAAAATCCTAAATCAAGCTGCATTTTATCACTCCAAACTTTTCTGAGTTCCAAAGACTTGGCATTTTTAATGTCACTGTTACTTGGGGGTATTTTTCATCACAATAAAACAATTCAGCAGAGAATGTTTCCATCCAAAATATTTCAAATTGCATTCCTGTCAAATGTATAAAATGTCCTGCATTATGCATAAGAAGGATTTGTACCTCAGCTTTGCTAACATAAAACAGTATTTCCAGCATAGGCAACTAATAGAACAGGTTAATGCTGAGATCTGTTCATAATACAGATGATAATGATTTGAGCAGCCTGTGTGTGTGCTTCCCACATAAACATCAAGAACTTGAGCTCTTTTCATCAATCTTTCCAACAATGATCTTATATCACACGGACAATGGCAGCAATCTTCCATTACCTCGGTCTTTCCAGAGTATTCTTTGGCCCTCCCTGATTACAGGTCAGCAGCTAATTAATTGAGTCACACAGATGCATGTAAAATGAGCCAACAACCCAGTAGGTTAGCCAAACTGCAGCTCACTAGGAAAAGGCACAAAATTTATTCCCACCCCCAGCTGCAGAGTGTCCAGCACTGAGGAAGTCACCTGTCAATGCACCCACACCACACCGCACTGAAGGGGGGCTCATCAGTAATTTCTAAACAAGCTGGGTCATTCCTGTGGCAGAGTGCTTGCACTCTGGAAGCCAGTTAGCCACATTAGCATAGCCTGCTAGCCAAGTGCTCATGTTAGCATCTGCTAGAACAGCTATCCTGTTCTTCAGCTTCAAGAATCTGCCTATTCTGCCAAATGAAAGACAGCAAAGAGGATTCTGTCCTTGGTCCAAAAGGCACTGGCAACTTTGCATCATCACAGCTGAGTGACTCAAGTGTCACTGTAAGGATTTGCACTGCAGGGCATAGACATGTCTGCAGCTCCCCACGTAAAGCTGTGAGAGACCTGAGCTTCTCACAGGAGGATGCAGAACAACCAACAAACACACTGAGCCAGCCAGAAGAAAATGCCAAAGAATGAAATCTCCCAGCAAGCTGGCACTGCAACACTAGGAGTCAGAGCCAAGCCCCATACAAATCCACATATCCTTCAACTCTCATTACAGCAAAGAAGGGAATAATACAGGTGCTGGGGTTTGGGTGAAAATTCTCCATTTCCCCTCTGAAAACTGTATTACTGTGCAAGCAGGAATGCAATATCCCTGGGCCCTAAGGCATAATGACTGCCCAATTCTTATGCACTTCTCTGAGGAAGAAGTGCTAGGCTGGGTCCTCTGCAGGGCAGCTTCTGTGTATCTCATGCACACCATCCATGAACATCCAGTGCAGGAGGCAGGCCATGGGACTCTCCATGTTCAGGATATTGCTGGGGCTAGGGTATTAGCCCTATCTTCTTGGTTTTTTTTCTCTTTAGAGCTCCTTAATACTTTCCTTTCAAATCAGATTGGGCCAAAACTCATCAGTAATAGAAAAGATGGTGCCAGTTCAAAGTGCTGTAAACTATGAGATTACAGGTCCATTCTCCTAAAAGATGATTAAAGGAGTTGTAGGTCAACTGAAATGAGAATCAACACACATTTTATAAGGTTTAGAAAACTTGACCAAGGTGGAAGAGGCAGGAAACAGGACTTTCTTTATCTACAAAGGATAGGATATTGTAGCTTTATGAAAAGCATTATCCACTACAAAAATGGTTCTTACACAGAAGAGAATTAAGAGGGTTGTGCTTTAAACATCTTCCAGACAGACCGACAAAACATTCCCAAACTTCAGGCTACAGAAGTCAGTGGCAGGATTATCACTGCATCCTTGTCCTGTTGCTGTACACTTCTGTGAGGCCTCTGTTACTGTGTAGAGATGCTAGGGCAGCTGAGCCTTTGGTCTCAGCAACATAGTCATGCTTATCTCCTTAAATCCACTTAATTTTCAGCAGAGAAGGTTTATGAAAAATTTCCTACTTGTGAGGGTAGTTAAGTGCCAAAAGAGGCCACTAGGGAGACTGTGAAATCTCCATCATTAGAGATTTTAAAGAACAGATTACACAAACAGCTGTCAAAGGCAGCTCAGACATAACATGCTCCTACTTTCGAGCAGAGGGGTACACAAGGAGATCTCCTGGGACCTGGGTCTGGGATTCTGCCCTTTTGCACAGCTCTAGCCAAAAGCAGTACACTCAAATGTCTTCTTCCAGGGACACTTCCTGCCATCAGCAGATCCACTAGCAGTACAGCACTGTTGTCCAACACCTCTCTCCAGCATAACACATGGACCCAAGGCAGAGAGATGTACGTGGGATATGGCTGCGTCCAGTTACTCTATAGGAATCACACTTAGCAGGCAGAAGTTAAGGAAGTTTAGGTGCTGCTGAGCTGGGGACTGGGCCACCAATTTCCAACCTCATTGCTGAGGAAGAGCAATGGTTTAAAGCCAGATTTGTCTTCACATGTGTTCCAAGGACAAGTACAGCCAACCTGGCTGAACATACCGGAGAATGTAGGCCAGTGGCAGGAGCCATTCCCTGAAGGCCTGAAAGAAAGGTTGTCCATGCATCCTCCCTCCCTCCATTTGCTTCCCTGTACGTGGCTGACAGCTTGCAAACTGGCAGCAACCCAGAAAGCAGAGGGGAAGACACACACATTCACCCTCACACGTGCTCACTCTTACAAACCGTCGTGTTGTAAGTCCTTAATTCTCATCTCTCCAAACCCAGCTCACCAACAAAGCAAGCATTTTGTCCTATTAGGAGTACTCCTAGTCCTGCAAAACGACAGGTTGTTTGGCAGTATGAAACAGGTTGTGGCTGCAGACTCTGCACATGGCTTGCATTTGTGCCATTGCTTTGTGGCTTTCAGGGAGCAACTGTTGTGCAGTGACAAAAAAGCAAAGAAAGAAGGGAAAGAAACCAAATATTTACAGGAGAAAAAGTGATTCTACCCCACATGGTACAAATTTAGGGATGCATTGTAGCTACAGCGTGTGCTATAGCTACTGAAACAGTTTCCAACAGAATGTTTACACTGTTGTCTGGAAGCATATTGTTTGTCTACTTTTCAAAGCCAATTTATATGCAGCACACATCGCAGCAGGCACGAAAATTCAGACAAAAACACAGATGCATGCAACAATCCCTGGCCAGCTCTTGTTGTTCCTCATTGTTTGTTTCTCAGAAGCACCCAGGAAAGAGGAGGAAGGTAGTAGCCCATTATGCTGGGTGCTGTACTGCCCCAAACTCAAAGACAGGTATTTCACTTGAGCAACATGCAGTCTCTGTTTAAGACAAGATATAACAAGTAAATGTAACACAGAGTGAGGGAGTGACATACGGGAATGAATAATAAGAGAGTTTCTGTGCGCCAGCTTTATGCGCTCATGTGCCAGCTAATTGGATACACGATGCATATAAATACCAGTCTATTGAAGGCAACAAGTTAACTGTAGCCAGTTAGCAATTTATCAGGAGCTTCAAAGAGAAATTAATGAGGAATTTGAAGAAGTCCAGGCAAGGGCATCCCAGAGAAAAGTGTCAGGTGGGATAAACAGAAGGGTATGTAACAAGGGAGCAGGAGGATGAAGGAGGTGGGCATTGTTGCATTGTTTAGACAGCAAAGCAAGGAGGCTCGGGTAATTTGGTTGCTGAGAGGAAAGGATGTGGAAGTCTTGGATCGAAGAATAGAGAGTTTATATCTAACCCATAAAAGGAATAGTGGGACCAAGGAGGACCACAAAAGGCAAAAAAAGGATGTCATTGCACTTTGACTAGACCAGGCAGAACAAGGTCAGTGAGGGCAGGAAGGTCTGAGTGAAAAGGGTCAGACTCCAACTCCTGTCATTGCAGGCAAAAGCCTCCTCAAGAAACAGTGTAGAGCCACCAAACCAGTAAGAGTCCATGCTGGGAAGTATGGGGCAGGGTCTTCTCCACATCCAAGGAAAAAGGAAAGGAGGGAGCACTTCCTAAGCAAAGCAGAGCTAGCACCAGCAACTGGAGAGGGGGCAACAGGGCCAGCGAGTGAGGCCAGCCCAAGGCTGTGTGCCATGCCCGGCTCAAGAACACACCTTAATTTTAACAGCCAGCTCTACTGAACCACCTTCAGCCAAGACCTGAAAGGACAAGTCTAAGAGAAGAAGTGAAAAGATGTATTACTCCCACTTCTTGAAGTGCTCCTTTGCAGAAGATCCCCTCTCCCCACATGCCATCAATGCATGGAGCAGAGCCAAGTCTCCCACCTTAGGTGTCTTGAGATAGGTGGTGTGAAAACCACTCATCAGCGAAATTACCTCTAGGTCCCTGTACTGCAGTTCCTGTGTCACCACACAGACAGATGTCCTCTCCACCTGCCTCTGCGGCAGGAACTATTTATGTTCAATATTGTTTATAGACCCCAAAACCTCCATGGGGAAATGCCAAGTCAATAGGCTAAGAGCTGAAATAAAGTCATTTTGTGCTTTTATTTTTTCTGCTTTTAAAAGGACAGTGACCTTTTTGCAACTCTGCAAAGCCTCTTATTAACAGAAGTGCTGCCAGTGCCCCAGGGGCACTTATGTACCTCACTTCCCACCATGCCCACTCACTGTGGGTCCCCCTACCCTGACCTGGACCCCATGTCAGCACCCAGGGCCATCAGCCCCCAGCCAGTGATGCCACATCCAGCTCCCCACAACGCTGTCCTGCCCAGCCTTGGACTGTCCCCAGAGGAGTGCCCAGTGCCTGGGGCTGCCCTGAGCCTGGAAGGGGCAGTGGGATGGTCCCTGGCTGCCTGGCCTGCCCTGACAGACCCATGGGGAGTCCCCACTGCACCCTGGCACCTGCCACTGAGAAGTGTTAGCGCAGGACAAAAATCTAAGGACAAGCTGAGCCTTACCAGCACCAAAACATCCCAACCCAGCCCCTCTACACAAGTTATTTTGAAGTTTTGAAAGTGCAGGGATGTTTCTGCTTTCTTTCTGGTACTGAACTACCAAGGGCCAACCCGGCTGTGCTTTATCTACTCTGCAGTGACATTGAGAGGCATCCTGAAGAGATGGCTGCTGTCACAATCTTCCCCTCTCAGTGGTCACAGTTGGAGCCTGGTGCCAAGCCACACAGGTCAGGGCCACACTACAACTGAACACAGTGGGCAGCCAGAGCATCCCCACCTCCAGATCACCATGGAAGCCTCCAGTCCAGGCCAAATGTGGTTTCCAAAGGGGAGAAAGCTGTCCCCAGGAATCATAGAATGATAGAATCATAAAATAGTTTGGGTTGGAAGAGACCTTAAAGATCTTCTAGTTCCAACCCCTCTGCCACAGGCAAGGACACCTTCCACTTGACCACAGCCTGGTTTTGAACACTTCCAGAGATGGGGCATCCACAGCCTCTGTGGGCAACCTGTTCCAGCACCTCACCTCACTCTCACATAAAGAATTTCTTCCTAATACCCAAAGCTGAAAGCCATTGAAACAATAAAGACCTTGAAGGAAGGACTTGAGAACCACAACCAATTCATGGGAATCTATTACTTGCATTTTAATATCAACTCCCTCCCTAAAAGATGGTGAGCTGAGGAGCCTCAAGGCCCATGCTGATGACATTTCTTGATAATAAGTGAAGAGTTAGTCACATTCCGTGACACACACACAGATGAAGAGTGGATATTTATTTTTTTTTCAGTATTTTCTTCTTTCTTTCTCAGCTAAACCCTTATTTGGTCTGTTGCAGATTATTCACACAGCAGCCCTGCCTGTACTTCCTGATCTGATTACTGCACCAACGCCTCCATGGCTTTCAAATTCATTTCACAGGTTTCCAAGAAACAGATGCTGATACCTGATAAGTGGCAGCACCTGGATTCAAAACATGTTATCAGTTCATCTGCCTCCAATATCTTGAGTAACATCTCAGCTTGGTGAAGAAGTGTTGCCCTAACCAGCTAACATATTTCCATGCAGGGAAATAAAGCTCCTCTTCCATACTTGTTGACATACAGATTCACACCTTTCATTGCTCCTACTTAAGCACACAGAGCCCAAGTGAGTGCAGTGATCCTGTTTCAAATATTTGGTGCCCAGGTTTCCTGTTTCATCACAGAAATTACCTATTTGTCACACATAACTTTAAATGGCTCTATAGAACAACTGAGATTCTTTGAAACAGTTTTTTATTAAAACAACAACAATCATTTGCATACATGTTGATTTTGATTATCAGAGGACACAGACACAGTTGCATATGTAACAGAAGAAAATTAATCACATGAACTGCTTTCTTTGTCATTTCTAAGCTCTGAATTTCAGTGTTTTAGCTTGCTTTCTGATGTGATGAAAATAAGACATTGTTACAGTGCACATATTCAGAAACTATCACACAATACCCATTTAAGAAAATGAAAACTCTATCATATATTCAACTAGTTTGAAAAGACTTATGTTTTCCACAAGACCTCTTACCTTGCTGTGAGACAGAATTACCCAGGGAACAAATAGGAGCCTAGATTAATGAGGCTCTCAGGAATCTAATTACAGAATGGCAAAAATGTTGAAAAGAGGCACATCAAATAACGTGTCTGTTATTCTATGGCAGTGCGTTATACACACCAAGCGCCACTCGTGGCCAATAAAGTCAATGGGAGGATTTGCATAAACTTAGAAGAACATAAAGAAAAGGAAAACAGCATTCTTTGCACTGCACTGGCTGGAAAATGGAGTATATGGCTAGATTATAGTAAGACCATTTGTAGGGCCAGGTTTAGACACACAAAATTAATAAGGGAAGCAGAATGAGACAGAAGGAACATTGATGAAAACCATACTGCCAGTTTTGCCTCCACAAGCACTCCAATAAGGCAGCCTGGTAGTGTGGCAGCTTGGGAGTGTGAACTGCTTGAAGGCAGCCAGAGTTGGGGGCCAGGGGCCAGTGTCCCACTG
Organism: Melospiza georgiana; assembly: GCF_028018845.1. Classification (NCBI taxonomy): domain Eukaryota; kingdom Metazoa; phylum Chordata; class Aves; order Passeriformes; family Passerellidae; genus Melospiza; species Melospiza georgiana. The sequence continues at coordinate 50,935,997 of NC_080431.1, forward strand.
CATCAGGGCTATCGAGGGCAGGGAGCCCTGTCCCTTCCACAATGCCTTCCCTTCCTGCGGTAGCCCCTACACAGCAAAGGGCATTTTTACCCTCCCTCCTAAAGCCTTGAGCCAGATACCACTGCTTCCAACTAACAAATGGATTGCTGTCTTCCAACCAAGTCTACTTCCTAATCTATTTTAATCCTTGAATTAATTTCTCTGAGGCCTCATTTAACTCTGATGAAGATCAGTGGAAATTCATTCTGTTTCTGAGTGCCTTGCTTGTGTTACTCTGACAAATGCAAATCAGTGGGTAATTAGCTACTCGGTCACCAGATAGTCTGCACCCAGCTATTTCTGCAAACAAAAAGCACTGAATCTAACCCCCAGAAAATGGACAATTGAAAAGCACTGAGCACCAATAAACACCAAGAAAAACCTAAGAAACTCCATAATGCCAACTGCTGGCAGCAATATTAGTGGTCATAGTGGGCAATTCCTTTAAAGAGTATAAGTACCTGTAAGACACCCCCACATAAAGATCACCAGGCTAGATGAACTCTGAACTGACAGTAGCATTGTCTAAAGGTCCATTAGATCTCTCACACTGGCTGCTGCCAGTTTTGTCATATGTGAATGTCCCTGAGGTACTAAGGCTGAAAAGTCACATCGTATCTTACAAGGTAACTATCACTGTAAACATACAGTTTCTGATCTATGGGGCTGTAATCAATACTCTGGATTGTATCTAACTTTTTATCCATGATGATACTCAATCTGTTTTCTCGGCCAGTACTTGTGTCATACATGTAGAAGATCTCCTCTTTCTTAGTGTTCAACGGCCTTGTGGCGTAAAGAACACCACATACTATGAAAGCATTGGAAACAGATGGCTTGTACTGTCTCGTCTGCCAAGTATTTAGCACATCAAGTGTGGTCTCATTGAGCTTGCTAATCACAATGTTGCCCACATTATTTTCAGTTGAATATATTACCCATAACCCACTTTCATCCACAGCAAAATCTATGTCCTGCCATGCTACGCCTGCATAAGAGAAACGGTTACCAATAACAGCATTTGGAAGCTCCTTCCTCAAAACCTCAGTGTTTGTGTTTATATTGTGCTTCACCATATATCTGGAACCATAATAATGATAGTACAAATAATTTTTATAAAGGGCAGCACCACTTCCTTCCCCATACGTTACTCTCCTTTCATACGTGTATTTAAACAGCAGCAAATCATCAAAAGAATTATAAATTCTAAAGTATTCTAAGTATCTACCATCGGTGTTCAATGGTGCAACCCAATAGACGTCATTCTCTGGGTTAGAGGGATCATAATCTCTACCCCAGGAACCATATTTGTAGGAAAATCCTCTCCAGTTCAGCTTGGCAACATAAGGCTGGCTAACATTCATCGGTCCACGGTGAACACAGGTACCTGTAAGTAAAGAGAAAAAAAACAAAAACAAACAGGTTTTCCAAATGTCGTTACTTGGGAAGAGGTTTTGCAGACCGTAGCCTCTAGACTGTGCTTAAAAGGGAATAGCTTTGTGACCAAGCACACCCCTAAATGCACAGCTTTGCGTGTAAAAGGCTCCTTTTGGGCTAAGGTCAGCAACAGGATGGCACCCAGTGTTCCAAGTTGACTCAAAAACTCAGAAAAAAAAATTCAGTCCATATTATGACACTTATTTTAAAGGGGAGGTGGGGAATTAATTCACAGAAAGTAGGTGCTCACTGTGCTGTTCCATAAAAGGGACAGACTTCTGTTTCTACCCATTTGAGGCAGGCCAACCTGATGCATTAGGAAATCCCCTGGAAAATACAATTTCAGAAGCATTTTAGGTTATTTTCTACCTCAGTGGAACTGAAAGCATGGGAGTTGGGGGGAAAAAAAGAATGAGGAGCATCTGATTTCTGTGTATTTCACTGTGAAGGGGAAGCAAGGAGCAGAAGCAGCAGTAATTCCAGAGTCACATTTCAGATTAGCATTCTGCTGTCAGAATCACAGCTTTACAACTGTGTGTCACAGCCACATGGTGCCTTCCACCTCAGGCCCTCAAAGAAATCTGCAGACATTAACAACTACAGCCCAGGAAATGCACACTGATATTACTCTGACTTTTCATGTGGGGCAACTCTAAAGAAAATATGACTTCAAGCTGAACCAGACACATATCAACTGCAAAACCATTTTCAGCATCACGGAAAAAATAATTTAAATACAAAAAAAAAAAAAAACCAGTTTCCTTTTACTCATGCTGAATTAGTGACATTCCTGTTTCCTGATAAATTCTCAATATTGTAAGTCCCTTGTAGGGAAAAAACTCCACTCAGAAATGTCCCTGGGCTTCTGATGAGTGTGAAGCTGCCGCTGGCAAAAACCAGCATGCACTTTTCCAAGTGTTAGCATTAGCTTTTTGTATTACTACCACAAGTGTCCCAGATTTTTCTCTGTAAGGTTATCTTCACCTGAGGTACTGGAGACAGAGATATCAAGTGGCTGGCACCAGCTCACTCCAATATGACCCAGTTCAAGAGGATGTTCAAGCCACTAGACAGCCTTCCTTATTAAAGATGGAGTACTATATGAATAGACCCAAGTCTCACACGTAAGTTAGTGAATAAATTAATGGCCAGAAATTTTGGTGTTAATAATACCTCCCTCAAAACAGGAACTCTGTGCTCTGACAGCTATGGTGGTGATGAAAGTTAAGACTGACTTTTGAGGTTTTAATACTTGGAGTGGGAACTACATCATGATTTCTTGCAGCTTCTATGACAAGAATAGGTCATAAACTCAGTCATATGAAGGGATGTCTGGCATACAAATAACCTCTGTCTTAGCACAAAGAATAAAGAGTAATAACAGAGAAAGATTTTTTCCTTTTGCCCTCAAAGCTGACCATCCCTAAGCATGGCCAGACAATACTTATGGAGATGAATTGGAAATTCCTGAAACCACTGACAGGAAAAGTCTAGGAAACATTTTGTTCTCAAAGGCTTTGCAGTCTACCTCACAGAAAGAAAGAAAATTAGAGGCAGACCAATCTGAAGTATTCTACTTGGAATAAGACTGGGAAACAAGATAATTAGTGAAAGAAATGCACAGTTGCAAAAGCAGAGAAATTTTTTCTAATCCGCTTTGCCTAGGAGAAAGGTGCTCTGCCTGTGGGACTAGAAAACCTGTGTCCCAAATGTTAGTAGTGTCCAAGCACTGACATTTGTGCCAATGTGTAAAGGCGGTTTGGGCAGTGAAGCTCTGCGTGTCTCCCCCTTGCTCAAAATGTACTATTTCTCTGCTTCTGCTTCATACCACCTTCACTCCTCACAGTTTTGCACTGTCTTATGCTAGTGACTGTGACCTGAGGGACATGTGATTCACCTGCAGCCTTCTCAACATATGTGAGGAAGGCGGGGAGCAGTTTTATATTAAATATAAATCACTGTAATGAGATAAGACCCTACGTCCCCAGGCCATGTTGGCAACTTCCTTGGGGGCAGTACTGCCCATGGGAGTAGCTCCTCATCACTGAGTCTCCATCTCATCTCTGATGGCAGAGAAGGTGGCACAAATTGTAAACACTCCCATCTCCTCCCCCAAGATACTTGTGTCCTGGGTTTCTTGCAGCTGAAACATGGCATGACCCTGGTTGAATGCTGCTTTCCTTCGTGCCACCAAGAATCCATTCGAATCAGCATTCCTGGCTTGGAGCAGATGAGCATTTAAGCATGCACTTAAGTGCTTTACAAAGGACGAGGCCCTGGAGCAGAAACCTCATTTCCAAATATAGCACACAAGGCAGGCACTGCTGGATGGCTGGCCAGGCTGGATCTCTGGAAATGGCACGTAGCACGTCTAGTAACATGGCCTCAGCACTTGGCACAGCTACCAGCATTTGGAGGTGCTTGCACCTCAGCTCATGCAAGGGAAGAAAGCTAAGGCAGCCAGTGCAAAATGGCTTGCAGCCTGCCAACTTCATAAATCAATCTGAACTGTTTTTTTCTCATATCTCTAATATGTATTGTTACCTCTGGCATGAGGACTTCTTTAAAGCTGGCAACATATTGAATATATTACTGTGCTTAAATCACAATAAACTTATCTCAGAATTAAATGGTTATTAAATGTTCTAAAACTCTTCATTTGTTTAAAAAAATGTAGCACCAAAGCTTGCAGGTAGTGAAGCACTGCTAAGCTCATCTATATGCGACCTCGAATAATTTTTCATGTCATTAAGCAGAACACAATTCCAGATTTATTTCAATAATTTATACATTGTTTCATAAATAAAAAACAAACGTGTGTTCAGCAGAGAGACCTTTTTTTACAAAAGAAATAATAAATTATTATTTCTTCTTCTTAAAGAGATCTCTCTGCTGAACACTTGTTTGGTTTTTATTTATGAAACAATGAATTATTAAAATAAAGTTAGAAGTGTGTTCCGTTTTAATGACATCAAAAATTGTCTGAGGTTTCTATAGAGTGTGTGCTTGATTTTTATTTCCTTGAAAATTCTCCCATAATTATTATTTTTTTTAACAAAAGTCCTCTGTGGTAGTTGGGGGTGATCTGTCTTTCACACAGGTTCAGAAGAATTCATTGTTGTTTATTTAATCTAAACTTGCCTCCCTGTCTAGTTCTTGTGGGAAAAAATGCACAAAGGAAACAGTGTCATGTAATTTTGTAAATATTAGAAGGTACTTGAAATAAATCCATATGCATTATTCAAACTTCCAAGTTTTTAACTCCTTTCTCCATTGTTTTGGGCCACAGATAAATGACGTCCTGGTATTTCTGCCTTCCTTTGTCTCGTGCTTATGTAGCAAACAGAGAAGAGAAGGACTAGCACAGGTACATACACACATGCTTGTCCCCACAAAAAGAACCAGTATCTCAGCTCAATTATATACCAATCCTTCTGATTCATCAGAAAAGAGCTGACACAGAGCTGTCAGGACTGCAGGGAGCCTGACTTGCTTGGCCAACAGGCTGCAGACTGAGCATGAGGCGCACGCTGCTGGGTCTCGCTTTGCCCACTTCACTGGGAAGCACTGGCAGAGCACATCAGCTTCTTACTCCAACAATGCAAGAAAACACTCCAGCAGCCTCCTCCCACCAGGCAGCTGTGTCTGATTGCAGAAGAGAAGGGACCGCCCTTGGCCTATGCAGACAAAGGTCACAGGACAAGGTGGGACCCACAATTGGAAGGAACTCCCACGAGGGGCACAGAAACCAGAAGCAGGCTGGTGCTACATTCTCACACAGGCTCCCAAGCACCAGATGTGCACCCTCCCCCCATCAGATCAACCACTGCATCCAGATGTGGGAGCTGTTTCCTAGCTTTACTGGGGCTTGAGATACCAAAGACTGAGCTCTAAAGGAAAGGCTCATCCTGGCTCCTTCTGTCTCACTGACACAGAAAGACACACAAAGACGCTCCAGTCTTCCTCCAGTGTCATGGGGGACAGAGGCAGGCTTGCAGCTGCACAAAAGACCTGTGTGGGCAACATCTAATAGGGGATGGGGTTGAGGGAGGGCATCAGCTCCCTCCAATGCCAATGGATAAATGCATGTGTCTCCAGGGGTAGTTCAGGGAGTTCTGGGGAGGACAACCGGACAGCTCTTTTCAGGTGCCCCTAGGCATATCTCTCTCTTTGTGTATGGATGCATTCACTTCAAAACACAACCCAAATATTCAAAAAAACACAGACAGCTTAGGTCCATAAGAGGTAAAGCATAAGCTAAGAGTGAAACCACTGTAAGACTCCAATAAGATTGCCTAAGTTTCAGCATTAGGCTACTCCAGGTACTCCTCTTGCTGAGACCTACTCACCAGTAGCTTGAAACCCTAATTTCTGAGTGTATAAAATACAGGAATAAAAAAAACAATTATTTTCCTTTCTTTCCATTTTGCCTTTGAATTTCACCTGACTCACTTCTCCCTGCTTCCTCTCTCAGATCATTTCAGCAAGGTGCAACACAGCATCTGCTGAAGAGTCCTCAAAAGACTATCCTGGGGTTTTTTCTGCCTGTACCTACCCAATGCTGCCACATGAGATCAGCCCAAAGGGAAACTAATGGATAAATATTTCTTCCCACTGGAGTGGTGAGGAGAGAGATGCCATGAACCACTGCAGACAGAAAAGCCAGTGACAGTTATGGGGATGACTACCTAGATATCAGACACTCAGACACACACCTCTTCAGTCAGGGTAAGGCAAATGGAAACCAGTGATTTCTTTCTGCTATGTTATTTGAGAACAGGCCTGCTCACTTGAAGAAATACAGCAGCAAAAGCCTTGGGGTACAGAGTCAGAGGGGCTGCATACTACAGCAGTGTGAAGCAAGAAGCTTTAATTAAACTTGCATTTAGACTCATGATCTTAGACAGCTTAGGGATTAGCCAAGCTCTCTCTAGTTCATGCTGCCTACCCAAAATATGCAGGAGAGAGGATGAAGGGGGGAAGAAAAAGCAATCTGAAAACAGGACAAAGAGTGAGTTTAATACAAACATAATAAATATAATATGAACTAAAATCAGGGCAAGGCCAAGAGGTTTGGCAGGAATTCAAGACATTCAAGCTTGCAGAGAAAACATACTGAAATTGTATTCAAACACACAAATGGGTGCTAGAAAGCTCCAGAGGCTTAGCTGTGAGAGTCTATGCAGCACCTCCAAAATGACCAGGAGATGCAGCTTTCTCACATACTTACTCCATCTTCCCAAGAAAAAATATCTTACTGCTTTTAAGCGCTTTCAGGTACAGTCTGCAGGACATGTAGTTGCTCTACAAAGTCCTCTGCACAGATGATAACTGCATCCCATGAATCACACAAAGTCACAATATGCTAAGTCTTCTGTGAATTAGCAGGGATCTGAGCACAACACCTAGGTTCATCTCCCAGCATGAAGAAAACTTGCCAGCATACAACAGTTTCTCTGCCAGTTCTTTCTGCCATCCTCAGAGACCATACTCACCCTAAAGGAGGCCATGTGCTAACACACCCACACACATCCTCCAACCCCTCCCAGGTTCCTACCTCTGGACAGAAAAACTCTCAGATGACACCAAAAGTTGTCCTCAGCTGATGTCAGTGCTGGTAACTCTCTGGAAGTTGTTACACCAAGTGGGTTTTTACCTCCTTCATTGTTTTCTGCTACAGGGCAGTGTTGCCTTATGCAAAGGTGCCTGAGCTGTCTGACCAGTCCAGAATGAGGCAATGCTGAAGCAATACCATTTTGGGACCAGATAAAGTCTACCCATCTCCCTGCTGTGCCCTGAGAAATAATGCTGAATAAGTCTATTTCAGTCACAATTCCATGCAGTTCCATTTACGCACCCCAGAGTTACCATCCTGCTCTAGACCATGACTTGCCTTTCCCTGCATGGAGCTGCTCTCCAAGCGGTTTCCCCTTTCGTACACAGTGAAAGCTGCTATGCCCCACAGACACAACAACCACCCAGGTGATAAAAGCAGCCCTCTCCTCCATCACTCATGGAAGGAAAAAGTATTCTTGTTGTGGAGCTCAGGACTTTCTCACCAAAACAAAAGCGTGCTGTAGGCTTGAAGAGAAAGAGATTGTTTCTTTCCACACACCATCACCCTCAATAAATCAGTGAGATGCCCTTCAAGTACTTCTAAAAGATTGTGCAGTTTTTTCATTGAAATATTTCAAGCCCTTCCTTAAGGAGCAGAGAAAGGCCTTGAGTTGTTTTTTTTTACTGCAGGTTTTTGTTATGGATTCCTCTCCTGTCTGATTCCCAGACAAGGTGTTACTCATGCATTCTGTCAGAGAAACAGAGCAACTGCTTGCATTGCCATGAAGCCCTAAGGAGGGACTGCTCACCCCAAGGGAAGCTTGTATTTCTGCCTCTCACCTTTCAAATGAGATGTTTGAATTAGCTGACCTCAAGGTGATGAGAGCTAAATGCTGGTAGGGCAAATCTGTGCTCCTTGAAAGCAGGACACAGCTCCTCCTTTGCTACAGGCTCCTCTAGCTGATTGTTAACCAGCTTATGGGGAAGAGCAATAATCTTCCCCTGGGTATTGTACACAACACAGCACTTTTGCTCTTACAATACTCTGGCTAAAGGATGCTCCTGCGTATAAAACACTCAAGGGACCAACCCGGTTTTACAAATCCTCCTGTCTGTTAGCAACTGGGATTCTTGACCTGGCGTATCCAATCTAGTGCTCCCTAAATGTTTTGCTCCAGTGTGTCATATCTGACTCTCAAAATCTCTCAGACTATGATTCACTCACAATGTGATTTTTCAAACTGAACACAATGCCCAGACAAAAGTTCTTTCAGTTATAAACTAATTACCACACACCCTGTAACTCAACACCATTATATGAACACTGCTCTCTGAAAGCCATTGATCCAGGCCCCAGAATAAAACCTTTCCTAGTTAAGAAAACTGTAAATTCTTAGTTCCATTGAACTCAGTAATACAGCTCCTCCTTATCTTCCTGAGATCAGAATTTTCCCCCAGGTCCCTTGACCACCTGTTTTAGAAAGATCTTTTGATTGTCAAGCAAAAGTAATCTTCATGCAAAGCTCTCCTCTGGAGCTTACACATCTACAGCTTTAATACATCAACAGTTGCTCATACATTTTCCAAGCAGCATTAGAGCAATATTGCCATGAACACAGGTCACTTTCATAGGAACTACTGAAATCAAAGCTAATTAGTAAAAAGATGACATTTGCCACAGGTAATTGTTCTGAACAAAAAAAAAAAAAGGCAAGAGGGATAGAATAGAGATTCACTTTTCAAACTATAGGTAAGAAGAAGACTTCTTCTAGCTGTAAACAGCTACTGTGTTTGTAAGAATGAGAGTCCTGCCTTCATTTTCCTTTTGTACCATTCATGAAACATTAGGAGCTGTCAGCTCAATTTTTCAAGAGCTAAGGAGTATCCTTACAATTATATTTAATATTAACAAAGGGAAGTCTCTGCATTTACAGTTCTAACCATGTATTATATTACCTCTTATGTGTTCCCCAACAGAAACGCTTACCTGGTGGGAAATAAGGAGGTGGTGTAGTTCTGGTTGCGTTCTCTTCACACTCTTTCAACCGATTCTGCAGGGACACAATTTGTCGACGAATTGCAAGGACATTGTTTTTGTCCAGTGACTCTAGTTCATTTACCAGTATAGTCAGATTGGTGATCTAGAGGGGGGAAAAAAGACAGCAAGTTTAATGCCAGTGTTATTTTACAGATATTTGCAGGCAGGGCTGACCACAGAAGACGCTACAGAAAATGGTTCTAAGAAATAGGCCTCATGCTCGTAGCCTCAGCTTGACATTTCCAGCAGAGCACATAGCCACAAGGATAAGCTTTAAGACTAAGTTGTGTAACAGTGTGCAAAAAGAGTGTTATTTTAGTCATAGTGTAAAACTACGCAGTGAGTCTTGGACGTGTAGCTGTTAAACAAAAAAAGTACTTATTCCAGCCTTACAAAGGTATCTGCAAATTTTATTTGCAAGGATAAATAGTTTTCTTAATCACCTGCTTGATGATATAGAGGACATTGGAGCAAATGAGATTTCACTTTCCATCTTAAGTAATCATTCTCTCTAGGTGAGTGATTAACTACAGTTTTGAAAATGTGATTTATAGTCTGCTAGGAAGGTGATAGTCTTTCCCACTTCTTGATTTCTTATTGATTGAGCCACTGCCTTAGCAACCAGAAGCTAATTTTTTAATTATCCAAATTAAAGTGCAGAGGGTTTCAAGCATGGGGGTCTGAAAATTAATATTTATTATAATAATTTAATCAGCTTGTGCATTTAACACTATGCAAAACTTTTAATTTTCAGGCAGATATTTGGCAAAACCAGAATGGAATCCATTTGCTTTGGGATTGCTTTACTTTTCTGTGCTCTATACCAAGGAATAAGATGTTAATACATTTAAGGTCAAGTTTTCTTTTAATTTATGCTGATGAAATGCTAAAATAATTCCACTAGCTGCAGTAGAGACAGACTGCATTTCTGAGTAGAGACTCAACTAAACACTAAAGAGAGAATGGACTATCTGTGTACTTCAACCCTCTGTGGCTAATCAAAACCTTGGCAATACCTCCAAATATATTTGCTCAACGATGGCATTGCTTCCAACAAGGCTGGGTTTCAGCTGAGTGACCAGCTTCTCCAGGTCACTGATTTCCACTTTCAGTAACTGGAAGTCCAGCTCTGTGTAAGATACACTGCCCATCTCCACTTGCTGCACTCTGATGGTTAAATTGAGGATTTGCTGCTGATACAGTTCAATTCTTTTTGAGTACTCCCTAACCTGAAAGAAAGAAAAAAAAGAGATACATATTCATGTTAGCAAACAAGACAAGGCTGGCTGACACCCTTATTGTATTTCTGAGAAATAGATATATAAAATAGATATATTTCTGAGTACCCTATGCATATCTTTCACATACTTGTCATATATATTATTCACATAAACTGCATAAATGTAATTCTCATCACATCCATTAAAAAATATAAAATTTAACCCACATTTATTGTCAGCAGACTCAAAAAATCCCCTCAGAAATGCCTGGGGATAACTGAAGGCAAAATTTTACTCACAGTCTTCCATTTTTTTAATTCATTGCCAATATTGTCTCTGTGAGCTAATTTTATCCTCAGTATGCCAAGAACTTACATTGGTGAAAATTTTATTAGGAAATCCACAGTGTATTATCTCTCAAAAGCAACCAGAGAAGGCTGCAAAAGGCAATAAAGGATCCCCAAGTTTTTCAACTTCATTTCCTATTAATTCTGAATCCAAATAGGACTTTACCCTGTGTACATTTGAATTGTGTCAAACATTGGCAGAACTGATTTGATGCTTTTCTTTGGGCAGGGAGGAAACATTTAAACACAGTGTTAAAAATCAAATCTGGTTTAAATGAAAGTGTTAAATTTATGGCAGGCGTTAGCTGGAGTAATTTATATAGCAGCCTTTTCAGTCTTTGAAGCATTAAATAGTTGTCCAGATAAATATATTTTCACACATATATCTGCTGAGATAAAGGTCACAGCACAAGTATTGTGAAGCAGAATGTTAAGAATATTATATGGATTTGGGACTTCCCTTAGAAATGTTAGTTCCTTGAAATTTAACGCTTTGGTAAAGGCACATAATTTCTCTCCCATATGCTTCATATATCATTATATCACAAAGATAAGTAGGAATAAATGTAAATAGCTTGTTGCACTAGTAACTTCATATTTATACCCTCAGATGGTATTTGTGCCTCTATCTACAGCACTGTAATTTCCATTACTATTATTTCTTCAGCTGAAAGACTTACCCTACATCTTCACATGCATTCTTGCATTATCTTAACATTAAAATAAAGTCAACACTCCTTTCCCATTGTCTGAAATCCTGCCATGGTGTGAAGACAACACACTCCCTGTTTTTCTGCTCTGGCAGTAGCCCTTGAGACATGGACCCAGAAAAAAAAAAAAAACACATTTCTCAAATAATTCCTTTCAATCCTGCTTGAATCCCTTGGGTACCAAAGAGGAGGTATGGGAGCTCATGGCTTGGAAATGTATAAGTTTTATAGTGATGTGGATTAAGGAGGAGAAGCATAAGAGTAAATCCTCTGTTCAGAAGTATAATTATCAATAATGGCACAACTACACCATAAATCTTAAGCCACTACAAAAACCCTGCATGGACATACATAGTATACACCAAAACCAGCATGCTCAGTTCCATGTATTTAAATCTGAGTTTGAAACAGATCTTCTGTTCTAAATGCATGCAGCCAGGCTTCAAGCTGCTCAAAACTGTCGAGTTTCCACAAGCTGTAGCAGAAGCACCCTGGCTCACAGCACTGGATGCTCTACATCTCCCAGATCAAGCCAGGATAACTTCAAGTCATTGATTTAGGAATCAAAAGTTATATAATTCAAGTTACACAATTAAGAATCAAAAAATAACAGCCTGAAAGAGCTAGACCTAGTTCCTTGTTACTGGCTAGCAACAGTGATAGCTGGGATCCCTTGCCATAGCTGCCACCATCATCTGGTAGGGAATAGCAAGAAGAACCAATCCTTTTGGAAAAGTCAGCAGTTCTTGGACCTCACACTTTCAATGATCACAAAAATGAATTTGGTGTTGAAATGATCACAAAAATGAGTTTGGTGTTGAAAGACAACCTGTAAAAAATCATTTGAAAAAATTATTCAAAGGTGAATGTTTAAACTGTGGGTCTAGGGTTTGCTCAACAACAAAAACAACAACAACAAATGTTAGGATATTATTCCAGCCTGAGAAGTATGAAGCAAATCCATTTTTGAGCAAAATTGCACTGCTGTGTGAAGCCATGTCTATCACAGAGGTATCTGGAAATCTGTCCAGGTATCAATAACCTTTCTCACAGTAATACTGGAAATAATTAATGAACTTTCTCACAGTAATACTGGTAATAATAATGCAATACAGACCAAATCTACAAACCACTGAAACAGGCTGCCGGAATTAATGATGGCTACTCATTAGTGAGCAACCTGTGAATTTGAAATTTTCTCCAGGGTTTTCAGAGCCTGGACAAAATGCTGAGGGCTGGAACAAGGCATACATAGTTATTTCAGCCCTGACTGCAGAATGCAGACCTCAAGTTCTCCTCCCATATTAGAGGATTTTCACTCAGTCAACCATCTAGGTCATTTAAGGACACGTCAACAGCATCCAGCAGAGTATAGCTGAGCCTGAACCAGCACCATCGCTCTGCAGTGCTCTGCACAGCCACACCAGCATCACAGAGAGCTTAAGCTAATAGCTCCCCTGGCGAATTATAGGACAAATAAAATTTTCTCAGCAGTGCTGCACTAACAGGTCTACACTGCTTTTGCAGATAAATCCAGCACATATGTTAAACACTGCAATGCTCTGTGTGGAGATTCCTGCCTGCTCAGATCTGGTTTAGGAGTTTCTGTGGGTTAGAAATATCAGTTGAAAAAAGAACACAATATTGCTCTGTTGATTGGCAGATAGATTTAAGCAGCTTGTAATCCCTGCTCTTCTACTGCACCTACCTGCTAGAGACTGCCTGTAGTCTCTTGACAGGCTGGCACAGAATTTCTGTGCATATCCTATTTTTAGGGATACAGATCAATAACTAGTAGTGATTGCTGCTGCATTTGTCATAAAAGCCTCAAGTAGGGTACGATGAGTGCATAGGGCCTGGATTAGCCCCTTATGGGAAGAAAATTGAACCATGTGAGGAACATGTAAGGGGGAAAATCCTCAGTTTCAGTTTTTCCTCATTCCAAGCATTGTCACCTTCGTTTAATGAAAAGGGCAGGAAAAATCTGCAATGCTCATTTAGTGTGTCATTTACCTGCAACTGGTATTTATCAAAACAGGTTTTGCAGCATGCAAGCAGACACTTCTCCAGCACACATTTGGAGAGTACAGAAGGGGGAACAAAGGTGCAAGATGAAGATGTAAAAGAAAAAATGTGAGAGGAATGAGGGAAAATAAGAAAGAAATTACAAACCCAGCAACTTTCTAAAATCATTCAGCCCAGGACACTGGCTTAGAGCAGGTTTGACCTCTACAGATCCATAAGGAGCAAGGCTGGCAGTCTGCCTTCTGAGATGGAGAAGAATTCCATTGCAGGTCCTGTTTTGAAAAGCAGGGGGTTTTGCCCCTGTTTCTGTTAAGTCAGAATGTTGTGGCCATTGTGAACCATGTTCTGAGGCACATTCTCTCCTTGTGATCGTGTACTGACCCACCCCTGTTACAGAATTGTCCTCTCCCCCTTCCTATTGAGAGGAACAGCCAATTCCCACTTTGCTTTAAAAGGTTAATTTTCTTCTGTAATCATAATTATGCTGGCAAAGGTTGATGTGACAGAGGAAAAATTAGTCTGGTATTTTCAGCCTACAGTTTGTACTCACTTGGCACATGAGAGCATCTCTTTATCTGCAAGCTTCCTTGCCTGCTGATTCTATAAAAGGACCCCCTTGCTTTTTGAATTAGCCAACAATCAGGCAAAAGGTTAATGATTCAATCAGGTTGTTTATCTGGGACTTTTAGCACATGGAAAGCATCCTTAAAAGGGTCCAATCCTGCAGCTCCAATCCAGGAAAAGTTCCCATGAGTTTCAGAGGGCATTTTAGCAGAGCAACAAAAGCATGGATTCTCAGAGCCAAAAAAGGAAGAATTTGGTAGAAACTCCCACTTCTGTGGTGAGCTGGGCTATGTCTGAATGCAATTCCTTAGGAATTTGCTCAGGATCATTTCTAATAACGATCAATATTGAAAGTTTGGGTTTCCTCCATTTCATTATTTCCTGGTCTCTATGAGTATAATCATGACTGAATTAAGATACAGGATTGCATAAGAATTATTTTTATACAATTTGAAAGGTAAAGAATTTTTGAGCATGGAGATTTATGCATGACGGGATCTCAGAATACTTAAGTTCAGATATCAATAAGGCAATGCTGAAAAACTCTCTTCTTTCTATAAAAGAATAGAACATTATAACTGAGAAATCTTACACACATCAATTTACACCAAAATTCAGTTTCTGACCTAAAGTGTCTCTGTGCCCATATTACACCAAAGTATATGTCACACTTCAACTAGATGCATTGTAACACTGCTTGGCTGATTGGTCTCGACAGGATGAAATTCAGTGAAGCCTGAGTTAGGTCAGGAATTTTCACTGTCTGCAGCAAGAATTGCAAGTCAAGGTCAGTGTCTACACTGTGGTACACTGCTGGGCATGGGGGGGTGACAACAGCCACAGCAGCTGACACCAGCTGGCAACCTAGACATTAAAGTCTGGGGCTGAGTGCTTGCCCTGAATTTAGAGATGAGTTCCAGGTACAAATCTGGACACCTTATTTTAGGTATCTATAGCAGTAACTTGTGTTTTTATATGAGCAAGATGTCTGAATTCATTGGAGAGCTGAGGTTGTTCACACAGAGAGGTCAAGCAGCACTTGAGGTGCTCTCATATCTGCCTGGCACTAGCCTAAAGGGAACATGCACCATTCTGAGTAAAATACCAGTAAGAGATAGGTTACAACAGCACAAGAGACTGGGAAAGGTGGTACACAACCACCTCAAAGAATCATGCCAATGATTCTTTAGCTAGGAATCATGTCCCTCATTCTATTCCCCAGCACAATTACTTTCAAATGCTTGCACTGACCACAGTGGGAACAGTATGGGGGCCTGAAATCTCAGGGGTTTTCATGGCTCATTAACCCTGAGCTGCACTTCCATGCTTCAAGGGATCAGGTAACTCCTGCGCTTGGAGGCAGCAGGACTTATGTCAATTTGTCCTTCATATGCCTGCTGACAGCTGAATGTGTTTCACTGTTAGCTCCAGCTCTTTCAAAACAAACTATTTGAACTGAAAGATCTTACCACAGAATCCTACGCCTGTTGTTGTGGGTTTTATGCACAACTTCTTATCTGTTCTTGATTATGCCAGAGAAGGGTTATGAATATTTATGATTAGAATTTATAATTTAATGCTTTGCCTTTTCTGCTGATTAATTCAAGGACACTTCGTTTCTTAAGATGCTTGGTTTCCAAAGAAAACACTTTCTGCTGGACACCCAATCTGAATCCTGAATATTCATCTACCATAAAAAGTCAAAAGCAGACTCCTGTCTTCACAGGCAGCTTCACCCAGTGCACTTCAGCATGTGTAGGTTTGCCCGAGTTCCTCAAAAAATGGATCTCAATTCATGCAGCAAGCAACCAAACAGTGTTTGTCTTCAACAGAAATGCATAATTCAGCAGTCTCACTGCCACAGCATCAGATGTTGAAAAGAATGATTTTTTAAAATTTTTTTATTTTTCCCTGTGAGAGAAGAAGCAGTGAAGGGGCAATTATTCACCTACTTCTTCACTCTGGACTGTGATGACCTTTCTCCTCTTTCCCTTCACTGCCTTCTCACAATCTGGCTGGCTTGATACAAATAATAACACATGAAAGAGCAGGAGGCTTGGCTTCCTATAGCATCGTGTAGCAATCACAAACTAATAGAACTGAGCCAAAAGAGGAAAACATAACCATTCTTCCAAAACATACCATATGCCTCTAGCTGAAAAGGCCTAGAAAAGAGACCTGAGAATATTCAAATGTATGACATGTTACAATGTCAAAGATTAGAGATTTAGTCACCTTTCTCCTTGTTCTTACGGAGCTCTCTTTTCCACTCTTTTAAAGACACACCACAGAAAAATGCTCACTGCTGTACTTTTTGTGTAGGCAGCCATTCTTAAGAAAAGATGCAAATGTTATTTTTAAGACAAAAGAACACCTTACTTTAGAAAGCTCTGCCTCAAACTTCTCCGAGAGCGTTGTGGCTATAATTTCCAGTTGCTCAGCCTTCTGCACTGGAAAGGTGGTATCTGGCAAGTACACAGAGCACTGACAAGTTCCCTCATTCACAGAGCCGGACACGTTGGCAAAGAGCTGCAAAAACAAAAACAAATCGGTAAGAAAAAATGTGTTAATATTCTTCTCTAGAATCAGTACATATTAATGTCTAGCAATAATATGAGTTGTGTCAATCATGAGATCAACAATTTCTTTATTAGTCATCTTTCACCTTTTTCTTCCAAGGAATTCAAAATATCCAGCAATTTTTATTACTCATCCTTACAAATCTCTCTAAAAATAGTTAAATATTGCTTTAAAGATTTTACCATTGGAAAAATGGAGACATATAATAGTCCTTACTTTCCCAATCTTACGAACAATGTTCCTAAGATAATGAAATAACTTTTCCAGCATATAGAAAAGCAGGCAACAGGAGGAAAATAATAATGTAGTAAGTTAGGTCATACAGCTACTATTCTGTTCATATAAATTGGACAAATCATTTAGTCATTTACATCCATAGAGAAGAAAGCACTGAAATAGAACTAGTAACCGGGAATGTTAAAAAAAAAAAAGTCATTCATTTGAAGATTTGCAGCCAGTCACAGCAAACAGACACATGCATTTAATTATACACCACTGAAAGGTGATGAATTAAATATGCAGGTTTGGCCTAGGGTAGAGATTTTTATTTTTCTACAAAATATTGCTCATAACACCCACACATCACAGCTCGCCCATCCATCCTCGTGGATAGTTGGCAAAGCTCCTGCCCATGAATTGCCTTGTCCCAGTTGTCTGCATGCTCACAGCATCATCACCAAGCAATGTGCATGAGGGACAGAAAGGTCAGGGCTGGCACCTCCTGATCTTGCCATAATTTACAGCCAAGACACACTGTAGTCTATAAACACCAGGCTGAATACTGAGTGTGCTCAGAACAGTTCTTTTTGTTTGTACACAAAATGTTTCCAATTCATAAACCTATCACGAATTTATTAATAAAGATATTTGATGTTACTTTAAAATATTCTGGCACACACTTCAATGCAGCTGCATATTTTAAAGCTACAGACTTGCTCTTTAAAAACACTTCTTTCTATAATCTCTTCTGCCTTGCAGAAATCCCAGTGTTATTCATGTGTCTTCTCTTTTTCTTTCCCTCTTAAAAATAAAAAAGCAAACAACAAAACGATGTCCTGAGAGCTGACATTTCAACGCTTCTTCCCTTGCTTTTTCACAGTTGCTTTCAACTAATGCTTTCACTGAAAAACCAGCCCAGAACACACACTGATGACCAGCACCAAAGTTGTCTTGATCTGCGAGCCCAAAAAGAGACGAGCAGCAAGCAGGAATGCTCCCAGTTCACACTTCTGGCAACCTCTTTGCTGCAGCTACACAGCATGCATCTCATTTTGAAAGAAAGCATAGAAAGACATTTTATCTGTGTTATTCAAGCACCATGGGTCTTAAAACTTCACTCCGACTGCTGAAGACATTTAACATGAAAGGAGGCAGAGAAGTATCTCATGGCATTCCAGAATGTCCCAGCACATAACTTGCATTGATTTCTCTGCCGGCAGGTTAACAAAGCACTTCTGAAAATCCCACTGAGAACACATTATGTCTAAGTTTCCACATATTTTTGAAGATATGGCTACCAGTATGTAAATTACTATGAAAAATTAGTTCCTATGTCACTTAGTCCTCAGTGATTCCTCAGTGCCTTGGCATGGTTGGGATGGCAGGCAGGTTGCTCAGCAATAAAAAAGGAACAGATAGGAAAGACCAAAAGAAGAAATAAATGTGGCTTAGTGACTATATGGGAGCTTCTTCAAGACTGTTGCATACTAGCATGCTAATTTTTGTGTGGAAGGTATTGTGTAACACAAATATGAGTACATGTCTACAAGAGAGAGTATGCTATACATTATGTAGCAATAGTGTGTGGTGTACCTTTGTATGCATTATACATCCTGCTGTAAACTACAGTCTCAACTGTATTATACCAATCAGTTTTCTAGACTTAGCCTGCCTATTTCATGATCTAAAAAAATCGTTCATAAATGTATTCAGAGATATCCAAAAAAACCCCTTGAACTCGTGCTTTTAACCTCCCTGTGAAAAACAATCATTATATTTTAACATTTGAGTTAGGAGGGAGCTTTGAGTTGAAGGCAGAGCTTCACTGCAGTAAGTGCCACTTATATTGAAGCCAACAGTTTCCCCAAAAGAGTGGAAACAGCCTGGGCAGACAGAACTGCTTCCCTTCTTCCACTGACATTGCAAACATTAGGATCATGATGTTGACATGACCAAGAAGCATTGTTTAGTTAAAAGCCCCTTGGGTCAATAAGTGCTTCAATCAAAATATAATACCAGCCAAATGACAAGCATGTAACAAAAATTTCTTTCGTCATCCTGTAGAAAAATACATGAGATAGACTGCTACTTTTGATGGAGTTGTACGGTTTTTAAAGTTTAATAATTTATACAGAACGCTCAAAAGAGAGCAAACTGTCCTAGCCTACAGCAAGGACTTGACAGCAACATTTCACTCTGCAAAATTGTTACATATACGCATTTGAAGCAATGAGAAATGCTCCTTCTCCACATCCCTTCAAATTAAGAAAGGGAGTAGGAGCGAGCAGTTACTCAGTTTTCTGAAAATCAGGAAATCTGTAACTGTAGCCTAGTGATATGCGCAGCTCTAAATCAGCTATTTGCTCATCCCAAGACAAAGAGCGGGATCCACAGAAAGAACGTAGCAGGGCCACAGCAGGGACAGAAGCCACTTCAGCTGGGCAAGGAAATGGATAAAGTTTGGCTCCTGCTAACCAGACTCGGAAAGAGAGCCCTGACTCCATTTAACTTTTTAAGTGCTCTACTGGAGCCAGAGACTCAACTCTGTCTCAAAAGAGGTCCCTCCACACACCCCAAATGCCACACTGGGCTTGCCTGGACATAAAAAGATCTGCTGTGAAGCTGAATGTGTGCTTTAGACAAGCTCTCCTTTTGACAACAATCTGCAGGACCATAGAGAGCAATTGTGACCCACTGAATCTGCTCCACAGTGAACATGTTATTGAACAGTCACTGATAGAATGAGAGAAAGAAACTGAATTCTGAAATCTGCAGACCATGAACTTAAGCACTGTACCAGAAGGCACAGAAATAAGATTCAGGTCCCTCTATCATCAAATAGCTAATAATATTTTAACTAGGTAAAACAGGGAGAATCAAGATTTTCTCACTCCCAGCAACCACAAGTGGGCACCCCTCAGAAGATACTTTCAAGGTTCTGTTCTGGTTTATGAGAGAAGACTTCCTTTGGGAGACTGTAATCACCAAACTGTTTGCCACATTGGCATTAAATCCCCAGGGCCCCATCTGTTTCAGGTCTGTGGTTCAGTTCAGTAGTTACAAGGTTAATGCCAAAGTTTTGGATCTGACTTAAGGCATTGAATGACATGGTAACAGCAGTGATAATTTTGGAGATTCACTACTTCCTTAAGTACTGGATACACAACACAAAAATGCTTCTTCCAGGCAGCACAACTGGTTTGCCTGTGTCAGAGTTAAATCACTTAGCAACTGTGTAGCAATAAAAAAAAAGTACATAAGTTCCTAAATTTTGTCTTTTCTGGGCTATATTGAAGAATAGTAATGGTTATACCTTTGGGGAAGGGAGCAATTTGCCATTCGTATTCCCAGGCTGAGTCAGATATGGAAGCATCGTACTGAGATGACCAGTCTGAAAAGCAAAGGAAAGGTTGTTTTAGTGTGATTTTCTGCATATGGCACCATCCCTTCCCCACCAGATAGCCCCCATCCTGCAGCTCCAAAGCACTTTGGTTTTATTATGGGAGCTATCCTGAGCAACTGTAACATTTCTGATCTGCTGCTGAGGCGACAGTTTCCCTGGGCACAGTGTCACTTCACAGACACCTCTTCCCGAGGAAAGGCTCTGTGTGACCAGAGCAAGGCAGGGGACACTCAGCCTGTCCAGGAGGTGTGAGCTGAGGATGTGAAGGGCAGCTGTGGCAGATTGCATGGCAGTCTAAAAGGACAGTGCCGTGCCCCTCTGCCCTAAATCCAGAGAATGCTGTCCTCCCAGCAGGAATGTCCCCTCCTCACCACCCAGCTCATGCCCCAGCCTCTAAGCAGAGGACTCACTGCCCCTTTCACACCAAGCTGTCAGGCTGTGAGCTGTGATGGCTGAGAAGCATGTTCCACTCTGCTACTAGCACCATGGAGGTGACAGCATCCCACTGTGGAGAGAAAGCACCGGGAGAAGACACCACACTCCGAAGGATACAGCCAGATCCACCCTGGGAACTTTATAAGCAATAAGAATATACACATTTCCTTTAACTTCCATCTGTGGCTAATGCCTGCCTTCCTGCCACAGCAAGGACAGCAGCTGTCACCCTGGCACCATACTGGGCGTTACCACGGCCCCACACAGTGCGAGGAGCACGGTGCATTGCTGTGATGCAGCACACTGTCACCCGTAATGGGATCTCACCAAAACCTGTGCCAAAATGGGAACTGGAGCAAGACACCCTCAATGTCAAATGGTGTAATAGAAGGAGCATCAAATGGGCTTCCCCTGCAACAGGACACTCACTGCTGGATGTTTTTGCATTTCCCAAATCCCAGCTGGAACCCTGCTCTTGAGCCAGGGGATGGCGGGATATCCAAATGGCTGGCAAAGGGCAGCTCTATTAAGCAGTGTAAACAAGCTTTGTGGGACAATTTGTCAAATAAACCCTCTTGAACAGGTACTTATGTGCTCATACAATTACACTGAGCATGATGGGCAGCTGGTAGCAATTAACAGTGTTAGGGCAGAGAGCATCCCAAATTGTGCAAATTACACAAACTCAGGACTACCTTAAAGCTAAGCAGACTAAGGAGGACTTTTTCCCTTTCTCCCCTATTAACTTTCTATCTTCAGCTTATCAACATATATTTGCACCTCCATCTTGAATTTTGCAGCTTTTCATTCCTTAAGCAGATAAAAGCACCTTCCCAGGAGGTGCTAACTTCACTGCCTGCATCCACAACACTCCCAAACTTTAAAAAAAATGTAACTAGGGGCACACAGGAATTTTCTGGTTGGTAAATAAACCAGATAAATTAGAAAGAATTATCAGGAGCCAAAATGGGTTTTTTTCCCAAATTCTAAATAATAAATATCAAAAAGGCAGTCATTTTTGATCAAACAAAACCAAAATGCTTTGCTTCATTTGAAAAATTTCTTAAGATATTCACAAACTCTTTTCTTGAAAAACTGAAGCCCCATTTTGAATTTGAAAAAAAAAAGAACAGTACAAAATCAAAACTATCTTTCATAAATATAATTTTTTACTTTTAAAAAACCATTTTTCAAAGTTTTCTCCTTCCCCCCTGAATTTGATGCAGCTTTTGGTTGGAGATTATTGTGGGTTTTTTTTCTGATTGATTTGGTCTCCTTTGAATTTCTCTCTTGCCCATCCAGATACAGTTTTTTAGGGAAGAGGGAGAGCATCCAACAATAACCAAATAATATGGCTTTCATGTGCCTGGTCACAGAGTATGACAGCAATCATGCAACCGGGAAAGCTCCCACCTCCCAGTTCCTTCCACATCAAAGATGAGGATCTGTTCCTGCTATAACCCCTTGCTAATTAATTAGAAGCTACATAGAGCATTTAATATCCACTCAGATCCTCACTGGGAGTTGCACTCATCTAACCAAAGGCAGAATTTGACTCTGACTTTAAACCTGTGCCTCACTTTTACATTTATTACCCAGTCCCTATACATTAGCTGGGGGGAGGATAGAGGAATACTTTAAACTTTCTCTATTCAGAGACCTCAACATTTGTAAAATAATTTTCCAGAAGCCTTAAAATAATTTTCATCAATCTAAACTAGGTGAGAAGACAAGAAGGCACCATAGTTCAGGTTATGAGACCCCTGTCTTACCACTCCTGTTGCTGCTGTCGTCTCAGCCAGAGCACTCGTGCCCTGCATGAGGAAAAGCACAGCCACCAGTGTGTGCTTCATCTTCCCAGCCTGCAGATATGACAGCAAAGGGAGAAAGGGTGCCTTTTATAGTACAATCTGGGGATTTCCCCAACCAAACCTTAAGGAACTCGTACAATATTTTTACAGGTTTTGGATAAATGATGTCATAAACTCATATAATAACCAAATTACTAACGTACAAAGAACATCAGTTACCATCATAAATTAACTCTATCCAATTTTCTAACAGGAAATCTTTTCCATGGGGTACAGTATCTGATCTTAATCTTGATTCTATAGAACATCAGGTGCTTATTTGCTATGAGAGGTAAACAGACATTCCCCTTACAGTGACTCAGTCATAAAAATCCTTGTAGATTATTTGAAGATTCCTTCAAAGTTGTGCAGACAATACACATCATTGTGGTATTACTTCTTACGTGTACAGAAAAGAGCAGGTCAGGCTAGACTGCTCACACACCAGAATCATGTTTCTCTTGCTCCATAGGGCAACAGACCTTTGCCAATAAGTAAAATACACTGAGGTCTCTACAGCTTTTCAGTTCCCTTAATTCTCACATAGCACAGGTGGGACACAGACTACCTCCCATTTCATTCCCAGCAAGTTTGTGAGTCATATATTAACACTATGTGCCCATTAATGCTTACTAGTGCATTAACACTGTGTACCCATCTATGCTTACTCCCCTGCTCTCTTTTCACCTGACCACAATGATTCACTGTCCTGTCTCCAGAGCACTGATCCAGAGAGATGAAAAAAGGTCACACGCAATTAGCATGGCCCCCACACTCCCCAGCTGTGACACACCACCCTATGAGAGCCAGCAAGCTGCCTGCAGTTCCCACAGCACCCAAACCACTGTGGGAATTCTCCACTTCCAACAAGCTACTGCCTTGACAGAGTCAGCTGCAAACCTCCGGTGCAGAAGAAACTAAAATTCCTCTGCTGGGTTCTTTGGATCACTGGGAAAATGAGTTTGGTGTTTGGAAGAAAGGTTCTAGTTGGGACTAAGGGAATGGCCACATCTATGCACTTATAAAAGTCAAGAAGTCTCTAGACCAAAACATGACCATGACAAAACATCATTTTCCTTTTCCTTCTTCATTCTGTCAGGCTTAGTTTTTCTACTGAGCCAGCAACAAAAGGCTGCAGCTGTGCCAAAGTGAAGAAAGGGGTTAGGAGACTCTTACTCCTTTCCAAAGTTGGTGGGCAGAGGTCAGGGCAGGAGCAGCAGTACTTCTGTGCTGCCTCATATGAAACTCACATTCCTGGTGAGGAGCTCTTAGGGCTTCCTTGAACTACCATAGCATTATCATCTCCAGGTGGCAATGGGAAAGCTGAGGCTTAGGGCAAATCCATACTAGAAAATTCTTGAGAGAAGCCATGTCCATTGGAGTAAGTAACATGTTTTTTAACCACAGCTTTGCATAAGCATAAGCTTCCTGACATATTCACAAGGCTGGCAGCAGCATCTTGCAGGGTAAGGATATAATAACTTCTTGCAAAGACATTTTTTCACAGCAGAAGCTGCATCTCTACTGGTGAATTTCATGGCTAATAATTCAATATAAGATAGACAAGACCTGGAAGGCATGCGATAATGTGTAAGCAAAAAGAACCAGAGCCATGCTGGTAGAGCAAGAAAATGAACCCAGGCTTCTTCCTCTCAGGTTACAGCAGTGTGCTTTCCTGTGTAAATCACAGTGCTGTCAAGGGAAGGGAGAGACTGATGCTCTAAGTACAGTCAGGAATAAAGCCCTCAGCTCCAAGAGAAGCAGATTGGCCTGTCAGAGCAGCTGAAGGCTGTGAAATATCCTTTACAATATTAAAAAAACTCTTTGGCCACACCAGAGCAGAGTTCAGGTGCAAACCAGCGCATACACGTTGCAGACAACTGGTAAGCCTACACTGCCCACCAGAGTAGCTCCTCTCCCAGGGTGTGATAGCCTGATATTGCAGAATTGCCACTTCCTTCCCAGAGTTTGGGGGGCTTTTTTGAGTGCTCCAACTGATCTCCATACAAAACCAAAGGAAACTCTGGAAACAGATCACTCCCAAAAGGTGTCACGGATGAGGGTTTGTTCCTTATCAGCCCCCATCAACTCTCCAACTCCTAACATCAGCCCTTCTATCACATTCACTTGTTATGAAAATGCCACCCTGATAGTTTTCAATCCATCCCTCAGGTTCTTTCTGATGCTCCAAACAAAAAGAAAGACCCACACAAACCCACACAGAAAAGTAGAGATCACATCTTAGCACCAGAGGAGCTCTAAGAGGACAAGTGTTTCACCATGTGGATACAAGGGAAACCACTGGGCTGTTGCAAGGGAGCAAGCTATGAGCAGCATACCAACAGGCCACTTTTCCTGAGGCCCAGGCATTATTCCAAGGGGTGAATGCATTTAGCATGATAGATGAAGCAGCAAGGGAAAGCACAAAACAGAGACACAGGTAAATCAAGCTGACAGTGCAGATACATCTGTGTACACAAAGACTCCAGGTTAGTAGCAGGCTCCATTCTCCTTGTCAGCTTGCAAACTGCCTGAAGGCAGCTGCCCATGGCACCTACAACCCCACTGGCCTTGCTAAGGCACCACAAGTCCCGCTGGCTACAGAGAGGGCAACTTGGCAGCACACACGGCCACACTCACAGGCTCCACTGCGTAGCAAGCAAGTGGAATTTTCTAGGCAGCTTTGTGCTGTCAGCATAGACAGAGCGCAGAGTTCAGAGCCTGATATCTAATCAGGATAAAAACCTGTTTTCTGAGCAGAACAGTGAGTCTCTGTTCTTTCCAGAGGCTGGGACTGCAAATCACCTACAAAACATGAAAGTTTCTCAATAGCTTTATGTTTAAAAGGCAATTCCAAGACAGGAAGCAAATATTGGCTAAGTAATGACAGTTAATCTGCTGCTTTGGCATTTTCCGCAATATTTGTGTTTGCACATGACCTTGCAGAGACAATGGGGACCTACATTTTTATTCCTAATTGAAGAGTAATTAATACTAAATAAAAGTACTTTCTCTGGATCTGTGTAGAACTCCTAATCTGAAAAAATAACTTAGATTCATTTTCTACATTTTAGAGGCGAGAAACTTTATTTATATGTCATATAGGAAAGTTGCACTTAGGAATTTCCACTTGGGAAAACAGGGAAATAAAAGGAGTTTCTCTTGGTAGAGCTGCACCCTCACCAGTACTTCCTTGTTTGCAGCTGTCCTAGTGGGCAATTCAGGACAAAGTCCCTTCTTTTAGAACAGACCTTGTCTTTGATTTCAGTGGGAGGTACACAAAAAATGCCTTCTCAAAAAGCACACTTATGCCTCCCAGACACCTGTTCAGCAGAGCCTTTCACAGGGCTAACTTATCACTACTTTTATTACAGCACAGATTATCATTATTATTAATTAACAGAGAGATAGGTGATTTATATCATTTGCTCTCTAAAGCTCAACCCAAAGTCAGGGAGTCAAGTATTACTTGATCATGCTTGGTGGTATGAACACGACCTTTTACATCTCAGTTTCCCATCAACATTTAGAAAAGATAGTATTTCCCTGCCTTAGAGCCATGTTTTGCAATCATACACATTAATAAGACTGAGAGGCATTCAACTATTAGAGAACAGGGACCACATTAAACATGCAAAAATGCTGGCCAAGAAAAAGATACTTGTCCCAGTTTATTAGGCCAAAAGCAGGATGAATTGAATGTAGGTTATGTATCTTGGTGGTTCTATCTATCAAGTCAGCATCCACATATATGTTTATCCTAGCTGATGTCACAACATCAGATTCTTTCTGAATTGTTTACTACATTCCCAGGAC
Source organism: Melospiza georgiana (assembly GCF_028018845.1). Lineage (NCBI taxonomy): Eukaryota > Metazoa > Chordata > Aves > Passeriformes > Passerellidae > Melospiza > Melospiza georgiana. The sequence continues at coordinate 50,962,236 of NC_080431.1, forward strand.
GGGTGTATGGCCTGCACTTTCTTAAAACAAGAAAATAAAAACCAGTGGCTCCGAAGTGGAATATAACACCTCACTGTGTTAACTTGCCAGAATGGTTCAGACAGCAAGTACTGCACTGCACATTACATTTTGCAAGTCTAATGTAAAAGAATTTCTCCTGTTTGCCTGCAGACGCGATAAGACTCCGAGCCTCGTGGAATCAGCATTTCAGTGCATGTCGTCCAGTACCCTCTATACTGTGGATTTAGCAAAGCTTGCCTAAAGCTTGTTAAATCCCTCCTCCCACCAAACCACGTATTCCTGAAGTTAAGCCAAAAATATGGAGAAAATGTTAATTCAAATTCATCCTATGACACAAGAACATAGCAGCTAATATTCTTTTTATTTTCTGAAGGTGTTTCTTTCTGGAAATAATGAGTCTGGCCTTCTTTCACTATAGGATCATCCTGTAGTGAAATAAGGAGGTTAGGGGGGTCAGCTTTCTTCACTAAGGTGTTGAGGAAAAATTGTCATCATGAAATCCATTTATTTCATGATACCAATGTTCAACATAGACCTGTTTTACTCTGCTAATCCCTTTACAAATTGCTTGCACTTTTTCCCTCTCCAAGTGATTCACATTTTTATGCAATATATTTTGGTGTCATCTATCATAAAGCTCATCTATTTGGAAGACATTATGCAAATACTTTCATTTAATCCCTTTATCAGTAGAATGTCAGGTTAGTGTTTTAAAAAACATCCCTCTGGGCCATGTTCAAAATAAGAAAGTGTATGGGAAAATATTAACACCTAGTTTAAAAAATATGTTGGTAAGGGTGAACCTCCATTTTCTGACACTGTAGGAAAGGGGCATCTTCCTGGAGCAGAATGAGAAACAGAATAGAATTTGCAGAAAGGGTAGATTGATTTGACACAAATCAAATTTCTAAAAAGGCCACAGACACCAACTGGGCTGATTCATCCACCAAAAAAGAAAGAAAAAATTAACCAAAATGTCAAAAAAGAAAGACCATCACTAAGAAAGATATAAGACCACGATAACAGCAGCTGAGATGCCACCAGCCAGAACAACGACAGATTATTAACCACAGATTCTGTGGCTTGGCAGAAGAGTTTTTGTCTCTGAAACAAAGCAATCCAGAGAATCTGGATAATCTGCCTGAGTTCAAAGCCAAAATGCACCAAGAAAGTATAGTCCTGGTCTGGAAGAACAGGAAGACAACAGGCAGAATGGAGAGTGGATGCAAAATGGTAAGAGCATACATGAAAACTGGCATATTTTGTTAGAGAACATCAAAATGCATGAAAAGCAAAATCTAGAAGAGTAGTATAAGGGTGTATATATGAAACACTGACAGCAGTATGAAAATATGCTGGGGTGGTGAGTGAGAATCAATTCCCATTCAAGGATGCTTAAGAAGAAATAATTAATTCTTCAAAAGAAATGAGAGCAAACCCAGAGAATAGTGTATATTCATACAGGATGGCAAAGGAAGGCAGAAGAAAACATCCAGGAGAAGGAGTGTTAGAGGACATTTGCGTAACAAAAGAAGCATACGGCTACCTTGGGATTATGACAGATTTTCATGGACAGCTAGCCACATGTATAAAGGCAGGAGAAACCTGCATGCAAATTTTTTTTAAAGAAGAAGGAATAATTGCTTAACAACAACCTGGGGCAATGACAAGGCAGGGGACATGTTACTGCTGACAACAGAAAACTGCTCCTTCAAAAGGCATCTTAGAAACAGACCTAGCATGACATTGAAAGAAATTATTTACTTTGCTATTATGCTGGGGATAAATAATTTTCAAAAATAAAAGTTGACACACAATTAGAAAAGACCTCAAACTAATAATGGTTTTCTTCTCATCTGAGCAGCTATTTGTTCAGCACTTCAGTACACTGCAGTTCAAACTCCCAGAGTCTTACACTCATTTCTGTCCCTTCCCCTGAAAATGTATCCAGTGAAGAGAATTTTTACTCTCTCAAAAATATTTGTTCTTCATACATATATCCCTGTCCCAAGGAACACAGGAACATGGCCTGAATGTAATCTGAGTCACTAATATGAACCCAAACACTTACTAGCATCTATGTAATAAAGACTTAATACAGAAAGCTCCTTGAAACATCTGTTCCACCACCATATCACAAGTCCCAACAAAAATAAGATCTTTATTCAAAAAAGAAAAAGCCATTCCTCTAATGCCTGCACATGCCTGTGGCTGGTGAATATAAATGCAGCCACTTGGCCAGAGGGAAAAGGTTCCCAGATGCTTTTCACAGCTTTGCACATGGCAGGCAAACTACTGCCTCTGTCAAGTTGCAGAGCAGCACCAGCAGTGCTGGCTGTTTTGTGACCAAGAAATGCGGCTCCAGCCCAGCCTGGAGGTAGCAAGTGTTAGCAACCCCTCTGCACCTCAATATGCAGAGCTAAGGGACAAGAAATAAAGAGAATCTTCTCCCTCACAACAACCCCATGTCTGAAAGCTGTGGCACTCTCCTTTTTACTCCTCCTACTCATCTGGAATCTCAGATCAGGGTTGTCTTGACCAGTCTAAGGAGGTAATGAGAGAAATGTGTTTTCACAATAGTTCTATGAATAGTTGCCTTCCAACAGATACAAAGAGACTCTCTTCCCTCTCTATAGGCCAAACAATGTAAAGTATTCAGTCACACAAAAACATTAATGAACACTTTCTCTTCAATTGACAAAACCTTCTGGGCTTGGCATGGTTGCAAAAAAAGTCCTCCTTCAGGTTTTCATCTTCAGCCAGATATCACAACGAGGACAACATGGAAAATATCTGAGATGAAATAAGAGATGAGGAAACCTATAGACCATCAGCTGGATACAGCTGCAGCCTTGTTTAGCCTTTAGCATAGTGAATATTTTCACATTAATATTAGATATCCCTAAAGAGGCCTGTAGCATGCATTTCAAAGGCCTCTGATCCCAGGCAAGGAGAATATTCTCATCTCTTTCCTGTGGCATGCACACCAAAGTTAAACCAATCCAACACCTACTCACTCACCCTCCTTGGAGCACTGCATCATCATGGCATTATTACAACCAGGATCAAGGTGTGACCATTTTTTCTTCAAACTGCCCAACACTGTGGCACAGACCTGATCTATTCATGTCAGATTGGCTTGGTTATACAAATAGACCAGACCAGCAGCTATTCTCTTGACTAGTCCCTTCATTTCAGCCACATTCATCATTCAGGGAAAAGAAAGCTAACACCCTAATAACACTTGACGCTGGAAAAGCAAGTCATCATTTGGTTTTATAAGCTATTCAAATGTTCTGTTTTGCAGTACCTGTAGACATGGACGTGTGCTCTGGGCTTTGCAATGGACACAATGATACATTCTGACTAGATACATAATTTACATAATGCTAACTGTAAGCAATGCCAAAACAGCCCTGGTTTCCCAGAAATAAATAGATGGACCACACAAGAATGTGCTTCTTGGGCAGCACAAAGGGGAGTCATGCTCAGAGATATTCTCTGCAGCTGATTGACCGAACTGTAAATATAGTGGCATGCTAGATTTCTGCAAACCTCAGGATGGCATAGGCACTGTGTCACCTGCAGCTGCTTTTATGCAACTCAGACTACTTCTCAGAACAAATTAACATACCAGCTCTCAACTTTTCAGACAACTGAAGGAAACAGAGTCACCCAAACAGCCCTGGGAACCCTGGAGCAAGGCAAGCTTTCCTCCAGTAACGCTCACACTAAAACACACACCCTGATTGCTTTCTCCACTGTTGACTACCGCAGACTTTCTGTGGGCTCCAGAGTTTATTAGTCCAATCCATCCTCAGCTGCAGTGGGTTTAAACCAGTCACAGAGAGAGCACAGGTAATGACCCCTCTATTAAGACATTTACTAGGGCAAATGTCTCATTTTCAGTCCTTTGTAATACAGCCAAATTTCAAGTGTCTGAGCTCAGTGCCTGCCTTAATGATTTTTTAAGACTCCAGGGGACCAGAACAATTTTTTGTTGCTGTTGCTTTGAGAACAAGGTTAAAGGAGAACAGGCAGTTCTTCTGAATGCTATTTTTTAGCAGAATTCTGAACAGCCTCGCTGGCATCCAGAGGAATCTGATATTCAAATGAACCTAGAGCAGGGGCTGAAAAACCCTGCCTGTTGACCCCAAGAAAAACCTGATTCCTCTATAGTAAAATATCAAAGACACCATGAAAGATCACCTCTACAAGGAAGAGGAAAGAATATGAGTCTATAGTGCTCAGATCCCAGGTGAGGCACTGAGCCACACCATCTCTCAGGCACCTTGACAAAGTGCTGCACCTCGTTAATGTCACTCCAGCAGTGCCCTATGTTGCATCCATCTTCTGCCCTGCAACAGCTCAGCAACCCCAAAATGAGAGTCAAAAACCCAGAACTGCATCCTCAAGCACATTTCACTTCATAGTCCAGTGTAACTCATGAGTGAATCCAGGTTTGTGCTGAGAGAGTACACTTCTCACTGGAACTTGAATGAGCTGGTGCTTGACATCTGCCACCCTGGCAGGAACTTCTGATGGACCAACTGTGATAGACAGCAGAGAAGCTGGGAAGTGATAACATCTTGAATTGCTATAGGTTGAATTGCACGTGAATGTGAGTTGGAGTGCTCACAAGAGCTTGCAAATGTAATTCAAAACATATGGTATGCTCTCCTGGGCTTGTTTACACCACAAAGCGTGTTTAAACTGAGATAGTGTCAGCTTTGAAGAAAACTAAGTTTTGCCTCCAAATTTGAATAGGCTCTCTTATTTCAAAATAGGTTTAGTCTGAAATAGTTTAAATCCATACCTACTGGAGTTAAGCTAACTTAAAAACAAGACAGTCAGTGGAAGTAGTGCATCTGCCAAGAGAATGCATTGCTGTTAACAGATATAGACAAGCCTAAAGAAATTTCTAAAAACACATATCAAAAACAGGTAAGACTAGAGCATCAGATGAAATTATGGCCAAAAGAAAAGAAGTAGGGAAAAATCAAAGTTGATTTTAAAAAAGGAATTCTAATGATGTTCAGTTATTTAAGCATTAATTTCTAGAACCACACTTCGTGTACCATTCTGAATAGTCAAAACAAATCTGAAAAAAATTAATTTTTTTCCCCACAGATCCAACCTCTGGAATCTGTTTTTTCTTTACAGTCTGGATTTCAGCTTCTCTCTGAAGGTAAATGAGTGTCACACCATAAACTTGACAAGGACCCATCTGCATGTCTATGTATTAAAAACTCAGTCCTCTTCCCATTAGACTCACAACGGCTGTTTTAGCAGTACAGCAGCTAATTTCCCATAGCCTGTGGAAGTTTGCCATTGGGTTTGAAATTTCCTGCCAGTTTGTGACAGTATTTATGCAGCTCTATCATTATGATATCACCAGGAGTCTGAAACAATAGTAAAATGTATTTACACAGAAACACACTTTACCTTGTTTCCTCAAAAATACACATTATATCAAAATAGTTCAATTAGTCCACAAGAAAATGATTTTATCTTCCATCATGAATGATTCTGTGCATTCCTTTATAATAATCATAAATTAATCCTCTATATTTTTCATCAGCAGTTTTTAAAGAACAGCATTAGCATCCTAGTCAACTAGGATCTCAGTTCTGATCTCTTCAGTTGTTTAATTAAAAAGATCTTCATCCTTCTTATATATTAAGTTATAGACTCAAAATGAAAGTAGAAAGTCTGCCCCTCCTTTAAAATGCAATTAAAGTTTCTCAACTCATTAGTTTTCATTTTAATTGAAGTAACATTGCTCCCTGGGTTGTTTAAAAACAGGAATGAAACATCCATCCATCTTCTTACACCACTTGTTCAGTTTCTGCCCATCTGGACTCTGTTCTCATTATCAGAGGCATGTCAACAGAGCTTGCTCAGTGCAAGTCTGGGGAGAAAGGAGAAAAACTCTACCATTTTTATACACCAAGACAAGCTGAAATCTGAGAGGCAAGTCATGGCCATTCTTGGCATGACATTTACACAGGTTCTGCCTCCAACTGTCCCCTGCACCACTCTGCTGGCAGTACCAACATGGCAACACAGCAGAAAATGTGACCCTCTCCAAGTCTTCTGTGCTCATATCTCAGCATCTCAGCTTAAATGGCTGGAGGAGGCAGAGTCTGCATGCAGGATGGGTTACCCTTTTCTTGCTGCCTCTTTGGTTTGGAGGGGGGAAGGAGAGCCTCAGGCAGGATCAGGAGTGAAGAACTGACAAGGACTGCAACGCCTCCCGCGTGGCTGAAAGCAGCAGCCCCAAGCTTTTAAGAAACAGGGTGTGCAGGGTGGAATGGGAGAACCTGAGGCAACACAGCTCTGAGGAACAAAGCATAGTGTGAAATGAGTCTCAGAAGGGGACTCGCTTCCCCAGTTGGTTCAGCCACCCAGCCTGAGGGTGAGGTCATCTCTGCAAGCCCAGTAACGGGGCTGTCTGATGGCAGAGTGTGTGACAGGTCTCAGACCGTACCATGGGAATACCATGGCTGAGAGATGCTTCCTGTTTCCCTGCTACACTCACTCCAAATGTGCTATAGATATTATACAAGCAGCTCCCTTCCGTTGGATTTGCTTGCACCTGTTATAATCTAATTAGGAGGAAATTGGACTTCCTTTGCTAGCATCATAAAAAGAGGCAACATAAACATATAAATCTTTCTCTCAAATTCCTTTTTCTTCTTTTTGAAATGCCAGAAAACTGCCCTGTGAACCCAATGTGCAATTCTATTTTGCATAACACGTTGAATAATAGATCAAGTTTATGTCTACCACAGATGAAAATCATGCTTTTTCTGAAGTCCATTCACTGCTTCATGAACCCCAAATCCTCTAGGTGCTATACATTTCGACTGTCATAAATCCATGCAATGCTCCTGTGCGTGGCACTATTCATTTAGACCACCAATTTAGTTAAATTGACAGATGTGAAAAAAACACATGTAACCAAACAGCTCCCCAGTGATCACACAGCTGCTGATACTGAAGGGACTGCATGCCTAATTCAGTGACAGGCACTTCCACCCACATTTGCCACCTGCTCTCAATACAATGTCAGGTGGAGCTGTGTCACTCTCACTAAGCTTACTTCTATTCAACATTCCCAAAAGCTTTCACAAGCAAATTAAGTGCAGTAGGTGGGATCCTGCACCCAGTTTCCCTGTGGCTCATAAGAATCTCCCCACTGGTTTGATCAGGGCCCAAAGACCAGCTCTTAAAGACGAGGAAAACAAGCATTTGGTCCACTTTCACTTTCTTTGCAAAACACCCTTGCGTGCATCAAAAATAACTCAATGAGAAAACAGAAAACATGCTGAGCAAAGGGAATTTATTGCCCTTATCTTTGAAATCTAGATCCTGCCACTCACACTACACTTCAACAGTGCAGTAGACTCTGCTTGGAGCTCTGGGCACTCTTAAAGTAGTTTAGGGACCTTCTCAAACTAAGCCAGACAAGGTATATCAAAGCAGATTATGAGGCCCCAATTCAGCAATGTCTTTAAGCAAATCCTTATGGGCCCTTAACATAAGTAGTCAAGAGCTTTGACAGCTCAGGTCTTCAAACAGCAAGGAAGCCACATTTTAAAGCAGCACCACATATCTCTAAAATGACCATATGGCTCTTAATGTTTTCTGAAAGGCCTTTGTTTCACAATATGCATCAATTTATTGTGCAGCATCCAGTTTTCCACAATTTTTAGCACAATGAAAGTCATCAGGAAAAACTAAAGTTTGCTTTTCAATAGAATGAACAAAATGTGTTCAGATTAGATTTCATTTTGGCATACAACAAAGAACAAATGGAGGATGCGCTTTCTTCACACAGAATTCACCATTGTCTCTCTCCAAGTGGGAGAAATGCCTGCTTTTATGTTCAAATCACTATAAATCAGCTTTCATCATGAACTTTCTGCATAATGTTAGCCTGCCCAACCACGTAAATAAATAAATGAATCAATGTAACATTGTTTTTATATGGCATATTGTCATCGTTCATTAGTAATTTAATTCTGCATGTGTTCTGCAGTTTGATAGACAAGTTGTGCATGGGAAAAAAACCAACATTCTTAAGACTTTGGCACCTACAGCAAAGCTATTAAATTCATATTAATGCATCAAAATAAGTAATCAGCAACTCTGAAATCAGGTCATTCATTTTGGTGCCTAAATTTAGATCTAGATGATTAACTTTAGGCATTCACAGTTGAAAAATGTTCATCCAAATGTGTCATCAGGGAGGGTTGAATAGATTTCTAGAAGAAACACTTGAGAGAAAAATTCTAAACGATAACAATTTAGATGATAAACAGTATTATAATTTATTATTCATATAGTTCTATTGGTGTGCCTGGCATTCTAAAGGCAAGAGAAGAAATACAGCTAAATATGTTATTCTAAATATACTTTAAAGGCTAGAACTAAGGCTATAAAGATTTAGAACACAATTACTGGTGTTTAGCTGATTGTAGTATTTTTCAAAGGAAAGGATTTAAATAAGAGATTTTTCTCCTCTGCCCTTTGAAAAGGTAAAATAATACTTGTGAACCTAAACATCATAAAACAAAGTTTTCCAGCTTTGACCTATATCCATAAAGATATTTAGATGCTCAATTTCTATGTCAACATCCAGCTTCACCTTGGTATCAAGGGATAAACAACCGGAAACAGGGATGGGATTCATCTCTAAAATAAGTAAACAGCAAAGTAATTCCAAGGAATTACATACATTAGTGTTCTAAGGCAAGGGCCTTGGAAAGATTTATGATATGACTCTGTTAATCAGAGAGGAAGACAGATAGCTAGTTTCAACTGGACTTCTGACTTTCAGAGGTGAAATAAATCCTTTTATTGGTGCCTACACCAAAGCTGGTATTCTTTCACAAAGATTTATTGATTTTGGATTGAAGCACACAAAAACTCCATCATTTCTAGATGCTGAAATTTAGGAATATTCAGTATCCAAAATACCATGGTTTTGCATAAAAATTCATGATGTCTCAAGGCCAAGAATAAAGTATTTTAGTAGAGACTTTATAAGTGTCAACAAACTTTTTCAATGGGAGCAGTCACACTCTTGACAAAGCAAAAAGCGAGTGTTCACTTGAACAGAGGGGAGAAGACATGAGCACCAAGAAAAGATGTGCTTCTTTTTAAAGATGTGTTAAACAACTCACATTCCTGGTGAATCCCACTCCTAGCAGGCAGGCAGTGACCAAATGAGTTTCACTCTGTGACAGCTTCTGTGTCTGGCATCCCAGCCAGTTAGTACAATGGATCCTCTTCCTAAGGATCTAACAGCACTAATGAAGAGGTACTGAACAAGTCTAAATGCAAAAGAAAATGCATTATAGCAGGGGCATTCACAGAAATAACTTAATAAAAACTGCCCATTTTGCAAAGAGGAAGATAGATGTTGTTTAACGGGGTCTTTTTGTCCATAAAACATTCACTTCTATCCCTCTAGCAAAATGTGTCACTGTATGTTACAGAGAACTCTTTCCTTTTGTGTCTAGGGACAAAACAGTTGCAGTGTAAAATTTCCCCATGAAGACAGTAATGAGCCCAGAACCTGGAAAGCACTTTAAATGTGCACACCTGGATTACAGACAAGAAGAAATGCTTACAGATTCAAATCCCTCCTTGCTACCCCTCCCTGAGATGACACAGGCAGCAAATGACCTCTTAAGTCTACCTTTAGCAGGGACACTTGATTTCTTGTGGAGTGTTGCAGTGTTAGACAGAAGACATTTTCAGTCAGTACACACGGCAAAGGTGTGGCAGGGTGAGGCTCAGGAATCTGTTAACTATCAATGATGAGGCCACCAAATCCTTTCATAAATGGGGGAAGCATGAGCTGGTTCAGAGAGGATCACGTCTGTATAAAACAGGCTAGCTGGATTAACTCTCTCTCTCCCCCCACTGGCAGTGGAGTCTAGAGGCAAGCTATCTACTTACAGGCTAGACACCTAACTTTTAGACAGTAATATTTAGGTAAGACCAATGCAGTAAATAGCCTGTAGCAACTTTAAATTAGGGTAGATTAAGGGTATGTTTTGCTGAAACAAAAGTAATTCTCATAATCTGCTTTCTGAAACAAGGAAAGTAATAAAAACCACAAGCAAACCTCAAGCAGTAGCAGAGCAAACCTACCTATGACAAGCACACACTTCTCACATCACCACAAAACAGCATGTAAAGGCCTGCTACCCTCACAGCACAGCTAAACAAGCCAGGGATCAGCTGGCTGCCAAATCAGAAAAGCACAAGCTGTCAGAACTTTCCTGACAGCTCCCAACTCCTGCAGGACTCCTCCCATGCCAGCAGAGCATGTCTTTGCACAGTGCATTTCCCACCAGCAGGTCATACAGCAGTACAGTGGGGAGGGTGCCATGGATACAATGCCAGCTCCTGATCACCCCATCAGAACAAAACTGACTACTCTTCCAGTGCTCCCAAGCAGCCTCTGATGAGGAACGCCTACTGGGAGTTGTCATTTTGATAGAAGGCATCAATGACCCACCTCCTCTGACTGACACCTCTGGCAGAGGTCCCACTCTTCCCTCCATGGTCTTGCACATCTTTGATGAGAATTATTGAACTCTCACATCCTCAGAGTCCTTCCCACTCAGGCCCTCCTTGCAGCAGAGGGAAACAGCCATAGTGAGACTGAATAAATCTGACGCAGTGAATATCACTTTTCTTAGGACTGGTCTAGAGAAAACACAAAAAATAGCTTTTCATTAGTAGTCTCCATAAATATTTTTTGGGTCCAGCTAATCTAGGCCCAGGACAAGTATTTTGTGTCTAACTAGGCAAACCATGCTCTAAAATCAATATAATAAAAATTCATCTTAGAAACAGATAGCATTGCTTGAAAATTGTAGTGATATTTTACAGTAACTCTATTACAAAGAGCATAGAGAAGTAAAGTTTAATTATTCCATGTTTTAAACAATTTTTTACTAACTTTTGTAATTTTATGTAAATTTTTGACCACTTACAAAGGTAAATATTCTTCTTTAACCTACTCAGTGTTGATGGGAAAAGACAATAAAGAGGATGTTTGCAGTTTATGGCTACATCTGGTAATGCTGCAGCTCATGAGCCAAATTGATATTATTTAATTGAGTGTCATCTACCACCAGTTAAACACAATCCTCACAGTTCCCATGCTAAAGAGCTTCAAACTGGGCATATTTGAATCAGGGTTTTAAGTTTTGTCCTTCTTGTCTTTCCAGACATTTAAAAAGGAAATGGCAATTTCTAACCATAATGAGTAATTCTGCTGCCAAGCCCCTAGGATGGAAAGGAAGCAGTCTTCATACTTACAAGGCCTTCAGATAGTTAAGAGCATGTAACCCCAGTGACCTGCAACATTAAATGAGAAAACACAAGCTCAGTCTTTCAGCTTTTATTTTTATGCACTCTGAATCTACAATTAGCTCAATTCCAAGCATCTGGTCTTTTTAACCCCATACATTCAAAGGTCATTTGATCTTTTACCAGTCAAGGTTTGCTGATACGACAAACATTTCAAGTTTATTAAAAATGGAGACAAGTTAGTGACATGTAAAACTGACTGTCACAGGGTTATATGTTTTTCTGATTCTTCCTGTTATTTGCAATTACACTGAAATGCTAAAAATAAAATTAAAAGTTCTGTCCATTTGCATGACACCTCTTCTAGCAAACATGCAATGGTGCATGAGAGTTTACACACTGATCAGAGTTAGCAATTTAGAAGTAGCTCCAGTGTCTTTTGTCTTTCTTTCAAGCATCTATCATAGAGGTTAGCATGGAGTGGTTGGTTTGGTTTGAGCCACTGCAGCTTTTCTAACTCCATTAGGTGCTGGCACAGATGAAAGTAGGTCTCTGCTGCCACTGAAGGCAATAGCAGAGTTCTGTACTACAAATAATTGGCGGAGAGACAGTCATGATTCTATATTTTCATCCTAATATCCACCAATATCAAGTATAGTGCAACCACTTGGATCTCTGCTCAATATGAGTGAAAAAAAAAAACAGGTTTCAGTCAGAGATTTTTTGAATACAAAGCTTTTAAAACAAAGTCTGAGAATCTTAGTGTTTGAGATTCATTTGAGACATATCCTTAAATCTCCAATAGTATGAAAATATTTTTCTGACTGTTTCTAACACTAAATGAGCCAATCTGAACATTCATTCATCTTATCCAGAAACAAACTCTTTATTTTATACTACATAGCTGGTAACTATACAAGATCCATCTCCTTTAAGTACTTGGGTTTCATTATCTACCTCACGGAAGTCAAAGGGGCTGTTAGGTGCACACCTCAAAGCACTTGGGTTCAGCACCTTATTTAGAAGGCTGTGAAAGAGATGAGGAAAAGAAATAATCAATTTCACTTAATTTGAGACAATTCACTCATGTAATAAGGTAATAAATAGGGAATTCAATAATCTTTAGTGATTTTATGCAATGGATAAAGCAAAGACAGTATCTCCAGAGAAGAATTCTTGTTAAATCACTCCTAACTAGCATTGTCACACTCCCAGCCAAATACTTCAGTGCAGGATTCATAAATAATACCAGAATCAAGCCATCTTTTTCAGCTGCTTCTAGATTACCATTCATACCAGAATTAGCATATCAAGGTAGGAAGAAATGCATGAATATTTATTATCTCCATTTCTACATGGAAGATTAAATGAAGAATTTGCAAGAATATGAGGGGCAGACCTACAAATATTATTTCTATGTTGAAGCAAAACCTTTGAGCTAAAATTCTGATGGTACAGTAATGACTTTGAAGGAGTGAAAAAGCTGTGTCTGTGAGCATGTTATTTCTGTGAGATATCACTGAAATAATGGCAACAATTACTCTAATTGGCTGTACTGACAATGAGTAGAATTCATGGAGCCCTTGAAAATAGGCAGCTAGAAACCAGAGGAAGAGCACAGCTGAAGGCAGCTGAGCTATGGCAGTGCACCTAAGCCAGGCAATATTTTGGCACAGTGAGGGCACATGAACTCCCAGTCCTTTCTCCTTTTCATCCTTCAAATTTTCAGTGGCAAAACCTCCAACCACTGCCCAGCAGTTCCTCCTCATTGCCAAGCCCTCCTTTCCCCTGGCCAGTCACTGCCCTGAGGACCACAGGGAAAGCTCTACCACTGTCCATCCTGCTGTCAACAACCATCAGACTTTCCATGGAAAGGTTCAGGGTGGAACCTCCTGTCTCCATTATCTCCCTCCAAGATGTCAGATAGCCATGGATAACTCTTTACACTGTCTCAATATCATGTGGCCCTTCCCAGCCATTCCTGTATCTTAGAAAAGACTGGGAGATCTGGTGTACCACCATGAGACTCCATTTTCTTGAACAAAGAGAAAGATCTATAATCCAGGGGATTTGCAGATGTGCCCACTTTTCTCCACTGATTAAAGAGAAGGTGTCCCCTGCAGGGGGACAAGATTATCCCTTCCTCCCAGGTACAGGTAGCAAAAACATAGGCACATTTGTACTTAGGTTAGGTAAATACCATTGTAATAGCAAATCCCACCTCTAAATACTACAGAGGGATGCAATAATGTTTTATTACATCATTTATGATTGTCACATCACAGAAAATCCCTAGCTTATTCCTGCATTTTGCCTAGTAACCTGCCAATGGACTAAAAATAATGCTATGTATTCATCACATCAGAGCAGCTGGTCCACCTCAGACCAAGCAACATCTGTTTTGGTTTCAATAGTGGAGAGAGCATGAGAAAAGGGAGCTTTGCAGGAAGGAGCAAGAAGGGAAAGACAGGGAACAGAGACAGCAAAAACAGAACAAGGAGGGGGAAATGAGAAAGAGCATCACTGAAAGCAACTTTTACTGCAGTTTAAGATTAATGACTGCTCATCCACAGGCACTCTACAGTCTGAAGTAAGTGGAAGAAACTGGAGCTGCTACTCAATAGCTAGTGTAGCCCTTCGCAGACATAAAAAGCAGTACACTGATGTTCCCACTCAGACATATAAAACCAATGTGATGTATGTAGCTTTTAAGTGTTGGTGCAGCATAAAAGTTTTATTGCTGCTTTGGATTGAAGAAAGCTTCAAACCTCAGTTTAGAAATTGCAAGCCCCTGTAAAAATGGTTATGAAAGGCATTTTTCCTAATCACGTTAGCAAACCCTTCTCTCCATTTTCCCTCTCATTAAAAAGCTTAAATATTTTACAGCTATAGTGTGCAGGCTTATGTCCAGATTACCCTTCATTAAATGACTTTTACAGTGACTGGATACAAGCCTTTTCTATTATTACACAGCAGCTAATTATGTCTCCTTTGTTTTCATTTCATCGTTTTAAACAAAGCTTTTAGGGACCCAGCTACTCTGTGAGAGGTGTTGCCAAGCTGAACACATTTCCAGCAAATCCCAGCTGGGCTGCATTCATTTCATCTGATGATCTTTGCAACATGAAGTAGCTTTTTGGAAAAGAGAAAAAAGGGGAAAAAAAAAAAAAAAAGAAGAGGTAGACAGGAAGGAAGGAGAAGAAAAATAACATCCAACCTATAGTGCTCTTATACTGCTTTAGTGCAAAGACAACTCACTGGGGAAAAATCCATCAGGATGTTAGCGAAGAATGAAATATGATGTACAGCAATTCTAAACATCATAGCTAAGCTATGTGAATGATCAGTTCTATCAGGCATTTTCTGAATTCTGACAGCATTGCTGTTTTCAGATTACCACAGTAATGTTTCCAAAGTGTATTATTACATTCACTGCAAGAAAAGAAGGGGAGGAGGCCTGAAAATTACTTCCCTTCTGGCAATGAATTGTCATTCATGTCCCACATTGAGCCAGCTCCTCACATTGCCTGGGAAGCCAAGGGAACCAACAAAAAGATATGATTTCCCCAGAGATAGGGAGCCAAGGGAAATGATCAGGCATCTGAAGACTCCCTAGGGTGCAAAGAGCAATAGCAAAAGGCTTTGCTAAAGAGATAGTTTTCAGTATCTGTGCAAATAAAATCTACATTTAGATTTTATTTTAATTGCTCCTTCTCATCCATGATACACTGAGTAATCAAAGTAATTATATCAGAAATTTTAAGATTTGTTATGTGTATTTCCATGTACAAGGCTGTATATTGTGCCTCCTGAACAGTGTGCAAGATGACTGGCCCTTGCTCCACAGAGCCTTAAGGACCCATAAGTGTACAGTTCTTCTTTTCTCCTCCTCTTCTCATGGGCATTTCATAACACTCCTTTAACTTCTTTTCAATTGTTCTTTCATCCTTTTAAGCCTTCCTTGACCAGTGAGCTTTCTAGCCCTTCTTGAGCAGATGGTATTCAACTAGCCCTCGAGGGGAAGCCTTGCATCTTCCTGCTACCAACACTCTTTGGGCCTGTGCATCCCACACTTCACTTGCTATATATTTGCAGTTTAGGTCACATGTAAATCTTTCTAGGATTTAGGGGGTATAAAATCCCAAAAGACATTAAACTTGAAGATCTTCTATTGCTATGAGTCTAGAAGTTGATAGGATTCTTGAAGAAAAGTTAACCTTTCTAAAAGGTTCCCAAAAGATGTCACTGTAAGGAACTCAGTAGGAAACTGAAAAGACTGAACACTTGACCTTACCTCTACAGAACAGAGTAGATGGTTCACAAAATATGTGATGCTTTTCAGTGACTTACAGTGCCACCACATATTTTCACTCCCAATACCAATGGGGAACCAATCCTTCTTTGCCCCCGGAGCACTCTCTCATGTAGACAGAGGAAGAAATGAGCAGCCAAAAGCAGTATATATAACAGCCCTTCTTCAGCCTTCACATCTTGTAAAGAGGGTATGCATGGATGGTTTTGCTCATGCCGTCCCATCTCAAGTCTTTCTTCAGCTAAATAGGAGCCAGGCTGGCTAACCCCTCTTCCCAAAAATCACCTCTAGCTACCTAAATAGTCCACTATAGCCCTTCATCCCAAATATTGCCAAAGCAATATGACCAGCTCAAGAGATCATTGGTCAGTGTAAAGGATGCACTCTACACCAGGAAAGCCCCTCTCTCCACCCACTCTTACTAACACCAAACTTCATGGATTCTTTCAGAAAGACCCATGAAGTGAGAAGGCACCTTTATCTTCCACTGACAGAAGGCAGGAAGCTGCCTCCTGCTCTATTAATCCACAGACCTCCAACCCCATTTGTTTTATACAACAGCTAAGAGGCACAATTCCCTCCCCTTGTTTCAGATGCAGGAAATTAAATAGGAAAATGAAAAATGGTTTAGCAAAAATGTAGCTCTGCAAGATCCTTAGCGAGGTTACCTTTCCAAATCATGTTTGTTTTCCAGAGATATTTGTTCATGCAATGGAAAAAATACGGAAAACACCCCATCTGCCCACATGGGTGTGGCCTTCATTTTCCTCTTAAAAAACCCTGACGTTTTTCTCCCTTTTCAGACCAAAAGGAGAGGGCTAATCACATAAGGAGAGCCCCAAAGCCTGTCTCCTCGTTGCTGTTCCACTGCACGGGCTTTGGCAGAGACACAGCAGGGGTCCGATGCAGCTGTTGGAGAGCCGGCCCCGCTCTGCCTCTGCTCCTGCTATTCTGCTACTATATAAGCTGTATAAATACAAAAAAGAAAAGCCTGTCAGGCAAACCATTTCCCATTATTTGGAAATTAGCAAGCTTTATACTGTTTCTAAAACTAATTGTTTCCATTATCAAAACACTGCAATGCCGTATGCATCCATAAGAAATCATCACACAAATGTATTTCTTTCTTCAATATACTGGGTTTGTTTTCTTCCTGTGAACAGTTTTCCTCCCTTTTTTCTGAGATTTCATTCAAGAGAAATATAATAAAAAATCAAGTACAAACAGACTGTTGGAAACTATTTGCTTGTGCCTTTCAGTACAAGAAAATTTGTTCTCCCTAATTTCAAAAGAGAGCAACAATTAATTTAGCTAATGAGAATTACAGAGGAAAAAAAAAAAAACAAACACGTACTTCAAACGATTTCTAACCTATAAAAAAAAATCTTATTTTGGTCCTGATGCTAAAAAAAAAGTTTTTGCATAAATACTCTTACTGAAGCATAATCTTTGAAAACTTATTCCCAGGATGTGCATTTGGCAAATTCAGGCTTCAAATTGCTGTTGTATTGATGAACTGATTTGCTTGCAAAGTCCTTTTTCAAGGGAGGTATTGTTACCAAGCTAAATGCTAAGACACAAGCCCATGACGCTACCCAGGAGCAAATGGGGCAAATGTTTGTACTTTCTGACAACAGCACACAGACTTAGACTTTTTGACTGTCACTTTACTAAGGAGAAGAAGAAAAAAGAAGTGCATTTGCTGGTTCAAACATCCCCCTTAGCAGAAAAAGGCCTGCAGGGAAAAGAAAACATATAAAAATGCATTGAAGCAAAGTAATGCTCCTTGAAGCTGGCTGTGCCCCTAAACTATGCTCCTGAGATTATATCCCGAGGCAGCAGGGGGCATGGTTAAGAGCAATTCTCCCCGGCTCTGAAAGAATGAAAGCAAGTGTCAGCACTGCCATAAAATCAATGCACGGATGATTGCTCCCAGGATGACTCGAAGCAGGAGTGACATGAGTCTGGACATGGTGCTGGTGAGGAATCAGCCCTAATGGCTTCCCATCTGATCCCTGGCTGCAGGGGTCAGCTCAGCTGCACGGGGCTGAAAAGAGAGGGCACAGATCCGATGAGTCCGCGCGCAGCCAGCTCGTGACACTTGTTGAGCTGTAAAGACAAGATTGCCAAACAGGATGGTGGAGCTTAGGATACAACACAAATCTGGCAGGCTTCCTTGTACCCTGGTAATCCACTGTTCTTATACCTTACAGAGCCCTATTTAGTGAGTTTTTCCTGGTTTTGAATTACATTATTTCCTGGTTCCTGAATTACAGCTTTTTCAATAGTTAGATGCTGTTAAGAAGGGACAGATTAACATGTACCATTATAATACAGGGGAACTTTTAACCTTTATAATATGGTGATTACCTTGGGCCTGATATTCTTTCCAAGATGTGCTAGCATGGTCTAGACAGCACAGACCAGAGTTACACACCACTAACAACATCTCTCTGCTTACTGCCAAGGTGACTGTGTTCTTGCTCACAAGATTTGCACTGGTGCAATTAAAACTGGTTTTCAGATTGACTCAGCCTTGAGCCAGCACAGCTTCTTAGCACAGGGGCACTTTCATCAGTTTACCATCATGTTAGAGTAGCTAGCCCAGGCATCAGTCCCGTGAAGCATTCAAGACTGCCCCGCTCACCAGCTACCATCTGTCAGCTGAACCATGAAAACACATTATAAACCCATTCCTGGCCTGCCCCTAGTGTCTAATAAAATGCTGTTAAAAGCCCCACTCTCATTCCTCTGACTGGCTTTTCCAGACCACACAGCACCCTGGGGTATGTCAAGCATAGCTGGGTCCTCTCAACCCTGCTCTCATAACCAACAGAGCAGCTCCCCTCATTCTGACAACAAGCTTAGTACCTTCAGCTCTTTTCCTCTTCACTGCACTATGCAACAGACCTGGAAATCAAGCCTTTGATGGATATCAGTGACTATTAAGAGTGAATGAGAATTCTAATTACAAGCACTCATATCATGAATGGGGTTAATTTCCCTACACTCCCTGAAGGACATCAGGAGGTGAAATGTAGGGAGACATATGCCCTGAAATCCCAAAATGGCAAAACAATTCCCTATCTTAATTGTATTCTGCCACTCTTCATGAAAGAGATGACAAGAATATTATGACCACTGCTACAAATAAACTGGACTCAGCAGCAAGAGATATTCAGACCAGGTGTGTAAGCAAGAGACATGCCATGTGTGGGTAACAAGACTCCCACCCTTCTGATGCTGCCATCTTTCTGTATTTTTCACTCTTCAGCTTCTTGCAGTTCCTCTGGCCACTCAGAGCAATCACTGGTGGCAGCTCAATAGCAGGCAACAGTAGAAGTAACTCCAAGGGGGAATATCAGAGATGAGGGCAAGGCTGTTAGGGACAGACTGCACCATTTCTTCATCAGTCACACATCACAACCCTCAGCACCTGAAGCCACCTCTGACATCCTGGCCTACCCTGGCCTAATGCCTGCACAGCAGCAGCAGCCAGAGGGACTGCTGGAGAGCAGGCAGAATAGGACAGCAGCAGCACATCCCATATGTGTGTGGGCTGAAGCAGATCTCAAAATTCAGCCACGGCAGCCCACGGCAGGGCAACTCCCAGGGGCACAAATAGCACCTGCCATAGGATGCCACACAGGACTGCAAGGCTACCTGCTGTCTCCAGCTGCACTCCATGGCTGCAATGGAGAGTTTGGAATCTTCCTGTAAGTGCTCTGGGAAGTACCAATGTCAAACTAGAAAACTCATCCGGGTACACAATGGGTTATACTGAGGAAAGATCTATACTGGGATTGTAACATGATACCAGTTAAAATCAACAGAGACTTATTTTTATTTAAACAGTAGTAAGCACAGCTTAGAGCCTGCGAGCTGTGAAATATGGATTTTAGTCACATGACTAGGTCCCATAGGGCTAAAAGGTCACACTTCCCACACATATCAGCAGAAACATTTCCATTAATGTTAGCTGTAATTTTTAAATAGCAGTACCTACAGACTAAGAACAGGATTTGTCCCTCTTAGTGCTGAATGCCTAAACCCAAGGTGTCTCATCTGAGCTCACTGCTCCAGGCTAGCCTAGTCAGTGGGAAGAGTTAAGCACGTGCAGTTGGGCAAGTCATCTCTCATGGAGCAGGTGTTGAAAACATGCCCTTTAGTAGTGCTAGCTCACAAATAGACAGCATTTAAACTGCAGACTTCTTGAGGCAGGTGAGATGAACCCTATGCCATACTTTTAATAACTGGGCCTGAATTCTTTGAAAGCTACCCCTGTAGTATTAAACCTTTCTGTTTTGACACTTTCCAAAAGGACAAGCCAATATTAATGGTAAACAATTTATCTGGGGAATCATGTCAAGGTGCTATATTGAAATAACAGATTTGCAGAGCAGCCACATCTACAGTAAGCCCCACCTCAGTCCTACCCAAAGAGCCTCTGTCAGAGAAACACCATACCTCATCAGAAGGCTTCTGGCATCTGCCCATTCAGAGTAACATCTCACCCCTTCAGAAGGCTGCAAGCATCTGCCCTGCTTGGCCTTTAGCCTTTTATACCCCTGACTGTTCATGCATTGCACCTGTGTGCCCTCTGTTCCCTCCCCTGACTGGTCAGTACAGCCCCTGGCTCATTGCCTCCAATGCTGCTCACCTGCCCTGCACAGCTGTGGCCCATCAGGGATGAGCTCGGACACAGCCCCACTCCCAGTTACCACAAACTGTGTGCCTACACACCATGGCCATTTCCTAAAAGGACAATAAGAAATGAAGGTCTTCTTCCAGGAATGCCAGAGAGAACATTTACCTTACTAAATCTACATCTGACAATCTACATCTGGTCTACTAAAACCACCAACTGGAGTAGTTTTCCCTTTCCCAGACATACAACAGCACCATAACAGGACAGCTTTATGTCAGCTAACTCTAGCTGCCAAAGAATGAAGCATCTGATGTAAGCCAGTTGCTCCCCAGGCTTCCTCCTCCAGAGTCACTGTGAAGATTTATTTCTTGGTGCTCACCAGAGGTCACTGGGTTTTGTGAACAGCTAAAGTTGGGTGAAATTAATTTCATCTGAAATTTGCAAAGCAATTCAGCAAGACTTACTAGAAAACCAGGAATAAATATGACATTTATTATAGTGTGTTCACTCATCTCCACATTAAAAAAAGACAAACCAATGTCCTCTCGTAGTTACAGAAAGTGGAGACCTTAAATAGGAATATAAAATGTTACATGAATACTTAAGACTGCCGTGTTTCTGCCCATTTTACCTAATCACTTATCATAAGGTGTAATACTCAGAAATTCTCACTCTGTTCCCTGCATATGCCTGCTTTTGTTTCCTGTTCTTTTCAGGAACAGGAGGCTTTTCCATGCAAACAATTACTACAAGAAAAAAAAATGGTTATTGCTAGGATGCTATATTAAATTTTTAGAGGCAATCTAATGTACTTAAGAGAAATAATGCTTTTATAATGTTGGAGGGGAAATTGTGATGCAAGTTCTTTTTAGGTCACAGTTTAAAGATCTGCAAGAAAAGAAAAGTAACACCAGGCAAGACACAACCCAACCTACCTGAATTTGCATTCTCCTCTGGTCACCTAACCTCTTACTCCTTAGAGAGAGGATCTGTAGCTCTGAGCCAGCCTAAGTGCAGCAGGAGGACTCCTGCAGTAGGAGATGAACCAAGCCACACTGAGCCTGGTGCTGCTGCCACAAGGCCAACACAAATCAGCCATTTCAAAGGCAATATAGGTCAATTTAGCTGCTTCAAAGGTAACTTAGGTATATCACAGGTACTATATTTGATGTCAACAAGCAATAAGTATATTTTTTGGGGTTGCATTAAAAATCTTATTCCTCACAGTTACCTTTCCAGCTGAAGCTCACCAGCTAGAATTTAGCCCCTGATTAATTAATCCAATAAATTCCTTAAAATTGTTGAATAACTTTTAGCTTTA
Source organism: Melospiza georgiana (assembly GCF_028018845.1). Classification (NCBI taxonomy): domain Eukaryota; kingdom Metazoa; phylum Chordata; class Aves; order Passeriformes; family Passerellidae; genus Melospiza; species Melospiza georgiana. The sequence continues at coordinate 50,983,875 of NC_080431.1, forward strand.
ACAAGTTTGAGGACTTTCAAAGGACAGCAAGCTCCTTCTTGCTTTGTATTTTTAATTAGATTAGAGGTAATTTTAGTATTCAAATGAAGAGTAACAGATGTAGATCTGCGTGGTAATGCTGAATCAGAAAGTAATCTTCTAGTAAATAGTTAGGCTTTTTACCAATGTTGACTGTTCAAATCAAATTACAATACATGCATTTCTAAATTTCATTGCCTCAGTCCTCCTCTCCCTCATTTGAATATAAATATTCATCATGGATACTTAGATCATCTAGCTTTTGATATTTTGGCCGATTTTAAAATCTCCTAATGGAACTAGAAAAATTCACCTTTTCATGTAATGAGTAATATTTTCCTTATTTTTGCATTGAATTTTTGGACAATGGTTGTAATTAGGTGTTTCCACCTCAATTATGATTTTATTTATTTTTGGATCCAGTCCATTTCCAGAGCATTTAATTCCAAGCCAAGTTCTCTCCCCAGAAGCCTGCAACTGCATTTTGGCAAGTTTTTGACTGAAAAATACAGATAAACAAAGGCATTTGAATCCTGCTGGGTATGCTTGTTGAGGTACCAGATATTTAAATGGCACCTCGAATAGACAGCACAATCTGCAGGAAGAAATGCATTATCCTACTTTGCTTTCTTAGCATAATAAGTTTGTAGACAATACCATGAATATGTTCTGAAAGGGACTTTGATCAAATTTCAAGCATTCCAGTCGCAAACATTAAAGTTAATTGAAGCAAATGGAATTGCATAGATGAGGATTGAGGAGCAAAACTGCGGGGTTTTTTTTGTCTCTAAGTCTCTTTTTTGCTCCCTCCTCTTACCAAGTTTCTTCTATTTATAGACTTGTTCCAAAGCTTGTCAAAAGCCAGTAAAAAGACCTCCACTTTCAGAGAATTCAAGAGAGAACCTAAATACATAGGTTACCATCTGCAAGAGATGTAAGTACACACTTGACTTCAAGTAAGGAAGTAGTGCCACTGCAGTCAGTAGAATTACTTAGAAACTTGAAGACTGACTTGTATTTTTATGCCTGACTGAATCAGGTCATCATTTCTAATTATGATCCTGATTATATTCTGAACTGAAGTCGGTGGGAATAAGAGCAGGGAAGTGTGTCTCTGGAGGGTCACGTCAACACAAGAATTAAATCAATACCAGCTCCACTCCAATGAAATCACTGGAGTTAACACCAGTAGAGACTGAAAGTGTACAGTGGTAAATCAGATCCAGAGCTTGTTACATGGTTTTGACACATCTTTCAGTTTTATCAGACATCCAAACACAAAACTTAGCACTCTGAAACATCAGTGGATTTTTAGACACTCCCTGAAGGGCTTTGAGTACTGAAATCAATGAACGGATTGAAAAGGACTGACCTATAAATGTAGTTTTTCAGCTGTGACAAATGAAATATTGATAATGGTCTTCATTTTGCTTAACTCTTTCTCACTCTTTCAAAACATCATGTGTAATAGACCATAACAGAATGGAAATTACTTATAAAAATGTGACAGGGTTTCACAGAAAACAACAATGATTTTTATTTCCCAGAGAATCGTGCCTTATACCAAGAAATGCAGAAATATATACTACAAGAGACTGCAGCAATGATTGGGCCAGGGCAGGGATAACTGATGGGCTCTATCAATGCTAGTACATCTAATTAGGTTGAATTTAATGGATTTGGGGATTCATTATGATGGTGAGTATATGAGCCTTATCTAACCACAAGAGCTCTCTCACCTGGATGCCCCCCAGGGTCAGCATGGCTTTACATAGGGAGGCTCACAAGACAATGGAGGCCTTCCAGAAACACAAGTGCTACCAGTTGAGTCGCTAAGGACTTGCCTAACTCCCAAATAACCTAGTATCCTCAAGCATTCAAAACCTTATCATAAACAACTCCATATGTGTGCAAACAAACCTTCACAGCTAAATGGCTGAACTCAAGGTTTTCTGATCCCAAAGTCCCCCTGCTGCTGAACATGACAACCTTACAACATCTTTGTGGACATCCTCCTGAGGGACCTATCCAAGACCATTCCTGCTAGATTCCAGAGGCATCTGTGAGATGAAGGAAATCAGATGTTTCAGACAGAAATGACCATGAAAATCCATCACAACAGTATTAGGAAGTGCACCCTGGGTTGTTTAGTACACCCAAAACATAAGATGAGAAATACCTAACTACATCTAAACACTGTAGGCAGGATGTAGAGACAAATCCATAACCACAGTTTCAGAAAGAAAGAATAGCAAGCCTGAGGCATTGCCACAATGCCAGTCTCTGAGAAAAATGAGGTCGAATTCACAAGTTAACCAGGCATATCTTTAAAAGCATAAAATGGGATCCTTCATTACAGAATTACCAGGCTATCTCACACAACTATCACTCTCCTTCCACAGTCTATATCTCTTATTCTTTCAAAATAACTGGGCTGAGAAAGAAACCAGGAAATTAGAATAAAATAAATAAAAACCTAACAAAACTCTTCCTGATCATTTTCAAATATATTCCATTCACCTCTCCTTAACCCAGCAAGAAGTTTCATTGCCATCTCTCCAAAATATAAAAAGAATCGCCCAACATGAAGTAGCATAAGTAAAGTGGACAATTAGTGAAGAGCTGGCATGTTCTGAAACCCTATTCATTATTTGGCATGGATCTTTTTCTTTTTTTCTTTTTTGGAATTGGCTTTCAAAACGTTTCCATGGAAAACAGAGAGGAAGGCAGCTATCACAAGCAACAAGAGAGGCTACCCAGCAATGTGCTTTTTGGACCCTCCTTTTTCTCCCCCTTTTTTATTTTTTTTTTTCTCCTCCTTTTCTTAAACTCGTCCAGGCTTAAGTTGAACAGTTTGCACCAGCATATGGCAAAGGTTGAGGTCAGACAGATAAAACGTTTCATTGCACCAAAGAATGGTTAACAACACGTGAATGTAAATTCTAACACATCGTAAAACTGTTGCAGAGCAGGCTGAAAGGGGTCTTTAGTTATGGCAGGAAATCTGCTTCCCAGCCCCACCCCATCCCTTCCAGTTCATTTCAGGTATTGTGGAGCCCGGAGGGGCTTTGCACTCCCTTCCCCCGGCAATCTGCGCCCGGCCCCGCCAACAGATTTCTAATGACTTTCTGATGAAGATTTAGGAGGTTTTGTGTGGCGGAGCTGTGAAGGATTTCAGCCGGGCACTGCTCTCCGGCAGCCAGCCCCAGCCACCCCCTTTGTCCCCTGCTCGCTCCGCTGCTCCCCTGGCCCCGTGGCTTCCCCGCAGCCCGTCCGGGCGGGAGGGACGGTCCCCGGGGCCCCGCGCTGTCCCTCTCCCGGGCTCGCAGCCACGGCAATTTGTAGCCGTGCTGGTGGCAGGACCACCCCGCCGTGGGGCCCGGGCCCCGCCGGGGCTGTGGGACACGGCCTCGCCCCTCGGGCCGCCCCCGATGCCGCAGGGCCCTGGGGCTGCCCCGCTGCCGCAGCCTCCCCTCCGGGCCCGGGCCCAAAGGCCCTCTCGGCCTTGCTCCCCTCGGGTGCACCCCACTCCCCAGGTGGGTTTTCCTCGCTTAAACCAAAAACAAAGAGGGGATGCGATGCCCCCACCCCACGCGGGGACCGGTCCTCCGGCTCTGGAGCCGCTGCTTTCTTTTTTTCCCTTGCGTTTACGTTCATTCTTTCCCCCCGCACCCCCGCCCCATTCCCACATTTTGTCACCATTATTACAATAAATACAAAGGTTCTGCGCCTAAAAAGAGACTACAAAAACATAAATGAATAAATAAATACTTAAATATCAAATGACATGTTTGTGTCAGACATTAGCGCAGGCTCTGGCTTGATGTTTTCGTTTATCATTTACTCTAAGTTCCTGCAGCTGAAAGAGATAAACCCCGGCTATTCAAAAAAGAAATGTATAAATCATAACAAAGCACCCAGTTAAAAAGCACCTGTTATTTTTTTTTAATTTTTTTTTTTTTTTTTACTTCTCCAGAGATAAGCCACAAAAGCTTGGTGCTCAATTTTGTGAAACTATTGAGGTGGTGGTAGATCATATATATTGTAGCAATTACTGGAGAGTTTGTTGTTTGTTTGTGACACTGACATGGGCACACACTTACACGTGCACAGAGACACTGATCATCTTAATCCCCCAGGCCTCTCTAAACTGCACCTGACGTCCTACTTCCCTCTTCAGAGCTGTTCCAAGGCAAGACTGATTAATGCTCTTTTTTAATCTAGGTAGATGTTAAAAGTGTGAGGGACATTGAGTTCAATTATGAAATATGAAATGCTGAGAGGGTCAAGTCTACTCAAGCCCTGCAATGGAAGAAACACTCCCAGGAGACTTTGATTTTTGGTCGGATGACTGATCGTCATGTCCTCAGAAAGAATTAAATTTTATTGCTGGCTTTTTGGCAGCATTTAGAGTTTAACGTGGCTAGAATTAAAGAGTGCTTAGTCTGATTTTGATTTCTAGCCCTTCTCTTTTTGTTCAAAAGCTACTCTATTTTTCTCACTGACTTGGAGGTGCCTGTTAGAGAAATGCAGGTGGCAAGTTATCTCTGGAGGGGCTGTAGTGCCAGGATGTTATTCACAGCTCATATTTGCATAATCTCTTGTCTCCTCTTAAATCTTCTGTTTTATTCTCCTTCTCTTCTCCCTCCCTCAAGAAGCCCTCACAACAGTCTGGCTTGGATTTCTTTCCTTCCACGTGCCTCAGTAACACCGATTGTTCTTATCAAGGGGTTGCAAGGCAGTGATCAGTCACACCTACCTTCCATTCAGAGAGACAAAAAACACTGCAGATTTTGTTTACTTTTAACATCTGCCAAGACTTTTAATGTCACAGTGCAAGGAAAGCCCCAAAGACAAATCCAAAAAGGAGCATATTAATAATGGTTGGCAACCAGGATCCTGCAGGGAACCATCACTTTACCTTTTGGTGCTGTTTGCCCTTCCTTAAAGTTCTTTCTTGCCCTACATTATGAAAAGACTTCTGCTGGCTAAGAAGAAACTCACTGGTGTCATTGAGAAACCTGGTAGTAAATGTTAAAATGCTCAGTTTACCGTGCTGAAAACATTAGTGAAAAATCAGCAGAAGGTTTGGGGCTAAACAGAGGGAATCCATGTGCCCACTGCACAGTGAAGCCTTTACTTGGGAAGGAAAGGTCCAATCTTAATTTATTTCTTTTCAGTTTAAAAATGCATAATTCTTTTTGCTTTTCAAGATTCTGCAGTCTGTTCTGAAGTATGTAACTGCAAATGTAACCAAATTAAGTGAATACAACAGAAAATCAGAGAAAGACAAGAAGGGATAAGGAAAGGAAAGGAGAGAAAGTTATCAAGGTTATGACTTTGGATTCACTCTCACGTTGGATGCTCCCTCTGTCTGAGACCCAATCCAGTTATCAAAATATAGGCAGTTAGTGCTTTCTAAGTTACCCTCATGTCTGCTGAAACCCAGCTGCTCCTTCAGAAGAGAACAGGTCTTATGCCATATCTGCCTGCATCTTCAGATTTCCCTCTGGCCTCTCAGATGGGACAAGACACATCTCTGAGCCATCTGAGTCAAACCCCCATGGGCTATGCAATTAATTAATTCAGAGTACAGTGAGATTCCAGTGCTAACATCTAAATTGAGGTGTCTAAAAGTAGGTGTCTGTTCATTACAGTAAGTGGAGACTGATAAAATGCTCATATTTACATTTGGCAGAGCTGGATTGTTCTCCATTCTCTGTGGAGTAAAATGGGATACAAAACACTTAAGACTCTTCTAGAAATCTAAACCTACAGTCTGGACCTGCGACTCTCAGACAGAGAAACTGGAACTAATCTGTGAATTCACTGACTTTGGTCCTTTACCATCTCAGGCATGGCATTGTGCTTTATTCCTTCATAACCATCCTGGAAGCAGTTAGCCCTTTGCCCTCTGATGGAAACACCACTGCAGAACCTCACTGTGTCAACCATTTGGAGCATTCTCATAACTCCAAGGCTTTATACATCCATAGCGAGTCTATACCCATGTGGTTCTTGTGCCAACATCAATCTTTGCATAAGAAATAATTTTTTCATTGCTGGTGTTTAACCCCCTGCTCCACATAGAGCAGTTATGTCCTTCCTCAGTCTTCAGTTTTTGAGGGAAAACAAGTCAGGATTTTCTATTTTTTTCTATTTTTCTCTTATATGATAATCTCCTCCCTTACCCCAACCACTTGTGCACAGGTTTGTCAGTTCCCAATCAGAAGTTACACAGGGTACTCCAGATGAGGTCTCACAGGAGCCTTGTACAGCTTTGTCATTGCTTTGCTATATCACTAAGACTGTTTAAAGTAGAGGAAAAGCTGTATAAAGCCAGTAAAAATTGTGAGGAAAGTTTAATTCTGGGATGAAATTAATAAGAAATGACCATATAAAAATATAAAACAGAAAGGATATAGGGAAATATAAATTGTGAATTAATCGTCCACCATAACTAAGACAGCCACTGCATATCATAAGGCAACTATCAAAAATATCTCAGAAGACAGGAGCTGGCTGATTTTTAAAAGAACATAGACTTGTCCGAATAGTACCAACTCCTGCAATTACACTAGATAGAATTAGGGAAGAGGCCAAAAATCACTGATTATTTTCTCACCATTGGTTCATGATGTAGGCTGGAAATCTACCGACAGGGATACAAATAGGAAGGAATTTCTGTGAGCACATTTTGTTTGTTTAGCAGACCCTCCCCAGCACTAAGAGCACCATGGTGGTACTAGACAATGACCAGAAAAGACTGTGGATATAACAGCACTGCTGACTTGAGTTGGAAATTTCTGCCTGGGGTTCTGATTTGAAAGTGTTGTGATGCTTCTGTAAGCTACTCACAGGACTGCTGTTCTAAAAAGTGACAAACTTATATAAACAGAAAATGTATTTCATATTAAGGGGCAACCAAATAGGATTTACTTAAAATAGAAGGAAAAGTCCATCCACTGACTACCAGAGTCATAGTTTAACATGGCAGTTTTTGTGGGACAAGGCTGATTTCCTCCATCAATTTCACTTTCATGAAGAAGCCATAAAAATATACACAGCAGTAAGGGAATGTGGAGCAGCAACATCGTCATGCAAAATGCTGTCACCCCCATTTTCACAAAGCTGGCAATTATTCCCTGAGATCAAAGATTTACTTGCATATGATGGCTCCTCATTTTCCTTGAAAAACACTGTTATTGGGTGTGGTGAGATGATCAAGAACATTGTCATTTTCTTTGCTGCTTCCTACCAAATTCCTGACATTCCAGGTCCTTTATGCAAACAATACTCAAACTTATGAATTTACCAAATTCCTTTCCATCATAACTCAGCTTTACTATCTCCATCCAATATCAGGTTTTGTTTCTGCTTTAGAAGTGGCTCAGACAAAGCAGAAAATGATAGTTACTTTCCATAAGAGTAGGAAAGAGATGCCAAACTGCCAGAACCTCATACTCTCCAATGTTATGTTTTCTGTGATGCTCATTTTCCTTTAAAAAATGGCAATGAATGAAATTTAAATAAATCTCTATGCTACTACTTAACACTTCAGTAAGTAAATCCAATGTTACTTAAGATATTTTCAAGCAAAGATTGTTGGGGTGGGTTTTGGGTGGGCTTTTTTCCAGGAGAAAGAAAAAATGCTTTGTACAAATAAGAGGATACTGATGTGTTAAAATGCAGATTGGTTTGATTTTGAGATTCAAAAATGTGTTTTTCCACCGGGTGGAGATGCAAACAGTGAGCATGCACCATTCCAGCCTTGTTGTTGCTAAGAACTTGTATTGCCCTGTGAGCAATGAGGGACAGTCGCATACATTTACAACAGAGGATGAGCTAGCCCTGATTTCCAGTCATACCATGCCTGTGAGAATTCAGCTCCTTTGAATACCCTGCAGCTTTGAAACACAACCACCAGATCAGGATGACCTTACCACATGGAATGCATTGCAGCACTTGACACCATATTGGCCATGAAATATAAAAATAAGTAAATCTTTGTGAGAGTCCTCAGATTAATGAGATGCTATTTTGTTAAAAACAAAAGAAACAAAAAAGGCTATGTGAAAATTCATGGATATGGAGGTAAACCTCTAGTTCTCCTAGATTACTCCTATGTAAATCTTTCACCCACTGGACTTCAGTGCTCTTCATAGGTAAGAGGCTCTTCTGGGTTAATTCCAACCCTCAACATACACTTCCCAGCTACCATCAACCTCCTCTATGGAAATGAAATTGTCCTTGAGAAATGTTCATATCCACAGCATATTGATTTTGCATAATTTAAATGGCTGAGTCTTCTAATGCAACTCATTTGTAGAAATCACGTGAAAACTTGCAGTATGTTTGGCACGAGTGATATCTTTTCCTTTTTTTCTTTTCCCATCCAGCCTCTAAAAATTCCGTACTGAGAACATCTCCACTGTGTTCTCCCTCCTTTGGAACCTTTCTTCTCTCAAAGTTCAGGGACAGGCAACAGGGGTAACAAATTTTACTCTTATGAGCTTGAAATTTCACCTGAATTCATATAATTCTCCCAACATGATTTCACCCCGAAGGATACAGGATTGGATTGTCGATATTAACACATATACCTTAAAGGTGAGAAGCAAACTTTCAAACCGTATTTCCTAGAAGACTGTGAAGAAAAAAACCAGGCATACATCTTTCCTTGGCAGGAAGAGCACAATTTTGATTTATGGATAAAGATTATTCAGTCATATGTATAGTTTATGTTTGTTGCCTTCCTTATAAATCCCCACTCACTCACTGGCCTGCGTCCCATCATATATAACCTCACAGCATGACTAATTCATAAATGTTTCCATTTACTCAAGAGGAAGGGGTACTTAAAACTGCAGTTTGGGATTCAAGAAACACAAAACCAGATCCTGGCTCAGACACAGACTTCCTTTCTAACCTTTGAAAGCCAGTTTTCCTCTTATTCCTCACATCAGGGAAAAATAAAGTGACCCAAACTTATCCTTTGTGTGCTTCTCTAGATAGATGATTACTTGGGATAGAAAGTGTCCATGTGCAGGGGGCTTTATCAGCAGGGCATTAATCTTCCGAATTATTGTTGCAGAGATGATTGAATATGAAATTATCAAATGCTTGGTCAGCCTACAAAGAACCTGTGGCCATAAGGAAGGTACACTGGGCTCAGCAAAGGTACAAATACCAATCAACCTAAGACAGAATAACTAAAACCAAACTCTTCATGAGTGGCTTTCTCAAAGTGTCTGAACATCTCTTTCTTCTCTCTCTGTCTCTGCCAACCATCAAAGTGGTTTGTGCATCCTTCACAATCAAAGAGGAAAAAGATCTCTTTACAGTTTTCTGTGGCATGTTTTCACATTCTGCTCTGAGATCTGCTGACACTCACATGGATAAGTGGCATTCTGAATGATGATACAGACCTGAGTGATACATACCTTACTTATGTTTATTGCCATTTACAAATCTGCTGAGTGCTCAGCAGAAGTGGCAGGACTTACTTCTCTATGCTATTTTCCAGGAAAACAATGGAGTTCTCATGTGAATATAGGCTTATCTGTGCAAGTAAAGACTATCCCTTATGAGACTGACTGTCCAGGAGAATGAAATCCAGAACAAAAGAACTTTCTTAGAACTTGCTAAGAACTTTTCTTAGCAAACGTTTGGAATCCATTTGCACTCAGTAATAATTCACTATCTTTCATTAAATAGATGCAAAAACATTCATCATTTCCCTTTACTAGATTTGGTTGGGCTTGCTAAAAAACCAAGTCAAATAATCATGGAAAATATGCCCATTTGGGGTATGATGAAACTGGGACTTTCTGAGACTTATCTAAGGTATTTTTATTTACATGAACTTAAAAGCTGGCTAGAAATACTGAAGTTTTAATAAAGATATTGTTCCTTGTCTCTCTTAACAGAAGTTTCTTGAGATCCTGAGTCATCAGGGATATGTTATTCTGTGGATGGATAACCTAGCAAAGGCACAGCCTGTATCTTGAATGTTTAAATCAAAGTAAGACAAAGCTGTACCAAACAAGAAAAAGGAAAAGAAGACTTTAGGCAGTATTGATTGGAAGTTTCATAACACTGATGAAAAGGCAATGAAAAGGTACACCAAGTACTGTAATGCAATACAACCATGACACATTGCTAGCACTGGGAAGATGAGGAGAGTTTGAGGGGACAGGCATCAAAAACAGAGCAATTCTTTCCACCTTAGCTCATCTAAGGTGAGCTGATCCTGCTGGACAACAGAAGCAAAGACCAGTCTCCAGGACACTAGTTTGCAATGCAGAGTATCATCACAGGAACTTCCATGCCTCTCTAGGGGTTAATAAGACCCTCTTCTAAGCATGTCCTGAACACAGGCATAGTCCTGCAATGGGTTAACATACAGAGCAGCTCTGCCCTTCTGCACCTATTTGCTCTGAGATGGGATACAGAGAAGTAGGAGAAAAAGTTCATCTCCTGTTCTCAAAGTGGATTTTATAGGAGCCTGCAGGCAAGGGCCATTTCAGCTGCAAGACAGCAGAGGATAAAAGGGACAGAGACAAGAGCAGAGCACAGGCAATGCAGCAGAGAGCCTGGCTGATGCTAGGAGTGTGCATTGCAAAGTAGCAGCACTGAATGATGTTACAGCTGTCTGGCACCACACAGAACAGCAGTATTACCTTGATACCTGCAGGCCAGCCCTGGTAAGATGAGACCTGCTAATACAAGAACAATCAGTGGTTATACCTGGCAGTACAGATGAAGTGCACTGTCAGCAAGTTTCAAGGTTTTGAGTGCAGGTTAGCTCAAGATTTATGGCACTTCTAGCTTTCAGATGGCTTGGGAGTACCTTGAGAACAGCTTTTTTTGCTGTATTCAGCAAATCTGTTTCCATTCTGGCCACAGTCCAGAAATGCACAAGAAAAAAATGTGAAAAATAAGGATAGGCAGTAACTAAATATTTCAGAATCATCACAAAGAATCAATTTGAGCAAGGCTTTAGAAAAGGGCAAAAGGCCAGTGGAGAAGTGGGGTGGATTTTTTCTTCCAAAAACAATTTGCCCTTTCCCTATCATGTCAGTTAACCAAATTAAACAAGTACCTTCTTGTGCAAGGGTGCTTACATTTTGAGTGACTTCTTTGTTTTATAAACTGTGATCCTTGTCCACAGCTTTTCCAGTGGCCGTGTTCTCTTTTCTAAGTGGATTCTCTAGTTCCTGCTGCTTGGCTCTGCTCTCACTGCAGATTTTCCTTTGGTGGCCTCACTAATCTGCTTGTCTTTCCTCTACTTAGCTGCCTGTTTTCACAGAGGTTGCAGGACCACAATGTCCTAGAGCCTTTACTACTGTGTTGAATTTGCTTTAAATGAGCATTTCAGTTCTTTGTTGAAGAGAATACAACAGTAAAGATCCCAAAGATGTGGGATCATGGGAGTCTAATTTCATTAGGAAGTCCAAGAATAACCAATAGCATTTCTTTGGAGCATGAACTCTTCCTGGTGCTGTATGAGTATCAGTAATTGAGTCCACAGAGCAGTTCATGTGGGTAGTTTATCTACACATAATCTTCACTCTGCAAAGGTGAATGAAGGAGCTAAGGGAATTAACTACCTAAGAGTGCAATGCATCTGTGGCAGACAAGCCCAGAGATTTCCCAGACAGCTTTGGGGATGAAACCCCAGCCTCACTGACACCAGGCAGGTCAGCACTCAGAAGGGTTTGCTGCACAGCCTCATATGCATCCTCCACAGACACAGCCACCCTAGCCCTCTGCACAAAACCATTGTCCGTACAAGAATCACATCAGACTCAAAATGTACACAAAGCCCTGCAGCTCTGTGAGGCGCAGTGATCCAGGAACACAAAGAAATGCAACTGAGCAGTGTCTGGATGGGGAGTCTGATGTGCTTGCCATGAGTGTACCAGTGGTCAAATTACAGAAAGGAAATCTTTGTAAGCTGACATCCAGGACTTATTTATTAATATAGTCTAAATGACTAATTTATGGCCACATATTTTTAGCCTTTAACAGAGCATCTATTTCATTATTTAAGGTGTTTAATTATGCACCTGTGTAATTAGTATCTGAAGAAAATAGGTTTCTTTATTACCCTATATCTTTAGTGAAGAGCAATAAATACTCATATTAAACAAAATAATCTCTTTTAGTACTGACAGTCTTTAAGTTGAAAATATTTAAGACCCTTCATGCCATGTCAAATAAGGGAGGCCTGATAGAAGAGTGATAGTTGCAAAAAGCAAAGTAATTAAGCTGACCAGCAAAGCCATCAAAATTAATGCAAGTTATTTAGTTTCATATTTTGTAATTGTTCAGTTCAGTCCAGAAGACTGATTTCAATAGGAATTACATTTATACAAGTGGAACAATTTTGTTCGCTCACTGCAGGTGTGTGAGGTAAAAATCAATATTTTCACACAAAGAATCTCCTCTCAAGGTCTGCAGTTCTCTCTTTGGTATGTCTTCTCAAATAGTTTTAGTGTAATACTGAGCTTTAAAAAAGAACAAAATGCTCCTGAACTGGAAAAATTCAGTTTCATCTTTAAAATGACAGATCAAATAGAATGAAATATTTTTTTAAAATACAACATTTTATCATATCTAAAAAATAAGGGTTTGTGCTTTGTCTTAAATTAATGAGGCAAGCAATATGGGGCAGGATCGGGCTGTAAACCACATCTGTGGCTTTTTGAAGCTCTTCATTGGAGAGAGCCACAGCACAATGCAGAGAGCCCTACCTTGGTCAGAGCAGCCTCCTCAGGCTACTGTGTAAGGCACCACCTGTTTGAGCCCTCCAGGAACAACAAGGTACAGTCCCATCCCAGACACATGTGCCTGCTTATGGCTGCACAGACTTTGTCTTCCTTTGAACTAGAAGTGCACATGAAGAAATTCACAGGCACCAAACTGCCCAAAAGGAGAGAAGATAGGTTGTAATTTAGGTGGGGAAAAACAAGTACAAAACAAGCAGTAATTTTCTGCTATTTTCATGTTCATACTACAGAAAGAGAACCGCTGTATTTGCCCATATACATTCACATGGTAGAGATAAATCCTGTCCTGAAAAGTTAAACCAGATTTTTCAACTGGCTGGATTTCAAGCTTTTCATCACAATTTTTTTTTCACTCTGCCCAGATGTAGCTCTTGGTCCTTTTGTGGATAACAACAAATGATGAACTCACAGCCACCTTTACTGCACATGATTTGAGGGCTACTGTTTATTTCCCACATCACACACATTATTTTTGCCAGGTGCCTGAGCCAAAAACACTCATCTCCATTTTATTTCAGAGCACCTGTTATGAGCCATTCACCAAGTCATTGTGTATCCAGGTGTGTGTACGGTTCTATAAAGGAAAAGTCAGGTCTGCTGATGCTTTTCATTTTGTGATTCTCTATAAATGGTGTGCATGCAACTGCCTGCCCTTGGTGCCAAGGTCTGGGAACTCACTGCATGAAGCGTCTCCCACAGAACCAGCACCAGAACAAAGTGGCTTCAGCAAAGAATGACAATTGCTCAGCATCTTGGCAAGTCAGTTTTTTACATTCATTTTGTTTCAAAATAAGTTTTTAGAATGCTTGAAAGTCAATATGACTGTTCAGCCCTGTACAAAAAGTCCCTTCTCACTCATCCAGTTTGTTACTTAAAGGGTCCCTGTGGAAGCTGAACTAGCCCATGAAAATGGCAGAAAAGAAATCCAAAAGAAAATTGGTTTTGATAACTTTTTGATAATAAGAGGTTTTGATAATTTCAGCGATGTAAACTGGCTATGGGAAGGGTCTGGCAAACAGGAGTGGACACGAGGGAACCAAGCACGAGAGGAGAGGAGCTACAGAAACCTCACCATTTGGCAACAGCAAGTTGCTGCATGAGAATATTGTATGTTACATGATACCACAGCCTCAGTTTCTTTGTACACATCCTGGAAATATCACATGGACAGGATATTCTGGGGCAAGTGTGTCACTAAAAGGGAAGGGGGTGCAGCAGGTGAGGAGAAGAACATAGTCATCTGCACTGGTAAGGAAAAGGCAGTGGAGGGAAGGACATAAATTTTTTGTTAATATGATGGCTGTAATCCCAAACCTGTCTTCCCTTAGGCATGCCACTGGAAATATTGTGCTTTCATTCCTACCTCAGAGGACAGATTCTGCTGATGCAGACTGCTTGAAATTGCTGTTTCACTAGAAAAGGCACATGTGGTCCTTATCAGAGCTTGTGGTCTCAGTTTGAGTTCTTACAGAAAGAGATTCATTGATCTGTGCCAAGTCACTCCCTGACATGTCTGTTGCTTAGTGGGACAGTAATGTCTGCTTTGTGGGAAATCAGCCTTGTTCTCTGGGAACTGTGAGACCACTGAGACAACTTTCCACAGTCACATCCCTCAATCACTATCCTTCCACCAAGGCACATCCCACAATCTGCTTGTCCAGCTGCCAAGATTCAGTGCCTCTGCCAGCTCTCTCTTAGCAGAGACTTGAATGCCATATGTGATAGTGCACTGTCCCTGGTGACGTTTCTCCTGCCTTTGAGGAGCTTCAGCATCTGCTGCTGCAGCCAGTTATGATGCAGTGAAAAACAGACCCTTCAGTGCAGGGGTGCCTGAGAGTCCCAGTGCTGTGTGTGCATTCCCTGAGCAGCAGCACAGGTTGGGTGGAGGAACCTGTGTGCTCAAACACTGAAACAGGGTTCACTTTGTGATAAGTACCAACTGCAAACTTTCCTATGTGCAAATAATCTATTTTGGCCTTGGACAAGTAAAAACAAAGTATCCACAATTTACCTGTTTTTTATTTGGGTTGTTCTGCAACTCATAGAATACTAATGACCAGTTACTGGGTTGCTGACCAAGATTACTTTAAATATTTCATAGGCTATGGATGAATTCTGAAGCAACAATATTTATGCAAAGCACTATGTTATACATGGAGATTTGCAACTAGAATGAATGTTATACAAGGAGATTTGCAACTAGAAATTAATTTTTTTTACTTGCCTTATTTGAAAACCTGTTCTTAATGGAAATTTAGGGTTGCTCATTCAAGCCTTTTTTGTTTTAAATAATGATAAAAGGTACATTATTTCATCATAAGCCAGGTACCTTTTATCTTCTTTACTGCATCATTACACATGCAGTTGCTCTCTTAAGAAAGGCCAGAGGCAGAAGGCTCTGAGAGAACAAACAAGAGTTTATTTTTTTAAATTTTTTTTCTGCTGAAGCACTTGCACGGGTTACCTAGAGAAGCTGTTGCTGCCCCATGCCTGGAAATGTTCAAGGCCAGGTCAGATGGAGTTTTCCACTAAAACAGCAACCTGGTTTAGTGGAAGGTGTCCCTGTCCATGACAGAGGTTTGGAAACTAGATTATCTTTAATGTCACTTCCAATCCAAACCATCCTGTGATTCTACAATTCTATAATATTTTTTTATGCCAGCTGAACTGCAAAGAGATTACAGGCCTCAATTTCATTTTTGTTCCCTCTCACTCTCTGGCTTCAGCAAGTTTTTTGTTGGTTTGTGCTTTGAGAAGTCCTTCTACCATTTTCCAGGACAACAGTGAAGTCCCTGCCAAAGGCATTTTGCCCCTGACTAATCCCATTCCACCCTTTGCCCCAGTTTTGAACCAAGGTTTTTCAGCAGTATGAGAGACCCAGGAGAATATAAACCTTCAGAAAATAAAGATTAATGTCTCTTTCATTGTGTCAAACAGCATGCAGACAACGTTAAACTCTCTGTTTGCCTTCTCTGTGCTCAGGGCTGCCACATCTCCTTCCTTCTGCCTGGCCCTTCTTGGCTTCCCCCCAGAGGCAACTTTAGTCTCTTGCTGACTTAAAGTTTTCATGGTCCCTTTCCTCCTGTTCTCCTTCTCACCTTCCCATGCAAACACACCCCAGTCTCCTGTGCCTGCACAAGGACACCAGTGTCAGAGTAGCTCTCTGGGGAGCCATGCACATGTGCTCACCAGTATAATGGAAGCCAAGAGAAGAGGCATCTCCAAAACAGCACTGTGGAGTCTGAAAGTAGGTCAGGCAGCGTCTGGGCACTGCGGTGACTGGGCAGCAGAGTTCAGGTCTGTGCCCCGAGCTGTCACAGCCAGCAAGCAGTGGGAGGCTGCTGCTGGAAGTGTGTTTGGACCAGCAGAGGAAATGCAGCATCCATGTGGGTGCTGGGCCATCTGACCGGCTAGTTTAAATTGGCTGAGCTGAACTCCGGGTTATAGCTGGGCACACGTCAGCAGCCCTGCAGAGCACAAAGCAGTGCTAGGTGTGCTTGCCAAAGGGCATGATCCTGGCCCTGTGGAAATCAGATGGAGGATTGTCATCAACTCCAGCTGCAGCAGAGCTGTACCCTACATTGTCACTACAATTATTTCAGGTCTACTTCATATGGATTTTAGCAAAAAAATCCCCTCAGGAATGCTCCTTGTTTACAAAATCGCCTCCTGCTCTGACTGAAACATTTGTATCTCAGTTGTTAGCCACAATAATGAGTTGACAATTTCCTCCAATTGGCACATTTCATTCAAGACACATTATTGTAACCACAGCTGCCTAACATATACAAAGCCAGGTTCACTAAAAGTGCTGTTTACTGACACATGAACAGAAAAGCCTCCAAGTCCATTGTTGTCTTCTTGCCTTTTGACTAGGAATGATGTTTCCTAGGCAGGTGGGGGAAAAATTCTTTAAATATACAGGAGGATGCAATGTTATGGGGTCTCTGGTGTGTGTGTTTCCAGCCCAGCTTCAGAAGCAGTTTCAGCAGTTGGCACAGACTAGGGTGAGATGTCTCACAGCCCTTACAGAGCATTCCTAGCTCAGAGGAAGGCTGGATCCCCAACAGAACAGGATCACTGTGAAAGAATAGAAAGAAAATCACTGGACTCCATTTTCCCAAAGGGTCAGGAAGGTGAAAGGGGAGGGGTGAAGAACTCCAACTGCAGAGATTTAAATCTATTTTAATAATGTCTCTGCCTTGCGGTATACATGAAAGACAATGGGCGTGTACAATTAATAATGATTAGTTTGCCATTACAGTGATAAATAACTTTAAGTAGCTCTTTAGAGCAATGTTTAGGGCCTTCCTTTCCCTCTTTTTTCTCTTTTTTTTTTTTTTTTATTTTGGTGGCAGATGGTGTAAAATCCCTGGGCCCTTTGGACCTTGACCTCCTGCAGATGTTGGGATGGGACAAAATGGTCCTCAGGATGGTAGAAAGGGAAAGAAAATGAAAACCCTTCTAATGTACCGTATCAGGGCTATCAGTGGGGTGGACCACTAACTGCTTTTTTATTACTGTCACTTACCAGTCCCAATTCTTCTGTACTTAAAGAGTTATGTCAGCAATTGTGAGGTAGCTGAAAAGGAGAGTGGATGCATGTGGTGGTGAAGTATTATTGGAAATCAGACCAATAGAGGATGAATGAAAGATTATGAGAGGGGCAAACTACCATAGTTAGCAATGCTGCAACAAACTAGACATTGATATATTGTCCTCTTGGAGATATTCTGACAGCCTATTATATTCCCTTAATGAGGTTGTCATGCATTTCTCTTTTTGTAGCTATTAAAATCTTGTCTACATCTGCTGAGGTTTGCTTCAAAGAGGTGGAGGAGGGGACCCTTGATATTTTGTAGTCTGCCCTTGTTTAGCCAGGGTCATACCTGACCTAGCAGCAGAGAGAGATATTTAAGTTGTCCAAGATGCAAAAGTTCAGTGGATTTTCAAAGGAAGAATGTGAAAGAAACATCTCCATGGTTGTATCCTCACAGTGAGCTGAAAGAATGATGGATGTTAATATGACTAATGGGAACTTTCTACAATTCCCAGATCCACGCAGATGGTGAGATAATGTGGTATGTGAGTCTCATTAAGTATAAAAATCCTGCACATCACCTCTGAATTACAATGTTAGCAAACTGCACTGCTATGTGCACTAGCAAGGGTAATCTGACTGTCTCCAAAATAAGGAATGAAAATACTCCCTTAATGGTTTTCTTCAAAATAATCAATGATTCCCATTTGTAATATGCATGAAGATAAGTAAATAGCTGGATAAGTAGGTAGATGAGTAGATATGGCAGATGTGTGAGTATCATGTGGGTCGTAGGAAGCAAAACTTCCACTCTTGAACAGCTTTCTTTCACAAGGAAGACAGATAGAATTTGAAACATGAACTTTTTCCCTCTAAGGCACTGACTGTTTTGCCTTTGGATCTAACTTTGGATCTATCTTCTGGCTGTCTCAGGAGAGTGTGATGTACATGAGGGGCCTCCAAGCAGAGTTTTAACTCAGATCCTTGCATATGTTTTGTTAATTCAGTTCTCTGATACAAGGTCAGTCTCTAGGAGTGAATAGGGGAAGGGTATCTATGACTGACATATGCAATTGGGGAATCTCCAAGGGCTCGGAAAGTTGCCTGCATCTGAATAGAGCTGGTTCAGGGCCACCAGCTTCCAGCTGCAGGGCATAAAGCAGCCATTCCTTCTTGCATGCCCTGAACCTTGATATTAACATTTAAGGACTTTCAGATTCATTTTGAATGAAAACTCTTTGTCCCATAAACATTTTCTACTAAAACATGATACACTAGAAAATTTAATACATCAAATCAGATGCAGCAAGTTAATTTCCTGCAATTAGAAATGATACAGTTGGGTAATTGCTCCACAGG
This sequence comes from Melospiza georgiana, assembly GCF_028018845.1. Lineage (NCBI taxonomy): Eukaryota > Metazoa > Chordata > Aves > Passeriformes > Passerellidae > Melospiza > Melospiza georgiana. The sequence continues at coordinate 51,002,586 of NC_080431.1, forward strand.
GCCAAATGATTTATTCTAAAGCCTCTTGGAAAATGTTCTAATACATCCAGTTTGTACATCTTTATTGTCGTTTAATAAACAGAAAGCGCACAATATGTGCTGTAATGGCAAATCAGACAGCCAGTATATAAAATCATTTGGGATTTGATGTCTAAGTCATCATTAAACTAGGATTTGCAATGAATATGTCAGATGTCTTCACACTGCTCCACAAGCGGTATAGAAAACAAGCTCCCCCTGCTCTAATGAGGCAGAGCGAAATGGGTGAATACATTTTGATACACAATGCATCAGTGTCTGGTTTGTTTTAGTGAAACAGTAACCTCTCTCCCTTTTTCTGGGTAAATGCAGTACAATAGACTAACGCCACATGAATCTATTATGTCTTATAGGGCTTTTAGCAGGAGTATGACTGTTTAACCAGGCAGTGACACGAGAAGAATTACTATCCGACACTCCAGCTGAAAGTAGAGATTTTATTGATTCACTGCACTGGCCTGCCATTTTAGCTTTGATTGAGAGTCTTTCATGAATCCAAAAAGGTAACACTCCTTCATTGAAAACAACAGCAGGCAGTCCAGCCCGGACTCAAACCATCTGCCAGTTTAAAAGAAAGATGAAGGTGTTTCCCAAAGCATCTACTAGCCTAGATCTATCCAGTAGATCTATCACTCCAACTAGCACATATCCAGGCTGACATACAAGAAATGCTTGTGAAGTCTTTGACTGGAGGTTTCATGTAGATCTAATTATCAAAAGTGATATAATCTGGAAGCTAATTACACCCAGCAGCACAGCAGCTACAACTTCCCTCATTCAATCTCACACGTCTGAAATCTTCACATCCCAGAAATTAAAGGATATCCTTTTCTTTCCCTTTTTTTTCCAGAACCACTTTTGAAAAATTTTGTCTTTCTTTGTTGTAGATCAGCTGTTTCAATTAAATATTTTCCTTAAAGCAGGATATTCTTTTTTAGACAAAAGAGATTTGCATTCCCAAGCAAGTCTGAGTCCAGAGTGTCATGTGAACAATCTGCTCGTTTACACTTCAGTAGATATTCATGTAATCCTGGTTCCATGTGCGGCCATTCCAGGCAAACCCGAACTCACAGAATAGACACCATTTGATACCTGTAGCTTACCCTTTTCAGACCTTACCCTTCCTTAGCTTTTTAAGATCACAACTAAAACCACTGTTATATAACATAAAAAACCCCAAACAAACAAAAAAAGAAAACCTAGAAAATTAAATGTAAAGTCAGTGCAAAGAAATCTAAAGCCAAATGCAGTAACCGACAGGATTTTGGAGTCCCACTGTCACCTGACATTAGCCTGAAGCAAATTCCATATAAAAGCTACCAAAAATAAGTGTGTTCAGCAGCACTTGGAAACTTTTCTTTTAAATGAAACAGTTATTTTCAAATCAGGATCAGGACACTGAGGAATTTCAAATCCTGAACATGAACAATTTGGCTATTTGTTACCTATTATCAGACAAAAAAATATGTTCTTTCTCTGTTTTAGAAAAATGGGAATTTAAAATATTAAAAGCCATGGAGACAGTTTGGAAAATATACGTGCTGGGGAAGAAAGCGTGGAGAAACCCTGTGTGATTCCCTGGGAAAACCAGGACCTGGCACAGACCCAGAGCCTCATTGTTCCTGGAGTATCTCCCTACACCCTTCCCCAAGATGCAGAATTTCTGGACAATTTGTTAACTCAGATAAGTGTCACTGTCCCAGCAAGCTGGCGCACTGGGTGACACAGGATGTATTTTCTTGGCACTTTGACCCCAGGTATCAGATGAATACTTTATTAAGCATTAATAGGAACTTTATTAAGCATTAATTACCTCAGTTACTCATGGACAAAATGAAGTTTTGGTAACACCTTTGCCCAGCCCTGAGCCAAAAGGAATAAACCCTGGAACTGTGCAGAGTTTATGCAGTCAAAGCAGCACTCTAGCATGGTCACAGGCTTGCTCTCAGCTCTGAGTGCAGGCAGAATGAGACCGAGCCCACTCAAAATGCAGGCACAGCAAGCTCACCTCATTGCAAAGCACTGCCAAGTGTGAGCTCACACCTGCAGAGTACAAGCAAATCTGGAGCCTTTTCAGGAGCCACCGTGGTTCCAGCAGACTGTACAGGAAAATAAACCAGGGCCAGGATGAGGGCTTGTGCCCTACTCCACAGTTATCTATTCAAGGTAATTCTTAGCACATTCCCTGGTAATGTTTTGCCCCATAACAATTTATTGTCTCCCACACACTGCCTTTATTGTCTCCCACACAATGCCAAGGCACCTTCAAGAGACTAGCACAGACCTTGGATTTTCCTAAATGTACAGCTTGCACTAGGCTGCTTTGTTTTGGTGAGAAGAGGTCCATGGACACAAGCCACGTTGTGTCACTTCTCCTCGGACCCTGTCCTTGGGTTCTGTCTAATTTAATAGCAGAGCTGAGATGACCATTTCGTGTGGGGCTTAGCTCCATGCAGAGCCACACACAGGCTCCCACCGTTCCCAGGGCATGGGCACACAGTTCCCACAGGCCTGGACTGCCTGCAGCGCACAGGCATAGCCTCAATAGTGCAAAAGTGACTAAAATGCTTCCCTAGCCCTGCTGGGCAAGGAAAGGGTATAGCCTTGCTCTGCCACTGCTGTGTCTGAAAGAATAAGCCACACGAGCCGAACTAGTTATGCTCAGAGTCAGCCATGGTGGATCTGCACCCACACATGACCAGTCCTCAGGCTGCAGACGTGAAGCACTGAGGGATAAGTGTACAGCTCTGCAGCAATTAGCCTCAAGGGCTTACAACAACTGCAAGACAATTTAGAATGACAGAAAAATGTTCCAAGAGACACGATAGCTGCACAAAATTTGAAGGTTCCAAAAAGATCCCAGGAATCAGAAATAGCAGGAAATTACTCAATACATTTGCCCTTTTTTCTTCTCAGCCAAGTTTCAGACCAGGGTAGTTACAGCAGGCTTATTTCTTGGGCACGAGAAAAAAGAAAATCCAGGTTTGAAATAAGATCAACTCTTTGGGTTCAGTCCTGCAAATCTGCACTCGGACAAAAATCTAGTAATACTTTGGAAGCTGGATAACAAACATGGGGACAACTGTGCCTGGCTGGAGGCACCAGTGGATCCCGCCTCTCCAGGCTCTTTGTTCACACAGGCTCACTGTTTCAGGGTTCTGAGAATAGCCCACTGTGGATGCGTTACCAGACTTCCAGGGATGCATGTCATTCCCTTACATTCCACTTGCTGAAAATCACAAGCTACTGTCAGATACACAGAGTATGTAATCTGAGAAAATGCCACAAATAGCAAACTGTCAGCTCAGGAAAGATTAAGCCAAATGCTCTTCTGTGCCTTGCTGCAGAAATAGAAGCAGTGACATGACTGGGGATCTCAGCATCACAGACAGGACAGAGAAGGCTCCCCAGTGTATGTTCATAAGTGATTGGGCTCCTCAGAGGGTGTCAGTGCTGGTAAGTGGAAAGCAGTAACTTTATATCCATGGGAGTGACATGCTGTGTTGTATTTCAGTTGTGGTGTGTTATGGAGTGGAAACGTCTTTGAGAGAGAAGTCTCTTGTCCCTTTTCTGTTTCCTCAGCTTCTTATGGAGATGCAGTCCCTATGTTTGTTAGTTCCATATGGCCTGTCTTCAAGCTGTTTCAAACATCACAGAGGTACAGCCGACTCGAAGTTCCTGTAAATGGCTCTAGTAGAGACATCAATGGCACCATGTAGGAAACTCTGCTGAGTGAGGTAAGCTCCTATTAGACTCTAGATATGTGGGACGTGTGTTTATGAATGTCTTAATCACAAAGTCACAGTAAGGTTTGTGCTACAACAGAAAAAACCCCTTGGGATTTTCAAGGGAATCCTTGAGAAATCCTGTCGCAGTCAAGGCAGGTGGATCCTCTGGTGTCACACCACAGTTCTCTTTAAAAAGTCACCCAGCCACAAAGCAGTACAGAACAAACCACAAGCTGGGGCTGTGCTGCATCCTGGGCTCACGCATCTCTTGCTTCTTTTGTAATGAAGGTAAGCAGACGGGGAAATAGACTGGAGCAGTTTTCTGCTGCATGACAGATATTGCAGGTGACATTTCCCACTGAAGGCTGGCAGGCAGAGTGTGGCACACATTTCAGTCTTGGGCAGTTGTCCTCTGTCCGTGCAAATACACCGTCAGCCTTGCCCAGGTGCTGTACAGGGGCACAAGCAGGCCCCCACAGGCTCAGCCCCCAGAGCCCAGAGAAGTGCCCAGGTCTGAGCTTCTCCCATTATCTCCTAAGGAGAGCTTCAGTTAATGGAACACAACAATGAGAAGAAATACAACATTTGTTGCTATTAAGGACAAGAGATACCTCCGTGTTTGTCATTGCAATCAAGCTAATGAAGCTCTAAAGAAACCACACATGTGACCCAATATCACAGACTGTACAAAAGAAATGCAATTTATCAGGCTCCATTGTGGTGGATTTGGCTGCTCTGTCATCTGAGTTCAACTTTCAGTCATTCTGCAACAGCAAATGCTCACAATGCCACAACTCAGCCACGGACTTAGGGGGAGGCTGCTATCGCCAGCTGGATGAGAGATTCACAGCTATCCAGACTATGCTAAAATATGCTGAGAGCAGCTCAACACCAGCCACTCTTCCTGTCATCCTTTCACCTCCTTGTTTGTTTCTTTTTCTTATGCTTTATATGTCAGACCATGCCCTTCAGGGACAAGCACTTCAATTTCCTCTGCATTTCTCCTGTGTCTGTGGTAATGCAGGTCCCACCCCAGCGGAGCATCTATGCACTGCCACAATGTAAGTGTTGGTGTGAGACAACAAAACTGTCTTGTTATTTCACTGTTTCCAAACATCCAGCTCATAAGTATTCCAGTATCGCAGCAATACCTAAAAGGGATCCTGTTGCCGCAGTTAAATTTGTTGAAATTCATTTCACTTAAAAAAGGTACTAAGACTGTCTTCGTTCAGCCATAGCCTCACTTTCATTAATCACCGTCTCGTTTTCAGGCTGTGTTTTATACACTCAATTATTCAGTTTTGCCCTGATAATAAGTAATGTACCATTGTAGGAGAGAAGTAAAATGATTCTGCACAATCCCTCCATTCCTAATGGATTCTCTGTTTGTTTACATTATACTGTAATAGCTATTGATCTTCACACGATTATGGAATCCAGACAGCATTAGAAAATTCATTAATGATGACTATAGAAGCTTTAACCCTGTTTAAAATGTTCTTCACTTTCAGGCTATTCTACATGAATGACAACATCTATTATGGACAAAGGCACTGTAACCACCCCTAATTTGCAAAGCATATTATCTGTGATCAATACTGAATGATAAAGCACAGCTGACTGAAAAGGCCAATTTTGGAATTCAAGTGACATATGGTTTAAATCCCACAGTAACCACCCCGCACTAACTAAACAATGGGGACACACAATATCCAGGATTTCTAACGCAGTGCTCCACAGTTAACAGAGCTCTTCCCTCGGGACTAATGCCACTATTTACATTTTTAGTTTTCAAGGGCAGAAGAAAGGGTTTGCTGTTTCCTTCATCACATGTGACAAGGTGTAATGCATAATGAACAAAATGCCATAATTGCTTACTAAAGGAACTTTATTAAGCATACAGAGTAACTTTATTTTTAAAAAAAGGAAAAACACTTCAACTAACATTTTGTTCTGACAAGATACTGCTTTCAGGGTTTTTTCTGAAGAAATAAACATTATCAACAAAATTACCCTATATACAATTGTTTCACAGGGCTCCTTCCTATAGCACTGGTCTTGTATGTCTTAATAATACCTTCCAGGAAGTCTGTTTGTTTTAGGGCTAGCCTACTTTGAAAGATAGATAATGAGGAAGACTTAAAAGTGACAAGCTTACTGCTTCATTTAGATTCCACGACTGTTGTCCCAGCTCTTTCAAGTTATGTATTAATGACAAAGGGTTATGAAAGGATTTTATTAAACATTAAGAACCTTGGCAGTGTAACTAAAGGCATAAACTACTGCAACCTACATGACAATTACATATTGCAGCTCTAAAAAAAGGAAGCATTTAATAATTTTGGCTTTATATAATTCTGATAACTATAAAAATTCTGGATGAAACTCCCCCCAAGTGTAACTCACTGGGCATATAACAAGGATGAACTTAGTGTTGTGCATTCATGGGAATAGCTTTGCCTGTAAGAAACCAATACATTTTTCAGCAAGCCACATAATAGGGGCTGACCTGAGCCAAATAATTCACATTTTCATTCCCATGCAAACTTCCACAGAAGAAACTAGATGCATAGCTCTGCTTTGGAGAGTACACAGTACAGCCCCACATCTCCCAGTAAAACCTCTCCATAGAGACCTCCTGAGTTTACACAGCTTGTCTCCCAAACTGTAAGAAAGGTCATTCAATATGTGTGCACAGCAATGAGCCAGACCGGTGTCCAGGGGCATTTAGTTTTTCTCCACCATGAGGTATCGATGACCTAGGTATGAACTAATTCCATGTGCCATGGTTATATGTTGTAGTTTAGATTGTGATCTGTCCCCTGTCATGCCCTGGTCAGTAGAGTCTGGACAGTTGTGCCTACATCTGGAATAACAGCTCAAACCTGCTGTGATGCTGAAGCTGGGCCAGCTGAACCCCACCCAGCTGAGAGTGTAGGTATTAAATACATTATATGTACCATGGTAGCTCTTTCTGTATCGAGATCCATTCATAAGATGGGGGGTCAGTGAAGAGGCAGGTGCAGGAGGAAGGGGCAGGCTGCCACTATACAGAAATTGGGACACAGAAGGGGCTGCTCAACATCAAGTGTCCATCCCACCACCTCAACAGGCAGAACACAGACATGCTCTGTAACCAGAACCAGCAGCCAGGGAGAATTAGGTGCCACCAGTGCTTGGATATAAGCACTGTACACCAAGAGAGGAGTCTTTACACCCTCACCTCACCTTTACACGGTGCGTGCAATAAGTGTCACTCACTCCATCTGGTGGCCTGGGCCTCAGTTTGCCCACACAGGACTGGGGCTGTCACATGAGAAGCACTGGGAGTTTTGGGAGGTGAAGCTGAAGGTGCTGAGACAGCAGTGGTGAGACCTGCACTGACAGATATCCATGTGTTTCTACAGCTATAGTTCTGTGTATCAATTGCAATTTACATGCATGCAATTTCTGAATTAAGAACAAATTCCCACATTATCCACAAACACATGCATGTGAACTAAGAGCACTCTCCCACATCACTGTCTTTAGCAAAGATGGTGATTTGCTACCCCTTAAATATAGACATTTTACCCCTTATATACAACCAAAGCAGCCCAAATTCAAAATTATGAACCTAAAGTAAAATTTGTTGGAAAACAGCCACTGAGCAATCCAAGAGCTGAAATATGTTAGCTTATATATAAGCTTTTAGTTCACAGAAATTTGTATAAAGTCTCCAGTCTGCTTAAAGATCACAGATTTACAGAAGAAAGCACAAATTCCACTCCATCAAAAGGAGAGCAAAGAAAAACCTAAGGGAAGAAGAAAATACCATAAAAAGAGCGGTCAAAAGTGATCAAAGCTGAACTGATCTGAACTGAAAAAGTCTTGCCAAAAACCTCAGCTCCAAACAAGACATATCTAGAAGCTCTAGGAATAGGAAACTGTTTCCTAGACAAATTTTAGTCCAATCTAAGTGACATTGCTGTGTAAAGCAATCTAAGCAACTTCATGAGTCCAGGAGGATAGCAGAAAAAAAGATAAGTACTTAGCAATTTCAGCCTTAATGTAGCATCAACCACATCAGCAATCATAGCCTTCAACTACCTTGATATGCAAGGTAAGCCACTGAGAAGAGAAACTCATACATGGTGCAGATAATGAGGTTAATTTTTCTGTGAGTTATCATGGACATTATTATAGTAGCTATCTGTACTTTGCTAAAATTTTTCTCAGTATGGAAATCAATCTTCCCTTCTTGGCTAGAGCATAAAGGCTGAGATTTATAAAGCCTTTTAAGGTGCCTCTAAAATTAATGGGAATTGGATGTCCTCATTACCTACATGCTTTGAAAAACTCAGCCAAAATGCATAAAATGCATAGACAGTGGCTATCATTAAAACCTCTCCAATTCTGCCTTTGAAAGTGGATAAGGATATCATCATGTTCAAATGATTCCCTGTAAAGGATTTAGCACCGGGAATATTTAGCAAACTCTACAGTGCTCACTGTAAATTACTTTCAAAGGCATGTGCAAAGACTTTATTGGTGCCTGCACAAACAACTGCATGAAGTAATTCAGTGGAGTGAATCTCTGGGGATGAGTTGCCAGAACTGCAGTCCTGGAGGTGTGGAATTTACTGCATGTCCTAAGCAGCCACATTGTTGCGCATTGTTGGGAAAGGTCTGCTGACATGAGGCTGTATATCCTCAGAACTAATTGTGTGCTGGTGTGCAGAGTGCAGCCCAAAGGCACCAGTGCAGTGGAGCTGTTCCCATGGGTTCTGTTGAGCACGTTGTCAAAATCATGCCTAGCTCCCCTCCACCAGAAAACCTCAATGAGCCATCTCCATTTCACCATTGCCACCCTTGTAGGCAAAAGCCATGTTGTTCTAGATCAGCTCTCCCTCTTAGTCCTTTTTCCCCATATTCTGAGTAACAGGGGCATCCTTGCCAACTGCCTTCTTCCCCAGTCTTGACCATGACTCCTTTCTCACCCCAGCTGGCTGGTAAATAAAAGTGGAACTAAATCCTCTCTCTGAAGTGTTACAGTGAGGGTCATGCAAGCTCTGGGTGAAGTTTTTGCTGCTGTTGCTACCTCTCTAGCAGAACCCAGATGGACTGGTTTATATCTATCTCTGGCACTGATATCATAAACATAAGCAGTGCAATCACATTCCACAGTGGAGTGCAGATGAGAAAAACCAAAGGAGAAAAGCTTCAGCCTTGTGTAATTTCCATGATTAAAATCAACAGCAATGTTTGACTAATTGGCCCACCAAGGCCCTTGCATTGGCATAATTTGAATAAGCTTAAAAACAGAACAAGGTTAAAAAAACAGCACCAATCACCTACCAATAGGGCTGCACAGTCTCTTCACTGAGTTTGTGTTACAAAAGGCTTGCTTCCCTCTGCAGGAGCCCCACAAAGCCTCCCAAGGTTTTTGGTGGAGTGCCCCACTGACAAGTGAGACTGAGCATTGGGTTCACTGTCAGCATCACCAGCCACTACACCTCTGAACAGGGGCACCGCATCATTAAGGGACTGCCAGAAGAGGATGGAAACACACATTTTCCTTCTCCTGCTCCATGTCACTGCCTTATCTTCATGTATGTTCTACACATTTACATGGAGACAGGAAAACCAGCAGTTTCCCTGTTTAAATCACTACAAGCAATGTGTGTTATATGACCTCATGCATCGCGGAAAAGTGGCCGCATCCCCATGCATTCATTCACAGGGCAGATGGAGTTTTTCCTGTATCTGCTTTCAAATTAGTTTCAAAGTATTCAAATTAAGTCCTGGGAAGGCTGAGGACCAGGTAGATATTTCTTTCAAAACCATTGGTGAGATCTCTATTGAGACAGTCCTGGGTCATGAGGTAGGCACTAGCCTCCTCAAAAGACCCGCTGTGAGACCTTATCTGCATCTGCCCAGCTCCATCTGATGGAAATAATAATCCAGAAAACCGAGATTTAGGTGAACTTTGTTATATAACTGTCGCTGAATTCACATTTGGGGCGGCAGGCCAGCGGGTGACAGAAACCACTCTGGCAACTGCTAATTGGCCTTAGTAAGTCAGAGAGATTGGCCTGGGGCAATGTAATTAGCAAAGTCATTGGCAGCTTATGCCAACAGTCTAATTTAGAAAGTAATAAATAGTTAAAAACAGCAGTCTCCTGGGGGCAGGAGAACGTATGCACTAGGACAGCTGACACAGTAAAGCAGCTATTGCCCCAGGTGGAACCACCCCGTGTAGGGGCCGAGCTGCCAGCGAGGAGCTGACAGTCCCCCTGTCAGAGCAAACATCTGCCCCCTGGCTTCTGAGGTGCTGCTCTAGACTGCAGTGAGGCTGGGGGTCTGATTCATGTGTGTTGTACATCTGTATGTTATAGAACGGAATTCCTGGAATAAAAACATCACTTTCCACCCACTAAACTCACCTTGCGAAGTAAATGAAGTTTTAGATGGTGCACCACCGAGTGGTGTGGGTCTGTTCCTGTGGCCATCCCATCCATGCCCTCACTTCAGAGGATTTGACTGTGACTAAAATAGAGGAGCTGCACAAGAAAAGAGGAACTTCCAGGTTGTGCCTTGCCCAGGCTCATTTCACCATGCATCCAGAAGGATGAAAACCGGTGGGCATGGGCCCATCTGTCAGCTCACAGAGCTGGGGGCTGCAGGGAGGGGGAAGCAGCAGCGAGGGAATAAAGAGAAGTGGGGAATGGGCTCTGCTCCCAAACACCTTGCTCAGCACAAGGCTTGATGTAATATGCTGCCCATAGATTAACAGTGAGTTATTGTCCCCTGCAGCAAAGCTGAGGCAGGGAGGTGTGCAAGAGGCACAGCGTTTCCCAGAGCAGTTCCTGAGACGAGGCAGCTACCCAGCTTCTGCATTGCTCAGAGCAAAGCCTTGAGATGCATAGTAGCCCAAAGTAATGAGCCTGGCTCGGGCAATAAAGCGATTGTGGCAGTAAAGTGAAACAGCCATTATGTACTTGGCAACGGCTCTAGCCTTGAGATAACCTGATTTTTAATTGAGCTGAGGAATGTTTTCATTCTTTCTCAAGTTGCATATTATTTATGGGTACAATGTGTAATAATAAAAATTACATCTCTTGGAAAAAACAATGAGCAGAGAGTCAGCTGGAAGAACACTACACAGCGGGCGTATATTTTCTAGAGAGGTAGTCATCTATTTTAAGTACCATTGTGCTCTGTTTCTCTGTGGCAAACCCGCACAGAAAGCAGCAGAACACTAGCGATGTTTTTGCATGTACAAAGAAACGCTGTTTAAAAGCACAACCTCTAGGCATGTGCTGTAAAGTACCTCACCTCTGAGTTCCATGCACTCGTCTTTTCACAGACCTCTCCCAGTCTGTATTCCAGCAAAGATGCTGGTGCAGGGAATGGTCACAGAAGGTACACCCCACGCCACTGCTCTGAAGTGTTGATTCTCAGCAGAGCATCGTCCCTCTCCTCCATAAAGGGAGGAGCAAAAATTGCTCCCAATTTCCTTCCATGCTTCAACGTGCTGAGTACCAGCACCACTGACAATTGGGGGAAGGGGGAGGAATCCACTGCCTTTATCCATTTTTAATTGCTGGAGACCGTGAAGTTGATCTTCAGGAAATAAATACTTTACTACTTTCCTCTCCCCCTCTCAGTGCGCCAGCACATTTGGTTTATCGATGGGCATTTAATAATAACTTTCAATACCGGAATTTTCTCAATTGCTTCTTCAGGTTTTTGCTCCAAACCACTGTGGTTGGATTACTCATGGGAAAAGCTGAGCAAATGGATTTTATGTAGTGTGTGTCTGCACGGAGAGAGAGTGAGAGAGCACAGAACCACTTAAATGATAAATCAAATTTTTTTTTAAGTATTTTCCTTTGTGCAATAACCTTTTATTACAACCCTGCTGTCACAAATAAGCTGTTTAACGCTTTGTGCCCTGTCATCCTCTGGTGAACAGCAGAAGCAGAACTGTGCTGCACACATTATCTTAAAAAATGTTTGCAGCCAATAGATCTTGAATTTTAAATGGGAACAGGGCTGCCTACAGGTTTGTTAGCCCGACATCTACTTGTCTTTGGGCCTAGAAACCAAACATGGAGAGAACTGACTGAGGAAAATTTAAAAAAGGTTGAAAAAGAGAAAGAAAAGGAAAGAATGCTGTACCTATAATGTAAATCTCATGTTTAATTAGGAGGGCTGAAGAATTGTGGCCAGGAAAAACATGTTTCTCTGTAAGTGGTTTTGAATAGCACTGAAGATGAATATAATAAGTCTGACAAATACACCTTGGAGGGTGACTGCAAGAATAAAATCGATTTATTTAATAATTTAGAAATTGCTTCCAGCCATAACGCCCATTAAAATCTGAAGGCCATTGTATTCTGCATTTCTTTGGTCTTTTTTCTCCACTTTAGTTATGCTCCACCAGCTTTAATAAATAAGTAATACATGGGGGGAAAAACACTTATCTCGAGTGCTTCGCCACAACCCTGTAGGGCTCTTTGATTCTTTCTAACTCTAAATAGATCAAGTCAGGAGCAATCATTTCCCTGGAGAAGAATGATGTTTCAGAGTTAATACTTTAAATATCAGCATGGAAGTCCAAAAATTAAAATTAAAATTGTATTAATGACTGTCAAAGATCAAAGCAGGTAAGCAACATATTAAACACATATTCTACTTCCCAAAAAAAAAGGAAAAATCACCTGGATATGTAAACAGCAGTCAGGAGCCAGATGTTCTTATGTAGAATGGGAAGGGAAAGGGAAAATGAGGCATAATGAGAGTAAAAATTAATCCATGGACAACATTTTTTATTCTATCACCCATTTTGAAGTTTTCCATTTATAAATGTTTCTGCAGCTCAAGCCTCCTGAGATTTTTCTTCTGGGGGTGTTTTGACCTTACTTGTTACAGATTCTTGTTTTATACTGTGCATTTTAGAAAGAAAATATATTGGGCAGTCCTGCTTGTTAATCAATTAAACATTAAGTACTCACCACTTTACTCATGCAAAAGCAAATATAGTCCAGGCACAATTCTTCTGCAACTATTTTATGCAAAATTCATGGTGTGAATTCCATAAACAATTTATAAAGTCAAGAATGAGTTTGATATAGGTGCATATCAGCAATGTAGGCCAACTTCATTTACACTGGGAAGTTAAACAAAAGCACAGAAAATGCCTTTCTGCCCACTTGAGTTTGATGATAAAGCAAGCTGCATGGTCAGAGGGACCTTCCTTGTCCGCTCTGGCAGTTTAATGCTTTCACTTGCAAGACCAATAGAAAAGCTGAACTGTTCTGTAGCAATAGCTATAACAATATTCATTAATTCTTTTCATTCAAGTACTTCCATTTTCCCCTAATATTGTTCATTTTAGCCATTCTAAAACGAAATAAAATGGAGAAAGGCATGAGAAAAGAGCACACACTAGAAGCCACTATAAAAGAACTGGCTGAATGGATGTCTTTCAATTGATGTCATCAGACTTCAGATAAATAAATGCTAAATTTCGTTAACGTGTTCTTACTTTTCCCAAAATACCAACAAAAAGTAGCTTTAGAAAGGGCTTACATAATAGCCCATGTAGCTTTCCTTCAGCAGCTCAGGCAAGGCAGCACTCCCCGCCTCAAACTGCTGTTTGGTAAGCCATGAGTGGGCCAAGGGAGCAGAGCCAGTGGTTCTGATCTGTGACAAAATGGATTCAGATGGGATTCAGGTCTGATCACACCCCTTCTCCAAACACCTTGGCTTCTCATTTCCATACCTTGGCAGTTCTCAGACCCTCTTCCCATAGCCTTGGTGGCGCATGGCATTGTCCACACGTGGCTGGGGGAGAAACCAGTTTGTCTAGCTGCTTGCCAGCATGGCCTGGTGAGTCTGAGAAAGAAGCTGACTCCAGAGATCCCACACTAAAACACTCACAGCTTTTCTGGCTGCACATGGGCAAAAGCCTGCTGACTGGATGAAATGATGCCTGAGTTTCTGGGGCAATTGCCAGAGCATGGGTGAAATTTTCCCACATCAGGAACCTGTGGGTGAGAAGAACAACATGAGGGGAGAAAACCAAACACAGCCCCTTTGCACCCTCATCACCCATAAAGAGGCAGACATGTATCCCTTTGGCACTGGATGTTTTCAGCTTCCCTCCTTAAGGCTGTGGGCTGCTCTCATCTTTCCTGCAGACCTAAAGAGAAGATAGTGAAGGCTGTAACATGACCTTGATGGTTTAGAGGGCAGGGCAAGGATGTGGATCCAGAGCACTGCTGTGTGGGTAGATGTGACACCCTCAAAGACAGTCCCTCTGGACAGTTTCATGGTGCTCCTTGCAAGAGCAGATCTTTGTTTTCAGATCTTTAGAGGCTCTCCTCAACCATCTCCGAGAAGAACCCCTGTATCCTCTAAAATGGTTGCAGACAGCAACCATTTTAAGAATTTCTTCCATTAGGGGACCCCTGAGAACCGGTGCTTAGGGCAGGCCCTGCAGAGTGGAAACATGGAAACTATCTACTTGTTTTTGTGCTAAGGTCTCATCAGGGAATATAGAGAGCTGATTGCTGAGCAGAGAAACAAAAGCAGGTGATGGGTGGCTTGTGAGCTTCCCTCATCCCCTCTTTTCCATCTCAGGTAGCTTGGCCCCTTGTCAGGCTCAGCCCAGATAAGCAGTGCAGTAGCTGTGGCCAGCATGGCCAGTGAGCCATATTCCAGCAGCCAGCTTTTCCTATAATCCTTATTATTCCTCACTGCTGAAATGGGGGAGGGGGAGGAGGAGGATTTTGCTGCTTTTTGTGCCTGTGCAGGGCTGTGAGTTCTCTCTTGTCTGCACAGGGGCAGGCTCACTGCTCCTGTGTGTGACCTGCAAGAAACCCAGCAAAAGGCAGAAGGAGGCATTGCTAAAGCAAGCAAGGGACAAAAGTGACTTGGTAGCTGCTGCTGCTGCTTCAGACATGCTAAGGGGAGGCACAAAGCCCCCTGGACATTACCACGGGAAAGGCATTAGGAAGCTCAGGGCTCACATCCCCCACTCAGACTGAAAGTCCTCCTCTCCCAAGGCAGACACAAGGCATGGAAGCTCAGTTGGAGGAGGGAGGGGGTTCAGGAAGGAAAGAAGGGGACCAGTCCCTTTCCCAAAAGGATGGAAATGAACTGGAAAGGGGTGAGTGGAGATCAGCATGGGCAGACTGTGGGTTTTTGGGGTTTGTTTCTTTCTTGTTATAAAGTTTGCCCCTCCTCTCAGGATATTCTTTTTTTTTTAAGTTTTATTCATGAGTTGTTAACCGTTTTGTTTAGCAAATCGGTTTATCCCAATGACCTTTCCCTGCTTTAATTTTTGAGATGGCAGATGGCTCTAAAGAAATCCCCCTTAAATGCAGAACCAGACCCAGCCTGTTTTTTCACACACTGGACCTGCATCAACATGCCAAGCACAGCTCCAGAAAAAAGGACAAAGTCCCCAAGAAAGAAACAGGGAGGGAGAAGGAGGGGGAAGGGAAAAGAGAGAGAGACTAGACAGAACCCAGGTTGCCTATTTTTTGCATTGTTAATTGTCTGAGTTTTCTCTCTGGTGCTGTTTGCATCCCCCCACCACTGCTCTCTGCTCAGAGGCAACAAGCTCCATGGAGGATGTCATGTAGGATGGGTATCCCAAGGTGCATGTTGCAAGAGGTTGATGTCAGAGGGAAGAGAAACAGATGGGAGTGAGGGATCTGTGCAGGAATGAAAGGCAGGAATGCAAAAAGCAGAGGCAATGCTGAACCAAGCTGAGCAGCTGCACCGGTATGAAAATACAAAATGGGAACAGAGGGTTGGAAGGAAGTACAGAAAAAAGCAGCCTGAAGCCCTAGCACCCTGAACTGCCAGCTCAGCTTCCCGGTGACTCCTCATCTGCCACCCATGTGAAGGGCAAAGGGGCTTTCCAAAGGTAATTTGTCACAACCTTTGTAGATCTTAGTGCCAGTTACCCTTTCTCAACACATTTTAAGTTTTTAACCCATTCAGTTGTTATGGATGGATAAATGAAGCATGTGCAAGAGACCTCATTTATCTCTTCCTCTTCTCTTTTCGAGACAAACTGGTATGAATTGTCCCATCTGATATCTTTCTTGACTGGTAGTAATACTACCTGAAGATGACAAATTCCAAGAAGTGATTGTGT
Organism: Melospiza georgiana; assembly: GCF_028018845.1. NCBI lineage: Eukaryota > Metazoa > Chordata > Aves > Passeriformes > Passerellidae > Melospiza > Melospiza georgiana. The sequence continues at coordinate 51,018,510 of NC_080431.1, forward strand.
TCATTTTTGCTCACCATCAGATGGCTCTGGTTCTCTGGTTGAAAATGTGGTCAGAACAGCAACTGTTAAAAAAAAAAAAAAAAAAGGGAAACAAAAAAAGCTAATGATGTAATGCATTCAGGTTCTGCAACACTGGATTTCTCCCCAACCATTTTAAGCTTATGGTTAAAATGAGAGATCCTGAGCAGGGCTTGCAAATGGCAGTGTGAGCTCCTGACTCAAACGAATTCATTCCAGTCTCCAGAGGGGCTGTACAAATACAGTTCTGCTAACCATTTAATCCCATGTTTCATTCCAAGTATTTAAGTGAACCCTATTGCCTTTCCTGTCTGGCTTCAGTCACTTTGAGGGGGAAAATTGAGGGGTGGATACAGCCACAGCGTGTGACATGTCATAGTCCATCACACCAAAAAAAGAGAAGGAGGAAGGCACAATGCCCTACCTCTTCCCTCTCTTTCATTGAACTCTGTGGAATTCCATGGAGAAACATTTGTAAGTGCTCTCCTGATGCAGTTCCTACCAATAATAAGCCCATAGCCAAGGCGTTATAATTGGACTACATCACAGGTTGCTACGTTTTGTGTTGCACTGTTGAGAAGAGGTTGCATAAGGTATCAAGAGCTACAGGAAAGATCTTTTTTACCTTTATAAAGGTGTATGTTATGCCTGGAAAAATGCAAATTGCTACAATCTTAAGCTTCATCGTGGAGTCTCTTGGCTTCTGTTCATTCTGCATGGTTTGTTTTTCACTTGGCTTTTCAAAGTTCTGTCCTGACACAAGAGAGACAGTTAAGGAAGACAAAAGGGCCACAGCTGCATCAAAGTCTAAAGGCAGCCCTAAGTCAGTATTGAAGAATCTCATGGATGAATCTGTAAGTGCCACTGTCACACGGATCAGTCCTAACCCACACACAAGAAGGGAACTATTTCTGTTTTAGGGGATTCAAGGTACTCCTCCAAGCATAACAAATCCAACTGTCCCCAGTAGCTTGCTGCAAGTGGTGCCCAAGAGATGTAAACAAGTGGCCACAGCAATGTGCCCTCAACAATTCAAAGTTCTAGCACTACTGAAGAACAGAGCCAGTCTGTTGACTTCACTGTTTGGTCTCATGTCTACCTTCATGTGAACTGTTTGCCTAGCTCAAAACACACCTCAGCCCAGCTGCTATTAGAGACAAGTGACCAATTTCCCTCAAATTACTTACCTGCGGGCATGGGTTGGGGTTTTTTTATATTTTGCTTATTCCCCAAATGGATTGTGATTTCCTCAAGTGTTTTCACTCAAACCATTTTTCCCCAGTGTTTGATTTCTGTGTAATGTCAGTTAACCGAGATGGTCCATGATTACTTCTGTTCCCTGATGCTATTCAGAGTCTGGAGGTCTATCAAACCACTGTGTCTTCCATTCACTCAAGGAGAGGTAGCAGCAAAACAGCATTTGGAGATTTTATAAAATATTAAACCTCCTGTTTTCTAGGCCACACAGTCCTTGCCTGAGGCAGCATTCATATAAAAAGTTAAGCTATTACAAGATTTATTGCCTGGATGCAAAGGAGCACACAAAATTGAAGTCTATGTCTCAGCCAGTTGGAAAGCAAACAGATATTCCTTCTAAGGTGCCCTGAACTGGGCTGGAGACAGGCAACAAGACACTGGCCCAGTGCAGACCAGCTTGTGCTGAAATAAAAGCACCAGCCTGGAAGTATCTGTGCTGTATAAAATCATTTGATTAAAGAGGACACAGCCAGACAGAGCCCAGGTACACAGTTCAGCTTCATCAGTGCAAGGGTTTGTCATCTCCAGCACGCCATCAGTCACTAGCATGAGGGGTCCTGACAGGGGGTGCAAACAGCAGGCTATGGAGGAACCTTCAATACATTCATTTAGATTCATTCATAGAGCCTTCAGTCACCATAAGTCTAACCATGCTGTGCTCCAGATGGGCTAAAGATGTGCGGTGTTGGGGAAGGAAAATCACTGCTCTGCCCTCATATGCCAACTATACTCAACATTGATACACGGACTAAGCTTCCCAGGGGTGCCTAAGAAAGATGTGCACTTCTAAGATCTAATGCTTTATTTCTTCTCTGAGCTGCTCAGTGTCCCCAGATTGACAGATGATTTATTTTCATTACATTCATGTGAGGAATATGGTTTAGCAGGAGCTCAGAATCAAGAGGACCATTTCCAAGTGGTTTTATGAAGACATATGGAAGCCAGGTCCCTCTATATCCCTGATGAGACTTCTTCTATCCTAACCATTGCACATTAGCTTTCTGCCTCCAAAGTGGTAATTCTCCAGTGCTTGACAAAGCTTTCAACTCAACACTGCAGGGAAGCAGCAGCGTGGTGAGTCTGCTATGCCACCTGTCTCAAACTGAATATTGTAAGATGAACTGTGTGCTCTGAAGAACAGAAGTAGTCTTCATTGGTCATACCATACCCCCCTCACTGGAAAGCCTTTGCCTCCAGCAAAGATTTGCTATGCATCCTGGAGCAAGTTTTATCCATCACAAGTGTCATGGTCTGTTGTACACAGAGCCAAAACATTCACTAGTTGCAGCAGGAGGAGTATTCCCATACTTACATGCACACAGTGGCAGTACTTTTTCAGCCAAAGAAATATGTAATGCCATTTCCAACCTTGATTTAGCAATAAATCCCCACAGAATCATAGGCTTAAGCTGGAAGAAACCTCTGGGGTCACCTCATCCAACCCACATCCCAGAGCTCAATGCTGAAAACAATCACCAGCTTCAACCTCCACTGCAACCAGGCTGTTTCCCCTGGCATTGAGATGACAAGCCACTAAATCCAGCTGGGAGGGCATGTTCTGACTCCAAAACCTCCAAATGTTTAGAGTTATGCTCACTGAAGAGAAAAAGAAGCTCTCTGTTCTTCTTTTCTTACCCTATTTGTAGGACATACCTTTTCTCTCTTTGCATTGTCAGCCAAGTAACTGGGTAGTATGACCTCAGAGTTGTTCTACAGTCATAACCCAAAATTCAACAATATCACAGGCAGTTGACATCTGTATTGGTCCATCAATGACCAGAGAGTCATGGATTAGTTTAGGTTTGAAGGGGTCTCTAAAGTTCATCTAGTCCAACTCCCCTGCAATTATCAGAGACATCTTCAACTAGAATAGTTTGCTCAGAGCCATGTCCAACCTGACCTTTTATGTTTCCAGTGATGGAACATCTACCATTTCACTGGACAGCCTGTGCCAGTGTTTCACCAAAAAAAAAAATTTCTTCCTTATATTTCATCTAAATTGACCCTCTTATAATTTAAAGCCATTACCCCTTGTCCTATTGCAACAGTCACTGCTAAAAAGTTTGTCCCTGTCATCCTTATAAGCTCCCTTTAGATACTGAAAGGCCACAATAAAGCTTCCCCAGATCTTTCTCTTGTCTGGGGTGAACAGCCTCCATTCTCCCAGCCTGTCATCACAGCAGAGGTAGTCCATCCCTCTGATCATTTCTGTGACCCTCCTCCAGGCACACTCCAGCAGGTCCCTGTCCTTCCTGTATGGGGATCCCAGAGCTGGATGCAGCACTGCAGCTGGGGTCTCACCAGAGCAGAGCAGAGAGGCAGAATCCCCTCCCTTGCCCTCTTGGCCACAGAGCTTTTGGTGCAGCCCTGCAGGACAGGTTTGGCTTTCTGGGCTGCAAGCTCACATTGCCAGGTTGTGTCCAGTTTTTCCTCATCAGCATCTCCGAGTCCTTGTTGGCAGGGCTGACCTCAATCCATTCATCCCCCAGCCTGTGCTCCTACCAGGGGTTGCCCTGACCCAGGTGAAGCACCTTGCACTTGGTCTTGTTAAAATTTGTGAGGTTTCCATGGTCCCACTTCTCCAGCCTGTCCAGGTCCCTCTGGATGGCATTCCGTCCCTCAGGCGTGTTAGCTGCACCACTCAGCTTGGTATCATCTGCAAACCTGCTGAGGGTGCGCCCCATCCCACTGCCTATGCCACTGATAAAGATATTAACAGCCCTGGTCCCACCACAAACCCTGGGGGACACCATTTGTCACCAATGTCCATCTGGACACTGAACTGGTGACATCTATCCTATGGATGAGACTATTCAACCAATTCCTTGTCCACTCACCAGTGCACCCATCAAATCCATATAACTCAAATTTGGAGTGAAGGATGTTGTGGGAGATCCTGTCAAAGACCTTACAGGAATCCAGACAGAACACCTAACAAAGTACAGGTAAAGATTTAAAATGGTTCCTGGATCATGAAAAGTAAGGTGTTCCCACTTTCCTTATTTTTAAAGAAGTGTGCACTGTGCACAATATAGAAGTGTAGTTCATTATAATAAATTTAAAAGATGGGGAAAAAAAAACCAAAAATAGAATTAATAACAAAATTCCTATGTACCAGGGAAAAATGTATGCTGCCAAGGCAGCATAAATTTAAATTCAACACTGCAGTCGTCTCTGTCACATAGGTTGACTGCCTTCTTGGGAAATGTTTATGTGACTAAGGGTCAGGATCAGGCCCAATATAAATAATAATATGATCACTTAGAGGGAGCTTTACATCTGTACAAACACTGTCTAATGAATTCCTGATGGAGTTCTGCTGTTGACTAAGGAAATCATGTGAGAACCTCCACAATAAGTGAAGCAGCAACGCATTTTGGATCAAAGAAAATCACACAGAAACTCAAACTAATATACATAGGGCTGCAGTCATTCTTGGCATATTTCCTCCAAAGTCATTTAGACCCTCTTTAGGCACTGCCACTATTTACCTTACAGAAAAATATCCTGGCCTTTGATTTGAAAGACCTTCAGCCTTTGAGATCAGAGCTCTCATGTTTAACCAAGAGGACAGTCTTCAGGGGGAAGAGGGTGATATGTGCAGACTTCAGCTCCATGCAGCAGGAACTCTTTACTGCAGAGTAACCTTTTCATTTTGCTGTTGTGCAGTGTGAGCACAGCAAGGTCCACATCCATGCCAAAGATTCCAAGGCACTCAGGAACACAAACAAATAGCAACAGTCCAAATTTAACCAGGGTACGACCATGCTGAAACTAACACCAAATGCTGTAGCTGGATGCTCTTCCTGTAGTGAATCTGTATGGGAAGTGCCTGCATTTCTACATGGCTTTTGGGAACTACAGCTTTCCCTGTAACTGCAGTGGCTGTATGTGCTGAGAACCTCCACCAGACTCTCTTCTGGCTGTCTTCATCTCAAGCCACATGCACAAGACCAGATAAAGGCACAAACAAACAGTATTTTCAGAGTCGCACCATAAAGGACAAGTGTCCTGTCAATTTACCTGCTAGATGTCATCAAATACTTCACCCTGTTTTTTTACATCCTCCCATGTCTCCTAACTTAGATTCCAACAACTACCTGATCATATTCTTAAACCCCACTGAAAGAAAATTTACTAAAATTACCCACTGCTCACATACTGTGGCTTTTGGACCAGCAATGACATTTAGACACCCAAATATAGGGTGGTATAAACTGGTGTTCAGTCTATCTTAATTCCCTGATGCCAGCCTTCAGTGCTGACCAGTTTTTGATCCTCCAGAGTACAAGGCCATTCAGTCTGTAATTCTGGCGTGCAGGAGGAGTCCCACCAGTTAGCATGGGGACCTCTTGGGTAGAAGTTTTAGAGCTGCAGAAGAGGGCACTGCAGAAATGGCAAGAGGAAGAGTGAAAATCCATAATGCCAGAGTCAGGATGCACCAAAAAGGCTGGTGAGGGTAAACACATGGATGAGTTGTGCTGTAATCAAATGAAACCTGCACCCCCAGTGATGCAAAAGTGTTGAGTGATGAGATCTAAATAGCAGAGCCCATTGGATACGGATCCAGCCCGTAAGGATATAAATATATGGATGAACTGCTAGCCTTGGAACAAGTTAAAGGGGAGTAGATGCTGCAGTTACAGATCAAAGCAGCAGAAAACTCCTGACATTTTTTTTTTTAAACAGAGAACTTCAACCACTGTCCGGTAAACCGGTCAAACTGCCTGCAGGGAGAAAATTTAGAGAAATGATTTCTCACTACTTTAATGCTCTAAAATTAGCATTTCCAGGAAATAAGCGTGTCAGGAGGTGAGATTATTCTTGGCATAGAGTTAAAACACAGTAGATAATGTTACCTGAACCACTTTTACTGGCTGCAAAATAACTAAAACATGTCCAAGGGGTTAGTTTGGTACCAAAAAAGGACCTGCTAACAGCATATTTGAAAACAAAAAACATGTCAGCAAATGAACAGGAAAATATCCTGAAGGTTTAAAGGAAGGAAATCAAATCCTAAGAGGTAGCAAGAATACATCTTTTCATGAGATTGATAAGAAAATCTCCAAGGCATGTATATTGCTGAACATAAAAATAATTTTTTTTAAAAAGGATGAAACACAAAAACAAGAAACTAATGAACACAGCTGCCTGGCTTGGCTCGAGGGCCTCTTTGAACCAGTTAGGAGCCCTTCAGCATTTGGAAATCCGACCAAACTGATGCCAATAACAAGAAGGATAAAGTACAGCAGGGGAGAGGTAAGGAGTGAAAGAAAGAGGCTGAAAGGTTTTCCCAGAGAAGCTGTACCTGCAATTCACAGAAGCTGCTTATAAACAAGAACTCAGTGGAGGAAAATGCAGTGTCTGTTGGATTGCTAGGGATTACAAGAAGTGATTGTTAGGCAGAGACAGAGAAAGCAGGAGCCATACAAGGGATCTCTACGTTATAGCGTGACTGTTTTTCTTCATAGATGGGTACTTTTAGCATTTCAAGGAACAGCCTTTTACTGTCATATTTTAAATGGCTTTACAGATTACATGCCCATCTCCAAACACTTGGGCAAAGTTTACAGAAACCAGTTATAAGTTATTATTGTGTTTGTTGCATGCACATATTTCCAAGCAACTAAATAATTACCATCATGTTTCAATGCAGAATATTTTTTTGCAATCTCAAAACATAATGGCACCAGACACACTGAATAGAGAAGCATATTTTTGATTATGTCTTGGTAATAATTGCCTTTACTGCTTCATATGAATTGAATATTTAAAATATCCTCATAAAAATAGCAATCCTTCAATAGGTATTATCCTCTTCCATAATGGAAGTACAGGTCATAGAACATCTTCCTTTCCTCATTATTGATGCTGCTAGAAACCAGGTTGATAACTTCATTGTCACTGCAACATTTCTGAAATATTTTACAGGTGTCTAAAATTGCAGATATTAACCCCTGCTTTAAGCAACTGCTCACCAGCATATGACTGAGAACCCTCTCTCTAAGAACTCCAGATAAGGTGTTTGGCCTGAAATAAAAGAGTTTTTCCAGTTTCTTGGTAAGAGAGAAAAAGAGAGTTCTTTATCGAAAGCATATTAGCATATTTTGCCTCATTAATAACTTCACTGCAGCATTAATTTGCTTAATTATTGCACTTAGAATTCAACATGGTAGCTAATTAATTCAAAGGCTGGGGAAAAAAATAAAATCATAACACATACACACACAGCACTGTTTTGGGAGCATACTTTTTGGGAAAATCTTTTGGGTTTTTTTTGTTCTATTTCATGAAAGACTAAATCAGTGGATACAGTAAGTGAAAAGTTATCTTTTTAATTATTTATTTTAATACATTTTCCCAGGTTTTCCCATTTAGTCTTCTCTCCTGATGAATCTTCCTATAACAAATGGAGTTAATGCACCTCAACAGTCTGCTATTGGGACTTCCAACTCCATTACCCACTTTTAAGGTCTTGTTTGCTTCCTCTGCAAATCTTTCTGTCTATTTTACTGACAAAGGTCAAAAGGTACACTAAATTCTTAGGAGGTCATTTGAAAAAAAGAGCTCACTTCTGTCCAAACAGCCTCAAAAGGGACAAAAAAAAATTCCAACGCCAAAACACCATTTCCTTAAGTCTTTCATTGTAGTTGAAATGCAAAATCTCGTGGTATATGGGTCACGTGTAAAATTCTCAACATCAGAATCAAGAGTGATATTCCAGTATAGCATCTTCTAAACTGCTTGCTTACCAGTTTACCACAAGACAAAACCACCACAAACCAGCTGATGCTCCAGGCTACTCTGAGCTGTCTCTGAGATGATGCTACAGAAGCTGCCCAGTAACTCAGGGGATCCTCACTGAGCTGCCACAGTGGCGCCCACAGAGGCATGTGGTCCGTAGCTGTGTTAACAGAAAATCTCAGCTGAATACAGCCACATCAGAAAATAGCTGTTTCCATCCCTGCTCCTCTGCCTGAAGAGAATAGTTCCACATTGGCAACAAGCTGGTATCGCTGGGCTGCTCACCACACCCACGCTGCTGGGGCAGCTCACCTCCCACTGCCGGCGCTTTTCTGCTTTAGCCCCTTGCTGTCCTCATCCTTTTGTGCTTTGTCACTTACCAGCTTGGTGACACCACAGAGGACTTCAAGGTACTGGCCTCAACTGCCCACATTTTCATTTTCTTGGTTGTTTGCATTTATTTAACAAGCTTGCTTACCATCAGCTGTACTTTTTAATGAGAGATAACAGGAATGGGGATAGACAGAATCTGCTGAAGGTAACTCGGACCTTTGGAGGCCTGGTGTTGTAGCTGATGTTAGGTTGGAAAAGTGCTGTGTTTATTGAGTCTCTCTGCTGTACTGGCAATATTTACATAAGGATCAGAGCAGTCCACTGGTGTAGGGGTAATTTTATTAGGGGTGTTGGTGCCCAATTCAGCAGCTATTTAGCTCTGGAAGTACCTAAATTCAATAGTTATTCTCTTTCTAGTTTAAAACATTCTCTCTCCAATGAAAAACATTCTAAAAAATTCAGAGTTCTGGTTCTTGGAAAGCCTAGATCTGCTCCAGGTGTAAGGAGCTCAGCCATACAGACTAACAAGATGCAGGCAAAATAAACAACAAAGTTCCCTGTGCAGCTCTCTCCAAGACTTACTGTCAAAGCACACCTAACACTGATGCAGTCCCAGCGTTCACAAAATGCACCCTGAGGCATTCTACTTTTAAAAAGCATCTGCAAAAGGAGATGCTGAGAGTGGTACCTTTCCTCTACTGATTAGCTTGAAGGGACAATTATCTTGTCTCTCACAATCCCCGTTCCCTCTTCCAAACCTTCTCCCTGGAATCATGCCTGAGGTTTGTGTTTTTTTCCCTGCAATGTTCCTCCCCACCTCATAAGCCCATCACCTGGTAGCTGTGGCCTACAGACTCAAACCCTCTCTATGAGAGCAGAGAACAAACCTGGGTCTATACCTTGAATAATTGTCATAAACAGGAAGAGATACATGCAAGAGAGAGATCCTTCATCATGTTCCAGATGTCTCTTGCAGAAAAATAAAGAGACTTGTTCCATCCTTTAAGAAAAATAGAAATTGTTGTTTGAAAAGGTCACTGAGGTGAGACCTGCTCCTTTCCTGCAGTCAGGAGGGGCGTTTGGAGCTGCAGGCTGGCAGGGTTTTGAACTTGGCAGCCCTTTGCCACCCATTCCCAGCTCACAGGGCTGGCCAGCCCTGCATATGGCCATGGAAATCCCTCTGAGAAGCCAAGCCCATGTTTGAGAGCTTCAGCTTGGCAAGGGAAAGATGGCAGCAGACCAGCCACGTGGGATTGGAGCACTTGTACCAGATCTTGCCTCTGGTTTTTGGTACTGCAGTGCCCTGGGCTGGAAATTCTGTAGCATTCAGTGTCACATTTATTACAAAAATGATGTTTCTAAATTAAACATGAGGATGAATAATGGGAGCACACACACTGTTATTTATCTGACTTTTTAAATCATTTTGCATATTTTATATATCAGACCACTTCAAGAACAGAATGAACCATAATTTTTTGTGCAGCAAACTCAATCTGCGTCACCAGATTTTCCAATTCCTTCTGTGGGATAACCTGGTATCCAGGAAAGAATGGGGTTAATTTGGTACTACCTGGATGTCCCTGCTAAGAAGTAAGCAGCAAAAAGAGACAGTTTTGCCATTGAAATGTTAACTTTTCTTTGCTGCATTGATCCAGTTTGTGAATGAAGCAGATCAAATCACTTTAGATCAAAACTGTGGCTTGAGGCTACCTACAGTCACTTATGGATAGTCTGCTTTTGGGGCATCTTCCTTTTCTGCTGCTTCTCAGGGAAGCTAATTCCCTGGTCACAGTTCTGTGCCAAGCTATAGCATCCCCAGCAAGTTCTTTAACAGGGGAATTACAGACTGGACACCCAGAGCAAGCAGAGAGGCAAAGCTGAGCTGAATTAGCAAAAGAGTTATTTAAGGAAACATGTCTAGCATCTGTTTTATTGAGCATATGTACTCTGCTCATTGCTGTGCACCATTAAGACTTCATGCAGAGATCATAAGGCACACATGAGCACTGCAGAAGCTCTGAGATTGCTATTTTTTTTTTCCTTCTTTACTTTGCCTCATCAAGATTTCATTCAGGATCACTCTAGCCTAAAATTACCCCAGTAGTAAAACTAAAATCCCCCTGATAATGATCTGAAGGACAAGGAGGCATCACATACAGAGGGAATTTTCAGAATTACTAATACACATTGAGGATGTGACCTTATTTCAGCTACAGGAGTCTGGCTAACTGAGGACAGATGCACTATGTTATACATGAAAACACATGTTTAACCACTGTTAGTAATGACAGGATCTAACAAGACAGCATACTCTGTCCTTTGCCTGTGCTGATCCCAGCAGGAGAATGTCCCAAGTCAGCTTGCCTTCCCACAGACTGTGGGAGGACATCCCCTGGAAGAACAATCACCTGTTCCACCATCCCATGTTCTCTGGATAGCCATTTTCAGGAGCACCTTCACCAAACACGGAGCCTCCTCCCCACCCTACCCCTCGTGATGGGTGGCACAGATGACAACCTGTGGAGCAGTCCTCTGCCACATGCTCCTGGTCCCTGGCTCTGCACACTGGGAGAACCTGGCAAGGAGCCGTTCTCCAGACTGTTCCCAGGCTAAAGCATCCCAGCTACATTATGTGGAGTCTGAACCAGAAGGGAAGAAACAATCCTGCTCAAGCATTGAACTGTCTCACTGCCTTATTTCTGGTGCTGACCCCCCAAAAGGCACACAGGCCAGGAGGTTAATCTAAAATAACAAGAATGTTCAGAAGCTGGCAGCTGGATCTCCTCGGGGTTCACAGGGGGCAGATCAGCCACTCGTTGCTTTCATTATCTGGATTACAATAAAAAGAGAGAAAAGAGGCTAAGAGGCAGTCACTTCCCTGCAGACTTCTTGCCCAGATGTTAAACCAGCTGGCTACGAATCCCACACAGAGGCTTTGCTGCCAAAGCCAGGGTTGACAGCAGAAGATGGAAATATGGCCTCTACCTTTTCCTCTTCTGAAAAAACAGATCAAATTATCTGTGTCACAGCCTGAATCTGCCACGGCAGGTGCCACCTGGGATACTGCTCTGCAGAGTCACACATCCCCATTGGTACCATGTCCCTCAGGGTTTGGAGAAGTTCTTTGCCACATGCACCATCCCTTGCCAGTGGGCCTGGAAGGGCAGTTCCAGGAGGATCACAAGCTGTGGGACCATGGGCCCCACACTTTGCATTGCTTTTGCCTGAACCTCTGCAGCTCCATCCCTATATGACCTCACAACATCTTAACCCTGCTTCAAGCTGTCACAGTGACCCTCCTCCTAAGATTTTTCATCCATTTTCTGTTAAATCTTCACCTTCCCATTTGTCCAGCACTGAAAACAAACATTTCATGTTTGTTTTTAAAGTACACTGGTAGTGAGAAATGCACTTAGTCCACCAGGCAGGGCAGGAGAGAGAGCTCAAACAAACACCTGCAGTAGAGAGAGAATAGTTCTGCCTTCTGGTAATTCATCATATTCTTGGCCATACGCAGGGAATTCAGCAGAGCCTCCTTAGGAGAACTCCCTTGTGTCTCTGAACTGAAGGGCTGGCACTCTGCACCCTGTTCAGCCACAAAATGCTGGCTTTCATAACAGGTAAATAAAAACATTATTGCCAAATGCTTCTCCCTTCTTGTTTCAAAAAAAAAAAAAAAAAAACAGCAGTCTGTTGATAAAAGAATTTGATTTACATAACTATCAACAATCAACCTGATAACACAGAGCAGTCAACACCGATAAGCAGAAATTGGGACATTTACCAGTTTCAGCATGCTTAAAATCCTGTGTTGTCTCTTTAAAAACAATGAAAAACCATTCTGGATAAAATCTTTCAGAATGTTTTATTTCCTCAAGAGAACAGATCTCTGTTCTTGAAAAAAAAGCCTCTCTAATATTAAAATATACTTAACCTGATAGAACAGAACGTCTCCTTTGAAGTTGCTTCAATCTTTTTAAATATCTAAAGGACCTAACCCACACAGGGCTTGCACGTTTTCAGCTTAAAAAAAAAAATCAAAGCTTTCTCCCCTTTTTTTCCCCCATGTACACCCGCTTGCCAATTATGGGAATTAGAAAAAAAAATCAGTGTATGAAAGAGGTAGAGCTTTTTACACTTTTGTAATTATGCACAGGATTTAATCATTTGGGGAGAGGGACTGCTTGGGGGGAGAGTAGAGTTTTATTCCAAGGCACTTTCATCCTGGACCAAGTGTCAGCCACCAGGTGATTTTTCACAGAGATCACCATGCTGCTCTGCTTAACAGCTCATCTCCGATTTGCTCGAACGATCAACAGCTCCTCATCTTCTTTATTAGTCTCTCTGTTTATCTGCCCAGCAATGAGCTCCAGCTCCCGCAGCCAGAGAACAAGCCAAGAATAGCCAGATCCAGAGCTGTGAAAGATATTCTTCCAGCATCATCTGGCTCCTTGGCAGAGTCTGCAGGCAGCTGTACTCACAGCCCTGTCCCTGCCGCTGGGTATGTCATGTGGCCATGGCATAGTGGTGCTGGCTGAGCATCTCTGTCCTCCTGGACACAATTTTCCTTTGATTCACCTTGAATTCGAGAAACTCGTTATGTGACCCTTGTCTCAGATTTGATAAATAAGGCTTGCTTTTTCCTTTTTTTTCTTTTTCTTTTTTTTTGCTTTTTAATGGCTGCCCATAAAAAATAACCAACACCTCTTGTTTCTGCTGTCATATTTTATAAATCTACTTGCTGCCTTTCAGGACCATTCCCTATGCCATGCTGGGTGTACTTCAGTGGCACTTTTTCACAGCACACGAGCAGGATCTTTTCCAGCTGATTTGTAGCACAGGGGCTGGACTTCTTCACTGAGGGATAAACAAAAAGGCTGAAAAAAGAGGCATGGAGCAGAGGACAGGAGGGCTACCTCACAGCTGCTCTGGAGATTAGAGCTACGTTACCCAGTCCATGGTTTTCAAAATATATTTACCCTTTTTTTTATTTTTATCAGGCAAGCACACCAAAAAATTAAAAAAAACAAAATATTATTCCTGATTTAGAGGATGCAATCCCACACAGCTATTGCCTTGTGCTTTTCATTTCCTTCTTTCCTTCTTCCTCCTTTTCTTCCTTTCACAAGAACAACCAGTAAAAGCTCTGTGTATATTAGATACAAGCCTCATTTATAAAAATACTGTCATAAAATATTACTCATATCACACTGTTGCACAGTCAAATTTCATAGGAAACAAAGCACTACATGCAACATAAATTACATCAGCATTACAACTTGGGCATAAATTATCTGAACTAAACAAAATCTGACCTTGCTTCTACTAGTTTGGTCAGTGTCTCCATTTTAGATGCTGCAGGTCATCCTTAAACATAAGTTTGTCCTTTCAGTTGATTTTTACATTTAAATTGATTTAATAAATCATGACATAACAAGCATTAAAATATAAGCATTTTATACCTAAGGAACTAGCAGTCTGTCATCTTCAGCAGTAGATGTGACACAGCTGAACATTTGAATCAAAAAAAGAGAGTATTTCCATGGTCTGCAACTGATGCAATTGCATACAGGCATTTATTTGTCTGCTTAAAGTTTCAAGCCCAATAGTTTTTTCCTTTCTTATTGTATTTGTCTAAATCCAATTGTGAGTTCTTCAGGGCAGCAATCTGTCTCCTCATATGTTCGTAAAGCTCCATGTACACCTATGGCACTCTGTAATAAGTAATTTCTCATCTGTTTATGATTAGGGAGGGATTTCAGGTGAAATATTGCAAATTGAAATAGACAGGCGACGAGGACAGCTCACATCCTTGGGTCAGACATGGTCTTCAGCACAGGATGGCAGCCAACATGCTATGCACAGTTTGAGCTTGCCCACGTGCAGCTCTAAATGCCTTTTGAGAGCCACCCTACAACCATCCCCCATGCCCTGACACCATGCCCTTAAACAACACATTCTGCAGCATGGGAGCACTCTCCGTGAAATGCTTTGTGCTGCCATACACATCTGTTCATTAGGATTTATAAGGGTGTCTACTAGTTTTTCCAGGGTTACTTTGTGAGAGCAACCAGACATGCTGTGGAGTGATGGGAAAGACAGCGAGTGCACTGTCTCAACAGGAGGTGGAAAGAAAGTGGGACAAGCCACAGAAGGGGGAGCAGAGGGAGAAGGTGAGAATTTATTATATTAGTAGGATCACCTGGTGACTTGCTCAAGGGATGAACACATCCAGACCAGTGTGTTCCCACTTAATGGCAGTTGGTTTGTGCAGGTGATATACCTAATGTGAGTCCAGCTGCCTGATGCATGCACAGATGCAGCTCCCAGCGTGCTTAGGATTACCATATTTATGATAGCAAGAAGACATGTGATAGCCTTCTGGGAGCAAGCATCAGATCAGGCCTCTGCCTGCACCCCAGGACAGGATGATACCTATGGGAGGCCATCCTAAAATCCCTCATCTTCCAGAAACTCAGCCCTACCCATGTGCTTGCTGCCCCCAAAGACGGGGGCTTTTCCTCAGCCCTTCCCAGTCCAGATTCCTCAGCTTCTCACAAAGTGCCTATACCCAACATTTGTGGTCCCAGACCTCTTAAACCATCTCAGAGCTCAAATCCCCAGCTACTTTCAGACCTAGCCTCTCCCATTCCAGCTGCTTTGCCCAAAGCCAGCATTCCCTACCATATTTCTCCCATCACTTTTCCCACCAAGACCTCAGCTCCCCAGGCTTCCCCAAACCCCATCACATTCCCCAACCCTGCACCACAGATTTGCCATCTCACAGCTCCCTCTCGTCCCTCCAGGGCATACCCATATTTCCCCCCTTTCAAATAATCCCACCAAGTCCCTTTACCACCCAGTCCCCCCACCTGGTCTTCCCTCTCCCACCTCTGCTCACAGCCCAAATTTTCCCATCTCCCTCTCTATGCAGAGAGCCCTACCTGTCTGCATCCCTGCCATTTGTGTCTGCCATGCTGCTGACAGGCCCGACATCCCAGTGGGAGCAGACCTCCAGCTTCCAGCTTACCCCACCAGATGAAACCCCACAGCTCCCTTTCCCTGCCCACTTCTTCTCCAAGAGTCAGTCTGGAGGAAATTCCCATCCATAAAGACTTCACTGGGATTTTAGGTGTTTGGAAGGGTTTTAGAAAAATAAAATCAGTATGATTTTATTTATAACAAATCAAAATTATTTGTTTCATTTCAGGATTTCAAAAGGACCTAGCAACAGGCTGAGCCCACTGCCCTCTGTGGAGTGCTGTTTTAATGGCAACACAAGGAGATGTCTTGCCCAAAAACACACACAGAGCCCAAGACTGAACCTTCACAGTCTCAAGGCACACCTTAACCAAACTGTGCCTATGCATCATTTTTGGCCATCCAAAATGAGTTTTGCACAGCTCTGCTTTAAGGCTCACCTGGGTCTTCAGCCTTTGATCACCTTAGAAGCCTCTTTTCTTCCTCAAAAAGCTGCAGCCTCCAGATAAAGCTTTGCTGCTATTTATTCTCTAAAGCCACATTCCCAAAGCAGCAAAGCAAGGAAGTCCCATGCAGAGGTTTCTTCCTCAAGGCAGGGAGAGCAAAGAAGGTTTACAGCTGCAGGGTAAAGGAGACCAAGAAGGTCACTGAATACCTGGAGGACAGTAACAAAAGAAGTCACCGCCTGGGCAGCCAAATTTTGTAGCTTAATAAGCAATCGCTGATCTAAACCTCCACCATGCCAGCTTGTGTCATTACAGGACAAACAGGACAGGGTTTTCCCTCCACAGACCTATATATTTCCATGGCTATGACACCCAAGAGAGCTGCACTGGAAGTACATTGGTAAGACTGCAAAGTCAGGCACTTAAACTAGGAAATATGAGGCCTAAGGTGGTCTTTGCAGCACCAGTCTCACTGTGATGCAACCCTTATGTGGCCAGAGAGGTGTCACTTCTCCACCATTCTCCTACTCTGCTCTGCAGACCCAAGAGCTTCAGTGGCATACTCTGGGTCCTTGCTCCTTGGTCATAATTTCCTCACATCACTCAAGCCCTGCTCAGGATGGAAGCAATAATTTACTCATAGACTTTTCTTTGGCCTTCCCTGCTCTTAAATTACAGTGATTCACAGATGTTAATTATCTTATTTCCATAATGAACCTGTGGAAGGAAGGTGTATCATTAACTCCGCATTACAGCTGGTGAGCTGAGACACAGAGCTGCAAGTTGGTAGATTAATATCTGCTAATTTTGCACACCTAAGCTGAAACACTCAAGGCTAGCTTTCCTTTCTCTCTATGGGACCTGACATTGCAAAATCCATGATGCTTTATTCACATCCCCTTGGATTTTAAGGCACAGATCTTGGAAAAGAGTCACTTCACCACCAGGTCTCCTGCTGTTGTCCCCAGTGTTGCAAACCCTAGGTCCATCATACAGACCATGTCCTGTCTGAGGAAGCACAGAGCCAAGACCAGCATTGGGCTATCATGGCCAACCATTCTAGAAATCAAGAGCATTAGGGATGTTTTGCTAGAGGGTTTTTATGGCTCTTTCCTGATACCAGACAAATAGTTGGCTGTGTCTCTCAAGTAGCCAGAATACTGGTTCAAGTTTGTGGCAGACCAGGAAAAAAGAGGAGAAGATTACCTGCTTAATCTCTACTCTACTCAACTCCTACAGGCTGCACCATTTAAAATGTGTAGTTCAGTTTGGTTGAATGCTTACCAAAGTGGCACAAGTCACCTGCCTGCATCTTCTTGCAAAATGTCAAATCCTCAAATGAAACCATGAGAACTCCATGATATAGGGGGGAAAAAAAAGGGAGACCCCGGATATTTATCCCACAGGCAAAACAACCATATAAAGCCTAGGATCAATTTACCCTAGTTTCAGTTCAGGACATAACTAATGTGCTTCACCTGAAACTCTCTTAGAAAGAACTAACAGCCTGAAGTCAACACCTAGGATTGAAAATTTCAGCTTATAACAGTTAATACATGCTGAAGAATAAGCTCCTGTATACAGACATCTATCCACTCCAAATGTTGTTATCACAGGACAGAGCGAGCCCTGAGTGCTTTTCCCCAACAGCTCCTGCTGTGTCTGCCTCCACTCCCTTTGCCTGACTCTCTGCTGCCCCTTCCCAGCCCGGCTCTCCCAAGGCAAGACTTACATTGCCACCCACTTACATTGCCACCCAACCTGACACCAGTTTCTCACCCTGACTGTTTTATCTGGGGTAAGATAGCCCAGCAAACCAAGTTCTGGGGAGTCACTAATCCAGAACCTTCAGTCCAAGCTACAGCTCTCCTATATATACTTGCAGTTCTGTATATTTTGTACTTCTTACTGTCCTTATCTCCTGGGTGTCTGCCACGGGTTTTTTGCCTGGTTAAAGGCTTTGTCCCCAAGCTGAGCACACAATCTCCAGTCATTAGTGAGCTGCATTTGGATGTGGTATATCATCCTCTTTGCAATGCCAGGGGTGTCTTGCACAAGCCTCCCTCACTCTTTTGATGGACTGTAGACAGCTTGCTCATTAGTTTAGTATCTAATTGCATATCAGTCACACTCTCAAGCTCCTCATTACTTCACTTACACAGCTACAGTAATTAGATTTCACATTTCTTTACACTCTCATGGCATTGTTTTAGCCTACTGAGGAGGCACTCATATATAATACACATATATTATAAATTATCTCCTGTAATTATCATATTCATTATAATATATAACACATGCATATACATTCATAATGTTGCTGAGGCAAACTCAAACCTCTTCAGTTCTAAATGTTCAGGATGCTCCAAGAGAATCTCCAACTGCTTGTTAGTTTTATCTTCGGCAAGGCTTCACCCATCTGTGACCCTTCGCTTACAAATCGTGCCTGATTGCATCATTTCCTACTTTTCCCCCACCATCATGTACCTCTCTGGAAAAACAAAGCCTTCAGATCTGCTCACTGCAGAGATGCAAATTCTTTTAGGCAGAAAAATGAATTTGATGTTTAGTACAGCAGCAAACAGAAAAGTCGCTTAAGCCGCCAGCCCTTATCTTTTGGGATAACATAGATTTTATGCCTCTTTTTTGGTCTAATTTGATGCATTTCTTTAGCACCTACTCTCTAAGCCTCCAGCTTTTATGTGAAATCATTCCATACATTTATTGTGGCACTTAAGAAGCGATAACAATTTATTTAACTTTTCAGAACAGAATTCTGCAGACTTTGGGGGCAGATGATTTTTTTTTCCTGGGGATCATGAGGTGGAATATGTGATGGTGTCTGCATTTCCAGATGCAAAAATCATAGACACAGGGTAGCAATGTGCACCTCTTTTTAAAGTGAGTTAAATAAGTGAAGGCACCAAATGGCTATACTTGAAAAGGCAAACAGGTAATTCCCCACAAACTGTAAAAGGGCTATATCTCCACAGAATATGTCTGCAGAAGTAAACTAAGCAGAGCCAGAGTATGGAGCATTTCATTCAGTGCTGTAGATGTAGCCATAGAGATTGCAGTGGTTTCCAAATTGCCTCCTTGTCCTGCTGTGATGCACACTCACAGGTGCAGGAGGGACGGGTGACATTTGGGGACTGACTGGCTAACTCATAAAGACGGGCAAACGTGCCCTTCAGGGCTGTGGTACACATGCATCCTTCAGCCATGGAAACAGCTCTAGTCCTCTCCACTCTGTCACCAGCTCCAGTCCCAGGTCACATCACCCCAGGCCAACATTCTGCCTCCTCAGCCAGACCCCTTCAGTGAAGGATATGTGGAGAATGAGCAAATGCCATACATTTGATGAACAGTGTTCATACAAAGATGAACAGAGAGTACAGGAATGTTTCACAGGTCTGGAGGTGCTGCAGAGGTCAAAGAATGGCAGATGTGGTAAAAAAAAAAAAAAAAAAAAAAAAAAAAAAAAAAAGAGTCACCCAGTGGCCTTGAATGGCAGTCTGATCTAATCCTGAGCAATACCCCAAACTCTTGAAATGCAGCAGAATGCAGTAGCAGAAAACCTCAAAGCAAAAATCCTGGATTAAACGCTCAAGAGCACCCAAATGATTTAAGAATCAGATTTGCCAAGCTTCAGAAAAGTTTACTTCTCTTCAGCTCAGTAGGAATATCTAAAGTCTTTCCATCTCTCTTGTAATGGGATGTGTTTACTCTCCATCCTCCTCTGTACAGCTTTGTGCTGTTTTCCTGCCCTGCTCTGCCTGGAGCTGGCTGCATGTCAGGCAGCAACACCCTGGCAGACATCGAAGATAAAATCCATCACCCAACACATTGTGGGGGCGCAGAGAGGGACATTTAACACTGAGCCCTCCTGCACTTTGGAAAGGGAGATGATCCCAAAACCAGGACGAAGGAGAGCAGCCTGATGGAACTCACCACCACTCCCCCCACATCCTTCAGCTGTGGGGTGCTTCTCACTGTGCCAAAACAAAACCTGGTGCTGGGCAGACTCCCAGCCCTGGAAGCAGCCGGCTGAGGGAGGATGCTCACAGAGTGTGCTCCTGCCCTGGCAGGCGGCCAAGTGCGGCAGCCGCCTGCGTCTGAGCTCTTGCCCTGCTCTCACAGCCTCTTCAGCAGAAGTGACACCAGGCACACTCTTGCTCACAGCCTGCTGCCGCTCAGGAGCTTGGGAGAAGAAGAGACTTAGTCCTTCACAGCTGGGGGCTCTGACTTTGCAAGCTGAGGCACGATTAAGATGGAGGATGAGGGGGGAAGCAGGGGGGAGAAGGAGAGGCGAGATGGAGGAAGGGACTCGTGGCACATGTCTGAGTCCCTGATTCCCTGTCGCGTTCTCTCCCCCCGTGCTGCCTCTCACTGTAATCCTCTGGGAAACAACCGGGAGCAGAGCAGGGCTAGAACCTGCAGGCCCCCTCAGCCTTGGAATCAGAAGCTGTGGCACTGTGCCCAAGCCTATTAACCCCGCTGCGATATTGGGCTAATGAGCTCCAGCATGGCATCACGCTAATGCAACTTCTCCCTTTCCAGGACCTTAACGAGGATGGCTTCCCAATGTCCCCTTCTATGCCACAGATGTACCAGCGGAGGGGGTGAGAAATCACATGTGCAGGGTGACACTGAAAACATTTAGACAGCAGAGAAATGGGAAGGCTATTTTTATGGGCATAGTAAAAATATATTGGCATGTACGTAACTATCCTTGTGCTTGGGTAAGGATATGATCTTACTGGGAAGGGCCTCCGAAACTGTGGGAAGGTGGCAGAGCCCAAAGAGTGACCGGACCACACTTGTTGAGTGTGGCACTGGGTGGGTGGCACTGGCTGGGCAGGGGCAGCAGAAGGACATGCAGAAAGGGACTTTGCACACGAAATAGCCAGGGAGCTGTTTCTCGGAGAAATCAGTGGAGCCCATCACAACCAGCACACATGAGTATTCGCAGAGGACTGTACATCTTTCTGGGAGCTAAGAGGTGTATTTCTTCCACCCATTCATCATTTGTAAGAGTCTAAAATTCCAAACAGTCCTTCAAGGAGGAGAGTGTGAACAAGACCCAGGAGGAAACAAGGAGCTGCTGGAGGAAAGCCAAATATATCAGTGCGGACACCTTCAAAGTGCTGTGAAAGACATCCCAGCCAGGCATGTAGCAGCCGCCATGGAGCAGGAGCACCAATCCACAACAGCCAGGGAGAGAAGCTGTGCAAGTCCCTTCTTTAACATCCTAGTGATCTGATCAGACCTCAAGCTATGGAGAAGGTAAGCACTTCTTCTAAAAGTCCAGACTGGGGACAGACATGAATAGCTATTCTGCTACCTGCACTCCCTAAATCCAAAAGCATTAAGGCCATAAGGGATGTGCATAATAAAGGTAGTTACTTCTAAGGGCATCTCTGATCTAATAACAGTCCTCCTAGTGGACAAAAAGCAGGACTTGGGGTGTCACTTGTCCAATGCACCCACGGTCTGTAGACATGAGGGTTTGAAACTGAGATCCTCAAGCCCTCAGTCAAGCTAAAATATGTCCAACTTCCACAGAATCCAATGACTATTGAATACCTAAATATCCCAGACCTTGGTGGGGCTGAGCCTTCCTCCAGATGAGAGAGTTGAGAACTGAGCATGAGAACCTGCTCCTGGTTTAACAGCTTGAAAGCCTCATTTATCTCTACTGGGGCAGAAAACGTAGAGGGTAAAGAGAGCTGGAAAAGGGGTGGGCAGTGAGAGGGTGGGTGGAGGAGTGGAAAATGAAAGGGACACCAAGGAGTAAGGTTATGTGGGAACACAAGCTGGGTTAGGAGGCAAAGCCTCATATTCAGATATCTTGCTAGCAAGAGAGACCAGAGAACACCCCCAAAAAACCTGAAGCAGTCCCTGGCTGAGGACAACATGGGGAGACCTTTAGGAATGCAGTGTGCCAAGGATACCTCCAGGCAGCTCGCACGAGACCCACGCTGTGTGGGGAATGCAGAAAACTGGTCTTTTGTTTCATGCCCCTTTGTTTTAACCTCTTGTATCAAAGACCCCAGCTGCTACTCCGGGAGAGGCTAGAAATTAATCCAATTAAAAAATAAATTCCCTGTGGAATCAAAACTGCTTGCTGGGTAGGGGGTACGGGCATGCAATTTCTTTCTTCTGCAAAACAAACTCCTTCTTCTAACCCACATTTCACAGAGGGGAGATGCAGGCAGGGCAGCATTTGAAGCAAATAAGCAAATGATCACAATGATTTATAGCCCTGGTACCAACCCACAGCTCAGGGGAAGGTTTGCAGCGTGTCTTCTATAGCCGGCATGGCTGGAGACAGAAGCACAATGCCGCATGCTACCCTCCAACACAAACAGCCAGAGAGCAACAAAACCCTTCACTGCTTCGTTCCACTCCTTTGTTTTCCAGGGGTTTTGGTCAGCCCGGGCTTGTGGAGCTTGACAGGTTAACCCACACTTCCTTAGTTTCAGCAGAAATGATTAAACAGGGGGGATTGTTTAGACCCTGAAGCAGAAGGAATTCCTTTGTTTTTGTAGATCACTCCAAGGCAGCCAAGCTGTGGGGATGCCCAAGAAGAAAGAGACAGGGCCTGAGCATGGAGATGAGTTTCCAGGGAGGGAGGGCCACGCCACTACTCTGCAGGCTCAGAGACAAGGGGTGGGGGGACATGTTGCACCTCAACTTCATGTCTGGAGAGAGGTCAAACAGATCCTCTGGTGTGTGGGTGAGCAGGACCAGCCGGAGACCATGCCCAGGTAGCCTGGCTTCTCCTGGGAGACAGTCATACCACCCCAGGGGCTGTGCCACAAGGGATCTCACCCCACCACCCCCGGGGCACGCACTCACTATACAGTCTGTGCTGAGAGGGCCAGACAGGGGCACTTTCAGTAGCCAAGGCTTGATACCTTTAAGACCTCCTGGGAACAGGGACACACAAATATTGTGCAACAGGGAAGCACACTGCCCCATGCTTGTGTGAAGCTGCACACTCTCCCTCAAGTGTGGTACATGTGGTCCTGAGATACTAGATGGGAGCTCAATGGGAGCCTTGCCTTCTCTCACATCTCTAAAACATAAGACCTTCAAGCTTATCTCCATGAACAGGGATCCCTGGGCAGGATCCCAGGCACCTGTTGCTAGGAGGGAAGCCTTACCCCGTTGCACTGGGAACACTTGACACCTTGAGACATATGTGAACCTACTGTGCTGTAAGCGATGGGAAAATGCAGTGAAGTGTCACCGCTCAGCTGGAGGAGTGAAGAACAGGATGAGGTCCTGGGGTTTTGCCACCCCTCGTAATGCAATTACTGCCTGGGAAGAGGGAAAAGCACCCACAAACTTAATTTCCAAGATCTGAATTGGGGGAAGAAAGAAGTAAATATAAAGCTGAAAAAGAGAAACCTGGAGTGATTTGCTGGTGATCACTTACTTGACTGATACTGGCAACAGGCTGCTGGTCTAGGAGTGCTCCCCCTCCTTGGGAGCAACACATTACCCAGGATCCCAGGTTCACAGAGGTGTGTGGGGAAGCTTTGCTTTTCCTTTGCCTGGCACCCATCTCTCGGAGCAGCTTTGATTTCTGTGTCTAAAGAGGTACAGAAAGGAGCTTGGCAGCAGAGATCAGACCTCTGGACACCGCAAAACACCTCCTTCTTTGCACGCTCTGAGTCTCCGCAACAACACTAAGTGCAAGGGAGCTGGTAAATTATTAAAACAACCTTGCAACAGCTCCAGAGAAACCACCAGTGCCTCAGATTCAAAGGAAAGGCTGTGGTGTGAGAATCCCCATTAGTAACAATACGCACAGTTTGCAAGAACATATGTCCCCACATGGAGCAATCAACCAATCTGGGCTGTTTAACCACAATATTTCAAAGAAGTGCTTTTAATGCAGCTGATCCGTATGTTTATTTTGAGCTGTAAAAGAGGATTCTTCACTAGCCTTTCAGAACATTTCTGTGGTGGGCTCTACTGGGGAGAAGGCAGAGAGACTGATACATTGGGGTTTTTTAAAATCAAAGTCACGACAGTGGGAAAAGAATAACCCAAGCAGGCAGAAAGTGCATTTGAACTCTAAAACAAAACACACACCCAAAAAAAACAAAAGGCATGAGGAGCAAGACCCCACTGTGTCCCTCTTAAAAATGGGTTTGGATAGAAAGCATGTGAGGATGGGACTGGGTAGATGGGAAAGGAAAGGATTTCCAAGCCTCCCCTTCTGATTCAGATACTTGAGCACACATTGAAAATACAGCCCTTTTCACCCTTATCTCCTGCAAAGTGCGTGGGAGGTGAACACAGGTCCTGGTTTATCGATTGATTGGCTTTTTTGTAAAGAATAAGAGCTCCTCGTGGAATAGCCATGCCTTTGCGGGGAGGGGGAGGTGGGGGGAAAGGTCTGGTCTCCTTCCCTGCTCGATCTAATCCTAATTAAAAATGAATTACATGCTGCATGGAACTTGAAATGGCAAAGATAATCCTGTTACACACGAGGGGCCGCCCCGCTGCCCACTGCCCGCTCCCGACCGGCGGCCCCGTTCCCAGGCAGCCCGGTCCCGGTCTCCACACCTCGGAGCTCGGCCCGGCCCGGCCCGAAAGCTGCGCGCCCCTCCGGGCGGCCGCCTGCGGAGAGCAGAGCCCCGCGGAGGCTCGTTCGTATGGAACCCGCGCCTTCGGGGAGCTTTTGTCGGCGGCGGAGCGTGCCCCCCTCCCCGCGCCCCCGCAGCCGGGGCCGAGGCGCGATTTAAATCCCATTTCCATAAGCCGGCGCTGCGGGCAGCCCGCCGCCCCCCGCTCGCGTGCCGCCCCGCGCATCCCGCACAGCCCGGGATGGAGCCCCGGGATGGAGCCCTGGGATGGAGCCCCGGGATGGAGCCCCGGGATGGAGCCCTGGGATGGAGCCCCGGGATGGAGCCCGGGATGGAGCCCCGGGATGGAGCCCCGGGATGGAGCCCCGGGATGCGACCGCGTTCCGTGCGCCCAGCCGAGCGCTGTTATCCCGGCTTGGCAAAGGAAACCGGACCGTATTCTGTTTGTCACCCTTTTGCTTTAAAATGCGTCTCTTGGGTTCCCTGAGACGGAGAGGAGAGGAGAGGAGAGGAGAGGAGAGGAGAGGAGAGGAGAGGAGAGGAGAGGAGAGGAGAGGAGAGGAGAGGAGAGGAGAGGAGAGGAGAGGAGAGGGCATGAGGTTTCCCGGAGAAGCGGTTGCCCCTCAGGACCCCCATCTCCCTCCCCATCAGGGCTTCCCCCTGCGGGCCAGGGCGGACAGCCGCCCTCCCCACGCTGCTGAGGCGCGGCGGGGCCGCGGCGGGCTCCGCGCAGGGCCTCGGTGCCTTGCGGGGCAGATGGTTTCGTTCCCCCCGGTTCGTGCCAGGTTTCAGCCTCATGCTGTTATTTTGTTCTTCTGGAACGAGACTGGTGTTGCTTCCCAGAGAGGCCCTATTAGGACAAAAAGAAAATCCTGTGAATAGGCGTAACAGGGCACCAGGAGGGATAGGTCTTAAATGTATTTTAATATGAGCAGGGCATTGTGTGTAATTCAGCGCTCATCATCGTTTAGTCAAAGAGTTATGGCAGTGATTGGGAATGAATAGAGGGACATAATGGATACATGTGGCGTTTGCTCATTATATTCAACTTAGTCCAACTCCTCTGTGGAAACTGTTCAACTTTCTCTCCCTTTAGCCTGTCATAGTGAAATAATACAGACATTGGTTCCTCGAATGGGATAGCCTGCCATGCTATTATATTTCTACAGCTAACGAGGGCTTCATAAGCCTTTGATACTGCCTGATCTTTGAAACCTTTCCAAATCTCCTCAAGCTTATGCTAAATCCTATTTGGAACTTTTTTTTTTCTTTTTTTCCTCCTCGCCTGCTAGTGCCCCAGGCTTAAGAAACCCGGGCGGTGACATGCATACTAAAGCATGCGGGGACACCTCCTGAAAGGCGACTTACGGCGCTGATCACAGGCTCTCACGCGAGTGACACACCACTCCGGGCGCAGCTGAATGCCGCCCCCGCCGCTCCCCCGCACCCCGCTAATGCGCGCCCGCCCCGCGCCCCCGCCCGCGCGGCACGCCGCGACACGCCGCGACACGGCACGACATGCCACGGCACGACGCGGCACGGCACGGCACGGCATCTGTCCCGACTTGCCGGCAGGATTAACAAACCCCACCGTGCACTGCACTCCGCGCTCCCCGCGCCAGCTCCGCTGCCGCGCCTCCGGAGAGAGGGAAGAGACGGGCGCGGGAGGAAAGGAGGGAGGAAAAAAGAAATAAATGAACGGAGGAAAAGAAATAGCGACGGTGCGGGGGAAGGGAAAAAAAAAAGGGAAAAAGAAAAGAACCCCCCCAGACCCCGCAGAGTTAAAGAAAACAAAGGCGAGCGCCCCCCGACCCCGCTCCCGGCCCGGCCCGGGGCGCGCCGAGGGCCGCCCGCCGTCCGCGCTGCGCCGCCTCCCATTGGCTCCGCCGCCCGCTCATTTGCATAGCGCCGTCTATGAAAGGCGGCGCGGCGGCGCGGGCGGGCGCAGACGGCGGCGGAGCCATCCCTGTGCGTCCTGCCCGAGCCCGCGCTCGTCCCGTCCGCACCGCGCCGTCGGGCTGAGCCCCGCGCCGCTGCCATGAGCCCCCTGCGGTTGCTGGCCGCCGCCTGCCTGCTGGCCCTGTCCCGCTGCAAGACGGTGAGGTATCGCACCGACGAGGAGGGCGCGCCGGGCACGGTGATCGGTACTCTGGCCGATGAGATGCCGGTGAAGGCGCCGGGGGAGATGAGCTTTCGCCTGATGCGGCAGTTCAGCAACAGTTCGCTGGTGCGGGTGCGGGAGGAGGACGGGCAACTGAGCATCGGTGAAGCGGGGCTGGACCGGGAGCGGCTGTGCGGCCAAGCCCCGCAGTGTGTCCTGGCCTTCGACGTGGTGAGCTGCTGGCGGGAGCGCTACCGCCTGGTGCACGTGGAGCTGGAGGTGCGTGACATCAATGACAATGCACCGCGCTTCCCCCATGCCCAGATGGCGCTGGAGGTGTCGGAGAGTGCTGCGCCCGGCACTCGGCTCCCGCTGGAGGTGGCTGTGGATGAGGACGTGGGCTCCAACTCCATCCAGAGCTTCCAGGTCTCCCTCAACAGCCACTTCGGTGTGGAGGCACAGACACGGGCGGATGGGGCACGCTGTGCCGACCTGGTGCTGCTCCAGGAGCTGGACCGCGAACGCCAGCCCTCCTACACCCTGGAGCTGGTGGCCAAGGACGGTGGCAGCCCAGCGCGCTCAGGCACAGCCACCGTGCACGTCCGTGTTCTCGATGCCAATGACAACAGTCCCACATTTGCCCAGAGCTCAGTCACGGTGGAGTTGCCTGAGGATGCGCCGCCCGGCTCCCTGCTGCTCGATCTGGATGCTGCTGACCCTGATGAGGGCCCCAATGGTGAGGTGGTCTATGCCTTCAGCAGCCAGGTGCCCCCTGAGGCACGGCGGCTCTTCCGCCTCGACCCGCGCTCGGGCCACCTCACCCTGGAGGCCGCCGTGGACTACGAGCGCACCCGCACCTACGAGCTGGACGTGCGTGCCCAGGACCGCGGGGCCAGCCCCCGTGCTGCCACCTGCACCGTCGTCGTGCGCCTCACCGACGTCAACGACAACGCCCCGCGCATCAGCATCAGCGCCCTCCGTGGCGCCGCCAGTGCGGCCGGCGTGGCCTACGTCAGCGAGGCGGCGGCCACGGAGAGCTTCGTGGCCCTCGTCAGCGCCACGGACCGCGACTCGGGCGCCAACGGGCAGGTGCGCTGCAGCCTCCGTGGGCACGACCACTTCGCCCTGCAGCGGGCCTACGAGGACAGCTACATGATCGTCACCACGGCGGCACTGGACCGCGAGCGCATCCCCGAGTACAACCTCACCGTGGTGGCTGAGGACCTGGGCTCACCGCCCTTCAAGACTGTCCGGCAGTACACGGTGCGGGTGAGTGACGAGAATGACAACGCGCCGCTCTTCGCCAAGCCCCTCTATGAGGTGGCAGTGCCAGAGAACAACCCCCCGGGCGCCTACATCACCACCGTGGTGGCTCGTGACCCTGATCTTGGCCACAATGGTAAGGTCACCTACCGGCTCCTGGAGACGCAGGTCATGGGGGCCCCCATCTCCACCTACGTCTCGGTGGACCCCGCCACTGGGGCCATCTATGCCCTCAGGACATTCAACTATGAGATCCTCAAGCAGCTGGACCTGAGGATCCAGGCCACTGATGGTGGCTCCCCACAGCTCTCCAGCAGCACTGTTGTCAAAGTGAGAATGGTGGACCAGAACGACAACCCTCCTGTCATCATCCACCCAGTGCTCACCAATGGGACTGTGGAAATCGGTGTGTCCAGCAAGACCTCCCGTGACTCCCTGGTGGCCCAAATCAAAGCTCGAGATGCAGATGATGGGGCCAATGCTGAGCTCACCTTTGCCTTCCTGGAAGAGTCCCAGCAAGACCTCTTCACCATCAACCCAAGTACTGGGGACATTGTGCTGAGGGGTGACCTCTCTGAGGAGCTGGGACAGCTATTCAAGGTCATCCTCACTGTGACAGACAATGGCAGACCTCCCCTGGCCACAACTGCCACGGTCAACTTCCTGGTGACTGCTACTGCCCCGTCCAGTATCCAAGACATAGCCAAGCCCAGCTCCTGGGAAGGAAAGGCTTTGCAGTGGGACATCCCTCTGATCATGATCATTGTCCTGGCAGGCAGCTGCACCCTCCTCCTGGTGGCTATAATCACCATCGCCACCACCTGCAACAGGCGCAAGAAGGGGAACAACATCAAAAACAACACTGCCCTGAAGGACCAAATTGACATCTCCCACCTGGAGAAGGGCCATCAGGAGGAGGGCAGCCAGAGGGGGAACATGTTTGAGGTCCGAACCTTTCCCAGCAAAACCTCCTTCACCAGCCCCGACCCCTCTCCAGCGGCTGAAGAGATCTCCACCACTGAGAGTGGCAGTGACAGCACTTGCCTCTATGAGGGTCAGAAGAGGCTGAGGGGACAGAGTGGGGAGGTAAGGTCCCACCAGAGGAAGAGGGGCAAAGGGTTGGGGGGTATCTTGGAGGATGTGAATTAGCTGCAGAGGTGCAGTTAATGTTAGTTTACTTTACACCACTTCCCTCCCTCATATCTCCTTTGATTTTCCTCCCCACCAGCAGGGTTTTGCTGCCACTCCGAGCTACAACAAGGAGCCTGCTCCCCCCGTGGCCATTTGGAAGGGACACTCCTTCAACACCATCTCTGGCCGGGAGGCAGAGAAGTTCAGTGGCAAAGACAGCGGCAAAGGCGACAGTGATTTTAACGACAGCGACTCGGATATCAGCGGAGATGCCCTGAAGAAAGATCTCATCACACACATGCAGAACGGTAAGGGCTCTGCCCCTGCTCCCCACTGGACCTCAGACAGAAAGATGGATGGGTGGGGAGGTGGATGAGGGGACCCATCCCTGGGGCACAGGGATCAGGCAGGGCAGCTGGAAGGGGAAGCCAGACTCTGCATGGCTCAAACTGCCCATCTCCTTGGAGCAGGCTGTTTTTAGGTGTTGGTTCCTCTCTGCACTGAGAGCCCAGCACAAATTAGCATTTGTCAGAAGTGCTGTAGGATTGGATTTTTTTCCCAAAAAAAGGTTCCCTTAAAGCTAGAATTGCGAGGAGTGTCCCTAACAGAACAACATTACCTAACCAAGCCTGGATTTTTGTTGCGCTGTAAAGCCTCCCCACTCCCACCGTCGGTGCAGTGAATCATCCTGTGACTGGTAACTCTAAGGATTGTGAACGGTGTGGATTTATTCCTGCAGTAACGACAGGTTTCTCCTCCCCTATCTCTCTCTCTAGGTCTGTGGGCATGCACAGCTGAATGCAAGATCCTGGGGCATTCCGACCGCTGCTGGAGCCCCTCCTGTGGCCGAGCCAACCCTCACCCCTCTCCATATCCTTCAGCACCCCTCTCCACCTTCTGCAAGAGCACGTCCTTGCCCAGGGATCCCCTTCGCAGGGACAACTTTTATCAAGCCCAGCTGCCCAAAACAGTGGGGCTTCAGAGCGTCTACGAGAAGGTGCTGCACAGGGACTTTGACCGGACGATCACGCTCCTCTCCCCGCCGCGCCCTGCACGGCTCCCCGACCTTCAGGAGATCGGGGTGCCCCTGTTCCCAGCCCCCTCAACTAGATACCTGGGCCCCCAGACTGAGACAACTGAGAAGGCGTAGCCCAGAGTGTTCCCCCTCAAGTGCACCCCTCCCTGCGCACACAACTAGGTCACTCCCGAGAGCCTTTAAGTTATTGACCAGATCTAGTGTCGTATGTGTAAATATGCAAGATGTGCCTTAAAAATGAAGTCGTTTGGGAAAGATTTCCAATCAGATCAGTACTGTTTGATATTTGCAAACAAAAAAAATTGTTTGTAGTTAATGTAATTTTTATGAAATGTGCAGTATTTAAATTTCTTTTCATGTTTTCTACATTGGGGTTTTTTCTTTTACTTTTGGTTTACCCATGGCCTGCCATTTTTTGTAGTGTTTTTAACCTGTACATTGTGTAATGTAATGTTTGTACATAATGAAAATTTGTTATATTTTTATATAATAAATACTTAAAAATGGGAATTCTTGCCAAAGGAGCTGTCTGAAAGACACCATAATAACAATTACTATTAATAATAATATCCTGAATATGTAGAATCTTGTAAGGGAAATTCCTCTTTCACAGTGTAATAATAACCTAAGCAATCTAGTGTACTGAGAAGTTTGCCTTGCCAAATGTGACTTGTATTTCTTGAGTCTGTGGTCAACTTAAGTGTTATTTAATTGCCTTTGGTTCCTGTAATCTGTATCACTGATAAACACTAATAAAGGTTTTGTGATGTTCAGAGGCTTCTGTTCATGGATTTCATGCTTCAGAGCATAGAGGTCTTCACAGGTCAACAAAAGTATTATGTGCTGGGAAATGCAGTGGGAAGGAGCTACTTTTAGTCTTGCCCATCGTTGGTCTCTGGCAATACCTCTGCAGGTTTAGCTCTAAAGCTTCTAATGCTGGGTTGGGAGGGAGGCTGGGGTGAGAGAGCCAGCCTTTGCTTGTCACTGCGTGGTCTGAGCTCTCCCAGCTCGAGCCTTCTCGGGTGGGGACTGGTGTGATTTTAGGGAAGCAAGTGAAGCTCTGTTCTTTAGTGGAAACGTCCGTGCTGTGCCAATGTCTTTGCATCAGCAGCCCCCCAAGCACTTTGCTTTCTGCTCTGGCTGAGACAGAGTCAGGCTCTATGGGTGTGGGCTCAAATGCTTACCCCTTGTTAAAGCAGCCTTACTAAAGGACAGTAGCTTGTGTTTGTGTGCATATATTTATACATCAAGAGAAAGGTGCATAGAACAGGATTCAAAAATGTTGATTATATTGACATTTTCTATGGTACATATTTCTCTTCTCACTGAAATTACTGTCCTGGAAAAAAAAACATACAGAGCTTTGAAATTCCTTCCTATGGGGGCTTCAAGCTAAAAACAGATCTCAAATACTTCTGCTGAAATCAGGTATAGAATAGCATTTAATGAAACAAAATGAAGCATGAAGGTTTCTTCCTGTGCTCAAAAAATGCTTACACCAGAAGTAACACTTGTACTGGAGTTTTAATATTTGATTGAAGTTTTCCAAAAGGGAGAACTGCTCCTTTTGTGGACTATGTAACTTCACATTTTGTAAAAATCAATAATCCAAAAATCTGTACAAGGCAAAGCTTTGGAGTTTTATCACGAGTTCTATAACTATTTATCTAATTGGTATGGTACATATCTATAAAATATGGGTCACCAAGGAAATATAAAACTTTCTTAGATATAAACAAGGCTCTATTTGGCTTTGTGCCTCAAAATGTAAGCCGAAAACATCCCACCTGTATGTCTCTTAACCAACAAAAATCCCCTTCCTCCCCCAACTTCCAGCTTTCTCAAGTCTCTGTACCAAGAGTGGCAGAAGCCAATCAAGTTTTTATGCACATGGTGTCGGGAGTTTAGTTCAGGCATGGCTTAAAGAAAAAGGCCATGAAGCCATGCAATTGAGAGAAAAGTAAAAGGTAGTTGCAAAGCAGTTCCAAAGCAGTTCCCAGCCTGACTTCTATAAACAATTAGACTCTTTCAGGCATCATTGTATAAACAATAAAGTTCTCAGGCAGTCTTCTCATAACAAGTGTAACACCCTCTCTGGGAAAAGATGGCACCCTGAGAACAGATGTGGAAGTTTTGGGAACCGTTCATATCACAGTGAGAACACTGGTTTTGTTTTGTGTAAACAATCAACGGTGTAGTAAAACAAAAGGTGTGGTTAGAGTTTTCTCTGTTAGCCTATCATAAACCTGTATTTTGGAATATGCATGAAGTTCGTTAACACTATTATTTAAGCTGACTGATCGATCAATAAATCGAGTTCGATGCATCAAAGGATTGGTCGTTCTCCCCTCACTTCAACAACACGGGGTCTGAGTTTTATCTGGGGCTTCAAAAATACCATGGTGTAAAGATTTGTGGTGGGCAAAGAGTTTCAGAGGTTGTACTTAAAGGGAATTTAAATCAGGCTGATGCAAGACTCAATTGGGAAGCTACATTTGTGATACATCTCCTGTGGTCAGGAAAACAGGTGAGTATTTCTGGTGGTTCCTCTAAAGTCTGGTAGTAAAAATTGTGATGCATCTAATGAACTTAGAGGGTCATCTTGGTTAAATTTAGAGCTGAAGTTGTGGCTGGAGGACGGGTGCTGAGAAAGAAGGCTGGTAGCCTCCCTTCTGGCTAATGACCAGTGATGCAGAGAGCAACGCCTGCATGGGAAGTAATTAATCATAACTGAGCTCAGGGAGGGAAAGGCTCTCTGTCAAAAAAAGCAGGGCTCTCTGATAAGCTGGTTCTTCCTCATCTAATTCAAAAGCCTGGGTTACATACCCCAACAGCTTCACAGCTGGTTCCTAGACTCCCCTGGCAGGGCCAGCAGGATGTAGTCACAGATGAAGAATGGTTGATTGCACTAGGGTTTGTGCTGCTTTCTGCAACAGAGCTTGTGCCCTTCTGTAAGTGGATTGATGCTTCTCACTGCCTGATGAGGAGTTTGGACCAACCCAGTGCAAGGCAACCATCAAATGGTAGGAAACTAACGTCACTTGTTCCTGTTCCCATAACAGCTTTCAGCAGCAAGAAGCTACAGTCTCATTGGGGTTTGGGATCTGTCTGTTCTGGCATCCCATATGCTGTAAAATGTGAGATTTTAGTATTAAATACCCCTTGGTATTTAAATCTGAGCCCATCATTTCACAGATACTGTCTGGTTAGTGGAAAGATACAGACTTCTTCTGAGAGCTTCTCATCTTGACCTGGCCAGGCAACAGGGACTATTCAGGTGCATCAGTGAAGCTCCTGATCTCCCCTTTTCTTGTAAGGGCAAGGGGCAGCAGTCTAGACTCGTGTAACTTTTACATGCCTAAAATTAGATGAGGGAAGTCTCCAAGCTCCATCAGATAAGAGCACATGCCACCCAAAGCGCAGCTGAGTGCAGGGGGAGCCCAAGGCATAGCTCCTGGGCTAAGTCCCTGGGATCAAACATTTGCTCCATTGATGCTATTTCACTGTATATGTCCTAGTTTTTTTCTTTTAGTTTTTGATTATCCTGAGAATTTTGCTAACATACTTCAGGAATTAATGCAGCAGTCCTATCAGTTAAATTCCATTTATTTGCCAACATCAGCTCTGTGTTGCATGATGAGGCTGTATGACCACAGAACCTCTTGCTCACAAAGAGCTACCTTCTCCTGTCTGCCTTTCCCTGGCTCAGAGGGCAGAGGTGAGGGGGTGCCAAGACACAGGACTGGAGACAGCACTTCTTCACTGAGCCAGCACTAATTCCATGGCCCAAACTGGCTACAGCAGCAGGACATCACAAAAGCACTGACACTGAGCTTGAGCCCGCTCCTCAGCTTGAGCCGGCTCCTGCTGAAATGTCTGGTGGTCACCTACAATGGAGACAAGCATCCTCGACACCCTCCTCAGTCACTGGGGAGAAACAGGCACTTTTAGGACATGAAACGTAGAAGTGGGTAATTCCCACAGGCTCTTTTCCAGGTGTACCTTCACAGCCATTCAGGCGTAGCTGCAATGTCTCCTGAGTGCCCCATTCATATTCTGGGATCGTGGGCTTGCACCTGACACCCTGGAGACCTTAGGCTGGCCTCCAAATCTCTTTTAACTCTCAATAATTTAAATTAATTTTCCCAAAGTCAAGTCTGTTTCACCCATGACAGTAATTGGTAAGTGATCTCTCTCTATCTATATTGAACCATGAGCTTTTTTTATCTGATTTTCTACCCCTGTTCTGCTGAGGAGAAATGGGGAGGGGGTCTGGCTGCTGACCATGATCTACCCACCACGTGCAGCAAGGAGACAAGATCCCAGGGATGACTTCTCTGGTGCTTCAGCCAAAAAATTAGTCAAATTCCCACTGACCTGCTTTTCTGTCCTGTGCCATTTGAATGCCTCCAAGGATGCTTTATGTATTGAGATGTGTGATGGAGTCAAATACCACTGAGGTGCCTGGTTCTGGCTCTTGCAGTGCATGCTGTAGGAACAGGGCTCCTCCTAAAACAGGGTGGCAGCACCCACGTTTGTAAGTGGACATGGCTGTGACCTCTGGGGTAGGAGCTTAATTCTGTGTCCTCAACACAGGCAAGACGTGCTGAAAATGTGTCAGAAAATGCTGCCTTGGCCCAGACCCTGAAGGCAGAGAGACACCAGGTGGGGTTTAGCTGAAGATTCGGACAGATGTGACTTCTGTGGCCAATGTGTAGGGTCTACATCAATAACAGGCATCTGCACTCCTGTGGCAGACAAGGAGAGCTGCTCGGGGGGTCTAGGGGGGCTGACATCTCACACTAGGCACCTGCATCCTCTTTTCACTATTGCTCTCTGGTCTCCCATAACTGTGTTGACCACCACTATACACGACAGCAGACTAGGCACCTGTCCTAAACACAGGCACAGACCTTGTGGATATAGAAATTCAGGTGAGTGCACTGTCACCTAAAGGGAGGGTCCATCCTCTCCAGCTCCAGCTTCATTTTCCCCTGACTCCTTTGACAGCACCACCCAGGAAAGTCATCTGCTTATGGACAGAGGTACCAAAGTAACAAAATCAGGTAGATTGCTGCACATTTAGCTCATCCAGATGTCAAGCAAATGTTAGGAAGAGAGCAGAGAGAGAAGAGGGCCCCAGGGTCTGGAAAGAAGATAGGATTGTGGTTTTGAGCAGCAGCCAACAAAGTAGATCAGCCTATATGTAACATAAAACCTCTTGAGGTTTCTAATCGATTTCAAGGTTGATCAAGGAGAAAACACTGCCTTTTGGATAATTTGAAGGCTTAGCATTTCTGGCGGTAATGCCCACTGACTCTTCAACTGTCACCTAAGCTCAAATTTAGCTTGAAGAATGTGGGCTAGTAACTGAAGTGTTACTTCCCACCATATACACCAAGGTCTCGAAGTATTCCTCATTTAAATGGATGGTTAGGAGAAGCTCCCTGGAGCTGGTTTCCCCCTCAGCAGTGATACAGATCCCTCCTGAGCTGGACACACAAAGCTGATTTCACACTCTTGCCCATGGTGCCCATAGAAAGGAAGCAGATGGCCGCCAAGTTGAGAAATGCGATTACTTAGCCTGGGTGTGAGAAGCCAGTAGTTGATTATAATTAAACAGTTGATAATTATTAATTATTTTTGAGTGGGCATTAGAATCCGCAGGGTCACAGGCATGAGAACCCAGCCTGCAGCAGGCAAACCCCACTAGCCTGTCAGCTCCTGCTGCAGTGGATGGCTGGCTACTGTGCCTAGAGGGTACTTCTTGAGTAAGGAGGACCCACCAGCCCCACATCTGAGGTAAGGAAGCAACCCTGTCTGGTGCTATAGTCAAATGCTGCTAAAGAATGTAGAGGTATTTGTGGCAACTTCATCTTTCAGATCTGAAAACTGTTCCAAGTTGTGCACCTTTGTCTTAAACCGACATTGGATGAATGTGCTGGAGGCCAGAAGTGGAGTCTGCCTCCTATCCATTCTCCTGAGTGGATGACCCAGTGCTGGGTGACAGGAATTACATTTGTCCCTGCAGATGTCTGCTAGGCAGCCCCACCTTTGCAGCCCAGCTCCCAGGACCTTCTATCCACCTGGCTGCTGGCTGCAGCCCTCTGCCATGGTGATGGGTCCTGACCCTGTCCAGGTTGGCCACTCTGTGCATGGTCACTGTACCACAGCCATGTGCTCCATCCCCTCAGGATGGGGCAACTCACTGGAGAACAACCTGCCCAAAGGTCTCTGCAGACAAGTTCTCCTTTTTTCCCACAGGTTCATGTTCTGTGTAGAAATACTCCTTTGTGGTTAAAGCAACACAACTTAATTATAACTTAATAATTTCAATTTGGTCCTGTAAGAAGAGGAGAGTTTTGTGGGATATCAGCAGACATCATAATGATAGAGAGCTCAGAGGAACAGAGGGACAAAAAGAAGAAGAAGAAAGGGCAACAGCTTCCTCCCTTCACCTGGAAAAAATCTTCTCTCATTCACAGTGAGAAGACAAAAACAAGCAGGGAGTTTGGGAAGACAGGAGAGACGGACCCACATGATGGGGGACTAAGCTGTCCAGAGGCTGCAAACACACAAAGGTTTGAGAGGATGATCCCCAGTTAAATAAGCAATTTCATTATGTACAGAGGATCCTCAGCTTAATTCATCCTCTTTTCCCATGCAAAACATGTCCACTGGACTTGGAAGAAATTCAAGGACCTTGACTTTCCAAAAGTCCTACAGCAGACACTAAGAGCGAGTTCAGTGGACAACTAGGTAGAAAATAGCATGAAGAGGCACCTCTGCAAATCAAAATCTTAACATTGTTTTTGCCTATAGATTTCCTACCTGAATCTCTGCATGGGGACAATAGTATACAGTGTATTTGGGGTGTGACCCCTAAGTGAGGGCATTCCATCCCCAGCTCTCTGCTGTGGCTCCTAGAAAATAATTCCCCAAGGTCTCCTCCCTCCCTAGAGTTTAATTTCACTTCTGTGCCAGACTTTTCTTCTCCCTCCTTCCCTCCCTTGAGGGCTAGATCACCTCAGAAACGGGACCCAGGCAGGGCCAGCAGCCTGCTGTGACCTTTGCCTGTTGGAGTAATGCACAATTACAAGAGACCCGAGGTACTTCTGAGCACACAGCTTGGCAGGATGTTAATTAAAACAGAGTAACATTGCCTCTACCCTTCGCAAGGCCGTAGCTGAGAACATTTTATGAACGTCTAGGAGGTAAAGGAACATGTTCAAGGCTACACCACATATCTGTGAGGGAGCTGGGAGTAAATCCAAGTGTGTTTTGTTTACATATCAGAATACACCCTGACACATGCAATGAATCCAGGACAAGACCAGATGCATGCACCAGAGACCAGTGGCATGAGAAGGTAGAAAAAATTTCTTCCAGTCACTTCACTTGAAAGAGAAAGAGAGACTTGCCTCCATCCTCTCTCACCCACACCAGCAGCAAGCCATCACTGTCCAAATCGCCTTTGTAGAAGTCCCCACGGTCCCTCGGTCCCCTGTCAGATGATAACAAAGAGGTTCAGTCTGTCCCTTCCAAATTCATGGCTCCTTTGGGCCCCAGGATGGCCGGGGTACCGCTTTGTTTTACCACCCTGGCATTTTCTGAGCAGTTATTTATTTTTATTTATTTAACTGCATAAATTGATTATCCATGTAACAACTTTAATCAATTATCTGCGGCAAACAACTTCTCTGCAACTTAATTTGCAAAGTTCTTCCCTGACCTAGCAATATCTGATTGCATCATATAAGAGCTTAACTTTGAAATGGCAACACATTTCATTAAAAATAACTAATAGCTGCAGGGTTTAAAGATGTAAATGTTAATTTTCTTAATGAGAAAAAAAAGGGCATGCAGACTCTACCTGTCTATATTCATTATACTGTGTCCACATGGGATGACTCACATTTGCAAAACTCAGGTTTAATTAACATGCTTATTTTTACAATGATATTTCTCATTATAATAAATTAAATGTTTAAACAGCCAGTGCAAACATTTTGATCCAAGACAAAAATGCTTGCACAGTGCTAGTTTAAGCATTTAATTTATTATAATCCTTTCCATAACAAATGCCTTAGAAGTTGATTTCTTCGCTGTGAAAGGCTATTAGTATTATTTCCTCTGGTAATGTTTAATCCAAGACAATCAGAAGTGTAAGGCGTGAACGGATCGGGGCTGGAAGGGATGATGCTGGATGCGATGGCGGGGGAGCCTGCCCCGGTCGCAGCGGGTGCCAGCCCCGCTCGGAGCCGCGCCCGGGCACCCGCGCTGCCACCGGCAGCCACACGTGAGCCCATCCGAGCGCATCCATGATCCAGAGCTCGTTCGTTACCCCAGGGCGGGCGGTCCCTCTGAACAGGACCTTCCAGTCCGGGTGTGCGCTCTGTTCGAGCCCCGCTCCGCCGCGTCCCGCCGGGCCGGGGGCCGATGCGGCCCCTGAGGCCGGGAGGGAGCGGCGGCGCTGCCGGGGCGCTGCCGGCGGGGCCCGCCAGGGGGCGGTGCGGGCCCGGCCCCGCCATGGGGCCCTGCGGGGAACGGCGGGAGCGGCGGGGCGGGAGAGGCAGCGGGATGTGCCAAAGTCCCGGTGTCTGGTACCACCGAGGGGCTCCCTGGTGACCGAGCCCCTTATTCCCTCGGAGTTCCCAGCCTGGCGGGGGCAGGAGGCTCAGCCCTGAGCTCGGCGGCAGCAGGGCTGGGCGGCAGATGGGCGCCTCTGAGGGCAGAGCCGGCCGTCCTCAGCCTGGACAAGAGAAAGCTTCAGGGTGACCTTGCAGCACCTTCCTATAGCCCTTCTAAAGGCTACAAGAGAGCCGGGGAGGGACTTCTGACAAGGACGTGTAGCGTCAGCACAAGTGGGAATGGTTTTAAACTGAAAGAGGCTGGGTACAGATTATATATTAGGGAGAGATGAGGATGATTGGGTGCTGGAACAAGTTGCCCGCAGAGGTCTCAGATGCCCCATCCCATGAAGCAGGCCAGGCTGGATGGAGCTCTGAGCAGCCTGGTCTAGAGGAAGGTATTCCTTCTCATGGCTGGAGATTTGGAACCAGATGATCTTTAAAATCCCTTCTGACCCCAACCATTTTATGCTTCTATTTCTAAAAAGCTTCTGACCCAGCCCCTGCATGGCCAGGGTCCTGGGAGCAAGCTGGGTTGGAGAATATGTCCTTCTCGACCCTAACTTCACCAAAGGCAGTAGTATTACTCCCCAGACAGATGCCAGCTGTCTGGGCTCTGTCAGCTCCCACTCGGGACTGGGACATGAAGCCCTGTGAGAAGCAAGGAAAGCAGAACATGGCATGGCAGAGCAGGGACTCTCCTGGGGCACGGGAAGGAGCAGGGGGGGTTGCCCTGTGAGAGCAGTGAGACAGCCTCCATCTGACTTTCCTAGGGTTTGTGCTCCCAGGAGACATGTCCTTTACCTCCTCAGGGGAAATTTCCACCTCTGAGCTGGAGCAGTGTCTGCAGAAAGAAATGAGCCAGGAGGCAAATTCCTCTTGAAGTAATCCAAGAAGAGAAGTCTTGTATAAGAGCTAAAGCCAAGGCGGGGTGGTGCAATCAGGTGAGAAAAGCCCATGTGTTCAACCCCCCCAGCAGCGGAGGAACACAAGGCAGGGAGCTGCCTGGGCTGGGGACAGGCACGCAATGACCCACCGTGGGTCCCCCGTGTAAAGCCACCAGCATCTCCTGTCACCATCCCACCCTTGCACCCAGGAAAAACTCCCACCCCAGCTCGGGGGCCTGGAGCCAGTGTCAAATAACCATGGCTGTACAGGGTATTTCAGGGATGCTAAAAAGTTAGTCTGCAAGTCACTCCAGTTTACTTGGTAATTCAAAAGTATATAATTTGAATTCATAAATAAAACCCTTTAGGGGATCTCATTACTCTGTGAAGAGCATTAGCAAAACACAAGTTGTCAATCACTTTAGCCAGCTGACAAGCTAGAAACCAGATGATGATCCAGGCTGAGCCAAATCAGCAAAGGGGAAGAAAAATCTCTCCTGGATTTACCTCCAGTGAATGATGAATGACAAATGACCAGTGATTTTTTAAAGAAATGGACATTAAAACATCAGTGGACAAATCACCAAATCTCCCCAGATCACTGAATTAAGTTTAGGGGTTACTCATTGTCTGAAAAATGTCTGGCCAGAAGGCTCCCATTTATGTTCCATTGCTTGCTGCCTGACAATCTCTGGGCTCACAAAAATTCAGCAGATTAATAAGCTGATCCCACTGCTTAACTAACTGAGAAAAGCAAAAAAGTGATTTGAGTAGCAGTGCGATGGTCATTACAAAAATATCCACTGACTTTGGAAAATTGAGGGCACAACATTTTTACCTCAGAGGGCAGATTTATGTAGGCCACAAAGTGCCTTGGGTATTTCTTAGAGTCCTCGAGTTTATTCATGTATTATTTCCTCCGAAATTCAGTACATTTTTCCAGCAGGCAAGAAACTGGGGCTTCTGCGTACAAGTTTCATCTGCTCAAAATGTGAAAAAATATAGATCCCCTTAGCACATTCTGCTACAGTAGAAGCAAAGTGTAAAAGAAAAATTCCAAATATGTAGATTTAAAAATAAAAACACAGAACTCTCCTCCCTAAAAGGGATTTGAAGGAAAAAAAATCCCTCAGCTACAGATAGGTCTAGACTTTAATTGTGGAGCTGCCTAAGAAGAATTGTTGGCCTGAGGTCATTTTAATCAGGTTGCATGTCAGCTTGCAAAATCTCCAAATTAGCTTACAGCTTGGGGAGAGAAAGATGTTTTTCTTTCCTGAAGAACGCAAACAGATTGTTGTGACATGTTCTCAGTCATCATGACAGATCAGATCCCTGCTTTGCGCTGCGAGCTGGGAAGGAAGGCAGCCTCTTCTCCAGTTCCTTCAGAGATTTGGGCATCTCCCACTTTGTCAGAGCTGGGGATGGAGTTTACAGAAATCCTTATGAAAGTGAGGTTTATATGCAAAGACTCTGATAAAAGAGAGTGACCTTAATTGGGAAGCAAGTTTCTTTCACATTTTTTAACAACCTCCAGGCCTTCCTATCAGTCTGATGAAAGGGAACTTGTGAAAAGAAACAATCTGTATTTATGCAGCAGAAACTATCATATCCTGAGCCACGCAGAGAATGACAAGGAACCGACTCATCCTTTTAAAAAAAGGATTAATTTGCCATTTTCTTCCTGAGGTTGTAAAAAGCAGGAGTGTGGGTGGATTTCACAACAGGCTGAGTACTTTAGCTGGATTTACGATGAGCTCTGAGCCTGTGTGAGACTCTGCATTGTGGTGTGGAGCAGCTGACCTGGGGTGATGGCCCTTCTAAGGTGTCCATAGCTTATGGGTCCAATTCAGTCCCTGAGCTGTAGCACATTTGGACACTCTTTTTCTTTTTTTTTTATTTCTCCATGTTCTGTTTTTCATCAGCATCAGCAGATGGTTCCAATGGGATAACAGGGGAGGACGAGATCAGGAGCAGTGACTTGGTTTCATCTGGAAAGACTCCCAGAGGGAGAGGCAAGTGACAACTGGCTGGTAGTGGGACACGTCTCACCTGTTGGGTGGCTCCAAAGGTCTGCATCTGAGCCAGCACCCAGCAGTGTCTCATTCATGGGAATGAAAGAAATGAGTGTCTCTAAATGGTGATTCCTCCAACTTCTAGCTGCTACCTCCTTCTCTTAAATAGTTCAGGCACCCCATCTGGACAAAAGGAATCTATCCTTGGTAGTGGCTGAGGGCTCAGCAGTGCCTGCAGCTGAGAAGAGATGTATACAGAAGCCCAAGTCCTGCCTAGAGATCCTGGTATTCCAAAAACAAGTGCATGCCTGGATAGAGATGGACCTGGAACCACTTTGCCAAACCAGGAGAGGATGCCACATGCCCGTGCATTTGCCATGAAGGCATCATCCTGAGTAGCTGACATAGAATCACAGAATCATTTAGTTTGGAAAGACCTTTAAGATCATCAAGTCCAACTCACCAGTACTGCCAAGTGCACCACTAAACCACATCCCTGAGTGCCACATGTACATGTCTTTAAATACCCCCAGGCTGCCTACTTCCCTGGGCAGCTTTTACTGTGTTTGACAACCCTTTCTGTGGAGACTTTTTTCCTAATATGCAATCTAAACCTCTCCTGGAACAGCTTGAAGCCATTTCCCTTTGTCCTACTTCTTGTTACTTTGCAAAGGAGATCATCCCCCACCTTGCTGCATCTTCCTTTCAGGGAGCTGTAGAAGGTGGTAAGGTCTCTCCAGAGCCTCCTTTTCTCCAGGCTAAACAGCCCCAGCACCCTCAGACCTTCCTCATAAGCCTTGTGCTCCAGACCCCACCCCATCTCTGTCGCCCTTCTCTAGACTCACTCCAGCCCCTCAATGTCT
The DNA here is from genome assembly GCF_028018845.1 of Melospiza georgiana. Taxonomy (NCBI): domain Eukaryota; kingdom Metazoa; phylum Chordata; class Aves; order Passeriformes; family Passerellidae; genus Melospiza; species Melospiza georgiana. The sequence continues at coordinate 51,060,818 of NC_080431.1, forward strand.
TTTTTGTAGTGAAGGACTCAGAACTGGACAGAGGATTTGAAGTGTGGCCTCACCAGTGCCAACTGCTGGGGGCAATCCCTGCCCTGGTCCTGCTGGCCACACTCTTTCTGATCCAGGCCAGGATGCCATTGACATTTTTGGCCCCCTGGGCACAGCTGGCTCATGTTCAGCTGCTGTTGACCAGCACCCCAGGCCCTTTTCCAAAGGTCAGCTTTGCAGCCCCTCTGCCCCCAGCCTGTAGCTCTGCCTGGGGTTGTTGTGACCCAAGGGCAGGACCCTGCGCTTGGCCGCGCTGTACTTCATACAATTGGTCTTGGCCTATTGATCCAGCCTGTCCAGATCCCTCGGCAGAGTGTAAGACATAACACTTCAGGCTTTTAAAACTGGATGGGAAAAGACAGTGGGGTTGCCTCTGTTGGGACAACCCCTGGTGTCAGGAGAAGAGACTGCATTTCCCTGTTCCCGTTCTTTCCTTAGGTGGCTTTGCAAGCCAAGAGAAGTCACACCCCTATGTCTCAGAGTGGAAGCTGCCAGTTTATTTCTCCCAACAGCCTCCACATTGACAGCATAAAAATCTTCTTCTTCCCTGTTGTAAGAGTTTGGGGAGTTATTTTTCTGTTTTCTGGATCCCTGCCATCAGCCCTGGTGGGACCCAGGGCAAGGCAGCAGTGCCGCGCAACCCAGATGTCAGCAAACCATTAATCCCAAGGGACAGACCCCTGGGGTGAGAATCCCGCTGCAACTTCTCCAATTAGACAGCTTACCTCCTGCTTTGCCTCTGCTCTCGCCATTTCAGACTGAACATATTTTATTGTTCAGCCTCCTAGTTAAACGGCTGGGAAGCTCTGGATGTAAGCACACGGAGATTACTGGTTCAATAATAGAGTCAGGCACATTGGCTTTACATCGTTTTGCTAATAAAGCTGCAAAATAAAGCTGTTGACTCTTCTTTCATCAGCATCAACCCCATGAGGCTCTCCCCTGTCTCGCCTGGTGATTAGAGCAGAGGACTGGGAACATGGGTCTGGAGTTCAGCCCTTAATGAGCCTCCTGTTCGGTGTGTTTCACTCAGGGCTCTTGACCTCTTTGCACCTCAGCCAACTCAGCTGTAAAACTGGATGAAAGATGGACCTCGTGGAAACCATCCACCGTGCCCCAGTTGGGCCTTGAGTCCAGATTCCATGGGTAAATCCAAAATAAAAATCAACAACAATTTGAATCTGCGGTGACCCAGCTCAAATGCCACGAGGACGTCAAGCCTTGCCAGTGTAAACAGTGCTCAGTCTCTGGGGTCCCCCATTACAATGTCAGAGCAAATCTAAGAGCTATGCCTGCAATTTGTGCTGCAGTGAAAGACAGCAGTGCTGCAGCCTCCAGCACACGCAAGGCAACGTGGTGCCAGCTCCAGTATCCAGGCACATCAGCAGCTGCCACACCGAGCAGTGCTGGGAAAACTGGGTGCCACGTGTGGTCCCAGATGGGGGAAGCAAGGTAGCAAGGTCCCCCTTACTCTCTAAGTCTCTGAGCTGCCAGACAGGTGACATCTCTTCCCTCATGGAGAAGCTGGCATGAACCATGCCAAGGACAGGAAAGCCTTAGTGCTCTGTCACACCATGTCCAAAGTGTTTCCAAACTGTCCCGCAGTCAGGATGGCACCTCTGTCAGCACCCGTGGCTCAGTGCAGCAGAAGGAGGTGAAAGGAGGTGCTGGCACAGCTTGTTTGCTGTGTAACACCTTCCAGGTATGACCATGATGCTCAAGACAAGCCCTGTCTCACCACCTCACCCGGTCCAATGCACACACATCTTCTCACATAAAACACAGTGATTTCTCTCAAAGTTGGGAGCAATTGAGAGCTTTTTCCCTCTTAAGTGGGAGGTTGCAGGTCAGACTTCTAGGTGGCATAGAGGAGCCAGAGCTACCAAGCTGTCATTTAAATGTGGGGAGCAATGAAGAAGACAGGCTCCATCCCTTGGGATCTCAGCAGTGTGGAGTCAGCTTTGTACGTGCCATTTGTCATAGCGGGCTTAGCAAACTGAGCAAGAAACTGTTTCCAGACAGAGCAAGAGCACCTGGGATCCACTTAATTTAGTCCTGTGGCAAGGCCATTTGCTCCCAAACCTGCTCTGCACCTTCTTGTACAGTTCTGTACTGCGCAGCCATGTGAAGATGAGACTCCTGAAGCAAAAAGCTCTTCCTTGGGCATCGACAAGAATCCCAGGTGCACTTCTCTGTCTCAATATTATCCCACCTTGAACCATGTGGGCATACCCAGCCAAGCACAGGCTTGGAAAAGGCTGAGGTTGAGAACTGTCTTTCAGAGCCTTCTCCATAGCCCTTATAATCCTAGCTGCCCCACGAAGTGCCCTTTAGTGACTGGTGAGTTGTAGGTGTGAAGAAGAGGCTGGGATGAAGCATCCTCTGGAACTGGGAATGTGGGTATTTGCACAGCATGATGGGATCAGTGCTGGTGGCTGGGCATGAGCACAAACCTGCAGCATACAATGGCGACCTGTGTTCTGGTGTAAGGATCCTTTTGCTGAGGATTTTCCATCCCTTGAGGAAAATATGCTAACAGGCTTTAAATAATTAAACAAATCACATTGCAGGCAAACCCAAGTTGATCTTTAAAATGCATTATCCTCAGAAGGCACTAGAAATGCTCAGTGCTTTATATCCTCCTCAGAGCTCTTCACACATTAACTAATTCATCACACTAGGGACCACCCAGCTGCATCTCGACCACAGAGCAAATGCTCTGCCAGTCTCTTCCTCCTTTAAAACTGTGTTGCCACAGCTGGAGGCCAGGTTTCCTCAGCACCAACCAGCTGAGGCAGCGAGGCAACAAAGCTCTTTTCATCAGGCCAAGTTTGCACGGAGGACATTTCTCCCACAAAGCCACTTGCTGATCCCAGATGGAAGGCGGGTTTCCCTTGTGGCCACAAGATACTCTGGGGCAGCTACAACCACCTCCTTGCAGGAAAGGGGAGTTGTGGGTTGTAAGGACCACAAGTTTGGCTTTCCATGGGCAGAGGCCAGGAAATCAGCTACCTCGAGCCTCTCCTCCGGGCCACCAAGGCCATGGATGGTGGAGAGGCATTTGCAGGAGACGGAAGACAGGACGGCAGAGCAGCTGCAAGGTAGTAGTGTCCACCTATCACAATGCTACAGAGCCATTTATCTGTCTCTCTGTGAGCTAATTGTTCTTATCCCCCAAACCAGCCCCAAAACTGCCCTGATGATAGGTCCTTGCTGTCCCTGACACACTATGCCAGGACAGGGGGACAGCTTGAGGCAGCAACCAGGTCTGTCAGCCACAGGAGAGCACGGCTGGTGAGGAACAGGGAAAGGCCGTGCCATCCCCAGCATCTCCCAGCCAGGTGTGCTGGGCATTGCCCTTGCACTCACAGGAATCCATGGAGGACAAACTGGTGGACAAAGGGACTGCCACCCCTTCTCCAATCAGGAAGGTTTCCTGTGGTGGTGTTTGCCACCCTCAGCTTTCTCCCGTGCCATGCATGGCCCAGAGCAGATGGGTTATAACACATGGAGTTTAAATTATTTGACAGTTCCCCTTTTGGGATTTGGGAACACCATGGAAATGGCTGCTGTGGGGCAAGCCCTGATGATGTGCTGGGCATCCTGGAGGCAGCTGCAGCTGTGAGCCCCAGAGCAGCCAGTTCTTCCCAGCAGCTCATAATTCCCTCTCCAAACTCACCTGGCCTCTAGGGCCACAGGCTGCCATTCCTCCCTCCATCCCTCACTCTTCCAAGCTGTCCAACGTGAAAGGTCCACAGCTTTTTTCATGCTATTTCTCAAGCATTTGTTCCCCTCAGCAGTCCACACTGGACACACACAACAACCCTGCTGCCCCAGGCTTACCAAATAACATCTTGACACAGGAGATTTGGCCTCAGCCAGGCCAAAATTGTCGTTCTTGCTAGTGCTTCCTTTCATAAGCAAAGTGGAGTCCTATCACTGTCTGCTGGACTTTCCAGCAGGAACTCACCCCTTTTCTCATCCATATTCCAACCTAAGCACAGAGGTCCTTAGCGACAATGCAGCTCTCACAGCCTTCAGTGGGGAACAGAGGTCCTTGATGGACGTGTCATCTCTGAGGGCCAGCAGGCTCGAGAAAAGGTTCTGAAGTGAAAAAGCTCCACAGGACTAAAATTTCTCATGGTTCTTTCACTCTCCTAGGCTTAGTTTATGAAATCTGTGATGTGAGGGAGGGCATTTTGTAAAAAAATATTTTTTAAATTAAAAAGATCTAATCTGGGGGAAGAAGTATTGTAGATTGGCTAAAAAGAAGAAAAGCTTGATGTAAGAGACAAAATAATAGAACAGAAAATAGATGAATAAGGATTAAATCTACTGGAATGAACTCCTTCAAAAGTCTCACAGGGGTGATGAGAGCAAAAATGTTTAAAGTGTTGTCAGAAGGGTGAGTAAAATACACAGTTCAAGAGATTGGATTTGTAAAAAACATTCTGGTGCTGCAGACACCTGTGGGACAATCTCATTGGAAATATTCTCTAAAGTCAGGTCATGAAATTATTAGGAAAGCAGCCCATAGATCGAAAAAGAGAAATAGAGTTGATTCATGGGTGCTTTTGGGTGAGGGAAAAAAAAAATAAATAGAAAGCTAGACTCGGCCTTTTCCACAAAGCAAAAAGAGACTTAGCAGATTTCTCATCAAAGTGTAAAGAAGCCTCTGGGAAAGAAACAGATTGATGCTACCAAGTTGTTTAAGATAATAACTACCTCCAAAGCACGAAGCTGTGGTTGGAGGTTAAGAAACACAGTAGCCTATGAGCAATTTGCACAGAACAGCTACAAAAGAGACCACATCGTTAAAGGTAGGAATGAAAGCATGTAATGACAGCTAGTTATTTTATTTTATTTCTTTAATTCAAGGAAAACAGAAGGCACAGCCACTAGCTAAATTAAGAAGAATAAGATGAAGACATATGGAGAGATGGGAGCCAGCCCTGAGGAAAAACAAATCAGCTTTTAGTGTCCTGGGGTGAGGAAGAGCAAACTGTGATGGGCCATATGTCCTCACCCAGCCACAGGAGAGAAGAGGGAGGGTTGGGATGAGCAGGATCCTGCACCAAGCACACTTAAGGCCATCCTGGGGCCAGCTCAGCTGCGCTGGGTTGTCCTGCTGGAGGTGCATCCCAAGTAGGGCAAACAGGGATGCTCATCCTCTCCAGAGAGTAGCATTAGAGCATGGAGCTTGCAGGGCTTTCCAGGGAGAATTTCACAGCCTACCAGGAAAGGCAATGTTTTTGGTGTTTGAAATTTCATGAGCCGCTGGTCAGAGAAGGGAGGACTGTGTCATTGGGGGAGGAGAGGAGGAAAAGTGAGCATCCCTGGAGCAGCAGAGTCCAGGGACACCACAGAGATGAGAGCCATGATGATGACAAACATATGTGGGTTTTCATCCTTTGGCCTCACTGCCAGCAAGAATCTTTAGAGTTTATCAAAATTCTTAGGCTGTCACAAGTTAAATAACTGGCTTTAGGAGCAGAGGAGCTGTGGGGGGCTTCTGTGAGAAGCTGCCAGAAGCTTCCCCAGTGTCAGCAGGGCCAATGCCAGCCAGCTCCAAGGCAGATGTGCCACTGGCCTTGTCTGAGCCCATCGGGGACAGCAGTAGCACATCCGGGGTAACAGAGTTGAGAAAGGGGAGGAAAAGCTGGCAAAACAGCAAACAGAGACAGGAGTGAGAATATGTGAGAGAAACAGCCTTGCAGACACCAAGGTCAATGAAGGAGTGGGAGGGGGTACTCCAGGAGCAGATGGATGCCAAAGGAGGCTGTGGCCACGTGGGAAGCCCACACTGGAGCAGGCTCCTGGCAGCAGCTGTGGCCCCATGGAGGAAGAAGCTCAGCTAGAGCAGGTTTGCTGGCAGGACTTGTGACCCCATGGGGGACCCAGCCTGTTCCTGAGGAACTGTACCCCATAAAGGGACCCAGGCTGGAGCAGTTTGTGCAGACCTGCAGCCTTGGGGAGTTCTCTTGCTGGAGAAGCTCATGGAGGACTGTCTCCATGGGAGGGACCCCACACTGGAGCAGAGACAGAGTCAGAGAAGTCCTTTCCTTGAGGAGGAAGGAGCAGCAGAGCCAACATGCCATGAACTGACCACAGACCCCATTACCTGTCCTCCTGCACCACTGCAGGAGAGAAGGGAGAGAAAATCAGGAGTAAGGTTGAGGCTGGAAAGAAGGATGGGGTGGGGGGAAAATGTTTTTAGAATTTGCTTTCATTTCTCATCATCCTACTTTGATTTGATTGGTACTAAATCAAACTAATCTCACCCTGTCCTTATCTTGACCCATGAGCATTTTGTCCCCTGTCCAGCCAAGGAGAGGAGTGATGGAGCTTTGGCAGGCATCTGGCATCCAGCCAGGCTCAGCTCACCACAATACCAAAGCAAATATTTTCTTTTTCTGCAGGACTTTTTCCTCCAAGGACTTTGGTTATTATTGAAGAGACACCAAGTATGTGGAACCTGAATTGGCACCATGTTATGGTGATGTAAAGCCATGGAAAAGCAGAGCAGTGAATCAGGTGCCCAGTCTTAGAAACCCTCATACATTTTCATTCAGGCCATAATGGAGTTCAAACAACTATTTGGACCACTTAGAAAATGAAGATGAAATGCATAAGGCACCACAAGAGACTTTCAGAAAGGCACACAGCATGACCAAATCCTTCTCATTTTTAATATTTCTATTTCTTCTTCTAAACTTTTTCTTTAAACTGGAAAATAATGAGAAAATGTGCTTCCTTGAGACAAGCCAGTACTATCAGCTAAACAGCCTCACATTCATCGTAGCACTCCAAGTGCTCTGGAATGCTTTTCAGCCCAGAGGATAATAGTATTAGACGACCAGAAAGGCTGTCCTGTAAAAGACTGTTATTATGATTTCCAGTCTCAGAAGTTGGCTTAATCCAGCTGAGCACACACATGTTATTTAGAGAGGAGACTGAGCTCAGACACTGCTATCACCATCATCTTTATTGCAAATGAAGGGTTCAGCCAGCGAAAGGCAAGTCACGTTTTTTTTGTCCTAAGCCCTGCAAACAGTGGCTGTTGCAATCGTCTTTGCACTCTGCAGCGAGAGTCTGGAGCTGCTGAATGCAGAGCTGTTTGCACAGATTTGCATCTGTCTAAAAACTCCTGTTTTCTCTCTTGTCACCTAATCAATCAACCGGTAAAAGATGCACTCCCTGCACCCTCCAAGGAAAACAGCTCTGTGCCCACACAAAAGGCAAAGCAAGAGCATAGGGGTTAGCTAGAGGTGGTAAGCTGTGAACCCTGTAACAGGAGCAATTTTTTTCACTGCTTGAAATTTCATGCTGCTCTTCCTCTGTCTATGGAACAAAAGAAGAAAAGGCAGTGATGCTCTGAATTGGGAAAAAAATAATCTGGGATTGTTCCCTGCATGAGAAAAATATGTTTGGAGGATTACTCAGGGTATTTGCACCTTGGCTTGAGAAGGAAATGCTGCACAGCTTCTCTCCCAGGGTTTAGGCAGAACAGCTCCCTCCCACTGGACTGGTTCTCCCACCCACACTTCTCCAGGTGAGCAGGACCCATCTCACGCTGCAGCTTCCAGCTGCAGCAGCCAGGCACCAATCCCTGTGGGTCAGCTTGCAGCTGGCACCAGTGCTTGGAATTGCTCGAACCTGCCCATGCCAAAACCTGCCAGGGCCCCTGCTGCCCCATCCCTGGGGTGGGGTGAGCCTTCCCACTCTATCCTTTTTGCTCCAGGGGGCATATTGCACTTCACCACAGGGCACTGGAGTGAAGGCCCCACTTGTGAATATCCAGCACAGAATTCCACCTATTCGTTCTTGCACTGGTAGTGTCTCTGCTAACAGTCCTTGTCAGGGCAGCCTCAGCCACACTTTTGCAAGACAAAACAGCTCAGCCTCCCTCTGTCCTTCCAGTCACCTCCCAAGAAAGGAGCCACTGGGCACTCAGATTCATGCCAGGATGAGAGGGACAGCAGCTTCCTCTCCTTAGTCCCAGGGAAGCAGCTCAAACAAGCTGAACCCCAGTGAGCAGCAGCTCTTCCTGGGCAAGCACTCCTTCCCTGGCACATTTTCCCATGGGAGACAAGCACAGGGACCTTAAAATAAATCTGTCTTTTTAAAGCAGAGATGCTAAATGAAGGTTTGAGATCAAAGGCTGGGATTCTCACATTTTGCCAAGATAGACATATCCATTCACGAGATTTTTGGTGTAACAAAATACTTGCTAATGAAGAGGATCATAATCTTATTATTAGCCTGAACTACCACAGTATGTCATTCAAGAGCGGGTTGGAATATGTCCTAGTTTAGGAAGTTGCACAGTGGGTTTTGCTTTTGATTTAATGAGCTGTGATTGTGTTTATTTTCAGCAGCAACTATGCCCGTTAAATTTTGGTTGAAGGTCTGATCGTTAACGACAGTAATCGACGGAAAGGATGAATTTAGGTTGAAGGGGAGGAAAATGGGAATTGTATGTCTCTGGGATTCAGTCAACACAGTTTGCTGGGATTCAGCAAACACAAGGTGGTCAGGAGAGCCTGAGCTTTCTCTGCTTTCGTAGTGCCTGGTGCAGGGTTTTTAACTACTGGTTAACTCAGTTAAGGGGATTCAGACATGAAAAAACAAAGATTTTTGCTGTTATGGAGTGGGGTACAGAGGAGAGTCAGGTGTAGGCAATCAACAGTGGGGGCCAGACTTTCCTTTTGTGGGATGAGCCATGGTGGGACAAGGTCATCAGCTGGCTTCCACTATCAAGATCCCAGAAATTCTAAGATGGCAGGGGGAACATGTCAGTAGTGTGTAACAACTGAACAACCTGCCAGATGAGCAAAATGGAGAAGAAAGGGGAAGAGAAATATAAATAGAGACACATACTTAAAAAAAGAACATTGCTGCAGCAGAGCTGGTTGGTGTGGGCTCTGCTCTGGAGTGAGAAGGGGCCCCCTGCAGCAGGGTTTCCCCAGATGAACCCTCCCCACTGCTGCCTGCCTGGGTAGATGGAGCTGGCACAGCGAGCAAGAAGGGCAGGGCGGGATGGGGCACAGCTCAGACCCACCCCCCATCACACTCCTTTTGCAGCTGGTGTCTGTGTCTCGGTTTCCAGCCTTACAGAGGATGCTGTGCTTTGTGTTTGACTCCATCAGCCTCAAAGGAGTCCAGCACAGTTTATTTTCCAGCATCAAAGCGTGCACACACGGGCATGTGTATGTATGTACAGGCAGGACATCCATAAGGGGTGTGAAGGAAACACGGACATGGACAGACACATGGATAGACTCATAGCCAGCTGTAGCCTTTAAAACTTGCCATGTACAATATTAGAGTGGTTGTGCCCAGCCTGGACACGGGGCTCAGCCGGAGGCTGTTGGCTTGTGCCAGTCAGCGAGGTGTTTTGTGGAGCAGTCACCGACCAGCAGTTTGTCAGCTCCAGCGCCTGTAAATTCCTGTGGCAAGTGTAAAAAATCAGTCAACACATTGTTCTATTTTGAAAGCTGGTGTTTTTTTACGACGGCCGTCTGTCTGACGGGGCGTCCCTCTTCCCCGCCACGGCGTGCGGGGTGCGTGTCCCCTACACCCCCGGCCCCCTCGGGAAGGGGGGACACTGGAGACGACACCCAGGGGTCGCTAGGAGGCGACGGCGATGGGGCAGGAGGACAGAGTCTCAGGGAGCTCCCCCGGCTGCCGGGCAGCTCAAGGGGCTCATTGTGCCCGGGGCTGGGCGGTGCTGCCCTCCCCGCGGGCCGGGGCCGGGGCCGGCAGCGGGGCGGGCCGGGGCGGTGCAGGCCCGGGGCCGGGGCCTGGGCCGGGGCCGAGCCCGGGCAGGTCTCCCTCCCGCAGCAGCCATGGCAGAGGGCTCCGAGAAGGTGCCGATCGCCCGAGTGGGGCCCGACGATGTGGAGCTGTGCCTGCCGCCCGTGAGTGCTGCCGGCTGGCGGGACAGGGTGGCATCGGGACAAAGCCGGTGGGCATGGGTTGGGATGGAACGGGAGCCGGCGAGTCGGGTCGGGACGGGACGGGACGGGACGGGTTGGTTTGGGACGGTGGGGAACGGGTGGGGTCGGGACAGGACGCGATGTAGCGGGCCGGATGGGGACACAAGGGGCCGGGTCGGGTCGGGTCCGGCCGGGGGTCCCGGGGCGGGGTCCCTGCCGGGTCCCTGCTCCACCCGCGCTCTCCGCAGGCGTACGCGGCGGCCGCGCCCCCCGGGCCGGGGCGGCTGCTGAAGGCCGGGGCTGCGGTGCTGATCGCCGGGGCCCTCCTACTGCTGGCCGGGGCCATCGGCGCCTTCTACTTCTGGAAAGGCACGGAGCGGCAGGTGAGCGCGCCGCGCCGGTCCCCGGGCTCGTCCGCAGCCGGGCCGGGTGGGCGGGCAGCTCCCGCACCTACGGGAGGCACGGGCTGGAAGCGCTCCTTGCGAGGAGGTCTATAAAGAGGTCTTTAAGCAGACCTGTAGGGTTTTTCCTTTCAAAAACCCCCAAACACCTAAAAACCCAAACCCATAATCGCTGTCTTTGGTGGCTGTGTGGATGGAGCTTCCTGGAAGCACATTTATTAGCAAACACGAAACACATCTTTGAGAGCACAGACTGCACATTGATTTCTGCTCACAAACTCCTCAGTGAACTCAAACCCCAACAAGTCCCTGGGGATTCACATCCTGGGCAAACTCCAGCTCTCAGGACAAAAAAACATTGAAATGTGTAAATTCTTTTTTCATAGCATCTGCATTCTCAGTCCAGGTTCTACAAGGACCCTCAAGTACATAATACCATAATTAACCCATTAACAGGCACTGTTAGTTCTGGTGCTTTGTATAACTGTGTGTACACTTAGGTTTGCAGCTGTGGAGCAATTTTTAAAGTTAAGTTTTATTATTTACAGTTTCTGGGGTACATGAGAAACACTTTATGCAAAGAATGAAACTGAGAAGCTGGTGATCAGTTAAAGATTCAAACTTCAGAACATTATAACATGTTTACAGATTAACTTTTCTTTCTGCTTACACAGAATCTGTGTTTAAAACATATTTGAAACATGATGGTACACACATGACTGTACCATTCTCCATAAATTAAATTAGTACCTTTGAATTTACTTTGGAAGAAATTTTGTACTGCTTCTGGCCACACGCCAGCCCTCATCAAGGAGAGCCTTGTGAAATTCCAGCAGCCAGAGCAAAGGTGGCCCTGTGAGATACACCCCTACACACAGGGATAATTCAGATAATCAGAAAGAAAAGTACAAGGTTTTGCAGCAAAAAGACAAGACACATTGCTGACCTCTAAGACGTGCTGCAAGAACTGTGTGTTTCTCTGGGCTTTTGAAAAGGGAGAGGGATGCAAATGGTGGCATAGGCAGGGGACAGTGCTTTCAGCTCTGAGCAGGTAGGTGCATTTGTGGAGTACAAGACAATGCTTCCCTTTTTTAATGCTCCTGTCATCTAAATTCAGCCATACAAAATATGTCACATTCACATTTTCCATTAAGCTTCAAAGCTGCTCTCTAGGCGAAGACACTGAGAAAGCTGAGAGTTATTTTTCCAAGCTGCCTTCAAACTCAGAAAGCTGTGCTTGAGTTGCAAATGTTTAGGAAGCAACTGCAAAAATTATACCCAGGGTAATTAATTTTAAAAAACTAACACAATTTTTAAATTCTTGGTTTTATATTATATCTTTAAATTCTTCCCTAAATGACAGGGGTATCAAAGTCTCAACTCCAGCTCAGCCCCTGTCAGGGGGAGACCACTTACACTGGTCTGGTTTTATGGACCACTCTCAACAGGAGTCCTAGAAAGCAGAAATATGGGAGTGGCTGTGTATAACTGAGGAACCATAAATCTTTAGCACCTTAGACTTCCCTGAGCGAAGGTGAGAGAAGAAGAAATTTGTCTCTAGCTGTCAGTGTAAATTTTTCATTAAAATGCTGTAAGGGCTTTTTTAAGACCCAAAATAAACTGCTTGTGCAGCACTTTTAGCAGAGCTGCACAGGAGAATCACAAAACCCCTCCACAGATTGTGGTCCTCCAGCAAATACAAACCACTCCGTAGCTCTCCTCATTGAAAATAGGATAAGGGCAAATACGCTGACAAGGAAAATACCAGCCTATACAACTTCACATCCAATTTAAACAAAGTTCACATCCATTACAAGCTGGGAAGTGTTTGTATTCAAGAGGAACCTGTTTTCCTGTGCCTCAGCAGAATGTCCTAAGAGATAAACAGGGCTTGGCTTCCTTCAGAGCAGGACATTCCCACCTGCTGTCCTTTGGGAATCATGCCAGCATAACAAGAAATTCCTAAATGTCCTAGAAGAGGGTTTTTAGGCCAGAGTGAACATGGATGTGGACTCACCCCACATTGTTTTTGAAGTAAAACTATAAGCACTCCCTGGAAGGCAGATCTCAGATCTCTAGTCCTACTTGATGCTCAGAGCAGGGACAGCCGTGGGGTCAGAGATGGTTGCTCAGGGCTTCATCCAGCCAGGCTGTGAAAACTTCCAAGGATGGAGACTGAACAACTTCTCAGGGCTGGCTGCCCCACTGCCAGCTGACCCCGGTGCTGAAGTAGTGCACTCTTGGTTGCTGGAGGGTTATCAAATGCCTGCAGCAGCAAAATTTAGGAGCTAAATAGGGATATGAGAGTCAGATTGACCATCGCCTGGTGTAGGAGGAAGGCAGTAAGTAATTACTGGCATGTGCTACCGCTCTTTTATTGATTCCAGGTGTACAACGTTCACTATACTATGAGCATTAATGGAAAAGTACAAGATGGATCAATGGAAATAGATACTGGAAACAACTTAGAGACATTCAAAACAGGAAGTGGGAGTGAAGAGGCAGTTGAAGTCCATGATTTTCAGATCGTAAGTAGTGCCACTCTTGTCCTTCATGTAACACACTCCAGCGCTGGACTCTTAAGGACACCTTGTTCTGCCCTGACTTCTCTGCCCCACTTAGTCTCAGGTTCCAGCCTCCAACCATCCACACAAACATTTTTGCTGTCCTGGCTTGCATTCCCAGGGAGACAGGCAGTTTCCTCCAAAACAAAAATCAAAGTGCTTTTTGGAGATCAGCCATGCCAGGTACCACTCCAGGAAGTGGTGTGGATTAGGCTGCATCGGGTTTGACTCCATGTAAATACTTTGCATTTTCAAACCGCTGAGCAGAAATGTGACACGAGACCTTGGGGTCTAACTAGGAAAACATTCTGTCAGGCTGTGACACAACTCTCTCATGATTTCATGTGGTTTGAACTGGCAGAAACACCTCCCCCAGACATCCCTGTCTGAGGAGCAGAGGGTCAATACAGTAGGCCAAGGAGGCACCGAGGAGAGACCACTCTGCAGTGCTTGACTTGGGGAGCTTCCTTTGCCCTGAGGTCAAGGATGGGAGCTGCTCTCCATGGCTTGGCCTGGTTTCATCCCCATGGCAGAGGATGGAGGCATTTGGCACAGTTTATGCATCTGTGCACCAATGCCAGGTGTGGGCCCCTCGGGCTGACAGCAAACACAATTGGGCACCCCAGTAACTTGTGGCTACTCAGCAGGGCCTGGACTGACAGATGCCAAACCTCAGCAGAGCTCAGCAGCTCGGACAGAGCGGGTCTCTGAGCTGCCCTGAGCTACTAAGGCGCATCTGTGTGATGCTGCACAAACCCATCACAGGGCCCAAAGCCTGCAGTTAAATGTTCTCAGGTGCAAAACAGCTTCAGAGTTAAGCCCTCTGCAAGTCCAAGCAGCACCTAAAACAAAGGCGCTGCTGCTAGGAAGCCTCTCTGCTTCTGGAGCAGCCACCTTTCCCTTGCTGGATCTAGAAAAGCGAGGAAATCCAGCTCCTTGGCTTTTGAGCAAGAACAAATGAATCCATGCCAGGAGATGCTGGACCCCCAACTTTCCCAACAGCTGTGGTTCTGCCTTTATGCAACTCTCATTAGCATCACCATAGCAACATTATCAGCAGCTGAGTAAGAGCATCCACAGCGAGCTCTTCGCATTTGCCTTTGCCATTTCACATCTGCACAGAAGCACAGTCCACTGGAGAGATGCTGAATTCATGTTTGCTCCACATGTGTTGCTGCCTGTGAGATACGGCCTGTCACAGCCAGGTTACAAATCAGCTCCCAACACCAACCGGCTCAAGGCACCTCCCAGGGACGGTGCCTGCTTGTCATTACAGAGGCCAGGGACAACCTCAGCAAAGGGACGATGCCACTTGGGTTATCAGCCAAGAAGGCACACAAAGGAGAAAGCAACTGAAGAGATGTGCTTCCAACGGACTGGTATTTACATTAACAGTTTAAGATTGACTGGCACTGCTGGAATGACTTCATGGTCAGAGAAGGCTTGGATTTGGCAATATAGGGTATTCCTAGAACACCTGGTACAACACAAAGCCTTATATCCTAATGCATCCATCCTTGAACAGCCATCTCCTCTCTCACTGCTTTTTGTAGTCATTTTGTTGTGACGGGCCTGTGTCCTGTAGCTACACAGGACCTGCAGACACACAGGACATGGCTCAGGTGCCCCAGTACCATCCATCTCATGCTGCACTACACGACAATCTGCTGAGTTGGAAGGGACCCATAAGGATCATCAGGTCCAACTCCTGGCACAACATCATTCCCAAGTGTCACACCATGTGCCTGAGAGCACTGTCCAAACACTTCTTGGTCTCTGCCAGGCTGGTGCTGTGACCACTTCCCTAGGGAGCTGTTCCAGTGCTCAACCACCCTCTGGCTGAAGAACCTTTTCCTGATATCCAACCTGAACATCCCTGGACACAACCTCAGGCCATTCCCTTGGGTCCTGTCACTGTCACCACAGAGCAGAGATCAGTGCCTGCCCCTCCTCTTCCCCTCACCAGGAAGCTGAAACTGCAGAAGGAGGGCTCTCCTCGGTCTCTTCCAGGCTGAACAGACCTCAGCTGCTCCTGACACAGTTTCCCCTCAAGGCCCTTCACCGTGTCCCCCCTCCTTTGGACACCCCCTAACAGTTTAATGTCTGCCATTGTGACACCCAACACCGCACACGAAGGCATCCATGATACCCCTTCAAGGCAGATGAGAGGGGTCATGCTGACACCCACACCCCTTTCTCCTGGCAGCTAGAGGCCAGGCAGAAAACCAGCACAACTCAAAGGACACTAGGTAATTATATTTAGATGGTTGACTTGTGCAATCACATGAAAAACACAACAATTTTGCCATTTACAATGAGGTATCTAAATTTATAATGTAGAAGAGAGCTCTTTTATGGATACCCAAAGCCTACAGTAGAAACGTAGACACTACAGACAATGGCAAGATGTGGATGCCCAAGGTTCTGGCACAGACTGGAAGGTACATCCCAGGACTTGCAGGAAACTTGCTCCTTCTCTTGCTCAAGACTAGACATCTATGGTTTATGCAACTGCATTTCACCCTAGTAGGTCAGACAAAGTCCCACACACAGATTTCTGCACCAAACTGCCCGTCACAAACTTCCCTTTGCCGTCACAGTCACTTATTTGTACAGACTGAACCAAACTGCCCCCACATTTTTGTAAAACTGTGTCACAAGGGTACCATGCCACCAGCTAGCACAATTTCAAGCCTGCCTACGTTAGGTGCTAAGTTACAGTTCAAATCATGTCAACTAATTCCTTAACAGAGCTACTCCAGGTAGCCTACAGCCTGCATGGAAGCACTTACATAAAACACCCCCCCACTTTCAGGAATCAAGCAAAAACTTCTAGACCGATTTGACCAAAATTGTGAAGACAAAATGATGAATGGAAGAGCGTTTTATTGCTTCTGGTTTTAAATAAGGTTAACCTTCAGACTGAAAATTCAGCGGCAATTTTAGCAGAGCTGAGGCACTTTCTTGGGGGTGGTGAGGAGCTGGAGGGCTGTGCACAACCCCCTGCCTTCTGCTTTTGCAGGGCATAACTGGGATCCGTTTTGCTGAAGGAGAGAAGTGTTACATCAAAGCTCAGCCAAAAGCTCACATCCCTGAAGTTGATGCTATGGCTAAAGCGAGCCTCTCATCTGAGCTGGTAAGGGGTAGTTTGTTGTTTTTTTTAACTAATCTTTGTACAGAGACAGCCTAAAGGAGGTACTGAAATACAAATAAAAATGGCATTTGGAAGCCACTCTGGCTCATGGTAGGGACAGGGTGGGATAGCTGGGATTCAATGACTCGTTGCAAGAAGTCCCTGAAAGGTAAGAAAAACAAGGTTGGTGTCAAGACATGTCAGTGTGTCCAGGGTCATCATGAGAGGCTGCAGATTAGTGAGTGGGGAAGCCACAGACTGATTTCTGCCAGATCCACAGGAGATCTCCATGACAAGAGCACCTGCCTGCGACCAGGCTGTGCACAAGGCTGGAAGGGAGGGCCTGGAAGAAGCAGCTGCTGTAGTCAATGCAAAGGAGGACTGTGGTAGATCTCAGGAGATTTCTATCAATGCTCTTGACCAGAACCCTGAACTCCATTACTCTAATCAATAAAAGGGAATTGTAGAAACATGGCAGAAATTAAAATAACTCAGAAGAAATAATTTATTTTAAAAAATATGACTTTGCCTTCTTAGCATAAAACTTAATTTTACATGTTAATTAAATTTCATAGAATTTGCATCGCAACCAGCGCAGAAGCTGCAGCTCTCACCCAGATACCACCAAATCTCCTCACATATGCCCCAAAAGCCAACTGCTTTATGTGCTCAAAGCCTGAGTTTCCCAGAGCTCAGACCCCCAAAGTAATTGCTCACACAGGAGTGGTTCCAGTGACTTGAGTCCAGCTGAGCCTGGAGGCAGCTGGATGCTCAGTCACTGGCAGGAGTGCACAGGGGATCCACAGCCCCTTTCCCTGGGTTTGCTCTGCTCCTGGGAGAATAAAAGCAAGATAAAATTAGTGGGGACAGAGGTGCTGTTAAGGCTACACCTCCTGCAGTGGTGCTGTGACTGCTGAACATCTGCTTTAAAATTAAGGGGGAAAAGATCTTTCCTAATAGAGTCAGAAAGGCTGACAAATGTTACAAAGCCTCCTGAAGCTGGCAGGATTTTCCCCATTATGGGAAAGAGAACTTGCACGAATTCCAGAGAGTTCCATCTTTCCTGCCTTGCCTTATTTTAAAGGCAGCTGGCCTTGAGTTAATTAGCACTATTGCTTGAAGTCAAAGATTGAATTTTTCATCTTTTTGTAAAAACAAAGTCACAGACTTGAAGACATTATCCTAAATCATCAACAACTTATTTCTAATTCTACCTGCTGACAGTAAAACTATTTCCTTGCCCTGTTTTTTGTGCATCTTCTCCCAAGATGCATCACCTATGTGACTGTTGCAATGAATCACATGCACCAAGCAGCTCAGAGCTACCCCTAAGACATTAACTTTTCCCCCTCACTCAATTTTCCAGGCCAGATGTACTACAGGAATGGCAAAGTAGCATTTATTTTTCTGGGCCAAGTCATCTCTCTGATATGGAAGTATTTAGGAAAAAGTATGCATATGCTGTTTTCCTGCAATGGGCATCATAGCAACCCTACCTACAAAAATTGTTGAGTAAATGAGTTTTATAGATACCCACGTTCTGGCTGCTCACAAGTCAGGATCGTTTCAAACAGAAACAAAGGATATTTTTATTTCTGAAAATTAGAGTCAGATATTTCTGATGTTGATAAAAGCTTAAATGGGAGAATATAAATAAAGAGCAGTAGACAGATTGGATAGCAAACTTAAATGACTTGAGACCTACAAATTAAATCAATAAACACTAAAGAAACAACAACTCAAGGGAATAAATTGATCTAGTCAGTTATATAACAAGTCTTGATGACTTTTATGAAAGCAATTTAGAATTTTAACTTTGAAATCATGCTGGTTTTCATGATTCAAAAGTTAGTTTTCTTTTAATATTTCACCGTTGCTATAAAATACTTACACATTTTATGTAAAATAATACTTTGAACTAACAACTTTAAAGAATCAATCACTGGCATTTTCCTACATTACTTTGAAGATATGAACCAAAAACCTGCAGGGTACACTTCAAAAAGGCAGGCTCCTTTAACTTGCACTTCAAGCTTTTGGTCAATTGAATTGCTTTTACCAAACAAGACCTTTAATCAGACTGATCACATTGACTTAAAACTGGAAGCTGGAGCAGTTCTCAAGCTATAATCTTCTCTAAAACTTTTGAACAAGTTCCTCCCCTCACCCCCCCATACATACATTGTAAATAGAGTTATAGATTGGGAGTATGTCAAATGAGAACAGGGCATAAAAAAAGATGAAGGACTTGGATTTTGCTGGTATTCCATTGCTGCTTTGCTGAAGGTGGCAGAACTTTGGTTTCTATCACCTGAAATTCTGGTGCTTTGGGCTGAAAGAACTCTGTCACCCGGCCCTCATGCATGGGGCAGAAGCCTTCCAGGAGTGAGATGGGTGAAATCACAGCCCCAGCAAAGCTGAGAGAGCTTTGCCCCTCATTTCAGTGGAGGCAGCCTTTCCCCAGGCTTTGGCTCAGCACGATTCCCTCACATTGATGACATAGAAGGATGCTCAGCATTAGCTGCAGCGGATAATTATACAGTTTGGTGCTCAAGAATTAGCAGCGAGCAGGCACATGACTGCTCACTGAGCAGCAAAGGATTTATGCTCTTCTATTTGCAGGAAGATGAAATCATGCCTGTGAGATTTGACAAAAACTCCCTTATCTGGGTGGCTGCAGATGAGCCTATCAAGCATAACAGCTTCCTAAGCCCCAAAATTCTAGAGCTTTGCAGGGATCTTCCAATTTTCTGGCTGCAACCAACATATCCCAAAGGTAACATTTCTTTTATTTGAAAAGTATGTTATCCCTCCCTTCATCTAAATGCCTTCCCTTCATCAGGTTTGCTACTGAAACTAGCACATCTGGGAAACCAGACTCCTTTCCTCCCTTGCCCACGCCTTCCTGGGCTTGAGCCAAGATTGTGGGTTTGGAGTTTATCCCCTAGATATTTTCCATCTTTGTATTTACTCAGACAATTTGCATAACCCAAGTGGGTGACTTGCTAGGAAATGAAACATTTCCAGAGAGGTTAGTCTACTTCTAGAGAAGGACAAGACAAGAGCTTAAACTAGCCCCCTCAATGTGTAGGCAGCTGACACCAGGTACCAGGAACACTGGCCAGGGGTTTGGGACCATAGCCTGTCCTGTTTTCTACCCTGCTTCCCCAGAGGAGTTCAGTGGAGTGGAAGCAAGATGCTTTAAGCCAGCCAGCTGGTGGGTGGTTTCTGAGACCCTGGGGCAGTCCCAGCTCTCAACTTGGGGCCCATAGGCAAGCTTAGCAAAGGTGTTCAGGAATCACCAGGAAGATGGCAACTCCTCCAGGTAACTTCCAGGCTTCAGAGGAGAGAAGGCTCAAAAATATGTATTCCTCCTTGGTCCAGTTAATATCAGAACACTTGGGTGGGACAACGTGTGAAAAAAAAAAAATTACCACAGTTTAGAGCACCTGTGGACTAAGCACCAAGCTATCAATATTTTCCACTTCCCTTGCATATCCCACTGGGCAACAAAAGAACAGTATCAAAGCTGTCCAGAACCAGATATCCTTGAGAGCAGGGCACCATTCCACCATAAAAGCATTTTTTAAAATAAGTGAGATGTGAACAGCTGGTCTTGCTAGTGCTGGGAATTGCTGCTGGGTTAGTGACTACAGGCTGGGTCAAAAAAGTCCCAACAAATCTCCTCAAATTTTGCCTCAAGGAGAGAAGAGGGAGGGGGGGAAAGGCGATCACACTGCTTTAGACTGGCATTGGCTGCAGACAAAATGGAGGAAGGCAAGCAGCTCCCATGGCAATGCATGTCAAGTTAGCCAAGGCACAGTTTTGGCTTTCTCTCTGCCCTCCATCCTCTCCTTTTTAATATTTAAAGAAATCACTGAAATATTAGGTAACTACAATGACACACTCAAGGTAAGATTGTCCCTTGGTGAATATTCCTTCAGATAACCAGAGGAGACAAATGAAGAGAAACAAGCGCCAGCCAGAACCAAACTTTGATGAGGAAGACTTGGAAGCTGCTTCTGAAGAAGTAAACCCCAGGTCACGCACCGTGCAGCTGACTCAAGAGCTTGGCCACCAGGCTAATGAAACCAGGCCAATGGGACAAGAAACTGATCAAGCATTTAATCCAGACAACCCATACAACGTGAGTATTTACACTGTAATCTTCCTTCAAAGCTCAGGACTGTGTTGGACAGGTAACACTGGTAATGTGGGGCTTGTCATTTTTTTTTATCTGCACAGTCTTTGCTTGTTCAGCTTTTCTAGGAAATAACAGACTGGTAAAACACCTAAGAAGCTCAAAAATGTCTTCCCTCTATCCTCTTTTCCCAGTTTTAGATTTCTGAAACAAGTCTGAAACAAGCACAAGTGCTTGAGATCACAAGGTTAAGGCAAGTTGATGCCAAGTTTCTTTCTGAGGTTTCCAGATCCATATGGAAACAGCACTGGAGATGTGACGAGGGTAGCACCTTCTTGAAACAAACCAAAGCTGGTCTTGATCAGACAGCTGAGCACCATCATTTACTACGTGAAGAGAGTCCAGTAGCTAGAAACATGCTTTGCTCTCAAACAGAAATTAGTACCAGACATGACTGCTACAGGGGAACACAGCAGAAGCGTCTGATTGCAAAGAGATAAAGGTTGAGCCAAATAAATTTCTTGCTCAGCCTCTCCTCTGTGAGGGTAAGCAATCCTAGACTGGCAGTAACCTGACAGAGAAGAATCTGTTTTGAGACAGCAGCAGTGGGTGGAGGATGACTGTTGTAAAACTTGTTCTCACCCTTCAAGAAGCAGCAGCCCCCAGAAAGAGCAGAGGAGCCACCCTGCTGTGTCCCAACACCTCTGCCACGCTGCAGGAACACTGGCTGTGCAGGAGGCACCTTCCAGTCTGCTGCACCAGCGCCAGACAATTTACACCCACCATTTGGTGCAGCAGGAGTAAGTCATTTTAATACAACACTGTCACAAGATAAATGCCTCCTGCTTTGGAAGTAAGTCCCAGCTTTGACTTGACATTTATGCAACAGCAGGAGATCATTATACTGTGACAGCATTCTGCCGAGTTGACATCCCTTAATTAAACTTAAATTAATCACTCCAAATAAAGTGGATCTAAATTGACTCTCTCACGAGGTCAGTAAAACAGCAGTGACACTGGAATGTAGCTTCTCCTCACAGCCACTAAGGTGACCATCTCCATGAGGTC
Organism: Melospiza georgiana; assembly: GCF_028018845.1. Lineage (NCBI taxonomy): Eukaryota > Metazoa > Chordata > Aves > Passeriformes > Passerellidae > Melospiza > Melospiza georgiana. The sequence goes on from NC_080431.1 coordinate 51,082,102, forward strand.
TGAGCTGCCCTGCCTCTGGAGGCACAAGTGCCACAGGTCTGCTCTTCCAGCCAGGGGCAGCTGGGCCGAATGGAGAAGGGCCAGACAGAGGCAGCCATCAGGCTTCCCTCAGCCTGCAGGGAGGGGTTTGCCCTCACCAACAGCTGCTGCACCCATGCCCATCACCAGGCTTTCTTGGAACCAGCCACTGGACTGACAAGCACCATTCATTATGCTCCAGGCCTTTCCTGAAGGATGAAACAAACCCTCCCTAGAGCTATTTCTCTTTACTCATTGTAAGTGGAGCCTGGACAATGAGCTCAGGTGATGTTCATGGTGCAGGTATCTGAATTCAAGGATGATCAATCCTGACCAAGAAAACATCTTCCCTGCTCTCAGGACTGGGAAGGAGTTGCTGGGGTCCCTAAAAACACCCAGCTGTCACTAGTGTCCTGTGCAAGCCCAGACAGGGGGTGGCACCTTTCTGTGTCACTTTTTTTGTTGTGCCACTACTTTCCAAAAATGAATGACAAATGGTCAGGTAAAAAAGCTGACTGGTACTTCAGCATTTGTGCATTACTGCTGCTTTTCTTGAAGTAACACCAATGGGCAAAGAACAACCCAATTTTCCAAAAGCAGAATATCAGGTTACCTTTCTTTCCCCAGAAATGAGGCATTTTGAAGGGTAAAGGCTTTTAGGTATTTTGTGCATGCTTTGCTCCATATAACTCCTTACTGTCAGCTACAGAACAGGCACAATTCTCACTGTCAACAATGCACCTAAGTGTAGTGGGGTGGGAAGGAAGGAACCAGACTCAGAGACAAGAGCCAAATCTTCAGGAAACTGCAGGGGACCAGAGGAATAGTTTCCTAAAAGGGCTGTAAAAAGCATTAAAATACAGAATCTAAAACTAATCATAAAAACCACATCATATATTTCAGGAATTCTCACCTACATTAAAGATTCAGGTAACTCTTGAAATCATTTCTGTCACTAATATTTAAAGTTTGGGAGGAGCTTACTGTTGCTGGAGCTTTTGCAAGGACAGCAGAATAAAAATAACGGAGTTAGAGCTGCCTGTTGCTCTTTCCATTTTGCAAGGGTGATCCCACCAATTCTATGCTTCTGCCAAAGAGAGCAAGTCAAAAGAAAAAATAATAAAGCAAGATGCCTGGGACACTTAGTGGGAGTTCTGTCAATTTCCACAGCCCAAGGCTGCGGAAGGTTTTACCCTTTGTGGGGTTAAGGGGAGCATGGATGTATTCTGCCATTCCATGAGAATGAGAGCACTGGGATGACATTTAACATTTCACGTTCCAGCAGCTGGAAGGTGAAGGGATGGCCTTTGACCCCATGCTGGATCACCTGGGCGTGTGCTGCATCGAGTGCCGGCGGAGTTACACGCAGTGCCAGCGGATCTGCGAGCCCCTCATGGGCTTCCAGCCGTGGCCCTACAACTACCAGGGCTGCCGCAGCGCCTGCCGCCTCATCATGCCCTGCAGCTGGTGGGTCGCGCGCATCATGGGCGTCGTGTGAGCAAATCCCTCCACCAAAACAAAACCAACTCAACGGAGCCTTGACAAAATGAGCAGGAATACAATGAACTGGTAAAAGACTAAAACCAAAGCAGCGGTACCGATCCTGCCTTACAAAATCAGAGCCTGTTTTTCTGCACCAAAAGCAAGGTCAGATATTCCAGCTGCAAATTAAATGCTCAAGTTAATATTTCATTAGCTTCACAAAAGGCAAGGGTACAATAGCACTTGCTGAATTAAAAAACTGAGACTTCCCAAAAAAAGACAACATTAAACTTTGCTCAGAATTGGTTTAGCAGCCCAGAAGCTTGCCCATACATCTAAATTCAGCCTTTCAAAACAAACGCCTCTCTTTCCAAGCTATATGTGAAAATTTACACCCAATTAAGCAACTAGCTCAACTTGTACACTTGGGAGTGCCTTTAATCCATGTAGCTTACTTAAATAAATCACAACTTAAGTTGCTCCCTGTTGCTATTCAGAGTTGCCAGGTCATTATGAATGGTTATAAACCAATTACAGCATACCTTTCCCACAAAGCTGCTCCAGGGGACACGGGAAAGTGCACATTGTGCTAAATCGGAAACAAACAGCAGGAAAAGGGGCTGTGGAAGGGGATGTGAGTGGCCACAGAATCAAAACCCTTTGCACATCCCAACATCAAAGAAGCCCCAGCATCAAGAATCCTGTATCCATGATACCACTGTAGTGTCTAACAAGTATCTGCTATCCAGCTACTACAGCAAAAGTATTTACATGCAGTTACAGACCAAGGAGCCTCAAGACCCTTCAGAATGTACAACAGCCACTGTTATTTATAAATCCTTGAACTAGACACTTTTGACACAAGATTACAACCCCTCTTTATTTCACATGGATAGCAGCCATTCACACCAGTTCCTTTAGTTTTGCTGAAGCTCACATCCCTTCCCCACAAGAGAAATTGTTTACCAGAAGGGAGGGGGAAAAAAGAAAAGCCTTTTTTTTTCCCCTCTCCTTTCTCACCTCACCCTTTTTGCTAAGGCAAACTCTGCAATTATTGGGATTGATCCCACTACACATTAAATCTCTAAGGAAGGTACTAAGCTGAAACACTCAAAGGTGGAACAATTTAGTATTTCTAGCCTTGAAAAACAAAATTAGGCAGTGGTATTACACTGCCTTTATCCATACTATGTATCATGAACCCTACCTTCAAGTTTATGGAGCCATCTACATGATCCTTATTTACAAAATGGTTCAGCTTTTCCTATAGTCTGCTTTCTGGAGCATTCATTTTTGTGACTAAACAGCTCTTGAGATGTTGCAAGCCCAGTAATGTTATTAACACTGCGTGACACACGAAAAGAGGAATTAATTTGACATAATCGTGGCTTAAAGAAAATAAAGACAACCTCATGTGGAATGCTAAACTGCATAACTGAAAAGCAAAGTGTTAAATGAGAATAAGATGAGAGTAGAATTCAGTATTTTGTTCTATTGTAGCTTTTTAGTATAAACTTCACCTTCCCTTAATCTGAAGGACAGACTTGCTTTGAAATATTTAAATTATAAACTTCTTAAAGTGGGATTTCAAGGCCTGTTAAATTTGAGTTTCTGCTTTTTAAACTGAAAATGACCTTGATCATTATGTTGTTTTAGAAGTACATCTATCATATGCTTAGAAAAGTCAAGTCAGTTTTCCTTTTTTTTTTTTTACTGCAGATTAAACAAACACATTAAAAAAACCCCAGTTGCTTTCTGTGCCTTTTTCAGTGTAGAAGGTGTAACAATTCTTTCACATACTTGTTAAAGAACTGTCTGAGGAGGAAAAGAAGGGCATCAGCAAGTGAAACACTGGAGGCAAAGAGAAAGAAATGTGATTGTGTGTATGTCTGAACTAGACTGTTGCTCTCTTTTGCATCTTGAGGCAACCTGTCATCTGCTTCTCTCTGTGTCCCCCAATAAAACAGCCTCCTTCTGAAGACACAAAACCAACTTTCTGGTAGGTGGTTTCCATGTCTACACATACTTAACAGAATTAATTTTTAACAAAAGCTTGTAATCGTTTGCTTTCTATAGGCAGTCACAAAGCATGTAAGAAGTAAAAACAGCATCGTGCTCATGGATATAGAGCTGTCACATATGGCATGTACATCTCAAGAACATGTCTGTGCACACCATGCCACAAAAGCCACAGTGACCATAACATTTATCCATTTCCAAGAGGTAGGAAACAAAATGTCTCCTCCAACTCAAGCTTCTAGTGAGCAAATTCCTATTTACATTCATATTGGATTCAAAGAGAGAAAAGTGAAGATCTCATACTGCAGCAAGGTTGGAAAAAACCAATCTTCCCTTCAAAATCTGATTTTGAAGGAAAAGTTCTGAGACAGCACAGGGATAGTAGTAAAACCAAAAAGCCATCAGTGTGAAAAGATGTTGTGGTATTCCCTGTGGTTGTGGCTGAGACTCCAGCTCTAACCATCCACAGTGATCCTTTCACTACTGTACACTATTTAGTACCAGTAAAGTAGTAAGTTTCTCACTGCCATTACAAATGTCATACCTTGGCACACTCAAGAGGTTACAACATATAACCATTTGGGGAAATATGGAGCAGGGTGTTCCTTGAACCTGACCCTGGGCCAGCAGAAAACAGCTGAAAGCCTTCCTTAGGCCAAAGTTTAGGGAAAGAGAAGAGGAATGAGTTTGTCATCAACAGTGTCTCCCACCACAGGTGGGTGTATGTTTGTCACAGCACTGCAGTTCCACTACTATCCTTAAAACTTAATTACCCAATGTGATTCTACTAGGAGGATTAGAATGGCAGAGCAGATTAGAGCAGAAAAAGGGGATAAATTCAGGCTCGTGAAAAAGAGATGGAAAACAGGGAGCAATCTCATATGGTTAAACAGATGGAAAGCCAGTGATGAGAAGACAGGAGGAATCTTTTTACTGAATCTACAGTTTCCTTTCTCCCTACTTAAAACAAATGAGGCCTTTGTCCTTTTTCATACAGGAATCACCCTCCACTTGTATCTACATTGAAAAAGCAAAAAGCAGCTGGGAGCCATGGGGTGATGTGGCTTCTACCTCCCATGTAACACTTCACCCCTATTGCAGCACAAAAAAATTCCAAGAAAGTTTCACTGAAGAACAGACTAAGCACTTGTTCCATGCAGTGGGGAAAAAAAAAAAGTAGTGAAGCATAAAACTACAGCTGGCAATGAACTGATTGCTGATTGACATGTCTGGGTGGAGAGAATCTCTGCTCAGAAAGGGCAAAAGAGAGACTGAACCAGGAGCACCATCATCTGCTTCTGAGAGGCTCAGCTGGCCTTTTACAAATCCACATCTACAAACTGGTCTTCCACAAGCACATATATCAAAGATGAGAGAGGCAGCCTTAAGCTGCAGCAGGCATCTTCCCCAAGAGCAGGAGCAGAGAGCAATCCCATCTATGGAATTAAATGGGCACTGTTACATCTTGCTGTCCTCTTCCAGTATTTCCATCAGTACACAGATCACTGAGGTCATCACATCATTTCAGAGCACTGAGGTGACACTGCCTTGGCCCTCCAGACAGCACTATGTACAGATGACCAAAAGGCTTGGGGAAAAAACCCTCAAGTAATTTGAATGCAATTAAAACATCATCCACTTTGTCCTTGCAGGCAGTTCCCTTCCTCCAGCCAACTCATTATCAGTGCTGCTACATATTCCACTCACCTTCTCCAGTCCCAAAGGAAATTCCCTTTGTCACTGGTTTGTTTTTCAGAACCTCTATTCAACATCCAAGCCACTGCTAGCATTCTCGTGATCTACAGCTTCTGGTACCATTTTGTGTGTGTGTGTTTTGACAAGAACAAAACACTCTGTTCATGAAGTTCATGAAGCACCTTCCCCCCCAGCTTTCTAAGGAAATTTTGCCTACTGATTTAATCCAATCCCCTCCAAACAAAAAACCCAACACCTCTCCCCCCCACACACTTCCCTACTTCCCTCAACCTATAAGGCAACAAGACATGCCATTATTGATTAACCTTAACTTGAAGGAGGAACACACACAGATTATCTGCTGGTGCTCAGAAACATGCTTGGAATTATGTCTAGACCTGCAAACTTGGTTTACAGGATTGAGATGGACAGAGAGCTCTACCACTTGATTGCTACAAGTTTTAGCCTGAAGCTAAAGCATTATATTTGCATTACATATGCCTCAAGAGTACGTAAGTAGCAATGCATTTAATTTTACTTTTTGCCTTAAGCTAAGTGAATTGAATCTCAAAGCAGTGAAACAGTACCCACTTAATACAAGAATATATTGTGTTTATCTGACATAATGCTCCCATGGTCTTTCAGTAAGCAAAGACAAAGGAACCTCTGCTACATTCTCTTCAGTAAGTAAGAGCAACTTGATTGGCAGAAAACATCATAAAATTACTTTTTAATTTCTATTTAAGAGATGTTTACCTAGGCTTTTCCCCACAGCAAGCCTTTTCTAAGCTCTGTTAAGTACTCTGAATGACATTTATAAAGCAAGGCTGGCCAAGAGACAAGAACCCAATTTTGTGACAAAGTGAAGCACTCAGACATTTGTCTTCCTTCTACATTAAAAAGAAAGAAATGCTTTTGTGCATAAATAAAAAGCAGCAAAGCACTTATCTGGGAGAAAGGAGTTCAAGTACCTATTCCAAATCAAATCACTCCAATGTTAGCATCCCATATGGATGGGCAAATGCTCTACATATCGAGCAACCAGCAACTCAGAATTCTCTGAAGGTCAAGAAAAGCCTCACACCACAGCTAAAAATTCTTCTCTGAAACATGTCCCAAGTTCATGCTTTGAGAAACTTCCAAGAAGCAGACATTGTTCAGTAAATGTCAAGAGGTAAGGCACACAAAACCCTTCCTAAATCCCATCCAACTCTGTTCATTGCATTCGAAGAGCAGGGTCACATCGGGTTCTGAAGGTTACCAAATTTGAACTTTGGAAAACATATATCAATTCTGAAGCCAGAAGTGAGGCAAAAGAAATCACTGCCCAGTCTGCACTGCATCATCATGATCTCAGTGCATCAAGAAACTGCAATTATGTCCAGACTTGTAGTCATAGTCTACATCCAAAAAATCCTTCTCTTTTTAACATTTGTAAGATTTTAAAGCCTCGGTATCTCTCTACTGCACAAGCACAGTAACAGTAGTGGGGAAAAGCCACTGTACTTCCCAGCATCACTGCAAAATCTCAGCAGGAACAGAATAGATCCTTCCTTCCTCCTCTTTAATTTTCAATCATCATTTAATACCTAACAGCTGCAGACTTCACTCATGCTATTAAAAACACCTGTTCTAACAGCCTTTCTATTTTACCAAGCTCATCCAGTTGACACTGTAGGAAAATAACACGTCCAATACAAAAACAACAGGCAGAATAACAAATGGTCTGGAAAACCCCACATCATTAGGAAAGCAAGAAAAAATAGCAAACTTAAAACAGCATCCAATGGTTATTAGCAAGGAATGAAGTTGCTTTCATGGCGCTGTCAATATTCACAGTTCATGGTGTTTCTATGATTACAACATACTCTGAATTCTCAAGAGACAGTGGCACACAGACAAGGCACATTTAGCATAACCTTCTGAGTTCATCTGCCATGGAATCACAGAAAGGCTCAGGTTGGAAGGCATCCCTGGAAGTGCCCTTGTCCAACCCTCCTGCTCAAGAAGGGACATCTCGAGCCAGGTGCCCAGGAGCCTATCCACATGGCTTTTGAGCATCTCTAGGTCCCTGCAAACTTGTATTCAGAAAGTACAAGCACAGACAGTACATAGATTCTCAATTCCTTTTCTCTATTGTTATTTACAATTTGATCATGACAATAAAGCTGCACTAATGGAAGCAATTAAGGACATACAAGTTGTTCTTTAAACAGTTTCTATTATTCAGAAATTGTGTAAATTAAAGCAACTGCTTGCTGGCTTTGATTCCAGGTAAATTTATTTTGAATTTAGAAGGTAGACAGAGGACCTACTTTTCTGTAAAAATTTCCAGTCACAACAAATTTGTTATCTTCCATGACTGTGACTACAATTCAACTTATCACAGAGGTGGAAGGACTCCAAAGTGGGTGGTTTGTGTCCACATCAAGAATGGTAATCTCATCCTCTTCACTGAATGCACATTTAGCTCCTATACATGCCAGCTTTTCTTTTGAAGCAGTACATTCACATGCTTACCTTATCCTTACCTATATGCTTAAAGTGATTCCCCTATCAAAAAACAATACTAAAAATGAAATAAAGCAGCTTCCTTATAGAAAAAGTTGTATTTACAGTTTTATTTAGCAGAGTTAAGGAGCAAACAATTTTAACACTGTTGTGAAAAGTGTTTTTACCCAAAATTGCCAAGATCTAATAAGTTATTGAACAGAAATACCAGGTGTAAGGCAATAATCCTGACCAGCCATTAGAGATCACCCTATCCCAAAGAGGAGAGCTGATAAAGGTGGTAAAAAATTTGGACTGATGGACTCAATTCCCAGAAATTAAGACAGATGATAAAAATAGGGTTCCACTCTTGAGTATATCTTTAAGATTTTCAGATGAAGGAATTTCTAAAGCACGCAAAATGTACAGACAATTCCTGTTTTCAAGGGAACATTCAGTGCTTTGAATCCAAGAATGCTATGTCCATACATAGTGGTCAGTACATGACTATGGCAACACATAGATGGTAAAGATCAGAAATAGGATTAGAATTTTTTCCATTCCACGTCATCAGGAGGATTTACTTCTACCTTCCTTTTACCAACATCAGACCAGTTGGTGCTCAGAACTGTGCCACCAGACTCCATCTGCAATATGAGAAAGAGCTTGTTTAGTTTGCTGAGCATTCTAGCAATATAAAAGCCACAGTTCCTACAGCAAACTTCAAAGAGTAGTGATTACACAGAAATTGTGTACCTATGAAATAAAATTTGACAGAGCCATCATTCCATAATCTCCAGCCCAGCAGCACTTTTATCACTACTGGACACAGGGAGATGTTGCTTCATTAACAAGAAGCTTTTAAAGGGTCAGTCAAGTTCTTGCCTGTGATGGCTACAAATTAAACTAGAGTCAAGTAATCAAGAGGAATTTGATCCTTTATCCCCCTGGCAAGTCTTCAAACTCTACATGAGCTAAGCCTCTACTTCTTTTGGTAATACAGACTGAAATGAAGAGACCAGTGACAAAGCACAACCTTGGATTCATAAAGAGTCACATTCACCAGAGTACAGCCCTGTAGCTTTTAGTCAGTGTACTTGTACCAGTATCTCCAACAGACCCATGGCCAAAATTTATTCATTTACAGACATAAAATTTTGGTAACAGGCTTTTCCCACATATGTGAAATCTAGTAAATCATATCAGTGTGCAAAAGTCACAGGTTTCTTTTTCAGAGAAAAGAATGAAGACTTACGAATGATTTGTTCATGGCACGTTTTACTTCATCTGTACCATCTGAATAGATTTGCTGGAAGAGTTTATTTAAAGCAGCATCTCCTTCTAATTTCTCATTTTTCTCCTCTTCTTTGATTTCAACTACCAGTTTGTCCCAGTTCCTTGTATAGTGAGACGATGATGGGTATAAGTGCTGGGTATCTGAAAACAGAAGTGTTAGTTAACTAAGCATTTTCTCACTACTTTGAGAGCATCAGAGAACACAGACACAGGTACCTGATGAATCAGCGATGATAATGGGTCATGAAAATGCAAAATGGACTCCTCTGAACTGATATAAGCATTGCAGAAACAAAAATAAAGGAAACTAAGAAATGCAGAAGTTTATTTTTAGGTAAACAGAGTTATGTAATTTTGTTATCCAATACACACAAAAAGCTGGCCAGCAGCAATACAGATAATTGATATCAAAAAGACATATTGGCTGACAGAAAAAAACCCAAAACAGCAGCCTAGAGCCATAGAATAAGTTGAGCTAAATTTAAAAAAAATCTGAAATCAATACATCAGGAAATTCAAATTCTGTCAAAGACAGAATGTTTATCTGTACTGAAAAACTCCAATCTATTAGTCTTCAAGCAAAATCCAATACTTAGGGAAACAATAATTATTTAAGCAACAGGTCACATAACATAACTGCTGTCTGGGTCTGGCCAGGACAGAGTTAATATTTTGCAGTAGTGGTGAGGGGTGGGGCCTGAAGCTCAATGGACATGCCAGGATGATACTCTACAACAGGGCAGATCAGTGCTGGGGTGGGATGATCTGGGCATCCCAGAAGAAGGGTAGGGCTTCCAGTCAAGAAAAAGGTGTGGGGAGGGGGAAACCATTTTGCATGTAAATCACTCTCTCTTTTGTAGCCTTTTGTTATTAATGTTGTTGCTGTTACTGTTTGCTTTCTAATTTAATTGCTGTTCCAAGTAAACTGTTTTTATCTCAACCCTTCACCTACTGTGCCTCCAATTCTCAACTCCATCCCACTGCAGTGAGAAAGGGGAGGGGAGAGTGAGACCTCGATGGTGTCCTTTGGGAGGGGCCCAATGGGGCACTGAACTGGGAGGTACCATTGCTAAACCACAACGCACACACTTAACAACGTACAGAACTGCAGAACAGGGACCCAAGCAGATAGGCAGACTTACTGACAAGCACATGTATACCCTTAACAATTCATCAGATTAACAGAGGCTATGACTAAATTTAATACCTATGTTTCACTAATGGCTTGCAGACTTTCTGTCAATTCTTGACAGAGTGAAACCAAGATGATTAGGCTTTTCATTGCAAATACGAAGCTGTGGTTTTATAAACAATATTTAACACAGAACTATTATTAATAACTGTAACTCATTCATTACAAATAAAACATTTAAGACTAAATAGTTCAGAGAACAAACCTGGTGTAAATTGTTTTAACTTAGGAGAATCTCCCTGGCCCTCCAGCTTCTCCCATCTTACAGCCTCTGGCTTCTTCATTTTTATCTCAACCTACAAAACATAAGACAAAGAACAAATTAATCCATATGCAAACAATTCTGCCATGCTGCTCCAAAGTAGCTGGATCCTGTAGCTGTAAGAAAATACAAACATTTGGGTTTAGAAACACAGCCTCTAATATGAAACCTGTATCACAGCCAAATTTACCTACCTTACAAGACAAAGTTACTTGAGCTCAAGTCACACATCAAACAAGCTCCCATGTGCCTGTGCAGCTTTTGTATCAGACTTCTACCTTTCTGTTCAGGAGCACTTAACTTTCTTTTACTTACTATTCACTTGATTCTTTTTGCAAATTATGGCATCCCAAAGGTAACAATCAGTCCCAAAGTCTCTACACTGCCAGGCTCCAAGGTATTGCCTTTCAAGCATCCCTTTCTTGGCAGTCAGCTCTAATAAGCAGCAGTTTTGAAAGACTACAAAATCCAACTTTATCTAAGTTTACATTTCATTTACCAAAAAATTCCATGTTTGATGTGTACTACACAAACCAGAGAAACACCCTGGGACTATGCAGATCTTCCCACTGGAGAAATTCAGAAGCTGTATTCATTTGGTTCAGTGAACAAACACTGCTATGGAGAAAATTGTCAAGTATTCATTGACAAAACTGGCAATTAAAAATGGATGTGGTTGCAATTACCATAGGAGAAACAAAATTAAGTGAAGTATGTCATGGCCTATTCATGACTTCACATAATCCCTTTAGACAATCACACGGAAATGTTTTTTTTTTCATAATTAACCTTCTCCTTTGGTTATAGGGTTACAAAGTTTCAAAACAAGGACTGTCTAACGTCACTCCTATTCACTTAAGGAGATGTCACAAAGCTCATATGATGGTATTAATTAACTGAAATCAGTGCTTGCTAAACTTCAGTGCTTCCTTATTTGCAAACAGCTCAGCAGAAGCAAGTTCTTAGCTCTACCTAAAGCCACTACAACCTGGGGATCCCTGCAGACCCAAGAACAAAGGCACCACTGTAAAAGCTAACCTTCGATTCAAACACCAAGCTCATTGCACAGCATTATGTTGATCTGAAATTTGAACTTTATTTAATCCATTGTTAAATCAATCACTGGTAAGCAACAGATTCAATTATACTACCAAAATATAAAAAATTAACTCACTGAAGTTTTAATGCTTCCATGTTTGCAATCACAATGAATTTTAAGAAACAGAATATTCAGTTATGAATGTTTTCTGGTTTTTTTTCCCCTCAGGAAGCTAAAAATTCCCAAGATAAGTTTTGATATTTATTTTCCACCATTAACATGTACTGCGAACAACAAAAAGTTTAAGGTAAAGGCATGAAAGGTAGGCAAAAGCTTCAGTAAACTTCTAAGTCCAACATCGACATGTATTTGATTTCCCACTCCCTGCATCTGTTGGATTTTTTAATACTTTCAGCCACTTGACAAGTCACAAATTAGGCATCAGAGTATCCATTTTGAAAGTAACATCACAGAACCAAAAATAACCAAATAAAATCAAAATGCTGTTAGTCTGGATGACCAACCTACCCTTCCTAAAAAAGGCCTGTATTTCAGAGTTTATTACCGCAATCTGTACGGATGCAGCGATTTCTGTTAAACTATGCAGAAGAATTACTCTTCAGTAAACCAAAAGAAGTCAGTAAAGCTACCTCCACTGGACTCTTTTAAAAACATTTTGAAAATTGCAACCTTGAAGTTCATTCTTAGCACCTACACTCATAGATCTAATGCTCTGTTATTAGCTTAAGGAAGCAAAACATTTGAATATCTGCATTTAAGAGAATCAAGTAGTTCCACAAGTGGCAGAACTAGCAGGTTTTCTTTCCCCAGTGGATTTGGATCTCCTGAGCCAAACATTTAAGCTAATTAGCTACTTACAAAGGAACTAATTAGTTACAAGTGAACACGAGTATTAATTTAAAACCATTCTCCTCTGTTTCTTATATAAACTCTTCTCAGCTGAGGAGACTATATTCGATTGAGTTGTGCATTTCAGTTGAGGCTCTAAAGTTCAGATTTTATACTCTACTTATTAGTGCATCTACCAACATGTTGGGGGGGGGGGGGGGGGGAAGGAAAGCAGATGCTTGAAACTGCTCTCCCCTATATCTCCTTAATTTCTGTTTATTTTTTCTTTTACTAATTCTTCTTGCCCTTACACTTCAGGCTTTCCACCAATACCTTCCAGTATCTCAAATACAGCTTATTTCATCCACACCAAAAATGACCTCTAATGCAATATAATGCTCGATGTGAGCTACTAAACATGGACTGTTTTCTTCTCAGAATACAATCCTCCTCAATGAGTCCTTATAAAGACCATTGGCTATTCACCACGGTACTCTGCCCATGCATAATAAGAAGAAAATAAGGAACAACTTTAGTTTTGCTGCTCCAGTAATCCCCCTTCTTTTCTAATCTGCTAGCCCTTACATTTTCCTCTCTAAAACTGTCCCTAAAACAGTACTGCACAACAAACAGCCCTAAGGAGAAGCCAATGACACAAACTAATTCCCAGTGTAAGATGCAGATTTCTTAACTCTAAACCATTTCAACCCTGCCAAGCTGGAAGTGCACACAGCTGAAGAACTGAGACAGAATGTATTTCTGACATTATTAAACTTCTACTCTGTCTACTACATCCACTTCAATTGAAGTTACTCATTAGGCGAAGTGGCAGGCAGGAGCAAAGCTGGGGAAATCATTAACTTCATACCATTATACAACCACATTTTCCAAAAATATAAAGCTATAAAGTTCTGCTTGTGAAGGAGCGTGTTTCTTCAACTTGAGAGCTCTATTTGATCTAAGAAGGAACAACTCAGTGAGTCCCAATTACGTGCACAAATGGCAATGAATGCATTTTAATGAAGATTTTAATACAGATACTGATAGCTATCACACAGAAAAGAAACACATCAGCACAGACATTTATGTCATATCTAGCAAAAAAGTACTGTTAGCTTTTTCCTCTCCTTTGAAAAAAATTCACTTGGGCAAGAGAAATAAATCAACGCTTTGCCAACTACTTTGATTCAACATTTATATTTCATAAAACGTATGCCTGTGTGCCTCGTGCCAACTTTAGTATATAAGACAGGAAAATTTAACTGCAAATTAAATGCTCTGCATGCCACCTAAGGACAAGCCTAATTCCTCAGCTTCTCCTTGTAGCTCAAGCTGTGCAGCCACCTGACCATCTTGGCAGCCCTCTGCTAGGACTTGCTTCACTACATCAGTGCCTTTCTTGCACTGGTAAGCCTACAATGGAACATGGTACTCCAGATCTAGAAAAAATCCCAATGCAAATATAATACACTTTCTCTTTAAAGCCCCTTGTGTTTTGGGTTCAAAGACAGCAAAGCAAAAAGGAAAAGACACATGGAATTCATGCACTACTTGTTTGAAATACCGTCTTGAGAGAAACCTACCCCTCTGAGAACAGAGTCAAATCAGGGATTTATTGTCTAGAAGAAACACCACCCACAGTGAAAGGACACAGGTAAATTTCTACCCAGAGTTTCCTGGTCATAAAAGTAATCCATTTTTAAAGCCTACCAGAGATTTGGACATGTTCATTTGGGGCTTAATCCAAGTGACAGCTATCAGAAAAGGCACCACAGTTCCTCTCAAAATGTATCCTAATCAATTTCATTGATGGCATAAAAATAAAACAACAACATCTTATTTTAGGATGACTGGCATAAAAGAGTGTTTAATCCAGTTTTAAGAAATAATTTCTCCTCTTTGGAAAAGACCAACACTAGTTAGGCAACACTTGTTTTCTAGGCAGATATTTATTGTTAAAAAGCTGAAACCTCCGATGCTTGATTTCACTTGAACTTTCCTTCTGGGACAGGCAGTGGCAGTCTAACTGGGACACATGAAAAGGGGAAGAATTTTTATCTTCCACCCTAAAAGGAGATTCTGGTGTACACTGACAAACTACAAGGGTTTTTGGTTTTTTCCTATTTTTACTGTGCTTTATATTTTACAGTCCATGGTAAGAGCAAGTTCATTTACCACTGGCAAATTTCTGTCAAGCTCTGGTCAAAACTGGCAAAGCTTAAACAACAGTCCAGCCATTAATTTAAGACATACCAAAAGTACCCTTTTCAATTCTGGTGTTCTGCGGTATCAAACACCTGAAAACAGGAATTCAGTGTTTCTGATCAGCTACTTTGTTATTTACTGAACTACTGACTGCCTCCTCTGAGTCATAAATTTTAAGTGTTTAGAGCTGTCCTTCTGTGATCATCTCATGAATTTCATAGGATAAAATAGAACAGTCTTCTAAAAATATAAGAACTATTCAAATGTGCCTCTAAGAGCACATATGCCTACAGTTTGGTGTCCTAATTATTCAAAGACCTTTTATATATTGCTTGTACTCTAAATTCCAAGATTTTTGGTCCATAGCTTTAAACCAAATATGTTACGATGAAAATAATTCTACAGTGTTATCACACACAATGATAATTAAGACATTTATTCTATATGGAGTATACTGCAACAGAAGGGATTTATTTATTTCTTTGCCAGCTATGTACTATGGGGAACTGGAGGGAAAAAGGTTCAAGTTTCCTCTGACTGATATTACATAGCCAACACAAAGTTTTTAAGTTTTAGAAGAGAAGCTAGCAACAGAGATCCTTTTGGTATTCTAAAGCTATTTGTCACTTTATTCTCCATGTAAACCATCATTATTCCAATAGTTCTCAAGACATAAACCCCCTTATGCATCGTTTTCTTTTATGCATTTATATAAAGCATGGGCACTGACTTATATGCATGTATAAAATAATAGTTCTCAGAGTATTACCAAGTTTAAATCTGTCTCAAATCCATCTTCGTTCATACAGAAGGAAATGAATAAAATCAAACTTATTGTTCAGTATGTAAACATCACGCCTATCATAGAAGAAAAAACTGCTTCGACCTGCCCTGCCTAAAAGATGCAAGAAATTTCAGAAAATTATCCATTCACCTTAAATATTAGTTTATAATTTATAGAAAATGCTCAAGAATATACATGGGAGATATCAATCTGCATTAAACTCTTACAGTGAAAACAAGCACTCAAGAGCAGCCAAGTCTGCATTCAAGTCCCTACAAGCAATTTAATGCAAGCACCCTAAACAGGAAAGTATCTTTTAAGCACTGGACTGCAGTGGTAAGATCCAGCTTCAGTTAAAATAGATATGTTCCTCTGTTTATC
This sequence comes from Melospiza georgiana, assembly GCF_028018845.1. NCBI lineage: Eukaryota > Metazoa > Chordata > Aves > Passeriformes > Passerellidae > Melospiza > Melospiza georgiana. Next base: position 51,097,814 of record NC_080431.1, read on the forward strand.
TCTTTGTGTACATTTGCCTCTGAATAGAGACTCTGATGACAGTCCAAGAGCGTGTGAAACAGTTCCACTCTTTGCCTTTTCCCTCACATTCAGCAACAGGCATCAGTTCCAGTTAGCTTCACAGGGTATTCCAGTGTTTGCAAATCAAAATATTGGTTCAAGGAAAAAAACAACATTCCACTGATGCACACAACCATATTCTTGGCATGAAGCTGCTGAGTGTGTGCTTCTCCCCCAGACATCTCCGTTAAGCAACAAATGTCAACTGTAAAAGAGGCTGAAGGCTTCTAACATCTCCTCAGTCTGCAGCACAACTTTGATCTCTAATTAAAGGACAGTTCTGGGGTAAAGAAACCATATTTTACCACTTTTTCAAATGGCTCTACACTGCTGCAAGTCACTGCTTGCAAAAAGCCCAAAGCACTACAAACTGAAAACTCACAGCAATTGTCCTCAGTCTATCTGTAGATAGGAGGAAAACCAGAAAGCACCACCTCAAGTTTCCTTCAAGGTCATAAGCACCAGCACTAAAAGCACATAGTCATCTTCACTCTCCTCTTCTAAGTCTGAGGAAAAGAAAATCCCAAGCACCACCTAGAACTCATCAGAAGACCTACAGAAACTGCTCATGTCACCTAAGTTCCCAGGGGAACATTGCAAAATATTCCCCTGGAATCCAAAATACACTGACTACATAGACTGAGCAGAAGAAGGAAAAGAAAGTGAGGTTGATTGTGCGTATTTAATAACAGTAGAAATCCTTACACTATTTGTACACTTCTACTCTCCTGACATATTTTCTGGACAGATACATATTTACTAGTTTTTCTTAAACATATTTAGTCCCATAAAAATTTAAAATTTCATGCCTTCTTCATTCTGTGAAGGGAGCATGATGACAGTATGCACACTGAGCCACAGAATAACTGCACCCAGGTAGCTTGCAAAGAGCAAACCTGGTCCAGCCTTTACATTTTGGCTCCCTCTTCTGGAAAGAAGTAAAAAGCCAAACAGCACTACTAAAGATGCCTTCCTCCTGTGAAACCTTAAGTGCAACACAGTTTTCAGCTTCCATTTGTAAGACACAAATCTCAAATTTCTACACTGCTTTTAGGAGCAGCTGTTACTTTTTGCTTGATCAGATTGCTAGAGTCAGACACTTCTGACAGATGAGGAGTACAATCAATAACATCAATTGATTTAGTTATGATGTATCAATTGTGCTGCTAATGTACAAAATGCTATGTAGATAGAGCATTACCTGCAAGAGAAGGGTTCAGTTCAGTGGTATTCAGCATTTTCTAACACTAACGTAACCTGAGGCCATAGGCCATAGAAATAAATGCTGAACAACAAGAGGCAACTCTGAGTAACTTGCCACTAAATGTGAGCAGGAACCATAAGCAACTCAAAGTTCAATTTCCCAGCACTGTTACCTATTGAACAGCAAGTAAATTTTCTAATTGGGTAAAAAAATAAAAAGCCTACAAGTACGGTAATAATAGATATAGTCACTATTAAAGGCAGCCTATATCATCTGCAAAACTGCTGACAATTAGAGAATATAAAATATTAGAGGATGCGTGAAGACCAATTTACAATTTTTATCTCAGAACTGGACATCATCCACACATTATGCTGCTCTTCAGTTGGCATCAAATATTTTACATCTTCTAGTGCACAGCTTGAAGTCAAAGTCTGCAGATGACAAACACTAACTTATTTTTGCTCACACATAAACTACTGAAACAGCTCAAAACATCTATCTATGCCACCCCTGTAACACTTGCTAGTCCTGTTTATTTTCCGAACAGACTTTGTATCTCAGAGCTTGACACAGCATGGATACAAAGGTATACTTTTTCATTTCCTCGCTGGGAAAGAAACAATCCTTATGTTGGTAATTGTATTTTTCACTACTGTCAACACTCGCTGAAAGAACCAGTTCAGGAGTCTATGAGTTCTGTCTGCTCCTTGCAGACTTTAGAATTTGTAGTTCTGCAAATACACTTAAGGCTGTTTTCTCCTCCTGGATTTGCATCCTTACAGTCATGCCTTCGCATTTGTCAAGTGATGCTGAATCTCAAGCAGTATTGAGAAAACCCTCCACAGCTCCTCTTATCTCCAAAATACACAGGATTGTTCTACTCTCTGCCAGTTCTGCTGTTTCATTCTCTATCTCTTAATTTTTTTAGTTGTACAAAGTTCATGGACCCAAACTATTCACTACACAGCCTGCTCATATGTCCCACCATTTCCTCATATATTTGCTCACGTAAGTGAAAAAGAAAGGCCAGATCTTTGTTGCCCAGGGATGACTATATGATACTAGTGGCAACATGGCTCACACATTCAAAGCAGCAGTACAAAATAAAGCAGTATGAAAAAATCAAGTTATTCTCACCTGAAATTAATAATCCACAGGAATAGATCCCTGTCTATCCCAAGAAAACTCATCTTCTTTAGGATTGCATAGTAACAAGCTCATGTAATTGGGAAGATAATGAGATTATGTCTTTCTTTCCAAGTACTTACAAAAGGAATTCATGTAAATAGTACAAAATAATATATGAATGGTTTGAAAAGTTTTAATCAGTAAGATTAATTTACTCAAAGTACTACCTGACTATTTGCCATGCTGCTCATAGAAGCCAAGTATATACACAAAGCTAAGAAAAGAAAGCTGAACTTCTGGTAATCAAACACTAAGGTTGCATCATTCCCTTAAAGTACTTAATATTTTTCTAAGAAAAATATTCTAAACCTGTAAAGAAGTCTTTGCATACTTAACATCAAGATGCTTTTAATTTTTTTTTCCTTCCAGACTCCATCTGGTGGTCAAAATAAGAACCAGCTGGGGCAGTTTAAACTGTATTCCTTCAGTATGCCCTCACAGGCAGCTTAATACTACTCCTTTCTACAAAAGTAAGGACACGCTGAAGCCCTTACTTCTGCAGTTAGAACACCTTCTGTGTAACCTCTTACCCATTTTATCTCAAAAATAGTCTCTCACAAGTATTTAGGAATAATAACATTTGAAAATAAATGCAAAATATTTACAGTTCAAACACTGCCTGAACGTAACTCAGCCTTCCACTCCAGTTTTGGAACCTCAAAGTAAACTAAGCGGCAGACTACTAGAGATTATTTCAGAGATAAACCCAGGGTAGAGATGGCAGTGTGGAAAAGACAAAGTAAAGTGAATTTCACAGTACTCAGTTAATGTAGACACTTCCAAAGGAAGTAATGGTAAACTTCAAAAGAAAATGAAAAGTGTAACACAAGCTAGGTTAAGAACATAAAGAAAACAGGACACCACAGCTACTGTTCCTGACAAGGTCTGTCCTCATTCCACTCAAATTTATACAAATACTAATGAATTTCTACCAGAATTTCTACATACTTTGAGCCATGTAAGCTACTACACTGTGGGGGAATAAGTAAAGTCCTCAATCACACAACCTGCCCAGATTTCTTTGTACAAGGAGTGGAAAAACAAAACCAACTTTCTGTGGCAATCCTCTCATGCCGTCCTGAAATCTCTCTTCCATGAAATTATGCAAGAATTATTATAGGTACCTTTTTGAGAATAGAACAGGTAAAATGGAACATGAGTATACAAAAGAATTCCCATAAGCTCTGCAGAACCACTGCTGAAATACAAGAGAAGAAAGAACATCATATTCCAGCACTGGGGATTCAGGCTTTGTTCTGTGGACAAAGCATATGTCTGTCTATCCACTATGCCAACAACAAGTGCTATGCCAGACCATTGTTCCTTACTTTTCTATACTTGTACTATAAAAGAAGCAAAACACTGAAACAGCAGCATTCTCTCACACCATGCCATTTTCAAGTGTCCCCAGGCATGTACTTTTTCCAGGAACAGCATGGAATACACTCTCTTGAAAAGCCATGGACAGTTAACCACATGGTTAACCTTCACCAGCAAGAAGCTATGAAAGGGTAGAGAACAATTTCAGTGAAATCTTCCAAGTCTGACTTGTATTTCTTGGGCACACAAAGATAACAAGGCTTCACCAAGCAAGACTGGCTACTGAAAGTTTTGTAAAAGGGTGTTCATGCTTTCCTATTACCTGAATTTTAATAGTGAAGATTATAGTCTCCTTTCTCTAGCAAGAAGTGAAAAAATTGTCAACATAACTCTTTCATTTGCACTTCAATAAGTGCCATCATATTACTATTTCTGATATTTGCACAAGTTTAGAAAGTCTCCCACCAGCTGAAAGATACCTTGAAGAAAAAAAGAGCATTTCTATATGAAAAGCAAGATACTATGACTGTTGCAGAGAGACAAGACAATAGAACAGAAACATTTTCAGGATTGCAGCAGTCAAAGAAATGATTTACACTTTAAGAAGCTCACCTTTGTTGAAAGCACTTTAAACGTACTTTGCTCTGGCACTATAGAATGAAGAAGATCAAGCTTCAAGTTGAAGTCTTCGCCTGATGGAAGTCTCACTGATGCATTCATCTATTAAAAGTTGAAAACACGTCTCTGGTCATCTTTGACAGCAGCTCCATTTTCAAGTAAAGGACAGTCATTTCACACAGAGATGAAGTGATTAAATTACTATAATTTCAGACCATGCCATTACACTACTGCATTACTGGATGAGATGTTTCTAAGATACATTAGAAAATGAACAGAAGATTTCAGCCCTTGCTACATGTACTCAAAAACCCTACTATCATGTCAGCTGGATCTTAAGTCTTTAGGGAAGGAATTATACAACAAATGGAGTATCAACATATTAATAATGGAACATGAAAACAATCTGCAGCTTCTCTTCCAATACAAGAAAACTACAGAACAAGTGCTCAGACTATTTTAACAACCTAAACTAGATAATAATAACCAAGTACTTCTGGTATTTAATGAAGTATCAAGTTAGTTGAGAATAAGAACCCAACTCTTTGATATTGACAGTTAATTTAAACATGAAATCCATTGATACAACATATGGTACTTCATTAAAGGGATTACTGTACTTCCTTAAAAAATATATTTTGCTGCCACAATTTTAGTGGTGCCAAATGGAAAAAAGACTGGATATTGGTGGGTGGGTTTATTTCTCTAACTGTCCTAGAGCAAAACTACTTACTAATTACTAATTCCTACCTATTTTAAGAATACCTTGTTTCTGCCCAGTCCTGCTCCAGATGCATGTATAGTTTAAACCCAGATGAGTTCCTCCCCCACCCCTCCACACAGGCAGCTGAAACCCAGACGTTCCCTTGCAGCACGCACACCTCATACTGCTTGTGTTTAAGTGCTATGGACACTGCTGTGGCAACCCATCCCAAATCACCTGACTGGGCACACTCATGTGCAGCACAACTGTACAGAAGAGAAGCTCAGGCAGGACAGAGCTCCCTTCCCATGGCTCCCTCCCCATTCTTTTTGTGCTACTGCAGCATGTAATGCTCACTGGCTTGAGCACTGCATCTCAGGGAATTTAGGGATGAGTAGCAATAACCAATACAAATCACCTTTCTCTCCAAAAACTGCACACTGACATCATCCTTCTGTGCATTCTTGATCATTATGGTCACAATTACTTGAGATTCTGTTTGGTACCAGTCGTATCTTGAAAAAAGAAAAAAGAAGGAACATTTTTTTTTTTAAAGCACACACAGCATATAAAATTAGATCACTTTCCTAAATCATTCACTTCTTAGTTCAGAATCTTTAATATAGCTCAAAAACATTAACTATACCAGGCACAATGGAACAGGCTTTGAATTAAGCTCAGCACGAGAATAAGAAAACAGAAGTCAGAATGCTGATGCTATTCCCCTCTCTCCTGGTTAGGTTTAACCTCCTGAAAGTACCATTTAGTCTGAACAAAAGTGATGGCACTGAGTAACACTTCACTTGGACTGCCACATTTCTGAAGTTACCCCAAAAAAACCTTCTACAGTCATTATCCTGCTTCTCCAATCCCCAAGCCAAAGTGCAAATATGTCAATTACTTTAAATTTCACAGTAATGCTGAAGTCAACTTACTTGATCTTTGGTGGCAGAGGCTGCTGCTGCATATTCTAGTTGAAGCACATTCAATTGGAAAGAAAGTTACATCAATGTAAGTGAAATTACACAATGAAGTACTTTTTAAGGTACAAATAACTTTCACTGATTGCTCCCCTTTTCTTGATTCCAGCTGCTCCCCTTCCCTGATTTACGTGTGAACATTAACTTACAGGTTGAAGTTCTCCACTGTTTAATCATTTATGGCAGATTACAAATTAAAAAGTTTCAATTTACATCAAAGGTGTTAGTCTGTAACCTGAATATATTTTATAAATAGCAATTAAGTTCAATTCAAACTCATTTCCTCCTGGATAAGATGCATACCTAGAAAACATCCAGTGACTATACTGCTAATCTATAAATCATGAAGGAAACCTAAAATAGGTCTGAGAACTCAAGGTTCAACTTTTAAACATAAAATCCTTCTAAATCTAAGATTTGTCTCTACATACTGCCACCATGCTTCCTGTACATTTTTCTCCTCTACCCTGTTCTCAAAATGTAAAAAATTTAGGTTAACTATTAAAGAGGTAGCAGAATATCCAATGCAAAGCGCCCCCCCTTTTTTTTTTGTCCCAACACTTAAAAAAACAAAGGAGAGGTCGATTTCAACATCTCTTATGAAGACTTTCAATAAAAAAAAAGACAACTGAAAGTTGAGCAGGTTGTAACAGAAAAAAAGTCTACACAAACCACTTGCAAGCTTCTGGAAAAAAAAAGAAGTTACTTCCTAACAGTTTCAATCAAGTTAGTAGCAACAACACAATTAACCACAACTGGTTAATTTGTAAATTAGGCTGCAGACTGCGAGCCAGAAAGTTAAATTTTACCTCAACGGATGCACAGTAATTGCCAGATTTGTTAAGCATTCCTAAGAGTTTCCAGGGCTCAAGTCTGCAGCCTCAGTCTCAAAAGCACTCATGTTCAGAAGAAAAGTTAAATACTTCAGAATTGCACACAATATGAAAGATTCTTTATAAAGCTTGGAAGTGAAGCCACTGAAGCAGAAAATATACTCTAGCATAACAGAAAAGTGAAAATAGTAAACATACTAAGGAAAATATCTTACCAAATCAGTCTGTGAGGCTGGAAAAAAAAGAAATTGCATTTTCAGAAAAAGACATATTGAACTTACAAGGCACAATCTTACCCTAGCTGCTTCAGTTACTCCAGACATCCTGCATTCACTCCAGTCTCAACAGCAGAGCACGTAGGAACACATCAGTTCTACCTATAGTATTTTGCTTCTATGACACTCTACTTTCTAATCAGACTTCAACCAGCAATTTGTGCAAACCAACAACCCTAATATAAACCATGTTCTGATTAACTGAATCAAGAAATTTTTCATTACATTCCCTTGCCTACCTGAAATGGATACAGGCATTTTTTTAACTAAAACAACATCACAGGAAACAAGAGGTTAAAAAAAAAAATCACTGTCTGAGAGTCTGCACTAGGTTTATCATCCATCCATCCCCAGGAACAGCACAAAGCTCTCATCACAGTTTTATCTCATGCTAGGGAAACCTCACTGGGGAATTAGATGGAAATTTCCCACTGGGGAATGAGATGGAAATTCACTTACATGACCCTAAATGTACTGTAGCACTTGTATCTGAACTATAGCTTAGTATCCTCCCATCTTATAACTATTTTTTTAAAATATTTCAGATTAAATATGTTTGAAAAGAAACAAACTTTCCCTTTGCTTCTTTATAATGAACACTGACAAAAAGAGAAAAAAATATGAAGCTGCAATGAAGAAATCAGCTATTGCTGTTACTGCCTTTATTGGTTTGTTTGCTTTGTTTTGCTGGTGTATCAGAGAATTAAGAAAATGGTTCAGAACGACAAGACAGTGAATATTCAGGATAAAACTGAATAACATACAGCAAAATATAAAATGCTACTGCAAAATATAAATACAACGTTACTGCAATACACTGCATAATATAAATACAATGTTAAAGATAAAAGTGTATTGCAACCTCGTTCAGAAAAAATTGTTGCCCAAAGTAAGTCTTTGCAAAAAAGACCATGCAGGCCAATCACTTACCTAGTTCCTCCAAATAAAAATAAACCTTGCAAAAAGTGTCTCACAAAGCAGAAATCTGCTCATAACTCTACAACACAAAAGGATTCTCCTCTATATGGTTTTTAGTCAACACATTGACACAAACTTGTTCTACTGCCCCATTCTCCAGTGTGCAGCACAGAGAGGAGAGAAAGTCACAACAGGCAGAGGAAAAAATGACACAAAATTCTTCTGCTCTGCTCTCTTTCATCAGAATCCCCAGGCAGCCTAAGCTTTGTGGATGAGTTAATTGTCAGGGCTGGCTGTCTGTAGGAAGGTATGAAAGGAAATTATGCTTACACTCAGTGACTACCATGGGTAAGTCACCAGAACAGCCATTAGCGTCTATGGAACTTTCCACATGGAATCAAGGAGCAAAATCTCCAAATTTCTACCTCTTTCCAACTTTATCTTCTGTAAGACTTGAAAATTTATTTTGATGTAAGCTTTAGATAGCAAGCTGACACTTCTACAGTTGAAATTAGTTCACAGTTGTGTATGAAAATAAGTTAAAATTAATTATGATTGTCTGATCTTTAAATAAGTACTCTCCTGGTACAGCGAATTATTACTCTAAAAACCCAATATAAATCTTCCTACAAATCTGAATGAAGCATACAAGTGCTAAGGGTGTCTACTCCAACAGAAACAAGAGATAGAAAAACATGACTTCTAAAAAAGATTTTTCTTTTAGAATAAATTATTTTGTTCTAAACAAGAGGAAAGTAGTGATTCTTTGAAAAACATAACACCGCTTCCAAGCACAGGGCATATCAAATCCCTCACTAAATAAATGTGGTTTTTCTTACCATTCAGTATTTCTTCACATCTTTTAATCCAAATAGTAAAGGTATCATCTACATCTAGAAGAGATCAAAACACAGTAATATTAAACCTCCTTCAAGCATTACATGTATTGCATGAAGAAAAAGTCCTCTCAGTTGCCAAGTGGAACAAATCCATCCCAAACTTGTAGCAAGTTACTAAAAAAGGTGTTATATCCTACAACCTCCTTGTAAGCTCTGTCATTTCACTTAGGCTTTAAGTCTTTTTGTACAACTACACTGTGTGTTATATTTCATTAAATTCTAATTATACTGTAAGAGACTAGATTTTGTCCAACTGACAGGAATATGCCATTGCTTTCCAGTCTGTTCAACTCCTATGTAACTGCTTAGAAAGCAAGACATGCAGTTTTACACATTTTTCTCTCAAGTACTTTTTCAAATAGTCACATGCTTCCTCTCCAGAGAAATGTCAAGAGAGATGGTCTGTTGTGTAGACAACCCAAAGTTGTACAACTTTTGACAAACATCAAGTATTCTCTCCTAGAAGCAAGCCTCCCAGACAGAAATTAATTCACTGGAAAATAGCTAAAAAGATGATAGTGTAACAACAGAGCAATCACCTTATTTCAACAATATTCCCAAAAACTCTTCCACTGTGAAGAAAGTAAAACAGTAGCAACAATGCTCACCAACTACTAAGAATAGCTGAACTTTTTCTAGTTTTACAAGTAAATTCACACTGTTAACTATGAGGCAAAGGACACGGAGAAGATTGACAAAATTCCCAGCAGACATGCACGTAACACCAAGTCTGACTCCACTGAAGCTACACAATGTACCCCAACCCTCTAAATATAAAATGTACATCCACTTTGAGGTGCACCTTTGGTCATAAAATTGCCACCCCACTCCTCAAGCCATTTCACCTCCACTTTTCTTCTGCCATCTGACCAGATATCTTAAGAGTTATCTAAATTTTTTACCAAAAGAATGGGCAAACCCTCAAGCAGGCTGTCCAAAGAGTCTTGGAGATACTTGGAAAACAATAGTAAAAAGCCCCAAGCAAACACAAGCAAGTTCAAAATTAATATTACTTTTGGTCAGAGCACAGAATTACAGGAATTCCAGAGCTCCCATGAAACCTAAATTAATCAATATTTTCAAAACTTAGCACCACAACCTAAAAAGACTTCCAAACTTTGCAGTCTAAGCAAAGTCTCCACTGATCCAACCTCCCTCACAAGCAGGTGAGGAATTCTCTTTTTAACCACGGCCTATGACTAGATTGCTAGGCAATACAAACCTAAAAAGTGCAGAGTTAACTTCCCTATTTTTACAGAAGAGCACACTCTTTCCCAGCATCCTGGCACATTTTATAATTTCAGGCAAATGAATTTTGATCTCTAAAATGGTATTATCCTCCCAAATAACTTATTTCTACTAAAAACTTCCTGGGTCTTCACTGATGAAAATCTACTAACTCCTAAAATACAAGAAAAGTAAGAAAATTCTTTTAAAAGTTGCCATGTTCCAGCTTTACTAAATTCATTCATTGGTCACAGCAAAAAACCCCAAGAAAATTTGAGAGTAATTGTCCTAATCTACATAGCACACTGAAGAGTACCAGGTTACACTCGTTCTTTAACTAAGGGAACAGGAACTGCAAAAATCTGCATGCATCACACGGCTGAACAAAAGGAGTACTGCTTTCTAATGTTATTTCATAAAATAAAGAAACACTGCACATTGCACAGCTCATCACATTAAGTCCTACTTTGATATCCTTGTAGGTGGGTAATGGGAAGGTTGCTGTGGTACCCTGGGCCTGCCAGTGATGAGCACAAGTAGGAAGCTCATCCTTGTCAGCATTCCAGATTGAGATTTAAAACAGCCCTTATATTAGCAAAGAACAGAAACCTGGATCCATGTACTTCTGCCCACTTGTGTGGCAAAGAAACCAGCTTTGCCAGCAAAGAATTCCCCACCACAGCAATTCCTCCCAAGGCAGCAACAGCTGAAGCCACTCTTCATCACCTGCCTAGTGAATGCTGCAAATTTTCCCTCTGTGCTTTGTTCATTTTACATTAGCTGCATTTAACTGCAAGTTAATTGTGTTGCCAAAATGCCTGTGCTCACAATGTTTTCCTCTCGGATCCATGAAACATTCCACAAAGGTAAACTCTGTTACTGACACAAACTTGCCAGCAAATTAGGTAATATATGAAAGAAAATCAACTAAGTCTGTAATTTTTAAAAGGCCTTCAGGAGACTCCTCATCTCACAGCAGGCTACAGAACTTTGTGATGAGATGGAGGAAGCACAGCAGAAAGTATCTCCAGATAAGAGAGTAATCAGGAAGTGCTAGGAAGCTTCAGAAACTCTTCAACTGAGTAAGCAGCAAAACAACAGCAAATTAAATTCAAACAGGTAGAAATGAAGCAACTCAACACAAGACAATGTGCTGTATTTTGGGGATTCTGAATTAGCAGAGGACCCTGGTATTCACTGACTTATCTAAAAGATATCTGCAGTTCTGTGTTATACTCTACAAAAACAATAGAATGTGAGGTTACCCATGCACGTGAAAAACCTCAAATTGATAGTGGTTGCCTGGGGTGGGGCAAGAGCATGAAAAGCAAAGAATAGACACTCAAATTCAGCAGTGATGAGCCTGGAGATGCACAAAAAGTAACCTACCAAGTAAGGAAAGCAACATAGTTTAGAGGAAGGAATCTCTTCCTTTCACAGAAAGTTACAAAATAGAGAACTGGACTACACTGCAAAGACAAACCTCTCTCTACTGTGAAATTAATATAGACCATCTAGTTATCCAAACTACCAATACAGAAAGAGTTTCAGGAAACTTCTTATTTTCAACTCTTGTTCCAGGGCAGCCTAAACTGACAGCTGTGAGTTGCTGCAATTTCACCACATCTCCCTCCTACCACTGGCCCAACACTGCCACTTCACTTTTGATGGCTTCAGCACTCAGACCCTTGGTTGGGCCATTTCAACACATTCATCCAGGAGGAAAGACTTCAAAAATAGTAGCTTTCTGCAGACTTAATGCACTGAAACAAGAGGCTAAACAAGCACAAGAGTAAAAAGGAGCATGATCACTTGGCATCAAGTATAAGCTTACACTTCCATGGAACTCCACTTTTTAATCAGAGGATTAGATCACTTATTTGAAAGATGCAAAGTAATTATATTTTTGCTAAGCCTACATGTCCCAGCCACTACTATTATAGATAAGACAACAAGATGAACAGATCTGAGACCACAAGACAACAATTCTTATCAGATTAGGACATTTTGCTCTGCATAACCTTTCAAGGTGCTTTTTTATTTTTTTACCACCTTTTCTTGCTGTTTGGAAGAGAGGATGAAGTTGTATTTATAATGGGGGATAGGAGAGAAGATAAAGGGGTCACAACCATCTTGCAATTGGTTTGTTCTGTGCTTCCCCGTAAGTCCTACCAAAGCCTTCTGTTTTTTAACAACTCCTTTCCTGCTTATTGAATAGAGTCAGGTTTTAGAAAAGCTGTAAGTGTTCCCAAACTAAAAAGTACCAAGAAAGCCAGAAAGCCAACACTGTAAGATGAAAAGAGAGATATAAAAAATGGCTTCTGTAATTAAGTGGTATGTAATGTAAGGTAAAAATCCACTTTGTCAGTTTGAATACCCACCAAGTTGCACATTTTTTCTAAAGACTGATCTATAAAACTGTTTAAGAAGAAATTCCAGCTACATCTAAAGAGCCTGCTCTATTTAAAATGCTTTCTATGACACTTAACACTATAATATTGCTACTATTTATCTTCAAGACCGCCAGGAAGCAGAAAAACACTTATAAAGCAAAAAATAAATCTGCTACCAATTGCTCAGAACTTTGATACACATTTTTAAACAGTTTAACACTTTCATGCAGTGATTGCATAAAGGCTCTCAAAAGTCAGACAGATGGTGTTAGGGACCCAATACATTAGCCTTAAAAAAAAAAATCTTTGGTCTACATTTTAATCTAACACATTACCCATTATTTTAACATAAGGAATACACACAAGAAACTTTAATACTTACTGTCCAGCCTCTGTCCCTCTCTGAAAGACTCTAAAGCAGATGCATAGTTTTTGATATGATATTCACCTAACCTGACACAAATAAAGAAAAATACAAGAAAACAGTGATTACTTTTCAGTGGAGTCCACATTCTATAGATAACATGCTGTATTGGTTAAAATGACGTGTAAGAATTTAAATTACCTAAAAGGTATGGTTTTGAAAAGGCAAAGGTATTACAATAATCACCCCAAACTACATGGATTTATTACAAATGCCTTGCAAGCAGCATGGCTTTGAATTTATTAATTCTTAGTATTGTAAAAAGTTTTTGCACAGAACCGCAATCCAAACTCTAGTATTGACCTAGGGACTAGCACAATATTCCCCAAGTACCATAAATGATACATACCCTTTTCTAAGGAGCGCTACAGCATTATTTGGGTTGAGTTCTAGAGACTTTTTTGCATCTGCAACTGCATCTGTTGAAAGTCAGTTTAAAGTTGAGAAACATAATGTTATAAAAAGCAGTGAAGTGTCAAGTGTTTCAGTAGTGAAATTTTTCTAGGATGAACTATGTTATCTTTCTTAGCTTGCACACAAATCACACTGTCTGAATCAAGTCTAGCCACAACTGCCACACATGAATCCCTCGCAGAGCTCTTATGTAAAATGCAGCAAGACTTTCATTTAGCTAAATGCTCTGCTTAGATGTGAGGCGTGATTCTGTTTGTTTGGTTTTTACTGGAAAGAAAAAATAAACCAGATCTTATTCAGTCAATCTTTTCCCAGGCATTATTCACTTATCACATTCCTACCATGACAGGATTCAGTCTCTACCAAGAACACAATGATGGAAGACACAATGCAAAAACCTCAAGATCTGCCTAAGAAGTCTGCTTATAAAAAGCTGCCAAGATAATACTAGACTGGAATCAAACAGAAAGCTGGGACTCTAGCAAACCCATTTCACTGAAAGTTTTGCAGTAACAAAACAATCTAAGAAAACGACAAGATTATGTACCAACACTAAAACCAGCATATTAAGTTACAGATAACACACTCTCTCGTTACTGTGATTGAAGACATCTCCTGTAAAACATGTGTTATGATACACTTGTAAAAGGATTCTTAGACTGAAGATGTTACCAGCATATTTCTGTAGAAGAATATGAGCATAAGCTCGTTGACAATAACATTCTGCATCATCTGGATTCTTTTCCAAAGCTGTTGTCAGCTCCTGTAAACACACATTAAAAAAATGAAACAGTACTTCAGAAATCCTCATAAAAACACAGTATCAAACTCTGTCAAGTAAGAGACATTTCAGAAGATAAAATCCTAACTGGCATTTCTGTTTACCTGTTGCTTAGCTCTCATGCACAAAGCTAAACATCAGAGCCTGAAGTACAAGGAACCTGCCAATTATACCAAATTCAAGCAGACTGTTTCTTACTGTGAAGGAAGGGGGATTTCAAATGCTCTAAACATGAAGTCTAACACAGATGATCCTCTCTATTCCAAAAACCTTCCTACAATTCTAAGTATGCTTGTACATAGGTCTGCTGGATTTGAGAGAGCAGAGCAGTATTAGGAGTTTGGAAGTCAATGCACAGTATGTCAGAACAGTTGTGTGGAGATAAGATGCTATGAAATACCATGTAACACAAATTATAGTGCTAAGAGATTGTTTCAATTTATGCTGAGCACAAAAGCAGATGAAGGAAAGATTTATGGAGCAGAGGGTTCAGAGGAGGTATTATTGAACAATCGAAATAAGCATAAAGTAGTCCTTTGTTAAGGGAATCACAGGATATACGGATTGAAATAATAACACATTGCTCTCTCTGAGAAAAGTTCACGACTGTGCACACAGAATAAAATCACAGCAACTTGAAGCACACACCTGCAAAGAGCATCTCCAATTCTCTCCTTACTGGTGAGAGAATTTCTTCCTGTTGCTAGAAGCCAGTCTTCCAAAAGGGACTACAGTACATTGCTACAACTGTTTGCTAAGTTGACTTCTACTCAGACTTCCACCTGGAACCTAGCAAGTATGAAGGTAGCTAAGATACAAGCTTTAAACCTGCAGAAACATTTTTACAGCACAGCTGCCGAAACTCTGCTCCACCAAGACAGAAAAAAGAAGGGAAGGAGGACTTGCCTTAGCTCTAATTCAGGCCAGTGTCTTTTTCTAACAGATGTCACATAAAGTGTTTATGCCACCTAGGACTTAAGGGGCCAGAACAGCTTCTTCTAGCAGTGGCACAAATTCTTACTATGTAACATACACACACCTCTAGAGAGACACAGCACATGAATTTAAATCCTTGGGGGTCTCTGAAGAAAGGGGCAGGCAGCAGTAACTTGATCTACTTGTACTTCATGAGATGAAGTTATTCAAAAGCAGCTGTCAATATGGAAATACTCACGGCTGCAGGTATTCCACATGGCAGGGATGTGAGGCCCTGCACATATTCAAATTGGTTCATATTATGCTGAGAGGGGAAGTACTTCTGACATGTGAAAGCCAGCAGGGTCTGACTCTGACACTGAACATCACAGGCACATCCAGGGGCAGAGGCACTGCTCTGACAGATCACCTCTCCCCCAAACACCATTTCCTGTGATTTATGCTGATGACAGATGCACCCATTGGAGCCAGCAACATATGAATGGATCCTCCTACAAAACTAACCCTCATCCCAGGAAAGGAAAGCAAAGCCAAGCATTTTCAACAGTGTAAAACTTCTCTCTTTATGTGCTTTTTATCAGTAAGTTACCACGTCTCATCCAGGCACAGACATGGAGCAAGTAACTCCTGTAAGCTATTTGAGAAGCCAAGGAATGCTGGACTGGCACTGGGAACTCCAGACATCAGCAACAGTCACTTAGAACAAGCTCAGACTTTGCCCTCACACTTAAGTGATATCTGCATATTTTTACTCCAAAGGCCCTTACCATGTGACCAAATTGCAGATCTGTTTCTAAATACACTGTAAAATTCAGTAAAGAGTTTGCATGAATTAAAGGTGCTTCTGTCTCCACATAGCAGCTCACATTTTCAACTTAAAATGAGAAGTCATTCATGAGTTTTGTCATTCAGACAGTATTAGAAGGTGGATGATGATCTTGCAATTGCATCAGAGCCAGGTGCAGAAAGCCAAAGCACAATCTCCAGGAATTAAAGCAATCAAAAATCCCAAGGACACAGTGCAGAAATGCCAGGCCAACTGGACAGAAGCCCAGCCAGGTGTGAAAGCATTACACAGCACCATTTCTGCAGAACTGTCTCCCACGTGAGAAACACCAAACACATGAACATAAAGACCACCATAAGCTCATGCAAGCACAGTGCAGCACCTGGAGACCTGAGCCCCCAAGTCAGCAAAATGCTGCCCTGAGCTGTGGCACTTCCCAGTTCAGAGAGCACCAAGCAAATCTGCCTACTCAGTGCAGGGATTTGGAAACAAGGCCTAAACTGGCACCAGCATTACTGTGTCAGGTATTAAATAATGCCTATAGAATGTGTTACGTAACGTCCTGAAGCACTGAATGCACAAAAAACTGAAATATAAGCTAGAAAAGCAAAACAACTATGTTAATCCAGGAAAAAAATGCAAAAACACATTCTGGCAGCATTCCCTAATACTTCTGAAGACCTTTTAGTGTCAGGGATTTTTGGTTTGTTTGCTGGTGGCTATTTTTAACTATAAAATGTGAAACTTACTCTTTTTTTTATATCTTGAATTAGTTTTATTCTGCCATACAGATTTGGCTATTCCAAACTGGTTTTTAAATGTCATTTATCTTTTGAAAAACTTCTACAAGTTACAGCCTAAACCCCAAAGAACTGAAAAATTCAGCTTCACCATTTTCTTTGCAGAAAGATAATTTAGTGTCACTTAATGGTTCTACCACCCACTCTCTTCAAGCAGTGCTAACCTTTTACATCTTCTCCCCTCCCAAGTAGTTAAACAGAAACACTTATCCACCCTCCAGTTGTCTTCTCATTAACCATCTGTTTTAAGTAAAAATTGCCTTTAGAAAATAGATTAAAACATATTAACTGACGAAGTCATAGAACAGGCCAGATTGGAAGGGACCTCAAAGGATCATCTTGTCTAACCTTCCATGGGAAAGCCCGCCTAGATGAGAGTATCCAGCAACCTGCCCCTTCGTGTCCTGAAAACCTCCAGTGATGGGGAACTCTACCGTGTCCGTGGGGAGTGTTTCAGTGAGTGACCATTCTCACTACATAAAAATTATTCTCTGTCCAGATGAAAGGAAGATCAGTCGTGGTGCCCACAAAATATAGGGAGAGCAAAAAAAAATAGACCACGGCAGAATAAAAACTAAGATGCAATACCTCTCTTCAATAAGCTTGGGGGTTCTATTTCCACAAATGTTAACTGATTTAGCTGTGAGAACTACCAACTACCTTCAAGGAAGACAAAGTTTGTTTTGCTTTCCCCCCCACCCGTTCTTTGCCACACAGGCGGCACAAGTGCTGTGCCAGGTCCGCGCCGGGCTCCCCTGCAGCCCGACCTCACCTGAGCCCGGCTCCCGGGGACCCGGCCCAACCCCGGCCCGGCCCGGCCCGGCCCTCACCTGCGCCGCCGCCCCCGGGTCCCGGTCGACGTCCGCGTCCGAGAACCTGCCAAGGAAACACAACGCCGTCAGCGAGCGGCCGGGAGGGCGGGCGGCGGGGCCGCGGGGGAGGCAGGGCGGGGGAGGGCGCTCACCGCGGCGGGGCCGCTGCCGCTCCCGCCGCCTCCTCCATGCCGCCCGTGGCCCCCAGGAAACTTCTGGAGCCGCCGAGGCGCCCGCGCCGCACGCACCGCGCAAGGCCGCGCCGCGCGGGGGCTGCCGGGAGGCGCGGGAGCGGCCGCGCAGGCCCCGCCCCGCCCCAGCGGAGGCCCCGGCCGAGCGGAGCCGAGCGGAGCGGAGCGAACGGCCCTGCCCGCCCTTCCCGCCGCCTCTTCCTGCCCGCAGCGCCCGCCCCCTCCTGCCCGCCGCGGGGAACCTCGGCCCCTCGGCCTTGGAGAGATTTGTGTCAAAGTCGGCAATTTAATTTTTTTTTTTTCAGTCGTTAACCGGTAGCTGGAGCTGGAGCAGTGCAGTAGTTGCGCAGTTGCGTTGTGAGCATCGTACGCCTGCCTGACCTTTCGCTTTAAAGGAGAAGGCAAGGCAGTCACCAGAGGAATTGGCAGGCTGGGCGGGAGCCGCCGGGAGTGCAGTCAGCAGGGCTGGGCAGTAACTGGGGAAGGTCATGGCAGCACTGGGACATCGGGACCGCTGACCCCCCGAGCACCGCCTGGAGCGGAGCCCGGGCTCACAGGGAGGGAAGAACTGCGCTCGCAGGCCTGAGAAGCCAGAGATGGCAGAATCAGTTCCGTTGGAAATGACCTCAGATCATCGAGTCCAGCCCCTGGCTGAACAGCACCACCGTAACCAGGCCAAGTCCAGTATTTCCTTAAACACCTCCAGGGACGGTGACTCCACCACCTCCCTGGGCAGCCCATTCCAATACCTGCTTGCCCTCATTCTTCCTAATGTCCGACCTAAACCTCCCCTGGTGCAGTTTATGAGACCACTAGCAATAGGGGTTAGAGTATTAATTGAAGAAAAAAAGTTATATAATCTGTAACCAATGAAGGCTGATACCTTTGTTAAAACTTATAACCAGGGTGAAGTTTTAGTAATCAGAGAACCAGCCTTTTGTGGGTTACCACCTAGCTCCCTACTTTGTGCAAATCAGAATAAAAACAGAAATACCTCTCAGTGTGTCAGCTGGTGCTGTGCACCAAGCACCCAGCCCATGTCCAGGACAACAACATTGTGGACAGGACTTCTCAAAGGCGGCCTGAGGCCTCCATCTTCCTCCGCCTCCTCCGGATGGAATTTCCTTCTGTGAAATGCCTCAAAAATAAACAATTCTCCTCTGTGGCTTCACACACGTGTGGAAAAGAACTGCGGCCTCAATTTTTTTCTGACTCAGAAGTGGCTGGGATTTTAGCTATCGTGTTTTGTTTGGCTGCTGCCACAGGCACAAAGGCAGCTGTAACAGGGGAGGGGTTGCTCAAACTCCCAATGTGAGCTCTCATTTCATGATTGACTCCAGCTTTTCCCTTCCTTTGCCATATCAAAGAGAGTTCAAAGTACAGATCCACCTGGCTGGCGCACCAGAGCCCAAGGGACACGGGGAGGGAGTGATTTCCATTTACTGTCTGTTACACAACAGTCTGCTGCTGGAGATTTCCACCACTTCTGCAACTGACATAAACTAAACTGACAAAGCATTTTCCATGTGTAATAGCTGCATCTATGGCATGAAGTTTTGTTGTGAAGATGTAACCTTATGGTGCAATTCCCCCCCCCCCCACACGCATTTCCAGTAAACACCAAAGCAACTTCCCTGCATCTAAAAATTAATGTCAGTCAAACATTATCACTTCAGATTTTTTAGAATTATGAAATATTTGTAGTATAGGAAAACATCCCTATTTTATAGTTTGATTTAAAAAATAGCTTCCATCTCCAGTGCTTCCGTCAATCTAACACAGCCCTCGGGGTGAGGACTGTTACCAGATATGCTCCCACAAAGCTTATCCACATTCCTGAAAATATTGCCAGCACTCCCCAGCTGCAGGGAGCGCTGCCAGATAAACAACAACTGGTGTGGGTATGACCAGCCTTCCTGTAAATGGGTGAGGTGCTGGGTTTGCAGGTGGAACCCCGACTGCCAAGAGTCAGAGGGAAGAACATTGAACTAGCACAGCAGCTGTGGCAGAGAGCTGCATGTTCAATAGTTTGTAGAGCTCCTTCTGTCAAGCAGCAAGACCATACTCTCTCTGCCACTCTACTGCTCCTATTAGTTTTTCTAGTATTAGTGCTTAAAGTTATATTTAACCTTACCAACCAATCAATAAAACTCCAACATTAATTCAATCATAGAAGGTCATATTCCCTTTCATTTTATACTGACAATCATAATACCAGGCAAAATATTTATTATTAACTTACCCTCTGCTTAAACACTGCAACATGCAAGTTTTTGAAGCCCTAATAGCTTGGGCTGTCAGTTGTATCATACAAACTACAACAACCTTTCTGAATTACACTCAGAATTTTGTGTTGTTTGTAACATACTGGGAAATGATGGAAAAGAAGTTTAGGTCCAGTTCCCGGATTTATCTCAATCTTCACTTCAGTTCAGTTACAAAAATATACATTACTGCTGTTTCAAAGGATATTCAAGTCTGTTCAGAAGTGAATTGCACATGTTCCACCACAGACCCACACTGACTAATGACCCTGTCCCTGTTTCTCACTGTATTTTACTTATTTATGATGACTGTCAAAACATTATAATAATTAAAAACATTCCAGAGTAAATACAGAAAAGTGGTTTTCCATTTGATTTATTTTCATAATAAACCAATTAAAATACAAAAGAAGGACCCAAGGTTCAATGGGCTCCATCATTTAAAAATTTGTCTTTAAATACAAAGTCACTCAGTAATATGAATACATATAACATTAGACCTCTAAACATAACGATCTTATTGATCTTATTTGCATCTATCAAAAATTTGTATGGAAAAAATTTAGCTGAAAAAACTTCCCTGCAACATTGAATATACAGTATTTACAATCAAAAACCAAGAACTCTTAGCAGTATTAATCTCCAAAAACCTGCATAAATTGTATATATTTAATTTCCCTCCCCCCTTACAAAATAATCTGAAGTAGAAAGCAAGATTGTTAAGCTTCATAGTCGCAAAATGGCATGAAACATTTGCACCTGTAGTGATGCCGTTAGCTTCTGTAATTAAATATATCTGATGTTTTCATATAAAATATAAACATGGCATTGTCATTTCTGGAATATATGTTTTGAGTACTCTCAATAGGAGTGTATATTCAGTTTTGCACACACAAGAGCTTGTGCTGCAAAAAATACAAGAGGATACCTGGTTATCAAAGTCTAAAACTGATGTCATTCACTGATATGAAACAGATACTCGATCATAAAAATTCAAACACATGGAATGAAACTGTCTTACTAGAACTAACTGCTGCTTCCAAAGGTGATACACATACAGATTAAACAGAAAAGGTTACAATAACATTACTGCAATGTAAATCGGCAACAGACTGACAACAAAATAAGGGAAGTTTGGAACTTTGGCCAACAACCTCAGGAGAAAGTCTTCATAGCATAAAAAGCATGTTCCTTCATGCCTGTACTTTGAAAAATGAGTAATATATAATTTTATTTATATGATAACATTTAGCAATTAACAGAAAATCAAAATCCATCCTAAAGCATGAATTCTAAAAATTAACTGCAGAAATTTAGTAGCTTTGCAACATCATGCTTCAGAATCAAATAATATATACATAACTGAAAAGGTCCCATCACATTTATGAAAATAATCATCCACAGGGTCTCTTTTTTTTAATTATTTAATTATCAATACAAATTGGGTTCCAATGGCTCATTTTCTTGCTTCACTTGCACGTTAGATGGGAAATTATCTGAACTGGACACTACCATGACAAATGGTTGCTGCTGGAATCTCTGCTCCGACTGCTCAGTATCTTCTACTTTGTCATTCTCCTCCTTCTCCTCTTCTTGTAGGCCAACCTGCTTCGTGTCCGGCGCTTTAATGACCGACGTGATCACCGTGCCCGAGGGCTGGGACACCACCTGTGAGCTGCTGGGCGAGAACGTCACCACGGGGGTGCTGGAGCTGAAGGATGGAGATGAAGCCATGTTGACTGTTCCATTGCAAATTGTCTGCACGCTGCTGGTGAGCACCTGCTGCACTTGTGCTGGGCTCAGCACAATCGAGGAAGGAGGTGAGACTGGCTTCTGAGACTGTAGCATGATGTTTTCTTTAAGAACCGTCATGGGCTGGGAAGTAGGAATGGCTTGTAAAATGAATTTCTGTGCTGTTGTTACTGAGGCTGGATCTGTGCTGGCTATCACTGTAGTAAGAGGCACTGTCTGGAGTGTTACAGTATGCAGCTGCTGATTTCCAGGTGAAACAACCACTGGAACCTGGGTTGGAGTCTGCAAAGTCCTGCTAAGATTAGAGAAGATTATTGTGTCAGAACACTTCCAGGCTGGATTTTGAAAAAATAATTATAGATTTACCACAGAAAAAACATTTGGCATCATAAACATTTTATTTACCCAAAAGAGGTAGTAGAATCTCTCCTAATAAAACCAGAACTGGACTTGACCCCCTGGATTCAGCAAGATGACTCCGAAAGTAAAGGTACCCCATATAAACTCTACTGCCATCACCAAGCTGAACAGCCTGCCTTTAAAACATTCAGTGGTTCATCAGGAAACCTAGAATCACATCCAGGACCTCTACCTCAAGCATTGACCAACATCAAAAGCACAACCCACTAGAGATCTGCCATCAGTTTCAAAAATTATGCCAAGTAAGTAATAAATCACAAGCCTAACTCAGGCCTTGATTGTCCTGACATCCACATATACATTTAACTGTATTCAAAAGCATCCACATGTTAGCAATGTCTGGGAACAGCCTTGCCACACTTCCAGGACACAGAGTTCTCTGTCTGCCAGGCTCACACACAACTTCTGGTAAAAGAGCTGATCAGAATCTGCTTCCAAAACATCATTTTAAATTAGGAGTGATTGCAGGCTAACAGACTTGGGTACCATGTGACTGTCAATAGATGTAGAGCTCTGGGAACAACATTAGAGGATTAAGAGCTGTATTGCTGGAGTACACAGCTATTGCAGTGCACAGTGGTTACTGAAATGTGGCAATACACTCCAGTCACACAAATTAAAACAAAACCCCCAGAAAACATAAATGGCTATCAGGGGAGGGAGAGAGGAAGGGAAGGGTAACTGCTCTGAGACCCTGACACAGCTTGTTCCATGCCACCATGCCATGCTGTCTCTGGCAATCTTTCTTTCCTTCTGTTTGTCATGCAGAGTTGTCTCTAATCTTCCTGCTTCTCTTCAATGTTTAGTCCTACCTGCCCTCCTCCCCCTTTTCAGTCTTAAGCTCTCCCTGGTGTTTTCTCAAAAAAAAAAAAAAATAACTATCTCCACCTCGTAGGTTATTTCTACCCCTGCTGCCATCACTTTAGATGGAAAGCAATTTACTGTCAATGTTCATACTTTCACGCCTGTGCACAGTATTGCCTGCTCTTCTTTCTGAAGACTGCACCTCAGATATGCTGTAAGGGTTGCCTGCCATACATCAACCATGGAATGTCCTCCATTCTACACTCCTTCCACCCATTCAGAATTTATTTTTCACAGCTCTGTGTAAGTCTACATTTCAACACTTAGCCACTGACCAGTCCAATCTAATTCAACATATTCAAAACTTCCATTTAAGACCATACTCTGGCTACCACAGTTGCAACAAAATGCTTACCAAAGCAGGACTTAGGTAGTGCTGAAGCTATGAGACAATATGGAGGCAGATGCTGCTGCTGGTCATAGTCCAACTGCACAGGGAGTTCCATTCCCTCTTTCTTAGTGCAGCAGCAGAGACAAGTACAGGAATATATGTAGAAGGTTTCTCATGTCCCACTCAGCACAGTCCTCTAGGAAAGGCCTCTAGCTGAGCTCCAAAGACTGCTCCAGCAAGAGCAGGCCCAGTAACCCTGCTGGTATCAGGCTCAGAGCACGTGGGTGCTTCCCTGAGCATCTTCCAGCTGCCAGTCCTTCCTGCAGGCAATCTTTTCCCCAGATCACATAGGGCTTGGTGATACAAGAAACAAAATTTCCATCTGTAACTTTCTCTTCCTCCCAAGAAAGACAGTTGCAGTACCCAGCAATGCTGCTACAGCAAACCAAATCCAAATCCTTGCCAATACAGGCCTCATCACAGCAGCCATCATAACAATGACACAAAATTTGATGTGACTGACACCAGAGTCAATCTTGAGCTCCTTTTTCACACAACAGAAGAAATCCCAAGGAAGAAGTTCATGGAAATGGGGCTGGTTGAAGGTGAAACACCAGCTAGAGTGATTGCTTCTTTCTTTCAAACTTCTGGAGAACTTGATGCTGGCACATCAAATACCAACAACCAAGCCTAAGTGCAAGGCTCAGAATGACATTACCAAGGCTCATACCAAGTCTCCTAAGGGTTATCAGTGCTAACTATTTTTTCCCCCAGCAATTCCCCTGGGACCTTGACAGAAAAGTCATTAATGTCCATGTCAGAAATAGCAACAGGATGAGGGCATCTACTAGGTTCTTTAAAAAACTAAAAAAGCGAACTATCTACAGTTAAATAAACTCGTAATAAAATCAAAATGTCAGACAGGTACAGCTCAACCCAGGAAAGTCTACAGAGACCAGAAATGCAAGTGGAACAGCTATGAAGGAGAGATAACTGACACTTGCCATTAGAAAAGCATCAAAAGAATCAGAATAGATACCAAGGCAGTTCTTTAATCCATGAAGAAACTTACCCGAGTTTGAAGGATTAAGAACAACACAATAGCTGCAATTTTGAAAGCAGGGGCTAAAGCTGCTAGTCTGTGCCAGTAGGCCCTCAAAGCATTATCTTGAAGCTACTTCCTTGTTCTGTAGTTGTTTTGTAAAAATAAAAGCTGCTAGCTGCTAAGTGGCTTTGAAGGATAAGCTCGATATGTGTGAACTGCATCTAAAATCAATGCAGGTATCTGTGAAGCACTAGGAGCAACAGCTCTGAGAGACAAAACCAGACCACTTGTCTCAGAACACTCTAATTAGTATCTGCATATTAATCTGCAGTCCCGTGCCTGAGGTTTACTCCAGATGCACTGTCTTCTCCATCAGCCAAGATACAAATGCATGATACAAGTACACATCGACCTGTACATACACGTATATGCATACACAAACAGGGTGTGCTTGCTACCTGCATGCAGCAGGTAGCTGTACAAGCACATAATGAATATTTATTTATGTTAATGGCAGCCAAGCAAGACATTTGCCTTAGTTGTTAAACCTGATTACTAAATAAAATCTCTCTTCCTAAACTATTTGCCTTGAATACAATTGAAAAAAGATACAGCTTGATTAATTGTTTTGTCTGTTTTACAAAAAAAAAGTACACAATAATTAAGGCGATATATTAACATTGGGCTACACTGTTTTAGGTGCTTTTAAGGCTATATTTTGCTATGTTTCTGAATTTCACTGGCATTTTGCTAACAGCCTTTCTTCTCTAAGGTACAAATATTTTGCGTGATTATTTTAAAAGTTGTTGCTGAGGTTTCAAAAAGAACAAGAACATTGAGCAACAGCAATGGAAAGGAAATTCTGCCATAAAACAATCTGATTACAACTGAGAAAAGAATGACAAAAATTCTGAAGTCATTTTAGCTTTGCAGAAAATGATCATCTATTTCTTGGGCCATATTTTACAGTTAATGGCTTAGAATTGTGCAATATCTTATTAGCTCATCAAGAGATAAATAGTGACAGGCAAGAAAAACAAGTTTATTTATGGTAATTTATGTGAAATTTATGAGATGGAGAAGATACCAAAAATATTGAAGCTGCAAGCCAAGGTAAACGAAGTATTTCACAGCACGGTAATAAAATGAAACAAAGCAATATTAAGACATATGTAGAGAGAGGTAAGAGAGGACAGAAAGAGAGGACTCAACTCTCAATGTGTCCTTTTTACTGAACCACAAAGTCTAACAGTCTTCTTTCCAGAATTTTTCAAAACTGCACAGTCACCTGATTAAAACTCAGGAACTTTGCTGCTAACAGAGCTACAGAACCTCCACCTCTTTCAGCAGTGCCAAAGACATGGAAAGAGAGCTCCTAAGGATATCTTCTTATTGTGCAGAAACAAAATTAATCTAATTAGATGACACTATAGTCCTTTCTGTCAATAAGCAGTCACCTTCTTGCATATCTCAGAAATTAAATCAGAAGTGGGCTTAAGAAAAGGTCGGTTTCAGCTGCAGGAAAATCAAAATGTTTGGTTATAAGCAAAGTCTTTGCTGTGATAGAAGTTGTCCATATTGGAAATGTGTTCTGAGAAACACACCCTGTTGTAAGCTAAATCACTTTTTTTAGTAGAAGCCCATTGAGACCACAGTCTATTTCTGACCAGCACCTCCCTTAGAAAGGACATTTTTCTCACCAACCTGAAACCTGGATTGCAGTCAAGCCTTTTCACTTAAGAGATTACAGAGATGAGGTCTTTGTAACAGTCCCCTGTTTCCCTTCCTTTGGGGAAGGCTATGGCAGCAGTGTGCCAGATCCAACAATACCTACTAGTCAGTGTGCTGGAGAGCTTTCAGAACTGCAGGCTTGCCTTTGGAGCAATGACAGAAGACTTCTGCCTAACTACAAACAGAAGCAAAGCACGTGCACTGACGGTGGCCGACCAAAGGAAGGGCTTCAGAAGCTGTTTCTGTTTATTTGCAAGTCTACAGCTGGCATCATCCTCTTTTGCCTATGCTCCCCATCAAGTCCCGGAGAGACTTAGGGAGCCCTTTACCAAGACCTACACCAGGGATGGTTTTTATTCAGGAGACCTATAGAAATGGCACAGGAGGGATGGGCTACAACACCAGCTGACATCGTGCAGATGGGACTCTTGCACTTATTCAAGAAAAAGGGACTGAAAGCAGATGGCCAATGCAAAGTCTCAGAAGAACAGTGCCAGACTGCTTCCCTTTGTCTGTGGGGTTATGTGAGCTTGAGCAAAGCCAAAAGAGGTAAGGTGTGAAGGATGATTACAGAAAATAATGCTGACATTCACTGTGCAACTTACACAAGACAATGTCTATATAAGGTATGAGATGAAGACACTTCATTTGATATAGCAGCTGAAATCACATTTTCAGAGTTGATAAACTCCTGCTAGACAATTCTTTTTTTTTTTTTTTTCAGCATCAGCATTGCTGCAGTCAGATTGCCAAAGCATCACAGCCTGGTCACAGGAACACATTATGGAACAACAGCAGAAAGCATGTGTTTGCTTGGGTACACATGGCTTTCAAAGGCAATTGACTCTGCTTACTGGGACCAATACATAGTGCTGGTGAATTCTTGGCTTCATCGCTGTTCTTACTCAGAATGCTCACACCCTGAATAAACATGATTCACGTTCAGCTACTTCTTCCTCCTCCTGAATCAGGATCCTGCCACTGCAATCCATGCTTGTGTCACCTTCAGAAGTAATTTTCTACCTTGAAGCTTGCAAAAAGGTCAAGATGAAAACGGTGGCTGATTCATCATGTCGAGGTTCTCCCGTTCAGAAGTGAACAGAGAGCATATCCCATTGGTCCTCTGTGGCCTGTATTAGCCCCAGCTACAGAACTGAGTCAGGATTCTGGTCTTCTAACGTGCTCTGTCCAAGCTACCACAATGACAACTTGCAAGTACAGAAAGGAAACAGCAAGCTGAATTTTGACAGAAATAGATTAAAACCTGAAGTGTGGTAAAAGATTGCACAGGGTTTGTCAGAAGTCAGCTAATTGCAAGTTTCTTGGCATATAGAGCTGCTAGCTAGAAGGTTCAGCCACGTCCTGTACAGCCAATAGCAGACACAGACATATAAGTTAAAATTACTCCCTATATGATATTGAACTGTAAGTAATATAAGAATCTCTTCTCACTCCATCTCAAATCACTACTACTCTAGATTAAAGGTAAATGAAAATGCATCTCTCTTTATTTGTAGTCCTCATCATTTAAGGGACAAAGTTACTTGTCCAAACACAGGCACCTTTCAGGCCTGTAGGATGCCCTAGGCAAGGTAAGTCACTAGCCAAACAGGAGAGGTGCACTTTCTGCAGCAACAGAAAGGATGCCCTTTAATGCTCAGAATGAGCCAATGTATACAGAGCTGAATCCCAGGCCAGTGCCTCCTAATTCCAAGGCAAAACAAAATAACTCCAATAATCCACGTATTCTGATTAACCTGTGTCCATTATCCTGGTTTAAACAGAACTTTACAAGCACGAAATACAAAGAAACTTTTCTTCCTCATAAAAGCTGGCTCATCTGTAAAAGTAAGCAATAAAATGCTCATCCAGAGAGGCATTTTTGGTTTTGTCTTCTCACTGGAAACATGTAGTGCCAAACTCAGTTGCATGACTCGAGTCTGCAGTTACTGTGCCTGCATACACTGAGCCAGAACAGTTAGACCTGCAGTATAGCAGTGTGTTTACAATTCCAAATATCCCATTGGGGATACTGGATGTTTTCCTCAGTCAGCAAAACCCAGTTTGCTTGACCTGACCCTGCTCCTGCCCTGTTTCCCAAGCCTCAGTTAGCACATCACAGCCTTTCTGTTTAAGCACTGGGGCTGAAGAAGAGACTTTTATCCTTTGTTACTAACACTTCTCCTTGTCTCCCTTTCATAGAGAAGCACCAAAACTTCTCCAAAAAGCACATCAAAAGCCAAGACCTTTCCACTTCAGAGTAAGATACCAGCTTTGTGCAGCTATAAATGAAGTCACTGCCTGCCTTGTGAAGAGCCAACCACAGATTTATCAACATGCCCATTCCTTTGAGAATTGCCAAGAGGCTTTGGGGAACTTGGGCCTTGGGCTGCGACATTCTCCCAGTGATGCTTTGGGAGTGCTCTGTACCAGGCAGTGCTGCCTAGTGAAGGTCAGGGATGATGACACAAGCACTTCACAACAATCTGTAAATATGATTTTTTTTACCAAAAACCTTAGCAGAGAAGATGCACATGCAAACATTCTCTGAAGGCTATGTTAAAGTGTTAAGATATCAGTTGTTTTGACCTCAAAGATGCTCAATATTTTCTGTATTATTTTTTCTTCTCACAACAGAACAGAAGCAAATTGCTGCAGAGGGAAAACATTTATTTCCATGAAGAAGAGGGGTGAACATTTACATGAGTAAAACTTTAGAAACTAAATTGCATAAGACAAATTATATGGGTTCAAGAGGTTCACGCTTCAAGACAGAGCCCAATCATAAACTGGTATGCATAAAGAAAATCTTCTGAGGATCATTACCAGATCCTGGTTGCTGTTTTGCCCAAATTATCTTGGCTATTTACATGCCCCAGCCACTGAACAGCAACTGGCAACCAAAGCTGCTATTTGTCCTCATGCTTCCCACACTATAAAGTGGCTCCAACCACAACCCCACAGTGTGTGCATACATCAGAAGTTTTGTCAGTTCTTAGTCTACAATGGCAGTCATACCTGCTGTACATTTTCAAGTCAAGCAGACCATTCATTTCAACCCTTACAGAAGCCCTGCTACAATGATTCAGAATGTGTACATTCATCTGCCTAAGATTTACAGCTGTCTGAACAAACTGTTGTTTCAGCCTTATAAAACAAGACCTAAAACATATGCTCTGAAAAATGTTCAGTATGTCATTCTTCCTCAACTAACTATTTGAATCTTGCCTTTTGAAGCTGAGCAGAAATATATCTGTCATAAAATACATTTTGAGAGCCTGAAATGGGCAGTGTCTATTGCACAGGACTCATCAGCACCTATTTTGCAGCTTGTCCCAACTTAGGTAAAAGCACACCAAAAACGTCTGGATTGTAGTTTTTATATTCACTCTAACTGCTCAGACCCTTTAGTATAAACGTTCTTAATCAGCAGTACTTCTCTACATTCTGAAAAGGTTTGATGCTTCTGTTTGAACTCCTTCACTTTGTCATCTTGGCAAAGTACAGTTAGAGATTTCGTGGAATAATGTTCTGGTTAAAAACAATGGATGTGAACCAAGATAATACAAAATTCTAAGGATTTAAGGCTTCTGTTTCATCTGAGCTTCACACATGTATCATCTTTACCATTTTCTCCCTTAGTTTATTACCCAAGGTCTGACTGGGAAATACTGTAATGCAGTACTTAGATGTCATAATGTCACTGAATAGCTTTCCAAACATTTGGCTGGACTTCTTGCCTGCATTAAGTCTTACAGATAATTCTGTTTGTTGGTACCATTCCTTATAACATCTATACTACTGATATTGTTTGTGATCCATAATCTAGTGTAGGTCTAGCCTAGAGCTATTTAACTCTGCAAGTTGCTGAACTTTCCCCCTATTCATGTTTAGCGTTATTGTTCTGCTGACTCATATGGTTCAACCTCTGCTGCAGGACAGAACTGACAATGTCAATAGCCTCAGTTATGTCTGTACTGCTTTCCCTTTACTATGTTGCCCTTGTGCATTTTTACAAGTAAATCCTGCTACCAAGGGGTAAGTGCAAAAGAGTCATGATGCTTAAGTGCTGTGTAGTGTCAGCCAGCTGACTCACAGATGAAACATGGAAGAATGACTGGCTCCCAAATGTCTGCAGATGCACAACCCCCAAAAGATTAGTCTGTTAATTGTTTCCTACAATTGGAAGAACTTGTTCTTGTTACAGCAGCAAAATGCAAGAGCAGGTAATATGGAGCTTTTCCTTATAACTGGGGACAATAGAAAAGATGCAAAAAATGACAAAAAATTCTTAGAAAGAAAAATTAAGAAGCAAAAAGGAAAATAATTTTGAAGGTATTGTGCAAACGCATGTACAATTCAAAAGCAAGGACACCAGTGTAAAAGCAGACATGAAAACACAACTTCTGTGTGGGACAGAACTGACAATGTCAATTTTAAAGAGAAGTTGTACATTTTTTCCTTATTAAATGATATCCCCCAGGCCTAACACCATGGAAAAAGATGAGGTTCCCTCCACCATAGGCAGTACAGTTATGTGTGTACCTGTCATATTATGCTGTAGTAACTCTAAATTCCTAGGATGAACCACAAAGACATCATTTCACTTCAACCAAACTGGAAAACTAGCATTTCTTGGAAGCAAAACAAACAATCAAGTCTATCTAGCCATCAACCAGTGAACATATTATCATTCAAATATTTATTTTCTGTGCATTTTCTTACCTTATATTCTGAACTGAGGAATTTAGCGATTCATCTGGAACATTACTGGTTACAGCTGCTTGTCCTTCTGTGAGGGGCTGCAATGGCTGCATTACATGAACTGTCCGAAAAAGCTGAGCAGGTTGTACTGGCTGTGGAGATTGCATTGTCCTCAAAACTTCTGAACTCAAGCCAGGTGTCTGCTGCTGTACAACTTCAACTTGCTCCTTCAGCTTAGCAGGCTTTGAGTTTCCTGTTTTTACCACTGAGGCTGATCCTCCCTTTGTTCCTGCGTTTGCAGATGCTCTAGTTCTGCTTGGTTGGTTTCTGTTGGCCACAGCAGGTGAGAGCAGAGTTGAATCTGATGATTCAGTGCTAGGGCTGGCATCTTCATCATCAATATAGATGAGATCTTTTGGCATGTCTTTAAATTGATACACCAGGCGCTGACCTTCTACTTTAGCAAGGATTCCCCTTTGGTAATAGTATCTGTTTAAAGTGCACACACAAGTTACACAGGTTTTCTGACAAAAACAAAACAAAGCAACAAAACTCCCAGAAAATACAGCACCAGCAAGCCAAAAAACTTTTATGTGTCTAGTTTCTTCATTATAAAAAGTGGCCAATTTAATAGCATACTTTTTCCCTCAAACAACTTTTTTTTACTGGTATTTCATGCCACCTTTTAACTGCAAACTTAGATAACTCTGAGGAGAAAGAAAAGAACTCCATGACTTCGCAGATCCGCTATCAACTAGCACTTTGTAAAAAGTTGCATGAAACTTTCAATTTTCCTTTTGATTCCTACAGTTCTTTCAATAATCTGAATTCCTGTTTATTCACCAGTGAGCACAGGCAGACATTTTAGCTACAACAAAGTGAAGGGAACAGGACAGGAGAGCACTACTTCTGTTATATTTACAGAATTAGTAGGATAACTTGAAATTATTTGCCAGGGTGAGGCAAATGAAAAGAAATGCATAAAACTCAGTTGGACAATTATCAATCAGCTGATAAGACTGAAGCTCCATGGTTGTCTGTTTATTTTGCACAGTTTTTTATGTATGAGAAAACTCCCAGCCTGACAGGCAGTGCCACATGATTCTATGTTTTAGAACTGTCTGTACACACAAGTTCAGAGAAGTGAAACCAGAACTGAATTCTAAAACTGTATTTTCCATTGGAGATGGAATCGTGGGCAACAAGTAGAAATAACTTAATGAATACACATGAATGTTGGCAAGTTTTTTGAAAACAGATTGAAATTTTATGTGAAAGGTTTGCCCCACTGGAAATCTTCAGACACAGATAATTAAGAGACTGGCTGTGAAGATGCAGTTTTGCAGCAGTACTGAAAAACATCTATGCTGAAACTGAAGGTGACTGATTTGGAATTGATGTTAGCGAGGGTCAATTTTAGTTAGCTAATTTATTTTGTTGAAATAACATTTTCATTTCCCAAACTAATAGAATACTAGGTTTTCGTGTTATTCAAATTAAATGAGGCATTTAATGCATACAAACATTAAAGCAACAAAAACAATCTATAATTAAAAATGAACATACCTGAGAGCTCTACCCATTGTTTCATAATTCATGTCAGGTTTGTTTTTGTGTTTTCCCCACAACCTGGACACAGCTTTGGAATCCACCAGTTTGAAAATGCCCTTCTCTCTTTGAGTCCATTTGATATATTTAGGACATGTAGCTTTGTCCTGAAGCAGTGCTAGTAAGAACTCCCAGAGATAAATTGTATTTCCTAGAATAAAAGAATTTCAGAAAAAAAAAAAAAAACAAAAAACAAAAAAAACAACAACAACAACAACAAAAAGACCAAACAAAACAAAGAAAAAAAAAAGAAAGAAAAAAGTTATTTGGCCATATTTTATGTTATTAATGATGCAAATAATCTTAAAATTAAGAAGCTGGTATCTTTACAAAACACATTATAATATGTCATCAAGACTAGGAAATAGTGATGGAAGGGCATGGGAAGGGAAGTTATTATAATCTTGTGAGTTATCATAATCTAAGTGTGCAAATACCCCAGCCACTCTGTAACCTACAGCCAATGTGGGACCACCAATATTAGACAGCATTAGCCCATTTCCCATTTCCCTCCTGGCTAATCCAGTTACAGAAGCAGTCACCATTGCTTTACTTTGAAAAGGAACATGTTCAGTTCTACCCCCTAAAAATGATGGAAATTAAGCTGTTGCTTAGATGCTTTGCTGAATCGAGGTGAGAGTTATAATCCTTTAAAAGGCTAAACAAAATCCTTGCCTTTAACAATGAGATTTATGTGGGGCAACCGGTGATATATGCTGAGGCAGGCAAACCTTCAATAACAAAGTACAGAAAAAAGTAATTTTTTTTTTTTCATCCAGTGAGTGCTTGTGCTTGCTGGTAGACAACATTCAAATTCCATTTTACAAACAAGTGGGGACAAAAACTTTTATATGAAAATCTATCACATCTGTTCAGTGTTTGCCACATATAAAGAAAGAGTATTAAAATCACAGATGGTGAATACTTAAAACTAGCACAAAATTTGCATTTTTTTTTTCTGAAACCACATTTAAGGAGTCTAAACTCATGCAACTAATGAGACTTTTTTTTTCCCTTTTTTTTTTTTAAGGCTTTTGGTGTTTGATGTTCTTTTGGGAATCTGAAGCTGCATATAAGCTTCTTAGTTGTTAGTCTGAGAAAGCAAGAAAAAACTTCTTGTATCACCTCCCACAAGTATCTGTGCAAAACCAGCAAGGATAGCATGTGCTGAAGTTTCACAAAAAATGATGCCCAGCAGATCAGAAGGTGACAGGATCTCTTTTCATAGCTTCAATTTAGCCCAGCAGATTTTTTCAACTTTATGACCACCAGTCCGAACCTTCTTCCAATAAGAGCTCTCTTAAAAATTGAAATTCCTATAATACTAAACTATACTTAGCAAATATTCATCAAAGTCATCAGCACTGCCTATAAAAAATGTTAGCAGCTCCTTCAGCTGGTGGAAGCTTGAGAAATGAGCATTCCTAGGGAAAAAACACTGCCTTTGCAACACGTCTCCCAGCTTATATAAACCAGCCTCCCAGCCCTCAGATACCCCAAAGGCAAAACCAGACTGCTTAGGCAAGGCACAGTGTCAGGCAGGAGTGAGAGCATTCCCAGCCATTTACCATCTAATCCAGGCTGTTTTTGTTGTAGTCTAGACTAAAAATGCTCAACTGCATCAGGGCAACCTGAAAATTTGTCACTGCTTAGCCACTAAAAATCACTGTGAAGAAGACTGGCTGCAAAAAACAGGTTTGTTTACTTACAGGCAGAATATTTAAACTCCTCTGAGTCACAGCAGAAAAAGAAATATGTGGAAAATACAGTTTTCTCTATGCATCATATCATGTATTTGTATGGAAAGCTTGTAATTTTAGCATACAAGTTCCCCCTAGGTAACAGACAGGCAGCTCTTGTGATTTCCTAGCTGCTTCCCTGACACGGGTGGTTGTATTACTATGCTTTTTACTTCAATTTTGTGTTCCTAAAAATGCAAAACAAATGGGTTTCATAACAAACAGTGGTTTGAGGCAACATGTTCCATTTTATTCCCTTCAGAATTAGCAACTTTGTAACAATGGACAAATGTGAATTATGGAGTATCCTTGCTATCATCAACAGAACTATTGGACTCTTCCACCTTTACATTTTGTGGCTGGCTGCTTCCATACTTTCTATAATTTCATCTGAGCACCACTTGGATGTTCCTCTGATATTCTGTTCATTTTTACATAAAAATCAGGTTTTAATTAAAAAAAAATACAACAATGTATATTTAAAATTGATGGCATTAACATGTAAAATATTTATTGACTGCCAACAGGTTTTTTTCTTCCTGTTATTGCAGAAAATGCCTCTTCAAAAGAAAAGAAACCCTGACACGCTCGTTTGTCAGAGTAGAGATTTTTCTAACCTCAGGAGTGTGGCATTCTTTTGCCGCCAGTGTCCAGGACTGGCTAGGCTGCTGTCCTGGCAAGTACTGCAGGCATGCAAGCACCTCTGTCCCAGGCAGCAGGCCCTTGAGACACAGGGGAGGCTCCTCTGCAGCTCCCACCAGGGCAGTGCAGCTCGCTGGGGCTGGGATCAGCCTTCCCTTTTAACACCAGCACAGCTGCAGCGTTGGACCCCACAGCAAAGCAACCCTTTTGTCAAAGCTGATGACAAAACTCACAGGCACTACTGAACACTTCGGGCTGAGAAATTATTTATTGTATGTTATGTGGCATTTCTTTTTATTTCTACTTTTTAAACAGAAGGAATGAAAGTATCAAACACCCAAGTTTTCTGCCCAAGTGTTCAAGCTGTGCTATAAATTTTTTTCAAAATTCAGGACTTGGTACTTCCTGCTGCCAACTGGCAGGCTTGGTTAGCCTCATGCAGAATTAGACACATACAGATGGAACACATTTGCAAAGATCATTTGTCAAAATAACCACAGCCTAAGAAGCATTAATATAATGCAAAGCACTCCCCAAGACTTCACTCAAAACACAGCAAACTCTGCAGGGATGTTGAAGAGTTTCCAAGAACCCTTGCAACTAAAGTGACAAATACATTATTCTCCCAAGGAACTGGGTATTTCACCAAGAAAACTCATGTGCTCATCTTTTCCTTGCCTTGAGATGTTAACCACCCCTGAAGTCAAGACCTATGTTTGCATCACAAGTGAATTGGTGATTTTTTTTCTTTTTACAGATCACTCAGAAACTATGTTCTCCTAAACATTTTGGTGACAACCATTTGGACTTACCCTTTCCATCTTTGTTTTTCTTTTTCACAGATATGTTTGGAGTTGTAGTAGGGGACTCAGAACGAGACGGTTTTGGTTTCTTCCCTGAAATAAATCATCAGTAAGTCAACAGCAGCTTAAGAAAAAAAAATATTACCTAAAAAGGGAAGAGATTTGTTTCTCCAATTCAAAAAAGATTAAATTTCTACCAAGTTGGGAACTCAGTTCCATGCTGAACTTTTTTTTTTCCTATGGCAGAATAGACCTCCTATACTCTTACCGTACTTCTAAAAAAAGACTACACTATGCACTTTCCTGAAGTCCATGCACACTGGAAATTTCTGTGGCTATTTAGGTACTCTTAAGAGCACTTGAAACAGACAAGAAGAGAAAAATAAGCTATTAACTACATGTAAGGGCTTAAACAGGAAAAGCTAGATAAAATACAAAGTGCTATTATGTTCACTCATTGCCAGAATGGAAGGTAGGTTCAAAACAAGCTTGTCTCCTTGTTTAATCTATTGCAAATACACTGCCAGCAGCAAACTACACTGTCATCTGAAACAAACATTTTTTCCATCCTCTTGTCTTTTACACCACTTTTACAGTGGCTGCAGGTAAAGGGAAGTCACTTGTTTATGAAAATCAGGAGAAACAGTAACAGGCTCTGAAAAAATACCAGGTTTTAAAGTCATAAGCATGGTGTCTCTCTGGTGAGGAAGACTAAAAGGAAGAAGTTACTTAAAACTGATTACAAAAATGAAGAGCACTCATTTGAAAATGTTGAGAAATCAACTACTGACACAAAAGGGGAAAAAAAAGCTAAGTCATGCTGAAATATTTTTCAATATAAAACCTCGAACCTATTCTTTTATTAGTTCTCATTCCCTGCAATGGCAGCTTTTACAGGTGATGTAATTAATCAGAAACATTCAGAACTTTCTTTTGAAATAAGAATTTATCTTACCAGGTTTTGCAGGGACCCTTTACTACACTGACATTACTTATATTGTTACCTGTAATCTCTTGAGAGGTAGAACAGACTGAGCATACACAAGACTCAGAGAAACATATTTCTAGTTCAGATAGAACACTGCCATAGTTAAAAATCTAAAGAAATTTTTCTTTCCTGTATTTATTGAACTTCAAAAGAGTTAATGTTCTAAAGAGGCAAGACCAAAAGGTCTATGCAATCCCATACACTCTAACTTTCCAGTTTTGGTTTTGTTTTGAGAGGTGGTTTTAGTAAGGAAACAGCTCTGGTGCAGAGTGAGAGAGTATTTTCACTAGCTCTGAAAAAAACCCAACAGCTCAGTGCCAGCCTGCACTCTCCTTCATCTTTAACTGCCAGTATCTACAGAGAAATCATAAGAAACTTCGACTTAAGCACTCACTTTTTGACATAAGAAATCTTGCTAAGTCCATCTTTATACCTCCTTTTTTTTTTTTTTTTCCAGCAGTGCATGGGGGAGGAGAAGCATGGGACAGTTAGTTGAGAGAGCTACAGTGAGTAAACAAAACCTCTAATTTTCTTGCTTTCATCCAGACAGGATTCATGACTGGATGGGACTGAGAATGGGACACAAATGATACCCAGTTTTGGCCTGTAATGTTCTTGATTTGAAAGAAGGTAGGAGGGAGGAAAACCTACAACATTATTTTCTTAATATATCATGACATGAAAGGATAAAGAACTACTGGAGTACATTTTTAGCAGCTTTTCTCCACTCACCACTGAAGGTTGTAGAAATGTCTGTTTCACCTAAAATGTCCTACATGAAGTCACAGGCAAGGATGAGCTTCTAATGCACAAGAAGCCCCTGAGGGTAACTTAGGCTAAGTGCTTTCCCTGTTAGAGCTGTGGGAAGACTCTGTCGTCTCATTTCTTTTCTCAAACAGGTGCAAATGCAGCCACCAAGAGTAGGGAGTGTTATTTTGATATCACTAATTTAGACATTATGTCTAAATGAGTTCAGTTCTTAAAAGGAAATGAAGTGGATGAGAGCTCAATTAGGTCAGGACTGAACTACACCTAGTCAGCTTCAGGAAACTTAAGTACTGATCCCATATAATTTATGCACTTCTGATTAGAGATAGCCAAGGCTACTACATATGAATACGACTGCAAGAGAAATTCTAGGCTCTCTTTCTTCAGCCTAGACTGCTTCAGGACTCTGTAGAAGTCATCCAAAATTAGAAACCAGTGAAGGACGTGAAACTTGTTTACAGAAATGTATTGCTGTTACTGCTGTATATCTGGGCTAGAGATACTTTATTTGGATAGTTTCAGACTACACTGTGAGCTATAATCTCCAGGCACTGACTGATACCATCAAAAAACAGTTAACAGAGACACATCAGATATGTTTCCTTTGTTTAAAAGAAGATATTTTTTTAAAGTCCATTAAGCATGCTTCCTCCTTTGCTTCAATAGAGCACAAATCTGTTGTTTTTCAGAGTACAACACTACATTCCTTTTTAGGAGAGAATTTTATAAAGAAAGGATAATAAGTGTGCAAGACCTAAGCCTTATGTGGGCCTACCATAATTTTGGACAGCTAATTGGATTTACAATTGGCGTTTTCACTTTCCTATTTCCACAGCTAAAAAACACTGCATGTTAGAAATTCATGCTACAAATTAAGGTGACATTAGGCAGTGAAATGTTCATCCTGATTAAATATCTTATACTGCACCAGAAAATGTAAAATCCATTTTCTTGCACTATTTTCAATGAGTTGTGTTTAAAAAAATGCATGTACAAACAAAATAAATTATATATCTCTAAAATATGATGTATATAACTTATGTGACCACCTGCTGCCAGATATCCTCCACAGCAAAAACAGAACTGAAGGTACTAATATAGCAAATTTCCAAGCTTCTTTGCCTGACATTCCTTTGTTTTCCTGTCTTTCTGATCCATAGCTGAGCAGCTCAGTGCTCAGACATTCACAAGTACAAACATCATCTGCTCAACTCCAAACCCATGCTGGACATGGGTTTGGAGTTGAGCAGATGGGTGGATACAGCTCTCCTGCTGCAGCAATAAGGCCAAAAGGAAAGGAAGTGAAACCACCACATTGTCTGATGAACATTCTCTTGGAGGAGCTCTTCTTGGCAGTGCCATTCTGGCCCAGTTAGCTGGCAATGCTCTGCACTGTGAATCCCTCTAATTGTAGCTAAAGGCTGATATATATATGCTAGAAGTCTATAAAAGAATCTATAGAATCTATAATAACCCTATAAAATCATGAGTGATATGGACAGGGCAAAACATTCACCATCCTTTGTCATGCCTCAGAACTGGCTAAAAGAAGGGAAACAGACTGTACTTTAAAAAAAAAAAACTTACAAACAAAACCCCAAAAGAATCCCACCCACGCACTGCACATTATCCTAAAGTGCACTACAAACTTGATAACACTTTGCAGCAATTTTTGTACAACAAATCCCCAGACATTTTGAAGTAACACTTTTCCATCACTCAGACCATACCGTCTACTTTACAAAGCCTTGAGTTCACTGAAAACTAGTACTTAATGAAACACTAAGCTGATGCCTCTTTTCCAGCTTTTTTTTTTCCTAAAACAAATACACATTTTCTGTGAAGAAACTGGTTTTCTAACCTACAGCTAGGGAGGAGGAAGGAGTGGGAGTAAGCAGAAGCACAACACGAAGGAGTATGAAAGCATCAAACCAAAGAGGTTAAATATCTGGCAGACAGCAGCTCCTTGTTTTGACCCACACAGCAGTCAACATTAAAAAAGAAGAAGGGAAGAGAAGAACAAACAAAACTCCCCAGTTTAAAATCCTCTTGCAGTTGGTTATCTCACAGTAGTGTGCACAGCCACAGCAGCTTCCCCAGAAGCGCTTTCGGGCAGCTGCTGGCAAAGCTCTCCTCCACAGCAGTTTCAGTTCAGCTTTCTCAGGGGAATCAGAGACTTCCTGAACCACACCCATCCCTGTGAGACCTTGTGACACACACGAGGCTCAGGAGGCTTCCCCGAGATATTCACAGGCCAATATGGTCTCTCTCACACATAACAATTCCCAACATTTGGAATTAGCAGCAAAAGTAGCAGCAAAAATGCTCCTATTCCACAGGAGTATGGCTGGGTAGTAGAAGCCTTATTCTGGAAGGCTATTACACAGGGGAACCTGTTAAAGTCCTCATGCTCTAAGGTGAGCCCTAGGATTAGTTCCAGAAACATAACCTCCTTTGTTTATTTTTCCTTTTATATTAATTTGTGGCAAGAGCTTTCACCATCTCTATGTACAGCATGACTCTCTTCCCACAGACACCAGCTGCAGAGCCTCTAACGGGGTCCATGCTGAAGCAGCGTGGGAAAACAGGAGCAGAATGTCTGGCTAACACCACTTCATGACTCTTTGGCACAGCACTGACTGCAGTGGAACATCACTATGTAAATGTAATCTACTACAAATGGGACTAACACTTACTCGAGCATGCAGCTATTTTATTAATAAGAAAAAAAAATCAGTAATATTTAAGAAAAGCTAAAAATCCATCCCCATTCTCATCCCATACTCTCAACTGATCAAGTATCTTCAGCTGAAGCTAAATAAGAGCTAATGAAAGTACTTCTGGATTCTCAGCAGCAAAATCTCTGTGGCTTGTACGGCAATTCTGCTCTGAAGAAGAAACTATAAATTGGAACAAGCAGAGATTCCTGTAGGATAAGGAATCTTGTTGCTACTTCTACAACATCATTAATCTAAGCACCTGTACATGTGCTCATACTGTGCAGGAAGAAAATGCTTTCCCCTGCATTTCTGGCTGAGCTCACTCAGTTATTTTGACCTGACACCCCAAATGGTTCCAGACACCCACAAGGAAGAGGCCATGCCACCCCCTACTCTCCTGCTCCACACTGCTGTTCTCAGGTAGACCCTTACCTTTTTTCTTCTTTGGTTGTTCAAATTCTGGAGTCTCTGGTGACTCAGCATAAGGGTCTGGGGCTTGGTGAACTTCCACCACCTCAGGGATCCCATCGAGCGTGACTGACACGTGTGTGATAGGAGGCACCATTTCTTCCTCTTCAGTTGCACCAAACATAGCTGCTTAAGGGAAAGGGACAAAAGGAGTTTTTCACACAGCCATGAGGACTTTAAAAAGCTGGCTTTAGAGCAAAAACTCAAAAATAGAATGAAATCAAACTATGACACTTGAGTCTTTCAAGTGTATAATTCAATATATGTGCTGACATTTTACACAGAAGCACTACTAAAATAGAACAAGTTGATGACAGAACAGACCCCCCAAAAAGCATATTTATCTGCTAATCACACATTCATATTTAAGGCAATCTCTAACTCTAAGTGTATATTCTTTTATCCTGACAACATAAACATCAACCAAACAAAACATTGCAATCTAAACCATCCAACTTCATTCTCACCTTCCCTCTGTAATTTTTGACTCTCTCCTTTCCTGTTCAACATTGGTAGGACAATGAAATCCTTCATTGCCTACAATACTGGACTTCTGATACCTAAACTATGTACATACAGGCTCTCTAGAAATCACAAAAAAAAAATCTTACCAATTCCATGCAACCATGCTGCAGTGAATCCCCCCTTCCTTTAATAAATAAACCTGGCAAATAAAGATTGGATTTTCATAAAAAACTTACCCATTCTTTTTTCATCCAACATAGGATCAGGGGAGTCCATATTAAGAAGTGCTTCAGCAGCCTCAATTGTTTCCATTGTTTCATCTCCATCATGACAAGATGCTTCAACTAAAAGCAAGGGAGAAAAAAAATTAAGAAGCTACAAACTAGATTTAAAGCTTAACATTATATTTATTAGTATTTAATTCTCAAAAAAAAAAAAAAGAAGAAAAAGAGATAGAGATGGTCTTCTACTAGGTGTGTAGCAACAGATTAGCTGGGGAGAAAATGCACACTGCAATAATTTAATTTATTTAGTACAGTACATTTTTCAGATTGCATGTATAAAAAACCTCAAACAAACCCTTTGTTTCCGCCTCATCTTTCTAACCTTTGTTTCTGCCTCATCTTTCTAACCCCTCTCTTTGCTGATCAAGCACATGCAGTAAAACACAACACCCATGAAACTAAGAAATATCACTACCACAAGCAATATTCCAGAGATAATTCTTTAAAAATACAATATTGCTAACTTCTTATGGTGCTCCAATGTCTCATCCACAAAAAAACATGTGGATATGACATTTGAAGACATGATTTAATGGTGAACATGAGGGTGGTTCTGGGTTGATAGTAGGACTTGATCTGAGAGGTCTTTTCCAACCCTAACAATTCTGTGGTTCTATGAACAAAAGTGAATTCCATAAATAATAGATGCCCATCAAAACTCTCCAGACATTTAGCCTGGAGGAGAGAAAAAAATATTCCACAACTTCTATTAGAGACCATGTGATGTAAAGGTGTAGCTGAATCCTAAACCATTCAAATTCATGGGAATTACATGTGCAGGCTCCAAGAACACACTGGAAACCAAACATGAAACATGAAGGGCAATATAAAAGGTTGGCAAGCTTTTCAAAATGGTTGACTTCTAGACAATTCCTCATCAATCTCATGAGGACAGCCATTAGCCAAACCCAAATGTCCTGAGCATTAATCATAATGCTTAAGGTACATGTTAAGGTCATCTGGGGGTACACAGCAAAAAAAATCCAATAAAATGTCATTTTGCAAAAAAAACCAGCTGGTTTAACTGGAAGAGTACTTTACCAGATGATTTTTTTAAAAATAACTGTAGCATGAAAAATAACATAGATGGCAGTTCCTGGTACCATAGACATTTAAAGCTGTTTAACACATCCTTTTAGAAATTACTGTTTGTCAAATGGAAATTGTTGGGCCAGGGTTCCTTATCCTTTGACGTGAATTTGATGCAACTTTGGGGAATTTACTTGCATCTGACAGATGACAGAAAGGGCTGCATTAGTATTCCCCTCTCTAGGACACCAAGAAACCTCAGTTACTTTCACAGGCTTTACACCCCTCTCCCTGTTAAGCTTTGAGGAATTTTGGGTGGGGCAGTCACATTATAAAACAAAACAAAACCAAAAGAACACACTGACTGACAAAGCAAGCAAATATACATGTTAAAACACAATGTAATGACCTTGGAATATTTTTGCACACAAAAGCAAGAAGTTTATGCCAGAATTTCTATATTTTAACCTTAAAAATATCACAGTAACAACAAGCAACCAGTTCAATTAGCACTAAGCAATCGCACAATTTAAAAAAAAACAACCAGCCAAAATCCCCTGGTTTCATCACAAATGTTTACAGCTTCAGCAATTGTATCAGCAAAGATGAATGCTGGCATCCACACGTCAGCCCTACCTTTTCCACCAACTGTGACTTACAGAAGCCTCTTTCCTTTCTGCCTTTTCCCTTGAGGCCCTAGTATAAGAGGCTGAGACTAATGCAGAATAAAATAGACAGGTGTTGGGAACCCCTGATCCACACAGCAACTCACCCTGTTTTCTACAGGACCACCTCCACCCTATATCTGACAAAGACATTCAGACAGTCAGGGATCTGCACCTTCTGGCTGACACCTCCAAATAGTCTTAAGAAACGAGAAACACAGAGCTGGTGAGGACAGCATGAAGAGAAAGTGAGTATGGACTATGGTCCTGACCTTGGAAGCAAGAGAGGGCAGCAATTCCCTGACAACTTTG
Source organism: Melospiza georgiana (assembly GCF_028018845.1). Lineage (NCBI taxonomy): Eukaryota > Metazoa > Chordata > Aves > Passeriformes > Passerellidae > Melospiza > Melospiza georgiana. Next base: position 51,141,182 of record NC_080431.1, read on the forward strand.
TCAGGCAGCTGACAGGCTCAGGAGCTCAGACCCAAGGCATCTGAGCCCCAAGAGCCATACAGCATCTCTAGGGAATGCCTGTCATCAGGAGGAGACAGAACATGCACATCCCATTCAGGCTGTGGCCATGTACACTCTTGGACTGGTGTCGGTGACTTGATGCTTCTGGTTCTGTTTTATCTGGATGAGAACTTCCCATATCATCTACCAGCATTACCAAGGCCTCAAGAAGATGTCACATCATACAAAGATAAATAAATGCACACAGCACTGCCAAAGCAGGTCTTTGAGTTCTGACACTGTCTGAAGGGACAGGAAGGTTTGGCTGAGCTGGAGCATGGCAGGCTAAGTCATGGAGCATGGATGGCTTACCACATACAGTTTTAAAGCCAGCAGTGGCACCCCCAGGTTCTCAGTTCTGCAGGCAGGGAGGAGAGAGCTGCTGCTGTCTGCTCCCTCCCCAGAGAGAGCTGCAGGAGGACCAAACCCACCTGCTGGCTTTCAGGGACTAAGGTGATGGAGCAGAGCCAATTCTTCACTCCGAATAATAGCAGGTGAGGAAAAGTCTAACAGCTTTACATCACTGTTACACCATGTGGCCACAAGTTTACCATCCCTATCCAAGACTAATGAAAGGAATTTATAATAGCCATATAAATAATGTAAACATAGAAATTGATATAATTTGTTGCTCACAAAAAATTTAAGCATGTTAAGGAAACTTCTCAGTCTGACCATCCACGAGACTCCCTGGCAGCCACATCCCCAGGCCAGAGGCTGTCACTGCTGGGTCAAAGCCCCTTCACAGCAGGTGGCTCCCGTGACCGACGTGTCCCCTGGCTCCCCACACACCCACCCACAGTCAGACCAGCTTTCCTTGCCCGTTCAGCCCCGGGTTGCCCACAGCAGAGTCCCAGATGTCTCATTCCATAAAGCCATTTATTCACAGCACAGTAACACAGGAACAGCCCGAGCTGGTGCCCCAAGGAGGACCCCAACCAAGGAACCCCTGAGATTTTACAGCCTCACGTCCATCTCTGGGCAAGTCTCCTCTTCCCCTCTGTGTCCACCCACCCCACTGCTGCTGCTGTCACCTTCTTCTCCAGCAATTCCCAGCTTCTACAGTCTCTCTCACTGTTCACTGCCTGCCTGGCCCTGGTGCCTTTTGTTAGTTATCCCAAAGGTTGGCAGCCCACAGCCTCTTGTGTCTGGCTCCCACCCAGAGCTCAATCTGCATCCCACTCTGCAGCTTGCCAGCAGAGCTACCTGGACCAGACGTATTCCTCTGCAAGCAGCAGCTCTATCTTTCCATCCACAAACACAGGATGGCAATATTAAGTTTCTTAACCATTCCACTGCTCTTGCCAACACCCTTCAAGCCTCTTCCGAGAAGATGACTTCACAAAGTGGTTTAAGACCAGTTAATACTTCCCTGTTGTTGAAAGAACCAAGGGTTGTGGTTTTTCCTCCCATCTCTGCCCCTGGTCCATGATCCAAACTTCTGTCACTTGACACATGCCAGGCTTCACACTTTTTTGATCACATAGTGAGACAACTGAGATTTATAAAGTGTCTGAAAAGGTTTTGGGGGTATTGCTGGGTTTGCAAGTTGAATTACAAGAACTCAAGAGCTAATACAAACAAGGTGTGGGGCACCTCACAGAAAAAGTGGAGCACCACCTCTTTGTCCTTTTAACAGCAAAGTGCTCATTTGCATCTTATAATGTGACACAGTGCTCAGAGATAACCAGCTCAGCTACCAAAGGCAAACTGGTGTCTCTTATTTTAGCTTTTCCATAATGCTGCAGAATGGTATTCCAATCACTGGCAGTTACGATACAGGGCCAGTTTTAAGAAGACCTGGAATAAAATGGCTTATTTGTTCCTCTTTGCCAAAGTCAGAGCTGAAAAAATGGGGCAGCGGGGAGGGTAATTGCTGCAAAGTATCAGGTTTCAAAGGTTATCTGAAATAGGCAGAAGCTTTTTAAAAAAAAAAAAAAGAAAAAAGGGGGAGGGAGAATAAAACATTGGAAGACAAAAATGAAAAGGGGGAAAAGAGGCATGGAAGAAAACATAGGTAAGAAAATAAGGAAAAGGGGAGAGGAAAAAGGGAGAAAAAGAGAAGGGAGGGGGAAAACCACACCTAAAAATATCTTCCGTTTTTTCCCAGGGTACCCTACAAGTTTTTGTTTATCTGAGCAAGCCACAAACTTAAGCCTTTGTATCTGCATGCCAATTTCTGCCCAGTTACTGTGAATCCAGGCTCCCTATGAATCAGCGTTAGCACAGGGCTTGCCCAAACAGTGTTCTGCTCTGAAATGATGCCTCATGTTGGAAGTTCCCCACCTCGGTTCAAAGTCCTGCTTTCCCTACTCCTGTCTAGTGTCTTTTTTGAAATTTTTACACCACTTTGGGCAATTCTATCCCACTCCCTTTGCTTCTCTGGTGACTGGGAGCTCTGGAGAGGGGGCAACACAAGTCCTTGCCCAGGCTGAGATAAAGGCTGTGCTAGTCACAGCTGTCTTTAAATTCACTGCTGGTTTTACTAGAGACGAAAACGGGGGCTGTAGAACCTCAAAATAATGTCAGAAGAAACCGAAAGTTGTTTAAAGAAGAAAGAGAGCCATTAGACATGGACAGACTCCCCTTTTGCAGAATAGCTGGCTGTTAAATTTAAGCACTTACTTTTTAGTATCCACTCTTAGCTGATTGTTATCTGGCACTGGAAAACTGAGTTTAAAAACACAGGTATTTCAGGAGACCTGCAAATCACCATTTTCTTTTTTAAATAAGGCCTTACAATTTGTAAAGAAAATTATCTCTTTGAGGAGGTATATAAAAAACCCTCTAGTTTTACTAGAGCTACAGGCAGCTGTGAATAGTTTCTTTACAAAGTAACTGAAACCAAAACCTGTTTTGTTGCAACTGGCATCTCATCAACTCACAATCCTCACAGATTAACACTATGAAGTTCAGTTTCCAGCTAACTACTCCTGTGTATTTCTTTGTAACAGCAGAAATGACCACCAAAGAAGCTGCGTTTGTGCAGGACTGCTAGAGCTTCACAAAATGTACTAGGCCAATGGTACCAGACTTCAAAATGAACTGGTTATTAAGTACCATTATTGATCTATGAAAATGCACACTTCCATGCTCCCTATTCAGACCATGGCACATCTAAATGCAAATTTTCTGTCCCTGCTCTCTCATCCCCTCCCCTCAAAACTGTCCCAGTTCAGCCACTTCCCTGATCCCATGAAGACAATGCCAGAACAGGTGAACCATAAAATGGCAGACTTTGATTAACTGTGGTTTTCAATAAAAAAACTCACCAAACATGACAAAGTTTAAAAAAATTATAACAAGAATTTTAAAAGAATGTTTTCAGGAACTACATAATCCGATTAGTTCCTCCTTCCTGTGCACCTTATATCCATAACTAGCCACATTAATAAGATACAAAGTATAGCAATTGTACATTCTGACAAGTTGGCCTAGAGTTCTTCTGCACAAAAATATTATCCCCTGTATTTTTCAGAGAAAAAATATTTCAATATTCCCTTTAGAGATAAAACTTCATTCAAAGCCAAATGTTCCAATTAATTTTGTTAATTACTCTTTACTACACGACAGTTAATCATTTAAAAACCCATAAGACTGGCAACAAACTGGCCATAAAATTACCATTGCAGTTCTTTCAGGGAAAAGTGCTTTTAAAGATGAGAGTGATAAGGCACACCTGCCTATTCATTAAAAAAAATTACAGCATGAACATTAATATAGCTAAAAAACTGACTGCTGTCCATGTCTCAGTAGGGTTTCATGTGCAACAGATGCTGTTCTTAAGTTTTTTCCAGGTTATAATTTATATGACACGTCAATTACCAACAGGTGATAGCTGTGCTATTGAAGGGCTGAAACTACACCCTATAGATGAAAAAAACCTATCAGCGCCCACTACTCTGCAGATAGATCCCTAAAAACTGATTGCTACAGTTTCATGAGGCCTACTGCTAATTTCTGTTAATCCAGGAGAAAAGAGAAGCACAGTGGATGGCAGTCACAAAATAGTACTGAAAAAGAGTAACTTTAAAAAACCTAAATCCTTCATATTAAGCAGTCATCGCTCAGTAATGTTTAGTCATAAATTATGGTGGCTTCAGTTTTGTTTTGCTGTGAACTTCAGTCATAAATATTTTAATGTGGAATTAGCACAGTCTTTATGATGTCTGATCCTCTCTCAAAGGCATAACGTGGAAGCAACTGAAAAGACTGGTACTGACTTCAAAGAGCAAAACAACACATTTCACTGTTGAGAGCAAACAAAATCAAGAAGGAAACTTCAAAGAAGGGAGAAAAGAAAAAAAGCAGCTGAAAAACAGAGTAGGTGGGAAAATTGAGCTATGATTAGCCCCATTTCAGAAGCGGCCTAAAGCAAGCTATACTTGAACTAGGGTCTCCCACACTGCAGTCTCGCAGTTCAACTGGGCAGCTGTGGCTACAGTCAATGCTTGTCCACAGTGGGCAGGGAGGTAACAGGGGCCTCCCTCCCCAGTGTCCTCTCCTCTCCTGTGGGGTGCCTTCACACCCCTGGGCCCCAAATTCTGCCCCACTGCAGTCAGGCTGGATAGCTTCCTGCCAGAGACTGGGGGCTGAGCTACCAGCGTTGACGACCTTGTCCTGAGCAGGAGCTTTCCAGCCACAGTGCTGGTCCTGGCCCATCCTGCATTGATCCCCTTTCCCTTCTAAGGAAATCCACAGCATGCACAAGATGGAGACTGTGAAACTCATAATTAGTTATCATCTCCTTCACAGCAATCATCTCTGCAAAGTGGCAGCTCTCAATTTCTAAGGACTTTGCCTTTAAAGAAAACCAGATTTCTTGAACTATAATGTATGATGGGAACAATACTGTACTTGTCTGACTCCAAAGTATCCCAGAAACCCTTGGACACCATCAGTTACAAGGATTAAATATTTTCAGTTTCTGGCAGCAATTTGAAAACCCTTCTCAAGTGACCAGCAACAACAACCAAAAAAAAAAAAAAAAAGAAAAAGAAAAAGAAGGTTAACAAGGGCATTCACAAAAGTGGAGTTTCACAATTACTCATGCATGTAAAAATTCACACACGATATATTACAGTGAATATGGATTCACAAAAATGACTCTATGAAATGCACACAGATGCATTAAGTGGTGCTTAAGTAACACACTGGGGAAATGCCAGTTGTAGTGTGAATAATTAATATGAACAGCAAGTTGGCAAGAAGTCTCAACATAAAATACTGTTTGAGTATCAAAAACCTTCTTGAATAATAACCTAATTTATTTGTATGGTCACAGTCTGTTCACAGATAATTCACTGCTATGAAAAAAATACTGAGAACAGCTCATGTCAATTTACTCTGTGAACTGTTCCTCATGTCAAGTTAATGTTGAGTTCTTGTTTTGCTTTTGGTAGTAAAAGATTGTATCAGAGCATGTCTTTGGAAATAATGTCAAAAGTATGAGTGAAACCAGCAAGCTGTCTTCATCCCTGGAGACAGTCCAGGTGTGGTGCTAGTGGCTGAAAGAAAACTTCTCTCTGTAAAGCATCTACTCCACCTTTGAGATTTTTTACATACATTCAGTGAGGGGTTGTTTTTAAAAAATGTGACAGATTTTTGAGCTTTCTTCTTGAGAATTGGTTGTTCTTTAGGGCTACCTTTTCTAATAGAATTTACAAAAAAAACCCCTGTATTTCAGGTGTGAAACATTACTAGAGTTACTCAGAGTATGCTGAGTATACTTACAGCAGTAAGCCATGCTAGCATGCACATCTTAATTTATAACTGTATACCCTCAGAAAGTTAAAAGCAGCATCTACTCAAGCTGCATATTCCTACTTTTGCTATATGTGTTTACTTAGGAATGTATCACATGTTAATTAAAAGCAAACAAAACCTACAGAGAACAAAGAAAAACCTTCTTGGTTCTCTAAGCATCCACTGTTGATGGATGAAACTCTTTACCATTGGGAAGAGTGCACCTGGGATTGCAAGCCACCAGCCAACAATATTAATGCCATTTTCTCTGTCTTGTATAGAATTAACAGCATTCAATACCACTATTCATTTTGCTCCCTGCTGCTTTTTGTCCTTTAACTTTCTTCTTGCATTAGTCACAGCCATCTTGATACAAAGACACAGAGAAGTCTTTGCACCAAGAGAGTGCAGAGTAGCAGAGAGGTGGTTTTATTGCCAACCTGTGAGGGTGATATCATCATCTTCTATGATTTGCTCTTCTGCAACATCCAGAGAGTTCTCAGTGATCATGTCACTAGGTTCATCCACGCAGGTTAAGCCAGAGTAGTTATGTAGGAGTTCTGCACTAGGAACATGCTCCACGATGACAGCAGGGAAAATAGATGGATCACCAAGCTAGAGGGTGGAGAAAAAAAACCCCAAAATATTAGTTAGACTGCCTCCAATCTAGCCACTTAATGACTAATATTTCAACAGATCTGTTCTAAACCACCTGGATATCAAACTGTCAGGAAGGAATACTAAAGATGGTTTTTAGCACCTGAAAGCAAATAGCAGCAGTCCCACCAGGAGCCAGAGGCTGAATATTGCTGTAGTATCTACTGTACAGACTGTACTGACTGTACTTCAGTACATAACACCAGACTTGCATGGCAGAGTTTTGCAGCATTAAAGCTGACAATACAGAGGAGTGGCACAGCACAGTAAGTGCTAAACTTTGCTGGCAATAATACCGGGGGAGCAACTTGCTGCAAACACCTTCACCTTTTGCTGAGAGTGAAGGAGTCCTGTGGCTGTGAGGACTGGACAAAGCACTCACAGGCAACAAATTCCCTATGAGACATTATTTGAAAATCACCATTTTAGGGGACACTTGTTACAGAAGGAAGGGGTGTAACATGTTGATGAAAGTGCTGTAATACATTCCCTCTCTAATTCTTATGGCTTTAGTCATTTGATCTTGCTCACACCACACGCCCTCGCCATTCTCCTTCCAAAGTTGGCATTTAGACATCATCCTTTGGTCTTGATAGTCATTTTACATCAGATACAGAGGAAAAGATGCAGCTGGGAAACAGAAATCAAACTGACTAGCAATAATAACAAGTAACACACTTTCTGAAAAGGCAACCGCTCAACAGGAAGAGGTTTTCAGCAAATAACATCTACCACAGACACTGTATTTTTCAAAGTGAGTATTTTAAAATGTGCTTTGCAGGAAGAAAGTTATAGCAGATTGATAGCAGAACAGGTTCAAAGAAAGTCTAGTGTAACTCTAAGGTTCCCTGACTACAAAAATAAAACACATTATGAATGTGTCAAGCTTAAAAACAAGAAAAAAACCTAAAAACTGGCTAAAACATATTTCTGAGAAAACCAATATATGTAGTTTTGGTCTCACCCTCCAAAGAAGAGCACAGATATGTATTTATCATGGAATCATAGAATGGCCTGGGTTGGAAGAAACTTCAAAATCATCTAGTTCCAATCCCCCTGCCATGGACAGGGACACCTTCCACTACACCAGATTGCTCAAAGTTCCATGAGCCTAGCCTTAAACACTTCCAGGGATGGGAATCCACAACTTTTCTGGGCAACCTGTTCCAGTACCCTTCCATCCTCACAGTAAAGAACTTTTTCTCAATATCTAATCTAAACCTACCATCTTGTAAGTTTGAAGTCATTCCCACCTGTACTGTCACCATATGTGCTTGCAAATAGTCTCAATCTTCCCTGTAGGTTCCCTTCAGGTATTGGAAGGAAGATCAAGTAGTTTTTTTAACCACAGAAGTTAAAAACCCAAGGGAAAAAATCAAGTGTATGATTACGTCCTTGTTTAATTCTTGTTTAAGAATTACTCATCTCTCCTGCCACTGCACACACCGTCACAGACAGAAAATGGTATCAGAGCTATCTGCTCAACCCAGACAGTAGCTAGCCTCCCCTAGGGAAGAGTCTGGAACATAAGTACTGAACGTAGAAAGTGCAATTACAAGTTTTAAAAGGCAGTAATTACCACTTTAAATTGCTCTGTGTTTTGTAAACCATGTTTCAGCAGAAACTGTGGTAGAGGGCAATCAGCAAAAAAAGAACTAAAAACAAAAAATAGTGTTTTAATGGTTTAATGGACTTCTACCATGAACAGTCTCCTAAAAAAAAAGTCAACAAAACCAAAATTTTAAAAAAAGATCCACCAAATAATGACCTATTCTATGAAACATGTTTCAAAAGAGAGCAATATGGTAGAAGATCAATAAAAATGAACAAAGTGCAGACCAGTTAAAGCCGTCTTGTGCAATCTTATCACCAGATGACAGGTGTATATCAAGTCATGCAACAGGACAGCTGTTACCCCACACCTTTGTGGGCACCTCTAACCAATGCTGCATCGTACTGGAGCTGAGAAATCAGAAATCATTGATAGTCAAGAGGTCCCTACTGTTCTTCAGAAAAAATCATGTTCACATTTTGCATCCTATTTGTTTACTGACCCTAACATCCTATTTGCTTCCAGGCAAGAATAAACAAATAGATTTGATTAAGTAAAAGCCACATCAACAAAAAAGTATAAAGCACTGTTAAGAGAGAAGAAAAATAAAAAACTGCATGCATTAAAGAAAAGTTTTATTTTCAACAATACATTCCATAAGCTACAAGATAGATGGTCCATTACGGCCTCATTCCTGAGATACAATTATGCTCTGCAAATAGTTTAAATACCTCAGTTTCAGTAATATGCCATGATACATAATTTTTGGGATTTAAGTTACAGACAGCTGTGGTGCAGGCACTTGGACATGAGCTAAGAACTCCAAGTTTCCTTCCTAGCCAATAGACAGGAATGGCATTTCTAGGGCACAATTTCCCTGCCCAGCTTTAGGCTCCTGTGCTATGATAGGATGCCATGCCTTAAAAACACCTGCATTGACTACGAAATGGTGGAGGCATTGAGGTGCTTGTTTCTGGTGCAGGCAGCTGTGTCCCACACTCTCCTCAGCAAGTGGCCAGCTTCCTCCTGCCCACCACGTCTGCGCAGCGAGGCGCGCTCCTCGCCCCTTCCGCCCCGCACCGCCTCAAGAGCTGCAGTGTCTGCAGCCACACGTCGAGCTGCCTGTGCTCCAGATAAGCCTTACATTAGCTTCTGCTGGAGAAGAAAATCACTTTGGCTCAGCTCTGTCCTTCTCTAATGACTGATGCTCACACCACTGGCCTGGCCTCTGAGAAGATGAGTTGTAGGAAAATGTTTCAGAATAATAAACAAAACAGATAAAATCAACTGATTGTCACATGTTTTCAGATCAGTTTTTCAAAGCCCTGTTTATATTACACCCTCTTCACTTGCTATGAAACCTAGTTACAAAAGCACAAACATCCACATGTTTCTAAAATATGCTTCTCTACTGACCAGAATGTTTCCTGTGGTACTGTACTGTGCTGCTTCACGCAGTTCTGAAGTACTTGGTTTGATCCTATGATCAGATCTGAACTGCTCTGCCAGATTAAACTGGTTTTGGCCATATCTAGAAACAATCATCATACACACAACACTCTGATATGGTTGCTATGTCTGTCTGCAGGCAGAGAAACCCCCAGGGCAATACCTCTTCACCTGAACTTGGTGCCAGACTACCAAGGAAGCTGCTGACACACTATACTTCCAAAAGGCTGGAGATGAACAGAAAAGCATTCACTCGTGGTAAGACACTTTAAATGTGCTTTTCTTTAACTTGATCACAGTTTTGAACTGGAAGAATCAGAGTAAATGTCACTTCTTGTACTGTATTATTTTAAAACTGTTGTTATAACTGCTTCCAACTCAGTCCCTACAGTGATACGATGTATGGACTTTCCTTCCTGCAATGGTTGTGAAAAAGAAAGGAAAGAACAACTTTTAATATGCTCCTACTGAGAAAAGCATTCACACAACTGCAAGTCAATTTAATTTGAAATGCATTTTTGTGGAAGTGGCCATTGTGTTTTTATACAGTATTTGCAACTGGTTATGATTTCATTCACAAGCCTTTCATTCAGTTTTAAAAGCTAATACTAATGTACACAGATGTACACATGACTATAGTGAGGTAATGCTCTTGATTTCACTGAACGCATCTGAATCCCAGTTGAGAGCCAATCTAAACCTTCCTCTAGCTCTGTTTTTCTGTAAGACACAAAAATAACTGTACACATTTGGAACTACAAAAGAGCCCTTTTTTACTATGCCTCCCTTTGAATCTAGTGTGCAATGAGAACTACACACAGAAAAAACATTAAATTAAGAACTACAAGGTAGTGATTCAATTAACACAAATTAAATTACGTCTCTAATAGCAAGGTTGCAAAAGAATTTATTTCTAATACAAACATGCTTCTATATGCCCTAGCAAAAAGGGAGAGTGCAAACTATCCCAAAGTTTTTTTTAAAGTCCCAAATTAAAGTGTCAGCAATGATTTTCAAGAAATCAATACAGAGATCCATAGAAGAACAATTTGTGTATTTTAAAATTTTTCCTACTTCTGCTGCTTCATATTTCTCATACAAAATTTGGATAAAATATGACACCCTAGCTCCAGCAAAGCTTTGACTTGGCTTCAACCCATTTCCCATGTCTGCTGGACACATAAAGCAATTGAGCTACTGCTAAAATCTTCCCAAATCTTAGCCACCAAATCCCCATAGATGGACCTTTACCAATTCAGAGGAGTGCAAACTTCATACAGATGAAATTCACAGAAAGTCCCATAAGCGGGTCCCTGAAAGCACTGGTTATATCCCACAATCCCCTGAAAAATGAACCCCGTCCTCCTCCGAGGGCTAAAGGCAGCAATCTTCCTTTCTGCTCTCTAATTCTTTTAGTGTGTTTGACATGCTGACAAGGTGTTTCTCTTTTTCTCTGAAAATTGTCTCATCAACTGTCACCAACTGACAGAAGATCAAAACACCATCCGGGCCACGGAAATGGAAAAAATGGAAGGGGATTTCTTCTGCTTTGGAGGTACTGTCTTCTCATACTGCAAGTCTTTAAGGATGACAACTTGTCCCAGGAATAAGGTGACTAGCTTTTAACTGGTGTGGAATAAATTCTGTGTGAGTGAGTGATAGGTGAGAAGAAATACATGCAATAGATAGTAGAAGGGAAAAGCTACGTGGGAAAAAAAAAAGGTGAAAGCAACCTCAGGGAAAAAACAACTGTCTTTTTAACCAAATAACAACATTCAGACTGGCAATGCAGATGACCATTTACATTAAAAAACAAATAATCCTCCCCCTCAAGAACAAATAAAGCACCCCAAAACCCTAAACAGAACTAGGGGAAGTGACCTTAGTGACTAGAAAACAGCTTTTGAACTTTTCCTTTGCTGACAGTCCCTGTGCAGAGGCAGAGGTAGCTTCTCAGCTTTAAAGGGGTTCCCACTGCCAGCATCTGAGAAGGGACCAAATTGCACAGAGGATGCTGCAGGCAGACACACAATGCTCACTTTTCTGGGAAGACAACCTCATTACAGATTTCATATTTTCCTTAAAGTCTTCATAAAACTGTAAATGGGTAAAGGAAAGGAACCTTCTGCTGGAGCTAAAAACAGCTAAAAAAATGTAGACTTTCCCCTTCACCAGGTGGCTTAATCTTTCTGAAAGCCCATGGAGATAACAGGGAACATGGGAGAGCAAAGGTAGGCATGAGATGATGGTGCAGAAGTCATGGCTCAACCTAAGGTCTCAGACCCCTCTTTATCAGAAGAAAGCAGGAGAGAAACAAATGCCAGAAGTACAGAAGGGGCCTTCAGGCACAGGTTACTACAAGCATCAGAGCCACCTGAGAGAGCCCAGCCCAACATAGAGCAGTCATGCTGGGAACCATGTTAGCAAATTAATGGCCATAATGATTCAACTTCTCCCTGATACCATTTAAAGCTTCCTACTATGGATCTAGCCACTATGCCTGCTTTTATTCAGCTTTTTAAATTAAGTTCACAAAGGACTAAATAAAAAGGCATTGAGAGAAGAAGCTACAGATAGAAAAAGAAGCAGGTTTAGGCAGTGGCATTGACTCAGCCAAAGCCTGCAGGAACTCCTACCCAGTTTTGTTTGTGCCGTCTCCCTCTGCCTCACAACAACAACAAAAGAACCCAAACAAACAAAACAAAAGCACAGAAAAAAGCGGGGGAAAAAAGGGCAAACTCTCTATTTTGACCAGATTTCTGACATGTAGCAGAAGCCAGACAGGTTATCAGTAGCCTTAACCCAAGCCACTTGTTCCCTTCTGAAAATTATAAGGATATTTTCACTTCATTTCTTCCTCACCACAGAGCTACTATGTGATAAATGAAACCTCCAAGTATAATGAAAAATTTAAAAACCATTCTTTTTAAACTACAAAAAATAAAGCTGATAAGAGCAAGTCCTTCCCGTTCACACGGGTCCATGTGACTGAGCCCCTCCCACTGGCATCTGCCACTGAATGCTTACATTTGCAAACTGTTCATAATTTATGGTTGTTTAACCAAGACTCAAAAAAAAAAAAAAAAAAAAAGGCAAAATAGCTATGAATTATGACTTCCCTAAAATACTGAGCATAGCTGCCACTTAGACCCTGAACCTCTCCCCACAGCTGTCCCATGTCCCAAGAGCTCTTGGCACAAGAGAGCTCCAGGCAAAGCTTTGACAAGAAGAAAAGTACCAAAGTTGTTAAAACTCCAGCTTGTGAGGGCATTGCAAAAATAACTATCAAAAGATAAGTTAAATAACATCATTTGTATACAATGAAGATCCAAAAAACTGCTTTTGCTCAACACAGAGCACTTACAGAGCTAACACTTTTGCAAAGTACAAAATTCTGTTGTCCGTCCCTAAATACAACTAATCTAAGAACTTAGAAACTTTAGGAGTAGCAATAGCTCCTGTGTAGTAAGAAGCAGATCAACCAAGTATAAGCAAGAAGCAGTCTTTTAGGGCTAAGGTACTACAAGCTCTCAGCCAAAGGAAAATTTGTTTCAGCTTCCCAGGCCTTCACCTGTGCAGGAGTTCTTTTCTACAACTGGGCATTTAAAATTTATCTTCAGGCAGCCAGCTAGCATCTTTGATATCTGAACTCAGTGAACCCAGTGATTTAAAGGGAGCTTGCATCTGACTGGAGCAATGGACTTCCTGCTATGCACCCTCTATCTCCAGCCTTTCACATCTTTGATTTCACCACCTTTAAGGTATGCTACAGAACATCTTTGCTTAGACTTCATCCAGAGCAGAATTTAGTGGGGTTATGAGATAAACATCAAGGTTGAGTTGTTCTGAAGCTGGAGAAAGCTCTGTTTAGAGAGGTTTTACTGTCCTGTTGAGCACTCCTTAGTATTTTTAAAGTTTCTCAGGTGAGCATCTGAAGAAATTGCAAGAAGCAGAATGCGTGGCTAAACAAAACAAAGCCCTATCTGCTCACACTACCCCTCCCAGGAACCACACTGAAGTAGCCCTCCCTACCTCAATTCTCCCATTTCCTATTGGCTTGTAAAGTAAAGCCAGCAATGAACAACGAGCAGAGGTAATAAGTAAGGCTCATTTTTGACTACGCTTGTGCAATTCCCATATCTAAATCCCCAGGCTACCACAAGCTCTGGAAAAATACAGGGAAGGAAGTTACATTACTAATTCCACCCAAAACTGAGTTAGCACTTTAGACAGACAACACTCAGTTCATTGAAATGATCGCATGACTCTGACAGCAGAAACAGGCCAGTGACCCAGCCAGATATTAGGCCATACAGAAAACCAGAGACAAGATCATAAAACCAAAAGCAGGGTATTTTTTTAAGAGAGGAGAATAAATGCTTTTTACATTAACAAAAACGGAATAGTTTGTCATGGCACTTAGCCTTTAAAAAGGCTCAGACACCTCATTTCTTGTTAATAAATGCAAGCTCTAATATTAACCACCAGCTATAGAGAAGCTGCATTATTTTTACAATAGGAATCCTACACTGAAGCTTCAGGACTCACAGGATGTGGTTTAAATAATCACCACCTAACTGAGAGTCTGCGTAGGTAGAAACAGACATATTTTCCCTGTAGTGTAAAAGAAACCAATGCAAATTACGTTCAAGCTTATTTCTGAATAAGCCTCATGCAGTAATACAATTTAGAAACCAATCTGTAAATAACAGTGAGCAGGTACATACTGCTCCTTCCAGTCATCTGCAGGGTGACCATTACTTCTACTCAGAATTTTATCCTAGTACACTAGAGAAGTTGAAACTAGTATAAAATACCATCATTTTGAGAATTCTATATCACATATGCATCGATTCTACTGGCACAAATCAGCAAAACAGGAAAAATATTTTTGGAGGAAGATGTCTCTGCAATACTGCAGAGGTTATAACATTTCAGCCAATTTCTGTTCCGCGTATGCAAGTTACGGGAAGCAACAGGAAGCTTTTGAAACAGCACAAAGATCTGCTGCAACAATAATGACCTCAATGTTTCCTTTTTGTGTTTTACACCACATTTTTTCCTCGTGTTTCATAATACTCCTAACACCAACTTGTACAAATATGGTTTCTTACACCATCCCATACCTGCTGCTCATCCTCCATGACGTTGCTGGCAAATTCAAACACAAGCTCATTCTGCTGTACAACTGCTGCCATAATAACGCATTCCCAGGTCTCAGCTCCACATACAAAGAAAAATGTTCTTGAATGTGAATGAACAGAGAGCTTCACTGAGGTCCAGCTGGGCAGAAAGGCAGGTTCACAAAATGGATCAAGTATCAATGTTTGTGTTTCTTAGATCATCAGTGTTCCTGGGTTCTTCTCTTCTCAAAGCAAAACAAAACAAGGCAAATCCTTTCCTGAGTTGTTCTTCCCGCCTCGATAGCCTTTACCACTGTGGAGGGAAAAATAAAAAATTATCATTAAAATATTGTTACTTAGCAATGTGAATTTGTGGCAGTGGCAATAAAGCTTTCTACGTATTAAAACTGTTATCTACATCCAAGCAAGTCAGATACTTTTCTGTCTCCAAAGGTATTACTTTTACTGATTAATGTATGAGAACTTTCACTGAAAGTTCTGAAACAGAACTGTTTCAGGAAATACGGCATCAGTTTCAAAGTGTTTCATATTAAAAGCATGAGTCTAAGGAAATGTTATAAAAGTTAAAAAAGAGAAAATCCATATTTTCATTTGATTCAGATATGAAGTTTTCACATTCATTAAAACCTCTCATCTTCAAAGTTTGAAAGTGAACATACAAAGAACTCAGACAGACCTACTCAGCTGTAGGATATCCCAAGTATATCACATTTCTTCTTCACACACAGTTCAAATTTAACAAAGTTGTTGTTTTGCAAGTAAAATGTTCTGGATCTTGAATCCCCGTTTAAAAATGATGAAACCAATAAATAAACTCTTTGTACAATCCAGAGAGTGCCCACGTTCCTACATGAAGCAGATCTTCAGCTTCATATTAAAAATGCCCTGTGAATGTCCCCTTATCTCTACCAGAGGCTCTCAAGCAGCCGGAAGGAAACAGCACTGACCACGTCACGGCAAATTAGAACTGTCAAAAAAACTGCACAGTACAAAGAAAAAAAATCCCTAACTACTGAACATAAACAGCTTTGGTGAAAGGATGCCTGCCCACAGCTCCCAGGCTGTTACTTACTCATCTGTGCCAAAGGTAAACTCAGTTAGGGTGAGCTGACCAAGAGGCTGCTGCACCACCTCTGCCGAAAGAGGAGAGCGCAAGAAGAACTCTTTGTATGCAACTCAGGTGACCCAGACATTAATTTAAAAATCTACCATTTCAAATAATAACGGGAACAGGTATCTAAAATTAGGAACCTAAGGAGTGTGTTGGTGCCTAGGAATTTTAATCAATATATTTTAAAAGAAGAAAAATGTGCGGTTCCTAGTGTTTTGAGCAAAATTCTTTAGACTGCCTTCGATTAAGTGTTGCTGTGACAAAAGAATAAGGGGCAGAGGTCTAAGATGCACCCATCCAGATTGAGACCCACAGGAGAATCCACATCAGTGCCTTTGGTGATGATTAGCATCTGCCTTTGTACAGGAGGTTTAACTTTGCCTTGTTTTTGCAGTAGGCTCAAACTCAAAAAAATGAAGATCCTCTTCCTCTCCCCACTGCCAAGCAATTTAATTAGGGAGGATCATGTCAGAGACTTGTACTCCCTCACTCAAGGAAATGTAACAGCTGCTTTTCCTATATAGGTTGTGGTATTCCCAAATTCCTAAGTAGTGATGGCAGAGCATTTAGGCATTTAAGTCACTAGATCCTACCCTTCTAAGAAATCAGGAAACCCAAGATTATGCAAACAGGAGAACCTCCCCAACTTCCAAAGCGTGCTCTAATTAGCTGTTAAAAGGTTTGTAAGAGTAGCCACAACCTTAACAACAGAATATTTGCTTTAATGAGAGTTACACGCAGGAACAGAGAAGGAAGTGCTGTAGGAACCATTTCAACCTCAGCGCTTGCACTTTAGTGGTTGACTTGAATAGTTAACGAGGCTTTCTCCATACTTTGGCAGAGTTATGGCACTGAAAGCATTACATGCAACCATATAATCCTGGGTGACTTCCCAAAATTTAATTATTTGGCCTTGCCTTTTGGAAGATGCCATTAGGGAGTAGACACACATTGCTGGCATAGTGGGAATAGGCACAACTTGGCGCATCCTAGACTCCTATCATCCTGTATACCAGCCTGAAAATTAAGTATATTACTCTACAATATATAGTTTAATATTGCCTACAGACACTGATTCAAGTGGGTCAATCTATGCCAACAGGGATACACCAACTTGTTCAGAAGAGAAGACAGTTATGGAAATTTACATTGACTAAGCTTTACATAAAGTAATAGAAGTACAACCTCTATTTTGGTTCCTGCTTAGGAATAAATTGTAACTGTCCAACAAGATGAAATAATATTTTAACTCACACCCTCTAATCACTGAAGAGCAACTTCACTGTAAGGGATCACAAAGCAAACAGGGAAATACAAGAACCTCCTCAGTTGTCCAAATTTAAACTTCTGTTTAAATAGAGGTTAAACTAATTGCTCAGAGTCAGAATACTGCAAGGGCTTATAATCACAGCCACTACATTGACTGAAGCCACATGTATGAACAAAGGCTACAAGTTCTTTAGATCCAGTAACTTTTTACGGTCAATAACAATTAATACAGTCAATGTAAAATTGGGATAAAAGGACATGCTGGAGACACAGGTTACCCAGTAAGGTCCTAAATATAAGGAAAACTGGAGGTCAAGCTACCCTAAAAATTTTAACAGCTCCCCACCTGCACTGGGAGCTGACATTTCCTTCCATTAGTGCCGGGTTATTCATTATTCTGTAAAATATTAGTATTTTACAGTAGATACTACAATACCAAAATGTACACTAAATGAATAAGATATAAAAGATGTGGCAGTAAACTTACTAAAAGCCATAAAGAAATATTTCCTTACTTTTTATTTTAAAAAAGAAACAACAAAACTCTCAATACAAAACTAATTATCCTGATTTAATATAATTTAAGCAACTGCAGCAGCATATTGCATTTAATCCACACAAACAATGCTTAAACCAGTGATACTATGCTAACATGAAAGTAATCATCTGATGCCACTGTAGGAATGGTCAGTCAAAAGCTGCTTTATGAGTTCTGCACTGTGGTGATGCAGCGATGTGAGTCTGTTCCTCCTCCCCTACACCCCGACCCAAAAACCACCAAGGGCTCTATAAATAAAGACAAGTGATACATTCTTTTTACAAAAGAAACATCTACCACAACATTAGTACCAAATCCAAAGACAAGTGAGTGAACAAGCTTTAGTGAGCTTTTACATCTAACTTTATAAAAGTTAGAGACTCAGACTATTACTGTTTTTGCAGGATATTTTTCATTACTTCTGTTCAGTGTGTAGTAACAGCAAATGATCTATTGGGCAACAACAGCACAGCAGAATAATGCAAAAGTGCTTTCCTTTACTCCATATTAATTTCTCTGCCATACAGAAAACAAGAGCAGCTTTTCACAGAACCCAGCAGAATTCCAAACCAGCTATATTTTCCTTCACATCTATTTTCATAAACTGTGCTTTCATCATTCCAACTATCACAAGGTCCTGCTGTCTATAGGCTAACACAAACACAACTATTGTTTTTGTTATGTAATGCCACTTATCCTCTGCCTGATTTTACATACATCTGCAAGTAGAAAATAAGTTATTTGCAAACAGCATAAAAAGTGTAAATTCTATTCACATGCACAGTAAGCTTGACTACATACAAATAATCCTAGGAGAAAGGGAACCCAATATATATTATCATAAAATTTACATCAAATTTTCAGAACTACTACTTACTTCAGGAGGAAGTAAGGTTTTGCTTTCATTTTTACTAATTGTTGTACAAATATATTATAAAAAGCAGCATTAAAACACAATAATATAAACAAACATCTTTATTTTGGTTAATCCTTGAAACAGAACTCAAATTATTTCAATCCCCCTGGAAGCTCCCTCACCCACTGATTTCAACATCTAGGAACAAGCTCCTCAATCAGTCTGTCAAAAAGCACATTCAGTCAATCTAAGCTTTAGTACATGCTACTCTGGAATCCCAGAAGATGCACTGTAGGATTCTGTCCTAAACATCAGCTAGACATCATAACTTTCCCCACCACTCTTTACCATTTATGCCTTCCAGTTAGTCCTAGCCTGCTGAGGACTAACTGAGCCAGTTCAACAAAGCTTCTAAGAAAACCTCCAGAACCAATCCTTTTGGTCCCAATGGTCAAGTTGCAATATCGCAACCAGGCTCCATGCTGGAATCCACAAACTCTCCTTCAAATCCTGATAAAATGAGCCACTACCTTATCATTCAAGCACTGTAATGCAGAACACCAAAATAAGACAATGGCACCAGACTGCAGCAGGCGTAGCAGGCATCAAAGCACCAGGCAGAAACGCAAAAATTTGCTAAAGGTCAGCTATGAGCTTAGAAGACTCAATTCTTGCTACTGAGAGCATCCCAGATAGCTGAAAGATGCCTCCAGGAAGCTACTGCATCCAGTCCCATTTAGGGTTATTAAAATGACTGTAATCATCCTGCACTGCCTTTCTCATGAAATTAATAAGATCATTCATACATTTAAATCAAGAACCAGCTTAGTGCTTTAAGATTCAAGTGCAGATCTGAATTCTGAGTTACTGACGAAACAATTCCACTCATTCAACACAGGGACAAATCAGTTGAGATTGGACTTTCCCATTGATTTCTTAAGAAAGTCTGTAGCAATAGCACTAGCCTAGAAATGTCTAAGTTGTGACTTAACAGAAATGTAAAGCTGAACCCCTCCCTTCTTTACACCATCTTGGATACAGAGAAAAGAGGGGACTGAATGAGAGGAAAGGGAAGATTACAGAAATCTGAACAGAAGGACTGAGAACCACCTCAGGTGAGATCAAACACATGGAGGGTAACCACACCATTTCACTCAAATTTCTAACTCCATTCTATCAGCAGAGGTTAAGGATAGTTCAACCCAGAGTCAGTTCACCTTCTGAAGAGTCAACAAGTACCATCATAGAGTCGGGCTTTCTTAAAAAGGAGGGCAAAGCTGAATAATATTGCAATTCTCTTAATGCAGAAATCCCAGACCAACAATCATCTTTATATATAGTCCACACCAAGCATAAATGTTAACAGTTTAGTATTCTGTGGCATTCTTTATGGACTAATTTTTACTATCCATTAATATCACAAATTTGCACAGGACAAGGGACTTGAAATATGTGCTTAGACCCAGGGCATCTGCAATGATGAAATGACAAGAAGAACAAATTAATATATGTCACTTGGCACAAAAAGTTTCTGAAGCCTCAGTCTTTCTACTGCTCACACAAATTAAAGGAGATAGAAAAACAACATGGTTAAGAGGGTAGAACTGAGGAAGGAAAGAAGCAACATAAAGAACAGACTCAAGTCTTCTGAGAGCATCCATGCTGCCTAGGGCAAACTGTACAAAGGGCAGCTGACATAATAAAAGCCAACAGTGTGACCTTTGCTGAGCTTTCATTAAGGACAAAGAAATCATCAGTATCAATAAATCCCTGTTTTGCAGCCTGTCTGGAAACCACAGGCTCTCAGTGCATATACAGCAAGGAGGACAGAGAGTAAGAGGGCTTATCTGTTAAATATAAACAAGTGTAAAACCCCAAAACTGACACAAAAGCCAGTCAATATCGAAGAAATTAAATGAACCCACTTGACACAAAACCAGATGTTTACTCCAAAGAGAAAAAAACAACAAACACAAGCAACAAACTCTTTGCTATCACAAAAAAATTTCACATTTTGAGCTCTTTTTTGTAACTATCTCTTTTAGCCTTAATATTTTAATTTAAGGTCAGATTCCTTTCCAGACTACTAACAGTAATGGCTCCACCACTGTGTACAGACTCCCCCACTCCTGAACTTTTCTTCCAATCTCCCATGCTCCCTCAGATTTTTTTAAGTCCCTTTTATTCAGCACATTTATGTAACACAGCTGTTGAACACAAACCCAGCAACCTGGCAGAGCACTGCTGGGAAGGCTGAAAAAAATTAAAGCATGGTTGAGGCTTTTTTTTTTTCCTCTGTATCCTCTCCCACCAGCACGCTCAATGTGTCAAGGCAGCCTCAAATCAGTGTAGGTGTGTAGATGTAAAGCACTCTAAGTAATTGATTTATGCTGCAGCAACAAAAGATCAGCCTACCACCAACAGGCCAGGCCTAAAGAGCAACCTAAAAGATACTGAGGTGAGACAGGCTTTTCTGCTGAAGCTCCTGAGCTCCAAAAAAAAGTACTTGAGCATCTGTAAAGAGCAAACCTTCCTAATTTGATCAGGCAAGGAAACGCCAGGTCGGGTTTTAGTCACCCCTCTACGTTGCTCTAGCAAAGTAGAACCAACTCAACAGGAAAAGTTAGCTGACCTAAAGCAGGGGGCAAGGACACTCCAGAGGGAATAGAGGGTCCAAATCCACTTCCCCATTCCCCCAACATGAAAATAACTGAATTTTGCATTTTCATAAACTGACTGCATAATATAAGACGAGGTTAAGGAGATGGGACATGACCTATCCCCCACGATGGGACAACTCCATTCCCCCTCTCCTCCCCAAATCATGTGAGAGATTGGATCTCTTTTCCTCCTTGCCTGCCAGCCCCCAGCTCTCTGTCCATTCCAATCAAAACTGTTTTGTGGATTCAAACACCACTTTGCAGCTGCCCAACTTTCAGCACATTAGACACCAAAAAGAGAAGAGCAGGGTAAATTTTTAGAAGTGGTTAGCCATCATCTGGCTACTCATAGAGCTTTGAAACTTTTCAGACTGAATTTGGTTACTGAAGCCTCAGGTCACAGATAAATCACTTATTTCAACTACAGTTAGATAAAAGCCACATAACATTGCTTCACTGCACAGCCCCTACTCTACCTGCTGGCAGGACACACAGACCCAGGCACACACAGCAGCTGCAGTTGCATGAACACACTTTACATCCATGTGCACATGCAGCACACATGCACCAAAGCATGTGTATGAAACGTGTGCCCTTCTACTGCCTTGACTTTTAACTTCAGGTGCAGCTGTTTTGCCTACCAAAGACTAAAAAACCCCCACATCTCTATACAATAGGGGATACACAAAAGTCCTCCTTCTCTGCTTCCAGTTCATCACCTCCACCCACTGCTGCTCATCAACACCCCAGTGCCGCTGGGAAAATATACAGTTTGATCTTCTCCTCACTCACCGAAAGCCAAACAAGATGAACTGCATCCCCCCCACCCCCAAAAAGGACACCTAAAAGGACAGTGTGCCCCAGACAGTGCAGGGGGACAGCACACAGTTTGCCAGGCCTGAAAGAATTCCAGAGTCTGTCTTCCAGCCATGGAATGGAGCAGCACTGACACCTCAGTATGAACATCTTGGTCTTGGAAAGCTAACATCTGTGCATGGGCACTGTCAAAAAGGAGAGGGGGTGTCAGCCATGAAAAATGCTGGCCACAAGCACACCACCACACTGAGCTCCTGGGCAACTGACAGCATGACTGCACATCTTTCTAAGAATTCTCTGTAGGACTATCTAAAGATCTCTTATCCTAACAAAACCATGAGGATTTGTTATGGGGAATGTTTCTGAAAGCATGGCCTTTTGCAGTAATGTAATATGGATCCAAGGAGCAGCTGAAAACATAACATGCATAGCAAAGACCTGCTTCTCCTCTTGCTACTGCAAAATGGTACACAAACACACTATGTCCAGTAAATGCAGAGGCTGGAAGTGTGGTTTGCTGGTCCAAAACTCTTGGCAGTCACTAACTTGGTCTGCCCCTTGATTCTACCTTTTGTAGTTAATTCATCACTATTAGTAGAGAAAGGAGAAAATCAGGTGATTATATTTCCCAGGGAGACATTCAATTAAGTCATCAAGGCAACTAGTTTTGAAAGAATGAAAGAAAAGCAATTAAAAATGCATCAGCCTAGATGTACTTGCTCAAACTCCTTGCTACAGACATGACAGAAGTGAAAAGCGTAGGAAAATTGTAAAATGTTTTAAAAACAGCTCAATGTAATCAGACCCAACCAGCCCCATTACATAAGGATTTCTTTTCAAACAATAGAAAAGAGCTGTCTTAACACAAGACAAACCTTCAGTAATGCAGATCGCAATCATGTGTATCTAAATGTAGGATTTTGCTGTCGTTTATTCCTGTTAACTGCACACTTTTGGATTTACATTTTTTCCATCAGAAAAACAGTAATATATTAAACATTACAAAACCAGAATAAATTTACTAGAAGTTGGATATGACACTGCAAATGTCCACCTAGTCTAGCTCACCAAGTGGTAAGTGATACTAATTACAGAGAGAAAGGAAAACAAAAGGTCTCTCATTACTTCCTCTCCTATAACAATTAGTATAAGCTATTTTATCCAATAGTAAATTTGCAGGGAGCAGACAGGTTTTATGTCTTGTAATAAGATAACCAAATTACCAGCATTAATAAGTAACATTAGTATCAAATATATCTTCCTATTTTTCACACTGCACAAAACCTCAAAATGCTGTTTTAAAAAAAGATACCAAGAAAACAGTAAATTGATGAAATCCCAAATCAGGTTCCAAAATTTTTGCAAACCAAATGCATTATTCCAGTGACACAAAATACATGTTTTTAAAGGCACCTTTAAGTGGTTTCTTGCATTTAATAGCACCTTTTATGGAGCATTAAGACCACAAGCCTACAAGTATCTATAACAACAGAGCTGCAGATAAGTCAAATTTCAGTGATTTCTAAGGGAAAGTTCCCTTGCATCTTTCAGAAAGAGCTGAAGGGCTGAGCTCCAAGACAGCTAAAACAGGATATGAGGAAACCTGTAAAAGAGGGGTGGAGGAGGGAAGAACTGTTTGACCCTGCAAGATCTTGCTCTTTTGATTAACACATACACACAGGAAAACGAAGTAGTGGCAGTGGGAGGAAGAAAGATCAGAGAAACTAAATATAATTGCTTTGGAAGGGTGCCAAACTTCACAAATTACCAGTTGCTAGTCTGTACCCAATACTGACATAAAACTGTCAATCGTTCTCTAAAAACCATTTTGCCTATAAATTAGTAGCACAGTCATTATTTTTAAATCACCTGCAGGTAAAAGTCAAGTTTACCAAAGAAAAACTGATGGCCAAACAATAACTTTTTTTTTAGCTTCACTATAAATGAGCTATATATATATATATGAAAAAGGAAAGCAAAAAAAAGAGGCCAGCATAGATCAAGTTCAAGTTAAAAGTTTCTTACTCCAGGCAACCTCTTCCAGCCAAGCATCAGTAATTCTAGATCAGGGAGTTAAATTCCCACAGGACTTTTTCAGTGTTCTGCAAAAGTTGCTACAGGACCCAGCTCAGTAAAAACCCCATTACAACTTCTGCAACACAGATTTTTAGCATTCTGTGGGTTTTGTTTTGCAAATAATTTTTTTAAAAACTCTTCTAACTGGACTGTCAAGTACCACAAACAAAATACTTTACTAAGTTCAAAATTACTCTCTGACATAGCCACAGAAGTACTGTGTGATTTGCATTTCTATGTTTGAGTACTTGAGCAGTTTCAGAAATCTGAATTTAATGGACGTGCACCAGCTAGAAAGGGGCACAAACTAATCCACAGAGAACCCACTGAGGCCTCCTCCTTCCCAAACTCACAGACAGACCTGGACTTCAAGGCTCAGTTCGGTACTTTGTTCTTGTCAGTGATGTTTACGTTCAAGGCTGCATTCGGAAAGCGCCAGTTTGAGAAATATAAGGGGTCTTACCTTTGCAGTGTCTTTAAAAAAGCTGTAAGGATACAGAGCAGATTAGGCCATGTTTGCCTCTCATTTGCTGTCAGCTGTCAGCAAAATGAACAGTCAAAAGCCTCTGGAGCAGGCTGGTATTAGTCAGCTAGACTTGAATTTCCAGTTCTTTTACATTGCTGTCTATTTTCCTCCATTAGGTTAGCCTGTCCTACCCTGGTATCAGATTACAGGGAGCCAACATTTATAGCACCTTGCAAAACAGTCGAATATATCACATACCTAAGTCTGCCTATACCTGCTGCCCTCAATGCTTAACCCTTTCTACCAACAGGAGAAACATTTATTCTGAGTTAGACTGTATCACCTACAAAACATTTGCAGCAGAGGAGTCCTTTTTCCTTCTTACCTCACAGCTTACGCGATGGAGTGAGATTTCATTTTAGGAACTGTGGAACACAGGCAGGCTCCACCAAGAACAGAGACTCCAAGACACCCCCAAGAACAAACCTGCACCTGCAGACCCTACCTCCAACAAGAGCCCTGGCCTGGAAGCACTTGTGGTTTATCTCAGCAGGTCTGAGAAGCCCCAGTCCCCATTCTGGGTGCAAAATCATGTAATTACACTGATTCCCCGCCTCCCCTCAGACCCTGCTGCTAGAGCAGGGGTAGGCAGGCGCACTCTCAGCACATAATTGGAATGGCACAAGGAGAAGGTGCTTCCAGCCCATGGCTCTCCCAGCAACACTGGCTTCCTTCTGCCCAGCCAGGACGCGGTGCTGCCCCGGGCTTGGCTGTTCCACCATCTCCCTGATGGCTTTTAGCCTAACTCCCCTTTCTGGAAGGTGTCCTGCTAACCCTATTCTCACAGAATAGCACCTACAACTTAGACAGTGGCAAGTCAAATCCTGCAATGCTGAAACAAAAGGAGCAGCGATTTCCCTCTTTGCACAAGGTGCATGGCCATCCCATGGCCAGCAGCTGCAGTGGGCTAAGAGGGCTAAGTAATGAGAAACAGTACAGCCCATACCACTGAGCACTGCAACTAATACTTATCTGTAAGCTGCTCTAACTCAGCACTAGACAAGCATTTTGGTCTTCGAGAGATTCTACTCATTTACAAGAACACTTTTATTTATATTTAAGCTAGCACTGTGGTTAACAATGACATGTGAGTAAAATATAGATACATATTTCAGTTTCATTTATAAAGCTCATCTGTTAAAACATGTTTTTGCAAACCATGACTGAAGCTTTTTAATCTATTTGCCACAAAGATCCTCATTCCCCTTTACCCATAAATATAAGAAATTAAGTACTCAGTCACACATTTCCAATGGTTATACCACAGGAATTAATGGGTGAGAACTTTTGCACCAGGCAAAAGAAGTCACCTGTTTTCTACAATCTGTGACCAGTCAGAGCACATATACAGTGCCCCAACATACACCTTCTCTAAACATCCCCAAAGGTCCATTTTGTCACCCATTCAGTCACAACGACTGAGATTACTTATTTTCTGAAGTTTTTCCTGAAATAGTTTGATGAGTGAACGAAGGCAAGTAGTCTGAATTTTTTGGTTTTAAGCGTTCGGAGAGTCCAACACTATTCCTAACACAGGCAGGGATTCACTCATGAGGTTGGGACAGGAGAGACAAATCTCCATCAGCATATCTCTTGGAAAAATTAATGCACATCTCCTACTGCCAAAATCACAAAGCTGATACTTGCACTGAGCTTTTGCATAGATTCAAAAAACCCCAAAAAGCAACCAAAAAATGCAACCCAAGAAAAGGTGACAACACCTCCTAACATTTCACAAGCAGAATTACTTAGTTCAAAAGTCTGTAGAAATGGCAATGAAAGGTAATTCAAGAAGAGGTGCAAAGTACCAAACCATACCTACAATCAGGCAGACTGATAAGGAACAGCTGCACACAGGGAAGTCCAAGCCCTCAGTCAGACTTCTGAACTCCCTCCCACTAACCTCCAAGTCTCATGAGTCTGGGGTACTCTTTTTCACTGTTTGTCCTTTCTAATATAATTGGAGTTTTTTAGCACAAGAACATTCAACCTAATTTTTGGCTTAAACAGATTTTTTACGGTAGCTCAGACAGCATTTATGTAAGCCAGGGTAGACCTGGTCTCTTAACCAAGACCAAAACAAATGGCATCTTTAGGAGAGTCTCTAGCGACAAGAGATTTGTTACACCTTTCTGAGGTAAAATCTTCTGATTTCCAGTGTATCATAATTTACAGATCACTGTGGCTGCAACTCACATGTCATCTAAAGCCAAACAAAAAAATATTTGAAATTTATTGAAAATTATAGATTGAGGGACAAGTTTTTCAATTCACAGGCAGAAGGGTAAAGGCTAATTTGGGTTGGAAGGCTGTAACTCTGTATTTTCCCTCAGCATGAGTCACAGCTCTGAGCTGGGATGTGCTTTCTGCATGGGAAATTTGTACCAGTGTCACAGCTCACCAAAGAGAAAGACAAGAAGGAACAAAATACTCCAGATATGCTCAAGTAAAAAACAATAGGTAAGATCTGCACCATGCAGGAAAGGGAGCAAAGTCACCTGCTGACCAGTTTGCTCTGAACTCAAGGAATACTTTCAAAACATTAGCTTAAAACTGCACTTCAGATTGGATACAACTTTAAGAAAGTACCGACACAAACAAAGCACTGAGACATGGAGGGAGGGACATGGTCTTGGTTAGAAAATGTGAGTATTACATAGCCAGAGGGACTTCAAAAAAAAAAAAAAAAAAAACAAAAAAACAAAGGAAAAAAAAAAAAAACACCAAACCAACAAAACCCAGACCTTAGGCTCTTGCTGTAACTTGTTTGGTACACAAACACAAACCACCTTGCTACTAGACAGCCAACTACTTATGGGTGTGGAGCACATAGCACAAAGAGTTCTATGTGCAGGTTATACCAATCTCAGTGTAGACACATGGAGTATTTCCCCACTGTATGTGGAAAAAAGCAACACAATTCACTTGTCTCTAAACTTTGCAGAGATTACTCCTTCATCCCTGCAGAGAAGCTGCAGGTTTGAGCTTTTTATCTCCAGACTTGGTCATCATCTCTCCCTCTTTCTCCCTACAAGCATCTTCAGCATTACTCACTTGTTGTGCTTTAAGAGTAACATTTTGAGAGGCAAATGCTTCTACACTGTTCTTATTTCACTCTTGCACATGTTTGTCTCATTTCAGCCAGCTTTTCAAAAGGTAATCATTACCTTTCAGGTTCCAAGTCAGAAATTCACTGAACTGTGCTGTTCTCACAGAATCACAGAAGTGTGGGCTCCCAGGAAAGCAGAGCAGAGGGGCAGAATCACACCCCTCACCCTGCTGGCCACACTGCTTTTGATGCAGCCCAGGATGCAATTGGCTTTTGGGCTGCAAGCACACGTTGTTGGGTCACACCCAGCTTTTCATCCACCAGTCCTTGGACTTGCTCCTTAATCCTGCACAGTAAGGGTCTAGAACCAAATGCCTTTTTGAAAACGATGCCCTTCACCTATTTGTTCAATATTGCCCTTCCTCAAAAGCTGCTGCTGGGTAAAACCAATGAGGTACTGAAGGCTGACTGAATTGGAGAAGCTGCATAAACAGTACGAAGAGTACAGAGGTTTCTGCTGTACTGAACGTCTATCCAGGACATAAAATGTTATAGACTCAATTAATTTAAATGTCTGCAGAAAAAAAAAAAAATCATAGTTAAAGAACCAAGCAGAGAATATCTAAAGTCATGTCTTTAAAACCTCCTCAAGGTGAGAGACTGCTAACACAGTTGCAGTGGAGAACATTCACTCAAGACATAATTATTAGTTAGCTTTTTGGGCCTTTAAGCTCCCAATTTTAATGCACTCTGAAATGCAATACATTCATTCCAGGTTATTCTAAAAATGCATATTCTTCATGATGTTTAGCATAATTACAATAATAAATGCATTAACTTGCAGCTATGCAGAACAAGACAGAAACTAATATTCCCATGCCATTTGTACATTTTTCTTTTTAGAGATCAGTGTAGCCTAAATTCATGTTCTAAAGTATTTGCATGGGGTGGGATTAAGAAGGGAGACTATTAGTCTGGGGAATTTCAAACTATTGAACTTGGCCATTAAGAGAATATAAATTATCTTCTGATCTGTTTTTAGACTAACAATTCCCACCATGGGGTTTCAAACAGTGACAAAGCACAACTTAAAGACCAACAAGATTAAAATAAAAAAGCAAAAAGATTTTTCTTTAGAGTGTTGTGGAAAAGGAACAGGGTCTGCAAAGGTCCCTCCAGGGAAGGCAGTGTCTGGACAGGCCAGTATTTCTCATTTCGTAATGTCTGGGGAAGTGTACACTGAAGCCTAAGTCTCTCTTACATGAGCACACACCTGCTCCTGGGAGACACAGAAATTCACTGCTAATGAAATGAACTTGACACAGAATTTATGAGTGTTGCATGAAAACACCTACAGAATCAGTGTACTCTGGAAACTTTCAGAGCTCCCACCAACCAGGTGTAGAGAAATTCAAGCCCCACTTCTTCCTCATTTCACCATTTAAGTTCCCATGTCTTTTGCAGAACTAAATAAGGCATGAGAGGTGACTGCTGTGCATGTGCCTGTGCCATCCAGCTGCAGCCCCTACCACGGGGCTCTGCGAGCCAGCCTGATTCCCCAGCTGTGGGGGAAGAAAGGCAGCAGGCAGACCGGGGGGGAGCCAAATCTCCTGAGGAAAACACAAAATCCTCCCATCACCTTGTGCTGAGTTGTGAGCCCAGCTTGGTGTCACTCTGGAAAAGGAAGCAGCACAATCTCACCACAGCCAGTGGCTCACAAACCTGGAGACCTCTTTCTCCCTCCCCTCAGCTCTGCAGAGTGAGTAATACAGATACTTCAGCATGCACTTGGCCCCCTCTCTCAGACCTCATTGTCTGAATGGGGTGACTGCACAAGTCCACTCACACTTCCCAAAAGAGAAACCCTAACAGTGTCATACACAGAAGGGGAATTCAGGAGACATATTTCTCCTGCAGCAGCTCTTCCCCACTTTAACCCACAAGGTTAAAGATTGTTCCTACCTTTCCTTCATTCTAAGAACCTCTAACACTTCCAGAAGAAAGAACTAAGATTGCTCTAAGTTTTCCATTTAATGAATGAGAGCAAATGTAGGTTCCACCTCCTGAAAATGAAAGGTCCTTCCTTAGGTCACATCTGACTTCTGTAAACTATCAGGAGTTGATGCAGGCCCCAGTGCAGAGAACCAGAAAATGGTTTGGATTGGAAAGGACCTTTGAAGATCATTGAAGTCCAACCCCAATGCCAGAAGCAGGGACATGTGTCAGTAGATCACATTGATCCATCCAACGTAAACTTCCAGGGATAGGGCGTCCACAGCTTCTCTGAGCATCCTGTACCAGTGCCTCTCCACCCTCATTGTCAAAAATGTCTTCCTCGTGTCTAATCTAAATCTATGCTCTTTCAGTCAAAAAACATTGTCCCTTTTCCTGGCACTACAGGACTTGGTAAAACATCTCTGTCCTTCTGAAAAGTCCCATCTACACACTGAAAGGCTGCAACAAGATCTCCCTGGAGTCTTCTCTTTTATGCACTGAACAACTGTCAGACTTTCTTTGCAGGATAGCTGTTCCAGCCCTCTGACAATTTTCATTTAGGTCTCTGAGAAAACAAACATTCCAGCTTTTCTTGCAGCACCACAGCCTCATCATGCAAGAAGCTCCTCAGAAGACATCATCCTTGTTATGAAAACCCACAAATTATCATAGGAACCAGAGGCAGAATGTTTTTTATGTATCACTTCTAACCTACTCATTCCTCTTCCAGGACAACATTCAACCCATACAGAGTCAGGAGTGGAAAAAAAAGGAAAAAAATAAGAAAAAAAGAAAAAAATAACAATAAAAAATAACAATCCACTATACACCACAAAACAAACAAAACCCAAACAAAAAAGGCAAAAACAAAACACCCCCATGAAACAAACAAAAAACTATACAAAACATACCACAATAAAGAACTAAAAAAAACCACAACCAAAGAAAAAAAGCCCCCCAAAAAAAGCAAAAGAAGAAAACACAAGGGAAAGCTGAGTGGTAGATGGAAGATTGAGTAGTACAATAAACAAGGTAATGCAGAGACAGGCTGCTTTACATAGTTCCTAATCCATCCTTTAATTTATCCTCCACCCTCCTTTCTTTTTTTCATTTCTGTTGTCTAACATTTCATCTGCTTCTGTGAAGTCTCAGTGGTTTACTGTGGCCGTAGATACAATTAAATAATATCAGAATTACGTGGGAGTGGGTAAAACCCCCAAATCTATGGCATTTTTCAAGATGCCATACACTTCAAGCAGTTTTGTGGAGGTTTTATTATATGTTCCCCTCAGGGGTTGTGCCCTGCTTGTACCTCTCCTTCTTCAAACACGACAGTACTGAGAACAGTGCTCAAAACCTGAAAGGGAGAAAGGCCAGCAGAATCATCCTGTCGCTGTGAAAGGTTTCCAGTGCAGCTCTGTTAGAAATGTGAGAGCTGGTGCCTTTCACAGCAGCAAAATTCTGAGTTTTGCCCTTGTGGTGCTGGCCCCTGGCCCTGCAGACACCCGGGGGACCAGGAGCTCAGAGCGGTGCCTGCCTCTGAGTGCAGCTCCTCTGTGTATGCAGAACCTCTCATGTGGGCTGCCATGCAGAGCGCCCCATAGCCCAACGCAAGGCAGGAGAACAAACCCTAAACCAACAGCAACAGAAGATCCCCAAACCCCTAATCCACCCAATCTTACTACCCCTACAACTTTCTACTTTTCCCCACCCCGAGGAGTGTGACCCTCAGGCTGAGACCCTATATTTTAAAGAGCATATACAGAGTACAGAATCATTTTATCACATGGCAAAGACATCCCTACTCAATGCTGGCTAGTCAATAAACATACAGTTTAAGAGAAAAAAACCAATATTTTGGGAGAAGCAATGCTGTCAGATGAGGAAGAAAAGATCACCAAACGAAACAAAAAAGCTGAAATGTATGCGCAGTTTCAGTTCTAAAATAATTGTGATGCGCAGACTACTCGGTTCTCTAAAATCTAGTGCTGGGGTAGATACTACTAGAGTTCTAGTTTCAGGAAATTAATTATGTTGCAATAACATCTATATCTTCAGAAATCATGCAACTTACATTAAAAAAATTGTATTGTTTATAATAGAAGGTTTTATGTGCTTTTTCTGTGCACTTCCAAAAAGCTGTTTAACTGAAAGCCAGAGCTGTCTCAAAACTACAAGTGTATTGAGATTTAAAAAAATTAATAATTAAAAAGGGAAAAAAACACCCAGAAGACCACAGATTTTTCAATAAATCTGGTCAGGTAATGTGGCAATTACCTACCCAGAAAGACATTAATGAAATTGCACAACTTGAGGCCCAACCTGCCCATTTCTCAGATGCATTTATAAACTCCCATGCTGGGAGCTGTGGAAAACGGAACGCTGGACCTCAGCTCTCGCTGTGCCAGGATGACTCCCATGGTTCTTCACGCTTGAGGAGTTCAAGTCCTGCTCTCTGTTGAACTACACAGACCCTGATCCTTACTCTCGGGTGCCTGAAGAAAGGGCTGTGAGGGACAGCAAGGCCCCGGGCGCAGAGCGTGGTGCTGAGGAGACAGTTGGTTGCACAATGGCTGCCTGGGCAGGCGGCGCTGCCATCTCTGGCGCATCTGCTCCCCTGCTCGTGGTTTAACGACAGGAAGCACAGCCCGAGATACCGGGCCCAGCCGCCAGCGCTTCCTGCCCGCGCTGTCCCCTGCGCGGGCCGCGGCCGCCCGCCACGAGCAGACACTCTGAGAGACCTTCTGAAGACACAGAAGAGAGAAAAACAAAGTCAATCAGGCCCCACGTGCAGAAAGCCAGCCAGATGGATGGAGAAAGAAGTAAACAGGTGAAGCGTATTGAAATGTGTTCCCAGAAGGCCACTGAAGCAGCGCACAAAACACTGGCGCCATGTTCTCATCTAGCAGGGCCCAGGACAACAAGCAGGCCAACTGTGGAGGTTTTCAAGTCTGGTCTTCCTCAGCCAGGCTTGTACACCACTAAGAAACCAAGTTACTTTACTTAGAAGATGAAATCTTGTAAGATTCTTTCTAAAATCTTCAGATGTCACCTACAACCAATGGGAAAAAACCCATTGCCAAATACAGTACCAGCCTTTTCTACGAGCACCCTGTCCTAGAAATGGGGACAGGTTAATGATCTACAGGGCCTTTCCAATACTAATACCTAGAGAACAACACCTATTAGTCTCCTGCAAAATTGAAACCCTGAAGAAGCATTTGGTACTCACATGGTAAGCACAAAAACCAACTGCTAGACAAAGCACAACTTCAGTGAAAAGCAGAAACTCCAGCTTTAACTTCTATAGTATCCATATGTGAAGCAATATGCTATACTCAGCCCCTCTGTAAGTTGTCTTCTGTTCAGTCTTAGATTTCCCTATAATATCACCTGTCAGGAAACATAATTTCCTTAGTCGGCCTAAAAACTGTATTTTCAGGCAGGATGAGAAATTATTAAGACAACAACATATCTGTTCTCATCAATGACCAACTGGTGGTATAAAATGGAGGAAAACCGATTTTGTGCTGTTATCAGCCGGGTTGCCAATTAAAGCAACTGGAGACATGCCAGTCATGTAAGCTGGGAAGTACATCAACCAGTAGATATTTAATTGATTTTACACTATCATGTATTGCTGTGGTCTAGGAGAATTTTCTGCAAAAACTTAAAAGCAGTACACATCTTCACTGGATTTCAAGGTGTATCTGACACAT
This sequence comes from Melospiza georgiana, assembly GCF_028018845.1. Classification (NCBI taxonomy): domain Eukaryota; kingdom Metazoa; phylum Chordata; class Aves; order Passeriformes; family Passerellidae; genus Melospiza; species Melospiza georgiana. Next base: position 51,174,404 of record NC_080431.1, read on the forward strand.
TTCACCCTTCACAGACCCAAGGTGTTCCATCCTAACATGGTCTCTGTCCCTATCCCAAAACAGTTCAGAATAAAAATGCCTTTTTATTCTCTTAATAGAATAGCCACCTCAAAGTTGGAGGTTTGCAATTCCCTGAAAAAGAACAGGGTAGAAATTCTCCTCATTTCTAACTAGAAATATATTCCCCATCAGGTTCCTCTGATACAGCATATTTTGTCCCTGGCACTCATGCGCTCCCACATGAGTTCTATGACCACTTGGGTTATTCCACAGAACCACACATGTCCCCTGCCTCAAAAGACAAGACTACATCACTCCATGTCACTGAATGCTTCACCACTTCATGCCTTGGAAATCAGAATGAAAGCCCTAAACTAGGACCCATCAGACACTAAGAGAACGTTTGCTTCAGCAGCATTTCTGACATCCACTTAAGACACATGTCCCACCCTTGACAAGTACTCAAGTAATCCCAAGCAGCCAACAAATTAAAAAAAAAAAGATACAAAAAGTAATGGTTGCTCAAAAGCCTTTCTGAACAAAAAAGCCTTGCAGCATGAACTGAACCTTACTAAATTTTGCTGGATTGGCAAAAGGAGAACTGAAAAAAAAAAAGTATTTTCCATCTCAGATTCCAACAATACTATGTAGCCAACAGCATTCTGCAGATTTGCTTCTTAGTTTGTAAGTCACGTTGGTCATATCTTGCAACATGTACTGGCAGGATTCAATGTTTTCCTAAGAAAACTGGGGTGGCAGATGCTGACACTGGTCCAGAAATGGTTTGCTCTCAAGCTAGATATTCTTTTTAACCCTGAAAGTTCATCTGTGTCCAACACAGAACAACAGTTTTTATCACAGCAAACATTTCAAAATTCTCATACATATTTATTTTCATGGTGTATTACTATGGTACTAACTCCAAGCACAACAAACACTAAAAGTAATATTTACATGGAAATTGAAATCTATTACACAAATTATAGATTATTAACTTAGAAATTTAATGTAAGAAGGATAGGGTTAATATAAGAGGGAGAGGGGAATGTTAATTTATAAATTATTTTGAGACACTTAAAATCATGTAATTTTCCAGGCTCTGTATAGTTGAAGCAAAAATGAAAAGGTAAATGTTGTGGTATTTACATTTTAAAAGGCAAAAACAAAAAGCAGGATGACTTAATTTCTAAAAGATAGAAAATGGACTCCTCAAGACTGCTGCTGCACGGCATTGGGAAGGTACCCACACGCTCCTGCATTTGTTCATCTGACTCAGTTACAGCTAACAGGAGGAGTGGTCTCCACAGTGGCTTTTCCAGCAGAACAGCTGTGAGTCAACTCGCCTCATGTCTCTGCACCTCACAGCCCAACTGCCTGGCTCTGGTGTGTTTTTTGGGAAGGTAGGAGGGACCACACCTCACCAAAGCACTGTGAGAAGAGAGGAGCAAAAGCGAAACTGAGCTGGCTGACAACCGCTGACCAGGCTCCCCAGACAGAAAGAAACTGCCTCCATGGATTTCTACTGGTTTTAACCAGCTTCAGCAGAGGGGAACATGATTTTTATTTCTACCATATCCCTTTAATAAACACCCCAAAGAAGACATTTTCCAGATAACTGAGGAATTTTTTAGTGTTGACTTACCAAGCAGAGCACAATAACCAGCTATTCTGTTTGCACTACAAAGCAGTACAGTGCAATGAGTTAATAATTTATCATGGCATTGCTCTTGGCAACTGACCATAATCAACTTCTAAAATTCTTCCTCATTCTTACATTTTTAGTCTTAGCAAGAATATGGCACCCTTAGAACCTCAGCCCTACCAGAACACTTCTTAGCGGAGGTAAGAGGTTTAATCTGCTCGAACACCTGCTTTTCTTCTGCATTGTTTCAGGCTCAGAGCAAAGGTCATCACTTCATTTCAATAACCTGATTTAGCAGACAGGAATAACTAAAATATTTTTAAACAAAGCAAGAAGTTAACACTCTTTCAAAACTGCAGCAATGCAGTTCTCATCCCTGCGTTTCCTTCCCCTTCTTCTCACAGAAGTAAAAAGAACAAAAAAGCTTTTATTTGCACATGATCCCAAATTAACTAGCACATACCTTTTCCTCCCATTTTATATTATCAAGGCTTATTCCTTTACATAACTTTGGGCAATATTTAATTTACTAGTTAACACATTCTTCTTCTCAATCAGAAGCATCTGGCTGTGGTGTTCAGATAATTCATTGGAAAACAAGTTTTGATGTGACATGTAGAAGAGGGTTAAGTCAATCATCCTAAGTATCGTTTTGCTGAAGCTTTGGCCATGAAATGTGGTCCATTTCCAAGGACAACTGTGCTACTTCGTCCTTCCCCTTGTTGCTCAATCCCAGCTCTTACAAACTCCACAGTTCCACCACTCTGAAATCAATCCCTAACCTGGTTCAATCAACCAGGCCAGCAACTTCTGTGGCATTGACATCTGACTTGCCAATTTGGCTCATCTTGGCTGAACCAGATAAGGAAAAGGTTGCTCTCGCAAGCAGCTTGGTCTGCAGATAGGAGGGGAAGGCAATAAAGCATTAGAAAACAATCTATGCTGTCAGCGAGAAAAAACGAGGATGGCAGTCCTCAAGCAGCTGGATGAGTGCTCCTGCCAAGAAAACATCCAGGAATGACCATGCCCACCTCTGACTGTTTTGCTAAAGGCACATTTTAAACTAAATTAGACTGGTGCAGGTTCACACGCTCACAAAAACGTCGGTCTAGAGTTTAAACTGCAACTTTACCTCAACTAATACAGCTTTACTCTTGAGTCTTACCTAAGGGCAAGCTAAGGGCCTGGGCAGATGCTAAATGAGCTGTTTAAGGATTTACAACCCATCACCTCCAGGAGAGTTCACTATCCGAGTAAAACTTGCTTAGCCCAAACCTCCCTCCTGTGCTCCAGGGCACATCCATGCAAACCGCTGCTGCATGGCTTTAATGGGATGTGCCACCGAGCCAGCAGGGAAGTTACACACGCTGCCTTCACTTATGAGTGAAAAAGCAGCTGGTGTGAGGCTGAAGAACCTCCAGTGTGCACCTAAGCTCTGTAAGCACACGGTATGTGAAAACACCAGGGCCAGCATCAAGGCATTAGCATTATTGTCCCATCTAGTTAATAAATACCAGGCTTGCTCACGACAGACAGTGTAACAGGTTCTCTGAAGGCAGTCTCTGTCAAAAAGAAACTACTTTCTCCTCACAGCAGAGGTTTCACCCCACCTAGAGATCCTCACTTAAGGAAGCAAAAATGAACCAACCAAACTTCACACTGATTTTTTTTTTTCTATTTCCCTTTTTTACTGACATGTTGCATCTGTACAGCATGCATGCATCAGTAGTCCTGGGTTTCCTCTCCCAAGGCAATGGGATTTTACCCAGCTAGCTCTCTGCAAGTAACAACTGCTATCAACTCTCCCCTCAAAAGCACAGATTTCACATTATCATATATCAATAAATGTCATCACAGTTTTTCTGTTTATGAAGCGTAAAAGTACAAATTAACAAAATGCTTCCGAAGCCACCTGAACATACGGCACCCATAAGAGACACTCCAGACATTACAAACACCAGAATTTCCACACAAAATGTACCCTTCTAGCTACATTGCTTCAAAAGTATTAAACCTTTTCTGCAAATACCCCTGTTATAATTTAAATAAAAATTAAAATTTGTAAGTTCAAGGTCTTATCTTGTAGTTTGGCAAAAGTTTTTCAATATTTCTTACTGTTGAGAATTATTTCTAGTCCAGTACCACCGAAACAAGATTTAACACATATCATTTGAAGGACCATACTAAAAGACAATTAGGTCTTTATAAAAACAAATGGTAGAATGTTGCATTACATCAAGCATTCATAATCAGACATATGTATTTCAGAAGTGCCCAAATAGGAAAATATTCTGCCAAAAGTAACTTTCTTTCTGCTTTTTTTTTCTGTAAATTCCATCATAATCCATATTTAAATAGTCTAAATTAATAGTTTCTGTGTAACAGTCATAGAATAGTTGCTATTAGAAGGGATCTTTAAAGGTCATCTAGTCCACCCCCCTGTGAGCAGGGACATCCTCAACTAAATCAGGTCGCTCAGATTACAGCCTGTTCAGACAAATTAAAACTGTGTTTCACTTAGTTGCTTCAAAAACAACTTATTTCATTGTTGCTTTGAACTGATACTAAAATAAATACACTTTTTTCACTAAAAAGGACCCACACGCTTGAAAATGCTGCAAGGCATCCTCAGCAAACTTCAGACTGTTTTTCAACACAGAAAGTTTCATTTTCATTCATATGACTAAACCATCTTTTTTTCTGTAAAGAAAAAAGGTCCCCAAATAGACACTTCCTCTCTACAGTTCCTTCTTTTCTCTTTTTGAAATAAACATTAGTTGGTCTTTTTTAAAAAAACCCGAACCAACAGGATGGCCTCTCAATAGCTCACTATCAAGAGTACCTGGAGCCCTGTGCTGGGCTCACAGAGCTCTCCACAAGCTGCTTCAGAGGCACCATGAGACAGGGAAGCGAATTCTTGCAACGTGTGCAGTTTGCAACCCTTTGCCTTCCATGGCCGTAAGCTTCACAATTATTTTCTTGATAGCTAATACTCTCTTTTGCATGCTTAATTTACAGGCATCTGGACAAAGCTTGAATAGATACAGAGAGTAAATTGTTTACAGAGGTTCTGGAGGTGGGGGAGTGAATGTACAAAACAGAAAATGCATCAAGAGGACGCAAGTGGATAACGAAGCCACCACCTCTGAGTACAATGCCAGGCACATTCTGTCATCAGCAGACAATGTGCAAGCCCTGGTGCCTTCAAGACACAGTTTTCATGAAAGCTCTTCCTAAGAGGGTCATCTTCTGGTTGGAAAGACAGCCTCCACTAAAAACAAACCATGTCATCACATACTTGGGAAACTATCCTTGTTAGCTCCAAAATTATGTAGGGCAGCACATGTAGCAGGCACAAAGAGGAGGAAACTGACAGTATCCTTGTCAACTTGCTTTTAACTTGAAATTGAGTCTGGTTGGAAGGGCAAGTTAAACATTAATTTTCTGACAGTGGTCAGCACTGGGTATCACAAAGGGTAACTGTAGTTTCACAATCATATTTTGCTGCTTCTTTCCCTAGCTGCAACTTAAAACCGAATAAACACCAAGATAACTGAAAACTGGAGAACAGCACAAGTGACTTGATACAAAGCTCAGAAGAACAAGGTAGTTTTCTTCTAATCTGTCAGCTTTATTCACTCTGTCAAAGGATCTTATGAAAAACACTAATAATGCTAGAGGAACACACAGCACGACAGAACAGTATATGCAGCCGCAATAAAAATGTTTCTTTCTCTCAAGAGTAGACAAAAATTTGAATCACCCAAGCTCACCTCTTTCTTCCAACACAGGAACTCAAGAGCTGTGTGGTATGACATTTATACTGAGCCCACCTCAGAAGTCAAACCACTACCACGCAAGAAGGTGAGGGAAATGCGGAAGGAGCTCGCAAGTGAAGCGATGAAACCGTTAGTACGCTAACGGCAATATTCAAGAAGTGCAGCACATTCCCCTCCAAACAAAAAATGTATTTGGTAAATTCACACAGAAATGTTCATGATGAGTTAAATATAGGGTGTTCTAGAAATAGACTAAAATGTCTAATTATAGATGAAGACAGTGACATTCAATCCATCCCAAAGCAACTCTTTCCCACAGTTTGCAACCTATGCACCTAGCATTCCTATTCCTAGCAAATTATCCTAACCATATTTTCCCCCAATACAGAGAGAAATAAATTTGACACATAAAGTTAGGAATTGGAGGTTCTTTCCAGGCTAACAAAAGTACTATCGATTTCACATTGAAGCCTGCTTGAACCTAGTACAAACTCACACACGACACAAGGGGAGTGATCTCTTTAAGGACAAATAAATGACCTGAGCTCCAGCCCTCTGATTCAACACTGAAGATGGCTGACAGGTAAGGCCTAAAGCACACCAAGGCAAGAATGCACAAACTTTGGTCCCTAGCCAATGTGATTCTCTCAGCACAATCACTGACACACTGACTGCAGGAAGCTTTGCCAAAGGACAGGCTTATATTGAAGAATAAATCGTTTTTACCACTACATAGATTAGCCAGGTCAGCTCAGAAAAGTGAAAATGTCCAGAGCCTTTCACACGGCTGCTGCAGACTTTTGATAAGCAAAAGACTTAAAATTCCAGTATGTACAGTCTCTGTCAACTACTTTATCTGTGAAGAAACACTTAGGTAAGATTTAAGAAAGCAAGATTTAAGAATGCAAGTAATCTCTAAAACATGTCAGCGGCATTAAAATTATAAGCACCATAAATCACTGGTATATGGTAGCAAAGTTTCAGAGCTTATGGTGCAGACTGTAACCAAGGCTGGAAAGGTGAACTCCACCTCCTGCCACTCCTGTGCTGAATCACTGTGGTGGGGGAAAGTCCTTGCTCCTTCTCACACACCCAACAAACTCCAGTGAGTTATGAAAACTGTCAGTGAAATCAAGAAAATCTGCAAGCAAAAACTGAGAAATTTTTGCTAAAACCTGCAAGGAGAGAAAGCTGATTTGGAGATCACAGCTTCTCCTCTGACACAGAGGGAAATCCTCCATTTTTCTTTCTTTTCTATCAGCTCACTGAGCACAGTCCTGCCACAGTTCCCTCCCTTGAATATGGCTGTGTCGAAATACACCTCATGTATTCGGCTTTTTTCATACATCAAGTGTCTAAAAAGTAACACACACCAAAGTATGAGTTTTCAGCAATCCTTAAACATCAGGCTATACCAGGCCGACAACATTCTTCAAATCTGGATATCTATCTCTTTTTTCCTTCTCATTTGAGGACCAAGACCATGGATTCGACAATTCTAATATTCAACGGATGAGAAAAGAGCACATTAGAAAACCAACACTTCTGTAAAGGCAGGGATCTGGAAATAATGTTCAAGCTAACTGGCATCTGATGACACACCACTCCCATGGCTCTCTCATCACAAACAATTCAAACTGAAAGATCCCTGCCTTGGGGGTGGGGGGAAAGGTGGGATTTTTTTTTCTTTTTTGTGAGACAAACACATGCTTCAGCTATACAAAAACTAACACCATTTCTCTGTACCTTCTAATCCACTTCTCTGCCTTTTAGATCTGCCCAAGCTGTCCTCCATAAGTCTTGGGAGGACTTTCAAATCACTTTTTCCTAGCTCCACCACTGCACCACAGATGTGTCCGTAGCCCTGGCAAAGTCCTTGTACAGCAGCAAAAGAGAATGAACATGGCAGCTTTTGCCTTCACAGAGGAACTGCTCCTCTGTGAAGCCCTGATCAAAAGAAAGTAGCAGTGGCCACTTACCCTTTAGAAAACAAAAAGCCTTCTTCCCAAGATAAGCAGGTGCAGCTTGGGAGATGACTTAAAAAGAAAAACTTAAAACCTCAAGTTTTTAGGGTTGGATGTCTCAATAGGGTCTGGTGCAAAAGAAAGGAGGGGAGAAAAGAGATAAGGAAAGGGAGGGTCATGTTCTACCAGTTGCAAGCAGAGAGCCCTAGGATCTGAAAATTAAAGTTATAATGATAAAAAGATAGATGCAAATATATTCAAGAATTTTTCAGAAAAAAACTTCTATTACTAATTCTTCTTTTTTCAAGTAGTTCCTCTGTAATTTTATCTGTGATTTTTCAACATGTAACGATGTGCCAAATAAATTCCCCAAACAGTTGCAAAACTTGCTGCTTTCAGAAAGAAAAAATACAAAATGTAAAATGAAAAGATAGTGAAAACACATTGTACTGTAAGATGACGAAGGAAGATACGGCTGAACACTGAGAAGGCTGAAGACAAGAGACAGCCTCACCCAAAACATGACCATTTACTTAATGGTTGCCTCCCTCTCCCTCCCTCCCCTGCAACTGATCACAGCACTAAGCAAGACTCCATGATACTTCTCAGATACAGGCTCTAGTCAGTAAATGAACCTGGAAAGTATTCCCTTGTGCACGACAGCTCAAGTGCCCCCTCATTTAATTTTCAGTAAGAAGATATCAAATTGGATTTCTCAAGTGACAGACGGAAATATATGGTCCAAAGTTATACACTCAGACAAAACTTCTAAATAACGCTTTCGTTCAACAAAGGTGGAAACAGAGATTCTTTTTCAAAAACTTTGCTCGAGTCCAGAGGTACGTAATTAGGAGAATCAAGGTGATTTTCATCCACTGAAAGTTTAAGAAGCAATTTGACGCACCACAATTACCTCCAAGATTACAACAACCACTAAGCCTATTTTCTAATTGGTCTGCCGTGTACACCGTCACCATAACTTCCATTTCTTAACCATTTTCAGGAAAAGGTGAGTACCTGCCCGCATAACAACTTAACTCCTTCTATTGTGAACGACGCCGCGGCGGCTGCCCTTAATGGCTCTGTTTCGGCAGAAAGAGAACTTCAATTTAAGGGCGCAGAGAATGATCTATCCTCGAAATGATCTTTTAAATCTGCCATTTTAAAGTCACCACGGACCACACCGGGCGAACAGCAGCGGAGCGGAGGTGTTCAAAGCCGCAGCGCTGATATAGTCAACACCTTGCCCGAATCGCTCTGGACCGTGCCCTGCTCCATGCTAGCCGAGTCCATGCACACACAGCTTCAGAATAAATAAAATACGTGAATTTTACAGCCCGCTGAGCGGCGGCTGGAGGGCTCCGACCGGCAGCCAGCCCGGCACCCCCGCACGCTGAAAAGGAGACAAAAGTATAAAACGCAGCAGCATTACAAGCCAGCTGTCACACTCGCGCAGCGCGCTGCTCAGAGAAGCACAGCCGCGGTGCCCTTTGCCCGCAGCAACAGGCACAGCTTCAGGCAGCTCACGGCGCCGCTGCCCCGAGACGCCCCTTTACTCACGGCCCAATTTATATTTCGCTTTTCCCTGCTGCTGCGCTTTTCCAGGAGTTCCCTCTTCCCCGCAGTTTCTCCCGACGGCTGCGGAGCGCTGCCCCGGGCGCGGCCGCCCGTCGAGGCAGCAGCGGCAGCCGCCGCCCGCAGCCCGGGGCGCCGCGTCCCCCCGGCCCTCCCGCCCGCCCGGCTCTCGGTGCCCCGGCAGCACGTACCGCCCGGCCGCGGGGCCCGCGGCGCCGCCCCGGCCTCCCCGCAGCGTCGTGCAGCTAAAATGGCTCCTGTCGAGAGGGGGAAGTTGTGCCCGGGCCCCGGACGGTGACTCACCGCGGGGCCGGGCGGCTCGGCTCGGAACCACACGACACGCCCCGGGGCGGCGGCCGGCGCTCCGCCGGGCCCGGCCCGCAGGTGGCGGCGGGGCGCGGGGGGGGACGGGCCGGCGGCGGCCTCGTGACCCGCCCGGGCTCCGCTCGGCCCCGCTCCCTCGTGTGCCGGGAGCGCCCGAGCCGCGCCGGCCCGCTCCGCCCGGGTCCCGCCGCTGCCTCCGATCCTTACGGAACATCCCGCCCCGCACCCCTCCACCAGTAACAATTGACAGCATCAATTAGGTTGGAAAAGACCTCTGAGATCATCGTGTCTCACCCATGACCAAAAACCCGCCCGTCAACTAGACCATGGCACCAAGTGCCACCTCCAGGGACGGTGACTCTGTCGCCTCCTTGGGCAGCCCATTCCAATGTCTACCCACCCTTTCTGTGATGAAATTCTTCCTAACGTCCAACCTAAACCTCCCCAGGCACGTTCTCTAACACTGTGTTCTCTCATCCTAAATTAAACAAACAAACACGTTTCTGAGGAACATCTCATCTTTTCAACCAATATCATCTTGCTCATACCAAAATGGTTAACTCCTGAAAAAGAGTGAAACTTTGGAATGCCAAAATGCTTGGGGAAATCGAGTTAAAATGCAGTATCCAACGGAGCACGGACAGACAATGCCAGAGCCAGGGTTTCTGGGATTCCCAGTAAATTTCTGATACACCTTCATGTTCTTTAAACAAAGCCTCGTGCCTAGTAAACAACACACTGGAAGCCGCCTAGCCCTCAGCAGTGTAGGTGCTTGGGACAGGCTCTGTGATTGCATAGGGCACACTGAAAGGCCTGACAGAGGTGTAATTTTAAAAACATGGCACAGACCGTGAGGACAGAGCTACTTCCACCTTGTTTCTGTAGGAAGGGTAAGCTCATGCTCTGTTTGTGGCTGGCATGTGCACTGGTTTCCCACAAATTCCCAGAAAGGCAGAGTCCAAAGCAGCGCACAGGCCATAAGGGAAGGCGTGGCACAGGGACCAAGCCACACAGCCAGCAGAGAGGGTGCAACGGCATGGCAAGGAGCTGGGAGGCGAGGAAACAGCAGGAGCAGCCTTGCAATGAGCGGGGAAGATGAGAGTAAGAAAAACCTGAAGCTGCTTCTAGCAAACACATGGAGATAAATTCAAACGTATTTCAGCAGAGCTGTCATTAACGCTTACAGTAATAATTAACCAGTAGTCCCACAAGTTTTGTGCTGCATAAAACCCATCGTTTTATGGACATTAATATCTCCAATTACTGGTTATGCTTAATTACCAAGAAGAAAATTTTGGGGTTACTTCCAAGTAATTGAGTCCTTATGACACCTGTATGGCACTTAAAAGCAAAATTTGGTCTCAGTTTATTGTTTAAAGGGCAGTTACTCATGTATGACTTTATTAGATGTAGTTTATTATCCTATTTTTGCAGCCTGCTTTAGTGAAAGATCTGAAAAAAGAAGCAGCAGCACACTTTTTATGACTTACTGATTAAAAGTATCAATTAAGTCAGTACTAAAATATCTTCACTACAGCTCTTTATCAAAATACGACTTCATTTGTATTTCTCAGTTGAAAAAAGTCCATAAGGAGAAAACACTGTGTCATTATTTTAGTTACTATATATTTTCCACCTCTCACAACAGATGTATATTCCTTCTCTCCAACAACTTAAGTCTAATCCAATCTTACATCCAAAAGCATTTGTTTCTTGTGCTGCACAACCCTTTGTAAATCATGGGGCACGGAGGGAAGAAATCTGACCCAGGTGCAGAGCGGTTACAAGGAGCTGTAACATTGGCACAGGGAGAGCACCATTTTAATAATTGAAGAAAGTCTAATAGTTATGTTTTAGAAAGGAAAGAAACAACACATTCTTATCCAAGCAGTCAACTAAATTGAAAAATCATTTTGTAGTGATGTATTAGCACAAGCTATGCAAACATTTTGCTGTTTCTAAGCTAAATCTGGAAGCAGTATTTTTTTTAAAAAGCATATGTAAAATGTAAACATATTTAGCAAGAGAGAATGCAGGTGGATGTTCATCCCTGGAACTGTATCAGGTTTCTTGCTAATTATAATTTTGGCTTGAAGAAGAAGTGACCTTGCCCATTGCTGGGATGAGTATTTCCACGAAACTTAGATCACCATTTGCCCAAAAGACATAGCTAGACACTGACCAACAGCACAGCTTAAGCCAATTTAAACAGCTTTAGCCCTCCACTCCATCCCAGCCTCATATTCCTTGCACTGAGCTACTCCCCCCACTGTTTCCCAGAGCAAATATTTGTGCAGTCACACAGCGTGGCAGAGGGTGGAGCTCACTAGCAGACAAGTTAAGGCTGCACAAATAAATAAATAAATAAATAAATAAATAAATAAATAAATAATGCACAGTACAATTTTCACATTGCTGCTGGCCCCAGCTCCCAGAGAAACACATGCCAAATCATGTGCTCTAAGGGGAGCAGTGCAGCCCAGCAGGCTGGGACTGGCAAAGACCTGGATGTGGCTCTCACTTCTGCTGGCCTCAAGGGAGAACCCAAGCAAGCTGCTTCTCTTTTCACACCCTGCTTTGGTAATCGCCTCCCTCCTCCACAAGTGGCTTTGAGAGCTCCAGGTCTGCAAGGGCGGGATGAGATGGGCTGCCAGGAGGCACAGGAGCAGAACAAAGCAGCTGCCTGCGCAAGGGGCAGCCTGAAACTGAAACCATGCAAGGACACACCACCTGAAAGGCAAACCATTTAGTCTCATAAACACGAGCCAAAAGAAAGGCTTGTGACTGTGTTCAGCTTTTGTTTTTGGATGGGGGTTGGGGAGGAGAAAATACTGTTTTGATGAAGGAAAGGGAGCAGAAAATTTAGATCCAAAACTCTTCGGGTTTTTTTTCTGCTACATTATACACAAGTTCACCACATGAGAAGCCTTTGCAAGCTCCCATTCATGTGGCACCCTGTGGTATCACTCCTAATGCAGCTCAAGATGCTCTAACTCCTTTCCACTCTTGCAAGAGGAGATCCCACCACCCTGCTCCCAGATCAGGCTCATACAATCACCTCATACAAACTTGGTGTTTCATCAGACTGTCTCAAGACTGGATTTAAGAAGCTTCTGCTTTGAATTTGTTTTTGTAGGATCCCAGTATCTCAAGCTTTGCAAAATAGTTCATCTCAGGCATCTCTGGAAAGGAAGGAAAAACTCCAGCAATCCCATTCACAAGCACAGCCCCAAAGAACACCTGAGCAATGGATATGCCCAATATGCCCAACTGTGTATGGAAGGACAACAACTGAACCAGCTTCCACCCAAGTCTTAACACCCAGACTCCTGCATCTTCTTTTCTCCGTGTGCACAACACCAAGAAACACTCACTAGTAGCAGTGCAATCACATTTTAATCCAATAAATATGACATGCATCTATCACAGTGTTACTGCCCTGGTACTTTGGTTTGTGGGCTGGCACCTTCCGTGGGGGTAGATGCCACATACAACACAGGCTGACACTGGTGTGGGTTTCTAATGCTGCCAGATGAATAATGACCTAAATATTTACACATGAAGAAATTGCATCAGTTATATACTCCTATGTCCAAAGGAAGGAGGACTTTAGGCACAGACAAATTTGTACCATTGTGTTATTTAAAAACTTAATCACAAATTCAGGCAATACACTTTTTATATTTTAAGACAACTGCTTGCCATCTACAAACCTGCATTTTCAGAGATTTCAATAGAAAAGACTCTCAGAGAAGAAATGTGGATGACACCTGGAGAGCAGCCCATGCAGCTATCAGTTCTTAATTTCCAATTTAAAGGCAGGGTTCCATGATATTTCAGAGCATACTGTGAAAGCAGAGCACAATGAATTTGAGAAAATACAGTCTACTTTTACACTGTGCTCATCTTCTGAACTTCAGTTGAATTGTTGGAAAGGAAAGGTGATAGTAAACAAAGTGCATATTAAAAGGCCACTATACTTCTCAAAAGTTGAGAGGGAAGGTATCTTGGCCATCTGTGTTTAACTGGAATCCTTCAGACAGTAAATGTCATCTTCAAAATATACAAGGGAGTATTTCCCAAGTCTATGGTAGCAGAAGTCCAGAAATGATTCCTTGGTAGCAGAAGGGCTAGAGAGGTGTCTGAAATTAAATGGATTCACAATCAAGCACCAGGCAGCTTGAACCTTGTCCATTTTGTCCTTCCAACTGCGCCTCCAGTGTTTCCTACTGAAGGGAGATTTGGCAAAGATGCTGCTTTGCCAGCAGTACAGCAACATCCCACACAGCTACAAACCCCTGACCTTGTACAGCCTTGCACAAACTCTTCTTGGATCACCTCTAAGGTATTCCTAGGTCACATCCCAGCAATGGCAAACCTATAGGACAATTTACTTTTCCTCACTCTTTCAAGCTCCTTCCTTCCTTCCTTCCTTCCTCCTTTTGTTATAGGTTTGCCTCTGCTGAGAAGTACTTCTTCTCAATATTTCTGAGAATGGTTTAAAATCTGGGTATGTTCTCCTTTCTGCTGACAAGCAAGCTGTGGAGGAAAAGAATTTCAAAAATCCAGGTAGTAGATACAGCTCTGACACAGGATAATCTCTGATTCACTCTCAACCAGAAACTACAGGCTCCAACTTCTCCCTAGCACTTCTTTACCAACCCCAACCACACTTTTCCCTTCCCATCCTCTCCTTGCACTGGTTCTGATCCATGTGGTACCTGTTAAACCTTCCAGTGATCCATTTAAATGCCTTACTGTGGCAGAAAGCTGACTGGGGAGGATGGGGAATGCTGGCTGCTCTTGGACTAGATCAGACTGTGATGAGCACTGCCAGCCAAAGACATCAGACCTTCCTTTTGTGGCAGTAATAACTACTACATTGGGCCTGCACTCAGGTAAATTTTTCACCCTAAGATTCACATGATTGCACAACAGTCACAAAAAAGAAAAAAAAAAAAGATACATTACTTGGGAATGTAATGTAATGTCCCTCCCCTACAGGCAGAGGGGCGGGACAGAGAATACTGCTTAACCCATGGCTTTCTGACCTGAGCTAGCTCTTATTCTGTCCTCCCTCTGCACACTCCTTGCCTGTTTGTTTCAGAAAGTGCACTGAAAGTTATTTAACATCCTATAAATATCACTGCCAGTAGGTGTGACAGAAGTCACGCTTGTAAACCCACAGCTCAAAGGCAAGTCACGCAAAGAAATGAAAATAGAGACAGGACAAATTTATACCCCATACTACTTCTCTCAGTGAGCTTTAGACCCCACAAAAATCATGAAACAAAAAGAGTTAAACCATGATCTGCAAATATTTTCAAAATACAAAGCAATGTTACCAGGTTTTCCCAGGAGAAAAATGAAAAATTGTCATGTGTCATCTAATGCTATTGGTAAGCATCCTCAGACAGACAGTTAAAGCTTTGGCATCCTAAAATCCAGCTCACTTATAATTTGCTAATTTCCAGTTCTTCATTCAGAGTCACTCAACTGATCCACAAAAAGGCCAACTTTCCTTACATCTTTGAATGCCATCTGCAGAAACTGTTCCAGCACACACCCTACAAGAAACAAGGCAACTAATCAGAAGAAAATAGACAGAGGAATGCATTTTATACCAACAAAGAGCTAACTCGATCTGGATTTACTTTTTTTTTTTAAAATCTAGAAGAGTTTACTGTTTGAAAAGGCACAACCTGTTTCTGAAACAAGGCAGAAAATAGTATAATTCTAAAAAGGCCCAAGTACAGCTTTGACTTGTAAAGGCAACACTATTTTATATACAGAACACCTCACTACAACATATTTGCAACAAAGTCAAAATGAACTCATTTTTGTTGCTGAATTACTAAATATCCCAAGAGAACCAACGAGGGCATAGCAATATCATGTCTTTATTTCAAATTCTCACACTGTATGTGTATCAGCCCTGAAAATTTCTTTCACATCTGTACAATCCTGACTGCAGTAAGATTATGCTAGATCCTTAACTTTACAAATGAAATGATCACTTATTGGTACAGCTGTTTTGAAAGACAAGTATTAGGTTGCCTATCTATCTCTACAGATTTGCACTCAAAGGTTTTAAGCAAAAATGGATTTCCCACTGTTGTGCAAGAAAGACACAAAGGTAAGGTGGTACAAGACATGAAGTAAAATTTATAAATACTGACAAAATTCAAACACATGTGAATGGAAGAAAAGTTTAGACTTTCCACGGATAAGAACCATTCTTTCCAGAAAGTAAGTAAGGTTTGATCCTTGAAGTAGAACAGCACACCCAACATCATCCCACAAGCTTCAGATCCCCCACTATTATACTCCTTCAGAGCTATGCTGCATTAACAGGATGGTTGTATTTGCTTCAGAATCTTTGCAAGGATAGTTTTTGAAGAATATCAGCTTAATCTGAAACCATTACTACACCAGTAGTGGTAAACTTGGCCTTTGCTCTTTTCCTTTTTATGCACACAAACACAAAATCCAGAACTATTCGTAAACATGTTATTCTGTAGTTTTTCTTTTTGATGCCCAAATGTTGTAATCCCTGATACAAGAAAGAAAAAAAAATCGGGCATGTGAATGAACAGAAATATATACTAAGTGACACTATGTTGCAAAGACATCCAGAAAGAACATAAAACAGAGGACTGGGCAAATTTTATATAGTCCAACAGGAGTTTCTCAACTGGGACACTTTGGCTAAGAAATTCTCATTAAAAAGTTGTAACTGTATTTTTTTCCTCTGCTCATTCTGTGAGTCATTCATTACATTTCTGGGTGTTGCAACACATTCATGAATAATAAACATGTATTAGGAAGAAGAAAAAAAACCAAAACAGTGTCCACAGTGGATTTTTTAATGTCTGTATATATCAGTATAAAAATCAAGAATAAAGCTGAGATTTTCAGAAGTTTCTATGCAAGGAATGCTATTAATCACAGACAAAGTATTTGGTACACCCAGACACCAGTGCACAGACACATGCCAAAGTTACAGCACAGCAGTGTCAGTATTGCTGGTTTTGTTTGGCCTCTTCACAGGGTGGGAGCAGAGGGGGAGGGATCATCATGTTCCCCATCAAACCCTCTCTTGAGGACCAACAGCTAGGCACCGCCCTTAGCTGGACAGTTCTGGACCCAAAGCTGCACTTCTGCAGCTGCCTTTTTTTTTTTTTTTTTTTTTTTTAAATTAATTTTCTTTTAAAACCAGAGAGTTAGGTTTCAGAAGCTCTGCAGTCCCAGAATGACATCCGCACTACAGGAAGTTACTGCTGATGTCTTAAAGAAGTACCAGGGAATTATTTATCCACACTTGTGTTTCAGACAATAACAAAAAAGAGCACCCAACAGATGCACGTGTCAGGGTGGTTGCTGCAAGTTTTTTACTGCTCCAGTCAGATGAAAAAATATTTACTTCTATCCTGATTTTTTTTATCCTTTCAATCCCGCTGCCTTATGCAGGCCACACTGGGTACCTCACACACTTGTGCTGATTCCCTGTATGGATGCAGACCAAATTCATGGAATTAAAGGAAATCCAGAGAAACATCATTTTTAGAAAAATGTTGGGCTAGAGTTCCATGAATATTTTAGATGCTTACAAGAATGCAAAAGGGTATTTCTGCACTGCTCAGGTGGTGAACACAAAGGAAATGAAAGTGTGTTTATTACTGCTCTTCCAGCTGCTCTAATTAATGGAGAAAGATAAAAGTGGTAACTTGGAGAGGCTGGAGATAGAAAATAAATTATGAAAAAAGTAAGCTCATGTGAATGAATCAATTTTCCATTGCAACTCACTCAGGCTGAGACCTGGCTATTAAAGAACAGTTAGCTAGAAACACAACCTGGTTACTTGCTTGTTCAGGAAATAATATTTTTAGTAGCAGGCTTACCTATCCAAATACATGCTACATTAACCAATTGGTGAATACATAAATCATGGACAAGAGAGGGAGAAAAAGAATAAGGCCTGCAGGACACAAAAAAGAGGGTATAGAGGAGCTCAGCGCTGCTGGGAAGGGGAACTGGCTGCTGGAAGGCCAACATTTTTATCTCTCAGCTACATTTCAAGTCACAAAAACAACAGTTTCCATCTCTAAGCTCATGTTCAGTCAGGCAGGCAGTCCTACCAGCAAATCCTGTAGGACTGAGAGCCTGTGGATCAATCCAACAAACCAAACCACCACCTCTGCTATTGTCCCTTGCCCATAAAAACAAGGTACAGCAGTCAGACGTATCCTAAACAGGCACGGAGGTTCAGCTCCAGAGAGAATTGCTGCTACTATGATGTGTTTTCCAAAAGCCTCCCAGGAATCTTCTTTCTTGGTTCTGTGGTCTAGGGAGACCTGAAACCAAAACTGGAAAGCAGAGGCTAAGAGAACAAGAAGACATTATGGCATGCACAGTTTCCCAATGTGATTTTCCTCCTGCTTTCTACTGACAGAGGTCATTCTGTTATTAATTGAAGCAGTTCAATATTCTCCCCAGATAACCTGTCATAAAGGCTTAATATTTTCAATGTTACATTCAAAGTACTATATATAATTCATTCTTATTATTTCAGTCTAATTTAGTCTCTTTAGCATTTCAATATATATATGTTTAAACTTATAATTCATTTTGTCCTGCATTTATTGAAGGTCCATCAGCTTTAAAGATACCTGTGCTCTGAAAAACACCCCACTAGAACTGAGTGACTTCAACTCCCTCCACCATCAAGGAACAGGAGTTCACATTCTAGCACAGTAGCCTCCATTCAGAGTGTTTCATCTACTGCTTCTCTGTAACTAATTTTATTTCTTGAACTTTTCCTTTTAATGCTCCCCATTTTTAGCGAGACTTATTAGAAATGTTTTCCAGCTTTGCATAACAGACAAAAATATACCACTTGTGACTGAGAGCACAGACATCTTCCTGTGTGAGTAATTGAAGAGTAACATCAAACTAATTTAATTTTGATATTCAGAATAACAATAATTAAAACAATCTTTTCTATTACAGTAGTCAATGATCTCACTGAGGAAGGAGAAAGAGTAAAGAAAATTACTTTTCTGGGTTTTTTTCATTAATTGCTCTCATCCTCAGGCCTGTTGGTTTTATGATATGATCCCTTGCTGCTTTGCATAAGCTAGCAGCTTACTTCCTGCTACTCTGCTTCATGAGAAAATGAACTCCCCTACCCTAAACAAGGACACTTTAATTCTTTTATTGCTAATCCTTACTTGCATGCAGCAGGCTGCTGCTTCCCCAGAAGATCCTAAACAATCTGTCTCAGGGTTGTGGTTCCAGGTGATTGTAACAGTGTTAGGTGCATTACTTCTACTTAGTTTTCTGAAAACATACACATTTTCCTTAACAGCTTAATACTAAATTTCCCCTTTCTACTCAAGTATATGACATTACCCAGTGAATGTTTTCAAAGCTACCCAAATATATTATTTGTGCACCATTCCAGCAATAGTCAGATTTGGAGGTACAGGATTTATGAAACAAAATTATACAATACATTGGAAAATTCACCACACAGGAAAAATGCTATCTGCATCATCAGAAAATGAAGATTTGCATTTTTGTGGCGATATGGCAGCTGGAGATCATATAGGGAGCAAACAGAGGAGAGAGCTCCCTGCTTTGGGCACAAATCAACAGGTACAGTGCCCAGGGAACAGCTGATGCTTGTAGGCAGGAAGGAGCAGGGTGAAGACCTGACCTGAGGACCTGCAGGGCAGAGCTAATGCAGCAAAAAGCTGTTAATCCACATAGACAAAGCAAAACAGAGCAATGGGGAAAATGGTGCATAATCATTTAATAGTTGTGTTGGCCCACTTTTAGCTTAAAGTCATTGCCTCTTGTCACTACCTGACATGCAAAGTCCCTATCCCTTCTTTCTGTAAGTCACAATAAGGTCTCCTTGGAGCCTTCTCTTTCCCAGGCTGTCCCAGCCTGACTTTGTAGGAGAGGGGCTCCAGCCATCTGATCATCTTCATGGCCCTCCTCTGGAGCTGCTCCAACAGGTCCCTGTCTTCTTTCTTTGCTGAGGATGCCAGAGCTGGATGCAGCACTCCAGCTGGGATCTCCAGAGGGGGAGAAGCCTCCTCACCCTGCTGGCCACAGCCCAGGATGTGACCAACCTTCCAGGCTGCAAGTGCACACTTGTTGGCTCACATCCAGCTTTTCATCCATCAGGAACCCCCAAGTCCTTCTCCACAGGGCTACTGACATTTTGTTTTGTTACAAAACTCCTCCCCGCCATCAACATCACAAAATCATAGAGTAGTTTGAGTTGGATTCAAAGATCATCTAGTCCATCCTATTCACCATGGGTAGGGACTTCTTGCACTAGATCAGGTTGGTCAAAGCCCCACCCAACCTGACTTTGGACACCTGTTCATCCATACCATCTCTCCGAGCAGGGCAGAAATACACTTCTACTAGCCCTGCAAGCAAAGCCCCAAAAGATATCTCCTTGTCATCCATTTATTTTCACTTTTATTAAATGCCAGAAGGGCAAAGAGTTGAAATCTTCTGGGGAAAAAAAGAAAAAATATCACTACTGTGATAAAACAGAGCTAGTGGCGGGCTGCTAATTCATTTACTCTTTTTCTCCACATCACTGATGGGGTTTTACTGACTTACTTTCCCCATTACTTTCCCCTCAGTTCTCATCACTGTCACCAGTCCCAAGCTAACAACCACACCTGATTTCCCACAGAACCACCTGGGGCTTTCTGTACTTCCCTCCTCATTTGTAAAGCACAGCAAAGTAAGTCCAGACTGTCTAAAAGGAATTGGAAGATCTTGAGCTTGAACTCTTGGTCATATCCAACTGGAGAAGCTCTGGTGCTTCACTGATGGCTACCATTCACTTAGAAAATCTGATCATTAATTAGGTGAAAAAACTGCTTGTCCATGCTTCATGCTCTTAATCTCCTCAAAACTACATCACACTATGTTCAGGATACAAGGGGAAAGAAAGTTAAGCTCTAATTACAGGTAACTGGTCTTCAATGTTATTTGGTAGCAGCATTCAGATTTGAGTCCATTTTCCTCACATTTAGCAAAAGGTAACACTTTGCTCTTAAAAAGAAAACCAAAAAATCCTTCAGTAAACAAATATCCACACACTAAGCTGGATGAGAGGGATGTAAATGTCTCACTACAGGTAATGAATTAAACCCAACATTCTTCTGCAAGCACTGATCTAGCTCCCAGTTATTCAATAGGAGTTTAAATTACCACAACTTTACCAGTGGGACTATTCAATTTCTTCTGTGTCTCATTTCCCTGCCTCATGTTCTTCCAGTTAGAAGGAGAAAGCCAGTTTGGATTGCCTTTTTCTACTTCTTTCCCTTTCTAATTTGTTTTACCTTACTTTCTTTCATTCCAGCTCTACTCCCTATTCTTCAGGCATATCAATGAACATTCAAATACATTTTATAATAAAGATAGGAAAATTTTATTGTGGTGGTTCTCCAGAGCAAAAGCTTGGAGACATCTGCTTTTAAGCCACCTAAGCTCTGATCATGTTCCAGTCAGAATCCACATACAATTGTAATTTCCTCCCTGCTTATCTGGAGATGGTAAGTAATATTTTTCTGGCAGATGAAACAAGTAATCCCAAAAAAGAGATTCCTCCCCAGAACAGTGAAAAAAGAAACCAAAAAAAGCCCTTCCAAATTTTTATTTTTACTTGTCTCCAGTTCAGTAACAAACTGAAAGCCATGATTTGAAAATGCAGCTAAGAAAGTGGGAGCACACGAACAGCCAAGTACCAGTGACAGCATTCATAAGGCCCCCCTCGCATCCATCCCCCAGTTTAACACAGTATCCAAATTCCATGGTTCCCCTAATACTTCCCATTTAGGACAGGTTGCTCTGCTAAAAAGCAGTCATCCTGCAAAGATGATCACAGTGCTATGCAAAAGAACCACAATTATGCATTTTCTCCCTTAAATGACACCTGCACAAATACTTCTGCCTATTGAACACCTATAGCAAGACTACTGCTCAGTCTGATGATAACATATACAGAATAGAAACTTTCATCTGAACATACATGTTCCAACTTCAAAAAAAGATGGGAGAGTTCATATGGTTATCCACCACATCATAGACCAGAAACTCCAACAAACTACACAGGGTCTAATTACACTTAATGCTGCTACATGTCTTGATGTCAATCTGAAAAAACGGAAAGTGTGAATCCAGGAGACCTAAAGGCTTAAAGAATTTTTTAAAAAGTAATATTCTTGATGGGTGTTGAGGCAAAGACATGAGATCTGAAACCTAGTCTGCATCTCAAAGTACGTGAAGAACACAGAATTTTGCAGAAATTCTCCACAGGAAAGGCATTCTTTAGAGGAAAGGCATTCTCTCTAAAAATACTTTTTTTTCCCCCTTCAGGAAAACATGAAATTAGTAGTTTTCTTTGACTAATGTGTATAGATAGATTTAGGAAAAGAAGAAAAACCCCACCTACCTAGTAAACACAATGAAGGGCTTGTACAGTAACAGTCTCATGTAAGACTTGACCTTTTAGCTGCTAGTCACACACAATGATAAAACAGAGATTACAAACCCCCACTTCTGATTCAGCTTTTATTTCAGAGGGACAAAACACAACATCTACAAAGGTTAACATAATGGTTTTCTTGCAGAAAACACAGGAAGACCTTTTATGCCAACAACATCCTGAAAACATGCTGCCCTGAAAATCTGTTCTGTCTGACCTCTGCTTTAGACTGCCCCAAAATGTACCTCCAGAGGCAAAGCAAGCAGCTACATCAGACCTTAGGTCATGTATTTGCAATAGTTCACCTCAAATGAGGTGCACAATGATGCCCTCGCCACCTCCCCTCCCAAAAGGGTACAATAATGATAGATGTATACTGGTATACTTAATCTTAAGGACATGAAAACAATTTAACATAATAGACACATTCTGGAAAAATATTTACAGTCATGGCTGTGGTATACTTATGATCAGAAACAAGTTTTTTCATTAATTAAAATATTATACTTGTAATGGTTGCCAAGTTTTGCTACATGATAATATTAACATTTGAAAACTGAATCCGAAAAATTCTTAGTAATATTTTTTTAAATCCTTCAGACCAAATCTGTTAACCCATAAAATTAGGTCAACTAAGAAAACCTGAGAAAGATCCTTAGAGGTTTGTTCTGGATGGCTTAAGATGAAGGTTTCACTTGAAAAGGCATCCAGTGAAAGAAAGACAGCTGCACAGAGCACATGAAAATCCAAACACACAAGAAAAGAGCTCAGCTCTACCTCAGTGGATGTAAGCAGGTGCTGGGGGAACTATTCTCTGCACAAAACTACATGTGGGTATAATTCCCCTCTAGCAGAGGCAAACATAAAATGCTGGCAACAGGTCTGCCAGCACAAGGTTGGAGAAAAGTTTACACTTCTAGATTCTGTGGATACATCTCATTTCCAATATCTCCACTAACACACCACTGATTTCCTTAACCCTTGCCCCCAGCAGTTTCTCAGCACAGCTTTCAGAAACTGCCTCAGCTTTGCCACTTAGGCTCCCCAGTCCATTTTGAGTGAAATAAATCTTATGTTTTAACCAGGCAAGTTAAGCAAAATAGTTCTGGCAGAACAGAAGGGTTCCTGTTTTCAGCTGGCAGGTCAGGGGCAGTAAAAGCACGCAGAAGATGAGTGACCAGCTGCCAGGGGTGGGGGGATGACTGATGCAAGACAAGCAGACATCACAGCTATGGGCTATGCTCTAGAGGTTCATTGTTCCTTAGACAACACATTATTATCACAACATAACTGGATGTTGGATTCAACAACGACAAAGTTGGATCACTCAGTGTTCCTATGGCAGTACGTGAACACTAAGTACTCTCACACCCTTTTGCTGACCAGTCTTGCTGTCCTCCTACCCACAATACCACCTCCCTTGTCCTTGATCTTAAAAAAACCAAAATCCCATGGCACAGGATGGCATAACCTTGTCACCTCTTCAGTGAACTGGTGACGAAGTCCACCCTCAGCTTCCCTTAAAACAAACATATTTGCTGTAGCTCTCTTGATCAACAGTGGACCTTAAAAACCACAGACCTTTCAATTTCTCCTAGACCTTTCCCTTTTAACACAATGAGAGAACAGAGAACCAGAATGCTGTTCAATGCCCCCTTGCCTGGAAAAGGTCTGCAGCAAGTTGCAGAACCCTACAGCTTTTCCACTGCTCCACCACCAGCTCATGCCCCCCTCTCCAAAGAGCCCAAACACACCCAGAATTATCCAACGCAGGCTGACGTGCAAGCTGCTGAAATGGCACAGCAGCAGAGCCTCTCTGGGCAGCAGCAGATGCTCAAACAGAAGCTGCAGCAGCAGACACTGTGTGAGCAACCTTCTGCCAGGGCTTTCTACCTGAACCTATGACATGCAAATGAGTCACAGAACAAGGTCAAGCAAGCTGAAACACCTCATTAAATTTTGTTGATGCCTGTATTGCCAGCAACTCCAGACAATGTAACTGCTTAATGTCACTATTGTATTCATGGAGGGGAAAAAAACCAGGATATCCACTGCCTAGAGTAGACAAGTGGGTGTTAGTACTAGGTTTTAACATGAAAAAATAATTCTGTACATACATACAAATAAAAGGAAGCTAAATTCTGGAGAGTGGGAAAAATTACATCTTCACTGGCCACAGGTGTGCTGGATTAGGCACCAAATGGGAAGTTTGCACAACAGGTACAGAGTAATGCATTCCATAAAAACACCTAACTCTTGACTATTCTGATTATAGTGACACTTGGCTGTGGTGAGGTAGAAAATCAAACCTGACAGATAACACAGTCCTACTCCTGTTTCTAGTATTTTTTAATTCAGGGTGCATAACTATCCTACACACATAAGTTTGTGCTGTTGCTCATACAAACAGTCAGCTATACAGCTCAACTACTTAACAGTGTTAAATTAAAATTTGATATGCCTCTGAGATGGACACTTAACAATTCTGACAATTTTAATCTCAGCGTCAAACATTGTTTCACCTCACAACTAGGAAGGGAAGGAAACTCACTAAATATTACAAACACAGTAAGATGTCACAAAGTGGCAAACTACAACCCACGACTGCACTTTCAAAACAGACACAATGTGGCAACATTCATTATCATCTCATATTAACACAAGTTTTATCCAAGTACTGAAACATCAAAATTGAATGCCAAATTCATTGTTCTCTGAGTCTGCCATTTTCTGAGAAGAAATTTATTTCATAGCCTAACTAGAGCTCTTTAAAATTGAAATCATCCAATCTGATTTGTACTTGTGTTTGGCTCCTGCATGTCCTAGAAATCAATAGTAAATTATTATTAACTCCAATGAACATAGCAACAGGCAGATGGGCCAAACCCTAGAAGGCTGTACCATCACTGGTTTCCCAAACATGAACATCTCAATAGAGCAGATGAGGAAAGTGTATTTGAAAATCATGTTTGAGAGGAGTGCTTGAGTATTTCCAAGTCTGTGGAAACACTCATATATATATACTTTCAAGTCTAAATATAGTGACTTACAAGAACTTCATCTCTTCAAGTTTCAGTTGTTCTCAACAAGAAAACTCCCAGTAAACTCATCCTATATAGAAAATGTTTTATTAACTTAAAACTTTCATAGGATATCTTAAAGTGTGAATGAAAAAGCCAAACCAAAACCACTGTAAAAGACTGAACATCAGATTTTTGATACCATATACACTACAGTACATGCAATAAAATACATTTTTTACAGAAAGAAATATTTCAACTCTATAGAGTCTATTTGTTCTAGTTCAGCTGCAGAAGGAAAAAATGTATCTGTTTGTTATATCAATAAAGAATGGACTATGGAATTATAAAGCACCATCCCGCAGCTATATCTAGGCTCAAGTTCAATTCCCAAGCTAAATTAAACTTTCAGTTTTATTGTGAAGCTGCCTGAAAAGGAGCATCGCAGGTAATGCTTCAGCTTGATTCAGGCAGTCAGTCATGTTTCAGGTTGCAAAAGATTTCACCAAGGCACCCTCTGCTGTTTCAGTGACTGCCAGGGGTGTTCTGGTGCCAGGCCATGTGCACATTGCCTGCCTCTGTCTGCCTGCAGCAGATGCGGCTGCAGGAGGGGAATGCCCGAAGGACAGAGGGATGGCTAAGGGAAGAGCAGTGAGCAGCTGACTTCTGAACACTGAGCTTGCCTATCTAAAGGCAGAAAAAAACCTTTTTAATCCCTATATATATATAGGGGATGTAACTGACAGCATCCTGACCAAAGAAAGATGATACACCAACCTGGGAATAGGAGGGGACTGTGTAAAGTGAGGATCTGATATCCTGTCACCAGCTGCCACCAGATGTGATACTCTAGAGGGAAGTACACAATAATTAATCACACTCCCAGAAGTCAAATTAGGCATCAAGAAAAAATGGTGCTCCTGACCCAAGAGAAAACCAGCCAATTCTAAAGTATGGCATTTTATTGTAATCTTGTCAAGGTAGCAATATGTGCTACAATACACAGAAAGCACTGCAAGTAATCTTGTTTTCTCAATCTAGGGAAAAATGCAGGTGAATGGAGTACAATTCTTCCCCCTTCTACACACACTGGAAACATCCTCCACCAAAGCAAGTGAAAGCATATCTTTAAGAAGAAAAACCCAGCAACTTTAAACACTCTCAGCAACTGCAAATCCACTACAATCCTTTACAGCCTTCGTTGCTACTTATTAGTTCAAAGTACAACATGCCTAACTTCATCTCTCAGACACTGGATGGTCAAGTAAAAATCATGTATTTTCCTTACACACATGTATGATATATACAGGCACCATATAGTTCCTCAGATGTACAATCTGCAATTGTGACACCTGGTCTCCAAACCCTGGATCACTTTGGTCCTCGTGCTCTTATTAATATTTCACATCCTCCCTCACGTGTGAGCAGCAAAACCAGACATGGAATTCCTGTGATCTTACTAATGCCACGTACTTTCCTACTTCTGTGCAATATTTATATTGCTGCACAGCCAAAGACCACACTTCAGTTGCAGCATTGCAATGAAAACTCCTGTTGAGATGATTCTTTGCACAAATTCTTAAGCCTTCTTTCAATAAATTACCAGCTTGAGGACAGCCCCCTATCGTGCTGGTGCAACCACAATCCTGGTTCCTTTGTACGTGGCTGCATGAAAAATGCCTTCTGATGGATGCTGATCATTAAAAAAAACTGTTTGGAGTATGGTGTACTAGTAACTTGTTCCACACGTGCACAAACCTGCACATAATATGCTGGTAATGAGGCGATATCATCACCGAAGCTGTGAATATATTGATGTTAACCAGCCTTACACCAAGATCCAGCCCCCAGGGAACCTCACAAGAAACAGCTGCACTCCCATAGAAGAAAGGCACGCCTAAGTTCCTCTCTAAACTAAGAAAGATTTATGAAGCAACTCTGCCAATGTTTGTGGTGTTTATTCCACAGTGACTCCATGGCACAATTGTTTTAAACTCACACTTCACTGCAGACTTACTAGATATTTCAGGGACACAATATAGGGTGAGTCTGCTACAATAGAGCAGTTGATGAATAGCTTAGGAATTTGGGAGATGTGGGTTTTTTACAATTCAAAATGCTGGGAAGCTATTTGCTTTAGTTCTACTGTAAACTGGTCTTTAACAATCGTTAAGTCATTTTGAAGTATTCAGAGCAAGTAAGCCCTGGCTTGTCATTTATTTCAGAGGCTCCATTTTAAAGTTTTCAATTTTTCAGCCAGGAAAACAATGAATAATGTGAGTAAGGAAAATCATTCAAAGCATTAACCAAAGATGTTTAGGTTCCTTTCTCTAGTAAGGAAAAAAACCCAAACCAAAACTAACAAACCAAAAGAACAGTTAGTAGACCATGTAACCAGTCAAATAACATTGTAATTCAGCAGCACATTTCCATGTACATAAACATATACACAGGATTGGTGAAGCTTGTAGCATTGCCTATTAGGCAGCTGCTGAACACTTCCCATGCAAGATGCTGCTTCCAGCTGCTTGTAACTTGGCCAGACTTTGACTGCTTGGGTTGAAATTTTCCAAGTTGAATGTCTGCCTCAGGCTAAATTCTGTTCCATGTGCTGTAGGAGTTACCTCTGAGTGAGGGGTGCAGAAAGAGGCAGACTGGGATTAGAAGAACTTGGCCAAAGTACTTGAGCTGTTTTCAGAACAAAACAAGGGAAAATGCTGTCTCCCAATGGCAATACATGTCTGGAAATGTGAAAGGCTTTAATGCTCTTCCATCTCCCGATGACAGATCTGAATGGGGGGTGGAGCCCTTTTGGAGTCCCTCTTTTGCTGCCCCCGTGAAAAGTCCACCTGCATTTGATCAAATGTCCAAAACCCAGCTGCACTGTGTGCATTTTCAGTAGGTGTCTGCTAGGCCACCTCCACATTCTTCTCAGCTCCTCCTGGTGATCAGACAGCACAAACAATTACGAGCAAGCACAGCAACACAGAGCACAGCCATGACCTGCCACCACTGGTTACCCTCAACAGGGGGCTCTGACAGCAGAGTCCCAGGTGTTACCTTATGAAGCCAGCTGATGAAGGACAGTGAACAAATATTCTACCCTAGGCTGATTATCTGCTTTTTGGCACTTTTCCTAAGGGAAAGAAAATCTAGGAAATTACTTACAAAATGCAGTATTAAAAGCATGATAAGCAAAGCAGATTTTAGAAATTATTAGAACTAAGTGGTTTACATTAACTAACAATGTCTCCTAGTGCTCATATGCATCAATCTCTAACTAGATAAATCTGTATTTGCAGCTGACCTGGCCACATTTTTTCCCACTGAAGCTTTGCTATAATTAATACACAAACTCCTCTTTTTGCCCTTGTTCTCTAGAGCATCATAAACCACTTTCAAATCACAGAGGAAATTATTTCTTTTCTCTTAGGTTATATGCTTCTCATCACTACAGTAATCTGTAAGATAAAGGATACTGTTACCCATATATTTTTAGTACAGGAAACTAAGATATATTAAATCAAAAAACTACGGACACTGAGTCAGCAAATCTGACACTCAAGGCTTGTATTTCCAACATGCTTAGACCTGCAAAACATCTTCTGTACACAGAGACCAAACAGACACTCATTTATGTTCCAGATGGTTAAGTTTAGCATAACTGCAAAGCAGATCCCAGGGACTCAGGCCAGGCTCCCAGAAAACCCAACAGACCACGGGCAAAAACCTTTATGCTTATGTGGAAATCAACGGCAAAGGAAATCAAGCTGCCAAATCCGATTCTCCAGCTGTCTCAGCTCCGAAGCTGCCTCTCCCTCTGTGTACAGTTGTTTGCCCCACTGTCACTGCTGTCCAGCCAGAGAGCTGCTACACCTTGGGGGACACGTTGTCATGTCCCGAGCTGGCCGGGAAGGATGCTGGCACATCCTGTCACACCATCCTCAGGCACAGCTCCGAGGCGGGCAGGTGAGCCCGGCATCCTGAGCACTTTGCTTTGCAAACTTATCGGCGGGGTAGGGCTGTGCTCAGGGGACAGGCGGTAAATGTATAGAATGTATAGAGATCAGCGACATCCACTGGGTGGCAGGCATGTTTCACGGGATCCAGACCCAGCGCGTATACAGAGGTACACAAAACGAAAGCTCCCAAATACTGGGCTTGTTCCCTGTCTCAGAAGCAGCAATTGAACGGACACGGTAAAAAGAAAGAAAAAAAAAAAAAAAAAAAAAAAAAAGGAAAAAAAAAAAAGAAAAAAATTAAATCCCACAGAGGGAAGTTAGCGTACTCTGCCTTGATTTTAACACCAGCTTCTTGTCTGTGGTGCTGAGGCATTGGAATTGCCCTGGCACTCGGGGGTAAGAGCTGCGAGGACACACAGTGTCCCGTGTCCCTCTTGTAGCTGGGTGCCCTCGCTCGAGGTAGCAGGGACCTTGTAAGAGTCTCTGCTGCACTAATTAATGATCAATGCCTACTGAGATAAAGCCTTTAAACTCTTCCCCAATTTAACAAACTGAAGGGGGGTGGAAGTTTTTTGGACCAACAGCTATAAATGAGTCCATGTGTGTAAGCAGCTAAACTTTAAAGTTGAAAGAAACATAAAAAAACCGGTATTTTCCATGGATTTCTACTTAGCATCCAAGCAGAATAATTTCAAAAGTTGCTTAGAGGGAGAAGACACCATCAACCAAATTTCAGCCCAGAGTGTATATTTATAGCCATGTTGTGAACTACATAAAAAGTACACTTATAGTGGAAATGCTGACAAATGCAAAACTCCTGCAGCTAGCTATGACAGTTTGACCACAAGCCCTCCTTGTGAGAGGAAAAGGCAATCTCCCCACCTCCTTTCTCAGGCAGCTCGACAGCGAGCTGGGGCAGGGGGTGCTCGGTACAGGTATCACTGCCCTGTCCCTGTGGGATGGATCGAGGCAACTCTTACTCCCCGTATTTCCCACATGTTGAATGAGCCACCCCCTGTTTTTGCCATAAACAACCGGAGGGCCTCTTACAGCCATGACTCACTCCGCAGGCTTCTCCTCCACCCCTGTGCGTGACTGTAGCAAACAGGCTGCCAGCTGCAGCCGGTGAATTAACACGACTTTTTTCGCAGAACCGTGGGGAGAGCAGTCACACAGGGCAGGGCGAAGGGGGAGGGAGGGGGTGACGGTGTGCGGTGGAACACCAGCCCGGGGTGAGTTTTATACGTGGAGCAGCGGAGGGGCCGATGTGCCGGGGACGCCCGAGTGTGACCGTGTGCTCCCCGTCCCCCCGCCCCGGCACGGCGCCGGCCCTCGGCCCCCCTCTCCTGCCCCACGACGGCGGCGCCCGGGGGGAGGCAGGCAGGGACAGAGGGAGGGCAGGGCGGGGGCGCCGGGGGCAGTGGGGAGAGGGAGGAGGTGAAGCTGGCACGCAGCAGGAGCCCTCCCGACACACGCGCCGCCGAACTCCCAGAAAGTTGGCAGCGGCGCCCGGCGGGACGGGGCTCCGCTGGCCGCCGCCCCAGGGCGCGCTCCGCCGCCCGGCCGGGGCCCGCTGCCTCCCCGGCCCCTTCGCACCCTGCCACCGCCCTTCTCCCCACACCTTTCATCTCGCATGGGTGCCGCGGGGCAGGGACTGCCTGGCACGGGGCGCTGCCGGCGGTGGGGCTCGAACCCGTGGTCCACGGTGTCTCTCCCCACCGCAGGGGAGGCGGCTGAGCCTCCCGGTGCCCCCGAGCGCGGGACGCGGGCGGCGGGCGGCACTCACCGAGCGGCCGCGGCTCCTTCTCCCGGTCCGGGCGGCTCCCGCTGAGCGCTCGCCTCCTCGGGGACGAGGGAGGAGGAGCGGGTGAGGGCAGGAGGTGGAGAAGGGCGGGGAGGAGAGCGCGGCTTGAGCCCTCCCGGCTCCCGTCGCCGCGCTCCCTCCCTCGGCCGGCACCGCCCCATCGCAGCCCAGCGGCGCGGCGAGCGGAGGGGAGCGCAGGGCAGCGGCGCGGCGAGCTGCCGGGGGAGCGGCGATGTGAGTGCCGGGGGTCGGGAGGGAGCGGGCACAGCCCCCCGCCCTGCGAGCCGGGCTCGGGCAGGGCTGGTGGCGTGTGGTGCGGGGGCCGGGCCGGGGCTCCGCAGGCCGTGGGGAGCTCGGGGCTAGGGAGGCTGCGGCCGTGCCCCGGCTGTGGCCGGCGACCCCCGGCCCGCTGAGCGAGGTGTTTCACTGTCGCTCCGGTCCCTTTGCTCCCATCCGGCCTGCCGCTCGATCCAGGTTGTTTGCTTTTGCTGCGCTGCCTTGCTCTTATCGCCCCAGCACAGGCCGGGCAGCTTCGCCTCCCGCCGGTGGGACACTCGGCGTCCCTCAGTGCCAGGCATGGGGCACTCGGCGTCCCTCAGGGCCAGGGATGGGCACTCGGCGTCCCTCAGAGCCAGGGATGGGGCACTCGGCGTCCCTCAGAGCGAGGGATGGGCACTCGGCGTCCCTCAGAGCCAGGCATGGGGCACTCGGCGTCCCTCAGTGCCAGGGATGGGGCACTCGGCGTCCCTCAGTGCCAGGGATGGGGCACTCGGCGTCCCTCAGTGCCAGGCATGGGACACTGGGCGTCCCTCAGAGCCAGGGATGGGCACTGGGCGTCCCTCAGAGCGGGCCGGGAAGCTGCGAGGGGTGGGGGCCGTGGCTCCTCGCCCTGCACCCCCTCTCTCTGTACCCTTTCTCTCCCTCCCCGTCCCCTGCACTCCCTCCTGCCCCTCTCTCCGTCCCCCCTGGCCTCCCTCCCTCCCTATCCCAGGTTCCCCCACCCTTTGCCGCCTTTGGTTCTGGGCAAAGCGTGAGGAAGAAAATTGTCTGTGCCTTGGTTTTACCTGGGCAGCCTTACCTACTTGAAGCCTTTAATTAGAAAATTTGTGTTAATACCTGACCACAGATATTAACAGGTATTATTTTGGGGACAGGGATGTGTAAAAATCCAAGCTACTGTCTTTATTAGGTGACAGGGGCATATAGAATGGTGTTTCTATCTGCTTGTTTCTGTTGCTTTTCAAAATATCCTAACTTCCCTGCTGAAAAAAAATAATCTTGACGTGATCAAAAACTTCTCTAGAGGTCTGTCTATGGGGCAGTACTTGATGGTGAGCTGTGTGAGCCTGCCTTGCAGACTGATGCTAGGTACAGCAGCGTTCTTAATTTTAGTTGTTGCTAAAATTATACCTGAACAGATTCCTGACCCAATTTATGTTGCTGGTTTTTTCCTCTCTTCTAATTCTTATCGCATTCTTCCTGACATAGCCCATATCCTTCTTCTGCATCTACAGCAGCAGACCTCTGCTCTCAGGAGATATCCCTGACTTCAGATATTTAACTTTTGAAAGCTGGCTCAGACAGTTCACTTTAGGTTCCCTGTATAAGGGTGAAACATACACCTAAGGAGTTCAACATGCTTCTCAAGTGTCTCTTTCAGATGCAAAGTGTGGTGGTTTTGAGATGACAGTTTCCATCTATTGACAGGGAGAAGTGAGACAACTCTACCTCACTGTTTAGACAACTGAAGTTAGAGGAGATGACCCAGAGAACTGCAGCTCCATACATGCAGAGGGCTGCCTTCCCTGATATCTTTGTGCATTCTTGTATGTTAAAAGCGTTTGTGGCATTGGAAGTGGTTGAGTCACCATCCCTGGAGGTAGCTAAAAGACACATAGATGTGTCACTTAGGGACATGGTTGAGTGATGGATTTTGCAGTGCTAAGAGGGCTAAGAGTTGGACTCAATGACCTTAAAGTTATTTTCCAACCTTAATGATTCTGTGATTCTGTAAGTTACAATTTTGAAAAGAGGTTTGGCAAAGCAAATTCATGTGAATACAGGTCAGGCTGAGCAGCCCCTGCAGACTCTGTTTTCCATTGGATATTGTAATTTGTATGTAGTTCACAGGGGGCTAATATAATGATAAAAAGAAGCAGACATGTGGTTTGTGAATTACAATTTACCAAGGGCTTGCAAAAATATATTTGACTTGAGGGCCAGAAGAGCAAAGCCCTTCAGACAACTGCCATGTCTCATGTGGATGAAACTCTCATCTGGCTCTACTCTGTAGGAGCCCACATGTAAACATAAATTGTGTGGTCTGTTGGAAAGCCAACAAGCTGGGGTTGGGCAGGACAGTCACACAGAGTCAGGGGTAGTCTTTTCCTTACCTTATTTTTAAATGCCTTAAAAACCCCCAAACGTTAAGGGTATTTAACTAAGAGTTTTTAGGGTACAGTTAGTAAACTATGAATGAACAGGGTTGCTGTGAATTATTGGGGAGTGTGAGTCAATAGGGGCCATGACACTGGGACCTACTTCACAGTTCCAGAAAACATTTTTGGTCTTCTTCTCTGCCAATCTTAGTATTGCAATTTTAGATCTCACCAGTACTGGGATATTTGAATTAAAATTAGCTATTCTGGAACAGCTTCCCATGTGAAGGAGGGTCTGTTGTGAAATACATGGAATTCTTTTTTTTTTCTTTTGTTTTTTTCCACTTCTTTCTGTTACAGAAGTATTACTTTTGTTCAGAAGTATGCAGTATTTCAAATAGTGTTCAGAAATAATAACAGATTCTGTCCTTTTGACTGGCTGTTACAGAACAGCTGCAATATCTACCCTGAATTAATTTGCCTGTGTACTCAAGAACTTGAATCTTACTCACACACGTGACAATGCACATAGCAGCCCTTTAGTGCTCAAACTTGCAGAAAGCTCTAAGATGTTACATTCTTGTAAATTGTTTGGGGGTTTTAGATACTCAAACCAAAGTCTGCTGAGCCCATGTGTTCTGTTTTTTACCCCTGAGGTCTTCTGATTTGGACAGATCACATTTTTTACCCCTGATACAACCCCCCTGCATCCCTGCCAGATTTCAAGTCAGATGTTTTAGAAAAGAGCTATTCAAAGCAAATGCTTCCAGATTTTGTTTGTATAATAAAATTCTTTTTCATTGTGTTCAGAACCACCTAAACCAGTTGTTTCTCTTTCCCTCTTGATTTCAGTACATGGTAGGAACAAAATCCTCTGGCCCAATCTCCACATAAAGTTTGGCAAAGCTGTCTCAGCCCAAGATAGCTACTTTATGAGGGTTTGTAATCTTCCCTGTGTAAGGAAAGCTGTTTGCACCACCTGTTGAAACATTACTGGTACAGTGACTTGTGAGGAGAAGCAGCCTGCAGGTTGAGAGTTCAGAGCCCTGAACCAGCCTCTAATACGTGAGGCAGGTTATTTCTGAACCTGTCCTGTTGGCATACTCCCAAACACTGCACTGGGATGTGTAACCTGGTCACTGCAGCACGGGCTGTGTCATTCTCCTGGCTCAAGAAATGCATTGTGCTGAGTATAAGTACCTGAGTTTCAGTGCTTTCTCTCTGAGTTTCATCATTTTCATATCTTTTGGAATGGCAAATAACAGGCATTGTAAATGCAGAGTTGCTACTTGTTCTTTCTTGTCTTCTTGTTCACTCTGATGTTTTAAATTAGTTTCAGAAATCTGAAAATATTTTTAACGTTGATCAATTTCCAGTCTGCTGTTTGCAGCCAAGAGTTTGTCATCTCATGAGTTCCAAAAAACTAGCTTCATGTTCATTTCCTCCTTTTCCTTCCTTTTCCTTTAGCCCCCTAAAATGTTGTACATTCTTCTTCTGAGTGGTATAACCAGTAAAAGTTGAAAGAAGATCACTGTTCTTGGGGAGACACAAATTGCTTGTGAGTTAGCGTGGGATTTCCATCTGGTTGGGTCTACAGCAGTTTGCCCAGAGGTTTCCCAGTGCCCATCTGTTGGTGCTGCCCTGCTCCCTGGCAGCAGGCTGCCAAATCAACTTGCTCAGCCAGCTCGGGAAAGTCGGGCTCCAAAGAGAACCAGAACCTTGTGCCGAGTTAGAGCTTCACAGTAAAACTGGCACCTCTCTCTGGGCCTGTGTCACCAAGTCCCTTTTGGGAGCCACACCTGGCAAAATGTGAGCAGTGCTAAACCTGAACCACGCAGACGTGATGTACTCTAGACTGTCTCCTTGTTTTGCTAAAAGGGAGAAAGGGAGTTTTACTGGTGCTGGCCAGCTTTCTAGTCCTTAGGAGGCTGGCCCAGCTGTGGACATGAGAACAAGAATCAACCTTAACTTCTGTCAGAAGACAAGGAGTCTTAAAAGCTGTACTATTTTGACTGCAGTGACTTTATAAAATAGCTGTTTCCCCTTATTTGTACACAATTATTCAAGAATAAAAAACCTTTGCACTACTTTACTCTCAAGCCTGAATTTGTCAGATTGATGAAACAATCACAGACTTAAAAAATTGTCATGGATGTGAATTGTGACTGGAGTGCATGAAGAACTTGTAGCACTTCAATAATGTGGGGTTTCACTTCAGTTGCTTTTCCTTTCCAAATATTCCTCTTTGGTTTGCTCTCATTGCAGCACTGCTGCAACTTTGCAGGTTCTGCTGTTGTTACAGTGGCAGGTGTTATTTGATGGACATTTCAGCTGAGCTTGCTCTTTTTTTGCAGTGGTGTGAACTCAAGTAGAAAAATTTTAAGAGAATTATTTGGTATATAAGATTTATGATCCTAAGCCACAGAATTGAGATCCTAAGTTACACAATTGATTTCATTAATCATGAAGTGCAGGATTTAAGGTTCTTAGGATAGCTGTGCACACTACCATTTACATTTATTTTATTTGCAACAGTAGAGAGAGGTTTTTATGAAAACCAACAGGAGATGAAACTAAAAGACTTTTATCAAGATGTGGATTTGTACTGAAGTCACAGGTGTGCCCTCAGGTTCTCCAGAGTGATTACTCTATGTATTGCTGCAGTGGTTTGCAACAGATGTGGTGGCCAGCAGCATTTAGGGTAGAAATGGGTGTAAAATAGAGCTGTGAAAATACGGCTTGTCAAATTCTCAGGTCTTGACTTGTGGTGGGTGCAGCTGTGCAGTCTTAATTTTAGCACTTACATTTGATTCTGTTGAAGAGAAAGAGCCTCCTGTCTTAGGTTAAACTTGGAAGAAGGCAGAGGTTCTTGCGCATCCAAAACATGCAGTGAGACTTTTTTTAGTTTATGTTTTCTGTCAAAATTGGTCCATTGCTGTAGGAAGTTTAACCCTGCATTTAGCTGGAAATTTATTGTAGATGATGTCAAAGGGTTTAGAGACAATTTATAGCTCAAGCAGTAAAAGAGATCTTGAGGTATTTCTTAGCTTTGAATTTTTCCCTCCCACTCAGCTGGTTTACCAGCCAGAGCATTAGATTTCTTGGGCTTTGCCCCAGTATGTTTGGGTGTAAGTCTCAAAAAACCCCTTTTAATTAAATGTGTGATAAGTAATCACACAGTTCTAAAGTACACCATTTAGGGATGAGCGGATTTCTGTTTAAATCGGGGACAGCCCAGCTGCTTCTTTCTAGATTTCCAGGAAATTGCTTGAAAAGCTGTGCATTGCTAACCATGCTGTCGCTTATAGGTTGATATATTTTTGCAGAGTACATCCTTTGTACTTAGACTTGCTTAGACTTTCAAATAATCATAGCCTCTTGGCAATTGCATTTTTGTGTGAAACACTGGTGGGGAAAATGCATTTTAATACCTGCTTCAATTGTAGGAGTTGAGTTGGTCAGGTCTGTTTCTGTAATTAAAGAACTGCTCACACGTATCATAAGGGTTGAGGGTGCTATTGTTGTGCATGGAAGAAGTTTTGGTTTTATTGAATATCAGGAAGTACTGTCCTTGAATTTTATACAGTGGTCTTCAGACAAAAGGCCAAGATTCAAATTTTCTGATGTTATCAGTGTAATTGTATTTTTTTATTTTGTCCCTCATTCTTTGTCATTTTAACTTAAAAATATAGAAGTCTGTTGTTCAAATGTGTTTTGGTGAACCAAAGCATTGTGTCTGTTGCTGCAAGCCAATGAGAAATAGAATTGCTTATACATAAGTCTCATCTGGCATTAGAAAGCAGTTTTTGGTGAACAAACAGCCATTGGAGGTTGTTGGTTTTATTGTTAACTACATTGATATACTAACTTTTCAGTTCTGAAGAATTTTCCTCAAGTTTCCTCGCTTATCTAATTACATGGGTCAGAAATTCCTACTTTTTTACACTGAAACATCCAAACAATTTACTGCTGTGTCTGTGACCCCACAGGTCAGAATCTGGTCTGGGATTCACTCCCCACAGTAGCTCAGCGTTGTCCAGAACTGCACCTTTGTGTTGCTGAGTTCACTGTGTACAGTATCCAGCATTTTTATGAAAAACAGTGCAAGTTGCACTTTTCTGACAGTTCCATGTTTAAATGGGGTACCTAGAGCTGCTTGTTTATCTCTGGCTTGCTTTGTCTTGTATTTCTGGTTCTTACAGCACCGCCTCAGTTGTAAAAATTCTGCAGTTTTTGGAGGTCAGATGGTCAAAGTCCCAATACTGAACTGTGCTTTATGAGACACAGTTGTTAATACAGCTACTCTTGGTAGACTTGGTTTAAAAAAAGACAATCAAACTCTTAGTATTTAATCACCCAATGAAGACTAAATTTAGTTTCTGAAGATATATATAAATATATATGAAAACCTGTGGCTTTGGTTATTGTTTCAGATTATACATCTTTTTTTTTCTTTCCCCAGGGCCGATTACTGGAAATCTCAGCCTAAAAAATTCTGCGATTACTGCAAGTGCTGGATAGCAGACAACAGACCTGTATGATGGTCTACCATACTATGTCCATTATTTGAAACATTAGGAATTTGAATTACAGGCTTTAAACATCACTTTTTGATACTACTCTCTTGATGCATGCAATTTGTTCTATAATAATGCCTTTGTAGTACGTGTAGTGCTTAAAATATATTGCATGAGAAGCAGATACCCACATACAAGATGGTGTCTGCTGCTCTCCTTGGCAATACAGATAGGGACTAAATATCTGACCCTGCTTATTCTTCGAGTTCTGTAACTTAACATTTGGTCTGTCTTGAAACTCTCTTTGCCTGTCCTTCGCTTTCATGTGCAAGCAGAAAGTAAAACCTGGCGTCTGTACTGTTTGTATGTGGTAGGCACAGTACAGCCAGTGCTCTGAGCTCCTAAAGCAGGTTTCTTTCATTTCACACAGCCCACAGAAGCATTACTGGGTTACAGAAAGGTGTTTCAGACTTGCAGATGCCTTTTGCAGACTACTAGACACATTGGTGTCTTCCTTAGCAGTAGATTTTGCATTCCTGACTGGATGCCAGGGGTATTCCTAGAGCTGAGCTTCCTCTGGCTTACAGTAAGATACCTAATTAGCTCACATGAACTGCAGGTATCTGCAAGAGTAAGTGAAGAGAAATACATGTCAAGGGCAGGATTTGAGCAATTTGTAAAGTCTGTCTCTAAACGAGATGAGTCATCCTGGGATATGCATCCTCTGCACATCAGTTTGTGCAAAGGTCAGGCTTAGGCATCTAACACCCAAATGCACAGATGTTTTTATGTGAGAACCACATGAGGACTACCACTGTTGTAGCTGAGCTTCTGAGCTCCAGCTCCGACTGGTGTCAGTCTTTCTGGCAGCTTTTTGCCTTGCAGACTGTTCTGTTATCCTTAGTTATCCAACTCACCCACTTTGCCTTTTCCTCCTTTTCTCTCTCTTTTTCAGATTTTTGAACCTGCAGATTAGTTTAAATTCATGAGATAGTTCCGAAGTGCAGCATAATGTAATTAAGGGCAGTAATACTTGGAACTCTAAATAACCCATGTGGTTTTTAAAAGTTTGCATGAGAATAGGGGCAAAAAAATTCCTGATGATAGAATCCTGAAGGACAGCATGAAGAGGGAACCCAGATTCCCTGTTATTTGTCTCTAACATGTGTGTTGAGCAGTATTATTTGAAAAAAAAAAAGAATCTTATTCTAATACTATGAGATTACTCATAGTAATCTCATAGTATCTATGAGATTACTCATAGAATCTAATACTATGAGATTTTATAATTTCTCTGTTGAATGTTTCTCAGTGTTCCTTTATTCCTATAGCCATTTTAGAGCTGTAGTGTTTGCTGTAAGTCTTCTCAGAACAGGTTACATTTAGGCTTGTTCAACTAAAATGAGTCCAACTAAATTTTAAGTAACTAAAATTAACTGTTTTAAAATTGTATAATACATATTACTTTTCTTGGTTTTTTTCTTACTTTGAAGAGCATTGATTTTCATGAAAGAGGAAAGAATCATAAAGAAAATGTGGCAAAGAGAATTAGTGAGGTAACTCAAATATCTTAATTGCACAAATGCTTATTTTTGCTCTTTTTCATTATCAGATTGGTTTAATTTATTCTCTTGGGGTTTTTTTTGTTTTGTTTTAGATTAAGAAGAAAAGCTTGGAAAAGGCAAAAGAAGAAGAAAACATGTCAAAAGAATTTGCAGCAATGGAGGAGGCTGCAATGAAAGCATATCAAGAGGACATGAAAAGGCTTGGAATTAAGCCAGGTAGTTCATATAGCTGCCAGAAGATTAAAGACAGAATTGAAAGAATATTGAATAGCAAAGTTTTGTCTTAAATTAGGTTTAGGAGCGAGAGAGAAGGCCTCCAGGACTGTTGCTCATTTTAAAAAAATTGAGTCTGCAAATTGCCAGCAGTAGAAGTTGCAGTACAGAGTATTTATAGCTATGGTATCCCCTGATTCATGGAACAATCAAATTTGGAGTAGAAAAATTAAACAATGTGTTAACAGAAAATTAGACTGTAGTTGGTGCTTTCAATCAGCAGTGCAGCTTCCATTGATTAATTTTATGTTTCACTTTTGCCAGTTGGAGGCAAAAGTTCTCATGAGTAGGAGAGGCTGGGTTCCCACTGGTGTGAAACAGTGGAGATGAGAATCTCCTAGTCAGCTTGCAGCCCAACAAGTACCTTTGTTCTGGACATTGAAGACAAAATTGTCCTTTAAAAACAAGTTTGTAGTTTCAGGCCCTTATAGCAGCTGTCTTTTTCATAACTCTTTTATTTTCTCTTTTGTTGTTCAATTAGAGCTCATTGGTCCTTATGATTTTTCTCTTTCTAACTCATAATTTTAAATTTGGATGTTGTTATTGTTATGATGCTATAGTAGTAGTAAAAAGCATGATTCTTTTAATATAGTCTTTTAAGTGCACCTGCTAGGAGTGATTTTCATTCATTAATGATTTTCACTCATTAGTGAGAATACTCATAAGAACATTTCCTATTTTCTGTTGTGCAAGAGTGACTAATATTCAAGTTCAGAATAGTACTCTTTTTTCAAGGATATTTTTATTCTCCAAGATGATGTAGGTTCCAGTTCAACACAGAGTAAAACACAGAGTAACACAGTGGAAACTAAAGCAAAGAAAGAAAAGAAAGAGAAGAAGGAAAAGAAAGAAAAGAAAAAAAAGACACCTCAGGATGCCTCAAAAATTGAAACAAAGGAGTGGGTGCAAGGATTATCTCCCGAAGGCTATACGTACTACTACAACACAAAAACTGGAGGTAAAAGCTATTGAGGAGCATGTGCAGATATTATTACCAAATCTAAGTGAGAAAAGACTATCTGCATTTTTTTTTTTACTTCTCTGCTCTCTCAGTAGTATGCTGTTAATTAAAATGTGAACATGTAGATGGAGTTTTGGTATACAGCATTTGAGACTTGGGTATCCAGAATTTCAGACTGGTTTTACTGTTGATTAATAATGGAAGAATACAGTAATTCCAGTTTCTGGAAATGTTTAGCCTGCCAGGGGTTAAGTACACAAAGATAGCAGTGTTCTTCCTGAAGAAGCTTTGTGATCAGGGATGTGAAATAAACTCATTGTGTCTTTCCACATTCACAGGATTTATCTAACTGACTTCTCTTGAGGAGCTTCATGTCGTGATTTAATTTAGAATATAAAAGCAACCTTCTTTTATGCTTAATGAGAATATTACAAAATGTTTCTTAAAAATTTAAGGATTAACATTAGTATTTACTATAGTCTGTCATAATTTCATAATTTTTTTTAAACTAAAAATCCCATATCTCTGTATCAGGCATAGTAATAGAGTCTGGAGGGTTGTTAGCTCCAGTAAAGCCAGCTGTAATTATGATACTTTGGTTTATTGTTCCTACCATAGTTAGGTCAAGGATTATTCATATTCCAGCATGGTGTATATATATTTATATAATTTGTTTGTACGTGTGCATGCTGCAGTGTCATATCCTTTAGATCTGTTTTTAGTAAAGATTATGAAATATAAATGAAATTGAATGATGTGAAATGGGTGAAATATGCTTTTGTTTTTTAAGAATCACAGTGGGAGAAACCGAAAGGATTCCAAGGCAACTCTCAAAACTCACAAACGGTAATCAAATTATTAATAGTTTTTTGACCTTGTAAACACTTAAATAATCTAAGCAATTTACAAGTCATCTGATTGAGGAAGATGAATTTTTTGCCCTTTAAAGTTAGGAAAATATAATTTGAATATGTAAAATCTTTTGTGATGAACTGCAGTTTTTCTATAGAAATTCTCTTTGACTAATTTCTCTGTCAAGAGAAGAGAAGTA
The DNA here is from genome assembly GCF_028018845.1 of Melospiza georgiana. Lineage (NCBI taxonomy): Eukaryota > Metazoa > Chordata > Aves > Passeriformes > Passerellidae > Melospiza > Melospiza georgiana. The sequence continues at coordinate 51,215,739 of NC_080431.1, forward strand.
ATTAGTGATGGTTGGGTTCCTGCAGAATATATTTATTTTATGCTTCAACCCATAAAATGGAAAGCTTTTGGGAAATTCTGAATAAATTCTGCTAAACCTTTTTTGAATTAAATGTAATTATAAAAACTAAACATTACACAGTTGGAATAGTTAAGCTTCCTTTATCTAAGGCAACAATGAGACTGCATTGTAGTAGTTGAAAAAAAAAAAGATTGCCCATTTTTTTGTGTTTGTTTTATGATACAGTTACATAATAAATTGTGTTTCACTGGGGTTCTTACAGTTATGGAACCTATATGCAAGCGATTATTCAGCAAAATTAGTCATTTAGTACATTACTTAATTTTCCTTATTTGAGGCACAGAAAAACTTGTAGAATAGTCCAAAGGCAGAAAAAATTCTTAGTATGATTAATGGGTTTTCCCACGATACTTACCACTCCAGGATTTTTGTGCTGCACAGCATTAAAAATGGGATTTTTCCAACACTCCTGTGATGTCACGTTTCCCAGTTTTCAAGATTGGTGTCATATATACACTTTAATTTGATGTCAATTTTGTTGGGTATGCAAATGTTGGATTTTACTGTAGAGTTCAAAAGAACCTGGTGTTTTCAGAGTGCTTGATATTCGGTAGCTCTGTATCATTACATTGCATGCTACTCTGGCTTTCTGATTCCCTTGTCCTGTGGTTTTGCACAACTTGTTAATCAGCACTTTATCTTTCCAGTCAATGCATAGCATTGAAATATGTAAAGTCACTCTTACTGTAGCCTTCCACTGAAGATGTGGTCCTGAAACTAATCTTGTATGGTCCTTGGTACATATTTACCCTGGCAGTGACCTAGTTCAGGCAGTGAAGGCATCAGAGTTGAGGTTAGTGCTTTGGAGACTTATTCCCTTGCTATCAGCATTCTGAATAATCAGAAAAAATGCCAATGTGGGCAGAGCAGATTGGGGGTGAGAAGGCACTCCCTTCTTGGCATCAATTTGAAGTTAGCTCATCCTAGCCATATCAGAAGCACACACCTTCAGCCCCCAGTATCTCTAACACCACACAGCTGTATTTCTGTATTTTGCCATTCCTCCCTCACCCTGCTCGGTGACTTCGTCCTGTCCTGAGTTATTTTCGCTATCGCTAAAAACAAGCGTTTGATTGCTCCCTTATTTAGTCTGAGCTAAGGATATTGGGAACATTCCAGATCTCTAGCAAGGACTAGGACTCACTGCCCAGAAATTAAAGGGCATACTTGCAATACATTGTGCCAGGAGCCCTCCTGGCTTTACAGCATGTTAGATTTTGCTTAGACTTGGCAAGAGGTGGGGAGGACATGAAGGGGCATGTTGAAGGCTGCCTATAACCAGTTAGACTGACAGTGTGCTTCTCAGCATTCAGGTCACACTCAGTGTGCCTAGTGTCAGTATTGGCTGAAAACCTCCAACCAACAGGTCTACAAATGCTCTGGATATAATTCATAAAAAGAAGAGATGGGTTATATGTTTTTGGCCTCTTTATCCTTAAAATAAACTTTCCTTTGGCTTCTTTTGTCAAAACGCACTTAAACTTCTGAGGTCAAAACCTTGAGAAAGCATGATTCTGAAGGCTTTTGTGCCTTTGCCTGCTCTGAAACTATCAGTACAATATTTTGTGTTTACAGAGTGGGTGCAAGAGCTTTAGCTTCTGACTGTATTGTGCTTTTATTAAAAAAACCCCAAAGTTTTAACGAGAGTATTAAGCAAATGTATAGGTATACAAAAACCTGTCTGTGTATCTCTGTATACATAATATGCATTTATTAATACCAAAATAATACATGGCGAAGTTTCTTAACACAGAGCTGGCAGTATTGGTACTTAAGGAGCAGGGAGGTAGTTGTGTGCATAAGAAGGGATGAAAACTGTTTTCTTTAGGAAGATGTTAGGACATTTGTAATGACTGATTATATAGCTGTAACTGATTCTGAAAAAAAAATTACATACCCACAAAGATATACCAGCAATTTTGGTCACATTTCATGTTTATTTATTAACCAGTAGGGAAAAAAAGTGCATTGTTGAAATTGGTACTTTAGTAAAGAAGTAAAATTGTTTGCATGCAAAGTTTGATTCCATAATTATTTGTTGTAATTTGCTGTTTCAGGATAAATTTTTTTTGTTTGTGTTTATTTCATTTGTGATACAATTTATTGGTACTAGTTTTCTGTAGCCCTCACAAAGTCCTAAGTCCCAGAGAATTTTTTCAGCAGTCTCCACTAAAGAGAATGACACAAATAGGAAATTACAGCCTCAGGGGTGAATACTTTGAGAAAACCCAAACATGTAAAATAATGGCCCATATAAAAATCCAAACAGTATGGTAACAGTTATTATGCAGCCTCATACTAATTATCCACTGTTTGAGAAATAATTGTGTAGGTGCATTTGCAGTATTTTAAGTTATGGAATTCCATCTCATTGGAGTCAGAGGGAATACTTTCTAACAATATAAGGGATTCAAGCTTTAAACCAGTAAGGTGGTCACAGACAAAAAGTACTCAAGGGTTGAATGGACTCATAAATGATGCATTGGCTGATCCTGAAAACTTTTTTTCATGAGCTCCTGTATTTTTTTCCTAGGGAGCAGAGTGGGTGGAAGGTGTCACTGAAGATGGTCATACCTATTACTATAACACACAAACTGGAGGTAAGTACTTTCTTCTTAAACTCTGCGTCGGGAGAGAGGGCTTTCAGAAAAACCTCTTTTTTTGTTTTGCAAATAGCTGAATTTTTTACTAAGTTCTGTATTTTTTAAGCTGCTGTCTTAGTTGGAATAAAATAGTTGCTTAAGTCAGCACTGGCTTTCTGGCTGCCTTGTCAGTGTGCATATGTTTTTGCTTCAGAGGTTTTTTTGGACATTCAACTCATAATTCTAAATTAGGCATTCATCTTTACTACATATATATTGGAATTACAATTTGGAAACCAGAAGAAGGCAGGATTTTGTGTTCATGAGCATGTAGAACTGACTAAGAATCCCCTCCAAACTTTTCCTCTTGCTGATGTAGCGCTGATAAGAAAGTCCAGAATCTTACCTCCTACTTCTTTTCCACTTTCTTCTCCCTACATGGGGAGCTTTGTGGAAACTCCCTCAGAATAGCATCTGTTTTCTAAATCTATTTGAATCATTTTAAGGTCAATGATGCCTCTCTGGAGAGCAAGTGATTTTTTTGCTGGCTATGAGTTTTCCTTCTGCAGTTGGGTATGAAGTGGCATTACTAATGATGCCAAGAATAGGGGGGAAAAAAAACAACCAAAAAAAACCAACCAATAAAACTAATCCAAAACCTTTCGGTTTTTCATTGGGCCACTCCCCTGCCCAAAAGATTTGCAATTTCTTTTGAAAGGGAAAGGAGATGTTGGTTATTTTTAAACCTTGCCTTTCAAGTTCAGATACATTTTTGCCTATGTTTGCTGTTCTTTTAAGTACTTCATGGACATATGACACTTCTGAAGAATGTGTTTCTAGTCATCACATTTGGCAGAATTTTGGCTTTTGAGATTTCAAATTGATCCCTCACTTTTATATAGCTGTAAGTGTGTGTCTTGGGAGTGCTTGAAAATGACTTCTCTGTTCTGTTAACAGTAATCCCATCCTCTAACGACAAGACAAATTTTTAACTGATATAAATACTTACAAGTGTCTCGTGTCAGTCACATAACTTAGGGGACTGATGGCTCCAGGCTGGGTGCTACCAGTCTGGGAGGCTGCACCTACTGCACTCTTTATGTGGCACCTGGGAAAGTGGACTTGCTCAGTTACTGATCTGAAGCCAGGTGACAGCAGTACCCTTAAGAGACTCTGCTGTTCACTGCCAGTTTCTTACATCTTTATTTCTTCAAGATACATCTAGGCACCTACATGTTGTATTGTTTGCAGTTAGGAAAAAAAGTAGGGGTTTTTTACATCTGAAAGCTTATGTAAAATTATAGACTGAAAGTTGGGGTACTTTTGCTGTATTCTTACTAAAACCAGTTTTAAGACCATTGAGTCAACTTTTATTTGAGTATTTCTTCTCAGTGTATATACTGCAATACTACTTTTAAATTGAAAATGAGGCTATATGTGTATGTGCATATCGTGTATGTACTTCCGTGTCTTTTCAGATTGATGTTTGTATTTCCTTGTTTGCTTGAGAGCTCTTTTAATTAGAGACCTAACATTACTAAGAAAAGTAGCGCCAGAAAAGGGTTTAGCTGCCTGGAGACCTGAAGCTTGCAGTTATCATTCTTTACTTTATCCTGTCCTTGTAATCAATGAACAGCTCAAATCAAATAGGCACATCTACAGGGCAGTTAATTTATTTTTCTCTCCTGTGTAAGGATGAGAGAGACCACAGTCTTGTGGGTCACAGTTCGCTGTGTGTGATGTTTTTTGTAAGAGCTAATTAAAACAAGTTTTATCACCCGTGAACTCAGCTGTCCTGACTGTGTCCTGTGTCTCTGCTGGGAAGAAATGTTATCTTTCTGATTATTGTTATTAAAACAAATGTACCAAACAAAGGCAAAAGCTTTTTGCTAAATTATTTGCTGTATTTTTGCATAAGGCAGCACTGCTTCTGAAAGGTTATGTTGTCAAAGCAATAAGAGATCAAAACAAGAAGCATAAATAATGTGGTTGTTCAAATGTCTTGGACAGTATCCACATGGGAGAAACCGGCTGGTTTTGTTTCATCTTCAAATGAGAAGGGTCAGAGTGACAAGCCTGCAGAAACAGCATCTGAATCAGACTCAGAAGACAGTGAGAATGAAGAAGAGAGTTCAGAAACAAACTTCAAGGTAAGTTTTCCTCAGATTTATTTTGCATAGAAAATTATAACTGAATCTTTGAGGATTTGTGGTAGGCTGTACTTACTGAAATGAGATTGAAATGTGTGACCAAAAGTAAAATTTTGCGCTGCTTAATTAAATGAATCTTTATTCAATTATTTGGCTCATTAGTGGCACTGTTCCAGAATAGAAAGCATGATCTTTTCTTCAACACACCAGAAGTACCTTGAGTTCTACAAGACTTGTGATGTTCTCTGAGAAAGGTCACTGTCATCTCTCTGAAATAATCCACAAAATGGTTTGGATTTCAGTGTGAGGATGACTTCAGCCTTTCATTGGTAAATGTGACTGCCAATAGACCTTCAGGGAATACTTTGGACTGAAAATGACATGGTTGTATTTTCCTTATTAAATTGAGAAAAAACACAGCACATAGTACAAAATCTCTATCAATTACATATTTAAAACATACACTGAAACTTGAGATAAAACATGTGATAATGTCTCTGGTTGAGTTAGATGGTTTCCCTGAAGCTGGTAATTCAGAACAGACACAGGCAATTTAAATACAAAATGTATTCGTAGACAGGTATTCATTGTAAAACACGTACTTTTGTATCACTGTGCATCATTACAAACTGCTACCAGGTATTAGCAATAAGTGTGTGCATCTGCATGTAGAGGAAGTAGTATTTGACATTTTTCATCTTTATTTTAAGATATGCTAAGCTTTGTTTTCCAGTGAGTTTAAAGTTTGCTAACTTCAGCCTTGGTAGATGGGATTTTCCTGCTTTAATTTCTTGTGACATTAAAGATACATTTTTCATCTATAAAACTCAAGAAGAAAAGTTTGTAAATCTACATACTACATATTGCAATATGAATTTATTTCTTCAAGCTACTTTTGGTTGAAAAGCATGAATAGTAGATAATAATAGTAGCAAATAAAAGATGTAAAATAAAGCTACATTATGTTTTTATTTAGGCTTTTTTGCTTAAGATGGGTTTTTTCCTCTTTAGAGGAAAGGAGATAATGGTGAGGAATCAGAGGAAGGGAAAAAATCTCCCAAAGCTAAAAAGTTAAGCCCTTATGGGAAATGGCGAGAAGTTAAGTCAGAAGAAACCACGGATAAAGAGAAGAGTACATCAGCTTCCCAAGAAACCTCTAGTGATGGATCTAACATGACCAACCCTTATGGAAAATGGAAAGCACTTAAAGAAGTAGGGGAAGAACAAGAAGAAGAAGCAGGGTGAGTATCTTTTTACCATCCTTACTTTCATAATGTTGTTTGCAAGAACTGAAGCTTTTTCCTCTGAATTCTGGCAGAATTAGCACAACTGTGACTGGAAATATTGCCCAAATACAATTCTTTTCACAATGATTATTTTAAGTAATAGTTCTCCTTTGCAGACAGAGGTGGTGTTTTGGGTTTTGTGTACAAGTTCACCATGAGTACAAAGTAAATTGAAGTGATTTAAGAATCATAGTCATGCACTATTTTTTCAGAGGCTGAGTATCAAATATTTAAATGTTGTTACTCTGAGCTTATGTTCCTTACATCATCTCCTTCAACAAACTGATTCAGCTGCCCCAGGAGTTCCTGTGATCTCTCTCTCTCTCTCCCCCATGTCAGACCAATGAACTGCAGATGTTTTCATGAAGTGCATCTGATCAGAAGGGTTGTTTTGTTTGTCTGCATAATGCCTGTGGTGGATCTTTTGTTTCTTCCTTGTGAAGTATGCTTTTTATTGTCAGCTTCTTCTTGTGGGTTCCTCAAGGAGTCTGGCAAAAATAGGTTTTGGAGAGTGAAAAGAGTCTTTCCCCTTATGCCTTCTCCATTCTTCAATGTTATTGAGCAGGTAGAGCTCCGACAGTGTTGATACTAAATTAAGCACTGATGTACTTCTTGGAGATGATAATGTTCACGTAACACCTCCTGATTGCACCGGCTAAACCGCTCCTTGTCTCCTGAGCTGAAGAATTCTTTTAGATTTTTGGAAAGCACTGTGTAGTAAAAAGTGCTTTCAGCCACTGCACCTGATAGATCAGTCTGTACTTCAACAGACAGGCTTGAGATGAGCACATGTGTCAATGAGACAAATGCAGTTGTTCATTATTTGCTTTAAATTCAGTCTAGGAACAGTGTCAACCACTTCCAGAAAGTTTACACTTTTGGGAACTACAACAATCATATTTTCTTGACTTGCCATCATTCTTGTGGCTCCTATTTGGGTGCTTGAACCAGGTCCATGTCTTCCTAGAAGCATGGAACCTCAGACTGGGTGTAGTAGACGAGCTGACATCAGGCTAACACTCAGTAGTAGCAGAAGTATTCGTGTGTGGATTGGCCAGTATCTCTGCAGCAGTGTTGTACTGGTGCAATACCTTTGATTTAGGTAACTTTCTGCCAGCTCTTTGGTTCTTCTTCTTCGTCATATGTTTGTGCCACGGGTTATCCTTGTGGAACACAGTGTTTTGCTGCTGACCCCTTAAAATTGATAGGTCATTTTTAGTTGTTGTCTTTGATTTGTTTGGATCATTATTTGCTGTGATCCTGCCCTCCAAAGCCGCCTCTCCCAGCTGAGGATTGCTGTCTGATTTGGTAAGCTGAGTCTCTCTTTCTGCCATGCAGTCCCTTCAGAATGGACACTTGAGGCAAACAACTCAATGGTGTTCTGGCAGTGAACCCTGCTGCTACTCACTGTCTCCCATTTTTCAATAGTCTCACACTTACAGACATACAGCCCCGTTACCTCTTGCAGGACAGTCGGCACAATGAGTGCTTGGGCCATGCTATAAGTTCTGTACAAAATGAGGCATTCGTTTGTTGCTTTTTATGGCAGCCCACGCAGAAGAAACAAAGAACACGGGTGTTTTTTGTTGATGCCTGTCATGTTGATAACTACAAGACTGCATCTAGCTCAAAGCTGTTTTGTCAAATAAAAATAGCTGTTGCTGACTGCAGTACACCATGTTGCTTTCTGCATGTAGATTAACCCTTTTATATTTTCCTCTCTTCTTCCAGTGAAAAAGTGGACCTGGAGCTTCCAAGTACCGAGAGTGACAATGTAGCAGCCCCAGTGCTAGAGGATCCAGAAGAGGAAACAGTCATATTTAAAGAGAAGACAGTCACCTCCCTCGGAGACCTGACAGAAGGGGTGCCCATGTTTAAGAAGAGGAAATTTGAAAATGGAAAATCTAGAAACTTAAGACAAAGACTAAGTGATCAGTAATACTTAACAAATCATTTTAGATTCTGTTTAAGCTAGAGTGAATCAAAAGTATAATATTTTCAACAGGCTTTTATAAAGAAAGTGTTGGATAGAAGTTAAGGATTTATAGGTAATAAAGCATACGTGAGTTTAATATTTTTTTATTTTATTTTGATGTGATTGGTTTTGGAATGGAAGTTTGTGTGAAATTACTTATGCAATATTGTACATACATGTATTCTTTATTGTAACCATGCCATCCAAGTTCTATTTGCTCTGTGTATGCTGTTTTAAATACATTTCATAAGGGTTTTTTACTCCTTTTCTAAGTATGTGAGAATGCAGTAATCCTTAATCTGACAAAAATGAAGCAGACCTTCTATTTTCATAGAGGAACAGGATCAACAGAATATACTAGAGAGTAAAATCATCCCCCAAGATTGTTTATGTGGTGTAGTTTCTCCACTAACAAGTAAAATATTGTGCTTACTAACCTTTGTCTGATCGCTTGCAAAAGAGTGGGTGGTGAGACTGCCAGCATTTCAAACTGATCATTTAGAAGCTGTTTTTAGAAGAGTTAGTCACATCAGTGCCACCCATTCCAAATGATGTTCTGAAAAATTATTTGTGTATGCACATGGTAAATGTATTAAACCTCTGCAGGAGATTTAACTCTGATCAATCCTAACTTGTAGTCACAGCACCAGAGCCACCCCTGTTGGAGTAGACTTTTCTGTGATATCTTCCTGTCTCCTGCTTTGTTGTCTACTTGAATTTTTCCTTCCTTTTACTTATCAAGTTTTCTTTTTTAGTCTTGCTTTCTTTTTGTCTATTTCCTAGCAAAAAACCACTTGCCTGATATTTTAATGAAAAAATACTTTAGAGACTTGGCCCTGCTACAGCATACAGGACCATTTTTGAGGTGGTTGTGTTTTTTCTGTTGGTAAGAAGTGTGTGTTTTATGGTTGCAGTGTTGGATAAGCTGAGAGGGCCTAAGTGTGTTGAAGCTTCATCATTCTCGTTACCACAGGGGAGGAAACCAAAAGATCAGCAGAGCTGATGGCTGTAGAGTCCAAGTTGACTTGGACATTTTCTGAAGGATTGTCCCACTTGGTGGGATTGGTCTGCATTAGCATCACCAGGATTCATTGTCTGTGTCAGAATATAGCTGCACTCATTGCTTCTCTAGCCACCAAACAGTGAACCAGAAAGGTCCAAATAATGAATCTGTTAAAAACTATGTCTCTAATCTTAAAGCTCACTAGTGTTTTGTTCAGGAGAGTCTCAGTCAAGAAAAAAAGGAATGCAGCTAAGGCAGTTGTCAAGAGTCCAGCAACATAGAGTTAGTAACTGCTGAGCTTGAATGTCTTTGAGAAAACAACTATTAATCTGTTGGATCAATTGAGAAAGGAGTGCAGGATAGGGAATCTGGTTTATTCTGTATTACAGTGGAAGCTGAAGTTCTTTTTTCTATTCTTAGAAGAGAATTAGTTATTGTATTTAATCCCATGTGTTTTCTTGGCTTCCGCAGGGTTGGTGTAATTTGGGTGATGTTTGTTCTGATAAATTGGAAAGTTTACTGTAATATCTGACCTATTATTATTTAGAGATGCAGGACACATGCAGGATGCTTCAAATTCTGAGATGCAGGAATGTATGAAATGTACTCCCAGAAGAGGGTTTCTTAATCAGGCTTTAGGGTTTGTTCTTACTTGCGCATTACTCTGGGAGCCTGCACTAACTTGAAGTTTTCTTGTGTTTGTGGCCAATTTACACAAGTCCTGCTAAGTAGCTTTCCTTCATCTTGAATCCATCACATCTTCTCTTTTTGAAATCATAAACAGCATCCCTGTGTGACAGGATCTTCAGTGTCCCACCAGTGCTTCTCTTCACCCATTCCAGCCTGTGTCTGCCTGGACTACACTTGCCTGGATGGATTTCCCTGGGCTAGTTCACCTTGATTAAGGCCATGCATGATATCACCAGTACTTCTTAGCATATTGGAAGTAACTCTTGATACTTCCCTAAACCTCATTTGCTTTTCCCATGACCTCACACACTGTCGGCCATGGGCACCGTCACCAGTGATTTAGCACTATTCTTTCTGCCCCTTTGCTTTTGCCAGCTGCTGACTTACCAGCTGGTCATGCTTTCCTTTCAAGCACAATTCTTTATTTTCTTAGACATTTTTTTGTACTGCTGTACTCATCCTCCTTCTGTTACTCCAAAGTATATGCATTTCATTATGATTTCTGAAAAGTTGTTTTTGTTTATTAGTGCAGTTTTATCGAATAGTATAGAGTTTTCTTGTAGGTTCCACTTTTAATGTCCTCTGAGGAGGATAGCTTTCCTCTTTTAGTGAGGTTCCCCAAATATTAGCATCTTTCCTTTAAAATGCTTTGTCACTTTGAAGTGGTCACAGGCAGCGATTTAAGATACCTGTAACTAAATCTCTTGAGCAGATGTTTAAAGACATCTGAAAATGAGTGCTCAAAACTTCTTTCCTTGTGGAGCTGCTGTTAGTTGTAATATGAGCCAAAGGTCTTTGTATTGTATTAAGTAGAAAAACCAGAACATTAGGAAAAAAGACTGAAAGTTTTCTTTGCTTACAGCTAGTAAAAGTTAGTTTAAATACCATACGTGTGGTTTAAGCTGATGTGACTTTTAAAGCCTGCATTTCACAAAGAAATACAGCACTTTGCTCTCCACTACCTCTGAAAGTCAGAGACCAGTTAATTCTTTGTTCTTAAGTGTAAGTTATAAAAAAGGCCAGTTGAGTTTTGATATATCCTAAACCATTGCTTAATTTTGCACCATGCTGTCATTCAATTTCCTTACTGTGTTTCTAAACCAAATATTTTCTGCTCTACACAAAAACATTGTCTTGTGTGAGATTTAAGGCAGACATTGCTTTTCCAGGACATCTGTTTTGCACAGATTTCCCTCCCTTCTGTCCTAGCTCCCTGCAAACTCTTCTGCTTTTGGAATTTGCTATAGGAGCCCTCTAGGTATTGCCACTGTTACCCTCCTCATCTGCTAACCCTTCTTTGGGCTGTGCTGGCTTTTGACAAAGGAATGTTCTTTTTACTGTTTCAGCCAAGAGTTGTCTTTTCTGGCTGATCTATTTTCTATCAGACAGTGTTTTTATCTGCTTGCCTGTTTTTATTGCCAGCTCTTTGACTACACCTTTGGTTTTATGTGATGTCATAAGCATTATGAGCAATATGAGGAGAGCCAGAGAGCAGGGGGCAGTCATTGCAATTTCTGATGATGATGATTTCTTCTGTGTGGTTTTGAGCCAGTCAATTCACTGCTCTGTAATTTTCTTTCCTTGCCTCATGTTTTCATCCACCCTGTCTGCTTAGAAAGGCGGCTTCACAGCATAAGACTCGTGTGTGTTTTTACAGCAAGGCCTGCCTGAAGTTGGGGAGGCTTTTAGAAGCAAATATATTGCATATATGGAAAAAAGAAAAATTGTTTTGTTGAGCATTTGCTATGCCAGGAGCTGTGCAGAGACTGCTCAATTTTACCCATGTTACAGAATAATCCTTGTTCTTATTTAGGCTAAAATGCATTTTAATCCTTCACCTGGGGATTTGTAGATTGAAATCCACAAATTTCAATCCTCATAGATAAAATTTGACACCCTTATAGATAAAATTTGTGCCTGCAGCATCCTCCAGTTCCAATATTCAGTTTTAGAAGTGGGAGGGCTGGGGAGATCATGACATGGATCTGAGTTAAATTCACTAACTTGTGCATGGATAAGTATTTCCCCTTTTTCTATTTTCTTCCCTGAAAGAAATTTTATTTCAGTGCAAATTTGGGCATCTCAGAAAGGGAGTAAAAAACAATTTCATGCTGCTTGGTTTCTTTTATTTGTTTTTTGAGTTGTGTCTCCCCCTTTTTAGTACTTTCCTTATTATTGCTGTCTTCCTTGAATTGTCTTCCTCCAGTATTCCCAGATATGCAAATCTCTATCACCGTTGTGCCGTGTTTCTGTTGTCCTCCTTCACTTCTCCCCTGCTCTGCTGAGATTCCCAGAAATCTTCATGTTCTCCTGTAGCCGCCGTGTATCCGGGTCCCGGCTCCCAGAAGCGATTCTGCTGCCTGTTTGCACTGTGCCCTGAAGAGCCCTGCCTGCTTTCCAACAACACACAAGCTGTTTCAAGACTGTACATGTGCTCTTTTGATTTCCTTGATAATTCCTTTTCCCATGACAGATTCCATTCCTGCACAGCGTTTGCAGCCCTTAGGTCCTTTTGCTTGTTGGTACAAAAGCTGTCTTTGTACCTCCTTCTATCAGCTGTGGCAACCCTTGGGTTCTGTTTTGTCAGCCAGACCTCTTCAGTCTCTCTTCTATCTACCTCTTAAGTGCTCCTACCTTCTACCTGCTAAATTATTTAACTTAGAATTTGTGTTAACTATTTGTGTGATTAGCAGGTTTAGTTTTGTGAAATGTTTCAGGATAGAACTTGAATTAAAGTTTCCGTACAAAGCAAAAAGTGTTGCACATTATGATCTGACAAAAGGCTAAATTTGCCCAAGAGGATTTCCAGAGAACCAGATTTCAGAGATTCCTGGAGAATTTGGGGAATTCCCAGGATTCAAAAGCAGATTTGATTTTACCTGTAAAACCATAAATAGCCTGTTAAAAACCAGCAGACAGTGTTTTACAGACCATGGACTGGAGACAGTGGATTTTAATGGCTTGCTTGGGGTGATTGAAAAGCGTTTGTTTTAGTTTATAAGTAAGTCTGCAAAGTTAAACAGCTGGTTTCTCTTCTCAGTTGTAATTACAAAATATTGCAAGCTCTTGAAGTGGAATTTATATGAAAATACTGAATAAAGCTTTCATTTGAACAATCTGTGTTTGTACCATCGTGTATCTGTTCAGGGAGTTTAGGGCAACCTGGGAGATTTAGGGGTGCAGATTCTGTTAAAAATGGAGTCTGGGGTAAATATAAACTAAAATAGGTCTGTAAATAAGGAAATGCTTCTTAAAAATAATATTATTATTACTTTTATTATTTTATTTTGTGGCCACCAACAGAATATCTGAGTGCCTTCCTGTAGCACCTTAAGCAGTAACTGGAAGTTGGTTTATTCTGTGCATCAATTATGAGTAACAAAAACCTCAGGTTTAAATTTTTTATTTAAAAGTTTTTAACTGAGTTCAGGTTAAGATTTGTTGTGGTTACTGTTAGTAACATTCAAAATAAAGCTGAATATATGATCTTTTTGATGATAACTGACTGTGATTCAGTATTTCATGTATTTGCTGGCCTTAGGAACAATGAGCAGTGCTCTGAGAGTCAGATACACACTCGATGACTCACTGAAAGCAATCGAGGCGAGGCACCCAGGCTGCCCTCCTTTAGCAGAGGGGGAACATCCATCTCTGCACTGCCATGGAAGGGCTGCTGCTTCCAGGCACACACAGCTTTTGTCTGGCTTCCCTGCTGGCTGGATGAGACCTCAGCAGAGGAATGAAAGGGGTCCAGGAACTGCAACTCCTATCAATCAGCAGGAGCTGCAGAGCGGTGAAGCTGGTGCCTTGCACGAGCTGTGATGTGACAGCTGTGGGGAAGCCAGGCAGAGGGTGGAAGCTTGTGTTTGCTGTAGCACTATTTGACAAGGAAGAGTGCAGGAGAAGGCTGTTTCCAGCAGAGGAACATTCTCTTGCACTGTTGTGCTGTTTGTGCTGTTTGTGCTGTTTGTTTCTTCCCAAGAAACTGTTTTCCCTTTTCTTCTCCATGCTTTGTTAGTGTAATTTTCCCTGCTATTGATTTTGCTGCTGGAAGTCCTGACTGCTTGTAGGAACCAAAAAGCCCAAGCTGAAATACTCTATCCTGAAAACACCTCAGAAATAGCAGTGTTATGCTGCACACCCTTTCCTTAAGGCCAAGTGCCAGGCCATGGTCAAAGACAATCTCTCAGCTCTTTCATCCCACAGAAAGGCTGGGGTGGAAGAGCTCAAAATAAAATATGGCTTCAAGTATTTTTTAAGTTTGGAGAAAACAAGTTCAAATAATGTGTTTTCAATGAGGAGAAGCAAATATATCCGATTTTAGTAAAGCAGAGCATTGCAGGCAGTGGCCTCCAGTAGAAGTGTTTCCACTCCATCCCAGCTGTCATAGCTGTATTTGTATATGCAATTGAAGGAAAAGCTTAGGACACAGACCCTCCAGGATCTCCTGGGCCAGCCTGGCAGAAGGGGCTCAGCTTCTAAATTTCAATACCTATATTCAGGACATCCAAAATTTAGTAAGAGGGGAGCTGCTGTCTGCTTTCCCTCTTGTCATCGCTCTGCACAAAACCATCAACAAGAAAGGGCTACAGAAATTAATCAATCACAAATATCCATAAGGTCCTGCAGAAATATCACCGTCTTTCTTCCAGTAAAATAAATGAGGCTCATATTTTTAAGTGTTTCAATAATTTTTCATAGTAAAGAACTTCATAGACACTAACTAACCCTGGAAGCAGAATCTTAAATTTTTTAGGAAGTATTTAAGAGAAACTTGGAAATGTTTGAGAGATAGAATTAATAAAATTAATTGGTGCATTTAATTGCATAATGATAGTGAGCATGGTAATTCAATAACCATGTCAGCTGGATATTCTTCTATTACAGCTGATCATATTAGTTATTGCCAGTCTGTTGGCACTGCAAGAAGTATATGCTCAGTTGCAGATCTTTCTGGAGGGTTCTTTTTCTGGACTCCTTACCGAAAGAAGTCAAAGTCCAAATGAATCCTGAATTGCACAGCAGTAAGTTTTCTGATCGACTTGCAGAGCTACCAATTAAACAAAAAACAAACAACCAACTCAACCAAAGCCCCAAACTTTTGCAATTAGTGTTGGAAGCAAGAGAGAAATTGTCAGACAAAGCTTGCTGATAAGAATACACAAAAGAATGGGAAAATAACTGCAGAATGGAGGAACTGAGTATAATTTTCCTGCTTCCTTCCTGTTAGAAATTCTATCTATTTTTCTTAATATAGCTGAATAATGTTACAATTGTTGCTATATATACAGTAATAAAAACTACACCCTTTAGAAGAACATTTTCTCACACTGCATCATTCCTGGTTACAAAGTAAATATGCAAATATAAATCAACCACAAGGCATAATTTAAATTGCAACAATGAACTGGTTTGGGCAGAAGACAGTGCAGAGCAGCTTTCCAGCAGAACCTGGGACGAGCAGGATGGAAAGAAGCTGCCATGATCTGGCAAGTGAAGCCGGCTGAGCAGAGCACCAATCTTTGTGCCACCCTGAGCACAGAGCATTCCTGAGTCGGGCACACAAGGAGTGCCTGCAGGTGCTCAGTGCCTGCCAGCACCACACATGTGCAGGGCAAAACTTCAGCACCAGTCCTGCCAAAGCCAAGTGTGCCCTGGAGACACCTGGATCCATCCCCTCAAGGACAGGCAAAGGCAGACATTCCCAAAGACAGGAGCTCAGTTCCAGAGCTACCTGGTTTGTTGAAATGCATCTGCAGTATGAACTTGTTTTGTCTGCCAGGAGACAAGGTGCTGCCTGTTACCTCATAAACTTCATTGAAAAGCAGAGCACGTACTTCTACACTGCAGCACATGGGCCAGTCCCACCACAAGCTGACCCAAGAGTTCCTGGAAGAAATTTAACAGGTTTCTCTTATAACATTCTGGCCCTTTTCCACTCCCTTTGTTTTTAAATATTTCCTCTAAAAAAGATAAAACATCTTAATACAAAGTTATTTCTAAGGTACTTAATTTAAGAAGTTCACACACTAAGTGGAAAAAAATAAATAGTATTCAGGAGGTAAGATTCTAGACTATGTTAGGGGAGCTCAGTTTCTTTCACTCTGAGAAGAAGAACATCTCCCACCACCAAACAAAAAGTGCACTATGTGGTATTTATTCTGCTCCACCACCACAATTCTCTGTCTTTCCAGCTGCAACACTGTCAAGAGAAGGATCAGCTTAACAAAGCCCAGCTGCCAAGACAGGAGGAGTGTGCACACAGAACTCCAAGCTGATGCTTTTCTGCCAGGGCTGCTGCAATAAAAATTCAACCCACTTCCACCAAGATACAAAAAGAATAGTGTCACACCCTGAAAAACAGAGAAATAGGTTTTACTCAACATATCATCTAACAAACATATCTGTTTTATTCGATTACCAAACACAACAATTCTGTTTTAATTCTACTTGAGGTCTTCAGCCTCCTCCTTCTAAAGCCTGCAAATTTTCTAGATATTGGGTGACAGCCTCTATCTCTGCAAACTCCAGCAGTCTGTTGATTAGCTTATCCAGTGCTTCTTTCCCACTTAGAATTTCCTATGGAAAAAAAGCAGACAAAAGAATTACTGACTGTTCTTCAGCATTATTCTGAAACACCAACTACTCAGACCCCTGAAATGCACTTTGCCTGCAGTCCCTCCACTTGCTCATCCTTTCAGGTTCCTCCCATGTGAGAGCAGCAGTGGCGGACAGCAGCAGGACATCAGCTGCCTGCGTGTGCAAGGCACATGGATTCTGGCAGCAACAAAAGCAGCTGCTGCCTTGGTTTCATGCACCTACATGAGAATTCCCTGCAAGAACAATCAAGGACTGAAGAACCTCACTCAAATACTGTTGGCCACGGCAAGAGTGAGGCTGTTTTGCAAGCAAAGCTCGACTAACTTTTGTCAGGCACTTTATGGCTCCAGTTTCACTCAAGAAAGATTCAAACACTAAGGAACTGACTAACAAAAGCCACTTTCATGCAATCATGGAACTATTTCCTCTGCCATGGTATTCTGCACTCCATTAACTATGAACCATTCCATATTCAGTATGCCCTGCATTTTCTGGAGTTACCCAGGACACCTGTGGGTACAGTTTCAAATGTGTTGCTCCTTATGCAACAGCACTTACAGCAAACCCTAAACTTTGTTCTTCATAAATTTAATTTTATAAAATCCATTATTAGGGATTTTTTCCCAATGTAAAAAAACCCCAATAAACAGAATCATAGAATGGCCTGGGTTGGAAGGTACAGTAAAGATCATCCAATTCCAAGCCCCCTGCTATGGGCAGGGACACCTTTCACTAGACCAGGCTGGATCAAAGCTCCATCCAACTCAGCCTTGAACATTTCCAGAAATGAGGCACCCATAGCTTCACTGGGCAATCTGCTCCAGTGTCTCTCCACTCTCACAGTAAAGACATTTTTCCTAACATCTAATCTAAATATACTCTATTTTAGTTTGAAGCCATTCCCCCTTGTCATGCTCTTGTAAAAATCTCCTTCTTTCTTGTAGGCTCCCTTTGAGTACTGGAAGGCTGCAATTAGGTCACCCCAAAGCTTTCTCTTTTCCAGGTTGAACAATCACTAAGATTCAAGCCATATGTAGATATTTACTTGGACACAAGATCTCAGATAATATTAAAATGAAAACATTCCATTTCAGTTTCTTTTAACTGTGGCTTGTGATGAAAACATAAAAGTTTTTCTCGTTCTTTACTTGCGCATTAGGAGGAGGAAAGAATGGCCTAACAAAACCAAAATGTCCTTCCTGTCAGGTTTTTGTTTTGGATGTACTATGCTGCAAGAATCTCAAATGTCACTTGCCCAGTTTGGCCAAAGGACTAATGGATCTCATTGAGGACTACATGCTTGGTCACTTTCCACTCACATAGTAGGAGAAAACCACACAGAGGTGTAGGCCAGTGAGCTACAGCCTGTGCCAGTCATCTCTAAGACTACAAGAAGGCGGGAAAGAAAGTTTAAGCTTTCTAAATCTAGTGTTCTGTCAGAGCACAACTGGCTACATTCTTCATATATATCTTAAGTTGTATTCACTGAGTTAATTTTTTCTTTTTATGGTAAATGTGAGTATCTAAGTACTCTCATATGGAATCCTTACCTTGATATTGCGTGCATCATAGGAGATCCTGTGGTCAGTCACTCTGTCCTGAGTGAAGTTGTAAGTACGAATTCTCTCTGACTGGGCTCTTGTTCCCAACTGCAGCAAAGCAGGAAAAAACAAAATCTGTTGTGTTTCAAAAAAAACAAATACTTCTCTAGAACAGGATGCTCAGAATAAACAGTGATGGATCAGCCTGTTCCAACTACCAGGCTAGTGGTCACTGGCTTGGCATTACTGAACTGTACTATTTGTCAATGTGTATCACAAACCAAGTTTCTATATCCTCCAGCACATTCCTGCTCCCCCTCTGTAGCTGAAAGAATCACATCACTTTCAAAGGTCATGTAAGGTACCAAAGTCCTTACCTCAAAAAATTTACAAGTGGGATTTTCTGGGGGGAGAGGGTTGTAGCTTCCACACAAAATAATTGAAATAGGGTCCATTAATAATGGAAGCAGCACAGTCAATGTGTGGCTGTCAGAAATGAGCACCAAAGGAGATTAAGAGTAAAAAGTGAAGTTACCCTCTAGTGGTGAAGTGTGAGAGTGCAAACAACAATTTTAACTTGAAGCAGAAACCCAAATGTAGCACTGTTGGGACTAAACACTTCACTAAACACTGTGGTCTGGTCTCCACTAAAATGGAGAATTAAATGTTAAAAAACTCTCAGAGAAATAAATAGGTGTCCGTTTCAGTGGGCGCTGGTGAAAATTTCATCTGCACTCCACATGTGTATTTTAGAACATGGGATTTCTTGAATAAATTCCAAAGCATTAGGAAAGGTAATTCACTTTTGCCTGATCTTCCACACTAGTAATATAACTATAACTATAAATCCTTTATGCAGCTTTGAAAGCTCTCAAACTGAAATCAATAACAAAGATAAATGGCTCACTGCTTACAATGATGGGGTTAATAATCTGCAGGGACAATACACTTAAATGCAACATGAAATAAGTGACTAAATAGCTGAGCTGGAAAATCTGGAGTACTAATTCTCTACTTCTGAAGCATTTTTATTCCAATAGATTGCTGTTGAAGTTTGAACCACAAATGGGGAAACACTCAAAGAATGGGAAAAGAATGACAGGACATTTTGACCAAAAAGCACACTTGGCAGCCGAAGCTGAGGTAACTCTTCCAGAGGCTGTTTCTTCCTCAAAAGGTGACCTAAACTGTATCAAATAAGCTGCTACTTAATTGCACTGTGGCACTTAATTGCTGCTACTTAATTGCACTGTGGATTGTTCATTTTTTTACTTGTTTCTCTCAAAACCTCTGTATGGCCTTAAGATACTCTCCTTTAAAAACTTCTGAGAACTCCTGATCCTAGTTTCCATTGAACGTAACTTTTTACTGATGCTTGAATTTGTGTAACTCTGGCCTTAATGGGGGTATTCAGTACACAATGTTGAATTTTCTCTTTTGAAAAATTTCAGCCATTCTTTTGACCCTTCTTTCCAGCCACAGTTGATGTCTCCTTTCATTGCCTGAGAAGTCTACAATACCACTGAACAGGGGTAAGTAAAGGCAGAGTTACCATTTTGAAGTACAAGATTCTCCTCCCTTGTGAGCACCCCTAGTTTGGACACACACTCCCACTTGCTCTGTCCCTTCAACCCAAAGAGATCAGAAACAAATCTACAACACAACGCCCCCTCCAGATCTCAGGCACCACTTGCCTCACCTGCAGCTTCCTGGCACTCTGCTCCTGAGTGAGCTGCTTCTCAAGGACCTGCTGGTAGAGCTTGGCTCTCAGTGTCCGCAGCGCGATTTCCTTGTTCAGCTGCTGCGAGCGCTCCTGCTGGCACTCCACTGCCAGCCCTGCACACAGCCATCCAAGAGCCCATTAGAACAGAGAACAAACAAGCTGAATTAATTCTAACACATTAGGCAAACGAAACCTACTGGAGTGCTGCTGCTTTGTAGGGCCTTTCAGCTGCAGGATAAAAAGTCATTTTAACACACTGGCCAGCACCATTAGTGCATTTTTAAACTTGTCACAGCTGCACTGGGGGCTTTTTGTTCTGTGCTACAGAAAAGTCAGGGATATTTTAAAATTTCATGAAGCAAACAAGTTTCTGACATTGCCTCTAGAAACTGAATTCACTCCAATTAGCTGCCATATGTTAAAAATGCAATTTGAACCATCTACAAGAGGATGTTTAAAAGAGCGTAACACAAGTTTTTAAAATCTTAGTCCAGACAAGCTCTTGGAAACTGGAAAATTCATTATATTAGGAAAAAGGGGTGCCTAATCAACACTGGTGAGTCTTGAACTAAATTATGAAAAATGAGACAAAACAAGACCTTTAAGTCTTTAAAAGAAATCTCATTTGATTTCTGAATGAAAAAGGCCTATAGGGAAGAGCTGTTTTCAGTCAATTTCCTGTGCCTAAAGTGATTCTGCATCTTACAAAGAGAAGCTCACTGAGTTTCAATAAAACAAATCCCAAAAAAGAAAGAATGGTCCAGTCTACACTGTACCTTCCCATCAATACACATTTTCCCTTCTATCCAACATATGATAGCATTATCTAGTATTGAATGAAGATCTTTAAGCCTTCTTTTTAATCAGTCATGTAACTACACAGACTCCAGCTAGGCTAAGCATGCCTTTGCTTGCCAGCGGCCATTACTGCTGAAGGTAAAGAGCACACAGTGCAAATTATTTACATCTTCTACCCCATCCATGTCACCCTCCATTTGTTCTTTCATCCTTCAAAGACAGTTTACTCACGAAACACTCGCTCTAAAGACAGAACTGGCATAATCCCTGTGCCCCTGGTACACGGCCCCTTTCTCACACTGCCTGGCTACAAGAGGGACAGAAGCAGAAGGGGCTACTTCTCCTTTCTTGGCATAAGGCCCAGCCCTGCAAGAGACAACCTGCAGGAACACAAGTTTCCTTTCCAAGACACAGATTCAGTGTGATTAGAAGTGCAAAGTACAGCCAGACTTACCTGTAGGAAGGTGCACAATCCTCACTGCACTGTCAGTTTTGTTAACATGTTGCCCTCCCGCTCCTTTGGCTCTGAACGTATCTATGCGCAGATCTTTGGGATCCACTTTAACATCAACCTAGAAGCAAAGAAAATTACTACTTCCTGGTCATTCCAAAAATATTTGGATGTCAGTGACACTCAGCATTAATAAGAAATCACTTCTCAAAAAATTGCTCCTTTACAACTGTTCCTAAGTAACAGTCATTATAATTAAAAAAAATACAGTGTCAAATATCTCTGAAAAGCAAATGATGCCTCAAAGATTTCTCTTAGTTTTTCAAACTCTTACTCTAGGTTCTTCACAAAACAAAGTATGTGTGTCAAACAAAACACAATCACTGTTTTGCAAAACCACTAGCTTTGGCAGAGAGGCTAAAAAATAAGCAAATATTTAAAAACCACTTCTAAACAGCAGTGCAAGGATCTTGTTCATGAGTCAAGCCCGAATGATTCTTGCAAAAGTACTTAGAATCATCTGAGAGTAGGCATATCCAGATCTATTCAAGTAAGGATTGCCACACTGGAAATAGGAGCCCATGACGACCTGGACCATAATTTGAGCTCAGTGGATGGGAAAGGAACATTCAGATCTGATCAGTGTTGCAAGGAAAGTATTACAAAGAAGCAGGAGAAGGTGCAGGAAAAGCCTACAGGATCTGGGGTTTTTATATTTTTTGTGAAAATTCATGGTGTAAGTAAGAACTGTCCGTATCAGTGCGATCTCAGACAGACTAGCCAACACACTCATTCACATTCAAAGGAGACTGTCTTTGGTTTACCAGAGAAGGACACCAATAATTTAAATGAAACAAAAAACTCAAAAGGATGTACAGAATCACATTACTATGCAACACTGAGTATTTTCTTGGATATATTCTGTCTTAGTACGTGATGTAATTTAAAATTGGCCTGCTTACTCATAGCAGTGAGTCTTGTCAGTGTTGGGGCTGGAACACTTAATGAAATGATCACTCACTTACATGCCATTTCAGGCAACATCAAATCTCTGCCAAGTTGCTTCTGATGATCCATTTATACATGTAAGGTACAGAGCCAAGGACTATCAACTCCCAGAGTCAGAGCACTTGTGTTTCAATTGCTGGGAATTGCACGAAGCACTTGGTTATCAGTGAAATCCCCAAAACAGTAACATGCTTTTAAGTAACACCTACTCCAATACCAAAATGGGTGAGCAGGGGTTCAGCACCACCTTAGCAAACCAATGAACAGTTTACCTCCTCTGGCTGAGGGAGGACAATGACTGACATTGTCCCAGTGTGAATACGCTGCATTCTTGATGACAAGCCCGTCTCAGGGATTCGCTGCACTCGGTGAGTCCCTCCTTCATATTTCAGATGCCTGTAGACATTCTCTCCTGAAATATGAGCAGCAGCATGATGCAAACCTCCTGGAGAGACAAACAGTGTGTGACAAATACAGCAGAGAAACACTGCTTCCAATTCCATTGTCTTGGAATCTCTGAAGAACTGCTGTACCTATCTCAGCTGGGGTATAGTTCACGATGTCAAAGGTCCAACGTTTGTAGTCGGCGTAGCTCTGGTACATGTCAAACATTTCTTTAGTGAACTGTTGGCAGATGTCACCTAAAAATCAAAAAGCATTACCACATAAACAGCACATTTTAGATTTATCTGCAACTCCAACCCCAGTCATTAGGCAGGTTAAGGCTCATCTTTAGAAAGTATTGCTTTATGCCAGCAAAGTATAAAAAAAGCATTAAGAATAACCCATAAGAGGTTTAATGGAGTTGGATGGAGGTTGGAAGTAATCTTCACTGTAGGGGCTTTGCTGACCTCCAGTTGTTCTGCCAGCTGTCACTTCTAATATGACAGGACTTGTATCATATTTTTCCTTTGGCACTAGAAGCTGGAAAAGCTGAAAAAAAAAAAAAAGAACACCATTATCTCTGTCATGACCCTGGATCTTCGCTTAATCAAATTTACAGCCAGACTTCACAACTGCCACAGCCTGAGCACACATGGCCATTGACTTCCTTTCACAATGAAGTTAAGTAGGACTAAAAACTGTCCAATGACCATTGCAACTCAGTGCAGTCAGTGTAGTGCATCCACATGAAAGCTAGCTGAAAGTCCAGTCCTGCCAAGTCCTGCCACCCCAGCCCCAGCTACCTATGGAGACAAAGTCCTTAGCTAACACAGCCAATCTTTACATTAATCTTATTTCTCAGAAAGTCACATTTCATATTATTTTAGTCTGAGTATAGAAATGAGCCCAAACACAGTGGTCTCCACTGAATTGTTTCGACTTCTTTGCTTTTATTTTCCCCACTCATAGGATGCTGTCAGCTGAAGAGAAAATGAAGGATTGCAAGTTCCAATCAGAAATCCCTCAAGAGTGCATGCTCTACTGCCACAAACAGTTACTAGGATGTTATGTCAAATCTCACTAGCACAGACTCACCACTTTTTTAACCCCCTTCAGCATTTGCAGACAGACAAGCAAGAGAAATTACTCAATCATCTCCTAAGACACAATTGTCACTAACAAGCTTATTAATAATTAATGTTGCCACTTCTTTTCAGGGAGAATACAAAACCTGGACTTCTGTTTCATTAAACTCAAGTGTCAGAATCTATTAGTAAGATCACATAGGAAAGGTTTTCTGACATCTTTATTTACAAAGCTGTGAAATTTTATCTCAGGCTCACCTTTCTGCACAACATGTTCATTTTTTTATCCAGGCTTTCCTTCTCTTCTAAGGCGAGATCTAGAAGTTGTTTCTCATCTCTGCTGTCTAGTTCTAAATTCGAACAACAGGAATAGATGTTAGCCAATCTCACCAAGAGCAAATTATAACACTGTAAAATTATAAAGCTGTCCAAAGACATGCACTGCAGCACAGAGAAACTCGTAGAGTTTTGCCAGCATAAAACACTCAAATAAGAGCAGCCCAAGCTAGGATGCACATTGCTAACTCAATGATCATATTTTCCAGGTGTACTAGAAGGAGCAGCAGATATTTTACGTTTACCATCCCACATTTTAGAGCTTACTAAAAACTACAACACATTCTCAAGTAAAGCTCACAGAAGCTCCAAGCCTTTTCTGCTATGGTGGCTCCAGCTTACAGTAATAAAAATTTTTGATCTGTTAGCAATAGATTATACACTAAGTAGAAACTTGAAGACAGTTGGAGTCAAGTGAAAAACCTGTCACTGCTAAAACAGGGAACCCCCTCTCCTTTTCATCTTTCTTTC
Source organism: Melospiza georgiana (assembly GCF_028018845.1). NCBI lineage: Eukaryota > Metazoa > Chordata > Aves > Passeriformes > Passerellidae > Melospiza > Melospiza georgiana. The sequence continues at coordinate 51,239,903 of NC_080431.1, forward strand.
CACTTTTCTACTCACCAGAAAGTGAAACAATTCAACTCACTGAAATTAAAAAGCAAGTCTGGTTGAATAAGTGCACGTTTTTACCATGCCAAGTTGAACTAGATTTATAACTGAACAATTACCAACAGAAATGAGGAGGGAATGGCTGAAGCCAGCTTTGAGCAATTGGGAGTAAGAACGAGGGAACAAGGCAATAAAGAGAAGGTGAAAACCTTCTGCCTTGTGGCCAGCATGGAAACCATAGGTTTGTCTCAGATGCAGCATAAAAGTGGACACTCAATTGCTTCTAGCTGGTCCAAAAATTATTGATCAGTTAGATAAACAGTATCAAATTAACTACTGTCAACAGAGATGGTCTGGTTGTGACCAATGAGCCTCAGGTTCAAAGGATTGGTATCCCATTCCTACCTCCCTTCAAAACAGAATTCACTTAACCCACCTCATGACTCACACCACCAGAGGGAAACTGGGAAATATTTTTCTGCTTCACTGAGTGTTGCAAATATAAAATCTTACATCAATTGTCAGGAATTCAGGTAGCAGAGAGAAGAGGGTCAGTTAGGGAGCTAAGTGGAAAACAGTGAATAGCCAAATGAAGGGGACATCTGTGTTTTAACTTGGCCACAGGATAATGGTACAGACATTTATCATTTTTACAGACAGAATATGGCTCTATTTGGCTCTATTTAATTAATTTATGGGCTGTAATTTTTTACCATTCTTTTCCCTTCTTTCAACTAGAACTTACTCCATCCCTGCACATCATAATTTATGGAATTAGAAAAATTCATTATATTCATTTGATTCAAAACCAGCCTAAGCTGAAATATGAATTTTCCAGAATTTTCTTAACACTTTTTGATTCTTTCAAGAGCATTTATTTTTCGGCATTAAATTTTTGTACCTTGTCTCCGTCACTCATTCTCCTCTTTTCTCCAGTGAAGAGAATTAGAGAGGGTTGAGGATTAAAATATTTTAAATAACCCGCTTTTTTTCCAAAAGCACAAACATCTATTAATTATTAAAACTAAAGTATACAAATGTTTTCTATCTCTTTCTAAATAAGTTACATTTACATTTTTATTTCAGTATGTCTCTTACTGTTTTGTCCACACCCCTTGTCTCTCTCTGAAAAGCACCATGAACTTTTGTCTTCCTCCATTTACACTGCTGGGTACTGATTTCTCCCATCCTTTGATTTTCCCCTCCTTCTCTGCCTTAATGTAAATCCTATTCTCTCCACGTCAGTGTCTAAATCTTTTGGCTTAATACTTGCCACTGTAGCAGAATGGATCCATTTTTTCCTTCCTACTGTGTGCACCTCCTCACACTTGTAACAATGCTGGGTTTTTTCCCAAATGTTGCACCATTACTTATTTCATAAATTCTTTTATTTATTCCCTCTGTACTTTCTTTTTGGTACAAAAACCAGTTACAATTTTTAATTCTTTTTTACCACTTCTACTGTAGCAAACTATCAAAAAACAGCAGCTTCTTAAACCATTTTTTTTTATTCCTTAAAGGACTCCCCAAATATTTTCAAAGAAATATTAGCTTTTGCCATTTAAATTGGAAGCTGACAACTCAGAGCCTAATGAAAGTTCATGTCATTTGCTCAATAAATATCACTGAACTGGTCAGGTGGCATCTCATTTTAAATAACACGGCAGAAGTCTGCATTTATCAAAGGTTTGAGCCTTGCTAATTTTTTTCCTTCAGTTCAACCAAAAAATAACCTCCAAATGAACACTTCCCAACCATTTCTGTTAGATGGATATCCCTGAGGTTCCAGACAATCCCTACTCTCCCAAAATTATCATATTGAGACCTCAAACTAAAATGAGACGAGATGAAAACCAGAAGGATGTGGCTGGATGCAGAAAGCCCTTGCAGCACACGAGCTCCTGGGAGCAGGGGGGACCAGGGAGTGTTCCAGGTCTGGCTGAACTTACTCACAAGCTCTCCTCAAAGGCTGGGCAATGAAATTTATCCCAAGCACAGCTGCTGTTCTGAAGCAAGCAAGTAGATGTGTTTTCCTTTACCTGTGCACATCGCTTCTAACTCTTGAACTTCTCTTTCAGCCTCTTTGATTTCTTGAAACGCAGCTGCAATGGGGGACAGATCGGCACATCTTCTCCTCAGGGTTCTTTGCTCAAAGTCATTTAATGAGTGTGCACTTAACTGATGACTAACCTGCTGGTATTCCCTGCTGAGAGACTCCAGATACTTCTGCACAGCCTCATTCTTCCACAAAGCTTGAGAATCCTGATGGTTTTTTCTGTGCCAACTGTTAAAAGACAGAGTGAATCTAGCTGTGTCCAATAAAGGCTTTGGCCTCCAAAATCCATGGCTGTGCAGTCCCACCATGCAGCCCATCTTCTTTGCAACAGGAGGGAGAAGACAGCTGTCAGGTTGGCTATGACAGCAGCAATTGGCAAGCAGGCTCTTGAAACGGCAGACCTTTTGGAGAGGTTTCATTTTGTTTCTTATTTTTCCACCTCCTGAAATTAAAAGTACACAGTATATTGGCCAGTGTTGTTATCTAGAAAAAGAAAGAATTCTATTAAAAAAAAATACAACAAACACAAGGATGGTATCAAGGCCATATCCTGGTTTGATTACATCGACACAAATGCAACTGTCATGGACAAAACTATTCCTGTTTTAGTCCCAGTTTAAACAGAAGCTCTTATCACTACCATTATACTGACTGAGGGCTGGAAAAAGTCTTTTCTCTCCCCTCCTCAAACAGTTTATTTATACTATGGAAAAGCTCCTGTGGATGAGGCTTTACAGACAGTAGCTTCATTTTGCCATATGTCTCATCAGAAAAATCCAAGCATTTCATGCCTTACTGATGAAAGAAAAATGCTGCTGAGAAGGCAAATCAATACTAGAGGTAAAGAATTCTATACAGAATTCTAAATCTATTACAGAATGTAATAAATGTCCAGAATTATGTGTCAAATTACATCCACTACCATAAAAGGAGAACATTAGTAGATGACCACACAACATATGAGCCAACAGGACTTCAATACACTTACAAAAAATCACTCACTCATATGAGAAGTGAGTGAACTGGAGAAGAGGACAGGAGAAGACAGGAAAACGTCTTTATGTGCTTTATGTCCCCTGCATACTCCTTACTGTGATATATTTACACTTAACCAACATGATATTTTCCATCCAAAAAGTGAGTAAGAAGCAGGTACTCTGAAATACAACTCCTGTATTTTTCTGAGACATTTGGCCTACAGTTTTATAGGACCCAGGCTCCCCTTAGCATTACTGCTGCTCTATGAAAAATCATTTCCTCTTCACTTTATATCATCAACATTGCAAACTATGTTATGAATTACTACTGTGCTCTAAAATATTATATTGGACTGCTAGGCTCTGCCAGGAAAACTACATTGAGATCACATTTATTCTAGGGCTACTCACACAGAAAAGGTTTAACATACAAAGAAGCATTCTTAGTAACCCTGCCAGTGCCACGGTCCCATCTGCCCACTGATTTTTACAAAAATGTGGATTCTGAGAAAATAAGAGCATGAATCTTTTTGCAACAAGATCTCCTGGAAACACACGTTTCAGTTTCCTGACAAAATTAATTTTTACTCATCAGTGACAAGACCTTCTGTGCATCTTCACGCACTTTACTAACAAATTACTGTGACACTCTAACTACTCAACTTGCCCGTTATTCTCCCCTATTTACTGCCATCCATTTGTCCACAATGAAGAAAGAGCAATATGCAGCAGAACCAGAAGTACTGCATCCTGTCTGAATGCTTGTTTTACTACCTACAGAAGGAGGCAAGGACCTTTATTCTATTCTGTACCCTCCCCAGATTCCCCAGGCAGCAGGTGCTATTGAATCCACAGCAGCAATCTCAAGACTGCTTTGATGTACAGAAAGAAAATTATAGCCTTCCTGGAATCCTGTAGTGACTAAAACCAGCTGCAGCAGAGAGATCCTGTTCCCTTCACCAGGAACACAGCAAAAAACACAAACCATGCTCATCATCCACGATCCTGGATTTCGGCATGAGTGGACTCAGTTCCAAAGACCTAATTCCATTAATGAATATGGACTTGCTCCAGATCAGCATGGCCCACTGTTGTTTGGCTAAGTGCTGACCATCGTCAACTCAATTTTAAAACATTAATGTTGTATTTTATTTTAATTAATTCATTAAACATATAAATTATTAGTTACAACCATCTAGCTAATTTTTACTGGTGTAGTTAAGAAGCAACGCACTCAAATAATAAAACATTTGCTGTATTGCTTTGCCTGAGCTCTCACAAATAATATTCTTGGGTTTAAAAGAAAAAAAAAGTAATGAAATAACACAGACCTTCAAGGAAGTCAGAAGTTTCAAAATCATTTTGCTATGTTAAATAAAAAAGGTATCTCCTTCTCAGAGTGGGGCTGCCACACCTTATTTGCATAAAAATAGACATATTACTTTTACAGAGCTATAAGCATTAGATGACCTATTAAATGATCTCCAAACCAGATTTTAATAACTTTTAAATGTGATTAAAACGACCTCGTGCACACCACAAATCAAAAACCAATAAGCGAAAGTCACAACTCTAATTGTCCAATTAAAATAATAATTTTTAAAAAATAATTTCAAGACAGGAAAGAGCTCTCAATGTTGCGAACTCTTTCAGAGGTTATAAAATGCATTTCTACCAACCAAAGATGCGACCGGCGCCATGCAGCAGCACTCGAGCACACAGGTGCACGGCAGGAGGAGGCACTGCAAGGCTCACCGGCCGCACCAGGAACAGCTCGGGCCCCGGGAGCGCCCCCCACACACCTCTGCCTCCCCCACGGCCACCCAGCAAAGCCCCGACAGGGAGCGCGCCGGCAGCCCGGCCCCGCTGCGGGGCTCACGGGGCAGCGACGGGCTGCAGGAGCCGGCAGGAGAGGCAGGAGCGGGCAGGGAGAGGAGGCGGGAGAGGCAGGAGCGGGCACCGAGAGGCGGGAGAGGCAGGAGCGGGCAGGGAGAGGAGGCAGGAGAGGCAGGAGCGGGCACCGAGAGGCAGGAGAGGCAGGAGCGGGGACCGAGAGGCGGGAGAGGCAGGAGCGGGCAGGGAGAGGAGGCAGGAGAGGCAGGAGCGGGGACCGAGAGGAGGCTCACCGGCGGGCGGGGGCCGCGCTGCCCGGTACCCGCGGCGGGGCCCCGGCTCTCACCGTCCGCAGGCCCGAGCACCGCGGGATCGCGGCCCGGCCCGCGGGCCCTCGGCAGACGGGAAGTGCGGCGGGCGCGCTCCCGGTCCCAGCATGCCTGCGGGAAAACGCGCTTCCCGTCCCCCCGCCGCCACCGGCACCGCGCCTGAGCCGCCCCGGCGGCAAAGGCGGCCTCCGCCTTGCCAATCTGGTCAGTGAAAGATTAATTTCAGAGACATCTGAATGAAATGACATTAAGCTCCACTTTGTGTCAAAGCTCACTATTCAATTCTACTTAAAATGAATTACTATTCTACTAAAAGCAAGCAAAATAATAATAATAATTACCATTCTGATTATGACTATGCTAGTTAGCTGCAGCTTCCTCATAAAGTATGCATTAAAACATACTATGTATGTGGACATTTTAAAAGCTATTATTAAACCTCTACCTCCCTAATTAAAATTTTAAAAATACTTAAGCAATGGGTTTTTTTATACCTGTAATCACCAAAATACCTTTCTTCTCAGCTACTGTCATTCTATGAAATTAAAAAAAAAAAAAAAAAAGGTAAAACTTTTGTATTTGGCATATATCACATGGGATTTGGTGTAGTCAATATTCCAAAAGACTGAAAACAGGACAAATCAATAGGTAGGATTCGGATGAAAGCTCAGTGCCTGAATTACAACTAACCCCTTGTTTAGGCCTGAGGAGAGGTTTTGGCTCTGCTCTACCCGTGGGGACGGGAGGCAAGGCAGACAGATGGAAAGCCACTTCCAAAGAACAGGAGTTGGTCCACAAAAAGGACTGCAGGGAACGGCATCCTGAAATCTTCCCCAGGCCTGAGCCCACACTGATGTGCCCTTAGAGATGCCATCAGCCAGACAACATTCCCATTATACCTCACTCTTCTTCCACTATGACTTCTGGGACTCAGTGAAATGAAATAATAAAATTGTACTTGCATTGGTACTCTAAATATGTAATTTGATACTTAAAAGTATTGGTAAGGTCCTCTCTGGGAGGACAACCAGGAACCTAATAATCTGAAACTGCAAGTAGACCTTATGCTCCAAAATTGGTTTTAAAAGAAGAAGGTAGGCCAAGGAAAATCAAATCAGCTTCTACTCCAGTCAGTAATGGTTATTGCATTGAATCCTCTGATTTAACATGATCATATTCAGTTTTTATTATGCCTTGTGGCTGAATGTTTTAAGTGTGAAAACAGAGACTGTAACAAAGTCCTGCTCCCTCTCCCTGCCAGGCAGCAAAGCACGCAGGGGCAACACAGCCAAGACAGGGGCTGGACTCTGTGCAGCCAGCAGGGCTGCCAGGGACCATCCACCACAGGACCTGTCCATGCATCTCATACCCAAAACATGTAAGATACACTCCTTCCCTAAGTTTACCGTGCGCTTTTAGACTGCAGTATGGGAAATGAGTGTGAAGGATGTGAAATCTGCTTCTACCCCTCTCACAGTTTGTTTCCATGCCTTAAAACCTGCATGGGTGGAGTAGCAGGGTAGCAGGTGCTGATGGAGCTGGTGAGGATAAGGGGTTATGGGGCATGGGCTATTTGGGGCAGGGTGCCACCACCTTCCTCAGCAGCCCACAGGCACATTGGGTGCAGAAGGGAAGAGTCACAGCAGGAAGACAGCTGGCTTCTGGGGCTTGAGGATAGATATGGTGGTGTTGTACTTTAAAAGCTGGCACTGTTAACCTGCCAATTTAGAAACTGGAGGCAGAGGGATGGCTCATCAGACAGAACAGGCTCCAGGCCTTGCAACACGCTTGGCTTGAAGGCAGGTCCATGCCCACACGGGGGCCCTTCCTCGCCCAGGGGGCCCTAACTGGGTTTAGGGGTGTGCCAGCATCTCCCAGCAACTTCCACAGGAGCAAAGAGACACACTCTGCAAAAATAGCAAACTTGTTACAATGTATGTAACACTTCAATATTGTTCCCCCCTTTCAGCCCAAACAGGTCAGACTTCTGAAATCTTTGTTTGAAGGAATAAACGGTGACAGAATCACACGCATCTTGAATACAGTCCTGTTTAATAACAAAGCCTGTAGAGAGAGCTTTGTTTTGCCCAGCACAGTGGGATTAAATGACAAGAAGTTTTCTTGACTGCGCTCCCAAACCTCACTTTCAGTTGGAGCTCTGCCTTCCCACAAAGCTCATTTCTTTGTTTATTCTCTCCCAGCTAGCCTGCAAACATTTCTTTTATTGCCTCTCTGCTTTCCTTTTCTTGCTGCTTTTAACAGACTTTTAATATGGACACATCTAGATGCAAATCGAACCCCTGCCTCTTATTTGCAATTTGCCTACTTTCAGGCAGCATTCTTTTGTGTGGACTAGTGGATAGTGTTTGGACTATCAGGAAACAGAGATCTTTAGCTATGAAGAACAGCCTTATTGCTTCAGACCAAAGATCCACCTAGCACAATATTTGTCTGATCGTTCTCCATGATGCATCAGTTTATCATTCAACCCAGCCAGAGGCATAAGATGCCTTTTTGCCAAGACAGAAATTAGGGTTCATAGAGTCGAGGCTTTAGCTAGTTGTCAGAAGTGCTGAAGGCATGCCATGGTACAAACAGGCTCTGAAAATGATGCTGCAGGGCAAAGCCAAGGCTGACATCCCTCTCAGTAATACTCCTGCTTTGTAAAAATCGGATACCCAGTGCAGCACTACTATAGCCTATAGCAGAAAGAACAGTGAATTGGGTACTGCGTGTGGAGAACACACATCCTGTGATCAGCAACCCTGCTGACTGACATCATTAGAAGCATGCCAGAACAAAAAAGTGAGAAATAAACACAACAGAGATATTCCTTTTGACAGACCATACATCTAGACAGATTAACAAAACACTACAGAAACCAACAACCATTCACAAAAACTGTCCATAATCTGATGGCTCAGCTATAAAGTACGATAGGAAAGCATATACTTTACGTTCTCATCTTTACTATTTTCATCTCAGGAAGCTTCCTAAACATACCATTTTATTTTTTTTTAACTTATTAGTCCTCAAGTTATTAGGCTGACATGCAAGTTACTCTCTTCCAGGAAATGGCCTACTGTCTCGTTCCCTCTGTCAGCCAGAAAGGAAAGCAGCTATCATGTCATCAGCTCCAGCAAGGCTCGTGTCAAGTCAAGGACATGCTGCTTGGGATCTTCAGTCTCACAGCCATCTGCTTACCGAGCACCAAATAAAATATATCAAGTACACAGACTTTCTAATTGGCTCTTGTGAGTTACTGTTTTGCGCAATTGCTTTACTTGGGGATATCTATCATGTTCATCATCTGCGACTGTAGGTGGGTAATCATATTAATACAGAACTAAGATACTTTGAAATAAATGCCAAAATATAATTAATATTTTTAAAGGTTAATTATGTAAACAAAGATTTTAATTGCAGTCGCCTAGTTTATTTTCCCTATAAGATGGTTTTTTTAATTGGTTATAACCTTGACAGTTTAACCGATTTTCCTTCTCAGTAATGCCCTAGGCCATGCAGTTTTAGCGTTCCTGGTTGTTGGTGGTTTTGGTTCGGTTTTGTTTTTAAGAACGATTTTTGGGAATAACAAGGAAAAAAAAGACCTCAGACCTCCTTCGGTGAAGGAGCCAAGCAATGAAAAAACGCCGCTGTTCTGTGGACGCCCGATGGTGTCGGGAAGTTTTACATAACCAACTGCTGAAAATGCCTTAATGCGACGAGGGCCGTCCCCGCTCGCTCAAAGCCTGGCTGCCAAGTTTGCTGTTGTTTCCTTAAATACCAGCCAGGGCACTGCAAGCCCGCAGAGCCGCTCCGAGCCCCGCCGCCGACGGAGGCTGCGCTCCTTCCCAAGGCCGCCTCCCTCCCAGCCTTGCGGGCAGCCTGGCTCTCCGAAGCGGCCGTTTGAGCGCCGGGAGCGGAGCGCTTCAGCCGCCACTCCGGGAATCGCGCAGGGAATCACGGAGGGAATCCTCGCTCCCTGCCCTGGGGCCGGGCGGGCGGAGGGGGTGTCTGTGAGGGGAGCGGCGCTGCGCCTGCGCCGAGGGGACCCCGGCGGCCATTTTGCAGCGTCAGGCGGGCGGCGAGGCGCCCCGGCAGCTGCGCAGAGGGGCCCGGGGGAGCCGCCGGGGAGGGCGGGCGGCGCAGGGCTATGAGTTAAAGTGCCGCCGCCGCCGCCCCGCCGAGTTCGGGCTTTTCCTCCCCGGCGTTCCCCCCTCCTCCCATCCCTCGTACCGACAGCCGCCCCTCCCGGGCCGCCCCCACCCCCGCCAGCCGTGCCTGTCCCAGGGCCGCCCGCGCCATGCCGTCCGTGCCGCTGCCGCCCAAGGAGAGCAACCTCTTCAAGCGGATCCTGGTGAGCCACCAGCCCCGCTCCTCTCTCCTCCTCCCGCCGCCGCTTCTCCCTCCTCTTCCCTCTGGCTCGCCGGCCTCGCTCGGTGCCCTCCGGGTCACTTCGCCCGCCGCCGGAGTTGGCCCCGGCTGAGCGCACACGGATGCGGCGGCCGCGCTCGCCGGGGGGAGCCGGGCTGCCGTCGCCTCCTCGCCCCGGTTCGTCCCCGCTTCCTTCCTTCCTTTGTCTGGGGCCCGCCGAGCAGGCCGGGCGAGCCGCCCCTGCTCGTGCTGGCGGCCGGGAAGGGCTGGTGTGGCCCCCGGCCGGGGGAGGGCGGGAAGGAGGGAGGGAGCCAGGCGGGCTCCCCGGGCCGCCGAGCGCCTTCCTCCCGCCCGCCGCGGGGACTGCGGGGCCGGCCGGGGCCGCGCCGCCGCTCCCCTCCCTCGCTCCCTCCCTCCCTCCCCGCGCAGCGCGGAAGGAGGAGACCTCGAGGCACGGTGCGAGTGCGGCAGGGTTTGCTGTTGCTCGGTTGATTCCCATCTGCGCTTCATTTCCAGCGAGAGCTTCGGCTTTGGTGTAGGGACCGGGTTAAAAGTAGTTCGCTCGCTCAGCAGTTTTGAGTGTAGTTGAAGACGTGTGGTGGAATGAGGTGTCCTGCTTCTGTGCGTCCTTTGGAGGACTTGTCTCAACTCCTTTGTGCTGGGCGAATTCCGCTCTTTGCGATTTAACGGTGCAAGGGACGTTTAGTGTTCGCGAGATAACTTTGACGAAGGAGCTCGCTTTAGCTGTGAGTTTCTGACTCAATCGCTGTACTTTATCATGATAACACTTCATGAAAATAAAAGCCCCACTCCTCCCTCCCGAGACAAGAAAACACCACACTCCCTTTTTCGCGAGCTTGTCAGTGTGATAGTAATGGAGTTCCAGCCTCAACAAAATTGAGGTGTTTTGTTTCAGTTTACCACTCTGCAGGCAGAGGACGTCTGTGCAGCACACTAAGTAATCCTGCTGGCAGGCGGAAATTTCTGTAGTTCTCTCCGAGTTGGTTAGGTAGTGCCAGTGCTTCAGAACCACCGTAGTGGTTCAGAGGTAGACATTTGGGCTTCAGGAAGCTGAGGTCAAACAGTGGCAGTAAGCTCCTGTACTCTGTACAGAGCTGGTTTTTTTCAGCTTCTTCAGAGCTGTTTTCTTTTGGCTGCTTTGCGTAGTGTACAGGTTTTAAAAACTTACTGGTTCTTAATGGCGATTTATTGCTTACTGCATGCTTATGGTATGCATCTTAGTAAGTCATTCTAGCACTCCTCTTTCTCTCAGCTAAAAATAAGTGACTAATATTAGAACAGTTAAGTGATTATTCTTACTAGCAGCAGACAAGTTCACAGTAGCAGCCACTTATAAAGTTTTTTTGATTGGATTATAGAATGGCTTTTTTAGAGATCATATTTTAGACTTTTTTTAATATTAAACGATGGATAAAAGTGTTGGAAATTAGTGCTTAGGCAAGGAGGAGAGATACATAAACTTTCAGTGAAGTTCATGCAGAAATGTACTTACGTTCTAAAACTTTCAGAAGCCTTTAACTGGTGATGTGTAGTGGCCAGTTGCAGTCCCGAAGTGTTGATCACAAAGCTACTAGCTTGTCTCTTCATATAGTGTCTCTTCTTGAAAATTAATTTCTTAATGTTTTTTCTAACCAGCTCTGACTCTTTTATGGTGCACTTCTTTCTGGAATACTAATGTTGGCATACTACACATGGAACCCTTGGTTTGCTTGACATGTCTCACAGTATTTTTGTTTAGTAATATAGCTTGTGGTGCTAAAGGCCCTTTAATCGAAACAGCTTTTGCTTACTTTGGCACTGCTAGAATATTTTAAATGCCCATAGCATTCCTGGTAATTTCCAAAATTGGGGGCAGGGATTAAGTGGGAGGCTGCATAATAAGACCCTACAAGCCTGTAGTGATTTAATCACTTGGGACAGATGCAAGGAAATTATACTCATAGATTAGGACTTCAGTATTTTGATGAATGCTCTGCAGAGAATTAGCAGTTGAAAAAGGGAAAACTAATTTGGAGATCATGAGAAATCCTTCACAGTGACTTGAGGGGTGGATGTCACATATCAGACAGGTTATCAATGTTCTGAACAAGATGCCCAAGTAACAGCAAAGCTGACAGAGCTGCCCTGGCTGGTGTGGCCCCTTGGAGATCAGTGTAAGCTGAGAAGTCTGCTCGAGAAGCCGAGTAAATAGTCTTTAAGCCACATCAATCTGTGTGCTTGCATGCTTGGCAGGGCTTGAACAAGCTGACTTAAAACTAGCACTTAATGATTAGGGAAAGAATAGCAATTGTGGTGTAGGTAGTAGTTGGTCAGGACTGCTGTAAGGTAGTGCTAAAGCTCCTTTCTTGCTCTCTCCTGTCTTCTAGTTCTGTTTTGTTTCCTAGGCCATGCTTTCATTTTTCTGCAGAGATTTTCTCAGTCTAGATGCTTTTCCCCTGGAAGACCTGTTGTGCTTACAGGTGTGATGTTGTTTGGGAGTGAGGGGCTGAGCAGCTTCAAGCTCTGCCACTGCACAGCCTCACAGAAGGCATGGATGAAGTATTTGAATATGTTCCCCTGTCATGGAAGGGGAAAAGCATCATAAATAAGAATTAATATAGGAGTGCTTGTGTGTTTCCTGCCAATTAAAGTCGGTCTTCAGCTTAGGTGACTTTTTAAGTGAGTGGGGCAGATGCTGTCTAAAATAAGCATACTCATGATAGCTTAGAAAAGCTAAGGTTGAAGTTTGGTGTCATGTATTTGGGGTTTACTTCTAGTAAGCTTAGCCTAATCTTCTATTTTGTTTATTTAAAATTGAGCTGTAAACTTGCCTTCAGAGTATGTTTCAGTTTAAGCAGTCTTGATTTTTTTTTTCTTTCACCCAAGAATCCATACTATAAACTGTCTCAGAGATAGTCTTAAACATTGGCTTTATGGAATCAAGTCAGCCCTGTCTGTACAGGGCATGGCAGTAGTCTTTGTAAGTAATCTAGTAGGCTTTAGAGGAAAGCCTTGGGGTTCTTGTCATGCTTTCGTGGCTCACTTGCCAAGTTGTTTTGTTTTGTTTTCAAGAAATGCTCACTGTCTTCTAATATGTATTGGTGGGAGCCCAGGCTCAAGCAGTGTAAGGTTGATCTGATGTTGTTTCATGTTTGATAGAACTGTGGATAGTATCGTACCTGTAACTGACTAATCCTTTGGTTTCATATCAAATTCCTCATGTTGCTGTTGCCGAAAATAAGGTTTGCTGCTCTAATTGCAGATGATTTCAGCTAATAAGACACAAAAAGTCTGGAAGTATATAGCCTTGCAGCAGTGGCTTGTTGCTGCTCAGTTCATTCAGGCATACATTTTCCATTTTTCAGGGTAAGGAAATGTTAGGCATTACTTCAAGTGCCCTCTCTGAGGACTTGTTCAGCTTCTCTGTAATGTCCTTTTTGTTCTCCAACTTCTTCAATAACCTTAAGAGATTTATTTTTTGATAAAATCTAAATATACAGGTGTTTGTAGGATTTAATTAATTCTTATCCATAGAATTCTGAAAGCTTTTTTTAAATTTTATTTAATGAAATAATAATAGTTTATAAGCATGCAACTAGTCAGTCTCCTGGGAATGATGTGGGGAAGTTACTGAACTATTAAATTTGATAATTGGGAAGTTATGTTAGGCTAATTAGGATCTCCCAAATGAGATGGATACCATAGCTGAGGTAGCCATTATTAACCCACCACCGGAGCAGTGGATGTTTGAAGTCTCTGACATTTAAAGACCCCTTCCTTTTAAAGACAGGAGTTTGGAGCAGTTGCTTAAAACCTTCTGGTGTAACTTAGGACTGATTCTTGGTGTGGTTGTTGCTTGTGCAGGAGGACAGGCAGCCTAGGAAGGGTGCAGGGGGTTCCCTCCATACGGACTTTCAGGCGAGGAGGTGAGGATGCCTGGCCACTGCAAACTGCTGAAGTGACACAATTGCAGAGGACAGATGCCAGGCTGGTGCTAAGAGTCAGGAAGGCTTTCAAAAGGGAAAGTCACGCTTCACATTTGTCAGTCTCATTTGGAGAGGACTTAATCCCAGATGGATATTCTTGGTTTAGTTTTTCAAAAGGTGTTTGTGAAGGTCATCATGCAAGGCTCAGAAAGGAGGCTTCTGTGGAATGCTGTGGGTTGTTTCTTGATTCTGGACTTTTATTTATACTTTTCTTTTTAAAAATGTTAATTTTTCAGAGTTAAGTCTCTCCATGTTTTATGCTGGAATTTTTTCTTATTTGGCTGTTTATATGGAAGAGAACAAGCACTGAATAGCAAGAAGAGTTCAGCTCTGAACTATTTGTGGCACAAAAAGTGAAGGCCACCGAAAACTTTCATGTTTTTGGAGCAAGTTGAGTCATAACATGTAAAATTGGTTGTAGATGAATGTAGGACTTGGAAATCCTAATTTATTGCAGACCTTGGATGGGCTGTGAGATGGATTGCCCCAAGTTTGAGATTTTTACAGGTATTTGAAGTTTTGTTAAAACAGTTCCCCCTATATATTGAAAACTGGTGATTCCTGGGAAATCCATAGGCTGTTATGCTGCTGCCCAGGTACACTGCAAGTCTGTGTTTGCAGTGCAGTGTGCTTTGCCTTTGCCCTGGTTCCTCCCCCAAGCCTCCTTGGAAGGAGGAGTATGAAATTAGAGGGAGAAAGACCTTAACAGGAGATTCAGAAGTTAAGTAAGTACTTGCCTGTCTTCAAGCTATCAGGATTTATTTTGATTTTGGTAGAAACAGTGGCTGCAAAGTAGCAGGCTCCAAACAAGAAGTTGTTAACAAAAAGGTGGAATCCTTTTTGTTAACAAAACTTTTTGTGAGTGAAGCTAAACCCTTTGCTTGGAATGTTGATGAGGCACGAATAAGTGGAGGCTGAGAACATTCTGCTGAGAACTGCAGTAGAGCTTGTCTTGCCCAAAGCCTCTCTCTGCATCCAGCCCTTGTATCTTACCTCTCGTGGCCTGTCCCAGGTGTGTCTGATGTCAGCTCTGATCTGCTGTGATTCGTGCAATTTTTGGCTGAATCACTGTGTTCTTAAGGATGGAATGTCGATATTAAATTGATGTTGAAGGCTTGCATTGGTATTTGTCTTGAACGTGCTTGCAGATGCCAAAATAAAATTGTCACTTTTAAAGCCTGGTGTTTATTTTACTGTGTTTTGTGTCAGATACCACAAAACAGTGCTGGTGTTCATGGTTTCATTTACTTAACTGCTCTCAGATGCAGTTCCACTAGGTTGTGGAGCCACCTGCTTAGTCTGAGTTCTTGCTAAGGAAATTGCAATTCATCCCAGGAGATGGGGTAGATTGGGCTCTTCAGTACTTCTGCACAAAGTGCAGATTGAAAATTAGTGGGAAATGTCTGTCTGGGCTATGATTTGTGTCATTTCTAGTGTTGCTGTTATGGTGTTTGCTTTGTAGGGCCACACATGTTCATAAACAGGAGAGAACTGTATTAAGTCAAGCAATGAAAAGTTACAAATGCAAAGTACTTGCCAGCAAGAGCTCTTTCTACTCTGTTTTCTTATTTCTGCCCTTTTAAAGCAAAGGATATTCTAGGAATTGAGATTATATCACAAAATCACACATTGATAATGCCTTCCCCTTTTAAAAGAGGTGGAGTTTAGAGGGGTGTTAAAGAGGTCTGTGGACAATAAATGATGAAAAAACATTCTCTTATTGTACACGTTTTTTCCCATAATAAATAGAATATCACTTTCATTCTGCCAATAATAAAGAATACAAGCAGCAAGTGATTACAGCTGTTACTACCAGCTGCATTATGTACCGAGTTTTGCATCTTCTGATGATTTGAACTTGAATAATTATGAAAATCTGGTTGAGGAGCAAAAATGCTGTTGTTGTATACAGAGTATCATGAAAGTGAAAGCTTAGATATTACTGTGACATTAATACATTGACCAAAATGTTACCACCATGTAGTGCTGGCTGCTTATTCTGTTGCACATCATTGTCTGTGTTCTGACTCAGCACTGTTTTGCATTGCTAAGTCCCCAGGTCTGGGCAGGAATGATGTGGCCTGTCCATTTTTACAGCTGAAGCAAGCGAGGGTGTATCTATGTTGTCTTCCTCTTTTTATTTCAGATGATGAGGTTATGTTAACTGCTCTTACCAGGGGAGTAATAGCAGACATGGGGTGGCCATGCATATACAAAATCCTGGTATGGTATGGAGAATGGGTAGAAAAGCATGTTGATACTCTGGAATGGTTACCCTAGAATGGGACTAGAAGTTTAAGATGCTTGAGACAGGATTTTCTTGGCCTTCATGACCCAAAGCCCCTTCCAGCTGATACTTCTTTTCATTCTCTAAAACACTGGTGACTTGAAGTCAGTGTGGAGAGAGAGAGAGGGATGCTGTTTGGAAAACCTCATAAAGAGGTTTCTAGTCTGTTTCTGAACTTCAGTGGTATCATGATACTTTCTTTTTGTGTATCAGCATTGGAAATATTCATATAGCTTGTAATATGAGGAGCATTTCCAGCACAGATGCTGAATGCCTTCAAACAAGATGGACAGACCTTGCTAACAAACTGGTGAATAATTTAATAATTATTTATTAGCTTAGAAGCACTAACTGCTGAGTGTTGCCTAAATCTAAGGTACTGATTCAACTAATTTTGTCAGCTGCTGTAGGAAGTGGATTGCCTGTTTTGTGTTGATGGCATTGTTTTGTAGATGTGCAGTAAAACAAGGCTTTTTAAAATGCCAATTAAGAATACTGACAGTGTGCTGATATTCCTGTATTGGTTGTGCCTGGTTTTGGTCAGCAATGTGTATCAGTAATTTGATCAATCCCAAGGTAGTTGTCAGATAGCTCCTAGGAAAAGGTGCTGATGAGAAGCTGTGCCATTGATAACTCTGTGGGTTTTTACTACTGAACTTGATCACCATTGTGACTGGGAGAGATTTCCAGCATAACTGACTTCCAACACTCTTCCCATAAGGCTTGATGGAAATCTTGCCCTTTTTCTCTAGGCTCTGAAGTTCCACATTTAGTCCTTGGTTTCCTACTTTAGGCAGCATTTCCATCAGTGTTACAGAGCATTGAGAAGAGTAGGTTTTTTTTTTTAATGAATCCTAGGTGTTGCTGAAATCTTCCCCGAGTTCTGCACCAAAATCTTGGCAACAGGAGCCAAGACACTAGTTGGCAAGAAGAATGTAGAAACTGTTGGGTGCTGAGAGGTCTGCAGACAGGATTATATGGAAGAACAGCAGCAGGGAAGACTAAAACAAGTGATGTCTTAAACAAGTCTTATTGAGGGAGCTGTGGATGTTTAGCCTGGAGAAAAGGAGGCTCAAGGGAGACCTTGTTTATCACTTGCTATAACTGCCTGAAAGAAGGTGGTAGTGAGGTGGGAGTCAGTATTTTCTCCCGTGTAACGAGTGGCAGGACACGAAGAAATGGCCTCAAGTTGCATCGGGGCGCTTTAGATTGGATATGAGGAAAAGTTTCCACGCAGAAAGGGTGGTTCAGCACTGGAACATGCTGCCCAGGGAAGTGGTTGAGCCACCAACCCTTGGGAGTATTTGCAAAGGCGTGTAAATATGGCACTCGTGAACGTAGTTCATTGAGAACATGGCAGCTGGACTTGGCAATTATAGAGGTCTTTTCCAGCCTAATGTATCTCTCATTTGTTTTTCTAATAAAACTTGAAGCTGTGTTTACCCAGCTATGTTAAAACTGTTTAATTTGGTTTGAAGTGCTTATTTTTCTGTTTGGTGGTTCTGATGCTCCATCATGTTTTTGGCAAGGCAGCCTATTGATGTGCAGACCTGTCTCAACAGAATGTGGGCTGTACAAGTAGGATCAGAGAATAATGTTAAAATGCTGGTTATGGTTTGGATTTTGTGTTTGATAAGCTCTTATCAAGAGACAGCAGAATCAATTTTTAAATTGCAGTGTTGTTGTTAAAGAAATTGCACATAGAATTACAGAGCAGCTTGGGTTGGAAGGGACCTTTAAAGGCCATGGAGTCCAACCCCCTGCCATTAGGAGTGACATCTTCAGCTAGGTCTGATGGCTCAGAACTCCCTGAATATTTCCAGGAGCAGGTCATCTGTCACCTCTGTGGGCAGCCTATTGCAGTGTTACACCACTGTAATGATAAAAAATGTCTTCCTTATGTCTAGTCTGAATTGATCTTTTAGCTAGAAACATCACCCCTTAGCCTATCACAATAGGCCCTGCTAAAAAGTTGTCCCCACCTTTCTTACAAGCCCTCTTTACACAAGCTCACCATCAGGTGGGTTAGTGTACAATTTGGATTGAAGGTCAGCGCAGCTTTGTTACAGTCACAGACCATCTTAAACAACTTTAAATTATTGAAACATGTAAGCTGATCAGGGGAGCCTGTTTGCTGTGTTTAACACTATTTGGTTTGATGCAATAGCTGTCCTCAGTCTTTGAATGTGATACTGCTCTTTATCTAGTCTTCACATAAAAATGCTTTGTGGAATAATGCATCACTTGAATACCTTCAGAGGCACTGGGGCCATGGAGTGAAGAAGGGAATTGGTTGCTGCAGCTGCAGTCTCTCTTCCAGTCACCAGTTGAGATTATTTTTTGTTAAGACGACTACTTGGAAGTGAGTCCTAATGTCTGAGATAATAGGATGTTCTTCAGCCATAAAATTGCCTGTGTATTAAACTCTGTGTGTGAAAAATGTAACTGTTCTCTCAGTGCAGGGCCTTTTTCAAAGCAGCAGATGCTATGTCTGGGTAGATGTGGTTTGTAAAATCATCCCTGCACTAACCTGATATTGTAAATAGTTAAACACAAGTAAGATATAAATTACACATGTCATTGAGTAGTGATATGTGGAGTCCTGTTTTACAAGTAATGCCAGTGATTCAAATCCTTGATTCTCTTCATATTTAGTAGTGGAAGGGATTTTAGGTCTTGAAAAAAATAACATACAAAAAAAAAAGAATTTATTTTACTTAGCATTTTGCTAAGTAGATGCAGCAAAGCGTCGTAATACAGGAATCAAATCTTTTCTCGTTTTTCATTGTTGTATCCTTGTTAGTAGGATTTTTTACCTTTACAATTACAGATACTTCTCAGATGCAGTGCCAATTTGACATCTGTGTAGAGGCACTTGATACTTACCTGAGAATGCACAAAATGGTATCTAGATTGGTATGGCAGTCTACAAGCAGATTATGTGGTTGAGTTAGTGTTGAAAAAGGGAATAAATGAGATTTTTGCCAGATAAGGTAGGATCCTTCTAGGAACATCTTGTAGCAGAAGTTCTGAAAAACATTTTGGTCTTGCCACAATTTCCCTTTGAGGTTTCAAGTGTGTAAACATTCACGATCTGATTTTAGCTTCAGCAGGAAGTGATTGCCATAAAGGGGTGATGGGGAGCATCACATTAAGCACTACACAGTTAAAAAAAACAACTCAGCAAATTAACTTGAGCTTTTAGTGAACCAAAGACTTAATGCAATGAGACAGATTCTAGTAAATGCATTTCAGCTACACTTGTCCTGGTAAGTAAAAAGACCTTGAGAACACATATGGAGACATCAGGTTTCCCAACTATGTAATGTCCATCTGTCCTACCTGAAAGGAGGCTGTAGTAATGTGGGGGTTGATCTTTTCTCCTAGAAGCTTCAGGATAAGAGGAAATGGCCTCAAGCTGCAAGGGGAGTTTAAATTTGATATGAGGAAAAATTTCTTCACTTGAAAGGGTTGTCCAGCATTGGAAGAGGCTGCCAAGGGAAGGGGTTACATCACCAACCATGGGTACTTACAAGATGTAGATGTGGCACTTGGGGACATGGTTTAGAGGTGGACTTGGCAGTACTGGATTGAAGTTTGGACTTGGGCCTCCGAGGTTTTCTCTCAACCTAAATTAAGGATGTGGGTTGTCTTGTCAGCAAGCCAAAAAACTGAATACTGAACTCACTTTTCCTCTCAGCGTGGAGTGTGTTAATTTCTCCTTCCCATTCATCTGTTGGGCATTCGAAAATGTCATCTTGTCTGTCCTCCAAAAATCACATTTGTCTCTAATTATCTTCAATTCAGTTCTTATTCTAGGCCTGAGACTGAACTCTATAGGATGAAAATGTCAGAACAAGGATAATGGATCTGATTTTCTCCAGTAGTTAATCTATTTTGAGTGCACACTTGTCTCAAATAGCTTCTGGTTAAGCACTGCTGTATATCTGGGGTTTCACTCAACATTGCAAGAGTTGTAGAACCGTGAATGAATGTTCACTATTGCTAATTTTTAGGCAGACTTGAATAAGTTTAGAAAGAATATAGCACATTGTTGGCATTTTCCTAGGATTCCCTAAAAATGATAAAAGCATCCTAAGTTAATGAAGAAAGTAGATGAACAGGACAGTGTCACCTTCCCCTAGAGGGGACTCCAAGTTTTGCCACAACCTAGGTTATTTCTGGTAAAAGATGTTGAAACTAGTTCTCAGTTAAAAAAAAAAAAAAAAAAGCCAAACAGATATTTTCTGTTGCTGTTGTTTTAATGTGAATTCCCATAGTATAACTGTTTGCTTCTCTAGCCATCCTGCCTGAAATCAGTCAGGCAGATCAACCTGATCTCATATCAAGGTTAGCTGTCTTTTCTTTTGAGAGTTGATTTTGGTGACCTCCAAGGGTTCCTGCTGGCCTAAATTGTTCTATGATTCAATCTGCACTTAGTCATGATTAGCTGCAATTTCTCGAGTTGCAGGCAGCAAGAATCTAAAAACTGTCTGCAGTTAAGCCCTTCCTCACAGACTGGGGGAGGACCCTTGTTTTGCTACCTTAGCCAATTCTCCAAAGTGAGTATGCATGTGTTTCTGTATTGCTTTTACCCTGTGAAATAATGGGATAATCTGGTCTGATTGCAAAGGAGTTACTATCTCCATATTAATTTAACACAGATTTTGCCTTTATCCTGGAAGATTGATGGAGTGGGAATGATCTATGAGAGACTGCTAAAGCACTCAAGCACATAACTGAAATGACATATCTTCTCCTGAGAATAGCTATCTAAATTACAGCAGGACAATACTCCTTATTAGCTGAAAATGATGCCAAGTTAAGCCTGGTTTGGTAGTTTTCCTACAGTTAAAAACCATAAGTGACCTGGAATCACTTTCATGCTTACTGCCACAAGCATGCCTTTAACTGGTTTAAACAGATTTGTCTTAGTGATCCACTGTAGTGTTCACTAGTTGATTTAAATTGCTAAAACCTTAGTGATTTAGGTAGTATCTTCCTAAAGAGGAAAAGGGACCCACGTTCACATTTTGTTTCTTGCATATGTTCCCACAGCTGAACCGTACAGTTTCCCAGTTTACCTAGTAATTAGGTGAATGGTATTCTAAGTATATCTATAAGTAGCCTTTAGCTGTACTATTACAGGTAGAAATTAAATGTTTTATTTTTTTAATACGTAGGTAAATTCTCCCACCCTGATACCTCTATCACTTAATCAAATGAGGTTATAATAAGTGTTTCCTACTTCATGGTTTTTCTCTTTTTGCTAAAAGTCTGTATTGGCAACTAGGAAAGTTTTCTGTCTTGAAATGTCTTTTTCTGGGAAGTCACTAGGCCAAGGAAATGGGATTTTGAAAGAAATGTCTAGACTCCAAGATTAATTCTCCTCAAAAGTTCTGTTGAGTCAAGATTCCTAACTGAATTCTGTTTTGAGAATTTCTGAATTGAAGTAGATATTGCTACTTCCCTTTCCTATTTCTGTTGAAAAGGAATTACTTTTTTAATAAAAAAGTAGACCATGAGGTAGAGTATTTGTTGCATGTTCTGAATGCTGAGAAGAAGCAATTTAATATGAATAGGTATGTTTGTCTAGAGGATGGTGGTGATCTGATCACCATACCTTGCTGGATGAGTGACTACATTTGTAATATGTTAAGGTACTGTGGTTTTAAATGCATTTCAATGATTATGTTTCACATCTTTTACAGAAATGTTATGAACAAAAACAGTACAAAAATGGACTCAAGTTCTGCAAGATGATCCTTTCTAACCCAAAATTTGCTGAACATGGAGGTAACTGCAGACTAAAGATTGTTTTTTTGTCTCCTGTCAAGAGCTTAAATGTTTTATTAGTCTACATCATACTGTTGAGAAAAAAAGAGCATGTTGTGGAATGTGATTCTGTTGTTATGACTGAATAATTACTCTGGATTTTCAGTCTTTGTGGATTCAGATCAGGTTTCCACTCTGCCTCAGTCAAACAGTCCTGTGCACTGGGTTGTTGAAGATGAAAATACATGGTGGAAGCAGCACTTCACTGAAGCTTCCAACTTGCCTTTCTAGGTTTCTGGGTCAGAATGCTAGTGTGGGTTTTCCTTACATTCCTATTTAAAGCAAGCCCAGCCTTTTTTTGAATATTATATGAATGTGTTCTGCCAATAAATTAAAAATCTGGAGGGTTTTTTGTCAAGTTCATAGGCTTAAATTTCCTGCACTGCATATCAAGTTGCTGCTTAAAGGGAGCGGAGTTAAGTGTAATACTATTGCTGTTAATACTTGAAGCTGAAGACAGAATCTGGTGGTCCTGCTCTGATAAGTATTGTAGGAAGCAGGGCAGCAGAATATTGCTTCAATTTACATCTGTTAAATTCTATTTACATCCTCAATAGGATACTCTAGTCTTACTGTATTACAGGTTTCTGTTACATTATTCAGACACTTTGCTTCTGATACAGTGGATTTTTGGGGGGTTGTTTTCTGTTGAAGCAACCTGAGTGTGCATGTACTGTGTCAGTAAAATTATTTTCCTACTTGATGTTGCCAGATCTTGTCAAAATGTTTGACTAATCCTTTTTGTGCTTCCATCCATGTCTACTGTTTCTTTGTTGTCTTCATTACTTCCCTAGAGATAAAAGTAGGTTTTTTTGTTGCTTCAAATCTAGAGTGGTTCAGCTCTGACCTAATGCATTTGTCTCTACTAGCACTTCTGTTTTTGTAACATCTCAGTATACAGATCTGTCTTTTCTGCTCTTTCTGCCTCTTAAACTTTTCTAGGACAGCTAGCTGCCTTGGCAAGCCGCATACTACGTGGCTTTGAGCCACTCATGGCTTTGAACCTTGGGAGTAAAGCCTGGAATGGACAGCTGAGGCAGAACTAAGCCAGTGAAATGATCTGGTGGAAAGCTGCACTTGTCACCTTAAGCCTCAGAGAAAAGGAGTTTCAAAAGTTTAGTGAGAAGGTGGCAAAAGAGATGAATTGATGTGGCTGGGCAGTTATCTCCCTGGTGTGGGACGGCAGGATTAGCTTGCTCCCTTTCCCAGCAGTGCAGATATTCTTCATGAAATGTCTTAATGTTATTTGAAAGGTATCATTCTGGCTTTCTCTGTTCTTACAGTGTGGATGTAGGACAACTAAAAAACAACAACAGAAAAAAGCCCTTGACTAATTTTGGTTCATCATTCACTTATAGGTGTACTGTGCAGAAAAAGTGTAAAATGGGTCTATCAATAAAACTTCAAACTGCTGTTAGAGGTGACCTCGAGGTTATGGTCTGTTGCTATTAATACTGGGGAAGAGGTTGTAGTTGGAGGAAAAAACAGCATTATGATGAAAAAGGTGACTGATCTTCTGGCAGGAACCAAAACAAGTGGTCTTTTATTTAACAAAAACACTGAAATGTGAATCTGGGACAGCTTTCAGACATAGTGCATGCATTACATGCAACTTGCTTGTCTACTGTGTGCCTTGAAGAACGGGGGAAGAGGGAGAGCAGTAGTCATACCAGCATACTGTTTGCAATCCTGTGCCTCTCAGAATGTTGATTAAAATGTTATTGCATTGTGGTCTCATACACTCGTAGTAGGGTAGCAGTAAAAATGCTTCCCTTAACTCATGTTTTGTAAGAAGTCTGGAACACGGGAACAGACTGTGACAGCGATTTGTTTCTTGTGGTGGACACAGCCTTTTTTCCCCTTGGCTTTTCATGGAGAACTTTAATACGCATTGAGGAGCTCTCTAAATTTGCTCCAGCTTATTGTTAACTCCCTCAAAGCCAGCTAAGTGTATTTTTTAATTAATAAAAGTTTGTGTTGTCTGTTTTCATCACATCTGCGTGATGCTCTACAAGTGATCTTTTTAGGACAAGTTTCAAGAAAGGAAATGATCCATGTAATAGTCTTCAGCTGTGCTAGGCTGCTGTCGTGATCTAAATTTATTTTTTAATGGGGGACTTTACTGTGTAACAACTTCAAAGGATATCTGCACTGTGAAGCTGGCATATGGAAGTCAGAAACATAAGTATCTGATACTTCTTACAGAGACTCTTGCGATGAAAGGACTGACCTTGAACTGCTTAGGGAAGAAGGAGGAAGCGTACGAATTTGTTCGGAAAGGACTTCGTAATGATGTGAAGAGTCACGTCTGTATCCTTTCGTTTTGCTACGGCACACTGTTGATGGAAGTCTAAGATGCGGAGTTGGTGACAAACACTTCTGATGCACAAAATTTTTGTTGGCGAATCAAGTGGAGTTCTGTGTGTTTTCCTTGCTGTAAAAGCTGGAGTCTAATTGAGGTTACAGATAGGCAAGCAAGGAAAAGTAAAAATCACACATGAATTCCATTGTTAGAGTGAAACACTTCTATGAGTAAGAATTCCTACTGTAATTGTGGCAGCATGTTTTAAACAATAAATCTGTGCCTAACTCTTACAGTCTGGTGGAGTTTGGATAATTTAATTTGTATAACGGTTCTCAGAGGGTTCTGAATGTGACTTAAGCAGTAACATGTCATTAAAAAAAATTGGAAACATTTAATAGTCTGCAATGTGTTAGTAAAGTCTGGCTGCAGTAATCCATCTTCCTTTGTAAGGGTACTGATCTTCAAGGAAGATGTCAAGTTGTTTGGCCTGTAACACAAGTGCACTGCAGTTACTTTGTGAAAATTGTAAATGTATCTTCCTTAACCTGCATTAGGTTGGCATGTCTATGGTCTTCTGCAGCGTTCAGATAAGAAATATGATGAAGCCATCAAGTGTTACCGGAATGCGCTCAAACTAGATAAAGATAACCTACAGATCTTGAGAGATCTCTCTCTGTTGCAGATTCAGATGAGGGATTTAGAAGGATATAGAGTAAGTATTCTCTTTGAATTCCCACTCATTGCTGCTTGCCTTCTCTTGTTCTATTGCTCTGTGAAGCCTTTTATTGGTAGTATTTCTGTTGCTACTCTTTATCTGTTTCAAAAATATTTTAAGCTACTGTTTAGGAAAGCAGGAAAAGATATTGCAGTAAAGCTCTATATGAAGTTGAGAGCAGAACTAGAAATATTTGTTCTGTGCAATTGGATTCACTAGTCACTTTGTAAAAATAGTTATTAACTAATTTTTTACTGAAATAGTAAGAAAAAGGTACAGTACTTAAATTAGCAAGTATTTACCAAGCAATTGTGAACCCTACAAACTCTGTTTTGGGTGCAAATGCTGAGGGTGTTTTTGGTAAGAAGTACACTATGACATTTCTTGTTAGTATGTGGGTAACTTGCCCCATGATAACTGATTCTGGAATCCCAGTGATGATGATGATGATTATTATTATTATAAATAAAACCTTAAAATTTGTCCAAAACCAGTGAGTTGTTTCAAAATGGCTGAACTGATTTGTCTGTTTCATATGAAGTAGAGGACTGGACTGTGGGCTTGGCATTAGTTGGTCTCCTTACTAAGGATGTTCATTCCCTTGAATTTGCTAATGCAAAGGGAAAATAGAATTGCTGACCCAAGTATATGATTTGACTCGAGAAGAAGTTCTGAGAAGTGTTGCAGTAGTTTGTGAGGACTTTGTACCTATGAGAGTGAATGCTACTCTTTCAGTGGCAGTGAGCTCCTGCCTTCTGCTGGAAAGGGCTTTCTGAGATTTCAAAGCTCTATCTTTGGAAATAATTTAGGCCCTTAGGAGGTGCTCTTGAGAATGACACCTTCTTTGTCTCCTCAAATAGATTTTATGCATTGTTACATGGCTTGTGTATTTAAATGTAACCTCCAAATTTATGAAACAGTAATGTGCTGCTTTTCACCATGCTGTTAGAATTTCAAAGGTTGCCTAGGACTTTTAATTTTCAAAAATCCTTTGAAAATATTAGCTGTCTTGGTGTTAAATCATGATACATGTGTAGTAACTCTGGTTAAAACTCTGGTTAAAAATTCTTCTTTTAAAATTGCTTTTCTTTTACTGAAGGAGACAAGATACCAGCTGCTTCAACTGCGCCCCACACAACGCGCTTCCTGGATTGGATATGCTAT
The DNA here is from genome assembly GCF_028018845.1 of Melospiza georgiana. NCBI lineage: Eukaryota > Metazoa > Chordata > Aves > Passeriformes > Passerellidae > Melospiza > Melospiza georgiana. The sequence goes on from NC_080431.1 coordinate 51,265,767, forward strand.
TGCATACCACTTGCTAAAAGATTATGATATGGCCTTAAAATTACTTGAAGAGTTTAGGAAAACCCAGCAGGTAAGAGTTCCTGGTCTGGAAAGAGAACACTTTTTGTATAAGGGATGGAATCTGAGGAATTAATTCTTTGGAAATAGAAAACAATTATGAATTGGGAATAAATTTGTTGTTTGTGAAGCTTTCTGCTTTGAGAAATAAACTGTAAGAGTTTAATTTATAAGAGCAGTCTCATGTGAAGTAACTTAATGTTTGTGAGACTTGTGTCTAGAGAAAACCTGTGATGATCCTGCCCCTTTACAGCAGGTGAAACCACAGAAAATACTTTAATATTTTGGATGTGCTCATTTGCCCTTTCTCCTGCCATAGTCTGGATGCCATAACATCTCTACAAAGAATGAAATATTGTCACTGGTTTGTATGCATCTGTATCTAGTACACTTAAAATCAATGCTTGGTTTCAAAGTAACATTAATGTGTAGCTGAAGAGTCGTTGATCAGATCAGGTGTTGGTGAGATCTGAGTAAATCAAATCGTACAATCCTAAAATCACTGAATTTAACCTTGTTTAGAGAGAAGCTATTCCCTTGTTCTGTTAGTGGTAATGCAGAGCTATAAAGTCTATATTAGCAGAACAGAGTTGATGTGTTGATTATTCTGCAGTGTGGAAAGAAAAAGAAACATGTTTATAGATCCATTCAGCTGGGGAGGCATCTGGGAAGTACTGTGTTATTGGAATACGAATCCCAATATTACCAGTTAGATTGTGTGCCTGGGCCAGTCTGACCCTTGCTGCTGGGCCAAAGGTGGCAGCTGCGGTGTATCACCCCAGAGACACCTTTGGCTTGCTGGAGATTGCAGCTGGGCACTGAACAAGTCCAGGCTTGTTAGGAACCCCCGTTTACCTCAGGAGGGAAGGCTTCCGGCTAATGGTGAGGAGGAAGGAGATGGATTCTGCCAGAGGGTTTATATCCAGAGTTTTATTCCATGGTCACAGATGTCTGAATGTAGGCAACAGCTCCAACAGAATTCCCGACTGCATGGCTCGATTGGGCTTTTAAGCTCCGGGACAGGGGGAAGGGAAGGGGCAGGTGAGCCACCAACCAGGTGGGAGGGGCAGGGTCTCAGGGGAGGATGACACCCAGACAGGCCAATGACCTCTGGGCATAGGGGCATCCTTTGAACATGACCAACCACAGGATGACCTTCCTGGAATGTTAAGCCTGATTGACAGGACTCACTCAGTAAGGGGGCGAGGGGGAAGGGAGAGAGGTATTGGCACACCTGGGGAAGGGACCCGGAAAAACAGGATATTACAACACACTGCAACACTGTGTAAAAATACTAAGATATTACCCGACCTCTAAATTGTGTTTTCAAAACAAAAATCTCATATCCTTTTTGAGTTGTTATATATGGAATTAAGTGTAAGAAAGGAAATAAATGGCTAGGAGAGACCAGTGTTTGTCTTGATCACTTATCATGGTCAAAAAAGGATGTTGCAGGCTGGGTATATATAGCTTGATATTTCAGAAGAGCTGTAACCTCAGCATTGAGTAAAAACTGGAAAGAGTAAGTTTTAATCAAAATTGGGTCATCTTCTGTGAGTGTTTGACAACCAAAAAGTCGTCATTCTCAAATGAGTCAGCAGCGCCCAGTCTGAGTTGGGTGCCAAAATGACTGAGTTAGAAAGAAAGACTGTGTAGTAGATGGAAAACCAGAAAATGTCGCATAAGAAACTGAGGCTCCTGAAGGACTAAGAGAGCTTAGTAGTGGTATTGGCGCCTTGGAAGTGATGGTGTTTGTGTTGTTGTCTCTCTAAAAGGTTGTGTGTAAATATCTTTGTTTGAGGGCTGTCGTGATACACTGTGTAGTCTAGTGACTAAGCCAGTTTTAAATGCTGTAGATGAATGCACTGTATTGGTTGAGTCTGCTGTGCAAGTTAGCACCATCTCAAATCTCACCCAAAGACGATCTTAAGATGAGTGCAAACACTGATGCCATTTTCTGATAAAGCTGGAGCTATTTGGGAAATTCACGTAAGTAGGAATATGGCTTGTACTTGTACAATGAGCTGGTTTAACTGTTGATTACTATCGTGTCAGTCAGTATGGGGTGGAAAAGTTGCTTAGGCATTGAAGGACAGAAATATGCTACGAATATTGGACAACATAGTTTTATAGGAAATTAGTCCCATTGAGCCTCTCCTCTTTTTTTTTTTTGAGATTGTTAGAGACAGTTGAGTAGGTATATTATCTCTTCTCCTCCAAAACACTAAAAATATGTATGCACACATTAGTTGCATTTCTCTTGAAAATAGTCTTGTGCTTTGTTGTGCCAGCTCCCTGAAGAGTGTAGGCCCAGGCGGAGCACCAAACACTGGAAGAGAGAATCCATGTAGTTGGGTCCAGAACAGTCAGGAGAGCCCAGGCAAACTCACAGCTCAGTTTTGCCATGTGTTGGCTCTTCCATAATACTCCCCAGATGTACTGCTTTTGCAGTGTCTGGATTTTTCAGTCCTGTGGTTAAAATAATTAAGTTCAGGACATTGCATGGATCTTTGAGGAGATACACATCTTGCTTACTTTCCTTCCCAAATCTCTCCTCTTGGCCTGTAGTGCATATGCACTCAAGTTGATAGATGAACTTCTGTGATGGACTTTACAGACAATTGCATGTGACTGCAATAGAAAAGTGGTAATTTAAAAGGAGGATTAAAAGACTGAAGGGTTTCCAAATGACTTGTGAGCAGCACTCTTTAACAAATTTATGTTTTTGAGGAGTTTTATGGCAATCTGTATTAGGCCTGATACTGTCTACCATTCATGTTAATGAATAGATAAGGCAGTGTAGCATGTTGCACAAAACGCTGCTGTTGCAATAATTGAGAAATAATGGTAATGCAGGATGATGATATTTATTTTTGTGAATTACTCAGGCAGCTCTGTCCTTTCAGATATGAATGCAAACAGCCAAGACCAAGCAGCAAAACTAAGAAAAAAAATCAAGGAACTGTCATTTTCGTGATGGTAGATGAATATCTGAAGATGCAGTATTACAAAATAATGTAGCTACTCTAGCTACAAGTTGTTGCCAAAACCAGGAATCTGAGTTTTTCCTGTGTGCTCACACCACTTCCTTGTGCAGTACTGGCTGACTTGTGGAGGGTTGGTTCAGGAAGCCTAAGTGCCAGAAAGATAATCACTCTTGGGAAGGATTGATTGGTTGAACTGAATAACTGTGAGGTGATAGAGGAAGAGGAATAATAGAGGGAAGTGAGCTGCCTTTGTTGATCCAGGCTGCAGTTAGTCTGACTTAGTTTGCTGTAAAACTGTCCCTCGGGGCAAGCTTATGGGTGAAAAGTAAAGTACACTCTTAGTTAAGAAGGAATTTTTGTCCATAAAGTACTCATTACTGAGAGATCAAGACTTAGTGATGAGCCCGTTGTCAAAAAAAGTTAGAAAAGGAAAAGAATGTGGCAAGATAAGATGACTACAGAGAAAGCTATCTGGAGGGCAGAGAGTTTCTTTGTTTACTGTAAACAGAAAAAGGCCTAGGTGACTTTAAAACTGTATGCTGGATTTGGGAAGAGTAGTAGCTAAGAAGTTTACTTAGCAGGGAAAATAAAGGAAGGAATAGTGTCAGGAAGCTGATCAACAAAGTGATAAATTGCTTTTTATCCTTGACAGTTTTATTCTAGTGGCTAAGTTATCACTGGAAATGGTGAATTTTCTCTTAGTGTGTTAAGATCAATGTTGCCTGTCATCTGAAAGCTGTAAATTGGCCAGATGCACAATATTTCAGTCAAAAACAGGTCATGAGGTTAAAGGCAGACATCACTGCAGGAAATGTAACAGCTTGTGCTGTCCTAGCTTAAGTCAAAATTATGTAAGAGTCAGTTCAGAATTAAAATTTTGGGAACCAAGGTGTAAAGCAACTGTGCAATTAATTTTACTGTTGTATGTCCCATTTTTCCTTTCTTCTTTTCCAGAACAAATTTTTTATTCTTAATTTTTTATTTTATTCCTAATTTTCGCATCAGGCCCACAAATACAGATATGGACAGAAAACCTCTGGAGTTTTGGGGGTCTGCTCTTAGGTATGTTTTGGCTGCATCTTGTCACATTCTTTCAGTGACAGTTGTTAGGGGGCCTGTGGTTGAAAAGCTGATCCTTCTTTGTTCCAAGAGGAGAGGAAAAAATCTATTCTGAAACAGAATTGAGTTCAGGAGAAAGTTGGACATCTCCTGTGGAAGAATCATAACTCTTCTAGGGGGAGAGAGGAGTAAAGATGTATTAAGCAGCAATAACAATGGTGTGGACATTTTCTTTATAGAGTATCTTATTTTTATAAAACAATCTGATTATTCAGATTAACTACTGGGGTTGTTAACTGCTTGCCTTCTGATGAATTACAGATTTAAATCTTCATTAAATTGATGAGATGTCAAGGTATCTTTGAAAATGGACTTTTCATAAAATTACTTTTAAAAATAACTTTTTAAATGGAGTGATAGTAAGTGCAATATCTTTCTCGTGGATTTACTCTATGTGTAAGAATAATTGAATTATTTTGCTGCGTTTTTTTGCTGGGTTTTTTGGGGTTTTTTTGGTTGTTGTGGGATTTTTTGTTGTTTTTTGAGGTTTTTTTGTTTGGGGTTTTGTTTTGTTTTGGGTTTTTTTGTTTTGTTTTGGTTCTTTTGTTATCCTGCTGAGCCAAAACAGCCATGAGGCAGTCAATGGATATGTTTGTGTCTATATTGGATATGTATTGTGTATATATTTTTTATGACTTTTTGGGTCATCTGTGTTCCAAAGGCCTAAAACCAGTTCATTAGGTGCCAAAAAAGCTGCGCTACTTGTGGAATCTGGAATTTAGATATGTGTGATTTGTTGGAGGAAAGGATATTTTTTGGAGGAGGTGAAGGAGAAAGAACTGAATTGGTGCTCTGCAGTTTGGTTCCATGGTACTGCAGTAAGGATAAACAGGAATCGTGTAGTGCTTAACCCCGTTCCATGAGTCCATGGTGTGAAGCTGTTAAAATGCTTTGCTGGTAACAATGTTTTTATTAGTGATTTCCAGTGGGTGATAGAGACTAGAAATTGTGCAAAGGTGGAAATGGAAGTGGAACTGTAGTTGAGAGCTACTTTGAGAAGTGTATGGAATTTCATGCTACCTGCTCACTAGTTTGTGTGTGGTATAGTCTTGTTCCATTAGTGATCATTTGCTATACTGTATTAGCTGATAAAAAATGTACTTGAATGATATTATTTTCATACTTCATTGTCAGATACATACATCTTTACAGTATTTTATTTATACTGTCTTTCAGACCACTTTTATATAAAAGCAAATATTTCTTAAAATGCCCAGCAGTACTGTAAAAGTTGGCTCTCAAAATCTGAAGAGCATACAATCGCAAATGCTGAATCCTATACAATCTGTTTGTGCTTTGGGAGGGCTGGAAGTAGTGATTTAGGATTCTATTCTTAATAAGAAAATTCCTTTCACCCAGTGTAATGTTTTGGTTGTTTGTGTTGTTTTTTCTTATTAAATAATTTGTCTTTAAAGATCAAGGAAAAGCTTTTTTTTTAGGGAACAGAATCATAGTAAACTGTTTAGTGACCGATGTGACTTTAAAGTGTTGGTTGCTCAGGAAGAAACAAAGTATGTAGTGTCACAGGAAAAATATCATTAACATTTGTGAAACTCACCCACTTCTCATCTTCTATTATGTAAAAAATCATGTTAGGTTATAAGTCTCTCTCACAATTTGTATTGGGACAGTACATTTCATATAATTTTCTTGCTCTGTTGGGCATTTTCTGGAGATTGCATTTGCTCTCTAACATTCTTGCAATTGGAGTAGTTTTGTATATTAGTGAAGAGCATTTACTACGAAAAGAATTACTATAACTCTGGCAAGACTTTTCATTACCTAAATCCGCTTTAGGGAGTCATCTCTGAAAGGAATGATTTTCAATGTTACCCTGCTTCCTTGGCTGTTTTAGCCCTGCAAGGTGGATAAGCCAGTAGTTGTTGCCTCTAGGAAGTCCTAGGTTTGCAACTGCGGGCAGACCTAAAAATAATTATCTGTTGCTTGAAAACTTCTGTATGCTTGTGTGCTGTATTTTCTCAGGAATTGAAGTTTAATACAGAGAACACTTGGTTAGAGAGAAATAATGTAAGTTTTCTATCTGAAAAATTCCAGTTTTCAAGGTATAGATGGGTCATTCCTCTTGGAAATAGTTTGATCCAGAACTCTGGTATACTAAAAATGATTCTGTTAGACCCCAGCCATCTGCTGTAGAATTTATGTCAAAATTGTTGTGTAGCACATAAGTGCTTCAGAAGGAAAATGTATGAAGATGTTTGCTTTCTCTCATACAATTCACTTTTTAATTAGCTTGCCACAGTGATGGAAAAAAAGAGAAATAAAGGATTTCTTCTAAAATGTTAACTACAATGGATATCCTTAAATGAATCTGATTTGATTGTGAGTAATGGAAGTTTTACATTTTGAATGTTTAGATGGTGTATATAAACAGACCTGGTTATGTTCCGTAGCTTAAATCTTGTATTCTGTAATACAGCATACATTTAAGGTACAGGTAAATGTTAACTGTTACATTGTTTTCTTCTCCCCCAGGTTCCTCCTAACAAAATAGATTATGAATACAGTGAACTGATTTTATATCAGAATCAAGTGATGAGAGAGGCAGATCTTTTTCAGGAGTCTTTAGAACATATAGAGACCTATGAAAAGCAAATATGTGATAAATTAATAGTAGAAGAAATCAAAGGTAAGTCATTATTATTCTTCCCTTACCCAGTTTTGTTAGAAATTTTTGCTAATAGCTTTCAGGTACAATAAAGCAGTGAAAGGAAGAAAATACAGCATGTAAAGTCTTTAATTTATTTGTAACGATTACTGTAGGAAAACTGATACTAACAGATTTACAATTTTGAGCACAAGTAAATAACTTTTCTTACCAAAGGTGGTAGTTGATGCAGATAGTCTCTCTGGGTTTGACACAGAAATAGAGGAAATCTCAGAGATTATGTTGGTACACCTGAGTAGCTTTCCATAAATCAGAACTATTATAATCCAGTTTTAATCTTATGAAAAAGAATTTCATAAAGAATTCTGTTTGAAGTACAAACATAAATTTTTCTTTTTTTATGACTGAAGTATCAAGTTCTTGTTTCAAGTTTCCTAATGCACTTACTTATTGAAGTGAATACTGAAATTACCTTTTTGGTTAAAAATAACTCTCAGTTGTTTTGTGGATTTGCAGTGCTAAGACTGAGTTCTGAATATGTGTGAGTAATGGCACGTGTTCTTCAGCTACTCATTGCCCGCACAGTTGTGATCAGGGCTGACCCTGACCAGTGGGGTAAACCCCACACAGCTGCCCACTCCACCTAGCCTCGCTTGTCAAGTCAGGAGAGAATAGGAAGAGCAAAAGGAGGAGAACTTGTGCATGGAGATGAAGATAGCTTGAGTGATGGAAAGGGAAAGGAAGGAAAATCAAACCTAGCTCCTTGACTTACACAGTCCCTGTACACTTCCCATAGACTGATGCTCAGCTAGTCTCCACGCAATGGCTACCTGCCCCAACACTCCTCCTTAATTTTCATTGCTTAGTAAGAAACTAAATAGCACAAAATATCTCTTTGGCCAGTTGGGATCAGGTGGCCAGGTTGTGTCCGCTCCTGCCTTATTGTCCACCCTGGTCTACTTGATGGGTGGCAGAGTAGGGGTAAAAAGCCAAAGCCTTGATGGTCTACAAGTACTGCTTAGCAGTGGAAATATTGGTGTACTCACCAGCATTTAGTCACAAATCCCAAAACACAGCCCAGCATTAGCTGCTGTGAAGAAAATGAATTCCCTTCAAGCTAGACCTGGTAGACAATGATTTACTTAGCAGGAAATCAGTGTGATTTAATCAGTTAAAAACTGATTAGTTGATGTGAAAAATGTGTTCAAGTAAACAGCTTGATAAAAACTGATGGAGTGATGTGAGGAAGTCCTGGAAGGAGGAGTTGCTTTTATTTGATATCCCCAATAGCTATTTTAAATACTCAGATACAGACATTCAGGTAGTCTTTGTCTTCATGGGTGATGAATATTCTGAGCTCGATATGTGGTAGCTTCAAGTAGCATTCGTAACATGCAGCATATGCCTTTGGGAAAATTAGGTCTCTTTTTTAAGAGTCTGTGTATGTTTAAGAACAATTTTATGTATGTAGTATTGTAAACTTTACTCACACGTGTTTTGTGATGTAATTCATAGTTCTGTACTGTGTTGTTTCTAGGAGAGATGTTACTGAAGTTAGGAAGACTGAAGGAAGCTGGTGAAGTATACAAGGAGTTAATTGAGCGTAATGCAGAAAACTGGTATTATTATGAAGGCTTGGAAAAGGCCCTACAACCCAGTAAGTTAAGCTACACAGATACAGTGAAAAGGTTTATGATATAGGATACACTGTTTGATATGGTCCTGCTTTAGATTAGAAAGTTCTACTTGACAGAAAATCATATACCTTCTGATCTTGAATTGTATCTACTATGTTCTTTCATTTTTAAAATGTTCACTGAAAAACTTGTATGCATGAAAATACCAATACCAAGTATTTATCTTCTTGCAACTAAGGGTGGTATTTACTTAGATGCTTATATGAAGAGCATTACCTTGCCACATGTGAACTTGCAAACCAAATGGCTAATAATTCCTGTCTAGTAATTGATTATCAGACTGTTATCATATGCCACAATTAATGTTATGTACTTAAAATTCTGAAATGTGTTTATGTGGTACCTCTTTCTAGGGGCATGTGGGAAATACTCAGATATCTATTTAGGATGGCCTTTTAAGGCATACTATCTGAAAAAAATGCCCTTTTTTCCCCTATTTTTTAAGTTGGCACTTCAGAAGGTAAAGGTAATAAATGTGTTATTGCCTTTGTTACTTCAATGACAGCTCACGTTTCTGCTATACTGTTTTTCCAGAAAAAACAGCTCATTTTTCAAAACTGCAATATTGCAACTATTTGCTATATTAAGTGTTTTGCAGTGATAACTTTGCAGAGTGTTTACATTTATACAGGAATGGTTTCTTTGTATTTAATTTTTCACTAATTAGTGAAAGTTTATTGGAATTATTCTGATGACATCATAAATCATAAGCTCACCATTATATTATTTGTAGATGTTATAGCTGCATTACATTTCTCAACCAACTTTCTTGTAGAAAGTTTTACCATTAGCTCTCATGAGCTCTGAGAATATAGCTAATGATTGGGTAATGAAAATAAATTTTAATTTGTTACATATATTCAGAGTGTAGTGTTGCTCTTTGAGTGGTTTTCCTGGTGAATCCATAGAGTTGAATCACATGGTTATTGTCTCAGAAATTAAGCTGCCCAGGAACTCGGTTATTCTCTCTGATACAACAAATTTGTTGACGAAAGCATGTAGTTTTTAACAAAGAATCAGTCCCGCAGTTTTTGACATATTAAAATCCTGTGTAGACTAAGCTGTACTAATTCTATAAAACTAATAATGCTACTTTATTTTTTAGGTGGTCTTAGGACTATTTCCTCCCCCATGGTAAGTTCTGGAGCTCCAACTTGTGACTTCAATTAGGGCTTTTATATGCTTTAGTTCCAGTCCAAACAATATTTTAGCATTACTTTTATAATTCTACATCTGTTGGAGACACTGGGTAATAGATTCCCCCCCCTTCCCCAACATCTGAGCTCAGTGACAAGATAAACTGTTTTTCGTATGAAAGGAAAACAGATATATTTAATACATGTGTATTGTAGCCTTGATCTGTACATTCATTTTTAAATTGTTTGATGAATTTAATATTTTGATATTTAGGCAAAATCGATTTTATTTACATGAAAAATGGCATTTTAAAGCAAAAGATTAGTGTTATTTAAGTTCTAACCACATTGGAGCTCCAAAGCATATTATGGGGGAAAGGGGAGGAGTGGGCAGAAAATCTTCAAGTAGCTTTATTTTTGTTAAACATTAAGGTATAAAGAGTTTGGTGCTCAGTACTTACTGGCAGTATTGTACTCTGGTTTTGCTGTCACCAGAGGACCTGTAATAGAGGTGTACTTGTATAGTGTGCTGTATACCTATGGTTTAGAAATGCAGCATGTTTCTCTGAATGCTTTAAGTCTGAAATGAATGCATAGTGAAAAAAGGGTTAATTGAAGCTATGAATGTAATACAATGAGTGAATGGGTCTGAAGGACCATGTAACTGAAAGAAACCAAACTCCAGCTCTGTGTGATTGAATGTGCAAGGTTATGGTCCTGTTTACAGTTTATCCTTAGAGTGATTAATGCTGGTAGTTGTGTATTGTATATACAGTGTGTTCTCAGTACAATTTTTGTTTATGATTAACTGGAAGAAGTAACATGAAATGTTTAAATTGTTCCAAATCCACATAAGGAGTCTAGTTTGATTAATTCTCAACATTTAAAGACATTTAAAAGAATAGGTTTTTATGTCTGTTACTTATATCTGTTGTATTTGCTGATAATAGGCACTTTAGAAGAAAGGCTTCAGATTTATGAAGAAGTTAGTAAAAGACATCCCAGAGCAGTTTCACCTAGAAGATTACCTTTAAACTTTGTTTCAGGTAACAAGTTGCATATCTGTTCTGTAATAGTTTTTTTTCCTATATTTTTCTGCAGTTTTCCTCAGGCTGTTTAATATTTATTTAATACCTACATGTGCATTTAATACCTACTTGAACAACATAGACAAATCAAATGTATGCATTTCTCTTGGGTTAGACATAATTCTTTTATGTTTTAGAAGTTGATAGAAGAGCTTCATACACTCAAATATGATGATATGAGCAGTATAATATTTGTGATGATAAAATTACAGTACAGAATGATATGTAGATTGTAGGAATTTCTATACATAATTTTTTTTGCTTTATGCAAGTTAAGAATCATGAGTTAAGATGAAGGATATAGTACACTTTAATTCAAGGTGCGGGTGTATATATGTATGCATACCCCCTCCTGTATCTTTAATATGCGTACTTTTACTACTAAAATGTACGCCTACTTTCTTGTAGAGCCATTAGGACTTAATTTGACAACAAAAACTACCTTTGTGCTGCTAATTTGATAAGAAAAGGAACAAAAATATCTGCAGTATTATGTAGCCCAAATTATTTCATTTTATAGCTAAGTTCTTTGTGACTTTGCCCTTTCAAAATTTGTTTTGAAATATGGCGCACAAATACCCTGAGTTTTGGAAGGAAAGTTTGTACGTACTTGTTAAAATAACAAAGATCTGGGCTCTTCTAAAATGGAAGGAAGGAAACTAAATGAAATGGTAAATACCATAAAAATATATGATTAGTGTGTAGCTGTCTAGCTGCTGAAATTCCAGTAGAAGACTTTTGGAAAGTACATGAGCTAGATATCAGATGTCAAGAAATTTGAGATGAGTTGCAGATTCCTAACATACCTCCTCATGTTTTTAAATTTCTAAGGTTAGTTTTTAGTTTAGCTAATTTGCTCAGCATCACATTTGTTGCAACCTTTAAATGTTCCAGAGCACCTAGTCCACTCCCCTGCTGTTGCTCATGTGTCTGAATGTGCATTCACATTTCCTGTGTAAAATCCAAAGATTTTAACTGCTTCATAAGAAGTGACCACTTGTGCCTTTTATCATCCTGTATACCTTAGTTTATTTGTAGATATGGGGACAAATTTTAAAGCATTTCAGCAAATTTTGAAAAGCTCGGTGATGAGTAATTGTTGTTTGTTTTTTTTTTAATATGTAATAAGTTTGTTATGGTAACACAGAAAACAAGGAAATAACCTGCAAAACACTTTCCTATATCTTTATTAATAGTGTGTTTTGCTGTTGACTTAATTTCTCTGTGTTTTGCTCTAGGTGCCCTTACACCTGGCAGTGTAGTTTCACAGCTTATGTTCATTTAAGTAGAAATATGTATAGTAACAAGAATTAGTTGCTCATGCTGTAACAATAGGATAAATGAAAGCAAAATCCATTATTAGATTGGTCAAGAAAAGTCTCTTGGTTGCTTTCTGTAGTATTTTATAACAAATAAGAATTTTTCAAAATTAAAATTTGTTTCTGTTAACTTATTATTAAGCCTATCAGGCATGAATGTGTAAAACTGTTTTTGATCCTATAGAGATTAGTCTATTAATGATTTTCTGTGTTTACAAGTACAGGAGACAAGACTTTATATTGGTTGAAATTTGATAGTGAGAATGTTAAAGTGTAGCAAGAAACATCTTTGCAGAAAAATGTTGGCAAGTTTCAAGATGATAGAATTTCTGGCTAAATGTAGTTACTGTTCCAGTGTGGTCACTGACCAGTTACAGCTGTCACTGTTTGATTCAGAATTAAATTGCTCTTAAAAATTAAAATACTGTAAAATCCAGGCTAATGCTAAAAGGACAAGTTCTTGTCCAGACCTTGCTGTGCATTGAATCCTAACCTTGTATTTAAAGCAAATTAGCTCCTTGATCAAGCTGGAAAACATTTTTATGGAGGAAGGCTGTTACCATCAATTTTACTGATCAAGTGTGTGTGCATGCATTTTTAGATTTGTTTATGCTCTTGTGGTAAGGTGTGTGCCCCAGACTAAACTGTAACTCTGCTTCTTGTCATTGGTGGGTGCCCAGCTGTGTGCCTTTTTTTTTCTTTTAAATTTTGTTTTAAAACTGTTGTTTTCTGTAAGTAAATAGGGACATTTGAATCTTGCTTTCCTAAATTCTAAATTATGATTCTTCCAGAAAGATATTAATTAGAAGAATTCAACAGGAGAGACTGAGATGGATTTTTTTCTTTATATAAGGGAGTTTCTGTACTGTGAGACAACACATTTTAATTAATCCATCTGTAATAAAGCATGTGCTTACAGTCCAATTATGGATTCCAATCCACAGGTAGTAGGAGTTTCTATATGCAGCAGTTTGGTTTAGTACAGCAAGATGAGAACATGAATTACTTTCATTAATCTCAGTATTTATTAGCAACACTGCTGATAACATTGTAGGACAATTGAGAATTGAGAGGAGTAAATGAAAATGTCATATACAAAGCAGTAGTGTCTGCGTTTTCTGAATATCTAAAAAAAAGCTGTTAATAAAATTTTTCATGTGTTCTTATTGAAGTTAAGTTTATTTCAACGGTTTTGTCAATTTTATGGGTGAATCTTAGAATTACATGAAGTGTGGTACTTCCTTGTTGAGAAAGTTAGAGAAGTCCACAACAGAGGAGGCACTGAAGTGTGGAAAAAGTTCATCCCCATGCACAGTAAACAAAGTCAATAAAAATAACAGAAAAAAGCCCAACCAAACAACAACTACCACCCCCTCCAACCCCACGCCCCCCCTCCCCCCCAGCTGTAAACAATCACTTTCATCATAGCAAGAAACAAAGAAAACCAGCTGTTTTCCTGGCTGGATGTCTTCTGTTAGAAGTACTGTTTTTTGGTTTTTAACAGCATTTTGCAGAAAGGTAGCACCTAACTGCAAGTATTGGAATTTTTAACTGAAAATATAATTGGATCAGATTTTTTAGCTTTCTGAAGTATATTTTGATACAGGTGATTCTGATATGGACCTTATGTTTCTGAAACAATAAGTCTTGTTTCTAATTCCAGAAACAATCATATCACAAGTCACGTCCTACTAATTAAAATAGGACTAGAGAAGTAGCAAAGGATTCATTTCATCCATCCTTCTTCCTCAAATCAGGATACTTTATATCTGCTCTACTCCTAACACATATTTGTCTAACTTAATCATAAAAACCTCCAATGATGGAGGTTTTGCAAAATCTCCATTGTTATTCTTAATACTATAGGGTGTTTTCAGTGTTTGTTTAAACGGCTTTTGCTACATCCTCTGTAGTCAGCACTCAATATTTTCTCTAATAGACTGCAGGTTTGAGGACTGTTACCATGTCTGCCAGCAGACTCCTAAGCACTAGCAACTTAAGCATTTTTCTCTGTGGTTTTGTTTTTGGTTTTTTTGTTTTTTAATCTGGAGCATATTTGTGTCTTATTAAATAACAGGAGAGACTAAAGGCCTCAATTGCAGTTTCTCAGTTCCTCTGTTATGCAGAGTTGCACAGCAGTTAGTGCATATATTTATATAACACTTGCAATCACTGACATATAACCAAACACACTTTTGTTCCTAGGTGAAAAATTTAGAGAACTAACGGATAAGTTCCTGAGGGTTAACTTCAGTAAAGGCTGCCCACCCTTGTTTACCACTTTGAAATCTTTATATTACAATCCAGAAAAGGTAAAATTTAGCATTTATTTGGTTTTAATGAAGTCTTCTGTATTGAATTGCTAATAGACTATCTAAGAGTTTTTGTAGCTTTCCCTGTAAACTGCCAATTAGAGTTGTTGAACATTTTTCCCTAATGTGCTATTTTGTCATATGTGAATGATCACTTGATGTCAAAATGCTTGAAGTCAGATTGGTGCAGAGTGCACTGAGGTTCTTGAAGAATCAAGATCATTAACTTTGTATGCTTTGAGTGCAAGTGTTACAGAATTTTTTCATCTTATGGTTTATGATGTCACCAGAAGTAATGCTTTTAAAATAACAGGTGGCTGTTGTTCTATGTAGATTTCTGAATTGCATGAATACATAAGTATTTTCCACAAAGGCTTGCTTCTTTTTTCAGTCTTTCACTAAAACTTCAGTGTATATTTTTGTACCTCTAAACTCTGTTTTGGTGTAATTGTGTCACAAAAGAACTGTTGTTTCAAATGTAATTCTTCCTTCCAAACTGACAGTAAGGTATACAAAAAAAAAAATTTTGAACTAAAGCATGTTACTCAAGTGTGTAGAAATCAGAATAATTTATATCAGTCTCTTCAGATATATCTCTTCAGATCTTTGCTACAAACATTATAGGTATTCGAAGCCATTCATGACTTAAAAGAGGGATTTGTATCTGGAAAAACCCTAAATACATGATGCAGTTTTTCAACCAAAGTGAATACTCCTTTTTTGGACTAAAATTATTCTTCTTTAAAGAGTTTCTTTGATGGGGTTGTAACATGAAATTTTCAGTACATTTCTGTAATCTCTACTTTTTCCAAGGCTGACATAAGTTTAGTAAATTCTGGTATCATGTTGTTGGGGTTTAACCTCAACTGGCAATTTAAGTACCATGCAGCTGCTTGCTCACCCTGCCCTGCCTGATGAGGAGTGGAACCAGGAATACCTAAACCTTGTCGGTTGAGATAAGGACTTTAACTTCAGTGTTGAATCAAAATAAACTATTGTAATGACAAGGAGAGAGGGAAGAATAAAATTAAAGAGAAAAAAATCATGCACAGAACAACTGCTCTCCATTTGCTGACCAGTGCCCTGCCCATCCCTGAGCAGTGATTGATGGCTCACAGCAAACTCCCCCCATTTATTTACTGGCCATGACACTGTATGATATGGAATATTTTTTTGGCTACTTTTGGTCATCTGTCCTGGCCATGGTCTTTCTCTGCTTCTTTTTCCCCTGCTGCCTCACAGACCATGGGAGCCTGGACAGTCCTCACCTCAGTGCAAGCACCCCTCAGCAACAACTGAAACATTAGTGTCTTATCTGTACTCATGCTAAGTTCAAACACAGCACTGTACTACTGGTTACTAAGAAGCAAATTAACTTTATCTGAGCTACAAACAAGATACTTGTACAGTACAGGCTTCTCTATAGTGCCTATTGCTAATGCACACTTATCAATGTAAATGAAATGGAATTGAGATTTTTTACATTGTGATGCACAGGGTATCTAGATAGAAGCACAGTCTATGTTAGGGAAGTCTAACTTCTGCTATTTGAAGTGCGAAGAATCTGGATGTTGAAAGATATGTATTAACTCATTTGGCATCTGAAAAGATTTTTAGCACTTAATTTTTGACATGATGGGTTAAAAAAGAGGACTACTATATTTTGAGGCAAACTTACACAGAAACGTTCCTTTCTGGTAGACATCTTCGTTATACCAAATCGGTGCTGCTCAAAACTGCCAGCTTAATCCTAAAAAAGTAATTAAAATAAAGAGCTTTGCCTTTTCCAAACATGCTTGGGATTTGTTTGTGCTGCTAACTTCTGCAGAAACATTTTTGTCATATTTCAAATTATGTCCTTACAAAAGCAGGCTGTCTTTTACATTTCACTTGCTTGTGTTTACTTATTGCTATAGTGTGACAGAAGAATCTTTGAAACTAAGAGAAACTTAATTTTAGTCTCTGACAGTGAATTTTATAATTACTAAAATTCAGGGGTTGAGGGCAGAAAATTGTGACCAACTAACATGTCCTACATCTTTAAGGAAAATATTCTATTTTGGTATCTAATTTGTCTAAGTTGGAGCTTAGTAGTAGCTTCTTAGATAAATTACTTGTGTAATTTGACTGAAAGAGGGTTGTAGTCAGTATTGTGTTGTGCCTTTTAGAAAATACCTAGCAAAATTCTGATTTCGCTACCAGTTGGGAGGAAAGTTGCCCCTGTGTTTCTTTGGAAACAAGTGTAGTTTGGCACAGTCAGCTGTGGTTGGATTTTGAAGTGACATAGGTATGAAGACTTGATGAAAGAGCTGGTGTGTAAGGCTAGGAAGTTCCTTCTTTCTAGAGCTCCAGGTAGGTCTGTGATCTTTCATGAACAGCAAGGAGAAAAGGGTGGTTGTATAGAAGGCAAACATTTGTTAGATGTGTTCAGGAAAATGTTGTTTATTATCTAATTGCTGTAAGATGGTACTCAGCCTTTTGGCTGTGCTAGGTAGGCTTCTTCCCAAGGTATCTATTACATGAGCACTTCATATCTATGAAGCTAACATTGAGGAAGCTTTCCCAGCGGCTTCTGGAAAGAATTAATGAGCGCCCTACCAAAAATAAAACTGAAATCACTGCAGTGCCAACTGGGTGCATGGCATGTTATTTTTTCAGCTACTGGATTGAAATTTGTTTATATACTTGTGCAAATATTGGTGTAATGAAGGGTGTGGATTGCAACTTGCTCTTCATAAAAGAATAAGCCTTACTTTGATTAAGTAGGAAAGGTGGTTTTAATCTTCCTTCACAGTGCAAGTAGAACTGTTTAAGATCCTTTGGGTGAAGTCTCAGAAGGGTGCTGTAAGTAGGAAATGTAAAGCTTTTTGTTTCAATAAAAAAGTAATTTTAAGGTTATTGCTGGAAGAAACTTTCTTTCAGGAACCAAAGACATGAGAATCTGAAATATGTTTAATAAAGAAAGACTGCCAAAAAGCAACAAAGCTCTACGTATACTCTCAGACTTGTTTTGAGGTAAATCGTTCCTTAATAAATAAGTCTCTAATGAGTTAAAATATGCTTCATATTTTATTATGCAATCTATGCCTTTCCTGTAATTCTGGAGCAGAAAAAATTTCATGTGTGTTGGCCTTGTGTTCAGTTTGTGGTGTGCAGAGGCTTATATTTGACTGCCCAATTGGATTTAAAAGTAAACTTCAAGATTTGGTAAATGTGAAACTTGGATGCTTGAGAAAGTAACAGAGGTGGTGTGGTGAAACCTGGGACAAGTGGTGCTGGATTTCATCACTCCCAGCAATGCTGTTGCCTCTTAGGAGGAAGGTGGTAACCTACTAATGATTATGTTAAAGCAGACTAAAAGAACTACAGAACCTGATGGGTAGAAGGTATTAAACTGGATTTGCTGTAAATTACTGTGCATGCTTTTGCAGCAAGACCCAGTTTCAGACTTTGTGGTCCATCACTGCTTACAAGTCGAAGATCTGACTTATGTTTTTCTCCATAGTTTTAGAAGGGAGTTATACAAGTCATGCTTTAATCCTTCAAAGCTCTTCAGATGAGGTTATGATTTCTTCAGGCTTTGTGCTGTTATGCTACTGCAATAAAGTAGCATGTGAACTGGTTTGCTTTTTTACTGTTTCTTCTTTGTCAAGCCACCTAGACTGGAGGAGACATAAGTAGTTCAGGCTGAAGGGTGAGAAGCCATAAGAAAGGAGGCTAACGATTGTCTTTTGCCTAGAAACTGTACTGTCATTTTAACTTGATCGATGTATTGTACTGTAGATAGAATTTTTGATTATAAAAATACTGCAAATAATATTAAGCACAAAAAATATAAAAATATAAATATATTTTTTAAAAAACATGCCAGCTATTCAGTATCCTGAGTCCAGTTCTGTAACATGCCATAGCATAAAATTAATAGTGGAATAAGGAGAGGGGCATTGAATTGCAGGATGAACAGTTGGACAAGGGCCATTTGAGTCAATGTCTGCTTACTTTTTTTGTAATATTGGCAATTGATTTTGTACAGGTTATGTGCATGAAAAAGGAGTAAAAGGAGTTAGGATGTAAAGAGTTCAAGTTATTTCTCAAGTGATAATTGTTACTGTGCTCCCTGTTTCTAGTTACCAAAGGCATGCACTAATCACTTCCTGACTTGCTGCACTGGTACACAGCCAGGTTGCATGTCTTTCCAACTGAAAGCAAGGTCAGTTGGAGGGTGATAGAGACTGCTGGACTCAGTCTTACACTGTTTTCCAGTGTCTCATTCAAAGGAAGTTTATTATATCATATAGACTATGTTCAGTGGTACATCATTGCTGGTACTCAGTCATAGATCACTTTTATCTGCAAAATATTAGAAAAATCATTTGATGGAACACTGTCTTGATGGCTTTGTGTTTAAAAAAAAATACTTGAAATATAATGTTCATCACTATCAGCTTGTTTCAGGTGATTTTTAAAGTAACCACTGTACATTGTAAAGAAATTAGCTGTGCTTTCCTTCTATTCATTATATGGCAGCCTGAGGCTTTTTAAACGTGAAAACCCTTGGTTATAATGAAGTAGTGTAAATGAGTCTGGTTATATAAAGGCAAAGTTCACAAATGTAAAAAGCTTTGCACCAGATTCTACTCACCCATGAGGTCTGGAAAAAGGAAATGACTGATCTGAACAAGAGCTGAGAGATTCCTCTACAGGTTACTGATGTTAAAGAACTTGTGTTCTGAGCTTGATATTAATTTTTCTCACCTAATCTCGAGTTCAGTCAACTTCTCAAATGCCAGCCTTTGCCTGTTCACATCATTCATCTTGAAACACATTGTGTGTTCTGGCTATTGTTTAAGATATCCTGAGAGAAGCCTGTGAATGTCTTACTGCTCTACAAAACTCTCCAAGTTCATTCCATGTTTGTTTGTTTCTCAGACCTTTCCCCCCCATGTTAACTTCATTTGGATAATTCTTACCCCATAGTTCTTCCATTTTATGATAGGAGTTACCTGTAAAGGCAAAGCACTCTGTGATAAACAACATCATGGTGGTGTTGACACTAAATCTGCAGTTTAGACTTTACTCTCCATATGTATTGCATCTATGGCTTTAATTGGTAGATAGAGCACGTGCCTCATCTTCCGGGGAGGAAGACCTGTCCCAGGCAGGTACTTAAGTTTCTTTTATCATCTCATCTGGCATCTTCATATCTGCTAGCACCAAGACAAACATTGGATATGGTGATATTTATCTTTTCATCTTCTAGGACTTTTGCTCCTCTGATAGGACACTTTGTAAATCAGGAGACTCAGTTAAGGCACCTGCATACATTCTGTAATTGACTGCATTCAGCACAACAGCAGTGCATTGCTCAGCTGATGCCTAGTTGGTGCATGTAGTGCTGTCTGGATGATACATGTGTTTATTCTTTTGCGTGTACAAGAGTGCATTCCTGTTACCTATCAAGGAGAAACAGAAGATACCAATTGTTAGTGACTTCATTGGTAATTTTGCTGTTTTGTTAAAAACAATAGCAAATGAATGAAAATACAGTTTCACACTTCTTCATGAGACAGAATCCTGTAAAATTCAAAGCACCTTCCATGATACTGTTTTTTGTCATCTTTTCTAACAAGATTGTCATTTCAAGCTCAACTCTTCAGGTAAATCTTCTGGTAGTCTTCTGAGAGTTGCTGAAGTATAGTTTGGTATACCAAGGCAGCAGGGAATGTACACCACTTTTGTGATTTTTGAGGGTATATGGGTGTCACTTTAACTGCTTTCTTAAACACACACGTCTTGGTACTGGAGGATAGAATGTCTAAACATACCAGATATGCACATCAAACTTGATTGGGATGCATCTCCAACTCTTAGCAGAGCTAGACAATGTAGTTGTACTTCTCCTCAGTCTTTGAGAGATCATCATGATGGATGGAGCTTGCTAAGGTCTGGAGGAGAGTGAATGTCTCCTGTTCTCAAGTATAAAAAGGAGGATCTGAGGAGCTATGAGCCAGTCAGGTTGATCTCAATATTTGTGAAGCTGATAAGGCAAATAATCCTGGACACCATTACCAAACACACAAAGGACAGTAGATAGGATGGATTTATGATGGCAAATTCATGCCTGATTAACTTAATAGCCTGCTGTAACAAAATTACTTCTGCATACAAGGGGACAGCAGTTGATCCTGTGTATTAGCAAGGCTTTTGGCACCATCTGTAGTAACACAGACAACATGTTGAAGTACACCTTAGTAGACAGTAATTTGTACTGAAAACTGACAGAACTGCCAGGCTCAGTGTTGTCATCTGCTGCATGAACTCCAGCTGGTGTCCCCAAGTAGGTGACAGTGGGGCCAGTAGTGGGGGTATCTTTGTTTAGTGACTTAGTTCAGCCTGGCAAAGAGAAGGCTTAGATGGAATGTTGTGTATCTAACTAACTGAAGGCAAGAATGAGAAAAGACAAGGCAGATGCTTCTCATTGGTGCTCAGAGACAAGATATTATATGCATGAATTAAAATACAAGAGAATATTTGAGCAAAAGAAAAGACATAATTGTTGTAGAGGTTATCAAACATAAGAACAGGTTTTTCAGAGGTAGTGAAGTTGCCTTCTTGGAGATGACCAGGAATAGTCTGCTTCAGCTGTCCCTGTTCTGTAACAAGGGGTTAGACTAGGCAATTTGTAGAAATCTCTTCAAACCTTCATGATTCTTAATCTTGTTCCTTTGTTTCACCTGCAAGTCCGGGACCAGCTTGTCCCATTTACTTGCCAACAGGCAGGCTTGTCTGAACTGCTGCTGCTGTGCCAGGGCAAGTGCATTTTATGTTAGTGTGGCAGCCCTGAGACACTGCAGCAAACAGTGCAGGAAGGCACAGTAAAGACTGACATGCTGATATGCATGAATGCTTGTATACAGAAGCACTGAGATCCCTAATCCACATACTGTAATTTGGAATCTCCAGCTGGGATTTTTATATCCATTTGCCAGCAGAGCCATAATCACTTCCTAGAATTTCTTGCTTCAGGCTATTGACAAAGGGAAAAACTTGTCACAGAATCTGCCTTTTAGAAATGGATTAACTTCAAAATACAGCAGAGTAGCTGCAGCCCCACATTAGATTTATGTTAAATGTGAGTAAATGCATGGTTCACCACAGGGCACATGAAGCATGTGAAGCTGATGCTTCAAGGTAGGCCAAAGAACAGGTTCTTCATTAAAGAGTGCAGTGGAGTTAGGCTGAGGATGTGATTTGTATATCACATATGATTGTTTCCATACAGTTCTTCATCAGCCATGATTTTGGAGCTCTCAAAGTGGCACATATGGTATCTGTCTTTATTTCTGCAAAATTTCACAGTGCAAATTCTAGTAAAAAGTGTTATGCATTTGGTATTTTGTCAGTGATCATCTGCTTGTAGTCTCAATTAAAGAAAAAGAGCTGTGTAAAAAATACTTCCAGCTTAGAATCCAGCAATCATTTGGCCAGGCTGTTGATGTAGATGCTCACTGAATATGAGTTTGCCCCCATCTAGACGATGAAGGAAAAGTGGAGGACAAAATACTAATAAAAGTCTAATAAAGTCACAATTGCATCCAGATTAATTTCTCAGGTGGGATAGCTCATGTTCACTGAGTAGGTTTCTGCTGATGGAGTCAGTTTCTTCTAGCAAACCTGCTGGTATTGGTAACATTATGCAGGTGGGACTGTTGGTGTGACATGGGTGGGGTCAGTGTGCTGTTGCCCCTACCCTAAGTAAGTGTGCAGCTGTGGGGAGGTGCTCAGTGGTGCAGTTGTCTAAGGCTTGACAAATATCATATGTGAGTTTATAAATGAGGTGCTGTGCTTTGGAGATCAGGACTTGTTACCTGTATCTGCTGTTGCCAGTACCTGATGCCTTACTGTGATCTACAGTGACAACTACAGTGCCATGTGTTTAAAGAGAAGATGGCCTTTAGCCCAAAAAATAGCTTGCTTTATGGGAGGTGATAAAACAAGTCCCATAAGCTGTCATCCTCATATTGGAGTTTTAATATATAGAAATTCTGCACCAGAAAAGTTCTTGTTCTTTCTATACTGTGTATTTTGAAGGGGAGAATAAAAGACACAGAATTTATAGGACTCCAGCAGATTATGTTCTTAGAGAGCTGATTTATGAGTCTCTCATGCAATTCAGAATGGATTATCTAAGCCTGACTTGCAGACAGAGTAACTCACATTTCCAATTGTCTGTTCCACCCTGCCATTTTTGCTGAAAGAACGGTGCATTTGAGTACCAGTGTCTGAGTCTGTACAGCTTTAGATTTGTACTCAGTTTTTTCCTTTGCATGTTGTGCTAATAAGCTAAAATGGAATTGCTCAACAAAGTGTTTCTGCAATGCCAAACTCGAAAAGATGCATGGATTAAACATGTGAAAATAAAAAAATACTAGCTATCCTAATTGGGAAAGTCCACAGACATGTTTAAAAAAAAAAATCTATGAGAGGTGCTTGTGCGTAGTGGGGCCAGTTATGATAGTGGGTTTTGAAGAATTATAGTTATTTCTGAAAAAAAGTAGTTTCTTAAGAACATTCAAGACATGTAGTTCTCATATTGCCATTAGAGATTTATTCACTTGATATTCTTGATCTTGCCATAAAATACTAAGATTTTTGCATCATCAATTCATAAACATACTTGGAGGTAACGTGTATTTTAAAGTGAATTTCTGGTATTTGTGACTTTTAACCAAAGACCGTGTAGTAAGAATTGTATGTGGCTAATTACAGTGAATTCTATGCAGGAGAGATACATGGGAGGATAGCCATAGTAAAAAAAAATACATCCAACATAAAGAAACTTATGTGGTTGTGTTTTGGGAGTTTTATTTGCAAGATAACCTGCTTTCCTCTACAACTTTGAAATGTTACTTAAAACACAGCTTTTAAAAATATAAATCTACTGTATTTTTTTACTTACAGTTGATATTTCTCTAATGGTATGAACAATTTAATTTTCATCATTTGTTGAGACTTCTTGGAATAATCACCTAAACTACTACTATGTGAATGAAAGGTTTTGAAATGTGACTGTTTATATGAGGATTTTTATACGCTGAGAAACACGGAGCATTTACAAGTAAAAGGTCTCAAAACAATATAGTCTGTGTGTAAATTTAAGTACTGTAGTGTGGGTGTCTTAGTCTCCCATGCAGGCAGAGATTTTCTATCTAGCTGTGGGGCTTTTCTTTTATGTTACAAGTGGTTTCATAGTGTTTATACTTTGCTTTGTGCTGTAGTATCTGGAGTTTGTTATTATAAAAATACTGATATCAGCAAACTATAGCCATTTTCCTGAGTTTTTCCTGGATGGAACTTTTGATTATAAAAATACTGCAAATAGTATAAAATACAAAAAATATAAAAATACGTTTTAAAAAACATGCCAGCTATTCAGTATCCTGAGTCCAGTTCTACACCATGCCATAGCATAAAATTACTCTAATATTGGAATAAGGAGAGGAGCATTGAATTGCAGGATGAACAGTTGGACAAGGGCCATTTGAGTCAATGTCTGCTTACTTTTTTTGTAATATTGGCAGTTGATTTTGTAAAATTTTTATTTTAAAAAGCTTACTGTATAATACGGAGGATTATTAAATCTTTTTATCAGTTTTTTTAGCTTCTAATTAGCAAGAGTACTTGACTAAATGACATCCTACTGATATCTTTCTGCTTGAATAAAATTTGCATAGTTGATATAGTTCTTATGTCAGGTATAAGCTGTAGGCTTTGTATGTTTGAGAAGGAAAACTAGGATTTAGGAGTGCCACTTTATTATTATGAGTTTTGATGTTTATGCAAAGTTACTGCCCAGGATGAATGTAACTGTGGCTCTTGGCCACATGTTTCTGCTGGAAGCTAATAACCTGAAGTATAAGCAATTACATGAGATGAAGTAATTTTCACATTCTGTAAGCTACTGTCCAGATGTGTTAGAAATATCTGTGAAGAGCCTCATTTGTTACTCTTCCTCACAGAAATGGATCTTGAAGCGCTACCCTCACCTTCTCCCCAGAAAATTCTCTTTGTACTTGATCAATGCTCAGAAATCCTCTTTGGTTCCTCATACATGCTGGTCTCTGCATCCATGAGATAAAAAATCCAAAGAGTGAAGATCTTCAATTAGTCAACATCAAGGTTTACGTCGATTGTGTTGCAGGTGCATTGGTTGATTCCATTGAAGCTCGACATTAGTGCACCATGTGCCCTTTTTCTGAGTATCTAAAATCATGGAGACTGTGAGGAAATACTGGATGACAGAAAATGTCTGGCTGGAAGAAACATCAGAAACAGCAGTCTCAAAAAAAGGTGTAAGACTGTCTACACAGGAAGGTAGGCTGTCTTCAGTGAAGATCTTTCTTTAACCTTTCTGGAAAGAAGGCATATTTCTTCCTTAATGTGGAAAGCTAAAGCAACACAAAGCAAGTTGCCACTGTTGGTTGATTTTTATTTTTTTATTTTTAGTTAGATGTTCTCTGCAGATTATTGGTGGATTACATAAGGAGGTAAAAAACATTAATTCTGTTAGGAAACTCTGCATTTTAAGAAGAAATAGTTCTGAAAGATTAACCAAGGACAGTCCTTTGTTCATGCTGGCTCCATCATTTCAAGTGTTAGGAAGTAGTGGTTTTGAGTTAAAATTCCAGGAAGTGTGATCTGGTAAGTGGATTTACCTAGGATCTGGCTGACAACTGGTACATTCATAGTGAAAGGTAGCATTTGTATTGTGCTGCTGGATGATAAGGAGGAGTGAGGAAATATTTTAAAGTAAGTAGAGGAAGGAGCAAGCTTGGATATGTCATTGTAGGTACCGCAAGGATACAATGCTTCCACTCTGCAGTGTGAATGGGGAGTGTAAAACATGCTGATGGCTGACAGTTTAGGTCTTTGAGGTAACATGTAAGCCAGGAGCTGACAGGTCAAGCAGTTGATTTATGAACTGTTTTATCAAGAGACCTTTTTTAGTTTGAGTGGTCTATATTGGGATTAACCCGTTTGGAGACTCACAAGAAATCCTCTAGATAACTCTGTTCATGATTGTTCCTACTGATGTTTTGCTCATGTGAAATGATTTGATTTCTTTAGTGCAGTCTCCAGACTTGTCCAAAAGCTTTCAGAAAACCAGATTCTTGTGAAATGAGTTTTGTGATGACCACAGTGTCATCTTAGTATTGGTGTGCTCTGAATTTGTATTTGTATTGTGCTACAGCTGCTATAAATTTTCCAGTTGATTATGCTTGTACATAGCAATTATTTTTAAGGGCACAGAATAGCCGTTACAAGTTATTTTTTGAATGACAAATGCAAACTAGATTCACTTAGATAAATGGAGGAGGAAGTTTTTTCTTCTGGAATTTAGTGTTTCTGGTAGCCTGTGTGTTCATTTGTGCTATTGACACTAGAAAAAGTATCACTTGTTTTATTTCAAGATCAGCTGTTAGTAGTGCTAGCAGCAATGGACACCAGTGGTTTTAAATATGGTAGTGCAAAATTACTGCTTGTGGTAGCAGTAATTTTCCTTACAAGCTGGTAGCTCTGTGGCAAAATTCCTGAGGGTAAATGTCTGCTTAACCACCACACACAGAAATGCTGAAGTTGGTGACTAATCATGATGCCATAAGATGTGTGTTCTACTGCAGTTTACGTATTTTTGTCTTTCCCAGTGTAACATAAGCATATGCACACATTTAAAAATGGTTTTCTCAGGGAAGCAGAAGGGAGTATTGATGGCTCAGTTGAATAAATTTAGAGATGTACCTCCATGTGAATTGCTGTTAGTTTTAAAGTAACTATTTCATTGGGTATTACACAAAATAGTAAAGCTACATCCCTGATAGCTGTATTATGTCAAAGATAAACAAGAAATTTAAGGTGACTTTTGTTAAGTAAAGGACAAGTTGTGCTTGTCCTCTTTTTCTGGTTTGATTTTCACAGTGTGAAGATTGTAGAATAACTTTTGGTTGTGACTTTTTTTTATTGCATTCAGATGTTAGCCTTGTGTGCAAGCAATGGAAGTTGTCTGTATGAGGCTGACTAGGCTTTCACAATTGGACTAATTTATTTGAATATCCAGTTTACTGAAGTAAAAGTCTCTGCTCACAAAGACACTATGAAGGTGTCTCTGTGAGCAGCAGGAGGACATTATTGTTTGTGCAGTCGTTGTGTCAGAGCTTTTTCTAGTGCTAAGCTGTTTCTGGGGAAGGTTCAGTTTAGAATGGTGTGGAGACCATAGAATCAAAAGAAGATTAGGGAACCAGCTTATTATAGTGGGAATCTTCATTTTTAGTGAGTTCAGCTTTCAGCTCTGTTGTGTTGGCTGGCTCTGTGTGTGTGTGAATGATTAGCACTTTCTCAGAAATGGACTGATACTGGAGAAAACTCAAGAAAGGCTTGGCTTGGTGTGCTACGGACCAGCTGCAAACCCTGTTCAAAATGTTGCCATCAAAGGCCTTCTCCAGACCTCTGTGCTAGCAACTGCATGATATGTTTTCAGTCTTAATTTATTTGGTACTAGGCTCATGAATGTTAGTCAGGGTGTATTGATACCACTTCTGTATGATCTGGTAGTGATACCTCTTCATGCACTTTCTTATCACTCTCTTAGATAAAATCTTGTTCTGGCAAAGACTTCAAGTATTGACATAGGATTCTTGTGGACTGCTTTTATTGTTGCTTCTCCATTTCCCAAGAGGCATTTAGAGTTTTGCCTCAGGGCATGTAGTAGATGTTTCTTTGTGGTGTGAAAGCTATTCCTAATTTGGTCACAAGGACTTTCTGTTAATGTCAACATGGTTTTCTGGCACAAGGATAATACTTAAAAAGCTGTTTGTCATTCAGTCTCTAGGTATCCCATTTTTTTCTAGATGATGAGGATTGACTATTTTGAAGTTGCACAACATCAGTTTCTTTTGGGTACTCTGTAGCAAAGCCATTTGCAAATGGTTTCTAAATATCTCAATCTGTCAATATGGAGATACCTAGATATAGGGGGATCAGATATTTTGATAAGTACAGCTATTTTTCAGTTTCTCAGGCATAATAGTGACAAATAGGCATAAGTTTAATGGATGTTGCTTCTGCTGGACTGGAAAAGTGGTGTCACAAACTCAATAAAATTCCATATTCCTCAATAAAGAATACTATTCTTGTGGAACCAGAAAGCTTTCACTTTCAGCACTACTGTTAGCAAAGCCAATGAAGGGAGATACTGGAAAAATTCAGTTGTACTTTGAGATGTACTTTTGAGATGTTATTCAGCCTTG
Organism: Melospiza georgiana; assembly: GCF_028018845.1. Taxonomy (NCBI): domain Eukaryota; kingdom Metazoa; phylum Chordata; class Aves; order Passeriformes; family Passerellidae; genus Melospiza; species Melospiza georgiana. The sequence continues at coordinate 51,293,412 of NC_080431.1, forward strand.
AGACGTACTTTTCTGCTATTGAAGTGGAGTTTTTGCATCTTTAGGAGTTGGTTTTTCAAAAATAAGTACTCATTTGATTCAGAGATATTTGATTTGCTGCTGATAAAGCAAGTGCTGCTTTGGGATCAGTTTCTGTGACCAGCAGGACCAATATTGTCAGCACTGTGCATTATCTGCAAGAAACAAGTTTTCTTCAGGAAAGATGCTTCTGTGGAGAAATCTCTATTTAAGCAGAAACATTGTTCAATTCTAACTTTCAAGGACAGAAGACATAATCTTTCCTTGAAGGGCAACAACGCATGCTCTTTTTTCCCCTGTCAGCATCATTTTGCCTTAAGTGAAAACACAACATGAGGAAATAGTGCCTCTGCAGGTTGGTTTCTGCAGTCCTTCTCCAGCTCCAGAGCTGCAGAACCACCTGAAAAATCCATCTTCCCAGTGGTGAATACTACCCATATCAACACTGCAAATCATAAGAAGCTGCCTGCCACCTGAGTGAAATTGCCCTGTTTATTTTACAGCGCAGAATACCTTCATCCTGTGGAGGATGAGCAAGTTCATAAAGGGTGTCCCCTCTTGCCAGCTGTTTTCTGTCTCTTTTCCAGGCTTTTCTGCATTAGTTGGCCTTTTGCTGGAACAGTAGAAGTACTTTATCAATATAAGATTATATTCTTTTAAAATTACTCCCTTATTTTGAAGGTGGGAGATAAGTTTGGCAGCAAACCGTTGCCCTCCTCAGGAAAGTGCTACAGTTGTCTCTAAAATTGTCTGCATATTGAAATTCAGAAGGTAATGCTCCATGTAACACAGTCCATTAAAAGAAGGGCCTGCCCCTAGAGAATATATCTGATCTATGTGCCAAAATATAGTTAGTGTTTGAACTTTCAGACTGCTAACTATTTGGAAATTCCTGCTCAGTAATACCAGGACAGTTTTGATTCCTGAATGTTACAGGTCTTTTTCCTGCAACTGAAGGTTGATGTACTTCAGGATTGGATGTCTTAAATGAGTTCTGTTGCTTAGATGGGGAATAAGAAGCACCCAGACTTTCACTCTGTTTTTTCCAGTCTGATACTAGATGGCTTTTGAATATAGAATGATTCCTCTATGTCATCCTTCTCTTACATTTTTGTTCAGGAGCTTTCTGAGACAGATAAACCTGAGTAGGTGAGGTTCGTGAAATTTTTATTTTTCCAGTGCCTGTCTGCTCTAATGACTACCAAACAAGTACCCAGAAGTTGCTTAAGAGAAGTGTTGTTAGGTTGCCTGATGGAAAACTGTTGTCTAGTTTTTCTCCTCTGACCCTTTGTAGGAGGTTATGAGAATGATTAGCCAAAGTTTTCCCATATGAAAGAGTCTCCAGCTCAAGGGGGTTTCAAGCTTGCAGAAGTATTTAAATGAAGTGTTTGTAACTGATAAATTAACAAGCTGAAGTCTATAAATTACTATTGACACAACTTAAATCTAACCAATATTTAGTACATTACAATAATTCAGTTCCTCTTTTTGCAGTTGTTTTGTTGAAGAAAATACTGTATTGGTGTTTGGAAGGTTGTCATTGAAACAGAAGTCTATTACAGTTTTAATAGGCTATGGGATATAGATATTTAGATTCCATTAATAAACCAGAGAATTTAGGCCTTGTGCTTGAAAAATTTGCATCCTTGCTTTGTGGTAGTGGGCTGTTGAGGTCATATTCCATTATGAATTTCACTTCACATTTGTCATCTCATTCAACTTAATTACATATTATAACATGGAATATAGAAAAAAAAATCAAGATAAAATTTAGGCTATTGTAATTCTTACCTGCTGTTTTTGAGGCCTTTTATAGACCACTTTTTGTCTAAAGAAAAATGTCTGTAGCTGTAGTCATTTGGTGTATGGCATAGCATGCAGCACAGATTTTGATTTGATGACTGGTCTATGGTTGCCACTGTGATAGCTACAAAAGATGGTAGAAGAATTCTGGTCATTGCCTGTTTACCTGGGAAACAGTCCCTTAGGCTGTCCCTTACAAAGAGCACACAAAACATATCTTGGTGTAATCAGGTAACTATGAACTAGTGCTCACAGAAAAAGGTATTTTAAGTCAATTGAATCCTTGTTACTTATAATTTTAAAATAAATTAAGGTGTGTGTGCATTATATTTATTGCTGTCTTTTTCTATTTCTCAGCTATTCATTTTAAGACATTTACTCAAAGTTTACTTACAAAATTGTCCTTTCCAATGGAAATAAACTGCACGGGAATGGAAGAGCATTGCCACCTTTGTAGAGTCTTTGGCTGATGTAGTACCAAGTGTGGAAGATGTTTTTTTGACTTTCAGGATTTCTACAGTTGGCAAGAATATATAATGGTTTGTGAGCATGTACAATTTCAATCTTTAGGGTATAGGAGGAAAAATGAGCACTTCACTTGTTTGTGCAAATGAGAAGGCTAAAGCCCATTTCCTCTTACTTGGATTCTTGCTGCTCAGCTCATTGTTCTTCCATAATGAATGAAAGATGTAGATAGTGACCTATGAAAAGGTTTGAGGCTTGAATTTTGATTAAGAGGCTTCTGAAACTGGTGACCCTAAGAATCAATTCAGTCCTTTTGTAATGAAATGAGAGATTTGTTGGTGACTTCAGCTACACTTTTGTGATACCTTAAGCTTTCTCAACTCAATGGCAAGAGAACAAACACTGGTTTCCTAGAATAATTCTATTTGAAATTAGCTTGTGGACAATATGGTATTTCCAGATACCTCAGCTCAGTTTTTTGGAAATTATAAAATTATGAAGAATGCTGTGGCTTTTCTAAAAGTGAAATATTATTGCCTTTAAGATGGCAGTGATAACTCTAGAATACAGATAATAGCAAATTCAAGAGACAGATTTTGTAACTAAATTTGCAGTTAATACGGACACAGAAATTATGGTTCATATTTCCAGATCATTAGCTCCCTGAAGGGGCACACCAACCTGGAATTATTTTTCTGAATTACTAGCAAGAGACTGAAGCATAAGCATAAAAAATAAGGGAAAAAGATACGGCCATTTTCATTGAGTATGTCTGCAAAAATCCAGCTGTTCCATTTGTTTTCTTAGCTGTTGTTTTCACTGAATACTTGTTTCCAAATGTATTGTTCATAGTAGCTTCCAGAATGACAATTACAGTGCATTTTCTTGAGCTGCAAAAGCCAAAACCTCTGCAGAGTTCTGAATTTGGAAGAACTTTGCATCTTTTAACAACAGAACACATCTTGCTGTTCTCCATCTCATCAAGTTTCAGAGTATTTTATTTAACTGTTAATGTCAGCTGATTGAAGACCCTCACACAAGGATGTCCCAGGTCTGTCCACTGCCACTGCCCACTGCTGATGGAAAGTGGCAGTGAGTAAAGAGTAATTGGGCATTGGTGCACTGAGGTGGAACAGGGAGGAATCACTCATAACCCTGGATACAGTCACTAGCACTCAACCAAAGCAGGGACCAGGCACATGTGGCTCAGGGATGGTGATGCCATGCTTTTTGTTGGTAGCTTAGGCTTTGTCCAGATGTGAAGCTGTACTCCCAAGTGTGCAATAATTTAAACATTTCTATTTAGAATGGAGGGGGGGGGTGGTGTTTATTCAAGAAGTGAAGCAGTCTTTCTCCCTTTATGCACAGTTCACTGATGATGAGGTTAGTGGCAGCCAGATGAGGAAAACTTGGGAATACTTGGAAATTGCAGTGAAAGTCAGCAAGAAAATAATGCTTACACAGTTGCATATACACACTGCAACCCTGCTATCTGAAGCAGGTGTTTCTGCTTTTAAACTTTTTTTTTAGAGAAAAGAATCTTCAAATATGTTTTGGGGGTGTTTTCTTCCAGTGAACAGATGTCTGAGGCAGGCCAGGGAACAACTTAATGCATTTGTTTGCCTTCATCCATTTACTTCTGACTTCTTCACATTCCTTTATCACTTCATAGTTATTTGAAGTCCAGTAACATTTTATTATATTTTATGAGATTTTGCTACTGAAACTCATTTCTTATGAGATTTGCCCAGAGCTTCCCAGAATGTATGTGCTTATACATTTTATTACACTTTTGAGATATTTACAGTGGCTGTGTGTGACTTGGACCTGTCGCTTTCTCTGCTCTCTTTGAAAGCATTTTTGCCTCTTGTGCTGGATTAGGTTAAGTAAAGTAGTATCCTTCAAATTGTATACTTTGGTCTTCCAAAACAAGGTTTATTCTCTTCTCCCTTCTCTCCCAAAGTATATCTTGCAGTGAATGCATGCATTGTAAATTTGTCCCTTTTAAAAATTTTACTGTCTCCCTACAATTCTATTTTACTCTTGCAATCAACTTTTTAATGTAGGATCATCATAACTTTTAGCCATTGAAGTTATAGGTTTTTACCATCTGGAGATTTCACCTGATGGTGAATGTAGCCATTACCCTGCTATGCTTACAGTCAGGTCTTACATTTTAAAGTCCCTCATATTTTTACTGTAATATTGCTCTTGTTACCTAAAGAGGCTCATTGGTTACTTGCTGGATATGGCAGGCATGTTCTGAATGAAGCTACAAAACAGGTTGAGCACTTCATAAAATGTTTAGAAATACAAAGTGGCATTTTTGAGCCATGGACCTGGAATTGGAATAGTTGCCATGAAATGTACAGATCCTAATGTTTGTACTTACTGTAAATTTCAGACCTATAAAATGTGAGTTAAAAATGCATGGATGAATTTTGAGTCTTAAACCTAGAAATGAAAACCAATATTGTTGACAAGGTCTGATTTCAGGAAGTATTATCCTTCAGTCAATGTATAGATTTTTGTCAAAAGATGGAACCTGCAGTCTAGGCAACAATACCTTTCAAACAAAACAGAAATCATTAATTATACAGATCAACCTGCCAAAAAACCACAAAAGTCTGTTTCATCATTGTTATGGGAAGTTCATGCATGGTCTTTTTCAAGGTACCTTTTTTTTTAATTGTCTCAGTTTCAACGCTTAAAAATGAATAGCATAAGTTAAGTTATGTTTTGGAATTTTTACATAAGATACTAATCATATGCACTTGAATACCTTCTGCTGTAAGCTGCCTGAGATCAACCTGTTTCCCTGCCACATCACAAGTTAAAATGGGTGATCAAAATACCTACAAAAGGTGAAGTAAACTATGTGAAGATACATCCATTTTTTTCCAAATTATGTAGTTATTTTTGTATAGTTTCTCTAATTTGCTCAAGTGTTTTTTTCAGAGTATTTGTTTCTGTTAAAATGATAGTAAAGCAAAACTTAAGCACATACTATTTTTTATATGTAGGTTTCTACAATCCAGGAACTTGTTACTGGTTATGAAGCCTCTTTGAAAACTTGTGACCTTTTTAGTACAAGTGGTAAGTTTCTGTGGTCTTATGTTAATTACCCTGTAACTACTAATACTGTTCATGAAAGTTATCAAGAACTGTTGAAGTGCTGATACTTTTTGCACAAAAATAGTTACTGTATTTTCTAGTAAAATAATTCATCACAAGAAATACTTGGTAAAATTGCCAAGCTTTGTTTTTGTGTTCATTTTTCAAATGCAGTCTTCAGCTTTACTGGTTATTGTAACCTTTCCCATTTTGTTGCAGAAAATGGAGAGAAAGAGCCCCCAACAACACTGCTTTGGGTTCGGTATTTCCTGGCACAGCACTTTGACAAACTTGGCCAGTGTTCTTTGGCCTTGGATTACATTAATGCTGCAATTGCAAGCACTCCAACATTAATAGAGCTATTCTATTTAAAAGCAAAAATTTACAAGGTAAAAGGGGAATTTGGACACGTGGAGTACCTAGTGTATTAAAAGCATATCAACCCATCAGACTGGTGTGAATGTGTGGGTAATATTTCAGTTAGCAGTTGTTATGGGCATCAGTTTTCATGCGGGTTTCTTTTTGGGCACTGTTTTGTCAGGAAGGAAATGAAAACCCTTTTGTTTGGGTTTTGCAAAGCCAGTCACAAATTACAGTGAATTGTAATTCTGAAAAAAATCTGGGAGTGGGGGGAGTGAGAATAACACTGGTTTTGGTTCTGATGGAGAAATACCAGTAACAAGTACAGATTTCAGGAGATGGTTAATAGCAGGCCTCTACTGAAAGTTAACTATTTAATTTCTCCCTAACAGCATGTAGGTAACATCAAGGAAGCTGCCAAATGGATGGATGAAGCACAGTCTTTGGATACTGCAGACAGATTTATCAATTCTAAATGTGCTAAATACATGCTGCGAGCAAATATGGTGAAGGATGCAGAGGAGATGTGCTCTAAATTCACAAGGGCAAGTATATTGCATTAATTAAGAGGTGTTTTGCTTGCCTCTGGTACTTCTTAACTCATAATTTTGATCAAATATCTTTTATTAGTATCCATTTTTATTACAATACTTCTGTGCCTGATGGTAAGGAACTACACAGAATTGTAGAAGGGTTTGTATTGGAAAGAGCCTTTTAAGGATGGAATAGTCCAATGCCACTGCCATGGGTGTGGGCATTTTGGCTAACTTAGGTTGCTCAAAGCTGCATCCATCCCAGTCTTGAACACTTCCAGGACATGCACAGCTTTCCTGGGCAACTATAGTCCAGTGTATTGCCTCATTCTCACAGAAAAGATTTCTTTTCCTTGCATCCACTATAAAGCTGCCCTCTTTTAGTTCAAGTCTTTTGCTGCTGTTGGTGTTGCTGCTGATCCTGGTGAAAAGTCTCTTTCTTTCTGTCTTATGAACTTCCTGTATATACTGGCAGGCTATTGTAAGGTCTCCCTGGAGCCTGCCTGCTCTTCCCCATGGTGAACCTCAACTCTCTATCTTTTGTCACAGGACAAGTTTCAGCCTTTTGATTTTTCATGGTGTTTCTCTGAATCTGTTCTGATTGGCTCATGTCCCTCTTGTGCTGGGGGCCCCAGAGATAGATGCAGCACTCCAGTTGTGTAGCCCCACTAAATACTGGAAAAAAAGTTTTTCAAGGGTAGTTGTCCAGGAGTATTTTTTATTGCCATACTTCAAAATACTGCTTTTGAAATGCATCTGATGGATACCTCATTGTTTCCCCTTTAGTACCATCCAATCTAACTGCCCAGGAGCATAGTACTATACTCATTATGATTTAGTATTAATATCAATTAATTTATATTTGAACATTTCATTCCTTGAAGCTAGTATTACGCACAAAAATTTTGTTAAAACAGTCTATCCCTAAAAGATGGGATAAGGACTTTAAATTCTATTTTTTTACATTGGACAAAATTTGTATTAATAAATATCCGATTTTCATGTAATTTATGGAACTAAACATGAAGACTACTTGTGGGATATCCTGGAGTACATAAATTAGGCTCCTTTGTTCTTTTAAATTCTAGATGTGGTAACACTTGAAATTGGATTCAAGCTTGCTAGGTATTTCTAGGAATAATTGAAAATTTGATTGCTAAAACTCATCATGTTTGCTTGTCAGAAGTGTTAAAGTAAGACAGAATTTTATCATAGACATCTGGAAAGACAGGATATCATCCTCAGTAACAGTACTGGGTCTTTTATCTGCTATAAAGATTGTTCTGAAAGCCTAATGGCTAATATTAATAATATATGGGATGTTTTTCCAGTTCACTTACTCTAGAGCATTATGACTATTATAAAGTCTCAATCCTAGGATTTTTTTCTTGTCAAAATATCATGTATCAATCTAACTTTGCTTATTTAGACAAACAAGTTCTAAGAAATGTGTAATAATGTGTTCTAAGAAATGCGTGATAAAGCAGTGAATATATTGGTGGATTTATGGACTGGTGGATGCCACTTACCTGATGGGGAAAAACTAGCTAAAATTGTTTGCTGAACTCAAGGAATATTTTTGAATAATGTTATTTTGTACCCCCAAATTGTAGAAGTGAGACTGTGCAAGCATGAGTTCATCTTAAAAACCTCTTAGATATTAATCTTCAGGTAATTGGAGTCTCTAAATAATTTCAATCTATTATTTTCTGTCTGGGAGAGCACAGAATATCACAAGTGTTATTCTCACTTGAACACTGGGTGTTTGTGTCCTGTTGTATTCCAAGTACCTTGAAGGATTGATTGTTTGCTCCTGATGGCCTGAACCAGGCACTGAATGATGCAGCTGGTAAATTACAATAGCAAAACCTGATGATAGCTCTTCTTTCAGGAAGGAACTTCTGCAATGGAGAACCTTAATGAGATGCAGTGTATGTGGTTCCAGACGGAATGTGCTGCAGCTTATCAAAGGCTGGGCAAGTACGGTGACGCCTTGAAAAAATGTCATGAAGTAGAAAGGGTAAGTAGGTGCAAACACCACCCACTGCTTCCCCAGTATTTCTCATACTCAAATGAAGATATTTGTTGATGTAATCAGCACAGTTTTGTATGCTAGAAGCATGTAAAACTTCTAGTATAATGGCTTTTAACAACAGGCTAATACTTGATGATTTTTTGTAACAGATGTCTTCTCTAGCTATTATGTGAAAGACTATTATTGAAGTGAAAAGGTTTCAATATAAAATACCACATCTTCTATGCAGCTATTCCCACATTTACTTTATGCTGACTTTTAACAATTGTGTTTCTAATCAGAATAGTCACATTTCAGTTGGCTTTTAGAGTGCCTAAGTCTTTGCATAATCACATTATAGACTTTAACTGAGATTTTCCCATACCAATACATTCTTTTGAACAGTCAATAGTACAAGGATATGTCTATACTTGTTGAATATTGTCTGTAAATAATATCAATTGTAACTTTATTCACCTGTCTCTAATAAAAAGTAGACTAAGTGTAAAGGATGAATATATGAGTGTGTTCCTTTTTTTTTAAAGCATTTTTTTGAGATAACAGATGATCAATTTGACTTCCACACGTACTGCATGAGAAAGATGACTCTCCGTGCCTATGTAGACCTTCTGAGATTAGAAGATGTGCTCAGGAAACATGCCTTCTACTTCAAGGCTGCCCGATCAGCAATTGAAATTTACTTGAAGCTCCATGATAATCCTCTTACCAATGAAAGCAAAGAGCAAGAAGTGAATTCAGGTATCTACACTTCAATGAAGGTTCATATGTTGACACATGTAAAAGCTTAAGCTAAGTAAGTTACGTGTTACAGAGTAAATAGAACACAAGTTTTCCTCTTGTCTTTTGCAATAACTGAAAAGAGATCATAGGTAACAGGCTACAGTTTGCTCTGTTCACATCCCATTACTTTGCAGAACTAGAACATGAATGAACCTAACTGTAGTTTTGGAGTACTTGCGGAAGAGTGACATTTCAGAGCATTAAAATCAAATTCAGTTCAGCCATTAGATAAATATTATTAACAAATTAATTATGGAGCAATGGATAGATTTTGTGGAAAAGCAGTCTGAATTATAAGAATTTGATTTTGGTCTCATGCATTTAATTAATTACATGATAATACTAGTTACTACTGCATTAAGTTTTACCACTTCTCACACAACTTGAGGACCAAAGAATAAATGGATAAATGTGTTAGTGATGCTAATACATTTAGAACATTATTTAAAACTAGTATTAAATGGACAACAGACAGGAAGCCAGTGGGGTGTAGTTTGGAAATTTGAGGATTCAATGGCAGATTATTTGAGATTTTTTTAAACTTTAGGATAAATAGTTGCTTCTCCTTTAGTGGAATTGCAGTTACTGTCAGCATTGCAGTGGCTGTTGACTAAAGCAGTGAAATTCATGTGTGGCTTTTTGCAAAGGGAAAAATATTTGATATGGGGAAAAAGGGATGCTAAACTAAAAATGCCACTTAATATTGCAGATAAATTCTTACCTTTATTCAGAGGCGAATAAGTTTTTCTATACCTGCCTATGAGTAATGAAGAGGCATATTCGAATAGTTGAACTTGCACCTTTTTTCTCTCCAACTTTAGTTTGTTTCTGTATATAATGTAAGATTAGTGTGTGGCAGAGGATAGCAGTATATTATAAAGGTGGGTGGTGTCTAAGAAGTCATGTTAGTTCATTTGCCTGCTGCTCATTGGGATCCAATAGGCTTATCTGTGGGAGAAGGCAGCGCTGTGTGGATGGTGCTTCCTTGTGTCAGAATAGGGATGACCCAAGCAGGGAGGTCATGCTGCCCTAGCCTCAAAAAAGATGTGTTAGTCCCTTGGGAGCTCATTTTCCTGTGCCTTGCCACATTTAGCAAAAATTCTATTTTCAGTGAAACACCATAGTAAACAGACTGGTGGCTGTAGTGTTATTCTGGCTAAACTGATAATTTCCCTTTTGTTATCCCATGGCATTTGCCTGAAATCGGTACAGTTATCATGGCTGTATATTAGTCAGACAATTTAATGGAAAATAGCAAGTTTAGCATGTTTTCAGGTGGAGTGTAAATCCATCTGGTTATTTCTAGATGGCATTAGAAGCAGGCCAAGCTGCAGTCAAAATGAGAGCTTAGCGTTACCGTTGTTCATTTTCTAAGTTAAGACCTGTGACAGATGTAACAACTTTATGTAGCTAACCTTTGAAATCACTGAGGTTTCTTTAACGGCCATGTAAGAGAAAATATGCAAGATCAAGTGTTATGTTAGGCTGTAAATACCAGTCCAGCAGGAGTGTTGGCCTGTGTAGTGGTGATACTCTTGTGACTGCTGGTAGTTATGGAAATCACTTAAAAATTTACCAAATTGAGATGGGGAGAAGCATAATGACCTGAATTGTCTGAGAGAAACAAGATTTTGAATTAAATACTTTATATGTTGTCTGTTACTTTAATCTGTAGAAAATCTCTCAGCCAAAGAATTGAAGAAAATGCTTAGTAAGCAAAGAAGAGCACAGAAGAAGGCAAAACTTGAAGAAGAAAGAAAGCATGCAGAAAGAGAACGACAGCAAAAAAATCAAAAGAAAAAGAGGGATGAAGAGGAGGAGGAAACTAGTGGACCCAGGGAAGAGTTGGTTCCTGAAAAACTGGAAAGGGTTAGCATGGTCTTTCTTGTTGAACCCCCACAATTATCATAAAAAGCTTATAATATGGGTTTGCTATCAGATTCTCCTAAAGGAATCCAGGTGTTTTTATAAAATCATTTTTGCATACAGAGGTACGTTTTGTAGTCCATCTCTTTTTACACTGAAGAGAAGTATTTTTCATCAATAAATCCAAGTTGTACATTAATATTGTTACTGTCCTTAGATTTCAGGGATTTTTTCCAAGCAGTAGGTCATATTCATTAAAATAGATACTGAACAAAAAAAAGGCATTTTGCTTGAAGAAATCTGATTTTCATACAGTGAATAGTGGAAAAAGTAACAGAAATTATTGCAAGTTGTAAAGTTTGAAGGCATGAGCCAGTATTTTGCTATGCATGAAGAGCTACCTCCATTATCACAGTAAACTTCAAGCTTGTTGTCTAAAGTGGTTGTGTTTAATAGTTTCCTAAATGCTAAATTACAGCACTGAGTGCACAAGCAATGCCAGAGTTAGCAATGATGTTGTCTTTGTCAACATGAGATGATGAGTAAACGCTTTAACATTTTTATTTAAACAGCAAAATTTGTTATGGTGCAGTTTAATCCAGAAAGCTAGCTTCACCTCACCTTTGACCCCTGATTATTTAAATGCTTTGAGTAACAGAAATGATTGGAGGACTTTATTTGATGTTTATTTTAAGCCATAATTTTCACTGTTCTTTTTTTAAAACAGGTAGAAAATCCATTAGAAGAAGCCATTAAGTTCCTTATACCACTTAAGAATCTTATTGGAGATGATATAGAAACACACTTATTAGCATTTGAAATATACTTTAGAAAAGGTAAAGTACTGCTTAATTTTATTTTTGCTTTACAAGATTTTAGTGCTTCAGTTCAGCTGTGTTATCCAAGTGTAGTGGAAATGATCTGAAATACTTACCTGACTGAAGCTGAGGCATGAATCATACCCAATAATAGAGTAAATAGCATTTTTGTTTAGTCACCCTTCAACAGAAAAAGCCCTAAGAGCAGATTATATTGTGGTATGTACTCTTAAATACTGTGGAATTGTATTTGTGGTGTGATCTTTAATTATCTAGAGGAGACCAAAGCTAAATAAATGGTAACACCTGTGCAGTGTTGGCAGAGTTGGAGCAGCAAGAACTTCTGCTTTATTAAGCAATTTGAATGGGAAAATAAGCTTAGTTTCTAATTCTGTGTAGAAACTGATGTTTCTAGTATTTTACTAGATTTACTAAAGAAAACAGTAATTGATTATGAAGAGAACATGTTCTGTGTTCTTAATCTTGGTTTCCTAATATTTTTTCTTCTTCTTCCCGCAGGAAAGTTTCTGTTAATGTTACAGTCTGTCAAAAGAGCTTTTGCTATCGACAGGAATAACCCATGGCTACATGAGTGCTTGATTAAATTCTCTAAAGCTGGTATGTGTGTAGGAAATATGTATGTGTGTAAAATAGATATTTGTGTAATTATAAAGATAGAAGTTACATTTTGCAAGTACATAATTACATATTTTTGTGATGTCTACTCCTGAAACACAAACAAAGAAAAATAAAAACAAATATGTTTTTTTCATGGCAATACCAAAGAAAACATAGGCTGTGCTACCCAGTGTACTGTGTATGTATTATACCTTCCTCCATTAATCCACCAGGTGGACCCAACAACTCATTTTGGCTAGATTTCATAGAAAAATGAGTGTTCTAAGGATCCTGGAAAGCCTTAATATTTAAGAAAATAAGTGGTAGATATAGGAGAATGATTCTGTCTGTAACAGTTTGTGTGGTGAACACATAATATAAAGTTTACATGACAGAGCATCCTTTATGAAAGTTTCCTCTGTAAATGCATCAGCAGTGTTTGTGTTGACACATTTTGATCTGTGTTTCTGTGCACAAATTCTAAAACTGGGACTTTTAGCAGTAATTTATGTGGTTTCAGTGTTTTCTACAGTTGTTTAAATGGCAATTTTTTTTGCTTCTCTCCCCCCTGCCTACCCTCTTCTAGTGTCTGACCATAGTAACCTCCCAGAAATTGTGAGCAAGGTCCTAACACAAGAAATGCAGAAAATATTTGTTAATAAAAACCTGGAGAGTTTTAATGAAGAATTTCTCAAACACAATGCTACCTCCATTCAGCACCAGCTGTCAGGTTTGTCTAACTTTTTCATGCTCTTGAAAAGGAGATGATTTAAGTGATGTAAAACCAGAATCTTTATCTGCAATCTGCAAGGGCAGGTTGGATGGGGCTTAGCACATCCTGGTCCAGTGTAAGGTGGTGCTGGGAATGGCAGGGCATGTGGAACTAGATGAGCTTTAAAGTTCCTTCAAATTCAAACCATTCTATGAATTCATACATAAATTCTAATGAGATGTAAAATTATGTGGTTTGGGGGGGAGGGGGGAGGCATTTCTGTCTGCTTGTACCATTTTTTAAAAAATGTACTTCACTTTATTAGATGCATAAGAAATTTGCTCCTTACCTTCAAAAAGTACAGTCAAACCACTATAGATACTCAAGTTTTGAAGCACTGTCATCCTTCCTGTTACAGCTTCTTTTTTTTAAGTATTAGAAAATATAAAACAAAATCCCATATCCATTAGCAAGTGCTTTTCCCTGTTTTCTTTTCAGCTGAAATATCTCTGTTCCTACTCATAACTTTATCATGTAGCAACAGCATCAATAAAAGTACCATCATGGACGTGTTATGCAGTCTTTGCTTTTCTGCTTCATTGTCAGCAGTGAAAATATTGAAATCTGACACTCAGACACTGTTTATATAGAAGAGCCACAAGTAGCTGCTGGAGCTAAGTCAAAGGAAATTATGAATGATTACGGAAAGTTTTGGAATATTGATGTGACTTGATAAGCTGGTAGAGAAAATAAAATGCATTTCCAGCAGTTAAGGAACAAAAGTAAGTGTAGTTTTATCAGGCACTTCAAGTACTTAGTGCTAACCTCACCTGGTCTTTGAAAGTGACCCAGGGTCTGTCCAGAATAACCAGAAGTAGTTAGCTTCAGAGGATTGCTCATTACTCTAAAGGAAGGTTAGGTAGAGTACCACAAAATTCCATTGGCTTCTGTAAGATTTGTGTTTCAGGACAGCATTTTTAGAGAAATACTTTTACCTCTTTCCTGCAAGCAGGGTCAAGATTTGGGAACTCAAGTACAGATCTTTCCGCAGTCAATTGGTCCTAATTCTCAGGGATGTGTTCTTCCACTCTTGGGACTGTCGAACATCTCACTGTCTGCTTTATAGGTCTTATTTTCTGATCCTCCAGTGTTATGGAAAACACTACAGTCCCTGGCTAGGTTTTTAGTAGCCTTAGGACTTCAACTGTGTGTCCGTCTTCTGTTTATGCTGGAACAGGTTTGAGGCAAGTGACTTACCTACTGTACAATTTTAAAGTTTCTTGAACAGTTATCTATAGTTAAAGTTTGCATATGAAGATGTGGAAGACCAAAGCCTAAGTCTGAGAGCACAAATGAGTGCTTGCTCAGCTTAAAATTGCTAGTAAAAAACTGTAAGCAGACTTCTAACCTCTTTCCAATTTCTGTACCAAAGCCTCCCTAACTTTAGGCAAGAGTAACTAGGCTAATATAAGTGGTTTGGGCAATAATGGCTCTGCATAGAGTCTAGCAATTTATTTTCTTAAACCTACAAAAAGCAGTAAGAACTAGGAAATTTTCTTTAATTAGGAAAACTAATAATTGGGAAAATGAGTTGAGCAAAACCAAAAGACAGACAAAACATCCAGAATGTGAGGTTTTAACTTTTCCAGTAAAATGATTAAGCTTTTTGGGGTTTGGAGTAGATTACATAGTGGTGTGGGTCTGGACTTTGTACTTGGGCAAAGGGGAAAGTACATGAAATGCCAACACATTCATTAAGGTGGGATTTTAAATTAAGGCAGCTGTGATACAAGGAGCAGAATTTTGCAGAGCTGCCCAGGCCAGTTTTGGCAATCTGTGCTCTGAGAAGCTGTGTAGTTCCTTTCCACCAATGTAGTCTGGTCCAAGCAAAGCACCAAACTTGTGCTGCACTTTCCTTGTACCTGAGCTGTCCTTAGCTCTGGGTGAGCAGCCACGGCCTTGTGTTCTGCCATGTGGACTGGTCTGAACTTTTACTGGGTCATGTTCCACAGTTGTTTAGTAACTGTTGTTCACTTAGCTCCAGTACTTCTAAAGAGAATTCAGTGTGTCTCTGAGAATTACTCACTCCTGCGTTTGTTGGATGGATTTCATTTAGCCTGCTGACTTGAAGGGCTTGTCATCAATGTACTCTGTTATATTTTTCTCTCCTGAAGACCTGTCAGTCAAGTGAGGCATGTCACTCTTGCAGGAACAGGTCTCCTGTATTATTCAATCCTTATGCTTCTAATAAATTTCAAAATGGCTTTAGTTTCATTAGTTTCCAGTTGCAAATCAGGGAGAAAGATATAGTTTATTAAAACTTGTAAGAAGTCTAATTCACGTTTATGTGTAAGTTTTCAGGTTCTGTTTGTCTGTATATGTTGTATGGCATTTAGGAAAACTAAACAGTGTGGGTTTTGTCTTGTGATAAGGTGCAAAGATGATGTATTTCCTGGACAAATCAAGACAAGAAAAGGCAATTGCTGTTGCAACTAGATTGGATAAAAACATGAGAGACAAAAATGTGAAGGTAAAAGATACAGTATATAAAGCCACCAACTGTGTGGGGTCTTAAATAGTGTATAATTTAATGCAGGATAATGTGCATGCTTTATTAACCATGATAAATGATTACTTGAAAGAACAAGGTTTCAAATCTTCCCTGTGAGTAGAAGATATGTAAATACCAATAGAGAAGCCTGTTTGCTCAAACTAGTGTTGTTTAACAATATGTGCCCTTAAAAATAAACAATTTTGAATTACATTTATTAACTGATGCTTTTGTTTCTTTAGACATTAACGAAGGTTTTTGAGGCGTTGCTTGATGGCAGTTTTGGAAGCTGCCATGCTCAATGTGAAGAATATCAAGCAGCATGTCATAAACTGTTTCCTTTTACATCTGCCTTCATGCCTGCCACAAACGAAGACAACAGCAGCATTGCATCTGTGAATCACACGGCCATTAACCATGATTTGCTGTCCAATGAAATCTGAAGTAGTGTGTGCAAGCCCCTGTGTGTGTGTGTGTGTATACCTACATGCACACATGTGTATGAAACTCTGACTCTCATTACATGCTGGCTGGATACAGATCAGGGTTACTTTTCCAGGTTGTATTTTAATATCTTTAACAGGTATCTAAAACAAAATATTTGGATAGTTAAATGGAGTATGCTATTAGGGTTTTTTTCCTCCCAATGAAAACTGCCAATATTTATGTAAACATCTTTAATCAGCATTTTTCATGTTTATACTTGTACAGGTTTAAGTCTTTTAATAATTCATCAGCCCTCCCTCACAATAATATGGATATTAAAGACTGCTTTCACTTAAGTGTTGTTACATATGCAGATATATGTGAACATATCTTGTTAATAAATTATCATTTGAGAGTTTTTAGCAGATTAAGACTGAAGTGCTGCTTGAATTGCCCTCTTTGTCTTTACTGTTCTTTAGGGGTTTTTTTCTGGATTGTTTTGGTTGGATTTCTTTTTTAATCTTTGGTCAGTTTGGTTTCTTTTGAAGCACAGCAACAATGAAAGCATTGGGGGGGGTTGCATGTTTTTGTCAGGTGTGTGTCTTATATGGAACCAGTGTTGACAGATATGAAGATTAGGTTTGTGTAAAAAACCCAAACCAACAAATATCTAAGGCTTTTTGAAACCTATTCCCTCTATCTTGTGTTCCATAGCTATCGTTTCCTTAGTTTTATGGTCAGTTTAACATTTTAAGGTTTTAATATCCTGAAGCAATTCCCTGAGAAGACATAATGAATTTGAATACTGTTGTTTGTCCTTTGTTCCATCTCCCCTTTCCTCTTCTTTCTTCTGGTTTCTCCCCATTTGTTCACCTATTGACACTTAGGATGAAAAAGCTGCTCCAATTTTGTGCAAGTGCAGAAGGTACAGTAATGGGGAATACAGTTTTTCTCTACATCATAAAGACTCACTGGTGGGTGTGCTGTATTACCTCCATTAAAAGTCTTAGTTGTCTACTTAAGTATTATGGCCAATACTCCAGAATTTCTCCTGCCTAAATGCTATTGCTGTAGGTGCTGAAAGGCAAAACAGAGAAATATGTTTTACATTTTAAAACTGTTTAAGGGAGCACAAAGAGGCTGACTATAAATCATAATGAACCTTTTTCTTACTTTGTATTCTGGTGCATTAACTATTAAATATACAACACATCAAAATGGAAGTTTAAATCTAATATACCTATTTAAAGCATAGCATTGCTAGACAAAATGGCTACATATCACATGACAGCTTTACATTCTATAAAGACTGCTATCAAAACATAATTATACTGTGGCTTGTACAGAAAATTTCTGGAAACCGTAATGGAATTATTCAATCTCGGTTTGTTTTTATTTCACTGCAATGTAAATAATTTCAGTAATATTAACTAGCCCCTCAAAGGCAAATACCAGTTCATGAAGAGGGGATTTTATTAAGACAAATAAACTGTTCTAATTAAAATTCTCCTTTGTGTGTCATCTGTTTAGATTAAAAAAAATGTTGAATGGAAATTTCACTGTAAGATATTGCCAACATGTTATGCTGTAATAAATTATTTTGTACACATTTGCCTTTGGTTTGGAATTTTTGCATATTTTTGGCAATCAAACTTTAACCCATCATTTTAATTTTTTCTATTGAGTTGCAATATTCACTGGTTTAATGTTAACTCTGTAAGTAGTTATGAAAAACATGACTATTTAGCAGATTGAGATGTGTATCTATAAATAGTAATGGCTTCAGACTGCAATCAATAGATTTGGATCAGATAGCAGGGAGAAATTATTTCCTGTGAGGATGGTGAGACACTTGAACAGTGTTCAGAGAAGCTGTGGATGCCCCATCCCTGGCAGTGTTCCAGGCCAGGTTGGATGGAGTTCTGAGCAACCTGGTCTATGGGAAAGTGTCCCCGCCCATGGCAGGGGAATTTCAATCAGGCAGTGTTTAAGGTTCCTTCCAACCCAAACCATTCTATGATTCTGTGATAGTAACACGGAAAAGTAGTGATGTGGTTTTGTCTTTAAGTATTCACCATGAGCTGTTTGCTGTGGAGCACCTGGCTCAAAGATGTTTTAGGCAGGGAAAGGAGGACCATAATAAGATTGCTTTGGCTCAGCAGCACCTGAGAACCACTTGCACTGTATGGTAAAGACATGAAGTGATACAGTGTCTTCTGTCTTTTTTTAGTGATAATACTTCTCTTGCTGGAGATGGAATTCAGGCCTTCAAAAAGAAGGCTGTGGCACTCTAGATTGGACTGCTTATCCAGTCCTGTGCTGTTTAACTTGACACTTGAAGTCAGATGTCAGCAAAAACACCCAGGGTTCCTCTTCAGCAGTGGATTCCTTGATAATGTAGATGAATAGCTTTCATATCTAGGCTAAGAGTTGTGGGAACTTAATTCTGGAAATTGAGTCTTCTGTCATGCAGTGAGTGGTTTCGTCTTCTCTTAGAACTGCTGGAGGCATGCAGCCTGCTGTTTTCCTCAGGGCTGTCATTGCAGGTGTGAACTTCTTGGGGTAACAAATGCCTGGCAGTCTGATCTCTTCCAAATTTCATCTTTGTTGCAGATGGGCAGGGTGTGCTGTGTACCCTAGCACCTTAAGGTGTCCAGGCACAAAGAAGGGAAATAAGCAAATGCAACACAAGGCTGCTGGCAGAATGCAGGACCTCATTTATCTAAACAAGTCTGACAGCATTAGATCATTCAGAGAGATGAGCTAAACTGAGCAGCTTGAACTGATAAAAATGTTTTATGTTTTGACTGCTCTGATTTCTGGTGGTTAATGAGTTCATCAGACTCATCTGGCCAGGACCCAGTGCAGGGAAGT
Source organism: Melospiza georgiana (assembly GCF_028018845.1). Taxonomy (NCBI): domain Eukaryota; kingdom Metazoa; phylum Chordata; class Aves; order Passeriformes; family Passerellidae; genus Melospiza; species Melospiza georgiana. The sequence goes on from NC_080431.1 coordinate 51,312,385, forward strand.
GTGGCAGCAGTGCTCTGAAGCAGGGCAGCTCCTCTTGTGTTGCAGTGCAGGCACTGCTGCTGCTTGGGACACTGCCAGCACTGCCAGCTAGCATGGCTCAGGATTTATCCATGCTGACTAGCAGGGTGTCAGAAGTGTTGCACTCCTGGTGCAAGAAGCTGCCCTTCCGGTTTGGCCTTTCAGTCTGGATCTGCTGTGGCTGTGCCCTTCCAACAGAAGGAGGAGCTGAGAACAACAGGAGTAGCAGCAGTGCTTCCTGAATGCATAATGATGAATGTGGACTAACCCTACTGGGATATGTGTGCAACAAGGCACGGGTACAATTCTGACTTGACCTTAGGTTTGCTGCCCACCCCCACCAGATGTTCTGCAGCCCTATGATTGTGTGAATTATTCTGTAGTCTCTTGCTATATAGGTTAATTAGGCTTCATTTGCTCTTTACCAGTCTTGGCAACACCTTCAAATTTCCTTCACAGTCTGGATGTGAAGCTATAGATGCCTTGATTATGATTGCTATTAATTACAGTACATTTATTTACTCACCTGTCTTGTTTTCTGGATCTTTGAAAACCTTTTGTTTTGAACTGGTTTGTAGTGGCTTTTCTAAAATTCCTACTGCTGATCCCTTCACCAACTGAATAATTGTGTTAACAGCATAAATGTCAAGAGAACTCATTGACTCAGCATCTAATCTAACCTCACACTGGGTCCTGCCATCTCACACAATACCGCTTTCCTTCTGTTCCTGCAGGCAGGCGTACCCCAAGGCTGACAACTTCTCATCATAGAAAATAAACTTGTTCCAAAACCCAGGCCCTAGTGGAAAACCCTGACCTGATACATGTACAGATAGCCAACATTTAGTCCTGAACTGGTAATTAAGGTGAAATAGGCAGTGTCTCACATCTCTGCAGCTGCAGCATGTAGGAAGAGGTCAAGCATTAAGTGTGACACAGAAGGTTGAAACATAATTGTGTTGGCATGTGTGAATGCACTTGCCACTTGCTGTTTCAGCAGCAACATTATATGTACTTATGGCATTTGTTTTTCTGAGCTTTAACTGCGGCTCCTAATGAAAAGTTTGTGGATTGTCCACTAGAGGGAAGCCTTGTATCCAGAATATTTTCATAGTAACAAAATGCTGAAGTCTTGTAGGTGGTGTTTTGTACTAAGAGTGTGGGGAAATGCTTATATCTTTCCTCCTTTCAGGTATTGGAGAGAGGTCATTGTTCTGTATTTGCTTCAAAATCTGAATTAGACTCGTGTTTGTATAACCTAGCTGTCTGTAGGCGCTGATGGGGGGATCGGAAGTTGAGAGGGCAGTTGGTTAGACTTACTTCAAAGCACTGGAGAACAGACATTTTGGGAAAATATGTTTGAGCCCACAGATGATCAGATCAGCTTTTTTGGGAAATCCCATGTCCTGTGCAAAAAGTTTCACTCAACTCCATTCCTGCCTTCAGGCTGTTGAAGAGAGACAGAACGTGTCAGCCTTGAAAATTAGTCTTCATTCCAGTTAATTTATCATGAACTAAACACGTTGTCTGTTCCCCACTTGGACCTTGCTGCTTGAACATATTTCAAGTCTAGACAAAGTATTTGAGAACGTGCTGTTAGCACTTAGGAGGAGGCTCAGGTTTTGAGAGGTTCCTAGATGTATTTTAGGTATGCAGTAAGGTGGAAGAACTAATACATGGTAGTTTTAGGACTGATTTAAGGTGAAAAGGGTGGTTTCTCACATTTCTGCAGCTGCAGCATCTAGGAAGAGGTCAAGCATATGATATGATCTATAAATATGATAAATGCTCATATTTAAAGCAACACAGAAGGGAGGAAGCGCAAGGACCAGAGCAGGAACTGTTTTCCTCTTCCCCATACAGTGCCTAGCACAGAGAACCCCTAGTTTGAATGGGTGTAGTAAACCCCTGGTTTGGGCTGTGTAGTAAACTGTCATAAAGCCTCTTTGTAAATGCGAGCAAATTATACCTGCCTGAGGCCAGGCTCTGTAGACAGTAGTGCAAAAGACATCCAGGAATCCACAAAAGGCATCAAGCACCAAAGGAGTCTGTTGACTGCCACTGGAGAGATTTAATAAAATGTTAGCTAATCCATCCGTTTGATTGTATTTCAAATGAGCTCTGAGAGTTCCTGAAGTTGGAGGAACTTTTTTATTAGTAACACGTTCCCTGCATGTCTAAATACCTGTCCAGGGAAATTCAAACCACTGGGATGAAGCTGTTAGATTTGCCATGCATAAATTGTTTTGGGTTTGGGATCCATAAGAGAGAGCATGATTTGTTTGCTCGGGGGTTGGAGGGCTGCTGCAGGTGGTGAGCTCAGACATTGCAGAGCATCCATCCCCAAAGTGGCAGAGGAATGCCAGCAGTCCCTTGGTGCTCCTGCACTGCTTAGGACCACAGCACTCAGCTGTGTCATTTGTCAGCACTGAAGGAGCCATAAGGTGATTCTCCAGGGGACAGGTAATGAAAACCAACAGCCCTGTAGTGATACCAACAGGTGTAGTCCATCTTCTCTTTGGCAGCTTACACCTTCTCTGAAGTCTTTCTGGTTTAACAGGCAATGAATTCATAAAAATCCAGAAGGCTAGACAGCTCTGAGGTATATAGGGACACCCCTATATCCAGTGCAAAGCTATGGACACCTCAGGATGCCAGACATCTAAATTATTGCAGAGATCTGAGAATTGCAGGTCTCAATCTCTAAATTAAGATCTGCAAGGCTGGTTTTCTTTTTACTTCTGAAGTGCCACCTAGACTGTAACAAATTGTGCTGAAAGATGTATATCCGTGCGATTTCCTGAGCTAATCAGACAACTTGCTGCTAAAAGCTTTTTATGTTCTCTCTACTGTATTTCTTCAGTCTCCCTCTCCATTTCAGGCTCTGGCACTTGCTGTTTGCTTCTGTGAACAGATTCAGGCCAACAGCTTATCACAAACCTTACCTGGCAAATGTGGGTTGGTTGTCTACTGATTACAGATGGGTAGACAATGAAAAGACAGCAATGGCTAATCAAGGATTTGATGAGCAGTCTACACATAGGTGTGGCAGGCTGTTTTTTACATGGCCTTCCATTCAAGGAAGGTACAAATTCCTCCCAATCACCTTCCATCTTAGGAAGTAGGGTTTTTCTAAAAGAAATTGTGATCCTTCTGTGTTTCCTATGACCATTCCTGGCTCTCCCTACCATGTTTCACAGATAACCTCTCACAATCCTGGCCATCTCAGAGGAGCCAGCCTGGGGGGCAGGGACATCGTGGAACTGGCAGCAACAAATAACTGATCAGAAGAAAGTTGTCACTGCATTTGGCTCTCAATTATTAGCCACCCTCTCATGAGCACTGACCATGTTGACAGAAGCCCTCCAAAACACATCAGGTACTTCTGTCTCTGGTGACCACCTCTTTTCCTCTGTTGTCTTCTCCTACTCACTGAGGGCTTGTAATCTTGCTCTGATAATGGGAAACTCACATCTGTGTCAAGTGCCAAGCGTGGCACTCTGCTGTCTAAGTGTTGAATAGGTGTGTGCTCCTTGAATTTGCTTTCAGGAAGCCCAAGCAGCCCTGGATACAGCGGCGCAATGCAAATGTTTCTCAGTGCCCTGGCAGGACAAATCTGGTTGTGCAGAGCCGTGGTTTTTAAGTGTCTACAGTGGCAAAGCCTCTGCTTTGCAGTGTTGTTCCATGTTCTTTTATTTTTTTTTAACTGCTTCCCTCTTGTGTAAATGCTCTGAGCTCTAGTTTTGGATGCAAGTCCTCTGACGTAGATGTGCAGCTAGTAGAGCTGGGCAGTATGGAGTGAGCAATTCTGAAAGCCTGTTATTTATGAAATAAGAGTTGAAAATAGAAAATGGGCATATGGAAGAAGTTGCTGTCACAGATCCTCCCTCTGGCTAGGAGAATTAGAGCATGGTTTACTTAACTTCCATTTCTGACGAAAACAGGATTCTACTATGGCTTGTCACAAAAATTATTTGAAGCTGAGGAAAATGGGGAAAATACCCAGGGCTCAATAATTATTCCTGAAATGAAGTGCAGTTGCCTCGCTCAGAGGAAAGGGCTGGATGCAGTACATGGTCACTGGCTGTAACACTGATTCTTTTCTTCCCATCTACACAGTCCCCTGTGCACTGGTAACAGGAGAGGCTCCAATGGACTCAGACATTGTTATTTCCCAACCATAAACATGCAAATCCCCATCCCTTAAAGGGGCATGAAATACTGGCTAACCAAAGCTCAAAGATTGCTGCTTTTGTTCCACATTTGTATGGTGACTGACTCAATGGGATCCTGGACTATGACTGCCACTACTGCAACACAAATAACTGAAGAGCTGCTCTCCTGTTCTAACCTCTGCAGCCACATGCCTTCAGCACACAAGCAGTCTTGGCCCCTCCCTTTGCCTCCTACTGCCTTTCAGCCAACACAGCATGGAAGGGAGAGTAAGTCTTGGTTTTTTCAGCCTGTTTTGGTAGCTTGCTTCAGTGGGATGGATGGAAACAACACCCAGCACCCCCTGCCATTCCTAACTTCCCCTTTTCTTGTGGCTATATAAGCTTCCTTGAGATTGGTGCAATACACCGTGGAAAACTCAAAATATTGGTTTAATAACATAAGAACAAGTGGAAACAACAAAGTGGAAACCCATGTACATTTTAAAAAACAAACCAAAAACCACCACAAAACCCAGACAGTATTCAGTGTTCCCAGGAAAATCTAATTTGAATTATTTGGCAAGAAGTGTTTTTATACCTTTAGATGTGATCTGTATCTTTTTGGCTAGGTATTTTGGCCACAAGTATTTTTTATTATCATTGTAGTTATTAATTGCATCTATTTAGACTCTCTGTTTCCTGGCAAGATTTAAGGCTCGAGAAACACAGAGTCCACAAACAGCGTTGGGTAGGAAGTAACATATGACTGAGACAAGCAGGCTCTGCGTGCATGAGTGTGTGAAATACTACAGAAAAAATACAAAATGTGTCATTTTTAGTCACAGCAAATAGCACTGATGTGAAATATATCTACCAGAAAAATTTGCTACCTTTTATTTTCCTAATGGAGGAGACAAATTGGGAGAGATGTCTTATTGTTTTAATACATAAGACTTCCCTTATATGTTTTGCTTCACAAGGCTTTAAATCTGCTTTCAATGGGGTTTGTGTGTCAGATATTTTTCATAAAATACAAGCCTCTCAAGCCTTAAATTCCTTTTTTTTTTCCCCTTGTATGTTATCACTCACTGTTGAATGAATATTCCTTCTCCCTTGGACAAAATTGCCATTTTTTTCTGAAGTAGCACAATATCCAGCAATCTTAACTCCTCAATTTATCAACAATTCAAAGCCAAACTAGGTGGAAAACAACAACTGTTTTTCATTTGTAATTTAAACCATACAAACTTCTTGATGGTGTGGTAGTCATGAAAGGTTTTGAAGCAAAACTGGCAGAAAAGTAAAGAATTCAGTGTCTCCTGTTCCCGATCCTTATGTATGGTATGGTGGCAGCAACATCAGGTAGAGGTAGAGAAAGTGGCTTGCCCTGAGCTTGAGCCCACAACCTAACACAGGAAATAAATTTCTTACCAAGCATTCATAAGTATGCTTTTTCCTTTATTTTTCCCCCACATTACCCTGTAAAATGGATATTTACTGCTACTGGACCCTTTTGGATGAGGGAGGACTTAAAGGAAGAAGAATGAACCCTTCCCTCCACTCAGCCTTGTGCAGACTCTTGTATGCAACCTCCTCTTGCAAAGGATATGTGCACAGCCTTGTTTTCCTGAAAACAGAGCCAGAATGGAGGCAATTTCTTCACCTCTAGTTGCCACACAGCACTCCAAATGCCAGGATCTCTCTCCCTCCTGGCTTACTGCCGTGGTCTCTTTGCTTACTTTTTCTTGCCTTTTTGTCCACTTCTCTCTGCTTGTTGTCTGGTGGCTCCTTTGCACAGCAGGAAAAAGGCTGCAAACTTCTTTATGTCTAATTTACTCACTGCCATCCCTCTCCTCACCTGAACCTCTCTCCCTTTCCCATGCAGTGCTCAGCCAAAGTCCCTTGACCCAGAACATTGAAAGTCTTTAGTGGATTTTTCATCTCTCTTTACTGTGGACAGCAGCTCAACATTCAACTCTATATGCCAGTGATGTCAATATAGGATACAAATCTACTTTATCAGTTTAAATTACTTTTAATCCAGCTACAACAACAGTGATTAAATCCAAACTGCCATAAATATGCTTTAGCATCATTAACTTATTTAAAGCCATCCATTCAAAACTCCAAGAGATTCTGCCTCTAGTTACTGAAAGACAGACACAGACTGTATTGTGTTCACATTCAGGAGGTTAATTTGACAAGCAGAAAATTTAGAAGGATAGTAGGCCAGGGAAAGTGAGCTTAGGTTTTGGCAGAATTCAGCAGGAAGGTGTATGGTTTGCTCACAAGGACACAGCTGTGAATGGCTGTGAGCAGGTCCATGAGTTGGCTTCCACTGTGCATCAGTCAAGGGCAGAGAGAAAACCCAAAGGAAATGCATCAGTCTGTCAAAACTCCAGGTTCCAGTTCAAGGTCTACAGAACATTTTGGGAGAAGAGGAAGTAAAGTAAAGGTCTTTCTCTCCTGTGAAAGACCTCTGGCAAAAGATGTTTTATTTACAATCTTTCAAGGTTAATATATTGCTGTGAATCACTCACTCTTCCCACTGGTGGTGTGGATTGAGCTACGTGTCACAGGCTTTTATTTAGCCCAGCTGGCAGCCAAAGCAGCAAAACACCTTGGATGGTAGTTAGGCAGCCCATGTAAAATGCATGGCTCATGTCTCCGACAAGGTTTAATCAGGCAGCTCTCCTCATTACAAAGCAAGTTTAGCAATTAACTCACATAGGCAATTCCACTTGCAGCGTGAAGGATAAAATAGGCTGGAATGTCAGCCACTGCCTCCTTTAAATGAGCATCCTGAGGGCAGGGCTGTGATGTGCTGCACAGGGAGACAGGTTATGCTGGTGATGTTAGATCTATTCCTGCTCTGCAGCCCAAGGAGTTGGGTTTCCCTGTGTGTCAGTCTGGCTGGCACCTGTGCTTTTTCATCCTCTGGCAGTTTTCGTTTTTCTGTTTGACAGCTGTCTTCATTCTGGGTTCCCTTGCTTCCTTCAACTAGAAGTTTGGCAATGATGGGCTGTTGTTTGTCATTCGCAGGTTTTAAATTATCTACTTTAACAAGTCAGTATTGTTACTTATGTAAAGAATTGTTATTTTCACAGACTAATAAATATTAAAAGACTTGTGGAAATTAAATATTCAAAACTCCAGGGTGCTTCCATGGGCAGGGATCTGGCACTCTGGCTTTTGTCTAGTATCAGTACCAATGAGAAGACAGATGTAGGTTTCACAACACATTTGTTTTTAACTGTGGGAATATGGTATTACTCAACAAAAATGATATTTTGGGTTATTCTTGATCTTTGAAGAGGTGAAAAGAAATTATTCATTAGACAAAAACTTTACAGCCACTTCAGATTTGCAAATTCTCCCCTCTGCAGTTCCAGTTTCTGTGTATGTGCATATGGTGCTGCACCTGTACTGCGAACTGTAACCAGTTTCCAATTAATTTCTCATCCTGCTTTGGTTTTTTTTTCTGTTTTATATGAATGCCTCAGAAGTTGTTCATGGATCTGTGGGCATCTCTGGGCCATGCTTTGGAAGCTAGATTATTCAACCTACAGCATCAATTCTAGGAGTCTCTCCGGTGTAGCAACACAATGTGTTGTGTCCCAAATTATCCCATGCTTTGTTCAGAAAACTAGTGCTTCATGGGCCTTGCAGCTTGACTATATCAAAGTGCCTGTTTTAAAAGCCTTTCCCTGAAGCATGTTTCCAGGCAGGATTTGTTGATTTAAATAGCTGTGTGGCTCACAAGTTTGTGAGGTCAAAAATGCAGTAGGAAACCACTGTAAACATCAGCGTCACCAGCTGAGGAGGATCTGGAGACACTGCGTCGAATGGGCAAGAAGAAATTCACTTTAAATACAGCTTGGATGGCTGCCTAGAAAATGAGAGGGATTCAGTAGCTGAGTTTACATTAGGAGTTGTGTTGGATGTTTCTCCCCATAAGCACGAGCAGCCAGGCGTGTCAGCCTGCAGAGTTTCAGGGCACTGCACTTAAAAGTGACTTTTTCCTTTTGCCAGATGTGGGCCGCTCCTGTTGGCATCTGTGCCAAAAGTGCAGCCAGTTCAGCTGAAGCATGCTGGAGCCTTCCAGGAATTTTTATGGATGTGCATGGCTACATGGTCCATGACATAGAACCAATAAGCATAAAAATGAATCTTTGTTTCCTCTTGTATAAGCTAATTGTTTATGTGGAAAACTGAAACTCAGCAGCTGTCTCAGTTTCATTCAGTAGAATCTAGGCTGCTTAGGGGAAAACATGAGTATTTACTGAAAGAAATGTTAAGAGATTAGTCTGTGAAGCAGTAAACACAACTAAGTAGTTTTAAGCCCAGGTCGTCCTAAGGAAAGAAGATTTACAGCCAAACACATGGCTGTAAAGAAGGGAAGTTTATAGAATAATTTCTTCAGCATGCCTAGAAATTATTCTGAAAATGGTCAATGTGAGTGTAAGATAATAATTTAAAGAGAATGCCAAGGATAAATTCTTATATCACTACAGGTAGGCAGTTGGTTTTTTCCCCTATCTATCTATACCCATTCAACTCAGTTCAACAGAAAATTACTCACTTTCTTCCTGGATTAGTTTTCTGCTGTTCTAAAGTGTTGAATTGGCTCAGCAGCAGATGAGAAAAACCTGCTTAAAAGACATGCAGAAGTCTAGGCCAGGAGCACAAGAAGGGAGAAGGAGGCAGGTCATTCCCCTTTTCTGGCAGGCCCCAGGCAGTGCAGGGTTCTCATCCCCTTTTGTGCTCTTTCTTTGTGACATGACCTCAGACCCCATCCCAAAGGCAGTGAGATGGCTTGACCATCTTTATGAGAAACAACAGGAAGGGTACAGGAGGACTTTTAGCCTTTGGTTATTTTGCCTGTATTCCTCAGCAAATGGACAGGTTCCTAAGCCTAACCTCAAGCACCTTTTGCCCCTAAGCCAGGTTGTGCTACAGACCAAGCACCAGTGCTCGGTGGGGATGTGTGGGACAGGTTGATCATATGTGATTGAGCAAAAGAGATTTGACATCAGCTGCAGGGCCAGGTCCTCGTCTTTTGGGGCTGTGAGCTGTGCCTGGTCACCTCCTCGACAGTTCCCCTTCTGCCTTGCATCCATTGTCTCTCATCCTGCTCGTGCCATTGACGTCGTGCCCTCGTATCTCCTTGTCCCCTACTTTTTAACCTCGCTTTCCCTCTGTGTCACTTTAAAAAGGATTGTTTGTAGACACTTCTATTAGCAGAAAGAAAAACAGAGGAAGACCACAGAGAGGAGGAAGCCACAGAATAAACAACAATTGAACTTTGTCATGAGAACTTCTTTTGATTCACTGCAAAAATAAATAAATGCCTCCATATCAGCCGGTAAGGAGAGGTGGACAAATCTGTTTTATTGTCTAGAACATTGTTTTTCTAACTTTGTATCTCACAGGAGAAATGGCAGCATGTCTAAAAATGTCAAAAAGTTTGAGATGTTTTTTCTTACCTCTCCCTGACTCTTCTAATTCTAAATATTTTCATCAGCACACAAACATAACCATAACTCCTGATGCATTCCCATGGAATAGCATCTGACGTCTGTTTTCAGTATTTCTGGCCATAACTAAACATGGCAGAGTCTTCCCCAGTGAGTATTTAACAAAACTGGTATTTTAGCTGCTCAGACAGCTTACATTTAAAATGAGCAAGAGACAGCCCAAGAGCAACAACACTCCGTAGCTATGGCATGTGTAAACATCAGGTTCACCTGACTTCAGGACAAGAACCAGGAAAGCACTCCATGGATAACGCCCTGCCTAGTGCACCTGGGCTGTGACCCCCTCTGCCTGAGCATTCCCTGCACGTCCCCTGCCACCTGCTCTTCTCCTCGGCTCATCCTCTGGAATTAACTGGCCCAGCTGCCCCCACGGCCGTGCCCGCAGCTCACCGATGTGCGGAGCAGGGCAACAACCACGGGCAGATGCCGGCCCGGTGCCATGGGGATGGGGAAGGAAGGGCATCCCGGGGGTGTTCGAGCAGCGCTGCTGTGCAGCAAAGCCACGGGCTCAGTGCAAGGGAGCTGCTGCCTCCCCGTCCTGCCGTGTGCCGTGTCCTGCTGGCAGTCCCGGGGCTGGGTAAGGCTGGCCCAGTCCTGCGTTCCCGTGGCAGTCCGTCCTTGCAGCCGCTCTGACTCCCGCTGTTCGCTCCCTGCGCAGCCCACGGCCGGGGCCGCGCTCCTCCCGAGGGAGCCGCGCTCCTCCCGAGGGAGCCGCGCTCCTCCCGAGGGAGCCGCGCTCCTCCCGAGGGAGCCGCGCTCCTCCCGAGGGAGCCGCGCTCCTCCCGAGGGAGCCGCGCTCCTCCCGAGGGAGCCGCGCTCCTCCCGAGGGAGCCGCGCTCCTCCCGAGGGAGCCGCGCTCCTCCCGAGGGAGCCGCGCTCCTCCCGAGGGAGCCGCGCTCCTCCCGAGGGAGCCGCGCTCCTCCCGAGGGAGCCGCGCTCCTCCCGACGGAGCCGCGCTCCTCCCGACGGAGCCGCGCTCCTCCCGACGGAGCCGCGCTCCTCCCGACGGAGCCGCGCTCCTCCCGACGGAGCCGCGCTCCTCCCGACGGAGCCGCGCTCCTCCCGACGGAGCCGCGCTCCTCCCGACGGAGCCGCGCTCCTCCCGACGGAGCCGCGCTCCTCCCGACGGAGCCGCGCTCCTCCCGACGGAGCCGCGCTCCTCCCGACGGAGCCGCGCTCCTCCCGACGGAGCCGCGCTCCTCCCGACGGAGCCGCGCTCCTCCCGACGGAGCCGCGCTCCTCCCGACGGAGCCGCGCTCCTCCCGACGGAGCCGCGCTCCCGCGGGGGGCCGGGCGGCCACAGGCGACACTTCCCGCTGCTGACGGGACTGCGGCTCCGGGAGAGCCGGCCGGGTTCACCTGCACCGCCCGGGGCCGCCCCCGCTCCGCCCCGCCCCGCCCGGCCCGCCCCGCCGCGCTATAAGCGGGGCAGCAGCGGCAGTGCCGGGCGCTCACGCTGGCGCATCTCCGCCCGCCGCCGCAGCCATGAAGCCTCCGGCAGCCCAGCGCCCGGCGGGGCCAGGTGGGAGCGGCGGGCGGGACTCCTTCTTTCCTTCTCCCCCTTCTTTCCTTCTCCCCCTTCTTCCCCCTTCTTACCTTCTCCCCTTTCCCTCCGCCGGCGTGGGGGCGCGGGCGGGTCAGGGTCAGGGTCGGGCCGGTCCGGTGCTGACGCCGCTGTCACTGCCCGGCAGGGCCGGGGGAGGACGGCGGGGACCTGGCGGAGGCGCTGGGCGAGTTCGACGCGGTGCTGGCCGAGTTCTCCTGCCCCGCCGGCCGGCGCCGCTTCTTCTACGGCGAGCACCTGGAGCGCATGAAGCGGCGGAGCAGCGCCAGCGTCAGCGACGGCAGCGGCCTCAGCGACTCCGAGAGTGAGTGTCCGTCGGTCCGTCCGGGGACCCCGCGGCTGGGGGGCGGCCGGGAAGCGACGCTCCAGAGCGGGTGCTGAACCAGCAGGTCGCCCTCTCTGAGTGGGGCAGGGACGCGGCTGTTTCTATGAAAGCAGCTCCTTCTCGGTCCCGTTCTGGGCTGGACGTGCAGGGATGCACAGCCTGGCCCCGCTGGTTCTGTCGCTGCTGTGGGACCGAGGGGAGGGTGGCTGGAGTGGAGCCTGAGGAGCTCGCTGGGAGAAGGTCGGGCTGCGGGACACCAGCACGTCCCGGCGGCAGCTGCAGTGAGAGATGTCCCTGGGGCTCGCCGGGATGCCCGCTGTGTTCGGTAACCAGCATCATCTGCACAGAGAGAGCCAAAATGTGCTTCCCATAGCCGCTGGAAACTCACCCAGATTTCCCTCTATAAGAATGCTCATCCATCCGTCCATCCATGTGGATGGGCAACAGTGTTATCACTGTTCCAGAGGCCCTGATTTTAAGCTACCTTGTGCCCAAGTACACTAGATGTATGTGAATGGTGTGTGCAGGACATGCAACAGGAAGGGAAGAAAGCTACTTGGAGCAAGAAAATGTAGCATTGGAATTAAGCTTTTTCTGGTTAACGTGGAAAAAAGTTCAACCCCTCTTACTGGCTTTACTAATGAGGGAGAGAAAATATCTTTCCTCTTCCAGATAGTGAGGCTGGAAGCTGCTGTTCTCTTTGAGAACAGTAGGTAACTTTCTCAAAAATAAGTCCTGCTAAATGCAAAATATAACCAGTTTTGTTGATTTGGGTTTTGTGCTTGGTTGGCTTTTTTTTTTTTTTGTGTGGGTTTTTTTTTTTGTTTGTTTGGTGTTTTTGGTTGTTTTTGTTTTTTTTTTGTTTTGTTTTGTTTTTTTTTCTGAGTTCCTAACTATATGGGAAGCTTGATGAAATTTACTTGTTTTGAGGCTATTTGTAATAAGACTGCTCCTCTAATTTCTGTTCTGCCTCCTTATCAGTCATGGACCCAAGGTGCCATTCTGTTGATTTAGTGCTTAAACACTAATGCTATCTCCCTAGCACTTGAGCTGTGAGAGCAGAGAGTCTCCAGATTATCAGAGCCCTTTATTTCATCACCATGGATGGAATTCATTTTGTTGACAGGTATTGTTTTACCTGCCCTGAACTTGGATACTCTACCTAGCACTGCCTTTGGGTTTTCCTATGGAAATACATGGATCAAGATGCTGTTTTTCTGTTTCATAATGTAGTGAGCGTAAAACTCTTTAGAATCTCTCTGCCTCCAAGGAGGATTTTGAACTGTGTGCCCAATTTAGACAGAACATTTTTCTTTGGTATGGCCAAGGGTGTGTAAGGTGAAATCTGCCTTTACTGAGTCAAACTGGCTGCCCTAGTGCTTATGTTTCTTGTGCAGTCTTTGTTGTGATATGTTAACCTCTCACATACACTTATTTTGTCTCACAATTGAGACACTTGTAATGATAGAGTGAAATAATTTACTGTTGGGAATTATAAAAACCCCAACCCCGTATCTAGAACTTCTTGTATGGAGAAATGCTAACTACAGATAGCTATCTGCTGTGGTTCAAAAAACTTAAATCTTGAAAACTGCTTAAAATTGCTCTGCTAGAATTGACAAGAAGGATACTTGGAGGAAGATGGCAGGGCAAAAGGCCTGGTGAGAAAACAGCATGCTCATGCAAACAGGCAGATCAGATTGTCAGGAAGATCTGGAAAATAAAAATCTGTGAGGTAAATCCACATGGATTTAGGCTGAAAGTAGTGGAGTTAGTAGGATAGACAGGGTTTGATGGCTCTATATGAAGTCCCCAAAGATCTTGTATGAGGAACTTGTCAAGCTTTCAATTCCTGTCCCATGTCTGAGTGATGCATGGTGTGAAAGGTGGCTCTGGAGAGGTTGGAATAATTTCCTTCTGGACATTGGCATGTGAGGGACCGGGAGGGTGCCCCAGAGTTTATGAGGATATGTTCAAGGAAGAAGAAACAAAACCAGCTAGCTCTGCTCAGGAAAGGCCTGGTAAAACACTTTTTCCTAAAGGAGTCATTCAGTGCAGTCAACTTTTTTTTTTGAAGTTTTGGTAGATTGGAGCGGAATTGTGGGTTTATGAAGAGCTCCTTTTATAAAACAGGCTCTAGTGTCTGATGTAATCCAGCTACACACCCTACATCTATTTTAAGAATAAATGCAGGGAGTTGCCTACTTACCCAGGTTCTTTCAGTTCAAACTCAAGTATTTCTTGAGTTTATTTTCCCTTTGATTTCTGCAATTTAGTGTTAGCCAGTATAGTGCTGAATTCACACCCTTGCCCTTACTGTGATAAGGGTTAAGTTAAAATACCACTGCAGAATCAAGGGGTACCTGGGCTGAAAGAGTAAGTTCTGATAACATGAATCTTCAAAAACCATATTATCTGCAGGTAGTTTGATCATCTTGTTAATGAAGATTCTTTACCTCTTTGCAAAATCTTGTTATCCAGTGCCAAGACTATTTCAAGCACACTTTATCATGTGTGTGTAGAGCAGTTCAGACTATTGTGTTTTAGTGCTACCTGTTGTTGCTGTTTGATCTAATCCTCCTAACTGATGTGGTGTGGCTGAAGATATGTATCTTTCCACTCAGGGATGGAACTGTAAACTATTGCAACTGTTTGTTTCAGTGCTCCTGAATCAGCCTTAAATTCAGTTCCCTGAGCAGCTACTAACAGATGTCAAGTGGTCCGACTTGAACAGTATTCTTTAGTTGGGACAGGGAAGCCTTTCCTCTCCTGGGGTTTCTGCCATGGGCATGAGCCCATTCAATTTAACAGAAAAGTTTACAGAAGATCTCTGTCAATGCAGTTAATCCTGAAAATATTCTCTTATCCTTAAAATCTCCCAAGGGATCTAGCTCCAAAAATACTACTTTAAATTCTTATATTACACATTTCTGGCTCTTGAGAAAAAGTAGGATTTTGAAGACTCTGTATGAAAAATGGGTGCTATCAGTACTTTGTTCTCCCATATCTTGTCCTGTCATTTGACTAAATGCTCTTTGGACAGGTCTGGCTGGGCTGTGTCTAAGCCTTGTACGTAGCAGAGCGGACTCTAGACCCTGCAGTAACAGAGAGGCTCCAAGTGCAGCTGTGTGTGATGATCTCTGCCCACAAGTATTACATTAACCACCACAGCTGAGTGGGCCAGAGCTGGAAATCATGATGAACTGCTGAGTTACTCCAGCATTCCAGAGCTTCTGGACTGTGAGTACCAGTTATGTTTCAAGCTGATGTATTCAAACAAACTGGAGCCCAGCAGCTTGGTTCTTTAGGTTATTAATCGTGCTGGAGCTTTTAAGCTGAGGAATACTTTGTGACTCTTTGCTATTCGCAGCATATCTGGGCTGTGATAAAGGAGGATTTGTGCTAGAGAGTGCTGTGCTGGCAGAAGGCTCTCGTGTAGCTGCAGCTGTGTTAATGAACTTACAGATAGCATTGTCTTCTTGTGTCAGAATAAGCTTGCGAAGAGTGCAGCTAGTCTGTGTAAAATGCATGCCCAGTCAGTGCCTGTACAGTTTATGGCAGTGCCAGGACAACCTTCCAAGTTTAGACTTAGGATAATGAATGGAAGTTGGACTTTGAGAGGTTGAGAAGCAAAGTGCTTTAGTGTTTCTTGGGCCAAAGTTGCCATAACACTGAAAAGCTACATCATAATCTGGTGTCTTGCTCTCAGAAATGTTTGACACTTGTAGCTCCACGTTTTCTTGAGGCAGGTTCAGCTTCCTGCCTCTCTGTTAGGAACACTGCAAGATAAATTCATCAGTTCAGTTGTTGTGCTCATACAGCCAGCAGTGTTTCTTTGTAGTTATTTTTTAGGGGTAAATAAATGAACAATGCCTCATGGCTTTCAAACACAAGAAAGAAATCCTGAGTGCATCTAGAACTCTTAATTTTATGATTTTAAAGTCAAGTAAGTGCAAGGGTTGAGCAGGATTTCTTGACACTCAGTGCCTGGTGCAGTGCCAGCACTTGTGTTTCCATGGATGTGGCTGTGGATGTCTCCACGTGCTCCTGCTAATGCCCAGGCCATCCAGAGATGAGGCATCAGCCCCTGTTAGAACTGCAGCACTCACCCTGAAAAACCTGTTTGCATTGTCAGTCTTGTAATATGTGACCATAAAAAAGGCAAAGAAAAAGTCAACAGAAATGATTGAAGATGTAAAATATTTTCCAAATAAATAGTCTGGCACTGTCTGGCAAAAAAGAGATGTTTTGGGTGGGGACAAGACAGTCTTCTGGAGAATCCTAAGAGACACTAGGAAAGTGACTGCTACCTCACCAGTATGAGGAAGTCAAATTAAATCAGCATGCTTCAAAGAAATGAGGTGTTATTTCTTTCATGAACAGTTAACGATATTGCCTTAAGGTTTTATTGATACTAAAAGTCCTCATACTCAAAACCAATGTGATAAAATCCCAGCAGGTGGGATGGGGCCATTGGGGACTGCTTGGGCTGGTGCCACTGGTATCTCAGGAAAGAGAGTGGTACCTGCATTGGGACAACTTGGGAGAGCTCATCCTGCAGCTCTCTTCTGTGTGGCTGCACCTCTCTGAAGCTCCTCTGCAGGCATCTGCTGTGAGAAACAGGATGTGCAGTAGATGAGCCTTTGGTCTCTGCAGCAAATGCCAGTCTTGTAACATGAAAAGGAGGTAGATTGTGTCTGTGAACTTCCTATGGCTTGTCTCAAGCAAGAGGACAATAAAATGCTTCTAATGAAAAAAGTGAACACTTTCTCTTCTGGAGAAAGTCCCTTTTATTAAATGATCTGAGAAATAAACTTTTATTACATTAGTGATATGCTCAAGGGGAAGAAAAATTGGAAGTTTCAGGTGCATAGCCTTATCTACAGGTATTTCAGTGTGCTGAGAAATGCAGTTTTCATAAGATTTCCTGTTCTTGTCACTTCAGCCTACCCACTACTCTGACTCATTAGAAAGGAAGATTAGTAAAAGGGGGGGCTGGAGTTGGGAACTGCCTCATAGCTGGTAAGCATGGAGGGAAGTGGGAAGGTAAGCTTTGTATATAATGAGAAAACATGCTTGTGCATCTGGATTTCAGGCTTCCTAGATCACTTTTGTGTAGCTATGTGATTTGAAATCCTTTAAATGATGATGCTGAGATGTGTCAATAGAGAAAATGTGTCATTTTTTAGTCAGTATTGGAACAGATGTTTTTTAGCTAGGCAAAATCCCCACAAAAATAAACAATGCAGCCAAGTGTAACTGTGATGACGATAAAAATAAATGCTGTCCTTGGGGGCTGAAACATACACATTTTGAAACAGGCTTTTTTGTATCATGAATATTTCTCACTTCTGCTGGTGACATTACAATTTCCAGATTTTTTTTCTGATTTTTAGCAAGTAGGCTATGTTCTGTTAGGAATTATTTGTGCAGTCTGCTCATTAAGTGCTGAGTTACTGTTTCATAATGAATTCATGATTTGTAAACACTTGAGTGGACTTGTGAAGTTTTTCTCTGAAAGCTTTATGGATGTGCTTTAACTTTTTCCCCTAAAACTTTCCCCATTGAAAACTGCAGTAAAAATGTTACCAGCTCCAGTGCTCTTCAAAATTGAGCCATGGTACTAGAAAGAGCATGATACTGAAGAAGCTACACAGCTGAATTTTTCCATTGTCTGTCTGTTTTGAAATGAGAAGTCTGAGGTTTTCCTCCTTCAGTCCATTACTGCCGAGAGCCTTTCTATTGCTCATTTCATGGGGCCATTTCTATATTTACATGGTGTTGCCATGGTTTATTTTGTGGTTTAACCATACACTGGAGCAGTAGAGTTATACTAACTACAGATTACTTTGCCAAAGTAAAATCCACCCGTATTTATTCCTACCCCCTAATTTTGCAGTGTAGCCTGACTGATGCAAATCGACTCACTGACAAAACTCTCAGATTTAAAGGCTCTTAAATATAAGCACGGGCACTAGAACCAATGCACAAAGTAGAAAACAGGTAATGAATAACAAACTCGTGGTGGGAGAGAGGGAGCTGGGTGAGGAAGGACAGCAGCAGTGAGATCCCTGGCATCAGCCCCTGCTTATTGGGTTGCAGGGGATGTTGTATTTGTCTGGCAGTGGAACTCTTCCAAGGGCCATTATTGGAGGTGAATGAGCAAATCTTGGCTTTGGCAGCTCGTAGAGAGCAAGGACTGAAGTGTCCTTTTCCCAGAGCTTTCTGCCCTACAGCCACCCTTTGCCAAAGAGGATATTTTTCTGTGCTGCTTGTCATAAATATTTTTACATTGTTTTCAGCAGTGATGGTGACCTTGCTGGTGGAGTCAGTGCATTCCTCCTTACATCACTAGAATTTCTGATGCTTGGTGGCATGAATAAGCCACAGTCACTTGCTAAAGTATATTTTTGCTTTGAGAAAGATAAATGTTGATATTTTCCTGAAACTATTAGGACCCATCAGAAGATAACATTGTTATGTGAAAACATTTCACCTTTTGAAACTGGGAGAAAAACATTCAGAGATTTAAAGCAACAGTTTTGTCAATTTTATCCTTGTCCAGTTGTAAATATTTCCCAGCATAATGTTTGTGGAAGCCAGTATGAAATTACATTTTCTGATGCCAACCCAGCCTTGCTACATTTGGTGTCTGGATGTTAGAATCAGAGAGTTCACATTAAAAGTATACTCAGATTTATAACCACAGTTCTCTGTATTTTTTATTAATTCAATGAGCCATAAAACCTTTAAAATATTAATTAATTTGGAAATTCTTGTTCTCCTCTTTTCAAATAAATAGGCTGAAAAGTGTTTTATCTTTGGTCTGTTCTGTCAGTATTTCAGTGAATTACAGTCTTGGCTACAGCACTGTTTGTGTCAGCTATTTCATGTTACTTGGGGTTTTGTCCTGAACAGCTAGTGTTTTCCATTCTGTGTTCCTTAGTCACTGGGGTTTGCATCTTGGCTGAAAAATGTATCCTCAGTAGGCAGTTGTTCTGTAAACTGATTGCAGAGGAAATCTGCCATACCTTTAATAGAGAGAAAGTGTCAGCTAATGCACAGTGTTCATGGGGTGTAGTACAGCACTAGTGGCACACATCAATGCAGAGCACTACCAAATTTCTTTCATCCTTAGGTTATTTTAAATTTTTTTTCTGTTTTTAGGCACTACTTTTAAAATGGCTTATCTTTCCCCCCCATTTTTCTACGTAAAATGATCTCATTTCTGCATTGCATTTGTGAAGTCTTTCTTGCATTTGAAATTCCAATTGGTTGGAATCCAGTTGGTTCCAGTTGGTTTTGATGTGCTGAAGTTTAGAGAGAACAGCACTTCTTAATAGTGGAGATAAAGGAATTGCAATTAGGGGGTAGTTTGAAGAAGCCATCAAACTCTCTTCCCATGCCTACAAACAAGAAATACCAAGTGGTGGCTGAGCAGGTGGCAATAGCCCCAGGTGAGAGATGTCAGTCATGTCATTGCTCACATTTTGTGGTGCGAGGGCCATGTGTGTTTGCAAGAACAAGATCTGAGATGATGGCAGAGGAAACTGAAAATACAGCCCAGTCGTGGGCCAAAACACATGGGAAAGAGGAAAGTATTCCAGGTTGAAGCTTTTCTCCCAAGTCTTTTTGGTGTGTGTTGTAAAAGGGGTGAGCTTGGAAGCTGGCAAAAAATGAACAAGTGAGCTTTTATGGCTCAGGGAAGATCTGAGAGGCTTTGTAGGTGCAGTTGTCTGGTCTGCCTTGTCACTGTGCCCGTGTGCTCCTGTGGAAGCTGCTTTTGTGCTGGACAGGACAGCAGGCCAGAGGAGGTGGCTGGGGACACACACTGTTCTTCCCAGAGACAGCTGAACTTGAGGCCCAGGTCTGCAAGGGGATGGTCTCAGTGTCTGCTGTCTGGAGACATCCAGATGTTCAGTAGAGGTGCAGATGTGCAGATCTTGGCAAGGCGAGCTGTGGGCCTGCCCCTTTTGCCAATTCACCCAGACACCCTTGCTTAGCTAAGGCAGTGCTCTCCTGGCACAGCAAACGTGAAGGCATCCAAGGAAGTGCGATGGGCTCTCTGCAGTGGGCTTGGTGCTGCAGTGCAGCCCCTCCCAGGCTGTGCCTCCAGGGACAACAGGGGCTGTGTGTGCTGCAGGGAGCAGGATTGCTGCAGGGAGCAGGATTGCTGCCTCATGGCAAGCAGTGGTAGTCACCCTCCCATGTACTAAGACAAGCATTGATGTCCCAGGCAATGTGCCAAGAAAATGGAGACCCTGGCCATGTTTGTATCTCAGTGGTGTCTTTTTGTAGAAGCACAGTTTTCAGGTCACTGGCTTGAAACTGCAGGACCAGCAGTTTTAGAGTCTCTAGCAGGATGACAGAGCCTCCTTCCAGTGGAGCCAGGACTAATATTAGAGTTACCACTGAACTTAAAGATACTTTTTGATGCTTTTTGAGCTTAAGGCCTCCTCTAACATACAAGAAATCAAAATGGTATTGAGGGCCTTTTCTGTGCCTTTCCAGGGCATATAAGGCTTTCTTTGGAAGTACACTTAAAATAAGATTGCAGGATATCTAGTGTACCAGTGTGCTGCTTCTTGAACTCCAGAGAGCCACAGAAAAAAGGAATTAAAAATGCCATACCTAAACCAGCAGAGTAATGTATGGAGAAAGAGGTGTGCTTGCTTTGGGAATAAATGAAAACCCTAAATATCTTCTTTATTCTTGTTGTCCTTGTTCTGGAGCTTTCTATTCAGGGATTTTTTGTAACTTTTGAAAAATTTAGGTAAGAGAATTTCCCAGAATATTGTGAATTAGGCAGGTCCTAATAGATATAATTTTGCTGATATGGGATAATTGTAAATTCTGTTTAATTTTTCAAATGGTGCTGACTTCGGGGGAAGGGGAAGCTGACACTTTCCTTACTGGGGGTGAGGATTAAGCCTAGGCCTGCTTTCTCTTTAACAGTAGGAGTGGGAGCAGTAGCCTTCAAACAATAAAGGGTTTATTTATTCACTTCTCTGCTTTTGAAGACTTAAATTTGAGTTCTGCAGACTTTGAAGTCTGTATAGGAAAGGCTGCATTTTGGGTTTCAGTTATGTTGCAAACTTCAGAAGGTGTCAAATTTACTTTATAATGTTGTTTTTACAGGTGCAGATTCCCTCTACAGAAATAGTTTCAGTCTCAGTGATGAAAAGCTCAACTCTTCAACTGCATCTACTCCAAGCTTGCCATCCCCTTCAGTGACTCCTTGTAAAGGTATCTTAATTTAAGCTGTTGGCATTTCTTCCTACTCCTCAATTATATGGGCTTCTTGCTGGGAGCCAGGATTCACATGCTTGCATGTTTTTTTGTTTTTTTTTTTTTTCATTTTGGTGATTCTTTTTCTTGGTAGGTTGGTCTTTTTGTTGGGTTTTGGGTTTGGCTTTTTTTTTTAATGACAACAAGACTAAGGATTACTGTTGAGCACACTACAGATCCAAGTATTGTTGTCTTGATTATAAATGGCAATAGCATTCTGTATCTGCACTTTGCAGGTGGCCTAGTAAGTCTTTTGGTTTTGAAACACTGAACTAAAAAAATTGTAGTTTTCTGGCTGATAAGGATTAATTATTAACTTGTGTTACTTTCTTACTGATGCAACTGAGTGGCTTAAGTGTCTCATTTCTCTATAAAAATGCTTAGCCTGCATGGAGGGCTCGAGGGACTCCTCTGAAGCCACATGCTGCCACTTAAGTTAACACAATTGGTCAGATACATCCAGACCTTACACAGGGCTTATACAAACCATGTGTTAGCAACTCCTTCCTCCTTTAAAGCCATGCTGTTGAAAGAGGCTTCTGTCTTGCAGCTGATTTGCCAGGACACTGCTTCATTTGGGTTAACTTGGATTAACTCTGGAGCAGACATGTCAATAAGCAAGCACTCAGACATTTGTACTGCATGGTGCTTTTGTTACAACCACTATACTCAGGTGCATGCTCAATAGCCTTTCACACTTTTGTATCTCTTCCACAAACACACAAAAAAAAAACCAAACAAATGCTTTCTTTTCAATTAGTGGGACACTGGGGAGAAGTAATGAGTAACAGTTTCTGTGAAGTAGCAAGAAAAGAGCTCAGCTGAACTCTCAGGAAATATTTGGTGAAGAATTACACTAAAGGACAAGATGCTCTTCCTGATGAGAAGACGGAGTTGGAACTGGCTTGGAAAAGATCACAGACATGAGATAAGGAAGCAACTTGCACTAAAACTAGATTGAATGGAGCCAGTGGTGTTGCCAGGAGCGGAAAATTTGGTGGATGTTTGGTTCCACATTTATAGTGTATGGACCAAGATGAAAGGATCTGGCAGCACAGCAAACCTGTGATACTGACATGATTTTAGAGGGTGAGATTTGAGTAGGGCTGGGAGCTTATAGGGGTGATTAGGGCCATGCATGCAGCATCTGAAGAGATGAAACAGGAAAGATGGCCACAGTAGCAAAGACATGGGTTAGCTGATGTGTATCTTTTATTCTTCACTGCAGCCCCTTCTTTTTAAGGAGACTGCATAAAGTATTGCTTTGTGTTGCTTCTGTCAAGTACAAAACTATGAAAGCTAGAACTTCAGCTCAGTGTCCCATGTTCTCTAAGTGCTTTTGGAAATTGCAGCAGCTCTACTGAACTTTGCTGATGATGATCTACAGCATCTTTGCTGCCCCTGAAAATTATTTGGAGGCTTGTGTGTTTCTAGTGTTTCTTCTAGCCAGAGAGACATGTCCTGTCTAATCAGTGTTGACCCTTGTTTTGCAGCAAAGCTTGGAGACACAAAAGAGCTGGAGGACTTCATTGCTGATCTTGACAGAACACTAGCAAGTAAGTTGGTTTTTATTAGTTGCTTGCATCTCACTTGGAACTTGTTACAAAGAGTGCCGAAAGCCAAAGTATAGAGAGAGAGGGAAGGGAAAAATAGAAATATTTTATATAATGTCACTTCCTTTTAGTTTGCTAGTCCTGTGGATCATTATCTGGATGAGAAGGTAAAACAGACTCAATTCAGACTTTGTCTGAATGTTCAAGGTGTGCAGTTTATCCTGTGTGACAAAGGCTGAGCTCAATGAACCCCTGGTCTCACTTCTGAGTCAGCAGCAATTCCCCCTCCTTGACCATGGATGGATAAATGAATATCAGTTTCTTAAATACTCAAATATCACTTTAAAAACTGGTGATCTATTTCTTCATTATAAAGCTAAGTAATTGGAGGAGTGTCCTTAGGTGAGGAACAATCTTCTTGTTCTAGACTTTGCTTTATGAAAGAATGAAGGAACAGATATCTGTATCTGTTGACTTAATGTCAAAATCCTATTTGTGCTTGTTTTTACCAGGAATGGAACTTGGATCACTTTTTCTGCCACTATCTAGAAATTGTATCTTTCAGCTACAGTAATGAATCCTTCATTATGATTTTTAAAGAAAAACAACCAAAAAACAGGCCAACTGTTGCCAGCCATGTACTCTGCCTATTCCTTTTTGCCTATTCCTTTTGCTTCTTCCTCTTCTTTTCTTCTTATGTTGTGGATGTCATGCCATTTCTTTTGTGTTTCAGGTTGGGTTTTTTTATGTGGGACTAGGCTATAGAGCCCAAACCAACAAGTTGTAGGGCTAGACCTAAATTACAGCATAAACAAAGCCCTCTCAAACTATGAACTGAGAGTTTTCTGGGCCCATTAGGTGTTTTCCCTTCCCTGTATTTCTTGAAGATATGGACTTAATTCAAGACAGCTGCCCTTATGAGTTCCTGCTTCCCTGCTGTCTTGCTTGTATCTTAATCCTGGTTTCACTTCTCATACTTAAAATACATTTTTTAGTTTCCTGTCTTCTGTCATGGATGTGAGCTTGAACTGACTCTATCTTTACCACTGAAATTTAATTGACCACTCTTCTGAAAAAAGTCCAAGTTTTGGAAGGTTTGTGTATCCCAAACCGGCAAATATTTGCATTGCTATCTTGCACAGCCGTGTTGCAGCTCTAAAAGGGCTGCCAAGGTTTTAGTTTTCCCTTGCAAAGTACATCAAAGGTGAAGGCAGGAACTAGCACCTGCTCTGTGGTTTTGTGCTCTTTTTTTTTTTGTGTGTGGTTTTATTTTTTTTTAATCCCAACTAGACAAATCTCCAGTGATCTCAGCAGAGTTTCATTTGTACAGCGAGGAAGAAGTCCAATTTCCATCTGGTATTTATCACCACATTTTTGAGGAGTTGTCTGTATATGCTTGAGGTTACACAAACTTTGTGCAGATACCTTTTCAAGCCTAATGCACTTGTTAGAACAGTACTTGCCTTGTCTTTTTAGCACACCAGCATTTCAGCTTTCATGTTAACTTAAAAAAAAAAGACATAATTTGGCTTGTCAGGCAGTCCAGCAAGCTGGGCATAGGCAAGTGTCTGATATGACAACAACATGCAATCTTATTTAATAGAGAGCTTAGTGATCTTTCTTGTTCTGTATTTTCAGGTATGTGAAATGAATTTTCAGCATTGTGCTTGCATGTGGGTGTCCTCTGAAGGATAAGTGACATCAGTCAGTGAGAACTGCTGCCCTTGTCTGATAACTTTGCTCAAGATACCCTCTGAACATAACCTTTGTGAACTCCTACAAGTATTTAACTGGCAACATTGAACATTGGGTTTGGGGTTTGGGTTTTTTGGGTGTTTTTCATTTTATTTTTTTCTTTGCAGCAGATGGAATAACTTAAATGTTAGAGCTGTATTTTGCTTTAAAATATAGCTTGAATTTTAATTTAAAGTTGCTTTTATGCAAATATATTTGTAATTTTATATAGTTGAAGACTTTAATGCTTTTCTCCATTATAATATATTTTTGTATGCAAATAAATCCTGAACTGAAATCCAGATGTCTGTAAGCTTCCTATGAACATGCAAACTCTGAAATAGAAGCACAAATTCAACTCTTACTGAGAACAACATGCTTTAAAATATCTTGATAATGGTATATTCCTGTCAATTTCAACTAGCATTAGAAATTTTACCTATTTCCATTAGGTAAAATTTGTTATGCTAGTTGAATGTGGTTGCTTAAATAAGGACTTTGTGCTATGTAAAATTAATACAAGCAGAAAAATAATAAATTGGGTCAAACTGTTACTTCGGATTTGTGTTAATACAAATGAAATAACTCTGACTTAGTAGACATTTGAACAATAATACATATTCTAAACCCTATGTAAAGGCTGATTTTAAACTCTCAGACCATTTGACATGAAGCACTGGCTCTTTGGAAGGTCAGACATTTAGGCCCATCAGGTTAGAGGTGTGGAGTTCCTTACCACTGGGACAATGCTGGTGTCTGGGTGTTTCTGACACCAGGCCCTTGGGTCTGGAACACTCTGAAAAGACTTCCTGGCCATCACTGTGGTGCTGAAAGAGGGAAGGTGAACCTGTGCTTTTACAAGGAACCTGATTATTTCCAGGTGCATTAGGCACTGGGAATGTCATTATGTGAGCTCTGCTGCAGCTGCTGCAGGCATTACAGCTGCTCTGCTGTCTGACTCTGCTCCCCTGGCTGTCCTGGCCAAGTGGGCTGGGGCTGGGCTGGGCTGAACTCCTGCCTAATTTTGACCAAAGCTGTCCAGTGAACACTTGCTTGAATGGTTCATTTTTTGTGCCTGCTCTGATGTGTTATCTGGGGGTGTGTGAGTACCTGTGACACAGCTACCTGCTTGGGGGACCGTAAAGGACAGATTTGGACCTGGATCTGCAGCTTGGGGAAAACCTGCTGTGTATTTCCTTATAGGAACATCATAAGAATGGGGTAGATCCATTTCCCTGGATTTTAGATTTCCTAAAAATTGACCAAAACATTTGGTTTTAATGAACACCATATGATTTCTTGCCCCTACCCATCCCCAGTTTTATTCATTAGTAAGGAAAAAAATTTCTGAACTGGGTACATTTTATCAGTCTGAAAGAGTCTTGAGGTTGCTGTGTGGGTTCTTTCCTTCTTTCAGGCAGGAGGGCAATGTGAAGTGGAGCAGTGTGTGATGGAGTGTGCTCCTCAAGAGGAAACTTTCCTTTCAGCATTTCCTACTGCAGATTCTGTTGGTAAATTGTCCCATAGAATAGAAAAGGAGTAAAATGATTTAGGAGGGTAAAGCTTTGTGCTTGCAGCAGGTTAACTTTCAGATCTGTGAAGGAAATAGTTATGATTCAGGTTTGAGGCAGTGATGTCCTTCTCCTTGCTCTGGGACCTTCCCAGAGGCTCTTGCACCACAGGAACCCCATTATTGGCAAAATTCACTGCTGCTATGCTGTAATCATACAGGAGCAATTATTCCTTTTTGTGATGGGTGTCTGGCCCTCCTCCCTAGCCCCAGATGTGAAGGGATTCCTTTGGCTGGTGTAGGACTCCTGTTAGCTGTGGAGACACTGTGCCTTGAGCAGGAGCTGAGGGAAGGGGAACCAGGACAGCAGGGACAAGTTCCTGCTTCCCTTTTAAGAAGCATCCTTAGCATAAGGCATGTTTTTAAACCTGCTGGAATAGCAGCAGCAGTTCTGGCTGTTTTTCTATATTTTAATTCTGGTTGGTGGTTTGAACAAGGGGGTGGCCACTCCAAGTGATCCCAAGGTGGTGGGACATGGACAGCTCTTTGCTCCTCTGCTCCTCAGGTTGGGTTGTTTGAGGCATGACTTTCCCACTTGTGCACTTTCAGTTGCTGCTTGGTCCTGCTGAATACTCTGTGCCTATAATCAGTATTTAAAGTCAGCTGTCTCCCTTTATAGGCTGAAATCACCCCATCAGTGCTGTGTTTTAGAATGGCAATACTTTGTCCTCACAGACACCAAGTTTTGAAGGTTTTTCCAGTTTAAGCAAAGGTTTTAGCGAGGCGTGCTCCTCATTTTGTCTAACGTCAGTGGTGATGGAGTTGGGGATTAAGTCACCATCTGCTTGGGTTTTTTAATCTTGTTTATGCATGAACAGGTGGAGACTTCTTGCTTATACAGCAGATCTGGAGATCATCAGCTGCAGATCTGGGAGTATCTTCTGTGGAGCTGTTTGTCTGAATTCCTGCCAGTTTATGTTCAATTTTCAATGTGTCAGAAGGAAGGCACTGATGTAGATGTCATTTCACAGGAGGATGCTTATGACTTAAGTTCATCATCTGATTACATATGGCACTGAAAAATGAATTGCTGGAAAAAGTTCTGTCATGCTTTATTCCCAATGAACATTGCTGGAGACTGCACTGTCCTTATGGGCCTGGCTGAATTTTTAGTCCTTTGTTTTGACCTCCCTCTCATGCTGCAGTGCTGATTTTGAATTCAGAAGAGTCTCAACACTGTTGTGCCAGCCCCATGCACCCAGAAATGGAAATGAGCAGCTTAGATTAAGCAGATGTCACCACAGCTTAACCTGTGGAAGGTGAGGTGAAACAAGTGCACGTGTGCTCTTTACCTACTGTAAATTCAAGGTTAAATGGATTAGTTTAACCCTGCACCACCAAGGCTTGAGCTAATGTATCTTATCTTGGGCTTGCTGTTGATTCTGTGTGTCCTTGGTGCCAGCTGGTACCCGGTAACACCCAATGCTTGGTAACCTTAGTAAGGGAGAGGGACCAGATAAAGGAGGGATTTATGTTTTTCCTGGGTTGTGTGGGCATCTGCAGCCTCTACTGATGCACTGACTGGAATTTTCTGGCTAGGTGAGCTTTTAGGAGGGAGGAAAACAGCTGCACTGGCAGTGATGGAACTTGGTTATAAGGGAAGGGCTCAGCCCCTGCTGCTCCCATGGCCCTTGTGCTGGTGCCTTCTCCCCTTCTTTGTTACTCTTGTGGGATTTTTGGTACATGCTGGGTGTGGGACTGATTTCCAGCAGCATTGCCTAATCTGAAGGGTCAAAGAGGGCAGGAGGATCCATGCTCAGAGCTTCACAGGTTCGTTTAAGCCTTGGTTTCAGTAGTGGATGCTTGCAAAGAAAACCAGCACAGGAAGTTTCTGCCTGCTGGGAAACATTAGTCATTCACCAGTGGGAAAGGTCCAGCCTGCATGGTCTCCTCTGGAGCTCATCTCAGATGGCTCAGGTGTACCCAGCTGACCCATATGAGTGGTATTTGCACCCCTGGAGCCCATCCTGGGAGAGTTAATTCATCTGAAGGTGCTAGACCTGACATCTGCTAGACTGTTGGAGAGAAAATTTTGGAAGTTGCAATGTTTGGAAGCAAAGCCAATATGGCTGCAGCAGTTCTTGAACTGAATCCAGCTCTGCATACTGACAGCACGAAATCCATATTCTCAATGGGGAAATCTCCTGTTTTCTGTGTTACTTGCTACATTACTGATTTTTTTGCAGGCTGGCCAACAGCTCTAGCTCTTAGATAACTTTACAATAATGTAAGATGATCCTGGCTGCTACATCTCATCAGCTTGGATTCTAAACTGTAAATCAGATTTGTAAACCAGATCTTTTCAAGGTTCTTTCCTTTCTTAGAGGTTAAAAGGGCTATCAGTCAAATGCTGTAGACTGACCTGTGTGATTAAAATAGGTCAGTCTTTACAAAGGCACCTCAGTGCTTTGGTTGCTTTTGCTCTTTCACACCTAGGTATGGAAACCTAAAATATCTATTAGTTTAGCTTTTAAAAGCTGCAGACTAGAGGCCTGTGCCTCCATTCTCCCAAGGCATCAGAGCTCACTGTCTTCTCTGGGAGGCCTGAAGATGCTTAACTAAGCTTCAGACTGGAGGTGAAAGTTGCCTTCTCCATAAGCTGATGGCTTAACACTGATTGCCATCCTTTGCTTCTGTTGATAATGTATTTCAGATAATTTGTTTTAATTACTACTGTTGCCCTTGTCTTAAAAAAACCTCAAAACAATTAATGTATTATGGCGCATGTGTAGTCTTCACATTAAAAAAAAAATCTTGCTACTCTATCAAATCAGGTCAGGACCAATTTAGCCTTAATTAAGCACTCATGTAAACCACTGAGGTTAGGATGTTGCCCTTGGCTCCTTCAATAGCCATTTCAGAAAGGAGAGGGAGGCTGAGTTATCCCCTAATGATGGTCCTTTACTACAGCAAATATTGTAAACTACTCCAGCTAAGCAGGTTTTTCACTTGGGCTTCTTAATCCACTGACTAAAGAAAAGTGTAGGTGTCAAAATAAACTTGCCTACAAATAGCCTGAAGTGTAACAGCTGGTGGGGCTGGAAGAGCAGAGGCAGAAACACCCAGCTGGGCAGGTTCCTGTGCTTGGGGCTCTGCATCACACTGTGCAAGCACAGCAGCTTCCTTCAGCCCTGGGACTGGGGCAGGGCACGGCTGGGAGCTGCTGGGACCACAGCCCACATAGGATGCCACAGGATGAGCCACAGGAGCTCAGGGCTCTGAGCAGAGCTGCCAGAGCAAGCTGAGGAGCTGTGCACTCCTCATCCTCACCACTGCTGCCCATTCCCACCGTGCTAGGGGTGGGAAGCTCCAGCTGCCTCCTTGGGCAGGAGCAAGGAAACCACGGGGAGCCCAGGGACGGTGTTGGGTGTCACAGTGCTGAGCCAGGCCTGTGCCCTTTGGCTGTCTGCACCTGTAGGGGCCCCAGGCTTGGTTTTCTGGGTCTGGATTGAAGGCACTTGAGACAGGAGTTTGTGTTGTGACTCAGGTGTTTATTATTTCTTATCAGGAAAACAGTTTTCTTATCAGAAAACTCTCACAACTGTGAGTTCGGCACCTTTCCATTAGAAGGCACAAAATGGCCAACAGTCTCTTGTTCCAAGGTCCTTTAAGAACTATCCAATTAAGAACTGACACCTAGATTATTTTCCCTTTTAACCCAATAACTGATCCCAAAGAGCTGCAATGTGGACTTTTCTGCCCAATTGCAAAATGCCACCCGAACCCATGAAGAAGGAGAAAGAAGAAGCATGAAGAAGAAACCCAGGATGACCCCCTGTGCCCTCCATCTTGCTTCCATCCACAACATACTAAAAACCCCAAAACCTAAATTTCTCACCAAGTGATACACCTGCACTACTCCCTATAATCAATTTCACACTTTTGTGGATTCTAGTCTATCTTGAAGTCTAGGAAACTTTCTCCATGAATGAGGGTTAAAGTCAGTGGGGGTCAGGGCACCCCAGAGCAGACAGAGAAATATTCCCTGTGCCCTGGGTTTCCACATGAACTCTCAGAGCCCACTCTCTTGTCTTTTGCTGCTCCCCACCAGCACTCCCTGTCTGCAGCGCAGCCCTAGTCCCCACAAGCTCATCCATGCTCAGTCAGGCCAGCCCTTCAGCTGTAGCACTGTAGCAGGAGAGCTGGAGCTTTGGTAGTCGTCGGGGTTTTTTGGTGGTTTTTAATTTTTTTTTTTTTTAAGCATTCTAGGAGGATGCCAGTGGCTATCACAGCTGCAGACAGTTTCTAGGTTAACTATCCATAGCGTGTGGCTCAGTGGCTGAGGACTGAATGGATCTGGCCACTGAAGCCCACAGTGAAATTTGCAGGTGGGCTGGGACTTAGCTCTGTGTCAGAGTGTCCTGGGCTCCCTCAGAGCTCCAGAAAAATCCATAAATTTGGGGTGTGTCAGCTTGCTTGTGCAACACAAGTAGGAGTTTCTGAACACTGTTTAGAATGTCTCAGGAGACGTTCAGCCTAGTAGCTTGGTTAAAATTGAGTGAATGATTGTGCTGTCCCCAGTTTCATTCCATCTCTCTGGGAAGCAGAGTGATTCACGAGGGTGGATGGGACTTGTTGCTCTTTCCCCCATGGGATTTGGCACCAGGGTGGTGCTAAGAGCTCATACCCACAAATATTTTGCGCTTTCAAGCTGTGAGTTCAATGGACTCTCATGCAATATTAAGCTCTGATGCTGGTAATCTGTCTCCATAGACTGGTTCTCCAGGTTGTGTATAGTTTAGTAGTTTTATACTCTTGGAAAACTGATTTATGAACATTTATGTTTGTTTATGTGTAGAGTTTATGATGTGAAACAAAATACATGTTTTTCTCAGAGGCCAAACAGAACAGCTCAGCTCTCAGTCTCCAAATAGCATCCCAGATAATTTATTTTGTTGACAGCTGGTACAATGTGCTGCTAATCCAACAGTAGTTACTGCACATTAGCAGCCATACATCAGCTGCCTCAAAGCACTTTGGCATGCTCCAATAAATAAATTCCACTATAAAGCTCAGGGCAGATCTCTCCAGCATGCAGCAGCCCCAGTTTGGAGGCAGAGGTGAAAGTTTGGTGCTTGGCCAGAGGAGGCTGGCTGTGTCCATCAGGGATCCAAAGACTGCATTAATGCTGAGTTTAGGACCAGGGCTTCTTGCTCACAGCACTTCATACTTAAATAATCTTGTAGGAAATGTCTTGCCATTGCAAGAGTGTCTGACATTCCTGAGCCCTTGCTGAATGAAATTAAGAGAACCAACTTGGTGGGTTTTTCCCGAGGTTGCTACCAGGTAACTCCAGCCCAGATGATTGCAGAGTAAAGTTAAAGAGTATTGAGAAACTTGTCTGAAATCCATTAGTATCCTTGTTTAGTGTTTTCAGTAATGCTTTCATCAGGCACCATGTGTTTTTTTACACTTCCACCGACCATGAAGGTATAAAGAAACACATGGTCCCTGATGAAATGCATTACTGAAATGCACCTGCACCAGCTGGGAAGGTACCTCTTAATGCAAAACACTTCCCATGAACTGTTCTCTTCCCTCTACATCTCTTTATACCTAACAAAAACCCTTCTTACAGAGCAGCCTCCCCAAATCAGACCCAAAGATGGGCATTACAGGCTGTCTGACAGCTGCTCCATCCACAGAAAGACAAAAGGAAAGAAGAGAGACACAGTTAGAGGTTGCAGATTTCTTTTCCTCCTTCATCATAAATTGTGGCTCAAAAGTCACATGGTCTTTTCTGGGAAAGAGCTGTGGGAGATGTGAGCCCCTTGCCTGGACCCTCAGAGGCAGAAAGCAGGCAGAGCCAGAGCTGAGCTAAATGAGAAAAGCCTGCTCATCTCCACAGGTTTTAAACCTTCAGCATCCCAGCTGGCCCCATCCCCCTGACTTGTGGGGCCACAGGAAAAGTGTATAAGCAACATTTAGACTGTTTCATGGACTCTGACTTTCCCCAGCACCGTCAGTGCCTCATTGTGCACCGAGGGGCAGCAGCAGCTCCCTCATCACATCCCTTCTCCATGGCCAGCTGTGGAATCTGACATCTGCTGTTGTTGGGTGTCTGTTGTTTTTGTTTTTTTTTTTGGGGGGGGGGGTTGTTTTGGGTTTTTTTTTGTTTTTTTTTTTTTTTTTTTTTTTTGGTTTTTTTTTTTTGTTTGTTTTATTTTTTTTTAAATTGTCTTAGTGATTAAATGGTTCAACTCCAGAGGATGGGCCCTGGTGTATGTGTTACTTTAGTTACCCCTGTATGGGTGGAGGGGACGGGAACAAGCACCCCAACAATGGGCAATCTGGATTGAAAAACATTTAAATATTTAAAATGTCAGATCTGTTTTGGTGTTTCCTTAATGGGACCCATCCACAGGGGCTCACATGAGTCTATGGACTCAAGTTTAGGACTAAAACCAGCATTTCTCACGGTGGTGCCTGGACCATCTGCCACTCTTCCCTAGTCCTCATGACAGAGTGGTTAAATAAGAAGGAGCCATTCAGGATCTGCCAATTGTGCTTTTCCAGTGACCTTTCAAAAAACTGACTTCTTTTTGACTAAAAATAAATTTTACATTACCAAACCAATGAGGCAGACTTCCCTATGTATTTTGAATAACACCATTGTTTTGAAATATATCTTGGCTCCCATGTAACAACAGCCTGATGGTAAAAAAAAAAGTTGATTTAAATTGGTTCTGTTTATTGGCTGATATTCAAAATACAGTAAGAAAGTTGAGCTTCTGTGCTATCCTGTGACATGCCATCATTAGCACCTCATGAAATGAGAGGAAGGGGGAATAAAATCACCCAAACATTTCTGGAAACCTTCTCTGAGCTACTTTTTTTATTCAGGAATTTTCACTTTCAGAGCACCTCTGTTGCAGACTATTTCCCCATAATGACGTGTCTAGACTTTGATGGAAAAATTTCCAGGCAGCTCTTATTTCTCTGTCCTCTTTTCTCTTTCCATCCAGGGTTGAGCAGTTGGTGTGGTGATGATGATGATGTTCAAAATGGGAAACAGACTCTGAACTGAGCCACTTCCTCGAGGAAAGCCCCTCCTTTGGGGGTTTGATGTGCCCAGATATGCATGCACAGAAAAGCCTGGCCTGAAGTAGGGTGGCATTGGTCCTTAAAGAAGAATTTGGTAGCAGAGCTGAAGTTGCAGAAGCAGGGAAAAGGAAGGTAGGATTTTGAGGATGCTGGGCTGTAATGATTTGCTTTATATCTGTACATAAAAATGCATTTTCAGTATGTGCTGTTAAATCACTGATATAATTTCAGGTGTTTCCCCTACAATTTACAGACCATTTCTTAAAGCCAGACCAGTTCTGTTGTATCTTTTGAAAGTTAGAAATACCTTCAAGATAGATGAATTTTCCTGGCTTTTGTGAGAACCAAAGGGCAGGATGACAGGCCTGCCAGCCTTGCAAATGCAGATTTTTTATCAAGAAGGAGCACTACTACATGGTAGTGATGTGTGGCTGCAAACTGACCATGCTAAAAGGAGAAGGCAGGAAAAGTGACTTCTCTCAACTCTGCTCAGTTAAGGGCTCAGCCTCTCATTTCCCTATTGTCTGGCTCTTCTCCAGTTCCTGTGGTTTTGAACTTTTATTTTCCCTCATAATCAGACTGATATCATAGGGATTTGCATGGAAACTGATGCCCTCAGCTCATCTCAGTGCCAGAATTACAACAGTCTCTTGTTCCTAATGGAACAAAATATGTAAGATTTCCAGACAGCCCCAGTTTATGTGGTGAGTGATCTGTCAGCCTATAAGCAGAGCCTATGTGATGCCTCCGTCTAATTTCATGAAAACAGACGAAAAATAGAAAAAAAAGTATATGTTAATGTGGCATGTGCATGTGTAAGTGTTAACCAGGTCAGTGTTTCTCTGCTGCCCCATGAGGCCTGGCCTCTGTCACCTTGGCTGTGTGAAGAAAAGACCCCAAGATGCTGGGTTTTCCCCAAAGGGAGCAAAACCACTGTTGTCTTGGGGCCCTACAGTGACCCTCTGCTGTGTCAAGTTCTCTGCAGACACAAGTAAGTATCAGCAATGGTTTCTAAGTTCTGCTGAAATTGTTTGGTACAGCTTCCAGTCCTTTTGGGGGGTTAGCTTGTTGGCTTAAAGGAAGGTTGACTCCCAATTCTCCTATCTGAAGCGAACCATTCCTCCTCCACCTAGCAGGTGAAGGGAGGTTCGGGAGATGGCAGGACTGGTAGAATGAAACCCCTCTAAAAGCCCTGTGTCCTCTGACTTGGGTATCCTCATTTGGAGCCATCAAAGGAGGGCTGGCAGAAATGGATCCTGAACCCTTTTCAGACGTGCCAGATGGATGGATTATAGTGCTGAAGTCATTCATCCAGAGGGAGGAAGCTGATGGACAGGCCATGTGTGTCTTGGCCCTTTTAGCATATTTACTTCCTTGCCAAAGCTTTGGGGAAAATAACCTGCTTTTAATAGAAGCTTGCCCAAACAACACCCAAACACTGACACAAGTCTCTATGTGGCAAGTCTGGATCTACCTGGCTTGTTGGGTCACTGCTGCAGAGCCAAGCTTCTGTGCAAGCAGTGAACAAGTGGCAGAGTGACGCTCCTGCCTGATGCAATGTGAAGCAGCCCATGCAGGAATGTGCACAGAGAGCCAGCTCAATAGAAATCAAGACCTACTTTAGCATCAAATTATGTATTCTCAGCTTTTAGAGGCTTGGCCTCAGGCCATTTTTCATGTTCAGCTCACCCTGTGCTTTAACCGGAGCTGAGAAAGTTGCTGACTCCGTGCTGCGAAACCTCAGCGGCGCGATGAGGAGCTGCCTGACCCACTGCCAGCCTCATGCTCAGCCCTGCTGCCTGCTCCAAACACACTGAGCTCCTGAGCCTGACCCGTGTGAGAGCCTCTCCACCTCTGCAAGCCACATTAACCAAGTCCCTACCAGTTCTAGGAGAATGATATTGGCCTGAAACCATGGGCTTGATGTGGGTCCTTCTCCTGGTGCCCAAGCTTGGGCGGATGGTTTTTCCACCCACGGGCACACAGGTGTTCTCTCTTTGGAAAACACACTGAAACAGTAAATCCTATTTGTGGCTTTTTGTTAGGCTTCCAGCCTTGAGGGGCAGAAGTTGTTCCAGTGAAAGGAAATAGAGTTTTGAGGTGCGTGGGCAGGACTGCTGCCTTGTTCTTGGGGATGCTGAAGTGACCTGGGGCTTTTTGGCTGTTGGTGTGTAGGAGCTGAGGGAAGCAGCAGTGGGTGGACGTCTGCAGGTCTCTCCTTGCCTCCATCCTGACAGGAAGGGAGTCACTGAGGAGTGCCTGTTCCTCTTGCAGCTGCTGAGATCCACCCCCAGATCCACCAGCATGCCCAGCAAAAAAGGTCTTTTTTCCACGTGTCAAAATTAGGGACAGGAAAGTGTTTATTTATATATACTCTGTGTAGGTGCTTTCTGGCTTTCTTTGGAGACATCCTCTCTGCCCTCAATTCCTTTTCTCCTCTCCTGCCTCCCATGCTCCCCCTCGCTGCCCCCAGCACCCCCTCTCCCAGGGAAAGAGTTCCCCCTGCTCCCAGGGGCTGGCAGGCTCCTCTGTGGCTGGAGGGATTGGCCTTGGCAGCTGCACAGGAGCCAGGGTGGGAAAACCTGGGTGCCCTCCCGGCCCTGACTCACTCAGGGGGCAGCCACATCCCTTATGGGGAGATGAACTGATCCCCTTTGAGCTCCAGGCCTCTCTCCCGCCCACTTTTGGGGTTTAGGATTCAGAGGGGAAGAAGGGTGTTGCACAGAAGAGTTCTCTGAAAGGGACCAGGGCTGCAGATGGACATTGTCACTCCCCTGCATGGCATTTGACACCTGCTCTGCTCGGGAAGGGCAATGTGGATATTTCTCTCTCCCTGATCATCTGAGTGGTGTTGCTTTGGCATGACTCAGGAGTGACTGACTTTGCCCAAAATAAAGATTCCTTGTAAGCATGCATCACTCTTCCAGAAGACTGTGATTCACTGGAGGTTTGCCTCCACCCTCTTTGGTGCAGTCCACAGCTGTGATTGCCTTTGGTGCCTTTTTTGGGTTTCTTTCTTTCTTTCCAACATAGGTTAACTTTGAGAAGTGGATTTGTGTTTTGGGTTTCTTTCTTTCTTTTTTGGGTTTCTTTCTTTCTTTCAAACATAGGCTGACTTTGAGTGGATTTGTGTATCCTGGGCCAAGTTCTTCTCCCATTCAGTGTCTGTGGGCCAAGTTGCTCAGATCCCTGCATCCCGGCCACATCCAAGTTCTCCATTTTGAGTATTGAGTTCTCGTGTCAGGCATTAAAAGGGACTATCACAGGCATTTACTCAGATTTTCTGTGCTTATCATACACCTCAGAGATCCCTCCAGTGTTCTGCTCCAAGCCCTGAGTCTCTCAGTCTGGCTGGTCAGAGACACGGGT
Organism: Melospiza georgiana; assembly: GCF_028018845.1. Classification (NCBI taxonomy): domain Eukaryota; kingdom Metazoa; phylum Chordata; class Aves; order Passeriformes; family Passerellidae; genus Melospiza; species Melospiza georgiana. The sequence continues at coordinate 51,348,541 of NC_080431.1, forward strand.
CTGTATCCAAGGTCTGAGGTGGAGACCTGTCTCTGTGACTGAATATTGGCAGCAACTGATCATAAAACCTTTCCAGTGCATGGAAAGGATTCCAAGGAGACTCCAGCTGACTCCACCTGGTCATCTCCAATGCACAATATAGAGGAGATCTAAAACTGCAGCTTATTTTGCTATCCTTGCTTCTGCATGGTTGTTTGCTTTAAGTAATTGCATCTCATTTAATGATATTTTTCTAGATAGTCAATCTGATTATTAATTTATGGCATACCTTGCTGCCTTTACTGAGCTTTCCATGCTGTGTCCCCTCATTTTTATCTTCTGATGCTCACTCTCCAAGGACCTGTGCTGCTGCCTGAATACCATGTTAACCTTGGACACCAGATGCTTGTCCTTTTACCCCAGGATCCCAAATCACCTCTGGTGAAAGCTGACATTGTCTTAAAACCTCTGAATCCAATATAAATGATGTTCTGGACTTGGAAGCAGGAGGCTGCCTGCAGATTTGGGCCCAAGCTTCTCATTTCCATTTGTGACCAGAAATGCTCTAGTACCTTCTCCAGCCCCCTCATCATCTGCCTCAGGTTTCAATGCACCACAAAGGGAGGAGAAAAAGCTCTTCAGACCCCCCAGCAGCCCAGCTAGAAAGTGTTCCAGCCAGAACCAGTTTGTACTGATTTAGCAAAGTTTTGAAAACCTTAGAAGCTGTTGGTCCAAGGCTTGCCCCTCCATGGTAAGGAGACTCATGCAACCAGGAGCCTTTGAGGATGTGCCCAGCGAAGAAGGTGCAAACACTTGATGGTGAATATTATGAAATCTGGAGAGCAATTTAAAAGGACATTTAAATATTTAACAGTGACAGAGTGGCTCAAAGAATTGCCCAGGGAGTAGCTCCCAGTCCTGCTGCTGAAGTGCTGTTTGTTGAGAAAGGTCAAATAGCAAACTGGTGAGGACACTCACACCGAGCCAGAAGTCATGTTCTCTTTCAGGACGGTGTATCTGATCTGCTCAGGTCAAACAGTCATCCACGATTTTGTCTGCCTTGCTGAGACAAAAACATTTTAGGAAGCTAAAGCTAAAGCTATGACAAGTATTCGAAACACATCAAGGAGACTCCAAACTGTCTCAAACCTGATTTCAGGGCAGACATAAGAAAGTATTACAGCATTTTAATCCTTTGCTTGTATCATATTTTTAAACTTTTTCTGAAATCAGAAGCGCTGGAAGCTTCACTTAAAAAGAAGGGGGAGATTTCACCGAATGTGATCTCAAAGCAGAACTCTGAATAAAAAGTGAGTGCTCCAAAATAAATAAGTTTGAGCTCAGAAGTGGACAAAGAAAAGTGTTTCTTCAGATATAACCAACTTAAGCATGGTGGCTCTGACTTTGCCAGGTGTTCTGTCTTTGTTGGTGTTCACTATCTAGACAAGTTTCTTTCTGAAATGCTGTAGGAACTTCTCAGTTTGCTCTCTTTTAGCATGACATTTAAGGAACTGGACAGTAAGTAATTCTGAACTTCAAATAAGCCTTTGATTTCACTTTAGGCTTCTCAAGCAGATGTTGTGACAGGTATGTAGGTCCATGGTAAGCAATGGCAATCATACAGATATTTCCAGCTATTTTGTAGCCCCTTTGTAGCTCTTCCACAGTGTTATGACCTAATTCTCACCTTCCCCTCAAATATTCACCAGTCATGAGATGCTAAATTTGGATTCATGATTTAGATCAGATAACAGGAAGAAAGTCTTCACTATGAGGGTGCTGAGGCACTGATACAGGTTGCCCAGAGAAGCTCGGAATGCCCCATTCCTGACAGTGTTTGAAGCCAGGCTGGGTGGGGCTTTGAGCATCTTGTCCCTGCACATGGCAGGGGGTCGGTGTCTTCTACCCAAAATGTTCTGGGGTTCTATGCTGCAAATCACACGCAGCCCCTTCTTGCATTCACCATAAATACAAACCAGTGCCTCCCACAAGCTTCCCAGAAGGTCAGAAGCTCCCAGATCTATTAATCTGCTAATGAGGCTTCACAGCTTTTTCCAAGCTCAGAAATGTAAAATTATTTTCTGTGAGTCCTGCCATTCCTTTGCAGTGTTACCACTGCCTCGATGAAGTGCTTTGCCAGAGGTGAGGAACTTGTCCACCTGCAAAGACAGAGGCTGAAAAAGCTCTTGGTGGGAGAGAGTATTGGGGAAGGGGTGGAAAGAGTCTGGTGAAGGAAGACTTGGTGGTAAAATTATTATTTTTTTGCACGCAGCAGCAGCTGACAAATCCATCCCGTCTGTGCTTCATGTGCAGCATTACAAAATTAGAAAGTTGTTTTCCAAAGAATATGAAACTGCTGAAGAACAGAAACTGAAGTGCTGTAAATAGTGCTGGGCCCTTTGAAGCCACAAAGAGGAGACTGTTCTGCTGGAGATGCCAGCCCTGGGAACATGGCTTGCCTTTGTCCGTGTGTCATTATGCAGCAGCTGGCGTGCGCCGAGCACGACTCCCAGATTTGCTTGTGCTGCTAACCCAGGACAAAGAAGGGACAGTGGCTGCCTGGGAGTGGTGGCCAAGAGAATTCTGAGTCCTTCAACCCACCTGGCTCAATGGGGCAATGATCTTCTGTAGATACACTTGGAAAGGTAAAGAACAAGTCTGCAGGCAAAATTTGCTCAGATTATCAGAGATAATTGTTTCTGTTTTGTCTTAGGAAGAATAAAGAAATCCCAGTTCTTTTTTGTAGGAGATACAGCTCAGTCTCTAATGTTCTTGTCACCAGGGCCAGTGGGTTTTGCAGTGGGAATGGTGGCAGCTGACATGAGCCCCCTTTGGGCTGTCCATGACTCCTGAAAACAGCATTCCAGTGCCCTGTTTGAGCAGTTGGGCTTAAAATGCAGCCGAGGAAGCAACAGGCACTGATTGGGTTAGTCCTGAATCTGGCTGAAACCTCTCCATGGATACACTCCAAGGGGGAATCATGGGGTACTTTGACTAGACACAGCTCCCCAAAGGTGTCACCTAATAAGAGATGGTTGAACTGAGCCCAAACACACAAGACAGCTGTAGGAGCCCACTATGTTTATTCTGGTGCAAATGCATGTCTTTGGGGAATTTAGACCCCATCCTACACCCCTGTCTGATTCCTGGATGGATGGTGTCTCGCCTTGACACTTGGAGCTATTTTCTTCCCCCAGTTGTCCATGGCTGGGCCTCAGCTTTGCACAGCCCCTGCTTAGCTTTCAGTGTTGAAAGCAAGGAGGGTCATTAAATCCCACTGACCTTCAAAAGAGCCCCAAGTGAAACCCTAACAACGTTCTTAATAAAGGTGCTGGCTCTGAAGGATTTTGTCTCATGCACCTCATGCCAGATAATGGCACAAGAGGTGCTTGTAAATGGGAACTTTATTAAACTTTATTAAAGGAGTCACAGGAGCGAGGGCTGCACCTTTCAGCCTTGCCACGGGAGAACCACTGCATTAAAGCTCAGTTTTTAAATTAGGCAATGGAAAGCAGGTTTAACCACTCACAGTGATTTTATCACATGTGTATGCATGGAAACATTTTCTTAACTAATGAACCCATGGTGAAGTGGTTAATTGATTTTAGGTGCCTGGGAGCCTCCAAGCACTGCCCTGATTAATTGCCTGCTCAGCTTTGGTCTGTGAATGGCTGCAGAAATGAATGTCCCGTGGAGTCAAGCCTGAGGACAGACAACCACAAAACAAGAGGGTTAGGCACAGTTTCACCAAGGAACAGTAGCCAAGATCTGGGGGAAAAACCTGCCAAGATCATCAGCTGAAGTAAGTAACTCAAGAAGGAGCTGGGCAAGTTTCCAGAGCTGCAGAGTATGAGGTAAAGCCATTAACAGGATTTTTGGTTTTAAGATAATGAGAGATTGGTTAGTGATTGGGATTTCCTGGACTCCTGAGGCTTAGGAAATACTAGAAACACGGATGTGGAAGGCTGGCCTTGGGGAAGTGGGCTCAGGGGCTGCTCTGTGCCAACAACCAGCCTCCCCTGGCCCAGTGCCCTGCAGCAGGAGGTGCCTGGCAGGATCTGTGTTGGTGTTCCCAAAGGGAAGGGAAGGGTGAGCTGCCCCATTGGGCCTGGCACTTGACAGCCATGGGGCAGCAGCTGGTGGTCTGTACCCAGAGGAGGATGGAGTTACCCCCAAGGCAGGGGGTCTTTCAGCTATTTTTATTATGTTCCTCCTTCTTCCAGTTGTTTGCACAAGGGAGGTTGCACTTTTCAGGGACAAAATTCACAAAAACCAGACAGTGACCACAAGAGCACAATGAGGTGTCTGCTTACAAATTTAATCTCTTGGAGGTTTAATGCCAAACTCTGCCCTTGCATTTGGAGAAGCCGTAGAGAATTTTTTTCATTGTAAGTTTTGTCCAGCAGTGTTGCGGTGAAAAGAAGGAGGACTGCATAAAAATGAATTGACCACTGGCTGTGGGCTCTGAGTCCAAGCAGAAATGGTCAGTGTGTGCTGGCACCCTGCTGAACAGCCAGCAGGAGCTTGGATGATGATGGATTAGCCATTTCATTGAGCTTCTTACTTGTCTGTGCCCTTGGGCTCCTCCTGTGTATCTGCATGCTGGGGGCTGGAGCTGACCCTCTCAGAGCCCACCAGAGATCTGCCATCGTGCTGCCCTTTGGAGCATGAAGCTCCAAACCCAACATGTTGGCTTGGAGCATGGAAGCCTGGGAGCCAACATGTTTGCCATGCCCACTGGGAGAGGGAAGAGAACCCCCAAAATCCTCTGGCTGTTGTCTTCTTGTTATTTTTTAAAAAGTATGCACAAGATACAAATAGCGTAAATTAACAAAGCCCATCAGCCTAAATGAAGAGAGTTATCTTCAGGTGGGCCTGCAAGACAGAGCTGGACATTTCCTAGAGCACCTTGTTACCATTAGATTGTGTAAAACCTGGTACAAACATGTACCATTGCCTCTGGCTGGGCAAGGGTTAATGTGATTCATAGAATGTTTCATGCCTTTAAGCATTTTCCATAAGCAAATGATCATTGCAAATTTTTTTGCAGCAATCACCAACAGAGCAAATAAATATTAATAAAATAATTAGCATTTCAGAAAAGGGTTAAACCACACAACCAGCTGTGTCTTCACAAACACCACAGCATCTGAACTGCAAAAGTAACGTTCAAACCCCATCTGTAATGGAAAAAGTTACTTTTATGCCTATGCATAGAATTTCTGTCTGTGACTCCCTGAGGAGGTTGCTTCATCTTGGCATTTTTCAGTGTTAACCAAGGCTCCATGACTGATGAATACTTGGGAGTTTAAGTTACTAGAAAGGGATACTCAAATACTTAAATATTTGTATGCATTAGCCCTTGTTAAATTAAAACTGTTTTAATCATGGGTTTGTTTCAAGAATCTTAATTCCTGTCATGACTTAATGTAATCCTGTACCATAATACTTTAATGCTGGAAAGCCTCTGCCTGTTCCATTTTCCACCACCCTTTCCTGTAGGATGCATACCTGCCCTACAGGGGCTTGGGAGCACACTGGCACATCCTCCTTGGTGTGGACAAAGCTGGCTGATTAGCACTCACATGAAAATATCAATTAATCAATCATCAATAAAGTTCTTCCCACCTGCAGTGATCCTGCTGAAGCAGGAGATAAGAAATGGGGAGGAATGGTGTAGGATGGGAGCTGTCACCCTGAGGCAGTGAAGGAGAACATTAGTGGCTACACCATTCATTAGGGACATGGTGGAAAGTCAGCAGCAGAGACTAGTCCCTTATGGTTTGGGTCCAGACCCACTCAAAACTCTGGAGATTAAAAAAAATATTAAGGCCTGAACAAATGATGCTTACCTAGTTTTGGACAGAGTGTGACACTTGAGTGATTCAAAGGGGGTTGGTTAGGGTGTTTTTTAAAGCCTTGAAGTGTTGAATTCCTGTTTTGAGGAAAAATTGACTAAGCTTTGACCTTCATTGCCTTGCCAGTCCGAGTTTCCCACATTCACACGCATGCTTTTCCTAGAAGAAGTCATCCAGAGGAACAACGTGCCTTTTGTTAGGAGTCTCAGTTAAATAATGCTGCTTTCAGATCCCTCCACGGCACGGAAAGAGCTCAGTGCCCTTTGGGTTTGCTGTCTCCCATTACCTCAGGTTAGGCTGGGCTCTGCAGGCTGCGAGCTGACACACAGGAGGCCTCAAGCCCTCTGAAGTGGTGTGTTTGTTTTCTGGGGCTAGCACAGAGCAGGTCTCAGCTCCAAGGCCATGGAGGAGCTGCCCTGCCAAGCCTGGGGCTCCAAAGGGTGGGAGGAGCTGCTGGGTGGGATGAGGAGACACCAAGTCTGGAGTCTGACACCTACAGAGACCCGCTGACCACAGCACTTGAGAGGAACAGAGGATAGAAAAGAGCTCTTTTTAGGGTCTCCTCTGCCTCAGTCTGTGCCTGGGCACACTTGTTCTTGGCTCTTTGCTTTTGTTTGTGTCAGCTTGGCTTTGACTTGTTTCCTGCTTCTTTCTAGCCAGCATCTATTTCTGCTCTCATTTATTTTAGAAAAAATAACTTCTTCTCTCCGGTTTTCCCCCTTCATTTTTGCTGGTGGTGGTGAAAGGAAGGATCTTTTCCCTTTTTGTTTTTGCAGAGAATCACTACTGCTTCCTTTTTTTTTTTTTTTTTTTTTTTTTTTTTTTTTTTTTTTTTTCCCATCCTGCAAACGCGGCTCACTAATGAGAGCACACACCAGTGCTCAAGGAGGAAGCTTTTAAACCCCCCTGTGCTGGCTCTGATTTGTGTAACGGTTTTGGGGCAGGTGTGGAGGGCACAAACAATGCCTCAAAGGGCTCATGCAGGGGTCATGCTTAGGTGTCAGGGCAGACACCTGCTGCAGATGCTTGCTGTACATTATGGTGTCCTGCTTTAGCAAATCACTTGTGCAGTCTTTTAGCCAAACCATCTGCATGAGGCTGAGAAAGGAGTGTGGGTCTCACGGAGGGGACTTGCAGGTGCCAGTAGGTGAGATTTAACTTGTGGGACTGTGCATCTGCCTGGCAATCCTGAGACCCCCCCCTTTAGGAGCTGCACTAACAGGAAGGATGATTAAAAAAAGATAAAGGCTAATGGGCTGTGAGCTGCTTTTGACCAAACACCAGGATCTTTCAGTTGCTTTGTAAATCATTCAGATGCATTTATGGAAATGTTTTGCTTATAATTTGTGATTCCAAGTATAGGATTAGTACTAAGATGCTAATTTTAAATGATGTCTTGGCCTTTGTCATTATCTAGTTCTAACTGAATGATTTATCTGTGATATGCACGTGGGTAAGAACTCAGAGCTGATGAATTAAAAAGCAGAGGAGAAAGGACATGTTTTCATTGCATTATAAACTCCTTAATGACTTCAGAGCTTTAAAGCCACGTGATTAAAGCTTTAATAAAACAAATCATACTTGTCTGCACCCAGTGCACAAGCAGCATTAATGCTGGCCCATGTTTGGGTATGGAGGCTGCAGTTCAGGGCTTGGCTCCTGAGTGTTGGGGTGTGGGGCTCCTGCTGTGTTAATCCAGACCCTGGGTATTTTAAGATCTTCTGCTTCCAACCTAACCTGCCTGCAAAAGACCAGAGCCCACAGACTCCTTGATCTTGTAGTACTATTTGCAGCAGAGAGAGCAGTGATTTCAGGGGATGGTGATATTCTTTTTCTGAGCTGGTGCCAAAGGAGAGGAGAATTTTGAGCTACTAAATGTACTATAACACAGAGGGAAATCTGCTGTTTAGTGGACATAGAGACCTTCTTGAGTGCAATGGCAATTGAGGGGACTTTAAAAATATGAGAATGAGGGAGAATAAGGCAACTTCTCAAAAAATATTTTCAGTAGCACTTCCAGTGACTGCCCCCATTTCACTGCTCTATCAGTTCAGTGTGTGTTCAGTGCTCAGCTACAACCTTTGCAGCAATTTTTTTGAAATCACAGCAGGAGCAGGAAGCAATCTCTGCCCTATTCAAGTGAGAAGACAGCAGCAGAGGAGGTCAGTGCTGACACAGGGAGCAGCTGCAGTGTGGCAGACCCATGTGCTGCAGGTCAGCATGGCCCTGGGCCAGCGTGGGCTCCACTCTGCTCTCCCTGACATGATTGCTGCCCTCCTCACACACCAACTGGCAGCCAGTTTGGAGCATCTCCTCACTAGGGGCTTGCTTGCCCATCTGTGTCTGCCCTTGTCCCTTGCTCAGTCCTTGCCCCATGAAATCTGTGCTTAAACACAAAGATGGCCCTTCTCCAGGGGGCAAATGTATTGATGGGTGGGAGGTCCCTTTTCCTCTCACATCTGCCTTGCTCTCTGGAACTGTGCCACACTGAAAGTGGGTCATGTCAGAAAACTGAGGTGTGAGGAGGACTATGGCAGCTGTATCACTACTCTGATTTTTGCTGTTTTGGTCACACTATATGACTTCTTTCTAAAGGGATGCAGTGAGGTACTCAGTCCTCAGTACAGCAGAGAAGGACGACAGAGTTTCAGTGATCCCTGTTACCCTCCTGAGGAATTGCAAGGGAGCTGGGGGATAGCAGGAGACCTGCAGAGCAGTTTCAGATAATTCTGATGGAAAAAAATATATGGTTATTTTGGTGCATCAAAATTCTACCACACTTCCTGCTGCTGAATGCAGCACTCAAGGGGAGCATGCTTGCTTCTAACAAACTGCATTTCCTTAAAACCTCAAACTTATTCATAATTATGAATTTGGAAACCAAAGTAGGTGACCTTGCAGCTGTTGAACCAAGCTGAAATGCAGATGTTGGTGCAGATGGCATGGAGCATGATTTAGCCATGACGACAGCAAAAATATGTGGGACACCATTCCTCACCTCACCCCGCAGTATAACACATTTTCCTAACCATGAATGTTATTTGTGGACTTTTTCCAGACCACAGTCTGCATATAATATTGTCATCTTAGTCAGCCTGGCCAGGGAAGCTCAAATAAAATATTCATTTAATGATTTGAACTGAAAAGGCTGTTGCTAAGAATGGGCTTTCTATCAAGGTCTGATACAAAAAGAACTTTTTTTCCTTCATATTTGTGAGATGTGTTTAGTTTATAGGTGCTGAGTGAATATTTCCACCCTCAGTAAGAGGTTCCAGAGACCAGTAAATTTTGGCTTGTGCTAGAATGAACTTGTACATATTTAAAAAGCAAGCAAGCTCCTGCAATTTGTATGCAGGGAACATAGATGTTGTATTCTAGTACCCATGCCACTGCTCCATGAGGTTAACAAGCCTCAGTTCATTCTGAGCACGTGCCTGGGAAGTTTATTTGATACCTGTTGCTGAGGAGGAGGAGGCTTAAGCACAAGAGCTGAAGGCTCATGGCTCTGACTTGGTGCCAACCTTGGCAGATGGACTCCATCTCTGAGCCTGCCCATCCTCAGCCAGGCTGGCTTTGTGCAGCTTGGTGCCCACAGCTGGGCTTGGCCAGGGCATGGCACACCTCCCTGCTGCTCTGTGAGCCCAGTGTGCCTCCCTGGGCACCCTCTCCTGGCCTTGCACTGGGGTGATTCTGCTGCTGAGGCTGTGCCTGGTGCATCTTTCTGGCTACTTCATCTGCTTTTCTCACCTCCATCCTGCTTTGCTGGTCAAGTCAAGCCAGCTCAGAGCGCTGAGCAGGTTGAAAATGAGGAATTTGTCCTTTTTTCCCCTGCTTGCTCTCTCTCCTTATGTTTCTTTTAGAACTGAGAGAATCCTGGTGCCAGGTTACACCCAGCTTGTAGGGATCCACAGCCCAGGCAAGCAGAGTCAGGGTCTAGTTTCCAGCACTACCTGCATTTGCACACTTCAGAATGTCCAAATTAAAACTGTATGTCATGGGTGAAAAAAACAGGGTCAATATCTCAGATTTTTATTTTTTTTTTTTTTTACATTTCCAACTCTCAGTATATTTACTGCCATGAGGTTTTTCTTGACTAGGATCACACTACAAGTGTAGTACTAGATCTGTGTTCTGATACACAGAATTTTTCTGCATGCAGTCACTCCAGATGTTCAGACTAAGGATGTTATGAGTAATGTTAAAGTATCTAGTTTTTAAAAACAGATTTTCATTTTCATATGTTTAATTGTCCTGCCAAAAGCTGGAGAATAGATGGTCATGAAAATGAAGTTATTCAATTTTTATAATTTTGTCCTTGTCTTTGGGAAAAAACCCACCATTACTTTCATGCTGAAGAATTGCTGAATCTCTTCTGCAATCTTCCCACATACATTTATTTCCCAGAAAATGCAGTTGACTTTAAAACATTTTATTCATTGACAACGCTGTTCCCATTGACACAGCAACCTCAAAAACAAAACCACTTCTGAATTAGGCAATTTATTGCCTGTTTATTTTGGTGGTGTAAAGCTTGTCTCCTGGAAGAGGAAATCTTTCACCTGAACGGTTTGCAAGCTATTTTTGTAGGGGAATTTGTTTGCTACAAATTGTTGTAAACAATCTGACATGCCTGAGTGAGACATTGCCTGCATTTGCTCTGGTTGAAATCTCATCTGGCTGGACTTTCTGGTTTTCTTTTCTTATTTTTCTTTTTAATTTTTGCACCAAAGCTAAATAATAATCCCAAAAATGATTGTGTAGTGTAACTAGCTGGCTAGTGGGTATGAACACAGTACATACAGAAACAGAATTAGACCAAAATCTGCATTACAAGAGGTAATTAAAATAACTACTGCTGATGTGACTAATGCTATTAAAGCATTAGTGATAGGTCAGACCCTGCTCCAACTGGCAGCTCTATTCATTTGCTGAAACAGGCCCTTTCCATAAAAACTGATGAGTGCAAAAGTGCCTTATTAAACTGTGAGAAGAGATGAAAAATACCTTAACATGCTTTCAGAGGGGATGAGTGACACACAAAGCTGGTGCCTGCTTTGCAGTGAGAGCAGCCACTGGGGCTGCTGTTAGGCAGACAAAGCCATGTTACTCTTAAGCATTCCCCTAATTAAAAATAAATGCATATTAGGAAGCTCTGCAAATCCCAGGAACGTGAAAGAGGAGTGTTTGCTGAATTTTTGAGCAGTGAACTAACCCTGCAAGTCCTGGTGAGACAGGGAAAAGCACAGTTGCTGCTTGGATTTCCCTGGGGTAGTGATGGGCATTACAGCAGGTGAGAGATTACAGCCTGGGGAAAATTTTGCCCTGAATTTTTATGATTTAAAGAGACACTGTCAGGTCAAATATGCTCTGCAATGAAATGTTATTAAAGCCAAAACCCAAACCCTTTCCTTCTGAACTGAAAATTAAAAAAAAGTTTTACCCATTTCTTCTCCCTTTCTCTCAAAATCTACTGAAGGCCTCTTCCCCTCCACTCGAGACAGAGCCCACCTGCAGTGCTGCATCCAGCTCTGGCCCAGCACAGGAAGGACACAGACTGGGGGAGGGAGTCCAGAGGATGGACATAAAGATGGTCGGGGGGCTGGAGCACCTCTCCTGTGGAGACAGCCTGAGAGAGATGGGGCTGCTCAGCCTAGAGAAGAAAAGGCTCCAGGGATACCTTCCAGCACCTAAAGGGGCTCAGGAGAGCTGGAGAGGGACATTCTACAAGGGCATGTAGCAACAGGACAAGGGGGAATGGCCTGGAACTGAAAGAGGACAGGTTTAGAACGACCACCCACTCCCACCCACACTCATGGCCACGCCTGGCCCTGGACATGGCTGTATCCTATGGGCCCAAGGAAGAAGAACTGGAACTCAACAGATATCTCCCGGAACAAAGATAAAACCAAACACTACAGAAAGGTAACTGTAAATGATGTAACTTAATGAAAGGTAACTGTAAATGATACTTATACATGAAGTGTAGTTTAGAGGCATAATCAAACAAAAGATTAAAAACTGGATTTATCATAGTTTTTCCTTTAAATAGGACTATTTTTTAATGATAAAGATAACAGTATTTTACTGCATTTAAATCTGAAATGAGAAAATTTATCCACACAAGTAATGTAGAAAGTGTACAGTGCATCTGCTAATTAACTGCAAGAAAAAGGTTCTTTTTTTCAGGACTCTGGCAATAAAGGCAGATGTGCTAAAGAAATTTCCATGTAAACACACATTTATTAAAAGCCTTAACAATATTTCAATTATTTATTGCATTTAGTATCTCGTTATTTGTTTACAGGACCAAGATATTTTTATTTTGAAGCACACTTCCCCTTAGTAGCAGCATCTGTGTGTATGTGCATACATGTGCATTTGTCCCTCCAGGGATAACCTTCTCAACCTTCTCCTCCCAATTCCAAACAGGAACTGCATCTTCAATCTCTTTGTTTTCACATATATAGTTATCATAACAATGCTAACAAGACTTTGAAAAATGTCTTCCGTCCCCTCTTGTCACGAAGAGTTTGAAAGCTGACCAGGCTTCAAAGTTCATCCTAAACAAGGGACATTTTTGATGCTCTGGTGAAGATTTTTGCTGTAGGATTGATGGACTAGAGAATGACCACCATAAGCTGGACCTTTTAAAACACCCATGGTTGTATTCAGTGAGACCAAATTAATTTGCCTCCTCCCTTCTAAAGATACTGCTCAAAGTGCAGCTTGATCAACTGCAGGACTAAGAGAAAAATTAAAAGAATTGCAATTCCTCCTTCAGATTTTTATAAGCACTCTTCCTGAATGTTCTTTTATTCAGTTACTCTGTAATTAGTATCAGTTATGATGTACATCCCCCACACCAGCTTAATTAAATCATACATTCAATTCATTGAGTATTCCACTGTTCCCAAAGAACTACAAAATAGCTCTTCTTTAGTAGATAAAGAGGAATTATCACCTCATGGGACAAGCCAAACTGATTGAATCATAAAGTAAGTCTTTATAACTAACTTGGATATTAAATACATTCTAACACAGATATCTTGCTAAAATACTTTTCCCTCTTCCTTTATAAAAAATAACTCATTTTTTCATGCCTAAATCTCTCCTCCAGTTTAACCTTCAAATGACCCAAGGAAAACAGATGGTGAACATGCTCTAGCAAAGCTCTAGTAACCTTTTTGTCTCCTGATTGAAGAGTCACCCCCATGTGCTGAGGCCATCTCAGGGACTGTAACAGTGCAGTGGGTGCAGCATCATCAGCTGTGCAAAGGAGTTGTGCAAAGTCTCCTTCTTGGAAACGCTGCCTCTTGGGTTCTTAAGAGTGTTCTGATCCTCTCCCCTTACTTTTCACAGGCAGAACTGAACCAATTTATTTTTGTTTTCTTTTACTTCTTAACAGTCACTTTCTCTGGCTCTGACAACTCAGAGCATGGTGCCTGATCAGATAATGGATGTTTACATGTGATGGTCAGTGTTTCCAAACTGCTCCATTGTTCCCAGCCTCGGGGTGAAGCCTCGATGCCCATCAAGACAAGAAAGCAACAGGAAAGGAAGGAAGGATTTCCTGCCTGGCAAGAGCAGCCCTGTTTAAATCAGAGATGGAGTTAACCACCCATTCAAACATATGCACATGAAACACTGACACAGATTGCCTGGATCTGCCTTGCACAGGATTACCAAATCCCAGTGAACTGTGTTTAATGAAACAGGATGAGATGATGCCATGCTGGCAGCACGGCAGGCAGAGGAATGATCACAGACTGTCCTTTGTTTGTTTGTCCCTCTGGAAAAACATCCATTCTGTCGCCATCCTCTGCCCTGCTGCAGCCCTTTGAATGTGCTGAGTCGCTTGAGAGATTCTGGGGGAAAATTTACAGCCTGGCTGTCATGTAGATTATGGTTGCTTGGCTGATTAAAGAAGGGTATGTATTTTCTTAATAATTGTGTTTATTCTCAACTTCAGGGTTTGTACCTCCAGCAGGAGTGGGTTTCCTCTTTGAGTTCACACCTGGTGACACCAGTGATGCTTAGGCACTTGACAACAGGGTAGATGTGAAGATCTGCTGCAAAATCTGAGGGATCTCTTTGGTATCCATGGCAATGAAAGACCGACCTGCTGGCAGTGTCCTCTGCAGCCTAGGGAGCAGAATGAGGGACAAAACACAATTAACACCTCAAATTATCTCCCCTACCACAAGACAGCATTCTTCACATTGCTGTCACCATACAATTAAAGGCTTGGGAAAGCAACAGAGGGAGAAACATTTGAGAGCAGCTAGGGCACAGAGTTCCTTTCAGCAACACAAACAAGAGTGTTTCCAGAGCTTTCTATCCACGTCCCCTCTCTGACATGCCAGAACTCCACTTTGATCAAGGTACCAGTGATCCCATGAGGCACCACCACAATTGGTTTGCTGAGGACAGCTACAGATTTGCACTGGAAATGAAGACTTATTGAAAATTGACTACCATGAACCCACAGCTCTTTCACAGCTCTTTCAACAAGTCCAATGTTGTAACTGTGCTCTTTATATTTCTTAGACATCACTGCAGATTACATGGAAATGTATTCTTCTGCCAATATTAACCTGACTTGTTTTTACTCAGAGCTTAACCCACCCTTAAAAGTCAAACTGGATGCATGTCACAAATCCCATCTCCCTCATGTCCAGTTACCAGGCTTGGGGTTTATTTTTTCTGTGCTTTTTACAGGAGATTTTGCTCTATACTATTTCTCCAAGTGAGTAAAAGTGAGTAAAATCTCACTTTTAAAATTAGTTTAAAAAAAATCTGCAAAAGAGAATTCTCTTCTCCTTCCCCCACAGCAGTTACAGGAAGGCTTTGTCTAATTCTGCACTTCCACATACATAGAAATGCATTTCAGTGACAGCACTGTGTGCATTTTCCATACCCAGTGAACTAGGCCATTATAAGATCTCTTACATAGCAGGACAATGTCAAAAACTATTTTTTTCTTTTAAAAATTTCTATCAAAAGTAAATGGACTTTCTGTAATTATAATATTTCAAAATTGATTCTGTTTTGATTAACACAGCTCTGATCTACAGACCTGCAGCCACAACTCATGGTGTCTGTGCAGTTGTATATCTTTCAGCACTTTGCTGCTTAAAGTTATCCACTGAGGGCCAACTCCCTTTCAGATTTCTCTCATTCTCCTCTAGTTGAAAACTCAAACAGAAAATACACTGTTGGTATTTGTGGCTATACCAGCTCTTTGCTGCAGGTACTGGTCCTCAGTGGATGCTAAACATGAAAGAACACCTGGGACAGAATTTCTTTTTTTTTCCCCTTGCGCCCAAACATTTTAAAGTGAAATTATGTAGTAGAACTAAACCCAGGCTTATTGTCTCAGACACTCCAAAGAATTTATGTTTCTAACACAAGGGGTGCATCTGAGTCAAATCTTTGGCTGTTTGGAAGACAAATTAAGTCCAGCATTTTTTGTTTTAATCTCTTTTCTTAGGCCTACACACACTGAACCATATCCTGGGCAATAACAAAGGCACTGTTATGGTTACATGGTGTCATTACATAAGGGTATAGTGCACATCCAGCAGCAGGAGGATGGCATCAGCTGCTCCCTTTGGATGCACAGGATGCTCTGAACTTGTTGGCTATAAGGGATCTGCATGATCCACAAGCCAGTCTCCTCCCTGCCACAACTCAGGAGCTACAGCTTCTCTCCAGTACATTAATAATGAAAATAGTAAAAAAAAGATGTGTGAAAACTCGGATGTGACCTGTCAATGTGCATTGGCAGCCCAGAAAGCCAGCTGTACCCTGGCTTTCTTTCATCAAAAGCAGCACAGCTAGCAGGGAGGAGACTGAGACCCCCACCTGGAGTGCTGTGTACAGCTACACGGTCCTCAGCACAGGAAAGACATGGACCTGTTGGAGTGGGACCAGAGAAGAGCCACAAAAATGGTCAGCAGGATGGAACATCTCTGCTATGAAGACAGGCTGAGAGAGTTGGGGTTGTTCAGCCTGAAGAGGAAAGTCCAGGGAGACCTTATTGAGGCCTTTCAATAAATAAAAGGGGCTCATAAGGACATAGTAAGAGTTTTTACTGGGGCCTGTAATGACAGGATAAGGTGTTAAACTGGAAGAGGGTAGATATAGACTGGTTTTAGACTGGAGATGTGGAAGAAATTTTTACAATGAGAGTGATGATGCACTGGCACAGGTCATCCAGAGAAGTTGTGAAAGATGTCCCTGCTCATGGCAGGAGGGTTGAAATAGATTATATTTGGAAGGTATATATATTATAGTTGGAAGGTATAATATATTATAGTTCGAAGATCCCTTCCAACCAAACCATTCTATGATTTTATGATACTTTGACCAAAACCTCGGCGCAGAACAACAGCATGGGCAACTCACTGCAATGAAAGCATAATTGAGATTAATGCTGAATGAAAGCAAACAGCACTAGGCATAAACCAAACACTTACCTATCTGCCTGGTCTCCCAAGGATCCTATGAATATGGCGAAAGCATTGACTTGAGTGTTGGTGGTCAAGACCTGTGCGAACCTCGCGGGCGGGATCCCGTAACGCTCCAGGTTTGCGTCACTTAGGATGATAACAAAATACTCGTCCGCCTCCTCCTTGGCGATTTCCCGAATGGCGTGTTCTGTCCCTTCCAAGGTATGGTCTCCACTCATGCAGAACTGGGCGTGGGCATGCATGGTCTGTGTGCACAGCATAACCACGTGGGAACACATCAGGTGACTTTAGGAACAAGCATTCATTTCAGCTAGCACAGGAGGGAGTCAATATTCAGTGCTGCTGTACTAGGAGATCCATCAGAAATGCAGACAGTGCTCCAGATAGAAAAGAAGATGCAGCTTTTTGTACATAATATGTCATATTTTAAGACAGGCAGTACTTCGTAAAAATGCCAGTTGGTGAAACAATCAAAACCCACACAGACTGGGCCTTAGGAAAGGTAAAATACTTTGGTCAGCTGCAGTTTGAGTAGATACATTCCTATGTATTTTAAGAAGAAAACAGGTTCCTAATGCTGCAAACAGTTCCTGCATGCTCCCAGTTTGCACTAGACTTCCAAATCCTAGTAGTGTCTTAGTTATTATCAAATATCTGATTCCTGACAGTGGTAGTCACATTTAAAAATGATAAAACATTTTGTTTGAGCTGTTACAAAACAAATACACCATATTCATCAATGAAGCTGTAACCTATGTAGAAGGCCAGGAATTTTAGATGTTACTAAATCAGATTCTTCTAATCAAAGGAGCTATTTCAAAAACAGTTTTTCAAGGAAGCTCAGATACATGCTTCCAGCCTATCAAGCTGCCAACCACGTAAACCTACAATACGCTTAATTTTTCTTCATCCTACTATTGAAAAATTTTGGTGAATACACTCTGCCGTTGTGATTTAGCATGTTTCCAATTTAGCACTGACACATTTTCCCAATGCTACTGTGATGCATTACTTTTCGAAGGTACCATGCTAAATCACTGACCTGGGATCCCTCTGCAGTTTTGAATGAGTCACTTGTGCTCTAATAACACCACATGATTTGGGCAGAGCTATCTATATCACCATATAATCTCTGGAACTTCCCCTGTCCTTTGACAGGAAGTCAAAATGACACATTTAGGGTGTAGAAGTCCAGAATAAACCATACCCAACTTCTACTATTTTGGCACAATTTGTTTTCTGCCATGTCTCTGTAAGGTCCTGTTACATTTAAGGAAATACACAGATTTTCGCTTTCTTGTCTTTATTTTACTATCCTCATGTTTTGTATTCTGTGACCTGCCTACAATTTTATCTTTGCAGTCATAAAATCTTTAATTAACAGCATCACTTTTACCTTAAGAACCTCTAATCTTTGCTTATTGTTCTTGGGAACTTTGTCACTCCCAACCAAGGCAATGTTGAAGCCATCTCCCGAATGTCCAACGATGTCGTACTACAAGAAAGAAACATCATCAGTCACCTGTTAGTCACAAGTGGCCCTTGGCTCATAATGACATAGGACAGATCAAAGACAATTTGCAATTTTCAACAGAAGACCCCAAGTACTGTTCCCTGTTTCTGTCTATGAGCTGTTTAAGGGAACTACTTGCAATTTCTCACTGACATGAAAAGATAGGAAAGAATTGCCAAATAATGAAATTAAGGAACAGTTCCTTATTTCCATGATCTGTTTTTCACATCATCCCACCAACTGCAGAATGGTGATGTGTAAGATCAAGACCTTGCCCTCTCATAATGTCCACGTATTTCTTTTAAAGCAGCAATTTTCACCCTCTTGAGTCTTACAAACAAGAAGCACATTGTTTGAGAGTAGCCCCTATGTTTGATGAATCTTTTTGGTGACCTCATTCTGCTCTGAAAAAAAAAGTATTACAAATCCCCTTTCTTGAAAATCAGCACTCCTTATTTTTGTGCATAACAGATCAAAGCCATTGCTGAAAGTATGTGGAGAAGTGAATTCCAAGAGCCCCTGTCTGTTTTCAAAGGAGATGGTGTGCACATCATTCTCCTGTGAGATGCTGCAAAACTGACATGCAGAACCACAATAGTTCAAATATCCTGGTGAACAAATAAAGCAATATTGCAAAGGCCTCTGATTCATGTGAGAGCTTCATTGTTGTTACATGAAAACTAAGACAAGCTGAGTTATGGCAAGGTCCTGACCTGCCCTTTGTGTTGTGGATGTGGCAGCCACCCCGGGGAGAATTCACGAGCAGGACCAAAACGGATTTAAGAGTTGCCTACACCAAGCAAGAGAGCACAGTGTACAGAATCTGAGCCCAGAGAGACCTGAGCTGGCAATTCCTCAACATGAACATGCCTGTATTCCCCCCTGCCTGACAGGGAGCTCTGATGCAGTATTTTACCTTTCTGTTTTCTTTTTTTCAAGTACTGTTACAGGTTCCTGCTGGGTTCACCATCTCTAATTCCCACATAATCATTTGGTAAAAGGCAGGTCTATTCCTAATAGTTTTTCTGTCTTTTCTTTCCTATTGAAAGACACTTTATTTGGTATAAGTCAGGTCCTAGAGAGAGGAGAAATGGCAGTATTTACAGACAAAGCTCTTTTTGTTTCCACATCACTAATTTGCTTAAAAATGTATCAAAAGAAAGCTAGAGCAGCAGGAACAACACTTTTAAAGGTGACACCTCGCTCTGTTAAAGAGCAAATGTACCACATACTGCAGATTATTTCACCCAAGGTCAGACCATTTTATGACAGCCCCATGTAAACCAGACCTCCTTCCCCTAGGAAACCTTTATATAATCTAGTCCCCACACAATCCCATTTCTTTCTGCTCTGTTGGCTTTTCCCATTTCTGCTCTCCTCAACTCTTACGTGCCTAGTATTTGCTACCAAGCCTCACCTAAAGCTTGCTGTCTGCCACATGCTTTCTCTTCAAAACCTATTTCTTATCACCAATAATGCTTCAGACTCTCTCTTTATGGATATGAAGACATGGCAAAAGAAAATATACAAATTTTGAGAATAATGTTGGGGTTACATTCAACATACTTCCTAAATAAAACAGGAATATATCCTGTTTAATAAAATCTGAACCACAAACAGGGAATGTGTGCATGAGTTTTGTTTTAAAAATTAGAGACTATTCAAATCAGAGAAACTAAATAAAGCAGAGGTTTAATGGAGCAGAAAATATAAAGTGCTCGTGGTTCTTATGCAATGTTAGAAAAGCCCACACATCTTCAGGGTAGGCTCTTAATTATGAAACTTTGCACATCCTCTGCTGAGCAGTTTGGCATTCGTGATCACTTTTAAATCATCACATTAACTATGTAAAGCAAAATGCTGCCATTCTCCTGTGTAAAAAGGCTGATCCCTTCATAGAGGGCTCCTTCCTGGCTTCCTGGATGTCTCCCACTGGCTGTCCTTGTGTCAGCTCTGCCATACTGAGTTCATGGGAATAAGCCAAACTTTGCTTTTTGGGAATATCATTGTGGTTCTTGACATAACATCAGTAACAGACCAAGCTTTCATCTCAAACAGTCTGAGTTTAAACTCAGTGTGACAGCCTGTGTAAGGGGAATTGCTGTATCTCCTGATGAAACCTTAGATGTTGACCTTACAGCAGGGCCCCTTCCACATTCTTGCACAAGGCGGGAACAGACAACCTGGTTACAGGCAAGGCGAGGCTGAAATGATCTGAACAAACTATTGCAGCTATGGAAAGGCATCCACCTGGGAACATCATGTCCTGTCTGCTCCCTGCTCAGAGAGCTGCTTATTATTCTTTGTGTGTGCCCATGCATGCACCCGATATGATACGTGTGCTTATCTTTAGCAGATGTTATCAGTTTCCTTGTTTCTTTGCTGACAGCTTACTATGCTATTTGTGATTTAAAAAGGTTTGGTGAGGCAGCAGGGAAGAAGTGGCTATTTGATTCCTCCTGACTGCTGCATTCTGGGTCAAGTAGGGCCTCCTGAACAGAGTGAGATCCTGCTGCGCTGGGGAAAAGAGGAGCTGTGGTCAACAGCCCCCATGTGCTGGTCCTCATGGTCCTCTGATCCCTCTGGAAGCCAAGTCAAGGACCAGGAGTAGCCAAAATCTAATGAGTGTGAGTTTGGTTTTGGGAAGATCAGCTCCCCAAATTGTGAGGCTGGATGAGTTCACAGCAAGGGAATGTAGCTGCACTGACTTGGATTGACTTAAATCAACCTAAGATTGCAGGCTGGGAGACGCTCTCTGGGAGGGGGGAGGCTCACAGCAAAGTTTTAGAGGTGACAAAACAGAAATGTTTGCCCAGGGGAATGTATGGAATCTGTCACAATTTAGGAAAACAGAGTTTGGGAGAGGAGCAAAACTGGAGTAAAGAAGCTCACTCTGAAATGGCAAAGAAATAAAATCTCTCCTGCAGGAAATTATTACCTCCTCCTGATCTGTGTTCTAGTAAATGAACCCTTAGTGATTTCGTATTTCCTTGGTGCACTCATTGTAAAGAAAAGCTGCAGACAGCTCCTCAGTCCTGGTCAACTTGCAACCCCAACACATGCAGGCACATGCAGACTTTGTCAAAACCAGTTTCCTTCCTTTGCAGTAGCTAAAGACAAGCACAGAAGAAGGGCCTTTGAAAAGCAGGGATCCAATCTAATGCTTTTCCCCCATAAATTCCCTAAGGAGGATTTATGTGGAAGGAGTTACAGTGAGAGAAAAGCTGTGATACAATCTTACTTGAAAATTACTTTGGTTTTCTTTTATCAAATTGCAAGCAAAGGCTCTCAGGACAAATCCAGAAGCAAAGTACATTTGCCATAGTGCAGCTTAATTGAAATAATATATTATTGTGGTACACCAGAGCTTGTTTTCCAATAGCCTCAGGTACACTGAGACAAGGACTGCTCTATTCAGGGTACACAACATGTAAACATGCATCTCGAAATAGCATCATTTTGTTGGTTTCTTTCCATAGGAAATGGTTAATGCAATCTCTGTTCCACTGCCACATTTTGCACTGAATGGATGGTTGCTGCTGCCTAAAATGGGTAAAATGGAAGACTTTGTCTTCTGCAGCTGCCATGCCAAAAGGTTTAATTTCTGAAGGCATTTAAAAAGCTGAAAGAAGATGTGTGCTGAATGTAAAAGGCAGTGTGAATTAGACTCTGCTGGAGGGCTAGATCTTTATAAATCCATCTCTTCTTTGGACAACACCGAACATTCTATTTTTCTGAATTTATTTTAAACCTTTTGTTTATTATTTAAAATAAACTATTCTGCCAAACATGTGGACCATTTCTTCTTTTCCTGAATTAGCAATGCTGCCTCCACAGTAAATTTTACAAACACAGAATGCTAAAAGAGGCATATAAAATCTTCAATATCCCTTTAATATAGCTATAAATAACAATTCAGGCTTTTCCTAACAGTTACATAATATGCTATTTACTGAGTCACAATAGTTTTAAGGCTTCATAAAATTGCTGTTGGATAATTTACTGGACATGCCTCCTCAATCTGCCATTATGTGTGCAAATCACAGTAACTGGGGATGATATAAAAACATACAGTTTGTGACAGACATAGTACTACCTCAGATAAAAAAAGAGAACTTCTGTGCATTGTCAAACAACTGGCACCTAAAATGTTCAAAAGATAGGCCTCCTGTTTTCCCCTTGACAAGGAATGATTCGCTACCTGCACTTATGGGAAATGGAAGTAGGGAGGATGCCCCCATGAGCATAAAAAGCTGAAAAATACCTGCTGCACTTGTCTGGCTTTATAAATGGTAACTTCATTACCTGCTTGGTGCAGTCACATACCCAATACTCAGCTATTCTGTATAAGAAGGCAAGAAGAAACTATTTTCTACCTTCACTCAGTGCTGTTAAGATCATCAGAAAATCAACATCATTCTTGATACCAAGGGGTACCACCCATGAGGAAAGCTCAGCTGGGTAGGATAAAACAGCCAAGAAAAAGCCCATGATTAATTCAAAACTGTATGTAGCAGAGAAGTAAACCAAGCACCATCAGAAAGGTCATCCTGAGCAAAAGTCAGGAATTGCTTTCCAAAGTCTGCACTGCAATTAGATAGCTGAAGAGAAGTCTACTATGTAAATCCCCTTTGCTTAACAAGCTAGATGATCCCCTTGGTTCAACACATGTTTTACAAGATAACCCTCAAATCTGCAGCATATGTTGTTGTGAGCCGTGCAGATGGAGCTACAACAGGGACAGATAACAGCAGGCATATCTGAAGGGCAAAAAAGTCTATTTTTATAAAAACAGGGAAGAAGAGAATAAGGAAATGAAGAAAGAAAAAAAGTGATATATTGCAGATTTTTAATTGAACACTACAGAGCTGTGTGTTCTTCTTTTTCAAATGGTTCCTCTCTAAGAGATGAGAAATGTATGCTACCTTTGCAGACATACCAAACCTTCAGCTTTGTCCTGAGAAAAATCAGCAGCATCATGCAAAGTGTCAAGAGTTGAACAGAAGAGAGTCAGTGATATTTTGAAAAAATCACTGCCTCTCCTGCTCTTTGAAGCCTGACCCATAGATTTTAAAATCACAGAACTGAAGTGAGTTTGTAATGATCTTAACAAATTCTCCACAGTGTCCTGGCTGCATGTCAAGTTCTACATGTCATTCCTTTAGCATGCACTTGAGGGTTCTGGGTTCTCAACTTTAGAGCTGCACTGGAAATAAGGACAAATGGCTATCTGCCATTGTGTTACATCCTTCTCCAGTGTTATCCCTTTCTAAGCCATCTTCCTCAGCTGTGTGAACGAAAAATAATTTATTGCTCAAAATAAGAGCAGAAAGAACAATTGTCCCCTGGTCACCATTTCTGTTTTAGTCAAGGCTTTTTCAGCTTCTTGATTTTTATCTCTTCCACACTGAGCTATTCTTACTAAGTAACTTGCTTAGTTATTTAGTCATTCCTTGTACAGGGACACTTCCACACCCTTTGCAATCTTTGTTACCCTCTTTTCTTTTTCATCTCTACAAGAACTTTTTTGAGATGGGCGAGCAAAATTGCACACATTACTTCTAAAGTGAATGCACTATGGATACTTATAGCAACATTATCATGCATTTTCCTTTCTTCTCTCTTCTCCTAGTAATAGTTTAGAACATTCCATTAGCTTTTTTGACAGCTGGTGAGAATGGAGTGTTCAAAGAACCACACAACATAATTACAAGACATCTTTGTTGGGTACCAGTCTATAGCTGGGAGTGAGGACTAACAGAAAGCTGAGACTTTCTCCCTCTGTATTTAAGATCAAAACTATTTTCTTCCACCTGCAGTACTTTACATTGAAAATCACTAAATGTCACCTACCATTTTACTTCCCGGTCACCATTTATGGCTAGGTCCCTATCCAACTGCTCGTAGCTGGATTTCCCTTGTTACTTTCTTAAATAACTTCATATAATTAGCAACTTTTGTCACCTTCTCATGCCCTTTAACAGATCACTCGTATATACAGAACAACAGAACAGCATGGACTCTGGCACAGATCCCACCAGAACTCCACCACTAAAAAATGACCACCTAGGCTGATTCTTGTATTTTTAGCAGTATTTTCTTTATCTAAGGGATTTCTCTTTTATCCCCAAAAGCCTCTGCAAGGGACTTTGTCAATTGCTTTTGGATAAGGAGACTCTACCAACCAACCAAATTGCTTGTCACACACATAGATGCCTTACTTCCCTTTCCAAAACCATGTTGACTACACCACAGTATCTGATATTTATACTTGTGCCCACTACTTTTCTGTGTGGATGATCCTGCATTTTGCCATACTCATATCTGTGTTGCTCAGATATGCCTGATTTACCAAGTTACACAAATCATGCTGCATAATTGCACTGTCACTGTAAATATTTGTCTTTAACTTTTCTATTATCAGTGAGCAGGAGATACATGAACAGCAGAAGCAATAAAGCCCTGATTTCCAATTATTTTCTAAATTACATTTCTAAATTACATTTACAGTTCCTATGCGGCTTCTCTGGGCTAAGGTAGAAGCTTATGGTTACAGCATTTTCCTCCAGCAGGATTACATAGCATCACTCTCTACCCAGCATATCTTCATTATGTTTTCAGGAATGTGACTTTGGGAGGAAAACCATAGTTTCAAATTTGTTTGAAATTCTGCAACATGCTCCATTTCATAAAGTTTAAGGGCAAGAAAGCATTACTGCCAAAGAAGATTGTCGGACATGCCTTGTTTTGTTAGGAAAAAACTAACGCCTGTCTCCTCTTATATACTTTTCTCTTGAAAAATAGAAGTGTGCATGATTAGGCTTTAGAAGACATTCGAAAAGCACATGCCTGATTTTGTACATGAGACTCTATGGAAGCACAGAAACCTGTAGAATCATGTTGTTGGAGGAACAAGGTGAAGACCTGTTCTGAATTGATTTCTATTAACTTTCTTTAGGAGATTTTATGTTTTGTTCAGATATATTTTAATTCTTATGTTTGATATGCTCTTCCGTAAAGGTAGTGGACATTTCCATTCTTCCATAAACACAGTGTATGTCCAGAATTAACTGGAGACTGCCATTTCTATCTTCTTTATGGCTAAAGAAACATGGTCTAGACCTTGTTTAGGCTTACTGAGACAAAAAGAGCATTAAATTTATTTACATTTCATTTGCAGGCTGCCATTAAATAAAACCTAGTATGTTTCACTACAAGAAATTATTTCTTCCTTTCAGTTAACTAAAAGAGGGAAGGGACAAAGAAGTCTGGTCTCTTCCCATGACCAAGTACTGATGTATGCACTCGGGGTGGATGGAAGGACATTGTATCTCTGCATGTCCTGAAGCTCCTATTTACATGTGTTTTGTAGGCTCCAGTGTTTCTTCTCAAAGAAACAGATAAAACCAGAAACAAACCCCAGCAAATCTCACTAAATCAAAGTCTTAGATTGAATACTCCCCTGCTGAAATGTGTAATGTTTCCTACCCTCTCACTAGTGCTATTTTTCAGGTTGCTAGAAATAGATTAATGTCTTTATTTCCTTGTGGGAATGAATAATATTCTTTGGCTAGACTGACTGCTGAAACACTTTTTCCAGTGCTGCACACAGGCTGTGCAATAACCCCAGAGCTCCCAGCCCAGCTGCAATTACCTTGAATTTGTGCTCATAGTTCTCAAAAGCTTCCATGACCATGCAGACGGCCTCCATGGAGCGCTCCAGGCGCCCATCCACGCCGTTGAAGCGGTACATGCTGCCCGAAACATCCACCACCAGGCGCAGGCGCTTGGGCTTCTGCTGGGGGCTCCCCGGCTGCCAGGGAAACACCACAGAACTCAATCCTCAGAAATGGGAAAGCTGAATATCAGTAAAAGTAAAATATTCCAAAAGGAAACCCAAGGCACTTTGCAAATCAATAAAATTTTATCCAGCAAACACTGTTGGTTTTGCTGTTGTAGTTTTTTTTTTCCAAGAACAAAAAACCCAACTATTTTTCTATTTCAAACCAGTTATTTGACAGATAACTCAGCTCATTGCTTCCTCTTACCTTCAATGACTGGAAACAAAATACCTCAAAACATTCCACACATGCTTGTCAGGAAAAAAAATTTCTGTTTCAGTTTTGATTATTAACATTTTATTTCAGTAAAGAAACTCTCAAATTTGGCAGAAAGAGCTCTTTCTACTCTTTTCTGCCATTTCATAATGGAAATGCTTTTCCTTGGCATGTAGTACTAACAGTGACTGTATATGACTGTAAAAACTTGTCTGCTGAGGTTAATAACATTCCAAAAATGTTTGAAATCTTGTTCTGATTAACTACTAGTTCCATCTTCATTCTAATGCTGAAACCATTCCTTTTTTCTGAAAACAAATTCCATCTGTTCTAACAATTTTTGGCACAGTACATTGAAGGGAGGTGTTTTATTTAGCATGCAATGAGATGTGTCTGGATTTAAGTATGAGGCTATTAAAGATGACCTGACAAAAAAATCCCAGTCACAATATAAACAAATAGCTAAAATGTTCCTTTTACCTGTAAGGGATTTCTGTACTTTGTTTTTTAATAGACTGTGCCATCTCTGTCCTTCCAGAAACAAAGGAAGGCCCATTAAATACTACATTTTTTCCCTAAATGAATCATTTTTACATAGCCTTAAAACTGATACATTGAGTAAATATATTTTGAAAAAATGAGAATTGATGTTTCAATCACTTTTCCCTTACTGATCTTTCACACAAGCAGTGGCAATTTACATAAATCATTCAAAGCAACCTAAGGACCAAATAGCATAAAAAAATAATACCAGGGATTTATCACATGTGGGTAGCTGACATACAAAAAGATGCTGTACTCAGCCATTTAACAAGACCAACTTAGTGCACTTAAAAATTGCAATCTGTCATTAAGTATTACTGTTAAATATTATGGACTAGCCCCACTAGTTTTGGCCAGGTTTAGTTGGTCTGATTCAAGTGGTTTCACTGTTGCTGACTCACACAGATCTAACTGCAAAGCCTTCTAAGGAATGGCTGAATCAGGTTATAGGACAGTCAACTTTAGCATATCTTAATGGCTTTTCCTCACACTTTTTTTTTTTATTATAATTTTTATTCTTGTGAATCCAAGTATCTGTGGAATTTGAAATTATTTTTGTACCATGAATAAGGAACATACATTTGTAAAACACTTTTTTTAAACTTCCAAAGGGATCAGCATATTTGTTAACAAAAATTAAGCTAGTGAGAAAATATTTTCCTTTTTTCTATAAAAGCAAACAAAATAAATATTTTCTTCTAACTGCCTTCTGATCATCAAAATACAAAATAAGAACATAAAAAAACTGTTGTACTGGATCAAAACTTAGCACTGCCTAGATTGGTGTCCCCCTTCTGAGGGTGGCCAATAGGAAATATTTATGCAAGACTATAAGAAGAGGTACAGCAAATTTTCCATCCAGTGGTTGCCTCTGTGCCAGGGACATCCCAAGCCAGAGATATTTTTCTGAGTTTCTCATCCAAATAACCTACTCAAACTCCAAAGAGATGCACTGTACAGTCACTATGAAATCAGCAAACTGGTTAAGCTCTTCTCCACCTTTCC
The DNA here is from genome assembly GCF_028018845.1 of Melospiza georgiana. NCBI lineage: Eukaryota > Metazoa > Chordata > Aves > Passeriformes > Passerellidae > Melospiza > Melospiza georgiana. The sequence continues at coordinate 51,375,968 of NC_080431.1, forward strand.
CTGGCTCTTGTTGGACACTTACTTGTGGCTCAAGTTCTCCACGTCGTTTATATATGGCTTTTTCTCCTGTCAGCCCATCAATGATTTTGGCATCATCCAGCTCTCCAACAGCTTGGTGTCTCAGCCATTGTCTTTCTTTACCCTTGGCCTACAACAGAAAAGATGTGATGTGAGTGTGTGTCAGACAATGTAAGGCCTACTGCACATGACATACACATTCATTTCTTTGTAATGATGTGATAGTTTTGGCCTAAGTCAAAGAAATCCAAAAACGTGTTCACAGCTGTTCTGGTCTTCTCTGAAAGAAAAATCAACACTGACAAATAACATGTTCCCTCTGTAACCTGGTCTTTTTTCAGTAGTTTCATTTATGGGAGTATAACTGGGAACTGCAAAAATGTTAACCCTTCCTCTTGCAAATATGCTGAAAATGTGTGTGGAAGGCCTGTTCAGATACACATACAACTGAAGGGACACACAACCTGACCATTTGTTAGGTGTTTTCAATCCACACAGAACAAGAAAAAGCCATTGGGTGACTTAAAAAACTAAACAGTATCCATTTTATCCACTTTAGGCAATGGTATATGGTTGCTTTTAAAACAGTATTAACAGTATAAACTAATTCCAAATTAAAAAAAACCTACTTTTAAAATTGTGATACTCAAGAGACAGTCCAAGAAGCACTTCTTTTGTTTTAGTTGAAAGGACATTGGTTATCTACAGCCTGACTTGATGAAAATACATTACAATCCATGAACTCAAACATCCATGGAACTCTGTGGAGAGTTTAGTTCAAGCATGGCTTAAAGAAAATGCCATGAAGGCATACCATTGAGAGAAAAGTAAAAGGTAGTTGTAAAGCAGTTCCAAAAGCAGTTCCCAGGCTTGATTTCTATAAACAATTAGGCTCTCTCATGCATCACTTTATAAACAATAAGGTTCTCAGACAGTCTTCCCATAACAAGCAAAACACCCTCTCTGGGAAAAGATGGCACCTTGGGAACAGATTTGGAAGTTTTGGGAACCTTTCATATCACGTCGGGGTCACCATTTATTGAAGTGAAGGAGTTCGATGCATCAATCGGATGGTCGTCTCCCCTTCACTTCAATAGAACTCCTGTACACAGAGCATGCAGTTAAGATTGAAGATCAAGTGCTTCAATATTATAAGCAACATCTTTAAGCATGTTTTCAAAGGTTAGCTTCATCATACATAAGGCACAATAGGTTTATAATACATAAGATCCCGTAAAGACAGCAAAGTCTGTATATATGGGGTTTATGATTTATTTAATTTGTTTAAATCTTTGTGTTAAAATTGCTCATTCTAGTAGTAAGCCCAACAAGGAAAGACAATTTTGAATTTGTATACATATAATGCTTTTGCCCTCTCAGCAAATTTCTGGTCAGCAACTGGAGGAAAATCAAATATCCAACAGGACTCAAACTGCCTTAAACATTGACTTTCAGGAATGAAAATCAATTCTTCTCTGATGAGCAGGAAGTCTTATATTACAAATCATCAGTAAACTGCAGGCCTGGGATTTGAAAGGATGAATCTTTATAGTTCTATACAAGGTAATGACTTCTTCAGGTTCAGAGAATCTTTGATTTTGCTTTGGACTAAATGTATGAGGTTTTGTTTCAGTGTGTAGAGAAGGAGTTCTGGACTTCAGACTACTGCCTATAATTGCTCAAGATTAATGGACTCCTTGCCCATGAAAATCAGGGGGCAGCAAGACTACAAAGCCACAGAAAAATGTTTTGATTAACAAAATCAAAAGCTTTACAGATGCTTCCTGATGGGAAGGGAAAACAATGTTTCCCAAAAAACATGGAAACCTCAGCCTTTTAGTAAATCACAGAAGGGAAAGTTGAAAAGATTTCTGAGGTTGTGAATTCACCAATTGTGTTCTCTGATACATTTGCATGGTGCTGCAGTCAACTGAGCTTTAAGCCACTTTGGCAGCAGGGCATCCATGAGTTTGTTTGTACCACCAACTAGGAATTTCTGCAGTCATTAAATATGCCTGGGATGAAAGTTAAATCCCTTCTTCCACAGGATCACTGATCCCTTTGTTGCCTTCAGAGTAGTGTAACATCCACCTGTGAATTCCCAGTGACCTCTACGTGTCCCACCAAAAAAACCTTTCAGTTTAAAAGACTTTACAATTTTAAGAGAAAACCATCACTAACATACACACACACCTTGTTTTGATAATATAATTACACGCCTTTGTCTGTAAATGTCAGAGAAAAAGTTGCATATGTGACGTTATCACATCTAAATATGTAGCTTGTAATGGTAGAGGATGTATTAAACACTCCCAGTTGTGGTCTGCATTTATTTCTGGGAAAACATTACACAAATGTTCCCTTAGCTGCTGAAATCATGAAAATACTACTGGCAGGGCACAGGGTTTTTCATATTTCCAGCTTTCCAAGCCATGCTTATTATAGGGCTGCTTCTATTTTACTCTTGCTGCTATAGCCAGACTGTTCCTACATGGTCTAAATCAGACAGTGCCCAGCAGGCTCAGTAACTCAGACTCAGGTTTGCCCAGTTTAAATATAGGGGCCTAAATGGTGCTCAGAAGCTACAGGGACAGTTGCCCCTAGTTCTCTCTGCAATCATCAATAATGAGAGAAGTACTTGCTGTAAAGCAAGTCACCTTACATTAAAGAAGGTCTTTCTGAGTGACTGACTGACCACAACCTTTTGAATTTGGAGTTCAGACAGACAAGCTTCAGGGGAGAGAAGAAAGAGCCCATCAGTGACAGGATTTCCTGGACTTCTGGCTTTGCTACTTCTACAGAATATAAACAAAAACTCATTATGTTTTGATAACGTTGTTCAAAGAGCTGACAGAGATCAGCAAGTTATAAAAAGCAAAATGAACAATGAAATTACATTCTCAGACTATGTTTATGTATCACTTTGAAGGATCTGCCTATTCCAAAAATTTCTTTCTGCTGCTACTAACTTTTGGCAAGCCATAGACAACTAGAACCATATCGCAGTCTCTTGATTCTAGGGAGGTAAAATTTAATAAAATTAATATATTTTAAACAAACCCACAAAAATAAAAATAAAAAGGCACATATTAAAGGGAAAATCCAAGTTAAATGAACATGGGCAACATATTTGGATTATGTGAACACAATTTTAAAACAAAGCAAACTAACATTTTTAAAAAGCCAAATACATTCTCTACTGAGAAAGTAGTTTGGGATTTTCACAAAGTTAAAAACACATAGACAATCTGAGTTGCAAATTTTACTGCAAATGAACTTTGTCATTGGTTTCTTATTTGAGATATAAGAAATGACTGACTCATAACAGAAAGAAAACTGTTCTAGTTGAGAACTCAAGGTGTACACAGGACTATACAGAAAATAATGGGAGACAGATGCACAGCTCTTCTTGAGGGCTGGATGAATTACCATGCTGAAGAATTCAACAACTTTTTTTCCCTCTCAAAAACCTCACATGAAATGTGTTTGTACTCAGCTTCCTCATTAACAAAACGCATTTTGCAACTGATTAACTCCTATTATAATTTATCTTCATTTTTCTAGGTCATCTTCTAATAAAATCCTTACCAAAATCTATATAAAATTTATAAAGTTAAAAATTTTCTTTCACTATTGCTCTTATTCTTTGCCTAGCTTTTTCAAATTCAGTAATTTGTTTTATTCATAATAAATTACTTTTCCTAACTTTGTGGTTAGCTGTTACAGGTTTTGGCAGGAAGTTAGCAGTCTCATAAAATATTGCAGCTTATAAGACTTTGCCTTGATATTAAAATGACCTTTTTGAAAAAAGCAAGAGGATATGCCTCCTTATATTAAAATATGTTATTTTTTTATTATGACTAACATGACCCCTGAATATAAGAATTTTGACTCCAAGGGACAGATAAGACAGACTCAAAAAATGTTTTAAACTGGAGATTCACTTATTGACTTCATACCCAGAGTGTGCTTCCAATAGCATGTGTGCCAATAACCTGCCTAGATATAAATGTTGTAGACAAAACTGAGATTTACATCTAATTCTTTTTCAACAGAGACCTGTCTTTATAAGCCAAAAGTCTGTGTCCTGAACTGAAACACATACTAAGTGCATGAATTACCTAATTATGCCCAACTTAAATGTTCATTACAGGAGGAGTTCTCTGAATTGGTACATTCATAATAAAACTGGCTAATGGTTCTTTGTGTATATATGTGATTATAGTAATGCTGTTGTAGCTACAAAGGTTTAAAGGTAAAAATAAGGCAAAGAAATATAACCCTTCTTACTTGCAATACCAGGGCACTGGATACTGGATTTCTTTGTCCAGGAGGAGGCTGTTTATCATACAGACTGATTTCTTTTTGTATTTCAGTTTTATTGTTAAGACACAGCACAGTGACTAATAAACTAAGGTATATATACAATAGTGGTTAGTAGCCCTCAATAGAAATAATCAAATATGTCTTATAAGGAGTAATTCACTTTTCCTTTAATTTTCACTGAAGATTAGCAGATGCCTCCTAGAAACTATGCACTTACAAATTTATTTACCCTGTACATGAACATTAGTATTAAAAAAATCAGAACAACCACCACGTCAGTTACCAAAAGAAAGGCAAACTGCTGGTTTTGGTGAGTCTCCACTTAGGAGATTTAGGCTATGCCTATTTCTATTACCAAGAGTCAAAAAAACCTAAGAAAAACCCATGTTTTCAGCTGCATATGTACTAAAGCTCCTACCTGGAGTGGGTGCCTCTTTTAATATCTATAGCATTTGCACTTCACAGCTAAAAAATACTCTTGGACTGGAGGTAAAGACAAAGACTGGGCTCTACATACCTTTACAAATTCTTTTCATAGTGTGTAATAGTATTTTCTGTCACAAAACTGTGCTCCTGAGTAAGTACTCTCTATAAGGTGTGGGATGGGAATAAGGGAACATTAGAGAACAGTAGAGATGAGCACTGAGATTCACATGTAGGCTGCCTTTTAAAACAGAAATATGAAACTGTTCTTCCTAACTGATTATAACCTGAACTTGCTTTTAGCCTTCAAAGGTGTGACTACCAGATGTTAACAGGATATTAGCAGGATAGTATTTGGGGCCTAATGCAATGACCTCCCTGTGTTCCTTTATCAGAGAATCGAAGATTACCTGCAGATTGTCCAAGATGATGCGGAGTGACTGAACTTGACGTCGGACTGCTCCAGAGAACCTTTCGTAAGTTGATGCATCATATTCACTCATCTGAATCTCTTTCAATCTAAAGGAAAGAATAAGGAGCTAAGAACAGTTTAGGGAACATGCATATCTTCCATTTACTTACTAAACTAAAAGTTTATTTACTTGGTAACAGGGAAATTTATACTGCAACAAGCACACAGAAGAGATGAATCAGAGAATCAGAGAAGTGGCAGCTGCTCTTGTGAATTTTTGATAAGGCAGATGTTCACCAATGTCTACAGGGACTCTATCACATTACAACCAATTTAAGTTAATAATATATCACTCTCTCCTAATATGCTTTAAAGAAGTAAATCAGAGGTTCTGAAAAATGTGATCAAATTTGAAAGGTTTTGTTGGCTCAGGTGTTGCTATCTGTACATAAAAGGATCACGAGTTCATTACTTCACTGTCGGAGTATTTTAAACATATCCTGATTCCTGCTTCAACACAAAGGTTAAGGAAAATACTATAAAATCTGTCCTTGAAGACCTAAAAATAGTAACTGTTTCAAATACTTATCTTAAAAATAGTACTGTTTCAAATACTTATCTTTGTGCTTCATTAAATGAAGAAACCTTGAAACAAAGAAGTTTTAAATGAACATTAACAAAAACGTGCTCCCCCCATAGAAAATGAGTCATGCACTATCCTGTCCAGAGGCCCATAGCAGAGAGCACACCTGCACCATGAAAACAATACATGCTTTTTTTATAAGCAAAGATGTGTCCATTTCAAGTTCTGTACCACTTTTTGAGCAGCATAGCTTAGCAGAACAGGTGAAATTCACTATTGGAATGTAATTACGGAGGTCCAGCAGTGAAGAATGAGCTAGGGAACAGCAGATATGCTGGGAGTGCTCACTGTTCAGTACTTGCCATGACCCAAAAACACTCAGAGAGGCAGCAGTCATGTACCTGCCCACCCCACCCCCAGCTTGTGGCTGGGTTCAGTCCTGAGCTAAAACATACTGGCCTATCTGTGCCCAGCCCATTTCAAACAAGCACTTCATAACAGCATAATCTCACTCACAGTGTGTAAAAAATACAGTGTTTTTCACTGAACTATAAATGGATAGTAAAGTATGTATAGGCTAATTTTATTTTTAATGGCAAATTTTTATAACACAATCACAAGTTAATTGCCTGGATCGTGAAGTATACCTGAGAATTGCTGTTTAGACCAACCCTTTGAAGATAATATTAAAATCAAACATCAAATCTTTGTTGTCTCTATTATGATGTCTTTTTCTATTTGACATTTTGTATACACATAGTCATTATGGGCAACTCTTATTCATTAGAGGCAGGAAAAAGTAACTTTCAGTGCTGCACATTTAATTTCATGAATCCTGTCAACAGAGTTCAGTACCATCAGATCTATAAAAGACAAAAAGAAGCTCACATGCCCTTTTACTTTGTTGCACTCTACATAAATCCAAAGTGAAAGATAGTTCAGAAAAATACAATGAAAAATACTGCATCTATTCCAGAATAGTTAATTTCATTTTTGTCAAATAGGGCAATTTAAGATATTTACCACTAGAAATATTATCTAGCCAGGAAAGCATCAATAACTTTTATATGAAATTTCTTCTCTCCAGATAATCCTGTATAAACAAAGCAGTGAAATCTGCAGTTTCCTTTTTCTTTTTTTTTTTTTCTGTCAGCCTGAGGACTACAACCTCCCTATTTTTATCTGTTAGTTCCCACAACTATAAAAGTGATACAGAATAATGATCCAAGTCAAATGTGGTTTCATAATAGGCTACATTTGCAGCTGGTACACACCAGCCCACTTGGGTTTTGCAGGACAGGAATTGTTACCTCATGTACAGTTACCCAGATTTTACAGGGCATAGCTGTATTGTTCCCACAGCATGAAGCAGTCGCCAGGAATTTCCCCTTTTCTCTGTTTTAGTAAATCACCACATAGGCAGTAGAAACTCATCAAAGCTTGCCAGGTGGACATATGCACAGACAGATGTACAGTATCCAAGACCATACATATCCATAGTTTCTATTATGAAGCAGCTCAGAAGCAATTTTGAAGAGGGGGGATGCTTTTTTAATATAAAATACCAGAGATTGACTTGAGAGTTCAGTTGGTGGAAGAAATATGAAGCTCTGTGCATATTCTGGGAAAGAGTAACTGGTAATCACACATTACACTCATGCTGAGAAGACCTGCTGTTTGTGTTAATTAGCTGCTGAAGCTTAATAGTTCAAATTAGAAAATCACAGAATATTCTGAGGTGGAAGTGACCCACAAGGATCATCAAGTCCAATTCTTAGGTGAATGGCCCATACAGGGATCAAACCCACAATATTTTTAGCACCATGCTCTAACCATCTGGCTATAAAGCTTTCAAACAGAAGCAATTTGCTTGAAGTGGTCCATTTTGAAAGACACTTATTAAGTGATTAATTCCTAACAACATACAATCTGGATTCATCATAATTCAAAGAAATTTTCATATAATCTATTTCTTTTAAAAAAGATAAATATTTACCTCCATCTCCTTCTCCATCTAGCTATGTTGTACTTTACCATATCACACAGTCATTTTAACACTGTGGCTTAATTCAATAAAACATTCCATATATCTTGCCCAGAACAGCTAAAGAACATGTGCTAGTAATTTCTTTAAGTGATAATGAACAGGGTAAGGGAGCTGATACATGCAGGTAAGAAAGAAAATTCTTTTCAGCCATCTCTTTCAAATTCTTCTGGGAAACAGAAAAGCAAAGAAAGACTTTCACATTACCTCTGTTTAAAGGCCTTTTCAGCCATCTCTCTAGCAGCTCTCTTAACTTCCTCAGGAACAGCATCCTTTTCAGCTTGGGACACTTGGTAAACCCTGTGGCCAGCATCCAGTCGATATGGCCCACCTTTGCCACCTAACCCAGCAGTGTCTCTCCCACCTAAGATGGTTGAGATAAAAAACCATTAGGAATATACACTTGACTTTAAAAAAAATAAAAACAAATTTTCATTAAAGCTTCCATTGTCATCTACACATTTTCCAAAAATGTTAACAATCCCCAGCTGAAATATTTATTGTCAAAGGTTTTCAAAACCTAACAGCTATCATGGTAAACAAGAACTCCCATAGAATACTTGTGTTTATAGCTCCTTGAGACTTGATTCATAATGGTTTTCACACTGTACAAAGGGGAACCACAGAACATATAAATTTTGAAGATCTCTTCAAAGCTCCTGGTCCCAGACTCTGTCTTCTCCCTAGAATTTGTTGGTTTAGACTGCTTCCAAATAACATTATCTTGTGACCACTATAATGACTTATTAGAATTAGCAGGTACTTTGCCTGTTCTGTGTACCTCTTGCCTACACTATCTGAATTTTTGCAGCTACAGGGACATTTAAGATAATGACTCAGCCTAGTTGCTGTGATTGCAAGCTTCTTGCTCTCTGTATGGCCAGTAAAAGGAAACCAAAAAAATATAACTGAACAAAAGATCTGCTATGTACAGTTTAAGTTAGACATTGCAAATACTTCTTTTCTTTTACCAGCAATAAAGCAACCCTGTACTGGGTAAAATAGATCAGAGGACAGCTTTGTATAAAACCATTTTTGACTAGTACAGCATCTCCCTTAGATATCTGTCAATGATGAATTAAAACAAACAAACAAACAAAAACAATGAAAAACCTGTTCCACCAGCCCACATATTTCCACCAACATGTGGCATGTTGGCTGGATCCACTTTTCCATGTTTGGGGGAGCTGACATCCAAACCACTTTCTCTCTGAATGGTTATCTGTAAAAGAGAGAGAGAGATGTAAGTATCTCTTATAGTAAAGACAATACCCTAACAACCTAATAATAACTACTAGGTGTGCTGAGCAGCTGTAGGACCAGCATTAGTTCAATAAATGCAATAAATGCTATAAATGCATTCCACCTCAGAACAGAGCAGAGTAAAACAGGGCTCCTGAGTGGCACATTAGACTCACACCTGAACTAAGGCTCCTGCCACATCTGAACCCCTCTGCATTCTGTACATATCCACACCAGAAATTGCTTCCTGTTAAGTGCCCAACATAACTCAAAATCCCCCTGTAGACAGAATCACCTGCAGTTCAAACACTTCTCAGAGTATTGTACATCTACAGCACTGCACATCCATTTACACATTCCATGTGCACCCAACTGCAGCCCCACATTCCCTATAGATGGGCAGACTGATGTTCCTTTCATGAACAGCGACTAAAGAGATGAGAATGGCCCGCAAATGGCCAGTTCAAATGACAGGCTCGTGGAATTCTCAACCTTGCTGCCTGGACCCCAGAAGTGCTGCCATGTTGGGTTTCCCAGACCTGTCCACTGACTCACGGCACAGCTGGATGCCAACAGCTGCCAGATGTTCAGGGCTGAGTCACTTTAGGCTGGGGCTGGACTTAAGTGGGTGACTGAAGGCAAAATTGTTCCTTCCCATTAGGAACTCTGAGTCATGTAGTAAATCAGTGAATCATGTGTGAATTGCCCCTTAGTAATCTTCTGTAATTTAGTGCCACATTATATTTTTTTAATGAAACCCAGTGACTGAGATAGAAAAGTAATATCTCTAACCACTTAAAATTAACTTCTTATCTACCATAATACATTTAATTCTCCAATGAATTTAGATGTCCCAATAACTATGATTTAATGCCTTCTCAGAAGTTCACTGCCATTATCAGGGTTTTCACTCTAGAAAACTGTCTTGTAGACTCAACTTCATGCTGACATGAATTCCACACATGTTTTTGAACTGAAAACATGTGCTCTAACAACACTGTCCTGGCAGCTATTCAAAACATCATTTTCTTTCCCTTTACAGAATTTATATCAATTCAAAGAGGTACAATACATCCTCTGTGAACCATGTCATTAGTGTAAAATCAAGATCTAATCTGCTAAATTACATCCATTTAACATTTGTATAGGGAGAAACATGTAACCACAACAGCATGCTACCCTTAGGGTTATATACTTTTTTTGGTTTAACAGATTTCCTCTAAAATAAACCGCTCTTTTTTTTTTTTTTTTTTGCATCACTGGTAGATTTAAAAACTATCAAAAACACTGGTTAACAGAAATTGCTTAATTTAGTTTAAAACAAAATTATAAACACAAAATGATAGTTTCAGCCTCATGAAACAAACTATTATTCTATAATGAGAAACATGAAATTAGGCAAAAATTTTACATGTTCATGCTTATGTATTTTTAATAGAAAAATATTTCTTCTTCAAAAGAAAGCTCTATGAAACAAACATAACTATAACCAGTGATGCAAATGTCATATTCTATTTTTGTCAAGTTTTTCCACTGAAAAATTCCACTAAACATTTTGAAATACAAGCATTGTTTAAATCTTCAGTGAAAAAGTCTGCAGACAAAAGAGCTTTGGTGCTCACAAAACTTTCTGAAGTGTTAGTTGCTCACAAATAGTGGTTCTAGCACACATGCACTAGAAAAGTTTCTAGCATAAACTTATTTTACAACAATATTGATCTGATTAAATCTGATTAAAGCAAGTATTTGTAACTTTGAAATGGCACGTGGTTAATAGAAAGTCTTCAATCTTATAATGACTTTTTTGCTTTCTCTTCTTGAAAAGACACCAAACATCCAACATTTTATTTCTGTTAAAACTTTGAGAAAAATTGGTTGAGAAAGAAGAAAAGAAACAAAGGTCACAATCAACCATAGCTTCAGAATGTGAGTTGTTTGCTGTTTTTCTTTTCATGTACAGTTAATAGCTGAATGGATAAAATAATTGAAAATTCAATGATACTGGAGTGGAACACCACCAGCAGATGTGTAATTGTCATGCCAGTGAATTGCAGCACTTTCATCTACTCTTCTTTTAAGTATCACCTATGCAGACAAAAGGTAGTAGAATTTTGCTAACTCTGAATACTTTAACAGCCAATTTCTATTAGCACTGGTTTGCTGGGGTAATTATTTTTCAAATTTACCATATACTTAGAAACTGCATTATATTAGCACACCGCAGAATCCTCTGAAGAGAATCTTCTGGATATACCTCCCTGTTTTTTGTGTGAGCTCTTAGATAATTCCCTCACTGACTTGTCAGACTTTTCCCTTTCCCATTCCCATATCTGTGGAAGGCAATTTTACAAGTTTCAGGGTAATTTTACAGCCAACAAATTGTCTCTACTCTGAAAGCACCTCTATAAACTAAAAGTTAGACTATCAAATACCTATATTAGAACTGAAGATGTATTTTACAAATAAATAAACAGTAAATCAATGAGCCATGACATGAAATCAGAGGGAGGATCAGGAAATAAACTGATGAGAAAAACTTTCAGATAATGATAAATTCTTCAGCATGATGAATATTAAGAGATGGAAGAGCCATAGGTAAGTCACCCCTCTGAGGACTGGAGGAATTCTTGACATTAGAAACTATTGGAAAGGTAGATTTAAGGGGCAGAATCCAAAACTGGATGGATTAGGAACCTGAGAAACTGAAGAACACTCAGCAGGAAATATCTAGTTTGTCTAGAGTGAGAAGGAAGACAAGAAAAACAAGTATTAAAAGCAGAGAAAGGACTCAAGCAAACCTAAAATCCACACTAGCTTTGCCAAGCTTGTCTCACTGTAATTTCTACAATGAGTTTTCTATTACTGTTATGATGGGTATTTTTCAAATACATAAATTACTTCCTTGCTTAAAAGCTGACCTGCCCCCTCCTGAATATTTTCCATTTGAATCTAATTGCAAGACTTCTAGGAACTTTTTTTCCTTTCAAAAAGTTTTGATTAATCACCCCTTCTTGAGAGAAGTATGTGCTCTTCCTAGCTGTACACGCACTGAAAGGCACTATTCATTACTGCACCATTGTGCAGATTCCATACTGCCTGGTGTGCATATTATGGCTTTGTGAAACAACACACAAATTCAGCCTTGCAGCCTTGAGCTGTGAGGCACAGGTCAGAGAAGAATAGCTGGAAAAACTGAATTTTTCCCTCTGAAAGTTCCTTTTGATTTCCAAAAAACCCACTATTTCCAAAACATTCAAGGCACACATATTTCAATTGTAAATTATCTCAACTTGTTTATATATATTGGTGATTCACAATCAGAGTGTGAAAGCACTTTTCCACTCCCTGTTTGGGAAGGTTTTTTTTTCAAAGTCTTCATCACACAAGTAGCACAACTACCATCCTCTCCTGGAATACACAATTCTTATTTTATTCTCTGTAGAGTCCTAATTGTCAGTAATCCTCAATGATCTTAGTCTCTGGTTTCAAATACTTTTGTTCTCTCATTTTCTTTCTATATTCTCAGGCACTTATAGCAATAGGTAATCGGTACCTTCATAACAACTTTGTGATGCAGGCTCTGTAGGTCTTTCAAATTCAATGAAACAAACAAAAATTTTGAGTGAGAGAATATGAACAGTTCAGGTCAGAAGGATGCCAAAGGAATGTGCTTTTCTTAAGAGGCAATGGCATGAAAGGCTTAAGAAAAAGGAAGATTAAGAAACAACAACAAACACCACGACTTGTTAATGCTTTGACTTAATTTTCTGGTCTGGCCTCTTACACATCCATTAACTCCTGGCAGTAAGGGTAGCCAGGCAGGAATAGAACTAAACACTGATTTTACTTTCAGTGAGAGATACATGGCATCTGAACAACTTGCTCTAGATCAGTTCCTTCTGAAAAATATGAATGTGTGACAAAATGCTTTTACATGGCTACACTTTCTCCCCTCTCCCTTTTTTTCCCCCCTGACAACCCTGGGATTCTAAGAGCAAACTGCAGAGGGAAAACTGATACAAACATATTCAGTTTAGAAACTAAGTGATCTTACCATCCTTCATGAAGAAGATAAAGAGGCTGAAAGAAGTCTGTTACATGACTTACCGCACTCAACGCCAGAGTGAAACCAGGTGTTTCACATCTGTGCCATACTTATGCCAAACAGCCATTAAACACATACCAATCTGTAATAGTGGCCACTGCAAAGATGAGTCAAAGGCTGGTAGTTTTGTCTAGACTTCAGCTGGTCAGACAAACTATGGCATACTGTGTACTAAACAAATCTGAACTATTTTGGAAGTGGATCTCGAACCACATTCAGTTAAGTGAATGTGGGATTGAGTTCTATTGAATTCTGATGAGAAATCATCTAATTTAATAACACTAACCCCTGGAGAGTAAGGAAGCACTGGCATACTTTTGACACTTTCACAATCCCTCCGTACGAGACAGAGGCTGTATTGAGGATCACACAGCTGACCCAGATACACTGTGCATTGCCACTACTACAGGACACTGTCACAGCTATGGGAAGAAAAGAGCTTACATGACCCGTTAGAAAATAACCCACAATAAAAGCGTGGGAATTATGAAGATGGATGCTGTACTCTATTATTAAAATTATTGATGCCTCACACACCCCCATATTTCATTCTAACATATGAGTTGTTTTCACAATACAGTACTTCCCTTTTGATTTCAGAATTCATTTGCTTCTAATGCATTGCAAAAAAATCTCTCTGGCTCTCTGAGTAAAACTGACCAAAAGCATTATCAAATTTAGCTTCAGCTGATCTTGTGCAGGTGACCTTAATGACATTTTAGTATCCAGTAATCTTAATTGTACATTGCAGCAAAACTGAGAAGAAAAAAAAATTAAAAAGAAGATTAATCATTTAAAGAGAGTCCCAAGCAGCACAATGTGCACTTCTGTATCCTAGCAAGTACTATTCAAAGTACATCTGCATTGAATGTATATTAATAGCTCTATTATTAACATGTTTATAATAGTATCCAGTGTAATGAGTAAAGGACCTTTATCAAAGTCAACTGAATGAACATTTCAGAAGATCTATTATTCAGTCATTCACGTTTCAGATTATTAACAACATTCTGCCAAGTATGTTAAGTCATACATCAGCTCCTTATCCTTCAAGTCTGTTACCACTAACTTAAGACTAAGATTCCTCAAGTTGTATTTATTGTGAAGACAGGGAATTTCATCTTCTCCTGTCTTGTCCCACTTGAAATTTTATTTATTCCTGGCAGGCTTATGCAAGAGATTGAGCCAACAACTTTCACTGTCCAAACCTCCATTACAGTTGTGTAAAAAGCTGGCTCTCTAAAAAAAGGGACAGAACATGTACTCAGACTTAACTGCTAGCAGATGGAGAACTCGTGGTTACAGGTTAGGAAATATCTTTTAGAATTTGTAAGCAGAAGTCAGAGAAGCTTGAAAATACTTCTAGCTTTGAATAGAAAAGTAGTCAATGAGTGACAGCTTCCAGTAAAATGTGAAGGGCTTTTTCCTTAATACTGACTGGCATGCAGATAATTTTTTTGTTGTAGATATTCCTGCCATCCTGCCCTGTAACTGACACTGCAATGCTGCAAATTGGCTGGAGAGTGGATGGTCTTTTAATATAGCAGTTTACATTTGTATCCTGACAGGGTTAACTTCATTAAAATTCCCGAAGAGTGCAGGAGGTGTCAGTGCCTCCCATTCAGGACTGCTTGCCAGAAAGCTCCTTTGTGGGGCTCACAGCAACAAAAGCAAATTTCTGCCTCAGGAATGGCAAAGAAACTCTGGTTTCTGATGGGGGCGAGCTGCCTCATGTACAGGGGAACAGACCTTTCACCTCTTAGTTTTAATTATCTCTGGCCCTGACAGGCTGAACTCATATCTATCCTCTCACACAAAACACAGTGCTTATTTTAATACTCCAAGTTCAAAAAGGTGGAAAAACCAGAAAAAAACACTTTGATTCCAGGCTAACATCCTGCAGTGTAAAGAGATGAAATTTTTCCTTTAAAAATAGTCTGCATTTCCATTCTTCCAACCTCCCCAAACCAAGTATTTCTTATCCTTTTGGGAATGTTTAAGCAGAGCTGGGCATTCCTTACAGGCTTTTACATCTTCATAATAGAAATAAATGGAATTCCTCCTTGTTGCATGTGGTGACAAGGAATCAACCTCTACTAAGCCCTTCTAAGCATTCAGTGGATCATTCCACATAGAGCACATTTACTAAAGATGCAACCAGCATGATTTCATGTGTCACAACTGAATAAATGTGTACAAATTATACAAGCAAGCAGGGACACAGCTGCAGTATTTACAGCTGATATTTGTGGAGCAAAATCTTTAAAAAGAAAATTTTACCGTGCCCAAATATTGTTTTCACGAGCACTTATTCTATTAGTAATGACACTGCATTATTGGATGTTTCTTACTGTTGATCAGAAGAAAATAGGGAAAAGAATGTGTGCACTGGGATTTGAGGTAGAACACAATTTGTATGATTCAGGTGCTCAGTTCAACGTAAATTAAGAAGGTGTGCATTAATTTAATTTGTTGCATGATTAGAGAGTCCTGGAAAGTAGATAGATGTAGGCTGGCAAGATCCCATTCTTCATTGACTTTTTTTATTATAAACAAAAGAACTCTTCCAAGATCCAATTAGAAGATACCTGCTCTTAGCATAACATATCTGAGATGCGGAAGGAAATAGTTAATCTGATATTTTGCCTTTTCATTAACATAAAACATATTAAACCGGGCAGTTTATAGTCAATGAAGAAAACTGGTTACTTTCCATGAAAGGCACTAAATTATTGCTGAAAAATATTAGTTATATGACTATAAACCCACTAAAACACCATAAAGCATTTTAACTTGCTGTCCTCATTAGTTCTGTAGACAAAGATTGAGCATGTATCAGTAGAATATTGCATGAAAAGAAGGGGAAAGTTTGTAGATTTTTGCCTTGTGGGTGATTTGGGAGATGGTAATTTCATTATCAAAATCAGTACAAAATCTGCTTTCACTCTCATACATTATTGTGAAAAAAAGATTGACTTTGACTGTAACAAAACACAACTGTACTCCATGTGAAAAATGCATTAAGTAATCCATCCCACAGTGGCACAAAGGATTAGGAAACGCGTTCCATGGAATGCAGAATGTACTTCTGCAGATGTGCAAAAGACTGATGCTTCCCTGAAACAAAATAATTGTTTTTCTTTTATTTCTGAGCTTCTCCAACCTTAAACCCCCAATATTATCCTAGGCTGCATTGTACAGGTCACAAGAACATTCCTCTAACACAATCCTAATCAGCAGCATGAATTTCTGCATTACATTCTCAAAGAGCAAAGAAGTTGCACATCAGGCAGATAACAGGCTAACCTGCCTGCTCCATTGTGGTTTTATACTCTCCCAGAAAATTGATTCTACTTAAGAGAGAAAGAAAACTTTTTATAATCTACTTATACAAACTAGTGAGAGAAAGACATAAACAGGCAAAAACCCCTCTAATGGTTTCTATTTTTTTTCACTTGTATCATGTACAGCTTTTTTCTATGTACTAAAAACTAATAGCATAATTTCTGTTCACAACAGCAAAAAATTGAGTCCACAAGTAATTTTTCCACAGAAAAGATAAGTCTAATCTTAGATAAGACAATAAAAATGTGTGAAATACATCCTGTTTCTTCACCTGTATCTTGAAATGAAAAAAAAAAAAACATTTATCGCACTACAATACAAAATTTTTAATATGTTTTCTTTTTTTCATTTGACTTCATTTTGATTTTTTATCCTGTCTGTAAAATTTTTCAGGAGTTCAAACTAAACTAATAAAGCTTCATGCATCATCTGACTCAGGTGAATATTTAATTCTAAAAGTAGCATTTAAAATTCAGGCAGGCATTAAGCTTTTGTCTTGAATACCAGAATTGTTGAAAGCATCATCAAACTTTGATGGCATTTTAGAAAAGTGAATCTGGATGGGGTAGAGGTGGAGATCTGGAGTGAAACTTATAAAAAGCTGTATCTGGCTTGCAAATGAAGTTTATATACATCAATTAAAAAAACTAAACCACTGTACAAAATCCTGCAGTGGGCTCTTTTTTGAACTAAATGCTGTCACTTGAAGAACGAATTCAGAAACTCTGCACAGCAGATGCATTATAGTATTTTGCCCACAAATACATAGTGTGTGGCTTAAAAGCTGGAAAACTAAATAAAGTAATAAGATAATATAATACATTTATTTCATCTAATGGATCCTCTCTTATGTAAACACAAAAGTCTATTTTCCTGTGTCATTATTTAAAATTCCCTAGTCAGTTCTATTCAACTACAAGATGTGAGGTTGTAATCTTTTTAGTATTCTAATCCACTATGAAATATTATCAGAGGAGACAGATAACATCAAGCTTGGTTATTTATCATTACTATGAGAGACCTCCTAGAAAAGCTAGAAACATGGGATAGGTGAACACATGATGTCAGTTTGGAATGGTCCAGACTGAAGACCACAGGGTAAAATTAAAGTTGAAAAAAATTACATGTGGAAGGAGAAAAGCCTGATTTTCTGTATTCCTATGACCTTGTCAATGCTGTCCTTAAGAAGCAGAGGCAGAAGTTATTTACTATCTACTACATTGTTTTATTTTCTAAAGGAAATTCTCTTATAATTGGCATTAGTGTAACATATCAGATTATTTTAATTTTCCCTATGCTTGTCCTTTCACTAATCAGGGAACCACTTACATAAAGGCATAATTATTAGCATGCATTTGTCTTGCTGGGACAGCAGGATTTCACTGGTGTGAGGAGCTCCAGCCTTTATGTCAGCAATGCGCACTGTTGCAGACTTTGTGAGATCTTCAAGACAGTGTGTTGAGGTAATATTTTCACCCATGAGGACTCTGGGCTTCCACAGGAAGGTCAGAGAAAGAAAGGGAACTTTGTGCTGCATCAGACTGCTCTAATAGAAAGTTAAGGTTATTTCCCTCCTGCTCTGTCTGTCTGCTCCAATTAGACTGAAAGATCTCCTTAAGAAAGAGAATGTATTTTAGAAGTGTTTGTACTGTGCTTCTAACAAGGGCCTCACTCAAGCTGAGGAAATTTATATAAAAGGTATCTGACAGAGAGCCAATGATCTTTATCTGAGTTACTTTATCCCATAAATACTTTTAGACATATGCATTTATTTAGCTTTGTGAGTTCACAGCTTTCCAGTCTCATGGTTCCCCATACTCAGATGCCTTCATTCAAGGGCTGGTACACAGCTGCTAGTCCTCAGATGAATAAATTATATGGCCCAGGAAGAGGTCACAGAACTAAACTATGGATTTGGGGCTCATGGATCTCAGAACTGGAAGTGCTATCAATCTATATCTTGGAATCCACCTATTGACTAGACAACTCTGCAATCTGCAGTATTTCAAGATTTTTGGGATCCTGCGCAGGTCTGCAGAATGCCATCATATGGTTATTCCAAACTTGCAAGAACTCTCCACTGCATGTATTTATCATAATTTGTGGGGTTTGCGCAGACAGTATTTAAAAGCTGAGGGAAATCACTGTTATTAGCTCACTGATGCCCTCATGTGGTCGGAAAGACTGCTTGATGCAAAGTAGAAAATAAGAGAAAGGGAGGGTGGTGGGGAGAAGAACCAGCCACTCTTGCTACAGGTCATGCTTTTGTCTCGATTCAAGAACTGCAGCTTTGCCCACTTCAGTTTTAACATCAGGAAAAGGCTGGATTTTTGTTACATTATGAAGTAATGAAGTGAAATGTCACTTTTTATAAAGGAAGAAAACCCCCAAACTATCAGTATAGATTAAAGCAGATTCCGAGCAGTAAACATAAGCAAGCTGGAATCACTGAAACTCTCGAATTGATTATTCTTTAGCTAAACATCCAACCTAAAAAATTAAATTTCATCAGGTGAATTCACATTAACCTGAACTTTAAAGTACAGCTTCAGAAAATAACAAGAGAAAAAAGGGATTCATTCAACGAAATAAAAAAATATTAATTAAGGGGTGAATACTTCATGTAGAGTTCTACATGATTAGCTGTATGGAATATGAATATGGAATATGAATAAATGGGACTATTCAAGGAAGGGAATAAGACGATCATTATCCAAATCGACTTTCAATTCTTGCTCATTATGAAGTACAGTCCCTGTGGGACTGGCTACCTGCAAAGTTATGATGATCTCTTCAGGTAAATTCTAACTCAAGAGAACCATTGTCTAGGTATGACAACTGGGGAAAAAAATGAGCATGTGTGTGTGTGCAAATATGTACATGTACCTGTGCGTGAATACATCAGATACACACAGTTACATTTGCACACCCCTCACCTAATTCAATGTGATTTGGCTTCTTTTAACTTCAACAGGAAATGTGAGATTTTTGGCATTATGAATACTTCAGGAGTGTATTCAACTTTGACTCCAGTTCAACCTTTACGTCAGGTGAAGTCACAAAAGCAAAGTGAGGAAAAAATGGGTGAAAACATTTCTAGGCTGATCCTTTTCTTTGGAAGGGCCTGGTTTCATACTAAGGTGTCAGTGTCTCTCTTACCCATTTCCTTTGGACTGACACACCTACAAAGAGGTACATCGTTGTTTAAGCTGAGTGTTGCCCATCAGTCTTCAGACTAGAGAGGTGGGAGGGTGTAGGTATTTTATTATTCAGGTTCTGCACAGCACATGCACTTGCTCATGGGTAAATGTTTATCTATTTTTAAACAGCTGTGCCCACTCAATTCACACATGCTGTATCTTTGCTCTGCTCAGTGCTACACTATGTGGTCTTGACATCATATTGGCTGAACCTGGATCATCTAGGAAACCCACCTAAGTTTCCTAGATTTACAGGAGACATAACCTGAGTCAAAAATTTCAGCTTTTTAACACTGGAAGAAAATCACACATTACACAGAACACTTATGTTAGAGTGGGCTCTGTCACAGGCCAGAGACAAAAGCAATGTCCATCCTTGATGAAGAAGTGTACTGTAAGATCTGGGATGTACCAGGAAATTGTGACCTTCTTTTAGGACAGCAGAAAGAAGGGAAAATGGAAAGAAGTCTCTTTTTTTTTCTTGCTAACTATTCACTTAGATGTAAATATTAATTAATTTCCAAGTAAGTACCTGAATGCTTATGAGGAAGGCTTCCTATACAGAAAATGAGAGAGATCAGTACATAGGAAATCAAAATAGTTACAATCTCAACAACTTAACTCATTAGGCCTTTATATGCAGCCACAAACAGAGGGCACTACTGCAATTTCAAAAACCCATCTCATGTATGTAGGAGATGATATAACTGTTGGTTCCACAAATACATTAAACAGACTCCAAAAAACTGTCTCAGTTTACAGGAATTTTCTTTTAATCAATCAGATCACTTATTTGGACAACCTTGGTACTGACAGGAGACTATCCTCAGCTTCAGGATGTTCAGTTTGCATGGTGATATTACTTAGACCAAGACTAAATTTGGATTTAAAAAAAATGTTGTGGATCTGATTTTGAGTTCAGATACATATTAGGATCAACTAGATGGAAAACTTTTGCAATCTTTGACTAAGTATATTTTTATGCACTTTACAGGTTTGGGTATATCCTGGGACTTCTGAAAACAATGGCATACGGAGTACATAGCATGAAACATTGTGGACAACAAACTACAGCAGGAGAACATTAAGTAGAGTGAATACAGAACTAAATGCTTTTGCTAATAGTCACAAATAAATGCTTTAACATCTATTGAAAAACCTCTGAATGATGCACCTTTTAATTTCTGTTATGTAAGCATTGCACTTTATCTAAATGAGACATACCACTAAAAAATGCTTACTAAAAGACAATATCTGAACAGTACCAGAATGTAATCAGTGCTGTTCTATTTAATTTCTATCAATAACCCTTGGATGAAAAAAGAAACACAAGCTTATCAATGGCTGCCTATTGCCACAAAACTTTAGGGCAAGATCATAAAAATAAATTGTCCTTCAAATTCTCTTCCTGTATTTGATAATGAAGTGATGGTTTTGTTGGAGACACCAAACAGTGAAAAAGCTCGATGGTTTTTGGAGTAGAGCTCACAGCTTTAGAAAATACAGTATTTTGTTTAGATGTTGTATTTTAGACACTCCAATTTAATAATTTCAGAATACTGTAGTATTATGAGTTGAAAACTGCAATAAATGACAAAAAATTCTGACCTGCCTGTATAAATGTAGACTTCTTTAAACACATACTATATTTTGATAAACTAATTTGGTAGCCTCGAGACTTCAGCAGTTTGAACTCTGCTGAGTATGTCAACAATACAAAACAAATGTTGACTGTTATGAAGATTGCCACAAATTATATCAAGGGAGCTTAATTACTGATTACAAGTGAAACAGCTGTTTGTTTTCCTCTGTTTCATTGCTTATGTATATCCAGCCTCCTTCTCAGAGCTAACGTGTTTGTGAAAGCAAAAATGCAGCCCTAGAAGATAGTACCAATATTCCAACTGAAGCCTGGTTGAAGATTTGATTCCAATTCTTTGCAACTATATTTATATTGAAAGCCTTCTAATTCTTTTTGCTCTAAAGGGTCAGGAAGACTCAAAGAGTTTATGTTTCTGCAGATCAGTAGTCCCCAACCAACCACATGGACAGCTCTTGGATTGGTCTAAGAACATCACCATGAAGGGATAATAAGCTTTGCTAAGCCTGTTGCAGTTTTGTGGGAAGGGGAGATTGCAAAAATGGCAGTTTTAAGGGAAGGGGAGATTGGAGGTGGGTGGGTGATATGTGGAACACTGAAAATTCTCTTAAAGTGAGTTTCTGCTACAGGATGATTGGGAATGATGGGTTTAGTCAAAGAACTAGAGAAACCTCATTAGACTTGAAATCTTGCTTAACACGAGCATGCGCATGCAGCATTATACAAACAGAGGTAATTTTCATACACTTGAATGATCAGATAAACACATGGCTACAAAATATGTCCAATTTTGCAAAAACAGGTATCAGGAAATACCTAGCTGCAGCATTCTTAGCAAACTAATTGTCCCTGGATCAGGAGATATGTTCTTGCTATGCTCAATTACACAGGGAAGCTACATGAATACATTTTTAAGGTAATAGGATCCTTTCATTTCCAGAAATGAATGCCTTAATAAAGTACTGCTTTTATGTCTAGGCCTACTGAGAAATTAAGTAGGAAAGGAGAAGGCCTTCATTTCCAATTATCAAAGTACAGTTTACACAGCAACTACATATCTATTATCTTATTGAAGATTACATAAAATAAAAGACCTAATTTATTTCTTATTGCTCTGCAATGCCTTTGTAAACAAGGCTTCTTAGGTCTCATTATCTTTCCAGTCAAAGCAAAGCAGCAAAGTAAAGTAGGGAAACAGAAGTTAGTGATGATCATGCAAGTCAGAAGATCACACTGGAGGTTTTGTTCCGGTCCTTTAGCAGAAATCAGAGTGTGAATGTGGGGGGATGTTAGTCAGAGACAAAGAGAACCACTCTCCCAATGTTTATGCAGCAACAGAGAGAGTTTATTGTTCTGCCCTTCTTTATAATGGGCATTTGAAAAACCCAGTCTGGATAGCTCATTGGTCTGATCTTTTACATCCCCTAGATGCTGGACCAGTGATATGCT
Source organism: Melospiza georgiana (assembly GCF_028018845.1). Taxonomy (NCBI): domain Eukaryota; kingdom Metazoa; phylum Chordata; class Aves; order Passeriformes; family Passerellidae; genus Melospiza; species Melospiza georgiana. The sequence continues at coordinate 51,398,715 of NC_080431.1, forward strand.
TGCACCTTAGGAAGGAACATAATTGGTTGGAGATCCTGACGGTCAACCCACGGGCTGCTTTATGGAGGTGGCTGGGGAGCTGAAATAATTTGCCCTGTACAAGCCAGCTTGTACTGTGATACAATGTGGCAACAAAAGAGCATGTTATTTCAGTTCTGACAAACCACTGGTTTGACACAGGAAGAAAGAAAGATATTCTAAGGAGGCTTTACCCTGGAGTGTGCCTAGTAGCGAGGCAGGCTGTCAGTGGAGAGGAATTCTACAGAAGATTTTGAAAGCTGCTTTGTGACTGTGGGGCAACTTCTCAGCCTTCTTTAAAATAGTTACTTGAGATTTCTAGTTAAATGACTTAAATTTTCTTATGGAGTGTGCTTTCCAAGCCAGTATTGTCTAAGCATTTGTTGGCTATTATTGGCAATATCCTAATATTGTTGAATAAAATAACAAGTCATTTTAAAAAAGGAAAAAATAAAAAATAACTATTAAAACTCCCTTGGCTGGTGTAAACTGCCTATATCTGACCATAAGATGGTGCTAGTGCTACTGCACTGGTAATGCACATGGCACTGGCAAAGCCACAAGTGAGGAGCATGAAGGTGCTACTGGGTAACAGTTTCCTTTTCTCATGACTTTTATGAATGGCATTTGCTGTAACAAGAACACATCAGATCTTGCCCAAGTCTCTGTAACCACAGAACATCTTGTAGAAAGGGAGCTAAGAGTGGGAAAAGAAAGTAAACGACATTTTGGCCTAATATATCTTTTTCACAAAAAAACCCCAACCAAAACCAGGGAGAGAGATCCAGTTCTGAATAGACTCATTCTGTTTTCCCATTCTAATTAAAGATGCAACTGAAGAGTCCTGAATGTTCCCTCTGTGTTGCAATGGTGATCACACATGTTAGCCAGTACATTAACACTCATATATACCTACACACTTACATGCATACACACCACACATGTATATGCTGTGTATTTTCAGCATCTACCTAAACATTCCATGTGAGAACATGGCTGTATGGAGATCCTTGCAACTCTGCTCAGCTGGGAAAATTATCAAGATTAGCCAAAGGCTCTACTGTGGATTCAAGGCATTTTTCACCTAGGTTTCAAGTTTCTTTTTAAAATAAAACCCCAATATTTTTTTCAAATAATTTGATCTCTGGAAAAGTATATAATTTTCTTTAAAAATAATTTCATTATTCTACATTCTGAAAGTTACAGTTAAAAATCAGTAGGAGATAAAGGATTTATTTGCATTTAATTGCGCTGGGATTTGGCAAAAATACAAACAGTGTAAGACAAAGAGTCTGTCAGCAACCATAATTACAGGAGCTACAAAATGTTTTCAAATTAAGCTACTGTGCCTCTTTTTCCAGGGAAAAAGTCTACTAAATTTTTCTCACAGGTGCACTTCTACTTCAAAGTGTTTTTCAACAGCTCTCCCCTCCACTCCTTTCCCAGCTGAAAACTCCTCCATAGCTTATTTTGTTACATTTTTCAGGCCAGCTTTGTGAAGTCCTACCTGCACAGGACGCCCATCTTCTTGGCCTATCATGTTCCTCCAATCCTGCAGTGACTGCTGGAGGCTGTCCAGCCCAGTCTCCCAAAGCCTCACACCTCCTCCCATGTCCACAGTAACCAAACCTACTTTGCCCAGTGGTGCCAGCAGGGCATCAGCATCTGAGATCGTGGAGAGCCAAGATGTATATGGAGAGAGAGACTTTGACCTGAAAAACATTAATATGATTTTTTTTGAAGCTGCAATTAAAATGGGGATGAGTATTTCTATAGTTAAGGTGACAATTAAATGAAATTACATCCTCATTTCATGAGAGACTGTAACTCAGCCCTGTGGATCCAATATTTTGTTTGAAATTTTCCACCTACTGAAACTGGACATAACCAAAAGACATCTGACTGCATAAGAAGCAGTATAAAAGACTAGGCTGAAAGGCAACATGTTGCCAAAACTACTGCTCTAGTTTAGATACACTGCTTATCTAATCTATCTAAAAGTTGTCCATCTTTAGGAAAAAAACTGTTAAGAATATCAAAAATCTCTAAAGATGCTACTGAAAAATATTAAACTTAAATAGAAATAGGGAGAACATGATCTGAGCATTGAGGAAAATTCACTTCCAACAACTTAGAGTAACACCTTTCTCTAGTGCTTTAATAAAATATTAAAATTTAAATACTCATTTAACAATGACACAGGTTTAAGTACAGTGAATTGTAGCACTTTTTTAGACAGTCAGCTTGCTGACAAAAATTTACTGCTGAAAGACAAGGCCTAATAAGTATGGAATATGAAGGGAAATTTAGACAATGCAGGGAAGAATCTATTCATTTTTCAGTACTGTTAATTACATGCATAAAGGACTTGGTAACCTGCACTAATGGCAAAATTAATAATTTTCAAAAATATAAGAAGGAGCAACCCATATGCTTCTACCTATGACTGAAACCACCATGTAGTAATTCAGCTGAAAGAGTTATCTCAGCATTTGACTGGGCTAGCTTTGGCTGAAGGAAGAAAGGTTGTTAGAATTTAACAGAGAACTATTCATACATATATGAATGTTTTCATATATGATGAAAACTTACTTTACTCATCAGTTATTACTGGAATACATTTAAAAATCTGGACTTCTGCTCAGATCTGCCATACACAGCTTAAATCCTAATGCTAGCTTAAGGGTCTAATTTTGAAAAATAGCTTTGTAATTCCTGTTATTTCCTATAAAATCCTAAGTGAAAAATAAAGTGATTCCTTACTAGTTTTATTGTAATGTCTTTCATTTTTGAATGACTGTGTAAGATGTAGGCCAATAAACCAATTATAAATGGTGAAAGTGCAAAAATAATTCTCTATTAATTAGAATTTCCCAAAGATTATTAATGAACCAGGATGAAGTTAAATGAGTACTGTCAAAATCAGCAATATGTGAATAGAATTTAAAAAAATATATAAATTTCTTTGTGAGTGAGTTTCATACATGTGCTATTCAAATATGCAAAGTGGAGAGAGTGCCATTTAAAAAATGTTTATTATTACAGTAGAAAATAACAATTTGGGACCAAAATACATGTTTATTCAATAAAACATTTGCAAACACTCTCTACAGTTGTGAGATACAGATATTAAAACCAAAGAGAAGCTACGGAATCTGGCTATTTTAATTTATCATATAAGATACTTGGGAATGTATACTTTCCAAAGGGAGAACCACAGAAAAGCTCAAGCTATTTTCAAAGTGAACTTTATATTGGACCAGAACTTGATTCTCAGTTTCCTAACACCTGGCACTGGATCATATTGCCTGTCTTTCTCTGATTCTAAAGATAGGGAAGAAGGAAAAGAAAATAAAGCCTGCAAACCACAATGAAAGAAGGTTGAGAATAAAGTGGATGAAGAGGGGGAAGGAACAAAGGGAATGAAAATCAGAAGATAAAGGTAGCTTTCATGTTTAGTAACTAATTGCTACATTTTCATCAGCATTACCTAGTAAAAACAGATAAATTATGTTGACAAAAATATACGGCAATGTTTGTAGAATTTTACACTAGGTATGAATCAGTCTTACTTCCCACATCAAAAGAAATATTTGCTTATCATAAAGTAATAATTACTCTTCTTCTAAGATGACAGTGCTCTAATCAATAAAATCAGTTACCCAGGAATTGGAATGTATTTGATTTTCTTTGAATTAAGATCTGTTACTTCCAAGTATCCAGCAGCTGGTGGAGGAGTGACATCTGAAAACAAACAAACATGTTATTTTCCAGCTGCATGATTAACTGGTTATTGCATTTGCATTTAGCAGATTAAATTTAAACATTTTATTATACAGTACCTGTCAGAAAATGATAAGCTTTCATATTCAATACAGGAATACAACTTGCAAAAAAAGGAATTGTTTTATTATTATGATAGTGAGTAATCAGACAGTCACAGTTACAAAAGAACAATGTATTTATACAGAAAATGTCAAAATTACTCACAAATATAGCTCTGCTCACAAAAGCACTATTCAAGCATTACTGCAGTCCCTACCTTGCTGCTTTGATCTGTCACTGAAGATAATGTCAGTTGTATATCTGACTTTAATAGCACATTGAGGAACATTTCAAAACATTGTGTTTATGACTTCCACTTGAAAACTTCTCAATAATACTAACCTACATACTGTTCCCTGAAATTGAACCACTCTTTGGAGGCAGATTCTTAGTATGAAAAGATTTTATGCAAAGATTTTATAATTTATAGGCCCTAGACTATCAAGCATTAAATATTCTGTTTATGGACAGTTTAAGGAATACAGCTAATATATGGTCCTTCCCTCAGAAATAAATTTGTGTTCGTGTGCTTACACTGGCTTTTGCCAGCTTATGAGTATACTGTGCCTGGCCTCAGTAGTGGCTTCCAGTTAGGAGCTGACTTTGATCTGTGTGAAGCAAATTGAGGCAGCTTTCAGGAAAGAAACCACAAGCCTGAATCACACTGCCCAGTATGGATACAAAATGTCCTTGTCTCAAGATGAAATCAAGTGTAGATTTTCCTCCAAAACAATGTATCTCTCACCTCCTTGACCTGAAGGAGTCCGACCTTACCTGCAGAAGTGCTGATGCCTGCATAGAGCACACACAGAAAAGACCAACATGATCAGCAGCATAAGGAGATCTAACATTCAAAGGAGCACACAGAATAACTCACAGCAGCACCTCATGCATATCCAATGTATTTATATATCCATAGCATACATGCCTACAGCAGCATGTCTATTGACTTTACTCATCTCCATAAAAATGGAAATATCACACACATCAGAAACAAGGGAAAAAGGTCTGGAAAAATGCAGGTTTGTGGACCAAAGACCATTTTTGCAGTCCCCTAGATTTTGTTACTATTTTAAAATGCGCTCTCTCTCTTTTGTTAGTAATGAAGAGTAAGATACACATTAAAAATTCTGATGAAGATCTAGAACAAGGGCAGATACTGAACTAGAAAGGGTAGAACTGTAGGATAAGAATTAAAAATTAAGTTAATAAATTAGAGAAAGAACACAAACAAATTAAAGACAATAAAAAGACAAAGGATTGCAGAGTAGGAAGCTGACAAAAAGGCTATCAAATGTTTAAATGCTACACAAGAACTGCTGGCTAGGCCCCAGAACTGCAGTCAAGAATCTTGACGATGAAATGTGAACATTAGACATGAACAAGTGCAGTTTGTTCTTCTTTTGCCAAAGCCTGACGGAGAAGAAGAGCTATGCACAGCTCCAGACATAAAGCTTTAAGGAAAACAGACACAATGTTCAGATCTGGGCTCCTCAGTACAAGGGACATGGAGCTCCTGGAGCAGGTCCAGCAGAGGGCTACGAAGACGATGAGGAGATTGGAGCAACTCCCTTAAGAGAAAAGGCTGAGGGACTGAGGCCTGCTCAGCTTCAAGAAAAGAAAACTGAGAAGAGACCTCAATAATGGCTGTCAGTATCTAAAGGGAGGGTGTTAGAGGATGGACCAGGCTCTGCTCTCTGGTGCCAAGGACAAGAGGCAACAGACAGAAAATTATGCCCCAGAACATGAGAAAAACTTCTTCACTGTGATAGTGACCGAGCACTGGAACTAGATGCCCAGAGAGATTGTAGAGTTTCCTTCCTTGGAGAGGAACTGTTTGGACCCAATCCTGAGTAACATACTCTAGAGGACCCTGCTGAGCAGGGAGATTGGATCAGATGACCTCAAGCTGTCCCTTCTAGCCTTACCTATTCCATCATCCTGTGACACGAAGTAGTCCTGAGGATGACAAAGCTGCAAAGATTTTTTTTCTTGTCTAAACAGAGGGTTTTCCAAAAAAACACATCCAATTCTATTGAGAAGATTGTTATAAAGAGAGTGGTGTTATCGTGAATGAATGAAGGTGACATGAAGTATTCAGTTTTGTTTAGAGAAAAAAAAGATGGATACCATGAAACGCTTTTCTTATACAAGGAGAACAAAGCAATGCAATAGGACAATTGTTTGACAAACCTCAGTTAAGAAGAGAGTACACGTGTCATCCTGTCCCTATATAAACAGATGGACCAGATGATGTGTCAAGGCTATTTTGGTGACATTGTGTTATACTACATGTTCCAGTTACTGTCGTACTCAAAGAGATACAAATCCAGTAATAGGGTGTTGGTTTATGCTCATCTATAGAAAGTGCTGAGAATCCAAGTAAATATTTGATCTCAAGTAGTCCCTCATTTTTACAGTCTTGTTTTTAGAATAAACATTAGTTCTTCTTCACTGGATTTTGCCACGATCTCTTGTCTGAGTTTATATTTTGTGTCCATACATCTATTTGGCAGTCTTTGGGGAAATTATTACTTGTTATAATTTCTTTTCAAAAATAACTATCATTTGGTTTACAATTCCAATAAAACATACAGACAAATATTTCTTTGCTTATTGTTCCTGGAACAGCTTCACTAATACATACTGGAGCATGCTAGAGTTTGGCTGAGTACTTTGAATTATTAATAGAAATGGAAGGCTGTATGCCAGAACTGACCAGTTGTCCAAGAAGATGAGAAAGAAAATCTGATAGATATGGAAACAGAATCAAAAATATAAAACAACTTCTCAAAGGCAGCAGAAGACAATAGGGCAAGAACTTCAAGGGACAGACACATCCTTGATTTCATGTAGCAGGATGCCTTCGCTTCCCTTTACCATCTCCCAGGGAAGGATAAAACTTTCATAGGTAAGTAACTACAGGTTTCCAATACAGAAACAATGCAGCACAATGAGGAATAAAGCAGCACTGAATTTCAAGGGACCAAGACTGTTAAGCAGGAATTGGTAGCAGGTAATGTGTATTCAAATACTCTGTCAATCAGTGAGACTGAGAGGCAAACTCCAAAAGAAACAACAGCCCAGCAAAGAAGGCAGCAAAACTAGAATCTCAAATGGAGATCATGAGGGCTATGACCTTATTATTTCACCTTCCAAGTGAGCACAAAGACACATGCTTCTCTTTTCCTGTCTTCCCTTTTACACTTGGAAATATTTTTGATTTGTGCCATAACAAGGGCAGTACTAGGCCCCTCTAATCTAATCTAGTATCCTGTCTCCAAGAGTAGCTAGGTGCTTGAAATGTGTAAGAGCAGACAAGTGCACATGGTATTTTCCTCAAGCCACCAACCAGTTCCAATCTTGGGGCTTCTTAAACTGAATGTCCTGTCTATGTTTTGATATCTATGTATTTAGTTAACTTTCCAAGAGTTTGTCCAGTTTTCTTTTGGAAAAAGAAACATTCACAATATCCTTTGGGAAGTGGTTTCACAGGTTAGTACTCTATGAAGAACTATGTCTTGTTTGTTCCAATGAAGTTCCTAACAGCTTCATTAGCTGCTCCCTAACCCTGGTACTGAGTGCAAAACTGTTGGTTTTTTCCCCATCTCCATGCCATACATGTTTTTGTAGAACTCTACCATATGTCCCTCTCCTGATCTTGTCTTCACATGTTGGAGGATTGGCCAATGCAATATTGCTCATTCTTGTTGTCTTTTTCTGAACTTATCCCAGTTCAGCCTTCTCCCACCTAGAGATGGAGGACCAGAACTGAACAGTGTTAAGGACATGTGGATTTGTACAACAGCACAGAGAGGTTCTCTGCTTTTTTCTGTTTCTTCCCTAATAATTCTTAACATTTCATTTGATTCTTTCAAGCACTACTGAGCTTTGAACTGCTATCTTAATGAAACCATCTATCGTGACAGCAAAATAATGCTTGTAAGATGTTCTCATCATCCCCATCTTTTATGATGTAAAATTGGGATTTTTTTCTTCCTCCACATGTTCATCTATACTGAATTTCACCTGTTATTTCTATTGAATTCAGAATTGTAGTCCTTCTCATAATTTTCCATCGTAAATCCTTCCTACAATGAATAATAACCACTATCATCAGCACTGTCACCTCATTGTTAAGTTTTCAATTTTTTTCATGACATGCTGAGTAGCACAGGTCACCACAGGATTTCCCACATAGCTCCTCCTCCACTAGAAAATCCAGCCACTAACTGTTAAATGGAAATGTCTTGAAAAAGTCCTGAAAAAAGCTATGGAACAGAAGACCTAGAGTCTTGTTTAGGTCCTATTTAATTGAATCAGCAAGGTTACATTAAACATGATTCAGTTAAAATCAGTCTTTGTAATTTAAAAAATTATAACATCATTCAGAAAAGAAAAATCAATGATAATCATCTTCAAGGCATGAAATCTTTCAACTTAAATGGCCACATAAAGCACTGTGTAAACCTCATACAATTTTCTATACATTTAAAACTATGAATCTCTATTCATAAATATATTTCATCACAGCTGAGAAAAAATTAAACTGCTTGTTTTCTGCAGTTCTGAGAAGCCAATTCTCAGAACTGATAATATGCTCAGATTACTGGTATCCTGGATTCATGAAGAATGTCCCCTGTTTTTTAATCATAATAAACTAGCAATACAAGGTGTTGTATAGCAGAGCAACTTAAAGGCTTTTAGAAATAAAAGATCTTTTAGATCTTTTTCAAGATCTCAATTTAGGTATTATTTGGAAGCACTGAGGGAAGATACCTCTCTCACTCCCAAATTAGTAAACTAATTTTAAGAAAAAGCTCAGAAGATTTATCTTCTAAATCAACTTCTTCTGATTCAGATTTATTTTTTCTGTGAAAACCTGAAAAAGTGACCCAGTGTGACCATTCTGCATTTTATAAAGTATGAGAAGATTACAGCCTGAAGTTGTGTAATTAGTTCCAAGATTCTAACTCCAACTAATTTTATTAACTTTAATCTTTTTAAGAGGTAATCTTTCCTTCAGTTACAAAAGGAGGTAACTGAAGTTTTCTACCTTGTTAATATCCTTGACTTGGCTTCTTTAGTCAAGTAAATGTTTTATCCTCTTGGTAACAAATAAAAGGGTTTCTCTACATAGGGAAATTGATCTGTGTTAAATGAGGACAGGCAGATTAGATCATTCATTCTGTTTGAGTTAATTTGGAATAAAATGTTTAGTCTGGGTCAGAGAGTTCACACAGGGACTAAATCAGGAATAGCTTCTTCTGCTGATGAAATCAAGCCATTCTACCATACACAAATATTTTGGGCATTTTCTTTTTTGATAGTAAACTTTGGAGATTCCTAAAGGTAATAAATGCAAAACTCACAAATGCTGTTATTTGGTATTAATTTGTGTATTTTCAGTTATTGGCTGAAGAAGCTAAAATTATAATGGCAACAGAAGGCTTGGCATGGCAGCACAAAAATGTCTGAAGATCCGTAGTCTACACCTGCTTTATCAATGTCAGAAGGGAGGATGGTTTTGCTGCATGTGAATGTTGTTCATGCAAGATTCTCTTAGACAGGAGAAGGACTAAACAGTCTGAGTCTCTTCAGCTTGGAGAGAAGGCAGGAGTGACTGAAGCTTGCCCAGTCATGAAGGTGATGGTTAAGGTGAATGCAGAACTGTTACTCACTGAAGCCTGCAATGCTAGAATAAGGGGCACCTGATAAACCTGGTAAGAGATCAGATGATCACAAAAAATCATGAACTTTTTCCCAAAAGGTAAAAGTTTGCTGTGGAGATGCACAGGTTCAGAGAGGTGCCAGATAAACTAGTGGACAACAGGTCCATAAAATGAGATTTAAAGTCTGAGGCAGAGATGTCCTCTGCAACATTCCCAGCAAAACAAGTGCAAATATTGAGAAAGTAGGAAGAGAAAGACAAAGAAGTAGATAGGCTCACATGCATTCCCAAAACAACCTCTCCTATTGTCCCTGGTGGGGATGGAATTCTGAGTTAGTCATGTTACAAGTTTATCACTGCATCTCTGTGTGATACTGAACAGAAGATTGGTGAAGGCCAATTGCTGAACTGGATTGATCATCTTCTATTACTGGGTTTCCTCTGCAGACAGAGGGAAATCCCATCTACCGAGATATCCACAGTGTAGACACCCTGTTAATTCCTCAGAAGTATAATTCAGCATGCTAATTAAGATTCAAATTAATTTTAGAAATAAGTGCAACTACATTCCTTTCTTCTCAAATGCTTGCTCTGTGACTATTAAGGAACATTCTGGAAAAATTAATGAGTGATAGCAGATTACAAAACAAAAAACAAGTGTGTTGAAGCACAGGTACATGAACCTCTTACCTTTTGGGTAAATGTCTTTCAGGGGCACATCTCCAGGTGCTAAAATTCGGACTATTTGATTAGAAGCCAATAAAGTAACACAATTGGTTTGTTTTGCAGTTCCTGTTTTCCTCTGGGCTCCATAATAAAGTGGATCAGAAGGAGAAGCACGTTTGTGACTCAGAGAGGAGTTTCTCTTCCAGCTATACACTTCACTGGGAGACTGCAAAAGAGAAGGTGCTACTGAAGAAAACATCCCTATTATTGAATCTAAGAACAAACACTTCTCGATAAGTTACACTTCTTATTTAATTTCCAATCAAATGTGGCTATTGTGGTTACTTCTTATGCTACCACATGACAAGGAATGACCTGGATTATTTTGTCATCAAAAACTCCTACAGGGGGAAAAACCAACAAACCATCTACATGAGTTTTAGGCATCAAGACAGTCTGAAGGTCTGAAGTTGAATTGACTTTTTTTTTACTTCAACCAGGAACAGAAAGCATTGAAATAACCTGATTTGGAATCAAACTATGTAAAAAACCTATTAGGTTTCCACTAATATAGATAAATGCAAACAGATATTCCAGTAATTAATTAAAAGATAAGCAATAAGGCTGGGACTTAGCTCCAGGTTCAGAAATTGAAGTGCAGGTCTCTACATGAAAGCCAGTGGTTTCACCTCCCACTATGGTTGAAAGAGTCTGGTGAAAAAATCATCTCCAAGGTCTCAGGGTTTGGTCAACTGAGCACTCCTATTACAAATAAGAGCTCAGATACCTTGTTCACACTAAACACCTACACCACCAGCATGGAACACTGAATCTGAAGTTTTGCCCCATCACTCTTCCATTAACCCTCAGCACTCCCTCTTTGAAATTCACATGGATCTCTAAAACTACGTATGAGGAAAGGTGGTACCGCATTCTAAATCAGGCAGAGCCAAAACTGCTTCACCACTAACACTGGTGTGTTAGTATGGAAGTGTGCAGCTTCTTTAGTACTCCCTCCTCTAGACCACCTCCCTTTTCCAGCAAAAAAATCACATCTACGGTAAGTAATATGAACAGCTTGAATAAACCATCTGATAATATAAAAACAAACCAAGGAAAAATCAAAAGCTAATTGCAAAGATGGTCTTATTGACAAAAACATATTTTTGAATAATTTTGGATTGCAATGAATTTTCTTCTGTCATTAGGCTTATTCATGTCTGTTAACAGTTACACTTTATAATTTGCCCCAATTTAAAAAACAAACATGACATACAATTATTTATTCCATAACCACTACCCTTTTTATGTACCATTAGGAAGCAAATATTAAAAAAGTCTAAAGAACTAAACACACTGCTTGTATTTTCCCTGAGTTTACTTTTACTCTTTGCAACAGCCCTAGTCATTAGACTGCTAAGTTTCACTTTCTTTTCTGCTCCTTCTCTAACTGTGTCATGGCAGTGAGCACACTTACAAGTAGTATTTACACATAGCTACATTATTCAGTAGTGAAGAGGCTTTATAGCTTTGCTATAATTTTCTGTATTGTTTTTTTCTTTTTCCTTCATCTAGTCTTGCTACCTGCTGCACACTGGGCAAGAAGTTCACACTGAACAGCTCAAAATTATATAGATATCCTTTTTCTCAGAGGTTATGCTTAATTAAAAAACTGTAAAAATATATGATTTAGAAAATATTACTCTAGCCAGCACTGTTCAGAGCTTACTAAAAATGCATTTTGTCCATGCTAGACATTGTATTGTCCCATTTCTTATTACCTAAAAAACCACCTATATTCCTCTAGATTAGACTACCATAACAAATGGTGTACACTACATGAATTTCTCCCTTGCTGTCATTCCCTTATTTTTTCAAATCATTTCGTAAACAGGTACTTAACGGGTTGCAGAATAAATGAGACTGTATTATTTCACTGTACAATAATGCTGAGTATTTACCAAGAGGTCTGGGAAACCAATGACAACAGTAGCATAATTATGCTCATCTGAGAAGATCCTGTTGGGGGAGCTGATCTTTTGTCCCACAGCTGCACTGAGGTTTTCTGAAGATAGCTGGTCAGTTGAAACTGCATGAGGCACACACAATTCAGACACTAAACAGGAAAATTCAACAAAATGAAAGTCATTAAACCCAGATGTGCAATAGGAAATAATATTAACTGTAAGAGTGCTGAGCACTGAACATAGGCTATTACTTTGAGCATAAAATTACTAAAAAGTAGAAGATCTGATTATACTATACTATAACACAGAGGAGAAGGAAATAATCCTATTTTTGTACACTCAAGTACTTAAAATCAGGAAATACTAGCTTTATAGTTGCTTATACCACTTAATTTTTCTCTCTGCTGTACAAATGAGGCAGGAAGCCTATAGAATAGAACAAAACAGTATGTATTCTCATTGAAAATCGTTATAACGCAAATTCACCAGAAGGCAAAACATAGGTCTGCACAGGTAAGTGTCAATGTGACATTTCTTGGTGACTCTCTTGCTGTCTTTGTAATTCAAATAATGTTATTTGTAATTTGTAATGCATTTCTCTTGAATAATGGTTTGGTTTCCTTTGTCTTTAAGGTAAGAAAAGCTGAATTTTATTCTGTGCATCTGTGAAAGCCCTTAACCTTGCCTCAAATTACCAACACAGTCCAACAGAACCTGCTATCTTTAGTTCTGCACTGTTTCCACTTTGATGAGCACAAGACTATCTTGTTTACATGGCAGTGGGAGAAATCTTTCCTCCCTCAAAGGATAAATGGTCTGGATCAGCATAAACTGACACTGGTCTACCTTTTTTTAGCTCTCCTGCCACAGATTCTGCCTCAAAGAAAAAGAACAGACTGAAGATGCTACATTTGGGGTTTGCCGGATGATTTGGAAAAAGGTGGATAGGGGATATGATAACATTTCAGATTGGAAGAGAAGAAACAAGATAACAAAGCATAAAAATAGCACAGAAAGCATGCAGCAATAAACTGCCCACAAACAGTTTGAGACTGGAAATTATAATAACATTTCTATCTATCTGAGGAGTGATACTCCAGAATGGTTTCTAAATAAGGTAGTAGAGGAAGGAAACTACTGTGCTCTGATAGCACTTGATAAGCTGGTAGAGTAAACTGTACAAGAGTTAAAAAGGATTCTGGATATTTAGGCTATGGTTAGTTTTTAGCATCCACCTGGTTGCTGTTTATGTAAATGAAGCCCTTTTATTTGTCATTAACGTTTGTATCATGTTTACACTGTGCTAATCTCATTTTTCTTATTTATGCTAGCCACAAGAACAAGAACAAAACTTGTTCCTTCTTTATGAGACATTGAGTGGTTTCTCTGTTTGTTTCCTCTGTCTCTCTGATATATACTGACCAAAACCTATGAGCTGTTGGTGGGATGCACATATACTTCCAGTCTTATTAAACCAAGCACTCTAAAGATTTTGTGCACCGCGATCAAATGTTCAGGGTTGAAAATGTTATCAGATTTGAAGACAGACAGATCTTACCAGGCAGAATGATGATCACTGCAGACTTCTGCCTTACTGCGTAACTAAGACATGCCTCAGTGCCTAGCACCATCTGGGAGTTTTACTGATCAAACTCTCCCTATCTATCTTTTAACACAGGTGTGATGGTCCCAATGGCCTCCTGCATACTATCAACAGAACCACAGAAACTGTGACTTCTGCTCTGTTTTAACAGTAGGTGGTTTTTATTTTTCTAAGGGTTGAGAAGTGTTTTCTACCTCATCTGAGTGTGAGCAGCAGACCTGCAACTGTCTACCGTCTGGAATCATTACTATATTTGTTCCCTTCTTTTCCTGTTCTAATACCTGCCTAGTCATCTTTCTTCCTTTTCTATTCTATGTGCTTGTCTGTTTGCTGAAAGTCCACGACTGAGGGTCTTGAATGCTCGAATGAAACAAAAATGCTTTATTCAAACCACTTGAAGTTTGAGTATGGAATGCGCCATGCCTTGAGAAAAGCTGTTATTATTAACCAAACATGATAAGGGGGCAAAAACAGAATAGGAGAGTCGGTTACTCAGACCTTTAGAGAGTCTTGTTTGTGCAGCTGCAAACAGAAATGACAAAATAACAAAAAAAAAAGGAACTAGCCAAGCTTGCATTCAGTACCTGTTGTTAAGCCAAATCCCATGTCAGCTGGCTCTTCACTCAATGCATGCAGCTGGCAAACCTCACTGCCTTGAGCCTCCATATGGGCATGCTTGGTTAAAAGAAATTTCCTGTGAAAGATACACATTTATAATAATTCCTGATTAAACTTGTCACTCTAAACAAGGACTTCTATTTTCTGAAACACTGAAAACATTCTCCATTTATATAAACAAGGTTATCAACACCTTTTGCTAAAACCAAATACAATTTCCCAAAAGTGTGTGAGATAGGAAAGGGTAAGCCAGCAAATAGCAGATTTGTCTTCTGGCAACTATTTACACACTTTCATTTGCTGTGCATTTGTAAAAATGAGACAGCAGAGTAATGTTTCTTTCATGTGACCATGAAAGTAAAGGAAGCAGGCACTAACTCTGGACTACATGCCTGTATTTCCAGAGAGAGGTCCACCAACATTCTCATTTCTAAAGGTCAATATCACCTTAGTAAAATTAATATTACCACATATATGATATCTAGACTTTCAGAGGCTGGAATATCCTCTTCATTTCCTACCATAAAGTCTATTTGCATTTTCACCACAGCAAATCTGCATCTTAAATACCAGTATTTTAAGTCCAGCCAGTTTCACAAACAGAAAAAAACAAGTTTGAGACCAGAAGTGAAACTCCTGAACACAAATGAGACACAAACAAGAAATAATGCCATTGAGAAAACTAGGCTGAACTAACTTATTTGTTTCATTTTCCACCAAGAGCCACCGGTCTTCAGCCACGAGGAAAACAGATTTCAGACTGATTGGAAGTGAGATGGTGTGAGTTTGACCCTCCAATACATCCAGTACAATAAGGTGGTTTCTATAAAATTGGAAGCCAAGAAAAGAATAATCAGTTAGAGATACACACAAGGAGATCTGATTTAAATCAATTTAATATAAGGATATAATTTACTCTTACCCTGTTTCTTTGTAGAACACCAGCCAGTTTTTGTGTGAAAACTCCCGGCACATTTTGTAGTTGCTCTGTATAAACATACATCATAGGACAATCAGTGTTAGATTTGTCCCAGTGAGTTTCCCTGACTCCTCTGAAAGTGTACTAGTTTTTTTCATTTATTTAGAAGAATCTACAGCTTTAATTACCTCTCAAAATGCTATCTAGCTTGCCTTGTTCCAAGTCATAAATTGTATCATAATTGCGTTCATTATGTTGGACATAATTCATTGTAACAAAATGTTCCATTACTTTCAGTTCTAGCCCTAAAAAGGGACATTTTAAAGACACGTATCTTCAGAAAATTTATTTTTATTTTTTATGTCACTAGTTCATAACAATGCTATTTTATGTGTAAGACATTTAGGCATACATAAGAATAAACAATTAAATAAATGCTTGGGCTGTAAAACCAGGAAAAACTTAATGATCCTGTTTTTCCAATACTGACATTTAGTTTTAAAAAAACGTAGTATAATAGGGGCAGGTGCTATTCCTCACCTTCTCTTCCTTGTTGTTCCACCAAGATGTTCTCTTAGGAGAGCCCTGAGCATCTGGTGAGAGCAAAAGTCGGCGAAGGGCACCATTGCTTGTATCCAGCAACAACACAACATTGCTCTGAAAATGAAAAGCAGATCCATGTTCATCTCAGGCTTGTTTAAGAGACTGCAACAAATCTACCTGAAGCACTTTTGCAATTTGAGCCACTTATGGCATGCTGAAAAGATGATTAAGATTTTGTTGCAAAACGTAAGCTGGATTTTCTTGGCTCATTTCAAAGTTCATAGAGAAACTGAAGAGGTTAAGTACATGCAAGGGCTGGAATGATACTACAGTTTTTCCACAGCATTTTATCTATACATCTCACATTCACTTCTGTATAACATCTAGAAACTGGATTAGTATGGCTTACATGTCTAAGATGCAGCTACAGATAAGAGACATATCAATTAGTTCTGTCAAGTCACTAAAATACCTCATTTCAGTTTTTATGTTTTCTTACCATTTTTATGTTGTACCTATTGCTTAAGTCCCACTGAAGGTGACAAACTGGTGAAAGAAGAAATGGCTTAGTACTTTCTCTCCAAGTTCATACTTCTGATACTGTGGAGCCTGTGGATATTAAATATCCCAGGGTGTGACAATCCTTCTGTGACCTGCACTCTCTGACAGCTTATAGTGTCAGAGGTAGGACAGCTGTTGGAGGACAGCAGGATGACTCAAAAGGATGGAGACCAGAAGCAGATGGGATGGTGCAAATCTCCGTCACATGAAAAATGGTGTGCTAAATTTTGAACTTCAAATTTCTCATTTGTTACTTGATGCCTGAGGGTCATACATGCTATTAAATGATGGAGGCTTTTTAAACATTTCTTTTTACAACGTGCTATAGCTGCTCCTAATGTGTTTAACTAAGAATTCAAGACAATAAGCGTTCAGGGCCAGCCTTTAACTGCATCAAATGAAATTCAAAAGGTACAAATGAATAAGTTAATTAAGCCTTGGGCTCAATTTTTTTGTTTGCCATTCAAGGAAATGTTCACTTCTGCAAGGACATTAGGTTCTGCAAGGACTTACTAAAAGTAAACTGCCTACGTACAACATGTGCAATAACGCACAATAGACGTTAAGGAAGTAAAACGTAAATTCCCACGAATTCCCCTAAATAAAACAAATATGAACAATCTGAGTCACAGCAGTTTTGTTCTCTTTGGGTACTCTTCATACTTTCACTAGAAATATTTGTGAGAGTTAGCTTTAATAATGACAGTAATTTGAAGCTAAATATGGTAAAGTATTTGAAATATTAGCATGTTATTTGGAGCATTTGGGAATTTCAGTTCAAGTTCAATATTTCTAAAAAAAGAAGCTTGCTTATGTATTACAAACTAAAATTATAGAAATGTGATTCAGGAAAAAAAATAGGACATTTGCTTGGGATTTTGGTTTTCTGCCATATTTCATTTATACAATTCTGAAAAAGCATCAGCCTTCCACGTGAGATAAAGAACACATATGAATCAATTACACTCTTCCACTTAGTGTTAAATTTATGAAAGCAGTTGGTAGTATAAAAAGCTTCTCTACTCCACCCCTTTTGATGTTAATGGCTTCCTTCTGTGCTAAGTGACTGATGTATATTCTGTCTGTGTTTAAGAATAGATTTTTGCGTCACTTGTGAACACATCCAAGAGCAGCTCTGGCAACTCTTCAAGTGGGCTGGGAGAAGACGTTGGTGTGCAATTCTGCTCTGTTTGTTCTTGACTGGGAGAAAAGTAACCTTTGAGTGACCTCCCGACCCCAGTGTCTGGAATTCCAAACTCTGGACAGATGCAATAACCAATCTTGTGAAGTGGTGTGCCTTTATTTTTAGTTACTGCAAAGTTTCCCTTTCCTTAGTGCTGTTTTTATTTCAGCCAGCATTTTCCTCTAAAAAGTTCTTAAACCAAACAGGACTGTGACTTCATTTTGCTGGTATGGGAAGTTGTTCCTTATGGTTTTGCAGAGAGAGGGGAGAGCTTGGGGAAGTTTCAGAGTGGCACAGTGCAAATAACTCAGTTTAATGTTCTTGTATTCTTCTCCCTAAACGCACTGTCAGTTTTGATCTGTTCTGCCCTCAATGCTCATGTCCTCAGCAAGGAAGCTTGCATATACAGTCTGCTTCAGACTGAGGCTGATCCTTAGCTTGGCAGGGTAATCATACATCCTCTTGCCTCCTATCCCACCTTTTTTATTAGAGCTATTCAAGGATCACTTGAGTGATAGAAACATTACAATCCTGACACTGTAAATCATAGGAACAGATACAAACATTAACACACTGTTCACCAGGTTCAATTGGAAAAAGGCTGTGCAAAAATTTATGGCTTGGGGCTCAAACCATCTCATCTTCAGAGGTAGGTAAATGTTTGCAAGTAGATTACTGGTGTTCTAATTAATGTTAGTGGTGTCCTTCAGATAATTTGGGAGACTGTATTTGATATTTGAACAAGTAGTGGCATAAGCTTTGTGCTTATGGAAAACGAGTCTTCTCCCATTCTACAGAAGGTGTACACATTTCTATCTAAGCAGACCTTTACTCTGACGTGTACTCATAGAAAATGAAAGTCTTATACAATATTTAAAAAAAAGAATCAGTTTTTGAAGAAAATCACTCTGTTCTGAAGACATACATCAGAATATCATGGGGACTAGAGGTCAGAGAAGTTACTATGCTGCTGGTACTTTCATATTCAGATCCTCACTTGTGCTACAGGCCAGATCACAAACTGTTAAAAGAAGTCTTTTAAAAATGGTTGCCATCTCCTACATGTGAGTGAGGTGGATCTCTGCATCAGTTTCTGTGCCACAGACTCTCTCACTCCCTTGTTATCAGGGAGCTTTGACAGAACTGCAGCAGCACGTGGGACGGGGAAAAGCATTTCCTTCCCCCCCACCCCACTTCCTGACCAAGAAAGATAAAAGCAGAGTTAAAGGATGCCAACAGGACACTGCCTGAACAAAGTTTGTTGTGCTCCCTGAGGTAGCCTGTAGGTTACTCTGTTTGTCCAGTTGTGGCCTTTCAACACAGTAAAGTGCTTGTAAAAAATCCTGGAAGTGTGCTCTTCATTTTTAAGCAAATCAATTCTCCATGTGCAGTTTGTTCCTAAAGCCCCATATAAAATCATGCATAAAAGTTATCAAAACTCTTTTCTGTCTCTTCTTGTTCTCCTTCTGAGCAGTAGATGTGAGAGATGCAGAAAGAAAAGTGCACACAGAGGGCACAAAGCTCTAGCAGGAAATAAGAGTAGGCCCTGAAGTACTTGTGGGGAGGACAGATGGCAGAGGCATTGCTGCTTTGAAAAGATGAATGCAATTCCCATCTTACAAAGTTACTTGAGATTTCTGCAGAGTCCTTTCCAAGTCTATGAGTTTACTCTGAACAAAAAGATAGAGTCAAAAAAGCTTGCACTCACTGAGACCAATGGCCACCACGAGGAATAAAATCATCTACCCTTTCTTCCAAGAAGATGTAAATGTGGCTTAAAATCAGATAAATCTCCCACTTGTGCCATTAAGTCAAATCCCTGAGGAGTTTACTTTCAGTAAATTATTATTTAAAAGGACAGGAAGAAATGGTGATTTTTCATTTTATTTTACTGGAGGGCTCTACTGAATCTAGATGGATGTTATCTGGGAACAAGATAAAACCCACAAGCTTATTTGAAGAGCCACAATATAATAATTCCATCTTTTCCAATAAGGTTATCATCCATTTAAAATCATTCTTTTTTATAACTTAGTCAGAAACATTAATCTCCAAAGACCTTTATTAAAAGAAAAAAATTGAAAAAGCTGCTTTTGGTACTGTCTAATTAATGGATGATATTGATTATTATGAAATAGCAGCTGTCAAGTGGCCACTTTATTTAATAGATGCAAGTTATTTTTTTTACAAATATTGTTAATACTTCTTAGTCTTTTTGCATCTAAACACAGATGAATCTCTAAAGCATCAAATGTGTTATTTATATTATTTGTTTTTCTTGTTTTGTTTGATGCACTGTGGCACAACTAGCTAATGCTCGTAGCCTTGCTCGAAATGCAGATGTGCCACTAATCTACTTTTCTTAACATGTGAATGCTTCAAGTTCTGAGTTTATGCCTGCCCATGATCTTACTACACCTAAAATGTAGGCACTTTGACTATATGCCAAGCCTCTTTCTGTAGCCAGTGGAAAGAGAGAGGAACTTCCAGAGGGCAATTAAACATGTTCTACTTGAGCTGAGAGGAAATGCTCTTCAGGTCACCTCTGTTCTCACAGCAAATACAGACGGTACTAGGATGATTATCTTAGGCCATATGCTTACCTGCTAACACCAATAATAATGGATTAAATTTCATACACAGCAACATTCACCTCAGTTCACAGGTGCACAGAGCACATGGTTTTTCCATGGCTCCACTGTAGGAAGAGTTAGGAATAAAACCTAAGCCCAATGTATAAAACTTAAACTGCTTGAGAATCCCTCTTGTGATTTAGAGGGAACTAGAGATCTCAACAACTGAACCCCAACATAAGGAAGGACAGCAGTGGTTGTGAAGACTACAACAGCAGCACTCATCTAACCTTTGTTTTAATGGCTTACTTAAGAACCACCCCAAATAAATTACCAATGTAGTCCATGGATATGAGCATGCAATATACAAGAGAATAATCTTCCTTCTTTTTTTGTTTTCTAAGTTGCTTGTTTAAGTTCTCAAGAAGTCTAAAATTACTTTTGAATGGTATCCTAAGAATAGGACTTTTTGCAAACAAGTTTGTAATTAAATGGAATGTATTTTCACAAACAGTGAATAAGGCCCACCTTAATGGTAAAAATATGTCAAAAGAGCTAAGATAATGCAAAACATTTGGAATATTTCAATTCTGTATTATTTTCCTGTGTAAAACAAGCCTATTTACAGACAGGATGTATTCACCTGTAGCACTTGCCAAGAAAGGCAAGTCTGAAACTGGCAATATTTAAGCTTTGTTAGAGAAAAACATGAGGTTATAACATGACTGAAGTCATCTGGAAAGGACACTGAACTACCATAGTCTCTCCATGTCACAAATTTTATTTCAGAGTCTGAAAAATGTATCTATCACTAAAAGGTATATTCCATGAGGAAAGCCAAAACCAGACTCTGAGATAAATACCTGACACTTCATGGAAGAACCTTCATTTCTGACACCAGATGCTACTGTGATTTGCTTAAAAACAAAATGGTAGGAATTTTGGAGATTTGGAATGCAAAGACTATTGCTGGCTTTATATTAAAAAGTGTGAGACGTTCTAAACATTCTTAGATACAAGACAGACTGCCATCTGTTTTAGTTTCCTGCATCAACTTCTCCAAAAGAAGCCAAGAATTATTTAAAACCAAAAAATGTGCTATGTGCACCTCAAAATAGCCCAAATGGTATTTCTATAGCTGTTCAACAAGAAGGTAACCTCAGAATCATACTGTTTCCAGTTTGCATTGGAAAGTATCCAAAAGGCAGCTGCACCTGCATAGGCAGTTCCACCAAAGGCAGAAGAATTGTGTTTCTCATAAGGCACAGAGCTTAACAGCAGCATCTGACACCAGAAAGTAGCAGCAACACTTGACAAATGTTCCTAGAACAACAGCATTGCAGAAACACTAGAAATGACTGAAAACTATGAACATCCCAACTTAATGTAGGAAGAATTCTTCTAGGTTGAAGCCTTTCACCTACTGAAACATTGATAGAAGAAATTCAAAGAAAGGAAAAAGTCAACAATAATGACTGATTTAATGCCCATATTAAACCACAGTGAGTTCTAGGTAGCCTAATAAACTATTTTTAATGTTAAAAAATGAGTAGTAGCAGCAGGTATATACTGTTGCCTCCTCCCACTCCTGGGAAAAGAAATTTTGAACTGAAAACGTTACAATCAGCTCACAGATAGTAAGGGAAAGTGCAAAGTATGCAATAGTTGTCTTTAAAAAAGCATTCAAGTCAAACCAACCCTGTTATAGTAACTTCTCCGAGCTAGGTCTAATAAGCTTTCGGAGGTCTATAACATATCCAAGATAGCTCAGCTACTCTTGAAGGCATAAAAATCAAAAAGGTTTATTAACAGGCAAAATAACAAACAGAAAAACTGAGCTAGGTGCAGGAGGTTTTTGCTCCTGGTAAAACACCTTACAAAAGCGATTAATTTATTTGTTCTCTTCTTTTTCTACTAAATTGCCCAGGCAGGACTTTTTGGCTCTTGTTCAATTAGCTATCCTTAAATTTGAGGTGAAGTCCCCTAGACCTATGAAATGGCTTTTTCACCTAATTGAAAAGAAAAACTTCTAGGCTTCTTTTCTTTTTTGAGAGAACAAAGGATAGTTTGTCACTCCATCAATAAAAAAAAATCACATTCCTAAACAACATTGACATGGTTAGTGGTTCTCAATTTGCATTGTGGATGTCAATGCTTATGTAGTCTTCCTTCTAGTCTTGACACTTCACAGGTTAGAGAAGAAGAAATACAAGGATTAGAAAACAAATATGGAGCAAATACAAGCAACATTTTACTTGGTGACTCAGAAAATGTCTCTTTTATATACTAGTTGAAAAGTTAAAAGGGGAACAAGATTGGAGTAGAATTTAAGTTCCCATAAAACATTTTACTCTGCAAACATGTGCTGTTTGACCGAGACTCCTGAACTTGACCCACTCTCCCCTGTTCTCCCACAAGCCCAATCTCCCTCTGTCAGTGAGGGAAGATAAGCAGGTAGAACTTAGCTTCAAGAATAGAAAAGGACATGGTCCAGCTAAAGGATGCAAGAGGAAAATCTCCATTCATGTAGCTTGAGAAGGCAACTCTCAAGCTACAAGTACAGTAAAAGAAAGAACATTCAGCAGGAGGCGGCCTTGTCCAGTCTATAGAGGTAGTCCCCAGTGACATACCCTCATGATACTACTCTGCTCATGACTAAACATTTAGCTGGAATTTACTTTTTTTTACCTCCTCTTCATGTAGAACCACTTGACCTTTAAGTGGATTTCCCAGTGGTGCTGCAGTCACAAAAGGTTGCCAGACACTTCCAACTGTTCTTGGGAAGAGGTCATAAAGATCCACAAAGTATCCAGTCTTACCAGAAATGTTCATGAAGTATAAGGAAACAGGATTGCATGTAGTAACATAAAGAATATTTTTATGTTCCTCTTCTGAAATAAGAAAAAATAGTGAAAGGCTATTGACATTGTGCATTCTTCTTCTAGAAATAGATGTCATAAACTTGGCAGGTGATATAGCAAAAAGTACTGAAAAATTACCACTGTTGACAAGGGAGATAAAGAGAAATGATCTCTTGATATTAGCTAAATGTTAACAGGCAGAATCTTGCCATAACACTATTAACTCTAAGCAGGCAGTCCAAGACACATTTGTGTAGGCACGATTGCAGTGTCAGCCAGCTGCTAGTATGTTCCTCTGACTTTGCTGGTTTATAATGTTCTTTCTTCTTCTTTCTCTATCATATCCTCTCTTTAAATTCATGTATTTAATAATTAAACATAGTACATTGTGCAAACAATATACAGAACTTTTCAAATAAACCACCTTCCTGAATAATTTCAGACAATTCTTGAAACCAATAAAAAGCTACCTAATTTCTCTTTTGTTTCCATGAAAGCCTGCTAATGTACTTGTAAATTGGACTGCAAATAGAAAGAGCAGCATTCCAGTATTGATCATTAAAGATCCGTACATAATACATAATAATGTCTAGACTGATGCCTTGGAATGGCTACCTAGAACAGAGGCTAGACAGATTTAGAGAATAAAGCAGGTATTTATTAAAGGCCTTTAACAGACACACCTTGGACAGTGCAAAAGCCTTGCAGAGGCTATACCCAAGATGGACAATGGTCACAAGATTTTCAGGCAGATATGTTTTGTCTACTTGCATATCAGAGGTTAATTGTCCAACTTAAGCTTCAGGGAATGAAGTCATATTCCCCCAGTTTGCTCCTTGCCATATACTTTTATTTATACATTTCAATGCCTGAGGCTGTGAGGGTGGCCTTGGTTCTCAGGCCTGGAAGGATTGTTTTGTCTGACCAAAATGGGAAGAGAGCTTACTAACACTCTGCATGGAGTTCAGAGTTATACACTAATGCAGTACAGGATCTGAAAATCATTAAAAGCTAAAAACTTAAGGCATCATGACATGCTTAATGATGAACCCTAAAAACATTTATGAATATTCCCAATGGTGCAATTCCCGCTGGGATATAAGCTATAGAGGCAGCTAAGGCAGGTTTGGTCCAGTGAGAAAGAATCAGTATAAGCACAGATGAAAAAAGCACAGCACCCTCCAAGTTAAAAGATTTCTATTAAAACTGAATTGAGAGAGGAAAAGTCAAAGAATTGTTTTTGTCAAGTAGTGCAGGGTTGAACACGCAAACTTAACAAACTTGCAGATTTGTGGCTGTGTTCTACTTTAATTACACATCTTTCTCTTAGCTTGAGAAAGATGCATATCCTTACAATGACCACACTGACTCAGTGAAATTATGCACCAATTTCAGTGGATTATTTTTGTATTTCACCTACTATTAAAAACAAAAAAAAGTGGAAAAAGGTAAGTTATTATTCCTACACTTCACTCCCATACTCTATATTTTAATTCTCATATTACAATTCCTAGTATTATTCCTATACTCCACTGCAAGCATATCTAAAAATACACACTAATGTAAATGCACTGGAGTGTTGTTACTACACTTGAAATCCCTCATATTGCCCTTTAATATTCTGCCACTGGCTATTGGCAAGGACTTAAGAAGTCAACAGCCCAGTCCTTCCTCATCTTCAGGACATCTCACCTCTTTGCAATGCTCCAGATCATTACAAAAGTCAGTAGCTTTTCTTACTGTACCTTTTGTTACTGTGACGTCACAAACCAAGTTAATTTCATCTAAAGGCAGTGTCCAAAAAGCAAGTTCTTCTGTGAAACTGATGGACCTGGCTTCATGTCGTTCCAGTGGAAAGCCTTGAATATTTAAGTACACAGGGCCCTAAAACAAATAATAACCATGAGGGCTTCCTAAAATATTCCACTCTCCATTTTTTATGAAAGTACAGAAGTCTTCTTAATGCTGTAAAACTATTAACAATAAAAACCCGCTAAATAATTTTATATTTATTACTAAACAAATTAAGGGGAAAAGGAAATGCCTTTTATATAAACTCTCTGAATGTCCACACTACCATTTCCTTTATGGTATTGAAACCTCGTGCCTCTCCTCTTTAGTCTTTTCATGGTTTGGAACCATTATCACTTAGTAGCATGAGGAGGTAGCATGTACTGATGAAACACAGTTTATAGAAGGAAAATACCAGAATATTTCTGTTTCAAAGAAATTATATGGCAATTTCTTGTTATATAAAGTTTAAATCTCACCCATACAGCACATTAGCAGTACAGGTTTTTCCTTACTCACTGGAGTAATAATTACTGAAGTTAAGCCAAGAACTCAGAGCTGAAAAGGACTTAGAAACTTTGGATGCAGATCAAATGGTTCCAAAGGTTCTGATTCAAACTTGCCAGCACCAAAGACCTGTAAGACTTCAGCTGCAAGCAAAATACAAACAGAAAGCAGCCTTCTTTTCAGCCACTGATCATAGCCAAAAATTGAGATCTGGGGCCTGTAACTGGCCACCTTCAAACATCCAAGACAGCTACAAAGTTTCTTCAGATAAAGTATTATCAATATCCTTATAAATACTTCTTTTCAAGAACTTCTGGCCAAGCTTACTGGTTTTCAAGCACATCTTACACTGTGACAGATAGGTATATGTAAATGGTAATTTTTCTAGTCAGTGTAAAAACTCCAAGAAAAAGCGACAAGGACCATGCCTTGTACACACTCTTCTTCCTGAAAAAATTAATCACATTTTAGACTTGTCACAACCCAGTAAATAAAACCGGTATTATATGAATAAAAAAAGAATTTAAAAGACAAACCTTTACTTCTATTTTTTGAGTTTCTGATGGACACAGCATTTTCTTTTGTGCATTTCCTGGCTGATCGACTTTCCAGTAGCCCATAAACTTATGATCTGGTAATGGCAGTCTGTCAAATAATGTAGGAACAAATGAATTTTTACATTTATTAACCAGTAAGTGATATGGAATAAATAATTTAGACAACTGCATTTTTCCAACAAAATATATCTGAAGACTCTCTTGCAGAAAGTGTCTTCTTGCTAAAATATTTTATTCCTTTTTACATTTTAAATCACAAAAATGTTAGTCTTCTGGACTACTATTATAGACACAATCTAAGCAGTATCATAAAAGAAGAGGCAATGTATAATATGGCCTCAAAAGGAAAAGTTCTCCAGTCTGAATGATGTGAGCCATATCCAAACCAACTCTTGCTTTGCTTTATTTGGATTAGGTTGTGCCAGCACCCCTTAAAGGAACCTCTGTCTGTAGCTCACTCTTCTGAAAGACCAGCAGAAAAAACACAGTAAGCTCTGTTGCTCATTAACCACGAAAAAAAAATTATTCCTGTTTATTTTACTACCGCTCACATGAAAAAGGCAAAGGAATACAGACAGGAGAGTATCCCATTGCCTTCTGGCCAGTACAATCTACAGAAAGGACAGGGACATCTTCAAAAGCCACATTTGCTTGCCATGGTTTAATTTCCTCATTTCTGTATCTTTTATCTAAGGAATAAATATGTGGACCACAGCAAAACTCATTTATACATGAAAAGAAAATGCTGATGTGTGACAATCTAGCATCACAGCAAAATACAGACAGTGCAATTTCTCTTTCTTTCCCCTGAAGTGATTTACAGCCACTGAAAGCAGTTTGACTTCGTTAACTGGCACAGATACCTTCAAGCTAATGAACTCATCACTTCTGGCTTTTTCTTTTTGGGACCAGTCACTCCTAAAGAGACTTCCTATCAAAACAGCATTCTGTGTTACATGCTGTTGCACATTATTGCACAGCTACAGGACTTGGCAGGAGAACAGAAGACATTCCTTCTCCCACTTTCTATAAATATCTTCAAAGTCTATTTTAAGGAAGTTCTCTTAGACTGTTTATTAAAAGTATCTGCTTAGTCCCTTCTGTCCTATCTGATGATGCTTGTTCCTACTCTTACAATTATTTTCCCTCTCCTCACCAACCAATCTGGCACTTTTAGATATTAGAGGATTGTTTAATTTCTTCTCTATATTATTTTCAGAATAAGAAGGGATCCCAAATAAAAAAAGAATTCCCACATTAAAATATCACTTGACTATATATAAAACTTAGAGAATTTTAGTTTTATTTTTCCCCTAAGAACTTATGGGAAAAGACAGGGGACAAATACAGATATCCCTTAATTTTTGCTACTCATTCAGGAAAGATGTCTTAATATTTCTTAATGATATATTGATTCCAAACCTCAAACAACCAGAAGCCAGAAGTCGCAGGCATTCACTCAGCCTCCATCACCATTCTGTGTTTGGACCATCTGCCAAGGCAGTCAGACAGCCAAAGACACTGTTTTGCAAACAGAAAATGGTTTGGATGCTATTGATCACTGGTGCTCACAGACAAATAAATGGCCAGCTGCCAGCAATGTGCCACTGGCGCACGTCATGAAGAAAGAGTATCTCATTAATTCCCTCTCTTAGTCAAAGAACCAGGAGAATCTTCATGGCCTGTTTGTTGCCTGACTAAAAATATCAATAGATAAAAGTGTTTGCAGAGTGATTAATTTTGCATTTTTCCTCACTTCATTCTGCATTTTTCCATTCTTACACCTAGCTAGTATAGCCAAAATTGTTCCCAAATGAAAAAGAGAAATTGAGCCAGATTAAAAAAAAATGCAAAACCAAAAACCCTCAAGTATATGGGGCTGTGCTTTTGCATGGCAACATTCAACATCATTAGGAAAAAACATTAATGATGAAGTATTTCAACATATACAAAATGCTTAGATATATTTATTCATGCAACCACAAAAACAGGCAAATGGTCAAGCCACTAGACTAAATGTCAGTTTAGATATCTATGAAATAGAATTTTACTTCAGGCTTCCATTTGGTTTTCTAAATGATTTGTTGGCAAAGCATTGTTTATGTCTTGAGCCACAAGCTGTTTTGTGTGCAAAAAAACCTTGGAGACTTCTTTGTGCTCTATGACTCTGAATAGCATAATCTCTGATATGCCAATCATCAGCAATAGTTATTTCCCATTAGTTCAGTGGAACATCAGCTCTCACAAGGATTTGGACTTTAGTTTTAATTCCTTACACTTTACTCCCATGGACAACATTCTAGAAATCAAGAACTTTACTAATGATCATTAATAGCTATTAAATTTGAAACAAAACATATGTTAATAACCACCTCAAACCAAACACCCTGCTTTTTATAGCAACAGAATTACAGATTGCATTCCCAAATAAACACTTCCACTCTCTTTCAGCTTTCTGGAGATTTTCTTTGTTAATAGTTCCTCTCTTCTCAGGAAAACTGATTTCTACTTTCTCCTAGATTTTTGAGGTTTTGTTCTCTTCCCTGTTTCTGAATGATTTAGTTTCTCTGAGGGAGCAGAGCTAGTCATCATAAATAGCAAAGAGGAGGAAAACGTAGATCTGAATTTCAGAATAATACAGAAAGCAGAGTTCACAATACAAAGCTCTTTGTCAAGAGTAATAGGGATCTCATTCTTCCAGGGCCTGACAATTATTTTTTCTTTGCTGTCCCACTGCTCTCTCGTGTAAATCTGGTCTAAGAAAGACTAAGAGTATTGAAGAAGCTGGTGGCATTAAGGACTTACAATCAGTCTCTGAAGGAGTTTCAGGAGGGAGTGAGGGTGCAGAACAACTGAAACAACATATTCACACTAAAAATGTGTATACATTTTAACAGCCTTCCCCTAATGAATACATATGATACACATGGAAGTAAGGAAATTACCTTCTTTTCCCAGGACTTATAACAAGCAAATTTTGAAAATAACCTGAAGTGACAGAACTAGCAAAACTTCACTAGATGTTACTGCCACATTGCTGTATTGCAAATTAATTAACCAAATAGCATTTACTTAAAAGGCAGACAGAAAACAATGGAAATGTCAACACTGGCAAAAATCTGTAAGGCAAAGAGATCTGATAGGTATAAAAAGTGCAGTGGCTGAGTAAGAATGGTACTAAGACTTTACTGGTCTCTAAGCTGGGGTGTACAGAGCAAATCATGTTGGCCTTTGTCAAAAGCTGGAAAGGGTTTCTAGAACAGAAAAACTACAGGCAGACTACATTAATCTTGTAAGAAATCCAAGATTTAAGAGCAATTTCTAGAGAATTATTCCTGATCAGTTCTTTGATTATGGATGTGTCAAAGCCTGTTGCTTAAGGAAAATTCAAAATTGTTTTTCTGTTTATTCACCCTTAATTTTAGATCCTGGTTTTCTACATGATTACTGCTGTCCATGAAATGTATATGTAGGCAGGATTCAGAAAAGTGATTGCACGAGACCTACGGTTGATGGGGCAATTCTACAAGAAATTACTGTTTAGCCTGAATTTCTGCATGCACAGCCATCAAAGGGAAAATGATCTGTCAAAACATAATTCTCTTGTGCTGCTAGAAAACTTTTCAAAGTGACACCTATAGAACACAATTTCTTTCCATTTTATATTTTTGATTTAAGAAAATAAATTCATTTTAGGGTATTAAAAAAAAAAAAAAGAAAAACAAAAAAAGCCCTAAATCACCAAACAACTGTGTTAAAAAGTCAACATAAGCTGTTTATAAATTTTTTTGTTTAGCTTTCAGAGAACATACTACAAGATGGATATGAATGTTGTAAAAGTGCAGCTCCACTGAAAGCAAATTCTTCACTGCCAGGCATCGTATTAGTACAGCTGGGGAGATGAACTATGACATACAACAAAGCTGCTTAATATATGATCTTGTAAACCAGCTCATTGCTGGCACAGAATGTATTATTCAAGGCCTCCAGTAACAGCCTGTGCTCCATCTAGCTGAAAAGATTTCCATCCCACGTAACCTTTTTGGACTCAAGTAAGCTACAGCTTGAAATCAGGAAAATTCCTTGCCAACCAGTTCTCCATAATTTATCCAAACATATTTTGATTTGAAGACATTCAGTAGATATTCTGAAACAGACATTCAGAACAGTTGTATGTTAAAACTCTTGTCCCCTGACAATTTCCCTTCCTCAGCCGGCCCTGCAACACACAGGGTTGACAACAGACATGTATGATAGGAGACATACCCAATAATTAACTACAGATTACCAGGGGAAGAAAAGCCACATGAAAGAACAGTCTCAAGAGAAAAACAAAGCTGGTAAAATGTACATATTTACATTACGTATAAAAAACTCAGTTCGTATAAAATAAATATTGAATTTATAGGAAGCACCTGGAAGTGAATAGTGACAGGAGGAAAAATATGGAATGGCAATTTCATCAAGGATAAATGTCAGAATTAGGATTAAAGGCTGTTTTACCTAGAAATTGCAGATGGTCTGAACTGTGCACTGAAATGGCAGATTAACATGAATTTAGAAAAATACGACATAACAGATGTCAATGGGAAAAACAAAATGTAATTGTATACATAAAGAAAGAAAATGAGTTAATACCATGAATAATTCATTTTACCTACTATGTCTTGGCAAACCATCACAGACAATTCATCTGCTTTACATACAATACTGATAAAAAATCATTAAATAGTGGACAGGTGGTACCAGGAGAGGCAGACAATATTTTAACACCTAACAATACTGAACATGTCAGTACCTTGAAGAATGGTTATCCTACCTGGAAAAAAAGTGACAACTGAAAAAGCAAAAAGACCAAGTAAAGCATTCCTTTACAGGTCTAATACACGATATTCATTTTGCTAATAAATAATATCAACAAATTAATTTCTCTCTTTAAAAAACAACTACTGCAAGAATCATTCTGTAAATGGTCATTATATACCATCTAATCTTCCCTTCCAAGACTAGGTATATAATTTCCAGAATTTAATCTAAAATTCCTGTAAGGGTCACCACAAGCATCTGTTCAATTTTCCTTGAATTTCAGCAATTTCAGCTGGACACATACTTAAATAATTCTTCTATTGAGACCCTGTATTTTAGTGTGTTGCTTGTGTGTCTCATGTATTTTTCTTGCTATATTTACAGCAGTTATTTTGCAGCAGCAATTTAAATAATTCTGATTTATGCAAGTTTTCTTTTCGATTCAGTAATAGGTGACAGACTTCTCCAAAGCTTATTCAAATAGGAATTCACATTTCGTTTGATTCAAGACATGCCAGAGAGCACCTGTGTAAAGTAGTCAGTATTTCATTATAACAGTTTTCCTCCCCAGAATCTCCTGGAAATGCTTCTGTATCACAAAATTTAATTATACTGAATTTGTATTCTTATACAACCATTTTGCTGTTGTATGATTAACAGCCTCAGGAAGAATTGGTTTGGACTACTATCCCAGTTTTCATGCTACTTAAGAGAACTGCTGTGCAATTTATTATGATAGCTAGTAAGTCTTTAAAGTCTACCAAAAAAAGAGTGGGGCATAAAAGTAATCTGTGAGGATATGCTTTGGAACAACAAAGAAATCACACCCAGAAATCACACCTTCAGATTGCCAGCTTGTGAGAGCCTAGAAGCAGGTAGGAAAATTAGCTTAAAACAGAAAGTGATATTGACATGTCATAAAACCAATCTGAAAAAACCCAATACAGTAAGAAAAATGTAAGTGTGAAAAAAGTTGATCACATAAAGTGAAGATGGGGTAAGTGCTATGGAGAGTTTTGCAAAAAGGATGTGGAGATTTATGTTTAGAAAAACAGAGATGAGTTAAATATGGCATGAAATGCAAACATTCTGAGCTTTTAAAATGTCAATACATTTCTATTCTGTACTCTCATACTACTGTACTTGGCTCCAGCAAAAATGAACTTGACCAGTTTCACAGCCAATACTTAAGGATGGACACACATCAAATAAAGACAAGAAGCATAAAAGAAAAATAAAACCAAACAGAGGCCTTAAAAACAGGGAAGATTGAGAGGTGACTTTCTAGTACTGAGGCTATTTAGAAACAAGACTGACTTGCCTTGGGAGGTTATAGAACTTCATCTCTGAAGGTCTTCAGGCATGAACCACGAAAAAATGAGCTAAGGTTTTAGAATAACCTGCATCTTTTCTGAAGGAGGTGGGCTGGACTAAATTAATACCATTATCCTGTTCTCAGATTCATGGAAAACAACAGAGAGGGCAGTACTCCAGTATCTTTTCTCCAGCAGTCCAAACAATATATACCAAATTACCTCAATGTGTCTGTCCATCATGGGAGATTGCAATATGGGCTGGAACAGATTTGGAGAGACTATCTCAATGTTCTTTAACCTCAAAGCAAAATCAACAGTGCCAAAACATGAAAGATGTGGCTGTAATTCAAGGTGATCTACCTGTGGCTTACATAGGAGTGAATATCATGACCAAAATCAAGGCTGTCTTACAATGCAGAGGTAAGAACCTGAAATGCCAGCTGTAGTGGATGAGAGTGAGGGATTGAGACCAAGACAGGCAAGTTGGACAGACCATCAAAGCCAAGTGCTCAGCCCAGCACAGTGAGATCTAAGAAAAAGTTGTTTTTATCAGCTGTGTGTGAACTGCTCCTGTATTTTCTCCTCCCCTGGGCCCTCAGTGTACAAATTATGTGCTCACAGCTGCCTGTCTAGTGAAGTTTTTGACAAGCATCTTGTGGAGATCTTGTCTGTCATCCTTGGTGTAACCTCTCCTAGAAAACCTCAGTGATGAATTCAAAATGATCAGCTGGTTATCTTTAATTCAATATAATTACATTTTTCTTTTATCTTCTCACTTCTAGACTGAGCAGTCTCCAATTACATCAATCTTTCTGTTATGTTTCCTAAACCTCCAATTGTCTCATTACTAAAGAATCCTCTCCCACATCTAATACTTCTAAAATTATACAAAGACAAAATTTCTCAAAAACTATAACAAACACTGTAATTAGTTAAAATGGAAATTAATAAGGGATGTTCAGCAAAGAAATTATAGCAAGAGTTTCAAGTGTGTTCTGTCAATTTGACAGACTTTGTCATTGCTCAAGTACTGGTTCCCCAGGCATGTAATAGTCCTGTCATCAAAATTAAAAGGTACACCACAGGCACTACTCTGCCAATCTTTTGTAATAATTAAATGTAGGATATTAGATATGATAACAGTGGTGCTGCAGGAGGAGAAACCTACACATGGACACAACACCACAGAATGTGTAAGGCTGG
Organism: Melospiza georgiana; assembly: GCF_028018845.1. Taxonomy (NCBI): domain Eukaryota; kingdom Metazoa; phylum Chordata; class Aves; order Passeriformes; family Passerellidae; genus Melospiza; species Melospiza georgiana. Next base: position 51,431,903 of record NC_080431.1, read on the forward strand.
AAAGGACCACAGTGGTCATCTGCTCCAACCTCCCTGCTCAAGCAGGGTCACCCAGAGGCACAGGGCTGCTCCAAAGGTTCTTGAATACCTCCAGTGAGAGACAGTCCACAACCTCTCTGGGCAATTTCTTCCAGTGCTCACTCACCCATACCAGAATCACTATCAATACATCATGCCATAAAAATCAGTCCCTCCTTAGAAAGTATAAAATATGTATGTCATGTGGCAAACTCAATTTTCCATATATCCATAAAGCTTTCTCCATGAAAGGGAAATATTTGTTTCTTCATAAATAAATTATGTATTAGAGCTCAAGACAGAGTAAGTTTTTAAATTATTTTTGAATATGATCTACTTAAGCCTGTTTTCTGTGAATTTTGGAAGAGTGTATTACATATGTTTCACAGAATCATAGAATAGTTTGTGTTGTAAAAGACCCTAATGATCCTCTGGTTTCAACAGCCCCTGCCATGGGAAGGGACACCTTCCACTAGACCAGGTTGCACAAAGCCCTGCCCAACGTGGCCTTGAACACTTGGAGGGAGGGGACATCCACAACTTTTCTGAGCAACCTGTTCCAGTGCCTCACCAGCCTCACAGTAAAGAATTTCTTCCTAATATCTCACCTAAAAATACCTATTCTCTTTCAGTTTAAAGCCATTCCCCCTTGTTCTGTCAATAAAGGCCCTTGTAAAAAGTATCTCTCCAGCTTTCTGGTAAGGCCCTTTCAGAGAGTGGGGGTTGGCTTGAAGACAGGAGGGCATTACTATCTGATGTAGCTGGTTGGATTCTAACCTCTGCAAAAGAAGTATATGGTGTAATATATCAAATAATAACCTAATTAAAGAATAACAGTGATTTGCAGACACATACAGAAGCTGTTCTACAAGCTTACATGCACTGCTCCATTCAGAAGAAATACTTTTGTAGAGCCCTCTGTGAGCATCAAAGACAAAACCCAGCTACCACTGAAGACAACTTTTTTTTCTGCAGACTTAGGTGATAAGTAACAGGACAGAAGTGTATTGCAATTGAATTAAAAACACAGGAGAAGAAACAAGTATTTCCCTTTATTAAGATATACCTGTTTACCTTACAAGCTATTAATATGTACATCGATTTTATAGGTTAAATATTAATAATAAGCAAATACTCATGAAGTAACTTATATTGTTGCAAATTATTTGGAAGATTATAAATTTGAACCAGTGGAGGATTGACTTCCAAGAATTCCAGGTTGTTTTAAAATCAATTTGCAGCAAGATAACACACTTATAAAGTGATCATGAGAAATATGTCTTCTTAATATATATCTTATGTTATTCTTACTCCTTGGCCAGCTGTACATTGGTCGGTTTTGCTCCAATAGGTATCCCATACTTGTGCAAAGTTTTGTATAAAATTTCACGGACTTCGTTGTTGTAGGAGTCAAAGTCAAACACGTTTCGAACAACATTTGCAAGTCCTTCAGATGGAAATTTCTGTAAAGAAACAGACCATTACAATAATATTTCTTTTAGTTACTATCTATTAAGTAACAGCACATCATTATGTACTTCTAAAATAAACAATTCTAACTTTGATTGATAGACAAGTTCTGAAGTAATCTTTACTTTTCATTTCCAGGACATAATTTCAAGTCAGAGTGAAACTACGGACACTAAACTTGATTTAAACAAAAAAAGGATGTGACAATTATTTAACACTAAACAACATCATTGGTTTAAAGAATTACTTTCATTATACACACAACAAGATGGTGTAATCATTGGAGAATATAATTAATACTATTCTGTATTCTTAAAATTTGCTTTCTGTAAACCATGAAGATCTGATACTAAGACAGTATCAGATAACATTCATATAATTAATATAATTCATGTAATTCACCCACACAATTAATTTAAGAATTCTGACTCTTAATGTTCAATAGAGAGAAGCAGATAATATACTGCTTAGTTAAAAAAAAAACTATTTTAGGTTATGATGGATTTTCGTAGACACAGAAATTCGCTTAAGACCCACAATTATTTTTTCCCTTAGGGAAAAATACTAGTTGAAATGTGCTATGTACATTTAAAAACCGCAAATATTTATCAGACTTTCATTAGTATCTTTAGCAGAAATTAAAGCTGTGTTACTGTGCTGGATTGATTATTCTGAATGAGGAATTAAATGGTTGGATGGTTGCATCTAGAGGGTAGTGGTCAATGGCTCAAGGTCCCAATGGAGATGTGTGACAAATGTCAGTACAGACCAGGACTGTTTATTATCTTCATCAATGACACAGCAGGACTGAGCGCAATCTCAGAAAATTTGCAGATGATACTGAGCTGACTGATACAGCCAACATGCTTGTGGGGTAGAATGCTGTCTGGAGGGCCCTAGACAGGTGGAGAAGTGGGGCCACAGGAGTTTCATGAGGTTCAACAAGGCTGTGTGCATTGTCCTGCACCTTGGTTGGGGTAACCACTTGAATCAGCACAGACTGGAGGATGAACAGATTGAGAGCAGCTCTGACAAGGACTTGGGAGTGCTGGAAAGTGAGAAATTGGGCACGACCTGGCAATGTCCACTTGCAGCCCAGAAAGCCAAATGTGTCCTGGGCTGCACTGCAAGTAGTGCAGGGTGAGGGAGGGGATTCTGTCCCTCTGCTCTGCTCTGGTGAGACCCCACCTGCAGGGCTGCATCCACCTCTGGGGTTCTCAACATAAAGACATGGACCTGCTGGATTGAGTCCATAGGAGGGCTTCAAAGATGATCAATCAGAGGGCTGGAGCACCTCTCCTGTGAAGACAGACTGAGAGAGTTGCTCAGCCTGGAGAAAACTCTAAGGAGACCTTATAACACCTTCCAGTACCTAGGAGTTATAAGAGAGATGGAGAGGGACTAGAAGGCCATGCAGTGATAGGACAAGGGGGAATTGCTTTAAACAGAAAAAGGGCAGATTTAGATCAGGTATTAGGAAGAAAATCATTATTATAAGGTAGTGAGTCACGGGCATAGGCTGCCCAGAGAAGTTGTGGATGCCCCATTCCTGAAGTGCTCAAAGTCAGGTTGGATGGAGCTTTGAGAAACATGGCCTAGTGGCAGGTGTCCCTTCCCACAGCAGCTGGGGACTAGAATATCTTTTAGGTGCTTTCCAGCCAAAAATATTCTAGGATTCTATAAGCTAAAATAAGAGAAATGAAGAACTTTTAATATCAGAAAACCACTCAGAGAAACTGGTGTAATTGATTAAGAAAGTCACCGAGGTGGAGGACCTCAAGCCAGAGTAGGTATATGCAAAAGGAGGCTGTGATCTCTGGCTGTGAGAAGCACACACTGGAGCAGGCTCCTGGCAGGACCTGTGGCCCTGTGGGGAGAGCAGCCCATACTGGAGCAGGTTTGTTGGCAGAATTTGTGACCCTGTGGAAGGGCCCCAGGCTGGAACAGTTGCTGCAGAACCGCAGCCAGTGGGAAGGACTCACAATAGAGAAGCTCACAGAGGATGTCTCCTATAGGAGGGCCCCAGGCTGGAGCAGGGGAAGTTGGTGAGGAGTCCTCCCCCTGAGGAGAAAGTGGTGGCAGAAACAACGTGTGAAGAACTGATCACAGCTCCCTTTCCCCATCCTCCTGTGCTGCTGAAGGGGAGGAGGTAGAGAAAGGCAGGAGCTAAGTTGAACTTGGGAATAAGGAAGGAATAGGGGGAAGGTGTTTTAAGATCTGTGTTTATTTCTCATCTTCCTACTCTGATTTGATTTGCTATAAATTAAACCAATTTCTTCAGGTCAAGTCTGTTTTGCCTGTGACAGTAATTGGTGAGTGATCTCTCCCTGCCTTTATTTTGTTCTATAGGGATTTCATTATATTTTCTCTTCCCAGCAGAGGAGGGAAGTGAAAGAATATATTTGGTGGGCATGGCATCCAGCCAGGGTTAGCCCACCACAGATGTAAATGGAGCAAAGTAAATAAAAAGAATTTTAAAAAACAATTATCAACTTGCTGTATATCCTGGAACTTTACTGCTTGATTTATTTTATCCTTTTTTTTGGCAAGAGATTGGAGTGAGAATCTTTCTATTTAAAAATGTCTCACTTTTTCTCCACAGGCCTTTCATTCAAATACTAGACTTTTCAGACAAGGACCTAGACACTTCCATCTCAGTATGGCACATTGACAGTGATGAACATAAACTTGTGGAGAGATATTTTAGGAAGTTGTAGTCTTAATTGTTTTTTCCCCCATTAGTGAGCTAGGCTGGTATGGAGAACTTGAAAAACAGACATGTGTCAGAGAAGTTTATAAATGTATTAAAAATACAGATATTTGAATCCTGATTAAAAAATAAGAAAACAGAAGAATTTCAGAAATGCTTTGATCTATACTGTTAATCAAATATCAGCATTAGGAGTTTAATATTTTCCCGACTTTATAAATATCTGATCTCAGTAATAAAATACCTGTGCCACAAGCAATACTAAAATTAGCTAGTCACTGTAATAAACTAGAATACCACTGCTAAATCAAGCTTATACAAACTTTTTTTATCTGTGGTGTACATGGCATAGAATATTTTAATACTAGTGCTGCTATAAAAGCATATTAAACTATGTTCTCCTTTTTAAATCTGTCTATGATGGACCTATTAGAAGTTCTACATCATTACAGCTTAGCAAAATACAAGTTATTATGGGATAATATAAAATTGTTCTACAGCCTGTGTCATCCTTGTTACAACATCCAGTTCTAACAAAGTAACAAGTACAATGAAAGAGGTACTAAATTCATTCTCCCATCATCTATTCTAACTAAACACGAAATGTATAAACATTTCATACATGAGGTGAATTGACAAGTCCATGACAATGTTAGCAGTGAAAGTGCTAACTTCTACATTTTAATTGCACCTTGGCTTAATTGACCAGTAAGAAGTAGAGAATAATCCTGAAACAAAATTTATATTATGAATACTGTGTTTTCTCTGTTCTTCTCAGTGAAATCACAACCAACACACCAGCACCAAGCTATCTAATTTACTCATGAACTACACTTTCACTTCCCTGCATTAGGTACTGCAGAATCCTTGGTCAAGTACTTCAAATAATATTCAGTTTTCTCTAGAAGTCTCCAAGTATGTCTGCAGTCTTCTGAATCACTGCATAACTTCTGTCATCAGTACACTTTTCTGTAATGAATTGCATCAACAGTTCCATGCCTCTTGTGTCAGCTGGACATCATAAAAAATTTCCTGAGGTACAACAGATGGCTTCTGGGAGCACAAGCCACTTGTACAAAGGTCCTCTACTTCAGTTATTAAAAAAATCACAACTCTCCTGCTTCAACCAGAACAAATCCAATCCCTCTTTAATAACTGTTTGGACAACTGCTTACTGAAGAAAGAAAATGACAGCTCATTTAAAGGGAAAGAAGAAAAAGACAAGAAAACCCAAAACCCAAAAAAAGGGCTGACTCTTTGGGGATTGAACTGAACATAAAAAAAAAAAAAAAAAAAAAATTTGGTTTCTATTGATTTTTAAAATGACATTACTAGACAAAATATTGACCTTTTATCAGTCTGTCTGACTGTCATTCATTGATTCTTCCCCTTACAACTAACACTTTTGTATGTACCTTAGATTATTTTCAGAACTTAGATTCTTGGCTATTCTTTAAAATAGTAAGTAACATAGTTTTTTGCTTTCAACAATTGTATATTTTTATTTGTACACTGTGTGCTTTATTTGATGGAGAATTTGACTTGGTGAAAAAGCCATGTATTTTTGGATCTAACATTCCATGAGGGTATGTACTGGTACAGCCTGTGTAAAATCTATGAGCAAAACTGTGGTTTCCAGTAGAAATCAAGAATTCAAATATGTTATACCCATTGAGGTCTACTGTACTTCTACCACTGTCCTGAAATGAAAGTGATAAATTATCTGGTGTTCGGTCTGTAATGAGTCCAGACTTTTTGTTTTACACTTCTGCCTTGCATTCTCAGTAACGCTCGCTTCCCGATGTATCTTGGTGCCTTCAGATATCTGTTTGTTCCCCTGCGCTCTTGGTTTGCCCCTGCACCTACCCCTACACCCTTTTACTGAATGTTGCCAGCTCTCTCTGTTCCTCCTCAGCTGTCCTTCAGCAGGGCCAGAAGCACCATGTCTGGCTCATCCTGAGTGACAGACATACTAATGGATTAACCAGTACTCGTGTCTTTAGTGGGCAACATCTACTGCCAAACGAAACAGCTGAATTCTCCCCCTGCAATTTCAATCAGTTCCTCTCTGTCATATAGCCACTGATTCTGATTAAACCAGCAAAAACCTAATTATCTTTGAAAATTGATAACTGAGATCCATTGTGACTGTCCAAAAGGGTAAAAGGTTATCAGGCACAAAGTGAGAAGGGGATATAAACTGTTATTTGATAAGCCTAGTTTCCTTTTGAGATTAGGCTGAACATTACAAAAAGGCACTATCTTACCACAAAAGCTTACTGAATAGGCCTTAAAACTTGATGACGAGTAGACTTCAGGGCCAGAAGGTTTCTTAGGCATTTACTGTTTGAAAACTGTTATACTAGTGCCTACCATTAGGAAGCAATCTCAGATATAAACAAGAAAGATAACCAAGAAGAAAAAATCTCAGCTTTCTGAAACTAAAGAAGAATTAGCAAAAAAGCTATTGCCATTTTATCTAGACTAATGTGGCTTTCCTGATTAGCATCTACCAAGGTCTCATGAAAAACAGCACATTAGATTGCAGAGAAGCAGTCACAGCATACCTTGGTTAAAGCACCTTATGCTAACCCAACAGAGCAAGGGCAGAGTTTCTGAGCTTACCCATAAGCTACTATTAACATAAAGACTTTTGACATTTGACAGTCTGAAAACTGGGGCTGAGCAAGACAAAAAGGCTGTATCAGGTCACCTGCCAGCTAGAGCTGCAAGATCTAAATTCCTGATACAGAATGTGAGGAGAAAAAGTTGCAGCAATCAAGTTAGGTACCTGCATTAGACAACTCTTCCCATGCTTGCAGTTTTGGGTCTTCAAAATAGTTTGGTGTCTCAAGCATCACCAAAAAAACCTTTCCCTAAGAAAAAGTTAATATAGAAGCAACCTAGGTCTGAACACAATGTTTAAGCTACAACTAAATTACTACATGTTCCCTACTTGCATAGTCTTTAGGGGAGGATAATCTTGTAACTGTACTCTCTATGTGTATCCTAAATGCTGAAGATCGCAATTAGTCAGAGATTAGCCTATCAATTTGCTGATACCATAGCAATCAGTATATTTTTAACTGACTAGTCCTGATGCTCAGATGTGCTGTCAGACAACAGTAATCAAAAGCACCTTTTTCATCCAAAACAACCTTTTTTTACACAAGGAAAAAATTCCAAAATTATGTGAAAGAAATCAACACAATAGTACAAAGAGAGCAGGGCTGTGGAACTGCTGTAAGGGAAATTGTTTAACAACATGACTAACTTCCCTCCTTCCTTCCTAAGGACCAGCAATATTATTGACTCATTTCCCTCCTTCCTCTTTCTTCTCTACCTGAAGACCTAAAAGTTTCTTACTTTGGAATAACCATTATGTTTATATTCATTGTTTACATTTGGCTACTCACAGTTTTTTATTATTCAGATTGAAAACCAAGTTACAGTAAACAAAATGTTCTATTCTTGCTAGGAGACTGGGATCTTGAAAATAAATGTTACAAAACAAGTCAAACATGCATGTTGGAGAGCTATTTAGATATTTACACTTTCAAAGAGGTGAAAGCTTAGCAGATGGGAAACTTCCCCACTGAACTGCACCCAATGTCCAGGTTGAAGTGACCATACTAATCTGCTTAAGTGAGGGAGACAGAAGCAGACAGTAAGAGCCCTTAAGACAATTAGCAATACAGCTCTTTCAATCTCCAGTTAGATACTGTCCACACTCAAATAAAACAATAATTAAGTCTTATGTTTTTGCACTGATCACTAACAGAAATCAGTACAACTTCAGGTTACTTGGAGATAGCTGATGAAGGAAAGAAGCTAGGAAGGCAGGAAGAGCACAAAGGTATGAAGACAAAAACCAGCTAATTTAACAAACGCCCTAAAAAATTAGCTTCTCAGCAGCACAGCAAATATTCCTCAAGTCTGTAATTCTTCCACTGTCATTTTGACTGTAACTGTATGTTTAGAGATCAGCATGTACATGTTCTATCAGCTTGGTAAACAAATACCTATCAGCTGGTAATGGATCCTAATAGACTGCTCTGCTTATGTGTTTATCTGGATTCCTCAGCCTTTAGGTCTGAATCTTCTTAACCCTTAGCACAAAGTTAGAGAGCATTATTTTTTCTTTCTATTATTGATAACATAGGAGCACCAGTTTGTCTTGAGATCTTCTCACGCTCTAGAGACCACAGAACATAAAAATCTATACTCTCCACAAATCTAGATGAAGATTTTTAAAAGTAGTAAATCCACCCTTCAGGATCTGAACATGTGTGAATATGTACATGACCACAAACACAAAACTATCATGCAATCCTGTTATACCATGCAGTATAAAACACAGGAGCAGTAGATCCAAATTTGTGAGAAATTATATTCTAATTGTATTAATTACATTCATTTCCACTATTTTTTAAAAACATATAGGACTCAATAATTCAAGAAATGGTCTATAAATTAACAAATGACCAATTTTAGAATTATAAACTGAATAAAATAAAAGCGTTGCTATTTCAAAGAGCATTAAGACACTTTATATTTCAAATACTTCAGGCAAAAAAATCCTTCACTTTATAAAGACAGAAGTCAGACTTTACCGTAATATTTAAAAACCAGATCATCATTAAATCAGAATTCAAAATTTTGCAGTTAAATGTGTGTAGGAAGTAATAATGAATCCTACATATTCCCTTGCTGAGTTGTTATCCATCTAGCATTTTCCTTAGAAAAAAATCCACTACAGATGTATTATTGTTAGGCAGCAGGAATTTGTATTTTTCACAGGAAAGGATTAAATCCACAAAATTTATAGAATAGCAGAATAGAACAGTTGCACTGTCCTGGAAGTATTGTATGTTGAATATGGAGTTTTATAATAAGGGCCAGTATGAACATTGCACACAGTATTCACAGTATGCAACTTTTTTCTCACACAGTAGAAAAACAGATTTACAGGTTTTTTTTCTATCGATAAATATGCAGAAAAAATATCTGCCCATGTACATCTGTGATCCTTATCCTCTGACTATCTGAACATCTTTAATATTATGCGTCTTTCAAAATGTAAAGTGCTTCACAAGAATTAAATAAAAATGCATGAACAATAATGGCATCTTCTTTCTGAAACCTTCAGGCATTAAAAAATCAGTATTGATGACCTCAAGCTTTCAATTAAATGTGATGTACTGTACCTGTAAATGTTTTACAATATTCACTACTTCTCTAGTTGAATAGGGGTAGTTAATAGTTCCTTGGTCAGCTAAGCTCCTGAGCTCTCCAAAAGCAGCTACCAGTTTCTGCAGAATCGCCTCTGGAACATCGGGACCATATTGTTTAAGCATTGCCAGTTCTGACTGTGGTTTGGGATTATCAACAGCATGGCAACTAAAAATGTCCCCTACAAAGAAAAAAGAAAAAGCACAAAGTTAGATAATTTATAAAGAAATAGCATCCCAACAGCCCCTTTAAGTTTAACACTGGACCTTTAATACAAAAGATATGACTCAAAAGAATGCTGAGTACCCAGTTGCTGAAACTGTGAAAAATGTGAAGTACAAGCTATGAGGAACATTGAGGTTTCTGGAAACATAGAGATCTCATCTGTCATTTTAATGAAGCTGATATCATGAGGGAGAAATCAACTTCAAGAAGAAACAAAAGTCAAATGAATGCAGGTGTAGGGGGATAGAACATAAGTAAATGAGGGTAGTGTGGAAAGTAATCGTACCCCCTAAAGAGTTGCAGCTGGGTTAATTATTAAAGATTAGGAGCAGGCCTGATTTTAACAGGCCACAGCTGTAACCAATAAGAAGAGTGGTGTAAAAGAGTGGGTTGGTTGGTTGAGGGGAACTGGAGTCAGTTGGCTGCCGTGAGGACAAGGAAGAGTCAGTGCCTAGAGGAGATGCCTATAAGAAACATCACAGAGGTACAAAACTTCAGCAATATGGAACCCTTGCAATGTAATGATAATAGAACTCTTGCACTATAACGTGCAGGAAAAAATAAGAGAAAAAAGATTTTAAGAAAACATAACTGGTTGAATTGAACTTATTTTTGAATTCCTTCAAAACACCACAGAATTCAGGGAAATCTTGAACTGCAGGAGGGCCCTAATGCAAACCCAATTAAAAGGTCTAGAGGAAATACTGAACTTATCTTTACTCCCTGCCTGCCTTGAAGTATGGTAAGAAATTTGGCAAGATATTATTTCCATACATTGGCATTATATCGATACCAAACATATAATCTATAAATTGAGTTTATTCACAAAAAGTCTCTGAACTGTTGTACAAAACTTTGCAGAAGCATGATTGGATTCTGCAGAAAAAGGACGAACTAAAAGCAGAAGAAACTCTAAGCTGAAAAAATAATATCAATATAGAACCCCAAAGACTCAACCACACCTCTGCCATGCAGACCAAGAGCAGTAACGCTGGGATGATTTTGTTTAAAGGGTCCATGTAAGGAAGGAAACTAGGCTGTGAAAAATAAACACAACAATAAATTCTTTTGGGGCAACGTAGCTTTGTGAAATTCAGAGTCAATGAGTTTCAGACAGAGAATGTCCATTCAGAGGGAACCTCACCTGAAAAACAAAGAACTATTAAGTAGTATGGAATTGGGTTTGCAACTGCTTTTTTGAGTATATTTTGAGTAGATTTCTTACAGATTAAGCATTATGGCCAAAGTTAACAGGCAAAACCACATAAATTAAGGTTCCTGCATATCAATGGCCAAGCTAACACAGATAATACAGTCAGTGGAGTCTGGAGGGTATTCAGTTCACAGCCATCATGTAGCAACAATGCTAAAACCTTGCCAGAGGCCCACTTAGACTAACAGTGGGCTATACAGGCCAAAGAATTCTTCACCACTTGCCCCTGTTCAACTTAATTTTGTGTTTTTGCTGTGAGATGAAGCTCTAGGGAATCTTTGCTGACACACAGAATTTCTGAGACCTAATAAGAGCTTTCTAAACTAAGGCTTCTGTTGATATGAATATCGTTGGTGTGAAATTTGGACAGCTTTACCTGATACTGAGATAAATTCAGTATCTTGTCAAACATACATATTTTACTAAGACCATATACATGGAGAAGCAAGATTGAGAAGCGGGTAGCACAGTGCTAGCAGCAAAACATACAGTAGCCTTTGCTACTGAAAGCAAAGAAAAGAACCATCCATCAAGCTACCGTCTCTTGTACCAAACAGGACAGTACCCAAGCTGTGGCTTGTTTGATATGGGAAAAAAAATAGTGAGCAGTTGAAAGAGCTGTCAGATGTCAAGTTTACAGTTAATTTGTTTGGAGTATTTGTATGCTCTATACACTCATTAACAAAGATTTCAATAATCTTGTCCATCCAGATCCCATAAAACAAATTAGTTTTAATACAGATGATCACATACAGCTTTTCCATTCAGGGCAAGTTTGGGCACTTTTATTAAGATACATAAATTTACATTATAGCCTTAATGTCTTACATGACATAAAGTATCAATCAATATGCATAAGGTCCCTTCTCCTCATAAAATCTAATTGATTAAGACAGATATTCTATTAGTCAAGTCTATTAAAGATCATAAATTAATATGAATCACTTACCTAATGTGCCAAAAAAGTCATTACCCAAGAAAGGAAACCCAGGCCTATTTGCCAGAACTATCATTCTAAAATCAGGATGAATAACTATTACATTTTCTCTCCCTTCTACATGAGCATGATCTGGAAAAGAAATAAAATGTATTACTTGCATATTTAAGCTTTGCAATACTGAATGAATGAACATAATTAGATTAGGTGAAGAATTCTTAGAATTAGAAGAAAAAATCTTCTAATTTAATTACATTCCTCTTAGAATTAGAAGAACAGTCACCCATCATTCAACTGAGTTTTCTAGCATTCATTTTGAAGTTTCATAGTCTGTTTCACAAAAATTTAACCAAAGTGTTTAATTGAAAAAACACAAAAATGCATCCACTGTTCTTGGGGTGCAGACTACCTGTTTTCTTTATATTTAATTTCACTAAAATGGTGAAGCCAATGGTAATAAAATGTGATTTTATATAGGTCTGACACTATTTGATCTGGGAAGACAGGATCGAAATTCCTCCTGGTTACTACAAAATTTGTGAGAACATAGAGATACATTATTTAACACATGTGAAGACTGGTTCTCCAAAACTACTCAGACTGGCTCCATTCAGAACCTTGTTCCCTTTCAGCATGATTCCAGTGGCACATGGTGTTTGGGAATCCTTTAACTGCCTCTAAAAAAAAACTACAGTAATAATTAGGACTGGCTAGAAAATATTTTAGAATAAGCCCACCTAAAGTTTATAATGACAAGCAAAACTCAAGTGCGCCATGTGAGTATTGAATGACTGCTACACTCAAACATTATTTCCCATATTGTTAAAATTAAACTAATTATGTAAAGTTTAGTATCGAGTAGCATCAAGAGATACCTTCAAACATAGCCTATTTTTGAAAAATAATGAAAAATATTTTTTTCATGGAACTCAGATGAATTAAATTCCATCAAATTACAGATAGCCTCATCCTGCAGGATATATTTAAATAATGAAGTAAGCATATAATCAAGTAAACATATGCAATATTTGATCAGATAAAATCCTTTACAATTTGAGCACACATACATAACATATCTTCCTTCTAGACCTGATCCAGTGATACCCCAAATGTCCAGATGGGCATAACCAAGATCATAATTTTCTCAACTAGATCTTTATTTCTTATGGTGAATGAGAAGCAGAGAGGTCAAAACTTTCTGGGTTAAGATTCTTTATAATTCTTCAGCAAAATTCACAAGAATGCTAATTTTAAAAACCCTTAGTGACTATTGCAAAAGTAGCAGAGAAAATTACTGTAAATTCTTTAATTGTTAACTTCTTAGCAACAAACTATTTATCCATTTGGAATGGTCTGTGTTGCTACTGAGCAACTGAAAACCAGCAACATGTTACATTTTACTGTAAATGATGAAAACGCTTTAGCTCTACTTACTGGCAACAATTCGCCTTCCGTCTGACAAAACCATTTCCCCACTTTCTACTAAAGTTTTTAGGATACAGGTAACATTTGTTGGTGCTTTGTCCGCCTCATCAATTACCAAAATATGGCCAAACCTCACTGCTTTTACCTAGAAGAGAAAGGAATCATAACATCACTCCTGGCCAAAACCCTGCAAGGAGCTGCATTACTGGTTTCTCAGTGAGCAGCAGTGACACCTCAGTGGCACTGAGACAAGAAAGAGACTCAGAACAGGGACAAGCTGTGGCCAAACCACAATAGAAGGAAGAGGAGGCACGTGAGACAAGAAAGTTGGGTGTTTCCATTTCTCCTGGATAGGGATGGAAAGCGAGGGAAGTGAGCAGCCTGACTGAACGACTTGGAGTGCAGACAGACGTGTAAAGCCAGCTTGCATCTAGACTTTCAACATGTAGCTGAAAGAACTGAAGAATGGCTGTAACAGCTGTTCAGAGCCCAACTTAGCATGTAGGTGTGAGGTGCTGCAAAGGAGAAAGAGGCAAATACCACTCTACCAGTTAAAATGTGTCAGGTTAATACTAAATTATTTTCCATACTCATTTTGTATGTGGGGACTCCCAAGATCATCATCTTATTCACATTTGGCACAGCAAATGTGACCAATGTGACCCAATAAAAATTATTAAAATGTTTATTACTAAACTCACTCACTGGGCCATGAAAAGTCAAATTACCAACAGTTTAAATTAAAAAAAAAATCCAAATATAAATTCAAATGCTTCTACTGACCAGCGGTGAATCTTCATATATTATAAGACCATCCTTTACAGAAGGTTGTAGGGTAAGGCTTTGTACAGTGGTATCCCTGAAATGTGGAAAAACATATGGTATTAATTAAAAATACAGGAATGTTAGTTACAATAAAATACAAAATGAATGAATGAAAAATTGAATAGTCTCTTTCTAAGAGGAAAAAAAAATTTTTTAGACTATTGAATAACTGAGAACAACAGTGTGTCCGCTTAATAGTCAAATGTGAATATCCTTGCCTCTGCCAGGACTTTCACAGTAGTTCTCCATTTCTCATAAACCCTGAGAACAAAACCCCTGAGAAGAGAACCAGTATTTTTTGTATGCAGGCACATTAGTGATGTTATTATTTCTAGTTAAGTATGCTGAAACCGTCATTTTTGTGACAAACAGCAATTGTTACTCTTTTAGCTGTTCTTCTCCACATATCATCATGCAAAAAACCTACAAACAAACAAAACAACCTATCATGTGGATTTCTTAAAATTAATTATTTTTAGTTCTAAGCCCTGCTGGCTTGCTACATTTTATATAATGACCAGTATAATCTCTTAGATGGGACAGACACTTCAGTAGCAGCTTCTTTCTGAAATTTGATTTGTCTTTGAATTGCTGAATTACCTTTTCTTCAAATGTAAAACAGTGCTAATTAAAATCTGTAATGAGAATATTGCATAATCTTCACTATTTAATCTATTTTAACCACCACTGAATGCACAGATAAATAAAAAAACAGTTGCAATTCAGAAAGGTGAAGCAACAGACATCACCACAATGGATTCACCTACAGAAATTATGTCCATAACCCAGGGGAAGTTTGATTGTATAAAGTACTCGCCCAGACCTTTGTCATGATCTGTATAACCAACTCTGTTTCTGAACCCACTTTGGGCTTCAGATGGACCAATGAGCTAGAGAATAATCCAGACCTGGCTCATGATAGAATGTCCCAGTGACTCCCATGCTTTCATGGGCAACAGGAAATTCAATCTTAGGGCAAGTTGGTTTTGCCATCCCTTTCCTCCCATATTTCAAAATTTGGATTAGTCTGTGTCAAAAGAATAATGGGCTGATCACAGGACAAAACTCATCAGGAAAACCTCTCTTAACACTGCTTGAGATCCACATACTGGTCCATTAGTAAGGTTGGTAACCTTTGCACTGTATGTAATATTTGATACAACAAAAATCTCTTACCTTTCACAGCTGTGCTGTGTAACAAAAATGTTTGCTTAAGCCTAGCTGACTCACTCTTTCAAAGATCCACTTAGTTCTATCTTTAATTTTGCAACACCTTGTAAAAACCAACAATTTTGATAAGCTCATGGGTACAGGAAATCAAACAGTACTGTTAGCAGTACTATTAAGTGGCCAGCTTCCAAACAGTTTTAAACTGAGAGGATAACTTGCACATTTCCTTTATTTGAAACTGCTGTCAGCAGGATTTCTCTCCCTAATCACTAATAATTTCTTGTTTAGTTTTAAGCCCACAATTGATTTATCCCAGTTTCCATGCACAGAAATAAAGCAGAGGGCAGAAAGAGAGACTTCAAATGTTTAGCTACCCGATCTGAACTTTAATCTAGCAAGGGAAAGGTTACAAAGATGGGACCACATTCAATTCAGTTAACCCTGTCACAAGTAGGGAACCCTTCCCCAAATAGTTACATTAACATTGTATTCACTTGCAACATATAATTTATTAAATCATTAAAATAAGCAGTAGCACTAATATATTATCTTGGAAATCCTACTGTGGACACAAAAACAAAGCTTCTGTTGTCATCCTGTGTGTCTAAGCAATTCATACGCTGGGCAGAAAATCAATAACAGATCCAAAAATAACAACAAACCAGTGATTTTTTGTTTCTTGAACACACATTATTTAGGGACTAAATTTTCAGATTGTATGTATCAGCCTACCTCCACCATCAGTTAACATTTCTAGTTCAAGCCCATATAGTTGCAGCAGCAGAAGAATTTTAAAATGTGTAAACCAAATGCTAGAGTATTTGAAGGTCACAGTCACAGGTACTAATTAGTCAGAAATAACGCAAGGAAAAATGTTCTGAGGAATTAATACAAGGTTAAAAGGGGAAGAATTTGTCAAATTTGAACTGTGATCTCTTTAAAGTAATAGAAGGGTGAGAAAATGAGAGGACCCGAGGATAGGCCAAAAATAACATAAAGGAAGATGAATTACAGGACACTTTACAGATCATAAATTTGCACTTAGGAGATAATGAATGAAAAACAAAAAAGTGAACAAAACACATCAGGAAATGAATATCTCTAGTGATGTGCTGTCACACAGGTGATGACACAAGAAAAGACAAAAATGTGAGATGATTTTCTACTGTAACATGAAATAGTACCTTACTTTTGCTGAGCAAGTTAATCCCCTGGCTCTGCAGAGATTACTTACAACCCCCTAACACGGAATACAAAATTCTGCTTAGTATTCCACAATAATCAGCGGCCCACACAAATCCTTAGGATGATCTCATTCTTCAGAGAAGACAGAATTGACATATCTTTTGGGAAAATAAACACTACAAGAGTTTACTGTTCATTTAAGTGCTATGACAAAAGTAGCACATAAAAAAAAAAAACATACAGAAGGTATCAAACTAAAATAAAAATTGACATCTATCAATTGAATCTACCTTCTAATTTTTTTCTTATTTTATCTTTCTTCTGCTTCGTTGATAGTTGGCCTTAGTATTTAAGGAAATACATTGGGGGATTTGCAGTGTATTACAGAAGTTAAATGTAAGTCAAATATTAATTCCATTGCCTTGATAATTTAAGTGCATGTGAAATTCCTGTATTTGCTTAGGCTATTACATTCAGACATGTATGAATGGTTTTACAAGGGTTATGACAGATCAGTATTATTTTCCTTTCAGAATCATATGCTATACACTTATATATCATTAATTTCTGTTCTTCAGAAACCTACCATGACCCAAACACAGTAAAGAATGGCTAAAAAGAAACTGTCTCCTTTGGGTTTTTTCTTAAATTTCCGCTTTTTAATGAATTACGTAAATGTAAAGGCACTGAAATGTAGGAAAAACAAAAACGCACTAAGTCTGAAATATTTTTGAACAACATAGCAAGCAGCATTTCCTAAATGCAAAATATATCTGGCACTCAAAATTCCCTCAGGAAAGCAACTAAAAACTCCAATTCACTTTCACTTAGTAACAATAGCACCTTAATAATAACTAACAGGCTCTAACAAAGACATGAATACCAAAACCTCCCAATTTCATCACATTCAGCAATTAAAATAGGTCTGACACAAAGAAGCAAGACGGTAGGAATGTAGAGGGAGAAAAACTATCTGACATACAGTCATCTTATTCAACTGAACTGATTTTATCTCTATCTGATTGTAAAAGAAAAATAGGAAAAACTCACTAATATCTTTCTAAGAATGTACTTTTATCAAGGAAGCCCTTCTCACAAGGGCTCAATTTAAAAAGAAAAAAAAGAGAAGAAATATTTACTACTCAAATATAGAAACTCCTCTGACATGACCACTCAATTCATAGTAGGACTTCTGAGAATTCTTCTCACGTTTTTAATTAGCTCCTATTGCTGTCTTTTATTTATTTTTTGCTACTGCTGCATTTTTACCCTAAAGGCAGCTATTTTTGAGGTCTGCAGACTGACTCCAACATACTGCTGTGACAGTTTCTGTTTCACTGACAGCAACGCCTTCCTTCTGGAGAACAACTACGAACTGTGTCAGGAGAAGTTTCCATCAACTAACTCAGAGAGTTAGTTGTTATCCTCCAGTTTAACAAAAGGTGCTCCAATGATTTAATTGAAGATTTGAGTCCCCAGGAAGGCTTGTGCCCTAATACAGGACACAGTGTCAGGCCCCAGCTGACATCACAAACACTCACATTCCCTGGAATTACTCCATCTTGACACGTGCAGAAGAATACAGTCCTGGCTTTTGTGTGTACTTACACTGAGGCTAAAAGGGTAAGAGATTATTTGTGCAAGGCAACCTTGTGTTCTAGGGGTCCCCTGCTCATGGCAACAAGGTTATATAAACCAAGCTCGGGTTTGGCCTCCTCCTGATTCACCACACAAAACTTCACAGTGGTTAAAAGGAAAAAACAGAGATGTAGAGTGTATGCTCTAGAAATTCTTCTTCATTTCTGTGAGGCATTTTTTATTAAATACCTATGGACCTAGATACATATTTCTACATGTCAATCAGACATGAATATACCCATCTGCTGTGACCTAATTTGAAAGAGTATTTGAAAAATAATTAGTCCAAAGGCCATTTGAAGCTGTTAATTGGTCAGTTAATCCACTCATGGATTATCCTGATGAAGAGCAGACAATCCCAACACAAAGAATCAATCTGCACGATTTTGACATTTACAAATTAATTTCTTTAGTCAACCCATCACAGAGCCACTGCATTGCATGACCTGACTGCTATGTTTAGGAAATTCTGAAATATCTGAAAAGCCAACCAGATGTCTCATTGCTCTGTAAAAATGACCCTGTAAAGGCTTTTTGACTTATCTGTAGGAACTGATAATTAAATTCACCTTTTTTTTTTTTTTTCTGCTATGCTGTTACAGCTACTCAGCAGGACATAAGTTTGTTTAAAATGCAAGAAATTATTTTGACTATAAAGGTACTCATTACTCAGTATGACTGCAGGTGGCAGAAGAAAGGTCAAAGGGAATTATGCTTAATTCATGGTATATGCTTAAATCTGAAGTTACACAATTACTTGTATGTGATCCATCTGCCAAAACAAAATACAAAATTCACTCACTCTAATCGTAAAATCCATAAATGGGGAAACACGACACCCTGCAGCTTCCCTTATTGCTTGTAAGAATACATTTAATTGAGTAAACAGTGAGAAACTCTTATTTCAGCTTTAGAGGAAAATGAAACAATAGGGTCTTCTAACCTGAGCTATTTCTCTGTAACAGCCATGCAGCAGGATATTAAACCTGAATTCAATTCCTACAAAAAAAGAAAAACTAAGTAGCTTTCTAACACCTGGAATCTGACAATAAAAGAGCTAGTCAGCCAGCTTATGAAAAGCTAACATTGGAAATAGGGGCCATTGGCTGGCATGAAATCTTGGAAGCTTTGCATTGCAACTCTGTATTGGCTGAAAAGGTATTTAAGAAAACAGGCAAAAAACAAGTAAAAACTATAAAGACACCTATAATATAGTCAATGCACTCAGGGCTTCACAACATAAATCTTCATGACAAAAATGTATCATCTTATTACTTATTTCCTAACATGAGCAACATAAAGAATAAAGCACACAATATAAAGTACAATATTAAAAGAAAATAATCTAAACATTAATGACACATGAGTCATGAGGAAAAATTACCTAGACTTTTGTTTTGTGGCTGCCAAAACCAAAACACAACATCTCCCCTGCCTTTGCTGTGCTCAACTGAACTAAACCAGTGCAGCTATAGAACACTTCCTTGAACAGCCCACTACGGAGATGGCTTTTCTGTATTGTTCATGTTTAAAAACAGACCTGCCGAGCTATATCAGCATTTAAGTTATTTCATGTGGTCATATATTCTTTCAAGAGATGACAATCAAATGCAATTCTGAGAACAAGTACAATATAATTCTAGTATCCACCTGTATCTTGGGCAAAGGAAGCTGTTTCTTCTGAAACAGCTTTTTAAATTAGAATTTTAAAAACCTGAAGTCAATAAAGCTGAAAGGGTAGTTTTAAATTATGTCAATAAGGGAAACAGATAATTGGATTTTATACTTATTACATGTGCTGAAAAAGAGGGAAAGAAAATTAAGATGTAAAGATTAATGGACAGTTTGTAGTAAGTATTGCTTGTAGGGACACCGTAAGCTCATTTTCCTACCTCAAACTCCGCATTAATTGGATTGTTAAAGATCCCAGCAAAATTACGTTTCTTTTGAAAAGGATAACATATGCAAACACAGGTAAGTTTTGGAAAAAAAGATCATCAGATTACTGTAATTTATTAGGGAACTAGAAAAGGCACAACACAAAATGTAGTAGATTTTTAAAATTAACCCTGTATCACACTTTTCAATCATCAGTCACTAGAATAAATATAGTAACTCTGACAGGAAGATGTGATATCAAATCAAGATGTTTTAAGCAAATTCTTTGTAAAGAAATGCATTGGGACACATAGAACAAGGTAGTGTAATATCTTGAGAGAGAATAGTAAGATTATCAGATACAAAATAGAATTTCAAAGCAGTTAGTATTCCATTGACAGTGTCAAACATCACATTTACAACAATGATAAGTTGCTGCAGTGTATATGTAAATGCTTAGAAAAGTAAGTTATCTCAACTTGTAAGAAAAAGATATCAAATGGAGAACTAAGACTTAACATAGCTAATTTAGGGGTAAACATGTTTTATCAAAAGCTGAAGAAGAAAACTTCCTGCGGTCTCTATTTCAAGAAAAGGTATCACATCATATTTACAAGCCGTTCTAACATTTTTGACTTCATAGAGAACAACCCTCACACACTAAAAAACATTCCCTCTTTTTGCCATATGACTCTATGAAGATTCATATTATCTTTTTTCACAATAAACTAATTTCCTAGAAGATTATTTTCTTGAAACATAGAAGGAGAACAACGGAACGAAACTAATAATTTAGCATCTGCAGATTCACTGAGGTTTTGAGCAGCAGAAAATCCATTCATAGCCATTAATAAATTATTGATGTAGATTACACTTCAGTCTACACATCAAAAGCTTCTATTTCTGTAAGGGATGGTGATGTTCTTATGCAGATCTATACACTGAAAACATTAGAGTTGAAGTTGACTAATTTTACTTATCATGACTTCAGTGGCCCCATCTTTAGTAGCTCAGAGGAGGGATCCAGTTCTCCCACTAGTTCTCAAGTTCCCATCAGAACAGAAAAGGATCAGTAGTGTTTACTCCTGACCATTTTCAATCGTATAGAGGAATGGCTGTGATAGGGGGCAGAGGAGACTGAGCTCCAAATTTTGCATTTGCTACAGCTAATCTGTCACTGACACAGCATGAAGCTGGAAACATAATGGAGAAATTTCTGCTTAACAACCACTCATTTAAATGTGTATCATAACAATAAATAAATATTCTAGAAGTTATCAAATTTAATCTCATTAACACACTGTTCTGAAAACAATATTGAGTCTGAAGCTGTTTCTTAATTCTCACAACTTTAACTACTGTTCATACTAACACATTTGAGCATCAGCTAAGGACAGTGCAAATGGCTTCCTTCCATGCAACAGCCACTGCTGGATTATAAAATTTTATAAAGATAAGATAAACTAATTTTAACTTTTTTTTTTTGGAAGACTACAACATTACTACAACACACCTAGAATAAGAGCTAGGGGTCATCCAGCTGCTACCTTGCAGAAATTGCTAAATCACAGAATCAGAATGGTTGAGGTTGAAAGGCACCTCTGGAAGTCATTTAGTCCAACCTCTCTGCTAAAGAGGGCCATGTAGAGTCAAGATACTCAAGACAGTGTCCAGCATCCAGATTTTGAATATCTCAAAAAATCAAGGAGCACAATGTACACCAAACTTTAAAGAAAAGGTTTTGATATACAAAAATGAACTTCATGCCTTCCTGAACCTAACAAACACGTTTCTTCGAACATAGATGTTCTGCAATTAATTTTATGTACAGGCATCATCAAGACAGAGAGATTTTTGTTTGCCATCAGAGCAATTAAGAGCACAATTCATGATGGCAGATGGTAATTTCAGAGATTTCATGTTACTAGTAGATATTTTTGGCTATGTGGCTTAAAGCAAATCCGACACCAACAGAACAGCGGTGACAGCTTTCCCAGGTCTTGTTCTTCCCAATATTTTTCCAGTTGTTTTTAGCTGCCTAAATTAGTATATGAAAATAAATTACATTTAAATATTTATTTTATTTTTTATGCTTTTGTATTAAGCATAGCAGTGTATTTTTTTAAATTGTGATGAAAGCTAAGATCAGCAACATATGACTCCAAAAAACTCAATGCATATATATTAATCCACATGCCTCTCCACATTTAGCACCTAATTTATACCACCACAAACTACCACAAAAATTGTGTCACTAAAGTTTACACGTTCCTAGTCAGAACCTAGGCTTTTAGGAAGCTTTCTATCAAAAGTCTCTTCACAATTCCCGAAATCCTCACAAAACCAAAAAAACCCAAACAAAAAAAAAATCCTTCCAAAATTCCCAAACTCGAGCAATAAATCAAGCTTGAACTGAAAACAGAAGGATAAATGCTGTAGTTCTGTATATATAGTCATCACAAAAATAGTAATTGCAAGGAAGAGAAATCATCCTAATTGAAACATAAAAAACAGCTTGAGAGTATGACTTAATTCCAAATAGATGCAAACGTAAATGTTTAAATGACAGATAAAGAACATCTTACTCCAGCAAAATCATCCTTTGTGTAAAATTAGTTAGCAATTTGATGATAAGAGAAATAAAATTAATCTCTTTGATCATATCAAAGGAGTCAACTATTTAGAGTCCATGATACTCTCTTCTGACATTTTTATGTAGGAGAGCTGGGAGCTTACAGTTTTATACTTATCTATTGCTCTCATCAGTGCTAAGAAGGATTTTACAGTCTTAACAGGGCACATTTTCTTGCCTGAGTCTCCTCTGAAGTTTTTTTTCCTTTCTTTCTGTGGAATCATCTTGGTTTTAGAGACTGTGAAAGTCAAAGCAAGATATCATGAGGGAATTAAAAAAGAAAGATATAATGAAACATAAATATACAATAAGGAAAAATAAAGCAAGATATCCTTGTGAGGGGAAGCAGAGGAGCATGCACTGATCTCTTCTCTGTGCTGACCAGTGACCCCAGGGAATGGCCTGAAGTTGTGTCAGGGGAGGTTTCGTTTGGATATTAGAAAAAGGTTCCTCACCCAGAGGGTGGTTGGGCACTGGAACAGTTTCCCCATTTAAGTGGTCGCAGTGTGCCCAAGTCCAAGAAGCATTTGGACAATGCTCTCGGGCACATGGTGAGACTCCTGGTCCTGAGTAGGGCCAGCAGCTGGACTTTGAGGATCCTAGTGGTTCCCTTCCAACTCAGCACGTTCTATGATTATCAGTTTCCATGAAAATTATTTCCCTGATTTAATGAAATACTAATTTAGTCTACCAAACTTAACTTCAGATTTTTGTGTAGAACCACTGGAAAATTCTTTCCACAGCACCCACAGAAGAGATAGCAAAAGCAGTAACAGAAAGGTTCATAAAATAATGAAGCTTTCCAGAGTTCATTAATTTAGGAGCAACACACATAGTCGTTACATTAGCTTGGAGAAGATCAAAGTTTCTTTCAGTCAGTTTCTTAGTTACTGCCTGTAAAACCAGTACATGTTTAATTTCTATAAGAACTCTTAAAAGTTCTTTGATATAAAACAAAATAAAGCTGTTGTTTATTCTGTAACATGTAGCTGGTGTCCTGGGTGAACAAAATGGAGACACCCATACCAGGAGGGTAAACAAAAATTTGGAATTTCTCTGCTGAAACTTATTCTTGTAGGAAAGGAGGGACAGGGAAATCCTGGCAGATGGAAGTTCTTCCTTAACACAGAAAAGCAGTAAAATGTTTCATGAGTGCAGTCCTAGGAAGAGGCTGTGCTGAGCCTGTGCCATATTACCTGTTTCCATAATCCCACAATGAAAGCAATGAGAGAGCCGGTTAACTCCTGATCAGCTGCTAATATTAGGAAGTATGCAAGAGAAAGCAGCCAATTTTTTTAATAATTCATAAATACACTTTTTTCTTATTTTCTGTCATTATTGAATCTAATTGCAAC
This sequence comes from Melospiza georgiana, assembly GCF_028018845.1. NCBI lineage: Eukaryota > Metazoa > Chordata > Aves > Passeriformes > Passerellidae > Melospiza > Melospiza georgiana. The sequence goes on from NC_080431.1 coordinate 51,455,816, forward strand.
TTCCTTCCATTAAGATTTTCTGCTTTATGGTATTAAAATGATTGATAAGACTTACAAATTTCAAGAATATAAAACTTCTCAACGAGATGCTGTAGGAAATGTTAAGAGAAGGGATTTATAGCCTCTATAAGCAATCAAAACCTTTAGGTCAGGCTGACCCTTCCCATGTGAATCAGTTGCAGAGCAAGTAAATACAGATGTCCCTTTTCCTGTCTTTTATCTCCTCTCATCTTCTTGAAGTACAAGACATAAAATGTGAGATTTTAAAATGACTCCTGGTAATAGCTTATTGCCTCTAAGGCAAATACTCCCTGCTTGAACATCATTAAACATATGTAGAGTTAGAACAGCAGAACTCCTTACACTCTTTCATCAAGACAGTAAAAACACTCCAAACCAACAAAAAACCCATCCAAACGAATTTGTCAAGATCTATAATTCAGGTATACAAGCACCATTAAAAGCATTATATTTAGAAGTGCTTTCCTTGGCATGCTTAAAGGTACTTACAGTAGCTAGCTAGGAAATCTGAAGAAACACACAGGACTATCAAAGATGAAGTACACATTCTAGAATATTTTCTAAGAAAGTATATCTATGCCATAAGCTACTGACTGAATCTCCCCCACAAAGTATGTAAAAGCTTACTAGGAAACCGTTTGGGTATTTTGTAAACTTGCTCTTACTTTGTTTTGAATCCAGAAGAGTGCACTAACAATACTCTAATCCTTGTTTAAACACCCTGTAAAGTATAATCAAAATATTATATAGACTGAGTTCTTCACACAGCATTTCAAAATACTACCCAGAAAATAGAAATTTCTGATTTTGCTATATTCATAAATTGTTTTTCTATAATTACATAGGACTACTCATAATTTTCTGCTTCATTTTCTACTTCAACCTCTCTCCAAACCCCTGTAATCACAAGCAGTACCTTATAGAGACTATAGAACACTGTATTGACAAGACAATAAATGCACATTTTTCTTCCTAGTGATGTCTCAACTAGCATGTAGAATTTATACGTTCTACAGCTGCATGAAAACTCCAAACATGGTGCTTATACAATGTTCTCCTGAGCTATATGAATTCATATTAAGCACTGTTCTGCCTCATCACTGGAGAACACACAAAAGGACAGAAATAGTGCAGTACTTTGTGACATAATTGGGATTGGCAAAAATCACAGTGTATTTTATCCAGACAAAGTGGGTAGCTGTTCCAAGCAGGAAAGTTAATGCAAAGCTGAAAGTAGGAGGTCACAAAAGCAGAATTTCATGTCGAACTGATGGAAGTCTAGAATAAGTAGTATAAAGGAGAACAGCAGTAGAGAAGTTATGAGATAGAGCTATCCAAGTATCAGGAATACAAGTACAAGACACTTGAAGACAAAACTCTGGGTGAGAAAGTGGGAGACAAAGTGTTACAGAGACAATGCTGTTAATGGGCAAAATACCAAAGATCAACATTTTCATTAGCACTATTTAAAAAACAGTGATTATGGAAAGAGACAGGGTATGAAGCTAGGAAGTTGAAGACAAAGAGATAAAGATTAGGAACAAAGCTGAAATGGGATTCAGTTCAATTGAAAATGAGTCTTCTAGGTATATTTATTCTTTCTTTCCATTTATTAGTTTCAAGTTCATGTTATAAAAAGCAGGCAGATAATTTCCTATTATTTCAGCTTTTGAATTGTTTTCAGTTGGTTTGTTGTCTTGAAGTCTGTTTTTTAGCTTATGATGTAATTTTCTAATCCAAACTCTTATGGGTGAGAAAGAAATACATGCACTTAGCAGGAGTGCCAAAGGAAAAAAGCCAAAAAACCTTTACTATGTAGAACGTTTCTTGTCTGATGAGTGATATACTCAAACAGTTTTTCCCTCACACAATACTGCATGCTAGGGAAATCTTTCCAGAAATGACAGCAAAATATTACTTGTTTTTTGAACAAAGTTTAGCATCAGCACACTTCTACTTCCTCGTGTATCAAACAAGATGATTGCACCACATTCTTGTACCCACTCCTCAACCTGTCAGCTTATTGCCTCTGCCAGACACATTCCTGTGGTCCGTGTGCCACTTAGGGGGCCTTTGTTCAAACACCAAAAACACATTAATTTCAGAAACATGAGTTTTAATAACATGAGAAATTTGATTAAAACCAGAAAGTATGGAAATCTAACACATTCTTACCTGTGTAGCTGTAAATACTCTCTGGGTCTGTTCAAAAGGTGAAGGAATCTGTCAACAACCTTGTTTTTCCCAACTCCCTGCAGTAAACAAATATAATATTAAGACATAATACAGATGTACATACTTACGAGTTATAAAGACAGCCAAAATGTTTAAAATACTCTCCATACTCCTTCATAGGTAAATATAAGTTCAATCTATTTCAGAAAATTCTGAACACAAGTTGATGACATGTATTTTATTATATATATATATTCACAAAATACTTATCTATCTTACTAGAAATAACCAGAAATAGGATTGTGTCCCTAGAGTTATGTCACACATGCTATGCATCCTTTAACTAACACAAGATTTTCCAGCCTTTTTGTTTCACAAAGGTATTGCAATGTCAATGCTAGGAAGTCGTCTTGCACTTAACAGGCAAAGTTAATTCTTGGTGGTCATAGGACACATCCTGTAACTGTCACATGGAATTTGGGCACAGCCTTGGTAATAGTTGCTGATCACATTCCACTGCAGTTACAAAAAGAGGCCCAGATGGAATCAGAATTCAGCTGTAGATAAAACTGATCTCTAACTCTATTGAAGGATGTCTGCACTAGCAAGCTGTGGAAAATGATGGCAGTGAATTAGGTGTTGGCAATGCCCCGGTGCGCCCTGTCCTAAACGTTTTAGGAACTGATATTTCAGTCCAGGTCTAACCTAGTCCCAGGGAAGGCATTATCAAAGAGCACAAATTAGGTGGGCTACTGGGGAACATCCACTTTACTGTCATCCTAAGAGAGATGGATATGTACTGAACTGCAGTAAGGAAATTCCCTTCAAAAGTACATTCTAGATCTGGTCTGAAATGTTAATGTAGATACAGACCAAGGTGACAGCTCACATGCAGAAATTCTTATCCCTACAGCAAGTAGGTGGCTGCAGGAAGCTCCGAATGCCAGTGAGAGTGCTACAGGTAGCAAAGAAAAAGGAAACAGCAGAAAGAAAAACTCAATCATAGACCACCCAAAAGTTGTTTGACAAGACACTATCCCTCTGCTGAGATTCTCACTCTGACTGCATGAATGTATCTAGTAGTCCACACCAGTGTAAAGAAGATAAATATAACCCAAAGAAAGATTAAAGAGATTAGATTAAACCAATTTGAGTTCTACTAATCTGTTTCACTTGACATTGAAACAGAATAGGAGCCTTCAGAGCTGCAAGTTATGACATTTATGACACTAAGTTCTAGCTGAGTGATGCTAACTGCCAGCTGCTGAATTGCAAACTGTTTAAGCTTCTTAAAATGGGACCACAGTCTCTCTTTCCTCTGCTACATTTGTAAGAATGGAGAATCATGCACATATGTATAATGAAATCACAGGAGGAGAGTTCTCACCATGAGAGCAGAGGAAAAAATACTGCAGAGGAGACAAAAATAGAACTACCTATATTCTACTGCAGACTTCACTCCCACACAGAAGAGCCAACTCCGTTAATGCTTTGCCACACGCCTCCTCACAAATCTACTTCAGAAGAATCTACAGCTTTATAGAGGTGTAGTAAGAAGCTGCAGCACACTTAACACCTTTCACAGTAGTTTCTGAAAACTGTCACCTGAAACAGTTTTCCACTGCTGTGAAAGGGGATGCAATTCTGGTCACAGGATCTTGCAGGAACTTATAGGATATACCCATTTGGGAGAAAATATTCAAGTTCAGAAATTTTATCAGTGACATTCAAAGCAACCAGAAACAGGCTAAGAATTCCCTAGTGGCACACACAGACAGTTTTATTCACATATGTTTCTGGCTACTTTCAGTCAGATCATAAATGGGTGAATAAACAGGAGCATTTCTAATGTCAAGCACAAAACACCCATGCTGAAAGCAGCTTCCTTTCCTAAGAGAGCTAAAGATGGCTGGGCAGATGTCTGCACAAAGTTTCTGCACTGATTGCAAGCAGACTGCATATCCTGTTTCAGTGCAGAGTGGGACTCCAGCCAGTTGTGGCAAGTACAAAGATGATGAAATATATCAACATACTGAATCAATGGAAAACATACTTAATATTACACAAAGTGGTTACTGTAATTAAAAAGAAAAAAAATTAGTTACCAAAGTAACCCAGTGAAGTCAATGGGAGCTGTGCCGTGACCACATCTCACCCTTTCTTCCTTTTTATCTGTGCATCTCCCCACACTCTCCACATATTTCCTTTTATTTAGGTATACTTCAATTTCAGAACATCATACATTTTTAAAAGGTGCATGCAGTATTTAAAAGCCAAAAGGCATTCTCACCAGGTTTTAGCTATTATAAACAAGTTAACATTGCCTAACTTCTAGACTAAACTGCTTCAGAGGGTACATTGTGTGCCTTCACAGAGGCTGTGGTGTACCACATAAAATCTTTGGTTGGCAACAGTAGCTGCAGCAAAGTTCTCCTCAAAGCTTTTTGATTCCAGCCCTCTACATTCCTACTTCATGACAAGTTACCATTCCTCTAGGTCTCAGCTACTCCACTGAGAAGTTACAATATCACAGAAAGGAAGGAAGAGACCAAAGATATTTGGAAGGCTCTTTAGCACTATTAAGAAACTCCAAAAACCAAGAGTTTGGATGAATTTGTTCCTCAAGTACTATGCATTAGTGTAAAGCCAAAACCAGCAGGTTTGTTACAAATTCACCTTACCTCCATGGGATAAAGAGTACATGTACAGTAGTCTTCTTCAGGCGAACAAGAAATGTGGAAAATGCTAACACATTTTGGAAAAATAAAAACCAAACCAACTCTAGTTACAGGCAGCCAAGAAACAAGAAATTACAAAAATGGCAACAGTCACCTCCTTTGCCCTTACTGCCAAAGATCAAGCTGGATCTTCTGGACACCCACACTGCTAGCAACAAACAATTTAAACAGGAATAACCTGAACTATCTTTCATATGAACATACTAAAAGATTGAGCTGAACTTGGACTGGATTCAGAACATAATCTCATATAATTTTGCAATTATTGCAGGCTAAGGTAACATTCAGAGGACAAGCCGGTTTGCCATTAACACTTGCTGTGTGCTATTTATATACACACTATTGCAGTTACTTAATTTAACAGAAATATAAACATATGCTAATTAGAGAGAGAAGAACATCTGTGTTGGTGTTTCAGCTGAAGAGAATAAAAATACTTCAGAAAGCAAATATTAGACAATTTTTCCTCCATCAGACATATGGGATAACTGAAATAGAAAAATGGGAAGTAAATATCTGCACTAATGAATAACAAACAAGAAATTATGCAATTAGAAGGCAAAATAATCCCTTAGTTAAAAATCCTTCTAACTGACACTGTAAACACTTGCTACCAAGGATGAAATGGCCTAATTTCCTAGCACAAGCTGCAGTTTCAAATATAAACAATATTGTTGTTATAAGTCCCAGGAGACATTTTGCAATTCAGAGTGCAGAACTGACAACTGAAATTCATCCCTTGCACAGCCCAAATAAAGACAATAAAGTTATAGTCCAAAGGAATTGGACCCCAGTTTTTGAAATTAACAATCTGCCTCTTCAGAAAAAAAAAAAAAAAATCTAAACCAGGATGCCTCATTTTTATTTTCTTTTAAATGATTTGCAGGTCATACTGAACCAACAGCACAACCATGTTGTGCTGTTCAGTACTGCCCTTTAGCTGAAACAATGCAATCACATCATCTCCATATGAGAACACCTCTTTCATTACAAAAGAATGAAACAAATTTTGAAACTGGTAAAAAAGCAGTTTATCAGTTTTTCACTTCAAGAAGTTTCACTTTACAATTAATTTTAAAATTGCATTATTAGAGAACGAAAGACAAATTCGAGTTAACAATTTTAGTACGCAGAGCCCTCATGTCAGGGTTCTCAGTTTCTAACGTCACAGAAAGTGTTGTATTATCATTATCACAGAAACTTTTCACTGAACAATGAAAATAAAGAAAATGAAAACACTTTTCATAATGCTCTGTTTCTAACCCTGGGTCTGGCACCAAACCACCTTTCATGGCTACAGCTTTTGTGTTTCTGTTAACAAAGACATTTGCAATGCATGTATTGCTGAGGCAATTATGGCTGAGGCTGTGATGTTTAGACCAGAGGATGTCTCTGGGTTTCTAAAAAAATGTTCTATTATCACCAAAGCAACCCGCAGTACCTATCCAGAATTATTTCACACACTCCAGGTGTTGAGAAGCCCTGCTTGGAATAAATGTGAATAATGCATTTTAATATCTGCAAAAGATGTGCCACCAGCAGACTCTAGACATTGCTACCAGAGGACCACTGCAATCGACCCTATCACGGCTACCTTGCTTGAATGTTAGCAACAAGCAACAAATTTAAATACAAAGCAGTGGTGATTTTAACTCCTGCCCCAGATGCAATCTAAATATTCATCAGTTACAAAAGTAAATGTTCTGTGATTCAGGATCTGATTTTTTTTTTTTATTGCAAGTTTATCATCTGGGGCACACCAAAATTACAGTGGCAGCAAAAGAAGAAAATTTCACCGTAAGAGTCAACTTAATTCCCTGTTAGGAATCATGAATGGAATACTTTGGATGCATCTCTGACTGTATTTCCAGACAAGCTTAAGAGCTGATGCCTTTTTTTGACTTTAAGGAGAACCAGAGAGCTGTCAGGCTAAATACAATCATTGCATTTCCAGTGAGGGAAGATAACTGTGGTCCAATGGAGAGAAGCATATGAAGGAAAGAATCTGTGAGAAGTAGTATCCAAAAGAAAAATCAAGTCATTGTTTATTTTTTAATTCTGGTTCTCCAGTTTAATGTGTAAAGGCAGAAAGCAATACTGTAAGCAGAGACACATTTCAGAAGCATGCCTATTCTCAGATGTGTACACACTGACTGCACCAAGTGAAAGAGAATATTTTCCAAGTTTTCCACAACTGTCATACCTAATTCCCTAGACAAGAAATATCACTGTATTTGGCCCAATTTAACTCATTTGGAGCTCAGTTTCTTCATGCTTACAATAATAATAAAAAATTGGTTTGGGATAGTACATTCTTGACTTGCAGAAGAAACTGTCTATTTTTAAACAAGTTTAAGCAGGAAAACAAGACTTATTTCTATAAATGTTGAAATGCCAAGCATTTGCTATTTCAAGTTTTTTGATGACTGATATCATTACATTCTCAGTTTGCACTTAATTCAATTTCACAATGAGTTAGAAATGAAAATATTATATTAGAAGAAAAGATCTAATCAAGCATGTCATTTTAAATATCTTTAAGAAAGACTCAATCATTTGTCCTACTAAATTCTTCAAGAATAAAATAAATTCCTAGTGTGAGCCCAAAAATTCGTGTAAATTGATCTCGTAGTTAAAGAAAGGCAGCAGAAAGGATGAAATTACATTGTCAGGGAAATATATTAGCAAATGTACCAGAATGCCATTACATTTCTAAGTCCTTTTAATCAGAATAGTTAGGGTTGAAAGGGAACTCTGGAGATCATCTAGTCCAACCACCCTGCTAAAGCAGGTTCACCTACCAGCAGGTTGTAGAGGATTGCATTCAGGAGGGTTTTGAGAATCTCCAGGGAAGGAGACTTCAAGGCCTCTCTGGGAAGCGTGTTCCAATGCTCTTTCACTTTCACAGTAAAGAAGTTTTATCTCGTATTCAGATGGAACTTCCTGTGTTTCAGTTTGTGCCTGATGCCCTTGTCCTATTGCTGAGCACCACTGAAAAGAATTGGGCCCCGTTGTCTCGACACCCACCCTTAAGGTATTTGTATACAAGACCCCAAAGATTTGACAAGATGCCCTTCTCCAAGCTAAAGAGGCCCTGCTCCCTCAACTTTTGCACGTAAGAGAGATGCTCCAGTCCACCCACAGGACTGGAGGACTCACAGCCTTCACAGGCTGGACATAGTACTCATGATTCATGTATTTCTGCTTACTGTGGGTTCACATCAACACTAAACAAGTGATGCTAGAGTTTCTTTCAGATTATTTACAACATTTAGCACCTTCATAGAATTCTTCGTTCTACTTCTCAACAGCTCATTCAATAACTCATGGCAACAGAGTGATGCCAAATAAAATAACCTCAATTTTGCTTAACATGCTGCTGGGTGTTTTACAATTTCATGGCAATAAAACAATTCAGAAGTGAGAGGGTTGTGAGCCTTCTCTATCCAGAAAGCCACAGATCCTACGTAACTATAAATACTATGTGTGGTATCTTCAAAGACAGATGATGGCTGCCAAGACCTCACCTATGACTAATAAAGGTGAAAGCATTCAACACATCTCTTTACACAACCTCCAAATGCAACAATTTTGGAAATGTTATATTTAACCTTTAAAATTGTGAGACGAAATAAAATCATTTCAGCCAATGCTATTTCCAAAGGTTTTCCACATAAACAAATTCTCTTTATTAACATAGTTTCTCTTGCATTTGCCAAAGAAAATCCAAGGAGACAGTAAAAGACAGCCAGTAGTGGTCAAAGAACTGCACACTGTCTATCAGGAAAAATATCTCAAAAACACAGTCGAAAAATTTTCCAAGGTAGTAAGAATCACTACCCAGTCTGTCTCATGAAGCTCAAAAGCTACTGCAAGACCTGTATTTAAAGAGTACATAAACAGTCATTGCAACATTTGAAATAACTAGGGGCTCTTGCTGTTCTTTGCCTGCTGGTGTGAGAGTAATATGCAGCTTCTTACCCTCAGCCAAAGAAGAAGCTGCTTTGCAGGTGCTTTGAAAAACTGTAGATGGTCATAGATGGATTCATTTACACTCAGACTACAGGCTCATTCAGGAAGCAATATCAGAACCCATAGTTAAGGCACTGGCATGTCCTTTACTTAGAAGCTATTTCATAGCTGGAAATTCATATCTATCATATCATATCATATGAACTCAAAGAAACCTGTTTGTTTGTATACAAAATGGAAACACATTCCAGTTAACATCCAAAGTAAATCATCAACCACTGTAAACAAATATTTGTATTTCATGTAAAACACACTGTGAAATCCTAGGCCATATAAGCCCCAGGGAACAAACATGAATGAAGTGTTGTAAAGCAGTTTACTTCAGAAGCTGAGTACTTCTAAAAATATCTGTTGGCATCTTACATTTGTCTTCAAACTCTCCTCCATTTCATTAAGAAAGCCAGTTCCTAACATCCACCAAGATAATTTAATTATAATTTACTGATACTAATCATCAGAGTCTGTACCTAGAAAACAGTCTTGGTAAAAGGGTTCTCATCAGGCAGCTCTTAAGTTACAGAAGAAACCACATTTACAGACTTTGAAAAGACAGAGGTCTTAAGCTAACAGGAATTGTGTGTGTGTACATGTGTTGTGCAAATAGAAGAGGCAAAGGTGGAAAAACACATTAAGTCAACCAACCAAAACCAAATCCAGACTCTAAACGAAAGACTACAGGTCAAACTTGCACATTAAATCACAGCTGAATGGAGATGCTTACAGAGTCATCATTTTGAAAGACCAAATTATGTCCTAAGGTAAATGCCAACTCAATTAAATATCTAGGAAACGACAAAAGCTTTCAAAAGGATGTTAGTCCTATGTTTTGAAATACTGCAGTTCAGAGAATTTGAATTTTCAGTTATTACACTGAATTTCCATGATTCACTCGTTCACTAATAAGACACTTAAGAGAAAGGAACTCAAAACAGTACTTTGTATCTTCTCAAACTTATCTGTTTTTTTCAAATGGGAAAAACAGGTACACACTGATGTATATATCAAGGCATCACAAAACCCTAGCTTCTTATACAGACTGAACTGATAAAAGTAACTGAACAGAAAAAAATAATGTTTTTTAAAAATAATTTTCTTTACAAAAAATTTATGAAAAGACTAATATCTTCAATGAGGTATCTACACATACTGCATGAAAGCACAATTGATGCAATGTGGTTGCTTTTAAAGTACTTGAACATGATTCATCACAAGCTGCACAAATTTACAGTAAAATATTTAAGGAATTAGCCAAGGAATTTCTAAGTGGTTAGTGATCATTCCTGAGAAATGAAGAATGATTGCTGTGGTACTGAAAAGACTGCAGAATGGCAAATACAGCACTTCAAACTTAAAAACAGTATTTTGAAAGGAAAAGGTCTGTTGGCCTTTTCTTAGTCACACATAAAAACTCTGGAACAAATTTGCAAAGAGTAAACCTGGAAGTACTCAAAAGTATGTTAGCAATTAAAAAAAAACAACTGTACTCCTGATTTGCCAAAGAGAAAGCACAGCAAATCAACTAATTTTCCAACTTAATGGTACAGCTGAGCTGATGTCTGGAATCAAAGCAATATGTTCCAATACTTCAATCCAGTCAAATCTTTTAAAGCTGTCTTCAAGTAGAGACTCAAAAGATGGAAGAAAATCTGACATGCATTAAATTATTAGAATGAGAATACATCTGCTGGAAATATCCATTATATCCTAATAATTGTACTAGCATAGTTTTCAAAACTTTTCTGCTAAATGAGGCATGTGTCAGAGCTCTGATTTGCCACTGGTATAAACAAGCTCTTTCCCCACACCTAGGGTTTTACTTGTTGTATTGAAGGTCAGCTCTGACACGGTTTTCCTGCTTTGCTGGGGTTCCTTTTGTCCCCCATGGCACGGGAGCTGCATTTACACTCAAGCCCTTTCCTTGGTTCCTTCCCAGCCTGCACTGAGGCAATGCTGTGCTTGGCCCTGTATCTTGCTGATCCCAGCCTGGACCTGCTGATTTGACTTCCCAGCTTGATCTCAGACTTGCCTCATTCACCATGGACCAGTCTGGCAGCCACTGAGCACTTGGATGACCATGGCTGCTGTCCCCAGGCCTGCTACTCTTGCTTTGGCACTGAGGGACTGCAAAAGTTATCATTAAGGACTCCGTCCCTGCCTCTGTTTTCTCGTGGTTCAGCCTGCTCCTGCTATTCCTTGCCAGCAATTGCTGCAGGCAATCTGTACTACATAACATTTTCAGTACCAGCTTGGAAGCAGGCATAGACAGCACTGTTTATGAAATACAATAAATAGATCTTGTTTCATTTATGAAATAGATAAATTTCTATTTATGAAGAGATTAAACCTTTTGGAGAAGCTGGCATTATCCTTCAAAGGTCTACAGAGGTTTCAAATAAACCATCTTTGTAAATTCAAGTTGATAACAAGGATGCTGAACTGATGAGAGTATACTTCAATATATGCACATTAATAATAATTAGCATTTTATATTAATTGCCATGTTGGTTAGATCGTTAGTGCTTTGTGTTAAGACATGTTCTACAGACTACTGCAAAACAAAAAGAGAAACATCTGCTAAAAAATTATTGTAATTATTGTTTGCTAAGGACAGCTAAACAAAAGGGAGATTACTTTGGGGCAAAAACCCATCTCAACAATGAGGTATTGATAACCAAAGATACCAGTCAAAGAACTATACAAATCTGTTACTTTTTAGAGAAAATGAGTATTTAGCTGTTAATAAGATTTGGGTAATACTGAAGTGTACACCTCTTACCTACCACTGGAGATTTTAAAGGAGTGGTTTGATACATAGTCAAGAATGATACCCAAAGCCATTAACTGAAGATTTTAATGCTAATGTTGTTACATACTACTATTACTATGTCAGGAGAGGTTTAGATTGGATATCAGAAAAAGGTTTTTCACCCAGAGGGTGTTTGGGCACCGGAACAGGCTCCCCAGGGGTCTGGTCAGGCCTGACAGAGTTTAAGAAGCATTTGGTCAGCACTCTCAGGCACAGCATGCGATTCTTGAGGATGGTCCTTTGCAGGACAAAGAGTTGTACTTTGATAATCCTTGTGGGTCCCTTTCAACTCAGAATATTCTGTGATTAATTCCTTCACTTTTTACTCTGACAGCCATATACAACACATTTACGGCATTTACATTTTCCACAAATGTGTGCCTATAAAACCCCTGTACAATGTAAAATAAGGAATTGAAAAATGGGCCAAATACCTCAGTAACAGAAATGAATGCAATTACAAAGAAGCAAAACAGAGATTTAATTATATTATCGAATAACGGGTTTGTTCCACACATTGCAAGAAATATTTCACTCACCTGGTTGCCAACTAAAAGAAGATGTTCTCCCAGCAGAAAGTCCTTGAGCATATCTTCCATTACCATCATATGCTAGAGAAAATAATCCAAAATTTTCACTTGATTTTATGCTCTCAGATTTATGCATTCACTAATGACAGTGGTACAACAGGAACCTAACCTCAAGCATTTGGGGCTAGATATTTTGAACTTTATACTTACTTATAGCTACTTATTTCATACCAAGAGCCTCTCAGCCAATAATAGCAGAGGCAATATATCCAGTAATAAGGACAAGGAAGCATTTACATTCTCTGCTCAAACTCATTGTGGGAGCCTGATTTTCCTAAATGCTTTTAATTCTCTGTAATCATTCCTTGTATGTTTCCTTTTAGCCTAGCTGAATGCTTGTCACCCAGACTGTAAGAACTTTCTTTATTTTCTGCCAACCTTCCAGCAATATCCTAGTAGAAGATTCCAGAAACCAAATAGAGAGAATCAGACATATACACACACATATATAATTGAACATTAAACACCAGGTCTAACTTAATAACAAATATACTTATTCTGTTCTAATAAAACTTTATTTTCAAGGAAAATAAAGACAGGAATATGCATATTCAAGTCTGAAAGTGTCTATATGTATCTTACAATATGTGCCTAACTAGTAAATTTTTATTAATTATTAGTTCATATGTGCCTAATTGAAGCCAAAATGCTGGAGGTATATTTTTGCATATATCCACTATCATAACAGGTACACACTGTACATCCTTTAACCTTATCTCGCTTCTCCCAAATGATTTGTTTCAAAGGATAGAAAGGATTTCAGGATAATGTGGCAATGCAGACTACTTTACTCGCAATAAAGTCATGTATATTTCTCCACTGTATCTAGTAAAAATAGGTCATCTGTAAGTAGGTCAGTCAACCTACTTAGAGAAATAAATGATTGTCTTTAAATAAATACATTATCATCTCATCTCTAGGACTTGATTAATATAAAAATTAAAAATCAGCAGCTTGCTTATAATTTCTGAGCATAAAACCCTTTGTTTCTGTGTGAAGGATATTTTAAATTTCCAAATCTCTCTAGAACACAGGCTGGGGGTGGGGAAAGAAACTCTTGTAAACATAGCTTAATACCGTGAAATCCTAACCAGGCATTTCAAAAGACTACTGAATGCTCAACACACAATTTAAGGAGATCACTTCAAGGCAAATTATTCTGGTTTTTTGCATGTGTACGCACTAGAAATTTATAACTGAGAAAAATAAATTTGACCAGATATAGAAGAAATTCTAGTAAGTCAGTTTACCACACACACTGCTTACAATTTTAAATTTTATTTCTAAGGCACAAATACATCCTTTTGATTACTTTTTTTTTATCTTAGATTAACAAATATACATACATTATGGTTCCCCTGCAAAGCAGCTTACCCACCAGAAATGCTATGTATTGATACTTCTTCTTTTGTTGGTTCTTTTTTTGCACCAGGACTTAAATTAGCATTGTATTATGATACCTGCAGACATTTAATATTACCTATTTAGGCAAAGGAGTTGTAAGTAGACACATCCATCACCTTTATCAATCCATGTTCCCCAGTGCCTTGTCTGAAAATTGCATTTGGCATATTACCTAAAAAAATTATTCCCATCCCTATGACACCTGTTGTGGACCAACAGCAATGTTTTATGGCAGTATTAAATTTCACTGTAATGTGAATTGTTTCAAAACCAAACATACAAAGGCAAAAATCTATGTGTTTCATTACACTGTGCAGCACTACAAAGGGCTGAGGACATATTTTTTCTTTGTTTTCAGTTTATTTCTGTAGCTTTAGGTAAGAAAGCACTGCACTAAACTCAAATAAAATTTGTTCTCCAGCAGGTTTTGTTAAATGATCATTGTAGCACTTGAATCACCAAACTGCAAAGTAGCAATACAGAAAATAAGAGTACAATTCATTTAGAAATTGGAACATCTATCCTGACTGGTATTTAGTTGCTGTTTCCTTTAGCATTTAGCAGGCATATCTATGCTAAGAAAGATACAGAGCAGCAGCATTTTTAACAGAGGTTCTCTGAAGCAATTTTATCAGAGGTTCCCTGAATAAAATCTGAACACAGTTTTGTCTACAGTTTTCTGAAGCTATAAGCAAGAAGGTGGAAAAAGCAAAGCAGGTGGTAAGTCCTAGGAGAACTCAGGATTTCCTTTCCAACAGACACAAATTATGTGCTTTATCAAAACGGTAACAGAACAAAATCTCACATGAAATGTTAGTAGGGAAGATGAAGTCTGTCATCTGTTCCCCTTGCATGGCATGTCATCACCTTCAATAGGTGATACCCATGTAGCTTACCCTTTCTGGGGCAAAATTATAAATGAGGTACAAAAAAGACTAGGAAAAGAAAGTATGGAAACCCATACCAGGCCCCTAAAAGCAAAGTATTTCACAAGATCATGCTATCAGTATTGCCTTTCAGTAGGAAAATATTTCAAAGGTAACCAAGAGAGTAAATCTCTTCCTAAGGATACCTTTGTCTGACAGTTTTGAGGCTTTTACGCTAGGCACAGAAGAAAGCTGCTCTACAAAATGGGGTGCTGGAGAAACCAAAAAGCCTGGTCACAAGGCCCTTCCTTTTCCTTGTATTCATTAACCACTCTTTACTACTACTATGACCTAATTGACACTAATGCCTAATTAATAAGCTAAACTATTTAAAAGAAATAATTAATAACTCTAATAACTAATTTTCTAAGTACTATTCTCCTTCCTTTTCAAATATGCAATATTAATTCTAATGTAAAGGAGTGGTGTATTGGGTCTGGCTGAGATGGAGCTGGTTGGGTATGAAAGTTGTAGTGAATGGGGTGACATCAGTGAGTAGTGGGGTTCCACAGGGCTCCAATTTAAACCTTCTGTTCTTCATCATCTTCATAATTGTCTTGGAAGGGATACTAAAGAATGGGAAGGGATACTAAGCAAGTTCTCAGATGACACAAAACTGGGAAGAGCTGTAGACTTACTTGAGGACAGAGAGGCCCTGCAGAGAGGCCTTGACAAATCAGAAGCTGAGGAATCATCACCCATATGAAGTCCAACAAGGGCAAGTGCCAGATTCTGCACCTGGAATGGGGCAACCTTGGATGTACAGACAGACTGGGGAAAGAGATGCTGGAGAGCAGGGCCATGGAAAGGGACCTGGGGGTCTTGGTCCATGGCAAGTTGAACGTGAGTCAGCAGAGCCCTGGCAGCCAGGAGGGCCAACCCTGTCCTGGGGGCATCAGTCACAGCATCTCCAGTGGGCAAAGGAGGGGATTGTCCCACTCTGCTCTGAGCTGGGGCCACCTCACCAGTGCTTTAGTGCCTGCTGAGCAGGGCTGGCACAGCAGTGTCTCCCTCAGCACTGTCTCCCCAGCATTTCCTCCCCATCAGTAGTCTCAGGTAGGCAAAATCCTGGGACAGGACACACCTAGGCCAACTGACCCAAAATAACCACAGGTATATTCCATAGTATATGACATCAGCTCAACTACAAAAGTTAAGAAAAGGTGTAGGAGTGGGGGCATTTGTTATTTACAATGTTTGCCTTCCCAAGCAACCACCACATGTGCTGAAGCCCACAGCTGCCTGGAAAGTGGCTGAACATCACTTGCTAGTGGGAAGTAGAGATTTAAATTGTTGATTTTTCTTTTTGATTGTGCACACACAAAATTTTGGTTTTGCTTTTGCTTAATAAATTGCCTTATCTCAACCTATGAGTTTTTTCCCAGCCTGTTTTCTCTCCCCTCTCCACCTGGGAAGGGGGAATGATAGTGGCTTAGTGGGCACCTGGAGTTCAGCCAAGGTCAACCCAGGGAGGTACAACTTTATGCAACAGGCCTGTAAAACACAGTCTCAGGATGCAATCTACAATCCAGCCCTAAGGGTGGATCAGTCCAGCAGCAGTAAACATAAAATGTTCAATAGAATTGTTATAATCTCTTCACACGGGGCTGAAGATATGTCTAAAATGACCACCAAATGCTATGAGAAAATTTAACACTAAAGAAACTACTTCAGAAATATATCCTTAAAATTTAGTTAGTGCATTATTTACTACACATATGAGCATACCCATTAGTATACATTTAACAAACTTTTCTAACTCAGAAGTCAGAGATTTGTACTTACTTGTGCATTTTCATAAAACAAAACATCTGGCACTTTCATTTTCTCAGCTGAGTTATAAATTGGCATGGTCACAGAGCCTATCTTCAGAATCCCGTTGCTTATTTCACCTAGTCATTTTTCAGGAAACAAGCAAATGTATTTCTTACAACATCTTCTAAGCAGACAATGCAATCAATACCTAACATTCACAAGTAACGATTTACAGATTCTAACAAGACTCTGGTTTGCAGTAAATGATTTCTATCTAAAGAGAGAAAACACTTGGAAGAGTATCAACTTACAAAATGCTGCATTATCATGAATTTGAATTCTCTTTAAAACTGTAAAGAAGTGTATTACAATAAATGATGAAAAGGTGATCCTACATGAAAAGGACCATAAGAAACACCAGAAATTGTGAGCGCTGCCTTGGTCTAATTTGACACTCTCCTTGTATTACTGGAACATCTAGGCTGTATTTTCTCAATCCACAAGGTTTTTTTCACACTTCCGTTCTTCTGTCTTCCCCTGTCCCACTGTGGAGTGAGGCACGGACATGAGGTAACAAAGCTCTGTGGGGGCTCAGCTGAGAGGGGAAGCACACCCACCACAACAGTACAGAGCCACTGCTGAATCTCCCTTTCAGCACTACCCCTCAACTACAGCCCTGAGAGAAAAATTACATTAAAAAACTTTTCATAGATCAAAAGAACCATAAATTCAGTACTTAGGAAAATAAAAAATAAGCGTAATTAATAAAAAATGCAATAAAAATATTTTTTTGTTTTGCTACTAATTTTTTAATCTGGCATGGTATAAAACTGAAAATACCCTTATTTCCAGACAGATGTTTTTAGCTATTTGCCTTTATGGCATGAAACAGAGAAACACAGAAAATTCAAGGGATGTATCCAGATTATATATAATGTGAATAAGAGATATAATAATACATAGATGGTTGTAGATATATATGTATATACACGTGGATGCATAGATATTTGTACATACTTGCATACACACATTGTACTGCATATAATAGAAACCATATATCCATTAATATACCTTATAAAAGACATATATAATATATATAAGATATAAAGGATATATATATAAATCTATATATATGAAAGATAAAAAATCTATGTATTATTATATCATATAAAATAGGTACTTCTATATACACAGACATTAATAAATTCATAAAAATAGAATCCACATGAATTAAAACCAAAGATGCGTTTACCACTGCACAGATCTAACACTAAAAATACAGCAATCTAATACATCACAAAACTGGGAACAAACATACAGAAGAACAAGAACAGAGATAACACTGGTGAGGCAGAGAACAGGAAAAACATATGAATGGAAAATGGCAAATTGCTCTCAGTACGCTGCCTGACAGAGGATATGAAAAGATATACAGCTAGCATGAAGGGGGTCATACAGGAATGAGAAAGCAGAAGTGAGAAAAATGGCATAAGCAGAAAAATATGCATAGCCCTGAAGGTGACTACAGATGATTACAAGTTGGATAAGCCAAAGAAACTAACACCTGCTCAATAAAGGTGACATGCAACTACTACAGCAATTTAAAGAGAACAAAGAGAATAACAAAGAAGTGTGTGAAAGAATGAAAGCAAATGATGACACAAAACCTCTACAAGAATTTCAAAAAAAAAAAAAAAGGTGATTTTAAGAGGGGAGAGAAAGAAGCAATGGTAAAAAAACAGAACAGAAAAATGTTAAGATCAAACTAAGGCTGTAACTCTACAGAGGACTATTAGTGATGAAAAATGAAAAAGCAGTACTAAAAGCCTGAGACCATGGATCTTATAGACTGAGAAACACTTAAACATGATGGAAAACAAAATTCCATGAGCAGGGAACTCAGCAGACAATACAATATACTGAGAGCAGCAACACATTCTGATAGAACAAAGTCAGAGATACAAATGAAGCAAATTACATTTAATTTTGAGGATAACTAGTACACCTTTATACATCCAGCAATTTGAGTAACATTCATGCAGAGCAGGAAAAAAACACAGCAGAAAGCTTACATGTGTAATCCTTTCCCTCTAGTTTTTCTGTGTCATCTGGACTTGTTTCAATACCAGAATCCTGCAGATTTTTATGTAAAGCTGATCTGGCAAGGTTTGGTAAAAATCTAAAAGAAGGAGAATAATAGGGAGGCTGTATTTTAAGGGTTTTACTTTTAAAAGTTTTCAATATTTTCTGTAATCTAAAAATCTAAATCTAATGTAATTGGTAATCTAAAATGAAGATTCACTTGCACCTCCAAACCCTAAATGTCTATTCCTTTCACAAAAAAGCCTTCCACATTTCACCTATCCCCAAGGAGAGGAACTGAGCTTCTTTCATAGGCAATGAACTACACTTGTGGTGGTGCACTCTTTTTTAAAGGCTTCAGTGTTATCAAATATTGCAATAGGGTTGTAATGGAGGGTGGTTTAGAACTGTAATGTCCTCATTCTATTCCAAGTAAGAGCCACAACAGAAACAATTGCTTTTGGAAATACCTTTTCTCATTACTCAATTCACTTGGATCTCAGAGAGAGAGTAAGCTCTGAGGTGTTTAGAACTAGACCCTTTCAGTTTTCCAAATCTTTTGATAATAACAACTTGCTTTCTTTTGAAGAGAAAAAAACCCCCAAAAATCCCCAAACAGCCTAAAATCCACAAACAAAATCTCAAAGCAAACAAAACTCTTGTAACTCTTCTAGATACAGCTTTTAGAACTGAAACCAAGTGCCCATGAAATCTAAGTCAAACTAGACATTAATATGGCTCTGCTTTGAGTGTTTTTAGACAGTGAAGCTATGCTGATAATGGTGAACTAATTTATATAATATAGTGACATATCTTCATAAAGATGGGAAAAGCATACCAACTCCTTTCTACTTATCTTCCAGGTTTGAGAATACCACAGAAATATTCTTAAAGAAATTACTCACTTCAAGGAGCAAGACAGCAATTGCATTAATTACTGAAACACATTAAAAGCTATCTTGCTTGCTAGCAACTGACCAAGAAGCTCTTGGAACTTCCACCAAATATAGCAGTTCTACCTGGAAAGGCAGGCTTTATTAACAGCATCATAAAGGCTTTCATCTGGATGTTGTGACAGTCGACGGCAAATTCGCAACAGTTGTCGAGTAGATAAAAACGAGGCCAGTGACTGTGCCTGTCAAAAAATACAGGGTAGTTTAATTATTCAATCTGTGTGAGGGATTTAGAGCAAACAAGTCAGGAGAAAAATGCAATCCAAAAGGAATAATTTCAACTCTTCTCCAGATTCATAGATGCTTTGCGCCTTCTACAGCAAATCGTGCACTTTAATAGGCAAGCTTGTATTTTTGCAGTAAGTCACTGTCATGGAAATCATTATGTCACCAAAAGATTAGTCTTAAAATAGCACTTGATAAGCAACAGGAAGAAAAATGAGCTGTGAACTGAATTTTATATGCTATATAAACCCTAACTTTAATATCTGCAAAAAAAAGCAGGTTAGTTACTGTGAAAGGATCAATGTGCTACAAAGTCATCTGCTCTTCACAAACTAAATATGAGCTCCACATGTAATGCTCTGGCAAAAAGGTCTGGCAGGATTCTTAGACATATAAACAAGACAACACTGGGCAGCAGCACGGAGATTGTATCACCTCTGCACACGCCTTCTGGGCGGGCCATTACTGGAACACTGTGTCCTTTGCTGTTGTCCACATGTTAAAACAAATGCTAAAAACTGGACATGAACCAGCAAAGATTTACAGAAATTATTCAATACTTGGGAAGGCAGACCTCAAACAAACACAGCAAAATTTAAAAAACCAAACAGAAAGAATCACAAAACAAGCAACCATGTATTTAAAAAAGGATCCAAAGACTGAGAAAGAAATCATTCTATAATTATATCTACCGGATGAAGGTATCTAATACAAATAGGTTCCTTATTTTAGCAGGAAACACACAACAATGAGTGTGATCTGATAAGTCACGCCATGTTTTGCCTGGGTCAAGTGAAATATTTTAATTAGGTAATTTCAAAATGTTTTGTTTGGGTTAACACAAGTTTATATAAAATTTCTAACTGCATTTCTAACTGCAAAAAAAAAAAGTCAGCTCTGTGAAATCAAACAAAACCTCTCTCAAATTATGAGAAAGGAAAGAATAATACTTTTTAGCATATCTCTGAGCAATGAGAAAGAATTATTTAGATTGGGGTAACTGCAAAGATTACTATTCCTGTTCCTCCTGCTTTCACTGACAGAAGATTGTGAAGCATCTTCTGAACAACCATAGTTTACAAGCAAGCACTGTAAATGATGACATTTCATGAGTTACTTCAAGACCTACTCAGCCATGCCTGAAGCAAGGGCAAGGGTATATGTTCTCTCCTTACTATCCATAGAGGATAGGACCATTGAGGAAAAGTTTTATCACGTCTTCTGAGTATTTCCAAATGGTAGCTGAAAGTATTGTGAACATAATTTCCTCCACTATTACCTGATTTGTTTGGATTTATTTATATTGAACAACTGCAAACATAAAATTGTGTGAGTGACAATTTTTTTAATATATATCTATGAGGCATCTAATTCAACAGGATCTTGATTGTGGCCTCCAGATTCTATTGTAAACCAAGCAAACAATTACAATGACGTGGACAATGCCCACAGAGTGAACAGTTTACAGGTATTCTATTGTTAACAAAACAATTTTAAACAATGGTTAATACTTCAGTATAATCTCTGGCAGACACTTATTTACTTAGACAACTCTATAAATAGCCTAATGTACATTAGGCACAAATTCCACCTCTCTGTACAGGTGTGCTGTCTCTAACATGCCTCATGTCACCACTGATCTACAAGAATCCTGTCTCAAACCATACTGTGACTTACTTCTCATTCAGCATCACATAATTCATTTAGATATTTCACAATTCTACAGATATCCACATATATGGAAAAGATTTTTGTAGTGCTCTATTCAGGCATGGTATGTCTCCAAGAATGTCAAGACTGATACATTTATACATTAGATGTAGGAAGCTCAATTGATGATTTTAACAACTGCCCCAACAGTGTACCTAAAAGTCAATTTTTTCTTACTTTTTTAAGCTCAAAAGAACAAAACAGACTCTCTCAGCTTCTTAAATAGAAAAACTATAAAAACTATTATCAATGTTAAAATAGTGAAAACTAAGGACAACAAATTAAATTTCTTAAGTACCAGTTAAGCTGGTACTGCTGGATTCCACCAAAATGTTTTACATTTTACTTACATCAAAGGTATGCTGTGTTTTAGCTGCCATAGCAATAATTTCTTCTTCTTTTCACCATGATTTAACTGTATTTTTAAAGAATTCTGTGGTCACTTTGTCAGCAGAACTTATTTTTCCTGACATTACTTCTTTAATAGAATAGCCTCTAGCAGCAATGCAGCCAGGAGTTTTGGAGCATTCTATTTTCTGAATCTCTGTTGCTGTCCATTGTCATTTTATAATGACTACATAGCTCCTATTGCCAAAAAAAATCCTCAATAACCTCAGCTATCAATTTTCCAATTACTTAAGCAAAGTAATAAAAAAATACCTTAACATGTGATTATATCCATACATTCAAAAGGCCCCTCAGCATGTTTCACTGTAAGCCACATACCTAAACTCACTGTGTTCTGTTTTTGATTCTCTGGGATTTGTGCAAATTCCTAAAACTTAGGGAGATTCCAAATACATATATCATAAATCAAAGAAGTTTATAGTATGCAGCACAGTAATTGCTAGTAATAGGTTTCTGGGTCTGGTTTTCCAATCAGGCAGCCTTTGAAATAACACTATAGCTTAGCATGTTTCACCTAGCCTTTGTAAAGACAGTCACAGCAGGAGACAGTAAATGCAAAGAGAAAAGAAGAAGAAGGGCTCACAGTGGCATCATTTGTCTCCCGAAGCTTGTGTGTTACTGACAACAACTTTTCCACAGCAGCACTGGGTACATTTGGAATCTGGTTGAAAGAAAAAACAGTATTAATCTTATTGCAAGATATCCAAGTTTCAGGTATGCAATAACCACAGAGTCGCCACAGTTGCTTCATGACAAAGAGTATTTTTTATTACAGCAGCATTTGATATTAAAATAAGAATTACATCATTAAAAGATAAGCAGGTATGTTGCTTTGATAAACTTCAAAAATCAGCTCCTTTATGCTACATTGAAATAGCAATATATTTTATAAGTAGCAAATAATCCTGTTCAGTAAGTGCCTAAGGTACTGAATGTACTTACCATTTGTTTAATAACTTCAATTTCTTCACTCTTGCTTAAAGATCGAACATTATGAAACAGAAACAGTGTCAAAAACTCTGGACTCAGCCACTGCTGGGTAGTACTTCCAATGACAGGAGGCTCTGCTAAGACCACTATTCTGAAAGAAGGATGGATAGGAAATATAGATCTGCAAAAAAAGAGTGGAAAAATGCATTACCTGGCTTAAGGAATGAATATCAGATTTAATTTTTACAATAAATGAGAAGAAGATAAATTATTGTGCTGAAATATATCATAGTATATCCAGATCATTTGCAATGCAACTTTATTTTTTAAAAAAAGACACAGGCTGCATAAGTGACTTGAAATTTTTAAAATTTACACACTTTCTTAATGCTCATAAGTCTACCCAAGTCTCTTCATTTGCAACAGGACCTGCACACCTTAAGATGGATAAATACCACCAAATACCACCAACTAAGCTACAGAGAACTGTGCTGTATGTCTGAAATGGGCACATCTCACTCATTTCATGGACTTTTACAAGCGCTTTACCTAGAACAGGCAACTCAGGCACAAAAGAAGACCTACCAGAGCTGCAGTAATGAATAACTTCTTTTACTGCATTAGACTGACAGAAAGGATGACACTGTAGAGATTTGCCCAGATACTGTGAAGAGCTGAATTTAGTAACATTTTAGGAACATTCCCTTACAGATGCTCTTTGTGGTCCTTGGATTAATATATCTAACTTCATATCACTCCTGAAAGTTATGCTTCAAAGACCAAACCAGTCACTTCACCCCTGGCTCACTTTAGAGTCAGCATGAGGAGACAGGTCTTTCTAGTGGAAGATTAGGATTCACACAAACTTCAGAATTGCTGTACTGGCTCCTTAAATCAACCAAGCACAAAAGTCTAGCCACAACCAGTACTCTGCCCTTCTCATATTTTTTCAGCACGTCCAACCATATCTTCAAAGGCATCATAGGATAGAACTTTATTTGCTTTAATTTCTCTTTGCCCAAAATTTTTTTCTAACACTGTTCTGAACTTCCCTTCTTCATCCTATCTGCCTCCACAGCTTCCTGTGAAAAAACACACACTGTTCCTGGCTGTAAAAGGTACTTTCATTATTATTGTTTTTTAATTCTTTATGGGACTGGCCTCCTACCCTAAGCCAGTGTTTCCCAGTTCTCACTTGAGGATTTGGTAACTAACAGTCTTGACTCCACTGAAGATAATAGGAACTTGCAACACAAACTTAAATATACAACTTTTAGATGTGTATGTTAGGGCGCTAAAAGACTGCTGCCTTGGATTTTGATATCTTGCCACCTTCACATCTTCTGTATCCCTTGTCTCTGTAATATTTTCACCTCCTCTGACTGGACACTCATTGGTACTCATTAATCAGCACACCTGCAAGCTCACAGCATCACACAGAATCAGTGAATATTCTGAGCTGAAAGCTACCCAGAAGGATCATCAAGTCCAGCTCTTAAGTGAGTGACCCATAGAGAGATCAGACCTGTGACCTTGGTGGTATTAGCACCATGCTTTGACCAACAGAGATCATCTCCAGAAGCAGCAGAAAGAATGGAATAACACATCAGAACACAAAAGCCAGTCAAATTTTGTCCAAGATGGGCCTGTTTTCATCAACTAATTTTACAGTACTCTTATTAAAATACAGGATGTTCATTTGGAAAAAAAAAGTGAAATTTAATTAGGCAGTTTATATTGCTGCTACCATGTCATTTTCCATACAAATTACTGAAGACATAAACTGACAAACCTACAGCATAGTTGGCTCATCTGTACATCATAACAAGAAACCTGTGACACAACAGGGCAATTACAGCAGTCTCTTGTATCAAAGTAAACAAAGGCGGTGGTATGAGTTTTTCTCAGCTGAAAGTCATAAGCCTAGAAGCTACTCCCTGATTGATAAAAATAGAAATAGATGTCTAAAAACATCACATGAAAGAGAAACCAATGGGAATGTCACTGTCACTAAGCATAAAAGAAGGTCAGGGAACATTAGCCAACTTTATTACGGAAGAAAACATTTCCTAGATAGGATAAATACATATACTTTCAGACTCACTTTTCCTAACATTACTAGGAAAAAAAGCAACCCTCCTCCAGATAGCCATCAAATTCTGGCCCTTCTACAACACCATAAGAGAACACAAGGAGTCAACTTTTAAGGTGTAGGACTCGTATTTCTTTTGTATCACTTCCTATTCACTGCCCCCAAAGCACTTGGTGGGGACAGCCAGAGAGGACAGGAAAGAAGTGGGAGGAGAGGAGATGCAAAGTCAGGGAAAGCTAATTTGGTGATATCAGTTCAATTTACTGATGTACTCTCTAGATTTGGACAACATCACTGATGTAGGTTTCCAGGTTGTAAACATGAAAAAAAAATATTTGGCTATTTCAAAAGCCCATTGTTTGAGTGATGTTTGCAATGCTGAAAATATCAGGCTAAGTGTATTATTAAACAAACACCATGAATGACTCAGTTCTGCAGTGCTAAGTTCCCATCTTCCAACAGCACAACTGAAGAGCTTCAAAGTTGTTCCATCACATTACAGATCAAGTCTCAAAAAGAGCACAATATGGAGAGCTTCTACATGGAGCTGTAGGTCATAAAAAAGAAATCTTTGATGTGACAAGAAATCTTGTGGGTTTTACAGATGAAAACAAAGTAAATGTAACTTGTTAAAAACTTGGCATCTTTTAAATTAATGAGTCTCAAACATGGTGGGAAGATTTGATGTTAACTTATTCATGCAAAGAATCTATCCTTCTCTATTAAACATTTACTGAAAATACAGGCAGCAAGGCATTTTCCTAATAAAATGAGTGTCCTTTTGACATCACTGTTTAATTTTTCAGCCAAGGATTAGCACCATTGCTCTTATAAAGAAAATCACACACATAGATCAGGGTGATTTTAGGGAAAGATTTTCTTGTTATTGATCATGGTTCTGAGCAATTGAAGCTTCTCATAAAAAAAATAGAATAAAATAAAATGCAGAACAGCATTTCTAATACCACTTTTTGTAAGATTAAACTATTTTTTATTAACTCTTCCTGTAATATGATTTAATAAATCTCATTTTCTATCAAATTTTGTAAGATGGGAATTATTCCAACCCTAGAACCAAAATTACCTATTGTTATATTTTGCTGTTTCTTTTAAATTTCACCACAGTCTAACATTAACAGATGCCTTTATCTTAAAATTCCCTTAACTGGAAAAAAGCCAAACCCCTAAACAACAAATGAAGTCAAAGCTAAAAAATGTAAGCAGTTAAAAACTCTATTACTTGTTAAATTTACTCCGTGCCACAATTACACACATCTGTCTCATTTACTGTGCATTCCTTTTCAACCTAACCACATAGAAAAGACTCCACTCTCTGCAAGGCATTAAAACCACCTATGCATTATGAGAGACTTATTTTAGTTTTTCAACTATCCTATTATGCATCTACTACTACATTTTCCTATAATAGCTGCCTTTCTGTTCACCACACCAAGAACTCAGCATCTGTGTGTGCTGAAGGGGTATACCCACACAAACAGGTTATATACTGCATCCTGAGACCAACAAACACTTCACTGCTGGATCTGTAAAGGCTGTGTGCTACCTTTACAGCATCTGTCTGGGTGAAGAAATGGATGATAACAGAAGAAATTCTATGCAGAAGTCTTGGATATGCACTCCTTGGACACACTCACTTTCTGAACTTGTTCGGGGAAATGAATCATGCAATCATTAAATGAATAAGTTATCAGCAGCTATTATTTCCTTCTATGTAAAATATCTTTAAGGACCATCTGTCACTTTCTCAAGGGCAGCTTTTTTCTTCTCCTTAAACTCATGAACATGAATTCTTAGTTTCCTCAGAGGAGCGAATGAGTTCTGCAACCATTTGGTAACTTAACTTCACAGCCAAAGTGGCATAATAAAGAATATAGGAAAAAGGACTCTGTGGCCACCACTAGTTACTTTGCAGCTTACAGGCTTTCAGCAGGGCAAGGAGTATCTCAGAATGTCCCAAAGGCAATGCACTGCTGGCACTTGTCACTCCTGAAAGAGCTATTTTATCCACCAGCCTGAAGCCTTTCTTAGAAAAATGGAAATTTTTCTACAGATGTAGAAATGTAATGAAATAATAGTGAACATATTACTCAATGACACTAATTAACCTAATTTAAAATCAAAATATACTTTTTTAGCTCTTACAAAAGTAATAAAACTTCAAAATGTTGTCAAATATATGACACATGAATAATAGTGCTCTAATCTGCAAAAACTGAAAACAATCTGAAAAGCAAACCATACTTTCCTCTTTGTCCATCACCTCTAATAACATCATCATGGGTTTAAGCACATTCACATTCTCTACTGTAATACTGTTTGCATTTGTACACAGAGGCATGTGATTTCTCAAGATCAGAGCATGATCTGAAACACCATCCCTTTAGTAAAAAAACCACAAGAAAACATCTTGGTCCTCTTCTTCTTTCTGTTCTACAGTAACACATAAGAGTATTTTGACTATTGAAGCACTAAAGATTAAAGGCACTAAAACTGCAGGAACATATTAATATTCCCTTATTGGAAAATTAAGTAGACAATGTGTCACTCAAACATTACAGATTCAGTCCCAACAAAACTGAGAATGACATCATCTATTCCACAGGCCTGGCAAACAGCAGTCATACTGAAATTACTTTAGTCAAATCCAGCAAATCAGGGTAAGTAAAGCTCAGAAATCCAGCTAAGGCCACTAGTCACAGTCACTGGCATGAAGCAAGAGAGATGTCTCTCATCATATGGAGAGCATCTCCCAGATGTGATTTGGGTAAGAATTTGCCCAACCAGTCTGCTAACAAATTCATATTCCAACACACTCTATGTAGCTTCTCCAAAGCCAATGTACTGCAGGCAAAGGAGGGACAGTGAGCACTGCTGGGATTAAAATCTGTGATAAAATTAGCTGTCAGTACCTCAGATATGATTTGATGGATTAATTCTGCTGGATTCTGCAACACTGGAAGGTACTGAAGTTTGCAGTAACTGACAACTACTGCTGAAAAGGATGAGTAGCAAGGACAAATACAGTCCTGGAATCAAACAGCAATTGTTGACATTGCATCTTGGAGTCAGTTACAAGGCAGTGAGTGATGTTTTCAGAATATGGTAGTCACCAGAACCAGGATGAGGTCCTGGAACACCTTCATTTCCTCAAGGGTTGATGAAGACAACACCCTCTCTATATAGAGGAGTCATCCAGTGATGCCAAAGAAGCACAAAGCCAAAACCAAAGAAGCAGATATATGTTTTCATTATTTTAACTTCGTTTTTTAAAATAAGTCATTACAGAAAACAAAGGCAGAATGAAAACTTCACCTAGGAGGATTCTAAGCAAAATGGACTTCAGATAATTCAGGAGCAAGAATTTTCATCTGCATCCAGGATGGTGCTACATGGTCCCACTGAGCTTCCAGACATAAGAATGACTACACAATGGGGTATCTGTTTGTTTCTGAGACCCCATTTCTGACTAATCAGAAATGCATTCTTGTCTAGTACAACAGACACACTTTGCTTATGGATTAGAGATCACTGTCAGTCAAATAGATAATTAAGAGCTTAGTAACTCAGAAACATTATATTACAAAATATTGAGGTGGTTAGATAAAAGCAGTACAGTGAGATGTGAAGGAAAGAGAGACAGCCTTTCAAGGACACCCTGCAACTTTTGAAGTCTTCAAAGTAGCCAAAGCAATGCACAATTACCACTGAACAGCTGAACCAAAAGGTTACTCAATGAGGCTAAAAAGAAGGAAAGTAGATACACAGGTGACACAAAGGAGAAGGGTCTACAGAACAATCATTAAAGAGGACAGCTTGGACAGGTGCTCATGGTCTAACAGATAAAGAAGATTAAAGGGAGAGCACTGCCAAAACAGCCACTGTTAGAACAAAAAAGGATGTGCAGGATCCAGATGTACATCTCTATTCTTGTGAGAGAGATTCAATCCACTAGGAGTGGCAGCTCTGAAGATGAATGTGTGATGAACTGTCCAGGTTTTTGGAGTATATTGGATATGAACTAAAGCACAGCCACTGCCATTCTGCCTGAAAGCACGTTGGACAAGACTATGAACACAGAGCAGGGAGGAGACTGGCACAACAGATATATTTCATAGTAAAAAGTGTGATGCAAAGTAGGGATACCATGCTAGGTGGGCCCTTGGAGCTTTTTGCTGCTCTTTTCAAAGTCTATGCTTAAAATCCTGATAAATAGAACATTTCCTTGATATGTAGTTCTTCACACAAATAAATTACCATCTAGCTAGGTGTATGGCCTCTGCAGACTGGACAGAATTTGCAACAAGTAGGCTTAGAATGAAATTTGAGGGTTTTGTTGGTTTTGTAGGAGCAGTTCTTGCCTTATTTTTTTTAAACCCACTGTATTTTGATTGAAAAGGGAACGAGAAATATGGAAACAACTAGGAAGTAAAAGAAAAGCAGTTTTTCTAAAGGGAAGACTATGGAGGCCAAAGAAAAAAATCTGATTCAGCAAGACAACTGAGAGAAAATGTGTGGCATATCATGAGTGCACCCCTGCAACGAACCCATCAGGCCTCTTCAAAGTTTGGACACACGCACACGCTGCAGCATAACATTTCTATCTGTGGAATGTTTCTAGCAGACAAGTGGAAGTAAAGGAACAAAAAGAATAAGCATTATGGGTCCCAACCCATCCTTAGGATTTCCTGCCCCATATTAATCGTAAATTAAATACCAGCTTTCTAGCTCATGAGGCAAAAGAAAGTAACAAGTAGTATTTAACTTCAATTTAGCTTTATTTTCCAAGACTTTTAATAAAATGTTCCAAAATTAGGTACTATATAGCTTTATATCTATTTTTGTACCTAGTTAAAATTTCTTTTCAATTTCTATCTCCTTCTCTTAAACATTATTGAATATTTTCCTTTTAGTTCAAGCACTCTAAACAGGACATAATTTTGCCATACTACAAAAAGAAATAGAGCTAAGGAGGAACCTTATGTTTAAAAGATGCTTCTCTTAGCAATTAGAAGGAATCAGTTTAACAGAAAAGCATTTTGCTTTTTTTTTTTATTAGAGAAAAATTATAAAATTGAAATGTTGTTTGCATTCTATAGTCACAGCTGATACTTTACCTCTCCTGTAGTTTCTCATCAGAGATCTGTAATTCTTCTTTTACGTTTTGATATCTATCTTCCCTTAACAATCTGGTGCCATCATAGAGAGTCAGTTCTCTGTCATGTATTAGTCTGAAAATAAAGAATAAGCTCTATCTTAACTTTGATTAATTTTTATAATACAGGTAACAGCTAAGGGTATTTTTAAAAGCTATCTCAGTTAAAATACACCTCAGTAAAAAGAAAAATGATACCAACTCAAGATGCATCCAGGCATGGAGGTAAAGTAACATAAGTTTTGGTGCAAAGTCAATCAACTTAGTTTAAATCCATATGGTAAAAACATGAAAAATAAAATAATCTGTGTTAACAGTGGAGTGTGCATAAATGGCACGAAACTGCTTTTATGTTATGCTTGTAACAAATATACTTTTATTTCTTGAAATGCTATCTTTCAGCTGGCTTTAATGATTAATATACATACATGTCCAGGTTTTATTTTGTGATATGCAGAAGCTGACTGTCAAAACTAAAAATCAGAAAGGAACCCTAAACAGATGAAAAGGCAAAAACACAGACAAGTATAAATCTCTGTTCTGTCCTTCTGCACATATATATAATAATAGAAAGAAGAAAATACTTTTGCTGTAACCTGCTTTTAAAGCTCACTATGTCCTCTGATTTGCAAAAGGCAGTATATGATGGATGCATACGAAATGGCATAAAATTTTGACTGAACAGTAAAAACAACTATTAACATAGTATTTGCTATTACTGTGTTCTGTAAAGTTTAATTTATTTTTTATTGAATTATGAAATAATGTTTAGAAAGAGATCTTTGCAATCTTTGCAATACAAAGTATGCTGTGTAACATATATTATAACCTACTTGCTTAGAAGTAGAATGCACTCAAAGTGTTTCAAATGTTTTCTGACATCTTGCATTTAAAAATTGTTAAACAAATATTACTAATTTTCAGATTTCATAATTCTAGAATAAAATCTAGCTCATTCCAAAATTCAAACTCACATTCTATATTTCCAACAGGCTGAAATTTCCTGCATTATTTTAGGTTTACAAAAAATTAAAGAATTGCTTCAGCTCTTAAGCATTGAAACTGTAATGCTCAGCTTGATCTTTACAGTATTCCTGAAGTTCCAAAGCCATATTCACCAGCGGCAGCTTCAGGTCTCAGTATGCATGCACTCAGTTCAAACACCACGTGCATCCAACCTGTCCAAGCTCCCCTGCTGACCTTTGGAGCACAGCTAGAGTGCCAGGGTTAATTCGGTGAATGCCATCAAGAAGAACTAGCTTTCCTTCCAGAGCTGCAGTGACAAGTGGTGACGGTCTCCAAGCAGTGTCTCCGTTTGGAAGAGTGTATCTTTGCTGGAGCAAATCTCTAGCTGTCATATCCTGGAAGTATCAGTCCATCAGAAGAATATAATTATGATTAATTATATACTTAAATTACAAGTACGTGCTTTCTCCTTAAAAAACTGCTTCTGTTCTTCCCAAGAATAACGGAAGATTAGCAGGAAATCTTCAACTACTTTTCCAAAGAGCATTAGCAATACACACACAAAGCTACTCACAAAATGCTAAATAGTCTCTGGAAGTTCTAGACTTGCCAATATCACCTCTTTGAAACAAGAACAAAAGCTTTTCTCCCGCCTGTCTCTTTAACAAAACACAAGCCTATGACAACTTGTACACAGGCTGTGCACAGAAGGGGGCAGCAATTTACACCTGGAGCAAACAAGAATAATTTCTTTCATATGGAAGCCACCTGAAGGAGCAAAGATTTTTATCATTAATCTTGAACACAAACCAGCATGACATTCCACCTCTCAGGAGGAAAATACTGCTGGAAGCATCAGAGAATAATGAACAGGGTAAGAAAGAAGCCTGTAACATAGAATTTATCAAAGGTAAATAGCCTAGCACAAAATAATACTCAAGGAATAAAACCAAAGACAAAATCTAGCATACCCTCCAGCACACATATTTTAGATGTTCCACTACAATAGGTAAGCACGAGAGAAACAAAGACATAATAGTAATTTTGTGACTTGGAAGACTAAATTCATTGCTCAGGCTGTGCTGTGAGCACAACCCAGAATCAGATAAAAACATATTTTCTATTGTAATTGTAGCTTTTGCATATGTCTTTTTCACAACCCTAAACCCTTTGAACTTTAAAGAATAAAAATAGAATACATTACATCATACAGCCTGAATAATTTCCTTTTTCTACATTTCCTTAAAAGCCCTAAAATAACAGTTCAAAGTCTGGTTCCTTCAGTGCTTCCACATTTATCTAATTTAAAGTCACATTCAAATCCACAAAACCATACCATGTTTTTATTGTTGTATTTTGTTTTACTGCTGCATACACTCTTTTCTATATAATTAACAAATTAGACATTAACATTTTTATTAACAAAGAGAACCATCCATTAATTTTCGGCAGATAAACTCAGAAGAGCATTTTGTGCAAAATATTTTCTGAAATATAACATTAATATAACATTGTGATTTAAATGGTTGAATGAGATTCAGTTAAGGGATGATTAAAAAGGAATACCACTGCTAACACCTGCACAGTTTTTGTAAGGAGCTTATTTTACGGCTAAGTACCTGCTCAGTGATTTATTGTTTTTATTGATTTACCCTAACTCAATTTTTAAAAAGTTTTATTCAAATCACTAAATATATGATATTAAAACTAATCTTATAATACTCTAATGCTAAAAAGGCCTCCCATTGGAGGGGAGGTCACTGAAGTGTAAGAATTAATTATTCCTCTTATTTTGGACAAAGCAATGGCAACAATATATTGCCTTGTGAAACAAAAAGCTTATTTTAATTTGTAGCAGTCATTTTAACTTATGTGTTTTACATTTCATTGTTTATTTTCTAGAGCAGTTTGTATACAGGAAAAAATATGTTTAGGAGAAAAACTAAGTAGGGTAACTTCTTCTGCATTCCCTCTAGTAGCAATACCAACACAAGCTTCCAACCCAGCCTTTTTTCATGGCTTGTAGTACTAATCATGTTCTTGGCAATCATGAGGTGAAGAATCTATGTTTCCTGCTTTTTATGCATATTTGGATTCATCATTTGTTAGTATTTCTCAAATAAAAAACTGGAAGGATTTGGTAAGAAAAAATTATGAGGTCAGGCAAAAAAAAAAGTCCTAGAAACAAAAACACCACAGTACACAAACACCAGTGATGTGCTTAGAAAACTGTTTTTGCTAGGGAAGAAAAGGAGCAAGTTGCTGGCAAACTGTTATAACATGACTTCAACTGTTACTTTTTTTCCCCTCTGAAACTCTGGGGGGAGAAAATATTTTATTTTAAGCATTTGGACTAAAAGTTCCCTAGTTACAGTCCACAAAGCACTAGCTGGCTACTGCTTCTCATTTGCTGTTGCTTAACTGCATTAAGAGGCAACTTAAAAACAAACCTTTCCAAATCAGGATGAGTTTCCTTTCTCAGCAATCTACCTACATGGAACTACATATAATGAGAAATCCATATAATGATGTCAGATATCACAAATGAGACAGGAACTGCTCTGTCAGCCAACTTAGTATAAGAGATGATCCAAGTTCCAAAAGGTTTGCTTTAGGTAAATTTGATCCTCACCTCACAACACAAAAACTTTTAGAGTTGTTTTTTCTGCGAAATCAATATAGAGAAATACACCTTTTCACATTACTCAGGTCCTTCAATCAACTCCAGCTGCAAAGAACAATGAAGCAAATACTAAAAGTAAAGACTATATATATATATATACACACACATATATATACACATATATTAAAAAAATTCCAAGAATTAATTTCTTCAGTCAGCCTGAGTAGAAACGATTCTATTTCTTCAGACCAAAGGTAAATGTCTCTCTACTCATTTTTGTAAAATGAGTAATAATTTTTGCAAAAATTATCAGAAGGTAAATAAATACTATAGAAGAAAGAAAAGCCTCCTTAATTTTCGAAATGGATTTCGGACTGTATGATGTCTCTCTGAAAAAAAACCCCCAGAAGACATTTTTTTGAATGAAAGTAGAAAAATATGCTAAATTTACAGCATTATCAAACTTTCATAGTCTTCACTGCTGAATTAGTGTATAAATTTAACATTTGTTCCATAATTAAATTATCCTATTACTTTGCTGAGAAAAGCCCCTGATAGGTTATATATTTTTAGAAAAACAAATGCATTCTGAAATTCTATTTACAGCTCAGCTACATTCATGTATGTTTATACACTGCTTTTTGTAAAAGCTTTTAAGTTTATGTAATGTATGTAACATATGTACATTAGGAAACATTTATACGTATAGATACATGTGTGGATCTCACCTAGTCTTGGCTACACAGGAATTTGCAATGAACAAGCATCCTTCAGTCATTTATTTGCTTTATTGATACTGTTTTGATATCACCAAAAGCCTTTCTATAAAATCCCTTTGCCCTCTGAGCTTGATAAAACCCTGGTGAAACCAAAGCAAATAATTCCCTTCAGTGAGACCTCAAATCCTTTCCAAGATTTTATTTTTATAGGAATTACAGATCCCTTTCAAAGAAAGATGTTTACTACATGGTTCCACTGTCAGCTCTGCTCATGTGACTCCAAAAATGAAGCCGTCGCTCATATTCATAGAAGCCATACTAAATAAAGGTAGGAAGTTGAGAAACAGTGGCCATGATTTTTAGCAAATAATTATCTAATTCTGCCTGGTGAATACCAAATATTGTATCATGTGCAACAATACAAGAGTTAGGCTGTGCTCACCCTTAAGCAGGTTTGTCAAGTTGCAGAAGTTATTTTTCTGGGATGATTTAAAACTGTGTTTACAGTGACAAGTACAGAGAGAAGTACGCAGAGCAGCTGGACACAGAGTTCTAGCTCAGAAACTATACACCTAATACAAAAGGCTACTAGACAAAAGATAGTAGGCACTGCTGGGAATCCTGGTATATTGTTATGAACATGGCATAACACTGATGAGGATATGTAGACCTGCAACCCAAATCTGCTCCCACTTGGCCACGTTTAAGTATAAGAAAAGGGCAGAAGTCATCCATATGACTCCAGTTATGCAGACAGAGCTTCAAAGTCTTCGCCCTTATCAGCTGAAGCCACACAGGGGGGAAAGGAAAAGCAGTGGGACCCTGTCTGGGGACGTTCTCAGCAGTGCAGGAGAACATAAAATGGACTGTCTTTATCATCAGCAGTATTTCTCTTTTCTATTTCACTCTCACTTTTCCAACACTTCAGCCTCACCACCCATCTCTGTCAGTGTTTCTCCCCACATGCCAGTACACTTTTAAATCAGATGCCAGTGCTATTTCTTCCTTTGGAGGTCTCCATGCTGTCTGGGAAAAAATTAAAGCAGGAAAGGGATGGAAGAAAGAGACCAGTGTGTTGCATTAAACCTGATGCTAATGTTTTCCTGCAGCATTGCCAATTATTACTTAGAACTGTATATCCTGTTCTATATGGTGTATTTTGACTCATAAGGTCATACAAGACCCTTGACTTCATATTTTATTTAAGCACTTTCATTCCTCAGGGTTACGGAGACAACCTTACACATGTGATCTCTGTGTGAAAAGCAAGCAGATTAATTAATTCTACTTTTAAATCTTGTAGTTTTTCAGTTTATGCCATGAGGTTAAGACAACCAAAGACAGATAATTCCTTCCAAACAAGTAACAAATCACCACTGGCTATGACATTGCTCTTAAGGTTGACAGGGCTTGGGGCTTGCAAAAACACCCAACACCTTTAGTGTTGTGAGGAAGTCTCTATTTAAGACCATATTTAAAGCATAATCATCCAGCAGATAGTTTCCTTACTTGGTATAGCATGATAGGTTCTATGCTGTATCCCAGTATATCAGCAAACTCCTTGGCAATAACTGTTTTGCCACAGCCCTAAAAAGTTAAAAAATATTAATTAGATCACATTCGAAAGATCATGGGAGAGAAGGGAGAATAGAAATTTAAATTCTTACTTTTCCTCCAATTAAACACATATCTTTAACCATATGGGACTGCATCATTTCTGCCAACAGTTGATTATGGCTGGAAGTCCTTATGAAAGTATCTGATCGAGAATGATTTTTTAACATTCCAGTTCCAGCTGGAACCTATAAGAAAAAAAAAGTATATCAAAATGCTAAATAAGCTATACTGTGATAACTCCAAGCTTTGTGTGAACTAGGTTATGCTTGTCCAAAACTACTGTAATATTTCGCTGATAATGGTCATCCATCAAACTTGAAACTGCCACTGTCACAAAACTAAACCCCGTAATTTCTGATAGATAAACTCCTTCACCCACTCTTCATGAAAAAAATTAACAAAATGTGAATCAACGCAATTACAGCATTGGGGTACGCAAAGAACTTCAGGCTGTTCATGAAAGAGACGTATAATAAAAAGTCACCAATACTCACTGCTCATCAGAGAAACGTGGAAGGGATAGAGCAATTAGTATTGTGAAAATCTGGAGGAACTACTTTGACCCAAACTTTGGAGAGATTAAATTGCTCACATTAAGGCTCTTGCTCTACACTTCCACTTCCTGCTATAGTCTGGAAACTGTTTCATCTACAAACTTCTTACGCCCTCCTGTTCAGAGAGTATAAGAGAGACATTCTGCAGAAGTACTTTCAGAATGTATCACCTATATGCAAAATGAAACCAAAAATGTTTACTTCAGAAAATAATTGAATCAAGTTCCTACAGACTCAACTCTTCCTGAAAAATTCCCATTTGCTGTGATTCTCCTCTTCACTTTGTCATGGTACAAACTCGCTTGTGGTATTCCACACCAATGTTGTTATAATCTCTCTGACTCCCACTAATTCACCTTCTTTACAGACTCTCTAGACTCTCCAAATTCAACATTAACTTAAAATTCTCAGATCAGCATCTGTTTCCTGAGTAAGAACTTATTTCACCACCTAGCAGGTCATAAACTTCATTGGAAGAAACTCAAACTAATCATATTTGATGTGATTACTTTGTTCCATTTTCCCAACATCCTGTGTCGGAACATTACCAAGCACTCATTAGATTTTATTTGAAGTGTAAACAAAGACAGACTATTGTTTTTACAAAAAGAAAAAGGGAAAGCAGCATTAAGAACATCATAAGTACTCTCTGCTATTCTAATTCAATAAACCAAAAAAAAAGAAAATGAATGGCTTTTTCTTTCATCCAAAATGTAATGATTCACATGTAGGAAACTATGACTTTATCTAGAAATAAAATCATGTGCATCCATAAACTAATATTCCAGTATCAAAATGTGTCTCCAATAAATACCATGTGTTATTCTACAGAAAAAAAAAGTTCTGTGCAAATGACTTTTACTACCAAGTGTGTCAAATTCTTGAAGAGATGAAAACAAGTTAGTGTTTTTTAAAAACATATTTGATGAATACATAAATTCATACCTGGAATGTCACTTCTTTTTCACCAATTTGGACAGTTACATCAGCTTTAAAGGGTTTGTTTCCATGTACACTTTCTACTCTGGTAATCTTCCTGGGAAACAAGTGTTTTTCTGAATCTTGAAGCTCAAAGCGCTGTAAAATTCAGTGGTGAGGAAATAAATTATTAAATACAACTTTCTGGGTTTTAGTACTATTTCTTCTAAAATAATGCCAGAAGCATATTCATGATTAATTGCTTGCAAAGTCCTAAATCCATTTACTTCAACTTTTACTGTAGATACCTATGTTAACATTCTAGATGGCCCACATATTTTACATTTAAAACCAAAGCAGAGAGTTTGTATACTTATTCAGACTGTAGTGACAGATATAAATTGAAAATGTCACATCGTGACTTTGCCAAGTCTTGGCCTGATAGTCTAAAATAAAACAAGAAATGAATCACAGCCTTTAGTATGTGTAATAATAAATCACCTAACTCCGCAGCTCATTATAACCAATTGTAGATTTAAACATCTGACTACTAATAAAATAACCAGCAAACATTGAATTTACTTAGTTTCATAGCTGCCTCATACAATGAAAATTGAGGACAACTTGTACAAATTAAGCCTTCTGCATGTTCTGGGTATATCAAGGACAAAACAGGACATATGTTTTCTTAATCCTCTTTCAAGCATTATATTCTTTGTATTTGCTGTACATAGAAAGCACGAAAATCATTAAATAACTTCAGTAATGAGAGTCATATTGGGGGAGACTTTATGCACAAAAAAAGCTAATAACTGGAACTACTGAATTCATAGAGCGATTTTAGTCAACAGAGTGAAAGTTGAGTAAACAAAAGAAAAAGAAGTACTGTCCAGCTCATTAGCATTCTTAGAAAACAGAGTTTTTTAAATAGAATTCATAAATGTAAAATCACTCTTAAAATGCATATAGTATTATTACTACTAGGATTCATAGCATTGCCTATTAAAGTTCAAAAACAAAACTGAGACAGATTTTTACAAAAGCTTTTTCTCTTCTTCACTTTAAAAATTTCTATTCTGGAGCAAAAGCTTACAAAAATACTATGTTTAAACATGTATTTAAGATAAATGTGCTTTAGTAAAGGGCTGCATCAAATTATATTCTTATTGTAACAGCTGAGTCTACTTCAGATACCATTAAATTCTTAGACAAAAAGAGAGGACAGGAATGCCTGCTAAGTACTATCTCCAATATGATTCTAAGAAACACTCCAACTATGATTCTGTGAAAGCAAGTACCAAATGTTCTCATTCTTATCTTCATTAATAAATTGCAATACTCTTACTAATTTAATGGCATTTTGGATAGAGTTAAGGGTGCTTTTATACAAAACTGCCAACTGCTTGTGCACTAAATCCCTTACCAACAAGAGAAAACAACTGTGATTGAGTTAGATCACCTGCACCAGCAGAGGCTGGATACTGGGTAACAAGGAATTAGAGACAGCAACAACAGAACTTGCACACAAAGGTTTAGGAGTTTAAAATTTCTAAGGTATTTTTTGACTGGTTGGGGTTGTTTTGTTTTGGTGGGATTTTCTTTGTTTTTCTGTGTTTTGTTGAGGGTTCTGTAGCATTGTAGACATTAAGTCAAGGCAGTGAAAGAGGAATGTCTATGTGCAAATTGTTACTGAATTTACACAATCTACACAATTTACACAATTCATCTAATTAACTTGAATTTATGACATGTAATTACATAGATGTTGCTGAACTGAATACTCTAGTAATTAAACAATCTCACACCTCTAGTAAATACCACACTTACACC
Source organism: Melospiza georgiana (assembly GCF_028018845.1). Classification (NCBI taxonomy): domain Eukaryota; kingdom Metazoa; phylum Chordata; class Aves; order Passeriformes; family Passerellidae; genus Melospiza; species Melospiza georgiana. The sequence goes on from NC_080431.1 coordinate 51,495,063, forward strand.
TGAACAGGAGCAGCAAACAAAACTGCCTGTGGCTTTCAGACCAAGACAGGTCTCTTTAAATCAGTTATTCATTTAGAATTATGATAGGTAGAAATGGAATCAGAATGGCATAAAATGGATGTACAACACATTAAACACTTCTGCTGAGTCAGAAACAACTTCCTCTACAAAATGTTTGAGCAGATAGCTGCAAAGGAAAAAAATATTTGTGGTTTGAGAGAACAACTACCAAGCACATTCAATATCAGAAAGTTTAAGAGATACTTGGAAATCCAGAAGCAGGCAGCCTCACTGACTCAGAGGAAAGCAAAAGGAATAGACCAGTGACTAAAAACCAGGGAAGTGGTCTGGCAGCTCATAATCAGCAGGCCACATTCTGCATGCCTAAGAATATGCAAGAAAAGGCAAACTGTAAAAGTTAGGGGAAAAAGGAAGAGGAATTCTGACCACTTGGAAGCATCTAACAATTGGCAATATCTCAAGATGGAAGAATACACCAGTAATCCAACTGGTCAAAGAAACAGAAAGCTAACATGAGCCAGAGCTGCAGATGACCGCTCAGCCGAGCCCACAAGGCAGCCAGGCTATCCAAAAGAGACATGCAAAGGCTGGAAGATTATCTGCATGGGAAAGAAAGACAATTTTCCAAAGAACCAGGGGACTGAACTGCTTCATAAGGAGCAAAATAGGAACTACAAATGCAAGATGGGATGGATTGATAGATGAAGTCTGACAGATTCCACTACAATGGTATGTATTGGCACTAAGAACATCTATTAATGCAAAACCCCAAAGATTATAAAGTATTTTGGAAGGAGTAGGAGAGAAACAAATCCTTTCTTAGAACAAAATTTGCAACAGAAATATCTTAGACAATAATTCTGAAGAATTCTTTCTTGTCTAGACATGAAATAGAATTCCAGTCTTACAAGCACTCCTACGTACTGTGAGGTAGGGAAAAAGTTTTCATTGAGGAGGTCAGGTAAGATTAAAATGGGTGTGCAAGTGATATAAAAATGAGTAAAGGCAACAAAAAAAACTTTTATTTGATATAAGATCAAGACAATAAACATAGAATTAATCAAAGCATGAAAAAAATGTAGGAAAATTCTAGGGCTTTAGAGTGAAGCTAAAAAAGGATATAGACTAAACGTGACTTGCTCATTTATTAAGACAAATCTCTTCTGTCTGTATTTTTCTAAAATCTCATGGAAAGATTCTCCTGATTAGAAGGTAATAAAACCAAACAGTGGGTGTTTCCAATACTGTGAAAAAAGGTGCACAAAAGGCATGTGAGAATTAAAAGAGTAAACCCAAAACATCCAATAAATCTGCTGTAAAATACTAAACGTTTATGGCACAATGAAGAAATAAGTATAGAAAATGTGGAGCCTCTTATTCCCCACCATGCTTAGCCTAAATGAAGCCAATCAGTTTTATAAAAGCCTCTCAGCTGCATACAGAAAAGAAAACTGCAGTGCTGTGGGAAACATGCTCAAGCTTATTCTTTGACAATGTTTAACTGGAAGCTGTTTTCCTTGAAATCAGTGATTTCTCCATGTCTCAGTCTTGCAGAGAAAAACCATAGATACTTTAAAATTTAATTTTTACAATTATATTTCAAATGTTCATCTGTCAGTCAAAATAATTTCTTATGCCAATATTTAATGAAAGTACAGAATAATTTTGAAGACCAAAACTCCAACCAACTCATATTTTCCTTTGTCAGATCTTCTGAGTTAAGGATCATCTTTAAGAATAAGAGAACAAATTGATACAGTTGCCAAAGTGCAGAAACTTCAAATAAGGGTAAACAAAGCCACATCACTGGCAAGTTTATTTTGGTACTTTTGTCCTGACTGTTGCAAGCTAGTGAACTAATGAGTGCTGCAAACTGTAGCACTTGTACAAATGCTTTTGTATGTTAAGCACCTCTAAAGACCACTGCTGATGCTGGATTAGTGCACAGTTCTTAAATGCATTTTTTTTATGCTAACTAGTTTGAAACAAGGAGTTACATTAGAATCAAATTTTAAAAATTGGTTGATACACATCCTTTTTTCTTCAACATTATTCCAGGTGGGAATGGAGGGGCAGAATCCCCTCTCTCAGCCTGCTGGCCAAGCTGCTTTTGATGCAGCCCAGGGTACAGCTGGCTTTCTGGGCTCAAAGCTCACATTGCTGGCTCGCCTGAAGCTTCTCATCCACAAACACTGCCAAGAAAATACCTTCCCTCCCAGGGAAGGCATAGTCAATATGTCACATTATTTCATTTCTGAGCATATGAATTACAAATAATGCCTAGATCTTGGTGTTCCCTCAGTAAGCTAGGTGCATAAGGAAAGAATATCTCCAAGCTGAAGATAACATTTGGGAAGACAGTGCTTTAAGAATATGATCTCTTCAGGAAACATGGATAGCAGTTAATAGCTGCCAAAAGTACCTGTTTGGCATAACCACAGTCTATCTCACTTCTCAGCTCCAACAGCTGACTGGAAGGGAAAATACCCTGAAATTAGGGTATGTTATCCTATATTACTGTTATCCTATATCCCCCATATCTGCGTCTGAGAGTGACACCTAAACTGTACATTCCATTATCTGAAATTGGGGTTTTTTTCTTTAAATGTTAGCTGAGCTTAAAAAGTGATTGAATACACAAATTAATCCATCAATGCCAACACACTTCCAGTATTTTTTGTTTTTTTTTTCAATTCTTTTTACCACCCAGTTAAGATTAGCATTTCCTTTTACACAAAAAGACGTATTCAGTAGCAGTTATTACCTGGACACTCTTACAAAACCCATAAAAAAGAGGAGTCTTGCATCTGGAAGACTCCTCTCCCTCTCCATTCTTATAGAATGCAAAAAATAATCTCTTATTAAAATGTATACAGTTCTGGAGCTGCTATTGTTATAACATCATTATTAACAGATGTTTCTCAATACAACCAGTTATTTTCTGTATTTCTTAAGTTTCATTGCTTAACAAGATTTGTGGTGCACAAATAGAATTAAATTCCAAATAAGATTATGTGTATCTGTTGACATAGTAAGTTTGCGAAGGTAGTGATGAGGAAGACTTTTTCTTTAAAAAGAGGAAAATTATCACAGAAAATTCCATGAAATAAGTACTTAAAAGCAGATTATTATATAGAAAGAAAGTTTTATGAGCCAAATCAATCTGTTTTATACAAGAAGCAAAAGCATGCACAACACAAAGTTAAAGAAAAGAAATAGAAAATTAAGCTGATGGTGTAAAACACAAAGACATTCACCATCTGTAACTGAAGGAATAAACAAAATGACAAAGTATTTAAAATAAAGGCATATTAAAACAGAAGTGACTGTTACTGCTCTGCTAACAGATACAAGTCTATTTACACACAAAAGATTGATTTTACAGGCAACTTTAACCAGCCCATACTGTGGTGGAAGGAAAGCATGACACAGAACCACTGGAAGGTCAGGCTGGATGGGACCACAGAGGGTCATCTGCTCCAACCTCCCTGCCCAAGCAGGGTCATCCCAGAGCACATGGCACAGGATTGTGACCCTATGGTTCTTGAAAATCTCCAGTGACACAGACCCCACAACCTCTCAGGGGTCCAGTGCTGGGTTACCCGCACAATAAAGCAGTTCTTCCTCATATTCAGATGGAAATTCCTGTGCAACAGTTAAAGACAAGTGACAAATTACTTCTGATCCTGGACTTCAGGCCATACTGGCTTTCTTGGAGAAGTGGTAGGTCGGACCCCACAGGAGTCAGCTTTGATGGTTCAGAAAAGCTAGCAAGTCATTCAGGACAACCTTCTAATCAAATGCAAGGACTGTCCATCCCAAAACTGAGGAAGACAAGTAGGAGAGCAGCCCAGTTACATAGGGAATATAGGACTGAACTCCAACGCAAAAAGGAGGGGAGAGAAGAATGTGTCAGCAGGGATGTCAGGCAAACATTTCTCTCGCACATAAGCTTGGTTTTAGGGAAACCAAATATTTGCTAGCTACAAAGTTGGTTATTTCTAAATATGAATGTAGAAATAATATCTAATTTTCAGGACTGAACGAGCTGGTTAAAATGCTTTAATGCTAATTTTCAGCAACATATGTAACTGCTACAACATATTAAAAGTTAAAGAAAGATGACACTGTGCTTAAGTTTTAAAAGATAAATAAAAGAACTCATCATAATTATAGGCTTTGTAAGCTACTATTAGACATGGACAAACCAACAAAACAGATCTGACCAACAAGAAGCAACAAAAAGTAACACAGACCAAATCCAGAGACTAATACAATCTATAATCATGCAATAGTGAATGTACTTTGTACATGCGATATTTACAGTCTTTTTAGAATCTTCTCTTAAACGTCAAATGCCAGAGGTATTTTTTATGCATTACCTTAACCATACAAATAACTATTTTCAAATTATTAACCACTTATTATATAATGAGGACTTTTCTGTGGTCTTTAACTGAGGTCTAAATATTCCAAAGATCATAGAGGTTTCACCTTTCACCATAATAAAATTAACTAGTTTATGAGGGCTTTTAAAAATACTGTTACAAAAGTTTTAAGCATTAGCAATAATGTAGCCATTTAATTTGCTTAAGATTCCTGTTTTTATACAGAAATAATGAAGTACCATGACCTGAAGTACCAGGTGCTGAATTGTATCCCCATTCATCTGTTTAGCCCAGAAGTAAGTTCTACACCTTTACAACCAGACCCAAGAGCAAAGGGAGGAGGAAGCAGGGGTGCGCAGTTTGTGAGCACAGAAGCTTCATTTTCACTCCCTTCCATTCCTCACTCAGTGCACGTTGTCTGCAGCACAGACAGCAGGACAGGGCTTTCCTTTGCTTTTAGTTACTTTTTAGCTAGCTGAGGCAGAGATGTTCCCCGGACTGTGTTTGGTTTTTGTTTTTTTTTCTCAGAACTGTTCAGCCCTGTTGAAAACCCAGACAAACACCAGGAGCTCCCACCTGTGGCCCACCAGGCCCCAGGATGCAGTGATTTCCAGTGCAGGAGGGACTGACAAGAGACTGAACAAGCTGAGCTGCAGCCTGAATTTGCCATCTCTTCAGAACAGCAAGAGGTTCCATTGTTTAATGTTCTTTATTTTTCCATGTTTGTGAGTGCTTTGCTTGTTAAATAAACAATTTTTTCCACTTTTCTCAAAGGAGGTTTACCTCCCGAACCGGTTTGGGGAGAGGCCACTTGAATTTGCTTTCTAGAAAAGACCACTTCTGAAGTTTCCTCATAAATTTGCCCTAAACCAGGACATACCATTAATCAGGAGAACTACAGCCATAATCCACCACTCCCTAGAATTATAATATAAATATATATTCAATACTTACTTTTAACATGTCTTTGACTGCAGTTCTGCCTTCCTTTCCAAGGAAAAGATGATAGGGGTAAAGCCGGTCAATAACATGCTGGACTGACATCATAGGAAAGGAATCCTAATTCAAATTTTAAAAAATTGAAGAAATGATTGGCTCATTCTATCACCAGCCATTAACCCAAAATTCTGCACAGCTTTGAACTTAAAATAAGACTGTAACGGAAATATACAAAGGACCACTACAAGCAGTACTTGACTAGATGTCCAAACAGGCACTCCTCACGTGTAATTCATTATAATTTAAGTGTCCAAAGTAGATTAGAAGAACTATGTTCTAAAAATTATTTTCTTTCCTTTGCATAAATGGAAGCTACAGTGACTGGCTCAGATACCTAAAGACAAATATGGCCAAGACAGACAAATCCCACCACAGGTAAATGAGTTTCACAGTACTAGAAAAAAAAAAAACACATGACAAGAAATCTGTATTTCAATAATAATCTACACATTCACAGAATTTATAGTACTTAATTTTGATTCTATTATATTGAACCTTTTATTTTTTTTACTATCTCCCTATTAGATTTAAGTACTAACTCTTCTGTCAATTGCTGCCTGAACTAGAAACACATTTGACTATTTTGCTGCAGCAGTAAAGAAAGAGAAATGCATTTATGACTACTGAAGACACTCTGCATAAAGCCTTTCCTGGTAGAAAAAAGGCATTTCAAACTCTCTCTCAATTGATTAAATATAGATTGTTTGCTTCGAAACTGAATTGCAAATTTTTAAGGACTATTTGTGTGTAACACTAGTGGAAAACAGTCATTTGACCAGCACTATCTTTTTAAGGCTTCAAAGCAAATAAAGCAATTCAAATAAAATTAACTGATTTTCAGTTATACACTTGGATTTACATAAGCACACAACTGAAAGAAGAGTTCCTTGGAAATGAAACCAGGAGACACATATTTTATGAAATGCATAATTCAATTTATAACCAGTAACACTATTTATAATGTTCCACATTAAAAAACCCAGTAAAAATAAATCATTTATTGCACTATAGTAAATGTACAGCTTTAAGGATTAGGGAGCCCTTTATTGTATTTTAAAAGTCCTCCATTTATATATAAAGACATACCATATAATTTTTCCACATTATCTCAAATTAGTAATAATTACAATGGAATGTATAAAATAAGCCTCTTCAGAAAAAGACCTTACAAAAAAAATCCCTTTTGTCAGGCAGGAGTTCTCAAACTAAGAAATTATGTTTTGGGACGGTGTGACTCTATGACAGAAGATAAAAAACTACTCATCACAATGCACTCTCTTCACACTTTTAAACAGACTAACTAAACTAGAAGCAGAGTATGGCACTGACCCAACATACAAAGGAAAAATGATGTAGCTCGAAATCACTGAGCACAGCTTAGAAATCCAAGTGATTAAAACTAATTCTAAAAGAAACAGTTTCCATTTACCTAAAAAAGACACTGTCATGCAATGTAACAGTTCACATTCTCTAATGTAAAATAAAATGCTTCCTTCACTCCATAGTTTAGATAATAGCTTAGGGCTCATTTTCTTTCTGTAACTCTGAAAGCCATCTGGCATTCATTTAAAAATAATTTTTCACTTTGCAGCTCAAAGAATAAAAATTAGCAATTTATTTCAAAATCCAACAATATTTTTTCCCAAAGCCCTTCAAATACTACTTCATTTCACTGAGCTCGAATTTACACCACTTTTTAATATCTAATGTAGGACCCCTAATTCAGAAAACAAATTCTCTCTGTAAGTATCCAGCACAACTGAGGGGATTGTGCACCACAGTAACACAAGTAATTAATATGCTTTAATGTTTATAATCCAATAAAATATGTAGGAAGTGAAGTGCTGCTAAGCAGTACCATAGATAAAATGACTGCACATGAGACAACAGAGAACTATCTAGAGTTCCTTCTACAGACACCTGCACCTTGGAGAGTGGGTCTGAGAAACTCTCCTGGCATTTTACCCTCCTGGGTTGCATTCCTGCACATGAAAGGGCACAAACCCCTCTCTATACAGATCTCATGTTCCTGACTTTCCTCAGGAGGCACCTTCCATGTTGTCTTTGACTTTTTACCATGGAATTATAAAGTCCAAGGGACAAAGGACTATCCCGGAAAGCAGAAAGACTGACCCAACTTTAGTCCTGAGCTGCCTGACCTGTCCCTGTGAACTCTGTGGATATACAATCCCTATTTCTCTCTGGACTTAGCTGTCAGGAAGCACTGCATCTTTGAGACTGTACAGCTTGCATCTTCACATAATTCTCCATTTCTGTTTCTTCTAAATCCACCAGTCAGCCCAAAGACCTAATGCAGGCCTCCTCTCATACAATTTAACTCTTTCCTATGCCCACATTTGTTTTGGGTACTTTAGGGTGTCAGTGGAGAGCAACAGGTATCTTTGTAATGCAATCAATCTGACTTACATATGTAACATTAAATACAAAGCACTTTTAGGTTGTGGTTTTTATTTCTCTCTACTTGCTACCTCAGTGCCATCAGATAAACTGTACATGCCCTGAAGCCTGGTAAGGTGATTTACCAGAGTGGGTAAAATAATAAATTGAGCTCTAAGATACATATATTTAATAACAACACAAATCTTACGTCATACCATACTTTGTTCTTCAGTATTATGCTATATGTTTGGAGACTTTTCTCCCTCAAACTATTCCTAGTGTTTTCAGGTTGTTTTTTTTTTAATATTCATGTTAATCTTCTTCTAACAACATGAATAAACCAAATCTAATTCTGAGCAATTTTAAACCCATATGATTTCACAGCACATGTATGCACATACCAAAATCTGAACTGCAGCCGATAAGCTGTCTAAAGGAAAATCTGGAAGTCCCAATGTAGAAGATTCTTGAGAGCAGAGAGTTGTAGCAAAAGACAGGAGCTGAGAAATTCTGCATATGAAAAAGTAATTACAGAGTTTTATACATGCTATCTGTATTTAAAATACTAGAGCATAAAAAGTTAAATATAGTAAAAGATGCTGAAACTACTTCTGAGTGCATACAAGTAAGGTGCGACCGAAGTTCTAAAGCACTAAGGATTCATTATATGAAGGCTGCATAGAAAAAGCTGTGCAAGCATATGCCCACACATATTAAAAATTTCTTCACTTCTGGTCTCTATGCAGTTATAGAGGCACAAAAATAGCATGGAATTCTGAAAGGACATAGTTTCTTCATTCAATTTCTTTTTTTTTAATTATGAAAAATTACCTCTCTGTGGAAATGTTTGATCCAATTGAATATAAAAGCTGAAGATGGTCCTGGAAATAAAACATAAAATCACAGAGTAAATTAATTTTGGCATCATATTGTGGGTCACAGGTCATGATATGAAGCATTCTCTATCTTTCCCTCTAATTTAGACATGAGGATTCTACTTACTCCTTGACACAGAATTAATTTTATTTAAGAATAAAAAAAAGATCAAATTCTTTCTTTAATGGGCCGTGCTATGGAATTTACTTTTCTGCTGCAACATTCCGTGGCAGCTCTAAGACTTGTCAGGAATTTACTATGCAATACGAAAATATGAAAAATGCACCTCAAGATAAATGTGTTACTCAATAATTCTTTTCAGAGATGAGGTAAGTAAAACATAACATCAGAATATTATCTCTACTCAATACAAATGATCCAGTCTACCACACTCACCTTAAAGGGCAGATGATAAACATCTCTTGCTTGAAATCGAGAGCGGAGGGGTGGATCCAAAGGGTTACCAGAGTACTTAGGTACTGGCAGGCCTAAGGCTATCACTCGAAAATCTTCACTAACCCGAACAATCTTCCATGCATCTAACTCTGATTTGGTATGCTCCTAAATAAATTTAAACAAAGCAACAGGAAAAAAGAGCCCACATTGCATCATTAAAAACTTATGATGACTAAGGTCCAGCTCAATTAAAAGCCCCAGTCCGTCAGCCTAAATGTGGCAATTTCTCAAATGTTCTCATCTTTCATGCAGTAACTAGAGAAACTTCAACTGGTCAAATCTGCGGATGATAAAAACAAGTTTTTCCAAAATGAACACAGAAAAAACAACTAAGGTATAACTTTCAGACCTTTTTACAAAGAAAAGAAAATAAACTGATCACAAAATATATTTTATTCTAAAACATTAAAAGTGTGCTACAATGAACAAGTTTTTTTCTTCTTTATTTCCCTCTCTTATAAGTGTAAAGGCAACTAAAATCTCCATTTTAGAAGCTCCATTATTCTCCCTCATTAGGACATGAAATGTTGTATTATGTCAAGTAAAGGATTCTGGACATAAAAAAAATGCTCTCTATCCATATCACACACAGTTAAGTCCTCCCTGAAACTATACATGAATACATTTCTTTCAGACCTAAATGCTCAGTAATTATTCACACAGGAGAAGCAAAATTGAACATTAGTTTATATAGTACAATAGTTCCCAAACAACAATATTAAATTTAGCATTGTAGCAAGAGATTTATTTAATTCATATACTATTATCAGTGTGCCTGAGGCCATAGTTTTGAAACATTTAATCATCCAAAAAGTGTTTAAAAGAAGAGAGACGTTTTACAACCAAATCTTAGTTTGAATTCTCATTTTAATTTTTTAAATACGATTACATTTTAAAAGCTTGTTTTTGAAATATAATAATAATGCTTCCAGTAATTGCATCTACCAATTAAATACTACAAAAATTTTTTTTGATGGTACTTCAGCACAGCTGGCAACCTAATATGATGGACATCAGTATCTGAAGGCTTATTGCAAATTTCTTTGCTGTGCCACATGGGTTTGAATCATACACCTAACCACAGGTGTGACAGAACAGAAACATGAGGAAGCAGGTGAGGAAGCAGATATCAGATTGACAGGTATGTGACTGGAAACTACAGTACATGGAACTAAGGTGCAAAGTACTACTGAAACTGTCAAAAAATAAAAGAAAAATCCTGAAAAGTATCCCTCCAAGCAGTGGGACTCAAAGCCCAAAGAAATGAAAATGGCTTAAAGCACTAATGACAGCAGACACTGAAATCCATTTCCAATCAAAGGAAAAGCCTCTAACCATTTTCTGTAGTTTAGACTGCTGTTTACATATACTTTTGTAAATTAAAGGCAAAACAGCACCAATATACTGACTAGAGATACTCATCTTGACCTCATTCTTTTGGAATCCTAATATTTTAAAAGCTTAGCAACAAGACTACTGCCACGCTGAAGCATTATCTGAACTTCATGGCAACAAGTTCAACTTCAATATCTTTTCACAAGGACATTTTAGTTACTCTCACATTGTGGCTTTCCCATTTTAGAAACATACAGGCTTCATACAAGGTTAACATGGACTACTCTTTTTCATACGTAGACAACATAGAAAAAAAACCATTGAAACCTTGGTGAAATTTCCCCCATTTGACTCCTAAGTACTCCCTCCTTCACAACAAAATTCCAGCACTACCAAGAAGAGGAGGAAAAAAAAAAGAAAATTCAAATAGCACTTCCATACCTGCAAAAGTTTGTCATAACGATCTGCAGACATGAGAAAACGACCATCTTCAAGCTGCATTTCCCTGTTCTCCAGCAAGTTGTTCAACACTGGCAGGACGTTCCGCTCAGCCTTCTCCAAGCCTTCCAGAACAAGGATTCTGCCTTCCGTAGCTGCACGAACTGCACACTTTGAAAAAAATATAAAGTCCCCCAACATTTTAACAAACTTCACAAAATTAATTCAAACAATTTTTTGTTGAAAAAGAACCTCCAAGTTCTTCCAAGAACTTTCCCAAAACAACATTTACTTCTGTAAGAATCAACATGACTCTCAGTAGCGCTGGAAGGGTGACACATTTATGAGCTGGAGTTTTACTGCTTAACTATTATGGGGACTGAAAGAAGTTCCAGTATTTTGTACCAACAGCATAAGGTACAAAACCTTACAGAATTTTAGACCAAACATCCTTTAATGTTGATGTCACATAATATTCTTTCATTCTTTCTACTACTTTCAGGTAGTTTAACACCACCAAACAATTCTGTAATAGCATTTTTAACAGAAAACACAATCAAGGGGGTTTTACCTATTTAGATCATTTTAAGACATTTAGAAAAAAGTCCAGTATTCCCTTATATTTTTCTGAATATTCATCAGCATAATTCATCCTCAGGACATTACTTTAGTTTGATTAGAATGTGTGTTGAAACCAAACAGGGATGATGAAAGCAAAATAGGGCCACAAGTAATCAGACTTTTAAAAGAGTAATAAAATTAAAAGGAATCATTTAATTTAAAATTATATTCACTGACTTGAGTACGGTCCTCTACAAAACCAGAATAAAAATGCAGCCATTAACTTGATAATCCTTTGAAAACTTAGGGTTAGAAAACGGTTTCTTTTCTACTTTATTGGTTGTTTATATATGGCTGCTTCCTACGTGGAGCCAAAAGGTAAAATTAACCTCTGGTGCTGATGATTTTGTGCAACTTTGTTACAATGACATTAACTCAAGTACATTAAGTACACTTGATATCTAATATTCATAATTACTGCCCAGTAAAAGACTCTGAAATACAATGCATTCTTGTCTTCTTCTGATTTGCAGAAATTTAAGCTGATAATAATGTGGCAGGTTTGGGCACAGGCAACATTTAGAGGCACCAGAGTCTTTCTTTGCATTCCTATCACATCTAAACACAATTTCAGACACAAGCACAGTTGCAAAGAGAACAAATGAAATCTTTTCCCAGCATGTCTCCTATAAACTCCTACAGAAGAACCTGTCATATAATGCTAGATGAAAATCACTGATGAATACAATAGATGCCAAAAAATAGGTCAGTGAGAAAGAAGGAAGATATGAAAAAGAATAATGAAGAAGCACCAGAATACAAAAATAACCAACCAAAAATTACATATGGAAGCAGACACATAAAAGACAAATGCATACAGATAAAGTAGGAACAAAGATGAGTTCAGCACAACAAATTAATTGCTGCATGGGTTTAAAGCACACAACTGACTCAGACACCCATCCGAGGAGACACAGAAGACACCTGCCCTGGTTTCAGAGAGGGGTTGGAGCTCAGAACCACACGGGTTGCCCAGGCTGCTGTTCTATAACACACAGGTCACCACGAGGCGTGGCTTCAGGGGAAGCCAAGGGTGAGCACACACCACGGATGCAACACTGCCTCCACTCTCTCTCTGGGAGAGGTAGCCAGGACCAGCCATGAGGACCCTGCCCTTCCCATCCCATCCCTCAGGACTGTGTGGCTCAGGGTGATGAAAGCAGCTGAGCCCAGTGGAGCCTGGCAAAAGGTGAAGCTGGCACAGAGCCAAACCTCAGCAGGCGCCAGTGCAGGAAGTGGCCCTGGGGAATGAAGTGGCAGCAAAACCAGGACAACAGGAGCTCAGCCCAAACCAAGCCCCAGAGGCAGGGACTGGTCAAAAGCCATAGTGCCACATGGAACAGAGTCCCAGCAGAACTGTCCAGAAACAGGTGGCATGGCATAATGTGACCTGGCTTTCAGGGGGTTGTCCGTCACTGCTCCCCATTGTCTCAGAGCTAGGGATGGGAAGCACTGACTGAGGGAGCTCTCACCATCTTGTCTTTGTCTGGGCAAACCAGAACTAAGCTGAGGTGGTGAACACTTTTTGCATGTAAAGCACCTTTTTTTTTTTTAATACCTTTGTTGCTAATATTGCTGCTTTTACTGTGCATTTCTTATTCCATCGCTGTTTGCTTTCAGTAAATGGCTATCTCAACCCACATCTTGGACTTTGTTCCTCTCTCACTAGAAGGGGAAGGGGGAAAGGGGAGAGGCTTATTTGCAGTTTAATTTCTATCCAGTGTTAAACCACCACAACACTAACCAGTAAGACAAATCAAGATACTTCTGCGCAATTTAGAAGCATAACTAACAACTGGCAAATTAGCCATGGAGTAAACTTTTCACATCACTATTACGATGGAAACAATTCCTAATTATTAATACAACTAATCTGGATTCAGGCAAACATTACTGAAAAAAAGCACTCGTAAATCCTAGCACAGATCCCCAGATCAAGTTCCCTTCCTAAAAAGACAACACTTTTATATTTAGCCTCATAATCAGTATCCGAGGAACCTAAAATAAGAATAAATCCATTAAACAAGGACTAAACCTCAGATTATTTCTCTTCCACTGAACAACCAATTCTTCAAAAAAAGCAATGAATTTTTTTCTTCCTTTGGGACATCATACACTACCTAACAGGCAACATAAAATCACCTCTCTCCTCATCTCATAAAATGTGTACAAAGAACAAATTTTCTACTAACATTCTTCCCTAGGAAGGTCATTGGTCATGCCAAAAATCTGCTCCAACCTGCTTGAATAGAAAACCTGAGTCTCCAGCCGACAGTCCAGTACCTGGCATGAACAAAATGCTATTTTGTCTAAATGCAGCTTGGAGACATAGCCAGAACTTGTTTTAACAAACAATTTATTTGCCAAGCTGGTTGGATTCTACATATTATAAGTCTATGAAGACTTTATGACTGATTTTTACTAGTCAGAGGAAAATACACATTCTGTTCATATGGTTTCAAAATATTTTGAGTATCCATAGAATCTTGTTGACTCATGTTGAGACACACATACACTATGGATGTGTTGAAGTAACAGGCTTCCAGTACTAACAAAAAGCTCTCTCTTGAACTGGTATATGAAGAAAATCTGCTGTAGGGGTAGACAGCAAATATAAGGAAATGTATAACAATCATTAATTTTGAGAAAGAGAATGTACTCCATTAGCATTGCAATCCAGAGAAGCAGCTTACTACATGCACTGGGCTGACTGCTGATCATCAGCTTACAGGATCAAAATTTAAATTTGTTCGAAATTGTAATTCAAAATTCTATTTCTCAGGAAAATAAAATTTCAAATTATCTTTGCCTACCTATATGCACCTTTTACGATCAGATTCAGGAAAGGTTGAATGAACAACCACAGTTTTTTATTTCCTAATCAAAGACACCTCATAACAATGATACCACCACCACCCCCTGGGCACTAATTTACTCCAATGTCGTTTCTTCCATTTTCAAAGCATACCTGAATATACTGGATTCCCTAGAATACAACGAAGTAAGTGCACACTTCATCTGCCTCTAAAGTTTTTGTGCAAAGTAGCCTAAGTCTGCTCTTAAGACTGTAAGAGCTGAAGTATTCATCTCTGATTCACACTGTTTCTGCATTCTGAGTAGTAATGAGGTAGTAGTAATGAGTAGTCATTTTTTCCAATAAACTAGACATACTACAAGGCAACCTCTGAAAACATCAGTTTTAGCTGTGTATTGATGGACTGGTATGGGAGCTAAAACGCATTTAAAAAATCAGAGGAAGGAAACTAAGTTTGCAATCTGTCACTGAAAATTATTTTTAAAAATTCTTCCAAGAAACAAATCTTCGCAACTGTATAATGAGAACCCAGAGAGAGTTGCATTGACTCCCTCATTAGTTTTGTTCACTCTAAACATCTAACATAAACCACAAATTTGACAGGGGGGGGTTTGTATCATGTAACCTTGTCACTAAATCTGAGATTAAACATATTCATTCTTGTTAAAAGGTCAAGAAAGATTTGTTAAAAGTTTGCTTGCAGATTTATTGTCACTGCAGCAAAGGGACTATTTTGCTCATCAGAGGACAGATGCTGCTGCCTCCCACCTGTGCTGCCAGAGCTTGGGAAGGCTGGTAACCTGGATACCTGCTCCAGGGAATACCTGCAGCTACCAGAGGCTGGGAGCAAAAACACTTCACAGAGCATTGCTCTCATTGTAGTGGCTTTATGCAACAAATACATTATGCAGAATGCTTACAATGGTTTCACACTGCACCTACCAAAAAAAAATTATCTTTAAAGGCAAAAACACCTTAGGAACAAGACAACTCCAGGCAGCCTTTCATTGACTTTCCTGTAGCTGAATTATGGTGAGCAGTGCAAAATATGAAAATGCAGGAAGCTGTAAACCCCAATTTTGACATAAATCACAGTGTATAAACATATGGATGAAGTTATATAGTGTCAGAACAGGAAGGACAGAAAAAAGCTCACCACAATGCACACACTGAAATGCAAAAATATTGGAGAAAGAAGACATTTTTACATAGCTTACCAAAATAGTTTGTAAAGCCACAAGAATTTTAACAGTATAGTTTTCACATACCAGAACTGAAGTGGTAGTTCTTTTCTCTCAGGAAAATGCTTAATGCACACCAGAACATTCTGGTTGTCCTGAAATCCGTGAGGAAGGTTCTTGGAGTTCTTGGGGCTCTTGGGGAACTCCAAAGAACTTCTTTCAGATCTAGGCATCATTCAGAATATGATGGACAGACTACATTTCAGAACTTTTATAATTAAAAGGCTGGAAATTGCTCAACAGTAACCAATAACTGTGTCTTTTACAGGAGCTACCTCAAGGTACAATTTAGGATTTTTTTAGATGATGACTTGCTCCTGCTCTGAAATGTAGATCCCTGTAATGACATCTCAAGCACAGCAACCATAAGAACACAGAAAAACAACAGTACAAGCAACTCAGTGAACACAAGAACAAATGAGGTAAGGATTCTCTGCATCTGCAGCCTACATTTCAGATGTCCCTTCCAATGGAATATCTTGTTCCCACCACCCACACAATATCCCACACAAACTCATCCACCCAATTCTTTCCAATCATGTCTGTAGCTCATAAACATCACAACAATGTAATGTCCAGATGTCACTTATGATGAAAAAAGATCCTGAACAACCATCTGGTAAAGACAACACAAAACTTGGGCTGGTTTGGAGCTAACAAAATGGTGACTGGCTGCAGCAGGTTGACAAAACTTGAACTATTAAATATGTGGTACAGTCTACCTTCCATAGTTGAGAGGTTTGAGTCCCTGTAACCTACCATGCTAACAAACATCACACAACTCAAAGGAAATTGATATCTTCTAAGTTCATTTCCACAAGTCAAATACAATTAATCCAACCTCTAAAATTTAAATTGTTAAAACTACCCAACAAGTAAAGGATAATAGGGAAAAAAAAGGACAGAGAAGCAGAATGGAATATGAGGAGCTTTTACTGTCCCCTACTGAGGAAAAAAATTTGTTAGTCTTTCAAGATATGTGTAAAAGACATATCTAATGGTATGTCTCTACCAAAGACTATATTGTAAGGTATTTGTTCAGCTTCAAGGCCTCTTAATTCCCTAGCTATTGTTTTCCCCCATAAGTTGAGTAAACTAGAAGCCTGTTGAGCCACACTAAAATAGATGACTAATTACTGGATTGAAGTAATAGAATCCTACAATCTCAAATTTGCTCTGACTGCTCTTAGAGACAGGTGTCACATCTGCCGACTTCCAGTCACCTGGGATTTCCATAGTTGACAAGGACTGCCAGTAAATGGCTGAATATGAGAAGGCTTTCTCCAAAGTAAAAGTATCAGCAAAAACTTCACAGTAAGATACAGGCCTACTAAAGCCACATTCAGCCACTTTAAAAACTAAAATGTCACATTTTAATGAAAACTTAAAGCTATCTTTTTCCTTAATAAATATTTTGAAAATCTTATGCTAGTTCTTTAAAATAAAATTAATTTAATAAAAAAAGTTAAGAATGTGTAATGCCATTCCAAGATGAGATAACAAACAGGCATACCATCCATCCAAAAAAGTGTATCCCATCTTTTGTAACAAAAAAATTTTACTTTGTAGATGATGATTAGCTACAGTTTTGCATTTTTGAGCTTAGGCCTCAAACATACCGAGTTACATATATTCCAAATGTGATGTTCAAATTTAATGAAAATCAATGTAATAGTAACTAAAACGATTAGTCAAATTTAAAAAGTAACTTAAGAACTAATTCAACACCCTCTGTAATGGAGGAGGGGTCTACATCATCACTATTCTGCCTACCTCCCCACTGAGTTAATCAAATGTTTTCTGGGTAGGTTTCATAGCTACTTTTCTCCTGTGAGTTTAGCAAAATTACAGAGCAGATCCTGTTATCCACTCCTTTTTCTATTTAAATACCCACAAAAGACAGAGAAATTGCAGTATACCAGAGTACTGTCAGCCAGGCTAGCTGGTATCCAAAGAGGGAATCCAGCAGTCTGCAGCAGTTAGTGTTTCAGTGAGGATGAATGGCCTGAACTGGTGAGGAGCTATTTCATGATGCTGTATCATGGCACAGAATGAAAAGCAGCTAAAGAAATAAATTTATTCGAGTTTCGAATCACAAAACTTGGCTAGAAAAATTTACCCTAGGAAATGAATCAACATATGATGAGAGCATAAATATGTAAATGTGACAAGAACTGGAACAGTCCTTCATTTCAGTCATTGATTTTTGTTTCCCCAGTCACTGATTTCACCTTCCTCCACACAACTTTATTTTCCATTTTTGAAGTACCATACATCAAGTGATCTGGTTTTACTTCCATTACCCCTTACCTTAACATGACAGTCAGGTGTTTTTGCAACAGTACCTGCAAATTGTATTTACAAGAAATTATGTCCCTGCCTTGGCAGGGTCCAGCTATTTTAGCTGCTTTACAGCAAGGGTCTTAGTAAGAGAGCACAGTTACATCAGGTATGTGAAATATTTTGCCTTGTGGCCAGAAACCAGGCCCAGCAGAAGGCAAACTGAGGTTCTTAACAGATTTATTAGTAAAAAAACCTACAACTAAATAAACCTAGGCAAGGTTTATTTTCTGTACAGGAATAAGGGAGGAGGGCAATTTAAATTTGTCTTCCTGATGAGCAGCAAAATAAAAAGAAAATTACATACTTGACAGATATCTAACAATTTTGAAGTTAGTTATCACTGTTAAATCACTTTGACTCAGAGCACCATCCATCAAGTCCGTATTGCCTATGGATATTATGATCCCACATATTACAAACTATTGCTCCTTTCCCCATAGTAGGAAATAACAGCTGAAAAGAAAGTGGAATATACATGTAACAGATACAAAAGCAAGAAAAAAGAATCTCACACTTCTTATAAGGAATTACAAATACATGATCCTCACATTACATCACAGATATTCATCTATATGCCCTGCACATCAAAACAAGACACCAGAGTCTGAGCTGCTAGCCTAACAAATCCAGTTGAATGCTGACACTTTAAGAAGTATGAATGGAGTATTGCAAATGATTATACCAAAATCACTTCTATGAGATAAAAGGCTGCCATACAGAGCTCCTTAACATGCATTTTTATTTTAGATAAAAGATATATTATGCCAACATCAACAAAGATTAATTTCATCCAAATACTGTTGATGTCTACCTAATATTTCTCTCTTTGTCTCCTCTTCTTTGAAGGAGAAACTAAGAAAATGAATAGAAACATTCACACTTTTGAGTGCACTGCTTGTCTCTTCCTGCTTCAGACTTCACTATTTTACTTCTTGTTCTAGGTACACAGACACTGCAGTGTTAGTCAGCCCATGAAATTATACTTTGTGACAATGTGGCTGTGGCTAACTTCCCAGCACATCAAAAACTCACTGCCACCTCCAAGGCAGTAAGTTAATAAATCACAGAATCACACAATTTTCACTCAGTGGTTAATTTTTGTTAAAAGCTGAATCAGTCTTACATGTCTTTAAGAAAATATAGAAAGTTTTTTATCTGTGTACACAAACATACATACATATGCACATACACACTCTCAAATATTATAATCTCACTCTCCAATATTATTATAATTTCATTCAATTAATCTCACATCTTATTTTATAATTCCCTTTCTAATCTGCTTTGATTAAAAGAAGCCAAACTCCAGACTGGGTAGTGCTACTCCAGGGGATTTCATGTAATGTTCATTTTACAGACAGTATAGTTTAAGGAGTAATTTTTGTCACTTCAGGTGTTTAATTGTTTACTACATGAAGTGTTTCGAGCCATGTCAGAAGATTATTCTTCTGGTATCTTGACAATCAATTTTACATTTTGCCATTGTATAACTTAGGATGCTGGTGCAGTTAGGGATGTAAAAGTATTGAACTAAAATGAGTATGTTCACGTAGTTCAAAGACACTGCAAAACAGAGTTTAATTCTGTACAGACAGAAATGACAGTGAAATACATATATATCCACTCAGTGAATGCAGCAAATCTTCAAAAACATGACATCATACTTTCAATTGTTCAGCACATAACCTTATGACATCTTTCTACTTATTCCAGCCTCAGTTAAGTTGAATGTCTTGAAGAGAAAAGACTGTGCACTTTATTACATGGTTTGTGTTTGGGAAGTTTCCTTCATAATGCAAATGCTGGAAGATAAAGAGTAAACAAAAATGGGCATTCTGGACAATGTCCTTTGCAACACAATCCTGGAGCAATACACTTCTCAAGCACTAACAAAGTGGATTAGCTGCTCTCCCAAATTCACCTGCTACATTAAAATAATGTAGGATTTCCTTAGATTTAATAATTATTAATGCAGAAGGCTGCAGTAATGAGAATTTAAACCAGGGATGTGACTTATGTAGCTGTACACACAAAAGAAAAAGCAAAACTATATAGAAATGGGGAAAAAAAAGGACAAAAAACCTCAAATCTAGTTCCCTAATTTTTGGAAATACAATAGGCTATTAGAATCTTCTTACTGGTTCAATGAAGTTGACAGCTTAACTGTCAGATTTATAGAGGCAGAAAGCCATTTTGCAAGACAAGTCTTCTATCAATAAAAGTAAAATCTGAAGGTGCCATTTGAATACTTATGCAATATAAAGTAATTCTAATTACTTGATATACAATATAATTAAACCATGCAATAAATTAGAGAATAAAACCAATAGGTTACTTAATTAGCTCAGTAATAGAAATAATGAAAATTTTGAGGCTTTTAACAGTGAATTAACAGCTGAAAGCCAAAATTAATGGCCCAAAGTAAAGACAAGCAATCAAAATTTTCTGCTGTCAGCACATGAATTAAAACAAATAATTTGCCATTACCTCATCACAAATTCTTTATTTTACATGATTTTAATTGGCAGTGAATTTGATAGTTCAATGTTTACCTTTATTTTAATGATCCATTTCTGAGGTAAATAAACCCCTTTTGTTTCAGCCTTCATCAGATATCTCTTCTAACTACCTAACTCCAACTCTCCCACTTGATTCACTCTAGTACTAAGAAATACTGATATGCAAGAATATTTGATATGCTGGCCTTTCAATATATACTTCAATATGGAATTTCAACAACTGCTTCCAAAGGACTGCCTCTCCAATGTATTTTAATTAAGTATCTGCAATCATATTCCATTACTTCATATTAAAATATAGCAGATGTTTTGAAACCTCTGAGATAATAACTTAAAGCACTTAATCTGTCACTAATAAATGTGAAGCTATAAACAACTACAATATCTTAACAGTCACTCAGAGACAACTTCGTAAACCTTTCTGTGTCTGCAAACCCAATGAGTCACTAAATTAAAGTTTTTTCTGGTCACAAGATGCCAGATTTTGTTACAGTGTATTATTATTCAAAGTGTAAAATAACTACATTAGTATATTATGACTTGCTTACAAAGAGCCTCCTATATCTTAAACAACAGATAAGTTTTATTGAAGCTGTAGAATTCAGACACAGGATGTCCTGGAAACCACACTTTCAAGCTCTGCTGTCTTCTCTGGGGTGACATGAAGGGCAAGCATGAGAAAGGAAATGGTACAAAAATCTGAAAAGGAGAGTCTACTACCTTCAGTCACTCACATGAATTCACCTTTTCTTTGTCTCAGCTATGTCAACTGAAGCAATCCAAGCTCTTTAGGGAATATTTTGTTTGTGCTTCCTATTGATCTCAGTTAATAGCTTGTAGTTTAAAGAAGAGTAGTGTCAGGCTTCTGTAATGCTCTGAATTAGTACAGCATCTGCAAACCTCAAAATCATTACATTAACTCATTGAAATTCAGGCACCAGTGTAATCTGTAAAATTTTATAGCTCAATAATAGAATGGAATAATTAGACTATGATGGTTCTAAACATAACTATGTGCCATATTTTATGCATGTAACAAAAATGCAGGATGAGAAAACCTCAGCTGGAACATCATTATCTAGGAGATTCATCTTTCATATTTCCAGTATTTTAAAAGTGTTCATCTAAATACCAAGTATTTATTTTCCTAAGTTCCATTCAAAGCTTAAA
This sequence comes from Melospiza georgiana, assembly GCF_028018845.1. Taxonomy (NCBI): domain Eukaryota; kingdom Metazoa; phylum Chordata; class Aves; order Passeriformes; family Passerellidae; genus Melospiza; species Melospiza georgiana. The sequence continues at coordinate 51,516,685 of NC_080431.1, forward strand.
CACACATTGGTTATAAATATGATGAGTAAAACACGAGCTCAGCAAAGATGCAACAGATTCCGACAGATTTTAGTACTTTGGTGTCTTGCTAAAGTTAAGTCTTGGTCTGAAGTACTGCTGTGCTGGATTCTGGCAAAAACCTTTCAACTGAAAATTCCTAACCAACTGAGGAAGGTGGTCATCTTAGACCTTGATCTTAAGAAGCAAATCTTCCCAGAGTGTTCATGCTGGAGTGAGATGACTCAAAGCAGAGTGAGACAGCCTCACTTTGTACAAATCAAAGTCTGGGATCAAAGTCTACAGACAAATACACAAGTAACAGACCATCTCACATCTCAGTGAGCTTCTTACAGTCCTTGACGCAGCGGCTCTTACAGATGTTAGTTAATTAATGCTATTACACCATGGGTCAATTGCCTTGACTATCCTGTACCAAGGGTGAGGATAAGGCTGCCCCTAACAGCAGACAGGTGTGGAAGTGATAATAGTCTATGAGTTAATCCCAGAACCTACACAAATGCTCTTATCCTCTGGTAAATGAGAAGCCATTTACAGCCCTAAAACAGAGTACAGTGCTTCAAATTATCTCCTATTGTGCAATCCTCACATTTCCAGATAAGAATGAAATAATTTGAAGTCCCAGAAGTAACTGAAATAAAACATATTTTAGATTAATTTTTAATTCTTCATTCTGATGATCTTTCACTGCTCAAAGCCATTTATTGTGGTTTCAAGAAAATCTATTTAAAGGTTTCTTGAAAATTTGGAAGCTGAAAAGGAGATCATTGGGAATTTAAGAAAAAAAAAAAAAAGAAAAATGATTCTTTAAAAGAGAGAACAAAGTTTCCGGTTTTCTCTCACAAAACACCTTTATGATGGTGATATCATTAACCTCTATTGCATCACCAACCAAAAACTCTTTTAGATAACTCCTTTAAATTCATACTGCATCACAGCAACTCTCGCATCCTATCTAACCAGAAACCTAACTTCTGTAAAAATTTTAGGTATCTACAAAAACAGACATTACACATGAAGTGTGAATTTTACTTGCATAATCAGAAAGGAAATCTCCACTGATAACCTATGAAGAGAAATCTTACCTAACCCAAGTCATTCTGTGACTGTGGCATATCAGCTACTGGTCTGGAGCAATATGGATGGCAAGAGTGTTTAAATCATTATTTTATTCCCGGTCAACAGTGAAGTTTCAAATCAAATCTCCCAGTTGTCTCCCTTTACTGTGCTTGGGTTTCACAACACAGAGCAGTCATTAAACACATGAACTAGATGCTTTCACAATTAAACTAGATCAGAAGATTCACCTAATCTTCTGCATACACCCAATGTACTGCAAATGTTGAGGAAGACAATAGCAACGGCAGTGCTTATCTAACTTGCACAGAATGGACCTTACTCTTACCAAAAATGGTCTGTCTAAATCAACCCTGTAGTACTCTTAAGAGACAGAGTAGCCCTAGATTTGGATAAAGATAACATTTATGCCAATAACGAGATTATTGTGCAAGGGACTTTCTACTTGGATTAGAAACACAACAATCCACACATTGATTTTTCATAATATAAACCACAACTTCCTTCAAACTACTTGTGAATCATGACTAGGTGGTGTGTGACTGCAACTTGCCTGGTCAAGATAAAAAGCGCTGCCATCCCGGATCTCTCGCCGCTGTTTGAGGTCGGTTTCTGTGGTGTCCCTCGACAGTGCAATATATTCAACCTCCCGCTTTGTCAGCTCCTGAGGACAACAGCCTAAAGTTATTGCAGAAATAACACTAGAACCTGAGTTACTGAACTTTAAGAACACACCTAATGGTATAATTGTACAAAAAAAGCTCTAGGCAGCAGCACAGTGATCTGAAATAAATCTGGACAAAATCTAGTATCTCTTATTTTTAAAATGTTAACAGCATGTTCTTCCTCAAACAAAATGGTTTGAATTTCTGCTCAATAAACTTTTATTTTCCCCAAACCTATTCTAAAAGAGCTATATATGCTTTCCATTGAACATCTGTAACATCCTGTAGGTTAATCTTCTGGTTCCAGACTCTGAAAAACAGCCAGCATCCACAAATCACAAATAAAAATCAGAAGTTTTCTGTGAAAGATTGAAATGTTCAACTCTCACAGTTCATTAACACTTATAGCGTGATGTAGCTGTGATTGTTACCTGTACATGCCCTACCAATACACTGATGAACTGTATTACTCTTATCCTCTCTTCCTTGGCTGTAATGAGATGCACTCTGCATCTGTAAAACCAGGCTATTAAAGAAAGGATAACCCTTGGGTTATTGTTTTGCTTATTTTGATTCAATGTGAGATATGCTCAGAATTTGCAATCTTAAAGGAATAAAAACAACTCCCCCTTGTATCTACAACAGATATTTCTGATACTTCCATATCTGGGTTATCATGCATTCTGCTTAGGAAACCGATTCATAATGAAATGCTCTTAGTCCTTATTTCTCAATTAAAGATGTACCTCTCTTAACAGGCAGCTTTCAACTACAGCTGCATGAAAAAAATAAAGCAAAGATATGAAACCAAATTAAAACTATTTTCTTTCCACTTTTGCAGTGGGTTACAAAGCCACCAATTTCTTTATGTTGCATGCAGATATAGTTACACTTTCTTTTAACTAAAGGGGAAAAAAAGAGTGTTTTTCAACAATTAGCCCTGTGAAGGAATGCATAATAGCTTTCAGCAACAGCAAAGAGAAGTCTTCCAGGCTTATATATTTTCATTAAAGGCACCACAGCATGTATCAGCTCACATGGAAACACTAGCCTTCACATAATTTTTTGGCTTGGCATTGAATCAGTAAGTGGCAGCCTTTCTAATAGATCTCAAGTGCATACAGTCTGTGGCATAAATAAGAAGGTACATTCTATATCCTATCCCTGGATATCAGGTGTTTTCCCAAGTCCTCTTTTTAGGTTATTCCAATCTCTTATCATTTATTTTCAGGAACATCAAACTGTCAAGTAGCACATCTGGTTTGCTGAATTAAGAAACCTTTTCTCCCCTTGACAAAGTTCAGAGTCTTGTAGCTTTCTCCTCTATGCTTTACCTCAGGGAGGTAGCCTTTGAATTAGTATATTTTGATTTTTAAAGGAATGCCTGATCTTTATGACAACTATTTATACACCTCCATGTGTGTACCCTCTGCTCAACCAGATTCCACACACAGCTCACAGCAGACCTAATCCTACCCACATCACGTTTTGAGGCAGACATCCCTCCCCCCGATCATTTTAAGGGCACTGACTTTTTAAATGAGAAATTTTGTACATGGTGCTGCCATGGTTCATGCAGATGGCTGTAGACAAGTCCTTCCCACATTCCAAGAGAGGATCATACACGCATCTACTCTTTCTAAACACTCAGAATAACTGTTCCCAAAAGTTACTCAGAACATTTCTCTCCCGAATCCTTTCCTTCATTTCTTTTTTTATGTAATGAAGCAAAAACGATTTGTTGTCTGTAGCACAAGGCAGATATCTTAATCTTCTAACATACATAATGCCGAGAACAACCTGTTTCTCCATTTGTGATAGCATATGGTAACACAGTTTTCCAACTCTTTTTTTTCCCCTGGAGTTTAAGCAGAAAAATATGTATTAAAACGTCTGTACTTTCTATTTGTCTGTTAACAAAAACTGAGCTTTGAAAAGCACCCTTACGAAAAAACTTATTTACTTCCTAAGTAGCTTGCTGTAAGATTCTCTAGGACTACCTTTTACCATTTGTCTGGTATAAGAATGGCTGACATTAATAACAATGTCTCCAACACATTTAAACCAACACACTCACCAGGTACTGCATGGCAATCGATCTCCGGAGAGGCCCAGGAGGCCCAATAAGAAAAACATCTTGGCCAAGAAGATCTTTCTGCATTATCCATCTTAAATGGTGGACTACAGACTGGGCCAGAGACTCTGTCACTTTGAAACACAGAGATAAGAGCAGGTTATTAAATTTTGAAGTGTTAGATACCCGGCCATTCAACACTTTCTTTGAGCTTATCTCCAAAATGAAAATACACAAAGCTGTACTGCCCTAATCTGGACAGCTGAAAAACAGAGAATTCCACACAGAGTTTATATCAGACCACTTAACTGACATATAAAAGTTTATACATCTATCTTACCTATTTCTTTTTTCTCTGCACAACTTCATCCTTCAAAAAAACAACAACCAACATAAACCAGAAAAATAGGTTGTGGATTTGTATTTCACATTAAACTGATCAACACAAAAACTGGTTTTTATTACTCAAGGTTGAGTGGACTCCCCAGCATCAGTTAATGTTATATAAATACATTATACAGTCACATAATATATTTACAAAATATAATTTGTAAAATATTTATCCAGCCTACATCCCAATGCTTCTGTGAATTGTGAAGCTGAAATAAACTCAAAAAACCTCAGATTGCACCAGACTAGGATTAGTGTTCAGGGACAAACTTAATTTGCTACATGTTTTAAAGACAACTGCATTCTTGTTTATATTTTGACACAATAAGCCACAGAATTAAATTACTGAGGAAACCCAAACTTTGCCCTATCACTACATTTATACCATACAGCTTCCAAAATCACAATTTAAAAAAAAAATTGAAGCAGATCTATTTACTTCTATTAAGAAATACCTATATGCATTAATTTAAAAAACAATAACCTGATGATAGTTAACTTTTATCACATGTATACAAATGTTGGCAGCACTGGAAAGCATCATGCAGAAACAGCATACTGAAGGAGCCATACATCACACTCATTGCCATACATCATCCTATCCCCAGAAAAGTCCTTCACACACTTCCCCAGAAAAGCCTGGCTCTTTCTCAGCCACAAGCAAAAAGCACTAGTGCAGGAGGAGAAGGGGAACATATGCAAGTCAGGAGGGGGATTTATGAAGGCATGGGTGTGTATGGCTGCTTTCAGAACAGTCTGACAAGACCAATGATGAGGTTTGAAGCTGGAGGCTCAAGGGCAGTGATTGGGATCCTTAAGTGCAGTAAGAAAGGAGCAAGAGGCCATGAAATCTCCAAACTAATACTTGGTTATTCACCTTTTTTCAGTGTGATTATTGGGTGCAATTAGAAGCCAACATTTACAAAAACAAGCCCTGGTGTTACATCTGATACAGGGGCACCAGTATGTGTAGGACAGAGTCAAGAACAGCAGGCAATAGTGCCACTCAGTCCTGAAGGAGTTCAGTTCGCTGCTGAATCTTCACAAACCACAATTAAAATCTATTTTTGTAAGACTACAGAAACAGCATTAAATGACTGTGTAAGAATCAAGGAAGATTTTTCAAGCATAAGGGAAATTAAGGAAAATTTTAACAAAAATTAACTGAAGGTTTTGGTCATTGTCTGGCATTCAGGGAATCCATTTGAAATCATCTGCTTCCAGAGAAATTTACAATATCCTTACTACCAATGTGAACAGAAATAGCATACACATGCAGGTGGGCAATCTATGCATTAGAATTGTCAGACTAATTGTAAACAAACATTTCAGGTTTACCCTATGTTCTAGTTTTGTTTTCTGAACAACTGTCATTAGTGTGTCCAGGATTAGCTTTCACATATGGTGTGGTGAGATCATATGAATGTAAAATGTTTTCTTCTTCATTGCTGAAGTACTGTATTCCAAAAGCAATGCACATTGTACCACACACAGCTGGGCAAGTGCAAATCAATTCCTCACAGGAATAACATGTCCCTTTCTACAAGATTTTCAAGGAAATTAGGGAAATTCCTACTAGATACATTCTTTATGTATCTATAATAAAGGGAAATAAAGGGTAATAGATAACAGCAGAGTAACTGCTGTGTCCAAACTTTGCTACTGGACAGGTATGGGAATTTGAAAAGCACCACACAAAGAAAAAGTATTATCTTAAAGGTATGATTAAAATTTTAAGACAGATCTCACATTGATTTTACTTCTACCTGGACGAAGCCAATGTGTCTCTAGTGTATTTCTACAATAGCTGGTCTCAAAAGTAAAATACTTTGCTTGCAGTGGAAAAATAAGCTTGGAACTCTCTCATGTCAAAATTTATTCACTAGCAGCACAGCAAAACCAGCTTTGACACAACCTGACTACAAATGCCTCTGGCATAATTCTCATTAATATGTGTAGCTATCTTTTTCATTTTTAGGATGGTCTCAATAAAAAAAAACTTGGCTCACACTTCAAAACAGTACCATAAATAGCAGCAGGACTTTAGAATGTTCAGCAGCATCTGCAAGAAAAACTATCATGTAAAAGAGAACATGAGTGCACAGCATTCAAAAAAATATAAAATGTTAGATGTGATCCCCATAAAAAACCTTAAGTAATTTAAAGGCACTTATATTATCACTGTGTTCAAACAGTCCAAATGTACTCTGCAATAGCAATATATAAAAATTACAACTTAATATCTGAGAAAGTCCTGCTTTTTTTGAGAAAAGGTCACAAAAGACAGTTCCTTATTGATACATTTCATAGAAAAAGGCTTCCTTGCTTCCCCATTCACATCATTCTCCTCACAAACAGATTACAGCTAGATCAATTATAATACATGTTTTCAATCACAAAGTAGCACATTGACATCTGCAAACTCACTCAAAGAAAGTCTGCTACAAATGATGCCAACGATTCCAAGCTAGCATTCCCTATGGTGAACTGTCAAGAGAGCAGCTTCCACTTGTCAGTTCCTTCAGTTCTAACATGTAGTATCTGTACATTGTTCAGATACTAAACCTACTTCACCTTCCCAGTTGTCATTTTAAAATTAGAAGAATGTAACATTTTCTTGTACATGCAGTCAGTGCTGCAGTTTCCAAAGCACAGTATGCTTTTCAAAAGCAACCTCAGATGCACATACACAGTATCTTGTATTTAATTTATATAATTTTGGACTACTTGTACTGTGTTCTCTGCATTGCAAGGCTTTTAGGTTTTCTCTAATATGACTTAATGAAAAAAAATCCTCTCTATTCAAGAGCTATATATCAACTATACCACAAGTACCATATAATAATTTTCTTGACAGTTTTAGAAGACAGGGCAAATGCAGCAAATATATTACAACAAATTCTATTAATTATCTGATGAGTCAGATAGCATCTAATGCAAACTGGGATTGCACAATCTGTTTAGTGCCACTCTGCTGATTTGCAGCAGTTAAATAGTAGGCCCTATATTCTTAATCTGCAGGATGGTGCATAGCAAGCCTCTGCAGTATGTTCTCTAAGACACCATCTGGCACATGCAGGAGAGTAGTTGGTGCTACAATTTGCTATTCCTGTGTACCAAGGACTGACAGCAAAAGAAATTGCATTCTATTGATTTGTAATAAGTGATGAGCAGAACAGCACCTAGCAGAATCTGCACAAACATTCTGTAAAGTGAGCAGCTGAAGCTGAACAGAGAAATCCTAAAAAAAGAAAAGTAGAAAATGTTTTAGATAGATTTTGAAGCAAACACAGCAGCTGCTCTCGTTTGATCCACAAATCAACTTTTGATAAAGCCAAGACTGAAATGGCTATGCTAGCCTCAGAAATATTCCAGTTCACTCATACTTGAATTCTTGGCACACTCACTGAAGCTGTAAGATTCGTTGCAGATACCAGACATTATCTGCTGGCAAGTCCTTGTGTCCCACCTACAGAAGAAATCCCATAAATGAAGGAGATGTGTAACTCTTCCCACTGTTCAGATGGTTAGGTAAACTAAGAACACCTGTTCCAGATGTGGTACAAAATACAGCAGAACTCCTGTCCCTGTATAACTCTGGTCGATCTCATAATAACCAACAGGCACTTAGAAAACATCAACATACATAATTTCAGCAGAATAAAAAACACCTCTGTATACCCTGTACTTTCACTACAAGGCATGCTCCAAGTCTGAGAATGGCTCCTTGTTTCAGGAGAGCTATAACTTAATGACAGGAGCAAGATGTCCCTCCCATCTGAATACCAAGGGGTCCTGTGGCTGTCCATGGCTGTCTGCAGCACATCCAACACAGGGAGCAGCACCTGTAAAACACAGCTAAGGGAGAAGGGACAAGGAAGGAGGTCTTTGTCTAAAAACATAAATACCTTTCAAAAAGGGAATTTTTATTTTTCTTTTAAAATGAGCTCATTGAGACTTACTTCACAGCTTGCTCAGCCTGGGGGACGAGGAGGAAAAAGAGTGAGCTGGCCAGGACAGGGTGAAGGAGGCAGCACGTCCAAGGTAGAGAGGGAGACACTGCTATGTGGTCTGCTTTCAGCTGCTGCCATTTAGCAAATAAAACATTGCTGCTCTTCCCATTTAATGCTGATGCATAGAACCCAAAGAGTTTTCAGTCTCATAATGTGGTTACATCACCGACAGTTTTCACTGGAATACTATTTTTCCTCATAAATTTTTCATGGGAACACTCTTCATTCCAAAAATTTTTGGTCTTGTGGTGTTAAGGAAACAAGTTGCAAGTTTTTGCAGGGGCTTAGAAAGGGGGAAGTTACTTCTTGAATGAGACTGTAAGCTCATTTATCAATTCCTCTGAGTTGATTACTTCACAGGAAGGTGTTAGTTCTACACAGATAAATCATATTCTCCATCTAAGTAGAAATTAAAAGATAATATAAAGGAAAACATGTAAAACCAAATAACTTTCTGGAAGAAACCCTGAATGGGATTCTGAAGACTAAGTTTCTCCCTGTGACACAAACATGGAATAAGTGAAACTATTCCTAGCTGGATGTACTACTCAGAAAAATACATAGTCAGAGCAGTTATCCATAGCTCATACTCCAACTGGAGGGACATAGTGTGTCTGCTTTTGAACACAACAGCTCAGGCCAGCATCAAAAAGTATGAGAGAATCTAGGATAAAAACCAAGAAAAATTTTCATAAGATATTTGAATTGAGTCTAGGAGAGAAATAACTGTTTTCCAATATGCAAGAGAGAACCACCATGAAGAAAAAAAGTTCTCTGCATCAAAGCTATGCTAGATAGAATAAACCCCTGGCAACTAAAAGTGTGCCCAAAAAAACTTAAATGAAGCATTCCAACAAGCTTTTTTCACAAAAGAATCCTTAATTACTGGAGCAAAGTGTGCAGAGAAGTTCTGAAATCTACATTATGAGCACATTTTAAGAACAAGGAGGACAAACACCTCTCAGGAGTGGTTCAGATTCAGCTGACCTTGCTTTGAAGCACAAGGAACAGTGGGGGCAACTCCCTGAGCTCCATCTAGACCTTGTCTGTAGGTTTCCATGTCCCCATGTTTGCCTGTGCCTCACTCAGTACAGACAAAATAGGGACAATAATGCAAAACATCCAGAGCTCTACTGACAAAAAGCCCACTATTTCAGATTCTGGATTGGGCGGTAACACCCAAACAGCAGAACAGCTGGAAGCCTGCATGAAAACTCAAACTGTTGAAATCATCATCATCTCTGACAGCAGACACCTTCCCTGAGGCTAGGAATGAAGAAATGTAATGAATGAAGTGTTTGTTAGCATGAAATTACAGTCATCCTGCAATACAACCGGTCTCTAGAAAGTGTTACACGCTGACACTCAGATGTAAAGTTAACACAAAAAAGAACGAGCACACATTCCAGTGAAAAGCTGAGCCTACTTAAACCAAAAACTGAGCATACATCAGTCCCAACTTCAATATGTGGCACTTACGATCCTGTGAGGACAGAGGTTATTACACACACAAACATTCTTCTTGAATTCCTCACAATAATTATTGTTTCATATATTTCAACTGAAAAAAAACCCCCAAACTAAATTAATAAATTAATCCCTTGTACACACACATATCACTTCTGATCACACACTGGAGGGGTGCTCAGATTGAGGACATCTGGCAAAAATAACACTGAAATTAATCTTCCACAATTCAGTGCAGTTGCATGTAAACTCACTTGAATGCACTTGCACCTTCACAGAGCAGCAAAGCCCTGTTGCAGAAGAACTTCCCTTTTCCTGCCCTAACGAGGATTCGCCATCATTGAACAAAATGTCCTGGAAGAGCTTTGTTGGGAATCGTTTTGTCAAGATTAATAAATAGCTAAAATGTCAAGTACATTGTAATTTTCATAACATTTCCAGAAACTATTAAGGAAAGCAGTACACTGCCATGAACCACCCCAAAAAAAGAGGGCATTCTTGCAATTTTAGATCTAAACTATCACAGAAAGTCACACAAAGTTTCTACAAAATATAATTAAAGAAAAAATCTTGCTTCCAGACATGGTGAGACTTTTAAAATGTAGGGCTTATTTTCACTGATAAAAGAACAAGCAGCACAAAAATAAGTGCCCTCTTTCTAGAACGTGTCAGACACAGTTGACAGAAATCCCATTAATAAAATTCCCCTGTGCGTGACTCATTTTTACTTGTCACTTACAAAAAGAACTCAGATTTTATGTACCTTTAATTATCGTCTTCCAAGAAAAAGCAATTTGCCAACAACAGCAAAACAAATTAATATTTCACATGAACACAAAAAATGGAGCATTTCATAGAGAACCTGCTAGGACCTAGCAAAAAACCTGAAAAGCAAAGACATGGAAACATAGGGCAAGCAGCAATACCTACCCTATCCATTTCTGCAAAATGTAATATGGTGCAATAAAGAAGCTAAAAATCAGTCTAATTTGGTACCACAAAGAAATAGTTTGGTATCAGTTATGTGACAAAATAACAAATGTAAACTTTTGTAGGTACTTCATACATTTACATTCTTTACTACGTTATGATTTTTTCTGATTTTTAAGGCTATTTTTGAGCCTAGGAAACAATGCTGAGTTTAGCATATGTTATAATATACCTAAAATTTGCTGCAAATTATAGATATGCACTTTCAACATTTTAACAAGGCTTTTATCTGGCAGAAGAACAAAAGCAGAAACATTTTACTTCATACAAATGAGGAGCTAGGAAACAATATCATATGCAATACTAGTAAATGAACTGCAATTGCTTCAATTCCTTCCTCCTAGTTCTTACTCCACTACAAACATTGCAATGGCAGAGACCTTCTCAGGGATATTTCCCACTTAAACAAATGATCTAATTATTTCTAGTCTTAGTTTAAAAGAAATCATGTAACTACATTCTTAATTTAATATTAGCTACTAAAATAAATTTTAAAAATATGTGATGTTTTAGTTTATAAATTAGTATAAACATGCAATTCCATTTGATTTATACCAAAAATACTTGTATCTACAGCAGTCATTCATACAGCAAAAACAGAAGTACTCATAAAAGAAGAAAAGAATCTGTTAAGTAATTCACATACACTCTCTAAATATCTCACAAGATGATAATCAACTTGGTCTTGGAAGTCAATACAATCTACTTAACTCCACTGCAGGAATATATCTTTGTTCTCCATAACAAGATAACCAAAGAACTTAAACACTAAGGGTGAAAAAAGTCCTAAGTTTAAATATACAAAGAAACTGCACTCAGGTATTTGAAATAAATTTTCTGCTATGAAATACCTTAGTATTCCACTTTACTTAATTTTAACTCATTTGATACTTAGGTTTACAAGCAAAATTTTGTACCTTAAATAAGCCTACTTACAGTACAGGACTACTATGTGACAGCAGTACCCCAAGGGTGACACAGGCTCCTTTTAGTCACAATTATTTTTTTTTTAAAGAGAGAAACTACTAATAATACATATGTTCTAATAAGTGTTACTGTTACTTGGTATCAGACTTATGTTAGTAACAAAAACATTATTACATGGTATCAGATTTTAGCAAAGATCTCATTATTCTGTACAGTTCCATGCTTAATAACTTTTTCAGTATCAGTTTGCAGCCTTTCAGACTTTTTCTTATAGTCATTAAACGGAAAAATCTCTCCTTTGATTCTACCAAATGCTTTCGTAATTCTCTTACCTTCTCAGTCCAAAGAACTGAAAGAGATGTTAGAGTAACTTAGAGCTAACATTTAACTTGATGAAAAGTGCAGGTTGAACAAAATGTGTAGTAGTGAAAAAGCATTGGTAAATTGTAATAGTGAAATGCATTGGTAAAGCATTGTTACAATTAACACATTTGGTACAGCACAGAAAATGAGCAAACAAATTAATCTACCAAAATTATAAATAAGGAAAACGGATTGGCATAGACAACTGATGTCCTTGATGCAAAATGAGAGAAGAGGAATACAAAATAAACAGTGAAAAGCAAAAATCTATTATTTAAGGAGCTGTAAAAAGTAATAATACTGTGCAACATTTCTCAACTGTTTGGCTGCAATCCCAGGGAGCTCACGAGGAATGGGATGTGTCATTACAGTCTAAAACAGAAACCCTTTCCTCATAGGCTACCCTGTAACAAGGGCTGGCACAGGACACTGGAAATTTTCGCTACCTTAGATCACCTGGTAGGAAAGTGACAGTGTGATGCCTACTGAGTTATGAGACCTCATCAGCCCACAGTCCAGATGCAGATCAGTGATCTGGCCCATCAGACTACTGGCAGATTTCACACCAGTTAAAATAGTCAAAGCAAATAAAATCTTCTCCTTAGTATCGCCCCCTCAACAGCTTGATCTAGCCGAAGATGTCCCTGTTCTTTGCAGTGGGGGTTGGACTAAATGACCTTTAAAGGTAACCTTCAACCAAAACTGTTCTATATTTCTGTATTTCTGCTACACCTTTCCAAGGGAAAATATTTCAGACAAAATGTTGTGTGACAAAATAGAGGTAAGAAACAAGTATCTAAACATGTTGATATTAAGAGTCTACTATCCCAGTCATTACAAAATCAGGAATCACAGAAACACAGAATAGTTGAGGTTGGAAGGGACCTCTTGATGTCAGCTTGTCCAACCTTCCTGCTCAAACAGAACCACCTAAAGCCAGTCTGATGAACTGCAGTACTATTACCTAAGAAAACAATATAAACTTTTTATACTGCCAGCTGTGCAGTGCCAAGTCTATTGCTGATATTATCAATGCTATCCTTCTGAAAAATAAACAAAACAAACAAAAAGACCAGTGCCTCAGGAGTTTTCTTGATTCAAAATGCCCTGTAATAAATTTAGACACAATCCTGGAAAGCAAATTCACTTGAAGTCAATGATTACACCCACTTTCCACCTGTAGAACTGTGCAATGACAGTCATTAGGAGTTCTCAGAGCTTGTCGCTGTGTAAACCGTCATGTGAGATTTGCATACCCTTTTAGAATACCACACGTGCTTGGTTTTGGTCTGCAAATTTATCTGACTGGAAAAATCAGTTGTTAGTGGATGTTTTTTAACTTGCATTCTGGATATCCAGCAGCCTAAATGTGAAAGTTCTGAACAAATGGCAAGTGATCATTTTGGATCTTCAGGAAATATCTGGCCTGTTACTGAGAAAAGCCACAATGCAAACGTGATTCACTTGTGATCCATGGTGCAAAAGGAAAAGCTCAAGAAGCATGTATCGTGTGTGAACAGCCAGGAAATAAGAATGGCTGCAAACCAGTGATGTCTGTAATAAGGTATCAAAAGATAGTGTGAATGAATTTTAGGCACATGTGTGCACATTGTTAATGTGCATTATTGTCTGCATATTTTCCATTTGACAGTGTTTTTCATGACTATGCAACTAACTTCTCATTAACTTGATGGATCACAAAGATCTGTATGTTTGCTGACAACAATTATGTGACAACCTGGGAATACTAAATATCACAGCAAAAAAACACAATACATGTGCAAACTGCTAGGATGTATAATCATATCACAATTGAATGGTAATTCTAAACGGCCACAGTTTAATGACTATACAACTTGAGATTATGTTTAGAAGTAATCCCTGGATAAGAAACTTTTTTTACAAAAAATTAAACATACAGAAATGATTCTCTAGCTGTCCCATTGACTAATGGGATAATTTATATTCAAAGTTAAGATTCCTACACAACCAGCTGAACCAGAGATAATGAGCTAAGCAAAGACAGCCTACCCCAAACTGCATGCTTCTTCAAAACATATTCCTTAGATAATTTCAGTAAAGTCAGGGAGGTGACTGAGTGAATAGAAATTTTTTTAATAAAGCCTTGAAAGTCCTTCAAAAGGAAAGCAGATCCTTACTGTAGTTATGTGGAACAAGTTCTGGGTTCTTCGGTGTTTTGAGTTTAAAAGACACATCTCCAATAGTGACAGTATCACCTAAAATAAAGAAAAGAAGTCTTTTAGTTCTTACATACTTAGATACTTTTAAATATTTAATGTCCTTAAAATTTAAATCATAGGCCTGCTGTGGTGAGGCTGACTAGGCATTCACAAAGCAGCCTCCAACGTGGTTACTAATTAGGCTCTGCTGCTTTTCAGTACATCAGCTACCTGCACAATTTACATTTAATTAATATTACCTTTTCCTGGTTTTTTCTTTTATTGCTGCTCTTAGAAACTTAAGCTGTTGGGAGCTATGAAAATCAAGCCCAGTGTAGAACACAATTCCAGCTACCACTGTTGACTTACTGAAATTAAAACTTTAGCATGTTTGCCTGGAGAGCTATCAGTGACAAACACTTGTAGGGATTATGATTTTCCTGAGTTTTCAAGCAGCCTGGAACAGTATCTGTTAAAGGTACAAAGTGACATATTCAGGCCAGTGGGCCCTTCCTGTACTCCCTTACTATACGGCTGCAGAACCTGGCACCTTTCCAAAGTCTGAGTGATCTCAAGTACTTCTTGCTCTGGGTTTCAACAAACCTAAAGCATCTGGCCATTTTACTTAATGGTTTCTTCACTAGGACCTGCCTGTCTTATCTATCTTTCTGCAATCACAGGCTTGAATTAAATTGCAGGGCATGCCCTGTGCACTTTCTCATGGAAACCAAAAGTGAAATCTAGTTTGCAGTACAGAAATGGGCAAGCACCAACACAGCCAGTAGTCACACTGAAAAACAGCACAATGCCCAAAACCCAGGAAAATGAGGCTTGGACTAGTAAGAACACCAAAGTTTATTTTCTTTCAACAGTTTGAGTCCCACAAATGAGTTTACAAGTATTAAGACCATGAAAATAAGATGACTCCAGAAAATGGCATTTTTCCTATCACTGTTGCTAAAGATAACATCACCTCCACTGCACTGTAGTGCATGTGGGAGGAAGAAGAGGATTGTTGGAGTAAGACTGCTGCACAGGGGAATAGTTTTACCACAACACTGATTGCATCTCCATCCATGAACTGAGGTCAAATTTTGGAACTGTCTCATGTGTTTAGGCTTTTCTCAGAATTAAGATGCAGAAAGTACAGAGCTTAATTAAACAGGGATCCAATCCTCTTGTAGACCTGCCCTTGTCCTATTCTGTCCAGGAGGACCCAATCTACAGTTGCCTATCACCAGCACCATGAAAGAAGCCAAGCAGTTTGGAAGAGCAATGCTGGAACCAGAAAGGGAGATACTGGAGAAGCAGCTTGCCCAAATGAAAAGAGGCAACTAAAACTCCTCCCACACATGCAGCAGTGCTCCTTTCAGCCAGCCATGACTCTAATTTTGCACTCAAACGCAGTACTCTTCCAGCACACCCAGATGTTACTGCTCACCTCACAGGAGTGAGAACTCCCAGGTTCTGACATGGCTCACACAGTTCATGGGAAATGACTAGATTTATAACAGCCAGAGTAGAATCACCTACAGTAACAAACAGGAAGCAGTGAAGAAAGGCTTATAGCTGACTTCCTGCTAAACTGAAGGGCTTGACTAGAATTCAGAGACTGGGATTTACAGCCTCACACACATGCCTGCACATGGGTCTTTACATTGCTTCTGGAGTCTAATCAAATCAGCACTCCATTCTTCCCTAAAATATTGGCAAAAGGTAGTAAGCTGGTGATTGTTCCCACATTTTATGCAATACAATATAGTAAGTTTCATGTAACAATACAGTTGGAGAAATATAGCACTCCAACAGCTTGCCAGAAAGTGGGACACAGTACTGCCATATAAAAAGCACACAAGGATCCATCCCTGGTTCTCAGGGCAAGCAGTTCCCACTCATCGTGCTAGAACTAAGCACACTTCTTTGATTGTGCAACAGCCCAGAAGTGGAATGGTTCCAAACAAAGCTGGGCTAAGCTAAGAATTAGGCAGCTGTCTAGAGTTCCTTTTCTGACCCTTGCTGAATTTTTGTTTCAAATGCACCAAAGAGTACTGTGCCCGCTCCAGCCTGAAGCATTGAAATACAATCCAAAACAAAGTCTTGCAATAGTTTAGAGCCCTGGTCCTGACTCTAGGAACTCTTACATAAATTAAAGTCACTGAAAAATAGATACAAGAACTGCAGGGACTAAAATCTAGTCTTTGGCTATCCCAGTATTTTGCCCATTTCTTTGAGTTTAAAGTAAGAAAAACTATTTTACTGACTAAGCATCATTTCCCTTTATTCCAAGTTTGTCCCTCCTCACCGGGAAACAGCTAATAGGGATCATAGCAGGGCACCACGTTTTTGCTATCACACCTTTTTAATCTGGGCTACCCATGGTGATGGGATGAGGGGAAGCCATATGAAGAGTGGCTGAGGTCACATGGCTTGCTCAGCTGGAGAAGAGGAGACTGAGAGGAGACCTCACTGTGGTCTGCAGCTTCCTCATGAGGGGAAGGGCAGGGTCAACAACTGATCTCTTCTCTCTGGTGACCAGGGAGGCATGAAGCTGTGTCGGGAGGTTTAGGAAAAGGCTCTTCAACCAAGAGTATGACTGGGCACTGGAACATGCTCCCCAGGAAGTGGTCACAGCCTGACAGAACTCAGGAAGTGTTTGGATAATGCTCTCAAGCACATGATGAGGATTCTTGGGGCAAATTCCTGCCCAGGGCCAGGAGCTGACGATCACTGTGGGTCCCTTCCAGCTCAGTATATTCTATTCATGTATGGTTCTATGAAAACACCTCCACATTAATGAAAACACCCTAAGAAACCACTGCTTCCTGCAAAAGTTGACATCCTTCTCATTAGCTCAGCCTGGAACAATAACATTTCAAAAAGAGCAGGTTGCCTTACATATCCCTAAGAAATTAGTGACAGTTTATTTTCTCTGAATTCCCCAGCCAACATTCAATGAGACAAGAGTATACGATTAATTAGCTCCTTGCTAAAATCACCTCAGCTCAACAGTCACATGCATACACAGTCTTCCAAAACCCAGTAGGGCCAAAATGCCAAAACAACAAGATGTCAAACGTTTTCAATACATGGGGATGATAACAGCATCTACAGGACAGAATTTCAATTACCCAGTTTATTAGCACAGTACTGAAAAGCCTTAGTGGATTTCCTAATTCCCTTAAAAAAAAAATCAAATCAAAATCAAGTGTTGTCTAGGTGAAAAATGATCATTTCTGGTGGTATTTATGTCAGTCCATATCATGCTAACTCTTGATCAACACATCTAATCATGTTCAAAAATCCCACAAGTATCCTAGACATCAATGGACCCTACAAAAAATGGACCCTTCCATGAGAAATGGACTGGGAGAGAACTATATGTAAGATATGGTGAGAGCTGAGCACACAGGGTAATCAGCTTTTAATTGTTTACTGCTGCCTGGAGACAAATGTTGCCTCCAGCTTTCATCTGTCCAAAAAGCAAAAATATTAGCAGTGTTTAATAGAACCTTAAGCAATAATAAACCAAGACAGCTAAGTCCATTTTCCTAGCTAAACGAGCATAGGCAGGATTAGCCCACTAATCTTATCATGCACTTCCACCTGGGCTACATTTTCCCATCTCAATTTGTTTCTTCTGTAGTTGTTTAAAAACTCATGTTTGGTTACTCCATTTCCACTGCATTTCCAAATCCTTTGAACAGAGATGTCATTCTGGACAGGCTCTTTCTAGCGTTTCACCAGCTGGCAAGGAACTGATAACAGCCTGCTTGGTTAAATGGTGATGTTAAATCAGCAAAACCCATAATTTGAGCACATGTATCCCAAATTGTTTGACTACATGGCAAATTATGGAACTGCCCACATATACTCCAACCCATTCCACAAGCTTCTCCCACACTATTGTGGACAAAAGCTATATCCACAGGATTTTGTGATGGAGACTTTGTAGGCTGTATCAGGCTTGCTTGGGCAAGCAGTGAAGATATGCTTCTGCTTTCTCATCTCCCACAGAGAAAACAGTAACCTTAGATACCACAGTCTTTGGGGAAAACAGTGGGATGCAAGCAGTGCATAATGTACACAAAGAAACATGGCTGCTGAAACAAAACAAGAGCCACATTGGCCAGAACCCAAAAAGTAAAGGGGACATCCCACTCATGGGGAAGACAGGATACAGACACAGGAGGTCTTCTGAGAGCCTGTGCAACAGGGGTAAAAAATTGGCAGCACATACAGACTGAAACCAGTGACACAATCCTGAAGAGACTCTCTGGGGGAAAAAAGAAAAAAAAAAAAAAAAAAGAAAAAAAAAAAAAGATAAGGGACTGAAAACAGCCCCAATACATGCAATGAACTCTTTCTACTGCATCTGAAAAAGACAGGTGTGAACTGCACCTCTGGCAATACAGAGCAGCATACATGGGCATATAGCTACCCAGTAATTGCAGAGCACTGAATGATACACTCTCTTCTTTAGAGCTACATTTCAGACAGAAGCAATATTATTGTCTGTATCTGTTTCTTACAGTAACTGAGAAGAGCTCTTCAGACAAGCAGGCCTATTTCTTCTACTCAGTGTGAACAGAAAGGCAGCACCTCCATCTCCAAGGCCCCGAGCCGCAGCGGAGGCAGCCGGAGGCTGGGAAGGCACTTTGGCAGGGCACCCCTGCATGAACGCCCTGTGCTTTTATTCTCTCCCAGCATCTCCTACTCACTGCTGGCCAATATGGAACAGTGGGTTTCATGGACCTTTGTTCTGACCCACTGTGCATGATGTGATGTTACAGTCTCAGTGAGGCTTCCTGAACATGCAGTCTCACTACGCACTTGGCAGGTTTGACTGAACTTAACAGCTAGTAAGTACCACACCAACTATCCCTCCTCACCTCTCCACCTCCCAAGAAGAGACTATTCCCTAATCCTACTATTTTTTCCTCTATGCTGAAAAGAAAAAGCCACTGCTGTTTAAATTATTCACAGCAACACTCGTCAGACTACACATCAAGAATTACACATTAAGAACTTAGAAAGCAGAAAAATGTTTTATTCTGCTTGCCATTTTTCTGGTAAAAAACCACATGAATAAAACAATAATAAAATCACTACATTCAAAAAGGCTATTTTAAAATAAAGAAATTAAGAAATCCTACTGTAAAAGAAAACAACCTGAAGAGATCTATACATGTATTTAGGTTTTTGAGTACACAACACAAACAGTTCCAATCTCATGTGTAAATCATATTTGTATTATCTGTGTTTTTGTAAGAATGAAGCTTCGGGAACATTAAGTTTTTACGTTGATGAATTTATTGCCTTCTGGCCTCTTTAGTCCTGAAAATAGGTGAGATTAACACACTCTCCTTAGTATATGGCACATTCACTTGTACACAGACCATCCATCTGGTCTCAAGAGCCTGCAACAGCAAGAACATCTTAAAACTGTGAAGGTGCTAAGCTCTGCTAATAATAATTTCAATGTGATAAAACCATACCTGTTAAAGGAAAGTCTGAAATCTATATCATATTCAAATATATATTTTCAGGTCTTAATTTCATTCTAATGTGAAGGAGGGGGAAAAAATTATGTTTTGAACTGGTATTTATCCAGCACACTTCCATAAAGAAACAGACAAGAGTGTCAGCTCTTACTAATCCTTGAAGAGCTGACTTATTTTGAAGAAACAGAAATTATACTTTCCAGGTTTATTCTTTTTCCTTAACTTTGCCAAATACACTATTCAGGGGAGGGAAAAAAACCCAGCCCTGTAACTAACCTGTAACTTTCATAGCAGCTCTTATTGGCCATCTTTATGTCTGCAAACATTACACTCACTGAGCAACACTGTCACCTATTCTGCACCTCATATCAGTATTGGAAACCTCTCAAAAACATGAATATGAGACATAGAAATCTATCCCCTGCACTCACAAGGTTTAAGTTTGTTCCTTGACCACCAGTGCCTTTACACATAATAGAGGTGGAGCTCAGCTCCTGTCAACAGGATGCTGCAGTCTGACAGCTGCTGCTGACTGAAATAGATGAAATGTTTACACAACAAAACCTATCTGAACTAAGCAAAAAAATCCACTAAAGTTCTGGTTTTTTAAGAGTAAAAGGAAATCTTTCCCTCTAAAAAACCAATGCAACTGCTCCAAACATAAAATTTGAATATTACTCCATCTCTACTCAATGTTCTTTTTAAACCTTCTATTTTTTTAATTTTCAGGTTTGAAGCTAACACTAGATTTTTCAATTGTTTATTTTGAGCTGGCTAATGAGTGTCTTTACTGGTTACAGTCCGAGGGTCATGAAACCGAAATCTTGGTATTTACTCGAGAAAAGTAACATTTTTACTCATTTTTCTGCATTAGTAAAAGATCAACAACGTGAATGTGAAATCTTATCTGACATTGATCTCTGCTCTCTGGTGACCAGTGATAAGACTTGGGGAAATAGCCTGAAGCTGTGTCAGGGAGATTTAGGCTGGATATTAGGAAAAGGCTTTCACCCAGAGGGTGGCTGAATCCTGGAACAGGCTTGCCAGGGAAGTGGTCATAGCACCAAGATTGACAGAGCTCAAGAAGCATTTGGACAATGCTCTCAGGCACATGGTGGGTCTCTTGGGGTGTCCTGCACAGGGCCAGGAGTTGGAGTCAATGAACCTTGAGGGTCCCTTCCAACTCAGCATGTTCTATGATTCTATGATCCAGCCAGGCAGGAAGCATACAATCTTTACTTAGCAAAAGCTATTATTTGTTTGGGCTAATACTCTGAAAGTAGGGAGTCTGATATTGCTCAATTTAAAAAGTCTTATGAGGCAAAAAGTCAATTTTAAATGTTTACTACCGTGATGATCTTACACAGACTTGATAAATTCCAGAACATACCTTCTTAATACATTTACCACGTGAGAGAGGTGTTAAGCTGCCCATTTCATCAAATATCAGAACACTGCAGAAACACTGGTCATCTTCAACCTCAGCATCAGTTTACTGCCAAGATGAGATCTGATGAGCAGTGGCTCTGTCTGACTGAATCGCAAAACCTTCAAGGGCAGCTGTTCCACAGCCACCTTAGCCAATCTCTTCCCCTGCTGCACTCAACCAGACACCACTACAACCCCACAGCCTTTTCACCAAAGCTGTAGTTAGCCAGTCCCTTCCCAGAAACACTTTAGTCCACTAGCAGATCTTCATACTTAAACTGTCTGAGGTTTCTGTCGTCCCAGTACTCATGTTCATCAGGGTCCTTCTGGACTAAATGTCTGCACTCAGGCAAGGTGGTAGGGATTTTGTCCCTACATACCAAATTGCACTTTTACACTCCTGCTGTCTGTCCTTACTTGTACTTTTGTATGTTCCCCTTTTGTGTTTTAGGTCTTTTAGAAGTTCCCTGCTTGGGCAAAAAAGGCCTTCTGCTACTGCTGAATGGTTCATTTCCAAACTGCCAAATTTAACAATTTTCAAGCTCTTCTGTGCACCTTTCATCTTCATGGTTGTCATCCAAAGGATTCTACCTACCAATCTCCTGAATAAGTGAAAGCTTGCAGTTGTCAAGTCCAAGATCCTAATTCTGCTCCTTACCTTCCCAGCCCTTCTCCGGATGTGCAACCCAGTCATGTTCCAGTCACCGAGATCCAGGCTGCCACCTGTGACCAAACAGGTCACAGCTCTTCCCTACTTGAAAGCAGCAGACAAAGTGAAGAGATAACCCTAACCCTGGCATCTGAGTTACAAAATTTTTCCCAACACAGCCTAGGAAGTACCAAGAGTGCACACACAATGCCAGATTGCCTTCCCAGCTGATGTCTGCATGGCTGAAATCCCCCGTGAGCACGAAAGCTCGTGAGTGGGAGGTTACTGCTAGCTGTCTGTGGAAAGTGATATCACCAGCTCCTCTTAGTCACACAGTAACAGATGCCCACTGCATCACCAGGCCTCCCTTTCAGATCTTCTGTAGCCAATGCTACTTTTGTGAAAAATTAGCTCGGAGTGTCTTCAAACTGCACAAAGGTTTCTGAAGTACATTTTGCTCAGTGGAGAAAAACCAGACTATATACTCTAAACTGAACTTAGATAACAAGTACATGAGTATAATTTCAAAAATGAATTTCAATCAAAAAGAATCTGCAACTGAGAATCAAAATAAATGTTTTTGAAATTTCACATTTACTGAAAAGCTATCCAAAACTGACAAAACAGTTTTAAAATTAGCTATGGCATTGCCTACAACTATCCTGAGTCCCTGAGTATGCCAAGCAGCTACAACTGCAATCTTACACATTAAGCTGGGCACAACTTGTAGAACACATCAACACCTATCAGGCCTGTTGTTTAACAGAAAAAATTAAATTTCAAACAACAGGCAAATATTAACACTCAGAAACTATTTACTGACATCCAGTTATATACCAAAAGCGAAGCCCTACAGAAGTTGACCTGACATTTTACTCCTTTGTTCCAGCTACATCAGCTTGTCTAATAAAATACACTATTTTTTTTTACCATGAACCTTTTCTTTTCTAAATGTTAGAATAATTTGAAATAACCCAGGCATAACACTGCAAACTTTCAGACAACTGGCTTTGAAAATTCCCATCCCCATTTGCTGCCTTCTGAGTTGTGCTGACGCAACAACCGTACACAAGGCTCACCATAAATCAAATCCCTGGAATCATTTCAGTCACCACAATGCAGTCCCCTAAGTACAACTACGGAGGCAATGAACAATTATAGGAATGTCATGAGAAAGAAGAAATAATGAAGTCTCTCTAAAAATAGGTTTTGCCAGCAAAAAAAAAATATTGTCAGAAACACACTTTCAGCTGTCAACATGTGAACCTCAACAAAGATAATGACACAGGTAAAATTGGAAAAGGCAATGTGCCAGAAAGCATTTACAACCATCATCAACCAGATCTTTACTCTTTTGACAATGATAAACCTGGAAAAAAACAAAACACTTCAAACACACAGTCAAATTCATAGCCCTCTTTCAGATTATAGATCTTTACCACAATCTTTTAGATGCTGTACACTGATGATGAACATTACAGGATTCTGAAGTGCGATGCAATTTTCACAAGTGACTGTGTTTTACTCAGCAGATACACTCGGATGTACTACTGAGATCTTTTAGGCTTTAAACACAAGTTTGATTAGGAACGGGAATTGACCAAAAACTTCACATAAAGAAAGTAGAGGAAGTGAACCTGGACAGGCAGTGCTACAGTAAACAGCAAATGTAGCTAGTACATATTTTGATCGATCACAAGTGACAAAGCATAAGTTATTTTATGTACACTGAGCAACAAAGCACACAAGAGACCTTCCTTTGCCTGTACTATCTAATTGGCAATGGTTTTTATTTTTCCAGCTCTTCAGTTTACATCAAATTCAGCATTTGTTTCTTGTAATCCCTTACAGCAACTCCAATATTGTGTATTATGTCAACTTTTAAAAAACATTAATATTACATTTACATTAAAATAATTAAATAAATGTGAACTGAGTTACATAGAACTCCATTTTATTCAGGTCACAGTGCATTTAACCTAATTCATCACAAGTCTACAAAAATCTACAGTCTACAAAAATGTGATACTTTTTAGTCTTTTAGAAGGAAACATGAAACCCACATTAAAAATTATTCCGACAGTCGGCCTTCTACAACACTTGCTTCTATAAATTGCTTCCCTCCTTAATTAAGCTATGCAACCCCAAACCCTTCCTAGGCATTCCCATTATCCTTGTGTCCTGCAGTCTCTTTCACTTTGAGACTTCTCTTAAGCTTCACTACTTGATAGCTTTAGCGATTCATTCCTCCTTAGCCGCCAGTGGACCAGCAAGCCACGTTCACTCTGCAAAGACTGAGCTGAAAAGCCAACAAGGATGGCTTCTTCTCATGTAACAGCACAACATCAGGCAACAGTTCCTCCCTTACACTCAGAATGTACCAGGACAGACAGTAAATCCTGTCTGGGATCTCAGCCTGACCCGGCAGGGATGTCACATCCAAATTACTGTGTACACAACAATTTGTTGTTTAGTTGACTCTTAACAGCTTCCAGCCTTTTAAGACACATTTTGTTTATTTATTTATGCAACCTCAACACCACTTACAACAAGAACTGTAATTACAGCAGCTGCACAGAAATAGCAAAAACACATATGGCACAAAAAAATTCAGATCATCCTTTGTAACTTCAATATCCTCAAAAAAATGCTAGGCTCTGCAAGAGGACACACAAACATTTTAAAAATTAATTTAAAAAACACCCACAAAATAAAACAGGGAAAAAACCACTAAATATCAAAGTCCCAAATATGGAGACTAAAACAGAGAGCACAATGGAATTGATAAAGGAGCCTGATATCTTAGGCCTAATAAAGGAGAAACCATGGGAGGGACAGACACAGATAACTGCCCCTGGGGTGGAAGTGATTAAGAGACATTCTGTGAAACTTTGTGATGATTACCAGCTAACTGAGATCATGAAAAATGTGTTATCAAAGTGAAATTGTTACCAAAAAAAGGAATACTATAAATGTGTCATACAGGTAAACCCTATACAAATGCTTCATATTCTCAATACAAACAGCTTCTGATCCAAATTCACAGACAAAATGGGAAGCACTACAAAGAATGAGATGTCTCAGGTGTTAGGAGGGCAAATATCCCTAATATTATCTACAAGATTCTCTAGTGCTTTGAGACTTAAATCTTTCTACTAAAACTCCTACCATCATTGATTGTAACTGGGGATACTCCTGCTATTCACATTTATACAGAGTGTATTCACAAATATCACTGAGTTAAACTCAGTTGCATTCGACAACACATTTAAAGTGATGAAATTTATGAATATGATGAAATGACAGCTGAATGACCATTTTACACTGCTAGATTTCTTTTTCTTCTTAAGGTTACTCATCCCAACAAAGGGCAAAAATGTGCTGAGCTACCTTCTTCAGGTGTTTATTCTACTTGACTCACTTCATTATTAACTTGTTTTCTTTCATGCTAATTTGTTTGATGGGAAATAACTCCAGTCTTTTTTGTACTTTTCACAAACAAGGTATTATCTATTCACAAATTCTTGAAGTAATTTTATGGCTATCCATCCCTCAAAAACTACTGTCTTGAGTAACTTTTCAGAAACTAAACAAAGAAATGAACTGGCTAACTAATAAACAGATTTTAAAATATTAAAATGTAGAGAAATGGGATTAAAGGGGTGTAATTAAGAGCTTGAACAAGTACTCCCCCATCAGAACCACTTGCAGATCACTACTGATCACTCACTCTGTACTTAGGAGCTTTGTTGCTTTTGGCATTCATCCTGAGAAGTGTCACTTACCACAGGCATATGTCACCCTTTCCAGACACTGCTTCTATTCTGCACAGGCCCATCACCTGTCTCAAAGGTCACCAGAGGATATTTCAGGGCAGTTCAGGTCACTGCAGGCTCAAGGTCAACTCTTTATCTCATTACCACATGTTGCTGGCACACTCAGACGCAGCAGCCTTGGCAGCCCCGACACAAACCCTGCGGCTCTGCCCAGCGGGAAGAGGAAGCGCTGCCATGCAGGAGCAGAGAGCATGGCGAGATGCAGGAACCGACAGAGAGCATGGCGAGATGTGACAGACGTTCTGCAGAGCAGGCTGGCTCTCACAGACACCAGCTGCAGGGCTGCCCCTTGCCTCACTGCAGCTGAAGCACTTGGACCAGGAGCTATCACGAGCCACATAAGCGTCCCTGGAAGCCTGTGACTGAACTCTGCTCTTTCCCCTCATGCCAGGCTGGAAAAGACCTCTGAGATAATCAAGTCCAACCTATGACCCAACACCACCGTGCCAACCAGACCATGGCACCGAGTGCATGTTCCTGAAACACCTCCAGGGATGGTGACTCCAGCACGTCCCTGGCAAGTCCATTACAACACTTAATCACACCTCCTGTGAAGAAAATCTTCCTAAAGTCCAACTTAAATCACCCTTGGTGCAGCTTGAAGCTTTGCCCTCTTATCCTGTCAGTTGTAACTTGGGAGAAGAGACCGACCCCCACCTGGCTATACCCTCCTTTCAGAGAGTTGTAGAGAGATAAGGTCTCCCCTGAGCCTCCATTTCTCCAGGCTAAACAACCCCAGCGCACTCATGGGACCTGCGCTCCAGACCTTTCACCAGCTCCCTGGCCGTTCTCCGGAGCCCCCGCACTCACGAACATGAGAACAGGGGCGGCAGCACAAGGACAAGCCCGCAGCCCGGGGTGGCACCTGCCTACCGGCCTCCCCAGGGCGCGGCGGCAGCGCCGGGGCTGTGGCCAGAGCAGAGGCAGCCGGGGGAGCAGCGGGGCCGAGACACCGGGGCCGGGGTGGGTTACCTGAGCTGTGCAGCGCCCTGACCTCGGAGCGGCCATACCGCGCCGCGGCCGCGCCGCCGCCCACCACCTGCCGCAGGAGCAGGCGGACCCTGCGCGCAGCGGGACCCCCGGCCCCGCCGCCCAGGCACAGCACCCGCGACGGCATGGAGACCGCGGGAACACGGGCACAGCCCGGGCGGACACGGGCACAGCCCGGGCACCGAGAGCGGGACCGCCGCGGCCCGGCCGAGCGCGGGGGAAGGGAAGCGCAGCCGCACAAGGTCCCGCCGGAAACCGGGGCCGGGCGGGCGCGGGCCGATGCCGCCGGGTGCGGGAGCTGCCGGAGCGGGGCCTTGGGAGGGTGCGGGTGCCCCACAGCCCGGGGCGGCCCCTCGGGAGGGTGCGGGAACAGAATGGTTTCTTTTTATACGAGGGGGCTGAACTCCGCAGTTGAAACAGCCCCGAGAGGCAGCGGATCCGTGCGCCGAAGGTTTTCTACCTCTGGTGCCTCCTGGCCCTCCTGCCCCAGTGCTTCCCCTCGCCTGCAGTCTCGGGTCCAGGCATTTCGTACTTCAGGAGGAATTTGAGTTACTCCGGAGTGACGTTTGGCTTAGATGTGAGATTTTTGTAAAAGGTCACGTTGCAGAAATAGACTTCAAAACTGACTTATTCCAGCTAAAGGTAATGCTCTTGGATTTAAGTGAAAGCTCAGGGGTAACTTTTAGAATAATTTGTGGAAGGCTGAAGCTTTCACGATAACTAAGCCTAATTCCTAGGAAAATCCAGTTGAGACTTGGTTCTCAGCACTGGTAGGAAGACGGCGAGGGACCTTTGTGGAAGTAGAAGCCAGAGTGAAGCCACCGCCTTTATCAGCTGTACTTGAGGTTTTTGCACTCTCAGACAGGAGGATTTTGCTCTCGTAAACCTCCCATTTCCCGCATGTTTCCAGCACCGAATAGTTATCCCAAAGGAAAGTCATTAAAGTGGGAGCTAAGCATCAGTTTAAACATAGACAACCTAGACTTCTAAGCCCCCGTAAGATATTAGGAACTAGGAATGTTAGTCTTGTCCTAGATGTTTCTGCAGCTCAATGTTAGGTGCATTAAACACTTACAAGAGGTGAAATTTCACCTCTTCAGCATTTCCTGTTGGCTAGGGCATTGGTTAGGTAAAATTTCTATTCTTAGTACCTAATATAGGTCTGTGAACCTGTTTTCTGGGTCTAAGGCAGGATAAACTAAATTGAAACATCCTTTTATGGATATTGCCCTAATTTCTTGTAAGCTGAAGATCACAAATGCTGGAGGCTAAAGATAGGCTAAATAACAAGAAGGTCTGTTGGAACAGACTAGAAGGCCAGTGAGGCAAACTAACAATGGAATGGTTTATGAATATATCTTAGCAATCTGGGTTATTAAATTAGAAGACTACATTTTTCCCCTTTGTCGTAGCTATGTAAAAAAGAATAAATAGCAACAGATACGCAAGCGATTAAATGCATCATCTGAATGCTGAAAAGGTTTTGTCCTATGCTGAAAATAAGGAGACATTTCAGTTTTGTACAGATCCACAGTGTTTTCACAGTAATTTCACACTGTGAATGTACAAAGCCTCCTTTTACCTCTGTGTGTGTTTATGTAGATGCACCTGTCAAGCTAAATGCTTTAAATTTCAGCCCTTTCTGAGTCATGTATCTATAAAATGTTTTGCTTTTTAAAGCATTGTCTTAAAATTCTGAGTTAATCAACTTTTCCAAAACTTCAAATTCAGCCTGAAGTTCAGCCTCCAACTTCCCATCTGTAGCAAGAGAAAACTATACTTGTTGATTTTGAAGCTGTTGCTGTGAAATATATAATGGAAACATTGTTATCTCTGTGCATAATTATAGATATGGCAATTTTGTTGCATGCATACATGTATACACAAACACTTAGATGCACAACTTGAATGCTGCACTGTTTTTAGGTTATACACTCAGTCCTGACAGCACTCAAAATTTAATGTACTAGTGTGAATGCATAGAATCAAGCTTTTTCTTGTATAGGTGTGAAATTTTTATCTGGCCATACAATATGAAATTATTGCTTGAGTGTGGCATCCCTTGCTAATCATAACTGATGCATGCAGGCTTTACATATCTGGTACTTGCTCAATCCTCTCTGTGGAAAGCGTGATTCCCTCAGTGGCTCGGTGCTGTCATGAATTGGAAGGATTTAGCAGTCTGCATCTGGTGTGTTTGTGAAGGCTTTCAGCAAGATTTACAGCACTGGTAACAAACAGCAATTTCATATTTTCATTCCCTGACTTAACAGCACTCTTATTTGGAATGTCAAGTTTCTTAACAAAAATACTTTTCCTTTGATTAGACAGAAAAGAACTTACTCCAAAGAGTGAGAGCTCTAAAAGCATCCCTCTGAGCTGACAGTTCCCAGACTATTCTCTCTAGTAGCTGTCAAGTGCTTTGCTGTGTAGCTCTAGCTGCAAGACTAAATGAGGCACAGGTGCAGACTGTAAAGAACAATGCATCATCTCTGCCTAGTTGCAGTCAGTTCTCCTACACCAGAAGAGAGAAGCTGAGATGAATCCTAGCTTCATCTGAACTTCATAGGAAATCTCCCACTGAATGCACTCAGGCCTGAATTTTACTGAAATGGTCTGGCTGGACTACAGTAATAGGAGTAAGTCACTCTTCATTTACTGTTAAAGCTTTATCTAGAGGGTAGGTCTAACATTAAACTCCTTTGAAACTATGCCCAGAGAATGTGAAGAAACAAAAAAGAGAAGTCTCTTAGAATTCATACAATTCCCTAGCGATGTGGATTCCATCTGGTGATACAGAGAAAGTCAAGCCATTGGTGGATGCAGGCCTTCCTTACCGTTAATTTTCCTGAGATCAAGAGGATACTTCTGTATCATTTCTTTTCAGTTAGGCAAAATTATTTTCCTTGGATTAAAATTTAGAGTTGTTCTTCCAAATTAGCTGTAGCTGCCTTAAATAGTAGATGTAGAGAGAGCCAGACTTGCTGTGTATCAATTTTGAACAAATATAACTATTATTTCCATGGAGCCATTCAAAATCACTACAGTGAGTCTTTGATATACCAGAAGGTGCTTCTCTTATATGACATTGATTTCTAACAATATAAATCAAATAGAAATGGAAATCCACAGCTGTTTCTTTGTTGACTTGAATCCTAAATTTGTCCCCTTGTTTAATGCAAGTTGATATAAAAAAATAAATGGATCCACCAATAATATATGAAGTAAATGTAAAGTGTCTTATCTCCTAGTATTGAATTTGCTGGCTCCCCCAGACGAATGAAGGGATGATGACTCTGACTCCATGTCTTCAGAAGGGTAATTTATTATTTTATGATACTATATTATATTAAGAAATGGTAAACTATACTATGCTAAAGAATGCAGAAAGGATACTTACAGAAGACTAAAAAGATTATAATGAAAACTCATGACTCTCTCCAGAGTCCTGACACTGATTGGCCAGTGAGAGAAAACAACTCACACCAGAAACCAATGAAACAGTCACCTGTGGTAAACAACCTCCAAACACATTCCAGATGAGCAAAACACAGGAGAATCAAATGAGATAATATTTTTTTCCCTTTTCTCTGAGGCTTCTCAGCTTCCCAGGGGAAAAATCCTGGGCGAAGGGATTTTTCCAGAGAATGTGAATGTGACATCCTAGTTCTTGCTAAACTGACTTTCATTCATTATGTCTTTCTCTGTACCCAGTGGTTGTTAGAATATCCACCTCTTTCCTCTGCACTCTTATAATATGAGCAAGAGTAAGTGCTATAATTTGTTCTGCAAATACTGTTTATGATAGATTTCCCACACCAAAATGTATGATTACTACCTTTCTTGTTAAGGATTGAAAGATTTTTGCTATCTGTTTGTATGGCAACTTCCTTCAAGAAATTAAAACCCACTCTATTAAAATCCACTCCATTGGCTTTCTTGGTATCTGTTCAGGCCCCTCCATCTCTGAGTTTTTCTGTGCTTTTTGCATTATTACACTGAACTAAAACAGTGAGTAAGGATAAAGTCATTACTGATTTTTGTAAGAAATAATGACATTGAGGTAAGGAGGTTCTTGCCACCTGATTGCTTAGTGGAAGGTTGACATAATTGCCTCTAGCTACTTGGAAGTACATTTCTTACAGCCAGAAAGTCTATTGGGTTTTTTTGGTTTTTTTTAGGAACACAGAAGGTAAGAGAAGTGAGAACTCTGCTGAGTGGCAGTGCACATTTGAATATGTGTTACGGTATAAATGCTTAGAGAGTATAAAGGCCATGAGTGATGGCATCTGTAATTTCTTATGTCAAACTCCATCTGTTTTCAGTAGTTTGTTACTCCACCATTCTTTAATAATTTGGGCAGAAATTTTTCATGCTGGATTTCTGCCGCAGGCAGAACACTTCTTTTGAAAACTTGAACAAAAATAGCTTAGTGACTTTTCAAAACAGAAAAGAGAATGTTTTACTCAGGAGCAGCTCTAACCCCTACATGACTGGGAAGGGTGCATGGCTGAGCAGCCACATCACATGAAGGAAATGCTTACTGCTTTCCCTGTTGGTACTGGAAAGTGGAGAGGAGAATAAAGATTAAAACCTTTGTCCTGCCTGATAAATCTGCATCTGGTTTTAGCCACACGAAAACAGTTCTAAAATTAGATACTTCACCATACTTCACTTTCAGATCAAGGAGTAGAGTTCTGCTAAGAGAGTCACTCTGGTTTCAGAAAGATGCTTTTTGATGACACCTTTTTTTTTTTTTTTCTTTTTTTTTTTTTTTTTTTTGCATGTGTGAATCATGAGTTTCTGAAAACTAGGGAAATATATAATAGTTCAACAGGTAGGTCAACATACTCTGTTTATATGAAGGATGATCTACTAGAAGACTGCAATGGTCGAGCCAGACTTCCCCCTATTATTTCTCCTTCATGACCAGAGAGCCCTGCAAAGACACTCTCTGTTGTACTCCCTGTGCATCTTCAGAGCAGAGGGACCAGGAGCCAAGCCTAAAGGGACAGGTAAAAAATGGTGCAAGGAACCCATAGGGGAAGGGGGCAGGGGAGCATGAAACCATTACATGGATGTTGGGTGAGAGAAAAAAGTTATAACATAATCTCAAAATAAGCTAAGTTGGAAAGGGCCCTCAGGGATCATCAAGTCCAACTACCTGCCCTGCACAGGAAATTCCCAAGTGTCACACCATGTACCTGACAGGGTTGTCCAAACACTTCTTGAACTCTGTCAGGCAGTGATCACTTCCCTGGGGAGCCTGTTCCAGTGCCCAACAACCCTCTGGCTGAAGAACCTTTTCCTGACATCCAACCTAAACCTCCCCTGACAGCTTCAGGCCTTTCCCTTGGGTCCTGTCACTGCCACCACAGAGAAGAGATCAGTGCCTGCCCCTCCTCTTCCCCTCAGGAGGGAGCTGTAATTGCAAGGAGGAGCTGTAACTCTTCCCCTCAGTCTCCTCCAGGCTGAACAGACCAAGTGACCTCAGGTGCTCCCCATACATTTTCCCCTCAAGGCCCTTCACCATCCTTGTTACCCTCCTTTGGACACTCTCAAACAGTTTAATGTTTTTCACATATTGTGGCACCCAAAACTGCACACAGCCCTTGAGGTGGGGCCACCCCAGCTCAGAGCAGAGCAGGACAATCCCGTCCTTTGCCCACTGGTGATGCTGTGTCCAATGCAACTCAGGACAGGGTTGGCCCTCCTGACCCAGGGTTGGCTGCCACGGCTCTGCTGACTCAAGTTCAACTTGCCATCGACCAGGACTCTCTGGGAGCCAGTCCCTTTCCATGGCACTGTTCTCCAGCCTCTCCTTCCCCAGTCTGTCTGTACCTGGAATGGTTGCCCCATTCCAGATGCAGAATCCGGCACTTGCCCTTTTTGGACTTCATATGGGTAGGATTGCCCAGCCTCTGATTTGTCCAGGTCTCTCTGCAGGGCCTCCCTGTCCTCAAGGGAGTCAACAGTTCTTCCCAGTTTTGTGTCATCTGAGAACTTGCTTAGTATCCCTTCCAGTCCTGTGTCCAAGTCATTTATGAAGATGTTGAAGAGCACAGGGCCAAGGATGGAACCCTGTGGGACCCCACTAGTGACAGACAGGTCACTCTGATGTCACCCCATTCACTACAACCCTTTGTGCCCAACCTGTGAGCCAGTTGCTCACACATTGCATGATGTGTTTATCCAGAAGTGAGCTGGACATTTTATCCAGCAGGACCCTGTGCGAGACAGTATTAAAAGTTTTACTTAAATCAAAAAATATTACATCAACTTGCTTCCCTTAATCAGGTGAGTTATCTTGTCATAAGAGGAAATTAGGTCTGATAAATGGGACTTTTCTCTCATGAAGCTGTGCTGGTTGTGACCAATGGCTACATTGTCTTTCAGGTGTTTTTCAATAGCAACAAGGGATGAGGTTAAGACAGAGGCTGAAAGGAGCATGACCACTGTTTTACATCTCCTGAGCACCACTGGAACCCCCAGTATTCTTCTGCTGACAAAAATAGTTTTGAAATCCACTGAAAATATACTGAACTGGTTCACTCATGCTGTTTGTCTGAGTGATAGGGGCATCTCTGCTCTTCTGGTGATGCATTACTTGGACTTCGAGGCAGGAGGGTTGTTTTTATTTGATTTCTGTAATTGTTATTTCTTTTAACTCTAGAAAAACTAAAAATGCTACAGTAAACTAATATGGCAAAATTGCATGAACTGCATGAAGTCAAATGTTCAGGAATTAAATACTAAAATGGTATTGTTACATGCTATTGATGCAAAATTTTCTTACAGAATTAGTAAGATGACCAGACACTGGGGTTTCACTGGCTTCACAGGTATTCATAGATTGACAAAGCCTCGCATGCATTGACAATGCTCATGTATGAGCTAATGGATTTAGGGAATACCTGGCATAGTGTTAAGCCTTCAGGTGTTAGCACTTCAGCAAAGACAATGACCCCTTCAGGAAGAGAGAGACAGAAAATCCACACATTGAGATCCTGCTGCTGTCTCACCTCCTGAAGAAGACAGTACCTATATAGTGAATACTGCAATCTGAGGAACTCAGGGATGTGCGTTTAGAATTATAGACTAATTTAGGGTGGAAACGACCTTTGGATTGAATCTATCTGTTAACACAACACTGCCAAGTCCAGCATTAAACTGTGTCCCTAAGCACCACACCTACATGTCTTTTGAATACCTCTACCCCCCTAGACAACTTTTTCCAAAGCTTGTCAGCTCTTTCTGAAAGAATTTGTTTCTAATGTTCGAACTAAACCTTCTCTGGCACAACCTGAGGCTACTTCATCTTGTCCTATCACTGGTTACCTGGGAGAAGAGTCCAACCCCCACATGACTGTGGCCTCCTCTCAGGCAATTGTAGAGAGCAATAAGGTCTCTCCTGAGCTTCCTTTTCTCTGGGCTGAACAACCTCATATTCCTCAGCTGCTCCTCATAAGAGATCTTCTCCAGACCCTTCACTAGCTTTGTTGCCCTTCTCTGGACATGCTCCAGCACCTCAATGTCCTTCCTGTAGTGAGATACTCAAAGCTGAACACAGGATTCAAGGTGTAGCCTCACCAGTGCCAAGTACAAGGAACAATCACTGCCCTGATCCTGCTGGCCACACTATTTCTGATACCCATTAATCATCAATGTAGGGTGTCAGCTCACTTTTGTTTTACTTGATTTTTCTGTACTTGCATCAGATGTATGTTTACTATTGTCCTTCCTGCATCCTTCTGGCTGTCATGATCCTCTAAACCAAATCTGGTATCCTCTTCACCCACCTCAACACTGGTGTAAAATATCTGCCAAACAAACTTCACTGGTTTGTATTTAGTGTTTGACTTTATAACTGGAGTGTTATGCAACTGTACACAAAGCTGGTTAGTAGAATGGGCAGGTAGTATCTGGTAAAATACACTAGTTCCATCCCAGTCTTACGTGCCTATATTCTAAAGCTTTTCCAGATGCAGCCCACACCTCAAAAGCAGCCACAAAATGTTAGTAGAGCTGTTAATTCCTTAAGAGGTAAGCAAAATCTGATCAAGGATTACCTGAAATCTTTATCCCTTTTCATGTTGAAATGGTAGGTTTCCTTTTTCCTTAAGTTATAAAAAATTTGGCTTTTCCTAATGATTATGTCTCAATGGACTGCCTTTTGCTCTCTACAGAAGATTGCACAGAATAACCTCCAAAGTGTCACTGGTGGCATGTGCCATCAGTAAAATGCCAGATTTCCTGAAGGCAAGAGTAATGTTGCTCCTCTATAATCCAGCATCATCCCTGTGAAGCACAGGCTAATTCCATGTATCACAAAGGTTAAGTTTCAATAAACTGTGAGGCAATCTCACAAGCTCATGTTTGCTGTTAATGAATACAGCTTTGCCATACTCTAGCTGCTGAAGTTACATTAGTGCAGTAGAGCCTGAGGCCTTTTATGGAGTTTACATATTCCCAAAAGGTGAAAATACTTATTGCCTCATTTCTGAAACTTTCACCTCTCTGTAATCATTACTTTTATGTAAAATTGTCAATACATCTGGCTGGCCACGGGGCAGAGCTGTGAGTGGCACACAGTGAAATATTTACTTCAGAAAGAAGGCTGAGGTGAGCACCCAACTGTTCCACTTAGACATTAATATTCCAAGACCTTGCTTAAGGGAGCTGCCAATGAATTCCCTACTGGTATATGTTCTGGGTCCATCTAACAGGAGAGTTCACAGTTAGCAGCCTGACCCCTTGACCTTGTCAATGTAAATAAAATACACAGAATTGTGCCTTCTGTGCTGTCATCTGTGGGAAGAGCCATTGTGGCCCACCCATCATGACTGCATTAGCATTACATGAACACAGAATGAAAACCTTCACAGGCTATAGGTGTACGAAAATGCAGATTTAAAATAGCTCTAAATGACCTGGTCTGAGATTTGAAATCCCACAGAGTTGTATTAATATAATCTCTTGTGTGTAATATAAATTAGAATGAATGGCATAATTTTTTTTTCTGGGAATTTTAAACTGAAACTTGATTAAATCTTTTTTTAAAGAACGGCCTAAAAATTTTGAAAAAAAAATTAAAAAAGAAAAAGGCAGCTCTCATGCAGTCATGATAGGATTTTCTTTCTAAAAGAAAAGACCTTGAAGATGTTTGTCATTCATCTCTTAAAGTCTACATCTGAAGTGAAGCAACCATCTTTACTTTCTCAGGACAAGACTATTTAACACAGTCCTCCAGGGAAACTCCAAATTCACTAGAATTCTCTTAGTGCTTTTAATACAGCAGCATTATCTTTTATACAATAGGCAAAGACAAACCTTTAACAATCTGATTGTTGTTTCAGCTCTTTGTTTTACTTTTCCATTACGTTCAGATGAAACAGTTTAAACTGAAAATAGAGACATTAACTGCATGAACCAAGGATAGATTCCAAAAGAAGAGGCAGGAGATACAAAAACCTCTTTCTTTTTAGGTCAACCAGAATTTCAGTGTGTGTGACTATGAAACTTACTTTCACTTGTTCTTTTTGATGTACTGTAGCTAGCTATATAATTTTATCAGGCAGTCTGTCTGGGAATTCAATTTTGTGACAAGTGAAAGAAATGTGAAAATGGTAATTATGAGGAGATTGAACTACCTATACATTATACAGGTTACCTCATACATTAGGAGGGGGATTTTTTTCCTTTGTTTTATAAGTGGCTGTATGGTAAAATAAACACTTTTAAAGTCCACAAGGGAGCCTCTTAAATAAGAAAAGACCTCAAATTCCTCTGAATGTATTTTCAGAATAGAAATATGATATCTGTCTGAGTAGGACGGAGCAACCCAACCCATCTCAAATTTCACTTGCTGTCCTCAGCAATGGTCTTTTTCTGTCCTAGTATCTTAAATGGATTAATGTTCTAAGAAGACTTAAATGGGATTGTGAAGATTTTGTTTACACTTGGGACAATATTCCTCTTCATTGACAAATTTTCTCCCAGTGTTCATTGTTGGTTCTTTCTGAAGGTCAGTTTAAGGACATCTTAAAGCCTTGCCTCCATTTCTACTTTTATTTCCTTGCTTCATAGTGTGTTGAAGTAGTTCAAGAGCAGCACAAAGCATGTCAGATGCAGTTTTGTCTTCAAAAGCTCAGAATTTAAGGGCTTAAGCCAGTTTGCATGCAATTAGTCAGTCATACTTTGATTTCAAAGAATGAGTACAGTTATTCAAATGGGTAGGCGGTAGCAGAATTGGTCCAAGGAGAACAATTACACAAGTTCACAGGAGAGAGGATTTTTTTGTTAAAACTTAAGAGTGCTTTGCCTGTGTTTTCTATTGCACAAACAGTAGCTGACAATCTAATTACCACTATATTGTGTGCTATGGAAGCAGAGAGTACAGTAGGTAAGAAGGGAAGGTACTAATGCCCTCTTATGCAATTTTTCATTCTAGATCAACCCCTGAAATCACTTCCCAAGTAGACATAAAAAGGGGAGTGGGAATGGGTATGAGCTCCAGTCTCCACTCTCTAAGCTGGTGCAAGATGAATCAGCTCACTGCCATGTGAGGGAACGGGCCCAAGTAAAAATGTGGTGGCTTAGTATCTCAGTATGTAGGAACTTGACAGTGAGATTTTTTGCTATTGTTCTTAATTATTATTCCCATAAGTATTAGAAAGAATTTGAAGAAGGGGAGGTGGGAGTCCACTGAACAGGGAACAAATAAAACTGGGTGTAACTTCACAAGTAGTTATGAAGAGCAGCTCACACCATTCATCTAACTTCAGATTTAATTGTGCAGCTAATTGCTTAATTACAACAGAATCTATTTTATGTCCTACTTGAACAGCAGTGTTATCTGGGTTGAGGACAAAAGGAAAGAAAATCAACAGTATAATTTGAACGTATTCTTAAGAAGAAACTTCTGCTCTGGAAGAGTTGTGCTCCTTCAGACATACCAGCACCAGTGGTCATGAGATTTTCCTTCTTCTGATCTGCATTTTTAAACCTGAAACATTTTCTTTGCCTATAAAATGCAGCAGTCTCAAAGATGTTTGGCAGCCTGTGCTAACACTAATAATATTCAGCAACAGTTTAACTATCAGGTCTCATTTGCTTCTTCCATTCCCACTTTCTCTTTGCCAAGTCCACTTTTTTGGCTGCCCTTTCTTTTGTAGTGTAAGAAATTTGAGGCAGGAAATAAGCCTTTTTGCTGTGGTTTATAGATGTTAAACACAGAAGGACTCTGATCCATCACAGAAATACTAAGATCATGATGCAGATGATACAAATAAGCCCAAGACAGATACTATGTTGCGTGTAATTAAATATATTCTTCTCCAAATTATGTATGGATCCTTTGAAAAATAAGACTAGGCCACATTGTCTTATATTCATCAAGCAATGGAATATATCTATGTTGCTGAAAGATGATACTTGCTAGAGGTTTAGACAAGGCATTCCATATTTGTGACATGACTTAACTGTGCCTAGCTTTATTTTGTTTCATCAGGTCTTAATTTAGACCACTTAAAAGGCTGCTTTACATAGGCCTCTACTTATCCAGTCTCTGAAACCATCTAGACGATAGAAGAATGACCAAAAAGCAATACAGTATAATTGTATTTTTTAAGATGAGAAGAGGATTGAGAATACTTTGCATGAATTGTAGCCCAGACAGCTGATACCTGGGGCAATAGGAAAAAATATAAGTTTAAATGATGCAGTCATCAGGAATGAAATAGAGTAATTTCTGTGCATAGATTATTCAATTATTATGATAACATTACATCTACATAATACCAGAGATGGAAAAATTAAAAAATGACAATAAAGTATCTGCTGACACACAAAAGGGGTGATCACTAGAGGGAGACAAACTGAAGAAACGATTGCAGTTGAAATCATCAAAGAAAGGAGGTGGAACCAACAGGGAAAGTGTTTAGACAACTAAACACAGTGAATTTTTTTGTGCGTGTGTGTAAGTAAATTGGCATTTTTACTTCTCTTACTTCCTTGTCAGTATCAGGAAATGTGGAATTTAATTTTAATTTCTTACCAAGTGTGTTAGCTCAGGCAAAATGTTGCCACTAAAAAGATGACATCTATATTTTACCAACCCTATTACTTGGTTCTGTAAAGATTTCTCATGATTAATAAGCCTATGGGAAGGAGCCATCGTTGATATTCTTTCTTTTTCTTGATGGAAGAAATGAGTAGTGCAAAATATCTTTCATGATACAGTATTTCAGATTGCTTTTTTAGCTCCCAGGGTTTGTAAGCAATTGTTTAGCAATCTTTTAATTTAACAGGTTGATCAACATACAGTGTCCTCCTGACAAGTAGTTGAAATACAGGATTTTAGTACAAGACTGACCAATGCATAAACTTGGTCAGTCCCACTTTATGTGGTAGATTAACCTTGGCCAAGTGCCAATACCTACAGAGATTCTTGTTTATTCCCTGTTTCATGTGAGACAGGGATAAATGAGTGGCTGTGTGGGTGTTCAGGTGTTGGCTGGGGTTCACTCACCACAATCCTCCTGGACCCAGCACAAAAGTCTTCTTCATCTCGACAAGGTATTGGTGCTTTCTGTGGTGACAGTGCATATCCTGGGTTGCTCTAACTGGAGCAAATAGGAACACCATCCAAATTTGAGCAGAAGGTCCACGTCATACTCAGAGAAAAAAAACAGACAGCTTGGAAGGACACTTCCTCTTTACCTAAGGCAGGTATGGTTCAGATGAACTGTTTCTTTGAAACATCTGTTTCCTTCCAGTGGGAACTTTGCCACTAGCTCAGGTCAAATGGGTTACTTTAGACACCGAAAGGCAGGTGAGGTGAAGCCAACTAACTGCTTACATCTTTGTCTGATTTGAATTGCTCTTTTTTGTATGCATTTGAAACCTCTTCATTTGTGACAATAGACACGTCCTGTATTCTATTTCCTCCTTTTCATAGAATTAAAATTGTCTCCTAATTTTGCTTTTATATTCTCAGTGTTTTTTCCTGTGTTCTGACTATTTTTAATAATACATACCACTCTCTTTGGTAGCAGGTATTACATATATTACCTGTCTCCTGGTGTACTGGCTAAGCTGTGGGCTGAGAAGGTCCAGCAAAAGAAAAAAAGCTGAAAATCCATCTGTGACCTGAGCTAAATTTTCTTATGCTTCTATGCTTACTTCCCCATTTCATAGCTAATCGCCATATGTAGCTCAGAGTATTCACACTCTTCTCCCTTTGTTGATGAAAAGGATATTTTTTGTTGAGGAGCAGAAGGAAAATTTTCCTTTCTTGTTTTTCACGACAAGATACAGATACTGCCTCACTTCTCTCCAAAGAAATCCAATAAAAATGTGTCTCATTGTTTGTAACTTTTAGAGTATTTCTTTTCATTGGGTTTTTTGGTACAACTGGAAGCCCTAAAGTTTTGAAGAAATACAACTTTGCTCAGGAGTTCAGTGACACCACTGCATGGCTAAATATGCCCTCCTATATTTTATATCCATCCTTCTCTCCTTACTTCCTTCTCTCTCTACCACTTTTCTCCTTTGTGTGATCCTCCTTCCTTTCCTTCTTTATTCCTTCTCTCTTCCCTTCCTCCTCTTACTGCTTCTCTTCCAAGCCTTTTAATCTGCCAACTGATTTTTGTTTCCCACATAACCACACAACTTCTCAACATTTTACTTTTCTTTATACTACCTCTGTTTCTTCTGCTGGACTGCATTATCACTGCTACTCATGCATTGCACATTAGAAATCCCACATCTAGTCAGTGAGGTTGGATTCAAAATTTTGATTGAGGGCATGGCTTCATCTCATCTTACTGAAAACAGCAGACTTAACTCTGCCTGAGACAATCTAACCCTAACCCACATTTGAGACTCACATTAGAGCACCACAGTAGCTTCGGCAACTTTTAACCTGAAAGGCAGGAAGTTACTGGAAAACAAGCTCCTGTTTTGCAGTCCCAGTGGATAACACCCACTTGGATGAAGTTGCCATCTGTTGTTTTCTTGGGTTATGTCAGAATATGTGAAATAATCTGGAAGATAGAGAAGCAAAATGACAGAAAAATGCAAGATGGAAATAATGTCTGGAAAATTACTGCTGGGGTTCTATAAAGCAAGACAAGGACGCAAAATATTCCGGTTTAGATGTGGAAAATACCTGCTGGAGCAGTAAATGTGATTGCACCAATCATGAAACTGTGGCTGGAGTATAAATAAAGCTCCCTGGCTGCCATAGATCCAACGTTGTTATTCTTTATTTCTTTTTCATATAAATTTCCTAAGCATAAATGGACTGAATACTGTCAGTGGAAAATGGGATCAGAATCATCAAGTAGAACAAGTAAAGAACCAGAATGT
This sequence comes from Melospiza georgiana, assembly GCF_028018845.1. Classification (NCBI taxonomy): domain Eukaryota; kingdom Metazoa; phylum Chordata; class Aves; order Passeriformes; family Passerellidae; genus Melospiza; species Melospiza georgiana. The sequence continues at coordinate 51,557,623 of NC_080431.1, forward strand.
GGACCTAATGATGGGAACTAAAATTGTGACATTCCCATTAGCCTCTTCCTTTCAGCAAAACTGAATTGTAATAAAGAATCCAGCCTGCACCTTATAGCCAGGAAAATGGGACAATTTGAGGTATAGGGTTACTATCAGAAGTTTCATCAGTTCGGTGATACCATATATATTTTCAGTTTAAATAAAATTAAATTTTAAGTAAAGTGGTTTAGGATTTAAAACAAAATAACATGATCTCTGCTGGTGAAAATTAAATAATACTGTTTATCCTCAGAAGCTTTGATTTTCCTCCCCCCTGCTATCAAGGAGTACACACCCATAATATATAAAGAACATACAGATACATATTATGTGCAGTATCCCACAAGATCCAAAACTGCTGTATTGTACAGAACATACATGTCCTGAAAATATTTTCAGAAATGTTTAACAGCAAATGTTTCATCAAACTGTTATATCATGCTGTATATGGAAAGAAAAATATTCACACAGAGGTAGTAAATCTGTTAGCTTCTGAATTTAAGCAAACACTTAATATACCACTAATATTTATTGTTTTTATAAATGTTAGGCATGTCTCTAAGTGTTATTTAAATCTGATTCTCTTAAGCTGAAACAGTTTTACTGACTCAATGATACAAGCATTTCCTGAAAAAGGAGGACATATTTCCTGTATATTGTTAATATTTGACAGCACTGATCCTAAACGAGTAGAAACATGACAGTGATTTGCAAGACAGCCTTTAAAGTACAGTTGAAATTCTGTATTATTTTATCCCATGTAAACTCATTTACTGAGCAACAATTACATAATAAATTACATTTAAACCCAAAAATAGACCCTGTTGTCCTTATTTCAGTGATAGAATTAAGCAGAGTTAAAAAGGAGGAACGATCCTGCAAATGAGCTCTCAACTGACAATACTTTGTGTCCGTGCACTGAGGTTTCCTCAGTTTCAGAGCAGACAATCAACAGAAGTCAGGTCCATGCTTTGGGTTCCACAAAAGAGGAGAGTTTTGTTCTCAGTGCTTAGTTTGAAAATAAAACCCCGCAAAACCCCAGGAAAACTTCTGAACTAATCTTCACAGAAGGGACAAGGCTAACTTTGAGGTATTGTAAGCTTTTTAATGTTAATACCAGTATTTGCAACAGCATTCTAGGTTCTACAGAGAGACAGTGGGAAATCTTGGATCAAGGAACTGATAATTGGTTGGTGATATTCAGCAGGAAACTCTTGTCTCTGAATTTGCAGTGCATCAGATCAAATTTGTGCCAAAACCTTCACAGGACAATCCTTAGTCTGAGGTTAGGTGTCTGCAAGTATGCATACTAAAATAATTGGATTAATGAAAGTGGAAAGAAACACATAAACACTATTTTTAGGAACAAGCCCCGCCTTTTTGTCACAGCTTTCCTCCTCACTGGGGACACAAGGAAATCCTTTTGCATTAACTGTAACCAAAATGCAAATATCAGAAAAGAGCCCCTTGGCCCTTCTACCTCCCACAAGAAAAAAAAAGCATATAGCAGGAACCTATATTGGTCAGGAGAGTAAAAAACAGGCATTAGTGTAAAATATTAACAACACAGTGCGCTCAATCTTCTTAAAGTATTGCCTAACAAAATGTTTGATGTATCTTGATCCCAATTTTTAATTCTCAGTACATGGAATAGTGATTTAGTTGGAGAGGAGTCTTTCTTCTTATACAGAAATGTGCCAGGAATTCCAATGATCAGAAATTAAGGCTAACTTTGATGGTGGAACAAATAATTCCGATTGTTTTGTAACCTTTTGATTCTTTTTTTGTGAGTCTAGTGGACATTCAGTGTTCTAGCCAGTGTCAATGCTGGCTGCTATATTATAGTGATGGTTGCACCAATGTCAGAGATGATACAGCTTCCTATTTTACAACAAAGTTTGTGTCCACCCTTGCTAAGAGGATCAGGCTGAGAGCATATGTTCAGTCTCTAGCTTCCATGACCTCAGATGCTTTGTGTCTCTCTTCAAAGTATTGTTTAGCACATGACTGCCCTAAAACTTTCATAGTTAGCTTATCAAATAGCTGACAGGGCTCACTCACCTGTATTCTGTAGTATTTGCTATTTCTGTAAAATTTATGTCATCTGAAAACAGTTATAACACAGTATGCTTGCTTGCTTTGGAATTAGTGATGGTAGTTGAGAATAACAGCAAATCCCTTTAGGACCTGAAAAAATCTTTTAAAGATTTGGCACCTTTCAATCAGTGGAGTTTTAAACCACTGATTATTATCTTAATTTTTTATTGTTCTAAATTCTCAGTTATCTTGCCAAGAGGTACCAGATCAGATGCCTTATAGAGTATGCACACATATCCACACTTGCTCTGTGAGCTTTTAGTTTAAAAACTTAATCCCACACTATTTGCAGTTCACAGAATTCATAGAAATCACAGAATGGTTAGAAGGGACCTTAAAGATCATTGAGTCCAACCTATGCCCTAACACCTCAACTAAACCATGGCACCAAGTGCCATATCCAGGCTTTTTTTAAATACATCCAAGGATGGTGACTCCATCACCTCTCTGGGCAGGCCATTCCAGAACTTTATGACTCTTTCCGTGAAAAACCTTTTCTTAATACCCAGCCTGTATTTCCCTTGACATAGCTTGAGACTGTGACCTCTCATTCTGTCAGTTGCTGCCTTGAAAAAGATAGCAACTCCCACCTGGCTACAACCACCTTGCAGGGAGTTGTAGAGACTGATAAGGTCACCTTTGAGTCTCCTTTTCTCCAGGCTAAACAACCCCTGTGCCCTCAGTCATTCCTCACAGGGCTTGTGTTCCAAGCCCCTCATCAGCACAAGAAACACACCTACCTGCTCAGTTATTGTCTTGTTTCCCATTCTAGTCTCCTTAGAGTGCTGCAGAGTTGGATTCATTCTGACCTTGTTCTTCCTAGGATCACCCATCTCAGCCCTAGTGGTGAGAGGATCTCTGCTGTGGAAAGTATAAAACTGTTTCCCATGACTTTACTGCTGTAAAAGGGTTTTAAAAAAATCAATCCAGACTTTGTGCCCTGGAAACAAAATGGAATGTAAAACAAGAATAGAATTGTATCCCTAATCAGGGTAACTTTGACAACATTCAAGTAAATATATTGTGTATATCCAGACTCTTTGAATCAGAGAGTCACTATTATAAGGTTAAAAACCCCTAGGTTTTACTCCAGTGCTATCCAGCAGTGTTAAAATAAATACTATATATTTTCACTGTAGTATGCTGTGCCCCAGATAACCAGTCTAGACTTTCTCAGGTTAAAAGCTTCCCTATTGCCCGAAGAGGATAATGTCTGCACATTTTGTTTTGTATAAAATATTCCCTTTATCCTCTATATAACTTGAACCTGCCATTTTCAGCAGGACTCAATAGGTAAGGGCTTTGAAACTCTCTTGGCACCTCTTTAAATGCCACTTTATACTGTCATGTTGTAAGAATCCAGTCCTTTTTCTTGTACTGACAAAAAACTAAAACTACTTGCCTGCTCATGATCCCGGGCATTATTTTTTTCTATTCAGATTTTCTCCCTGCTTCCTGTTTCCTTTTTTTAATCTCTTCCCAACATTTCATTTACAGCCAAGGTGAAGTTGTTGACCAGTTGCTTGGGTAACCAGAGCCCATATTGCTACACCAGTCATGGAAGGACAAAGTTCCATAAGAGCTTTTTGCCTACTATTTTCTCGAGTAAATTGTAAAATAGCCAGTTCTGTGAGTAATATAATTTAAATCTCCAAATTCAGTTCTGTATTACTGCATGGGTTTTCTTTAAATCCTTGTTGCAAAGATTTGCAAACTCATTTTTAGGTTGTTAAAATAGAAACTTCTCTCTCTATCAGTGCCTATGAAACAAAAACTTGGAAATCTCATTTTATACGTATATATAATTATACAAATTTTGTAAAGATTAGTTAGTCCTATCCTCCTGCTGCTTCTATTGTTTTGAAATCTGGATTTGTTTTTCAGGAAAGCAAAAAGTGAAATCACTTTGTGTGTGAACACCATGCCAAGGACAGGGATAGTTTTTAAAGTGTGGTGATAGACGAGTAGTGATGCAAGATAATGCCAAATTGCACCACCTACACTGTACCACTTGACACATGAAAGTTATTTTTGTAACATCCTGGTGAATAGTAGCTTGCAGTCTCTTCCCTTCTCTTCTCCCTTGAGATCCACAATTTCTTGTGGAGGATATTTCAGTTCTCACCAAAAATGCAAACAAAGAGATGAAACTTCAGTCATGCAGCACAAGTCTACCCAGACTGCCCTTTTACTTCTGATTGAGAAGACCACTTTTTCTCTTAAAAATATTTTCTCCACGGTCTGCTTCTGTGCCAAACAATCTGATATAAAACAAAAGTTAGAAATTCAGCAAGTCGGGAAGGGAGTTGTGTGGGTGTCTTAGCAATAGCATTATTCTAAAAAAGAAATCATGCCCACATCAAGTGATGAAAAGCAACCCTACTACATGTGGGAGCAATATTAAAGACCACTATTTCTGTTTAATTTTGCTCTTTAATGAGATGGGATGCTCTTTATTGACAACTGGTTGGCTTGAATTTCTTCAAAATTGGAATGAAATTCAAGTTTCTCTGAGAAAAAAGGGAGAAAATATGATTTGTATAAAAAGAAAAATGCAAACAGGTAAGAATAAAAAATTGTTTAGTATGTTAAGACTGATTCAATGGAAGAGGTTTCTTCAGAATTTTTCCAAACAATATGTAAATTAACATCTCATAGGCATTATTTTTAAAGGGAAAATTTGACAAGGCAAAGAAACTAAAGGTACAAAATAGTTTATATGGAATTTGTCTTCTAGGTGAGCTGGGTGAAAACACAGTACTGTGTTACATCAAGGAGTGTTTCATTGTGCAGTGTGATGATGATGAGTTTTAAAAAGTTAACATATTATGATGAAATAAAGGTGTTGCATTAATTTAATGGAAAGAGATGTATGTTATTCTCCATATTTCCCTCAGTCTACAGAGGTGCTACCAAGAACTCTGAGAGAAGGTATCACAAAAAAGAATTTAAAATAGACTGCTCTTGTTGAACTTACATTTTGTCTTTATTTATCATTTGTCAAATATTTTAAAATTGCATTTGACAACCTATAATGGCAAGAGAAGCACCTTAGGACTACTGCTGTTTGTGCTCCCCTTTCCTCCTGTACCTGGGAGACACTGCAATATGCATACTTAAATTAATGGCTGAAATTCAAGGATATGAATTTGTTGTGCAGGTCATTTATTTATAGCAAGCTGGCCAACAAACATGGCTTGAAGGGGAGGAAAATGCATTCTACATGCATGAAAGGCAGCAGATGGATTTATTGACTTCAGATGCAGTCAGAGGACACAAACAGACATTTATTCCTTAAGAACCAGGCACCACAGAATTTATCAGTCTGTGTATCTACACGAATGCAACAGATTGTGACTGAAAGGTTTAGCCTCCTTACGCACTTGTGTTTAATTTAAATATGTTATTATTGTGTTCAATGTTTATGTTTCTATCCTGATAATCCGATTTCTTGCAAATTGTTTTTGTTTTGATTACTTTGTAGGAAACAACCTGAATATGAAGTCTGTTCTATATTAAAGATTACTGACTTCCATTTGTCCTCCACCCCAATGAACTTTTTTTATTCCTTCAGGAAGAAAATGTAAGAACTGAGTCCACGTAGGTGTGATGTACAGCAAAACCTAGCAGATGGATGTCAGACATAAGCTAAGAAAGAACACAAGATAGCAAGTTTGGATTGCCCATTATCTATCAGAAAGTTGTCTGGCATGATGTCTCTTCTGCCTTTCATGTCTCTTTGATTTTCTCCTGTCTTGAACAAATAAAAATGGGTATAATAACTTTTTTTGTTCTTCCTGTACTGCCTGAGCTTGCACAATTCTACTATGTATTTCTAAACTATTTTTCCCGTTTTCTTCAAATGGAGGTACTTTTAAACTTTCATTTTATCACTCTTTTTCAAATCTTTTCCATTTTTTTTTTCAAAATAATTCCCTTATTTGTAGTAAAATTTTCAATATTATATTTCCTTGAGTTTTCAGAATAGAAGTAAACAAACAAAGCACTTCACCCTTAGGACTGAGCATAAACTATTTACACTGCATTTTATGGATGCCGAAAAATCACTACGCAATACTGTAATCCATGCATGAAGAAGTAATTTCAGCTTCATTGCCTTCTGTGGAGCTGCAGAAATGATACATTTAGTCTGATGATCCTAAGAGTGTGAAAAACTGTTTCTTTCTTATTTTCTCATTTATTTTGGTCTTCTTGTACTCTTTTGCTTACTTGAGGTGGAAAGGAATGGTATGGTTGAGTGAATTAGAAAGTTGCATGTGAAAAAGAAACCTACATATCCTTTTCAATTCTTTGTTGATGGGGAAAGCTATGCAGAAGCACAGAGCACAGCACCACAGGACTCTCTCTGCTGGATACATACACTCCCTTTCTGTTCAGTCTTGTCTTCCCTTGCCTTTAACTAGCCTAGTAAAGTCTCATTTGCATTTTCCCTCCTTTGAAATGTCGTGTCCTTCCTGCTGCTCAGTTCTGCCAACATACCTCTCCTCATTGCTTCTGCTTCCCTTGCCATCCGGATAAATAGAGCTGCAGAACTGCATGCCTCGGCCACTTCTGCGCTGCAGCACCAGTGCCTGCGATCACGCTCGGCAGCTCAGGCATACTCTGTGCTCTGGAGAATTCGAAAGCACCAGCTACATGGAAGCAGGAGGAAGTGTGAAAGGAGATGCCACTCTGCCTGAGTTCAGGAGGGGAAGAGTGCTGAAATCTTGCCTTTTTAGGCAAAACAAGGGTCGGAGTGGCGGGACTGATCTTCCCATGCACACCTATGGTGTGAACCAGATTTGAATGGATGATTGAGGTCTTGCACTTCTCCCCCTTCCACACCCAGCAGGGGAGTAGATTAGAAAATAAAAAAGGAGCCTGATGCACCCTTGAGGGAAAGTTAGCTGCTTAAATCAGTGATGAAGTACCTCTTTTGCTGTTTGTCCTTATTTCATTTGCTAAGTGAGAATTTTCCTGGTTCTGTGTGGTGTCTTAATTTAAAAATATTCCCTTTTTTTTTTTGGCAGCTGCAGCTTCCTCAGCTTCAATGATTCAACGTGTAAAATTGCTATCAGCACTAGGCAGGCTCTGCATGCTTTTACCCTGGCTTTTTGGAGGGAGAATTATCAGGTGTCTTATCCCTGTAACTGCAGATTACTCAGGCTCCTGAAGAAAGTGGAGGCTACAGAATACTGTGGATAACCTTTGTAAACTGCTTCACTCCAGAGGAGTCGTAGCTGAGATAGTGTGACACAAATAAGCAACATGTTTGATCTCATAGTAAACAACCAGCTTATGAAAATAGTGGTGGGGAGGGAAACCACCTTACAGCTTCAGCTGTAAGAAGACCCATTCAATATCATTAGGTAGAAAACATCAGCTCAGGGCAAAGCCTGCAGCTCTCCTTCCAAACTCCAGAGAGTCTCCTCTCTCTCAAAGACACAGGACTTAAAATAGCCTGGTAGGGCTCGTCTTCTTCACACTCCCACAGAAGACATGTGAAAGGGCTGCTTCACTCCTTCAAAGGCCAACGAGAAAGATTGCAACAACCAGAGCAGAGTGTCTGAGGCTTCTTGAAGCTATGGTGCTACTTTTTTTTGCCATTAGCCTAGCGGATTTGGGAGAGGGGGGAGGGATGTTTTGCCTATTTTAATGCTAAGGAAGGTTCTGCAAAGTTCTGCATGTCAGTGCCTTGTTTGTCCCTGAATCTGTTGTAACCCAATGCAAAATAGGCTATTTGTGTGGCTTAGAAAGAAGTCAAATCATACAAGTTCTATTTATACGCCTAGATGAGTCTATGAAAAGGGTTAAGTGTATCCCAAATACTTGGAATCATTAATCATTGCATCGTTAATAGCAGCAGTGCCGCTTTGCACCCGTTTAGGCATCTGTTTTTCCATTGATTTCTCAAACAGAATGTCTTTTATGCCCTGTTCAAAGGGTTTGGGTGTTGGGATGTTTTTCTGCAGCCTGGTACTGATAGTTGCTGGCTCACAGGAAAAACACAGACCTGGTATTTAGATGAAAGTCTGCTTCTTCCTAGGACTCGTGCTATAGGATTTGGCTGTCTGAAGCCAAGAAGGGTGATGGAAGGAGAGATATTCACTGAAGAGCTTTGGTGCATTGAGAAGCAGGATTTTGTGCTTCACCCAAGAAAATAACTCCACCTGGTATTTTAAGTCATTCAGCTCTAGAATAGATACTGCTGATCAAGTTTTCAGATACTAAGGATCAAGTTTTCCCTCCTATGGCAGTTGTGAAGGGCATCTATGTGAGGCAGAAAAACAGCTGGTAGGCATCTCTGTAGCTCGGGTTGCATAGTGCTTTCCACTGTTAGGGATACCAGGACCTTTTTTGAAGGCAGGTGTTTAAAAACACAGCAGGGGAATTCCTTAAAGTGTAGATGATCTGAACACAGCTTTGCCACACCAGTAAGGGAAAGTGTGCAGAGAAGACCAGAGCCAATTTTGTTTGTCAAGTGAGCCATGTTCATGCTGACTGACTTTTTTTTTTTTTTTGGATGGCAAGTATAAGTTAATAAGCCACTAAGAAGAATGATGAAAATTATGAATATCAAGAAATACCAAGTGGTTTCTCATCCACTGAATAGCTGGATGTACCTGCAGCTGGAATGAATCAGGAGATAAAAACATGTGATGAGACTCTGGCTCAGACTAGACTTTTGCACAACAGGACCATATTGAGTTTGCACAGCCTGCCTTAATTTTGGCATTGCCTACCTCTATGACTGCTTCGTTTTGTAGCCTCAACATTCTTTTAAGGCAATTATTCTACAGTATGCAGTGCACAGCTCATACTAGGAACTTGTGCAGCTTATTTGTGGAGGCACAGTCTGTCACAGGAAATGTTGAATACCATGTGGGTTAAGGAACATTAAAGAAGAGTCTCTTGAGGGACACATGGGTGGTATTCCCTGGAAAGCATCCCGAAGTATTTTTAGCCATGTATTTTCTCAATGTAGGATGAAAATAAGCCAAAAAAAAAAAAAAACCCCAGACAAGATTTATCCTATGTACGAGTGTACAAGAGACTGCATTCAAAACTAAAAGAGAATGGAGCTCTTTACTCTCCAAGTAAAAGAAGAAAAAAGCCATCAAACTTCCTGCATATTTTTGTTAGGTGGTGCTTTCAACGGTCTTCAAAGATTATCTAGTAGCACTGAATTTTGTGCTTTGAGGAGTTGGCATGCTACTGTTCTACCTACCTGGAGGTTAATGACTCTTCATAATGACATCAACATTTGTTGATTCACATAATAAAAGATGTGTGAAATTCATCAGATCAGGGGTGAAGCTCCCCTTTCTGGGCTATTTCATGCCCTGAAACAGGTTTTTAAAATTAATTTTCAAAATGTAGAACAATGACATAGAACCTGATCTGGCTATCACAGAGATATGTTCATCTGCCTCCATGAAGGTAAGTGGTCTCATTCCAGATTATACCACAAAGACTCTGCTCATTATCTGTTCAATCTTTTTTAAGTCCTTGTTTCTCATGTTTCCTACATCATAAATTCTGATACTGTAATCCCAGACTGGCCAAGGTGTTCTTCCTTAAAAATCAGTCCACCAAAATCCATTCCTACACTGACCACACTGGTGTTTGCATTGCCTGGGTGTTATGGAACACTCCCTGCCAAGCTAATTTCAAAGCAGGTCTTTGTCACCGCAGCTTCTTTTGGCTTTTAGTAATAGTATAAACATTGTGATCCAACATCCAACCAACACACCTTTATGGTTTTGGAAATTTTTCAGCCAGTTGACAAAGAAGTTATTCATTCTTTTACATCATTCATTTACTAAGACTACTACCATCCTTTAAATTAATTGGTGTGCCCAGCTTATACAGCACCCTCCCAAACCACAGAACTCAATGTAGGTCAAACTGGAGGGAATTTAACCTCTTCCAAATAATGCTCTACATCTAAAGACACACAACTTGACTTTGAAAGAACAAGTTCAAAGTAAACCATTCTTACCTCCACCTCTTTTCCTGAAAGTGTTCCTGTTATGGCTGAAGAATTTCCTTTCCTTTTTTTTTCTTCTCAGAAATCACTGGCAAATTCAAAGGTATGCCAGGGCTTGGCATTTGTTGTTGGAGAGAAGGCACAATGAGATTGCTCTTTGGTATCTCTGTTTATACTCTCAGTTCAACTTAGCTCTCAAGATGTGGTTTAACAACACAGTGAACCCATTTTTTGAGAACTTAGTGTCAAATCTCAAAGCCACTGTAATCATAAGAATGCATTATGTAGGTGCAGAGTCATTCCACTCATTTGTTAACAAAAAATTGAAGCGAGAATTTTGTCCTAGCAGAATTAATGTAGATTTTATGTGGAGAAAGTAATTCTCTGTCTAGGCAACTTTAACTTCAGGCTGTCTTCCTGAAGCCAGCATAAAATAAACATAAAATTGTAAAGTGGATGTAAACACTGTGCTGTGTGCTTTGGCTAAACCAATTGAAATGTAATCATATGCTCTTGCCTGATTTTTATCAAATTTGTACTGCCAAATGATGTAAAACTGTGTAGAGCTGGTATTTAATGATCACAGAACCACTCTCTGAGTTGCCTACCAAAAAACACAACTCTGCAGTTAGAGAACTGAAGATATTTCATCTTAACATCTGCTCTTCACTGAGAATTACAACACCCTCATCAGTGGAAGCTGTCATATCTAATAAAAAGAGAGCTTCAATCATTGCTATCTAGGAGATCATCAGGAGAATAAGATGGAAGATGCAGAAAAAGTGCATCAGCTCTAGAATTCTTAGTACTCTGGTATTTATTGTGACCCAGACTTCCTTTAATGATAAAATATATTGCTTTTGTGACAGGATAAGGATATTTGTATGCCCTTATTTGCTCTAATAAAATAGATTTTTTTTCCCCTAACCTAGAGAAAATATATCATATTTCTGTGATTCTAAACTCAAAAGATTCCCTGCTGATTATCTGGTCAGAAAAGATTATACACCATATATGCTACAGGACATTTTACTTGCTATGGTGAGTTGACCCTGGCTGGATGCCAGACATTCACCAATGCCACTCTGTCACTCTCCTCTGCAGTTTGGCAAGGGAGAGGAAATAAAACGAAGGGTTCATGGTTTGATATAAGGCTAGGGAGAGATTGCTCACCAAATACCATCATGGGCAAAGCAGACTTGAATTGAGAATATTAATTGAATTTATTACTAGCAAAATCAGAGCAAGATGATAAGAAGTAAAATAAACCTTAGAAACACCTTACCCCCGCTCCTCCCTCTTTTCCGGCTCTATCTCCTCTCCCAGTGGCTCAAAGACACAGGGAGAGGGGATTAGGGTCAGTTTATCCCATGTTGTTCCTGCCACTGTTCAGGGAGAGGAGTCCTTCCCCTACTCCAGTGTGAGGTCCCCCCACAGGAGACAGCTGCCCACAGACTTCTCCAGCGTGAGTCCAGCCATGGGCAACAGCTCTCTACAAAGTGCTGAAATGTGGGTCACTCTTCCACAGAGAAAGATACATATCTTCTACAAAATTGTTATTTCAGTACAAAGTTTTGCATTTTTCTGTTTAGAAATTGCTTATGTTCACTTCACCAGCCAATCCAAATAATTTGTTTCAATGATTTGCCATTTTCATGGTTTGTTGTCCCTTTGGTCTTCATGACATCTACAAATATTATCATTTAAAGCCTGCCTGTCTCTAACTCCTCTGCTTGTTTCCATGGGATTCAGATGCTTTCATCTTAGAAACTGTTGCCTAATAAGTCTGGTTGACCAGGAGCTGCTCAGTCTCTTCTAGGTTCATCAGATTGGTACTTTTCCATCCAAACCGCAAACATTCCCACCTGGCATAGTTTCACCAACTGGGTCGCAAATGTGAAACCGTCTCTAAGTTCCACAAACCTCACACAGGAAGAAAAGCTGCTTGTAAATCATATCACTGCTCTGACATTGTAGTAGTCCAGAAAAACATAAAGCATAAAGCATCTTAAAACTTTGTCCTTAATTTACCTTTTGCTATTCACCTGGTCAAAATGTATTTGCTAGTCCCCATTGCCTCACTACACCATTCCTCATGGGGAAGATTTAGGTCCTCAAGTATTTCACAGCCTGGTGGATCTGTTCACAGTGACATGGGCAAACAGATCTGTCTCCCAAGCTGCACAGCATCCCAGCAGGATGGACAAACCTGCGTTTCCCAGCACTCCCCACCCTCTGTGGACTGGGCTGGCAGAGCCCAGCAGCAGTCACAATTCTTCCATCCAGTGACGAGAGACTTCCACAACTGTCAGAAAAATCTCACTAGTCTCATTCCACCACACTGTGAAGTAAGATTGTAGGACCAACTAGGTTCTAGGGAATATGGTTGGTCCTAAAATATCAAGGAGGGAGTAGAAGTTTACATGCCTGAATATGCTTTTATTTGGCAGTAATGGGGATTGGTAAATTCTATTAATAAACTCCTTAAAGCTGCAAGTCCCTAATAGTAGCACATACTTGCTCATTACACCTTACTGTAGTACAAAGAATATAAAAATTTTACCTGTGCAAAGCTTCACTAGGACAATAAAATATTTTTCCCTAAAAGCAAACATTATTCATATGCAAAGTCTGTGGTAAATGGCACAATGATGTCCATGTTCAGGACCCATTAACACCAGTCTTCCCCCCTGTACATTTCAGCTTTTCTAACCTAAAACATACAGAAATGCTCTTTTTGTTTTGTTTTTCATTTATCTAAACTAGGCTTGGTTATATCTAACCAATGTTATTTTGGAGTTCTCCCATTCCCTATGGCTACATTGTGGATTAAGTCTATTCCTTTAAATTAGAAATACAACTTATAAATAAGGCTAAAGTAACAAAAATTTATTTTCTTTTCTGGTAGGTCATGTTACAACCTCTCTTTATTAGAAAGCAAAAATAGCTATTGATGGGATCCCTTGAAAGTAATGTGGGAAGACTATTAGAGCAATGCCAGAATTTCAAATCCACATTAAGTTAATAGAATCTATGAAAAACTTTGTGGAGTGATTTGTCCCTGAGATAATTGAATTTAAATTACAGGATTTATAGTAAGAATTACTTTAATCTTGTTATACTTGATTCAATTGCTAAAAACATCCATTTCACTTAATATTGGTCTTTGTGGAGTTACTAACATATTTTATTTGTTACTGTCAGAAAAATGTATAATTTTAGAAAAGTAAACAGGCACATCCTTCATTCTCTTCTGTTTCTCATAGTCATCTTCCTTCCTTCCCTTCATATCTCCTTTATAGAGCAGACATTTCTCCTCTGAAATCTGTCAATTTGCAAGGCTCCCCACTGAGACTCTGTTCTTTCAGCATGTGCTAAAAGTGAAATAAATGGGACAAACTGCATCCTTAAAAGTAAACATGTACCTCACTGACTTGGCCACAGAAATACTCTGGTTTCCAGCACTACATCCACCAGCTCCTGGTGAAACTAGTTTTCTAGGTTTTTTCTTTTCTGCTAGGACAACAATATTTGTCTCAGTATCCCCTAGCTCATTTCCAAAGAGGACCAGGACCATGGAGGTGAGTCCATCATGTTACTTACTCAGACTGGCCACATGAATGCATTCTTACTCACTCACCACATTCACACATCTAGTTGCCTCTTCCTTTCATTTGTGCAAGCAATACAACTCTGGAAAAATTCTGTCTCTTTCCTCGATTAAGCAGAGGAGTTGGAGAAAAAAAAAGATCTATTTTAATTTTTATTTGAATATATACCTTGATACACTTAGAAAAGAAAAATTACCAAAGTAGGAATATTACATACTAATTTGCTGTAATTGGAAAGCAATACTGTGCTTATTAGAACACAATAAAATAAATGGCTCTATGTATGTGCCAGGCCATTGGGTGAGATAAATTAATTCCTTTTTCCAAACAAATAATTTTGCCATCTGTTATCTCCTTTTTCAGTGTTAGGAGCAAAGCTCTTTTCTCCCATTCATGTTTTTCTTTAGCTTTTCGGAGATTGTTTGACTAAAACCTCTACTTTAGTTCTGAGCATTTCAGAAGTACTACATTTATTAATTTTTCTGTGATTTTAAAGTATCACATCAGTAACTTTCATGCTTTACTAGTAATTTCTTTTTCTCTTTTAGAATAAATGTTTGTCAAAAAGTTGTATCAGCAAGGTCTGAATGAGTTCAAAGTAACGGATACAAAAGTTTGTGCCAGGCATCCCAAAGTGGGAAACCACAAATGCAAAGCTCCATCAGAAGTGTTTGGCTCATACGTAAAAACGAGGTTAGAACATATCCTGTGTTTAATCATTTCAGGTCTTGTATTAGGCAGTGAAACTTTTAAAAAGGATCAAAAGAAGGAACCTGGGAATTACTGAGCCATCATATTAACTTATATTACCCACAAAATAAAAATAAAATGTTTCTAATTACTTACAAGATAATAGGGAGGGGTGTAACTAATACAGGCTTTTCAAGGACAAATAATGTCAAAAAAATCAGGCCTTTGGATGGGATAGGGTCACTGAAGCTTTTGAAACTGATGTGATATTTTCCTAGGAAACCCTGTTTCACCTGAAATATTCCCTGGTGCTCACAGATCTAAGAAGATGCCAACAGGAGGAAGCCCTGCTTTACACACAAACAGGAAGGAAGTCTGAATACCCTCATATATGGTCAGGATGATCAATCAAGGAGTATGTCCATCACACACCTGGGCAAACCCAGGCCAATGTTATTTAAGGTGAGGGCCTCAGCTGGAGCATGGTGTCCAAGGGGCACTGCATTTCAAGCAAGCCACAAGCAACATCTCTGAAGTGTGAGCTGAGAGGTCAATGATAAGAATGAAACTAGGTTGGTTGAGAGTAGAAGTGTGTGACAACAACCTTTAAACCCACCAAAAGTTATTAGTGAAGACCCATGGAATGGTTTTCACATATTAATGGGGAATGAGATACAACCTTGCAGGCAGCAGGTTTAGGTCATTTACTAAGTACATCCTCTAGGAAGGATCTAAAATTCTGGTTATGAGGGATCTGAGAGATTGGAGTGAATTAATATTTCCAAAGGTGTTTTTATGAAATGAAGCTATTGGTTCACCAGTATCCTTAAATAAATGAGTTAGTACATGGCCACAGCCAGGAGCGCTGGCAGAGGTGGTTAGTGAAGGTTAGCAGCAGTTTGAGCAAGCATTACCTACAGCCATCTGTGCTTTCACATCATTTTCCTTCTGACTTTCAGGGAATCTGTTGACTTCAGCAGAAAGAGCAGTCAGAGGGCTGGGATGACAAAAATGCCCTCCTCCCCCCGGCCGCCACCAGATGTCTCAGAATAAAGTCCATAAGGAAAGTACCATTCCACAACATTAGTTCCTGATGTTGGCACTCAGAAGAAGGTGTTGACGTGGTTCTCCATGCCAGCAGAACAAGCAGGAGGTGCTGACACTGGTGGGGGGTAGTGAATTTAGAAAGGGAAATAAAAATACTGGGAGGAAAATGAAGTGGACAGTGGATTGCCCACCCATAGCTCTGCTGCTGCTCCAGTAAAACACTTTTTCCCAAGGCTTTTTTCTCAGTGACTTCTTTCTTTCTAAAGCACTTCATTTAGAAAGTAATTCTTCCAGCTACATAAATAATTTCCCACTTGTAAAACCCAAAAATCGATGGAATTGTTTAAAACCATCCTGTTGCTTACAGGTAGTTATGTGCTGAAGCAGTTGTTAGATTAATGAGAGGACTAATAATAATGAAGAAGAATGCACACGTTGTAGGAAGTCCTTGAAAGAAAACTAGGCTGAAAACATTGCTCAGGTGCCAATGTGAGTTCCGGGTAGTAGGCCCTGTAAACTGGGAGAAATGCAGAATTTGTTCAATGGTTTAGATGCTCTTACAAACAGAAAGTAGTGGATTTCAAGGCAACTATCAGGATGTTACTGAAAAAATATACCTTTATTTTTTAAATGACCCATTTTGTAACTTCAGTTCTATCTGAAGGATTACCAGAGAGGTATGTACATTTTGCTCTGCTTTTAATACATTTTTCATTTTAATGACCCAGTGCACATTGTTACTACTTGTCTGGCTAAGAACTAACCAACTACCATGTTAAGGAAATCATACCTTCAAATGTTATGCAAAATTATTTTTAAAAAACACCAACAGGCATGTTTATAGTGAAGAGAATGAAGAATAACATTTTCTTGAAGAATTTACTCGAACTAGGTTTGATACTACATGTCAAGTTAAGATGAAAGTTTCATGTTAGCATAAATTGATGAGATTTAGTGTATATTTGCTATGTTGTATATGCTAAATGCAATGCTGGTGGGAAAACACAGAAAAATATTAAAAAGCTCATTCTTTTAGTGTCTTTCTACCTCAGCTTAGGAAAAAAATTGAAAGCTCCTTTTTCCACCCCCAGAGAAAGAAAATACTTGAAGTGGTGGGGATCTTCTTGTGAATGTCCAACCACAGCACTGGAATCAAAGTTCTTATATTTAGGTGTGTCCAATATATCCAAAATATTTTGCTTAGAAAATGCAGGCTATTTTCAATTCACTTAATGTAAAAAAAAAGTCAATAATGAAACATTCGATTTGTTGTTCAAGTTTTCACTGAATCATTGAGGGCAGGGAACAAAAGAGACAGAGGGAGATGAGGCAACTTCAAACACGGTAGATAGGCTAATACCAAGAAATTAAACCCCTAATGTCTAGACTGAGTTGAAAAAAATGGAAAAGATTAAAAAAACCTCTCAAAATAATCCAAATAAACAACATGACTTGGAACAAAATAAAAAAATCAGAATGAAACTAAATTGAACCCCAGGCTATGTTGGAGATGTTTTGATGCAGTTTGGTAGACCTGATAGGAGAGCCATTGCTCTTGCTCCAACTGTCTCCAATGGGTTCTTCTCCCAGTCCAAGGAGAAGGAAAGGAAATAGTTGGTCACTCCTTGTTCTAGCAGGCAGCTCCTCTACCCCTCACTAACAAATCTTAGGTGTTTTCTTCCCCATAAGGATTAGTTGTCACATCCTTGCCTTGGGCCTGACTTCAGTTCCCTTGGCCCTCTGTAAAGGTAGCAGCGTGCTCCAAAAAAATACCCCAATAATCCTGTGATTCTGAGATCTGTCTTTAAATTCTTTGCTGGATTTGACAGAATTACATTTTCCAGCAAAATCCTTGGCCTGTGATTTTCAACCAGTTCAGTCAAGCAGCAGAGAGACCTCGGTCTCATCAGGAACTGTGCTCTTCGACTCAGTGAGCAGAGGGAAATCACACAGGGCAGGGCTCCTTAGCAATGACAGAAATCTGTCACCCTGACAGAAAGAACTGAAAAATTAGATTTGGCATTCAGGAGCCCAAAAGGGCAGGGTTGAGCTGAATTGCATTGCATAGGTTGCACTTAGACCCAGCAGGATCTGTGCAGCAACTGATGCCTGTCTGTATTCAACAAGACCTTGAAATACACCTCCAACCTAAGTAGGTTGTTATAATCTTCTGGGGCTTATACTAGCTTTCCACTTATGGAAACCAAGGTTTGAACTCCAGGGAATGAGATGAGGTGAGCACAATTGCATATCTAGTCACAGGTATAAGATTCAGGGCAGAAGAAACAGAAAAGGCGACTGGAGGCAAAGTGAGAATCTGAATTTCAGGGCAAAAGGGGACGTACAGTACAGTGTGTGAACTGAAGAAGTAACTTCAAGACTCGTAGAGTTTTCAGAGACTCAATTTTTATGGTTCAGCAAGCAAGGGAATGTGAGAGACTATATATGACATATATTTCATGGCAGGTGACTTTGGCCACAAAGCTCCAGCATGACCAAGGCCGAAGAGGCCAGATGTGGAGAGGTATAAACAACCATCATGTGAGATCCTCCGGTGCATCATGAGGAAAGGAGGGGAGCTGACTAATCTTACTCTGACACTCCTTCTTAGTGTAAAGCCCTTTATAACATGACATTCCTCAGCAGTCTCTCACACTCAGGGAACAAAGGGAAGGAGACCAGACATCCTTGGGCAACTGTTGCTCATCATTAGCTTCAGAAAGATGCCTTCCAAAAACCAAAAGGCTCTAAGTCATCTTGTTTTCTTCCTTTTGAGGTTACACTCTTACCATCAAGGCAGTTCATCAACTCACTGCTGATAAACTTATTATCAACAAAAATAGTTCCTTTTGCTGCATCTGGAAGCAGTGCAGCAGTTTCAGTTCCTCAAATGAGGTGAGCTGCTGTGACAATTCTTTGGGTCTGGCTTAGTGGCACCATCTCAACTTCAGGGGAGTATTTTATTAATACTTAGTTAAATAAGTAGATAAGTAGATGAGTAGATTCATTTTTTTTGCACCAATAGTACTCCTACATCTTTGTAAATAGATGGATTTTGCAAAAGCTAAAGCTCAGATGTCAGTGTGCTTTTTTTGTATGAAAATGCTTTAAAACACAAAGAAAATGTAAATTCATAAAAAACCTATTCCTTTTTTTTTTTTTGGTGAAATACAATTTCTTATCCATGTTTACATTTACGAAGTAGATAATCTGAAGATAATTTGTTGTAATCAAGTAATCAAACATGGTAGCTGCAAATTCAAAAAAGCAGGCTGAAAGTAGAGTGAAGAACACCATTATTTTTGGATGGTGACTAAGCTTCAATTTTTTTCTCTCTTCTCCAGTTCTACTTTTTCACATATCCTGCTATTCCACAACAACGGGGAGAAAAAAAAAGAGTGAAAGTGTTGAGTTCAAAGGAGATACAACATCCACTTGAAGGGTTGTAACGCTTTGGCTGGTGTTCAAGGGGATGCTGGTATCTAGTAAACCAAGAAGGCTGAAGTAAACACACTGTGTGTTAATAAAAGGTGTAATGGAGAGCAGAGAAATCCTGGTGCTCCATCAGGTTGGCATGGTGGCCCTGGAAATAAGCACCCCACTGTGTCAGACATGGCCTACACATCCGTGCTGCCTGTTCCACAGTGGCTATGCCGTGTCCCAGCTCCTGGGAGTTTGTCTTAACGTGCCCGTGGGACCACCCGGGGCCACTGAGGAGGAACGAGGCGCCGTTTCACCATCAATTGAACATCCAAAGGGTGTCAAAAGCCCAGTACTGCGCTCTCGGAGCCCTTGCGGAGGAGTGGGGCCAGAGGGCTGTCCCGGCACCCGGGCCTTGCCCCTAGTCCCCTCCTGCTCGGCTCGGGGCAAGGGGATGCGGGAGCGGCGATGCTCCCTCCGGGGCGCCCCCCAACACCCGGCCGGGCCCGTGGGGCCGCAGACCCCGCGCCCCGGGCCCGCACCGAGGCGAGCGGGGCCGGCCCGGGCCCGGGGAGGCGGCGCGTCCCGCGGGGCACCGAGGGGCTTTCTCCCCTCGCCGCGGGGCGCAGCCTCGCCCGCCGGCCCCGCCGCGACGCCGGCAGCAGGAGCGGCCCTAAACCGGCTTACGCCCAAGGCGATTTGCCCGTGATCCGCCGGGCTTGCCGGGCGGGAGGGGGCCGGGCGTGCGGGCGGCCGGGACAGCGCGGCGGGCGGGGGGCGGCGATGATGTGAGCGGCGCGGCAGCTGCAGGCCGGCTCCCCCGGGAGCCGGGGCTGAGCCCGGTGGCCGTGGGAGGGAAAGGAGCCGGGCGGGGAGGGAGGGGGCCTGGACATAGCCGGGGGAGAAAAGGGAGGAGCGGGGCCGGGGTGGGGGGAGGACGAGCGGCGCCGGGGAAGCGCTGCCAGCCGGAGCAGCGGCAGCGGCGGGAGGGAGGCGCAGCCCGGCGGACCCAGCTCCGCTGCCCGTCGGCGCTCTCCCCGCGGAGGTTGGGGACCTGCTGCGGGGTGATGGAGGAGCATGGGTATCCTTCCTATAGCGCCCGCAGCCCCGCCTGGGAGGAGCTGGTAGGTACATGCGTGCCTTGCCTTTGCACAGGCGTTTCCTACCCTTTTTCCTGCCTGTATTGTTCAGCCGGGGGGTCGGGCTATCATCCTTATCTGTGCCCTCCAGCCCCCCCTTCCCTTCTTCCGACCCCGCTCCACGCCAGAGCCCTGCCGCCGGCGCTCGTCCCCTCCCCGCGGGCAGCGGAGGGGTGGGAGCCTTTCGCCCCCGCCGTGTCTGGCCATTTGCTGACGAGCTGGTCCCTCTGGGAGACGGGGAGTTCATTGCCCTTTCTGAGTTTCACTGCCCGGGTGGAAAGCCTGGGATTAGCACCGAGAGCCTTGCCTTCAACTTTGCCGAGGGGGGTGGTTTTG
Source organism: Melospiza georgiana (assembly GCF_028018845.1). Taxonomy (NCBI): domain Eukaryota; kingdom Metazoa; phylum Chordata; class Aves; order Passeriformes; family Passerellidae; genus Melospiza; species Melospiza georgiana. Next base: position 51,577,974 of record NC_080431.1, read on the forward strand.
ATATTGACACCGTCAAACTCCTCTTAGCACAGCGAAAGCAGCGTTGGGAGGCAGCTTTCAGAAAGAGACGCACACTTTCCCCCCCTTCTTCTACTGGAGCTGGGCTGGGAATTGTTCCCATCGCAGCGGCAAAGCGGGACGGGGCTGGGGGTGCACTGGACGGGTGGGGAAAGTGCGTGCCTTTGGGCAGCTAGGAAGGGAGGGGAGCGCTCAAACTGGCCAGGAGGAAAGCTGCGGTGAGGTGCCTTTGCGGTTTGTTTAAGGAACTGGAAGACCCTCCTTCCAACCAAAGGAAATCATGTCACCGGCATCCTCAGCAGGCGATAAAATCAGATTTCCCTTTTCAGGGCAGTCTGGTCCCGCTCCTGGGCTTTTCTCCATTGTGCAAACGCACACACACATCAGGCAGCGAGGGCTAAAAATAGGCTTTGGGTAGCTGCTTGGGAGATTTCAGGCTATCTAAGAGGTCAAGGCTAGGCTGCCTCTGGCCCTGAACTTGGTGAGGCAACATGAAGCAGGGACCTGTGCCACTGCCAAGCTCCTCTTTAGATGGCTGTACCATGTTTTGCTAACTCGTTTTGTTGGTCCAGGTTTTACTTGTAAACTCAGTTTTAAAAGAAAACGGGGGAGACCCATTCTCTGCGTGGCTTGGTGTGTGCACCCTCAGGAAAGCAGCAGCGGAGCCCTGGAGATGAACTAAGTTCACTCCCTTCCTTGTTAGGATTTGCAGCCCTCACAAATATATTTTTACTGTCCTAATATTTGTTGTTAAGTTGAACATCCCCCTTCGCCGCCCTCTGCAGTCCTCAAGCCCCGAAACTGTTGCCGGAGATGCAGCTGTGATAGGGAAAACAGCTGTATGTGTGTTCCGGTAACATGGAGCTGAAATTGAAAGGATCAGGCAAGGGAAACCCGAGATTTTGCCTGGAGAGATGAAGACATCGTGGGAGGAAGGCAGCGAAGTCAATTCCTGCGAATGCGTTATCCTATTAAACATGACATTTAAATTGCTGCCGTCATCCAAAACTCAGCTGAAACTCAGGAGGCAGATGGATTGCAGCCCCTCTCCGCTTGGAAATGCGGAGTCCTGGCTGAAGCATCCAAGCCCGTTTCCTTCTGTGTGCATGGCTTAGATAAACAAGGAGCACATATTTTTTTTTTCTCCATTTTCCCCTCCCCCAGTAAGGGCCAGGATTTGGGTCATGTTTATCATTTCATTGCTGCATTTGTTAAAGAGTACATCCATGAATGCAGTTTTAAGGTTAACCACTGCACCGATTTCCTTTACAAGACTCTAATTTCAGCTAATCCACTCAATCCTTTACCTGGTAACCTGCTGGTAAAATACATGGTCTTTGTGGCAAGAGCCACATTGTTCTTTCAATCTGCTCATAAGCAGGCTTTTTATGATAATGGGGGCAAAGGGAGATTCAGGTGAAGACCTGAATGATGAAAGGGAAAATATAGTATACTCTCTCCCCTGCTCTTAAAACGTGAAACAAAGAGTAGTAAGATAGGGAAAACTATTTTTTGCAGGTTTTGAATCTGTGCAAGTTAATAACCTATGCAAATTTCTGATTATTGGGAAATGCTCTTCCTATAGCTATTCTGAGAAATAAGTTATGGACTTTAAATGAAGCAAGAAGTCCTTTTGCCAGTCAGGGTTGGACTTGTCTGTGTACTACTTCAAATTTCTATAAAGACCTTTTCTTAACTCACACCACACTTTTTAATGGAAAAGCTCTTCCTGAATCCAGTAAGAGTTGTGTAAGATCCCATGATGGAACTAAGCAAACGTGACTTAAAATGTAAGGCACACCCCGCATTCTTGCAAAGGGGGTTTGGTGGCATTGTAGTAAAAATGTGCATAACACATGACTCACAAAGCTCTGGACACAATTTTCATATTTTATATGAGACCTGAGTCTTGGCTTTACCTTACTTTTGAAATGCATATATAAGTTCTAACACATTCACAAAGCATCTGTTTACTTTTATTACCTGCTGTGGTTTGGACCTTTTTATTTTGAAGCATACAACACAGTTCAGTAGTTTCCTTAATTTAGTAGCCTACAGGTTGCAGAATTCCCTTGGCTAACCCCAAACCAGCCACAAGTGATGCAGTTACTTTCTTTAACAGTGGTATGGATACATGTTGTTATATTTTGGCTTCCTCTTTGCTAAGTAAGGAAGTCAAGAAAGAATAGTATCACTAATTTGATCTGCAGAGGGAGTTCAGACAGGCAAGTCTGAAATAAACTTGTTCAGAGCGGGAAGCCCAGTCAAAAACCATAGCTATCACTAACCACCAAAATTAGGAAGCATTCAATAAAATCTTTTAAACAAGGTGAATAATGAATTGTTAACCTGACACACTATTGATTCAAATTTCCTCAGAAAAACTTTCTGAGATGAAGAATAGAAAAGCATTACGCTTTAGTTTATAGATGCCAAACTGACTTGGAAAAAAAGAATGTGAAAATGCTTGTTACAAAGAGAATGAGTTTTAGGGCTGAAATCAAATAGTGCAGTAATTTGTATTATAAACTATAATCTTCAGTGCAGCTAGAGTGCAATGTGTATTTAGATTTTTTTCTATATTGCATATGCATTTTAGTGACACATGTCCTATTGGGACTCAATGTGGTTGAGTCAAAATGTTCTCACAGTGTATATGTGTATATTAAATGTATACAATATCACAGTGTAAATATGTATGTATTGCATAAAGGGCAGTTTATCAGCTGATATTAATTGCCATAGCACAAATGATGTCAGCAGAGCTGGTTTTTGTTGTTTGAGTATCTTTCTTTAAATGCCAACCTTTATGCTTTTTACTCCCTTGCTTCAGTTAGGAAATTTAAGGTCATTGCTAAGAAGTGTGAAACTGTTAAGTGAAAGACAGAGCACGTGTAAATACTGTATGCGTTTTTAATGGCTGCATAGAGTCCCACGTTGTTCAAGAGCCCAACTTGCAGAAGTCCAGTGGTACCATTTGTGCCAGAGTATTTGTAGCTGTGGTCACTGGGCTGAAAGGTGCTATCCAATATTTCACATATTGAGTCTGACATGGACCACCTGGGAGAAAGCCAGCTGTGACACGAAGGGATAGAAGTCAAGTTGCAAATCCTTTTTGAGGTGAACTTCATTGCCACCTTAGGCAGCTTTATCTGGGTAAAGGCTGGAACTGGACCCTGATTATCTATTAATACCTTTGAAAAGAAGAACAAGTGGAAATAGTGATATCTTTAGAACTGTCTTTGTGCCTCGGCAACATATATATTTGTAGAAAAAAAATTCTATGCTAACATGAGTAACTTTTGTATTTTCAACAATGCTTAACACTTGGTTTCTCATTTTGGAGAACTCTGTACGCATTAAACAACTGGAGACGTTAGAGCCTGTAACTTCACAGAGTCCACTATGTGCTTCACAGAAACCATGTTCTCATATTCTTGTTGAACTATTCTCGTGGGACATTTCCTATAATTTGCAGACTTAGGTTATTGCTACTAAAATCTTCACATTAAGTAACCTGAGAGAACATTCCTGGTACTTTTCATTTCTTTCATAGCACTCTGAAGTTTACCAAGACATGATGAAAGAGACTTGCTTGGAAGTGAAAGGCTAATGCTTTCTTTCCTGGTAACCACACTTCTGTGTTTGGATAGTCAGGAGTGAGGAAGAGCACACTGAGGTAGCCCAGGTGAAGATGCGTGGTGCCCTCTGCATGGTGCAGCTACTAGTGCTCATAGTTAAGCCCTGAAAATGAACAGAAGTTGAAGACTTGTATTTATTCTTACAGTAACTACTATTGTTCAGCCAGCACTATTTAATTCAGTTGAATTAAATGTAGCCAGTCTTCTTTGTGTTCTGTCAGCATCAAGTGTTTCTCAAATCAGTTACTATTATGTGCAATATGTTAGGAAAATATATCTTGTAGTCCCCTTGCAATATTCAAGTGACATTTACCTTCAAAAGAATTAAGGAATTGCGGTGAGACATGTTCTGGCATAATCTGCTATTCCTGAAATTCAGATAGTGAAGAGGAAGAAAGGAGGGTGGAAAGACACAGTGTCCATAAACATTGCTTTTACTATCTTTCTTCCTAGCTGTGCCCTAAACTTACCTACTGAGAGCAATGCATACTTGCACCTGGTCAAGTTTGATCCCATGTTTTGAAAAAATGGAGAACTCCTTCTCAGGTGAAGAGTGAGATAAGACAGAATTAGTCCTTATTTTCACAGTCATTTTGAGATGAGGTATCAATGATAGGATTTAGGCCTTATTAATATTTTGATAGAATGTGTAGGTAAATTGATCAAAATGCCTTTAAAATAGAACTTCTGAATCCTTAAAATAGATATTTTGAATTTTTAAATGTTACTCTTGTTATTTTTTAAAAGATAACCTCCAGAATTGGTCCTGTGTGGAGGTGGGTAGTAGAATTGTATTTGAAGTATCTGCTGCAGTAACACAGAACTAAGGCACAAGAATTCCAAGGCTTCATGAAAATTAGAAATATTAGAAATAAAAAAGCCAATAAAAGAAATGGGCTGGACTATAAAAACTCTGGACTATTTGAAATTCAGACTGTGGCAAGGTGTCTGCAGTGTAGAATAGGTTGTACAGTTGTTTACTTTTCCTCATTAAATGCTTTGTATTTAGGTACTGCGGCATTATATTAGCATGTTAAGAGATGTTCGTTCCCTTTCTGGAAATATAAATAGAGTTGTGGGAATATAGAAGCCACAAGCATTGATTGCTTTCTTATGCTTAATCCGGCCCATGCAGCTAGGATTTGTGTGTTTTATTTAGTATTGCTGTGATTTAAACACTTATTTTGAACACTGACTACATACAAGCCACAATAATTTCAAAGTCCCACAATTCAGAACATGTGGTGACATTTCGAGATTGTGCGAGATGCCAGATCTGAGATGAAAAAGGAAAACTGACCCTTTCTTTCCCCAGAAGTAAGGGCTGCTCTTTCACAAAGACAAAAATGAACAGAATAACAAGAAAATTAAGCTATTATGAGAAAATCACTGGAAAGCAATAGATGCATTTACTAAAACTGTCCAAGACTTTGGCGCTGATGGATAGTTACCACGGGCTTGACCGGCTGGAGGAATAGCGTACAGATAAGGAGCCCATCGCATCAGATGCCGTCCGTCCAAGTTCCGAAGAGACATCCTGCGCTCCCAGGGGAGAGCGGCACAGCCCTCGGCCGGGACGGGGCAAGGGCTTGGCACAGCACCCGCCCGCTTTCGCCCTGCTTGCGCTGGGAACTCGGCATCGCCGCCCTCCGAGTGTCCCCGGGCGGCACAGCGCGCACGGGGGAGCCCGGCGGGGCGGGCGGTGCTCGCTCCGGTGCCGGGCCCACCTCCCGGCCAGCCGGGACACTCCAGGACACCCGGGCAGGTGCGGGGCGCCGGGCGCCCTTCCCGCTCCCCGTCGCTTGTTTCTCCGGCCGGCCTGGCCCCGGCGCTCACCTGCGGGCGGGCACCCTCCTGCCGGGGGCGGCCCGCCCGGCACCGGCGCCCCCTGCAGCCGGCGGCCGCCCCGGGCCCCTCCCGGTCGGCAGGGGCGCAGTAGGCCGGGCCCGTCCGCCCAGCTCCGCCCGCCGGCGGGTGGCCGTGCCCCGGTCGCGAGGAGCGGGCGGGGGCGGGCGGCGCGGCCCGCGGCCGCTGCCTGTGGGAGGGGGCGGCGGAAGATGGCGGCCGGGCGGGCGGCCCCGCTCCGCTCCGCTCCGCCAGAGCCGCGGCCGCCACCGCCCCCGTCCCGCCCTCCCGCACCGCCTCTTTCCCCACCCTCCCGCGCCACCTCCTCCTCCTCCTCCTCCCCGGGGAGGGGAGCGGCAGCGGCTGCCCTGGCTGAGCCGGGCTCGTGTGCTTTCTCTCGGTAGGAGTCCGGGAAGATGGCCGGGGCCGAGTCGGGGATGAGCGGCGCCGGGATCCCGCTGCAGCCCCAGCCTCAAGCCCCGGCGGCGGCGGCGGGGCCGGCGGACGAGTCGTCGGACAGCGAAGGGGAGCATGAGGGCCCCCAGAAACTCATCCGGAAAGTGTCCACCTCGGGCCAGATCCGCAGCAAGGTAAGGCGGGCAGGAGCCGGCCAGCCCCGCCGCCTTCACGGCCGGTTCCTCCATCCCCATCCCCAAGCGGGGCTAACCCGGAGCTGGGGACGGCCGCTGCATCCCGCCCGCATCCCCGGGAGCGGCGGCGGGGGGTTGGGGGGGGGGAGGTTTGTGAGACAACCGTGCCTCTTCCTTCCTTTCCTCTCCCCTCCTCCCCGTCCAGCTGTTGCGTCCACATCTGTCCCCGGCTGGCAGGAAGAGCCCCCCGGGGCTGCGGCGCTCCGCTTGGCCGGAGGGGAAGCTGCCTGCCCCGGCAGCCGCCCTGCCCTGCCGGGCGTCCTGGGTGTGGGGGAAGCGGCGGGCTGCCTCCCTCCCTCCCTCCTTCCCTCCGGCTCCTCTTCCTCGGCGGCGGGCACCGCTGCCGCGGGGATCCCGCCCTGCCACCCTGCGGCGCGGGTGGGCTGGCTCAGCGAGCCCTTCCTCGCCACTTTCCATACCCGCCGCCCACCCGTTTTACTTCACCGCCGGTCCCGGGGACCGCTGCCGTGCGCCCCGCCAGAGCGGCGGGCACCGAGCCCGCGGTGGCACGTCGGGCTCCTCTTCGGGAGTGCCGCCAAGGAGGGAAAGGCGGCTTCCACTTTGAAAGGCACCTCGCGGAAAGAGAAGTAAACTTCTATACATCCTCGCTCGTGGCACTGGATGCGTAAAGCAGCTGTCAAAATTTTAGGTTAATGCAATTTTTTTGGCTGCCTCGGGCTGCCGAAGTTGTCCCGTGGAATTAACTTTTTTCATGGATGGTGTGTTTGTTTAGTTTTTTTTCCCCCCTTGTAAAATCAACAAGCAGGCATTTGAAAGCATAAACATAATGAAACAGACTTGCTGTGTAGAACTTTCTACAAAGCGTGGTCCATAGTCAGTGATGGGGTCTGCACAAACCCACCTTGGGGAGAGCTTATTGATGCAGTGACATGAAGATCAGGGCTTTTCTTGAAGAGTATGTTTTGAGGGGCAAAGTGACTCCATGCAGGCCTGAACTGATCACACTTAGGGTTTGATTTCTACACAGTAGGTCATGTGGTGGTGTTTCCTCTATAGAGCACCCATTAAAGTTAGTAGTTAGTGAAGTCCTGTCCGGTTGGTGCTTTCTTCCCTTGGGCTTTTGCTCCATGCACTACGTGCAAAAGGCAGCCACCTTTAAACAGTGATTGTTAAATAGTAATGTTACTCTGTTATGTGAGGTGGAAAGCAGTTTTTTTCCTGAAAGCTTCTAAACAAGATGTGTCATTCCATTTTGTTGTTAAATGTTAATTTTGCATTTACAGACGTTAGGCCTGGCTGAAAGGTTACTATAGTAAATAATATACAACTGTTGCATTGTGTTGGAAACGTAGTTCTACACAAACTTTCAGCTTTAACACCCTTTTGTGTCTTCAGGACGTTTTAAAAGAGCACGACGCCTTTATTAGCTGTAGTGGTGTTAAGTGCATTTGAGTGTTTGCTCTCAAAGAGGTTGATACTTGCATAAGGAAAACGTGCCTATTGTGAATGTTGTCGATACAGGTTGGTGAGAGTGAGGTCCCAGTCAATTCTTGCCAACTGTTACAGATGGGTGGGATATTCTGTGTCTGAAGGTTGTGAATGAATGCTGAACTGGGATCGCCTGAAGATCTAAGACAGCTCTGCAAGTCTTGCTTTGCTTATCTTAGCTTGAGTCCCAGTTCTATTTCTGTGAATCAGATATATATAGGAAAAACTGACTGCTGACATAATTGGAGTTAAAATGTTGCTTTACTGGTTGCAACTTACAATAATATGCAACTCCACATATAAACCTCTTCCTTTCAATTTAATTAAAAGTGATATATCATTGTTAAAGATGAGACCCATGTTAAATAATTCAGTAGCACTTTATTTTATAACTCACAATGCATTATTTAAAAAGTAGCTATATTTAGACAGACAACTCCCATTTAGTTTAAGGGTGTTGTATGTTTGCTGTTGTAGTAGTTGGTGATCAGTGGTTACATGAAACCACTAGAGCAAGGAACATCAGGGAGCTGCTCTTTTACCCAGCTAGTCCCTTTCATTCAAATTAGATTTGTTAAGCTTCACTTACTTGGTGGATGTGTTTGTAAGCTAAGGTTTTAATTAAACGGATTGGGTTTGTCTTACATCTAAGAATAGACTTTTGAAAGAACCCAAAGCATGTATATTACATTTATCATTGATGCTCGTGGGCCATTTAGGACTGTGCTATTTTTCTCCAGAGGTTGCTTATTTACTTACTTGAAGCATTTCAGCGACATGGTATCGATTCCTTAGCTCAGAACTATACCCAAAAGTCTCTGCTGGTAATTGTTTTTGTTTTACTTAAGGAAGATGTTATTTTTAGATGTTTTGGTACAGTTGATCATTTGTGAAAGCTACCATATGGTGATACTTTGCAGACAGAATCACTCAGGAGTGGATTTTTTTTAATGTGTGTATAACAAAATTTAGGAAATATACGTACAAGAACAAACCCCTTTCACTAGCACAAACAGAAGCCTAAAAACTTCTAACATCTGTAGTTCTCAAAGGCGGTTTTTACTCTTTGATCTTTTCTTCCTAAATAAAACCAATTAATTATGTAACTGAGGGCAGGGGGTGAATAAGAGAATGAGAAGATGAAAAGCAAGAGTAATCTATTGGCAGATGTAATTACACCAAAGTTTATTGCTTGTTTGTGATATGCTAATGATTGATTCACAGTTCTATTTAGAAGACTATTGTCCAGTTTTGCCATAGCTTACCCTCACTGGATAGCAACTTCCTTGGCAAGCTGTTAGCTTGATTTCAGTGGAACTACTTTTACAGTCAGTTGCTAAGAAAAACAGATTGGTGATGCAGCTGAACGTCATTGTAACTTCTGTTACGGGTGCAATTTTAGTTTATGCATATCTATCTCTTAAATTTTTACAATACTTTAAAGCATATCTGTGTCAAAATGTGGCCATTATTAATCACCCCAAACAGAAAACTTGAAGATCAACATGTGTTTGTGTCTGCCAACTTGAGGAGGAGGGAACAAGTAGTGGTGTAAAGGACTAAAGGACGATTCTTTAGGCCAACATGTTGTTTGTCACTAGGAGCTGATTGCTAAAGCCCCATACTTGGCTGTAGAGTTACACTGTAGCAGTAGGTACCTTTAGGGAAATCAGGACCAAAACTGATTAGGATTTCTGCGAGATTAAAGCCAGTATCTTTAAATGTCATCCTGGAAGCTTTTGCATACAAACTCTGGGGAGTTTGTGTGTTCCATGGAGGAAACACTAGTCAATAAATAGGTGACAGGTACCTTGTGAAGTTTGAGCATGTTTAAGCCAAAATCCCTAATGGAAGCAGCTTTTGGTTTTGTAATGTCTACTTATCCTTCCCCCCCATTTTGAATGACCTGAATATTTAGCTCATAAAACATGACTTGGTAAAAAAAACAACAAAACCAACAAACATTTTAAGAATATACATTTTGGATTTTTGATAACTTTGGAAAACTGTAGTCAGACAGTTTGGAAGTAGTATATATGATGATGCTGGGTTACAAGCAGGGTTACATTGGACATTGAAGTAATGGAAAGTTCTCCATGTGTGTGTTAAATTTGGCTTCTTCATTTTTAAGATGTTGGTTAAGACAGGCAGAGTCAGTGCCTTCCTTAAACAGATGACTTCAGTTCTTGGGGCTACAGCCTGAAAACTGCCTGTCATCAGCTGGCTTCTAGTTGCTTTAAAGCTAATTGCTGTAGTGCAAAGCACATTCTTTAAAAAGATGGCCTTTTTTCTGTTCTTTATAGCAGAAATATGTCGAGAAGGGGAAATTCAAATTAGAGCTCACACTTTTTCTCTTTGAATTCTCCTCACCTTGAGGATCAGCAGAAAATTAATAAATGAAAAGATCCCTGGATACTTGGAAGTATAGTTGTTAGATGAGCACAGTTACAGCTCCCACTCTTGTCTTGAGTACTCTATAAAAAACTGCATATGAAGAGTAGCACTTTTATCACTGACCTAGCTTTCTATTTTAATGGCTCCACATCCAGTTAATGCAAAACCTCTGTTGGATATGTGGTTTGCTCTCAAATCTGCATTAAGTTTCTGGCCTGTGTTTATTTTTGCATGAAGCAGACATTCTGGAGCAGAAAGTACAATTCAGGAAATGCAAGAAAATGTGGTGTATTGAGTAAGATAAATACACTTGTAAGGTATGTGGGATAAAGCTTTCTTCCTCTCCTTACCCCCAGTGGTTTTTGTTAGTAATGAAATTGCTGTAA